>NC_090928.1:33974762-36474762 GCF_040938575.1 Ambystoma mexicanum
GTTCCAACCCCTGCCAGCCCCCATTGGGAGGGCACAGCCGCAGGTGCTAACAGTCATTGATTCTGGAGGGGTGGATGGATGGGCATGAGGCGTGCAGACAAGGGCCGGAACACTGCTGAATGGAGACACACTTGATTCACTGAAAAATTGAAACAACCATAGATAAAAGTTCTGTTGTGTTTTATTTTGTTGCTGATTTTGATGACACAAATGTACGACACAGTGTAAACTTCTGGTTGCAGCACAGTGTGGTAAAATCCCCTGTACTGACCACCGTCACTGGGGAAAGTTTCTCTAATGGCACCAACGACACAGGCGTGTATTACTCATCGAACGCGGTGTCCAAGCTTCCCCTGAGGCCACCACGTAAAGGAACGATAGGCCACCAGCCTGTACCACCTGTGAAAGAGAAAGATACAAACTGTTTTTAAATGAACAAGATAAGTGTATTAAACCTTAGTTGACAATGACAAATCTTGTATCCAATGGCATTGTTGCCAGTACAAATGTTACTTAGACACTGTACAATATTGAACGACTATGCATACCATTACATTTGGGACACAAAGGAATATTGCTTCATGGTTGTACAAGAAATAAACATAAGGAGACCACTATGATTTCCCCAAATTGTGAGTGATGTATAGAATTGCAAGACTATATTTGTTTGGCATTGATAGGTCAAAGTTACGACAATATAGGAGACAACCATGAAATGGTAGTGGCCTAAGTGACATCACAACTAGAGTATACTTACTCGTTACTTGGATTGCGAGGGCGAACTGTTGCTCGAAGTTCGTGCATAAGCACCATCATAATCCTCAACACGGACCGTGTGAGGCAGGCCGCTCTGAAGTCTGGCGGCTCGGTAACGCATTGCGGCTGTGTCTCGCCTTCCGATATGTAGGACAAGCATCCATAGTTTTCTCGGCAGCAGCAGTTCTCCTCCTCGGTTGGCATTAGCACACACTGATTGCAGGTACACCAGCTGGAAACGCCGTCCATGCGACTAGGCTCAGGCTCTTGATCTGTTGAATCGTCCTGCTAACTGTCGTCCGAAGCCCCATCGTTTCCGGATCTTTTTCTTTCGAGTAATTCCACCTCAGAATACTCTGGCTCGTACTGGTAGGGCTGTATTGTTGCTATTATGGGGCAAAGTAAAAATGGATAATAATGGTACTAATATCTGTTTGCACGGGCTACGAGCAACGAAGGTAGCTGACCAGAGCACACAAACGAGGCACAGAATTCTCAAAAAAAGACAGTGAAACGATTGGAAAAGCAAATCTGATGTTGTCTGATGAGAAGAGGTCTGTTTATACTTATTAAGGAAAAAGGCGTCCTGCCATTTCCATGGAGACACATCATTAGCTGAAGCGCAGAGAATGTTGACACTGGACGTGCATTGGCTTTGTGAAATGGGTGGTACCCGTCTAGTGATGTCAGCCTCAGGGGCGGGGGATATGATTTAGTGCCGCCAGGGCAGTCCATCTTGGGCGATGCAGCAACGGATAAAATTATCACAAGATGGCCGCGCCCTGCTGCCTGATTTCACATGTGTAAAAAAGAGGAAAACTATGTTAAGGTGCATAGGAAATGTTTCTACGATCGATCAACGTATGCCTCCTCTGACTTTCTCCTGGCTCCTCAATCAGCTGCAAAGTGTGTCTTAGGTGACAACTCTTTAACTGATTAATATGGACCCATTTCTCTTCTGCCAACTCTTCTTTGGGGATGCGGATTCTGTAGGCGACAGGTGACATTTTATTTACAATTTCAGAAGGACCGTGCCAGCTAGGGAGAAATTTCCGCGCCTTGGTCTGGTTCCTTTGGAAATTGTACAAGTAGACCCTGTGTCCTACTTGGTATTCCTTTTTGGTGTTTTTTGTTGTTGTTGAAAATTAGATTTTATTATAATTTTAGGTAATGACATTGGTCCAACAAGAATGTAACCACAGTGATAATCTGAAAAACATGCACAACCTTTCTTCCCTCCACCCCCTCCCACTCCCCACCCTCATCCCGTCATGGATTAAAATATTTCAAATACGACCAAGGTCCAACACAATGTGTTATAATACATCGCAAACAAAGGGTAAACATCAGACAAGTGCTCAGGACGCTGGGCCCACTCTCCGGCCCTACGATTTCGCCAGGTAGAGAACCCCGATGTCAGCTTTCAGGTCCAGTGGACTGTTCATGAGTGTTTCATAGACCTCAATCGGCTCTCCCATATTTGTCAAAGAAAGGGAGCTATAGACCCTCAATATCAGTTTTAGATTTGTCAATTAGGTGGGTCAGGAATTCCATGTTGTATATAGCACAGAGTTTGGTGACCCACTCTTTTTCCCCCGGGGGCCGGGCAGCCTTCCATTTTTGCGCCCAACAACTTCTGGCAGCCACCAGCATGACTTGTAACATGTGGTCGCGGGTTACCTTCAGGCCTCCCCTCTCCTCAATACCAAACAACAATAACCAAGGGGATAGAGTTCTTTCGATTCCATCCACCTCCTTTATCAAGGACAGGACCTCGCTCCAGTAAGTCTGCGCCACGTGACATTTCCACCACATATGCACATTATCCCCCCTCTCAGTATGGCATTTCCAACAGTGCGGGTCATATCCTTTCCTCATCCTAGCGATCCTTTGTGGGGGGTAATGCCATCTATGAATTAGTTTCAGGGCCTGATGGCGGTATTGGGGGGGGCAGCTGTTGAGCGATTGGCCTGCCTGCACATTTTGGTCCATCTCTTGTCGTTCGTTGATGGGAACACCTAGGTCTTTGGCACATTGCAGCTGGGCAGAGGGGGTCTCGTGGGGTGGACAACAACAAAAGGGCGTATAGCCTAGAGATCACCCTTTTGGTTCCCTTGTACTTGATCAGGAATTTTTCAAAATCTGTTGGGTCCCTTCTGAGTGTGTCCCCCCATTTATTTTCAGTTAGGACCCCTTTCAGTTGGAGATATCGAAAAGGGGAGAGGTCACCCAGACCCAGGGCCTCCTTCAAATCACCTAGAGAGATGAATACTCCATATGTCAACAGCTGTCCCGCCCTGACCAGACCCGCCTCATACCACTGTTGGAAGGCCAAAGGTTCATCGATCCCATCCATGAGTGGTGGGGCCCAGATACAGCTCAGGGGTGAGGGCCACGTTGTGAGCCATCTAAAGTAACCCCCCTCTTTCCATATGGTCCACAGTACCGCCAGGACTGGGTGATTTAAGATCCTCCTTGGGATACATGCTCTGGGAACCCACAGCCATTCATCCAGCGTAACCGGGGCGAAAAGCTCGTTGTCCATTGCTACCCACTGCTTCTTTGGGCCCATCACAAAGTGGTCAACCAGGATTTGCAACTGAGACGCCTTATAATATGTCTCCAGGTCTGGGAAATTCACTCCCCCCTCATCCTTGGGTCTTACCAGGACATCATAGGCAATTCTATGGGACTTTCCTGCCCAGAAGTAGCGCAGGAGGGCCCGTCTGACCTCAAGGAAGAAGGGCCTAGGTATTGAGATCGGCAGCATCTGGAATAAATACAGGAATTTAGGGAGAATCACCATTTTGATTGAGTTGAGGCGAGCCATCCATGACAGGCCAGATTTTGCCCATCGTTTCATGTCACGTTTAATAGCCGGCCACAAGGGTGGTAGTTGGCAGCGAAGAGGTCGGCCATGTTCTGCAGGAGCTGGACTCCCAGATGGCAGAGTCCCTCTACCTGTGTGCAGAATGGGAGGTCTTTAACATACTGCCTCTCGGTCGTATTGAGCTGCCCTGCCACAAACGCAACCGACTTCCCCAAGTTCACCTTATAACCTGCGAGGCCCCATATCATTCCAAACTACTCAGTACCTCCGGGACCGACTGGGATGGGTTGGTGAGATAGAGCAGCACGTTGTCTGCGAATAAGCTCATCTTACAATTCACTTCCCCAATCTTAACCCTTTAATATTTTCGTTCCCCCTGATGGCTATGGCCCAGGGCTCCATCACTAATGCATATATAAGGGGGGATAGGGATCACCCCTGTCTCGTGCCCCTTTCTAGGGGAAACATTGCTGATTTACCACCATTGACCACTACCCTTGCAGAGGGGTCAGAGAGAGGGCAGAAATCCACCCTCGCCACTTTGGCCCCATCCCCAGGGACGAGAGAACCCCCCTCATAAAGGGCCACCCCACCCTATTGAACGCCTTCTCCGCGTTCAGGGACAGGAGAAGAGTGCCCTCCGTTCTAACCACCCTCAAACTCAATATATGAATGGTTTTGCGCATTCTATCAGCCCCCTGCCTGTTGAGCACAAAACCTACCTGGTCCGGTTGGACAAGTCAAGGTAGGCACTTTTCGAGGTGCCTAGCTAATATCCTAGTAAAGATCTTTGCATCGACATTCAAAAGTGAAATGGGTCTGTAAGAACCACACTCCGCCGGGTCTTTACCAGGCTTTGGTATCACCGTAATCATGGCCTGCAGAAATGTCGGTGGCATGGTATCTGGGGACCTAATTTGATTAAATAGCTTGGTCAATGGTTGTATTAGGACTGATTGGTACTGTTTAAAGAAATTGGCCGTGAATCCACTCCCTTACCCACCTTGAGTCGCTTAATAGCCCCCCCCACCGCCTCCTCTGATATATCCCTTTCGAGGGGATTGGGTCCTCCGACGTATTCCATATCTATGACATGTAATCACCACAGCTGTGCTGCTTCGGAAACTTTTTTCGGCTCTGGGTCGATGACGTCGATGCGCCGTCGTCGAGGACCTCCTCCGACGTCATCCGATGTGATAAGTAGGACGCACGACGCCCGTAGCCTCAGTTCCGTTTTTTCCGCAAACGTGTTGCTTCGTGAATCTCGTTTAACGCCTCGACTCTTTGGAGTTCTGTTCTTCTCGGTTCTTCGAACCTGTTCGTTTTTGTGAAAATCCTTCGTGTGAAGATGTCTTCTACTTCGTCTTCGACCCCGCGTCCGGGCTTCAAGAAGTGCGGGGAGTGTGGATCCAAGATGTCGGTGACAGACTCGCACGATGCCTGCCTCTGGTGCCTCGGGGAGGCCCACGACACGGATGACTGTATCGACTGCCAGTCGCTCACGTCCAAAGCCTTACGTGAACGTAAGATGAAGTTGTCGGTAGGTCGGGTGTCCAAGCCCCGGAAGTCAAAGTCTGCGGGGCTTTCGACGGATGATTCGAGAGGAGACTCTCCGCGTCATCGTCAGAAGTCTCGTGGGTCTCCTTCTAGGAGTCGGTCTCGCCACTCCTCAGCCTCTTCGAGGCACTCTCGGAAGCACCGACACCGGTCGTCTTCCAGGTCCTCTTCGGAGGACTCTGCCCGGCACGTCGCTTACCCCACCAGCCGTGCAACGCCGGAGGAATGGGCTTCCTTCGGGAAGAAAATGCTGGCGATTCTCGAGTCACAGGGTACTAAGGCGTCCGCGCCCCCGAGTGGGGTCGGTTGTGAGAGGTCGAGAGACCCCGCTCGCAAGAGTGGTCGGCACGAGTCACAGGAAAGGTCCCGTTCGGACAAGGAGACTCGTTCTCGACGTACCCGTTCCAGGTCCCGGTCCTCGACGCGTTCAAGACCGTGTGCACCTGTGATGTCTTCGAGGAAGACATCGACGTCTGAGGCGTCGAGGGCGTCGACAGGCTTTCTCGAGGCTCCGGCTCCGAGGAAGTCGTCGAAGCCGTCGATGCTCAGGCCTGTGTCGATGGTGGCGGCACTGCATCTGAAATCGATGCCGATACGCAGAGTGAGTGAGTTACAGGCACTTTCAGTTAAGCCACCCTTCACTGTATTTCACAAGGACAGGGTTGTCCTTAGAGTTTGTCCTTCTTTTCTTCCGAAGGTAGTGACGGAATTTCATTTGGCCCAGAAGGTTGTTCTTCCGGCATTCTATCCTCCTCCGCATCCTGGAAAGGAAGAGGAGAGACTCCATTGGCTTGATCCTAGGAGAGCTTTAAGCTTTTATGTTTCACGCATGTCCCGGGTCAGAGTGGACGATCAACTCTTTATTGGTTACGCTGGAAAGCGTTTGGGGCAAGCTGTGACGAAACAGACTTTGTCTCGCTGGATTATTTTGGCCATCTCGGAGTGTTACCGCTTGGCGGGTAAGGACCCACCGGCTGGCTTGCGGGCCCATTCTACCACGGGTATGGCTGCATCTACTGCCCTGCAGAGGGGTATTCCTATTCGCAACATCTGTGATGCAGCCACCTGGGCTTCAGTACATACATTTGTACGTCACTATTCCCTCGATTCCATCCGAGGACAGGATCTGGCCTTTGGCAAGGCGGTCCTTTGCTCTGCTATTTGATTGGCAATTCTAAATTTTGATTCTAAATTCTTTCCCTCCTCCTTGCTCTGGTACTGCTTTGGGAGTCTGTCATAGATATGGAATACGTCGGAGGACCCAATCCCCTCGAAGAACAAGTTACTTTCTTACCTGGTGACGTTCTTTCGATGGGATGGCCCGACGACGTATTCCATATCGCTCCCTCCCTGCCTTCCCCGCTGCAGAATTTCTTTTGCGACTGGCAGTTGACTAATGTCACACGTTCTGGGGGAAAAAACTACAACTGAGGCTACGGGCGTCGTGCGTCCTACTTATCACATCGGATGACCTCGGACGTCGGAGGAGGTCCTCGACGACGGCGCATCGACGTCATCGATGCAGGACGCAGACGCCGAAAAAAGTTTCCGAAGCAGCACAGCTGTGGTGATTACATGTCATAGATATGGAATACGTCGTCGGACCATCCCATCGGAAGAACGTTACCAGGTAAGAAAGTAACTTGTTCTTCTAAGGCTTCCTACTAGGATTCGGTAAGCCTGGGCAGGGGGTGGTCCTCGAGGTATTTTCAAACTGCATCTGGGGATTCACCCTCCTGTTTCGCGTACAGCTCCTTTATAAAACCCTGCAAAGGACTCCATTATGTGTTCCGTTTTTTAATTTGGATGTTACCTGCCTCGTCCCTGATGCCTTCAACCTGTCCATCCGTTCTGTTTCCCCTCAGTCTGTGTGCCAGAAGGGTCCCGACTTTGTCTCTCTTCTCATAGTATCTCTGCTTGGTGTACCTCATTTTTTTGACCACTTCTCCAATTAAGACTGCATGTAGGGCTTGTCTCTTTTCTCTCATTGCACCCAGGAGGGTTTCCCGATCTACGTCCCCCTTAGTGAGCGGCGTTCTCATAGCCCTCAGTTCCCCCCCCGGAATTTGGTCTCAATCAGTGCCCTCTCCGGTTTCCTCCTTGCGCCCTCCGCAATGAGGACGCCCCGGAAAGTGGCCTTTGCCTCCTCCCAAACTGCGACCAATGGTGTCGCTGCTGTATCATTCGTTACAAAATAGGTCTCCATTTCTTTCTGTAAGAATTCCTTGAACACCTGGTCCCTCAGGAGGATATCATTACACCGCCATCTATATGACCTCTAGGTGCTCTGGAGTCGCCAGTCCATTACTAGGAGTTCATGATCCGACCATGTAACCGATTCAACTGACGGGCTTCCAATCTCCCCTCCTCCCATCTCTGACACTAATAGTAAGTCAATTCTGGTATATGTTTGGTGTGTGGGGGGGAAAATGTGTACCCCCCCGGGGGGCTTGGTGACACTTTCACCAAACATCTACCCAGTAGTCCTGTAGGAGATCCCTCATGGTGAGGTTGTCCTTCGTGGGTTCCTTTGCCCCAGCCCCTTTAGCAGACCACCAATCTAATCGGGATCCATGATGAGGTTAAACTACCTGCCCAGGATCATCGTCCTCTCTGCCCATTCATCCATGACCTCCAGTACCCTACGGATGAATTTGACCTGACCTACATTGGGTGCATACAGGGTGACCAGTGTAATCCGCATGCCCTGGGAGAATTCCTTGATGCCTAAAAATCTGCCCCCAAAACCCCTTTTAGTCTCTACCTCGACGACATGCATTTTTTTAGAGGATTTGTGCGAGGCCCAAAAGTTCCCGCCTATCTCCTTCCCTTTTATCGCCGACTCAGCCCCCCTCCTATAATGTGTTTCTTGTAAGAAGAGGACTAGTAGTTTTTGTTTGCGGAACATATTGCTTGTGAGAGAGCGCTTGTTCTGCGAGTTTAGGCCCTTAACATTGAGCGTACCGATCCGGCCTTCAACCATGATCGTAGCTACCCAGAGCCTTAGAGATTCCAGTGTGGTTCCCTTGGTCGATCCCTGTACATAACCCATAGATTCATGACGTGATATTCCCATTGCCCTTTTCCCCGACCCTCCCTCTTCCCCCTCCCTTAGTTTCCTTACCCATTTTGTAAGGCGTTCGTCGCCGTCACCCCAGCTAGGGTTGGAACTAGCAACGAACCGCCAGGGTTGCTACCCTAGCTGCGGGAAATTCAATAATATAGGACGTTTCCTAGGCCCCTGCACTCCAAAAAATATTCCCCCTATTCAGCCAACATCGGGGTCCCAATAAAGGCCCCTTTCCCATGTCCCCCTCCTTGTGCCCATGATATATGATCCGTCCCTCTCACCTGCGAGTCCCCCTGCCGAATATCACTTGGCGCGGATCCGGAAGCCCCCGCCTTTCTCGAGGGCGAAACAGAGAGGACCACGTCATGTACCACTAAACAAGCCTCTCGCCAGGCAACTCTACAACTTTAAACCATATCCTTTGAACAAAAACCCCCCAACCGCAGTGAGAACATAAGCTAACATGCATTTTTCCCAGGTCATTGAGGTCCCCAGAAAGTTGTGTGTACCAACTTCAGCACAATGGTTAAGCACTCAAACCTTCCAGTGTGTTCATGTGGAACCTCCACAATCTGCTGGAGGATGTCTAGTTTTCGGGAACTTTCGAGTGCCCTTCACTTTAAGCTTCCCCTGGGTGAGATCAGGGCCTTGGGGGGCTCAGCTGAGATCCCTGTTGCCTCCATTTTGTTCTCTGGAAGTTCCCGGGAGGTCCCCCACCAAGTCTCCTGTGGTTCTCTGAATGTCCTCCTCTGTAACAAGCTGGTACTTCTCCCCCTGCCATTCAAAAGCCAGGTGGAATGGGTGCCCCCAGCGATATCAGACCACTTTTTCTTGTAGCCATCTGGTGATAGCTCCGCATTTTTTCCTCGTCTGGAGTGTAATGGCTGATAGGTTCTGATAAATTGTCACCCTGCAGTTTCCGTATTGTATGTCTCTTAAGGTCTTTGCCCTTTCCAAAAGCCTGGCTTTGTCTCTATAATAGTGGAATCTCGCCAGCACTGAACGTGGGCCGCCCCCGCCCGCCCGATGGACCCTATCGAGCAGGAGCGTCTCTCCGGAGTCAGACCCCAGGACAATTCTGATGATGTCTTGAACTTTACCCTCCAGGCCCACTTGGGTCTTCCCCTCCGTCTCTGCCAGGCCGAAAATCCTCAAGTTGTTTCTCCTTTCACAATTTTCCATGTCGTCAACCTTGAGTCCGAGGTCCTCCTCACGATGTTGCAGCTCCCTAAACCTTGCTTCCATCTCTGTTTAGAGGAGGTCCCTTGATACCTGGTTGTTTTCCACCCCCTCCATCCGGTCCTCCAGTGTGGAGACCTTGGCTGTGAGATCGGCCAGCTTTGCCCCCATGTCTGTCCTCATACCTCTGATTTTGTCGAGGATCGTCTGGATGTTATTTTGAATGGTGTTCATGTCTGGGGCTGGCGTGGAGGGGCGTGCAAATTCTATCTCTGAACGCCCTGGCGTAAACTGATATCTCGCGAGGGTCTCTTCCCAACTCATAAGATTCGACTCTCCCCAGGTCGCTGAGGCTTCTCAGTGTGCCCTCTGATGTCCTCTTGGTGCCAAGGTTTAGTCGCCCACCACCACCGTGGTCTGTCTATACAGATATGTGAGGGGCGGATCTTTGGAGTTTTCCGGACGCGTTCAGGGTGTGCAGCAGTCCCTGGTCCCCACTTTACAAGTTGCTTCTCTAATCACCCCAAATTGACCGCCAGTGGTGTGGTGCTTGTGGGTTAGTGCCCTGGGGGCATGCTAGTATCTTCCTTGATACTCCACTCGGGGGCCCAGGTGGTCTTTTGTTTGTGCCACGGAGACTGGAGTCAGACTTCTCCTCCTTGATCTGGACCACTTTGCATATCATCCATGTGCCTCCCCAGTGTGGTGAGGAGGGAGAGTGTTTCCAGGGGGCTGCCTGTGCTACCCCCCCAGAGCTGGCCACTCCTTCCGGTAAAGTTCCAATGATTGTGCAGATTTATGTGGGGGTCCACTGGGCTAGGGGTCCCCTGTGTGCTCACCTGGGCTCAGTTGTGCGGGCGGGCAGTCGGCACCGCCCCCTGGCGATATGGCAGAGGGGTGAAGTTAGGACTCCTTGTTCTGGGGGTCCTGTTGTGGGCCCGTGGTGCAAGATTGAGGCCTTGTGGTCACCTCATCAGTGGGGCGGATTCCCCGGAAGATCCACATTCAGGTGTCCAGGTGAGGGGAGTGGGGGGAGGCCTGTGCGTGCTCCCGCGTCGGCCCAAGCCTGCTGAGGAGACTGCTGGGGAAGGGCGGTCTCTCTGGGGCTGTGGTGCCACCGCCACTCCGCCACCCCTCCCCAAGTTGTCCAGGGTGGGCCCCCACCACAGCCGTGTAGCCTGGGTGTCTGCCCCGCACATCCCGCGCTATGGGGCCGAGACGCAGAAGGGGGAACAAGGAGCCCGGGCGCGCTCCCGCGTCGGCCTGAGCAGGCGAGTAACTCCACTGATGAAGGTGGGGGAGCAAAGGAAGCCCCACTGCTGGCGTTCACTCCACGCAGGCCCCCAGGCTTGTGGCGGGTCACGCAGCGTCTCCGCCTGCCGCCTCTCTGGATGGTGCCTCACGACTCTCTTTACCTTCAAAGGCACGGGGGGTGGAAGAGGGTCCTCTCCGCAGGATCTTCATGGGTCGAGGGAACCCGGGGTGGGCTCGAATCCGCCGCGGGGTACCAGGGACCTTCAGCGATGACCAAGGAAGCAGCGTAGATGGAGCGCCGGGCTCCTCCTCCCACGGAGCGGCAGGCTGCGTCGTGGTCTTTGGACTGCATCTGCTTCAGGGTCGTGTGGGGGAGGGGAAACTCTGAGGCCCACGTGCAGCTATCTCCCGATTGGGGGCACCCCCGGAGGCCGTTCCAATACCCCTAGGCTCCTTAACAGGTCCCCCTTCCAAATATCGTAAGTTGAGGTGGGTCACATTCCGTTAGGTGGTATTATTCCACTGGTTTCCCGGGGCCATACGGGGAGCATGCGAATCAGGCTGCCATCTTGCCTGCGCCCCCTGGTGGCCTGGAATATCCCTTTTTAGTGGTTTTTAAGTCACATTGAGTCTTGATCCCCTCTACAGATTTTTCCAGATTCCGCTGAGCGTATGCAAAAGCATGTTGAAGGTGTTTTCTTAGATTCTCAACATACTCATGTGTTGTGGAGGCATTTATCAGTGTCTGCTCTTGTGTTCTGTAGAGCAGATGCTGAGGTAGCACCATCCTTCGTCCAGTCATTAACTCAAATGGAGGCATCTTGGTCGCAGAAGATGGGGTAGATCTGATGGCCATCAGGACATCAGGACAAGTGGTAATCGGATGTCCCAACTTGGCCCAGAATCCGCCACAAACATTTTTAGAATGCTCACAATTGTTTTATTGTATCCCTCAACTCCCCCACTAGAGGACAGGCGGTATGCAATGTGAAGTTTCCTTTTTACCCCAAGTATCTCCCACATCTTTGTCATCACTTTGCTGGTGAAGTGACCCCCTCGGTCTGACTCTATCCTTTGGGGTAGGCCAAAACGAGAGAAGATGTGGTTGATAATCAGGGCAGCAGCCGTTTCTGCCTTGCAATTTGGGCCCGGGAGACATTCCACCCATTTGGTAAACAAACATATTACTGTTGACATGTACCTGTTCCCCCTAGAGGAGCAAATCGTGGACCCGATTAAATCTACTTGTAAATTTGACCAAGGCAGTGTCATCCCCCTCTTCTGGAGGGGAGCTCGGTGTGAGTGAAGTTGGCTGAAATTGTGCACGCACAAGGCACCCCTTCAAATATTGGTTGAGGTCCTGCCCCATGTGTGGCCAGTATGCAACCTCCCGCAGGATTTCTAGAGTAGTGTGAAACCCCTGATGACCAGCTGTGGCCGTGTCATGGGCATGACTTAACATCAAGCGTCGGAATGAGGTATGCACCACCCACTGGTCACAGCCAGAGATGGATCTCCTTACCAACAAACCGTCTTGGATTCAGAACATTTTGGGACACTTCATCAACACCCTAAGGTCCTCTTTCCCAATGTAATTGGTATCCGTCAGAGGAAAGTTCTCAGGGTCCTCAATGTGTTGATAAAATGTACCAATAATCGGATCCCCTTTTTGTGCTTATTAAATCAGCATCGGGGGTCTCCTTACTCCACTGGGCAGTTGAGAGTTAATTGTGAGCATTTGTCTCTAGTGACAACAGTGACCTGGATTTCCCGCAACAGGGACTCGATCTCGAGGAGATCACCCTGGATGGCTCTGGTTTTGGCCAGCTGATCAGCTAGGTCATTTCCAGTTTTGTCTGGCCCCTCTATTCTGGAATGACCCTTGATCTTTTTCCAACAGATGGTCATCGCATTAGAAGTGACCAGATCATCAATATTTTTTATTAGCTTGCCATGTTTGAGTGGTTTGTTATTAGCACACAGTATGCCTCTGGTTTTCCAATTAACCAGGTGCTCCGTGAACCCGTTCCGGACATAATCTGAATCAGTGATTATGAGCAGTTCGTGGAGTTGGTGTTGGATGGAAGTGAGGATGGCCTGGTGAACTGCCATCAACTCTGCCACCTGACTACTGCAGGGACCGATTTTGTACCCAGCTGAGAGTTCCGGGGCATCATTCACCCAGGCATCCCCAACGCCGGCCACCAGTTCCTTTTCCCCGTTGTTGTCAACATGGTAGGAGCACACGTCCACATAAACTGTGGGCATCCCCTGGCACTTGTCTTCTTGCTAGACTTTGTGCAGGGAATTCAGGTACGCCTCCATGTTGTCTGGGGTTTTAAGACTTTCGACCTCGAGACAGCTTTCTCTCGCGCAATCATGCAAGTCAGCCAGAGCTTGCGCAAGGTGACTCTTCTTGTTTTGGCCATATCTGACCTCCACAGGAAAGCCTTGCATTGACAGAATCCAGGAAATAATTCTGGAATTACTCACATTTCCAGCCCGGATTCTGTCACTTTGAAGGTATTGCAAAGGCTGGTGTGGAGTCTCCACTATAATGTGTTCCCCCTGGATGAACCTGCAGTAATTCTTCAATACCCACACCGTTGCCAGGAGTGCCTTCTCACAATTGTTGAATTTTTCCTCCACAGAGGATAAAGTCTTGCTTGCATAGAAGATTACTTTATTGACCTTGTCATTCTTTTGATATAATACTGCTGTCAAGCATGTATTTGAGAACCCTGTCTCCAAGAAGAACTCCTTGTTTTTGACAGGGTAAGCGCTTGTGAGAGACTTCTTTTGACAAGTTTTACTGCCTCGGCTTGTTCTGGACCCCACTCCTACTTGATCCCCCTCACCTTCAACAGATGGATCAGGGGTCTTGTGACCTCTGCACAATCCTCAATGAACTTCCTACTGTAATTAGTCAGTCCAAGGAGGCTTCTTAGCTCACGCAGAGTTGTGGGGTATTTTAGTTTTAGGAGTGCTTCCACTTTCTTCTCCTGGGGACAGAGACCCTTAGGAGTTATTTCATGTCTCAAGAAGTTGACACGGGTCCTGCACCACTGTGCCTTTTGGAAGGACAGTTTCGCTCCGGCAACCCTCAACTGGGTCAGAACATAACGGATTTCCGCTATGTGTTCCTCCACAGTTGAGCTTTTTATCAGGACATTATCCACATAGGCCAGGCTACCCCTTTCACCCAAGTCAGGCATGGCCTTGTGTAGGATGATGTTAAATTTGTTGCCAGAGTTTATGTATCGAAAGGGAGTCCAGGTTCACGTGTACTGCTGCCCCCCGAAGGTAAAGGTCAGCTTGTATTGGTTCTATCTACTGACGGGCCTGGTCCAGTACCCATTTGTCAGGTCAACGGCAGTATATACCTTTGACCCCTGGATATTGGCCAGCCCTTGGTCAATGTAGGGGAGAGGCCATCGGGACATGTGACCCCATTTATTTAGCTCCCTAAGGTCTGAGCAGAGTCTCCATTGGCCATTTGATTTAAAATCCCCAGCACCGGATTATTAAAGGTGCTGTGGACTAGACGAATTATCCCATGTGACTCAAGGTTTTTGATTATTTTTGTCAGGGACTCCATGGATGCGAGAGGCAAGCGATATTGCTTCACAAACACAGGAGTCATTCCAGGGTCCGTGGGAAATGTTGTAGTATGGATCTCGGTGCAACCACAGTTGTACGTGTCCAAAGCAAAGATATCTTGGGAATCTAAGAACACCTGCTTCAACTTTTGCTTTTGCTCTGGAGTCTCACAGGCATCAGCTAGGTTGAACCGCTCTTCAACCATTTGCCTGAATCCTGGAAAGACTTTGGGTTTTACTATCTCAGCAGCCTCCTCCAATTGGGTGGACAGGTCTCTGGTTAGAGTATTCACCTGGACAGAGGATTTCAGGTAGGAGAGGCAGTCATTGTGGATCTCGAATATCACCTCATCCTGCGTGATGTCACAAGTCACCCCTTCCTACCCTTACGGGGAGGAAGAGTACCCCAAGAAATTCCCCCTTGCCGGGTGAAGATCCTGTCTGGTGGTCTGTCATTGTCACTGTCATTGTCAAAGTAGTCATTGGGGATTGGTCCTATCAGTTCGTTTCCTAGATCCATGAATAAATGTCAGTCATCAACCGCCATTCCAATAATGGTGCCTGCGCCCAGAGTGATACTCCTAGGGTCGCTGTTATCCATCAATATTGGAATGGTGTTGTGTTCTACATTGACTAATGGTGTTGGGTTTAACCCCAACCCCTGCTGTTGGAGATGGACATTGAGATGTACATAGGCGTCCGGATTTTGCAATTTCTGTCCTCTTTTAATTTTTAATTCAAGTGGGAATTGTCGGGTCCATCCTGGGATGGTGACATCCTCTCCAATTTGAACTTCAACCGCATACAGCAGCAATTGGGCTGATCAAAATGCTTTTTCTGAATCATCAAAACCCATGGGATTGCCCCCTAGTCGGGACCAGGCCTTGTAATTTATCAGGTCCAAATTAATTGCAAACCGATTGAGAATGTCACTGCCTAAATATAATGCAGCTAGGACATCTCACACGACCCAACAATTATGTTCTATGCTTTTGTCACCTATAGAAATTTGAGCATACACCTGCTAGGCAGGAGAGGTTTGGAATTGGGAGTTTCCAGTCCCATTTCCCACTTATCAATCAATTTACATGTGAGAATGGCTGGAACTTTTAGGATGTTATTCCCTAATAGACAGGGGGTTCCTCCTGGAGTCACGACTATGACCGGGTGTTTCACCTTATGTCGCCCAATTTTAATTTCCAAATCCGCAGTACCCTCGACAGGAACCTCATTCCCGTCGAAGTTCTGGAGTTGCCCAAGAAGAGGGGTGAGAGGGATCTGGTTTCTCTCCCCTTCCTGAATTTAGCTGCTCAAAGGCCCTTTTTGACAGAAGAGTGGCTTGGGATCCAGTGTCCACCAGTGCAGAAAATGCACATTGCCCTTGCACTCGAACGGGGGCATAGAATCTCCCCTCCTTCTCCTCAAGTGGGCACAGGTAATGGGCATTTTGGGCAAGTTGGGTGGTAAATTTCTTTATTTTAGACTCCGACACGGTGGAGTTTCGGGCAATTTTCTGACCGGAGTCTGGGAATCTGTAATAAAAAAGTTGTATTCTGAAATAGATGGGATTTCAGAATCTCCTTTTTCCCATAGCTCTGTGCTGCCACCTCTTACCAGGAGGCAGTCACTAGAACCAGTTTGTGGGGAAGATCCCTCCATTAATATTTTTCTCTCAGGATGACTACCCTGGGGTTCCGCGATGGGTGACTCTGAATCAGTCCCCACACCCACTCAGTCTTCATTCAGATCTCTTGGGACCCATTTTTCTTTGGGAGGAATTCCCCCGTCCCTGAAGGAGAAGATTTTCTCCCCAGAATCCTTTAAGGATTCTTCCCCTTCAAACTGGAGGACACTAACTTCCTCCACAAAATGGGCCTTTTTGATGTCTTTATTTCTCCTACCCACCCTGTGTTCCCTGGGTTGCAGATTTTCGGGGGCAAGATATTTTAGTTCCGGTTTCCGGAGTGTCCAGGGGCTTTTCACGGGTGAGGAAGGTAGCTTCTTCTAGGGCTTTACACCCAACCTCCCCCTGTGCCTCCTCATCGGGAACCGGTGAATTATCGGGGTTCTATCCCCATCATTGTTCTGGGGTGCCAGACCCTTGGTTTGAGGGTGTTACGCTCACCTGGTCTCTTCAGAGGCTTTGGGGCATGGTTGCAGCCCTCCCTGAACTTGAATCACCCCCTTCAGGCCTCTCACTCAGTAGAAAAGCTGTGAGCGGTGGTACGTGGTGATACTGCTCCTGCATGGAGGTAAGAGTGTGTGAGGGTGCCAATCTGTGATTGTTGTACCTCTCGAGCCCTTCACCCCAAAGTATGGTTTCTTTGAGCATACGCCGGCCCATAAATCTCACCTGTGAATTATGGAAGATAAGCTCTCCATCCTGCTACTTCTGGCAGGGGCGCGTCAAATGGGATCTAGTTCCTTCACTTATCCCTGATAAGGATTAGTCCAGTCCAGCTGCGACTATGCTTCTCCTTATGATTGATAAGTCTTTCTTGAGCTATTGTGATGCTGTTTGTTCTGTTTAATGTCTTTATATGTTGCTCCTATTTATGCCCGCAATAATGTCTCTCTTCTGTTTTCTTCCCTTAGATGGAAATGCGGCCTCAATGCAGCTCTGAGATGCGAGATGCGGCCGGATGGTAGATGGATGCTACCGCAATGTTCGACAGCAGGTAAGTGATGGTTTAAGGAAAGCGCTGAAATATGGCGAAACGCAACCTTAAACGGATTGTTTTTTTATGTCTAACCTTGTCTTCTGTTTTTACTTGCAGGCGCTGCTGTCGAGGATGGAGCATGTCGCGCTGCGGTGCCAAGATGAAGATTTTGGCGTTCCGGAAAGTGTAAAGATGAATACTTGGTTCGCCGAAGAGATGTTCGGGTAAGAACAGCTTCCCCCAGTTCGTAAGTATGCTAGCAGGAAGCAGGATGCCCAGGGAGCAAGATCTTCAAAGGTAAGTCTGACCTCAGGCGACAGTGAGCGTTACGCTGCTTGCAAGTGCAGAATAATGCAAAGCGTCTGTCTTGAGGATCGGGGCAGCTTATATACCTGAGATTGTGGGCATGCCCATTAGGGCCGGTTTACCAGCCACACCCTGCCACTCGTAAAGAGTGAGCAAGTGCAAAGGAAATCCATTGGAAGCCACACCCAAGAATACACTTGGGGCTGCTTAATGGATGGAATGTTCAAGGTTAACGCATCCTGCTTAATGGATGGAATGTTCAAGGTTAATGCATCTGAAGTGCTATGTCCATATTAAAGTCTTTTTGGTGTTAAATTGATGTTCTTGTTTACTTTTGATCATGAGCCTGGTGCCAAAGGTGCCAGGACAGTGTCCACCCAGGTCTCCTGTGCATGCGACCCCTGCATGCCTGTGCCCCTGACTTCATGACCATGACAGAGGGGTTCTGAGCCACCATGTTCATCTGAGGGTTCTGCTGAGCCCTCAACATGCGACTCAGATCCTGCGTGAGGTTCTGGACCTGGCGCTCCAGTTGGGACCCCCGTTCCGGCTGGTATGGGTGTCTCTGCTCATACCTAGGTGGTTCACGGGAAGGGTAACTATCCCTTCTCCCGGAGTACCCTGGGTACTGGGGATTTTGGTAACCCTCCACCCTTGGCCTCCCCTCTCCCGGATTTGGTAGTCTTGGCTTCTGAAAGTGGGGAAAGAAAGGAGGTTTGTCCTGCAGGTTGGGGTTTTGTGGATACTGGGGAAAGAAACTTAACCCAGGATTTGGGGAATTACGGCCCTCCTGAGGGAAGTTAGGAGGGAAGTTTCCCGGGACAGTACTTACCTGGTTGGATCCCCCGCCCTTGGGCTGGGGGAGTCCATACATACCCCAAGATAGGCCGGTTGCCCTTGTATATGGGACCTATAGAATCAGAAGAATTAGGGGTTCCATTGGTGGGATTACCTCCCTGACTGCCACCTTTTCCTATTTGGTTAGAAGGCCTTCTTTGCCTCTAAGTTTGCTGGTTTTGGGTAGGTGCATTTTAGGCCCCCCCATTTCTAGGTCCAAAATGGGAGCAACTTTCTCCTCCACCACCTTAGCAGCAGCAGGGGTGTTGGTTGGTTTGGGGTTTTTTACCTGATTTTTATTTTCTGCAAGTTTTGGACCTCATAGATCCAGGTAGCCTGCTCTATTATCCAGTACAGTGTCTTTTTATCATGAAAATCTGTTACGCTCACCTGGTATCCACGGGGACGCCACCCAGCCGGAATGCTCGCTGGTATACTCCTCAGTGACTCCCAGATGTGGTCTGCGGGGAAGGTTCTGCCTGCAAATACAGGTGGGCTGTTTTCAAGACTGGTTGATCGAGGTAAATATCTTCCCTCCACCCCATATAATTTCAGCCCCTCTGGGCCCTCTCCTCACCTTGTGGTAGAATTAGGCGTGCTCTCCGTCCTGCCTTCTGGGCAGGGGCGCGTTGTCTTCCGTGGGCGTATGCGGTCTAGTTACTTCACTGACGCCGGCCCGTGATGTCTTTCAGGTAGGTCTTATTGCTGTTCTTTCGTATTGTTGTTATTCCTGCATGCCTTTCTGTATTTAATAGTGTTTTTTTCTCCCTTAGATATGCTGAGCTTCAGCGTGGCGAACTGGCCTGGTTGAGCGTCGCTGGTATCTGATGGCGCGTAATAAGCGCTACAATGCGGTAAGTAAGCGCTATGCGCAGCGCTGCAATGTCTTGCCTTTGCTAACCTGTTGTCTTGCTTTTCTCGTAGGTCGTGGTATTCTTCCAGCGCGTGTGGAATTTCCGGAGTGATGCCAGCCGAGAAGCGACCAGCCAGATAAGCCTTTTGAGTAGTTCATAATTTGCAATGTCTTTAATGCCTTCCTTAATGTTGTCTCTACCTTCCTCTTTCAGGTTGTTCGGTCCGGGAGGCGTGCGGATTCGAGGAAGCTGTTCACAGGAGCTGCGAGAAGATAAAGATGAAGATTGCAGGTAAGATGCTGCTGCTAATGGTATTCCTTTTGTCTCCCTGCAGGTTTATCTTCTCCGGGGCTCCTGGGTATAGCTGGACACGGTGAGCGGCATGTTGCAAACTGCAAAGTAACGCAAAGCGTGTTGTCTTGCTCGGGTGTGGTTTAAATAGCCCCAACAAAATAGTCCAGGTAAAGTAGTCCCTAGGCCACCACACACAAAACACTAGACCTCATAGCTTGGTTCCTAGGAACCAAGCTATGTGGATGCCTCCATGTTGGCTGACAGTCTCAATAAAGTAGTTCCAGAACACATGTTTTTCATGGTGTATGAGCCTGGCGCCATAGGTGCCAGGACTGGCCCCAGGTGGGCTTTTGAAGAGGATGCCAGGCCCTAGAGACCCGAGTCCTGACCCCACCTGGCCAATGGGCTTTTCAGAGGGGGTTTTGGGCGAGGGTCATGACAAAATCCCTCACCAGCTGTGTCATGGTGTATTTTGGAAGCACATGAAAGTAGGTAGTTATAAAGTCTCTGCTATTCGTGCTCACCCTCCTGGTAGTTTGTGCAAAGGCGCGTTTTAGCTCCTGCACAAATTCTCTTGGGGCCTGATCTTCTCTGCATTGCAAATAGTAGGCCGCTCTTTGCGAGCCTCTTGGGAGTTTCTGTAGGTGGAAAAGTGCTTTAAGATGTCCTCCTTGTAGGTGGACCATCTTGAATGTTTTTGGTCTTCCAGTCCAGCAAAGAAGCTGGACTACTCCGGAGAGAACATCCATTTGACATAATCTATGCAGTTCTGGCTATCTTTAAGGTCAAAAGTGTCCATCATTTGTTCATAGAGTTCCAAATGCTCCCAAACAGAATATTTTTGCGTTTTTTGTGGTACAGTGTTATGAAATTCCTAATGGCCTTGATCTGCCTAATGGGGTCTTTCACCATAACTCTCCTCTGTTTATTTGCCTTCTTTTGTAGCGTTACCCGAGTCCAATCGCCCTTACACTCAGAGGCGCTACTATTTGAGGTCCCCTCATGATCGTCTAGGCACTCCCTGATTCTGTGAGCTTGGGAGAGGCTCGCAGAATGGTGGAGCCTAGTTTCCTCTCCCCTGTGGCACACAGGAGAGAAGTCTTCTGACTCCTCCCTCCTTCCAGGGTTTGCAGAGGATACCCCCACTGCCCTGATTGGATGGAGGTCTTCAGAATGCTCTTTTGGGGCCTGATTTCCTGCTGTTTTTGTGCAAATTGAACCAAATGGTCCCTTTGGAGATAGCGCTTTTGCAGATCTAATTTCCTGACTTTCTCCTCATAGGATGCTTCCTGGTCAGAGACATCAACCAAAATATTTATGTATCTATACAGGGATGCCCATCCATCAATTTCTGAGGGACGGTGACCTTTCAGCTCCACCATGCTAGGCCTATTTAATTCTGATGGCCTCATGGTTTCTGGCTCATGTGAACAAGTAGACATGAAGTCAGCAGAGCACAAAGTACTAAATGGGTTTGAGTCCCTTACTACAGAGGCCCCCACACTGGGATCAGGGGTAGCCCTGTCCCTCTCTATTTGTTCAGGGTCCCTCAAGTTTGGGTTTAGCCTGGCATATTCTCTCTCCAACCTCCCTAGCTCCTTCTTTTCAGCCCCTACCTCTTGATAATAGGCAAAGGTCTGAGCTTTTTGAACCGCTATCAGGGCTTGACTGGCCTCTACGACCCGCTCTTGAGCTGCCACCTGCTTTTGGAGTTCTTTGTTCTCCTCACAGCGATGCCTCATTGTCTCTTTGTGCTGCCTGTATGGTTTGGGAACATTGAGATCATTTTTGCTGCAGGAGATTCACCTCCTGAGTTTGCACATTTTTTGTTTGGGTGTTTTCTTCCAGAGCACCTTCTACTCGTCTGGTCTGCACCAATAACTTTTCATATTCATTTTTCAATTCATTTAGTTTCTGGAGGCCTAACTCTCTTTCCTGTAAATCTGTTTTTAGATTGCTCACTTCCTGATAGAGGCAATCTTTCTCCTGATTTAGGGTGCCCCTCAGTTCAGCTAGATAATCCCTTTGTTGCTTGAAAACATTTAATTTCTGGCGCTCTTGATCAAATTCTGCTTGGGAGTGGAGTTCTTTAATAATGAATTTGTTATTCTCCTCTTCCAACTATCTGCTCTGTGCAGACTCTTATATTTTATTTGTTGATTCAGCTTCTGTTGACGATCTTCCAGAGAGTTAACCTTTACTGACACTCTACTTTTAATGCACCTAATTGGGCCTCCTGGTCAGATTTATTCTGTTGTAGAGCCAAGTCCTCTTTTAACTGTTTGATGTAGTTCTCAACTTGGACCTCAGAATCTTGGCTCTTTTGCAATTTTTGTCCTGCTAATTTTAGCTCAGTCTGGATTTGAGTTAAGAGTTCAGATTGATTTTGCACTTTGCCCGCATATGTAGGCCTTGATTCGGACAATTTTTATCTGCTCCTCTTTAATATTCGGAGTCATGGACAACTCGCTCAAAGCTTGATGTAATAGGCCACCGTCCTGCCACATGTCCATGTCCATGGCGGTGACCTGTTGCATCATTTCTTATAGCCGGACTTTCTCATCTTGCTCTGCCCATTCCCCCTGACAAATAATGTGTGCAGAAGGTGCTCCTGGGCTATATTTATCTCTACTGTGGTCATTTTGGAAAGTGTTGTTTCTTTATTAATTTATTTATATAAGGGTAATCTGTATTCTGTGTTCTTTTTTTTTTTGTTCTATTTTGGGGTTGATTTAGGTTTAATTTTATACACAGGCCTGGTACTTAGGGTCTTTGTTTTGGGGAGGTGCTTTCTACAGCGTAACACAGTGTTCCAACCACACAAAGTATCACTACCTTGAAGGTTAGCCTGCTGTGTTAAGCTGTCACGGGTGAATACACAATTCCAATTCCTGCACGAGCCCCCAATTTGTTAAGGATTCCAATCGGAATGGGTTTTTTAGGCTGGGTGGTAGATGCACATCACAGGGATAATATAGAAGTGAAAGAGTGACTAGCTGAATAACTGGATGAGATTTTCAATGTGGAAGGAGATTCGGTTTTGGGAAAATAAAAGCAGTTAACAGAGAGAATCGGTTTGGAAAGAAAGCACAAGTTTTAATTAAACTAGATTATTAAGAAGATAGCACTGGCCATGAAACAGATTAAGCGGCCGTCTTAACCCCCTTTACGCCGCATGTCTCTTTATGTGGAAATTAATTAAATTATTCAAAATATGACTAAGGATTTATGCAAGATGGAAATGAATGGAAGACTTGCGCTAACACTAGAAAATAAAGGAACAGAATACACAGGGGATTCAGACTATCTTCAACAAGTTAGCAGGGTACGGATGGGATTACTTAGAAGGGCGTACAAAGACAAGGTATCAAGTTGAGGTATACTATGGGTTGCTATGGGATGGGGTAATACTCACAATCAGTGCTTGAGTTTGGGATTTTGGGACAGCCAACTGTGTTTCTGGACAGCGAGGCAATATCTGGTCACTGGTTACAGCGGCAGGCTCTCTTTTTTTTTTTATTACTCTGTTTATTGGGTTTAAACAACACAACGTAATAATAGGCATGAATCATAGGCATACAACAGATGAAGGAAACATGGCAGTATCAAAAGCGAGAAGGGCAGGTAAATCATGTTATCAGAGGTACTGATCTACAACCACCGGCGGATTTCAGTGAGCATGAAGCCATTTGCCCCATATCTTTTCGAATTTGCGGGGGCAACCCCGTGCATTATAAATCCGGCGTTCTGAAGCTGCGCATCTGTCCAGTTCATTACTTAAGCGGTTCAGGCACAGTAGGTCTGCAGAGACCCATTTACCCGCGATAAGTCTTTTGCCTGCCCCTAACGCAATCTCCAGAAATTTTTTTTCGTATTTTGACAGGTCTACTTCTCCCCAGATGCCTAAGAGTACCATTTTGGGATCTCTGGGAATTGGTGTCGCCAGGGCAGCGGAGATCGTATTAATACAGTTCTCCCAGAAGACCTGTAACACCTGGCAGTCCCATATCATATGGTAGAAGGTGGCTGGGTCAGCTTTGCATCTAAGGCATGTCCCGTCTTCTATTCTCCCCCATCTGGCCATTGCAGTACGTGAGTGGTATGAGCGGTGAAGGATTCTCAATTGTATTAGTCTGAGTTTAGTTTCTATCCCAATTTCCCTGGGGGACATTAATGCATCAACCCATTCTTCTGGTTCCAGTTGACCTACGTCCCTTTCCCATTTTGCTTTGAGCCCATCAAGTTGTGTAGCCCGAATGAGTTGAGGGCCTGATAGAGGGTGGAGGTGACCTTAGAGGAAATGCGTTACGGGAGGATATGGGTCTCAATTGGAGAGCGGGGGGTATGTTTGTCATGTCAGGGAATTGGGTGCGGATGGCATGGGCCAGCTGCGCATGTCGAAACCAGTCCATGGGTGCCAGGTCAAATTGCTCTTGCATGGTCTCGAAGTCCAGGAGGTGACCCCCTTGTATCACATGTGCTAGTGTGTGTATCCCCTTTGCGCGCCAGTGACCAAAAGAGCCCATTTTCACTATTTTCGGGAGGAGAGCGTTGTGCCATATGGGTTGGGACAGTGTTGGCTTTCCTTTCCAGCCGATCAGTTTGTGTGCATCCCGCCAGGCACGACGGATATGGTGCGTCGTTTTTGGCAGCGTCGGGAGGTGGTTGTGGGTGGCTATAGGATCTGCAGCGGGGTTAACGGGGCCATGGTCTCCAGTTCAATACGGACGTGTGGTAGTGTGGGGTCTGCGTGTATCCAGTCGTTTACCACCCCGATCTGTGTCGCAAGGTAATACATGCGTATGCAGGGTAAACCGATGCCTCCCTTCCATACCGATCTCTGGAGCGTGTCAAGGGCGATTCTGGGTTGTTTCCTCCCCATAACAGCGTGCAAAGGTTTCTGTCAATAAGTGCGAATGTTTCTCGGGGGATGGTAAATGGGGCGTTTTGGAGAACGTACAAAAGTCTGGGGAGGGTCATCATCTTGAATAATGCGGCTCTACCCATTAGCGATAGGGGGAGTGATTGCCAATGGGAGGTATCTCTGTTAAACCACTCTATTACTGGTTGTAGGTTAAGTTGGAGGAACCCTTCAAGTGTTAGGTAGAGCCGTATGCCCAGATATTTAAATTCCCTGATAGAGATATGGTATGGGCAGGTCTCAGGGATCGCAGACTCGCCCCCCTGGATCAGGAAGTAAATGGTCTTTGCTTCATTCACCTTTAGGCCCGCAAAGTTTTGGTACTCCCTAAGGATGAGGGAGACAGTCGGGCATGAAGTGCTCGGGTTGCTAAGGTATATGAGGAGGGCATCCGCATAGAGCAAGAGGTAGTCTTCTCCCCCCCCGGCCAGACGAATCCGGTCCAGTTGGTGTTAGCTCTGAGCTCAATTGCGAGTGGAAGAGAAGCGGAGACAGTGGGCACCCCTGCCTCATACCTTGACCCAAGGGAAATGATTTAGAGGACCTGCCGTTCACCCTTACCGTGGCCTCCGGGGATGCATAGAGAAGTTTGCCCCATGATATAAATGTTTGCTCCAGGTTCATCCAAGCCATGATTGCCCACAAAGCATCCCACCCCACAGAGTCAAATGCCTTTTCAAAGTCCATCACCAGGAGGACTAGTGGGGCCGGTATTTCTTTGGCTCTACTCAACGCCAGTTGGATTCTGCGTAGGTTCATGCGAGTGGATTTATTGGGCATGAATCCACATTGGTCTGGATGGACGAGGGTCTCAATCACCTACAGTAGTCTGTTAGCAAGTGTTCTGGCAAGGACCTTGGCTTCTCCATTGATCAGTGAAATGGGACGATAGGAGTCACATTCCTCTGGAGGTTTCCCAGGTTTATGTATGACTCCTATGCATCCTGAGGTCCGGGGGGAGTGTCCCTAGTTCTTTGCTATGTAGGAACATACGGTGCATATAGGTGGATAATGCACCACCGATGCATTTCCATGTCTCTGTAGGGGAACTGTTGGGACCCGGAGTTTTCCCGGGTTGGAGCTGTGCAAGCGCCTCTTGCACCTCGGCCTCTGTGACTTCAGCGATCAGGAGATCTGATTGATGCTGTGATTGTTTTGGGATCTCAATCCGGTCAAGGTAGCATGAGGGTTCGGATGGCGAGCTCCCGGTGGGTGGGGTATAAAGATTCTTATAGTATGCGGCGAATGCTTCCACAATGTCAGAGTCATCTGTCAGTAATGTTCCATCCGGAGATTTTATGGCACGCACATATCCTCTGCTTTGTTCGTGTCTCTTTAAGCAGGCCAGAGACTTATTTGCTTTGTCGCCTCGTTCATAAATTTGGCTCCGGGCTAGCTGATGAGCTGTTCGTGCATTGTCTAGGGGTTGGTTGCTAAGGGTGTCTTGTGCCGTGATCAGGGCCTCTTTTGCCTCTTGGTTGCTGTGTGCTAGGATTCGCCGTTCACACTCCAGGACTCATGCTTCTGCCTCTCTGATTTTTTGGACTTGTCGTTTCTGGTGGGCGGAAACCGCCGAGACAGCTTCTCCTCGGAGGACAGTCTTGTACGCCTCCCAGATCGAAATTGGGCAGTCCACTGAACCTTTGTTGATTTCAAAATATTCTGTAGTCTTTTTTTACAGTTCCTCTGCAATTTCAGGGAGTCGTAGGTGGTACGTGTTCAAGCGCCAGTTGCGATCCGGACATTGGCAGGCATTCTTCATGGTTAGAAGGAGCAGAGAGTGGTCCGAGATTCCCTTTGCAAGGAATTCAGAAGCTAGGAGTCTATGATTTGTGCTGCGGGGGATGAAGGCATAGTCCATCCTTGAGAGCGATTTGTGCACGCCGGAAAAAAAGGAAAAGCCAGCCTCGTTGTGGAGTGAGCGCCATGTGTCCGTCAACCCCAGGGATTCGGCGAACATGGCGAGTGTTGTGGAGGCGGGGCGGCTTCCAGATCTCCTATGAGATCTGTCGACTGTGGTGTCCATCACTTCGTTGAAGTCCCCACCTATCACCCACAAATCGGCCTCTTCTTCCAGAAGCAAGTTCCATAGTTCGGACAGCAGTTCTTTCGCGAGCGTAGGGGGGGCATAGATTGCTGCGAGGTCCCATTCCTCGCCCCAGATGTTGGCAAGTATCATTACGTAGCGGCCCCGGGGGTCAGCTTTGACCTTCCTGACCTGTAGGGGGACTCGCTTGTGTACAAGTATCATCGTGCCCCTGGCGCCTTTCGTAAATCCGGCATGGTAGGTATGCGAGTAGTTGGATCTTTTGAAAAAGTTGGTGCTCGTACCGATCAAATGTGGTTCATTTAGGAGAGCTATGTCTGGCGAGTACCGTTTGAGGTACTGAAGCACCAATCTTCGCTTTATGCTGGAGCCAAGGCCGTTAACGTTCCAGGACAGTAAGGATACCTTGTTGGAGTTCATTCTATCACCGTGGGCCTCTTATCGGGGCATCTGGAAGGATCAATGGCAGTTGCGTATCTTTTCGGAGGTGTGTGGAGGTATTCCTTCGGGGGGGACGTCTGGGGGTCGCCCCGTAGTGGTGTGCCTGATGACTGGATGATTTTAGTGTCTGCGGTTTTGCCTGTAAACAGTGCATGATTCTCTTGCCAGCGTTTGTCGGTATCATGCCTTCTCGTCCCGTGGTTCTGATTCCTTACATTCCCAAAACTCCCCCCACCCTGTACTCCCCGACCCCCAACTGGGAGCACCTGTCACCCAAACATTAAACTTATAGCTTAGTAAACTTCCTCGGGATAACACAGACTGTGATAGCGCCCGCGCTGCACTAGGAGCGACAGCCGCTGAGTGAGCGTTCCCATGTTATTGTGTTGTAGGTTAGTCCCCATATTGCGTGGGTCTTATCCCTTTTCCGCAGGGCTCCCAGCCGTGTCGCCGTCTGCATTGGTCAGAGATCGAGGGGGCGAGGGCCGCCCAGACCAGGGCTTCTGTGTGGGCGGGCCCGGCGGTGTGCGCCTCACTCTGGAATCCGTGAGGACTTGGGTTTCAAGCCAGTCCCATGCATCTTTGGGGTTGTAAAATAGATGAGTAGTGCCCTCATAGTGGACTTTAAGCAATGCCGGGAAGAATAGGGCATATTTGATAGATAGCGACTGGAGTTTCTTCTTGACAGAGTCAAATGACTGGCGAGTTTTTTGGACTTCTTTAGTGTAATCGGGATAGAAACCGACCCTATAGCCGTTGTATGTGATCGGGCCAGAGGCCCTTGCCATTTGTAAGATCGCATCCTGGTCACGGTAGTTCAGCAGGCATGCAATTATTGTTCTAGGCGGGGCACCGGGGGTAGGTTGACCGGTGGGGACTGTGTGTGTCCTCTCTATGGAGAAAAATGTGGATAGTTTTTTAGGGGCAAAGACATGGGCGAGCCAATTCTCCAAGAAAAGTTCAGCACTAGGGCTCTAGCCCTCTTTCTCTGGTATTCCGAGGATCCTGAGGTTATTGCCCTCCCCTCACTGTCCTCATCACAGTATTCCAGTTGGGTCACCTTTTGGGTGATCGCGGTGAGTTGTTGCTCCAGCCGGTGGACAGTGTCTTCTGTGACTGACACTCTCTGTTCCACCTCTCCAACCCTGGTCGACAGGTTGCGGAGGTCCTGGCGTATGAGGGACACCTCAGAGGATAGGCTGCCTATTTTGAGTTCCAATGATGTCCTCGAGTCCCCAATCGCCTTCATGAGGTCTAACAAAGAAACACGGGGGTCTTGGGGCTCTTCGGAGGCCCCTTCCTCTTCTGGAGGCTGAGACCTGCGGTGGGGGGGAGCCCCCACAGTGTAGAGGTCCATCTTACTTTGCAAAGTTTGCCGCTTGGACTTTTCTTTACCCATGACGTGGTTAAGTGGCCCTGCGTGGCAGGGATCCGGGTGTTGCCCGTTGTCACACCAGGGGTGAATGTGGGATTTGGAGAGGTCCTGTATGATTCAGGCGATCATTTAGAGGCAGCGCCAGGAGCTCGCCGCAAATCCGTGCAAGGGCTGCGTCTAGGACGGCAAAAACGCAGTTGCTGCGAGTATTAGTCTCGCTTCCAGGGTCGCAGGGCACAGGTGGGGGGCGCAGCCTGCAGGGGAGAACTCGTCTCACTGGTAGTAGTGCCCCCTAAGGGTCATTCTGGTGTGTTTCCACCGGATTGTGGTCGCTGCTTAGCGCGGGGGGGAGAGAGTCCAGGGGTCCCACCTAGACTAGGGGTGTCCCGATTAGTTGCGAGAAGAAGTACCTTCCGCCCTCCTACTCGTAGTTCAGGTCCACTGCGCAGAAGCCTCGTAGGGAGGACTGTGTGCTGGCCAGTGTCTATCTCTGACGCTTAAAGTGGCCCACTTGGTTTCTGTGGTCTTTACAGGTGGTTTAAATTGTACAGGAGGCCTTGAGGGGGAGATAGGGCAGTCCCCCGCTTCACACACACTCGTACCTTGTCGTGGATGTGTCCGTTTACATCGTATCATGCATCAGCTGGGGAGCGCAGCACACGGCTCTCATTGTCGTGCTGCAGCTCGACCCTGGGCGTTGTAGTCTCGCTGATGGGGGGAGGAGGGGTGTCCCCGGGGGGGAGGCTGACAGTGTGGGCCCAAGCCACAGGCGATTAGGTTCCGGGGCTCCGTTTATATGTGGCGCTGTCGAGGCCGAGAGGGGCGCCACTTGTATGTCCCCAGCTGCGTGTCTCTCCCTCCGTAGGTGCTCTGGGGAAGGCCGGTGAGGGAGACCGCGGTCGGGTCTCCGGCGGTATGGGCAGTATGCCGCCGGGGCTCACAGGCAGCTCGGCGGTGTGATTCGGCGTGTCCTCCCACTTAGGATCCTCTGCGTTCGTTGCGCCGTGGAGGGGGCGGGGGTGGGCAGCAGCCACGTCTGTGTCACAATGGCTGAGGCCCGCCAGCTGGAAGATTCGGGCTGAAGCACACGTCCCCCGCTCAGATTCTGCTCGGGGTTGTGGCCAGGGCTTCCCAGGTTTATCCAACGCTTCTCGTGTGTCGCTGGGGTGGGATTATTCAATAAAAAGGGGGATTTTTTGCAGGATGAATGCAGCGGCTGCCGGGAGCCGTTATGCTTAGCTCCGCATGCGTCACGCGTGCCGCGGCGGGCTCTCTTAACAGAAGACAGCGGGGCAAAGGTCTGGTCACGGCACAGCGGCACCTCAGCTGGATGGAGCAGGTAGCAAGGCAAGCAGGCGGCCCTGGAGAATCCCAAAGCGGATTCAGCCACCTTTCCCCTTCCTCCCTGAATTTAGTGGGTTTTTGTTATAGAGTTAGTTCTGATGGGTGGTTCTGCCTGGATAGGAGGGCCTGAACCAACTATCCCTTTTCTGGCAGTGGAGTCTGGAATCTGCAGGGGGGATCTGGAATGTCTGGATACGCAGACACTGGACATTTCAGAAGAGAGTGTCCTTTGTCTCTGTGAGCTCCCCCTTTTTATAAGGCGGGTGACATCACAGGATTATACAATGGGGCAGGCTTAGGCTGGTCATGCCTCTAACAACTGGATTGGTCAGGGGTGATTGTTACCGCCTTGCTGTCAGCCGGTTGGGTTCTAGGGGTATGACATCAGATTTATGATGTGTGCTTTACAATGCATAGGACATCCCACAGTTACTTTTGCTAAAACCAGTTATGGCACAAACATGCACCTTTTCTTTTTTTTAACAACTTTATTTTCTTCTCATGGAGTCTTAGTTACAAACATTTAGGTAAGGAACAGTATACTTAAATCTCAGTATTGTTCTCATCCCTCCCCGCCTGTCTGTTTTCAAGTTTGTAGTACGTCCATGAGTTTTAACTTTTATAACTCCCCTGCTCCCTCTTCCTTCGGTTTCTGGTATGTTTCCCCTTTCGCTCCTCCCTCCCCCCTAAAAGAAAAACAAACACAAAAACAAATTAAAAAACAATAGAGCTGGGATCGTTCCGCTTCCGTCAACCGTTAAGCAGTTTTGTTACAGTCGTATGTTGGCTGGAGGTGTGGGCCTCCTCATGTTTCCTCTTGGTCCAGAGCCTTAGTTCATGATTGATCTCAGCAGGTTGGGTCTGTGGAAGTAAGCTTCCCTGTCTTTGACATAGTCTATGAATGGGTCCCATACTGCCCTGAATTTCAGATATTTGGTATCCTTTAGGGCCCCTATTTTCTCCATCGCTAGAATGTGCCATACTTTGACCCACCAGCACGCGACTATTGGGCCTTCGGGGTTCTTCCATCCCTGGGCCAGAGTTATTCTCGCCGCGTTTAGTAGTTGAGTAATCAGGGCAGCGTTGTTGCCTGTTTCTGCATAGACCCCTTCAACTGCGGTCCCCAGGAGTATTACCTTTGGGTCGTGTGGGAGCATTTTCCCCGTGATCTCACTTATGTGTCCCAGTATCTCCTTCCAATATATTTCAGCCTTGGGGCAGGTCCACCACGTGTGGTAGAGATCCCCCTGGCTGCCACATTGCCTCCAACAACTAGAAGGGTAGGCTGGATTCATTCTGTTTAGCCTATGTGGGGTTAGGTACCATCTTGTGAATAGTTTATATGATGCCTCCTTGATTGTGGTGCATTTGGATGATTTCTGGGCCCTTTTCCAGATCTGGCCCCACTCCTCCTCCGTGATTGGGGTCCCTAGATCCCTCTCCCAGTTATCTCTATAGGTTATTCCGTCTTCTATTCTCGCCTTGTCTAAGAGCTTATATATCCTAGTTATAGCTTTATGGGTCTGGCCTTCCTGCAAGGTGAGCTCGAGTCCTATGGGAGTCCTAGTGGCCGCCCTCTTCACCCCTCCCTGGGAGATCCAGTGCCTGATTTGTATATACTTAAATCTCTCTCTTTCTCCTATGCCAAATTTCCGTTTGCATTCTTCAAATTGTAATGGGGACCCTTCGTGGTAGAGATCTTTGAGGTGGGTTGGACGTGTCGGCCCCCAGCTTGCCCAGAAGCTATCCTGTTTGCCCGGGGTGAAGTCTTGATTGTGTGCCACCGGTGTGAAAGGCCCCAACCCGGGGGCTATGCGGTGTCTTCTGAGTGCTGTGTCCCATGCTTTTAATGAGGATTGGGAGGATTCTAGTAGGTGGCCCTCTGTTCCTCTTGTCCCAGATCGTAGCGCGTGTAGGGTCCTAATCGGGATGTTAGTTTCTCCCTGTTCTATTCCCGCCCATCCCTTGTGAGGGGTGTCTCCCATCCATTTCAGCATGGGGGCTATCCGGGATGCCAGTGCATATCTTTCGATGTCAGGGAGTCCCAGCCCTCCCAATAAGGGTGGTCTGGTCAGGATTTTTTTCTGTGTTCTTGGTTTCTTTCTGTTCCAAACGAAGGTCACCATGTCCTTCTGTAAGTTTCTACATGTTTTAAAGGGGATCTCTATCGGGAGTGAGCTAGTCACATACAAGAAGCGAGGCAGGAGGGTCATCTTGAGAGCGGTTATACGCGCGAACCATGAAAGTTCTTGTGCGTCCCATCTCCGGAGGTCCTCCTTTAATTGTTTGCATAGAGGGACTATATTTTCCCCATATAGGTGTTTGTATTCACGTGTTAATTGGACTCCTAAGTAGTCTATTGTCTTGGTTTCCCAGGTCAGTGGGTGTTGGGCTGACATTCTTTGGGGTATTGTTTCTTCCTCAGTTATGTTGAGAGCTTTAGATTTTGTAAAGTTAATGGTGAACCCTGACGCTTTAGCAAATTCCTGGAGTCTTCCCAGGGCTTTGGGTAGTGACTCGGCGGTGTCGCTTAGAAACAGTAGGATGTCATCCGCGTACAGGGCTATTTTATGTTCGAGCCCACCTGCCTGTACCCCTTTTATTTCCCTGTCCTGCCTTATGGTTTGTGCGGCTGGCTCCATAACCATTGCGAATATAAGGGGGGATAATGGGCATCCCTGCCGTGTGCCTCTACGGATTTGTATGTTCCTGGTGGGTCTGCCATTGACTATAAATGTAGTGGAGGGGAGTTTATAATTTGCAAGGACCATCTTTGCGAAGGTGGGATCACAACCGTACTTTTTAAGTGTTAGGTCCAGGTACGTCCAGTCTATGCTATCAAACGCCCTGCGTGCGTCCAGGGCCGCTATGGAGAATTTTTGTTTTGTTTTGTTCCCTACTTCTATAATGTCCACCGCCCGTCTAATGTTGTCCTGTGTGTGTCTCCCTATGATGAATCCCGCTTGGTCTTCATGAATTATTTGGGGTAGTATTTTCGCTAGCCTATTTGCTAGGATCTTTGCGTATAACTTGGCATCGGTATTGCATGTTTGGTCTATAACTTGTCTGTGGGGTCTTTTCTCATCTTGAAGCCGGGAAAAGACCCCGCTGTCATGATCTCTGCTTCCAAAAGATCAGGACTTGCCCGACTCCCTTGGAAGCAGACCCATAACCCCGGTTCCGAGTGCCAGCCAGTCCCAATTGGGACCTTTTGGACCCTGTCCTGGCGCCAGTGCCACCAGGCTCATAAAGATGCCCAGTCCCAGCGCTGGAAGCGCCGGGCTCATAATGCTTGGGTGGACTTACCTGCAGCAGACCATGCTGCTTACTTACCTGCCAGTTGAACCCCTGATCCTCTTCTGTTTGGGACTACTTTTCCTGTTGGGTGGGGCAGGAGCCACTCCCTAGGTTCAGAACACTGGAACTCTTCTGGAAAGCAGGAACTCTTTTCTTACCTAGGCGTGGCTGTGGAAGGAGGGACCTAAGCACTACAGGAGGCTATTTAAACCACACCCGATGGATGAATCTTGCTTTGTGTTATTCTGCATTCTCTGCAGCAGAACGCTCATCGTGTCTTCTGCTTCTGATCCTGGGCCTAAGGGAACAAAGGCTTACCATCCTGGAAACCAGTCTTCAGCAGCACCTGTAAAGACAAAGAAAGAACAGGTTAGCACTACGGTCTTCAGTGGCAGCGCATCTCTTACCTGGTCCATCGGCTGTCACCAACGCCTCGCGCTGCATTCCGGCATCTGAAAGACAAAGGCTTACCTACTCTTCGCACGCTCCGGAGGCCTTCGGCGCTGCATCCCGCATCTGAAAGACAAAAGAAGGTGCTTTTAAAGACATTGGGCAACTTTATTACTCGCGTGCCATTACTCCTTCCCACGCCGAATCCAGTGGGTATTCCAGCACCCTTCAGCTTCTCTAAAGCTCCGAACTTGTACCTGCAAGATAAAAGGGACAGTTAGTGCGCATCGTGAAGCAGGCTACAAGCGCTTACTTACGTGCTTCCAGGCGCTTCTATTCCTCACGCGGGTTCGATCCTCAACTCTCATCAGCCCGCCATCCGCCATCGCCGGAACCCTGCAAAACAAGAGATATCATTACAAAAGACTTTTAAGACATTTGAAGTGCCCAGAACTTACCGTTCGTGCAGTTAACGACAGACATCAGTCCTCTGAGGTCAAGAGGCCTGCACCCTTATCCAGTGAAGAAACTGGTTACGGCACCCTGCCCCGAGGCAGATGGAGAGCTCGGCGTTCACTTACCTAAGGTGAGGGCGTTAACCTTTGGGGTTCTACAGGAGAAGAGAAAGGGAAGAGGAGAGAGGCACCCAATAACCCCACTTCATTAATCCCATATTTTCTATCTGCAGACATCTTACTCTTCAAGTCAGACATACAGTGCACAGAGGTCCAGCCCAAAGAGCCAACCGTGTGTTACACATCACCTTTGAAGATACGGCATTCACCCAGTCAAGACCATCGCCTCTGCGGGAATCAGGTGAGCGTTACACCCACAGACAAGTTATAGACCAAAGATGCACCTTTTTACAGTTGTGGCACTTTTTAAACTTACATAGGCAGATTACATATTTCACATAGAGCATAGAAGTCCAACTCCCCAGTTTGTAGGACTTTGTTTTGTCTGTCTAATAATCTTTCATCATTTTCAGTGTGACACATTGTACCTAAAATTCTATAACTTTATTCATGTGTACATCTTATCATATGGCATGTTAGTATTGAATTTCGAAGTTGCACCATATACACTTTCTTCAAAATATCAAATTCTCTGCCATTTCTGTCCCCAATATGCCAGTGAAGGCTACCAAGTCTTAATTTAAAGCCACCAAAATTGCATCTAAACTGTGAAACTTTTGCATTACTGCGTTGTCCAACTGCAGAGATAAAAGTCTTAAAGTTTATTAATTAAATAGTCTTTTGAGCCAGATGGCCAGCATTGTCTACTAAATAAGGGCATGCTTCCAAGGCTGCTCTGGAGTTGGCTTTGAAGCCCCCCCACTTGAAGTTGAGGGGAGGTGTTTTTTTGCAATTTCACACCTAAGTTTCCTGGAATCTATTGTAGCAGGCTAGAACCCAGACAGAAAGTCTGACAAGCGTGTTACATTCTCTCCCTTAGTCAATTCAGAGTTTCCTAGGGGATGGCCCTTTGGGGGGCAGTAAATTCTGTTCTCAGAAAGCAAATGTCCTTTGAAGCCAAGGACCTAAAAACCTTTTTTGCCGGTTCCCCAGTACAGCAAATGCATTTAAAAAAAAAAAATAAGATTCCCTGAGCCAAAAGCAAGGCTGTTGGAATAAAACATTATATTAGATTTCAAACAAACCGCCTCTTATATTTCTAGGCAAGGGCAGGGCCTTATTCAACATTACACTATAAAACAGACATTTTTCTTGTTTGCAAAAGCAACCCTTTTTACACGTGGTGAATTCTGCTGGGATGTCACTTTCAAACGCGGCCTTCTTACATCACTTTCTGAATCTTTCCAAAGCCCCAGTCATGTTTTCAATGCACAAGCATCTGTCAAAATAAAGATCCCTTGAAACTGACATATGCACAGAGAGATTGGTTTCTTTTGAAGAATTGATCTGGGATATTTTGTAGCAAAATTCAAGTGTTTTTCTGTATGGCTGGGAGTAAAGTTGTTTGCGATTTTACAGATTTTTCCTGCCACAGCATGTCATTCAGTGAAAAATGCTTTCTTTTGCTGTCTCACAGCCTGAATATGGCTGAGCATAGCTGGGTCTCACTGGATCACAACTGTGTATTGTTAAACATCTGAAAAAGAGCATCAGAGCGGCATCATTTTAAATGTAAAATAATTCCTTTTTCAATGGGAAATTCTGAGCTAGCATCAAAGCAGCGCTGCTTTTCAATTCTCTTCTTTGGTGTGCATAAGGAAACACACTGGCAGCCTTTCTCAGCGTGTTCCCTGTTTCATCTTGCCCAATAGGTGCTTGGCAAAGACAGCAAAGCCATTATTTTAGTGACTGCAAAACGCAGTTTTAAGGTATGCCAATAGTGCTCAACAGTGCCAGCGCAGCCATTTTGCTTGTAACTGCTGAAGTGCAGATTGGTGATGGAGGTGAATTCTGCTGGGTGGGTAAATGTACCCCACACAGGTCTGTTAGAATTGAGGACGGTACAGTTTGGAATATGGGCAGATTGAGTAAATGGAGATGGAATGAGAAACACATGAAGTTGGATGGTTTAAAAAGGAAGAAGATAGATGTGTGGATGGAAGAAGATTTAAACAAAGTGGTGAGAAATGTGGGTAGTGATAGAAGGTGTGAGAATGTGACTGACCATGAAAACGTAAGTGAGAGGGAAGGAAATGTTGATGTGAGTTACTGTACTTTGGGTTGTAGAGTACGCGGAGCACCTCCGTGGACCAGAGAGTATGTTATGAAATAATGTGTCGCAAATTGAGTACCTGTTTGGAATAGACTATGTTTTTAAAACACACATCAAATCTGCTTTATATTGGGTTGGAAAATAAAATGTTTTTTTTGGTGATGTTTATGCAGACCTCCTGCATGTACCTATAGTTTCGATAGTAATACATTTCGTAGCAAATTGTGCATGAAGTTTCTAGTATAATCAGTTTCTCACATTCATGTTTGCATACTGTTTTGTTCCATATTCTCATCTTCTGTGTTTAATTTTTTTTAGTTTTTGTTGAAATTTATATTTGTAATTTTGGGGAGGGGGATGTGTTGTAGTTAGCTTTGAATGTTCATAGGATCCGGAACGTTGGGAGGGTTCTGTAAGCGGTTCGAAGAGTGACAGTTGTTAGGAGGGCTGGGGGGTTGGAGGAGGAAGCTGGTTATGTGACTGCCCCTGGTTTGTGAATAAAGGATTATCTTAGCCACAACTGTGTTGGTGACTTGCTACACCATAAACTCTATTATTATGTGTCATTAAGTTGCGATATGGCAGTGGACGAACGCTTCACATCAATCGCTGCGGGGCTGAGTTCAGAGGATTCCTTTTCATCTGTTTATATAGATGATCATGTACACGTCTGAACAGTATTAGGATTGTATATTTTGTAGTTTTATTTTTGGACCAAAATGTTTATCGGTTTTCATGGTGTTTTGTTCATTTTCAGGTAATTGTTATGAATGAATACCACCAAACCTGTCACTTACCATGAATGCATTCTATCTTTTTCAGTTGCTGCCAACATCCTTTGCTAACCATGTAATTACAACATATACATTTTCCAGTGACCCTTTTATTATGTCAACATTTTACTGTCAAAAGTACTGTTTACGGTAATGGTCGCCAGCAAAAACTCGTTGAACTTGGGTAGGTCAGGGTCATACACTCTCCCCCACACTTGGTTTAGTTCTATTCCCACAAAGGGATAACTTTACCAACTTCGAGGGTTAAATATCCTGCATGAATCATTAACCAGAGATGGTCTGGCATTAACTCATGATAATCATTGAAAAGTTTCTTGAAATATTTAATTCCTACATCAACTAAAGCTGAGCACTCAACCATCAAGTGGCGTATTGACTCTTCTTGATTACAAAAACAACATACGTTTTCAGCTTTTTTGATTTTTGAACGCTTAGCTTGGACTTCTCTCGTATTCCAAAGATTGAAGCGTATCCGAATAAAGTCACACCTGTGGGATACTGATGGATATCGCACGAAGTATTGCTCAGGATTGCCATATCGCTTCCTAGTAAGTATATTTTCAGCAAAGTCGCGATATTTTTCACATTTTGTTCTCGCCTGAATCCAGTCCATCTGGAATAATTTTGTCTTTACATGCATTGGATTCTGAATCAAGGTTATCAATGTGACATCAGCAGTTGCCAGAGCATGTACAACCAATTTACACCAGTCTAAAATAAATGTATCTCTGGTAGAAAATATATACTTGGTCAACATACTCAAAACCGTAGGGGACTCAAAAGCCAAGAAGCATTTCCTAAACATTGCAATAATTTGCCATTGATATCGAGCATACAATGTAATCAACCCCAACTTGTGCAGAATTAGTGACAGGGGGACACTTTGTGGCAGGTATAATAAACTACGCCAAAGTTTCCTTTCAAGTTTAGTCCATACGCCTTCTTGCAGCACTGGTTTAGTTTCAGATGCGCACAGCAAGATAGGCGTCACCTTTTGTAAATAGTATGGAATAACAGACCTAAGAGTAAACTTCCCAAATTTTGCCTGAATCATCTTTGCTTGTGAAGTTGATGTTAATAACTTATTTTTAAGTGTGTTTCTATAGATCTTTATGTCGCATGAACATATCTAACACATATATTGTTGGACACATTCCAATTTAACACCTCCTAATAACCATGTTTGGTTTCGTTTGTTATTTTTATTCGTTAAATTACATACCATAACTTTAGTTTTCTGCAAGTTTATGGTAAGGAGATTTGCCTGAACATAGGTATTCAGGGCGTTAAGAAGCCTCTGCAATCCCTTAGGTGTCTTTGAAATCATCACCAAGTCATCGGTGTATAGTAAAGAAGATACAGGTTGATTGTTAATCCTCGGTGCATCCGTCATAATTTCACGAAATCCATCATCCAGATCAGCGATGTAAAGGTTTAAAAAGGCAGCGGCAAGAGGACACCCCTGTCTCAGCCCTTGATAGGTGTTTATTGGGGCAGACAGTAGACCATCTAATGTGAGTCTTACTTACATCGAGTTTCTATAGTGTAGATCCCGAATCAAGGAGACAATGGGCCTCATTACGAGGTGGGTGGTAAGGGGTTAACGGCGCCGGTAAAGGTGCCAGAGCCATTAACCCCTTACCGCTCTGAACGCCTGCTTTTACCAGATGTCCTTAGCGGGTCCTGCGAGCAGCCCAGCATGCTAACAACGGGCCCGTCATTAACGGGCCTGTTGTTAGCATGCTCCCCATTCCCATTGAGCCTTATGGGGATGGTTCTGGTCACCTGAATGGAAAAAATACCAGTCCCTCCAAGGTCAGAATGGCCCGGTATTTCCCCATTCAGGGAACCCGGACCCGAGTGTGGAGGCAGCCATGTCCTTATTAAGGGCATGGCTACCTCCAAACTCGTAATGAGGCCCAATATATGACGGACATCCTTGTTTAACCAGTTTTTGAATTAATATCTGCCTAGATGCAGAATCAAATGCCGCTTTCAGGTCTACAAAGACCAAATAAAGAGGCTGTTTGATATTTGCATGATGATTAATAATCGAGGTCAGCATTAACAAATGTACCGATGTGCCCAAACCGGCGATAGATCCCGTTTGAAATGGGTCACGTTGTTGGCATTCAATGGACCTTCTCGTAAAGTCTCTCAAGATAAATCTTGAGAAGATTTTCCCCGGGGCGTCGAGCAGGGCAATTGGTCGATAGTTAACTGCACTTGCTCGATCGCCCCTTCTTAAAAGTCGGTACTATCACCGAGCTCCGCCAGGTATCTGATACATTATTTGTTTGAATAACTTGATTGAAGATCTTATACAAAATGCTTGCCCAATGACCCGGATGTTTTTTAAACATATAGTTACTGAGGCCATCAGGGCCCGGAGCATGGGAGTTGCTCAATTTGGTAATACAATCCAGAATCTCTTGTTCAGTAATGTAAAGATTGCGATAATTGGAGGGCTCGATGATAGTCGTATTCCCACAAAGAGGTGGACAAGCATACATTTCTGTAAAGTACGTGACCCATTGGGACTCATTAACCCCATTGATTTGAATGTGGGTTGCAGTTTATTAACGCCTATATATGAGCCGAATTTTTCTGGGACAAAGTATGGAGCATTACTTCTCCATCGGTCTGCAAGAGTTGGGCTTGATGTCCCCAAAGCCAATTTCTATATTTACATTAGGCCGCTTTAATTGCCTTTTTTTTATTTCATATTTTAGGTGCCACTATTGCCTTTTTGTGGATTAAAGCCAATTTTTCATCTCGCATACCTCAGGGCTAAATTCGTGTCTGGGCTTAAACATTGTATGTCCAGCAGTTGTTTTTATATACTTGATACAAATGCAAAACATGTATATAGTTATGTATAGGGAGTGCAAGTGTTCCCTCTACACATGGTCTCCTAATATTGTTCTCAAAAGATCTTAAAGTGATCTGGTTCCATGTAAATCAGGTCCACGCATTGTTTACAGTGAGAGAATAATAATAAGAAGACGGTTCATCCTTACTCACAGTGTAAGATTCTGACCAAAATAACCCCAGCAATTCATGATCACTATTGAGCTGCTTTTTGACAGTACATTTTGTTGCTTTATTAAATGTATCGTGATCAGTAAAGATATAGTCAATAATTGATGTGCTCGTTGCTCTTTGCCAGGTATTTTGGGCCAGAATGTCATCCGGGAGGGAATCGTTACACATAACAAAATTCCTCTCTTTCATTATGGATAGCCATTTACTGCTAATAAAGGTTTCCTTGGCATTATACATTGGTACCAAATGCATATTTAAATCCCCAGCAATTATGGCCCTTGTTATATCAGGCGTCACTGCTATGATGTTTAATCGTTGTTCAAAATCAATCAAAAATTTTGTATCCGTTAACCCAACTGGATTACAGTAGATATTTATGATGGCTAGTGAACCTCCTGGATAGTCTACTCTCAACAAATATAAATTTGGGGCTTCCCTTGAAGCTATCTTCCAGTCGTTACAATTTTTAATGGCTACTAGTAGTCCCGTAGAGGGGCGGCCACAATGTAGTTTTAGCCGGATGGAGTGCTATTGAATGGTTTTCCCATATCGGCGCTTCCGTAAGCCACGTTTCTTGCAGTAATACTATATCATGATGATCCACATGTATTCCAGCTAGCAATTGATATAGTATTTGTGTACTGATCCCGGGAAAGTTATGAACGTGGAGTCCACTCATTTCGTTGATAGTTACTCTTTGAAGCATGAGCTGGTCCACGTCGGAAGCGATTTATTTCTAAGAGTCTTCAGTTCTCACTACTAACATTTTGCCCAAACTTCCGTTCACCCTGACCCTCTTTATGATCACAAGGAGTTGGATCAAGTGCCAAGAGGAAGCCCATCTCAAATAGTTCCATACGAGCTTGCCAAAGTGCATTCCTAACAAGGTTAGATTGCATCCACAATCGAACTACAGACCCATGGTCGTCATTCAAATAATCTATCTGTTCAAAGTCAGTAGTTGTGATTTCCTGCAAAGCCTCTACATCTTCACAAATTGCCAGGACACTAGAACGATTCAGGACATAAGGCGTAAATGGCGCCACACTACATTTTAAAATTAATCTGTGGAATGTATTCAACTTACAGATATACTCATTTTTCGATCTTGCTACCGGGCTAAATCCAACCCCTTCATTGTTCATTTCAGTCTTTGATTCTCTGTCTTTTGTTTTAATCCTACTATTTACTGATGGTTCAAAATTAACCTGCTTAGTTTGATCCAGGTGTCTAGTCACAGGTGTATTCTCTCTTTGTAGATTGTTATTTTGCAATATATAGAAATATTTTTCAATTGCAGTGGCTATTTGAGTGGTCCTGTCAACATCAGCCCCCGCGGCACCCTTACTTCCCATAGCCAGGTCGATGTCCTTACCAGTAGGTTTCACCACAATATTTATGGCTTCATGCTCCAATTGTGATGTTTCTACTCCTACAGTCTCCATCCTAGGTGTTTGGGTGTCTGCCTCATCTAAGGGGGTCCCTACACTTTCCATTAGTAATTTAATTACTTCCATATTATGCAAGGTTTGCTGGTCATTATTCTTACTTGACATTTTATTGGCATCAACATCGCATTTCCCAATATTACTGTGTCAGTATTCTTTAAAGGAACAACCATTTCAGGTATTCTCGAGGTAATATCAACCTCACATTTATCCTGATTAAATCTTTGTATAGTTCCAGATCCCAAGTAGTTTGTTTGTAACATGACATATTTTGCAATAGATTTATCTATTTGTGTTTTGAGGTCATCAAGAATTGTTGTATGAACAGTCGCAACGGCATCAGGTACAGTTGGAGACCGAACCATTTTCTGATTCAATGGAAGAGGTTCACTGCCCCGACAGGCCATATCAGCCTTTGGAGCAGGAACAGCATCATCTATTTCTATAATTGCATCAACCAAATTATTTAAAGGTGCATAATCAGTGGGTATGGTGATCAGATTCTTATCAGTAAGCTCACTTAGCTTCTGAGGCAGCGGCTTTGAATTAGTCACCGCTACACGGTTAACTGTAGGTGCTCTCACCCTTAACCCAATTCTATGCACAAATTGCTTAATACCGCCACTGACTCGATTAACTGCCGCCCTCTAATTTTTTCTTTTCTTTTTCAAAGGGCTGTTTTCATTATATCTCTGACTCGGGTTGTCAAACAAATTATAAATTTGGACCATTAATGGGGTCGCTCCCCCTTTGAGGAGCCGATCTTTATCAGCACCATCAGAGGAGGGGAGACTTGGAACAACCTGCGGCCCTTCAGTATCTCCCACGATAGTAAGATTCAATTGTGGAATGTCCACATATGCTGTTTCTACATTGTCAGTATTTCTCAAGGGCGGGGATGCCGGAGCCACCTGTGGTGTTTCAAACTCACATATAACCGCACTAATAAAAGACAACGCCCCAACAAAATCATTCATACACTTAGTACCATCACCCTCTATATTTTCACGCTCAATCGCTTTTACAGACTTTGTACTCGAGTCGCCAGGTTTCACAAGTTTTGGCTCTTTCATGCACGCTTGCATCCACAAAACTATTTGGTCAATCTGTTGATTCTGCTTAGAGATTTTTGCATTAAGAGTGTCAAATAATTTCGTAAGTGAAACTATTGTCATATACATTGCGTTGAGTGTTATTCCCAATAAATCAGCTTGAGATTTAACTGGTGTTAAATCTCTCAGAGTTCTTTCATAAGTCTTTTTTCCGTTGATAATACCGTCAGAATTGATCCTTCAGATGATGATTTCCCAAAAAGACTTGGAGACTGATATAGACTATTCGTATCAACTTTCCGAGATGAGGAAGCTATGATCGATATATATTCGTCAATCGACAAACGGTCATCTTTCTGACTTTCATTAACAGCAGTACCCATTGGTATTTCAAGATTTTTACTTTCCAGATCGGTACATATATCAGCTTGACAGGCGACATCCGCCATTTCTATCATCAGTGGTCCCATTTGGCTGTCGGTAATTGATATATCACATATTTGAGGAGCTGCTTGTGCTTCACACATTTCGGTATTTCCACAAATGGTCACTCATGGCTTGCAGAACTCTAGTATCCCCAGCACAAATTTTTTTATCAGACACAAAACGGTCAGGGGCAGTCATTTTCCGTTTGATGGCAATAAACAGAGATTGTTTAGCCGGTGTTAATTTGAGCATGATTGAAGTATACATAGCTTTTAGATCGTTCGGCATGCCTGATTTCAGTGAGTAGATTCTCGCGATTCTCCAACATCAAACCCAACTGCTATTTACTAGTTGATTTAAAAATCAATTATACTCGACTCCAGTACTTTAGTACGCCTTCAGCCGCTCAAAGGGTTAGACCCCGTAGGAGCCGCGGTAAGGTAATGCCAGAACAAGCAATTGCGCAGCTTGCTTCTGTGGCGTTTCAGCTCGGATTTACGATGCAGAATAATTATATATCTATGATTGAAATGTTTTATTTTATGGTTCGTGATTAATAAAGGTTTTTTCATGCGTCTGGAGCTCCTTATCTTGCTCTTAATTGGACTCTTTAGGATTTCAGGGAATGGAGAGGCACCCAGATCCAGCAAAGCAGCAAATAACGAAACAGTAGGATACAATGATGCCCTTCACTCGGTCAGGCTTAACGCCGCAAGGGCCGATGGGGCTGTCTTTTAGGCACCCACTTCCTGAAGGGGCAGAGCTTGCAGTTCCTTCAGCAACAGTATCCAGACAGCACTGCGATGCACAATCCACATAGATGCAGCAAAACTGCAGGATACAATGACGCCCTGCACCCGCTCGGGCTTAACGCCGCAAGGGCCCATGGGGCTGCCTTTTAGGCTCCCACTTCCTGAAGGGGCAGAGCTTGCAGTTCCTTCGGCAACTGTATCCAGACAGCACTCCGATGCACAATCCACGTAGATGCAGTGAAACAGCAGAATACAATGACGCCCTTCACTCGCCGGGCTCATGATTTAATTCGGAGTCAGTAATACAGCACACAATATCCTTCACAGATCTATTGACTTAGCTTGGGGAAGGTTTATATCACTCTAAATGTGATCAGTGTTGGTTTTATGAAAGAAACATGAAACACTGCTAGCCCTCGAAACTTGGTATACTGCTAGCTCTGTGTCCACGGCACCCTCACACCGAATTTCGTACACTTGGCATTCCCAGGTCTGAAGTGAGACGAGTGCGCCCGGACCGGAGTAAACGCGGTTAACGCGTTGCCCTGCTGCAGCAATGTCCTTTGCAAGTCCGCTGCATTTGTGACCCTCTTACCCCTGAAGCCTGCTGCAGTGAAACTGGGGCGATTCATCCACCCGGAGCGGAGAAATCGCCACTGTCCCGTTTGGGAATCCTTGCTGGATCTCGGGAACTAAAAGGTGCCGAGATGTCCTTTTTGCCGCAATCGAACCTGCAACCGAATTGGACTAACCTGCCGAAGTTTGGGTCTTCTTGCATCTGGGACCGGTGAGTAATCAATACCCCAACCGGTGTCCCCTAGCGCAAGAGCCCATTTTTACGCACGAGTGGCCCATGGGGGCCCCTCTCCTGTCCACTGCTATTGTGAAATAGCGACTCCATCCCAAACTCTTGAACTGACTCAGCCTTCAAGTGGAGGTCCTTCTTGAATAGTGGGAACTTATTCTTCATCGCCTTATCCACCTTCCCGAGCTGCAAGAGACCCCTGAAGAGACCCCGTTTTGCCCATTGGAACAACCGCGCGTGCGCTGGCACTACATGTACTATTGAGCACAAGGCTCCCCTCTTCTTAGGGCTTGGACTGCCTCTTAGTTAGGTGAATAACTGATGTTGAACTGGGCCTAAAGATTAACTGCACTGCCTGTTTCCTTCCCATCTAGGTTGTCGACACATTTCGTGCAGTCACCCTTTTAGACCCCCCCGCACTCCCCGGTCTTGTGTATATATATTGTATTGAGTGTGATGTATTGGTTTACTTCGTGTTACTGTGATTCTTTGCTATGGTCTATGTTACAAAGGCCTTGTAATAAATGTGTCTATATTTTTAATATAACACCTGTCTGGGAGTAATGTGTAAGTGTCCTTGCTCTGTGTGCTCATTGAGGTCCTTCAGTCACCCTCACTCCTCCTGAGACTTAGTCTTGACCGCCTGCCATAGTTACCGATTAGTCTGGCTTGTCCAGAAGTTACCCTGTTCCAAGAAGCTAGGCTGGCCTTCTGAACCTCTGCCCCTCCAGGTCAGAGTTCAGAAATCCTTCTTAACAGTGTTCCCTAAGGGAGTTCTGCATTACTCTTTAAGGCTTCTTCCTCGTCCCAGTACTTGATGTAAATTCAGAGGGTAGGACAGGATATGAAGGACAATATCCTATAAAGGCTGATGCAGAGTAGGGTAAATCAATGTTGGAAAAGGGGCAATATCATGTATCGCCCTCAGGCACCCTCTCCACAAGCCACAAGGACTCTCCACTCAGGTGATCCTCCCTCGCTTGTCCACCCCAGGGTCGGGATCCAAAGCGATGGCTCTTCCTTGGCCACCTGAACAGACGATCAATGGGGAGTGGAAGCAAGAGTATCTTCAGGTTTCTCATAAATGCTCTTCCTCTGTCTCTCCGTTCAGCGTTATCCCGTTTTTCTTTTCACTCTTCTCTTGAAGTCTACCTAACTGGACAATGTAACCCATGTCTGCATTTTATATTATGTACCGCTGTTTAATTGTGTTCAGTGCTTTGGCGAAAGCGCTATATAAATTTAATAAATGAACAAAGCAGCTAAAAAGAACTAAGCAACAGAGTTTATTTATACCTCGACTTCCATATCGAAGTCCAATTTAAGGCCCTGTTTGCACCCTGTTCGCGCACTCGTTGCGCTGCTGTCCGCCTGACAGATCAGTGCCCACTAACAATTGCTACAAATTACCCCATATCGTTATTGAGCCTGTCGGTCCTTCACTGCTCCTTGCCACAACCCACGTGGAGCACTGCAAGAGCTTCACTGACTTCATATCTGCTAATTCCGTATAGCGTGCCCCACGCATACTAACTCGTCACACTTTGCAAGTTACCTAAATTACGTGCTCCCTCTTAATTGCACCCTCGACTGACTATTTGCAAAGCCCAGCTGCCGCCAAGTATCTGCTAAATCTGATAACCTAGCCACGGCATCGGCGATGCAGCTCGCTTCACCGGCAATCTACTGTACCATTCACATTGTGCTTACTGTACGTTTGCTCTCACTGCCCCTACTGTATTGTATGTGCTCACAACCATAATATTTGCGCCACCTATCAATGTATACTATCAGCCCCATTTGATACCAGATATATGATGCCGCTGAACTGCTACTAAGGATCTCCAATTTTTACTTGTGTACCTACCTAAGCTAAGGCCAATCACGTTTTAAAGTCAGTTGTGTCTTTTTTTAGATGCCTACTTTCGTCACTAACTGCTAATTGTACTTTATCCACTAAAGTGAATTAGCCTACCTCTGTTACCATATCCTGATTAGTGACACTAGCCCTTCCTGAATGCAAATATTATTAGACCATTGCTGCATGTGATTTTAGCCCATTCTGAAAATTGATGCTAGCCTATTCTGACGCTAATGTTACTAGGCTATACCTGCATGTGATTTTAGCCCTCTACTGAAAGCTGATGTTAGCATATTTTGGTACAAATGTTATTAGACTACACTTGCACTTGGCACCCAGAGTCAATGCCTAATCTAGCAGCCCACCTGCCCTAATTGTCGCCCATAATCCCCAGCAATCTAGCCTGATGGAATATAATGCCCTTTGTTGCTACTGCTTGCTATTGCCTGCTGCACTGTATTAAACTGCTCCTACCTGTCTGTACAGTGCACAATGCATTCTAGCCTATACTATGATTCTTGAACTTAGGTGAACCCCTGCTGCTAAATTTGCTCCTACCTGATATGATATGATATGGCATTTGTAACGCGCCTATACACAAGTGTTTCCTATACACATACCTGTTCCCATAGCATTTTAGCCCATACTGTGAGCTTTGAATGTAGTTGGACCTCGCAGCTATAATTGTTCCCACTTGTTTGCACATTGTACTTTAGCCCATACTGTGAATTTCGAATCTAGTTGGACCTTGCAGCTATAATTGTTCCCACTTGTTTGCACATTGTATGTTAGCCCATACTGTGAATTTCGAATTTAGTTGGACCTTGCAGCTATAACTGTCCCACTTGTTTGCACATTGTCTTTTAGCCTAAATTGTGATTTTGAATTTAGGTGCACTCCTGCTATAAATAATACCATTCTAACCATGCTGCCAACGCTGCCCATATTTTGCCCAGCCTGTCACATCTACGCACTTCTAGCCTATGTGCGCTAACACGTGCTGTCTCTCTGCCTGCCTCATAGCATAGCAACCATTGTGTCGTTACCTACCTGCCCACCCTAAACACAGGCACTAGCGCCCACTCAGAGCTTACTCATTATATATGGTACCCCTACCACTAGTTAGCCCACATCCACATAAACTATGTACTTGCCAGTAATTTATACAATCCTACTGAGGACTATCCTACATTTACTCATCACAATAGATGTTAACATGCATCATTCTCTGCCCTCCCTGGCGTCTGCGACACTCCCGAAATCTCCCAAAAACTTAAATGACCTGATCACTAGACCATGCAATCTTTCCCAAAGAAACCTTAAACTTCGCGCCAGACTCCCCAAAATTTACGAACCCACAGCCAAATCTCTAGACCTCCATTCTACTTGTCTAGAAACCAAAGTAATGCTCAGCCTAATACTAAAATATCCTCGCACAACTCGACCAATACTCAGCACTCACTCCTGCTCAACAGCCGACTCTTTCGAGACCCTCCCACCCGCCTAAAACCCCTCCTTAATACTGAGTTACCATCTACTAAGCCTACACTGCCAGGTATAAGAGGAGCCTTAATAAATGCCCGGTCTCTGATGACACACGCCACAGAAATTCCCGACCTTATCACTACTGAAAAAATGGATTTCCTCGCCATTACGGAATCCTGGCTGCATTCAGCAGCTGGCCTCGCAATTATGCTTGCTATTCCTGAAGACTACACCCTCTTAAGAATAGACTGCACTTCCTCTCGAGGCGGCGGCCTAGCCATAATTGCTAAAACAAGCCTAGCACTTAGACTTGCTCCTCCACTAAAGGTAGACTCGTGCAAACCCCTGACTGCCAAATTAACTACCTCAACCACTCAAACGATATCTATCCACCTTATCTACAGACCTCCAGGCCCTCTAGGATCTTTTGAAGAAGATCTCACCAACATCCTTTTGGATAACCTCAAAAACACTTCACCAAGTCTTCTCCTAGGAGACTTCAACCTTGGCTACAAAGACACTTCAGACCCCAATGCCACACAGATCCTCGATTCCATCGAGGAATTAGGCTTCACCCAAAAGGTAACAGGCGCTACTCACACTAAGGGCAGAAACCTTGACTGGATAGCGGAACACCATTGTGGAACGTCCATCAACGCTATAACACCATTGCCATGGTCTGACCACCACCTGATCTCTTTTGCCCTTGATGTCTCAGCCCCCTATCTTACCATTAACATAGCTCCTGCCATTCCTACAAGGATCAAAAAGAACTTTACAGCTGACAAACGAATTCCTCTGATCATCCCTACCTTGAATTCTCTCCCTGACTCTGCAGACCCATTTACCTTGGTCAAAGAGTACAAAAAGCTAATGTTATCTGCTATGGATATCATAGCAGCTTTGAAAATTATAAAAAGCAAACAAAAAAAACATGTAAACTCATGGTTCTCTCCCCACCTAAAAGCCATCAGACTTGAAAAACGTAAATGTGAACAGACATGGAGACTAAACCCCTCTGAAACTAACAAAAACAACCTCATAAGACTAGCTTCCCTATACAAAAAATAAATAATCTTTGCCAAACAAGAATCCTACAATTCATACATCACCCAAGCCAACTCTAACACAAAAGAACTATTCACAATCCTTAAAGAATTGGAAACTCCTATCCGAGCCCCTGACACCTGCCTTAAGACAAAACATGGTGCACTAGTATTCAGAGTGCTCTAGCTAATAAAATAACAACCTTGCAGGCTAAAATCAACAACAAAAAAGAATCCCTCGTCCTCGCCTCCAACCCTAACATTATTACGGCCCCTGTGCCTTCGAAGATCTCACCTCCCTCCTTGTCCGAACAACCTAAACCCTTTTTCAACTTTAAGAAAGTATCCATTGTAGGAGTTGAAAAAGTCATCTTAACCCTCAAACCTTCCAACTGCCAAGGCGTCCCTTGCCCCGCACAAATTATAAAGGATGACGCAGTGGACCTTTCCCCATTCATAACCAAACTTATAAATGCCTCATTCTCTTCCGGCACCATTCCCAACAATCTGAAACAATTGTGGGTCCTCCCACTTCTAAAAAAACAAACACTTGACCCGACCATCCCCCACTAATTATCGTCCAATTACGACAGTGCCATTCCTGCTTAAAATTCTGGACAAGGTAGCGTGCCTCCAAATTCAACAATATTTGGAATGTGAGGGGGCGTGGCTTGGGCAGCCATGGAGTAGGACGTGCTTCCTGAGCAGCTCCGGAGGATCCGACATATGATCCGTGAAAACTACCTTTAAAAATGCGCCAATGGTTCCAGGATTGACCACACATGCATGGGAACGTGTGTTCTGCTCACTATATAAAGACCGAGAGAATTGTATGTGGGATTCTGGAGGAATTTCTCGGTGAACGACGGCGGCTGCTCAGTCCATTGTCACACAAGATGGCCGACAACAAAGGAAACGAAACTGGAACACCCGAAGCGGCAGAATAGAGACAGCAGCCGCGGGGGAAAGAATGATGATGACGAAAAGGAGACGGAGCGAAACCCCTGTGGCGGTGAGCCTTGTGTCGCAATGGCTTGTGTGCTGACCCGGAAGGCAGGAGCCCGGGGGCAGCGGAGGTGCGAACAGATAGGCTGCACCACGATAGGCAGGGGAAGCGCTCGCTCGGCATTGATGAGCAGCAAGCTGTGGCGAGAGGCGGCAGATGATGTGACTGCTTGAAGATCACTACAACAGCCGATAAGGGTGGAAAAGACGGTCGGGGAGGCACGCGGATGCTGAATCGCGATAGAGAGGCCCAACGAAGGCCGCAAAATGTCGGCGTGAGGGACCGTGGGCAAGAACAAGAATAAACAACCCACAATGGATATTTTGGCCAAAACACAACATTCTGCTGCGGCCATCGCACCCAAAGGCCCGATGGTACCAGCGGAGGGCACCACAGCGGCTGATAATCATCAGAATTTAGAGGCCATCACAGAGCTGAAAGACTCTTGGGGGGTTGCGATGCTGGACCTGTGCACTTCCCTAGAGGCTAAAATAGAAGCAGTGGGCATTGAAGTCTCCCTGCTGAGGCAAGATGTCAGGGGGCTGGCGGAACGAACAAGCAGCCTGGAAGGTGCGGTGAAAACTAACACGGACACCAGCACTAACAATGCAAAGGGGATCCATGTCCTTAAACAACAGGCGGCTAACTTGGAGTCTCGAGCAGAAGAAGCAGAAGGGAGAGCGAGGAGAAACAATATTCGTGTGGTGGGCTTGCAGGAGGGTGAGGAGGGCCAGGACCCGACAGACTACGTCGAGAACCTACTCCTACAAGGAATTGGGGCTGGCAAACTCTCGCAGGGATTCGCAGTGGAGCGTGCACATAGAGCCCTTATGAGGAAGCCGAGACCAGGGGCCCCTCCACGGGCGATAATCGCCAAAATACTGAACTACAAAGACCGCGAGAAAATACTGGAGTACTTCCGAAAAGGTGGAACAATCGAAAGGGCCTCGAGCACCATCATTGCATATCCGGACTATACTATGTTGGTCCAGAGGCAACAGTACAGCTATGTGACCATCAAAAGGAGGCTGCGTGCGGCTGGGATAAAATATATGCTTCTGTACCCTGCGAAATTGAAGGTGGTGCACAAGAGCAAAATGTATTTTTTTGACACTCCGGAAGAAGCAACAACGTGGCTGGATCTGCAGGGCTGCCCGGAACAAGACATGGAAGAGACCCATGAGGGACGAGCTAAGTGACTGGGATACGGTATGCATACAGTTAAGGCGTTGAGTGAGCATCCCAGGGGTGCCTAGACGAAGACTAAGAACGTTGGACACGGCTGTAGGAGGCTGATATTTTGACAAAATACCGCTGATTGTAATGGACTTAAAGGACTGGAATATAGTGGCGTGTACATATATTCAAACTGTATAGCAATGTGTAGTCAATCCAATGCGCCATAGGAGCGGCCGGGCAAAAGCACCCTACCCCCCGAATTATAGTTGTAGTAGTAGTAGGTTGGCCACTAGGGCGGCCTCACCCTGCGGAGCTTCGAGTACAGGCGAGAGCCAGAAAGAGCTAGATGCGGGGGAACCTGAGATCCAGGGATGGAGCTGGGCAATAGTTGGGGGGTGTGATGTTGGGGAAGGGACGGGAGGCGGGATGGAGGGGGAGCGGGAAGTTTGGTGTGTTTTTTGTTAAAGGGAATTTAGAATGGGATGCGAGCCTATACAGATTGGGTTGGAATTCAAAGTCAAACTGCATCTGTGGGAGAGGGAACGGAACTGTAACAGGCCATGGGGGACCTTAAGATACTTACATGGAACGTGCGGGGGCTCAATAGCTACTTAATAAGGAACAAAGTTATGTTGTACCTGCGCAGGCAGAAAATAGATATTGCATTGCTGCAGGAAACCCACCTTACACGAGAGAGGATGGACACGATCGCAGGGAAGTGGAAAGGGGTGCTGGTGGGCTCATCGTAATCTGCCTGTGCAAGAGGAGTGCTTATATGGGTGGCACCACATGTCCCTTTTCAGCGATTGCAAGTGGTGGTTGAGACAGACGGGAGGATGGTTATGCTGAGGGGACTGGTGGAGAAAAGGGAGATAAGCATTGGTAACACGTATGCCCCGAACCAGAACACAGTGGCGTACATTAGGACATTGAGTGCGAACCTGAGCGTATGCGTAGAAAGCACAGTGATCTGGGGAGGGGACTTCAACTGCGTATTGAACCCGAGGGTGGACAGATCGGATGGGAAGATGGATAGACAGGCCCCTGCAGCTAGGGCGTTACAGACATTGCTGGATGGCTTTGGGTTGGAAGATGCATGGAGAGTGTGGCACCCACAGGAAAGGCAATATTCACATTATTCTGCCCCACATCAGTTATCAACGAGGCTGGATTATGTCTTTGCATTGCCTGAAATGATAGCGGAGATTGCACATATAGAGTAGAAGGCCAGGGTCCTCTCGGACCACTCGCCCCTGATTCTCGGATGGCAATACTGCCCCCCGAGAGCGAGGATCCCGACATGGCGCCTACGAGCGGAGGCGTTGCGGGACCCCTTTTTTAGAGAGGACTTGAGGGAGGAGATCGTAAATTATGTTGAAACAAATATTGGCAGCGTGGACACTATAGGAGGCCTTCAAAGTTGTCATGAGGGGAGTGGCCATAGTGAAATCCAAGGGCCTACAAGGTGGGGTTTTGGCTGAGCTGCAGGGGACAGAAGAAAAATTAGAAGAGGCCTTAAAGGGCGGAGACGATACCGCGGAGAAGCTAGAATTCATACTTAGGCTACCGAAAAAATGAAAATGTGCGGAATATTGGGAGAGATTGTGTAACCTTAATTATAAAAAATACATAGAGAGACAGCATGCGGGAGGTGATAAACCGGGGAGACTATTGGCGTGGTTATATAAGAGTGAGAACCCCAGAGTCACAATCAGAACTATAGAGAGAGAAGACGGTAGCGTAGAGGACACCCAGGAGGGAGTTAATCAAGCGTTTGTGGATTATTATAAAGTATTATACGGAGATGATGGGGAAAGTAGCCGTGCTACGTTGGAAGAAACGCTTGAGGATATAGGGTTGCCCAAGATAAGCGAGGAGGAGAGAGAGGAACTAGACACCCCGATCACCTTGGAAGAATTGGGGGAGGTGGTGAGGCAGCTGCCTACTAGTAAAACCCCAGGGACAGATGGGCTCCCAAGTGAATTTTACAAAGTATACATAGAAGAGGTCCCCCCCCCACTGCTAGAGATGATAAACGAAGCGTTCGAGACGGGACGCTTACCGGAGTCACTGAGAGAGGCTGTCATAATACCTCTCCCCAAACCTAATACACCTGGGCACAGCTGTGGTTCCTATAGACCCTTGTCAATGCTGAATCAAGACGGCAAGATATTAACTGCTGTGTTAGCAAATAGACTGAAGAAGGTTGTTAGCAAATTAATACAGCTGGATCAAACGGGCTACGTACCCCATAGAAACATTACCAATAATCATAGGCGACTCCAGAGAATCATTGAGTTTGGCAGAGAAAGTGATGAGGAAATGGCAATTGGATGTGATCAAGGCCTTCGACTCCGTTAAATGGCCATGGCTGCTGGCGGCCCTGAAGCACTACCGGTTAGGGCCTGGATATGTAAGGTGGGCGAAAATTTTATATAGCGAACCGCTGGCTAGAGTTAAGACAGGATCTGTGATATCGGAAAGGTGGCAGCTCAGCAGGAGTACTAGACAGGGATGCCTGTGGTCTCCAATGCTCTACATACTGGCCCTGGAACCTCTAGCAATATATCTGAGGCAGCAATATGACACCATAGGCATAGAGGTGAAAGGGGAGCGGCATCTGATCTCCCTATATGCAGATGACATGCTGCTGTACGTGCGATTCCCAGAAGAAAACCTCCAGTACATTCTAGAAGTGCTCGGGAGATACGCTGTGCTGTCCGGCATAGCAGTGAACCCCCAGAAGTCTAGCTTGTTCCCATTAGGGGGGTACATGGGGATTCCAGCGGAGCGGTTACCTGTATTGCAGGTGCCGTGGGCGGTTAGCACATTTCGGTACCTGGGGACAGACATATATCACACCGTGGAGGAAGAGCATAGGTGCAATACAGAAGTAGCCATCAAAAAAATCGAGAAGTGCATGCATTTTTGGGCAAAGCTGCCCTTGGCGATGATGGGGTGGGGAGCATTGCTAAAGATGGTGGTCCTGCCAAGGCTCCTACACTACTTCGGGAACATACCGTACCTGATTCCTAAGAAGTTCTTCACCAAATTGAATAGCATGTGTAGGGACTTTTTGTGGCATGGCACACGAAACAGAGTGGCGTTATGGAAGCTTCAGAACTTCTATGACAAAGGAGGGATAAAGCTGCCCAACTATGAGGCATACTATGTGGCAAGCCAGCTGCAGTATGTTGCCAAATGGCTCTCTGACGAAGAGACATCTGAACTTAGGTTGTTTGGGCGTGATTGTGAACCTTTTTATTTGAAAGAGATGATGTGGGTACCCAGGGCGGAAATGGTGGGGCGCCCTAAAATGATGCTACTGGGGTGGAAGGTGTGGCGCAGGGCATGTCAAATGATGGAGGACCCGTCCCCATGCTCACCGCAGATACCATTGGTTGTATTGACGGGGGCAGACGCTCAGCTACGAATGATACTCAGGAACCACTGGGAACCGGCTGGGGTGGCAACAATGGGTGATAGTTGGCAGGAGGTCTCTAGTATTACTTTTGAGGGGCTGCGGGAAGAAACTGGGTTGCACGAGGGCCAGTACATTACGTATCATAGAGTGGTACAGAGGATTAAGAGAACATGGCCTGAAACTGTGTTGGAGGAAGAATTAGACGCCACCATAGATGTGATATATGACATAGCTGAGGGGGGGGTCACAAGATTTCCAGACTGTATGAAATGCTGATGTCTAAAGTGGGGAAGGAGGTCACGCAGTTGAGACTCGACTGGGAAATGGAGGTCGGGGCCCCAATGGGAGACGGGATGTGGGAACAGGCGCAGGTGTATCATAAGAAGGTGTCTAGAAACGCGAGGCTGAAACAAGATTCCGCTGTATATAACACACAGGGCCTATATGACGCCTTGGAGGATATCAAGGTTTGAAAATGCAGGGCGGCAAGCATGCCCCAAGTGTGATGAGGAGAACGTGGGCATGGTGCATATGTTCTGGTCATGCCCGATCATAGAGCAATTCTGGAGGGGACTGAAAAAGAAACTGGAAGAAAAAGGGGTCAAGATAGTAGTGGATACAGTGTGGGCCTGTCTGCTGGGGGGTTCCCCAGACCACAGAAGCTCAGGCATGTAAGTAAGCTGAGGGATCTGGTTTATGTGCTTGCAAAAAGGAGGATTGCCATGGGATGGAAGTCATGCCATGTGCCAAAGATAGAGGTGTGGTGGACAGATTTGCAAAAATGGGCCGAAGCCGAAACCATGGCATGGCAAGAAGCAAGCAGCACAGGGGGGGAGGAGGAGAATGAGTCCCTGATGGCCTGGAAATCACTGATAGCCGAACTGTTTGGGTCATTAGCTGACACGGCGGAGCCTGTAGAAGAGGGGACGGAACCACAGGGTGCGGAAACTGAAGGTTTAATGCAATAGACTCGTAAAGGGGGGTGGGTTAGGGCAAGTAGCGGTTAGAAGTTAAGAAAGTGTAATGAAACTGTTGAAACATGCACTGTTTGTTTGGTTTGTATTGTTTGGTTGTTTGTTTTAAAAAAATATATATATATATTTGGAATGTAACCACCTCCATGCAGTACGCCAGTCAGGTTTTAGACCGCAACACGGAACGGAAACGGCATTGATTGACCTTAAAGCTCAAATAGACACCCTGAGAGACAATGGCAACACAGCACTACTCCTGCTGCTTGACCTCTCAGCAGCGTTTGACTTGGTTGATCATAAGACTCTCTGCCACCACCTAGACTCAGCCACCCACTTCTCACAAGAAGCCATAGGCTGGATTCAATCCTTCTTAGACAATAGAACAATGCGGGTCTTCGCCCCCTCAGCAGCCGCAGACCCCATTCCCATCACTTCTGGTGTGCCTCAGGGCTCATGTGTTTCGCCCACTCTGTACAATATCTTCACAAAGCCCCTTTTTGATGATCTAGATGGCCTGGGTATCACCTACACTAACTATGCAGATGATACACAGATCCTCATCCCGTTGACGGGAGATTACGACAAGGATTTGGCCTTTGTGAACAGAGTATATCTCATCATCCAGACATGGATGGCCTCTCATGGACTATGCCTGAATGATGATAAAACGGAACTCCTCATTCTGGGCACCACGGCCAATCTCAATAAATTAGGCGATCTATATTCTAATTTCACCATAGATTACATCAACATCCCAGTAGCCAAGGAAGTGAAAACTCTCGGCTTCTACCTGGACTCCACTCTTACCTTCAAAAAACAAGTTAATTCCATGGCCTCGGCCACAGCATACACGTGTAAGTTAATTAGAGCAGCTAAGCCATTCCTTAAACCTAACAATTGCATTACCCTAGCAAGAGCCTTGATATTATCTATATTGGATTATTGCAACGCCCTATACATAGGCTGCAATAAATACATTAACAACAAGATCCAAATCTTACAAAATAATGCCTTAAGAGCAGTCCTCAACATTCCCAAGAAAGCCCACATTTCCGACTTCAGAAGAGCCAACAACTGGCTCTCCACCAAAGACAAAATTCTCCTCTAATCTGCCTCCCTAACCCATAAATGCCTTCATATGGCCGCCCCCAGTACCTTACTTCCAGATTCAGGAGACAATCCACTAACCACCCCTCCAGAATAGCCAATACCAATCTACTCCAAGTGCCTAGATTCAAATGTATGAAGACTGGTGGCAGCAGTTTCCCGGTCAAAACTGCCCAAAACTGGAATTCACTTCCACCCTCCCTAAGAGAAGATATGCCCTACCCACGCTTCAGATCTAACCTCATCCAATGGATTAAGGAACATGACATTTGACCCTATACTACACTGACACACTTCCTTCCATTATCGCATATAACTGTTTACATATTTGTATCTGCATAACTGTATATATTGTATATAACCGTTGTTCGATGTTCTCTGATAATTTTTGATCACTTGTATGATATGTTTCTTTTAATATTTTGTACTGCTACGCACAGCAATGTAACCTAAACTGAACAACACTCTTTTCTTTTTCCTGCGCCCTAATATCCTTGGGTCTGGTGCGCACTATAAACAAACAAACAAACAAATGAAATTAACAATAATCAATTTCTTATGTAGCGTTTTCACGAAAGCACTTTACATAAAATACTGAAATAAAATGATTATTACCTGCCAACCAAAATTAATACTCATTTGTCAACCTCAGAAGGGTCAAAGGTTGAGTAGATCTTGCTAGAATTCCAACTGTGACTTGCAGATAATACATAGATTTCCGTAGTGAGCGCTTAACCTGCTGAATTAGCTTACCAGCTATTTCTCTTTCAATGTGCTACAGCATTTGGTAATGCATTGGCAATGGGGGTTACATTTCTGATTAATATCACGCGTATTAGGACAGTGCTTAGAAACAGGAGGAATATGTAATGGTCTGCTAGAAAACGTGATAGAAGTGTGTTCTTTTTTTTAAGGACTGAAAGGGACACGAGCCAGGGTTGTGGATAGGTATCCTAATAATTGTTTATTTCTAATGGCGAAGTTGATTAAACAGAATACTTGTGTTGAAATTGGATTGTTCTGTGAGTTAAAAAATCAGCACTGACACGTGACAGCCTGCACTTTCCTTGTTCATATTTCAGTAGGCAGAATCAGCCCTTCATCCTTATGTGTTTGATAAAAATTGTACTATTACATTTAGTCGTGACAACAACTGTTTTTACAGTGCTTAGAAGCAGGAGGAGTCAGACATGAAGAGCTATACATAAAAATATAATCTAATTCCAAGTATTATACCTGGATACAGGTAACTCCAGGGCACAGTGACATCAAAACATTGAGTATTTGTGCACAGAATGTTAGACCTCAGAATTGATACTGATCGAAGATGACACATGACATGATCTTTGTGAGAATTTGGTGTCCAGATTTAGCACACAAATTGTTTTGATGGTAAATGCACTGGACCAAGAGTAGGGTTTAACTGCATCCAGAGGGCCGTACCAATATATCTAAGCCCTTCGCACACACTCAAAGGGAGAATGTTCACGTCTTCTGTTTGTGGTGCCACTGTCCAGTGCAAAAAATAGCAAGGGAGCCGCACCAAATTCTGTGACAGCCGTGATGGCTCTTAACTAGTTGTTAAACCTTTTAATTTTGTTATCATGTATGAGTTATAGATTATTCAATGTATTAACTGTAGTATTTATGAGGTATTTCATTGTTTTTAACTATTGTGCGGTTTATGGAAATATCTCAGAATAAAAATGCTAATTGTACATCCACGAATCACAAATTGTGGTAAACATAAACTTATAAAAGGCTGAATATGTAAATCTGCAAATGTTTGCTGTTTCCAATCATTTTAGATGTGTCAGAAGAATTGGACGAATTAAAGAATGTGCTAGATGATAAGAAACGGAAGAAAAAGAAGAGATGCAGGCCAAGAAAGAAAAAAAAGAAGTCTGAGCCACCTGATACCGCTGCCATTATTTGGTTGGAAGAGTTGCCATTTTCAAGCACCGACATTGGAAAGCTTTTTGGAAGTAAGGCTCGTTTCTTCTAGTGGGGGGATTACAAACATTTTTTTGGGGACAGAAATAAACTGAGGACTACATAAATCAATGTTCTGCAGGAGTAGAGCAATACGTATTTTCAACAGAAACTCTTTGCACAATATCAATTTGGAACATCCAACCTAGAGACACATTCAAACCACAACTTTTAGACAATACCAACACCCATTCCTCCAATCACCGTTCAGTATGGGATGAGATCTGTTCAAGCTCTGCATATAATCCATGTCTGACATCCCACAATAGGTAGGTAATGTTTCTTTTCTACAAAAAGTCTCTTGCCTCCGAGGACCTGATATGTTCAAAATAACAAACAAAAGGTTCCTTTACGTATGTACGTTGGATGAAGACTTTTCACTCCTGCATCCTCCTCTGTCGGGCTCAGATCCCCAAACAGTTCCGGGCGATATCAGGACCTTCGGTGGTTACGTTTCTTGCTTTCGAGGGCCTGATAGGTTCAAAATAATAAACAAAAGTTCCTTTCTGATTACACTAGGAGGATGGTTCTTCACCCCTGGGTCTCCCTCTTCCAGGCTCAGACGCCTCTTGAATGTCAGCCACCCTCTGTCGGGTTCACTATGGCTTCCATTAAAAAAAAATAACATCTGCTATATTCACGTGTCATTGGGTTATGGCTTTTCACCCCTGGATCCCCCTCTTCCAGGCTCTGACCCTTCTAGAATTCACAAGTCGTTGGGTGATGGCTTTTCACCCCTGGATCCCCCTCTTCCGAGCTCAGACTCTTCTAGAATTCAAATGTCGTTGGGTGTTAGCTTTTCACCCCTGGATCCCCCTTTTCTGGGCTTCAGGTCTTTTTAAACAATCCACTGTGGACATCCCTCTGTCCTGTTCACTCTAGTCAACACAATGTTCATTGGGTCCTCATGCTTTGCCCTGTTCTATCGGCATCCCTCTGTCTGGTTCACTCTTACCAACTCTTGCCAATCACACAGTTCTTTCTCTTTTCTCACTATGCAGGATTCATCTCCCTTAGCTTTCCAATTACGTGCAGGTCAAAGACTTTCGACTGTACAGGGGGTTTTGCTAGACCCTTTTATGACCACTTTGAACGTTTCCTTGCGGCTCTCCTAGGGCCTTCTTGTATCAGTAGTTTCAACAAACGTGGGATCAACCAGAGTCTCTAGAATGAGCACCCACGTGGTGCCGGGCCCCTCTGTAGCTGGTTTTCCCTTACTGTTAACAGTTCTTTTAACGTCCCTTAATTTGCTCATTTACGACTCACGTTCAACACAGTTTGTTTCCTTATCGGCTCTCTCCTCGACTCACCGGCTGTGATGAACCGCTTTGCTTTTCTTGTCTCTAGAGTTAAGGACGGTACCACGGTAGCAAGCGGCTCTCCCTGTTCTGATTATCAGTGTAGGTGTGCTGCGTGCACCGTTGACATCTGCTGCAACACACGCTGGCTATTGCTCGCAGTCTTATGATTCCTTTCAGGGAGGGTTTACGGGTCTGGGTCGGAAAGAGCAAGGTCGCTTCTCTCCTTTTCACCCTTTTGGTTCTCACCGCCTTTCTCCTCCTCTTGAACTGCCATGCTTCGATAGCTGTCTCATCATGCGGTTTTCCTTGCTCGTAGTGTGCTTTCATGCTCCACCTTTAACCCCTGTGGGGAAGGGAAAGGGCCGTTGGGTGTGTGTGATTCTAGTTAATTAACTGACTTTGTCTGACCCTTGTGTTGGGACATGTCAGATAAACGGCTCTGGTGTTAGTCCGTTGTGTTTCGTGTTGTGTGAAAGTGTTTGTGTCGGAAAGGGGGGGGGGGGGGGTAGAGTTTCTGAGTATCCTACGTGGTCGGATGGGGAAAATGTGTTATATGGAATTATAACCCTTGTACTAGGGGGGGTTGGTAAACTCAGAAGGATGAGATTGGTAGGGTTTGTGAAACAAACGGAATGACCAGGATTATTATTTTGAAATGAACAGGGGGGATTGTGGGAACAGTAGTGTTTTGTCAAAGTAACCTGGGCGTTTGGGAATGAATAATCAGAGGGACGTGGAGAAGAATGATTGGGAGTATTCGGGTAGGAAACAGGAAAACAGGGATTCTGGGAGTTGTGGTTTTCGAGTGCAACAGGGGTTGGGCTCGTAGGGGATTTACCAGATATGGAGGGGTCGCTAGATTTGGATAAGGGAGACTCTCTAGGTGGATGGGAGGTAGATGTAGAACAACCTTCAAAAGCCTCAGGGACTTCGTTCTCCTTGCCTTCATCCCTGGTATAGTACCGCATCTCACCTAGGGTATTCCCCTGAGCAGAAACCCGGGCTCCCCTACCCAGGTGATCCTCCCTCGCTCGTCGCCCCATAGGGTTGGGATTTTAGAGAGTCAGCCCTTCCCTGGCCACCGGAATAAGGGATTGTCGAGGTCTGCTTTGGAAAATACCCTCAGGTTTCTCACATACCCTACTTATCAGTATAACGGTAGCAATGCTTAAGCTGCTAAAGGAAGCAATTATTTTGTTTATTTGGAGTAAAAAACACCAAAGAATCCCAAGAATTTAATGCAACCTACACTGCTTAGTGGATTGGGAGATCCAGGGGTAAGAAGAAATATCATAATAGCCTAAATCCCTCCCATAATAGATTGGCCTTTGAGCCTGGGGGTAAAATGGTGGTGAGACACTGAGCAAGGGGCTGGTTAGGTGAGCGTTCCGTGGACTCCACTGCGCTCTGTGCACCATGTCTGGTGCCGGCGTATCTCTCTTGGCCAGACTACCCAGGTGGAGGATTCTCCAATGTTGCTCCACAGGCCTTTCCCAGGCCTTCCAACAACATGAGTGGGTTCTTCTCCCACTTGGTAGCGAGGGAGAGGACTTATATCTCGATCTCCAGGTTGATTTGGGTATAGTGCCTGAAGAGAGTCAGAAACCATAACAACCTTAGATATACGGATTGAAGCTTCATTACAGTTGTCAATTGACATTGACATTGACATATACATATAGCCCATAAACCTATGGGATTCTTGTGACAAAGGAGGAGGGGTCACACCCCAGTGGGAATCTGCTTGCCCAGTTCCCTTGGGTGGTGTTAAGCTTCACAGGCTCACCTCCCCATTCCCAATGGGGATGGCTCCCCAATAGGGAGAGGGGACGAATTCCCTGGATTGGTCAGAGCAAGCATAACTAAGATTCAAGCATCCGCGTTATGGAACACAAACATTCACAGTACATTACAGGGAAGAATAATAGAAACCGTATTTTATTTTGGTTAACACCTGTTCTTCACACATATTAAAGTACAGATCATTTATACTTGGTTACACATTTTACAGAAAAAACAGAATTACGTAGTCATCCAGAAAATCTGTTGAATGATATCTTAACTCTTTAATGTATAAATGTGTGTATGTGTGTGTGTGTGTATTGGGACAAGACTTGTAAGAGGGGATGGAAATGCTTCTCAGCCGGGCTGGGAGACCTACCAGGGAGAAATCCAGAGCCTGTCCTACCCCTGAGGTGGAAAGTGGCAGTTGAGAGGGCACCAATTTCTGTCCCGTTCACCCTTGTGCCAGCATGTTTCTGTGCAGACCACTGTTCTCTACAGCCTTACCTCCAGTATCAGAAGCTTGCCAGTGTCTTTCTATTGCTTTCAGCGCCCCAGCATCAGAATCCAGAATCGGAAGCAAAGCAAAAACATCAAACGGAAGAGAGATCAGAAGCATCACCTGATTGCTGCAGTGATCGGTTGCAGGGAGAGAGAGAGAGAGAGAGAGAGAGCGAGAGAGAGAGTCATCTTTGAGAGCTGACAGGGAGCTAGAAAGCACACAGAGAAGCCGCTTCCATATGTGGCAGAGCATAGGCCCTCACAGAGACCCCAAACAAAGCAGGCAAGGCTGCGCAACAACACAGCGGCCCCCTAGGCTACCGGAGACAGAAAGGAGAGAAAGACCAACTCTCCCCTAAAGAATTTACCTGGAAATTATATTGTTTGGTATTGTTTATTTGTAAAGTGCCTATATACAAGGCAAATGTTTCAAAGCGCTTAAGGAGGGTGGGAACATGGGCAAAAACAACAGTCGTTTAGAGCCCCTGAAATTCTGAACGATAATGGTCTGCCAGGCAGAGTAAGTGTGAATAATACAATTAACAGTTGAGACAAAAGCAAATAGGTCTGACGACGATTCTGCAGTTTTTCCAAGTGCAATTAGGGGTGAAGACAGAGGGGAACAGACAGATGATCTTCAGGCAAGGTGTATTCGGAATGTGCAAGTGCACAGAAGGTTAAAGGGGAGTGGGTGTGTAGAGGGTCCAAGTGCATCCAGTTGGTGGAGACTGGGGTAAGTACGGAGAGAGCCACTCTCTTGGCTCATTGCTCAAGTGCAGTGATGATGAGGCAAGTGCAGGGCCCGGAGGCGAGTGCATGGGGACTGGCGGGGTGCCAGGGACCTGTGAGACTCTGAGGTACACCAGGCGTCCAGTCAGCAAGCTCTAAGGAAAATGGAGGGAGAGAAGGAAAGAGCAGAGGGATAGGTTAGCAGGGTAGAGGGAGAGGGAAGTAAGAGGAGTAGAGGAAAGTCTTGAGGAGTTTCTGGAACTTAAGGAGATCAGGCTCAAGACGGAGGGCGGCAGCGAGGCAGAGAGTCCCTTGCTGAGAATAAAGATCTACCTCCAAATCTCTGCTTGGAGAACCGGCTCACTCGCAGAAGGTTGGAGGTAGATGAGCGGAGGGCTCGGGAGGGACAGTATTTAGGTAGGCATTGTTGCAGATAGGTAGGTTCCAGGCCCCAGAAAGCCTTGTGGACAATGCAAAGGGTCTTGAACTTGATCCTTGCAGCCACGGAGAGCCAGTGGAGAGATTTCAGTGCCAGAGAGTTGCGGTCCCTGGGCTTGAAGCCAAGTATAAGTCTTGCGGTTCGGTTCTGGATGATTTGCAGAGGGCGTAGAGTAGAAGCAGGGAGGTTGAGGAAGAGGCTATTGCAGTAGTCCAGTTATAGTGAACAAGGATAAACCCACCCCTGCCACGAGAGCATTACAGGCTTTGCTGAGGGACTTTGGACTAGAGGATATCTGGAGACGGCAGCACCCGAATGATAGGCACTACTCACACTATGCCGCCCCACAAAACTTGTACACGAGACTGGACCATATGTTCGTCGCCTCTGAACTCGTAGGTGAAATGATGGGCTCGGAATATAAGGCAAGAACGCTATCAGACCACTAACCCCTGGTTGTGGAGTGGAGACACCAGCCCCCCAGAGCAAAGATCCTAACATGGAGGCTTAGAGCTGAGGCCCTGCGGGACTCGGCATTTCGAGAGGATTTAAGGGAGGAGATTATTGAGTACTTTGCCACTAACACAGGGAGTGTGGAGACAGAAGAAACTCTATGGGAAGCGTTCAAAGTGGTAGTAAGAGGTGTAGCCATATCTAGAGGGCTCCAAGGGGGCATAGAGCAGGAGTTACAAGAGTCAGAGAAGAAGTTGGAAGCAATGTTGCGGGAGGGCGGTACCTCACAGGAGGACACCGAACAAGTGAACCAATTGCAGCAAGCCAATAGGGAGCTTTGGGAATGACTATGCAAATTGAACTATAAAAAAGACATCAAAAGGCAACACGCAGGAGGGGACAAAACAGGAAGGCTGTTGACATGGCTATATAAAAATGAGACACTGAGAACGGTGATCAGGGAGATAACGGGAGAAGAAGGGCAGTTCTGGAACACCCAGGAGGGAGTGAACGAAGGGTTGGTTCCATAGATTTTACAAGCGCCTCTAAGAAGATACAGGGGTCGAAGCAGCGCAGGAGACGCTAGAAACATTGAAAGACATAGGATTACCCAAATTAAATGAGGAGGAAAGGGAGAACCTAGAGGCCCCGATCACCATAGAGGAACTAGGAACTTGACAGTGGTCCTGCACTTGCCCACCTGTAAAGCCGCTGGGCCAGACGGGCTCCCCAGCAAATTTTACAAAACATATAGGCAAGAAGTGCCCACCCACCCCTGCTGGCTATGCTAAATGAGGCGTTCGAAAGGGGAAGGCTGCCGGAATCCCTAAGAGAAACAGTGATTGTTCCGCTTCTAAAACCCAGTAAGCCAAGCACCGAATGCGGGTCTTATAGACCCCTATCCACGTTAAACCAAGATAGCAAAATTCTCACGGCAGTGCTGGCAAACAGATTAAAGAGGGTTATTAATAAACTCATACACCCTGATCAATCCGGCTATGTTCCAGGAAGGAGCATATATGACAACCACAGGAGACTCCACCATATAATAGAACAGACAGAGAACGAGCCCGGCGAAATGGCAATAGTCTCGCTGGATGCAATAAAAGATTTCGACTCTGTGAGATAGCCGTGGTTGATGGCGGCTTTAAAAGAATATGGGATAGGACCTGGATATCAGGGGTGGGTTAAGATGGTATGCAGCTCCAATAGCTAGGGTCAAAACGGGCACGATAATTTCGGATAAGTGGCAACTCAGTAGGGGAACTAGGCAGGGCTGCCCCTAGTCCCCCGTTCTCTACATACTTGCACCAGAACCACTAGCAATCAGCCTGAGACAACAATACGGGGAGATAGGAATCCACACGAAGGGGGGACGGCACTTGATATCACTGTATGCAGATGATATGTTGCTGTACCTGCGCTTCCCAGAAGAAAACTTGCAGTATGTTTTGGAAGTGATGGATCACTACGCGACCCTCTCAGGCATAGCAGTGAACCCTAAAAAGTCAAGCATGTTCCCCCTGGGAAGATATAGAGGGTCCCCACAGGGGAACCTACCCATCTTGCAGATACCCTGGCAGACTAGAACATTCAGATACCTGTGGATCGATATATACCATACAGCTGCAGATGAATATAAATACAATACTGAGAGGGCCGTGGTAGGCATCGAGAATAGCATGGGGTTCTGGGCGATACTCCCCCTGGCCATGGTGGGCAGGCCAGCCTTGCTCAAGATGGTGGTTCTGCCCAGGCTGCTACACTTCTTCACGAACATTCCATACATGATCCCCAAACGCTTCTTCACGAAACTCCACAGCTTATGCAGAGGCTTTATATGGCATAACTCCAGAAACAGGGTAGCCCTATGCAAGCTGCAGAACCCGTATGACAGAGGGCATAAACCTACCGAATTTTGAGATATACCACCTGGCAGGGCAGCTTCAGTATGTGGCTCGATGGCTGTCATAAGAAGAGACAGCAGAAGCAAGATTGCTAAGTAGAGACTGCACCCCATTCTTTTTAAGAAAATTAATATGGCTGCCTAAACCAGAGATGCAAGGACGGGCGAGATTGCTGGAACTAGGCTGGAAAGCATGGCACAAAGCATGCCAAGTAGTGGGAAACCCGGCCCCATGCTCCCTGCAGGCACCTCCGGTAGCGCTATGCAGCGAGGACACGCAGATGATAATGGGGATCCGCAAATTCTGGGAACTGATGGACCTAGTGACCCTTGGAGACGTATGGCAGGAAGGGGTGGTACTAGACTTTCAAAGGATAATGGAAGACAGCAGGGTACACACAGGACAATATATTACATACACCAGAATCGCCAAACGGGTGGGAGAGAAGTGGCCCGAGGCAGTATTAGCAGAACAACCCGACGTTGTCATTGAAACGATGTATGATATCTCGGAGGGCGGGCACGAAATATCCCGAATTTATGAATGCTGATGACCATACTGGGCAAGGAGTTGCTCCAACTGAGGCAGGATTGGGAGGAGGAGGTGGGAGAACCTATGCAGGATGGACAATGGGAAAGAGCCCAAAAGTACCACAAGAAGGTGTCCCGGAATGCGTGGGTGCAGCAGATCCAGCTATATAACACCCCCAGTAAAATCGCTAGGTTTGGAAACTCAGTGACTCAGAAATGCCCCAAGTGCGGGGAGGTGGATGCCGGGATGATTCACATGTTCTGGGCGTGCCCAGAGGTGGGAAGGTTTTGGGAGGAGGTTAAGCAGCGCCTGGTCCAGAAGAGGATCAAGTTGGAGGTGGGGTCAGTATGGGCATGCATGCTAGGGAGCTTCGTAAAACCACGTAATTCAAAACACATCAGTAAACTGAAAGACCTGGCCTACATCCTGGCTAAACGAAGAATTGCTATGGGCTAGAAAGCAGCCCAAAGACCCAGATAAGAGGCGTGGTGGAACGACCTCCTGAAGTGGGCAGAGGCTGAGACGATGGCATGGTATGAAGCAGTTAGCAGGGGAGGGGAGGAGGAAGCGGGACTCCTGCTAGCATGGAGAAAATTGGTAACTTTGATGTCGGGACCCTCTCAGGCCGAATCCAGTGAAGATGACATGCTTGAAAACAGTAAGGGAGATAAACCCTAAGTAACAAACTTTAAGGCATTGAAGCAGGGGCTCGAGTTAAGGGGGCGGGAGGGGGGAGGACAGTGACATGTAACATATAATGTAAGACAAGATGCGTATTTATGGAATGTCCCATATGTTGGTAAAGTTTGATGTGTTGTTTAAAATAATAAAAAAATTCAAAATAAATAAATAAAAAAATTATAGTGAACAAGATCCCTCGGAACAGTGTCCCAGTACAACGTGAACACTGAACTTCCTGGTCAGCCATCTCCAATACGCAACAAGCCTGTACTGGAAATGGCTGCCTGGAAAAAGTGGGCGGGCTAACCTGCTACTTATAACTTTATTTTCTAAGTTACACAAATGCCCAGGGTGGGGAAGGCAGGGCCAGATTGGCTGGGGACAGATTTCCATCATGGCAATAGTGGAATATAAACCAGAAACAGGAAGCAAGAAGTGTGGGTTATTCGGGTAAAGTCAGAGGTGAAGCGTGGAAGATGACCAAGACTAGCAAGAGACAGAAAGGAGCGCTTTACTGTGGAGGTGATTTGTGGAGCAGGTCAGGTATTGGCTAGAGAACGGAAGTGGTACAACCGTGTGCGCGTTTGTGTGGCGACTGTGTAGAAAAGTTAGTGCAAGAAATGATCTTGAAGCAGATGTTACTGGGTGAAAGGATGGTGTTTGAGTAGTGTTCAGTGTGGAGGAGGAGTTTGGAGGGAAGAGTTGTGTGGATGGAGGAGTTGTAGTGTGGAGGGAGAAGTAGTAGTTTGAAGGAGGGTGTAGAAGTCTGGAGGATGTACTAATAGTGTTGGTTGTGAGAAAGAGTTGTACCTGATTGAAATTGTATGGGAATGCTTGTTGGAGCATGTGAAGAGTGTTAAGTGTCGTGTAGGAATTTGGATGAATTGTCCATATCTGAAATTTGTAACATTCAGTATTTCCTCTTGCAGCCATTTCGGATAAGACCTTACTACCCATCCCCTTACTTACCCATCGGCGGCACACTCCGCTGTGTGCTGCCAACTAGCTGTGTCCCTGCAACGCCTGTTCCGATTCATTTCTGCGATCAGGAACCGGTGCTGCAGGGGCCTTTTCTTTTTTTTTTTACTTTATGCGGACGGGTGCAAGATACACCCCCGAGACCCCGCTGACATTATAGTGAACAAGGGTCAGGGGGACGCCTCCACAATCCCTGCTCCCCTTGTTCACTATAATGCCACGGAATGGGGCATTTCAACACATTTTCTGGCCATTCGAACATTTTGTTTGGCCGAAATTCGACCAAATGTCCGATTTAGTCTTTTATATTGTGTCTTTTTGGGTCTTTTATATTCTGTCTTTTTGGGTTTTTGGGTCTTTCCTCGTGTAGCAGGGTCAGTTAGTCTGAGCAAATAGAGTTATTGAAAGAAGTGAATGAAAGAGGGAGAAGAGGAGGAGTTAGTAAGTAGGTGAGCGATAGGATGATGAGAGGCGAGGTGAGTAGAGGTTGTAGTTAGGGAAAGTGAGGAGTGAATAGAGAGAGAAGAGAAAAGGATAGGGGAATAGTGAGAGGGGAGAGATGAGAAAAGAAGAGTGGAAAGAGAGTGGACGTTGGTAGTACAGAAGAAAGGGTGGGAAGACAACAAAGGGATTGAGACAGTACGGAAGAGGGAGAGGCTTAGTAGAATAGAGTAGTTAGATGTGTTAGAATAATATACACTAATGAGACATACAGTATCAGTTAAAAAGCTAGGTTCAGAAATGTCTGCATTGCTTGTTGCAAGTATAAAGTGCCAGTGCAACTTTCTACAAATAATTATTTTAAAAGCATCATTAAACGAAATACCTAATCAAAGAAATATTTACATTTTTAATAGCTCATGTCCTCAATTATATTGCAAACAATAACGTATAAAAAATCATGGGAGCTTCATTAAACAGTGGTGGGTTCAAACACTACCCTGCATTGCTCTAATCAGCCACACCCTCAATACATTTGGGATGACATTTGAGATTACTGCAATCGAATGACTAATTCAGCATATGCAAATTGCCTTTTTAACTGTTCTAGTGTTGGAGCAGCAAAATAATGGAACAAGAAAAAGTCTCCTCAAAGAAATGACTCGGACAAAATATTAGAAAATGCACCAAATCGTCTTTCACATCGGGACAAAACTTACAATAAATGTTTCGAATAGCAGATTTTTCCCGTTTGGCAGTGTTTTCGGCCGGTGGCAGGATTCCCAACCGCAACAACATGAATAGATGTGTGGGCAAAAAATATTTCACCTCCTACAGATACATTTCTAAGCCAATACTGTATTTCTTTGACAAATGTAATTGCAGCAGAACATTAGACTCCGATTTCTTTATGCAATTGACATCTCGCTGCCTCTCGCTTCCTCCTCTCACTCTGAAATGACACTCTCCATCTCCCCAATCTACTCCCAACTGCTACACCATCACCTATCCTCCCTCTTGCACAAAATCTGGACGGAAAAAGCATTAAAAAATCCTTGCCGCAAACCCTGGCCTCCTGATTGCAGACACCTATGTCAGTGCATCCTCAAGAGAAATGCTCACTGACATCCTCTTCTCTGTCCCTTCTCCTGACCTATGGAACTCTCACATCACTGCCTCTCTCCCACCTTACTCTTCCACATTCGTTAATGGCGGCAATAAGTGGGAATTGTACTTACAGGCTTGTACTTATCCCATCACTGCATCAATGTCCATCTTAGGGGCACAGTCCTGGTTCAAGGCCCTCAGGCCAACCTCCTTCTCTTTGACCAGATCATGCCATCTCTCATCAATTTCTTTCCTTCCCCTGCCTTCCCCTTGCACCCCTTCTGCTCCACCACTTTTGACTGAAGCCCCTCATCCCTTCACTCCGCCACAAAAAACCTTCAAAGGCAGCGATTGTCTCCACCTGGCGACCCTCAACTCACGCCCAGCCATCAAACACTCTGCTGAAATCTGCCCTCTCCTTGAAGACACTGACCTTGACATTCTTGCACTCACTGAAACTTGGTTCACTGCCAGCTCAGTTACTTCTTTTGACTCACTCCTACCCAATGGCTTTAAGATCACCTCAAAGCCTCAACCCCACTGTGCTGGCGGAGGCATTACCTTAATCCTTCCAGAGTGGATTCCTTCTTCTATCCTTCCCACTCAGCCCTATTCGCCCTTTGAGAGCCTATTATGCAAATTGGTCATCTCTCCTTCCACCACGTTGACCATTGCTACTATCTACTACCCCCCAGGCACTTCTCTGTTCCTCTCTGAGTGGTTGGCTCTCTGCTCCTCCCTACTCTCTACCACCTCCAACCTGCTACTACTAGGCGACTTCAACTTCCACTTAGACTCCCCTTGCACAGCAACCACCCTCTTCACTGACCTCTGCTCCTCCCTATCCCTCTCCATTCTTCCCTCTGGCCCTACACATTCTGATGGACACACGCTTCACGCCATCATCCACTCCAACCTCACTCTCTATACTCCCATGGCCATCCCTCTCTCCTGGTCTGACCACTCTCTCCTCACCACTCATCTGGGTCGCTATGGCCCTGTGACAACTCATAAAGCGCTGCCAACCTCGTTCACTAACATCCAGCCGATGAAACGAGTGTCAGCTGCTGCCTTCTCTTCCACCTTCATTCCCCCTTGCTCACCGAACTCTGACCCTACCACTGACTCTGCCCTCTTCAACCTCTCTCTGTCCATTACCAACACCCTTGACATCCTTGCCCCAGTCACGAGGATCCGCCTGAAACCTGCCTCCAAGCGTAACACCTGGTACGACTCCGGACTTGCAGACCAAAAACGTAAGTGCAGGGCTGCTGAACGGAAGTGGCACGCTTCAGGCTCACCCTCTGATAAACTGGCCTACTGACTGATCCAGGGACACTACAGACTCTCCATCTGTGCCAAAAAAGAGCCCACATTGAGGCACGAGTGCCAATGTGTCCAACAACAGGGCTGAACTCTTCAAAATCTGCTGGGAACTTGCCAACCCGTCAGCAGTATCTTCTGCCCCTACTCCTTCCCAGGCCCTTTGTAATGCACTCGCCTCTCACTTCATTTCCAAAACCCAGAGCATACTGAATAGTCTTGTCACGCACTCTTGCAAACCAACCCTCCCCTTCTGCCCCATACCACTCACCCTCATCCTTCCTCCTTCTCTTCCTTCGCTGCTGTCACCCCTGAAGAAGTCACCAGAGTTGTCAACTCTATGAAGCTCTTGTCCAGACAGGTTGCCCCATGCTTGTCCAGAACCATCAAGGACAACATCTCCTCTCTCGCCCCTGCTCTTTCTGACCTCTACAACGACTCCTTGCCTAATGGTTCTTTGCCATCCTCTCTCAAGCACTCCCTTGTGCGCCCCCTCCCTAAAAATCCTCTGCAGACCCTTCCTGCCCAGCCAACTATCGCCCCATTTCCATGACCCCCTTCTTGGGGAAACTGCTCGAGAAGTTGTCCCTCCCCCGACTCAACTCTCATACCGAACTTGTAGGTGGTCTGGATTCCGAGCATTTAGAGGCACAGAAACTGCTCTTCTGAACACCAGTGAAGAACTGCTCGCATTCCTTGACTCCAACTCCCCTGCTGATCTCATCCTCCTTGATCTCTCTTCTGCATTTGACACAGTGAACCATTCCATCCTTATAAAAAGGCTCCATGATACCTTTAGTAACACAGAGTGGGCACTAGACTGGCTTACCTCCTTCCTAACTGACCGTTCCTCCAAAACCATTCTGGTCCCTTTCTCCTCCCCTACTTCCTTCACCACCTGTGGCATCCCCCCAGGGCTCCTTTCTTTCACCCTCGCTCTTTAACATATACCTTTCTCTGCAGGCACGCCTCATTTCCTCCTTCTCCCCCAACTTCCAGTGCTACGCTGACGACACACAACTCTTCTTCAAACTTCCCACCGATGCCCTTGCACCTTCCTTCATCCCTGACTGCCTCTCTGCCATCCAGGCCTGGTGCACTGCTAAGGACCTCTGTCTCAATGCCAGCAAAACAGATTCTCACCATTGGGTCCCCTGCACCCTACTTCTTTCCTTCACTCTGGCCTTCCTCTATGGGCCCCCCCGTCCCCTCCTCTGGAATAAGCAATCTCAGAGTCATCTTCGATTTCTCCCTTTCCTTCATCCCTCACATTCAGGACATCGTCAAGAAGTCCTACTTTCTGCGTGTGAAGTGGTTTGCTAAACAGAGCTGGTGGTCGATCACTGTCCTCGACACGCTCCCTCCTGTGGAATAGCCTCCCTCTACCTCTGCATCTTGAGCGGGACCTCCTTAAGTTCCAAAAAAAGCCTCAAGACCTTTTTTTTTACCTCTTCCTTCTCCTCCTCTCTTCCCTGCTAATCATACAGTAATCTGACTGATGTGTGGGCCCTTACGTATTTTCAGGGCCCTGACCCCCCCACATCTCTCATCCCAGCGCTGTCTACTTACTGCACTTACTTAGGCTCACCACCCTCCCTTCAGGGGGGGTTGCGCTTACGTTTTTTTCTTATTAGCACTTCACCCGAGCACGTCTCCATGAGCACAACAGCACCTTTCCCTTCTGTTCCTTTGCTAATGCTTCAGGGGTCATCCCATACATGAGCTATATTCAGAGCTGTGCTAATCTCTCAGATATACACTAACCATGTAAGTGACACGGCTCCTTGGGTACTACGTACATCTTCCATGGCTTCCCAATAGCAGGCTAAGAATGAACTCCACATTTTGAACCATTATAGAGCAGGTTTCAATCCAGGATGACCCAGCCTCATGACAACATTCGAGGCACGAGTGTGGGGAGGCTGGTGAGTTGGGGAGGGATAACAATGATTTTAAAATGTTTTTTTCCTTTGTTTCCAATAAATGCAAACAGCTCACGCCCAAATCTCGCCCTCGCTTGACAGTAATAGATTTCGAGGGAGGCAGTGATTGCACAACCATCAAACTCTTTTTGAAATCTCATTGTTGCCCCTCCCTGCTTTTGGCATAGCTGATCGAAGAATGCTACTTTTTCCAATTTGATTGTAAAGAGGGCAACCATAGAGTTGTGTTGCTTTTCCCTTGTGCTACAGCACCTGAATTTAATTTTATTTGGATTCATTTTTACCCCCTTCCCTTGCAACGTTTGGCTGGGTCTGAAGCCCAGTTGGAGTTTTAGAAATTAAAATAGCATCATCAACAAACAATATGCCTATTTTCTTTGATCACAGGGCTGGAGAATCTGCTTCCAATCTGTTCATATCTAAGGCTAGTGATTTGATTTAGAATTAAACCTAAAGTGGGGCAACAATACACCCCTTTCTGATCCCTTGTTCAATGCAAAAACTTGTTGTTGACTCGCCCTTCTGTCCAAATCTAAATCTAGCCATATTCTCCTTGTAAAGAGAGCATACTGCTGTTATTAAGGGAGATGGAACTCCCAACTTAGCCCTTTCTCTCCTCAAATTTGCTCTTGGCACAGTGTCAAATGCTGTTTTTAAACCTATAGAAACATAATATAATGTATGCACTTGTAAAACCACGCATTTGTTCATCAATAAAAACTTAAATATTTTACCACCCTAAAAGAGACCCTTTATGAAAACCAGTTTGAACATCTCCTCAAATGTTATGTGCTGCCTATTCCTCCATACAAACCCATAAAACTCTACCATACAATTTGGTGGTTGAATCTATTTTTTTTTTAAAAAACTTTTTTTATTGGTTTTTACATGAAATAACAAACAAGCCATGCACGGGCCGCAGTGGGGCTCCCAAAGCCACCCTCCGCTCCCCTACCACCTCTCTTCTTCCCCGTGACTGAGTCCAACCTAGTAAATTTGGGTAACAATACACCCCTTTCTGATCCCTTGTTCAATGCAAAAACTTGTTGTTGACTCGCCCTTCTGTCCAAATCTGAATCTAGCCATATACTCCTACGTCCCGTCCCCTTTCCTCCATACTTATAGGACATTCCTCCGTCCTGTGGGACGGGACCGGAGCACTTTGTAAAAGCATCAAAAGAAATTTGCAAAAATCTTAGTCCTTCCTCTCTTTCTACGCGGGATACGGCATGCGGCCGTAACCCCGCCCATCTTAGTTCCACCCCGCGCATTGCCCATCTGTCCTTTTCTCCGCTCGTTCGGGACTGGACGCACTTGCATCTGCGGAAGAATTTCTTCCCTTTTTTCCTCCTCTCTGGCTCTCGCTAGCAATCGCGTAGCAGTCTGTCTATGTCGTTTAAACTAGATTTTCCAAATTGTAACGCGTGTCAGCGATGCTTCGTGAGGGCGGACCCCCATCCTCTCTGTTTAGAGTGCTTGGGTCCCGATCACCGTTGGGACTCCTGTTTCTATTGTGATTCCCTGTCGGTCCGGGCACTTCAACGTCAGTTAGAGAGGTGGGAGGAGGTTTTTCAACCCACTCCTCCTACGCACTTTCAATCCTTCATCGAAGAAAAGAAGAAACGCCCGGTGAGTAGTTTACTTTTCAGAGCACCCCAGCCGGGGGACTCCTTCCCGGGGTCTTCCTGGACCGGGAGGAGCGTCGACCGCTCTGTCACCAGGGCTTGCCCTGAGGTGCCTTCTGGGCCTAAAAAGTTTACCAGAGTTTTCTCCAGGGTCTCCGTAAGGGGCCTGTGGACACCGGATTACAATCCGAGGCCCCTCCTGTGGGGGCTGGGGTAGACCTAGTTCTACTGAGTCGTGGGGTACCGGAGCTTGCTCTGAGGCCTCCTTATCGGCTTCCCTCAAAAGTACCGGAGTGCATCCCGAGGTCTCGGCTGGGCTTGCTAAAACCGAACGTATGTTCGGAGGCCGCTGTGAAGAGGCTTCTACCGGACTCGGGTCCGAGGTCCCTCGTAAAGAGGCTAAGGTGACCAACATTCTGAGAAGCCTGAGGAGGCTTTATCAGTGAAAGGTCTTTCACGCCGGTTCCGCTCTTGTGGCGACACCAGAACCATTGAGGGGGCAAGGGGTGAGCTTTTGAATCGAAGTTCCTCCTTTACCGGCAGTGCCGAGGTCCTACCTGTGAAGGCTAGTTTGGCTATTATTATGTCGCAGAAAGATTCCAGGCCGCATAGTACCGGCTCGGCCGAGGTTCCTTGTGTAAAGGCTAAAATGAAGACCCCTGATCCATTGGGGGTGACCCCTGCTTCACTTCCACTCGTGCCGCAATTCCCCTCAGGTGATGGCAAAATGGCGGCCGTTCCCACCACAACCACGGCGGTCATTTTGTGCGCTTTCCCTACAACTACGCCATCGGCCGCAGGTGTAGGGTTTGGTCCTTTGGGTGAACATAAGATTCCTTGTGCGCATCTTTTTCGTCCAGTTTACGACTGGAATGCTCGGATGCCTATTTTGCACAACATCTCGCTGCCTGTGGGTTCGGCACCCTTGATTTATGTGGACACCTCTGGGGATGGGCCTGTTTGGCAACCCCCCCCTCTCCGTCCCTGGAATTATCCTCCTCATGAGAAGCCTCCTCCGGCAGTTCCAAAGCCTTCGGCGGACAACGCTTTTTTCGGCAAGTTTCAGACGCTCATGCGTACCGACCCCATGAAGGAGTATTTTAAGGGTCTTTTTAGGGAAATATCCCTGCCTGCGCCTCCGGCTCCACCCGCGCTCCTGGTGGTTCCGCCGGTGCCACCTTTGCCTGCGGTTCCTTCCCCAACCCTTCTGCCCTTGCCCCCGTTGTCCCTGGTGGACAAGACGGTGCCCGACGCAGCTCAGCAAGACCCTGACATGTCGGATGATGCGCAGGGCGATCAGGACAGCGAAGACCAGCCCCGCTCTATTCGAGCTTTCCATGACCGGGTACTGGACATTATGTGTCTATTGGATGTCCCAGTGCCCGAGGCACCCGCTCCGCAGGAGGGTGTGCTTTCGGGGGCGTTCACCTTATCTCCTTCGGAGAGTACCGGCCTTTTCTTGCAGAAGGACATTCTGGCCGAGGTCCGTAGAGGCTGGGAGTAGCCAGACTCTGGACTCTTCGTCAATAAGAAAATTGATGCGCAATACAGGCTGCATTCTTCGGAACAGGTGGCCCTAGCGTCTTGTCTGCCCCCCTCTTCCACGGTGGTGGCTGCGGCCGCTTTACAGTCCAGGCCTGGGGCATCCTCTTCTACAACGGCTACTCAGGTCCTGGGGAAAGAGGACAAGCTCCTCGACTCCCTCGGGAGGAAGGTTTTTGCTAATTCGGCCCTGCAGCTCCGGCAGGCCAATGCAGAATTGGTGTTAGCGGGGGTGAATATGAAAATGTGGAAAGGTCTGTCGGAGTTCGAGGAATTCATTCCGGTCGAGAAGCTGGAGGACTTTAAGGGGGGATTGTCCGATGCCAGGGTCTTGGCCCAGGATCTCCTGGAGGCCGCGGCTCATCACATCGACACTTCGGTTCGGGGCCTTATGCTGGGAGTTGATACCTCTCAACAAGTGTGGTTGCATGCCACCAAGTTCTTAAAGGAGGTGCAGGACAAGGTGTTGGACCTGCCATTTGATGGTAAGGAGCTTTTCCATTCCACAACGGATGTGGAACTGACCAAAACGAAGGACAGCACCCAGACAGCTAAATCCTTGTCCGTCCTGGTTAAAACTCCTTTTAGAACCCAGAGACCGTTGTCGCAAAGCTGGCCCTCCTCTGGCTTCAGAGGGTTTCTGGATCGGAAATCCCGCAGAGCAGATACCCCTTCGGGTAATAACCGTCAGAGGCAGCAATGGACTAGGTTTTTCTCCTGCTCCTCAGCCTCTTCCTCAGGTTCAGGTGGTAACACCACTGAAAAGCCTGCCAAATGAGGGTTCTCTGCGCTCGCACGAGACCCCGATGGGAGGACACATTGCGTCTCATTGGGAGGCATGGCAGACCATCACGAGGACCGGTGGGTCTTGTCAGTCGCTCGGGTGGGCTTCAGTTTACCCTTACACCCTACCCCGCCCTTCAACCCTCCTTTCCAACAGTCTGGTTCATCCTCCCTAATAGCCGAGGTTCAGAAACTGCTGGACCTCAGAGCTGTGGAACCTGTTCCCCTCAGGGAATGAGGGGAGGGCTTCTATTCCCGGCTGTTTACGGTGCCCAAACCCAACCAGGCTGGCCTGCGCACCATCCTAGACCTTTCCCAGTTCAATCTTTTCCTATCCCAAGAGAAATTTAAGATGATTACGCCCAGCCAGATTCGGTCCTCTTTGCAGATGGGCGATTGGCTCAGCGTGGTGGACCTCCAATATGCATACATGCATATTCTGATCTGGTATCCACAAAAGAGATATCTCCATTTCTCTGTGGGAGAGGAGCACTTCCAGTCTCAGGTGCTTCCTTTCGGCCTCAGCTCGGCGCTGCGTGTCTTCACGAAGATGATGTCGGTGATTGCGGCCTATCTTTGTCTGCAGGGTATCCATGTATATCCGTATTTGGACGACTGGCTCTTACGCAGCCCCTGCCCGCTAAAAGCCGCGTGCAATCTTCAGTCTCTCCTTCAGCTCCTGTTCCATCTTGGGCTGTAGGTGAACTGGCGGAAATCTTCCATGACGGTCTCGCAGGACTTCATTTTCCTGGGTTTTTGCTGGAACACGATCGACTGCAAAGTGTACCTGACTGGGGACAGAATGGCGGATCTGTTGACCATGTGTCAGATGTTTGCGGAGTCTGAGAGCATGTCTGCCTGGTGGTTCCAGAGGCTTCTGGGCCTCATGGCCTCGTGCGTGTTGGCTCTTCCTCTTGCTCGTCTTGTTCTTGGCGTCAGGCTGTGGATCCGGACTCCAAGTTGATTTTGATTCCGGCTTCCATGAGAACGGACTTGGAGTGGTGGTCGTCTCTCAGCAACCTGACGGTGGGTGCGGGGTTTCAGGACCCAGCTCCTATGGTGACGGTCACGACGGACTCCTCCCTTCTGGGGTGAGGTGCGACGTTGGACCTTCTTCAGGTCTCGGATCTTTGGTCGCATCAGGACAAGATCCTCCACATAAATCATCTGGAGCTTCTGGCGATTTTCCTAGCGCTCAAGGCGTTCAGACCGATCATTGCCAACAAAGTGGTCCGTATCCGCACAGACAATATGGTGTCAATGTATTACATCAACAAGCAAGGGGGCCCCAAGTCTCCCCCTCTCATGGACCTGTCCATCCAGATTTGGGAGTGGGCGGTTCGTCATGGTGTATGGCTAGTCACAGTACACATTCCGGGCCAGCTGAATGTCACGGCAGATGCCCTCAGTCGGTGGACGATGGTCAGCTACGAGTGGGAATTGAAGGCGGAGATCCTCTCCTGGATTTTCTTGCGTTGGGGCACTCTGGAAGTGGACCTCTTCGCGGCAACAGCAAATCCGAAACTTCCTCTGTATGCCTCCAGAAACGGGCTGGGAGCCTCCTCTCTGGGGGATGCTCACGAGATTCCATGGCACAACATGAGGGCCTATGCCTTCCCGCCTCTACCTCTGATTCATCGGACGATTTGCAAGCTGAAGAACACGGTGAACTGTTCTCTTCTGCTCATAGCCCCGTGGTGGCCGGCCAGGTTCTGGTTCTCAGAACTTCAACACCTGTCAGTGTATCCACCGATCAGGCTACCGGTGAGTCCCGACCTGCTTCACTAGGATCAACAGCAGTGGCATCCCTCCCCATAATCGTTCAGCTTGGCGGCATGGTGCCTGAGTTCAAGTCATTAGAACATCTCAACCTGTCTACGAATAACATACACATTATTAAGGCAGCCAGGAAACCCTTGACAAGGTCCCAGTATAGAAGCAAATGGCTTAGGTTTCTGTCATTGGTGCTTAGACAAACAGCTGGACCCAAAGGCTGCTACGATTGACATTGTGTTGTCTTTTGTATCCCACCTAGCAGAGTCAGGCATTCACGTTCTGTCTTTCAGAACTTATCTCTCAGCGGTATCCGCCTACCTATCCACGGACCAATGCTCTTACTCTCTGTCTAATCCAGTGATTAGGAGACATTTCGCGGGTTTGACGCGCCTTTATCCCCCGGTTCGCAAGCCGCACCTGGCGTGGGATCTGAATGTGGTTCTTACGGCATTGTGCCATAAACCTTTTGAACCAATGGCCACGGTGGACCTCAAGCACCTTTCGTGGAAGGTGTCCTTTTTGGTTGCTGTTACTTCAGCGAGGCGTGTGAGTGAACTCCAAGCTTTATCGATGGAGCATCCCTTCTTGGTTTTCCACAAAGATAAGGTGGTTCTTACGGACAAATCCTACTTTCCTGCCAAAGGTGGTCTCTGATTTCCATCTGAACCAATCGATCTCCCTACCGGTCTTCTTTCCAAATCCTGCTTCAGAAGCTGAAAGGGTTCTGCATTGTTTGGAGGTGAGAAGGGCTCTTAAATTCTATCTAGACAGAACATCTGAATTTAGGAACTCTTCTCAACTGTTGGTGACCTTTGGTAATCCACAAGGTAAACAGGCCTCTAAGGCGACTATCTCCAGATGGATCGCTGCCTGTATTACGGAGGCTTATACTGTTCAGGGTCGGCAGCCTCCTAAAGGTATTCATGCGCACCTGGTGCGGGGCAAGGCAGCTGCGGTTGCCTTTCAGAAATATGTCCCCTGGGAGACCATCGCAAAAGCAGCTACTTGGGCCTCCCCATTGGCTTTTTGTAAACATTATTGTCTAGACTCGAGCTCCAGAGCTGATGCTCAGTTTGGCCAGGCTGTGCTGAAGAACCTGTTTCAATAGGAGTTTTTCCATCCACCCGTAGTTCCTGTAAGGAGTGCTTGGAAATCTCCCATAAGTATGGAGGAAAGGGGACGGGACATAGGAGTCTAACCAGGTTACTCACCGTAGTGACCACCTTACTCCTAGTCCATAGTCCCCTTTCCTCCATACGCCCGCCGTCCCCTTTAATAAGGTTCCTCTCCTTATTTACTCTTCGGGCATTCGTTTAGATAGGATCTTTGGTTTGGACAAGCGTCTGCCGCCTATTCACTTACAAATCCGCCGGACAAAGAGACGCAATGGCAAATAATCCCCGCGTGTTCTTCGATGTTACGGCCGACTTCACAAACCACAATGGAACTGGTGGTAAATCAATCTATGGGAACAAATTTGCTGATGAGAACCTCAACCTTAAGCACACTGGCGCAGGAATCTTGTCCATGGCAAATGCTGGTCCCAACACAAATGGCTCACAGTTTTTCATCTGTACTGCAAAGACAGCATGGCTTGACGGCAAGCATGTGGTATTTGGCAGTGTTGTAGATGGCATGGATGTCGTAAACAAGATGGAAGCCTGTGGCTGGAAAGACTAGCAAAAAATTAGTCATTGCTAATTGTGGGCAGTGTTAGTTACTTTTGTCTTAATCATCTTTTGTAGCTAGTGGAAAGACTCCACCCCACTGAGTGGTCTTCAGTCCTTGTGTTCTGCTGCATTTATTGGATTACTCTGGCTTCCCTCCCCTGCCACTTTTCCAATGTTCGTGTAGGCTATGTTGTCTTTGAATAAAGATTAAACCACAGAAAAAAATAAAATAATAATAATAAGGTTCCTTTATTATTGCTTAAAGGTCTGTGACCTGGCGATAGAAAAGGACTGATGCGCGGGGCGGAGCTAAAATGGGCAGGGTTACGGCCATGTGCCGTACCCCGCGCAGAAAGAGAGGAAGGACTAAAATGTTTGTACATTTTTTTTGATGCTTTTACAAAGTGCTCCAGTTCCGTCCCACAGGACAGAGGAATGTCCCATAAGTATGGAGGAAAGGGGTGAGTAACCTGGATATTCTCCTTGTAAAGAGAGCATACTGCTGTTATTAAGGGAGATGGAACTTCCAATTTAGCCCTTTCTCTCCTCAAATTCGCTCTTGGCACAGTGTCAAATGCTGTTTTTAAACCTATAGAAACATAATATAATGTATGACTGTAAAATCACGCAATTGTTCATCAATAAAAACTTAAATATTTTACCAACCTAAAAGAGACCCTTTATGAAAACCAGTTTGAACATCTCCTCAAATGTTATGTGCTGCCTATTCCTCCATACAAACCCATAAAACTCTACCATACAATTTGGTGGTTGAATCTATTTTTTTTTTAAACTTTCTTTATTGGTTTTTACATGAAATAACAAACAGGCCATGCACGGGCCGCAGTGGGGCTCCCAAAGCCACCCCCCCCCCACCACCTCCCTTCTCACCCGTGACTGAGTCCAACCTAGTGAATTTAGGTAATAACTATGATCATACAATCCCGCTAGGTTCTTCTTCTTGATGAGGAGGAGAGCGCTGGTTCGAAACCGGGGACGAAGTCTGTGAGGATAATGTATCTGTATAGGATATCAGATATGATATGTAGGGGCCCCAGATGTCTGGAGGGCAGGCATGCAGAGGTAGTTTTGGTTAGACCTAGGAGTGCTAAAATGGGCTTGGGTTCCAGTTGCGTCCCAATGATTGCGGAGATTTTCTCGATTACCAGGCTCAAAAAGTCGTGATGCATGGACATGACCACGCCGGGTGTATGAAATCTGCATCTGAGGCCCCAGAACGGTTGCACTGAATGCCACCATGGAGCAGTATCTATGATGTTTGTGTTTACAATTCCAGAGACATTGGTTTACAGCCCTGCCACAGGCCGAGTTTGCCTATAACAACTCTCTGCACTCAACTACGGGCTCATCGCCATTCTTTGCTCTTCATGGTTTTCACCCTCGTTCTCTGCCTTTGGATCCTCCACTACCTATGGATAATCCGGCAGCTCTCGCATGTGTGCGTGATATAGACCACGTACACAGCGACATACGATTGCACCTTTTACGGGCTCAAATCCGAGCCAAGAAGTATGCTGATGCTCACCGGTCCCCGGCTCCCATTTACCGTCCTGGCATGAAGGTCTGGCTGTTCACTCGGAACCTGAAAATACCCGGGAAGAAAGTGTTAGCTCCTAGGTTTGTGGGGCCCTATCTCGTTCAGTCAGTTGTTAATCCTTCTGCCATCCGTCTATCCTTGCCTGCCTTGTGGCGTATCCACCCGGTTTTCCACGTTTCCTTGTTGAAGCCCTGCCCGGATGGTACCCGCCTGCCCCGCCGCCCGGCCCCGATCATGGTTGAAGGGGAAGAGGAGTTTGAGGTATCCGCTATCTTGGACGTCAAGGTCTCCAGGGGAAAGTTATTCTACTTGGTGGATTGGAAAGGTTACGGCCTGGAGGACCGTAAGTGGGAGCCTTTGTCCCACATTCACTCCCCTGCCTTGTTGCAAGCTTTTCATGCCGCCAGTGGGTTGCCCTAGCCTTTGTGGGAGGATACTGTTACGTCTGTGTCTCCTCCCCGCAGGTATGGGCAACTTGCCGCTCCATTCCTGCAGCGTTGGCAGTTGCCGTGGAGACATTGCGTTTACCGGGCCAGGATTCCAACGGGTCACGTGCCCAGTCAGCTGCTCGGGACGCAGCGAGCCAGACTCCACCCCTTAGCAAACACACATAAGCATTCGCCTCAGGGAAGACGCCGCTTCTAATTAGCGTTCTTCCATCCTGCTTCGTTTTGGACTGATTCATTGTGTTTTGGACTTTTGCTTGCCCGCTTGAATTGCTACTGCCTGCCCCTTCTGTGTTTTGGTGAACCGGACTTGCGTCTTTGACGCATTCGAGCTTTCGCTCACTTTTCGTTACCTGCGTCTCTTGGGACGCTCTGATCTTGGTTCCTCCTGATCCCTCTAGCGGTTGGCTCTCTACTCCGCTCTTGGGGACAAGATCCTGCTACCTGGGAAACCTTCCACTTCGCTACCTCTAGATCTCACAGTAAGTCAGTCTACAACTTACCTTCCATTTAACTTACTGTCATCCGCTCCAACCAGTTCTTCTCTCCTGCCTTGACAACCTCTTCTGTGGTACTGCCTATCATACGACCCAACCCTTCTTCAGCCCTGTTTGGATACCTACAACTCTGGAACTGTACTGTACTTTATTTGGATTGTGCTGTTTGATAAAGACACTCTTGGAACCAACCTGCACTCCTGGACGCTACCCTGTTTTGTGCACCATCCCGACACTAGTTGGCATCCCTCGTGCCGTCCGGGAAGTAGTACCCTTACTAACCACCCTCTCTTTATTATTTTGTACCTCCGTTGTTTCTTTAAGTCCATTTACTCTTCTACATTGGGTAAGCTGATTCAGTGTTGATTGCTATCTTTCTGACTTAATAGATAGACGACCTTATACACCTTCCATTCTCTTTTAGTTTGCAGCTCTTCTAAAAGACACTATCCCTACTGTTGTTCTTGTCCAACCCTACCAGGTAGAGTCACTCTTTTAGGGCATCCTATTGAAGAGATTGTATCATACCGATATCTAATATCTCGCATTTTTCTTACAGCATTGCTTCTGCGGTGTGGACATCCCCGCTCTTTTGAGGAATCAACTCCTCTGTCTGGGTTTCTTAAAACAGAGGGGCGTATTGCCTAAAAGAGCTCCTCAAGTTGAGGAGGCCTGGTTCTGGGAAACCCCTGGTGGGATCACCCCAGCTTGGGCTGAACTATTCAACTTCGCTCCCTCTTATCTGTTGATTCGAGGTGGGAGCAGCGCCCCGGCCTGGCCAACTCAACCGTGAGTAACAGCGAGTGCTAATATAAACATCCCGAGGGAGCCGGCAAGAAACTGATCCCTCCAGCTGTCAAAGAGCATGCGCTGTGTCAATTACAGAAAAGAATGTAACAAAGTCTAAGCACAGGCCGCGGGGAAACTCAGCGTCTGAAACCTCACGCAAGAGACTTGATCAGGCGAGAAAGGGGGGTCCTGGGTAATAATAAGCAGCGCATAGATACATAGACTTCATAGCACTATTATTTATTCTTTACTAGGGTCCATGCCAACAGCGGGTATACGTTTCTGGCTTTGGAAAGAGACCTAAGGAATAATATGCAGCGCTCAGACACCAAAACAATGTTTATAACACGTGATAATGCATGATTGAAGTCAAATAAGCAACGGAGCATAATTTCTAGCTACCCTAGAGTTGGAACTCGGGGACAAACAAATGTTTTTAGGATGGGGTGCACACAGTAAAGACAATATATGACAGTAAGTTTGAAGGACAAGCAGGGGCAACACAGAGGCCCGGGAGCAAGCCAGCTCTGGGGGCTGAAGGCAATTGGCTAAACAGAAGCCTTGTAACTAGTGTGCAACACCTGACAGATACCTAACATGGGCAGCAACATAACAAACTTTGCGAGAAACTCCAGAAATACAACAGCCCAGCCATTCAAAGCGAAAAACATTTTTTCCCTTGTGTCAAAACAGGCTAAAGAATCATGGGTCCCAAACGAAAATCGCAGGAACCCCTAACACCGGCACAAAAGCCCAAGTCACCTCACCTCCTAGCAGCCGTCAAGGCGGCGGAAAACTATGGTTGGGCATGGGTCAGGGAAAATATGTATGGCCTACCAAAGGAAGGGGCACCCATGACACCCAGTCAAGATGACGACACAACACCATCAAAGAGAAGGAAGGTAACAGAAGGCGCAAGAAAAGGTAACAAGAACTGGCAAAATTATAATAAGCATTTGTCCAGAAGAAAGGGGTTGAAGCAACAGCTTATTTTGAACATATGTTGACCAACCGACCCAGGATGACAAGGAGGCAGAACATTACAAATCTTCTCAATGCAGTTGCAGAGCTTGCCTCCGCAGAACGTGAGGACTCCGCTCCCCAAGTTGCACCTCGAACACAGGTATACTTTCCCACTGTGGGTGCTACGGGGACAGCACTAACAAGCCACTCACCATCGAACAATTGAGTGCTTCCCTATTTGGACTTAACAATGTCCTAGAAGTCCTTTTGAAGGTTAAAAAGACAACAATGAGGGCAAATCTGAAAAACTATATAATGGAAAACACAAAGGTGAACATGACACTTTGTCCCGAGAACCACACTGAAGAATATAGCTCCACCCAACAGGAATACTGCCTGTCCAGCGGATCAGAACCTGACTCCCTGAGAAATTCACTATTGGTGCTCGAGCATAAATGTGAGGACATTTATCACACAAGAATGCAACACATGCAAACTGAAGGAGTGCTCTAAGGGGACAGAGATAAAGTAATTCCTCACGCAACTATTCTTCTTTATTGTGGGAGTCCCAGCGGATACCAACCATCTGATAGACAGCGCCCACAGGATGGGACATAGGAAAAGAGATCCTTCAGCTCCTCCTATGGACATCTTGGTAAAGATGCAATGCTTTCGTACTGAAGAAAAAATAATTAGGATAGTGCAAAAGTATTATTGTTATTTTTAGGTTATTTATTGAGCGTGGGCAATGTGGCAGCAATTACATTCCTGTATAGGTCTCTGCCACTGTACAGCACATTGCATAAGCCATAATAAATCGAAGGGGAGAACTGAAGTGAGTGGTTGAGCTGTTAAAGGAACATAAAAAAGAGGTCTTGCTGGATGTTCCCTTTCGGGTATTAATAATTTAGACATCAAGGGAGGATGGTAACATAAACGTTTCTGGAGGAATGTTTGACGCTGGTGCGGAATAGTCATTTGAGACCGAAGAAGAACAGGAGTAATGTGAAATTCATTAATTCAACTGCTATTTCTGATCTACCACAAGTGGTGTCAGAATGGGATGCGAACAACCCGACACAGGGTTGGAACCCATGATATTGATATGATTGAATCCCTAGGCCAAATTGACAGAAAAATGTATTTCCTCGTCTATCAGTTTTGACTTCTTCAATATGAAGGAATGGAAATACCGAGTAGTGAAAGGAGATTGGTTCCCACCGGGGTCAGTGTCTTCATGCCACGAGGCAGCTATCTTAGGTTAGCCACTAAGTCGGGCGTTGCTTGGTGCTACTCGCTTGATGTAGTGGCAGGAGTAGGAGACCCTGACTCCCGAGGGAAAATACAGTTGGTGTTGCATAACGCAGGGACCCGAACTGTACCGAGTGAGATTAAGTGAACCCATTGCCTAGGGGGTCCTCGAGAAAGCCATAAGTCTGACTATTGTGGAAGTAGACAGCCTTTCTGAAACCTCCAGGGGCTCCGTCGGGTTTGGAGAAGCTGACCAAAATTTGAACCCCTGTAATCAAGCTGGAGGAGATGATACTGCCACATTACCAGATATGGCAGTTGCTCAAAGAAATGACTGGAACCTGCAAGAAGCCTTTGAGAGAGCTATCTCTGAAGATCAGGGATGGGGACAGAGCGGGCCTTTTTTCTTCAGGAAAAAAATGACTGGTATATCAAGGAATTATTGTGCTGGATGGCACCCTTGTGGATCCCCCGGTTGCACAGGATAGTAGTCATGGAACCCACCCATTCTCATCTTTCAGCCGGCCACAAGGGGGTGACAAAGACCCAAGACTCGGTCCTCCATAATTTCTAATGGCATGGTGTGTATGCACGCTGAGATTTAAGCAAGCGTCTGAGTCTGAAATCTGTCAAAAGACCTCAACAAACCCCGTTCCCAGGGCTCTCCTAAAACCATTGCGATTATAGATATATCCTTTGAACAATCTAATTTGGGGAACAAATATATATTAGTCATTGTAGATACCACCTCCCGTTATCGCAAAGCCTTTCCTCTCTGGAACTATACCAGCTAACAAATCCTCAAACACCTCCTCTGCTTACTCTGCTGAATAAGATTCCCAAAGGAAATCCTCACAGACCATGGTATGACTTTTATGTTCTGGCTGATGCAAGAGATTAAGAAGGTCCTCAACATCAAGACTGTAACCGGTAGTCAGTAGGTGGAAACCGGTGGCAAAAACTGAGATCCAATGATAACCTGGGCCCCTAAATTAAAAGGCAACCATAGGCAGTGTTCGGAAAGTTTTATGAACGTGTGGCATAACAGAATAAGAAAGTGAAGTTAAACTTTAGGCAAGAAAAGCACCATTTGACGCAGGTATTGAGGGAATAATGGTGGACCGCTCGAATTTAAGATGAACAAGTAGCTACTTGCAAGTTAAAAATGTATTAACATATGCAGATGACGTGCTCCTGACTCTGCAGAACCCTGGCAATTCCTTAAAATCTCTCCTGAGTGAGCTGGATGACTTCAGTGGGGTCTCCGGCCTTAGAATTAAGTATAATGATTCTCATGGGTTAGATGTCTGGGTGCAGCCTTTAGACAGAGACCCATTGGAAGCATTACCCCCAATACACGGGTTGTGAGTGGCCATTCCGTACTCTGGAGAACAGATTCCGCGCAGGGTTTTCTGGGTCTATCGGAGTAACTTTCCTTCACTATTTAAGAAATGGCAGAGGAGTTAGCTAGATGTGGAGCAGAGGGTGCGGGCAGGAAATATCCTTGTTTGGCAGGATCTCAGTAATTAAAATGTATTTGATTCTCAGGCTCCTCTATCACTGTTTAGGGCTCCGGTGAGGATTCCAGACGTGGAGCAGCGCAGGTTACAGGTGCAGATCACAACATTCATCTGGGGTAACAAGCGTGCAAGCGTCTCTAGGAGGGTACCGCTAAGGCCAATGACAATGAGAGGGCTTGGAGTCCCTGGCGTATATCGTTACAACTTGGCTGCGCACGTTTCTGATGCTCTCATCTTGGGCAGTGAGGAATCGATACTCAATAGAAAGAGTTAGAAAAGGCCCGCTCTGTGATGCCGTTGGCTCATCTTCCCCATGCGGCAGTGTGTGGCCATGACATACACGGGGGATTGACGATATTAGCCTTGACTAAGAAGACACTCCGATACCTGAAAAGGGCTCTTCGCAAAGGGGGTGTAGTGCCGGGTACAGGCGTTTTGACCCCTGTGTGGAATAACCCGGCTTTCCAACTGGAATGTAAAAGGGGGAGGGGTTGTGGCCTCGATCAATGGTTGGGCTTGTAACCTTACAGCAGCTCTACAAAGACGGGAAACCCTTGCCCTTCCATGAATGCAAGGAAGCATTCACTCTCACTGAGAACGAAAGATTTCACTATGCTCAATTACGCCACCCGGCTGCTCACCTCACTATTAGGAAAGGAGCCACTCAACTCCAGATCCCACTGGAGTTGCCCATAAAGGGAGGGATACCAACAGGGAAACTTTCAAAGTTATACAAATTGTTGGATTCTGGGGAGTGTAAGGAACTGATGGTGGCAACAGTAAAGACCGACACAAGTGACCACAGTTCAAGGGTGTTTATTAAACTGTATAGGTAGGTTGGAAAAATGCCTAATCTAAACCTAAATCTGAGATGGGAGTAAGCTACGACCATCAAATAATAATAAGGCAGTCGTAGTGGTGTCTTGTCAAATAAAAAGGGCCTATGCTAAACAAACAAACTATTGCCAATCCTTACAACAAAATACAAAAACAGTGTGGGCTAGGGTTTGCAAGAAAGAAAGAAGTGTTCATATATGATAAGTCAGGATGTGGTGGCCGTGGGTCTCCCTTCCCCACGTTTTGAGCACGGGACAAGGCAGGACTCCTGAGCACAGCACACTCTCAAGCTTTCCCAGCACGAGACAATAGTTCCGTTCTCAGCTATCAGGACCTTTGGTGGTTAAGTCTATTTTCTACAAAAAGTGTCATAACTCTGAGGACCTGATGTGTTCAAAATAACAAACAAAAAGTTTCTTTCCAAAAGGTATGTTGAGGGATTTTCACCCCTGGATCCCCCTCTCCCGGGCTCAGATCCACAAAAACCTCCTAGCGATACTAGGACCTTCGGCGATTCAGTTTCCTGCTTCCGGAGCCTGAAATATTCAAAATAACAAACAAAAGTTCCTTTCGGTATGTAAGTTGGGTGAGGATTTTTCACCCCTGGGTCCACCTCTTACGGACCCAGACCTCACAGAATGTCAGCTCCCCAGCGTCAGATTCACTATGGCTTCTATGCAAGGAGATTTCCTCTGCTATATTCACGTGTCGTTGGGTGATGGCTTTTCACCCCTGGACTCCCCTCTACCGGGCTCAGACCCTTCTCAAATGTTTTCCTCCCTTCGATGGGTTCACTACGGCATTCCTGTGACGTTGGGTGGTGGCTTTTCACCCCTGGGTCCCCCTCTTCCAGGCTCAGACCCCTTTCAAATATCAGTCTCCCTCCGTTGGTTTCAATGCAGCTTTTTCTCATAAAACAATTTCACCTGTAGCATTCACAAGCCTTAATGTCGAGGCTTTTGCTGGCACCTTCTCCCCCCTCCCCCACCTCAGGCTGACTCACACCCTGACACAGCTCTTTCTCTGCTCTACTCTATTTCTGCTACTCTTGATGTTCTTGCCCCTGTCATGAGGATTCGTTTGAAGTCCAAAGCCAAGTGTAATTCCTGGTATGACTCAGACCTAGCTACAATTAAACACAAGTGTAGGGCGGCTGAAAGGAAATGGAGAGCTTCCTGCGCATCCTCTTGCAAACGGGCCTGCCACCTGCTCCAAACGCATTATCGTCTCGCTGTCTGCTCCAAGAAGAGAGCCCACATTCAAGCCTGCGTCCCTGCGGCATCTAACAACTCAGCCAAACTTGTTAAAATCTGCAAGGAACTGGCCAATCCTGCTGCAGTCTCCACCCTTCCTCTCACATCCCAGGCTCTTTGCAATGCCCTTGCCTCTCACTTCAACTCCAAAACTCAGGACATCTTGTCCACCCTCTCCTGCACCCCTCCTCCTCTCCCCTCTCAGTCCTGGCTTGCTTACCCTCCTTCAGCCACCCTCCTTCCCTATTTCTCCTCCTTTCCTCTCCTGATGAGGTTGCTAGACAAGTCCGATCTACGAAAGCCTTGTCAAAACGGTGTCCATCCCTGTTCCTCTAAAACCATTAAGGACCACATTGATATCCTCGCTCCGACCCTTTCCGATTTCTGTAACCATTCCTTTGCCTCTGGATCTTTCCCTGAAGCACTCCCTTGTGCATCCTCTCCTCAAGAAACCCACAGCTGAGCCCTCCTGTCCAGCTAACTGCTGCCCAATTTCCATGACTTCCTTTTTGGGGAAGCTCCTGGAAAAGCTGGCCATCTCCCAACTTAATCTTCTTTCTGATGCTGTTGGCTCTCTCTTGACCACCTATCTGAATTCAGAGCTGCCAGAAGCACAGAAACTGCTCTCTGAACATCTGTGAAGACCTGCTCTCTAACCTTGATTCTAACATTCCCTCCATCCTCATCCTACTTGATCTTTCCTCTGCTTTCGACACGGTTAACCATACCATCCTGCTCAATCGTCTCTGTGACAACCTGGGTATCACCCATCAGGCCCTGGCCGGGCTGACCTTTCTGATTGACCCTCCCAGGTATCACTTTGGTCCTTTCTATACTCTATCTCCCTCTCTACCTGTGGTGTTCCCCAGCGGTCTAACTCTCTCCCTGGCTTTTCAACCAATACTTGGCTAATCTCGCCTACTACATTTCCATTTTCTGCTCAAACTTCCAGTGTTATGCTGATGACACCCAACTCGTTTTCAGGCTTCCCTCGGGCACATCCTCCCCTTCCCTCATCTCCGTCTGCCTAATCGCCATTCAAAATTGGTGTGCTGCCAACAATCTTTGTCTAAATGCCAACAAGACTGAGATCCTCCTCATTGGTACACCTTCACCATCCTTTCCCCTCACTCTCTGGCCGGCCTCCCTTGGCCCTCCTTCTACCCCTACCTGCGAGGCTAAGAATCTCAAGGTCATCTTTGACTCCACACTTTCCTTCTCCGCACACATGTCTGACGTCTCTAAAAAGTCAAACTTCCTACTGCACCTCCTTGGAGGTACTCTGCCTTTCCTCTCCTTCTCTCAGAAGCTCACTGTCTCCCAAGCTCGGGTTCTCTCTAGGTTGGACTACTGTAACAGTCTCTTTCTAAATCTACCTGCCTCGACTCTCCACCCTTTACAACTAATCCAGAACAAAACTGCAAGACTTGTCCTTGGCCTCAAGCCCTGGGATCATATCTCTCCAGCTTTGAAATCCCTTCATTGGCTCCCAGTGGATGCAAGGATTATATTTAAAACCCTCTGCATTGTCTTCAAGGCTTTATGGGGTCTGGGTCAAAAATACCTTCAACTATCCCTCCGTAAATACCTCCCCTCTCGAGCTCTTCACTTCTCTACTTCTAACTCCCTCAGTGTTGGTCGTTTTTCAAAGAAACGAGCTGGGGGCAGATCTCTGTGTTCGGCTGGGGCCTCCCTTTGAAACAGCCTCCCGACCACCTTGAAACTTGAGGAGAACCATCTCTGGTTCCGCAAGCACCTCAAGACCTTCCTCTTCGCTTCTGCCTTTGCCCCTCTTCTCCCCTTTTGATCTGCTTCTCTCTCGTGGCACTGTGCACCTGGCCACCCTCTGTCCCTCGGGCCCAGCTACCTGCTCACCCTTTCTCCCTCCTGCACTGTCTCTGGGCCACCCCTGGCGCTGGGATCTGTATGTGGACTAATACAGTCCCCCACTCTTCTTCTGCACTTATCAGATGTACCCTATCTGACTAATCATGCACTTGCTCCTTGCTGGCTGCACTACCTTTTCACTGCATTTATTTATTTATTTCACTTTATTTATTATTTTCTCTCCTCTGTTCCGCACTTTTCACTTCTCCCCCTTCCACACACTTCCCCCTATCCCTTTTCCATGCACTTACGCGTTCTTGATGTCACTGGGTCTAGTAAGATCGTTATTTTTGTTCTCCCCTGTTCCCCTCCCTTGATCGCGCTCTGAAACACCTGTGTATCAGCGCAATATAAATAAAATAACATATCATATCATATCATAAAGAGTTCACTGTGCACATCCCTCTGTCGGGTTCACCCTTACAACACACGGTTCATTGGAACTTCAGGCCCCGTTCTATTGGCATCCCTCTGTCGGGTTCACTCTTGCCAACTCGTGCCAGCCTCGCAGTTCTTTCTTTTTTCTCCCTATTTCATCTCTCCTGGCTTTCCAATGGTATGTCGGTCAAAGACTTTCAACTGTACAGAGAATTTTGCTAGACCCCTGTATGACCACTTTGACCGCTTCCTTGCGGCTCTCCTAAGGTCTTCTGGTATTGGTAGTTTCACCAAATGGGAGATCAGCCAGAGTCTCTCGAGCGAGCAAGGTGGTGCCGGACCCCTGTGCAGCTGGTTTTCCCCCAATGTGTTAACAGTTCTTTGAACTTTCCATAATTTGCCAGCTGTGACTTTTGCTCAACACAGTTCGGTTTCTTACCGGCTCTCCCCTCGACTCACTGGCTGTGATGAACCGCTTGGCTTTTCTTGTCTCTGGAGTCAAGGCTGGAACCACGGTAGCAAGCGTCTCTCACTGTTCTGATTATCAGTGTAGGCGTGCAGAGTGTACCGTTGACATCTGCTGCAACACATGCTGGCTATTGTTCGCAGTTTTACGATTCCTTTCAGGGAGGCTTTGCAGGTCTGCGTCGGAAAGGGCAAGGTCGCTTCTCTCCTTGTCACCCTTTCGGTTCTCGCCACCTTTCTCCTCCTCTTGAACTGCCATACTTCCATAGCTGTCTCATTGTGCGGTCTTCCTTGCTCGTAGTGTGCTCTCGTGCTCAACTTTTTATCCCTATGGGGAAGGGAAAGGGCCTTCAGGTATGTGTGATTCTGTCTAGACTATGTATTGTTGAGAAAATAACTGTGTGATTCATACCGCCATATGCAAACCGCAATGTATATGCTCCCATGCCTTTTCTGAAGACTTTTAAATACAAGTTTTTTTAAAATAAAAAAATGTAGTTACTTGCCAATTGCATTCCTAGCCTAAAATACGCAACAGGCGTTGGGCCTATTACTTATGTGTAGTGCTGCTGTGAGTGTCAGTTATGTTGGTGCTGTTTTCTGCAGAAGTATTTTGTTTCAAGAGACACTTTGCTGTCCCCGTAGTACCTTCCCACCACCAAACATAGCACCATTGAAATTACATCTTGGTATCACCTACACTAACTATGCAGATGATACCCAGATTCTCCTACCACTTTCCGGAGATTATGACAAGGATTTGGCCTTGGTGAACAGGGTCTGCCTCATCATCCAGGCATGGATGGCTGTACACGGTCTATGCCTCAATGATGACAAAACTGAATTCATCATATTGGGTACCACTTCCAACCTTACAAAATTAGGCCTTGAACACACCTCCTTCATGATAGATGGCAATTCTATCAAAGTAGCCAAAGAGGTAAAAACTTTAGTTTTTTACCTCGATTCTACCCTATCATTCACTAAACAAGTCAATTCCATGGCATCTATTACTGCATATACATGCAAACTTATCTGAGCAGGCAAAGCCTTCTTATCCAATGACAGTTGTATCACCCTTGCCAGAGCCCTTATTCTTTTTTGTCAACATCTTTTTATTGAAATATTGAGCAAACATTAATTCATCGAAAGTCATTGCAAGTTGTCACATTAGTTGATCTTATACACAGTATCTCTAAATTTCATTTGACAAATCTGCAACTCATTCTATTATACCAATTTCATCAGCGGGCTGAGGGAAAGACTAGGACTCTACATTTATCATTACAACTGCAATATTAATTAGTATCTTACACAACGCATCAACATTTCATTTTAACATTTTCTTCGAACAAGTCTGATTTCATCAGCAATTCAGGAAGAATATAATTCGACTTATGAACCGATATCGCTCTTAGTTGAGAAGAGAAAGAATGAACGAAAAAAAAAAAAGGCTCACCAGGATTAGTAGCGTTTCATGGCCCCGCCCTCTGGGGAGGCGCATCTCCCCCCAGCTCGGATTTCAGTCTAGCGGGTCTAGCGGGTACATCAACCCCATCAAAAGCATGTCAAGGTTGCAACAGGTACTTGACCATCCTAGGCTGGAAAAACATGTATTCGCTCTCTGCCACATGGTCCAAAAATGGGCCCCAGATGCGAGAGAATTTAGATGTTCGACCCTCTATCGCAGCTGACATTTTATCCACTCCAAGAAGTTCCCAAGCCTTTACCCACCAATACGCTATGTGGGGGCCTTCAAGTTCTTTCCAAAATCGGGCTCGCGTAAGGCGGGCCGCCATGAGTAATTGAGTGATCAGGTTAGCTCTTGGGCCAGATTGTGGGTAGGTCCCATCGTCTAGAACGTCACCTAGTAGCATTATCAGAGGGTCCATAGGGAGCAGGGTACCACATACATATTTGATCTTAGACTTGATTTCCAGTCAGTAGGATTGGATGATTGAGCAGTGCCACCACAAGTGCCCCAGATCTCCCCTCCCTCCACAGCCATGCCAACATGAGTCAGGGTAGTCTGGGTTCATTGCGTGTAACTTCTGCGGAAAGAAATACCATTGGTAGCAGATCTTAAGTGCACACTCCCTAACTGTCGTACATCTGGAGGACCTGTGGGCTCTATCCCAGATTCTCTGCCACGACTCTCGAGGTACCTCAATCCCCAGCTCCCTCTCCCATGCCTGCATGTAGGAGAGTGTCTCGTCCTCTGGGACGTTTTCCAGAAGGCGGTAGCAAGTTGTTATTCTGTGGGTGTTCAGCCCTTCCGAGATTGTTAATTCCAGTCCTGTCAGGGACCTAATGCCAGCCTTTTTAACAATCAGGTTAGTGATCCAGTGCCGGAGCTGTATATACCTAAATCTCTCGGTCTCAGGGAGGTTAAACTTCTCCTTGCATTGGGCAAAGGTCTGCGGAATTCTGTCTGCGTTAGAGCTCTTGCAGTCTCAAGGGACCTTCCCTTGTCCAGAGTTTGTATGAGTTGGGGTGAAGCCCCGGAGTAAAGGCTGGGTTCTGTGTGACCGGGGAAAGAGGACCTGATCCCGAGGGGAGTCCCCAAGTTGTGCAATATCTATCCCAGCAACGAAGAGTGGACCCCGTAGTCGGGAGGAGGGATTTCTGAGAAACGCGCACCTCACACGGAAGGAAATGAAGGTGAGAAAGAGGGACCCAAGAGAAAGACTGTTCAATATCCTGCCATTTGGGGGGTCACCTGTGTTGGTCTAGCCCATGATGGGTGCGATTTGAGCTGCTCGGTAGTATCGGGAGATGGAAGGAAGTCCCAGACCTCCCAACTTTCTGTTCCGAGTGAGAATTTTACGCTGGATTCCAGGTGTTTTTCACTGCCAAATAAATCGGCTTATCTCCCTCTGTAGGTCTACTAGATTTCGCTCAGGAATCGTGACGGGGAGAGCCTGAAATGTATAAAGAAGCCGCGAAAGTAAGGTCATTTTAACTGCGCTTATGCGCCACAGCCATGAAATCTCCTGCAGTGCCCACTTTTGTAGGGATTCTTTAGACTCTTTTATTAGGAGAGGGATGTTGGCTTTGAACATGTCTGGGTAGGTGGGAGTCAGGTGCACTCCAAGGAATGCAATTTTGGAGTTCTTCCAGCTAAGGCAATAAGGTTCCTGCAAGGCGTCTAATGTGTCTGGGGACTCTGATAAGTTCAGGCCCGTTGATTTTGCCATGTTTATCGAGAATCCCGAGATCTGCGCAAATTGGTCCAACAGGTCCATAAGTGGTGGAACCGAGGCCTGAGCCTCCTTCAGGAAACAGAGCACATCATCTGCATATAACGCAACCTTATGGCACTGATCTTCCACCTCAAACCCTTGGATTTCCGGATGAAGGCGAATATGTTGGACTAGGGGTTCCATCGCTAGCGCAAAAACTAGTGGATATAGGGGGCACCCTTGCCTGGTCCCCTTGTCAAGGGGTAATCGGGGTGTCCATTGCAAGTTTATGCGTATTTGGGTGGAAGGGATCTGGAAATTCGATAGGACCAATCTAGAGAATTTTGGGCCAAACCCTTTTAGTACTAATTGCATGTAGTCCCATGACATGCTATCAAATGCCCTGTGGGCGTCTAAGGATAGCTACGAGAGAGGGCCTGGGGCCAAGGGAGCGAGGGCTATTAGGTCTATTGCTCTGCAAATGTTGTCGTGGGCAGATCTACCCTGAACAAAGGACGTCTGATCCCTATCTATAATCAGGGGTAGAACCTCTCCCAGTCTTCACGCAATGATCCTACTATATAACTTTGCATCAGTGTTAAGCAGGGCTATAGGCCGATAGGATGAACATTCTGCTGGATTCTTCCCCGGTTTTAGGATTAGGGTTGTATTCGATTCTGCCATGGACTGCGGGACCGAGCCTGTTTACCATATGACGTTGAATAGTTTTGTAAGGTGGGGGGTGAGCGCCTTACAAAAGGTTTTATAGAACTTGTTTGTGAACCCGTCCGGGCCCGGGGCCTTGCCGAGAGGGAGTGATTTAATAGCTGATTCAACTTCTTCTGTAGATATTGGGTCTTCTAGAGGCCCAAGTAATGTTTGCGGGAGCTGTGGGAGATTTGCCGTGGTTATGAAGTCGCTGGCAATTTGTGGGTCTCCCCGATGCAGGGCTGCATGTGCTTTAAAAAATTCTTCAATAATCCAGCATTTACCCTTTTCTGAGAAAGTGCCTTTGCCTGTCCCATCCCGCAGGAAGTCAATCCTATTCTGTGTTGTTTTTCCCCAGCTTGGCAGCTAATAATTTATTAGCCTTGTTTCCCTTCGTGTAATAAAATTGTTTAGTACGCATCATGCAGTAGGCCGCTCTCCCCATGTGGTGTGCCTCAAGCGCTTTCTTAGCCATCCGAAGGTCTCTCAACGCTCGCCCTGAGGGTTTCTTCCTATGCGCCTCCTCTAATCTAAAGGCTTCACTCTCTAGGTGTTCCTGCAGTGACCTCCTAGCCCTCCCCCGCTGTGCAGCCTGCTCAATAAAGTGCCCCCTAAGCACTACTTTGTTTGCATCCCAAATTGTACCCCAACTAACATTGGCGGTGTCATTCTCCCTGTAATATAACTCCATAGCTTCTTTTATATGGGCACGGATCATTGGGTCGTCTAGTAAGAAATCATTTAGTCACCAGGGAGGTCTCATAGGGGGGATGGCTAGGAGAGGGGCCATTGTCAGTAAAACCGGGGAGTGGTCTGAAAGCGCCTCATGGAGTATATTTACCTCCAGTACCTTCTCAACATGAGCGAATCTGAGATAAAGAACATATCCAGCCTTGAGAATCCCCCGTGGGCCGCGGAGAAGTATGTGTAGTTTCTTTCCTCTGGGTGGCAATACTTCCACACTTCAATTAACGAGTGGTCCTTTAGCAAGTCGGTGAGAGCCCTAAAGTTGTTCCTGTCATTTAGCGTTGGTGCCAGAGTCTTATCAACTAGTGGGTTAATCACTGCATTGAAGACCCCGCCTAGAATTACCTCTCCTTCTACATGTTCGAATAGAGCTTTAGACAATTTTGTAAAAAACATGTCTTGCCTAGTGTTTGGGGCATATATAGTAACCAACGTGATTTTACGCGCATTTAGCATAGCATTCACTAAGAGAAACCTTCCCTCCTCATCTCGGAGCCCCCCCAGGATCATGAGGGCGATACCCTTGTGCACCAGGATGGCAACCCCTCGTTTTTTCATTCCGCTTGAGGCAAAGAATTTGGTGGGGTAGAGCCTATCGCGAAGGCGGAATTCATCCTCGGGTCGCAAGTGGGTCTCCTGGCGGAATAAAAATGATTCATCTAGGGATCCTAGTCTATGAAACAGTGCTTTACGTTTCAGAGGGGAATTCAGGCCTTGCACATTAAGGGAAATGCATTGAAGGTTTGGGGCTGCCATGCTAGGGTCGCTCAGGTTTTTGCCTCAGATAAGCCCAACCAAAGAAAGCGAGGTTAAGGCCCTCCTTCAGGCGAGCCGTTACAGCGTGAGCCATGATTGGTCCATGGTGAGTAAAAGCAAAATACCAGCCCAATGGGTTCAGGTTGCGTTTAGGTGAGTCCGTGCACATTACCCAACAGTTAAATGGCAAAAAAGGAAAAAGAACAAAGTAAGCATAATAAAAAATGTATAGTCATCAATAATACCAAAAAGAAAAACTTAAAAGCCAGAATTTAAAAAGCAAGTTCAGCACTATGGAGGCTCGCAACGACCTCCAAAGATTAACCAACTTCAATTAACCTTCAACAATCCGGGTGAAATCCGCTTGGGGCGCCCGTACACCTTATAATGAGGATATGATCTCCTTAGACCTCAAATCGGACCAAATGTGCATCACAGGAATCTTCTCTTAGGTTCCACCCCCAAGGGGATATTATCGATTCTCATCATCCAGCTCCACCAAATTGATGGGGTTCGAGGACCAAGGACGGGCCAGGTGAGAGCGGGTGTGAGGCCGCACCAGAACTCAGAGTCGCGCTATGCAGTTCTCTCTCCTGATTCATGCCTCCAATGTCCCGGCGAGTGGAGATCTGCGTTTCTCTCAAGAGTTCGAGTCACAAAACCCCCCTTACCGTGAATTTATTATGACCCCCTGGGTTCCCGATGAATGGCTTTGCTGAAATGTCATAGTCAGTAAGGCATGTTGGGGCGTTCAGTCCACTTCATGAGCCTCACCTTCCACCAGCAAATCAGGAGATACCACTGCCTGCTGAGCCATCCCACTTGTCACAGTTTCCATCTCTTGATGTGGGGGTCTGCCCACTTGTTGCCAGCCCCTAGGTTTCCTTCGTTTGTCTTTCGGGGTAAAGGCTAAGTCAGACTGTAGTGTTCCGTGCCTCGGAGGCTCCTAGGAGATGTCTGTGCCTCCACCAGCCATCAGATCCTTCATTTCGCTCTCTGAGGATATTACATAATGCTGGTTGCGAAAATCAAAGATCAGGGAGCATGGAAATCCCCAACGGTAGCAAAGTTTTTGAGCTTGGAGCCAAGCCGTAACTTTCTGTAGGCGTCTCTGGCTCGACAAAGTGAATGGGGAGAGATCCTGAAATAGCTTTAATGTCGCTCCATGGAATTGTATTGGCTCCGCCTTCCTGGCTGCCGCCATGATCTCCTCTTTCTGGCGATAGAAATGGACAAGACATCTGGGAGCAGGTTCTTCCTTTGCTGGGTGGTTAAGCACACATGGGGCCTCCTATCCAGGGGCAATGACTCTAGGGCGGAGGGGCCCAGTAGAGACCTAAATAAGCCACTTACGTAATCCGAAAGATCTTGATCCGGCACCTGTCATGGGATCCTCGGGAGGCGCACATTATTTCTTCGCGACCTATTTTCAAGATCAGCCTGCTTAGCCCAAACATCTTCTAGGTGCTCCTCAATAGTCTTAACTCTCTCCACCAGAGTCCAATGGTCGTGGGACTGTTCACATGTGATGTTCTCCAGCATGGGGTCTGGCACGGATTCACATGCTCATTAATGTTCCCTGTCGTCAGGCTGGGAATCCTCGGTATAGAAAAAATCAGTATCAGTTTCGTTTCTGATCTGTCTTTCTTAGTAGTAACCAATCACTGCTCTCTGGGTCATACAGCCCCCAGCCAATGACTGCCCTCTCCCTAAGCACTTCCCATGGCAGTCATCCTCAGATTTTGACCGCACGTTCAAGTGTTGGGAGTCCTCGTGCTTTAGCTCTCGAGCTTTTACTGCGTGTTGCGTTTTTTCAAAGAGTTTAATCACATTTTTTCGGTCAATCGAGCCTCAAGCTCCACCGTTTCTACTTCCGATCAACGGGGACCCGTTTCGGAATTTTCTGAGCCCCTCAAGGGCGAAGTTTTCGGTGAGTTACTCTTCTCAGAGGATTCCAGAAGATCTGAGGCCTACCTCGTGGACATGGCCCAGGACAAGGGAAGCTTGACACCCGGATCCAAGCTGTTCAGGAACTGCCCTGGATGCGGATTACAGAATGTTTTCAAGGAGGATGAGCATTCAAGATGTCTCTACTGCCTTCAAGAGGACAAAACGCACGTGGAAAAGGACTGTGCGTTTTGCAAGAAACTGTCGGAACGGACCATGACGGACCGCCGGACCCGACTCGCAAGCTGGCTGGAGAAGGGCCCAGCAGGTGAGAAGAAGAAGTAGTCTGAGCGGTCTTCTAAGTCCTTTGAGGGCGCCCCGACGATGGGGGCCCAACAAAAGGCAAAGCACTGCAAGTCCGCGGGCACCGGGAGCGCCGAAGGTTCGGGCTCTTTGGCTGCCAGGCAGGGCGTGCTTTCACTGACGCCATCAACCACGAGCCAACGCTCTGGCTCGGGGAAGAGGAAATCCGAGAACCCGGGTAAGCTTCTGGAGAGGCCCCGGTCGATCTCGAAGGAATCAGCCGAGGGGGAGCGAGGCAGTGACCCTCCCCCCAAGGTGAAGGCCTCAACCGCACCCAAGGTGGTGAAGGCCTTGATTTACCCAGCTAAGGCCTCTATTGAGGGAGTCGTGGCAACCCTTTTGATGCCTGTGGAGGTGACCTCGGGGCCCAGAGTTTCCCTGCCGCCGCGGAGGGAATCCTCTTTCCAACCCATCGACAAGACCCCCATCAAGGCCCAGTTGGAAAAAGAGGGGGGGGGGGCCAATGGCCATTACGGACACGGATACAGCCTCTGAGGACAGCTGGAGGCAGGTGACTTCCTATCGTCGTTGGACCTGGAGGATGCTTACTTCCACATCCCCATTCTAAAAGGACACCGAAAGTTTCTCAGATTCGTAGTCCAAGGACGGCACTACCAATTCAAGGCCCTGCCCTTCGGATTGAAGTCGGCGCCCAGGGTTTTTACCAAGTGCCTAGCACCAGTGGCGGCGTGGCTGCGCCTGCAGGAGATCCATGTTTACCCCTACCTGGAAGATTGGCTTATCCGGGCAAGGACAAGGGAGCTCGCCGTCGAGCACACAGCGAGGACTGTCCGGCTGCCACAGGATCTGGGATTCTCCATCAACTTCCCAAAATCCCACCTAGTTCCGTCGCAGGTCGCACTGTTTCTGGGAGCCAAGCTCGATACAGTGACGTGGCCAGGGTGAGATCCATCAAGTCCCTCCTCGGCATGATGTCCTCTTGCATCTTCCTGGTGCGCCTTTGCAGGCTGCGGATGCGTCCTCTACAGGAGTTCCTCGACACCCGTTGGATACAATCAGCGGGCAGCTTCGAAGACAAGATCCCGCTCAACGAGATCTTCCGCCAAGCTATCCGGTGGTTGGGCACCCGCGCGCATCTCGCGGCGGGCACAGACTTTCAGACCCCAGCACATCAGGAGACGGTGATGACGGATGCCTCCCTGGAAGGATGGGGAGCGCACACCGGAGATCTACACGCGAGAGGCCTTTGGCTCCCCGAGGAGAGGTCACTCCACATCAATATCCTAGAGCTCCGAGCAGTGTTCTGGGCTCTCAAGTCTTTTCTCCTGGGCAAGGTGGTGAGGATCTTCACCGACAACACCACCACGATGTTCTACATACGGAAGCAGGGAGGAACCAGGTCCCCGGCCCTATCCAAGGAGGTCCAGGAGTTGTGGCATTGGGCAGTGGCCCAGGGGATGTCTCTGGTGCCTTTCCACCTGGCATGGATAAAGAACACCATTGCCGACTCGCTGAGCAGGGAGCTGCGCTCATGCCACGAGTGGGAACTGCGTCAAGACCAAGTGGATCGGCTCTTCCAAAGATGGGGCAAACCCCGGATCGACCTGTTCGCGATGGCGACGAACTCCAAGTGCCAGAGGTTCGCCAGCAGGTTTCCCCAGCCAAGGAGCATGGGCGATGCTTTCTCCTTCCCCTGGGACGGCCTGTTCCTGTATGCGTTCCCTCCGTTGCCGTTGCTACTGCGACTCGTCAATCAGCTCAAGAGGTCCCGGTGCAGGATGATACTTGTCGCACCGGCATGGCCGAGGCAGATCTGGTTCCCGGACCTTCTGGGCTTGTCAGCGTCCCCCCCAATCAAGCTACCGACGGACGCAGACCTTCTCTCCAGAGAAGGAGGCGCCATCCTCGATCACGACCCGTGATCGCTGAACTTGCAGGCCTGGCTCCTGGAGCACTAGAATTTGGAGGGTACGATATCCCGGCGGACTGCAGGGAGGTGCTTGCAAAGGCCAGGGCGTCCTCAACTCTTGAGTGCTATGGAGACAAATGGAAGAGGTTCTCTGTCTGGTGCCCTGCACAGAAGATTAACCCTCTGCGGATTACGGCCCCTCAAGTGCTGCCGTACTTGCTGTTGCTGGCCAAGGCGGGGCTGGCCCCTGCCTCCATCAAAATACATCTGGCGGTGATCTCCCGCTACACCAGAACTACGGGACGATCATCTCTGTGGTGTCATCACCTGGTGAAGGAGTTTATGAAGGGACTGTTTCGTTCATTCCCGCCGGTGAAGGCTCAGGCCCCGGCGTGGGAGCTCAACGTGGTGCTGACCAGACTCATGGGGGCGCCATTCGAGCCTCTGCACTAGGCACCGTTGATGTTCCTGTGGTGGAAAACGGCATTTCTTGTGGCCATCACCTCCACACGACGAGTGGGAGAGATCCAGGCCCTTTCCTGTAAAGCTCCATACCTGACTTTTCACAATACGACAGTGGTGCTGAGGACGCACCCCTCCTTCATGCCCAAGGTGCCGTTGGACTTCCACCTCAACGAGCCCTTGGTGTTACCAGTTTTCTTCCCGTCGCCTTCGTCGCCGGCTGAGAGGACTTTGCACTCGCTTGATGTGGCTAGAGCACTGAAGTTCTACGTGGACCGCACAAAGAGTTTTCGGAAGACATCACAGCTGTTTGTGAACTTTGGACCTGTGAACCAGGGGAAAGCCCTCTCGAAGGCTTCCATTTCCAGTTGGCTCTCCGGCTGCATCGTGCACTGTCACTGGTTGGCAAACCGACCCTTGCCCGGGCCGTCCGAGAGCCCATTCAACCAAAGCGATTGCTGCTACCACAGCGTTCTTGTCTGGTGTGCCCCTGCTGGACATCTGCAGGGCTGCTACGTGGAGGTCGACACACACCTTCACGAGATTCTACTGCGTCGACCGGGATTCCAGGGAGGAGTCCAGAGTCGGCCAAGCAGTGCTGCGCAACCTGTTCACCTGAGGTGGGCCTGGTGGGGAGGTAAGAGTTGCTTAATGTTCAGTTTATGTAATGCTTAATGTTGAACCTTGCCACCTCCCGTGGTTGTGCATGTGTGTACTGCTATGTATTCTTATATTCATGAGCATGTGAATCTATGCCAGACCCCATGCTGGAGAAGGAACAAGTTACTTACCTGTAACTGTTGTTCTCCAGCCTGGGTCTGGCATGGATTCACATGCGAACCCTCCCTCCTACCCCTCTGCGGCTCTTCACTTGGTCATACTGCCACTTTACGTGCTACCAAATCTGAGGATGGCTGCCAGGGGAGGGGCTTAGGGAGAGGACAGTCATTGGCTGGGGGCAGTATGACCCAGAGACCAGTAATTGGTTACTACTAAGAAAGACAGATCAGAAACAAAACTGATACTGATTTTTTCTATACCGAGGATTCCCAGCCTGACGACGAGGAATATTCATGAGCATGTGAATCCATGCCAGACCCATGCTGGAGAACAACAGTTACAGGTAAGTAACTTGTTCCTTTTCTAACTCGACTCTGGTTTTAAGCCCACCAAGATGTGAGGATAGGTCGGCGAGCGACCGGGCCAGCGAGTCTTTGGAGGTTTTAATCTCTATTTTTATTTCCTGTGTGATATCCTGTTTGAAGGCCTTCAGCATCTCTTCAAAATCAGCCTTAGTAAACGCCATATCCGTCGGGACCGCCATTTTAGGAGCCGGGTGGTCCTCCGCCCTAATTGTTTGCATTTGAGTATCTCCAGATGGTTGTGTGTTGTCAGGAAGGCTTTGATGCCCTGAGATTTCTGCATGCCCCCTGTCCCTGTCATTGCCCAGTAGCCAGCGTCTGCGGACCCCTGGTCACAATGTCCCTCAGCACGACCAACTCATTGAAGGGAGCCGATGATGGAGAACCCCGTGGCCACACTGCCCTCCTATCTTGCCGCGCTCACTGTGTCCCAGGGGGTAAAAGTTGCAAGATCCGGTGATATGGAGGGCTCTCTTCCCCAAGGGTCCACCCTGGCGCCAGCCCACTGCTCCCCGTCTCTGGTGCCAGTGGGTCCACCCAGTTGCAATACCACTCCGCGCAGGGCAGCTCGTGTGAATGGATAGTGGGCTCCAAGCTGCAGCACCCCTTCTCTCCTGCTGTGTGTAGGGCTTCCCAGGGATTGAGGACCACAGGCGCCACCACCGTGGAAAGACCCCCTATCTCGGGGGTACACCCAGGCACTAGCCCTCCCCATCCAGACTCCGATGCCTAGAAATCCTGATAAAGTCAGTGTCGCATAGCTTATCACAACCTGCTGGGCGACAATGGCGAAGCTGCTGGTGGAAGCCCCCAAACTGCAGCGCTCCTCCTCTCCCGCCACTTTTAATGCCTCCCAGGGACCGAGAGCTTGCGCTCCCGAAGATGTGAAGGGCTCACCTCCCCAGAGGTTCCTCTCGACGTAGGCCCGCTTCTCCGCTCCTCTGGCCGCCTCCGTGCCCACCGTGGGTGCCGGATCCGTGCGCGGCGTGTAGCCGTCTCCCGCGGGGCCTGGCCCGGGTGTGTCTCGCGCTCAATGGCCCACCGTCTCCGACTCTTAGTCATAGCACGTTACACCTCGCCCCGGGCTCGCCGTCTTGTAGGCTACAGGGGGACCTCCTCGACTCACCAACTATGTCGGAGGACCACAGGGGTCTGCTGGTCCACCGCCTGGAGCTCAGAGTCCCAACGATCACCAGCCCCTCGCCGCTTCACTCTTCCTCTCCCCCTCAGAGAGTATGCCGACCGTTGAAAATCATGTCCCGTTACCTAACTCCGGGCATGGGATCCGGCGCCTTGCCTTGTAGCCAGCAAACTGTCGGCGGGAAGGGGACAGCAATCCGCAACGGTGGGAGCCGCCATCTTGAGGGGCTCCCCGTCTGTGAACACTTCTCCTGCCAGCATCAACACACGCCTCCGATTTCTTTCGGAATTTTGTTCCGAAGATTCCCCGTGCTGTGCCGCTTCTGGCTGTGTAGTAGGTCACTCCTCGAGATCCTGCATTTTCATATATTTATTTAGATGTTACAGGCGCTCAGTCGCGGAGCTCACAGAAGGCACATCCGCGCGGTGTGCCGCCTGGCCACGCCCCCCGCCAAAGCCCTTATTCTGTCCAAACTGGACTACTGTAACTCTCTCTACATTGGTTTCAATAATTATATCCTGAAGAGAATTCAAATTCTCCAAAATAATGCCCTCAGAGCTGCCCTGGGTATTGTGTTGTATTCAGTGCTCGCAGATGAATGGAATGCATGCGCGTGTTGGAATGTATTGATGTGATTTAGTGACGTGCGTGTGTGTTCGGCAGTTGTTCAGTTGGTGAATGCCTGCCGGGTGGGAGAAGCCGGTGTCTTATCTCCTATGAAACTAACTTGTACGTGGAGACAATAAAGACTCGTAAAGCACTTACCTTGGTGAGAACCCTCTTCATTACACTGGCGACGAGGTTCGGGGCTGCTGCGGCGGGGGCTGCACTATTGGAGAAGGCACCGTCCTCCTGTTTGAAGATCCCACCCGGCGGGCCGCTGACCGCAGTTTCCTGGAGTGTCTGGTGTCGGCTGACTGCAGCGGGGGCGTCCGAAAGGCTGTGCCCCTGGGTCCAGTGCCGAGGATCCTGTGCAACACATTTCAGTGGAAACTGAGGAGCGGTTGCTGACTGTAGCAGGAGCCACCCCAGTAACGTGGTTCCTGGGTCCAGTCCCTTGGGGCCTGCCTTTCAAGTTGTTTCAGGGGCTTCGGAGGCCGAGGTGTGCCCGAGTGCCGGGCGTGACGCCTTTGGGTGAAGTTGCAGGGTCTGGTGTTCCATGGCGGGGAGAGTGCGGGTGCCCCCGGGTCCGGAGCAGGATGTCCAATTGGTCCAGTTTATCCCAGTGTTTCGTAGCAGGAGTGTCCGGTGCCCGAAGTTATAGCCTCGTCGAAGGAGCACAGTGTTGTTGGTGACCACGAGGTTTCATCTGCGGCAGCTGTTTGGTGAATTCTGGCCTCTACGCATTCCGCCGTGGCACCCCTGTTCCAGCGTCCAGTCACAGAGTTGCCAGCAGTGGAACTTTCTGTCAGAATTTTGGTTGCCCCCTGCAGCCTGTGGGGGCCCTGTGGTGCGCGTCTCTCAGGATGAGCTGAGCAGTGGTAGTAATCCTCCTGTTTGTTTCAAGGACTTTCGTTTCCTGGCGCTGAGTGTGTTCTCTCTTCCTGGGAGTTTCATGGCTGGGGCGATGAGGAAACACCTGGAAGTTATAGCCTCGTCGAAGGAGCACAGTGTTGTTGGTGCATCACTTTCCTCTGGAGTTTGCGAAGGAGAGGACACGGAGCATTCGGGGTTTTTTAATGATCGGGTGGACCCTCCATTTGGTGTTGTTGTGGAGGATGCCCTGATTTTCCACCACGCCTCTCGTAAGAGGCGCACCGAGCGGGACAGTGGCGACGAGTTCCTTGTGCCTCCAAAGAAGACATGTGAGCATGGATGTGTTTTGTGTGGATCGGAAGGGTGCGCCGATGGGGCGTGTCGTGACAGATGTTGTTCTTTTCTCGACAACCTGGAAATTTTTGATCCCGATCTGCACGATTTTTATGTGAGATCGAAGGATCTCACTTTGACTGAACATTGAGTTATTCATGATGTAGAGGCCAGTGTGATTGGGTAAGTGTGGAAGCGTTCGTGGCTTCCGTTTGTCTTTGTATGGGCCTTTTGGTGTGCATGCAATGGATGTATGTGTGTGCGTGTTGTTAGTTGTAGTGGCCCTGTTTGTGGATATTGTTTATTAAACGAAATGCTAATGTAATTGAAGTTATGTTTTCTTTGCAGGGGGGGTGCCATTGTTTTCGAAATCGGTTGTCCTTCCCTCTACGGAACTGCGGTCGGGATTACATGAACCTGCAGAAACGAAACTAGTAAATAAGGAAAAAGTTTTTTTACAGATAGTTGTAAATGTGATTTTCCTCAAAGTTTTGAGAAGGGCCGGACGCGTGGGCAACAGGGAGTCCGAGGGCAACACGGATTTTTGGTTTAGACCCTTTTCAATGTGTTACAGTTGTTTTTTTTCGGTAACGGTTCCTTCAGGCCCGTGGACTGAGGCTTGGACTATTTGCAGAATGATGGGTCATAGAAGGCTCCAAGAATTTAACAGTTTATTCATTAACAGTGGAATGTTTATTTGTCATTGTCAGTGTAGTATGCTGAGTGGCCTAGTTTCCAAGTGTGTGGACGGATGTATCCCCTTCGTGATTTGTGCGGTTTGTGAATGTTTCTGAGCGGGGCGCCGCTCACATGAGCGCCGGGCGGGTTCATGGTTCTTGGTGTTCAGAGTGTAGTGGACATCAAATTCAAATTTTGGGTCAGTGCAGGTTGCGTCTGTTTTTGCCGCACGGGATTGTTGTTCATATTAGAGTATTTTGTTTCAACTGTAGGATTAGCGAAATTTTTGACTGATATTATTTTACGCCATAGATGGCCGGGTGGATCTAGTAGGTGGCGTGTAGTGATAAGTTCACCTTAGTGTGTTGTGATTTCTGCTGGGTTTCCAGCGATTCCACCTTATGTTGTTTATCTTATAGATGCCGGGTGGGTCTATTTGGTGGTGATGGCGGTTCTCCATGCCTCTGGGGTACCGGCCGGGCCCTGGATGCTATACAATGGAGTTGGGATTTTTGCTTATTATTTATGCATGTTTCAGTTACGGGCGTTGTTTGGCAACAACAGAGTAAGGTGTAGGTCGTATGGGCTGAGAGCGAGCAGTTGCTTGGTGCTGGTTGCACTTTTATGTTCTTCTGCTGGAGGGTAATGTGTGATGCAGCTGGTTTGTTGTCCTGTGGGCTCTTTGGTTGTTGTTTTTTTCCTGGTGGCTGACGGGACTGGGTGTAGTGCTTGTTGTTGGGTTTTGGATGGCCAGTTGGATCCTAATCCGTTGGGTGGTGCTCTGGTGTGGCAGGCTGGAGGCCCTGGGGTGGCTGCCCGGGGCGGAAGGTGATTAGTGCACTGTTGGTGGTGTGTGTGAGTTCGGTTTTAGGGTGTCAGGTGTGGCAGGCTTGTGCTCCGAAGGGCAGCTCGGGGTGGACTTGGTGTTAGGGTTGGTGTCCTCGTGGGTTGGTCCTTGGTTGGAGTAGTAGGAACAATGGGTGGTGTTGAACGGGTGTTCATGAGGTAGGGTTTGTGTTGGTGTCTTAGCTGGGTATTGAATTGGTCATAGCTGGAAGCTGATGATCTGGTATGGGTTATGTATGAGTTACGATCTTCTAATGGTCATACATGTCGTGGCACAGGGTTTCTTCTTCTTTTCACATAGTGAGTATTTCTGTTTGCAGCTTTGTGGTGGCATGCAATTAGCAGGGATGGCGACGGGATGCATGGGATGGTGGCCACATGTTGTGCATTCTGGGGTTTTTTGCTTTTGTCCTTCTTGGATTCTTGATTATTCTGAGGAGGGAGAAGTGTTGTATTCAGTGCTCGCAGATGAATGGAATGCATGCGTGTTATGGAATGTATTGATGTGATTTATTGACGTGCGTGTTTGTTCGGCAGTTGGTCAGTTGGTGAATGTCTGCCGGGTGGGAGAAGCCGGTGTCTTATCTCCTATGAAGCTAACTTGTACGTGGAGACAATAAAGACTCGTAAAGCACTTACCTTGGTGAGAACCCTCTTTATTACATATTACAAGGCGAGAACACATATCTGAGATTAAAAGACAAAATAACTGGCTCTTCACGTGCAACAAAATCCATCTTAAAACTGCCTCTCTTATGTACAAGTGTCTAAACAACACCGCCCCTCTCTACCTCAGTGAAAGATTTATCAGAAAATCTTCTACCAGGCCCACTAGCTCAGCTAACTCGAACTGCCTCAATGTCCCAAGAGTTAAGCTCTCCAAGGTGGGAGGGTGCAGTTTTCCCGTAAAAAGCTGCTCACTTGTGAAACTCAGTACCACCCCTTGTACGATCTGATCAACCATACACTCAGTTTAGAAAAAAACATATCAACTGGCTCAAAGCTCATGACCAATAAGGCCTGACACCCGCTTTGCATTCCATTAGACTTCTGTCTGCCTCTCTTCTATCTGATTATGTAATCGCGTTATCCTATGATATGACATTATTGTACAACTGCATTTCACTGTATTGATTTTCTTTGTATTTATGCCTGTGTAACCCAAGCTTTGAATCCTCTTGTAACCTCTGCGCCCTGATACACTCAGGCCTGACGCGCAATATAAATTCAGTAAACAAACAAAACAAACAAATAGTACTGGGCTCTCCTCTTGGTTTCTCTTCTGCCCTGGCATCAAAACTTTGATAAGGATAGCACAGGTGATTTGTCTAGATTCCTGTATTCCAATCAGCATGAACAGCAGACAGAATATTAAAGGTGTATGTGAGCCAGAGAAATTGGTGGAAGGAGGTCAGAGAAGACAGAGTCCAGACTTTGAAGCAGCTAGGTTGTAGGAGTGAGATATGGCTTTGAGTTAGTCGAGCCATCGAATGCCAGCAGCATAAGGGCACCATACCCCTGCGTCAATCATGCTGCTACGATGGACACAAAGGAGGGCATGTAGTGGGAGCTGAGGGTAGTGAAGGAAGTGGGGACTGGTAGCAATTGAACTGTTCAGCTACTGATGTATAGGGGAACCTCATCCTGCATCTTGGGGTAAATCCATGCTGCATTGAGCCTCAGTAGAAATCCTCTGCCTTACTAATCTGCTTTTCTGCTATTCACCATCTCTAGTGATTAGAGGCTATGGAGCCTGGGAATCGAGCTGCAGAGATGGCATGCAGATGTTGAGCACAGGCAGCCAGTCCGATTAGTTGGCTACTCCTACAAAAACAACAAGGATGCGGCGTACATGAGTTTGTGGGTGTCAAAAGTAATCACATAGAGGGGCGTGGTACCCCTTGTGGGAGATCAGAGTGTCAGTAGTTATTCACCCCATCATAGTCCCCTACCCCAGAAGCACCAGCCTTCCCAATATCAGATACACTTGGCGGCTGATGGATTGAATGAAAGGCGAGAGGAATGCCTAAGTCCTCCTTCCAGACTGAGGAAGTTATTTACAAGATGCAGTTAAACCTGTTATGAACCCCTTCAGGGACCTCCCAAAAATCGCAAACATCTTCGAGATGTGGGGGGGAGGGTTCATTGCGCCATAGGCTGAAATATGAGAAAAAGAGTTACCATAGATGGGGGCGTGCGGCGGAGGGATTGTTGTGGTTGACTTGCCCCATTCACCCAGTCTGTTTCATTCAGAAGGTTGCAGGTGGACGGTAACTTGTTGCTTTTGATTGATTTGATTTATTCATATCGCGCACCTGACGAAATTAATCATATTGGGGTGCGGATGTCAAAAACATTAAAGCAACAAGGCTTCCTCAGAGTCAAGGCAGAAACAACCCTACACCATTCAATAGTTATAACTGATGATATTCTTTCAGCAGAAAATATAGGTCTTTACGGCTTTACGGAATGCCATGAGGGTTTTAATTTCTCGGATAGTTCTCGGAAGGTTGTTCCAGAGTCTTGGTCGGTAGACACTGAATCTTCTGTCCCATTTGCTTACACATCTAGACCGTGTTACTTTCAATAAGTTCTTGTCACTAGAACGTAGATGACGAGCTGGGGTGTAGGACAGGATTTTATCCGACAGATAACTCGGAGCTTACTGGTTCATACATTTGAACATGATACAGAGGATCTTAAACTCAATATGCTCTTTAACCGCCAGCCAATGTAGGGATCTCCATAGATTGGAGATGGGGGATGATTTTGTCACTCTAAACACCAGTCTGACTGCTGCGTTTTGTGCTACTTGCAGTCTTTGTAGCTGGAATCCTGGGATTCCCGTCAACAGTGTATTTCCATAATCCAATCTTGAGTTGGTAAGAGTCCCTATAATTGTTACTCGGTCCTTCTTTTCTATTATGAACGGCAGGATCTGTCTGAGCATTCGTAGGGCATGGAACACAAACTGCACATTAGCGCTAACCTTTTACCGCTGGGAGATAGGTTTTCTGTCTCTGGGTACCCGGGATTGCCAGACCCAATGATAAAGACATGTTTCACTCATGCAGCCTGGGTTTAAGCATCACCCTTTGTTTTGTTTTGTTTGATATTTATTATGCAAGCCAGACCTGAGGGCATCAGGGCACGAACAGTAAGAAGTCATACAGCTTAGTACATAGGATACAATAGATACAAATAGTGGCAAAAAAAGTAATGGCAAAACATCTGTTCTAGTAATTATTGGTGTATGATATATAGGCAGTGATAGGGAGAAAATAAGCAAAGCAATATGCAGATGAAATTTACAATTATTTACACGTGTGTCTGAGATCTACAGGTTAATTAGTTAGTATTCTCTAGGAGCCAAGCGATTATATTTTGTCTAAATTTGGCAAAAGTTTGGTCCATTCTGAGTGTGGTAGGTAGTGAGTTCCAGTTCCCTGCCTCTGCATAATGTGATATATATTGTTTTTTTACAATCACAAAGTAGTTTAATGACTACAATAATTTTAAGTCAAAACTTATGTTTTCAATTTTGTACATAGCTTTTATATTCCTGCAAATGACATATTTATCCGTGATAGACAAGCCCAAAGAAAATGCTGGTAAATTTTTGAAGCCACTGACCAAATCAAGATGCAGCAAATTAAGCAACTAGTCCCTTGTAGGAAGTTGATTGATTAAACAAACCCATTTTTCTTCTGGAGTACATTAAGAGTACATTAAGAAGATGACTAATAGTGCCGCCACAGCATCCTATTCTGTTTCCAATTCCTGCAATGTATTTCCATGAGTTAATGCAGCACATCTTTAGTTTTGGCTTTAGAGAGCTTTCTCCCATTCAACCCCAATCTAATATGTACTCTGCTGTCAATCAGCAGACTGCCAAAACATAGAAAGTGTTTTGGATTGGTCCATTGTACCTCAGCATTATACTCTGATTAGGGCCAGTCATTTACACTGTGTATGCACTTCCAATAGCAGAGGCCCCCTGCTTAGGGAGACCAAGGACACTCCCTTATGCTTGCGAACAGGGTCAGGCGTGGATACCAGAGGCACAGCTGTTTGCTGATTTGGATAAAGCAGTGGTCTGGAGATGCTTTGGCATGCTCCTGCTGAAACGTGCCAGGATTGCTTACTACCTGTACCCTGCATAGGCAATTTGGGCTCCAATGCTTCCTATGGAAGCAGGGTAAAGAGTGACTTTCATTTGGGCGGTACAGACAACCAAACAATTCACAGAATAGAAAAATTCCTAGAGGTATTTACATTGGTTTGGATGTCTGTAGCACTTTGAAACTATGGACCATTTAAGGCGCTCCGAGACCCTATAGGTAGGGCCAGCATTGAACAAAAATTCAAATGAAATAAAATAGCACAGGTTCCAACATGCATCAGATGTCACAGTCATTCAAGGTACTTCTGATTCCTGCATACAACAGTAAGTCACAGACTGCAAATGCCAGCAAGATCTCTTGATCTGTCTGCTGGAGGGTTCTCTGTTTAACCTAGGGTCCGGCATCTTCAGATCCTAGCAAGTTCTCCAGAACAATCCCCTTAATTGTGTGTTCTTTGGCAAGTCATAGTGATCTGTAATGCAAAGTATCAGTTCTAGGCCTTAGTGAAATCTGCACTTGATGTGAACTTGTAACATTGTGCGTATTATTCCACTGGCAAACATGTTTTCAACGAGGCTCATTACTTATGTTAGTCTTCATTGCTTGAAGGACTGTTTTGAAGAAGGTGCCAGCTGGTACCTGATAACGTTTCCAGGGACTCTTTCAAAGCTGAAAAAGGGATATGTAGCAGTGTTCGTGCTATCATGAAAAAGGAAAGAGTTTTGCCTCTTGTGGTTACCATGGGTCACTCCAGCTGTCAACAGGTGGAAACTTCAAAAGCCACCCCGCATTTTTTGGAAGCTTAAAACAAGGGTTACTGGGCATGGAGGCAGAAAGCTTAGTTGGAAGAGTGGATGCACTGCTTCCAGGCTCGTTGATGCCAAGATCTCTCTGCCTGCCTTTTCTGGAGCTTTTCAGCACATTTCTGGAAAGATGAGGATTTGTTTTGCTGTTGCTTTAACAGTGGAGTATTTTTAGACTTTTTACATTCTATATGTGTGTAGTAATTATTCATTCATTTATTATTTTCATTCATGTATGCTTCTTGTGAATAAAAGGCCATAACGAGCCATTTTTTACAGTTTAGCTGAGTGTATGTGTGAATAATTGCCATTCAGCGTCCAAGGTTTCTGTGTTCAGTGTGCTGGGGCTGTGAAATATATCTGTGCGCTTTTGAATCAAAACAGCGTGCAGCAATCACAGAAAGCAGTGTTTTACCTACTGGGACCTGGATCGAGAGAGGCATGCTGAGGCGAGGCTGCAGTTGATGCCGGAGTGAAGCGAGAGCAGTCCAGAGAAGAGACCAGGCAGTACACATTTGTGCTTGAGCCTGAAATGGACCGTGAACACCAACAAGAGTAGGTGAGTCAGCCCAAGCACAGAGGGGAACCCGGGGCGTATCGCGACTGCACCAAATACGGACTATAACAATTAAATCCACAGAAGGAACGTCACTAAAGAGAATGAATGAGAAACAAGAAAGTATATTGCGAATAAGTCCCTTAACATGATATGATTGTATGAAGCCAGGGCTTTTCAGCTTTGGAGAACTTTTGAGTTGGAGCTGTTTATTCTTCCTTTACAAACTCTTTTGCAATTACCTAACATAAAACACAATTCGCTTTTCACCTAATAGTTTAGTTTATAGTGTGAGGGTCAGACTAGTCCTTTTGGACACAAGGATGGTTTTGATTTTGAAATCCTGACACAGACAAGACCCTTAGGTGTTGGTTTTAGGTAGGGAAATTACTTTTGAGCAGGGTCAGAGAGGCTTTTCCCAACACTTTTTGTTTGCAATAAACATCTTTAATCAAAAACATGATTCACTGTAGTACAAGTGCGAAATGAGCCAGAAAACATGGCGCTGATGTGTGGCCATCTTGGATATTCATTTCCATTTACCGCAATGAAACAGTAATGAAAGCCTACGGTATCCTGGGGTCTGGGCTCAGCTAGTAAACATTCATTTCTTCTGCGAAGACAAGGTCACATATTTATGTCAGATGACCAAGCCAGGGAGAATAGTTATTTGGTTTGTCCGCCGAAGGACAAGCTAGAAAGGGAGTCGGAGCACTCTGCAGGTGCAGTGATAAGGAACAGTGGGACCGACAGCAAGGAGGGAAGATGGGTTTTTTCCACTTTTAACTGGAATATTCCACTCTGATTACACCTCATGCTTATTGTCTGCTCTTCAGCCGAGGGCAGCATTGTAACCCAGGAGGGGTGGGGATCGAAAGCAGCCCCATAAGAGACAAGCGTTTTTCTCTTGGAATAGAGAGTTAGAATTTGGAACCCAAGTGATGCAATCTCACTGAGAGGAAGGACGCTCTGCTCCAGATCCCTTTGGAACAATCGATCTCTTTGCCTACCTGCTGTGGGATTAAGCAGTGTCGTAGTGGCCGAGATGAAGGTGTCTTCTGTGGCGATCATAACAGTGAAGCCTTTTTTCTCTGTTTATCTATAAATGATTATATTTTTCTTTTTTCTTTCTGTAAATTATAATTGAATAAAGGGCCTGTAACGCGCCATTTTATTATAACTATAACTAATGTGTGATGTGTATTTCTTTGCCTATCTGAGTCCAATAACTAATTTTGCAAGGGTCAGGAGAAAGTAAGTACGAGATCTCCACAGGTGACCACTATAAAGTAAAACACTCACTTGGGACTGAGTTTCATTCCTGACCCTTCACACCGTACTCTTTCTTTGATTCAAACTAGCACCATAATTTTATAGCAAAACTCCTCCTTTTAACTCGTCTCACAGACCCCTGGAGAAAGCAGTCAGTCCCAACCAAATGCAGTATCTGACAGTATGAGCAATTGCTTTTAGAAGCCGATCGTAGGCCAACAGCAACTATGTGAGGTTGTCTTGGGATCAGCTCCTGTCAAAAGATGCGTCACTAGTTGGGAGGTAACAAACGTTATGCACTAAATACAAACATTACCAAGGCGCCCTAGTTGCGGGCTATCTACACATTAGTCGCCGACATTAGGAGACTTTATCCGCAAAACAGTGAGTAATAGGGCAAATATGTTAGTAAGCCAGCCATACCTCTGAATTTCTTACAGAAGTTGGGCACTGGAGAAGACTCGGCTTTCTTTTTTGTCAACTATGAGAGGGTTTCCTAAATGGCAGGGTGACACTGAGAGAGATAGACGAGATATATTGCATTGCTGTTGATGTGAGAGGTTCAACAGGCTTTCCAGACTCTGATGCTTGATGGGAGAAATCCCTATGACGAACGAAAACAGGGAATATTGGAGAGACTTGGGTAAAATAGAGAATATTATTGCATGTGACTGAGGCACCTGCATTTACAACAAGGAGAAACACCCAGGCAAATGTCTTATTGTGTCCGGGATCTATCAAGTAAATTGGTACCCAGAACTGTTAGGAAGTGAAAGAGATGTTTATCTTGGAGCACTTCAGTGACTCATTACCCAATATTTACAAAACATATATTTGTCAGCTACATGAGCCCTCACTGGAGGAAAACATTTAGACTGCAAATGCACACAAGAGACCCATGAATACGTGGAACCCAGTGGGACCCAGACAAAAACCAGATCATCAGGACAACAGAGACACAAGAGTCCTCCCACTAGAAGGCCTTGCCCATCACCCCAATACCAACAGTCCAAACCCTCCACTCCGGGAGAATTCAAAAAAGGATCCCTGCCACAGCCCAAGCCTATTAGATTCTTTGCCTGCAAAAAAGTGGGCCAACTGGCTTGGTTATGCCTGTTGAAACCAAAAGAAGAGCAGGTGGAAATTGTTCTCCTGCAGGATGGTCAGCCCTTTGATCCGGGTTGGTGGACTAAGGTAGAGCCCAGTCTAGAATATCTAGCTGATCTATTTCTGAAAGAAGTGGTGCCGGGATGAGGAACCTGGGCTGTGTGCCCCACGGGAAAACCCCGACAAGAAGTTCCACCTAGCCGTAGAAGTTCAAGGGACACAGATGAAAACTTTTCTGGACTCCGGAAGCAAGAAGACATCATTGAGGGGTGATATGATGGAAATAAATGAAGTACAACTAGGAATCCTAACTCAGATCATATGTGTACATTGGAATGTAGATCTGTACTGCCAGGCTACATTAACAGTGCAAGTTCTCAACCAAGAGGTCCATATGCCTATGATTGTAATGCCTGGACTCCCCAAAGAGGTTCTGCTTGGGGAAAATGTCCCCTATTTGATCAGTGCCTCAAGAAGGTTGTAGGTGTAGGCAATTATTTTCCAGGGTGGGATACTCAGCAGCCAGGTCAGTTGGAAGACTTCGGAGAAGGGTGGAGGTATGTGATAAGACCAGTACCCTGACCTTGTCAAGAGGGAGGAGGAACCCCTCCCTAAGTATAGAAGAAATAAAGCACCAGAACCAGTTCCTAACTCATGAGGCTGAAGTAATTAAATAGACTCCAGTTCGTGGTCCCTCCATTCCCCCATTTTGCCAGCTTTTTAAAGGGTAGATTTTTAATTTCAGCCATGCTTCTGGACCAAAATGCTCAACAGTGTTTCTGTTCTTTTTCAGGAACTTCCACTCACATGCAAAGCACTGTCAACCCAGACCCTATTAATGTGCCAAGAGTAGTTTTCCCCATGCCAATGGATAACGAGAATCCACACCAAGAAGCCACATCCCCTCAAGAATCTGACCACCGCAGCACACCGGCAGAAGAGCGAGAAACCTGTGGAAACCACACACTCTCCCCATGCAGAGGCCTGACACAGCGCAGCCACCCACAAGAGGGATAAAGTCACTGAGCTGTTGTACGTCACCTGTATGGAGATTAGCAAAACGAGGCAGCAAACAAGTGCAGGAGGACTCACGGGCGTGTCTACAACCTTACTAACGCACTAGGGACTCAAAGGAGGGAATACATCCTTGAGGCCTAACGGGACACCAGTCTGGAGTACACATGAGATCATTGTTTCCCTTACGCCGCCAAGCTTGAGGAACAGCGAGCCTATGTGCGGAACATGGGCGTGGCTTAGCCCTCTTTTATAGACTTCCCTTGCACATACACCTCCCAGGAGGGGACCATAGCACAGGATTGACTAGGAAAAACTTGCCAATTAGGACAGATGAAGGGAAACAGGAAGTTTGAGTTACCCAGATGAGGTCAGTAGAGTTGCAGGTGGAGCACCAAGAGACCAGCAGGAGGAAGGAGAACGCAGCAGATTCTGAAGCCGTTGTATGGAGAAGGTCAGCTATTGGTTTTGTGAGAGCAAGGGTACTGTTTTGTGAATGAACATGTCTGGGAATGAGTGATTATTTAGTGTAAGGAGTGTTTGGGAAGTAGATGTATGAGTGAAAGAAGGGTGTGTTGTAGATAGTGGGCAGAGTGGTTGGAGTCGTAGTGTGAGGAGGAGTGCAGTAGTGGGAGGAGAGTAGTATGGGGAGAAATAGTGTATTATTGGGAGGAGGACTGTAGTAGCAGGAGTAGAGAAGTGGGAGGAGTGGTAACATCAAAGAGTGGAGGTGAAGTGAAGCGCCAAAGGGGCAGGAGACTGGTGGGTGGAGTAAGGTGGACAGTGAGGCACTAAGAGTAGAAGGGACGAGGTAAACATGGGGGTGATTGAACAAGTCTTGATCCAACTGAACAAATGCAAAGCATTTCCCAATTCCCTTTGAACACTGACAAATTTGACAGGGTAGTGTGAGGAGTCAGATATGTGAGTCGGACAAAGAGATTTCAATTTTAGCCATTTTATGAAATAAAAAGGTTGGATAAAAGCCTCACAGTTCTTACGCTGACAAGTACTTCCCACTCTATCAAAAGGCTATCTGTCCCTTGCACATTTGTACATTCAATAAAGCAATAAAGAAATGCATGGCAGTTCAATTCAACAAATATATATAACATATGATCGAATTCACAATATAACCAATGTCTCTTCTCATAACTTGGGTGAATTCCCCTTCCCCAGGTTTGAGCAAGGTTTTGCTCCACAGTTAAAAAGAAAAACAGTAAAAAAGGAAATCCTGGTTTGCCACAAAGTTCTAACACAGTTCCTGGGGATTTAAACTTGATAACCAAAGGTTCCGTTGTCTCAACAATGTACCAGAAGAAATAGTATGTTCCAACTCCTCCTGGAGTAAAAACCGGTTTCACATTCGTCTTCTTCAAGTGAGCAACAACAATTGTCTTTGCTAGGATGATTTGCCACAAATTTTGATTTGAAAAGAAATAGTAACTCCTCCACAGTGTTATAGAGTGCGTCACGAGGACGTTGCGTACCTGTTCGTCTGGTTGAAGACCTTGATGATGATGCCAGGCTGTCAGGAGTCCTGCGTGGATGTGGATGACGCGAGAAGCCAGCCCAGCTCCCGCCCGAATGGAACCGGGTTGGAGATGAACCAGCTCCCAACGCCACGAGTCTGCTCACCCCTGATTAACGTGGCGTCAGGACAGTGCAAGCACTGACAGGGGGAGCCTTTCCAGATGACGATACTGAGTCCCAAGGAAGACTGGATCCGGAAGATGGAAGTTCCAAGGAAGACTGGATCCGGAAGATGGAAGTCCCAAGGAAGACTGGATCCGGAAGATGGAAGTCCCAAGGAAGACTGGATCCGGAAGATGGAAGTCCCAAGGAAGACTGGATCCGGAAGATGGAAGTCCCAAGGGAGAGGACACAGTGAAGATTGGTAGGAGGCAGGATCCGGGAAGGAAGGTAGAAGAATGGCTCACAAGGTAGAGGGAGGCTGAAAGTGCAGGCAGACAAGGTACAAGGCAAGGACCAACTAATAACCACAGGGGAACCACCCAACTCAGAAGAGGGGAAAGGGAACCACCCTACCACAGGACAAGAGAAGGAAGGACAAGGCAAGGCAACTGCAGAATGTACCCGAGGGTACCAGGAACAAGAAGGACAGGAGTCAGGTTACAGGTAAGGACCCGAGGGTACCAGGAACAAGGAGGACAGGAGTCAGGTAACAGGTAAGGTAGGCACAAGGAACCGGCGAGGAAACACGATCCTAATCAAACCGCGTTGAGACGCGGTCTGAATGAACGACCGGGCTCCTTAAATAGGACTGCCAACCCCTAGGAGGCTTGGAACGCAAGCCGAGCCGACTCCCAAGCGTTGGTTGGCTCAGAGAGAGGCGTGGACCGCAAGGTCCTCCAAAGCGAGTACTCCGTGCAGCGCGCATGCGCGAAGAGCGCGGAATGGCCGCCCGCGCATGCGCTGACCAACCTGCCCAGGAAACCCGGAAGCGCGCGATGACCAGAACAACCCAGGAACCCCTAAGCGAAAGCGCGGGTACAGCCTCCAGGACGGGGCGCGCCGCTTCAAGTAAGTGGACCCCAATGCGGGCGGCGTGACACTATGCCCCCTCCCAGAAAGACCCGGAGCCCCCGGCTTCCAGGGACAACGAAGGAAAAAGTCACGAACCAGACGGGGCGCATGCACATGACAGCGGGGCTCCCAAGTGCGATCACAAGCAGGGTAACCTTTCCAATCAACAAGGTATTGGAGCACGCCCCGACGGATCCGTGAGTCACATATTTCCTGTACCTCAAATTCAGGGACCCCCCGTACTTGAATGGAGGAAGGCCGAGGACTGGAACGCCCAAAGACATCCTTCACAAAGGGTTTCAAAAGGGAGACATGAAACACTGGATGCACTCGCCAAGATTGGGGTAACACCAGTCGAAAAGCAACTGAGGACAAACGTTTGGAAATCCTGAAAGGCCCATAGAATCGGGGTGCCAATTTGGTGGGCAGATTGCGTACTGGCAGGTTCTTAGAGGACAACCAAACCAGATCGCCCACCTGGAGATCCGGTTCCGTAGTCCGACACTTGTCTGCCTGCTTCTTCATGCGCTTCCGTGTCTCAACCAGGGTACCCCGGGCCAGGTCGTGCTGCTTTTGGATGTCAGAAACCATTTGATCCGCCGAAGGAACAGCACTAGGTAGTACTGGAGTAAAAGGAACCAACTTAGGATGTAGTCCAGTAGAGCAAAAGAAAGGACTGATACCCGTAGCAGTATGCGTTGCGTTGTTATAGGATACCTCAGCCAAATCAAGATTCTTCACCCAGTTGGATTGAGTAGCATTGGCATAACAGCGTAGGTACTGCTCTAGGGTTTGGTTAGTTCTCTCCGTCTGTCCGTTTGTGTGCGGATGATAACCAGAACTCAAGGCTCTGCGGATACCAAGATGATTGCACAATTGATGCCAAAACAAAGAGAGAAACTGCGAGCCACGATCAGAGATGATCTTCTCCGGTAACCCATGTAGCCGGTAAATGTTGTGTAGAAATGCCAGAGCCATCTGAGAGGAGGTAGGTATCTTAGAAAAAGGGATAAAGTGAGCATACTTCGTGAAACAGTCCACTACTACCATAATGCAAGTATTGCCCTCAGAAGGCGGAAGCTCGACAATAAAGTCAGTGGCGATGGTGTGCCATGGGTAAGGCGGTGTTTCAGTAGGCTGAAGCAATCCCATAGGTTTTCTTCTTGGCGTCTTAGTTTGAGCGCAAACTGGACAACTCTCCACATACCGCTTGACCTCCTTGGCCCAACCCGGCCACCAGAATTGTCTGGAAATCAGCTCTTGAGTGGCCTTGACGCCACGATGACCACCAACATGTGAATCGTGTAAACCTTGAAGGATGTCTAACCGGAGTGAACACGTCGGTAAGTACAGACGTTTCAAAAAGAACAAAAGACCGTTGTGTTCAGTGATCTGTGGTCGCTTCAGAATGTCGGCTCGATCAGGGTCCACCGATGTTTCTTGTACTATTCTCTGCAGATGAGGAGAAATCGTCAAAAGAAAATGCTTAGGAGAAATCAATGGAGTGTTCTGACTGCAATCCTTCTCTTCCTTCTTCAGAGAGCGCGATAAGGCGTCAGCCTTCAGGTTCTGAGAGCTGGGGATGTAAGTAATGTTGAAGTCGTAGTGTGAAAAGAAAAAAGCCCACCTGGCCTGGCGAGCGGTGCGACACTGCAAGGATCGCAAATATTGCAGGTTACGATGATCAGTGCGGACTTCTACAGAAAAACGTCCTCCCAGCAAGTGGTGCCTCCACTCCTCGAGCGCAGTCTTTATGGCCAAGAGTTCCTTCTCTATGACAGCGTAGTTCTGTTCGCTCGGAGCGAGCTTTCGTGAGAAATAGGCCACCGGGTGTTCTTCGTTAGATACAGGATGCTTCTGTAGGAGAACAGCGCCAACAGCGAAGTTGGAAGCATCGGCCTCAACGATGAAAGGCATCTCGTCGTTGGGATGACGTAAAACAGGAGCTGTACTGAACGCCGTCTTCAAACGGTTGAAGGCTGCTAATGCCTCTGAATCCCAAAGGAACGGAGTCTTAACGCTGGTCAAACGTGTCAACGAAGCCGTGATACGGGAAAACTGAGGAATGAAGCGCCGATAAAAATTGGCGAATCCCAGGAATCTTTGGAGGGACTTCAGGTCATGAGGTTGTTTCCAGTCTCGGATTGCTCGTACTTTATCAGAATCCATGTGGATTCCAGCCTCACTGATTACATACCCCAGAAACTCCATCTTGTTCCGATGGAATGAACATTTTCCAGCTTTGGCGAACAATTGATACTGTGATAAACGTAGAAGGACCTCTCGTACATGTGAAACGTGTTCTTCCGGATTTTCTGAGAAGATCAGGATATCATCCAGATAAACCCAAACCGAGATGCCAATCAAGTCGCTGAAGATGTGATCCATGAACCGCTGGAAGACGGCCGGGGCATTACACAACCCGAAGGGCATTACCCTGTATTCGTAATGCCCAAATGGAGTCTTAAAGGCCGTCTTCCACTCGTCGCCCTCCTTGATTCTGACCAAATGGTAGGCTCCGCGAAGGTCTAGTTTGGTGAACTCCCTGGCTGACCGTAATGACTCCATGATGTTTCGAATCAACGGTAACGGGTACCTGTCTTTAAGGGTGATGTCGTTCAATTGACGATAATCAATACATGGCCGTAGAGTGCCCTCCTTCTTCTTCACAAAAAACAGCGGGAATCCCGCGGGGGATTTAGAAGGTACGATGTATCCTTTCTTGACACACTCATCCAAGTAGTTCCGAAGTACCAGTCTTTCGGTCTGGGTCAAGGAATAAACCTTCCCATGTGGGATCACCGCACCCGGAATCAGGTCAATGGAGCAATCAAAAGTTCTGTGAGGTGGAAGGGGTATGTCTCCAGGTTCAGAAAATACTGTCCTCAGGTCAGCATACGCATGTGGAATCTGGGACAAGGAGCACAAACCAAGCGGGTTCTTACCGGTGGTAAGAGAGGTTGAGGTTGGTGGCTTCAATGACGTGCCGGAACCACAACATTCCTGAATACAAAGAGCAGAGGTAAACACTAGAATACGAGACTCCCAATTGATCGAGGGATTGTGTCGCTGAAGCCAAGGTAGTCCCAACACCACTTGATATGAAGGCGATTTGATGACATCGAGAGCGATCTCCTCCTCATGAGCCTCGATTCGCAATAGCATGCCAACAGTATGCAATCGAATAGGTCCGGAAGACAAAGGTGTGCCATCAATGACCTCCACAGGTATCGCATTTCTTCTGGTGAGCAATGGTATGCCGTTGTTGATGGCGAATTCCTTGTCAATATAATTACCGGAAGCCCCACAGTCCAATAATCCATGGACATCAATTGTCTTCTCCTGCCACTTCAGACTGATTTGCAAAATCATCAAGACGGCTGGCTGCATAGGCGGAAACGCCGTACTGGCACAAGAAAGGACTTGTAGCAAGGAAGAACCTGTCGTGGCCTTTCCAATAGACGACAGGCCTCCTAGTTTCCCCCTTTCTTGATAGGGCGCAAAGGACAGGTACTCAGATAGTGACCGGCAGCTCCACAGTATAGACACAATCGCAGTCTTCTTCTGCGCTTCTTCTCTTCTTCTGATAAGGGACCCCTTACTGCGCCTAATTGCATTGGTTCGGTAGAGGAATCCGAAGGAACTGGCAGTCCAGTCGGTAGGGTTGATGGCCTGGGGAACACCTTCTCAAACCGACGTCTCTCACCCTTTCTCTCGGCCAATCTCTGGTCTATCCTCAAAACCTGTTCAATAAGTTTCTGTAGATCTTCGGGTTCAGGAATATGCAACAACTCGTCCTTGTATTCCTCTCTTAATCCCCGGCGAAACAAGGTCTTCTGTGTTATCTCTGGCCATAGGGAATCAGTCGCTAGTTGACGAAAACGGCTGATATAAGTTATTATATCGGAATTTGCCTGTTGAATGTCCATCAATAGATTCTGTGCTGTGGAAGCCAGATTAGGAGACTGAAAAACATCCAAGAACGCTTTTTCAAAGGCCAAGAAATCGCCAAGTATGGGGCTATTAGTAACAACCAGGGGTGTAGCCCAAGCAAGAGCATTCCCAGATAAATTGCCCAAAATGTAGCCGATCTTGGCTTTGTCATTGTTGAAATGAGTCGAACGGTAGAGGAAATGTATCCGACAATGGTTGCAGAATTCACCCACACGTCTGGGGTCTCCATCGAACTTGATGGGTGCGGTGTGGGCCATGGTGTTTTCAGACTGTGGAGATGCCCCTATGTTCTGTGTCACCATTTGACGTAAAGCCACGTTCTCCTGACGGAGTGCTGTCATCTCAGCACGAAGAGCTTGTACTTCAATACGAAGACCTGGGTCCTCTTCCATCTCAGTGTCCGAAGTATCCGAAGGCAGGCGTCTCAATCTGTTATAGAGTGCGTCACGAGGACGTTGCGTACCTGTTCGTCTGGTTGAAGACCTTGATGATGATGCCAGGCTGTCAGGAGTCCTGCGTGGATGTGGATGACGCGAGAAGCCAGCCCAGCTCCCGCCCGAATGGAACCGGGTTGGAGATGAACCAGCTCCCAACGCCACGAGTCTGCTCACCCCTGATTAACGTGGCGTCAGGACAGTGCAAGCACTGACAGGGGGAGCCTTTCCAGATGACGATACTGAGTCCCAAGGAAGACTGGATCCGGAAGATGGAAGTTCCAAGGAAGACTGGATCCGGAAGATGGAAGTCCCAAGGAAGACTGGATCCGGAAGATGGAAGTCCCAAGGAAGACTGGATCCGGAAGATGGAAGTCCCAAGGAAGACTGGATCCGGAAGATGGAAGTCCCAAGGGAGAGGACACAGTGAAGATTGGTAGGAGGCAGGATCCGGGAAGGAAGGTAGAAGAATGGCTCACAAGGTAGAGGGAGGCTGAAAGTGCAGGCAGACAAGGTACAAGGCAAGGACCAACTAATAACCACAGGGGAACCACCCAACTCAGAAGAGGGGAAAGGGAACCACCCTACCACAGGACAAGAGAAGGAAGGACAAGGCAAGGCAACTGCAGAATGTACCCGAGGGTACCAGGAACAAGAAGGACAGGAGTCAGGTTACAGGTAAGGACCCGAGGGTACCAGGAACAAGGAGGACAGGAGTCAGGTAACAGGTAAGGTAGGCACAAGGAACCGGCGAGGAAACACGATCCTAATCAAACCGCGTTGAGACGCGGTCTGAATGAACGACCGGGCTCCTTAAATAGGACTGCCAACCCCTAGGAGGCTTGGAACGCAAGCCGAGCCGACTCCCAAGCGTTGGTTGGCTCAGAGAGAGGCGTGGACCGCAAGGTCCTCCAAAGCGAGTACTCCGTGCAGCGCGCATGCGCGAAGAGCGCGGAATGGCCGCCCGCGCATGCGCTGACCAACCTGCCCAGGAAACCCGGAAGCGCGCGATGACCAGAACAACCCAGGAACCCCTAAGCGAAAGCGCGGGTACAGCCTCCAGGACGGGGCGCGCCGCTTCAAGTAAGTGGACCCCAATGCGGGCGGCGTGACACACAGCAGGTTTAATGAGTTTTCTTTGTTAGAACCACAGTTCAGCACTTTTATGAACTACTACCTAGTTTACACCCATACCAGGTCTTCTACCGCACAAACTTGCCATACGGGTTTACTCGCCTTCCTGTTCAATACCTCACAAAAGAACAAAGTTTGCTTCTGTGGTAACTTCAAAGTTAGAACAGCAACTTCACAGGTTTAGTTGGCATCAAACGTTAAACCATTTTTGGGGAAACAAGGAATCACTTTAGTGCTCTTTAGGACTCCTCTGCAACTATGCCCCTCTCCTTCTGGATAGTCTTCTCCAGAAGGGCAGCCTGTTTAACACCTTTGTTTCCCCTGTACACCAACAACCACATGGTGACTAGAATATGGTCTTACTCGGTTTCTGTCTTGGCTTTGGCAATGTATGTTTATATCATCTGATGATCTGTATTTCACAACACATACACAGCAAGTCTTACAACCCTTGGGGTTCCAAATATTCCCCTTTCGCCTTGAACAATGTTTGTTGTATTGGTATTGCTGGGTTTTTAAATACTCTTGGCTTGGGTATTGGTTGTAAGCTTTTGGTTGTGCTAAAACGTCCCCGCTGGGTTTATGGGCCTTCCACCAACTCACACGCTTGCTTGCACAGTCACTTTGGTTCAATAAGTAAAACTTTTGTTGTTTTTGAATAGTACGGCATTCAGAATTGCTACTACTGCTTCTTTCAATCACACATGAATGAAGCTGCCTGCCGTGAAAACTAGATGGTGTTGGAGCGCTCTGGAGTCACTTGCAAGCTGTGAACTCACGGGTGAGTTGCTCACTCACGCTCCGCTTTGTGTTTGCAGTGCTTCTGTCGTTGTGGCTCCAAGCAATCAAGCGAACAGCCTCCTCTGGTCCTCCTCTGCTTACACCACTCGGAAATTGAGCTTCCTCTGCTCCAGAGAGGCTCAGATGCAACCCAGCCACCTAAAGTCTCTAACAAGGGCACACTTCCCTTGCTGTTGCTGCTTCCCGCTGTGCGACCTCTGCACAATAAGCCTTCAATGGGCAAGCAACCTTTTCTCATGCTTCTTGCTGTGCAAACTCTGCAACAGGGATAACTTGAGGCAAAGACCATCTCAGAACCCACCACCGCTTTTGGCTTTTCCGTGGTCCTGGCTTCTTCTCTTGCCTCCAGCTTCACTTTCTTCTGCAAACACGACCCCCACTGCTTTCTCCTCTCCTGCTGCTCTTGCTGCTCCTGCTGCTCTTGCTGCTCTACTGCCTGCACTTGAAGGGGCTTTTTAAGCCTCTTGGCCTCCCTCAGGTGTAGGTTGTCTACACTAGTTAGCTGACCGTTTCACAGATATTTTCCTCTGCATCCCTCTTCCTCGCCGTAGTACTGCGGGAATTATGGGACTTGAAGTCCCCACCAACAAAGTTAACTTTCCTAACCTTTTCTGCTTTGAAATAAGCCATTAAGAGATTGGGATTTCTCCTTCATCCTGACCTGCCCCCCTGACCCCATGTGATCCTCCCACAGAAGGCCCCCCCCAGGGTTGGGATCAGGAAGTGTCTACCTCCCCCTGGCCACATCAGAAGGATCCCAGTCCAAGATTCTGGGGGGATTACTACTGATCACAGTAGGGATAACTTGAAAGTCCCAGAGGGAGTTTAGAGAGCCATTGGGCTACATTACACGGTTGAAGGTAGCCATGCCGTTTATAACGGCATGGCTACCCCCAAACTCGGGTCCGGGACCCGTGAAAGGGGAATTATCGGGCCATTCCGACCTTGACGGGCCCGGTAATTCCCCTTTCGCGGGACCCGGAGCCGGTACGTCCCCATTCCCATTTGAGCCCCATAGGGCTCAATGTGAATGGGGAGGATGGTAGCAGCGGTACCGTTCATAATGGTACCGTTGCTACCATCCAGTTCTGCTCGCGGGTGCCGCTCTGCATGCCTGGTCTGACCAGGCGTGCAGAGCGCACCCGCAAGCAGAACTCATAATGTGGCGGTACAGTGATAACGGCGCCGGCAGCACTACCGGCGCCATTATCACTGTACTGCCACTGTTGTATTGAGGCCCATTGTCTGAAGCAGCCACCAGTAGCCTAAGCCAAAAATAGACAGAAGGTGTTATGGGTTGGTAGTACTTAACTGGGGTTATGGACACCTGGGCTAGGGACGAACATAAAGGAAGACGAGAGAGAGGGGGACAGCCCTAGACACCACAAAATTTAAATAGACACCATTGAACCGTCTTCAAGCCTCATATGATGATATGATAGGTTATTTATAAGGCGCTTAATACCCAGAGGTTTCTAAGCGTGGACCCGGGGATCGGACCTGTGTTGTTCCGTGTCATCTTGCTTCCAAGGCGAGCACGTTACCACTAAGCTATCCCCCGAGACATAGGGCCTCATTACGAGTCTGGCTGTAACCAAGGCGGTAAAACCACCTGGTTACCGCCGGACTCGTATTACCATTCCGCCTCCATGATTCCCGGAATTACCGGGGCATTACAACCCCGGGAATCACGGAGGCGGAATGATGTTAATCCCCATTCACATTGAGTCCTATGGACTCAATGTGAATGGGGATCATGGAAACACCGGCAGCATCTTGTAATGCTGCCGGTGTTTCCTCGTCCGCCTGCAGGCGGGCGGTGTTAAACCCGCCAGGTCAGACCTGGCGGGAACATCACCTCCCGCCTGCAGGAGTTGTGATCGCCTGGCATGGAAACAACGGTGGCGGCGGGTTTACCGCCACCGTTGTTTCCATACCGGGCGATTTGTAATGAGGCCGATAGTGTTTTGTATTATCTGTGAGATAAGCAGAATTGTTTTTAGATGTATTTATGGTGCTAAAATTTAATTAGCTTAAAATCCTTGAATTCTGAAACTTCGTGTTCAGCATAATGAGTCATGTAAAGGGCTTTCAGGGGTCTATATTTAATTACTGGGCATCTGTTCTGCTTTATTGCCTTAACTGATGTCAAAGGATACACTGTGTATCACAGTATTTTAAAGTCCTGCTGGGGCCTCATTACGAGTTTGTCGGTCCGTATACAACGGTGCCGGTAAGCTTGCTGGTACCATTGTATCCGGACTGGCAAACTCAGAGTTGTGTTAGCGGGTGCCTTTCATTCCACCAGGTCTGACCGGTTCCGGCACCATACCGGCACCGGCGAGGCCGCAATACCCCAGTAATTGCCCTTTCGCAGGTGCTGGATTTTTTCGCAAGTTTGGAGGTTGCCTACCTGTATTACAGGCATGGCTACCTCCAAACCTGTAATGAGGCCCCTGGGCTTGAAAATAGAACCGCATGTAATGTCTTTAGTCCAGATTCGTATCTCTTCAGAGGACTATAGGTTTGGTTTAGCTGGAATATATACCATGTGTTTATAAGCGTAGTCTCTTGAAATGAGCTACCAATTGTGGGTGTATCTCTTTGGCTCAGAGGCCTGGTCAGAGGCCTGGTCCATATCCTTTGTTCTGTGAAACATAATGTGTTTATGTGATCACCAGTGGACTTCCACGTGCATTTATACAGGTGTCACTTTATGGAATTACAGGATTTTTCACTGTGATGCTTCATTTGAAAACACCTACCAAAATGTTGGTTTATAATGTTACAGGTGACTTCATTACAATGTTTTCCAGGTAGTGCAACTAGTTTCGAAATCCTTGACTTTCTTTCATTCTGCTCTCTATTTTTAAGGATAATGTTCTTAGTTATTAGATGTAATACTTTTGTATATTTTGCAGACTCCACATCTCTTCATTGGTAGAGTTCTGTACAATATAGTGTTACAATTTGGTAGGGTACAATTTTCCATTAATGTAGAGTATCATACTGAACTGTGGCTTTCAGCATTTTTTGTTTTCACATTTAAAGTTGATTAAAAACCAGTCTCGGGGTCAGTAAAGGGAAATTCCTAGTGTTTGTAAAACTGGACGCCATTTGTAGGGGCTACCTCTTAGGGGGGGGCAGGTTACTGGGGCATGCAACAGTATATCCTACATCCTACAGGCGGCCAATTGGCGTAGCGGGGGCTACCGCCTACCCAACATTGCAAGTGTCCCCTCAGCATCCCATGGGGTGCCTCCTTAGATTTAATTTTTTTTTTAAGTCACTCTGATTTCACAGAGAAATTATCTGTTCCGATTTAAAAATAAATAATTGTTTTCCAGAAAGAAAAAATGATTTCCAACAGAAATAATTTCTTTCTGAAGTCACTTTTACTTCAGAAGAAATTCAGAAGAAATGTGCACGCGATAGAGGCCTCTGGCTCCTCTGCTCTGTGCATGACATAAACTGGAGCACAGGATTCGAAGGCCTTCCTGAAGAGAAGTCTGTTGGAGAGATGGATAAGTCAAAAAGGTAAGTGAACAATGTATTGTTTTGTAAATTTGTGCGTGTGTGGCTGTGAAGGTGTTGCATGTTCATGATGTATATTTTTATGTATGTGTGCATGCATAGATGTCTATATGTATTATGTAATGTGTTTGTGTGGGTGAGTTTATGATGTACAGCTGCGAGTGTGAATAAGCGAGTGAATGGTGTGTGCTTGTGTTTAATGGTGGACTGAGAAGCTTTTGTGGTCTGGGGGTTGGTTGGGTGATGGGAAGAGAGAGGAAGAGGGGGAGAGAGGGGACAGGTGAGAGAGAGGGGATAGGTCTAAGAGCAAAGGGGTGGGTGGACAGGGGGTGCAGTAAAATATTTTTAATGGGCATCAATGGCTAAAGCAAGCATGGTGTGTTATTGGTGACTAGACTGACATTTTGGTTCAGTCATTCTAGTCGTTTCTTACTGTGGCATGACATTTGTTTACTGGCCATCTATAATAAAGTAAGCATCATAATTGTTATTACGTGGCTAGACTGGCATTTTGGTACAGGCAGTCTAGTCATTTCCTACTGTGGGATAGCATGGCATTTTTTTCTGGGCATCTATGATAAAGTAAGGATAAGTGTTACCCCAAAACCCCTTTAGTTGGCTCAGACTTCCTCTCTATGCTTGGCCACTCTGCCATATTTGTGGTAAATGTTTCTAAGGTTGTGCCCTGGGCAAGGGGTATTGGAACATGGACTTTTTTTACATGTTTTATTGGAATATTTGGACAAAGACAACTTGATGAATGTTCTTACATGGAGGAGGGTTTTGTATGGGAGGGTTAGACTAAACTTTTTCTGTGGCATGGCCTTTATTTACGCATATAAGGGGAAAGGCCACTATGATGTGTGTTCTTAAATGGTTGGTGGAGCCATTTGTGCAGCTGAAGAAGGAAATGTTTCTTTACCGTAGCATTTTACTGGCGTTGAGGGTAAAATCAACATGAAGAGTATTCTTCTATGGTGGTGCTGGAGTTGGGCAAGCATTTGTGCAACCAGCAATAACATATTCCTCTGGCAGGATATTTGTACAGGCTTTAAGGGCAAAACTAACAAAGAATGTTCGTACATTGGGATACTAGCATCTCAGTCTTGTCAGTATTGAGGGAAAGCGTCTGCACTTGGAACATGACAACCTGGATGAAATCCTTGTAGCCAAACCCTTGAGCAAGTTTGCTAGCCTCACAAACACCCAAGTGGGGTAGTGTACGGCCTCTGAATAAAGTGTGCCCACCCACATTTATCCTCTACGTGTGCCCTGAAAAGCAACACATTTCCGAAATGAGGAAAAATAACCTATCCAGGATTGCAACCTCTTATCACATCCTGGCTGCATATAAATGACTTGCTTGCCCTCTCATTGTTTCCCCTCACCCCAATGTCTACTGACTTAAAATGTACACAAACCATAGTAAGGTATTCACACGAATATATAAATGCTTATAGAAACCTGTTTGGCAAAAAGTGTACAATTGTGGCATTAATCGCCCCGATCTGGGAGACTACAAATACCAGAATGCAATTCAGCATAAGGCAACACATTGCCTTTGAGTGTTGAAAATGTACTCCCCATAGGAAAAAGTTTTATGAATCTGGCCCCATGTCTCATAACAAAAAGGTAATATGTGAAACACTTACCTGTTTGTTTTTCAATGTTTGACAAATATAAGCTTTGTATAGGGTCTGATGAAAATATTCAATTCTACCAAATATAAACGCTTTTTGGTCTGTTAAATATGAACATCTTTAAATAATGTAGATCGTTTAGTTTGTTTAAAATTGCTTTGTGTGATCTATTTTAAGTTGCCTGTACAAGGGTGTAGATTATTTCTCTCAATACTGACAAGACTGAGATGCTTTTCTTCCCTCCTAACACTCTCTCCCCTTCTCCCCCTCCCTTCATCCACTTTCCCCCCTCCAACCTCCCCATATCTTCCCATGCCCACAATCTCAGCCTCCACCTCAACTCCTCTCTCTGCTTCTCCAACCACACCTCTCTAACCTCTCGAGCCTGTCGCCACCACCTCTATAACATCTGCAAGATCCGCTTCTCTCTCACATTCCATGCTTCCAAACTCCTAATCTCCTCCCTTATTTTCTCTGCCTCTTCTACTGCTCCTCTCTCCTCTTTGGACTCCCTGTCTCTCACCTAACTCCCCTAAAATCCATCTACCACTCCTCTATCCGTACTCTATTTCTCCTTGGCCCTTGAGACTCTGTCTTCCTCTCTCTCTCTCTCTCTCTCTCTCTCTCTCAACTTGACTAGCTTCCCTTCCTCTCACAACTGAAATTCCAAGTCCTCTGTCTTGTCTACAAATCTCTCCATGACCTGGCGCCCCCCACCTTTCCTCCCTCCTCTCATTTTACTCCCCCTTCCGCTCTCTCCGCTCAGCAAACCTCTACCTCCTCACTGTACCCCCAACCCCATTTGCCTCCTCACGCTTCCGCTCCTTCCAACTCTTGGCCCCCCTACACTGGAACTCCCTCCCGCTCTCCATCCGCTCCACCCCTACCTACTCATCCTTCTGCCACTCCCTGAAATCCCATCTTCTTCACTTCCCCCTGACTTCCCTTCCCTACCCCTCTCCTCCTACCCTTAGCTCCCCTCCTTTTTCCCCCATCCTCACTCCTTCCCCTCTGACCTTAAATTGGTAACAAATACTACTTAAGGGCAATGAGGACAACAGATCACTCCCCCTTCCCTTCCCCTCCCCCCTCCCTCACCCTTCCCCTACCTCAAATCCTGCACTGTAAATTCCCATCACCTACCCCCTCCTCTACCCTCCCCCCACCGCCCCCCCCTTGTAAATAGTTATACTTATTCTTCTAATGACCTGTTCATGTTTGTAAATATGCTTCTCTCACTTTTGTACCTGTTGTTATATTGTAAAGCGCTTTGGCTTAAAACGCTATATACATTCAATAAACATAAACATAAAGGCAGCTAACTGGTGCTTTGTCTGTGCTTTTATAATAAAAAGGACACTTTGCATTTCTTAACAGGGAAACGCCTCGCCCAAAACAATGGTCTCTTAAATGAACCATGACGTATTAATCGCTCCTACTGTAAGCGCTAGGATGGAACAAAGAAGCTGTAATTATGGGGTCTGCAGATCTTGATGGGCTGCTCAGAAGGGAGGTGGGGGGTATTTGTCTTAAGAGCATCACATGGACTTGAGAGGTGACACCCTGGAGACCGTGGCCACACTTAAAAAGACAGGAAAGCGTGAATCACCCAAAGAAGCAGCAAAGCCACTCTAAAATAACGTGAGTCGGTATAGTCGAGGCAAGCACTGGTGCCTGCGGGGCCCTCCTGATAGCGGGGCCATGTGCCACCGCACAGACTGCCAATGCCTCGGGCCGGTTCTGCCAGAATGAGCATGTTTTCTTATGGTATCATTACTGAGGCGTTATGGCCTGAGGTGGCGGGCCCAATTTGTGGGTAACGGCCCCGCGTCCAAGTTTAGGGCCCGATCGAGGCAGAGGGTCCCTTAATGGGGGTGGTGGGACGTTAAAAAGGAAAGTATTTTCTCACGACGTCCCGTTCACGGAGCGAAAATACTGTACCGACATGGCCACCATGGAAAAGATATGCAGTGCTCCACATAGAGCCCCTTTTCCATTTCCATGACGGCCAGAGCGGCAAGGGGAGCAGCAGCCAACAGATAAGTGAAATTCAGGGGAGGGGTTTAAAGAAAAAGTGGGGTTAGGTGGGGGGGAAGATGGCGAGCGGGGGAGTCGGTCATCAGGCGGCATAGAATGCAAGCTTTCACTGGTAGTGTCAGCCCGCGTTCCAAGCCACCTGATTGGCTGGCTCCCCCGCCCTCAGTGCTAATGTGCATGATATTACTGGTTAAACACAGAATTGGCTGGTACATTTGGGTGCCCAGAGGCAGGCACAGAGCAGTCCGGGGACAGGCAAGGGTCTGGTAACCTAGATGAGAATAACTCGACACAGGGCAAGAGCGGGGCAATCCAAAGGCAGGCAGGGTCGGCAACCGGGAATTCAGAATGTAAACAGAACGGGAAGGAAAGAGACAGAAAGGAAAGAGGCCAGGAAGGCGAGAGTAGGAGCAAAAGGGAAACCACTGACGACGGGCAGACAACAGGAGGAGAGACGAGAGGGGAACGAGAACAGAAGGGGAAGGAAGCAGCACAGAAAGGCAGAAAGGAAGCGGCAGAGAAACTGATTGAAAGGGAATTAAAGGGAGGCAAGGGAAGTAGCTACGAAAAGCAAGGGGAGCGCAGGCAACAGCAGACAAACTGGAACACAGGACGTTGCAACACGTCTGAATGCCGGAAGTGCTGAAAGAAAACAACCGGCGTCGGACGTGCTGCAACGAAAGACTAGACCGGCACCCTACGTCGTACAGAACGTGATGGAACCTGCAATGACGGACGCCGCTTACATCCGCTCCAAATCCGCCAATTACCCCAAGATGTGACAGTATGCCCCCTCCCAAGGCCCCCCTCCCCAATATGGGGGCATTGAGATTGGATCTGGGTTCCCATGAATTTTCTGATCTGGGGAATCCCTTCCAATGTACTAGGTACTCTAAACGACCCCGGCGATACCTGGAGTCACATAAATGAGCCACCTCGTACACATCATTGGAGGGATCAGAGGGAACAGGGGTGTTACCAGAGCCACGGGCCCATCTGTCCGCCACAAAGGGTTTCAGCTCAGAGGTGTGAAACACCGGGTGGGCCCGACGTAGACTTGTGGGGAGTTGAAGACAAAAAGCTACAGGGTTGATGACATGAGTGATCTTATAGGGTCCAATGAATCTGGGTGACAATTTGGAAGGGTGTACCCATCGTGGCAGGAACTTGGTGGACAGTAGCACCTTGGATCCCACTCGCGGGAACAGGTCTACGGTGTCTATCTGCCTGAGTCCTATTTCGATCTTGTGCTTCTTTTAGACAGAGCCTGGCCTTGTCGTGGGCTTCCCTAATGAGGGCTATGGAAGAGTCGACAGAGGGAACGTTAGAAACTAGTCCTGTAAGAGGAAGGATAGAGCGGGGGTGGTAACCATAAGTACAAAGGAAAGGACTCATTCCTAGTGTGGAATGAAAGGAGTTATTGTATGAGAATTCTGCGGTGGGGAGAAGCTGGACCCAATTGTCTTGTTGACGATTCACAAAGCACATGGGGTATTGTTCCAGAGTCCGCTCCGTTTGTCCATTAGATTGCGGGTGAAAACCAGAAGTAAGTGCCCTTTCGATCCCCAACTTCTTGCAGAAATGCTTTCCAAAAATGCGAGGTATATTGGCTTCCTCGATCTGATATAATTCTGGTTGGGAGACCATGCAACCTGAAAATGTCTCTCAGAAAGACCTCTGCCATTTCGGAAGCTGAGGGTACTCCTGGCAAGGGGGAGAAATGGGCCAACTTGGTGAAAGAATCTACCACCACCATTATGCAGGTGCACCCCTGGGACCTGGGTAATTCTACGATTAAATCTGTAGATAGAATGTTCCATGGACCAAGAGGTATGTCGCATGGTTCCAACAGTCCAATGGGCTTTTGCGTGGAAGATTTGCTGCGGACGCAAGTTGAGCAAGATTGGACATATAAACTGGTTTCTTCTCTCATATCCGGCCAGTTGAAATGACGTTGTAATAGTTCGAGTGTGCCTTTGATACCCCGATGACCAGTTAACTTGGAATCGTGACACAAAGATAGGGCTGTATTTCTTAACGGTTGAGAAGGTAGATACAATCTTTCCTTTACCATGTATAGACAATCCTGGATCACATATTCAGTCTTCCTGGGATGTCTCTCCACCTAGAACCTTCCCCCGGAATCTTCCTTAACTTGCTGCAGAAATGTGGACAGGATTCCGATTCTCTTGTTCTTGGGGAACATCAACTCCTTAGTCTGGTCGGATTCGGTGGAATAGTCACTACGTCTGGACAGAGCATCGGCAAGCAGGTTTTGCTCACCGGGAATGTAGGTAATATTTTTTTTTAAATTTTTTTTTTGTTTTATTGGTTAATCAACGTTAAACCTTTAACATTCATCCCTAGAAGGGTCCTCAACAGGATTCCCAAGGATAATCCTTCAGACTATACTGTCCTGGATCCCTACTGTGTCACTTTCCTCCTGATCCAGCTTTAGGGATTCAACAAACTTTAGAGCATCAAGTGTCCGCCCAACTCTTTCGACTGTTAGGAGACGCTCCCAGTATTCCTCTTCAGTTTCCAAGGAGATATTACTTGTATAACTTCCCAAATATGAGTGGCGTTTCGATGCCAAGGCTGGACATGTTAGCATCACATGCTTGATAGATTCGATTTGGTCCTCATTTCTACAGAACCTGCAGTACGCTGATGATTTTTCAATAAGTTTTCTTCTCAGTTTTACCTCACGGGAGCACCATATATTGAGTCTACAGCGCACCAGCAGGTCTCTGTAGTGTTTAGATGGAAATTTCTGTAGGTACGGTGGGAGGATGTTAAGTGCTTTGCGTTCCCAAATGATGTTAGGACACCAAGATCGTAACAGTTTGTTCTCCTGAGTTTCCTCCCAATCTTTTTCCCGTACAATTCGTTTAGCCTTGACCGGGTTACACTTCAGGATATCATCCTGGATGCCCAACTGTACCAGGGTTTCCTCACATCTCCTTTTCCACTCCTGCAGGATTATATCTTCGTTCGGTAGACCAGATCTTGCTAGAATTCTATAAGGCTGCGCCGGTTTGTCCAGGATGCATTTCCGGTATAGGGATAGGGATTTCCATATCGTAATTGAGACCATGGATTGAAGTCTTAATTCTGATCTTATGAGTACTAAGGGAATCGAGTTAGGTAGATGTAGAATCCTGCGCCAAAAGTAGGACTCACACAAGTTCCAAGTATCCCATCTTAATGCTAGAAGTGACTCTGCTCCGTACGTTAATACGGGCACCACCTTTTGCTTATAAAATGTAATGATTGGCAACATTGAGAATTTTCCATACCTAAAATGTAGGAGTACCCCTTGATTGGTCAAGGCTACCAATTTTTCACGAATCAGGGTATAGTGGGCTTGTTCATTGCAGTTCTTGTTTATCCTAATACCAAGGTATATGGTAGTTTCCACTACCTCCAGTTTTTCCTTTTCCAACATCCATGTCTGTCGTTTCCCCGCTGTTGTTTTCCCACGACGTGATTTCATGCATAAAATTGTCGATTTCTTTATGTTAATTTGCATGTGATTACCTTTTAGATATTTATTGAAGGCTTCAATTCGTCGCTGTAGACCTATAGGTGTCTGGTCAGCGAATACCACGTCGTCTGCATATAGCATCCACGGGACTTCTATTCCATTTACCTTCGGAGGGAAAGCACGAATTTGGTCTTGAGCTGTTTTCATGTCCGCCATATAGAGGGCGAAAAGGAAGGGGGCCAATGCACATCCTTGCTTAATTCCCCGTGCTGTTTTGATTTTCCTAGATAGCCCACCATTCCTAGTAATTTGAACCTGAATTGATGTGTCGGTGTAGAGAGCTTGGATCGCTTCCAGCAGGTCGGTCGGGCAACCCCAGGTACTCAGTTTTGACCACAGGCGCTCTCTGTTTACTCCGTCGAACGCCTGTTCAAGATCGATAAAAGCCAGATAGATCGTGGTCTTTTCTTTCAGTGCTTTAGCCTTTAATAAGTTTATCAAAAACAGGTTAAGGGCAGTGCCCACGCCGCTTATAAAGGCTGTCTGTCTCTCGTCCAAGATGTTAGTTTCTGAGGCCCATTTTTTTAAGTTCCTTAACAGGATGGACGCGAAGAGTTTACCGATGGAGTCCAACAATGCAATTGGCCTGTAGTTCCTTGGATTACCACGATCCCCCTTTTTAAAGATGGGGACTATATATGCCTCCTTCCACGTGGTTGGAATTTGCTTAGCTTTCATTATTTTTTGGAAAAGTGCATATATCAGGTCAGACCAACCTTCACAGTTTTCTTTTAGCATTTTGTTGGAGATACCATCAGGGCCTGCTGCCCTGGAGGTGCTGAGATTTTTAATGAGCATCAGTATGTCATCTCTATCGAATTTCAGGGCCCAGGCAGGACCCTCCGTTCTTATCTCAGGTCCAATCTCCTTGGTTTTCCCTTTAAACAACGCGGTATAATGCCGGAACCAACTGTCCTCTAAAACTTGATTGACTCCTAGTGCTGACTGGTTCCAGTCTCTATTATTAATTAAGTCCCAAGTGCATCTTGTGTTATTTGTTGATATCGCTGCCAGCATTTTTTCAGCGTCTCTTTGTGTTCTTAGGTAACGAGTTGAACGCAGCCAGTTTTTATAAGTTTGCCGGCATATCCTCAAGAGATCTTCTTTCTCCGTGCTGTTCATCTTTTTTATGAACTTGAGTTCTGTTCTGTATTGCTTTCTTCTAGTTACTACAAGTTCGTCATATGCGTGCTTTTTTTCAATGCTGTTCACTTTCGCTGGATCATACTTAACCACAAATGCTTCCAACAACCATTTGTATTCGACTGACTCTTCACCTTTATTTGAGGCTTCTTGATAGTCCTGCACCAACTTCGATATGGCTTGATTTTTTAATCTCAATCGATTTCTCCCCCACGAAACTTCGGTCTCGCTCCCTTTGTTAGTCATTGTTGTTAATCTAATGTCCCATGCAAGTTCGGTTCTCAACAGACTGTGGTCACTATTCGCTTGCTTAGTTATTGTGAAGGATTTAATCCATGGAAGCGTGTTTCCACCTACGAAACAGTAGTCGAGGCATGCAGCGGTTTTCCCGTTATGCCATGTGTTTGCACCCATTAGATCGCCTCTGGTCTGGCTGTTTAGCATCCTCATATCACGGATAGACATTTCCTTCATCCATCGACTTTCGTTTCCTCGTAGATTTTCTGTTTCCCTAATTTTACCATCCTTATCTAGAAGTTTGATGTTTAGATCTCCATTTAATACAATCAACTTATCTTTATCTTCAATCATGGACTTGTCAATTGTGTTCATGATGGATTTTAGGCAATTCTCCTGGCTCGGCATGTTTTCGCTCCAGTAAGTATTAATAAGAGTCATTTTTTTGGAGTCATCCTGTTTCTCTACTTTAAAAGCAATTGATAGAATTTGCACATAGGGATTAGGTGTCTCATGTTCAAGGACTTGCAGTGGAGAATCCAGTTTCTTTAACACCATCAGACCCCCAAATGGTCTACCTTTAGGGCCCTTTTTCGCCGGGTTAAAGTAGACTTCATAGCCTTCACATATTGGGGGTTTTCGCAGCCAGGACTCCTGAATGGAGATTAGATCGTAGTTGGCTAGGAAGCCACTATCCTTCGAGAACAGATGTTGAAATCCTCTGGTATTACATGAGACACAGTATGCAGATCTATGTTGCTCTTCCTTACTCTATTGCTTCTTCTTAGAATCACAGGTGGTCATCGTCCACAGCCGATCATTAATTTTAAGTTCTGGGTAATTCTGGTTAGATTTTCCCTTCCTTAGATTTCCCAGGTTATCTACTGTGAATCTCAGATTTTTTAATTTCTCAACAGAGTACTCCTTTGTAGGGGGTTGGTCGTTAAGGATTTTTCTTTCTTTTCTGGTTTTTTTCTCCTCTCCCTCCATCTCCCGTGCTTTTACATCGTTTTTTCTCGCCTCCTTGCTTACTCTATCATTTGATTTAAAAACATGAGCCAATGGCTTTTCCATGCCAAGTTTTATGGGCTCCGCCCTGGGTCTCCTGCCACCCATTGTTGTATCTTTTGGTTTTGAATTTTTGGTATCCCAGTCCCAATCTTCTAGGCGATAGCCCTTTTTTTTAAGATATTCGTTGGCCTTCAGAAACTTCTGTTTGATTTCATTTAAGGTAAGATGTAATATTACTTGATCCGTCCTCTGTTCCCTTGGGAATTCGACGACTTTTATGTCGTCTGTTGAAATTTCCCGAAGCGCTGTAATCTGCTTACAGAGAGACATAACATAGCATCTATTTAGAAGGGCCTTTCTAGGTCCATTAGATATAGTTTCCAACTTCAGATAGTATACTCTGGAGACCGATAGTTTCTTTTGAATTGGAGCGTACGACCTTTGTCTTTTTTTATCCACCATACAGTCCTTTTCACTGTTAGTACTTCTTTGCTCAAGGCAAGTATTATCTTGTTGAAATCGTACATTCTTTTCTTTTTGAGCCAACTCTTTCCTTTTTTGTTCCATGGTTTTGAAGCACCCGGGCTGTTCATCATTGTCATCATGATCTTGTTCGGAAGGGGCAGCTTTTTTTCTTAGCCCCTCGGTGGACTTAGTAATTGGGTTCTTTTGAGATTTCTTACCCCCTTTCGAGTATAAATCCAAATCGACCGTGTCCCAGTTATCAATTGTCTTCCAATCTGATGGACTGATTCTTCCCCACTCATCTTCATCGCTCATTTTGTCCATGAGATCAATCAGGTCACTCAAGTCCGCGGATTTATCCAAATCACCCCTTTTGTCATCCACTGAAGGCTCCCTGATTTTAGATTCATTCACTCCCTCGGCCTCCATACTATCTAATTCTCCCAACGCCAGCTCTCTTCTAGGCTTCTTAGTACATTGTAAATTTTCCCTTCTCGGAGGAGTTCTTAAATTCCTCAAGAAGGCTCTTGATCCATTCACCTTCTGTTTTAGCGTTTCATTTTTTGATTTTTTTCCATTTTCTTTAGTTTTATTAACCAACTCTTTTCCCACCCGATGTTCCTTCTCTTTTGTGATTGTGCCTGAAAAAATCGCAAAATTAGGCTGCTCTAATTGGGGTTTCGGATCTTGTTTTTGATCTCCCTTACAACCAGGTGAGATAAGGATTATTTCCTCACGAGGTGTCACTGGATCGTTACTTTGTTTCAGTTTCATAGGTCCTTTCCCTCGGTTTAGATTTTCCACCGCCTGCGAATCCACTTTATTTTGTTTATGCAAAGATCTCATCCATTTGCAGTCTTCAAGAACTGCTTCCATAAGCAGTGACTTATCACTAGCATCCCTTCTTGCTAGATCACAGAGGCGATTTTGCCAGAGTTGAGTTTGTTCAGCTTCTTTATTTATTCGTATATTCAGGTTCTGTAAGGACAGATCCATTTGCATATTTGCCTCCTTTATTTGCAAATTCGTAGTAGTAACTTCTTGTACCGAGTCTTTTATCACCTCGTAGAGTTTGAGAAAAGGCATTAATGAGATAGTCAGCGAGGTCATGATCACTTGTTGTATATGTTCCATGTCCTTTGCTCTTTCAGTTATACAGGCTTCGCTGATTAATTGGGTTATTTGATCTTTTCGTGAAAAATCCGGGTTCGGCACTAGGTCATCCATTGCCAACGTCTGGGTCATTTTAGTTATCATACGAGGTCCACCGACTGGAAGTTGCGGTTTTGGATCTTGTATTCGGCAGCCTGAGCTAGTGTTGGTCTTCTCAAGAGCAGTGTTTAGCTTCGCATTATCGCCCCGCTGATTTATGGCGGATAACTCAGAATCGGCGTTCACAAAGGATGTCCCTTTTTCTAATTCCATGTCCTATGCTGCCATCCTCTCATTTATTAAGGAGAAGCTCTTCCTTTTTTCCCTTTGAATTTTCCCCGTCAGTAACGTAAGGTCTTGCATGATTTTACTCGTGAGGCTTGAGTTACTCAGGTTAACTGGTGGCAGCAATCTGGACTTCTGAGTTATTAAAGGAGTCATCCTTTCAGAATCATTTTGAGGGTATTTGTCTAAACCCATCTTTGTAGGGTAATTCCTGTCAATTGGACGCGTCTCCATCATTGGATTTTCTAAGGTCATAGATGAACTTCTCTCGTTTGTGCCATCTTTTGGCCTCCTATCCGATTTATCATTCTGAATATTTATATGGGTTTTTTTGTTGCTTTTATCCATAAGGTCTTGGATACAGTTCTCTTCCCTGTATGGCTGGAAGATATCTATAGCTACTGGGGAGGCCTCCCAGGTGCCTAGATGACAAGATTTTTCCTCCATATCGATTATAGAATCTTGCAAGGCTTTTTCCCATTGGCCCAACTCCATGACGTCCCAATCATCTCCGTGAGTCCCTCCACTCTCAGATAATGGAGCCGTCTCGTTACTGGAGTTCTTTCTCGATTTACTAGACGCCTTTGGAGTGACGCTTTGTTTGCTCAACCCCTTTTCCTCTGTTGAGCTCTCCTTCCTGAGCTCCATGTCGAGATTAGGTTCGATAAGAGTTTCGGCAAGTTCGTCGGCACGGTGGCTCATTTGAACGTCATCATCACTTCGAGAAGTGGATGAATCATTTCTCAAATCAGTTTCGCTTCTAGCATTTGTTATTCCAGTCTCCCTATCGGCTTCCGTGTTGACCAACTCACATGTGGCCTCCCTTTGTTGATCTTCCGGGAGCAGATTGGAGTCTACTGGTGTTTTGGTACGCTCTTTTGAGGGAACCGAGCAAACACTTCGGGTAGTTGCATCTGGCTCACCACTGTGTTGAACTTTCCCCTTCACCTGGTTATTATCGTCGTTCTGGGACTTTGATGGGTTTTGAATCATAGGAGAAGGGGTTGTTTCCCCTCCTATAGAGGGATGCTTCGGGGAGTTTGGTATCAATCGTGAGTTATCTGGGTTTGGGCACATTTGAGGATCATTGTTCCCCATATCCGTGTTTGCCCCCACAGAAAGGCTCTTTCGTTTATTGCTGCAAAAAGGTAGGCGGCTTTGTTTCAACAAGGTCGCTTTCGATGAGTGCTCAGGACTCCCCTTTGCCTCTGGTGAACAGGCTACTCTTTGCCTTACCTGGAGTCTAGTTCGCAGCCCCGTTGCAGAGATGTCCATGGACGCAGGGGCTGGTTTCATCCTGTCGTGCAGCTCCTCTGTGCAGGCCTCCTAGTGGGTGAATGAATTACCAATTCTACCCGTAGCGGGGCGGTCTCCACAACCGCAAGCAGCCAAACAGCCCAACAGCCAGGTAACTCTCCAGACGAGGCCCTTTGCGCGCTCGGGCTTAGCGCCGCAAGGGTGTCTGGGTCAGTCCTAAATTCCGCTTCCTTCCTGGGGGAGGAACCGAGGGCGGGCAAGGAGGTGGGGTCAGGCAGCGCTCCGGCGCAATGATGTTTCCACTCCTGCCTCCGCACTGGGTGTCCGCGCCGCACAGGCGAACCTCAAAGGAAGCAGACTGAAAAACGACAGAGATCTTCAGTCACACAGCAGCCACAGCCCAACAGCCAGGTAACTCTCCAGACGATGCCCTTTGTGGCTCTTCTTTCACCCACACAGCTCCATGGATATGTTTGGACCAGTAGTGCACGCTGATGCTGCCTGGAAACCGATCAGATCAAATGAAAGAGCGGGGAGACCACACCGCTATGGTACCAAACTCAGCCGACCTTTCTCTGCAATTCCTGCCACAGCGCGGGCTGGCGCTCTGCATGGGGCCTCGCAGCACTGGGCGCCACAGCAGAGGAGGAGGAGGGGGGAGGGCTCTTTGCATGTGTAGGTAATATCAAAATTGAACTGAGCGAAGAAGTTAGCCCATCCTGCTTGTCTATGCCCATCTTGCATGTCTAGTGTTGTAACATTCGAACTGACGTAGGACCTGTAGGTTCTTGTGATCCGTGCAAATAGTAAATGGGTGTTCTCCTCCTTGGAGAAGGTGACGCCATTCTAAGCAAGCCAACTTCATGGCCAACAACTCCCGTTCTATTACGGAATAGTTCCTCTGACTGCTGTCAAGTGTATTAGAGTAGTACGACACTGGGTGTTCTTTTTCATTGTGCTTCTGTAACAATACCGCTCCCACGGCGGCTGCGGACGCATCAGATTCCACAATAAATGGAAGATGCTGATCAGGTTGTCGGAGAATCGGAGCAGAACAGAATAATTCTTTGAGTTGTCGGAAACTCTCTTCAGCTTGTGGAGACCAATGAAATGACGTAGAAGATTTCTTTAGGAGTGTAGTGATTGGCACTATTTGCTGTGAAAAGTTGGGTATGAATTTTCTGTCAAAGTTCGCTAATCCAAGAAATCTCTGGATGTCCTTTATAGACTTGGGTGATGGCCATTCCAGGATGGAATTGACTTTTAGAGGATCCATGGCGATACCTTCTGGGGACAGAATGAAACCCAAGTAAGAGATGGAAGAGGCTGAAAAGACGCATTTGTCCATCTTTACGGACAGATGATTGTCTTGCAGTCGTTGGAAAACCTCCTTGACATGTAAGTCGTGTTCTTCCTGAGAGGGCGAAAAGACCAGTATATCGTCGAGGTATACAATGGTAGTGTGACCAAGTAGATTGTAAAAAAAGTCGGTCCATGAAACGTTGAAATATGGAAGTGGCATTGACTAAACCAAAAGGCATCACTTGGTATTCATAAAGACCGAATGGATTCCTGAAAGCGGTCTTCCATTCGTCACCGGTCTGAATGCGGAGTAGATGGTAAGCATTGCGTAAGTCCAATTTTGTGAAGATGGTAGCTCCCTGAACAGCCTGAATGATCTCCGCGATCAGTGGCATGGGGTAACGGTCGTTTATAGTCACCTTGTTCAAGCCCCTGTAGTCAATGCATGGCCGCAGTTCATGAGTCCCCTTTTTAGGGATTTTCATGAGTCCCCTTTTTAGGGATGAAAAACAGCGAGGCCCCTGCTGGTGATTTAGAAGGTCGTATCAATTCGTTAGCGAGATTCTTATCTAAGTAATCTCAAAGGTATTGTCTTTCTTGTATAGATAGAGGGTACATGCGGCAAAAAGGAACCAAGGCTCCGGCTTGAAGATCTATGCAGCAATCCTCCGGTCTGTGTGGAGGTAGTTCTAGGGGCACCTTCTCAGTTACCACTTCCGTGAATTCCTTAAGATGAATAGGCAGACAATGAACCATCTTGGAATCAATACTTCATGTAGTCTTAACAGCTTCGAAGGTAGGTTTGGGCAGACAGTTTGTTTTACAAAAGGAGGAATGAAAGCTTAATGGGTTCTGGGACCAGTCTATGGTAGGGTTGTGCTTCCGAAGCCAACCAATGCCCAAGATGAGATGGAAGTGGGCCGCTCTGATTATATCAAAGGTGAGACGCTCGGCATGTTGCATGATGTTCCTCAGTGTATGGGTGAGAAGGCCGGAGCTCAAAGGTTCACCGTCAACACCTTCCACCTTCTGATCTTCAATCTTGGCGATGCGGTTTAAGCCTTTCCGTTCTGCCCATTGGGTATCTATGAAATTCCCAGCGGCTCCGCAATCGAGTAAGGCCTGTGTCTGAATAGTAGCTGTACCCACAAGCAAGGACACTGCCACCACCATAAGACGTGCATCTTCTGACTTATCCGAAGAAGTGACGGAGAGGGTAGCATAGGGACTAGGGACAACCCCTTGGTAGTGAGTCCCCACACTCACCGAGGGCGATCGTTTCCCGAACCTCTAGGAGGCACATCCGGACAGTCCTGAAGTAAATGGATGGATGAACCACAATACATGCATAAACTTCCTTCTCTTCGCCTCTTGCGTTCTTCCGCCGTAAGAGGGGCTCGAGTAGTTCCGATTTGCATGGGCTCTTCTCGGAAGGAGCGTGTGGAAGGAGGTGGTAACGGAGGGAGGTTGTCTGATGGGGAAGATCCATAGCCCTGGGTCTTCTTATGTTCAGCTCGCCGTTTAGATAGACGGAAATCAATGCGGAGTGTAGCTGTGATCAAATCCGCAAAAGTGAGGGGTCGGGAAATGCGTGCCAACTCATCTTTCAAGTCCTCTCTCAGGCCTCTCCTGAAAATGGTATACTGTGCTTGTTCTTGCCATCCGGCTTCTGCTGCAATTTGTTTAAAGAGCGTTATATAAGACAGCAAGTCGGTATTACCTTGCTTGATGTCTAGGAGATCCTCAGATGCCGCGTAGGTACTTTCAGTACGCAGAAACGTCTGTTGAATCAATGTTTAAAGGCATCAAAATCCTGGATTACTGGATCGGTCCGGTTGACCAGCAGGGTAGCCCAGGCCAGGGCGTTCCCGGTCATGTGTGTGATCATAAAGCCGACTTTGGCCTGATCTGAAGAAAATGCTTGTGCCCGGAAAGAGAAATGCAGGTTACAGGCGTCCAAGAACTCTTTTACTTTCTTTGGTGTGCCATCAAATTTCCCAGAGACTAAGGGAAGCGGAGGCAGATCTGTCGTAGGCTGTTCTCTTTCAGTGATCCTTTGTTGTAGGGTGGTATTGGCGCTCTTAAGATTCTGGACTTCCAAGTTCAGACTCTGAACAGCTGCCACAAGCTCTTGTATTTGCTGTGGAGTGGCCATGACGGGTTGTAGGCGTTGCAAACTGTCAGAAAGGTCAGTTATATCTTCTTCATCCACAGAAGATTCCGTCTCTCCCACCTCCCCTTCCACCTCACCACTGTCTTTCCACCGAAGTGCAGGCTTCTTTCTTCCTTTGGGTCTGGTCTTCTCCTTTTTTTTTTATGTAGGTATGGGCGACCGTGGAAAGACGCCACAGTGTCACCTTACAGGTAAACTGTGGCCTTCCTCCGCGGCCGCCTGAACGTGGGGAAACAGCCGGTGGCACAAAAAACCCCAAGGAAGTCCACACAGAGAATGTACTGAATGGGATCCAGTAATCTTGCGGAAGATCCGAGAGGAGTGAACAGATGATCCGGTCAGGCAGCGGAACAGGATACAGAGAGGGATGAAATCCCCATGAGAATTCCTCGGGACGGTAAATTGCAGAGGAAGACCCCGAGAGAGCGGGTTAGTGCAGTTCTGGACAAATACAAGAGGCAATCAGGGGACAGGCAAGGGTCTGGTAACCTAGATGAGAATAACTCGACACAGGGCAAGAGCGGGGCAATTCAAAGGCAGGCAGGGTCGGCAACCGGGAAGTCAGAATGTAAACAGAACGGGAAGAAAAGAGACAGAAAGGAAAGAGGCCAGGAAGGCGAGAGTAGGAGCAAAAGGGAAACCACTGAAGACGGGCGGACAACGGGAGGAGAGATCAGAGGGGAACGAGAACAGAAGGGGATGGAAGCGGCAGAGAAACGGACTGAAAGGGAGTAAAGGGAGGCAAGTGAAGTAGCTACGAAAAGCAAGGGGAGCGCAGGCAACAGCAGACGAACTGGAACACAGGACGTTGCAACGCGTCCGAATGCCGGATTTGCTGAAAGAAAACAACCGGCGTCGGACGTGCTGCAACGAAAGACTAGACCGGCACCCTACGTCGTACAGAACTTCCATCGACTCCAAATCCGCCAATTACCCAAGATGTGACAGTCAAATTATAATTTCAAATATCTTATCTTAAAATTATAAAACATAGAGAAACATATATGTGTGAAGTTTGTGTTGAAAGATCAGCAAAGATAGAAAGAGAAGCGTTTCAGGGTTAACGCAAGATTATACTGTGGAAGAAATTACTTCAGACACTGAAAAGAGACAACAATAATTCGGGAAACTACAGAATGATTCCAGGATTGCCAGGAGATCTAGTTAATCTTTTGAATTTGACTTGCTGAGTAAAGTGAAGCATAATACTCTACTTGGTCTCTTTCCATAGTATTTCAATGCTTGCAGACAATATGGTCTATTTAAAAGCATGGCAAAATTGTGCACAATTTTACTGTAATTATAAAATGTTTAGGTGTGGGTTCAGCGTTGATGATCAACTGGCAAATGCCTATTCTATACCGCTTCCAAATTGTGAATCGGCCTCCGTTGCACAACCTTTTAGTATGAGTCTTCAGAGAAGATATTGGTTGACGTCGACTTCAATAAGGTATATGATCAGAAAATAGTACAAGTGGTGGGAAAGTTATCTTGTGTTGACTTAATTTCTGGTGGGTTTATCGAGCATGGCAATACTCACAAGATTACTATGCCACTTCCAAGTAATGCTAAAGCCAAATTCACAGGCGTTCTTTGGCATTCTTGATAAACAATTAAGATACCTGTATTGGGGGAAGGTGGCTTCTAGGATTGCCTTATTTAAAATAAAAATGAAATATGAGAAGGAGCACTGAGCTTCCAATGTTATTTTAATGCTTTTGTTTTTGGAATTTACTACGCTCGGGGAGGGTAACCCAGGACAGCATTTGCATTAAAAAAAGCTATTATTCGAGCATCTCATTGGGAGCATGTGGTGGGTCGGAAGAAGCAGTCAGACACATTTCGGACATTCTGTACTCTCTTTAATAAAAATTATAAGAATAATGCTTACCTTTCCCTATTGCTAAAGGGAATATCCTACATATACAAAGGAACTAAATTTGCTTGTCAGATTTCAGATTTCAGAAGTCGAAAGTAAATAAGACCTCTGTCCAAACTAACTTTGACTCTACCACTAAACATAACCAAAGTAAATAGGCCAAGAGTTTGTCTCTTCTTCCCCTTTCTTCTCTTCTTCTTGGATAGACTTTCTGTATACAGGTTTCTTTTTGGCTCATATAATTCTTAGCGTAATCTCTTTTGTTAGTCTCTCTTATCAACTCTTGTAGTTCTTCAAAAGTTTCTCTTGGGTCTCGTGCTTTCTGTAGCCCTATCTTTGGAGTACCTTTCCTTCCAGTAGACCCTCACACTCTTGTCATTACATATATATTCTTCCCAGTATGTTTGCTCAGGCTTTCGCAAATTATGTTTGCTGTGATGAGTCAGACATGGGAGACGGACACATAGGTGAAGTTTTATCACAATACGCCACTTACTAAATAATAAAAGGGGTGATAAATGCCTATCTTTCCCTAACCTAAAAAGGAGTTCCCTGCCTATAAAACTAATACTAAAAGGCAAATGACCTAGTGTCCAAAGTGTCTGCCCCTCACACTAATATACACAGCAAAATCATACAGGAATTATATGGCAACTTCAACATATATCTATATATGCAAAAGTGAAAATGTGTTTGTGGCAAAGTGTTGTTCCTTATACAATTACACACTGTTTCACCAATCTCCACCAAATGTTGCATAGTTACCTGTTAGAACCCTCCGGGCATTACTGGCTACATGACATTTGGACACCCCACTCGGTTCCCCGGATTTCAGCATAAATCAAAATGTGTTTGTGGATTTGTGGCTTGGCAAAGCGTTTTTCCTAATGCAATTCCACGCCTTTTCACCAATCTGCACCAACGTTTGCATAGTTATCTGCTAGGAACTGTAGTGTGATGAGCAAAAACATGCGTAGGTGCATAAAACCCCTGAGCTAACCATATTCCATATTATGCCTATAGCCTGCTACATTAGGAACTATAATTAATAGCTTATTCAAGGAGTATACTAAATGCTGGCAATCATAGCCTTATGAGATGGCTTAGTAATGCGTTAATGGTGCTTAAACACCTAGCACAGTGAGTTATATTCATCACAGAAAACATAAGCCCTCATGAAGTTGCTTGCAGTGGGTTAATCGTAATACTTCTATTCAGCTTCTACTTTCGCAGTAAACAGACACTGGGTTGCACAGGGAAGCAAAGCTGAAAGCACACTGACTTTGGCAGATGCAGATAAGACTACATTCATAAGGAACGCTTCCAAGACATGGAGGTGGGTAAGAGCAGTTTGGGTCAGTGCAGAATTGGATTTTTCCATCAAAAACATGTTATGCTCCTCACAAAGGTTTTAGAAGGTTGTGTCACTCTGATACACAGGCGTGCCCAATAAGAATGGATGCACACATTAATCGTGAAGGACTCATCCGCGGGCTTCGCTGGTGCACGTGTGAAACGCTCGGAACTAACACCTTCCCCAGTTTCAGAGGTCCTAGATAGTCACATCCCACCACCGTGCTGGTTTTAGTGAGGGGGTAACGCCAGTCCCAGGAAAGGGGTGCCAGGCGCGAGGGTCCTAGCTGTGACAGTATTCCAGAATACATGGGAACTTAAGCCCTTGTGCTCTATGTAATTGCGATTAATAACTTGCATTCTTTCCATTTTACTAAAATGCCTGTTCATTTATATTACCTGCTTATTGTCAAATAAATGCAAGTTTACCATATGTTGGTTGAGTTTCTTCCAGAACGAGTTTGTGGTGTATCGCATTAAATTTGAACCTGGGACAGAGGGGTGTATTCGGCTGGTCCCAGAAGTGAGCTCACACCCTTCATATTACAGGACCCTTTGGAAATTACTGGCTACATGACATTTGGTCACCCCACCCTGTTCCCCGGATTTCAGCACAAGTCAAAATTTGTTTGTGGGTTTGCGATTTGGCGAAGCATTGTTCCTCATACAATTCCATATTATTTCACCAATCTGCACCAAATTGTACATGGTTACCTGCTAGGACCCGCCAGACATTATTAACTACATGACATTTGGACACCCCACCCTTTTCCCTGGATTTCAGCGCCTTCACACCTGAGACGGTTGCCTGAAATCGGCAAAACATCAATGTGGTTGAAGAAGGGCTGGTCTCGACACAAACAAAACTCGAGGTGCAGGCCCTAGGATGCACAGTTTCCAAGATATTTGCACCGCAATGCACCACAACGAATTGCACCACGCCAGGGTGAGGCGACATGTGGGGAGAGAGCACAGAAGGTACCAGTATGCAGCAGCACACCAACTCTTGCCTTCCCCCAATGTCTGCTCCAGGGTATGTCAGCCAGCCACACGTGCCCATTTTCAGTGCAGTTTACTCCAGGGTGCAAAGCACATCAAGCGATAAGTGAATTGGAATAGCGACGTGCAGGATCAGTGTTATCATGTCTGTTTACAGAACCCATTCAGTTAACGGGTATTTCTGCTAGTACAAATATAAAGAAAACAAGAACTCTTATGATCCGGGTTGTATGCCCTTTCCGTAGAGCAATTCAGAATGGGTTAACTCAAGTTCATTGTCAAGTGGAATATACCATTCTTTGTATCCAACGCGTCCTGCACCTGGCAAGGAGACTTCCATATGTCTCTCATGGTCAACAGTTATTAAAGTTTCCACTTTGGCAACTCAAAGTCTCTTTCTTCATAGATCAAAAAACTTGACAAGTCAACAACACAAAGATTCCTTTCTCAGAAGACGAATCACTTTCCACCATGTTACATTTCATCTTCAGAAACAACACCTTTATCCGGATAGACCTTTCATCATTTTTACTTTAGACAGGATGGTTATGCAGCAGTTCATGAAACACAGTGGTGGAACTGCAGTTCTTTTCCGCCTTCTACTTCAATTCTCTAACTTCTTTTCACACAACCCACTGGATGTTGACAATGTGATTTACAATGTTTAAGTTTGCTGCATTCAATTTGCCCTGCTATCTCTTGGATCTAGCAATGCAGGGAACAAGGCCCCTTATTTGAATATTCGTTTTTCGTCAAATTGTATCCATTTTGTTTTGCTTCTGCCCTTCTTTCGCTTGGGCAATGCGGGTTACAATCTTTTCGTATGGGCCTCTCGTTTCCCATAAATCGCATTCACTTCGTTTAGAAATTGTCCCTTTTTGGTTTGGACAATCGGGGTTACAATCTGCTTCTGTTCGCCCTCTCGCTTTTAAATCATTACATTCAGTTTGTTCGAATTGAAAACTGTTTGGTATTAAAAATGAGCTTTCTTGCAAAGCGGTCTGTCTCGGAGTGCCCCGGTGCTAACTCGATTAGGCCAACTTACCGGTTGCGTCTGGAGTCTCCTCTGGACCTGCTTCCTCTGCTGCCCTGCTCATCGGGTTGTTCCACACGACTGACTGACGGTCGGCTTCCAGCTGGCAGGGCAGTCTGTCAGTAGAGCTCTCCCAGCTCAACACGTGCTCCTGTGCAGTTCGCTCACCAGAGCGAGACTCAGGACGCAGAGAGCAGTTCTCTTCTTTAGGGCAGCCGGTCTCAGCAATGCTTCCTGCTGTGCGTCCTCTGCATCTCTTTTGGGCACAGGGACTTCTTGGCGTCCCACTATGGATTAAGCAGCGACGTTGACCTCTGCTTCACACTGCTTCTGATGCTCCTGCTGTTTCTGCTTAACCCGCACCTGAAGGCCCTTTAAACATTTAAATGTCCCGCACAGGTGTGGGTTATTAAAACCACTAGACTGCATAGTACGGTTTGGTAACTCTGAACCTCTCGTCCCAGTACTAAGAGCATTATGGGACTGGAAGTCCATAATATTCTTAGTTGTATTAACATGGATATCTTCACTCTGACAATACGCCATTAATACTGTGGAGTCATTAGGGAAATTATTCAGAGAATACACCCATTCTTCCTGACCTGAGTCCCCTCACATGTGATCCTCCTGCAGAACACCACCCCCACGGTCAGGATCAGGTAGCGTCTGCTTTTCCCTGGCCACATGAGAAGGGTCCCAGGCCACATTCTTTGGGATGAACACCTCAGGTTTGTGACATTGCTTTAATTCCCTTTTAGGCATTTTTGCCAAGGATTCACCCTCGGAGGCTGTTTGCCCTTTTATCTTGTTAACTGGCAAGCTTAATCTTGCCTTTCTTGTTATGTGTTTTTGGGTTATACTTTCTCCAGCCTTCAACTCTACAGATATAGGGTGATTGCCCTTACTTCCAGGGTGTTAGTTCCCAGTCTCAGTTGGCTCTGCACATGGGTTGATTAAATCTCCCTTTTATATATTGCTCGCTTCCCTTGAAAACTGCTTCTTTCAATGCTATCTCATCCTTAGGACTGGGACGAGTTTTTTCTTCAAGTGACACCGGTCTTCTCCGACCAGGTCGTTCGTATTTGCTTGCTTGTTTTTTTACAGTTCCAATCATTCAATTTGATATTTTTGCTCTCGTCCTTAGGACTGGGGCGAGTTTCTTCATGCATATAATAATTCCTCTGTGTCCTTACACTATTCCTGATTCCCCCTGTACCTCTCGTCGTACGGGGAAAGGTTGCAAGGCTCCGCTGTCACTCGGGTACTGCTTCTCACGCTCCCTGCTGCTCTGATTGCCATTCTCAGTTTCTCATCGGGTGCCTGCCTTCTCCAAATGCTCACAGACGGAAGTTGTTTAGGCTTCCTGTCTCGGTAGTCTCGGAGTGGTTCTTCGGGTGTCCTGCCCACTAGTCTGTAAGCGTGGTTATGCCACTACCATGTATTTCTTCCCTCTCTTCCTTCTCTTACTTCTCCCTTTGCAGTTGCATACACCGGGGCTCTGGCGTCTCGAACTGTGCTTCTCTGACTCTTCGAAAGTTGCAGGCTCCACGATCTGCATTGATTCCACCTTCACACGGCACGATGATGTCAGGGGACTTCCTCTGCGCATAGCACTCTCCTTCTCTCCTTCTGTTCTGAGTCGTCCCAGTTAAATACATGTCTCTGGTTAAAGAGACATTGTTCTTTCTTTTTACACATATGTTTCTTTTCACATTGTCTTCAGCCAAACATAAAGTTTCCATAATACTCTTCATAGAAGATAGTACCATATATGCAGCTATAGTAGTTGACTTAGGGAGTTCACCACAGGAGCGGGAGTCCTTTCCCCAATGGTGGAGTCTCTTCCGTTGAGGTCCCACCTGCTACGCTCACCTCCTTAGCCTCACAATGTGCAATTTGTCACAAGAAACATATAATGACAGAAAGGGACACAGACAATGCTGGCAGAGCAGGACATGTTTTGCCCTATTGTTAGTACAAATGTGTCCATGACTGGATGCCTTCTCAGCAACCCAGTCGGGGAATATTTTATGATTAAATGTTTTTGGTTAGACGTGTACTGACTAAGGCACTTTTGTCTTCAATCCCTTTGAGAATCAGTGAATGGGGTCCATACCTTTTAGATATTTATTAAAAAAAAGTGGTTTGTAAAAATGACCATCAGCTTATCCTTGACAATCAACTCCCAAACCTTTACATTCAAATGATTGATAATGGGTCCTTGAGGTGACTTCATATGCTTAGCAAGGGTTATGTTGGCAGAAGTTGTTGTGTATGTATGACCATAGTCTTTGTCAGTTTAGTTGGCTTGGATGTGAAAGGCGTTCCATCACCAAACAGTGGGCCCAAGCATTGTAAACCTTCCCTACTCTACCGGTCAGAATATTCTGGGCAATAGCTGTGAAAAACCTGAGGGTGTTTCACTACTCAATCCCTGGAGATCCCTTATTCAGGTGGTCAGGGAAGGGCCATCGCTATTGGATCCCGACCCTGGGGGTGGACAAGCGAATGAGGATCACCTGGGTAGGGGGTCCTTGGGGTATGGGGAAGAAACACTGGAAGACAAGACATGGTATCCCCCATTTCCTGACAATTGTTTACCGCATATTCCCTCTACCCTTATGGGATACTACAACTCCCATAATTCCCCCTCATTTCTGTGTCAGCCCAACTACTGAGACGAGGAAGAGGAAGACTGAGGTTAGGAAGATAACCCCTAGAAATATGCAATGTTCCTGTCCGGGTAATGAGGCCAGGCAGGGTCAGGCATTCAGTCATAATCACACACACACCTGAAACACATTGACGGCTACTCAGAGTATAAGAGGTGGATCCTAGAGTCACACAGTGAGCGAGTTGGAGCCTGAGAAGGCGCACAAGTTGGAGGTCGAGCAGGCAGACGGACTGGGTTGCCTAGAAACCCTGAAATCTGTCAGTGGAGAATTAAGTGCAGAGACGCAGAAGGCCTGAGAGGAGAAAAGGCAGCAGGAGGCGTGGCAAGATTAGGTTTGACACAGACAGCTTTATTATTTTGACAGACTGACTTTGACATCCTTTAGTTTAATTTGATGGTCGAGTCTACTCCCATTATAGAGATAGGGCCAAAAAGGAAGTCTCCAAACTCTGTTAAAGTTAAATAAAGGTTTTCGAAACTGTTCATTTGTGTCTGTCTGCCTTTTGAAACCATGCCTACCTCACAATTCCCTGGGGAAAAGTCGCTTTAACCAATGTACCAGGGTAACGAACTTGGTTAAGTTGGGAATCCAGTTTTTTTTCCCTATTCAACCCATATGCTCAAGATCGCAATGAATGATTGGAGGAATGCACTTAATCACACTCTGAGAAACTACACTACAGATCTTGCTATCGTTCACTGGACTCTCCTGACATCTGTTCCAGTGTCCGGATCAGTTGCAAAGCAATACAGTAGTTTTCTTTGCTGGGAGCCCAGACTCCTCCATTGATGTATGTAGCTCTTAGTAAAACCCTTACTGGGAACCTGGGTGATGATTGTATCCTCCATATAAATTCATAAATGAGTTTTGGATGTTGTTCCATCTGTTCGTGTGCTATAATAAGGCAAAGTTCCCAGAAAACATAAAGGGCGGGCAGCACTAAATTCATTTTTTGTGCTGCAATTATACTTAGCCAGGAAATGTTCTACTTTGTGCCATTTAATTAGGAATTGTTCAAGGTGTCAACACGGCCTTTGTATATGACAGATGGCAAACTGGTGATATTGACCCCTTAGTATTTGACTTTGGTGTTGCCACATGAGAAATTAAACATGTCAAAAGGTGTTCTAATTATCTCTTATTTTAAGCATGGCACTGCTTTAAAAGCCTGCAATTTATTTACCACCCAGAGGAGGGATTACGTTTTATTTCTTAATTTCAAAAGCACATTGTATATTAAAAAGTGCCATCAAATGAGGATTTTGAAGATTTTCGAATAACTGCATGTTCCTGTTTTGTCTTGATGTATGTCCAAATTATTCTAGGCGAAGCTTGAAGATTAAGGGGGAAAGAGTGCATCCTTAACCAGGGACATGTATGCTACACAGGCCCGGCTACAGGAATTTTCATCTGAGTGGGCCTTGTTTGCGATATAAAATGTCCATTGGTTGTGGGTGTAGGAGCACCGTAAATACATGAAGCCAGATTTCCCAGATCCATGATCCAGCAAAAAATGTCTTCCTGGATCCGGAACAATCCATTTGCACCCTCCATTTGGTTTAGTCTATTGGACTGCTTCACGCAACCTGGATTTAAACCCAGGTTGGTAGGACAAGGGGCAAGACACTTACCCCTAAGACTACTTGAATGTCTGATCAGTCTGCTTGTTAGGATTGCACTCATTGGCAGAATTTAGGCAAAGAGATTCATGGGCAAGACTGACAGAGGGCCATGGGTAGGCTAGGTATGGGGGTAGAGCTTAGGGTGGGAGTAGTTAATGGATGTCACTAGTGTGACACATGTTCCATGCTTTTAAGTGGTTTGGCTGATAGTGATTTCCCAGGATCACTCAATTTGTTCAAGGGGGGAATCTGCTTTCCCCCTCCATCCTGCATACCTTCCAAAATCAAATGCTCTCCCGTTACCTTTCCAAAGTGTTCTGCTCTCCTCTTACATCCACTCCTTTGTTCCCTTCCATAAACTCCCACACTACTTTGACTTTCCGTTTGCTACTCACTTCAGCATCCCCCCATCCCCCTTCTCCATAAGGAAAGCTATTGTCAAAGCATGAAAAATTGACAACTGTAAAGATCCTGAGAGGTGAATCACAATTAATCATGACCTAGGAACAAATGTTATGTATCTTTTTTTTTAAAGAACTGCTAATGAGAAGCAAGCAAAATAGTGTGGCAAAATCAATGTATCTATTTTTCCCTCCTTTCCCATCTGCTGTCCCTTATTATATCCACTCCTCCTTCACCTTTTACCCTCAGTCACCTTCCACAAGCTCCCCTGACCACCATCCCCAACTACTGCTACTTCCCCCACCATGCCTTCTTGGTCTGGCTCAGAGAATCGAGGATGATGCCCCCTCTTCTTCTGTGACGGCCGAGCAACAAAGCCCCCAGTACTTATTCAATCTCAGATGGTGTTCGCTCATCAATGCTTCCCTGAACTTTGTGGCTGCTCCCAGCAGGCCACAGAGGAGGGGCTTGTGTTTTTGCCATATTTTTGTGAAACACAGAACCCCCTCCAGAATACTGAAGCAAGGAATAGGATATGTTATTTCTTAAAAAATTACATTTTACTGCACATTTTATTTTTTGTTGCATTTTTTCTACACATTTTAATTGAGTTGAGGGTGTGCTAGTATACAGGTGAGAGAGCCAGGGCAGGCGGTGCGGGTTCAGAAGGCATATGGTGCAGGTTTAGGGGTTTCTGGCACCATGATATAGCTCCAGGTGTGGCGTGGCAGGGAGGTGGGGAGCCATTATGTCATTTTCATTTTAAATTATTTTTTTTAATTGTGATATAGCCGAGACAAATGACTTTTCACAGTACCAAACATTAAAATCACATACAACAACCCATTTTTCATAAAAAGAAACAAGAAAATTAAATACATTAATTCATTTTGGTTATAAAACCTAAAACTCGAATAACTTTCAAGACTTCAATGGTCAAACTTATTTCATGTCCAGCTATGAGTCTTTTCCAAAATAAGTCTGATGACAACCAGTCCATATCTCCACAAACCTACCCAGAGAGCGAGCTTGCAGCTCCCCAGTGCCCCTGCAAACGAACAACAAATGATCTGAAGATTGCAGTATCATCTCATTGCAGAAACAGCACTGAGTGGGTCCAAGCAAGGACTTATCACGAACCAAAGGGATTTCACCTGTATTAATCAAATTCAGGTGAAATCTTAAAAACTCAGATCTCATAATTGAGCTTGGGAAGCATGTCAAGTATTTTGACAAAAAGCCTCTTGGCTTATCATAAGTCGACAGGGATCTGAAGATGGTCAGACCACGCATATGTGTTATAGTTTGAAGCCAGTCCGTTTGTCAGACCGCCAACTTGACACCGGCTGGTTTTATAATTAAATCATTCACTGAACGATCACATCGCTGCAGGATCTTACAAACATATTTATCCAACTGAGACAAAACAGTACTGGAAGTCTTTTTTTAAATCAGAAAACACATCCTCAACCAAAGAGTCCGCCCACGGCGTAACTATACTTCTATAGAGGGTGATCATTTTCCAGTCCATATGCATTTTTAATGATGAGAGCCCTGGTTCATATCATATGGGACCACCCTTCTTCAAAGAGTTGTTAGAGACAATCGACATCACCAAACCATTCAAGGATGTGGAGAGACCTCTCCTATATCCTATCTGCAGCTTCAAAAGGATATTTTTCCTCCTCATACAATCTGCCAGGTCCCTCAATACTGCGCCTGCAAAATCTTTTTTCCAGTATGGCGATTGGGCGAGAGTTGGCAGGATCAGCCCGATCGCCCTTCTTATAGATGGGAATAATGACAGCCGACCTCCAAGACTCCAAAACTGCACTCCTCAGAACTTCCCCAAAAAGATTAATTAAGGCTTTGGACCACAGATCAACATCGGATTTCAGCATGGAATTAGTTAGTTCCATTCGGACCAGCAGCTCTAGACGATGGAGAACTTTTAATCAGATCTGCTATAATATCTTCGCTCAACAAAAAATATATGTAATTGTCTGGTGCATACTGTTTATAATATGCAATTGTCCGTGAGGACTTCTTGTTTGACGTGTTTGCTTTGATTTTCTGTTGAATGTCACAATTTTGTTCAATAAATGGCAGCCTTTTATTTTCCAAAGAAATGTGTGTGTGTCTCCTTGGCGGCCCCTGACACCTGCACTGCCCATCTATTAAACCAGGAGTGAGGCGTTTTGGAATAGATTTTACTGCAAACTGAATCACTTGTAGGGGCACCAAATGTTGCCAGGTAAGGCACAGTGACATTGAGTGATTTGCCCATGATCATACACTTTGGTTAAGTGGTAAAGCCAGCATTTGAGCATAACCTTTCATTTAGGTGCTTGACCGCACATCTTCCCAGCTCAAGTTGGTACATATATGTGTTGAAGTTTGATTTTTAATACATACAATAATACTGATTTGTATACATATTACTTTAAAAATGCACAAGTCACATGATAAATCAACCTGGCAATGTTATGTTGAAGGTTCTTATGCAGCGCACTGTTGCCATCTGCGTGGTCTCTTGGATGTATACATCACTGTAGAAACATGCTGATGAAAAAGTAAAGGAGTCATTTTGTTTTTAATCCTGAATTGGGCGGAGAGGTGGGTCTACTCCTGTTTGCACATGGTTGCAAAAGAGCCCCTCCATGCAATATTAATTGTTTCCACCAAGTACTGTAAAAATAAATAGTAAAACAAAGGCAAAATCGCCTTTGTGCTTCATTTTGCATTACATGTCTAGAAAAGTATAAAACCTAACCACAATTAACGATTGTGGCAGCCATCTACAATGGATTTCTTTGGAAACTGCCTCCTTTTACCAGGTCTATATATCCAGTGGCTTTCATGGGAATACATTGGTTTTCCACCAGCATAAAAATACATGCTGTTGGAAAACCTATCAGATTTAGCACAGGGGCTAACTGTAAGAGCTTGCAAAGGGGTTAAGTCAGCTCTCCTCTCCAACCTCACCTGCTAAATCGCAATCCTGCACCACATGAAAAGTGTTGGTAAATCTTTTAGCATCACTTTTTCCACTTAGCTTGACTTGGAAAGTTACTCCCTATGATTGTAGCTTTATTTTCCCCATCCTGAATGGACGTCTGCATGTTCCAGCATGCAAATTAATGAGAGCTTACAAAAAATCTTATACAGACACAAAGTAAACTGAAATGAATGTCCAGGTCATTGTTTCACACAGCTTGTTCTGTATGTTCTGTAACCCATCATTTCTAATCACCCAACAATCACACTTAAATAACTTATTAAAATCTTATATAACTTTAAGAAAAAAGTGCCCCAGCAATGTTAAATTAGATTTTTCAATGTCAAATCACTTCCTGTTGTAAATAATCTGCTGCCAAGACACATTAAAACGATAAGACCTCACTGGGAGGGCATGTGCAGCTCTGGCTACTTGTCTTTGAGGGGAGAGGGGCACAGCTGCGGGGCTAGCATGGGCATTTGTCCCTTGTCTGACTGTTAAATCCACCTCTGATTGCACTCTGCAAGTAATATTTAAATGCTACTTTTAGATTTAAAAGATATATGCCCATTTTATACTTTACAAGCAACATCATAGGTAGAGCTCCTCTCTTATGTTCTTGTCCAGATATTCATGATTACTCTTGTGAAAGGCAAATGTTTATTGGGGGGTGGGAACAATCCTCCCATCTCGCTCCCTGCCCCCTATCACTGGTGGGATCCCACAGTAAATAATTTCCATTTACGACACTGCCTAAACACCCAGCCCATAATACCCTCTAAACACCAAACCCAGCTCCCAAATCATGCTACTAGGCAACCTCAACCTTGGCTTCCCAAACCCAAATGATACTGCTGCCAATACCTTAGCCAACTGTTTCTCAGAACTAGAATTCTCTCACTGTGTCACCAAACCCACGCACAACAAAGGCAGAATCCTCGACTGGATTGCCGACCTCAATTGCAAAACCAACATCATCTTCAATTCACCTTGCGCTTGGACGACCTCCACTCCATAATGTTCATCATACAATCCTGCACACAACCTCACATAGCCAAAGCTCTAGCTCCTCCAGCACTAACAAGAAATAACAAAAATATGACACTAAAAAACATAATTTCACTCAAAAACTGAAACAGACCCATTGAGTCTCGAGAGGATAGCTCAGCTGCAACGTGCTCGCCTTGGAAGCAAGACGACACGAAGCACCACAGGTTCGATCACTGGGTCTGTGCTTAGAATCCTCTGGGTATTAAGCATGTTATGAATAAACTATCATATCATAACTTATCATATCCGCCTTCGTGGACCTCTACAACCAGACACTCCATCGAGCCATTGATGCTATTGCTCCGTTGAAAGCATGGAAAGCCAAGCTTCAAGCGCACCTCCACAACTGGTTCACCCCTAGCCTTAAAATCCTACGTGATAACAAAAGAAAGGCTGAATCTGATTGGAAAAAATCACCCCTCTACCTCTATTAGAGACACCTTCCTAAAATCTGCAAAGGGATACAAACAAGCCATCCTACAATCTAAAAGTGAATCCTTCAACAACAGAATCTCTAATGCCAAATCTGGTGCAAAAGAACTATTCAAAATCCTTAGAGAGCTGGAATCACTTATCCCTCCCACTGAGACCTGCACCAAAGACAAAATGTGGTGCTCTAAAATACAAGCAGCCTTACTAGACAAAATATTACTGCTACAGACTAAAATAGAAAAGAAAAACTTAACATTAGTTCTGACACAAGCCTTCCTAACTCCAAAAATCCAGTAGGGAAACCTTGCATCCCTTTCAAATTCTCACCGCTATCCATCCCAGAAGTGGAGAATATAATCGTTGGCCTAAAACCATCTTGTTGTCAGGGCGACTTATGTCCTGCAACTATCATTAAAGAAGCAGCGAAAGAACTGGCACCTGCCATCATGTCTTTTATAAATTCCTGACACCAAAGTCCTCATCCCTATCTCGGGCAACCACCATAATAACTCTAAACTACTAAACAAAATCTAGCTCATCATTCAGGCATGGATGGCCACACAAGGCCTCTGCCTCAATGATGAGAAGACTGAACTGCTACTGACCAGCCCCCAAGCCAATCTAAACAAAATAGACACAACCTTAAACACATTCACCATAGACGGCATAAATATCCCGGTCTCTAAAATTGTCAAGATGTTTGGTGTCTATCTTGACTCTAAACTAACCCTAACGAAACAAGTGAATGCCACAGCCTCAGCCATAGCATACACTTGTAAGTTTATAAACTCATGTAGACCTTTCCTCTCAGGGGCAAGCTGCTCTACACTAGCTAGAGCGCTTATATTATCCAAATTGGATTACTGTAACGCGCTCTACCTGGGCACTAGCAAACGCAACTTGAATAAGCTTCAGGTCCTTCGAAATAATGCCCTCATAGAGGCCTTCAACATACCCAGATCTTATCATATTTCTGAAATGAGACGTAACTCCAGCTGGCTGGCAATCACAAACAGAATCTCGCTCAAAACTTTGACCCTCATTCATAAGTGTTACGCTCACCTGATCTCTGCGGGGACGTTGGGGCACGGTTGAAGCCCTCCCTGGACTTGGCTCCCCTGGATTCGGGTTTATCCCCAGCTGATGTAGTGTGGAATGTTCTGGTAGCTGGCAATGCCCTTGGGAGAAGGTAAGAGGCAGTGAAAATGCTGCAGCTGAATTGCGATCCCCCTCGAACCCCTCTTGCCAGAATGAGAGGAGCATGCGTTTTCCCATAAACTCTCACCTGTTGTTTTGTAAAGATGAGCTCTCCGTTCTGCTTCTCTTCAGCAGGGGTGCTGTAGATAGACCTAGTTGCTTCACTGGTCCGTATATGTGATGGCCCAGACCGGCTGCGACCAATCCACTTTGGAGGTAAGTGTTCGTAACAATGATTATTGTCTGTATGCTTTTGCAATGTCTTTCCCAATGATTCTTGTCCGTAATTCTTATAATGTCTTTCCTTTTCCCTATAGGTGTGAAGATGGCCACGCTGCTTTGCGGTGTTGGAAGCGAGACCACACGTTGCCAGAAGGGGAATGGAGCGGCCACACTAGAAGTTACGTAGGGTTTCAAGGTGGTACGCAAGGCTTAGGTATTGCGCAGCCAAGCTTTAAATGTTTATGCAGTTTCTAACCTTGTGCGTTCCTTTTTTCTTGCATGGATAGCCTGGCGTCGGAAGATGGAGAGCGGCGATCTGAGAACCTGTCAGCGGCTGATAGATGGAAGATCGTGAGGATGCTGGACAAGAAGAAGACTCCTGCGTAGGTGCGCTCGGACAGGTGAGGATGAGACGAGCTGCAGGCGATGGATTTTCAGAGACAGGTAAGATGCGCGCTGTAGATGCTGAGTTGAAGATAGCGGCGCTTCGAGCGATGGTGTGGCTGATTTAGGTAAGATGCGCGTAGCAGAGGTAGAGTTGAAGTAGCTGCGCTGTGAGCGATGGTGTGGCTGATTTAGGTAAGATGCGCGTAGCAGAGGTAGAGTTGAAGTAGCTGCGCTGTGAGCGATGGTATGGCGGATTTAGGTAAGATGTGCGTCGCAGAGGTAGTGTTGAAGTAGCTTCGCTGTGAGCAATGGTCTGGCTGGATTCAGGAAAGATGCGCGCTGAAGATGCAAAGCTGGAATCAGGTAGGTGCACGCTGAAGATGATGTCCAGGACCTGATGAGATGCTTGCTGAGCTGGAAACAGGTAAGATCTTCAGACGGTGGTAAGCGTTACGCTGTACACAGCAGACTAACCCAAAGCCTCTACATGCGGGTGGGGATGGCTCAAATAGCCTGGCCCCAGCTGGGGATGGCTCAAATAGCCTGGCCCCAGCCACTCTGCTTTAGCTCCGCCTTGTGGCCCTACCTCACCACTCCCATAGACTTCTGCACGTGCCTTCCAATGCTTTCCAATGGCCACGCTCGGCCTGGATGCACGTGCTTTGGACACAAAGTGTGCCGAGCACACTTTCTTATGAGTCTGGCGCCAAAGGCACCAGGACAGGGTCCATTTGGACCCTTTGGAGAATGAAAGAAATGGTCCTTGGTTAGTGGCCATGACAATAAGTGATTATCTAACTCAGCACCTAACTACCTTGTGTGAAAATATGGCAAAAGGCAATCCAACCGACCTACGAGGTCAGCGCAACTGTACTGTCTCTCAATGGCGAGATACAACCAACAAAAATCTGGAGGCAGTAGTTTCCCTGTCCTCGCATTCAAACTGTGGAACTCCTTACCCACAAACAAGAACAGAACCACCATTCCCATTATTCAGAATTAAAGCCAAAAACTGGCTTCCTTCCCAGGAAACTGACTAACCTACAACTAACCTTTTCCTCCCAACTGTATATAATCCCTTTGCATCACTGTTTGTAATTACAGTACTTTGCTGATACAACTAGGCTATATGTCCCTATTTCTTTACTGTATATAATCTTCTGTATCACTCCCTTGCTTATGTACCCTGCCACTGTAACTTTGCACCTATGTAACCAAAGTAATGTGCCAAGATGCCTGAGGGCTTGGTGCGCTATACAAATAAATAAATACAAAATACAAATATGACCGACTATAAACATGATGTGTTCTGTTTGCATTCAAACTCTGTTAATAGTTACTCAAACAGTATGAGGTTATCAAGTCAGAACGTATCAGTTAGAATCATGAAAAGTTGTGTCAGGGCAGGCTAGACTTCCACAAGGACAAAGCTATGTTGTATTATGGCCAGAACCCCACTTGTAAGTATGCATGAGAATAAGATCTGAAAGTGGGCCATACTTGTCATCCTAGCCTTGACATGTTCACGTAGGACCTTATTGTATTAGTACAGTGATGATTGATTCCCTAGGTGTAGCAAGTCACTCACATCTGGGCATAAACACTTTCACTTACTGAAGCCAACTATCTCGCGCTCTGAAACACTTGTGTACGAGCGCGATAGAAATAAAATATCAATCAATCAATCAATCAATCAATCAACATACATTGGCAAAGCCAACAGCTTGGGCTTTTGAGTAGGCATGGGATAGGCATCTGCCAGGTACTGCCATAAGGGTATCACCTGGACATGAGATGGAAACAGCTGGACACTGGTGCAAGTACCTGGGCGTATGATGTCACTTCCTGGCAAATGTCTGTCTAATCAATATATATATAAAAGTCCAAATTTGTTTGTGGTAGGATTTGTGGCAAAGCGTTGTTCCTTATACAATTCCACACCGTTTCACCAATTTGCAACATAGGACCCTCCCGACATTGCTGGTGACATGACATTTGGACACCCCAACCTGTTATCTGGATTTCAGCACAACTTAACATTTGTTTGTGGATTTGTGGCTTGGCAAAGTTTTGTTCCTTATACAATTCCACACTGTTTCACCAATCTGCACCAAATTTGGATAGTTACCTGTTAGGACCCTCTGGACATTACTAGCCACATGACATTTGGACACCTCACCCCTTTCCCTGGATTTCAGCTCCTTCACACATGAGACGGTTGCTGAAATCAGCGAAACATCAATGTGGTCGTAGAAGGACGGGCCCCGACACGAGGAACAAAACTTGAGGTCCAGGCCCTAGGATGCACGTTTCCAAGATATTTGCACCCCAATGCACTGCAAAGAACTGGGCCACGCCACAGTGAGGCATCAGGTGGGGAGAGAGCACAGAAGGTCTCAGTATGCAGCAGCACACCAACTCTCGCCTTTTACGCTCACCTGGCTCCCACAGAGGCGTCGATCGGAACTGGACAGCTGCGGTCTCCACCAATGTGACGCGTAGGGCCGAGATGACGGACTGGACTGCCCCAACTAGCTTCGTTTGCTTGGCCCGTAGGAATATTCTTCTGCAAATGGAGAAAGGGAATTGACCACCTGTGGAGTTGAGCGTAAATCCCCCCACCCCCACTGTTCTCCCCACAGATCACCTTTGATGTCCCCTCTTATAGTCTCACCTGATGGTTTGAAAAGATGAGCTCTCCATCCTGCATTGAGCGCAGGGGCGCGTTGATAACCAGTTGCTTCACTGGCTCGAAGGAATTGGTGAGTTCCAGAACAATATTGACTCTGAGATTCCGGGCAAGACACCGTAAGTATAAAGTTCATAAGAGTTCAAATGCCTGACTTTCAATCTTGTCCAATTCCTTGCAGGTTGCAGCTTGACCCTAATGAAGAGTTCCACGTGGCAACCGGTAGTATTCTGGTAAGGATTTGTATTTTCCAACACAGTTCGATAAAATAATGTCAATATGTAACCTGTTGCTTTCTCCCTTATTCAGGCGCTGAGAGAAAGTATGAAGTCTTGGGGAATAATACCTCCGGCGGTAAAATCAGGTAAATCTATTGTGGTGAGGAGGGTTCCCCTTGTTAGTCCCTTTGTTTCACCTTGCTGTCCTTTTGTTTCCCCTTAGGGGCCGGGGTTCGGCGAAGATGCAGTGGAAGCTGCGCCGACCCGTGAGGAGGAATAGTACCCCCGGTGGTAAAATCAGGTAAGTCTATGGGGGGGGGTAACTAATATTCCTCTGTGTATCCCCTTGGCTCACCTTGCTGTTCTTGTCTTCTCCTTAGGTGCCGGAGTGCGGCGGGAACATGCAGGAGGATGCGGTGGAATGTGAAGATGCTACGAAGGCCGGTGAGTTCAGCGTGGCGCTGCAGCAGGCGAGGCGATGTGCATAAAATAACTTTTTTCTTCCATCTCGAAGGCGCGATGGATCTGGAATTCAGGTAAGGATTAAAGGTATTGCTCTTGTTCTAACCTTTTCTCCTTCTTTCTCCCTTTTTCTAGGAGCTCCAAACTCGAGGCGGGCGTGGCAGAAGGCTGGATGCAGACTTGCAGGCACTGTGAGCGTTACGCTGCTGGATGCAGAATAACGCGAAGCGTGTGCTGCTCTTTGGGCCTGGTTTAAATAGCCTCCAAAGTAGTCCCAGGTAAGTATTCCTCCCCAGCCCCGCCCGAGTAAAAAATAGTCCCTAAGTAAAGTAGTCCCTTCCAAGCCTCTTTTGGCTTGGAGCTCTTGCAGCATGGTCTGCATCAGGTAAGTTTGCAGCATGGTCTGCATCAGGTAAGTTTTAATCTATGAGCCTGGCGCCTATGGCGCCAGGACTGACTCTCCATATGAGCCTGGCGCCATAGGTGCCAGGACTGGACCCAAATAGCCCCTAGCAGGGGTTGTTGGGCTTGCTTAGGATAACTTGATGCCTGCTTCCGGGGTTGCTGGACTTGGTCTGGGTCCCCGGGGGTAGGCATCATGACATCGCCTCCCCCAACGTATGCTCCGGAGTATGACAGCCACATGCGCCCATCCCAGTGCAGTTTACTTCAGGGTGCAAAGCTCATCAAGCGATAAGCGAATCGAAAACAGCAACCTACACGATCAGTGTTATGTCTGTCTATAAATAAATTAACAGGCTACAGAAACACATTTTTATGAGATTTGTATTAAACCAGGAGCTCAATTACAGTGGCATTTAAGTCATTAAACACTCAAAAGAATGCATAGATATAACACTGGCAGGCACTATACAGCACACACATTGGTGTTACTTTGTGATATATCGTACTCAAAGAGTTCCCAGTAGGGTATGATTCATCAGGGAGGGGCTGGTAGTTGGCGGAAAGCCACGATTATTCATTGAGTTTGTAAATGACCAAACACATCCATAGGATGTGTGTCCCAACTCATATTCCGTCTTCATCCTATGTATTTTCCTATACACCTAACAGCCACACTAAAAAAGTATGGATGTAAGTCTCTGAATCAATCATAAACCTGCTGTGGCTTGTATTCCAGTTCGGATGGGACATGGCCTAGCAGTAGAGGTGAACTGCACCTATTGGTGGCAGAACCATGGCTCATTTGCTAATTACTTGTCCACCTTTTGTAATGGCAAAGACATGGCATGGAAGGCTTCCCAGATCAATGCCAGTGGTAATGTTTAATTCAAAGCCTTGCATCTATCACATTCTGATTTTACTACACTCTCCCCTGTGTGCTTGCAACATCACTTCTAATGTATTGTTTGATACAGTGTATCACTTTATTAAGCATGATTGGAATAACAGTTATATTCCCACGAAAAATAAACATACTGTAAATTACAGAAATCAACGTGATTTTAGATTTGAGAAAATAGCTACCTTGTAACTGAGATGTTGGGAATGTAGGTAAGATGAAAGTGCAGTTACAAACAAAAGCAACACAGGCTCTTGCTAGATATTTGTAGGAAGCCTGCTTGAGCAAGTGTGCTACCTCATCTAGAGGTGTAAATAGTCCTCCATCTCCCTGGTCATGTGTGCTTTCATGTCTGTGGGGGCAGACATCACTGCCGAGGCCAAGCAAACAAATCCTGGCCAGGCCTACTGCAGTGCAGCCTTTCAGGCTGCTAATCACACTGAAGTTGCTGCAGCATGATTTGAGTGAAATCCCCCTTTCCCCCCACCCCACAGCTCCCTTACAATGGGGTTTAACACCACTGGCAAGGGCTCTGTTCTAGGGGAGGCCAGGGGATACCTTGGGGGGTGTGGGGGACCTGACCCCCCCGGCTGGTGCCGGGCCTGGTGCAACCTTTCCGACTTAGTTTTGTTGACCCTGATTTTAGTTTTTGGTTGAAAAATGTACAAGTATAAATGTGTTGAGCCATAGTGCAATGGCCTTGTTTGCATCAAGAGTAAGATTTGATTAGTGCTCTTGCTCTTTTACAAAGTAATTGTGCACTGTTGAACCTTATTTGGTCTGAAGAGTCTGCACAAGTCTGGGCACCATCCCGATGTTATTGTGTCCTGTTCCTGAACCTTTTCTGTTCTGAGGATTCTTTGCATGTCCAGCAGTGAGAACTGTCCCATAATTATTTGTGCCCGGGTTTAAAAAAGAAATTGGAGGTCAATTATTGCAGTTAACTCTGGCCTTACCATGATGACTCTTGCCTTTTTCTTGTTTCCTTTTGTCCTCCTTTTTCATTGTCAGTATTATGGTGCTGGGAGGTGGGGGGTTGGGTGGTGGTTGTATTGTCATCTGTGTTCTTTAATTTCTCTACTTTTTGTGGTTTACGAAATATCAATAAAAAGAGTTTTTAAAAAACTCAAAATATAAAAAAAACGTTGTTCCCACCAGGTTTTGAGATTAGAGAAGTGATCAATTTGGACATAGATGGAGCCAAAGCTCAGGAAAGAATTCAATGTTTTGGAATGCGGCCACTGAGGTTTTATAAAAATAATAATCTCTCTGGGACAAGGATTTCTTTGAAGAGCTTTGTATAACATTTTTGGATTATTTGTTTTAGCTCAGAAATGCCTGATTTGATTGCCCCGCTCATCTTTAAATTTCAGAATGTAATTTCTGACCAGATGTCTCCATAGATTATAGGTTAACATAATATTTGCTTTATTCCCTATTTCAAGAAGCGAGAAAACTAAACACGTTACCCAAATACCTTGAGCTATTTCTGAATTGGTTCTTTAGGGACCAATTCATGAGATTCCAACTAAACGTATTCCCGACTAGAGAGATCTTGAGTGGAAGAAGAGGTAGCAATTGTGGGACAACTTGCAGACTGTGACAGAACAAAGACTCAATGGAAGCGATAAAGCACTTGGTACTATCCTGTCCAGCAATGAAGGGCACTAGATTGAGCCTAATGACAGAAGTGACCAAGAAATATAATAATAATTTAGCATTTATGTAGCGCTACAAACCCTCAGGCATCTGAGCGCTGCTTATTATTACCCACGGTCTGTGGTGCTCATTTATTGACCTCGGAAGGATGAAAGGCTGAGTTTGGCCCTGCCGGGATTCGAACCTGCATCAGCAGGCTCTGCACAGATGTCAAAGCAAGCGCTCTACTCGCTGTGCTATCGGACCGGCTCAAGATCGCTGGAAGAATGGTGGAGGGAACTATTATCGGGAACCAGAATCCCATTAACCTTGGCTCTGGTGAAACTACTTGGAAAAATATTTCTAAAAATAAGAGCCACGAATGAGAAATAGAAGGAGTAAACTATCACCATGTGATAAAAGGGGACTGAAAAGAAATTCAATTTTAATGTTTGTTTTGATAAATGGCAAAAGGTTAACTGTATTGTATAACCATATAAAGCCTTGAAATAAAAAATAAAAACAATTATTCCCTTTGATGTAGCAATATTGTCCAGTTCTGAGAAAGGCATCAGCTGTTCTGTCTTCCAGTAGGGATTCTAGCGTACTATTTGCCATTCACAGTGGGAAGAGGTTTCTTAGCTTGTGTAGGGACGGAGGAACAACAGAAGAAGAATCAAGGTCTTTATTTATCAAAGAAACTTTCATTAGATGTTTCTTTTTTCAATAGAAAATAAATCGTACACTTAATTCAAAGCACAAGATGCAATTCTCAATCCAATGGGACAGCCCATCATTTAGCAAAACAGGACTAAAAAAGTCAAAAACACATATCTATTGTTAAAAGAAATTGCCAATCATGTATTCAAACATACCAGACACATCATCAATCACTCAATCATACTCAATTCTAAAAGTCCACAAAACAAGCATATAATTTGACATGTAGTAATGCATAACACCTTTTCATTTGATCAAGAAATCAGGGTACACAGTGGAGATTTTCCAGACCCTGTAGTCAGCCAGTACCAACCGGTTTCGACGCACAGAGATTTTCAATCCTTTTTGCCTTGATTTCCGGCTATGGTTTGTGGGTCTTGGTGTGTAGTGCTGTGGGCGGGTCTTATCACATGAATTTTTAGGATAGAGTTGCAATATCTGCCCTGGACCTCACCTCCCTCTACAAAATAAATGACCAGCTGATTATAGCAGCCTTCGGGCAATACAGCAGTCTGATATAACAGCTGATTTTTAGGAAACTGCACTGCCACCCTTGCTTTCCGTTTCATCTGCAAGGGCTTTCCTTGACTGACGACATCCCTTGGGGTTCGGTGCGCAAGAAACTTCACAATCAATAACTCTTTGGTGTTCCTCTGAGTGCGGCGACACTTTGTATACTGAAGCTCTGAATGGGCAATGACAAACAAATATTGGCTTTTTGGGTGTATAGGAGTAGAAAAAAAACAGAACATAAATCAACCACCATGAAACTGTGTGACTGGTGGAAGAACACACAGCAATACTGTTTCTGGATTGAGGACTGTTGGGTATGTAGGTAGAATCACAGTATTTGATTTTGATTTTATTTTATTTATAAAGCGCAAAAAACCAGGCCCAGGGGCAACCGGGTGCATACTCTTAAACATGTTACAAAAAGCAGTAGTTACAGAAGTTACAAAACTATACAGCATATATACATGTACCGAAGGGTACCATTAACAGCATATAATACAGGGACAGAGCAGAGAGAAAATGTATATTCAGTTCTGTACCCCACATGGAGTCTGGACTGTCTCAAGGTCTCATGAGTCTTGGGAGAGCAGCCATGTTTTAGCATTGTTCTTGAAGGAGTGGAATGATGGTTCAATTCTGATAGGTGTGGGCAAGGTGTTCCAGAGTTTGGAGGCCGGGATGGGGAAGCTCACCCCACCAGCTTTTTGGAGTTTGCATCTAGGCATGATGAGGCTGTGAGTTTGGGCTGCTCTGGTAGGTCGAGTGGAGGTGTGGCGTGAGAAGCGAGTGGACAGGTAAGGTGGGGCGTTTTTGTTCAGACATTTGTGAGTCAAAGCTAGGGTTTTCAGGGCAATTCTCTGTTTTACCGGGAGCCAGCGTAAGTCCAATCTGACGGAGGAGATATGAGAGTGTCTCGGGATGTTTAAGGCTGCCCTTAAGGCATTATTTTGTACAGTTTGCAATTTATTAAGGTTAGACTGACTGGTCCCTAGGTAGAGAGCACTACAGTAGTCGATTTTGGCCATAACAAGAGTTCTGGCGAGTGTGATACAGTTGGTGGAGTTTAGGAAGGGTCTACAGGCAGTGATAAGTTTGCAGGTATAGGCCGAAGCTGACCTAACTGCATTTATTTGTCTGTTCAGAGAAAGCGAGGAGTCAAGATAGACCCCTAGCGTCTTAGTATCTTTGGAGACTTTAATGTCATTGCCGTCAATAATGAAGGACTTGTAGGTTTGGTCTAGTTTGTTGAGCCGATGATTTGATCCTAAAAGTAAGAGCTCAGTCTTATCATCGTTAAGGCAAAGTTTGTGTTGTGCCATCCAGGCCTGGATGACCGAGTAAACATCGTTAAGGGCTTTGGTGTCAGCTGTGTAGTCTCCTGTGATAGGGATGAGTATCTGGGTGTCGTCCGCGTAGTTAGTGTAGGAGACACCCAGATAGTCAAGCACATCGAAGAGGGGCTTGGTGAATACGTTATACAACGTAGGGGATACACACGAGCCTTGAGGAACGCCACAGTGAATGGGGGAGGGATCCGCTGATGCCAGCGGTGAGAAGACCCTCATGGATCTATTGCTCAGGAATGAGTGGATCCAGGCATTGGCAGAGTCGGAGAAGTGGGCTGCGGATTTGAGATGCTGGCAGAGTATTTGGTGGTTGACCAGATCAAAAGCCGTGGAGAGATTGAGGAGAAGGAGAAGAGCTAGCTTCCCATTGTCCTTCAGTGACTCCATCTGAGTTTTCAAGTCGATCAGAGCTGACTCCGTGCCATGTTTAGGGCGGAACCCTGATTGTCTTAAGCCCAGGAGATTGTTTAGTTCAAGGTAATCCTGAATCTGCAGGTGGGCTGCGCGGTCCAGGATCTTGAGCAGGAATGGGACTGTAGTGATAGGTCTGAAGTTAGTTGGGATACTAGGGTCAAGGGAGGGTTTTTTGAGGAGTGGGATAACCCATGCATTCTTTAGGTTGTCGGGGACAATACCCGTCTTGAAAGAAGCATTTATGAATGCTGTAATGAACGGGGCTAGCTCATGAGATGCTTCCTTGATAATAGGTGCTGGGCAGGGGTCGCCTTGGCAATTGGAAGGTTTTAAATTGTTTATGATGTTTTCTACTTCGAGAGTAGTGAGTGGGGAGAAGGAGAAAGGTTTATGCGGATAGGTTAAATGTGTATTAAGTGTAGGTGTGGTCGTTGGTTGGTCAAGCTGTAGGGATTTCTGTTTGTCCCTGATTTTAGATTGGAGGGTAGCAATTTTACCCAGGAGTGCTGACTGAATATTGGTGCACCAAGTGTTGTCTTTGGAGCAAGAGTCAGGGGGGGCTGCAGGTGTCTCGAGTTCCTTAAGGATATTAAAAAGTTCCTTAGTATTGGACTGGGCTGACATAATGCGGTTATTATAAGAATCTTTTTTTGCCTGAAGTACAGCTTCTTTATAGTTCAGGTTGGCTATCAGAAGACTGTCCTTGTGGGCGTCGGAGTGGTGACTTCTCCAGCGTGACTCTGCTGAGCGTTTCTCTTTGCGTAACACTCTAAATTGGGGCGTAAACCATGAGTTAAGATGTGCTCGTTGTTTGGGTTTCCTCAGTTTGAGCGGGGCGATAGAGTTGATGGCTGCAAGCAGTGACTGGTTATACATGTCGGCTAGGTTGGTGGGGTCTGAGCAAGTGTCAGGAGTGTTATTTAGTGTGGGAAGGATAAGGGGGAGTATTTTTTCTGTCGTAATGTTCTTTTTATTTCTAGTGAGGGTGGCTGGGGCGACCAAAGGCCTGGGTGGTGGGGCTGCTTCAATGCTGAAAGTGATGACATGGTGGTCAGACCACAAGCAAGGGGCGTTGGAGATTACGCTAATATTGCAATTGGTGTCACTAAGCCAGTCAAGGGATCGCCCTTTAAAGTGGGTGGGTTCCTGTATGTGGTGAGTGAAACCTAAATCTGTTAAGGTATTAGCTAGGTCGAGGGCCGTAGGATCATTAGGGTCTTGGTGTCCTAGATTGAGGTCGCCAAGAATGATGGTTTGGGAGTTGGATTTAACATTGTTGAGCACTAACGTAGAGATATCATCCACAAAGGATGTGGGTGGACCAGGGGGTCTGTATATTAGGTGGATGGTAGCCGTTTGGTTAGCTGAGAGTCCAAGCTTGACAGAGAGTAACTCTGCAGTTTCCACCTTAGTGCTTGGGATGGTTCTAAGTCCTAATGAGTTTCTAGCGATGAAAGCAATTCCTCCACCTCTCGAGGTGCGATCACATCTGATGATGGAGTGTTAAGAAAAGCGTCTCGTGGGCGCTGACTACCTGAACTTCCAGTTGATGGTCGTGGTGAAGTAGCCAGGCTGTCCGACTGATGGTTGCTGAATGTGTAACGCGAGGAACCAGCGGAACACCCACCCTGAATTCAAACAAGGTCAGTGGTGAACCAGCTCCCAACGCCACGGATGCGCACTTCCCTGATTTGCGTGACGTCAGGACAGTGCAAGCACTGACAGGGAAGGCGGGTCTTTACTGGATGGAGGATCCACAGCAGGATACAACAGCTTGGCTCCAGAAGTAGCAGTGGATCGATGAAGAGAACCGAAGTTGGCAGGTGCAGAGGAAGGATGAGTAGGCAGAGAACTCTAGAGATGGCAGGAGGCAAGGCACAGAACCAACAGGTAAGGCACAGAACCAACAGGCAAGGAGGCAGGAGGGACTAGGAACCCTGGGGCAGAACAAGGGGAAGAACTGGAAGGCAGGAAGGGAGCAGGGAAAATGATGGCCCAGGGAACCTACTGGCAAGAAAGGAATGAGGCAAGAAAACTCCCAGAGGCAGACAAGGAAAGGAAACACCAGCAGGGAAGGACTAGGAACAAAAGGCTGGGAAGGCTGACAAGGTGCTACTCAAGAGTAACACAGGCGAGGACGCGATCAGGAAACAAACCGCGTTGAGACGCGGTTTGTTCAAGCAAACTGGCCCTTAATATAGGGCAGGCAGCACCCGGGAGGCTTGGAACGCAATCCGTGCTGTCCCCGGGTGCTGACGCGCCCAAAACGAGGCTTGGGAAGCAAGCTTGCAACTTCCCGAGCGCTCTGTGGACGGCGCATGCGCGGAGGGCGAAACACGGCCTTCCGCGCCTGCGCGAACCACGTGAACGGGAAAACCCGGAAGCGGCATGAGCCGCATATGACCGAGGTTCCCCCAACCTGTATCGGGGGTAGATGCGCCAGGACGGGAAGCGCCGGGACCTGCAGATGCGCCCCGCACCCCAGGTAAGTGGCATGACAGGAGTAATCAGTGGGGATGGCCAATGAGAGTGCCGGGCCGGAAGCCGCGTGCAGCCAGGTCTCGGTATGTACTGCTCACCAGTCCTTCACACATCCCTTCCTATTTTGTTTATGGGTATAATACGAGTGTTGCATGGGTTAGTTGTGGAGACGTTTATCCCTTGCTCTAATAAGGATTTGGTCATCACTGAAATGCCTGTTTATGCCTCTGGCTTTAATGGATATTGATGCTTTCTAGGCTTGGTAGCATCAACTTGAATGCTTGGTGGTTGTGCATTAAGTTCAGTCCTACGTCATTTGCATATTGCGACGAACAAATCAGAGGCTCCTTTAACAACAATTCCTCTATGCCGGCCTGCTTCATTTCATCTGCCCCATCTCTCTTTTCCGATGAAGGTTGTTTTGTCTGCAAAAACGCTATCACTTCATTCTTATGCTTGATTAGAATGTCTAAGAAAAGCATGTCTGCAGTACAATAAATAGTGCACATTAATTTACACAATAATCTTTACATATGATTACTGAACGATTTGCCCCTGTGTCATTTGGACATGGTAGGATCTTCCAATTTATCTCACATTTAACAAAATGCCCTTCTTGTACTACTGGAATCAATGGGTGTAGAGAGACGTTGTTTTCCCCCTGTTATTCCTTTGCTGTTTAGCCTGTGCCTGGAAATTCCGTGTGTTCACATTTAAACAAAGAAGGGTTGAGGCAGAACGATCAATGGCTCGTGCAGCTTGAAGCTGCGGTTGATTCTGGGACTCATCTTAGTGTCCCTCTTTTTTAGAATAATAACACTTTGCGTTACTTGTCACAAAGCCACTTTCATTGCTTTGTGGGTTGGTGCACATTCTTTCCCATGGGTTTTCCAGTTCCTCTCACAGTTTCTGGTCCCCCACGGCCCGCATTCATAAGCATAGCGCGCCCCTCCCTTACTGCTGCTGTAAAGACTGCAATTGGAGCAACACAAGCTTGCATTCACTCGGTTTCATCTGCTCTTGACAAGAAACAGTGATTTGCTACAACAACAAGTTCAGAGAGTGGCTTTGATAACCCCCACCACACAAATACTCTTCAGTTGTGCCTGAACCTTGGACAATAACTCGTGAACAAAAGCACCAGCCAGTACTCCCTGAGCTGTCTCAGCAGGCTTATTTATACCAGAATGGTGCATGCAAATATCCTTTACTTGATCAATATATTCACTCTTCTTTCCTCTGTTCAGAGTTACCTATCATTTCCCAATCTGTCTTTCCTGTACACACTATTGCAATCACCTGTATCAAAGCATTTCACACTTGCACCAGTTCAGCACCAGTTCCTGTATCCTCAGCAGGGCAACTACTCTGAGTTCAACATTGGTGTACCTCAGCTGGCATTATCACCCTCATGAACTGGTTCATGTCCTCCCAAAAAGGGTCATAACACTGGATCGCTGTTCTCAGCTCCCCAGTAACAGCATTCTGATTGTGCATTAAGCTTGAAGCACATAATGGCCCTCATTACGACCCTGGCGGAGAACCATGGTGCAATTTGCACCATGGTCCATGGCGCTAAGCTGCCAACTCCGCCATGGTGGTTGGCGGACTTACCGCCCCATTCCGACCTTGGCGGGGCGGTAAGTCCCCAATCCCCATTTACCCTTCCCCATTCCCATTTTTGCCCCATAGGGTATAATGGGAGTGGGGAAGGCGTTAATTACGCCACCGTAAATTACGGTGGCGTAATTAACAAGTCCCGTAGCGCCATGGATTTTTCCGCCTGCAAAAAGCAGGCGTAAAAATCACCATGGCTCCACGGGAACTCGTAGTCAGGCGGAAAGGTGCGCCATGGTTTACGCCGGCGTAAACCCCTTTCCGCAAGGGTCGTAATGAGGGCCAATGTCTCAATCATTTCCGCAATAGTATTTTCCTCTTCCTCCTCTTTACCTCAATCTCCTGCTATATCCTTCCCTGTTAGTTGTGGGCATCATGATATAATTAGGACATAGGGAGGTAAGCTACACTTCGCTCCCTACTTTTGTCCCTTCATTTGTTTTATAGTTTATCCATTGTATTTCTTAGTTGTACATTCATATGCCCCAGACCACTCCATCTTGAGTCCCCTACTCTCTTCGACCCTTACGCAAACCAATTCAGCAAGACTTCTCAAACTGCTGCCTTTATTTTCTTTCCCTTCTCCTGAGGTATAATCGGTCAAATATCCCTTCAATTGGGAATTCACATTTCATGTCCTCTTTCATTCTAAAGCTCCATTTTTTTAAGCATCTAGAAGTGGCCTTTCGATAATGTACGTAAGGTTATGCAACTATACCTCTGTCTGGAGCGCTAGACTCCTTTAACTGATTTGTCCCGACTTTTTACTTTTTGTCCCAAATGATTTTCCTCCTTAACATAATTCATTTTTTTTACATTTTATCAGCTTCATTTCGGACTTCAATCTTGCTTTTATTCTATCTTAAAAGGAATGCTCTGAATAAAACAGATGTAATTGTTTTAAAGGTTGCCATACTTTGCATATTTGCTCCTCTGGCTCTGCCCACAGCTCCCTTGTAGCTGTTTCCCTACCTACTTATAATGCCAAATGTTATTATTGCTAATAGTTTTAAGAAGGTTCAGTCAAAGAGGCTCCCCAGTGAGTGAATCTGTCATCAATTGTTTATTTGATTAGTCAACAGTTGTCTGCATAGGCTATAGCAGTATTGTGACTGTCCAATATCATGTATTAACTGTTTTTGCAAGAGGTATATTCCTAAATGCGCCAGCTGTAGTTATAAGTTTCTTTTAACATCATAGTAAGGTGATTTGTTTCAATAACACCACAGTACCATATCTTTCTTTTTCACCAAATCTTAAATTTCTCCAATGGTAAGCACAATCTTTTCTCCTCATATATTTTCTATCAACACGTGTTTCTCCACTGATTTATAGTGGGTCATCAGGAGAGAATCCTATAATTTTTGCTGGGTGCCACCAGTTCCTCACTGGGTTTAAAGGTTATGATTCTCCAAATTAGTTATCTAACTTTTTAGGACTTGTCTGGATAAGGAAATGGGATCCGCTTGTTTCAGAATGCAGGCCAGTGATCCGTGACATGGCACCCAGCAAAAAAAAACGGAATATCACCTTATATGGAAAAAACGTTGCTGAAGCATGGGGAGTGTGAAGAGCAGGATACATTCCTTATGGGGAGCTTCACGAGGTTCCTCAGTTTGTAACACCATTAAGAGTGTGGTGGCTAAGGTCATTGATTATATGCTGTTCCATCTGAGAAGCAAGGTATTCAAGGAGGCGAAGCCATGGCCAAGAAAAGGTGCAAGAATGGGGCAAGCTGGGGAAGCTCAGAAACCCACAAGAAGCGTAGAGCATCCTTGACACCCCAACACTGCCCCAGCAAGCCTGTTCTAGAGGTTCTATCGACATCAGGAGCAGGCAACGCCTTTCTTAAACTGAGAGAGGCATTCCTGAGAGAGAAGGACAATTGTGTAACCCCCAGATCCCAAAGGTACAGATGATGACACAGGCATGATCGATGACTACAGATGACTACAGAGGAACTAGACTCTTTATACTCAGTCCCAGATGCAGGGACTGAGCCTAATGAGTATGTTGACCCACTGGAGACCGGGTTCGGCAGACCACCATAGTAGCAATTAGATCACTAGACAGCCAAATCTGTTAATTGGTAGGACAAGGCGAAGGACGTCTCTGACCCTGAAGAGTAAAAACACAAGTCCTTCGAGCAGACTCCTTCCACCCATGGTCATTCAGTACTTGAAATTATGACTGTGTAAGCCCTCTTGTCAAAGAGGGGACTTTAAGCTGAGGTCAGAATGTTCGAGACTGGACATAGAGAAGTTGGAGACAGCGCCAGAAATGTATCCAAAAATGTTGCCATCCACTGCAAAATCACTGAAAGACCCCAAAAGGGGCATTGATAGAGGAGGGCACTTCACCCAGAATAGGTTCCTGGGTGTGGCTGGTCTTCTAGTCAAGATCCTGACTAAATAAATGCTGAATTATTATTATCCTGGATCTGGCACAGACATCCAAGGACCCAGGTACGCCAATGGATCGTACAACGCTGTCTAATTGGGCCCTTAGGGCTGTGTGCCTGTTAGGAAATGTGAACTACGTGATCTTCACAGAATACAAAAAGGGCGTTCTCTTAAAAATTGATAGCAAACCTGGGAAGATTGCAGTGTCTGAATCAATGTCATACTGTGAAAGACTCCCGTTTGGTGACCCCTTTGCTAAAGAGGTGATGATGTTTGTGGAAAAAATATCTCCTTCGAAAAAAGAAAATTCCTTTATTAAGAGGGTGTCTCCAACCAAAATGTTTGACAGGGCTAAGAGAGGAAGTGAATGCTCTTCTGGCCACTACCCATTGGAGAGACTGCCTCAGGAAAAAAGGCACAGTGCAATACTGGCAGGATGATGGTCGATCAAACAGTTTATAAGGGATTTAGGGGTGCTATTGGGCAAGGATTGGGTGCTCCAGATGTTCCTGGGTTTTCACTAAAAGCTCATAAGACTCCATCTTCAGGGCTGTCTTCCCTCTGCTGTGGCGTTTCCCAGGGAGGAGCATAAGCTCATGGACAAGGAAGGCAAGTCAGACACCTCAGGGTTTCATCAGCAATCTCTTCCCAGTAAAGAGGAAACGGAAGGTAAGGGCAGTCATCAATTTCAAGCAGCGGAACGAAGGTGAAGTGCATTGGTATTTTGAAATGGGGGGCATGCTGAGAGACATTTTGATGTCGCCTACCTGTCCATTCTGATTTACTGCCCACAGTTCCCCTGGGCAGGTCAGTGTTGGGATTTTGCAATACTGAGCTTTGGGCTTTCCCCACCATCCTGGTGCTTTATGCTCGTCCAATAGCTAATAAATATTGCAGTGTGATGCTTGGATTTAGCACAGAAGAGCATCATCTATTTACGCGTTAACACTTATTCTAAAGTATGGCGCTGTTTATTGCATGTATTTTTGTTAAACTGCTTCAAATGTTTGTTTGCTACACACTATAAGCTGTATATTCATGTGTTTTCCCAATCAAGCAGACCCTAAATAGGAAGTTCTTTTACAGCCGAATGAGTAATAGATAAAACATTAAAAGGGTTTGTGATGTGACCAACGTTTATAAGGAATAAGGTACTGCCTAAGTAGGGTGTGTTATTTTTGCTGTAGCACATTATGGTTCCTTTGGAAACGAAGATTGGCAATTGTGGGGGTTTTGTTGTTTTGTGTTGCAACCATAACGCCCCATTTACAACCTTTTTTGGTCGACATGTATCGCTGCGTTGAAGTTAGGGTTGACGTGGCTTAAAAGTTGTCGATGTTCGATGTTTTATCAAGCCAATAGGAAATCATTGATACACGTTCTGTACAGGCGCTACACAAATATCACAAATGTATTTTTTCTCTCACTCTTCTGTATATGTGCACTCCTTGTCTGAGAACAACTGAAAAAGAGAAGTTCGGGCCTCACGTGACTGTCCTTTGTGTTTCAATGGCCCTGCTCTTAACAACACCGACGCTCCAACTATATGGTTTTACCAGATTCCGTGCGGGGTTTCATTGCATTGTCCTGGGGTTCTAGAACCTGCCTTCCTGCACTAGTTTTACAGGCATGCAGCTGTGACTGAGCCTTGCTGCCATATTGATGTGGGACTTGTGGACAGGTGAGTATGGGGTTCTTTGTGAACTTGAGCCATCAACAGGCCAATACCACTGCAGCCATCATTACTGTGCGCTGCAACTGAAGCCCCACTCCTGAGCCCTCCTAGGCCCAGTGGTCGAAGTGGGTGGGAGCGGTGCTCAACTACTTCCTTTAATTAAAGGATAGTTCCGGGACTTTTTTTTTATTGTCCCTACGGTTCGGCCATGTGTTTTTAAGCATAAATCGGTAGATCGTAGAAAACTTTCCTATGGACCATACCCGACTTTTCGTCCATTAACGCACTCGAAATCAGCCGCCATTTTCTGATAATCCTCTCACTTGCCGCATCGCCCTGGCTCACCTGCTTTTGCGGCACTAAATCAAATCCCCCGCCCCTGAGCCTGACATCAGCAGACGCGTACCGCCCATTTCCCAACGCCAAAGCACGTTTCGTGTCAACAATCGCTGCGCCTCAGCTAATGACGTGTCGCCATGGAAATGGCAGGACGCCTCTTTCCTTAATAAGTATAAACACACCGTTTCACAACACACAGCAGCAGATTTTCGATTCCATTATTCTCTCTGTGTTACTTATAGTATTCTGTGACTCGTTTCTGTGCTCTGGTCAGCTACCTTCGCCACTTCTAGGCCTTGTGAACACCTGTACCATCTCTGTAAATTATTTTACTTTCTTTACCACACAATGGCTACAATAATGCCGTATATGTACGAGCCCGAGTACACCGAGGAAGAACTACTGGAAAGGCAAGCACGCGAAAACGATGGGGATTCGGACGGCAGTTGGGAGGACCAGTCAACGGATGAAGAGCCTGGACCATGTCGCATGGACGGCGTCTCCACCTGGTGCACGTGCAATCGGTGCGAGCTAATGCCAACTGAGGAGGAGAACTGCTGCTGCCGTGAAAATTCCGGGTGCTTGGCCTACATTTCGGAAGGCGAGCCAAGTCCGCAATGCATCACCGAGCTGCCAGAGTTCAGGGAAGCCTGCCTCTCACGGACCGTGTTGAGGATGATGATGGTGCTTATGCACGAACTTCGCGGCACTGTTCGTCCGCGTAATCCGAGTAACGAGTAAGTATACTCTGGTTTTGATGTCAGTGATGCCACTACTATGTCATGGTCGTCTCCCACATATAAAATTACATCTACATATCATTCGAATGCATGTAAATTGGGTCCATATTGTGCATTTTCTAGATAGAATTTTTTTCAAAGCAGAATGATAAGAAAGTTTTGTCATTTTAATACAGTTTGCATCTTTCATTTTCACAGGTGGTACAGGCTGGTGGCCTATCGTTGCTTCACTTGGTGGCTTCACGGGAGGCTCGGACACCGCGTTCGGAGAGTAATACCTGCCTGTGCGGTACTTGCCATTAGACAACATTTCCCAAGCGACAGTGGACAATACCGCGGATTTTCCCTGGATGTGCTGCAACCGGAACTTTACAATGTGTAATGTTTATTATTTATGTTCAATTGAAATTAAGATCTAAAATAAAACCCAACATATATTTTAACAATGGTTGTTTTCATTTTTTAAATGAATCTAGTGTGTCTCCATTGAATAGTCTTCCTGTGCCTTGTCTTGTCACACCACATGTCTCCGGCCAGCATCCTCCCTCACGCTGGCCGCCCACCTTCAATCCACATAACCTTTGCACCCATATATTCTCCTGGGAGGGTGAGGTATTTATAAAGTCACCCCCCTGCCTTCCATGTACTAGATCCTGCAGCCTGCCTCTTACATGCAGTTAGATGGCCTCTCCTTGGTGAGGCCCTGCGGCAAACGAGTCTTGTCTGCACGACCACCGCCCCAATCCACCCCCCCGCCCTATCAAAGGCAGTTCGCACCGGGGTACTTGTGCTGCCAAGTGGAGCTGTCAGGGAGCGATAAAGGCCAAGAGGTGCCAAAGACCATGTACACTTCAAAGTGGTCTATAGAGCATGGGTTGTTGTTCCCATGTCTACCTCCAGACCCCGTGTCTCCTGCCAAGCATCCCCCTTCACGCTGGACGGCCCCCTGCAATCCGCATAATGCCACGACATATAGACGTCATTCATTCACAAACACACCCCTGTTTCGAATTCTTTATAACCCACTTCATATTTCTAATGAGCAATTCTTTGCGCTTTGCTAGTCAACCCGTGAAGGTGCTGGTTATCTGCTCTTCGTCTCTGTGAACTTCCGTGACCACTTCGAGGAAACTCGTCAGTTTGCAACCTGTGAACTGCTCCCTGTTCTACGACAAGAAACTACTCTGATCCCTGCATCTAACTGTTTGTTCGTCAAGGTAAGGCCATGTACCATAATCATATTGCGTCCAATTTCTTTTCGTTCAAGACAGTACATGCAAGTAACTAGTCACATGTTCTGAGTTTAGTCAAATTATTTTTCTATTTTTTTAAAGTTATTCAAATACTTATCCGCATGTGAATAACGTGTATAGTTCCAAGAACCAAAACGAACCTTGCATTGAACCTTTTATGTGTCATTTAATTTTTTAACACATTGGTATTCATAGAGAATTGTTGATCTTTACTTTTCAGAACTTTCCACAATGCCTGCCTGTTCCATTGGCGGTTGCCCTTCGAAGACCCATAATAAATCTGAAGGTACTATAATGCATGTTTTCCCTAAAACAATAGATCAGATAAGAGAATGGGTCCGATATTGCGGATATCCACCTTCTGAGCTTGAAAGTAGAGTCCTAGAAGTCTTTGCGGACAAGAGGGGTGATCGATACCGCATCTGCAGCAGGCACTTTAGCTCAGACATGTACTCCACATCATTGCTAATAAAGAAGAACACACCGCGAGCGAGGCGAAAATTGCTCTCAAACGCTATTCCCACTCTATTCGTCCACATCCCTCCACTGGTGAGTCAAGTTTACGTATTTATCTCTCGGCCTTGCGGTAGTGTGTAGCATTAGCTAACAATAATTTCCCCATTTATGTATCCACTCAATATGAAGGCGGAAGATTCTCCATCCGTGTCGTTATTGCAGTCATCAGCCACTTCAAGCGCCTATCGGGTAATCTTACTTGGCTATTCTGCCACTGACTTTTTTTAGGCATGTAAATCAATAGTTTTAATTTATCGTGTAATTATTTTACCTAATGGTACACCCTTGTACTCGTCCTCTAGTCTTTGTTTTCAGTTATAATTATTGTTATTCAAAATAATGCAAGTACTGTCTTTCAGGGAGATGCTGAGGAGTCCAACAAATTGACGACAACCGTTGATGTCACTCAGATGCTCGAGGTACGTTCCTGGACAGTTCCATCGATGGAGATCATCAGATCTTGCATTCTTGTAGCGTGATTGTTACACACAATGTTTCTTTCGTTTTTAGCCATTGATATGTCCTTCTGTCGTCGCCCTCGAATGTGTCTTCTTTTTTCAATATTGTGTTCATTACTAATGAAAGTCCTACGTTTCAGGGAGTCGATGGAGCATTAGTCCAAGAAGAAGGGGGAGCATGCAGTTACGGGTCGGCGCAACAGCTTGCAGAAGTGTGCACCGCAGTTACATCGTCCCTTGATGTTCTTATGCATTTCGAGGGATGGATACTGACAGTTCGATCAAGCGAAATCATATGACGTGATTACATCCGCTATACTTCCTTCTTTATTAACGCAAGTACTATGTTTCAGGGAGATGACGGACCTTCTTCTACAAGAACATCACCCCTAGTAGTTGATGCAGATCTCTGGGTGGTGACACTTCCAACGATCGAGCAAATCGAATCATATTTACATATCCATTATTTATTTTAGACAACTGATCATTTGTGCAGGTCTATTTAGATGAGCCGTTGACGCCTGCACAAAGTTTATGTTCTTTTTAACAAAATAGAAAACCATACTAATGCAATTACTGTGTTTCAGGGAGTCACTGAAGCATCATCTTCAATAATATCATCAATGGAAGTCTATGAGGAGCCCGAGGTATGGATCTTGACAGTTCCATCTAACTAGATCAACAATGCGTGAATAATTGTCGTTTGAATGTTCTACACAAAGCGTTCATTCGTGTTTTGCTATTGAGATGTACGTGGGTATTGGTCCCCAAGTACATTTTGTGTTTTCGATATTATTATACATACTAATGAAAGTTCTATGTTTCAGGGAGTCGATGGAGCGTCAGTGCGTGATGGATGTGCTTATCATGAAAATATAGTCGTTGCAGCGCAAGAGGAAGTGGAGACATGCACACACGAGTCGGAGCAACAGCGTCCTGATGTTGAAGTTCGAGGCAAGAAAGTTTCAAAGAAAAGAAAGCAAAAGAAGGTTAGTGTCCTGGTCACTATATTATGTTGTTTTTCACTGTTAATAGTTCAATACTGTAGTTGTGTTTAAACTGAACATCCCTTTTCCAATCTGTCCTCTAGTTGCGAGTGGGTGTACGAACTAGATCTACACAGACAGTGAAGCGAACGAGAGATGTTGCTTTTAAAACCTTTTGGCAGGGACTTGAGACTGGAGATGCATCGTGCCAATGGGAAGAATATGAAGTGATTGACAACGGAGCTATACCACCACCAGCCATTGATAGTGAATGTCCTCCTGGTAGTTCGGATGCAGTCGGAGATCAATTCACAGAATCCACACCCGCAAAAACTAAGACCGCGAGAAAGTTGAAGAAATTGTTTTATTCACCCATCGCCGGAGAAGGAACAGATGTTGCAATGGAAGAGAATGAAGTGGACGACAATGAAACACCATCAATATCACTGAACATAGCGGAAGACGATATCAGAGATTCTACCTTTCATGTGAGTGACATGTCCTCAACGTTACAGGCAGAACCAGCTGGGATGCAGAGTGACAGTATAAGGAAAGAGGCCAAATTCATTGTATTCGATAGTTGTTTGATTGATATTATTATTCGGATGAAATGTGGGCATTCGGTTGGTGGGGAAGTATGTGGGGAGCCATTGATTAATGTGACTCGTGCAATTCGAGGCACTAACCTTAAAATACATGCCACCTGTACAAAATATCATCCTTTCTCATGGTCTGCACAACCCATGCTGGGGCAACTGCCAGCAGGCAATCTACTTTGTGCAGCGGCTGCACTTTTTAGTGGTTCAAGTTTTAAAAAGTTAGAGTCTTTCTTTCAGTTTGTGGGAATCCATTTCATTGCGAAAACTCAGTTCTACAAATACCAAACCGATTATCTATTTCCAGCCATTAGCGAAGCTTGGAGAATGGAAAAAATGTCTATTGATAGTACATTCGCGGGCAAACGGTTCAGGCTAGCCGGTGATGGACAGTGCGACAGCCCAGGATTTTCAGCCAAGTACTGCACCTACCACTTTCAGGACATGGAAAGTAAGAAAATTGTGAGTTCGGTGGTCGTGCAGGTGTCACAAAGTACATCCTCAGTGGCCATGGAGAAAGTTGGCTTTGTAGCATCATTGCAAGAACTACAATCGCGGGGAATGGTGATCGACCTGATAGCCACGGACAGACACGTTTCAATTGGCAAGACAATGAGAGAAGAGTACAAAAATATAAATCACCAATTTGACGTTTGGCATCTTGCAAAAACAATCAATAAAAAAATGTCTGCTGCAGGTAAAAAAAAAAGAAACGCAAGGTATTTCACAGTGGTCCAAGTCAATCAGCAACCATCTTTGGTGGAGCTCAAAAACATGTGGAGGGTCGTTGGAAATTCTACTGGAAAAATGGCAGTCAGTAATGCTACACTGCACAAACGTTCACCGTTGGAACACAAACCAACATTTCCACAATTGTGAACATGGCCATTTGTCCACAGAGGAGGCACGGAAGAAGAAGTGGTTGATTCCTTCATCACCCACTCACAAAGCCATTGAAAAGATTGTATTTGATAAAACTATAACAAGAGATTTGAGGGGACTCACGGAATTCTGCCACACAGGAGATTTGGAGGTGTTCCACAATATGTGCCTAAAGTACAGGCCAAAACGATTGCATTTTGGCATGGAGGGCATGATAAATCGGACTCTTCTAGCGGTCTTGGCACATAACCATAATGTTGGACGTCAACAAAGTAGGACGACCGGAACTTTAGGGACGCTTCGCTACAATAAGGCCTTCACTAAAAGAAGTAAACAATGGGTGATCAAACCAGTGTTTGAGGATATGCAATCTGAGTTTATTGAGAGACTTATTGTTGACGTCCTAGATAGGCACATAAATGGAGTTGTGAACGAACCTGTGCAGGGGACAACTGCATTGCCACCCAACATTGCCTCTGTTCCATGTCCACCTAAAGAAGAGCTCATTGAGAAATACACATCACGGTTTAAATGATTGTAATTTGATTGTCTGTTCTCTCGAGTCTCCTCATGTCGCAGGCCCATTGAATATGTGTATCTATGTAATGTGTAAATTAAAGTGATTGCTCAGTGTACATGCAATGTGTCTATCCAACCTTGTTCATCTGCGCATTAAATTAAACCAAACAGTATTATAAATCATTTTTCAAAAAATATAGAATGTCTCCGTATTTATGGTTCTCTGGGGCTGCAAAGCACGCAGACAAAATGCAAAAATGGAGTGTAAATTTCAAGTCCTGTGAGATGGCCTTACACTGAATGTAGCTAAATAGGAATGTGCGCTCGTTCAAAGTGAAGGTCAGCTGCTTTGATTTTTTGCTCGGGTGCCGGAATGGCCCACGACTCAGTATAAGGTTGTATTGTTATTTGACCTTGACAGGCCGGGACCATCCCGAAAGACTTCTTTTTGGGGGTGTGGGGCAATAACGTAAGAAACGATAATGAAGCCATTTCATGTTCGTTCATTAGAAGAAATAACGTCGGCATTGAAGGAGTGGTATTTCGGGGCTGCCCTACGCACAGACACAATGGAAAATGCAAATATAATGTAAGTAACTCTTTAGATGAGTTTATACCGCAATTTAATTACTATACAGTAGCTTTAAAGACGGGTTAAGTTGTACTTGTTCGTTCTATGTGGCATATTGTTTTGTACCGCCACTATCTTGAGGAGAACCATCTCCTTTTACGGAAGCACCTCAAAACCTTCCTCTTTGCTTCTGCTTTCTCTCTCCCTCTCCCCTGCTACAACTGGTCCACTGTCTGCGACCTCGGTCCTGGGCCCTTCCACTCTCCACCTGCACTGCCTCCCTGTCAACCCCTGCACTGGGGGACTGTCTCAGTATCCTACAGCCACCCCTTGATGTATAATACCCAGTTGCACTGTCCTAGCTATGAAATAATTTCCCGACCTAATATATAAAATGAAGAATTTTAATAAAGATCTGATGGTGAGACTAATTTCATTTTTTATGTTTTTCAAACAGGTACATCATGCATTACTGCATGTGTCACGAGTACCAGACACCGGCGGATGGGTTTTTTAACCGCCAGTTGCTTCTCCGCGTGAACAACGTTACCACCCTGACCATTTTATGGGACGATCGCCAAGTACAAGTATGCCCTTACGCGGTACTAACGGCTAGATGCAACATACAGACCGTTGTGGTGGCCTAGTGCCTCGTTGTTGGAACAGCCATGCGATTATCAGTGCGACCGATGAGCTTATTTTATCGTAAACCAACACCCTGTGTACTGCACACGAACATCGCTTGCCTCAAGACGAACTATTTTGGATCGAGAGCAAAGAAAAATGCAAATCCCAGAATATTCTGTAAACATTTGATGTCGAATAAATGTACTTTGCCAAATGTACAATCTTGCCGTTTGCTTTTAAACCACAGTTTCATATTCCGAATTGTGGCGCTGTATTGTGAGATGATCTAAGACCCTGTGTACAGCAAAGGAACATTGCGTGCCTCAAAACGAACTTTTTGGAACGTGAGCAAATAAAAATGAAAATCGCTGAATATTCTCAAAACATTTGATGTCAAATAAATGTACTTTACCAAATTTACAATCTTGAAGTTTAATTTAAAAGTACAGTTTCATATTCCCGATTGTGGCGCGCTGTGTTGTGTGAGCTCATCTGTGTTGATTTCCGGGTTCTGTGTGGAGTCGCGTAGAAGACGCCTGGGCACGTTTGCCTACGCAGCTCAGTCACGTCACGGATGGAGGCGGGGAATATGAATGTTTTGATAAAGTCTGTTTCAGGGGCGGGGGATTTGATTTAGTGCCGCAAAAGCAGGTGAGCCAGGGCGATGCGGCAAGTGAGAGGATTATCAGAAAATGGCGGCTGATTTCGAGTGCGTTAATGGACGAAAAGTCGGGTATGGTCAATAGGAAAGTTTTCTACGATCTACCGATTTATGCTTAAAAACACATGGCCGAACCGTAGGGACAATAAAAAAAAAGTCCCGGAACTATCCTTTAAGTTTTACCGTTCCCATGCTTTTATTTTAATAAGAAACTGTTCCGGAACGGTTTCGTTTTAAAATAAAAGTCTAGGAAGAAGTTGAAACTTGCACCTTCACTGCACTGCACAGGACGTTTCCTTAAAAAGCAGGGACATGTGTTTTGGGGTTTTTATTGTGCATGGAAGGGGGTGTGGCAATGGTGTCTGTGGGGAGCGTTGCAGGCCAGTTGGGATCATAGTTCCACTACTTCTTTTCGTTCACTTCGACCACTGCCTAGGCCTTGCCTAAACTCTTCCTCTAAATTTAGCTGCCCGAAAGGGGTGAACCCGGGAGTATGAGTAGGTTCAGGTGCTCCTTACATGCACTCAATTACCATGCCAAGCGTGGACAAGCTAATTGATTGATTTAAAAAGCTATTTTGCCGACATCCTCAAAGGCAACCCTCCAAGGAGTTAAATGGCACTGTGAACTGATGTCAACCAGGTATATAGTCCCTTTTGACTTCAAATACACCAGGCAGTCAATTGATGCACTTGCTTTGACATCTTTTCAACATTGTAACTTTCTCCACACAGCTGGTACATGTGACCTTATTTATTGAACAATATGATAACACTGTAAAGCAATGGTCTACTGATATCTGACCTTACAACCCTCTCCACCTTTTTTTAAACTCTACCCACCTGCCACAGCTTTTATATCCCTATATTCGTGTATAGATTTCCCCCTGCTCGGTTAATTTGTTATAAATACTTCTGTTGTGCTATGCTACACAATTTCTGTAGATAGACAAGCAGAATGTCAGTTACTTGTAACCTGCTGTTGCCAGCTCAGTTACTTGCACTATGGTAGTGGGACCGATATAGGAGTTTCCAATAGACTAAAACAAGTGCTTGGATGCCCCCCCATAGGCTCAGCACTGGTACAAACCTTTAACAGCAACACTTTAGGCCATATTGCCAGCAGGCAGATAACATTTTACCAGCTATTCAACATCTGAGGATAATGATGTAATTTAGGATTACACAAGTCCGACACTCAGGTAAGTAATAGAAGGTAAGTTTATTACTTGTTACAGCGCCATCCTTTACTTCGCTAGATGGTAAGAGAGCGAGCGATCGACACCAGCACATCCCACCCGGCCACAATAGTCGACCCCAACTGTCAAACATAGAACGTAGCGCTGAAGTCATACACTGCACGTTCCAAGCTATGCTCAGCACCCTCACGCACACCTCATAGTCCACACGTAATATACATCACGACAGATAACCATGCACCTCAACCAATCATTATGGTATGAATTTGCTCCACTACTCTTCATACTTACTAGAATAACTATCAGCTTGATATGATATGATATGATATTTATTATGTGCTTAGTACCCAGAGGTTTCTAAGCACTGACCTGGGGATCGAACCTGTGTTGCTCTGTGTCGTCTTGCAGCTGAGCTATCCTCCCAAGACTACTTGCAATCACTACTTACTGCTCCTGTCTCTGCTAAATCCACCTACTGCACAGATCTAATATTCTCTCTCCACTTGCAACCTATCAAACTATCAAAGACCCTCCGTGCCATGCTTCACCTGCCTCTAAAACACTCCTTATTCTCCTTTCTATGCTGATGTCATGATGCCTACCTCCAAGGAGCCAGGTCCGACCCAGCAACCCCAGAGGCAGGCATCTTTCCCCCCAGGGAAGTGCCAGCGGGCCCAAGCTGGGGCCCTTTGGACAAAGTCCTGGCGCCTTAGGCGCCAGGCTCATGTTGGACCCCTGTCCTGGCGCCTTAGGCGCCAGGCTCATAAAGCTAGACAAATGTTCAAGTGTTTTAATGTGCACTTACCTGATGCAGACCATGCTGCTACATCCAGGCTCTCTTGAGGCCTGAATGGAACTACTTTACCTGTGGGACTACTTTCCACCTGGGTGCGGTCGGGGAAGGATACATACCTGATCGGTGGAAGGATACATACCTGGAACTTCTTCCAAAGCTATTTAAACCACGCCCGATCAGCAACTCACGCTTCGCGTTGTTCTGCTCCTCGCAGCTGGACGCTCACCGTGTCAGCTCCTGCATCTGGACTTCAGCCACCCTGTCAGCATCCTGGGTCGCCTGCAAAGGGATATAAGAGAGAATTGGAGAGAAAGAAGACCTTACCAGCTAAAGCTGCATCACGGAGACATCACACCGACGATCCTGAAAGGGAAGACATCATTTTAAAAGCATTTTGCTTCGATCGCTGCAGCGCTGCATTTCACTCACCTTTCCTGGGCGCCTCCATCTTCAGCAGCGATCATCCGGATCCGCACCCACTTCTCAGAGCCTAGAGAGAAAAAGACAAGAAAACAAGGTGAGGGAAGGAAGGGAATAGGAAAGGCTCAGTTTCCTTCTAAGACTTACCTGTTGGGTCATTCCCATTTCATTTCGGGTCCTGCCGCTTCCTGGCATTCCGGACCCCGGCCCCTATGGGGAAAAAAGACAAAGACTTTGAATGAGCGAATGCAAAGACATTACCTGAACTCTCATCCAGAACTTACCTGTCATTTACTGGAACTGCACGTTTCACTTCGGGCCGGCGCCATATCTCCGGCATTCCGAACCCCGGCCCCTAAGGGGAAAAAGACATAAGCATTAGCGCTTGCTGCAATAAGACAATGAACATTATTATCAAGCTTGAACTTTTGAACTTGCAACAGAACTCTTACAGCGCCTCACCTGAATAGTCAAGCTTATTTTGAACTCCCATCAAACCTCAATCCAGTGAAGTAACTGGGTTTCAACGCGCCCCTGCATCAGAAGCAGGATGGAGAACTCATCCTTCCAGACCCTAAGGGGAATATTCCTGCGAGCCAGAAAAGCCAGAGTAGAGGGGCCCTTCCTGTCCATCTTCAGAGTCCTGCGCTTCACCATTGAAGAAGCATCAGCACTCGAAGCCAGACCTGCGCCTCCGTAGGAATCAGGTGAGCGTGACAGAACGCGAAGCCTACCCACAATTTCCCACCCGGGCGCTATGGAGACTTCCGAGACAGATCAGCTGGCCCAGCTTTTGGGGGAATTACGGGCAGAAGTGCACTCAGCCCGCCAGGAGACTAATGCTCTCAAAAGAGAACTGATCCTATCAAAGGAAAGAACAGATGACCTGGCCAAAAGGTTACTGCAGGCCCAGGCAGGGCACACTCCTTTACCTAATCCCGGAGGTACTTCCACATCAATGGGTTTGAATAACCCGGTACAAATCAATCTACCTGGACACATGCCTTTGGCCCCGCCTGAACGTTTTGCGGGGATCCCAAGAAATATGCCGTCTTTATGAACCAATGTCGTTTACACTTTCTATGCAGACCCGGGTCCTTCCCTAACGACCAGACCAAGGTAGCCTTTATACTATCTTACCTCAGTGGCAGTGCTGCCGATTGGTCTATTCCATTGGTAAATCAGGATGATCCCATTCTCCAGGATTTTCAGGGCTTCCAGGCCAGCATGGAAAGATTGTTTGCTCGACACTCTCAAGGACAGGCCCTTGATAACGAACTGCTATCCTTACGACAAGGTAATCAGGATCTCCTGTCCTACGTTGCCACCTTTAATAGACTGGTTGTGGAAACTGGATGGCCAGAAAACAAAAGGATCACATTGTTTCATCGAGGCCTGCGCGGAGAGCTTAAGGATGTTCTAGCTCAGATTGTAAATCTACCCCAGGTCTGCGCAGACTAAATAGACTTGGTGGTTCAACTTGATCACAGACTTCAAAATAGAAAAGCAGATCGGTTCAAGTACGAAACCCGAGTACCGATCAAAACCCACGCTAACTCCAAGAGTCCCGACGTATCCGAACCTATGCAAATCGGCAGTGTTAAAGGACCATTAACGCAGAAGGAACGAGAGAGAAGGCGGCAAATGCAACTTTGTCTGTATTGCGGGACTTCCGGTCACTTTCTTCGAAATTGTCCGGTTAAACCACCTAAGAAGGTGGTTGGAGCCACTGATAACGATTTATTGACACCTGATTCAGGAAAAGACCTAGCCCGACAAGCGTAGGGGTCCGCTTGCCGAGCTTGAAAACAAACTCTTTGACCTCGCATTTTGTCATGCTAATGGTGCTCATGGACCCAAAACAGCCTCAGCAGTTACATGCTATAAAAGCATACATCGACAGTGGAGCTATTGGAAATTACATAGACCGTGAATTGGCTTCCAGGATTAAGCTCCCTGTCCGCCCGAAAGTAACCCAAGATGTCATTACTACAGTAGATGGAACCGAAATAGCCTCAGGGCCTGTAACGCATTCCACTGTTGAAATGACACTGGTGGGTCAGGATGGACATCGGGAAGCAATTGTGTTTGATGTGATCAAGGCCCCACAATTTCAAGTAATTCTTGGAATTCCTTGGTTAGAAACACATAATCCCAGAATTGACTGGCGAGCAAAGAAGATAAGTTTTCCTGATTGTGAACCAACTTGTTATCCAAGAAATCCAGTTATGGGTCTAGCCTCAGCAACTTCCACCCCTGTACAGCTACCGTCAGAATACCAAGAATTCCAAGACGTTTTTCAGAAGGAACAGGCTAACACGTTACCTCCCCATCGGTCTTATGATTGCCAAATCGATCTGGTACCCAATGCTCAACTACCTTGTAGTAGGATTTATGCTCTTACGGAACCCGAGAACCTGCATTTGCGTCAGTATTTAGATCAGTACCTAGCCAATGCTTTTATTCGCCCGTCCAAGTCTCCTGTCTCCTCAGCTCTGTTCTTCGTGCCGAAAAAAGAGGGCGACCTTAGAACATGTATAGACTATCGTGCCCTAAATCAAATAACGATTAAGAATCGTTATCCTCTGCCCCTGATCCCTGAGCTTATCGACCAGGTGAAAGACGCTTGTGTGTACACCAAGTTAGATCTCCGAGGAGCTTATCACCGGGTGCGTATAAAAGAAGGCGACGAATGGAAGACTGCATTCCGCAGCAAATTTGGGCTCTTCGAATATCAGGTGATGCCCTTCGGTTTGTGCAATGCACCTGCCGCCTTTCAGTACTTTATGAATGATGTTCTTCGGGAACTTATCGATGTCTGTGTCATTGTTTATATTGACGACATCCTGGTGTACTCTTCTTCAGAATCCGATCACAGAAAACATGTTAGGGCAGTTCTTGAGAAATTGCGCCAGCACAGACTATTTGTAAAGCTCGAAAAATGTGTTTTTCATACCACAGAAGTTGAGTTTCTCGGATTCATCCTGACACCTCAAGGAGTCCGCATGGACTCGCGAAAGGTGGACGCCATCCTCAAATGGCCATCTCCTAGCTCGGTGAAGGGAGTTCAGAGCATGCTCGGCTTCGCCAATTTCTATCGAAGATTCATCCTGGAATTTTCCCGAACAGTCCAACCCATCACAGCTCTCCTAAAGAAAAACAAACGCTTTGAATGGACTCTTGAGGCCGAACAAGCCTTTCAGGACCTGAAAACCAAATTCACCTCTGCACCTGTATTGAAGCACCCGCACCCAGATCTCCCTTACATTGTGGAAACCGACACATCCAGTTCGGCCATGGGAGCTGTCCTGTCGCAAAGAGACTCAGAAACTAACCAACTACACCCTGTGGCCTTTTGGTCCAGGAAATTTTCTCCTCCTGAAATCAACTACGCAATTACCGACAAGGAGTTACTGGCTATTAAATCTGCTTTCAAGGCTTGGCGTCACTACCTTCTCGGGGCAAGACACACCATCACCGTAATTACGGACCACAGAAATTTACAGTATTTAAAGACGGCCAAAGCTCAATCTTCACGACAACTCTGATGGGCTCTATTCTTTGCGGAGTTTGATTTCGTAATTACCTATCGCCCTGGCTGCAAGAATGGTAAAGCGGACGCCTTATCCCGGATTGGCATGGAAGAACCCAATTCGAGTTTAGAACCTGTGGCAATCATACCTGAACAAAGAATCTTAGGCCTAACTTCATTGCAAACTATTGAGGACATCCAAACGCAAGTAAAACAACTTCTAGACTCTTCAGCCTTACTGGAATGGAGTCAAAAGGGTCCTCATTACACCGTTAAGGATGATTTACCCTACTTCCAGGAGCGGTTGTTTCTGCCAAGTAAAGAGTTGCAAGAACTTGTTATTGCCCATCATCATGAATCATTAATGGAAGGACACCCTGGTATCGCTAAAACGGAGGAAAAAATCAAACGCCACTTCTGGTGGCCTTCTTGGAGAAAAGACATAAAGTCTTTTGTATTGTCTTGCGGAATTTGCGCCCAAAACAAGGGTCAAAAGAAAAGGCCAGCCGGCCTACTTCACCCCTTGGATATTCCACCGGCACCATGGCACACCTTGTCAATGGACTTTATAACTGACCTGCCTCCTTGTGCTGGTTACAACACTATCCTTGTAATTGTGGATCTATTCTCCAAAATGGCCCACTTTATCCCTTTAAAAGGTTTGCCTTCAGCTTCCACCTTGGCCAAGGAATTTCTGGAGAATATAGTTTGCATACATGGTTTTCCTTCCATATTAGTCTCGGATCGTGGAAGTCAATTTATCTCCCATTTTTGGAAGAAGTGTTGCCAACTAGCACAAATAGATGTGCGGTTATCCACCAGCCACCACCCCCAGACCGACGGACAAACCGAGAGAACCAATCAGACTCTCGAGCAATATCTTCGGTGCATGTTACACCAATCCGAGTTAAATTGGAAAGACATCCTTTGGTTCGCAGAATATGCATACAACAATTCAGTGCATTCTGGACCGGACAAACTCCTTTTTATACTTTGTATGGTCACCATCCTCGCACCTCTGACCTAGATCCACCTCTGACCCTGGAAATGCCCGCAGTAAATCATCTGCATTCCACAATAACCCGAGCCTTCAAAGAAGCTGCAACTCATTTACAGCAAGCCAAGAAAAAGTATAAAGAAAACGCTGATTTGCACCGAAGTAAAACTCCTCCTTACCAAATAGGAGACCAGGTATGGCTAGCAACGAAACATTTACCCCTCAAGGGCCCGCGAACCTTCAATCCCAGATTCATAGGACCTTATCCCATCAAGGCTATAATCAATCCCGTGGCCTTTAAACTGGATTTACCGTCTAACATGCGTATTCATCCAGTTTTTCATGCATCACTTTTGAAGCCAGTACAACCAGGGACCCGACTGTCCAAGCCTCCAGACCCAGTTCAAATTGAAGGGGAATTAGAATTCGAAGTTAAAGACATTTTAGACTCCAAGGTGTTAAAGTCAAAACTCTTCTATCTTGTTGACTGGAAGGGATATGGACCTCAGGAGAGATCGTGGGAGCCTAGTAACCATGTCCACGCACCTCGATTAATACAGAGGTTCCACCGGAGATTTCCGAACAAGCCAAACCCCCGGAGGGAACAACCTTGGAAGGGGCCTTGAGGGGGGGTACTGTCATGATGCCTACCTCCAAGGAGCCAGGTCCGACCCAGCAACCCCAGAGGCAGGCATCATTCCCCCCAGGGAAGTGCCAGCGGGCCCAAGCTAGGGCCCTTTGGACACAGTCCTGGCGCCTTAGGCGCCAGGCTCATGTTGGACCCCTGTCCTGGCGCCTTAGGCGCCAGGCTCATAAAGCTAGACATGTGTTCAAGTGTTTTAATGTGCACTTACCTGATGCAGACCATGCTGCTACATCCAGGCCCTCTTGAGGCCTGAATGGAACTACTTTACCTGTGGGACTACTTTCCACCTGGGTGTGGTCGGGGAAGGATACATACCTGATCGGTGGAAGGATACATACCTGGAACTTCTTCCAAAGCTATTTAAACCACGCCCGATCAGCAACTCACGCTTCGAGTTGTTCTGCTCCTTGCAGCTGGACGCTCACCGTGTCAGCTCCTGCATCTGGACTTCAGCCACGCCTATCAGCATCCTGGGTCGCCTGCAAAGGGAGATAAGAGAGAATTGGAGAGAAAGAAGACCTTACCAGCTAAAGCTGCATCACGGAGACATCACACCGACGATCCTGAAAGGGAAGACATCATTTTAAAAGCATTTCGCTTCGATCGCTGCAGCGCTGCATTTCACTCACCTTTCCTGGGCGCCTCCATCTTCAGCAGCGATCATCCGGATCCGCACCCACTTCTCAGAGCCTAGAGAGAAAAAGACAAGAAAACAAGGTGAGAGAAGGAAGGGAATAGGAAAGGCTCAGTTTCCTTCTAAGACTTACCTGTTGGGTCATTCCCATTTCATTTCGGGTCCTGCCGCTTCCTAGCATTCCGGACCCTGGCCCCTATGGGGAAAAAAGACAAAGACTTTGAATGAGCGAATGCAAAGACATTACATGAACGCTCATCCAGAACTTACCTGTCATTTACTGGAACTGCACGTTTCACTTCGGGTCGGCGCCATATCTCCGGCATTCCGAACCCCGGCCCCTAAGGGGAAAAAGACATAAGCATTAGCGCTTGCTGCAATAAGACAATGAACATTATTATCAAGCTTGAACCTTTGAACTTGCAACAGAACTCTTACAGCGCCTCACCTGAATAGTCAAGCTTATTTTGAACTCCCATCAAACCTAAATCCAGTGAAGTAACTGGGTTTCAACGCGCCCCTGCATCAGAAGCAGGATGGAGAACTCATCCTTCCAGACCCTAAGGGGAATATTCCTGCGAGCCAGAAAAGCCAGAGTAGAGGGGCCCTTCCTGTCCATCTTCAGAGTCCTGCGCTTCACCATTGAAGAAGCATCAGCACTCGAAGCCAGACCTGCGCCTCCGTGGGAATCAGGTGAGCGTGACAGCTGACTGCTTTGCCTTCTACTACTCCACCAAAATGGGACACCATGTCGATCCCTATCCTTTTATCTCTCCCTGCCTTTTATCACCACTTTCTGCCATCCCAGCTTTTCTTCACTATCCAACTTTTCTCATATCTTCCTCTGATCTCGTACCCACCCTTTACTCAGCCAACCCATCATGTTCCCTTATTGTTCCCTGCACACCCCAAAGATCGTGCGCCCGTCAACTCATCTCACCCCTCATGCTTCTTTCAGCAGGTATCTTCCCAGCCTGCAACAACATTGCTGTTGTCATACCCGTAGTAAAGCAACACATTGGAGACCCCTACAAGACTTGTTTCTCTTCTGCCCTGCCACTCCAGAATCATCACTGGTTTCCTCAACCGCATTATCAACTATCTTGAGGTGCGTACACTATGCATATCTTACAATCTGGACTTCGACGCAAGCATTCCACTGAAACTGCTCTCATCAATGTCTTCAACTCTCTAACCACTTCACACCACTATCACCTCCCTTTCATCCTCATTCTACTTGATCTCTGCACAGCCTTTGACATTTGGATAATCTGTTCCGCCTCCATACCCGTTCCACCATTGGCTTCAGCAACACTGTACGTTACTGGGTGGCCTCATAACCTCCTCGACTGCTCCTTCTACTCCACATCTCCTCCCTCACTGCCCTTACAGTTTCACTTCCGGGCCCCACTTATCTTCACCCCAACCATCCTCCCTGATGAAATCAATCTCATCCTTCAGCTTTCACTACCAACTCTTTTTTGCCTTTCCATATTTCACTAATGCTGTCTAATACATGCATCACTGGCTGCCTCACTGCCATCTGTCTTTAGAGAGCTCTTTGCTGCATGATGCTAAACTTCTCTAAGATGGAAGTACTCTTTATCCCAGTCTCCAATGCTAACCCCACTCTATAATTTCTAGTTTCCTAGCAACTTCCTCTTCTGACCCCATCTCTCAATCACCCAAGCTTCACAACATTCTAAATATCAGGAAGATCCACCAGCACCTTTCCCACCATTCTGCCAACACTCTATGGTGCTCTGCAAACTGAAATACTGCTTAAGAATACTCCTTGGTCTTCCCCCTCTATGCCTTTGCTTCCTTCAAAAAAAGTTCTCAAGTTTGCTTCCCTTTGCAACATACATAACACTGATCCCTTCCAGCTATACCTTCCTGTGTATCTGAATGGCTTTTCTACCTGTGCTTATTATATTTTAACAATACTTTGGTTTTATAAAATTGAATTTTAGGTCTTCAACTGTATCTTATGAACTGTTTTAGCTTCTGATATATTTTTGACATTAATTTTCTAAATTGAATTTTACGCCACTCCTCGTAGTTACTGGTCGAATTAATTTATTCTTAACTGCTCCGTATTTCTAAACAGCATGCTTCATTGCCGGAAAGCGCTGCCTCACTATCCCGATCAGTGTGCTGTATAAACTACATCTCCCAGCACTTTTGTAGTTTCATGGGCTTTTTCTGACGTTGTCAGGCACGTCCGCGCTGGCGCGTCAAAGCCGGTTTGTGCCGGTGGACTTTTAAAAGATGAGTTGATCGTGGGGTAATCAGCTATACATTCCTTTTGTATCTGAATTGTTTTTCTACCCGTGCTTATTGTATTTTAACAGTACTTTGGTTTATAAAATTGAATGTTAGGTCTTGAACTGTATTTTATGAACTGTTTTAGCTTCTAATATATTTTTGACATTAACTTTGTAAAAGGAATTTTTTTGCCACTCCTTGTGCTTACCGATCACATTCATTATTTCTTAACTGAGTTTTGTTTCGAAAACATCATGCTTCACTGCCGGAAAGCGCTGCCTCACTATCCCGATCAGTGTGCAGGATTAACTACATCTCCCAGCACTTTTGTAGTTTCATGGGCTTTTTCTGACTCTGTCAGGCGCGTCAGCGCCAGCGCATCAAAGCAGATTTGTGCCGGCTAGGGTCTGGTTTGTGTCGGGTGGGGATAGGCTGTGTCTGTGCTCTTTTACTGCTCTGTAGTTAGCGCTTGGCTGCTCAACCTCAACAGAATGTCCTCATGTTGTAATCTTCTATCAGCCATTCAAGAAAATCGACGAGTAAGACTTGCTGCTTTATCAGAAGATGCCCCTCCTCCTTATGTTTCTCCTGTCCCTATTGCACTGGATGATGCATTCAATTTGAATGATATATCCTCTCAATTTTTCCCTCCCTCGACCACTGTTGAGCAGTATGAGACTGTCACAATCCCAACTCAATTGGGGGATGAAACATGCACTGGTGATATTACTATCACTGATCAAAATCTTCCATCTTCTCCCAGACAAACATGCTCAAAATGTGTTCTACTTAACACACACTCCCTAGTCTCCCATGCGATAGAAGTGGTCGATTTTATATCTGAGGTTAAACCTAATGTTATGGCCATAACTAAGACCTGGCCTCACAAAGCTGCACTACATACCACATAATTGGCAGTCCCAGCAGGATATGATATCCTGCATGTCGACAGGGATACAAGAAGAGGGGGCGGTGTTGCATTGATCTTTAGAAAGAATCTCTTCCTGTATATCTCTGATAAGCCTCAGCTTGATCAGTGCAAGTCTATGCCAGTTAAGCTAAAAATCAACCGTGTTACCCCATTGAGTATCTTGCTACTATATAGGCCACCTGAGATGATGTTTTTATTTGAGGAACAATTTGTGGCCGTTTTAGGTTGTATATCCAAACCACACTCTCCCCTATTGGTTCTGGGTGGTTTCAACATACGGGCAAACAACATTTTGGATTGAGAAGCTACGTCCCTACTTCACACATTAGCCTCCCTCGATTTTAAACAACACGATTTAGCAGCAACACATTCTGGTGGAAACACCTTAGACTGGATTATGACAAATAATCTGGAGATTGCATCTGTTATGCCCCAGATCTGTCCGTGGTCTGATCACTTTCTCCTTGGCTTTGAGACCCTTCTGTTCACTGCTATCACACAATTTACTACTCCCACCAAACGTATGGTCCTCATTAGGAAATCAAAAGGGATTACTCATGAAGATTTTTTCTTCAGCTGCTCTTCCATTATTACCCCCTCTGGCCCCTGATGTGTCTGTCGCTTGACGACTTTACATCTACCCTTAGGAATGCCCTTAATCAGACATAAAAGTCGTTAGCACCTGTCAAACAATTGATCCAAAAAAAGTTAACCCTGTTTAATCTGTGGTTCTCTCCTGAGGTACTCTCCGGCGGGGCAATAAAAAGGAAAGCTGAATGCTCCTGGCGCAAAAACCAACCGATGACTCTCTTGCTACCTATAAGACTGCGGTGCAGACTTTCAAAAAGATTGTGTTGCAAGCCAAAGAAGCTAAGTCCAAATCCAAGCCCAGGGAATTGTTCTTAGTTCTACAAGAGTTAAAAGGCAGCTTGATATATTCTCCTCCTGAGGTTCACAATGAATGGTGACAGAAGATTCACTACAGTTTCATCCAGAAAACAAAGCTGCACCAGCACAGTATTGCAGACCAACTCACTCTGCTCCCCTCAAGTGACAAACTAATATATCTGCCCCATTTTCCCCCCACCCAATGCCTCGCTCCTCACTTGCTTCTCCTTTCAACGGGTATCGGAAAAAGAAGTTAGGGACTCTGTGCTGAAAATGAAGCCAACATTGTTCAAGGGAGATAGTTTCCCAGCACTGCTGTTCAAAGAGTATATGAGTCTGCTCGTGCCTTGGGTAACCACATTTGTCACCACTCTTTTTTTTCGAAGCCTATGTTCCCAACTCTATTACGGAGGCTTGGATTTCACCACTACTGAAGAAAGAGAACTTGAATGCTAGTAAACCAGGAAACATTTGGCCCATCACTAATGTCCCATTTTTGTTGAAAATTATGGATAATCTGGTCTTCACTCAATACCAACCTTTGTGGAACAAAACTACATTCTTGCCACTGCTTAGTCTGGGTTCCGCGCAAGGTACGGAACCGAGACTGCTTTGCTGGATCTGAAATCTAACATCGCGGACATAATTGACAAAGGCGGCCAGGCACTGCTTCTTCTTCTCGATCTGTCGGCCACCTTTGATTTAGTGGATCATGCTCTATGTTTTATATCTCAAATATTCTTGCTAGTATTATATCCATCTATTGTGGCAAATATGTCCATAGCTCTCTGAGTCCAATGAGTTGGACTATTTCAATAGCTTGTTAGCTGTCTCCTCTCAGGCAAATATCAAGAGTCTACAGGTGATCCAGCATGTAGCTGTCCGTGCCATTTTTGGCATGGGTCGTCCGTTCATGTCACGGAGGCACGCAGGCAGGGCCGTCACGAGGGGGGGGCAGGAGGGGCAAATTGCCCCGGTCCTTGCGCTTGGGGGGGTCGCGCACCACCCTCCTCCTGAGTAGAAGACAGCACAGTCCACCCATGCCCTTTATTCTCACGGGGTGACTGTGCTGTCTGCTCTCTGCCCTTGTAATGATTTTGCAGCAGCAGGGCTGAGACCAGAGTCTAAGGTGGGGTCAAAGGGACTGCCGACACCCCCACCCCACCCCCTCAGTTAAGGCTTTTTTACAAGCTGAGCAAATAGGTAAATGAGCCTGATAAACATTTGCTTCTGCATTGTTACAAGCACTGCAGATGAAGACTGACAGACACGAAAAGATCCCCAGCTGCCTGAGGCCCGGACTTGCTATTGCTGTGCTTGCAGCTCCATGAGCAAGCAGCCTGTTGATTTTTAATTTTCATGTTGCAGCCAAAGCCATGTTAAACACACTAGAAAAAGCTTAATGCCCCACTTTGAATTGCAGAAAGCTAATGTTTAGGTGATGCGTTCAGTCCCATTTTTCTACGAAGATGGTGTTTTCACATACAATAAACAAACTTATACGGGCAAAATACAAATGCTATTTACTAAGAAACATTTTCAAGGTGCACACGGAGTGCCGAGCTAAAATAGACACATTTGATTTGCCCTGGGCCAGAAGGTACACTGTTGCTTTCGATATTGGTACACTTCTCTTGACTCTATGGTGCCTGAAGGGAAGAGTAACTGGGAGCTGGGGGCCCGCGTAAAGTCTGTGCCGGTGCATTAATCCTGTCATGTCACACTGCATAGCAGCCTCTTCTCGTAAGGTAAGGGCCTCGGTCTCCTGCAGACAAACAAAGCTGGTGACTTTTCTGGATGAATATTAGGCCAATGGTCAAACAAGTAAAGCACTGAAGGTATGTGTTATGAGAATTGTATTTCTTTAGAAATAACTCTGCTGCTTTACCTAGATTGCCTATAAAAAAAAGTCATGCAGGCCACTTTGGGAAGAGGTTGTTTACTGGTATTTTATAATCTGTCCCTTCTCGTGCTCTAATTTTTCTAATTCTTTTCCCTTCTCTTTCTGTCGATCTGTCCATCTCTCCACTGCTCCCCTCTGGCAATGGCCCTGAACTGTGACAGCTAGCCCATTGCAGGACCCACACAGAGTGGATGCAGATGGACAAACGGCATTAGCAAAAAATATGTTCTACTTTAAATGAAGCAGTGTGGAATTTTTAAAATTAATTATGTTTTCCTTCAATCATGTGTTTTAGCTGCTCTTTGCAAAACGCACAAATGGATCCCATCTTCTGTTTTGCACATTTAAATCAAAAGCACTGAAAAACGTACTTCTCCTGAAATAAACAACAATAGAAACACTTCTTTATTTCACTGAAAGTTGTTTGTATTTTAATGAGCACACGTGGGTAGTGCTTCGATTAAAATATGATGGCACACGATGCGGAAAGGGTTAATGAAGTAAGTTTCTGATTACATGAGCTGAATGCAAACATCTAAAGGAACCATCAGCTTCCTACAAGCAGCAGTCGCAGGGATAAACTGATCAGACAATGATTACAAACATGCAGGCTCACCATAGTCACAGTCACCTGACACAGACGCAAATACATGCTTTCTTTGCTCTTCACCAATAATAATCTATTAATTCTCTCTTTTTTGGTGTGTGCTTTTTATCTCACACACTCACTCTCCCCACATGGTTTAAATAGTGACTCATCTCTGTGGGCTTAGGGAAAGATCTTTCAATAAGGTGGCATTACTTAATGTAAATACTTCAAATTGTCCCGTGTGGTACATGAGCACAGAATAAAATCATGATATTCTCTACTGATAAATTGAGTGTTTATGGGGGTTGGTTTATTGCCGCAATGCTATATAGTAGAATTGTGCTGCCATTGGGCAACACAATATGACTCATGTCACCTGTCCTCGTGTGTATGCAAGGCCTAATAAGCCCTTGAGGGATGCTGAACCTGTAACCGCAACCTGAAGTTTTTGTTCTGTATTGTGCTGGCTTCAGTGAATGTACAGCATGGGTACCTATGCACGTTGTTCAGGGAGGATGAGCTAGCACCTGGAATTAGTGTTGCGTATTCTGGGATTACGAAAGGTAAAGGGCATGCACCTGTGCAAGGTGTTAAAAATGCAGCCTGCCATTTAACAATATAAAAATGACTGTGTATGCATTCACATACTACTAATGTTTTATATAGAGCACATCCGCTCAAAATCCATAGAAGGTCATTCCAAGTTTGGCCGTGCAGGAAAATAAAGGTGGTTCTCCCTGCCATCCGTCCACCCTTCTGAACTTCAACCTGACTTCAGTTGGTGTCAGAGTAGGATGAGGTACCTTGGGATTTGGTTGACCAGTGATGTCACAAAAATTATGGATGTCAACCTTACTAATGTGGTTCAATACCTGGAGCTTGATTTGAAGAGATGGAGTGAGCTTAAACTGAGTCTATGGGGGAAGTGTACATGCAATCAAAATGACATCAACACTGCGTGTCAATTATGTGCTTAGTATGCTCCCCATGAACATTAAAAAGAGTTTTTTGGAGAAAATTGAGTGTTTAATCCAGTCTTTTCTCCCGGAGAATAAACAACCGCGCCTTAAATTGTGGAAATTGCAGTTGCCTCAGGACTGTGGAGGTTTAGGGGTTCCAGATTTTGAAAATTACCATTTGGCTTTTGGAGCCAGACATCTGGTTCCATTTGTTGAAAATTCAAATGATTTCTGGACGCTGGCGGAGTCAAGCCATTCATCTCCATTGCCGCCTAGGGCTATGCTGTCCACGGTGGATGGATCTGGTTATCAGTCATTTTTGCCAACAAAATTTCTAAGAACTTGTTGGAAGGAGCTATGGAAGAAGAGCAAACGCAAGGTCTGTGATAATGATTTTATCCCAATCTGTTTGAATCTGGGAATACTGTTGAATGGGAGGCCGCTATTTTGGTTGAAGTGGTTCCTGAGTGGGGTAATGTGGCTGAGCGATTTGATTGAAGATGGCAAATGGATCAGTTATAAAATACTTGCACGAGTTAAAGGTCTCAGAGACTGCACAATGGGAGAATACAGGAAATTGAGGAAAATACTGCGGAATGAAGGTGCAGTTGATGGTAATGGATGGCAGATTTGGTTGTCTGAATTTAAGGCAGGAGGTGGTATGGCGTCTAAGGTGTACAAAAATCTGGGCCAACGTCATGCACCGGCAGAAGGATTGTTGTCAAAGTGGTCTGAGGTAATTGGCTCAGATATGTCTGAGGACAGATGGAGGTATATTTGTAAAAATGTGGCTCTGACGTCTATTAATCTGGGAGAGCAAAGCCGACAAATCAAAATTCTAAACAGAGTATTTTGGACTCCCCAAAGACTTCATGCGAGAGGAATGATTGATTCAGAGGCTTGTTGGAGGTGTAAACATGCAGTTGGATCTTTTGAGCACATGATTTGGGATTGTTACAAACTGAGGACATTTTGGAGGAAAGTCACTGAGAAGATGAATGAGGTTATATTGTTGCAGGAAGATTTTGATTACAATACTGTCATCTTGGGTGAGGATGATAAGGTGGAAGAACTCACTTACCCACAGAAATGCTGGTTTTTCAGGGCTGCAAGCTCGGCAAAGAAAATAGTTTTGAGGAAATGGAAATGTGATGAGAGACCAACCTTTACAGAGTGGGTAGAGGATCTACGGCAGGTTTTTCAGAATTGAGAAGATTGTTCTTGGCAGGATCAAAAAAATTAATTTGTTTGATCAAATGTGGGGTAGTTTTTTGGATGGGTTATGATATTGTTTTTCAATTGAATTCTATTGCTTCCTGTTAAGGTGGGGGGGTGGTATTTGATGTGTTTAATTGTGATGAATTCTATAGTTTTAACTTTGATAGCTCTGTTATTCTGCTTTGTTCTTTGTAAAATTCAATAAACTTAATAATAATAATAATTTAAAAAAAAGCCTGACTACTCTGCTGCAGCTGCCATTGAAGAGTCTGGTCTTTCCTTTTGGGTGACAATGTTCTACCCTTAGGTTAGTTGATTAAACAGCCCTCGCCATAAGATTGTGCAAAAGCCTCCCTAACAGACCGCACGTGATAAGTAAAAGTGAATGAGTTGTAAACTGGACCATATTGAATGTAGGACAGTCTAGCCAGTAAAAACACTTATGGTGCACAGCCAGCCTGGACATACTTTCTGTGGCATGGTATTCTTACTGGCTGGTAGTCCTTATATGGTAATACTGCCTTATATTGGTGCAACCTGCATGGACAGACCTGGAAACAACCAGCATTAATATATTTTTATACTGGCATATGTTGTGAACAAAGGCGGCATGAAATGTATTGGAAAATGTTCCTGTGCACGGTTGGTGATTGCAACTATTGGGTTTTTCCATGTGCTACCATACAAAAACAATTGCAAACTGTATGACTTTCTACCCAATTTTACAAATAAAGTGCTGTAAAATGCATCTTTTTAACACAATGTTTCAAACATGTTCTTGGGGGTAAGAAACCCCCTCAAGCACCGCTTGTTTGGTTTTGGCTCCCTCACTGTGCTCTGTCGATCCTGCATATTTGGCGCAAACATTTAAGCTTCTTCATTTTAGAAATTCACCAGCCTCCTCTGCACAACACTTCTGTCACTGTGTATGATGTGTGTTCAAAATGTAGTCTGGCATAAACCTTTCTTCGGCAGAGAAATCTAACTTTGCTGCTGTTGATTTGCAGTTGTATCAATAAACCAAACCATATTTATTTAGGTCCTCCACACAAACAAACTCAAGGGGAGATTTCTCGTGGCTCCTGTTTGCAGCGGAGCCGCAGCTGGCCCAGTGCAGAAAATTGTAAACCTCACCAGATTTTTTGCCCTGGGCCTCACCACACCTGTGACAGCCCTGCCCGCAGGAGACTGTACTGGCTACCTGTCAGTCAAAAGATGAGGTTTGAAGGCACTACCTTAGTCTATAAGTGCCTGGCAGATGAAGCACCTGACTATCTTTCAGCCAGAATCTGAAGGGTCCCTCTACGGCGTACCCTTCGTTCCAACAAGGACATCATCCTCCATCAACCTCGAGTCCTCCTGAAAATAATTATAGGCTCTGGCTTTCATGCATGGGGCTGAGTGTCTGGAATCCACTGCCCTCAACCCTAAAGGGTTGGACGTCGAGCTTCCTGTTCAAGAAACAACTAAAAATGTATCTCTGAACTGGGTACAGGCTAAACATCTTCCCCCTTTTACTGCCCGACAATGCGACAATGACATCTGACCTAGTTCTTTGCCCCCTCCTTCTGACATTTTATGTTTTTGTTGTTCGTCATGTGAGCACTTGGAGGCCTGTGGGCAAATTAGTGCTATATAAGAAACTGAATAGATAGATAGATAGCACTTCAGTGCACAGCCACCAAGTTGGATGCCTCTCCATGTAAAATGGCTTCTTCTTTAAGGTTGTACTTCTTGTCTTTATATATATCTATGGTCTTGCCCCGTTATCTTTCAAATGCATCCCTGTGTGCCCTCCCTTGTAGTCTCTATAATACTCATCTCCCAAAACCCTATCTGTCCCTTGCCCCCCTGTGCTTCCTAATGCTTCAGCTTCGTCTCATTACTGAAATTCATCCTTCACTGAGATTCTCTGCAGAGCCCAAGGCATCAAAGCCAATCCATCAGCGGAATTGTTCAAGACTAGGTTCAAGCTTCACTTGCTAACTGGCAAAGAAGCGTTTGGAACGAAAACTTCATCCCTCCTAAAGGGCCATTAACTTCCTCATGTCAGTTGCTCTTCCTTCTGCTTCTCTGTGTTAGCAAGAAGTAATGCCCCAAAGAAAGTCCATGCTGCTCCAGTAACACCCTCCCTCCGACACCTGGTCCTCATCCTCCTCACTTACCAATTCTCTATATTGCTAGGCACCTAATCTACCACTTACTCTTGTTGGGCCAGAAGAGAGGGGGTGCACCCCCTCCATTATCTCACCTTCATAAAACTCACCCCCCGCTGCGAGAGCACAAGGGGTGTGGATTCAACATGAAGATGCTCTTTTTGCTCTTCTCCTACCAACGGGAGTACAGTGACAGGCACTAAGGTGCAGGTAGAGGAAGTGCTTGACCTGTGCAGATCTCTTCACACCAGTGACTCTCACTCATAGCTGCATGTAAGAATTCAAGCGGAGGCGAAAGATGTTGAAGGCAAGGTAAGTTTATTCAGTAAAGGGGCCCGCCGTGCCCTCCTACATCTGAACTGCGCCAACCGTTCACTGGGTCACGCGAACCAAGCTCCATACGAAAACAAGGAGAATGGCTCGCGTGCCCTAGCGTTCTATAAATACACTCTCTACACCTCCCCCTTAAAAAAAACAAGAAACATATCCAATGTATATAATCAATCTAAAATTTACAATGCTTCTTAAATTCTATAATGGAGAAAAAATGCATTAAACATTTGTACTCCTACTGACTCTTAAGACTTATATAAAGGTAATATAAATAAACTTTGTCAGCACTAGCAAATTTCCAATTTAAGCACGGATGAACAACAATCTTTCAATACGATGTGTAGTCTTTCATCCACACTGGCTTTGACCTGGATCTCTGATAACTACCAGAACTGTCAATAACCTCTCTACCAACAACATTCTCGTGCTTTCTTCATGAACACTTCTAACAGAACTGTCTTGAGCACCTTTGCCTTGGACACTCTCACTCCCACCTTGAACACTTCCACTCTCTTCATCTCTTTTCTTTTTGCTGTCGTTATTTGACTCATTTTTTTCTACTTTCCTATCCTCGCCATGTGCTTTCGCAATCCTCCCTTTGGACCACACCTCTCCTCCTTCTAATATAACCACACTCTTCCTTACTGCAGAAATTCTTTTTGGACCCACAAACTTGCTGTCCAAGCATTTGTTCACCAGTCTGGGATTCTTAACGTATATCATTTCTCCTACTTTCCACTCACGCTCTTTCACTTTCTCACGGGCATCAAAACACAATTTGTTCCTCTCTTGGCTCTCTCTGATACATTTCATTATCTGTTTTCTATCTACATGAACTACTCCCGCTACTCCCAACCAACCTGGACACAGTTTTGTTCCAGGTTCCCTTCCTTTGAGAGAAACAAATGGTGATACCTTTGTCACTGAATGCGGGGTAGTGAGATAATTCCATGTCATTATCTCTAACATCTGCTTCCATGGCTGCCTAGCCCTCAAAAGATGGTTTACTCTCTCCACCAGGCCATTGGCTCTTGGGTGGTAAAATGCAGTTCTAACATGTCTAATGCTATAGCTGCTAAGGAATTTTTTCATTGCCACTGAGACAAACTGAACTCCGTTGTCTGAAACCAATTCAGTGGGCACCCCCTCTCTTAGGAACATTTTCTTTAAGAACACAATGAGCTCTCTAGCCGTGACTTCTCTTACTGCTTACTGCTTCCCATTCAATCCATTTTGTGTGGAAATCCACCAACACAAACAAAAATTTCAATCCATCTCCTAATCCCATCATGGGTCCCACAATGTCCACCGCAACCTTAGACCACGGTTGCTTTGGCACCGCGTTAAAGCTCAACAGTGTTTCCCTCGTCACTTTAGTTTTGTCACTCATTTGGCACTCCATGCAGTCCTTCACCCACCTTTCTGCCATTTTGTCTATACGCGACCACCAGAAATTCTGTCGGAGTTTCCTCTTCATTGCACTTTCCCCTGGGTGACCCTCATGAGCCAACTCCAAAAGAGTTTGCCGGATCGCCACCGGAGGTACCACACATCGTCCTCTCCTCAATCTACCTTCACTTATGTTCAACTCCTCCTTAACTTCCTACCAAATGTTAAAACTCTTATCCAAATTATTCTTGTGGGGCCATCCCTTCACAGTACATTCTTTGATCAACTTGAGTTCCTCATCAGACTCCTCTCCCTGTAACCACTTTTCTTGGGCCACTGCCTCACTAACCTCAGCTATCACTGATTCTTCCACTGTCTCATCCTCCACTGTTTCAGTTTCTTTTAAAGGCATCCTCGATAGACAATCTGCTACCAAATTCTTCTTCCCCGGCAGATAACTCAGGTCAAAATTGTACCCTTGAAGACCCAAGCCCCACCTGCTTATCCTAGGCGAGCCCAAAGCCCACCTACCACTCTCGAACAACTGTACCAATGGCTTGTGATCAGAGCGAACTACAAATCGCCTGCCCCACAAGAAAAATTTAAAATGTATCACAGCCCAAAACATGGCCAAAGTCTCTTTCGATCACTGAATACTTGAACTCCGCCCCCCTCAACGCTCTTGAGGCAAAGGCAATCACTCTCTCCTTCTTGTCTTCATCCAATTGTACCAATGTGGCTCCCAACCCCTTCAAACTAGCATCTACAATCAGAATAGTTTAATCCATGGGGTTAAACCTCCCAATAGACAGTGCTTTACTGATTGCTTCTTTGATACCTTCAAATGCCTTCACACATTCTGGAGTCCACTCAAATCTCGACCCCTTTTTTAGAATCATTCTTATTGCAAAATCTTTCACAAAACGATGGTAATATTCTCACTTGGTCCTTATCCGTCAGTACAGGAGCTTTTTCTACAGCCTCTACTAAACATTTCTTTGGTCTCACACCCAATTCATCAATCTCATGTCCGAGATACTCCACCTTCCTCACTGCAATCTTACACTTGTCTCTTTTCACAGTCATTCCGGCTTCCGACAACCTTCCCAATACTTCTCTCAATACTTCATCATGTTCATCCTTAGTGTTTGCAAACACAAGCATGTCATCTTGGAACACTACAACATTCCTAACACCCTCCATCACTTTGTCTATAACTCTCTGAAATACAGCTGCTGCCGAGGCAAGTCCGAATGGCATCCTTCGATACTTGTTTGTTTGTTTGTTTGTTTATTTGGTATAGCGCAGAACCAAACCCGAAGGGGTAGCTGGGCGCAAACAGTACAAGATTACTTAAGAACTTAGTTACAGGAGAAATACAATTTATGCAGTTCGCAGTTAAATCAAGAAAAGTGCAGTTTATACAGTTCACGATAGATCAAAGGTAAGTATAGAAGGAAAGCAGAAGGAAAAGAAGAAAAAATGCGGAACTACGGTTCAGTCTAGTTGATCGGATGTCATTCAGCTGGTTGCAGACGTCTAGTGTCTATGTGGGAGGGGAAGGTCAAGCTAAGTGTCATTGGCATGGATCCAAGTGAGGACTTTTAGCCTGAAACTAGAGTAAGGTTGGTCCATTCTGAGATCCAAAGGGAGTTTGTTCCAAGTTTGCGCAGCTATGATTGGGAAACTAGAGCCGCCGGCTGTACTCTTTTTGTATCTAGGCGTCACTAAGGTGAAGGCGTTGGTCAGTCTAGTGGGACGGTTTGAGGTTCTCCTGTGGATTCTATTGGCCAGATAAGGGGGGGCAATGTTGTTAAGACATTTGGAGGTGAGGGAGAGTATTTTGAGGGTGATCCTGTCTTTGATTTTTAGCCAATGGTTCCAAAAACCGTAATGAACGCTGTCAAATGTTGGCACTCTTCTTTCAAGGGTATCTGGTGATAAGCCTGAGACAGGTCAATTACAGAAAATACTCAGGCCTTATCGAGTGTTGACTTGTCACTTATTATTGGCAAAGGATGCCTGTCCACCAGAATGTTCCTGTTGATGTCCCTCATATCAACGCAAAGCCTTATATCACCATTTGCCTTGGCTGCCACGACGACTGGTGATAACCATTCTGAACTTTCACTTTCTTCAATAATTCCTTTCTGTAACAAAGACTCAATTTCATCCTTTAGTCTCTCTCTTAGGTTATGAGGTATCGGCCTCACCTTATGCACCTTTGGAACTGCTCCTGCTTTTAAGCGAATCTCATGTTCAAAGTCTCTCACCATTCCCAATTCTCCTTTAAAAACTGCTGGGAAATCCTCCTCCCATTTGTCATGAACCTCAGCTACAGAAACAGGATCTTCTGCACTCGCTTGTATCCTGATTCCCTGTAACGCTCACCTGATTCCCGTAGAGGCGCCGGTCTTGACTGGGCGTATACCGTATCTTCAAAGGTGATGTGTAACACACGGCTGGCTCTTTGGGCTGGACCTCTGTGCACTGTATGTCTGGCTCGAAGGGTAAGATGTCTGCAGATAGAACATGTGGGATTAATGAACTGGGTTATTGAATGTCTCTCTCTTCTTCCCTTTCTCTTCTCCTGTAGAACCCCCAAGGTTAACGCTCTCACCTTAGGTAAGTGAACGCCGTGCTCTCCATCTGCCTCGAGGCAGGGTGCTGTAACCAGTTTCTTCACTGGATAAGGGGAGCAGGCCTCTTGACTTCAGAGGACTGCTGTCCGTCGGTTACTGCACGAACGGTAAGTTTCGAGTAATTCTAATGTCTTTAAAGTCTTCAGTAATGATGTCTCTTGTTTTGCAGGGTTCCGGCGATGGCGGATGGCGGGCTGAAGTGAGTTGAAGATGGAGCCCGTGTGATCAATAGAAGCGCCTGGAAGCACGTAAGTAAGCGCTTGTTGCCTGCTTCACGATGCGCTCTAACTGTCTTTTTATTTTGCAGGTACAAGTTCGGGGCGGCTGCAGGGTGCCGGAATACCCACTGGGTTAGATGTGGAAAGGAGTAATGGCACGTGAGTATTAAAGTTCCCCAATGTCTTTAAACGCACCTTGTTTTGTCTTTCAGATGCGGCGCCGAAGGCCTCCGGAGCGTGCGAAGAGTTGGTAAGCTTTTGTCTTTCAGATGCCGGAATGCAGTGTGAAGACCTCCGGAGCGCACGAGGAGTAGGTAAGCCTTCGTCTTTCAGATGCCGGAATGCAGCGCGAGGCGTTGGTGACAGCCGATGGACCAGGTAAGTGAAGAGCTGTCACTGAAGACCGTAATGCTAACTTGTTCTTTCTTGTCTTTATAGGTGTTGCTGAAGACTGGATTCAGAATGGTAAGCCTTTTTCCTTAGGCCCAGGATCAGATGCAGAAGACACGATGAGCGTTCTGCTGCTGAGGATGCAGAATAACGCAAAGCAAGATTCATCCATCGGGTGTGGTTTAAATAGCCTCCTGTAGTGCTTAGGTGTCTCCTTCCACAGCCACGCCTAGGTAAGAAAAGAGTTCCTGCTTTCCAGAAGAGTTCCAGTGTTCTGAATCTAGGGAGTGGCTCCTGCCCCACCCAACAGGAAAAGTAGTTCCAAACAGAAGAGGATCAGAGACTCAACTGGCAGGCAAGTAAGCAGCATGGTCTGCTGCAGGTAAGTCCACCCAAGCATTATGAGCCCGGCGCTTCCAGCGCTGGGACTGGGCATATTTATGAGCCTGGTGCCACTGGCGCCAGGACTGGGTCCAAAAGGTCCCAATTGGGACTGGTTGGCACTCGGAACCTGGGTTATGGATCTGCTTCCAAGGGAGTTGGGAAAACCCTGACCTTTTGGAAGCAGAGATCATGACAGTACTCCCCCCTCAAGGCCCCTCCCAAACCGGGCTTCTCCGGGGGTTTTGGCTTGTCAGGAAATGTTCGGTGAAATCTTTTGATTAGGCGAGGAGCGTGGACATATTCAGCAGGTTCCCAGGATCTCTCTTGGGGGCCGTAGCCTTTCCAGTCAATTAGGTAGAATAGTTTAGATTTGGAGATCTTGGAGTCCAGAATGCTTTTGACTTCAAACTCGAGTTCTCCATCAACTAGGATAGGTTTTGGAGATTTGGTTAGTCGGGTTTGAGGTTGCACGGGTTTTAATAGAGAGAAGTGGAAGACCGGATGTATCTTCATGTGCGGGGGCAAGTCCAACTTGACCGCTACTGGGTTTACTATGGTAGTGATGGAATAGGGACCAAGGTATCTTGGGTTGAATGTGCGTGGCCCTTTTAGAGGTAGATATTTGGTGGATAACCAGACTTGATCCCCTACTTGATATTGAGGGGCTTCCTTCCGATGTTGATCTGCTCCTTTCTTGTATTGTTCTTTAGCCCTTTGAAGGTGAGAAACAGCTTCCTTAAAGGCTTGGGTGATTGTAGAATGCAGGTAGTCTACTGCTGGTGTTTCAAGATCTTTGAGGGGATCCAACTCCGAGGTTCGAGGGTGACTGCCGTACAAAAGAAAAAACGGGGTTTTCCCAGTTCCCGAATGGACAGAGTTATTGTAGGCATATTCGGCTATCCAAAGGATGTCTTTCCAAGTTTTTTCAGTTTGTTGCAGCATGCAGCGTAAATACTGTTCCAGAGTTTGATTGGTCCTCTCGGTTTGTCCGTCGGTCTGAGGGTGGTGACTGGTCGATAGTCTCACATCAATTTGAGCCGACCGACAGCAACTTCGCCAAAAATGAGAAATAAATTGACTACCTCGATCCGAAATTAGAACCGAAGGAAAACCGTGCAGTCGGACGATGTTTTTGAGAAATTCTCGGGCCAGAGTTGCTGCTGTTGGCAAGCCTTTGAGCGGAATGAAATGCGCCATCTTGGAGAATAAGTCCACGATTACTAGAATCGTATTGTATCCGGAGCATGGAGGTAGATCGGTGATGAAATCCATAGAAAGCGTATGCCAAGGGCGAGGTGGGATGTCAATAGGGCGTAAGAGGCCTGCTGGTCTTTCCTTTTGACTCTTGTTTTGGGCGCATACTCCACAGGACATTATAAAGTCTCTGATATCTTTTTTCCAAGACGGGCCACCAGAAGTAGCGCTTGATCTTTTCTGAGGTCTTGGCCATACCGGGATGTCCTTCCATTAAAGAATCGTGATAACAAGAGATTACTTTTTTCTGTAAATCTGTGCTGGGTAAGTATAATCGTTCTTGGAAATACAATAAGTTGTCCTTTACTGCAAAGTCCTTTCCCTGCAGATGCCAATTCTGTATGTCTGCTGGAGTTACAAGTTGCCTGGCTTTATCCTTAACTTCCTCTATGGATTCTGTGGCGATTACACCCAGAATTCTTTGTTCGGGAATGATTGGTACAGGTTTAGGGTTGATCAAGTGTTCTTCCACTCCCATCCGAGAAAGGGCATCAGCTTTACCGTTTTTTGTACCAGGTCGATAGGTAATTATGAAGTCAAACTCGGCAAAGAATAATGCCCAGCGGAGTTGTCTAGAGGATTGGGCTTTTGCGGTTTTCAAATATTGCAGGTTTCGGTGATCCGTAATCACAGTAACGGTGTGTCGGGCCCCCAGCAGATAATGCCGCCAAGCCTTAAAGGCAGACTTGATAGCCAGAAGTTCCTTGTCAGTAATCGTGTAATTGATTTCAGGAGGCGAGAATTTGCGGGACCAAAATGCCACGGGATGCAACTGATTGGTTACCGGGTCCTTTTGTGATAGAACTGCCCCCATGGCAAGGCTTGAAGCATCAGTTTCCACAATGTAGGGGAGTTCGGGGCGAGGGTGTTTTAAGATTGGTGCAGAGATAAATTTAGTCTTCAAATCCTGGAAAGCTTGTTCCGCCTCGGGAGACCATTCAAAACGTTTGTTTTTCTTTAACAAGGCAGTGATGGGCTGGACTATTCGAGAGAATTCGGGGATAAACCTGCGGTAAAAGTTAGCGAAGCCTAACATGCTTTGCACACCTTTTACAGAGGATGGTGATGGCCATTTGAGAACTGCATCGACCTTCTTTGAATCCATACGCACTCCGCCAGGTGATAATATGAATCCCAAGAATTCGACTTCAGTCACGTTGAAAACACATTTTTCTAACTTAGCGAAAAGTTTGTGTTGACGCAATCTTTCGAGGACCATTTTCACGTGTTTCCGATGTTCAGATTCCGATGAAGAATAAACGAGGATGTTGTCAATGCAAACAACAACACACACATCTATGAGCTCTCTGAGGACATAGTTTATAAAATATTGAAAGGCGGCCGGGGCATTACAAAGTCCGAAGGGCATGACCTGATATTCAAATAGCCCATACTTGGTGCGGAAGGCCGTCTTCCATTCATCGCCCTCTTTTACTCGTACCAAGTGGTAAGCTCCTCTAAGATCCAGCTTTGTATATATGCATGCTTTTCTGACTTGTTCCAGGAGTTCAGGGATCAAAGGTAACGGATATCTATTCTTAACGGTGATCTGATTCAGGGAGCGATAATCTATACAAGTTCTAAGGTCTCCTTCCTTTTTTGGAACGAAGAACAAAGCTGAAGAAGCAGGGGACTTGGAAGGACGAATAAACCCATTTGCCAGGTATTGATCCAGGTATTGTCGAAGGTGAAGGTTCTCAGGCTCGGTGAGGGCATAAATTCTACTACAAGGAGGAGTAGATCCAGGTATCAGGTCGATCTGGCAGTCATAAGACCTATGAGGAGGTAGAGAGTTAGCCTGATCCTTCCGGAAAACATCTTGGTATTCTAGGTATTCGGGAGGTAACTGGGGAGTCTCTGAAGAAATTGCTGCCAGTGCAACACCAGGTGGAGGGTGACAAGTAGAGACACATTCTGGAAACTGGACCGTTCTTGCTCGCCAATCGATCAGAGGATTGTGTTTCTCTAACCAAGGTATTCCTAGAATAATCTGAAACTGAGGGGCCCTGATCACATCGAACACGATCTTCTCATGGTGTCCATCTTGACTTACTAGCGTCACTTCTTGAGTGGTATGCGTTACTGGCCCGGAGGCTATCTCTGTACCATCCACCGTAGTAATGACGTCCTTTACAGCCTTGGGACAAAGAGTTAGATTCATCCTCAAAACCATTTCATGATCCACATAATTGCCGATGGCACCGCTGTCGACGTAAGCTTCAATTGCATGTAATCGATCCGGATTATCAGGGCTAATGAGGACCATAGGTATCACGAAATGCGAGGTCACGGAACTGGTTTTCACGCTCGGCAAGAGGACCTCTATTCTTGTCGGGCGAGGTCATTTCCCTGCTCAGAGTTTGTAACTTTGGTAACTGCAGCTCCTACTGCCTTCTTGGCAGGTTTCACCGGACAGTCTCGAAGAAAGTGCCCTGAGTTTCCGCAATAGAGGCATAATTGCAACTGTTTTCTCCTTTCCCGCTCCTTTTGTGTTAGAGGACCTTTCAGACCCCCTATTTGCATGGGTTCCCCGGAGTCTACTCCTTTGGAAGGAGTTGGCGGTTTGGAAAATACTCGAGCATCAAACTTGGAACGATCGGCCTTCCTGTTCTGCAGTCTGTGATCTATTTGAACGACTAAGTCTATATAGTCCGAACAATCTTGTGGGGGATTCACTACTTGGGCTAACACATCTTTGAGCTCTTCGCGTAGACCTCTATAAAACAGCGTAATCCTTTTGTCCTCAGGCCAGTGAGTTTCCACTATCAGTCTGTTGAAAGACACAATATAAGCCAAAAGGTCTTGATTACCTTGTCGCAACGAAAGAAGCTCATTGTCCAAGGCCTGCCCCTGTGAATGTCTTGCGAACAGTTTTTCCATACTGAGCTGAAAAGCTTGAAAATCATGGAGGACCGGATCATCTTGATTTACTAGAGGGATCGACCAGTCTGCCGCATTGCCACTAAGGTACGAAAGCACAAAAGCTACTTTAGCTTGATCAGTTGGAAAGGCTGCTGGCCGGCATAAGAAATGCAACCGGCACTGATTGATAAATACTGCAAACCTCTTTGGGTCACCAGAAAATCGTTCGGGCGGAGCCAGAGGTACATTCCCAGGTAGGTTGATCTGCACTGGATTCATAGAGGATGTAGAAAGAAGATTTCCCCCAGATGCGGGTAACGGGGTCTGTCCGGCTTGTGACTGTAGCAATTGTCTAGCGAGATCATCTGTTCGCTCCTTGGAAATAATCAGTTCCCTTCTTAGAGCGTTCGTTTCCTGACGGGCTGCATGCACTTCTGCCCTTAGTTCCCCAAGTAACTGGGCTAGCTGGTCGGTATCCGAGGTTTCCATAGCGCCTGGACGGGAGTTTTGTGGTAGGCTTTGCGTTCTGTAACGCTCACCTGATTCCCGTAGAGGCGCCGGTCTTGACTGGGCGTATACCGTATCTTCAAAGGTGATGTGTAACACACGGCTGGCTCTTTGGGCTGGACCTCTGTGCACTGTATGTCTGGCTCGAAGGGTAAGATGTCTGCAGATAGAAAATGTGGGATTAATGAACTGGGTTATTGAATGTCTCTCTCTTCTTCCCTTTCTCTTCTCCTGTAGAACCCCAAAGGTTAACGCTCTCACCTTAGGTAAGTGAACGCCGTGCTCTCCATCTGCCTCGAGGCAGGGTGCTGTAACCAGTTTCTTCACTGGATAAGGGGAGCAGGCCTCTTGACTTCAGAGGACTGCTGTCCCTTGGTTACTGCACGAACGGTAAGTTTCGAGTAATTCTAATGTCTTTAAAGTCTTTAGTAATGATGTCTCTTGTTTTGCAGGGTTCCGGCGATGGCGGATGGCGGGCTGAAGTGAGTTGAAGATGGAGCCCGTGTGATCAATAGAAGCGCCTGGAAGCACGTAAGTAAGCGCTTGTTGCCTGCTTCACGATGCGCTCTAACTGTCTTTTTATTTTGCAGGTACAAGTTCGGGGCGGCTGCAGGGTGCCGGAATACCCACTGGGTTAGATGTGGAAAGGAGTAATGGCACGTGAGTATTAAAGTTCCCCAATGTCTTTAAACGCACCTTGTTTTGTCTTTCAGATGCGGGATGCGGCGCCGAAGGCCTCCGGAGCGTGCGAAGAGTTGGTAAGCTTTTGTCTTTCAGATGCCAGAATGCAGTGTGAAGACCTCCGGAGCGCACGAGGAGTAGGTAAGCCTTCGTCTTTCAGATGCCGGAATGCAGCGCGAGGCGTTGGTGACAGCCGATGGACCAGGTAAGTGAAGAGCTGTCACTGAAGACCGTAATGCTAACCTGTTCTTTCTTGTCTTTATAGGTGTTGCTGAAGACTGGATTCAGAATGGTAAGCCTTTTTCCTTAGGCCCAGGATCAGATGCAGAAGACACGATGAGCGTTCTGCTGCTGAGGATGCAGAATAACGCAAAGCAAGATTCATCCATCGGGTGTGGTTTAAATAGCCTCTTGTAGTGCTTAGGTGTCTCCTTCCACAGCCACGCCTAGGTAAGAAAAGAGTTCCTGCTTTCCAGAAGAGTTCCAGTGTTCTGAATCTAGGGAGTGGCTCCTGCCCCACCCAACAGGAAAAGTAGTTCCAAACAGAAGAGGATCAGAGACTCAACTGGCAGGCAAGTAAGCAGCATGGTCTGCTGCAGGTAAGTCCACCCAAGCATTATGAGCCCGGCGCTTACAGCGCTGGGACTGGGCATATTTATGAGCCTGGTGCCACTGGCGCCAGGACTGGGTCCAAAAGGTCCCAATTGGGACTGGTTGGCACTCGGAACCTGGGTTATGGATCTGCTTCCAAGGGAGTTGGGAAAACCCTGACCTTTTGGAAGCAGAGATCATGACATTCCCAGCTTGCGCTGTTCCTCCCAGCCTAACAAAGACGAGCCTTCTCGTGTGACAAACACATCTGAATCACAACTTCTGCCCTTATACTTAATCATTGCTTGGAACTTGCCTAACACGTCTATCTTCACATTTTCATAGGCATATGGTTCTATGCCGTGCTCCTTCAAATCTTCTACCTTCTTTTGCAAACAGACTTCATATGTTTTCCTCGAAATCAGCGTCCATGGAGAGCAACTATCCACCTTTAATGCCACTACTCTTCCGTTCATCATAAACACATCAGTTGGAGCACTTCGCTTGCCGGATAGTTCTGATACTTCCAAAACGTGTTTGGTCTGAGTCAGCTGGGCAACATCTGCGTTTTCTTCTTGCTCTGAGATTCTTGCACTAGACCCTATGCACTGCACTTGTCCCGATTCTCTACATACTCTGGCGAAATGTCCTTTTTTCTTGCACTTCAAACAGAAAATGTTCTTTGCAGGACAAAACGTGCTCGTAGAGATATGGAGATTGCTACCACATTTGTAGCATTTGACTTCCCTGCTCAAATTAATTTTCTTGAATGCTCTCACAGCTGCTACTTCACCTTCTGTTTTTTGCACTTTTCATCATGGACATGTATTTGTGTGTCTGTTCCATTCCTCTTGCAATCTCAATTGCCACTTCTAAAGTCACATTGTTGGTTAACAACCTCTCTTGTATTTTCATGTTGCTCGTGCAACGCACTAATTGATCCCGTATCAATGAGTCGGTCAGCACTCCGAATTCACACGTGTGACTTAAGGATCTTAGCGCTGCCACAAAATTTTCCACTGGCTCCTGTGGTTCCTGAATTCTTTGAAAGAATTTGTGCCTTTCAAATGTAGTGTTTTTCTTTGCCTCAAGTGGATTTCCAATTTTCTTTCAGCCATTACGTATTGATCCATATCACTTTGCCCCTCTAGTGGGGGCTGAGGCAACCCATCATAGACACTACGACCCTCAGTGCCCAGGTTGTGAAGAAGAATCGCTTCTTTCCTTCCTGCAACAAATTTGTCACCCCCAATCGCAACCAGGTAGGTATCAAAAATCTTCTTCCACCTGTCCCACCTTATTGGTGGTGCTCCCGGCTCAGATAGGAAAGGTGGGGGCGGGGCCATGCTAGCTGCAGCCATAATGAATATGGGTTGTCACTTCCTCAACCTAGCCAGACAACCTTGCTTGTTTGTCCCACAAAAGTAAATTGTAATTGTCTCTAAATGCCTTCACCACGGCTTCCTGATACTCAATTGCAACACTTTCTCTGTGTGCACTTTCCAGCTGTGGGCAACATCAATGTTCATGTGCTGTGAAGCTTTCACATAAAGATCCCTTTGCTTCAAAATCCTTTTCCTCTTTTTTTTTTTCTTTCTGGGACCAGTTGGGCTTGTTTTCCCTTTTTGCTGAGGGCGTATCCCTCTTGAGCTCCAGAGCCGTCAGCCGCCCCTGCCTCCCCTCCTCCTCACCTCGATGTGTGCTGCCTGGGGCACTGCTGCTCAAGCGGCCCTGCTGGGTCCCGGATGCTGGTTCGGCAGCCTTACCAGCGCTGCCGCTCCACCCAGCCCTGGGCCTCCAGCCTTCCGCGCTGGGAGGGGCTGGGGTGGCGCTGCGGGCGGCCTCTCACGACGGCAACGAGTTTACTTCTCGCTCGCCGCGGCCGTCTGTGATCCTTGGCGGGCCCCCTCGTCCTCGTCGCCAATGTAAGAATTCAAACGGAGGCGAAAGATGTTGAAGGCAAGGTAAGTTTATTCAGTAAAGGGGCCCGCCGTGCCCTCCTACATCTGAACTGCGCCAACCGTTCACTGGGTCACGCGAACCAAGCTCTGTACGAAAACAAGGAGAATGGCTCGCGTGCCCCAGCGTTCTCTAAATACATTCTCTACACTGCACTCACCAAGGATCTCTTTATTAACTAACAGGCCAGCAGCCCTTTGAAGCTCAGGCTGTGAATGGGCTACTGTACTTATGTTTATGAGGCTCCACTGGCCATTAGGCAGTGCTTGGACTTTGAGGTTGCTGTGTGAAAAATGTGATGTAGAGTAAGCATACATTGAGCTATTTTTTTAACATTACTGCATCCGCGCCTACAACACTGCAAATCGGAAATATTTAAAATCAGCTGTTTGCATGGAACGGCTTAATGCTCCCTCTTCTCAGTGCCCTTCCTCCACTCTTCTCTGTCACCCACGTGCACACCTTTATCTCGGTCTACCATTGTAGAGTCAAACACACATTTAAGGCGTATACCCCATTTTAAATGTTGTAAATAGATTATACTAGGTCGTTGTGCTCTTTTTTTTTTTTTTACGAAATAATTAAATATATAAATAGTGAGATTTCCTGTGGCCATACATGTTTGATACATTGTAGCTGCAGTACGCCTTGCACTAAGCAATATAATGTTTTATATGATAATGCCTTGGTTTGTTTTCCTTTTCACCTGTAAAGAAGATAAACGTGTCAGTAATATCTTTAAAATGCAGGTTTGAATTCTCATTTGCTTTTCCAGAAGCTGATGTTTCATGTAATAATGCACTCTTGTGTCTCCCCAGTTCCAAGGGAATCTGGCAAATCTACAGAAAAGAAGAGGAAAGAACAAGCTTTGAAGGAGAGTAAAAAGAAAAAGAAAGAAAAAGAAGCTTCACCAAACTACTTTATATCCCTTCCAATTACAAACCCAAAGGTATGTATGTGGGTGTTTCTCTTCACCAACCCTCCACCAAATATGGCCTGATATCTGTTGGCTAGTTTACCTCTTGCTACTCGATAATTTGTGTATGTGGTGGATCCCATAATGCGTCGTATTTCAACGCTATCTCCTCTAATGACACTCCACACCTGAACTAAATCTCCCTCAATTACTCTTCCTGCTCCTTAGAACCCCCCCTGTATGCTGTATAGGCCTAGAGATGCCTCCTTCAACGTTCTTTGTGGCCTGGCCTTGACACTTCCAAAGTCCCTGTATGCTGCCTTTGAGCTGCTTCCCATCTATCGCCTACTAGTGCTCATTGATCTCAAGTAACGTGTATGAGCTCTGAGGATGCCTGGTATTTTGAGGACTCCCAACATGAAGCCCTTGACCTCGAAGCAACCCTTCTACACCAGGGGGGCTTGAAATGTCTTCTAGCATCAGCGTTGGAGGTACTCCTCCATCCGTCCACTCCGTATATGGAAAATCAATAGTCTTATCCACCTGAGTAATAGAATTCCCCTATAAAACAACTCTACATCTAGCTATGGACAGCTTGAGTAGCTGGAGTCTCGGAGCCAGCTGTTCACAGCGATGTTGCTAGGAGGAATACAGTGGTTATCTCTTGAATATTATCCTTACTGGTAGCCCTTTGTCTGATGATGCAATGCAGAGAACAGTTTCCTGCCATTGAGTGGCCAGAGCACTCAGAAGATATGTAGGCCGCAGCATGCATCACCACAAGAGGTACAGGCACACCCGGATATGTGGTGACAGATCTTTGAAGAATGTTTTAATTCTGCCTTTTTCAAAACTGTGTTTTTCGGATTTACACTTTATTTTATGCTGGTCCTTCCCCTAACTTCCTCTGCTCTCCGACTCGCCACAACCTTCATTCACCCTTACCTCTATTCACAATGTGACTTTTGGGATGCTTTCAAAATCCGATTTCAAAATCCAGTTTTGTAATCGGAGTTTGTACTCTTTTTCATAACATTTTTCATGAAATCTTTATGCTCTGTCGATGCTCATGAGTAAAGATGTCTATTCATGCCTTTAGGAAAAATGTAATAAACTCAAATACATCTTTTATTTAGTCCTTTGAGCATTAGCTTTTGTAATTTCCCACTGCTGTGCATAGTAACCAATTTAATTGTCATCGGTTTATCAGTATCTCGCAAGAACTATAGGCCGAATCGACTCTTCTGGGACTGACCTGCTGGTTGCTCTCGCTGCATATGCGCTTAACTCAATAGCTTTTGCACTGCCTTAGGGACATTCTCTGGGTTTTAATCTACTTTGTGGATTGCAGTTTCTCAGTTGAGATACTTGAAATGTTTTTATATACAGATGACATCAATAACTAGAAGTCTAAAAGGATGTTTTTAAACATCAAAATTATAGATTGGAGGGCTTTCCATCTTCCACACTTTGAGGTGCTTTGGTAATCTTTCTTTCCGTACTTGCTTCCGCTTGTGATCTCTATCACTCTCACACGCTCACTGTTCTTAGGGCTCTTTCCGTTGTTGTGATCTTTGACTCTTGGAGGCCTGGAAATAGGTGCACGCCGTGTGTGTCTGTTGTGAACTGATGGGACCGCACCGCCCCTTGCAATGATTGTTGTCTCATTTCTATAATGCCACTTTTTTGGTGGGATGGAATTATGTAGCCTTTGCTACTACAGTGCAGCGTTTCTTTCTTTCTCTTCCATCTCTGCTCCTAATCCCAGGTACAATTTCAGATAAATGGTTAAAACCGAATTCCCAGTGTTCCTTTCATCTTGTTTCTCAGCACCTATGTGTTAAGATTATAGATTATTAGAGCCGCATTTCCAGGTATTGCGCTCTCTTTGTTCGTTTTAGATGTATCCCCCCTTCCTGCACTTAGGTTGCTGAGCGTTGAAACAATCAAACCCAGCAGGATGTTTTCTGTAGACTTGTCAGCCATATTGAACCCATAGTTGCAAGGTCTTTAAATCAAATCGTTCAAGAAGACGGTTTTCTTAGCTACAGTTAGGCTTGTCAGTGCTCTAGTCCTATTGCTTCTCAGTGTAAGAACCACAACACCTACAGTTCTCTCGCTTCCTTACATCCCACTTGGTGCCTGTCTCCACATCCGCCTTTGGTCAGGATTTTCAATTGGCATGTCTTCAGCATCTCCAATTCCCCTTTTCCGTCAGAGGCCATCTGGCAATGGTTTCTGTCGCTCGTTTTTTCCCAGAGATTGGCTGCATCTTCTCACCTTGCATTCTGGTTAACACGCTTTCCCCTGATTGTTCCAGGGGAATCCACAGGATAGCTCACCTGGTGGTATCTGTGCACTTCTCACAATACTGCTCTTCTTTTGTGGGAGCGGAAGCTGGTACGTCAGGTGAAGCAGTCAGCATTGTTTCCATCAGCATCACTTCCTTTTACAGTGGCCTGGTTCCTGGACTTTTGACTGTATTAAAGTATTCAGTTCACTTGGTTCTTTTTTAAAACACTATCATTTTATTTGATTGTTTAAAGCTCAGACCTAGCTCGAGTGCAGCAGAGCGCTCTACAAGGTGTGGGTAGCCAGCGTTTGGGCTGGTGTGTTTTAACAGTAGTGGAATACTGTGAGTTGCAGTCTGTGAATTCATTAAGATTCGTTCTTGGTCAGGTCTTTTTTAAAAAGCCACGTTTTGAGAGATTTGTGACACTGCAGAATTATGGGGGCATTTCGATTAGATAGCGGGCACGAGTTTCAGAGAGTGGATGTGTGACAAGAGAAGGATTGTTTGCAGGTCCTCTTTTTGTGGACGAATTGGGATTCAAGACGGTTGGTCAATTTGCAGCACAAGGAGCATGTGCTACTAGATATGTGCAGCTTAGCGCCAAGTAAACTGGTGTCCTATTTGTGACTGCTTTGTAGATGATACATGCAGTCTTGAACAGTATCCTGCTTGAAGCTGAAGCATTCTGTCAGATGCCATCTGGGAATGGTTTCTGTTGCTCCTATTTTCCAGAGGTTGGCTGCATCTTCTCCCTTTGCCTTGCCTTCGGGTTAACAAGCTTACCCTTGCTTGCTCTGTATGTTGAGTGGGGATATCTCACTTGATGACATCTGTGCACTTCTCCACCTGCTGCCCTCATTTGTGGGAGTGGAAGCTGGGACGTCTGGTAAAACAGTCAGCATTGTTTCCATCAGCATCTCTGCTTCTTGCAGTGGTCTTGCTCCTAGATTCAACAGTCCCATTCAAAATCACTGTTCTAATCGGATCCTCCCGCTACCCAATCAAGTGGTCATGACCTTGACAGAAATGCACATTTCGAATGGATTGTGTCCTCCCACGTATTCCTCATCTTATGATAAATCGTTATCTCCAGCTTTGCTGCTTTGGGAAAAAAAATTCTCGGCAGAGGGCGCTGTGCTCGAGGTCGTGGCGTCGATTGTCCCTCGACGTACTCTGTACTCTGTCGACATCACCGATGGTATAAATAGCTCGAGCCACGCCCGTTGCTTCAGTTCCGTTTTTCCAATCGCTTCGCTATCGAGAACGGCGCGCTTCTATTTTCTGTGAAGAAAATGTCGTCATCTTCGACACCTTCGACACCCAGAACTGGGTTTAAAAAGTGTGCAGATTGTGGATCTAAGATGTCGAACACCGATCCTTACCGGATTTGTCTCTGGTGTCTCGGTTCCAGTCACCGAACCAACGACTGCGGGTCCTGCCAATATATGACCGAAAAAGCTCTTTGTGAGAGGAGAGGTAAACTGTCAGTGGGGAGGGAGGCCTCAAAAAAGGTTTTGTCAAAAAGAGACAATAAAGCGACTGATTCTAAGGAATCGGATCGCCATAGACATTCGAAGAGATCTCGATCTAGGAGTAGATCGAGACACTCTTCGTCGTCATCGAAAAAAATGAAGAGGAGACATAGATCTCCCTCATCATCTTCTTCAGAGTCGACCGAAGAAATTCGTTGTCCGACTAAATCGGATTCTCCCAGTAAGTGGGAAGAATTCCGCAAAAAGATGATGGAGGTTTTCGAGAATGCAGCCCGAACCCCTCGAAAGACCCTCGAAAAAGCCATACCCCTAAAGTCGCTCCATTGGACGACAAAGGGAAGTCCAAGGCTACCATGGCCAAGACCGGTAGCGTCGAGGAATCCAAAAAACCTCGAGTCGCCGTAAAACCGTAGAAGACTCTTCGAGAGTCGAGCACCTCTCCAGTGCCATGCAAGAAACACTAGTCGTTGAAGACTTCAACAACTTCGTCGACGCCCTCGACGTCGATAATTTCGATGCCAAAGCCAAATGCGTCATCGATGCCATTATCGAAGTCATCTTCGAAAAACTTCGAAGACTTCAAAGACAACCTCGAAAACTTTGAGGGATTTGCCATTTCCTTCGAAGCAGATGGAAGAGGAAGAAATGAGATTCACTCCTTTGCCCAGGTCAGACTTTTTCAAATCTATGTCAGCAATCTATGAAGAGTCTGCTTCAGAAGAAGACGAGGTTACTCCTTTGTGAGTTACTTATGGTACAAGACAAGTTCTTGAGGAACTTATTGACCAGGAATCTAGAATGAGAGACCTGAGTGATACTCTACATTCTGCCAGTGGAGTTTACACATCCCCAGAATTATAGTTCGCCAAACCTGATCCTGCAGAGTATGCACATGCTGGGTACAGGGGTCTTATGACCAGGGTAGTTGAATATATGGGTTGGGGTAATACGTCACCCATTTTTGAACAAGATGACATGACGGAAATAATCATCAAGGGACCTCAGAAAGATCCTGTTCTCCCTTTTCACCGGGCCCTTCAAAGGACTGTGGAGAAAAACTGGGAGAAACCAGAAACTATTGCTGCTGCAGATAGCACTTTTCCAAGAAAATATAGACCAGCTGGAACGGATCCTGAATATTTGAATAAACATCCGACTCCATAGAGTTTAGTCATTCAGGCAGCATCTACTTCAAAACAAACTGCTTATCCAACTATCCCTCCAGATAGAGAGGATAAAAAAATTGATGCCTGGGCACGTAAAGTTTTCACGTCAGGCAGTATGGCACTTAAGTCGGCAAATGTCACCTGTACCCTAGCCAGGTTTACCCATACCCTGTGGGACTGTATTTCGGCGGCGGCTGATCATATTCCGGAAGGCGAGGAAAGGGAAGGCTTCCTGAATATAGTCAAAGACGGGAAGGAGGCAATGGGGGAATGTCTCCAGTCTGGACTGGATACTGCTGATAGTATCAGTAGATCCATGGCTGCAAGCGTTGTGCTACGCAGATTTGCGTGGTTGAGGAAGTTGGGATTTGCACCAGACGTGCAAGCTAGACTCCTCAACATGCCCTTTGATGGCTCGAGGCTCTTTGGCAGAAAGGCTGATGAAAGCCTAGAAAAACTTCAGAACTCGAAAGCGGCAGCTAAATCACTTAGCGCCTCTTTGCGCCAGCCTCTAAAACCCTATTCAGGCTCATCTTCCTGGAGGGGTCGTTCTTTTTGATACTACTCCTCTTTTGGTAGAGGAAAAGGACAGGATTCTCCAAGGGGCAAAAGAAACTTCCCTCGTGGAACACGAGGAAGAGGTGCAAAATCAGCCTCAGGAGCGGCATCTGTACCCTCAGCCATTCCTGCAGCTGCCTCCAAATCCCTCTGAGACCTTGGTACACAAAACACCAGTGGGAGGCAGGATCTCTCAACATCTGAAGGAATGGTGGGGCATTACCTCAGATGCTTGGGCACTGGAAACAGTAGCCCAGGGTTACTGTCTCCCCTTTCTGAAAAGGCCTCAGAATCATCCACCGGGAGCCAACTCCGCCAAAATTCCAGATCCGCTCTTGTTGCAGGAAATTTTAACCCTGCTAGAGAAAGGTGCCATAGAACTGGTACCTGTAGCGGAGAGGAACAGGGGTTGGTACTCCCCATATTTTCTCATCCCAAAAAAGGACGGACGACTGAGACCCATCTTGGACTTGAGAAACTTGAACAAGTTCCTCAGGAAGGACAAGTTCAAGATGGTGACTCTTTCTCAGATCCTTCAGGCTCTCCAACTGCAAATTTGGTTGGTATCATTGGACCTTCAGGATGCTTACTTTCATGTGCCAATCCATCCAAAGCACAGAAAGTACCTGAGGTTCGCGATTGGCAATTCTCATTATCAGTTTCGAGTTCTGCCATTCGGGTTGACCTCCGCCCCGAGGGTTTTCACCAAACTGTTGGCGGTTGTGGCATCAAGTCTCAGGAGAGGAGGTATTCACATATATCCCTACCTGGACGACTGGTTGATCAGAGCAAGTTCTCCAGAACAAGCTCAGGAACATCTTTCGATCACCTGCCACTTCCTCCACAAACTGGGCTTCTCCTTCAATTTCAAGAAGTCCCACATGATACCATCCCAGAAACTCCAGTTTATCGGAGCAGTCTTGGCCGCTTCATCGGGAAAAGCCTCGCCTCCCGAAGTGAGAGCTCTCCACATCCAGCAGATGGTAACGAAGTTTCAGAATGCCCAACATCTACCGGCCTTCGATTTTCTCAGGTTGCTCAGGTTGCTCGACCTCATGGCATCCTGCATTTTGCTAGTACCAGAGGCCAAACTTTTGTTAAACATTATTGTTTGGACACTGCCTCCTCTAACTAGGGTTCATTTGCAAAGGCAGTTCTGCATTCTGTCCACGAAAACTGAAATTAGTACTCCCACCTCCAAAAATTGCTACTACTATGGGAGCCTATCACAAGATGAGGAATATGTGGGAGGACACAATCCATTCGAAGAACAAGTTACTTACCAACTGTAACGTTCTTTCGACTGGATGTTCCTCCCACGTATTCCTTATCGACCCTCCCATCCTACCCCACAGTACAGTTTACGTTTTCTTACACTTTCCTCTCACGAAGAATGTATCGGTCATGGGACACGCCTGGGTGTTCCTCCTATATATATATATATATATTTCATCGAAAAAACAGAACTGAAGCAACGGGCGCGGCTCGAGCTATTTATACCATCGGTGACGTCAACAGAGAACGGAGTATGTCGAGGGACAATCGACGCCACGACCTCGAGCACAGCACCCTCTGCCGAGAATTTTTTTTTCAGAAGCAGCGAAGCTGGAGATTACGATTTATCACAAGATGAGGAATACGTGGGAGGACCAGCCAGTCGAAAGAACGCTACAGTTGGTAAGTAACTTGTTCTTCTCTTGTTTTGGGGAGAAAAGGAGGGCGCTTCACTAAATAACCATTCAGGTGTTTGTCAACAAAAGCAATGACCCTTGAAAAACATTTCTGTATTTAATCAGTAAAGAATGTATTCAATTTCGAGACAATACAGTAATAAATGTACAATTAATGAAGACCGCTTGTGCAAAGTCTTCTACTCTCCATTAATTTAAACACAAACTAAAATAATAAAAAATTTGATAAATCAGAATCATGAACGAAATCCTAAACGAATGAGATAAATCAAAATCATGAACAAGTAGAAATGAACACTTCAAATTACCAATTCACTCTAACACCAACCACATGCATACCTCACCTTCTATTCCATCACATACTCACACATTCAACTAAAAAAATGCTAAACAGCAAAGAATTCGAAAACCATTAATTATCAAAAATATATTGCACAGTGATGAATCCTGGCTGGCATTTGCTTTTTTTTCTTATAGCTAAATGGCACAATGTATCGAATTGAAACTAAAGTCCAACTGGTAAAGCACCAATCAGAAAAAAGCTGAAAGCTCGGCCAACTCGAGTTTCGGCTAGGTCAATTTTGTTTCATCGAAACTTCTGCCTTCATCAGGGCCACCATACACAATTCCATGCAAGAATTGGTTCTTTAAAAAAGAAAAGTTGAAAACTACAAAGGAATAAAAATAAAATGGACAACACAGCAAATTACCACTGACTGCATACTGTGATGTCCAGACAAAAAGTAACATCTTGGAACCCATCCGTCCCGGCACATGCGAGTGAATTTCTGAATGGTGTGTTTAAATAAATGTGCATCAACACATTGCACGCTTTTCCAGTGTCTCAAACCATTCCTCGTGTTACACCGGCAGGCCTGGACTGGCCCACTGGGGCACCGAGAGTTTCCCCGCTAGGCCGTGGGACACAGAGCCTCTTTTCTTGGGGGAAGGATACATAATTCAAATCATGCACATCACGCAGGCCAGTGTGAACCAGCCTGGTTGTGATTCGTGGGCATCGCTGCATGATTCTTCCCGGCATGCCCGCCTTTGGATTATTTGGGCTTGCGCCTGCCACACGTGCCCCAGAGTGTTTGCATGTGCAGGTGCGGCTCATGAATGTGCCGATGTGGTGTACAGTGCTCCTATGACAGGAAGGCGAGCTGCATCCGTTCGGCAATCAGGAGGCAGCACATTGAACTGGCGAGCTGCTGCGATTCGAGGCTGGGGCTGAGGGCAGCAGACCTGAAAGGTAAGGGTTAGCGCCACACTTTTTTTCTTTTTTTAGTTAGAAAAACATCAAATTTTGACCTGAATCGATACATGATGGCTATGTGCCCCATAGTGATGTTGTAGATTCTGATTGCACAGTAAAATTGGGCAAGTAATGAGGCCCTTAAATACAATCTAGAGGCCTGCAAGGCGCAAGATGAAGCAAAAAGTTTCAGCGCTTCGTCAAAATGTTTATTTATGACCTGCCTTCACTACGGCATAATGCGTGTGCAACATAATTGCTAAAAGGGACATATAAACCTGTTGTCGTGAAGTCATTTATCAATGTAACTAAGAATGCGCACAGTCAGCCTTGGCAATCGGCAGTGCATGGCCTCGATGCAGTAGTTGTAGCAAATGCATTTCCTGATATGTTTACTTTTGAGGGCCTGGGCCTTTAGAGCATACAATCAATTCTACAGACTTTTAAAATCCCATGGAAGTTAAGGGGCACGGAGCCTTCGACTTCAAAGGGCCTCTCTTCTATTCTTGTAAAAATATGTTAGAAAATAAGGGCAACTGAAAAAGCTGATCTTTCCCAACATCGTGGGAAACAAGCAATCCACTAACACAAATGCAGTGACCGTGGATGTCCAGAGGATGGCATTTTGGGGGCACTCTGAAAAACGTGTATTATCACTTTTCAGGGTCAGCTTTGCAGTGCTTAACTATCATTGTTTGGTTGGGGGTCACAGTCTCTGCTGCCCCGCCTCAGCCCCAGAAAGACATTGTTTGGCTTGGGGAAGGAAGCCTGTGGTGAAATAGCAGGGGGCAGCAGAGTAGAAAAACAATCGGCAGCAACGAGAAGCGAAAGGTCGTGACCATGTTTCCATAAATGTTTGTGTCTTAGTAGTTTTTTGTTTGGAGGGTTGTACTAGGCCGGAGGTTTGGTGGACACATATACGTATCTGGGAGGATGGTTGCATTTAGCCCTGATGTAGGCTGAGGAAGACTAACTGCAGTTAAATTCACGATGACTGAGGAGGGAGTTCGGTAGTGTAACTATGCTGCAAGAAAAGCCCCCACATTTGCACGGCTTAATGATCAATAAAAAACCTTTTGCATTCATTTCTGCAACGTATTACCAGATGGTGTGTACGCTGTTTGGAGGGAGGGGTTTTGGATATAGAAAACTGTAACTTATGTTCCAGCAAATGCTTTAAGTGTGACAGGACCACAACAACCCACCAGCATCCCTGCAGCATTGGAGCTTCCCCAGACATTCTTTTTGTATTTTATAGAAAAACAAAGTCCCATAGTTCAATCCTCATCTCATGCTGGCCCTCCTCTCAAACTCTAGGAAAAGATGTGGAACTTTTGACCAGGAGACGAGTCTTGGTTTTCAATATCACCAATACTGTGTGATCTTGGGCACATTATGGTATCTTTGTGCTTCAATCCAATTATATGATAATTCATCATTTGTTTGCAGGCTTGCTTAAACAAAGCACGATATGGAATTAGCACTTTGGGTGTACTGAATATTATGGGTGGACTGGCTTACAGAGAACTCTGGAGATTTCCTGATGGGCCTCTTTTGTGCGGTTATCTATTTTATTTGCACATTTTCTCATGGGAAAGGGACGGGGCTTGCTCACATTGTGTAATATAGGGCCACTTTAAAGAACATTTCCAGGGCCTCTTTTGGTTCCCAGTCCACCCCTGTCCACCGGACCACCCCACTAGTGCAAGCATGCCATCAACTGAAAAAATAACAGTCCCCACCTGTCGTGGACTGGATCTAATACCTTTTTTCACCAAAGCACATTAGTGGATGCCCACTGTGCAGCCCAAGCCACACCAAGGAGTGCGTAAAGACTCTGTCTAGCTGCATCGGCAAAGTATCTTGTGCCAAATCAATGTGTTCAAAGCGGGATTTGCTGTTTGAGACTAGTGAGGCACTGCTCAGTGTAAGGGTCCTGTCACTCCTTCCAAACTGTGTGCAAATCAGGTAAGACCTTAGCTATAGATGGTCTACATTGAAGCTATTGTGCTCCGGTCTCTCCGGTATAGTGGGAGCTGAAACCTAGTGCCACTTGCCCCATGTGAATCAAGTGGTAACAAAATCTCTCTCCTCCCTGCATGAATGTTGAACCTTTTTATTCCTTGTTAACGTGTGGACTGATGTTAAATATAGATCTCAAGCCTATTGGTGGGCTCGGCCATGTCATACACCGAGAGGATGTTGCTCACTGAAATGAAACAAAATAAAGAACAAATATTTGAGGTCAAACGTGCAAGCACCTAGCCAAGATTGCAGGGACTTTGTTTTCAGTGTGCGTTCCACGTCCCCTCTAATTGAAGTCAAAAGTATTGAATACAATGAATTGAAAGGGACTAGTGACATACTGCTAAGTACCGGCTTTCCCCTCTTTCTTAACTGAATAGTCTGCTGAGGGACGCACCGCGACCGTTTGGGTGCCGTGTGCTACCGTTGTTCGAGTTAACGCCTTCACAGAGACTAAAAAGGTATTTTCTGGTTTGGGAGTGGCAGGCTGTGTCACGTGATGTAGAATCCCCTCATTGGGCCTACGAAGGACTGGATTTGGCCATCTTTGAATGGAGTCGGTATTCTGCTTTCGCTGAATCTAAAAGCATTTTCCGGATGAGGCGGGTGAACCATGTCACATGTTGTGAAAGCCCCTCACATGGCCTGAGTCGGACTGAGTTCGGCCCTCTTAAAGTGGAGCCTCACTGTCTGGCATTGTACTGTGGTGACACATTATATGTTGCCAAAATTGTAGATCAGCGCTCGATCGCTGAAAGAAGATCCTCTACCTCTGTGCCAGGAACCAACAACAGCCCTTGCAAAGGAAGTGTCCCACATTTTTCATTATGTACAAGTGTTATTTATTTGACTGCACAGTATACTGCAATGTTCTTGTTGTTATAGGCAGCTGGCCAGTATCCCATACATTATATGCTGTCATTTAGCTCTACAAATGATAAATCCATTTCTGTTCTAGAGTGAGCAATCCATTTACTATTGGATTTACTATTGGAAACCCATGGACATCAGGTGTAAGGTGGTCTTGCACAAACCAGGTTACATTGATTGGTCCATGGCCTTTCTCCACAAAGTGTTGAACTAAGGGAGCCGTTTAGACCTGGTTGCGGATTCTGCTGTGGTGTTCTGAAATTCTTACCGATACCTCTCTGTTGTCATACTTACGTACAGTAGGTTGCAAAGACATTTGATCCAATAAATCACATTTTTGGTATTGCAGTTGGAAAAGAAAATCAAGGTCCATTGGAATTTATTATGGACAAAGGTCCTCAATGTCACTGAAAGTGCACATCCTCTACAATTGGCGCACGAATGATGTCCTGTCAGTGGTGTCATCTCTATTCTTAATGCTGCTGGAATCGTGTTCTGTCCTTGTATATCCTGTGGGCCAATAAACTTGCCATGTACAAGTCTATCTTTAATATTCTTGCCTTGCTTTAAAGCAAATGGAGGTAAACCTGGTGCTAGTGTGACTAAGGGCCAGTGTTTCTTCATTCGTTTTTTAATGCTAGTAGTATGTCTTGAAAAAGTAGTCAAACACACTGCCCTATCTTCGGCATCTTCTCGTGGCCGTGGGGTGAACAAAAAATTCCTGTTCGCAAATCTGTCTCTCTTTGTCGCATGTTTAATTGCTTTCCATGGATGGCCTCTTTCTCTGAGCTTCGATGACAATACATTGGCCTGCTCAGTGTAATCCTCTGTCAGTGCGCAATTACGTTGAGCTCTGAGAAATTGGCCTATTGGTAAAATATCCTTTAATGCTTGCAGATGTTGGCTTTTATAATACAGTAGTATGTTCCTGTCTGTTTGTTTTCTAAAAGGCTTAGTATACAATGCCCCCATTGTATGGCTGATCAGCAAATCTAAAAGGCTAATTCTTGGCTAGAGGTGTTGCATGTAAAACCCAGATTCAGGTTACATCCATTGAGCCATGTAACAAATTCACTGAGATAATCTGCGGAGCCTGTCCAGATGAAGAAGATGTCAATGAACCTTTGCCACTGTTGAATGTTTATTTTAATTTGTTTATTTGTAGAACGCTACTGCCATATGGGTTGTGTGGATATATGTGGTTCTCTTCGAAATCTACTATATGTATATTGGCTAAGCTAGGGGCGAAGGATGCCCCTAACGTGGTTCCTTTTCTTTGCAAGAAATATTGTTGCTCAAAGCAGAAGAAATTCTCACATAAACTTAATTGTAGTAGTGCTATGATGAAATATGTTGGCACTGGCTGGGGCCCCAGTCTTGCAGCCAATCTCTCACTTATGATTCTAATGACTTCTTCTTGGGGTATATTAGTATACAGTGACGTTATATCTAACATTACCATAATCTGCAAGGCATCATCAAATGGTGTACTGTCCAAGCTGTTAATTGCATCCATCGTGTTTTTAATATATGATCTTGATTCCCTTGCCAAGGGTTGTTGAAACCCAACCACGTATTGTCCCGCTGGTTCCAGGATAGAACCACACAGACACACAATGGCTCTAATTCATGGAATCATATGCGTGGAAAATAGGGGGCTTGCGTGCGAAATTGCATGCAACCACCAGTTTGTGTATTCATGGAACACAATGCGCAGGGCTTACCAGGGACTTGTGAGGAATATGCGCCGGTCCAACACGTCAATGCGACACCACAAACGCCTTGCGCAAGACTCCAAGCGAAGGGGTGTTGGGTCCTGTGCAGTCACCTAAAAAGGGGGCGGAACACATTTAATGGGGAACAACAAGCGAAAATATGGGTGTAATGAGGGATGTACCAAAGTAAAATCACCCATACGCACATAAAAACCTGTATTCATGGAATTGAACAGGGCTCGCCAGTTCTCTGTAAAATATTTGCAAATCCTCAAACACATACGCCACGCGATAGCGGGCGGATGCACAAAAACAAATGCATAAAAAGCCTGCGCGATCAACAAACGCGTGTATACAGCTACGATGAATGTACCATTTGTCGCAGCAGTGATCATGGGACGGCCAGGGCCTGGATCTTTCTACCTAGGACCAGCCTTTTTGGGATGCCTGATGACTCGGTCTATGGCAGGTATAGGTTTCCACCTAATTTCATATAAGAACTGGTCACGGAGTGAGAGGATGACCTTACATCACCAACCCTGAGCTGCCAAGCACTGAGCCCCTTGGAAAAGGTGCTCAATGTACTGCATTTTTTGGCCACTGGGTCATTTCAGCGGACAACTGCCATAGTTGGGGGCATTTCACAGCCCAAGCCGTCACGCTGTCTACACCAGGTGTTGGCAATAATGACTGCACGCCCCTTAGTTCGTAGGTACAACTACATTCCCAGAACACCTGCAGAAAAGCAGGCCGTGGTGCAGGATTTTTAATGGGGTGGCACACTTCCCTAGAGTGCTTGGTGCCATCGATTGCACCCATGTGGCTCTGCGTCCACCTAGGGCGACAGAGCACATATATCGCAATCGCAAGCACTGGCATTCCATCAACGTGCAGGTTGTATGTGATGCCAAGGGTATCATTACATCTGTATATGCAAACTATCCAGGGCCCACTAATGATAGTTTCATATTCAGAATGTCACTCCTACACCGGGCCCTGGAAGCTGGGAGGCATGGCAACACATAGCTCATTGGTGAGTATAAATACCTGTGCACATGCATGCATGTTACACACACACACAAATACACACCATTGACAAACTTTTCGCCTGTACATTCGACCTACCCTCTGAGCACCTACATGATGACGCCAATACGAAACCCTGCCACATCACCCCAGGTAAGATACAACAAAGCCCAGCTTTCAACTCGGGGGAATAGTGGAGCGCATATTTGGAGTGCTCAAGTCACGTTTCCGATCTCTCAACCACTCTGGTTGTGAGTTGCTATACGCACCACCATTAGTGTGCAGGATCATTGTGGAAGAATGTGTCCTGCACAATGTTGCAACACGGCGTGGCATACCGGTGGACATGGTGGTGCCCCCACACCCGCAGCCACATGCACGCTGCTTGCACCTGGCAGGTCAAAGGGCATGTGGCAAAGCTAAAATCCAGCCCCTGTGGAGTGCACACAGAACTGGTACATTCCAGGTGCCATTCAATGATGACAAAGGGGCAATCATCTGGGCCCACCAAACCACCCTGAGAATGTGTCCTTGGAAGTGCAACATTGTGTGCATCCCTTAGAATTAAAACTCATTTCATTTTGTGTTTCCATAAGAAACGCATAGAAGAGGGACTATACCACTACCACCATGCCAAACTAGACATCCAATCGCCTCTGTGTCACATAAACCCTCCCATGTGTCATGTTAAATAATCACCAGACTGTGCTGTGGCGTGTAATGTCAAAGGAGACAGATAAATGGCGAATACATAATACAGGTGTCTCAATGCGCTCAACGATGCATGGAACCAGTACAAAAATAACACCCACTCATAGAGATCCATAGTATTCTGGACAGGAACAGTAATTCCATACTAAACTATACTACACTATCAACAGTGCATGTAACAGTGAATCTGTCGGACAGTGATTCATCATATTTTCACAAGTGCATCAATATGCCATCATGCAGGGACTGAAGACAGGGTGGAACAGGCAGACACCGTACCTGCATGGTGCAAACAGAAAGAGCAAGTGCACAGATGTTCAGAGGGGTGTGGTATTCGGAGGTTGGTAACAAGTTCAGGGGTGGTTCAAGTGCAACCAGTCAGTGGATGCTTGGCTAAGTGCAGAGTGATGCAACTCTCTCTGGTCATTCCCCAAGTGCCGTGATGATGACACTAGTCCATGTCACTGAGGCAACTTCCCCACAAATTGCTGGGGTTGACAGGTGTCATGATGCCTACCCCCGGAGCACCAGGCCAGGTCCAGCACCGCTGGGAGCAGGCATCATGCCCCCGGGTAAAAGCCCAGCGGCCCCTTATAGGGGCTCTTTCGGCTCTGTCCTGGCGCCTTTGGCGCCAGGCTCATCTTGGACATCAGTCCTGGAGCCATAGGCGCCAGGCTCATAAAGGAAGGTGTTTTGTGCACTTACCTGATGCAGACCATGCTGCAAGATTCAGGCCTCCCTGGGACCTGAAAGGGACTATTTTTTCATTGGGACTATTTTGCCACTCGGGCGTGGCCAGGGAAGGATACTTACCTGGAACTACTTTGGGGGCTATTTAAGCCACACCCAGACAGTAGCTCACACTTCGCGTTGATCTGCATCCAAGCAGCTGAACGCTCACCGTGTCTGCTCCTGCATCTGGTCTCCAGCCACGCCCGCCTCGATCCTGGAAAACCTGTAAGGAAAGAAGAGAAGAGAAAGGTGAAAACCAAGAATTTTATCAAACTTCTTACCTGCATCCGGAACCTTCACGCCAGCGTTCCTGAGAAAAGACTTTCATTTAAAAGCACTGCGTTGCTCGCTGCAGCGCCGCGCTTTACTCACCAGTCCTCTGGAGTTCTTCTGGCTCCACCGCGACTGTCTGCACCGGTCGCCACATCTCTGCGCCTAGGGGAGAGAAGAAGAGACAAAAGGTGAGCAGAAGGAACATATGAGGAAAGCCTAATTTTCCGCCATAACACTTACCGGTCTACTGTTGGTGGATCATTCCTCATTTCGGGTCGGCGCCGCTACGTTGGCAGGTACCGCACCCGGGCCCCTATGGGGAAAGGACAAAAGACATTACTGGAGGAATATAAAGACATTAAGAGGGTTCGCCCCCTTCGCTAACTCACCTGAGTTTACCATCAGCAAGTCAATCCCTCAACGCATCCCCTTCATTCTGCACCTGAAATAAAGGACAGATCACAGGTTAGGAAGGCAACAGAAAAGGAGGCTCAACACTTGAACTTTTGTAATCTTCATACTTACGGCATTCCGCTCAGAAAAGTCAAGTGGATTTTGCCAGCGCCATTCTGAAAACCAGTGAAGTAACTGGACGAACACGCGCCCCTGCACCAGAAGCAGGATGGAGAGTTCATCCTTTCAAACCATAAGGTGAGCTTCAACCGGGGATTTCGGAGGAAGTTAGAGAAGAACGAAGGGGGGAAGGGGGGAGCAAGCACACTATTCTGCAGACTGTTAATCCCCTGTCTCATCTGCAGAAGGATATTCCTACGGGCCAGACAAGCAAGATTTAAGGGTCCTGTTCAGTCGGTGTTCCGAGTTCTGCGCATCACGCTCGAAGAGGCCACAGCAACCCAGACTAGACCAGCACCTCCGTGGGAGTCAGGTGAGCGTTACAGAACGCAAAGCCTTCCTACAAATTCCCACCCAGGCGCTATGGAAACTTCTGAGACTGATCAGTTGGCCCGACTACTGAGTGAATTACGGGCCGAAGTACACGCCGCTCGTCAAGAGATTAATGCTCTCAGGAGGGAAGTGATTGTATCAAAGGAAAGAACTGATGACCTGGCTAGACAGTTTTTGCAAGGTCAAGCTGGACACACTCCTCTACTCGGTTCCGGGGGGAACCCCGCTCCTGTGGTTCCCAGTAACCCTGTGCAGATTAATCTACCTGGAAACATGCCGCTGGCCCCACCCGAACGCTTTGCTGGGGACCCCAAACGATTCGCCGTATTCATGAATCAGTGTCGTTTGCACTTCCTATGCAGACCTGGGGCCTTCCCTAATGACCAGACCAAGGTAGCCTTTGTATTGTCATATCTCAGCGGCTGTGCTGCCGATTGGTCAGTTCCACTGGTTACTCAAGATGACCCGATTCTCCGTGATTTTCAAGGATTTCAAGCAAGCATGGAAAGGTTATTTGCTCAACACTCTCAGGGGCAGGCTCTGGATGCAACAGGGCAATCAGGACCTCCTATCCTACATTGAAACCTTTAATAGACTAATTGTGGAAATTGGGTGGCCAAAAGATAAAAGAATTACGTTATTTTATCGAGGTCTACGCGGAGAACTTAAAGATGTCCTGGCCCAAGTTGTAAATCCGCCCCAAGAATGCACAGAATATATAGACTTAGTGGTCCAATTGGATCACAGACTTCAAAACAGAAAAGCAGATCAGTCCAAGTTTGAGACTCGGGTGTTGGTCAAGACCCACGCTAACCCCAAGGGTGCTGATGTCTCTGAGCCTATGCAAATCGGAGGGGTTAAAGGACCTTTAACTCAAAAAGAACGTGAAAGAAGACGGCAGATGCAATTATGTCTTTATTGTGGGTCCTCTGGACACTTTCTACGAGATTGCCTGGCAAAACCGCCCAAGAAGGTGGTAGGAGCCGCTGATAAAAACCATGAAGACTCTGTTTCGGGAAACGACCACGCCCGACAAGCGTAGGGGTCCGCTTGCCGAGCTTGAAAACTAACTCTCAGACCTCGCATTTCATTGTGCCAATGGTCCTCGTAGATCCGGAACAGCCTAAGCGGTTGCATGCAATAAAGGCATACATCGATAGTGGGGCTATAGGAAATTATGTGGATCGTGAATTGGTCTCTAGGATTAACCTCCCTCTGCGTCCTAAAACCAGCAAAAATGTCATCACCACAGTCGATGGAACCGAAATTGCCTCAGGACCGGTAACACATTCCACTGCTGAGGTGACACTTATAGGTCCGGACGGCCATCGAGAGGCAGTTGTGTTTGATGTAATCAAAGCTCCACAGTTTCAGGTTATTCTCGGAATCCCTTGGTTAGAGACACATAATCCTCAAATTGATTGGCGAGTGAAGAGAATAACCTTCCCGGATTGTGCACAAACCTGCTACCCAGAAAATCTGAAGATTAGTCTAGCGTCTGTAACCTCTGTCTCCATGCAACTACCTCCGGAATACCAAGACTTTCAGGACGTCTTCCAAAAGGAACAGGCCAACACGTTACCTCCCCACAGATCGTACGATTGCCAAATCGATCTGGTGCCCGGTGCACAACCCCCCTGTAGCAGGATTTATGCCCTTACTGAACCTGAGAATCTGCATTTGAGACAATATTTAGATCAATACCTAGCCAATGGTTTCATTCGCCTGTCAAAGTCTCCGGCATCCTCGGCTTTGTTCTTCGTGCCCAAAAAAGAAGGCGACCTTAGAACTTGTATCGACTACCGCGCATTGAACCAGATAATTGTTAAAAACCGTTACCCTCTGCCTCTGATCCCTGAACTCCTTGACCAGGTGAAGGACGCTTGCGTATACACCAAGTTAGATCTCCGGGGGCTTATCATCTGGTGCGAGTAAAAGAAGGCGACGAATGGAAAACGGCCTTCCGTACAAAATATGGATTATTCGAATACCAGGTGATGCCTTTCGGGTTGTGCAACGCGCCTGCTGCCTTCCAATTCTTCATGAACGATGTCCTTCGGGAACTCATCGATGTTTGTGTTGTCGTATATATCGATGACATTCTTGTGTACTCCTCTTCGGAATCTGATCACAGAAAGCATGTCAGGGCCGTCCTTGAGAAATTGCGCCAGCGCAAACTGTTTGCAAAGCTGGAAAAGTGCGTTTTCCATACCAGCGAGGTTGAGTTTCTTGGATTCATCCTGACACCTAAAGGGGTCCGAATGGACTCACGAAAAGTGGATGCCATCCTCAAATGGCCATCACCTAGTTCGGTGAAAGGTGTCCAAAGCATGCTTGGTTTTGCCAATTTTTATCGCAGATTTATCCCGGAATTTTCACGTGTGGTACAACCCATCACTGCACTCTTGCGGAAAAATAAACGCTTCGAATGGACCGAGGAAGCCGAACAGGCCTTTCAGGAATTGAAAGCTAAATTCACGTCCGCACCTATTTTGAAACACCCGCGTCCCGATCTCCCATATAAAGTCGAAACCGACGCGTCCAGCTTAGCCATGGGAGCTGTCCTGTCTCAGAGAGACCCTGAAACCAACCAACTGCACCCCGTAGCATTTTGGTCCAGAAAGTTCTCGCCTCCTGAGGTAAATTATGCAATCACCGACAAGGAATTATTAGCCATTAAGTCCGCCTTTAAGGCTTGGCGGCATTATCTTCTTGGCGCCAGGCATACCATCACCGTGATCACTGATCACCGAAACTTACAATATTTAAAAACTGCCAAGGCTCAATCGTCACGCCAGCTCCGATGGGCTTTGTTCTTTGCTGAGTTCGATTTTGTAATCACTTACCGCCCCGGCTGTAAGAATGGCAAATCGGACGCGCTATCTCGAATAGGAATGGGAGAAATAGACACAAACTCAGAACCTGTGCCGATAATTCCCGAACAAAGAATTTTGGGGATAACCTCTTTACAAACCCTTGAAGACATTCAAGCACGGGTAAAACAACTCCTGGACACTACAGCCTTGCAGGATTGGATCCAAAGGGGGTCTTACTTTTCGGTCAAGGATGGCCTACCTTACTTCCAAGGACGCTTATTTCTGCCAGAAAAGGAATTGCAAGAACTGGTTATTTCCCGTCATCATGATACCCTGATGGAAGGACATCCTGGCATTGCCAAAACTGAGGAAAAAATTAAACGACAATTCTGGTGGCCTTCCTGGCGAAAGGATATTAAATCGATCGTGATGTCCTGTGGAGTTTGCGCCCAAAACAAAGGCCAAAAGACAAAACCCGCCGGTCTTCTTCAGCCTTTAGGCATTCCACCAGCACCTTGGCACACCTTGTCACTAGATTTTATCACGGACCTGCCCCCTTGTAATGGATACAATACTATTCTGGTTGTGGTGGATTTATTTTCCAAGATGGCCCATTTTATTCCGTTGAAAGTATTACCTTCAGCTTCTGTCCTAGCCAAGGAATTCCTCGAAAATATCATCTGTTTGCATGGATTCCCGTCCATACTAGTCTCCGACCGGGGAAGCCATTTTATTTCTCATTTTTGGAGGAAGTGTTGTCAACTGGCACAAATCGACGTAAGACTCTCAACCAGCCACCACCCACAGACCGATGGTCAGACGGAGAGAACGAACCAGACCCTTGAACAATACCTACGATGTATGTTGCACCAATCGGAGGGTAATTGGAAGGATATTTTATGGGTGGCCGAATATGCATACAATAACTCGGTACACTCTGGAACTGGACAAAGCCCCTTTTATACGCTATATGGACATCACCCTCGTACTTCAGACCTGGACTCACCTCTGAGCCTTGAAATGCCCGCAGTGGACCATTTGCGTTCCACGATAACTCAAGCCTTCAAGGATGCAACTGCACATTTGCAACAAGCGAAAGGGAAATACAAAAAGAATGCGGATCTGCATCGGAGTGAGGCGCCTCCATACCAAATAGGGGATCAAGTATGGTTGGCTACCAAACACTTATTGCTCAAGGGACCTCGAACTTTTAATCCACGGTATTTGGGCCCTTACTCGATCAAAGCTATAATTAACCCAGTGGCAGTCAAGCTCGATCTACCAGCTAACATGCGGATTCACCCCGTTTTTCATGTGTCACTTTTGAAACCAGTGCAACCAGGAACCAGATTAATAAAGCCACCAGAACCAATCCAGATAGATGGGGAGCCTGAATTCGAGGTGAAGAACATTTTGGATTCTAAGATCTCAAAATCAAAACTTTTCTATTTAATTGATTGGAAAGGGTACGGGCCTCAGGAAAGGTCTTGGGAACCCAGCGACCACGTACATGCACCTCGGCTGGTAAAAAGGTTCCATCGGAATTTCCCAAACAAACGGAAACCTCCAGAGGGAACAACCTTGGGAGGGGCCTTAGGGGGGAGTGCTGTCATGATGCCTACCCCCGGAGCACCAGGCCAGGCCCAGCACCCCCGGGAGCAGGCATCATGCCCCCGGGTAAAAGCCCAGCGGCCCCTTATAGGGGCTCTTTGGACTCTGTCCTGCTCATGTTGGACATTAGTCCTGGCGCCTTAGGCGCCAGGCTCATAAAGGAAGGTGTTTTGTGCACTTACCTGATGCAGACCATGCTGCAAGATTCAGGCCTCCCTGAGACCTGAAAGGGACTATTTTTTCATTGGGACTATTTTGCCACTTGGGCGTGGCCAGGGAAGGATACTTACCTGGAACTACTTTGGGGGCTATTTAAGCCACACCCAGACAGTAGCTCACGCTTCGCGTTGTTCTGCATCCAAGCAGCTGAACGCTCACCGTGTCTGCTCCTGCATCTGGTCTCCAGCCACGCCCGCCTCGATCCTGGAAAACCTGTAAGAAAAGAAGAGAAGAGAAAGGTGAAAACCAAGAATTTTATCAAACTTTTTACCTGCATCCGGAACCTTCACGCCAGCGTTCCTGAGAAAAGACTTTCATTTAAAAGCACCGCGTTGCTCGCAGCAGGTCCGCGCTTCACTCACCAGTCCTCGGGAGTTCTTCTGGCTCCACCGCGACTGTCTGCACCGGTCGCCACATCTCTGCGCCTAGGGGAGAGAACAAGAGACAAAAGGTGAGCAGAAGGAACATATGAGGAAAGCCTAATTTTCCGCCATAACACTTACCGGTCTACTGTTGGTGGATCATTCCTCATTTCGGGTCGGCGCCGCTACGTTGGCAGGTACCGCACCCCGGCCCCTATGGGGAAAGGACAAAAGACATTAATGGAGGAATATAAAGACATTAAGAGGGATCGCCCCCTTCGCTAACTCAACTGAGTTTACCATCAGCAAGTCAATCCCTCAACGCATCGCCTTCATTCTGCACCTGAAATAAAGGACAGATCACAGGTTAGGAAGGCAACAGAAAAGGAGGCTCAACACTTGAACTTTTGTAATCTTCATACTTACGGCATTCCGCTCGGAAAAGTCAAGTGGATTTTGCCAGCGCCATTCTGAAAACCAGTGAAGTAACTGGACGAACACGCGCCCCTGCACCAGAAGCAGGCTGGAGAGTTCATCCTTTCAAACCATAAGGTGAGCTTCAACCGGGGATTTCGGAGGAAGTTAGAGAAGAACGAAAGGAGGAAGGGGGGAGCAAGCACACTATTCTGCAGACTGTTAATCCCCTTTCTCATCTGCAGAAGGATATTCCTACGGGCCAGACAAGCAAGATTTAATGGTCCTGTTCAGTCGGTGTTCCGAGTTCTGCGCATCACGCTCGAAGAGGCCACAGCAACCCAGACTAGACCAGAGCCTCCGTGGGGTCAGGTGAGCGTTACAACAGGGGCATGTGACACCTTGAGGCACATCAAGCAGACAGTCATCAAGAAGCCAGGACAAAAGGAATGGAGAGAGTGAGAGAGCAGAGGGAGAGAATAGAATTGATTGTTCATTTGTATAGCGCCTATACACAACCTGTTTCAAAGCCCATTCAAGGAGGGAGTGAACATGGGAGAATACAGTTACATTCTTACAAGTCCTTCAAACAATTCAGAATGTGAATAAAAACGATCTTAATCAGCCTGGCAACATTTCAGATAGTGCAAGTGCAAGGAACAATAAGGGAGGCGGGGAGTGGCGTGGGGAGGAAAAATGAGCCAAAACAAGCGGTTACATTACTATGCCTGACGACAATGGATGTAGTGCCGGAATATCAACAAGAGGAGAGGGGGAAGGAGGGAGTATGGCATGAGGGAGAAGGAGGGGAACAACACAAGCGACTAACATACTCGGCCTGATGATGATTCAGAATAGTACTGGAGGGGGAAGTGGGAGGAGAAGACAAGGAGAGAAGGGGGAGAGACAACCCAGCTGCTATCACAAAGGTCACAAGACAAATGATAGAGTAAGTGCTAATGAACAATGGTAGGGAGGGGAGGAGGAGAGGGCAGGTGGATGAGAAAGACATGCAGCTACAATCACTATGCCTGACGGCAATTGAGGTAGTGCTGGAATTTAACAGAAGAGGGGAGGGGAGGAGGGATAAGAGGTGAGGGAGACGGAGGAGGACAAAACAAGCGACCAAAGTACTAGGCCAGACGAACTTTCAGAGTAGTGCTGGAGGGGAGGGGTGGGAGAAGAACAAAGGAGGGAGGACACAGACAGGCAACTATCATACAAGTCAGGAGGCAGGTATGAATAGTAAAGGACCAGAGAACAGATAGGGGGAGGAAAGGGGGGTAACAACACACCATCAAGGGAGACCCGAGGGTGGTGGGGGCATAAACAACCATCACAGGGGGCAAGAAGGGTGAGGGGCACACACACAGCCATCACGGGGCTCGAAGGGGGTGAGGGGCCCACACACAGCCAGCACAGGGGGCAAGAGGCACACACACAGCCATCACAGGGGCAAGGAGGTGATGGGCACACACACAGCCATCACGTGGGGGAAAGGGGGTGAGGGCCACACACACAGCCATCACAGGGGGCAAGGGGATGAGGGCCACACACGCAGCCATCACGGGGGGCAAGGGGATGAGGGCCACACACACAGCCATCATGGGGGGCAAGGGGGTGAGGGCCACACACACAGCCATCACGTGGTGCAAGGTGGGGGGTGAGGGGCACACACACAGTGCCCCGTTCCCATGCAAACACCACTGAAGTGTCAGCAAATTCCATGCACTCACCTGTCCATGGAACTCACCTGCCTTGCATATGATGCTTACCATCGGGAGACGCTCTACTTACATGGAATGCAATACAGAGTAACAGCACGAAATACATGCACACCCATGATCATAGTTGACACCAGAAAGAAAATATGCATACAACACAGAGTGCAGGAGCAACACAGGGTGACACAGGGTGAATGGCCATTGACATTGATATGTACAGGAGTACAGTGTAACACACCAGAGAGAGAGAGAGGCACAGATAGTGAATAACAAGGAAATGACAGATCAAGGAGTCCATGGCCTGGTTTACCGATGTACAATGACATGTTGCATATCACAGTCAGTGCGCCCATTTAGGTATCCACATTGGTAGCCCACACAGTGACATGAGCTCCAATCAAATTACCACAACGCCAGGTGAGCACACAAAGGACATAAAAGCGAACCAACACAAGCAGCAAAGATGACCAACAATGAAGCATGCCCAACATGCAACACAGTGCAAATGCTTACCAAATAACTGTGTCTGAATGTTGTAAATCCCACATGACCTTCACCAGTAAGTGTGTTTCCTAATTTGTTAAAAGAACAACATTGTCTGGTGGAGGGCATGATGAGCGTGGACTTCGAATGGAGCTGGATGCCTCAGCCAGACAGCAGTCACCGCCACATCACAGATTACTGGAACAACATGGGCGAACATATTAAAACACCCATTGTGCAGTATATTTGACACAGCACACACATGCCATGGAAAAACAAAGCTATGATTACCTGCGCATGCCACCCGAGGCACCCCCATGCAAACATGCTAGATGAGTTCACTAGGCATGCCTGCATGTACACCACTGTACATGTATAGTCCCTGAGGAGTTAATGGCACACCTCAAGGGCATGCAATGCAAAAAACAACAAAGATCACAACCATGAAAGTGCAAAACAAAATATGACATGCCAACATCTGGCCAGGGGGGTGGACAAAAGAAAAGAAATGCTGATCTTGGACCGGGGGGACGGTCCAACCAGGAGGAGGGAGGGGCAGGGTGCACTTCAACACCCACCATCCATGTGTGGATGTTGATAAAAACGATTCCCTCCACTGATCCTGTGATGGGTTTGCTGGGCTACACTAAGGAGGTTCCTAGAGGTATGATGAGATTGGTGACGCTGCTCCTAATCCTGGCTAAGCGAAGGGTAGCTATGCTGTGGGGGGCGGGACATGCTCCGAAGGTTTCACATTGGAAAAATGACATTTTGTATTGTAATGATATGGAATGTGGGTGGGGGTCACTGAATAGGCAGCAAAGTTGTGATACTGGCATGTGGGATGCGTATACAAATTATCTGCTCCAGAGATCCGCCTCTGGCGCTGGTGGGACATTGGTATGTGACGATGAAGGGGATATCTAGATGGTCATTTGGATGTTACACATGGGATTACGTATGGAGCCGTCTATAATGGGACTATATCTGGAGGTCTACGTGGACTGATCTACGGTGGCAATGATAATAATTGTCTGGACAAACTGCACTTGTACCCTTGGTGGTAAACAGTATTGTATGGTGTGTCGAGGGTGGGGGGGAAGTTGGGATGCAGGGGGTACTTTGTTGTTTGTATGTTGTTATGCAAATTAATAAATACAATTTTGTTTTTAAAAAAAACGATTTCCTCCATGGGTACAATGCATCTGCAACATGAGCCCCGGAGGTCCGCATGCAACACCTCATGGAATGCACGGAGTTCCTCTGAGATGGTATGAGTCAACAGTTGCATCTGCTGTTCGCACTGTGTACTGCAGGCTGCCTCTAGCACTCCCGTTGTAGCTCTGAGGGCCAGTAACTCTTGCCCCAGGGCTTCCCTGTGGGCCTGACCCTCTGCAGCAGTGATGTCTGCAGAGACCTCAGTTCGGCCTGTCGGCACTTGTTGCTGGCCTCCATGTACAGCCTATGTGAGCGGCATGTGGACCTCACTGCCTGCAGCTGGTGCACTACCTGTGTTTGTCGGGAGAACATGGAATTTGCGTCCTATACATGCCCTGAGCCAACATCTCAAGAAAGCACCCTGTTACTGTGCAACATGCAACATTGACTGCTCCCACACTGTCTCCCCAGCCGCGACACGTCCACCACATGTGCGTGCCCCATGCCTGCTGGACCCAAGGGAGTATGGCCCTTGATGTGAAGCTGCTGTCTGGGGCTGAAGGACTGCATCCCTCCCTTGGTCATCCGTCCCAGGACCGGAAACCAATAGAGTGGAGCGTGGCCTTGCAGCCATAACACCACAGACGGATGTGGCAACACTGACTGGCCCTCTGAGGGGACGTTACCCCCTGCAGACGCAAAGGCTACATCAGCACCATCACTTGATGCACTCACCTCCGACAGCCTAGAGGAATGGACATCCGGCATTCACAGACTATGCACAAAAATCCATGAGATCATTGCGGATGTAGACTTGCCATCACATCCCATGTCCCTGACCATGTAAGCACTGCACACATTGCAAATACACATGTATCTGGTTCAGCAAATCCTGCCCCATGGCAAAGCAACCAGTAGACTGAAATATGGTAATTCTGGCTAAGAAAAGGATGTGCTACATGCCATTAGGGTACACGAGAACATGTCCACTCATAATCACAGCCATGTCCACTACAATTATATCTAACACCAGTGTACCAATGGCACAGGGAGTGCACACAATGTGTAAATGCACAGAGTGTGGTGTCCCAGGTGTGTGATGTGGAGAGAGTGATGACAGTGAGACACAAGAGGGACAGGGCCATGCACCCATGGGGTGGTGTGTTGAGTGTGGCAGGTCAACATGGAAGACTCCAGACAAATATCTTACAAGGGGCTAAGTGCCATAGCTGCAGCAGGGATTTGCACAGTATAGTAAAATGCTATGTCACTCATGGCACAATGTCCCACCTGCTGACAGTGTTCATGGAAGGTAGGGTAGCATGAAACCACCTATGGACGTGTGTGGATGGAATTTCTACTACGTGCAGTGCATGATGTGTAGCACGTACTTCATACACAAGCACTTGACTGGCATAGCTGAGTCACTGACATCACTGATGTACATAGCCAGATGTCACGTTGCGTTGGCATGCCGGAAATGTCTTTTAGTATCTGACGGTTAGGGGTGACTACTGTCCCTAAGCCATGTGCAACCGATGTGCAGCACACGGTTTGCATGCACTCTGCAGTACAGTAAGCACAGGTCAGTATACCTTGACATGGTTCACCCATTGCAGTCATACAAATGCAGGCAGAAGTGCTACACAATCATACACATTAATTAATCTACATACACATATTTAGTATGCACACGCTTCATCGCTCAGCGGACATTTCCTTGTAATCTGGCAGGCCTCCCACGCCTTGGACCTGATCCAAAATCATGGCCTCTTCATGTGGCATGAGATCCTGCTCCTGTGGTGACCCACCTCCAGTCACCAGAGCAGAAGCAAGGTTGGCACCCAGGTTCGATTTGGTTCGATGGTGGACGTAATTCCACCGCTTCATAACCTCACGAGCGGTGCGCCTCTCATTACCCAAGGCGTTGATGCCATCAGTGACTCGCTGCCAGTGGACCATACACTGAGCAGGTGTATGTGTGCTCCCTGGCCGCGTGCACATGTCACAGTGGTGGTCGCGCACGTAGTTCACAAGGAACTAGAGTTCATCTTCATTGAAGCTCCTCATCCTTGGCGTGGCGATCTCCTTTGCCGTGCTTTGGGATTGAGCCTTTCCCTGTTCTGCACGCTTCTGCCTCTTGGAAGGTGGTGCAGACCCTGTGTGGCTGGGACCACTCAGGGCATTAGGGGCTGGACCACTAGTGGCCTGGGCCATGCCATCACCCACTGATGTTGGGTCAGTTACTGGCCTTACAGGTCCCTTAACATAGGAGCTGGGTCCCGGGCCTTTAACTGTACGTCCCTTCCCCTTGGACACACAGACATCAGCTGCCCCTGCTTGTCCGTGCCACTGGGGTGGGGCGACAACAGATACTGCTGGTGCTCCCTGACCCTGGTTGTTTGGGACAGTAGCTGCCCCTGCAGGTGCCTCAACCTGGGTGGTGGGGAGAGCAGATGACCCTGCCGATCCCTGACCCAGAGTGGTAGGGTCAGGTGTTTTGCTGGGACGTCCCTTCCCCTTGGACACACAGCCATCAGCTGCCCCTGCGTGTCTGTGTACCTGGGGGGGGTGACTACAGATACTGCTGTAGCTCCGTGACCCTTATGGTTGGGGACAGCAGCTGCCCCTGCAGCTCCCTGACCCTAGGTGCAGGGGACAGCAGCATGACCTGCAGCTCCCTGACCCTGTTGGGGTGGTGCACAGCTCTCCCTGCACGTCCCCGACCCTGGCCACCTCGGCCACCTCTGCCAAATTTTCCTCTTGGGCCTTCCCAACCATCGTACAGTTGGATTAGTACAATGGGAGGCCCAACAAGCAATTGTCCTGGGCAATAGGAGTAAGGGGGCAGGGTACGTGATGTAAAACATACTAGTGTGGTCCAGCAAGGCTCAATATTACCCCTGGTGAAAGAATGAACGTGGCGCGTAAGGCACAGGCACCCCAAATATCAAGGATAAGTGTATGCAACCCCTCAGTAGCTCCTGTGAAAAGAAAAAGCATTACGCGATACGCTGTGGCACCCAGCAACACAAAGAATGCATATGCAAAGCCCACGAAAGCCACTGTGATGTTAACAATGAGAGTAAGCGATACACAAGGGCACCCAGAGTATGAATAATGCGTACGTGACTCAACGTTAGCCTCAGGAAAAAAAATACACGCACGTATGCGCAGAGGCAAATCCCCCACCAAAATACGAAGTTTGCACTGTCACAATAGTGAACAAAATGCGTTGCACCCCAAAAATCTCGGAAGTCCACACATCTGTCCGCTCCAACTTGCACATGCGGTGTAATGTTCCCTATGTACTCCTTTATCCCGAATCTAAATGCCAACGGCCAAATGCCAGCGCTTGTCACGTAACTTACGCGATTAGGCCCTTTCCTCTGATTTCACATGTATGTGCTAATTTTTCACGTGTGAAGTAACTGTCACTCTTTTTCCAGCTGCCCACGTGAGTAACACGGAAGACCCACGCGATCCTGTATACAAGCCTTTTTACCTGCCTCCTACTGCCCTGAGCTGCCTCCTGCGAGCCATCTGCTCCTGCCTGCCCACTGTGTGTGCCTGCTGCCCACCTGCCCTCCAATTTGAGTGCAGCCATTGCCAGTACCCCAGTCCTTGACCCTGTGACCACCTCAGTTGATTCAGAAGACTCCCAACATGCCAGAACATCACCACCGCTGCACAGCCCAGCCCCAGGACCAATCTGCCCACCCACACCTGCCTCAGGGGTTGCCATGTCTGAAACAACATCTTCAAAGGTAAGTGGCAACCCCACTGCAGCAAGGCAGAGGGCTGTCAACTTCACAGCCAGGGAAGTTGACATCCTGGTGGAGCATGTCCTGGGGCATTATGATACCCTCTTCCTCGGACCAACGCAAGTCGGTAAGGAACAACGGAAACGGTTCGGGACCAGATCATGGGTGCCATCAATGCAGAGGGGGTGGCACCCTGTGACTACCACCATGTGCACAAGCGCTGGGAGGACCTCAAATCCAGGTCCCACTGACATGCGGGTCCTGGAGAAATTCTACCCGGCGCTGCACACACAGATCCGCGATTTGCAGCTCCGTCTGGAGTCATCAGGTGAGTGTCCATGTGTTGCGCACTCCACAGTGCATGTGCATGTTGATGTATGGTGGGAGTGTGTACCTTGGCCATACAGCAAGTATGCCTCTTGTACGGATGTCTGTGTGCATGTCCCAGACAGTGCTCTACATGTGTTCTATGAACCATCTGTAATTTCAATGGTCTTACTTTTGCATTGTGTGTTGTACTGCAGCATTTCACAACGTGCACGTGGTTTGTCACGTGTGAGAGGTGTGACAGATGGGTGGTGTTGTCAACATCATGAACATGCATGGTGTTCATGTGGATGTGTCTAAGATGTGACTGTGTGACTGGCCATCACTCCTGGATGGATGTAACAGGTGCATGTCAATGTGTGGCCTAGTCTTGTCGTGTGATTGCTGTTGAGGGGACTCATTATGTGATAGCTCAGTGCACTGCTTGAGGACTGTCAGGTGATGTGTGTGCATGGCATGTGTATGGGCCATGACGCATGTGTGTGTAGCATGCACAATTCATAGGTTGTGACAGTGCCATGTCCCTGGATGGAATTGTCTGGTATGAAGGACCTACATGTATGTGTATGTATGTACATTGCATGTACCTATGTGTTGTGTATGGTGATGATAGTTGTACCCTTTAGCAGTGTACTTCATATGCATATTTTGTGTACCAAACACACATCGGTGCAGTACCCTGATGTTTGTGTTCTATGTCTCTTTATCCACAGTTGGGTTGGAAGAAGAGGGCGGATAAAGTGCTGTGCAGCATGGATGCCTCCACCGGGCAGAGACGCAGGGCCCAGTCCTGACCCTGGACCTGACATCTTCGTGGAGCGAGGAGACTGGTGCTGCATCTCAAACATCGGCCACAGCTGCTGAGGGGAGGTCCAAGAGGGCGAAGGTGGATGTGGACTCCTTGGCAGCGGGGGGGACAGGTGAGCACACACAGAGGCCATCCATGGCGGAAGACGCTGGGGAGGCATCCAGGTTGGTGGGGGAGGAGTTGGAGGAGGGAGCCGTATTAGCCCAGTCCATGGGGCCCGGCGGGGGTGGTGAGGTGGGTGTGACTAGTGCAGTCCTGACTCAAGGGCATGAGGCAGTGCATATCACCGTGGAGGGGCCTGTGCCAAATCTTGTCCCTGGGCCAGCGCCTGCATCAGTATACACCTGCCAGCATGCCTCAGGCTGGACCCATCCACAGGTGTCGGTTGTTTCCTCCCAGACCAACACCGACTGCCTGTGGATGTTGCCATTCGAAACAGAGTGGAACCCCTGCTAGCCGGTATTGCGAGGCGTACAGCCGTCATCTGTGATGATGTGCAGGCTTGCAACCGTGGGCTTGCACATCATCACAATTACGTGTGGCGTATCCTGAACTGGTTACCAGTATTCCTGGTCTCAATTGGATGCATGAGCTGGCCACAGTCGTCCTCCCGGGTGCCTTAAGGCCCATATACCACCAGGGTCCCCTGTGCACCAGTCCCAACCATGTTGTGGTCCTATCTGGTGGAGCTAACATCCTTGCATGAGTTGGGAGTCTCCAGTGGAACAGCTGAGGTGGTCACCACGTCTATCCAGGGAACAACAGGAGCAATGGCAATGGAGGAAGAGCAGGCACCCAGGAGCAGGGCACAGGCCTGACCCCTGGGTGATGTCATCAGCCCGGAGGGTGTCCACAAGAAGCAAGCACCGGACAATTTGGCAGCAGCAGGCTTGAAGTAAGAGGCTATTGTACTCGGGGCATGCCATCTCAAGGAGGCAGGTATCCGGCGTCAGGTAGGATGCAAATGTGGACCTCCGAACCAGAATGTCTTCCGTGTTCGTGCGATACGGGCAGCGAATCCGGGCAGATAGGCAGCGGGCTCTGGAGCCAAGAGTCACCATCGCCAGGGCAGAGATTGCACTGCGTTGGGCAGAGAGGCGGGCTGACATCCTCGAGGATACGCAGGCAGTGGGAGGGGATGGAGAGGTCCATCCTGGAGTCCTTGAAAGCCCTCAAGGAGAGAGCGGAGGCCTGTCTTGGGGAAGTGGACGCAGTCTTTGATGATGCCCTGGCTGAGACATTGAGTGGCATCAGTGACAAGGAGGACTAGCCTGCTACCTGTGTACATAGTTTTGTAGATATAAGTTTCCTTTCATTTTTAACTATTATTTTTTTGGTGTGTTTGAGGTGGACACATAGTGTACATCGTTTTTTGGTGTGTTTGAGGTGTTTCATTAGTGATTTTATAGATTTTTTTAGTGTAAATATTTTTGATACATATGGACTTTTATTTTCTATTTTTACATGGACATATTTTAAGATTATGATTTTTTTTTACAGAATGTATGATGCAAATACAATTGTTTAATATATATATATTTTTTAACTCTAACAGTCATTGTGGGTCATTGTGGGTCACAGTTATTTTTGCAGTGTTCCTGTTTGGTAGTCCATTTAGTGGCCATGATCCTGCCCATTGTTAGTCATGTGTGTGGTTGCTTACTTGCATGTGTTATGTTCGGGGTTTTATTTGCAGGGTGAGTATACACATGGGATGGTGGTGGTGGTGTGTGAGGTGGGATTTTGTGTGTGCACAGTCAAATGGCATTTCCTTTCACATGTGCAGCATGACTGTGTATTTTCCCTCATTGTGTTTGTGAGTGGGGTGAGTGCGGTAAATGTGGGAGTGTGCACGGGCTGATTGCCATGTCCTTCACAAATAGGCATACCAGTTATGTTTGTTAGGGCTTCTCTCCTAGGAATGGCAGCTCAATGAAGATCAGGCTGTGGGACACCTGGCCAGTGTTTGTTCATGTGACACACATTGAGGGTGGTTTGGATTCTGTAATTGGTGCACAATTTGTCCCCGTGTATTGATGCCATGGCATTGTCACATGTCCAGGAGACACTCACTTTAATTTTCAGTTGTTACAGGTGTATGTTGGAAGATGGTTGCGAACAGCTATTCTGTTTGCCAGCTGACACACTCATGGATGTGACCCGGGTGTATGCATTTATTTTTGTTTGCAGGATACATGTTCCAGTGGATATTCTGGCTGGTGTCACTACACGGCAGCCAAGATGCACGACACATAATGGATGGAGTGATGATGTGTCACTATTTCAGGGTTTATCATGCAGGTGATGTCCCATGTGGAGGGGACTGACGGCCGGGTGGGATCATGTGTGATGGGGTGTCCCATGTGGAGGGGGCTGCCTGCAGTATGGGGTTATGGGTGATGGGGACTGTGGTGTCCCATGTGGAGGGTGCTGCCTGCAGGGTGGGGGCATGGGTGATGGGGGCTGGGGTGGGGGTGTCCCAAGTGGAGGGGGCTGCCTGCAGGGTGGGGTCATGGGTGATGGGGGGCTTGGGTGTCCCATGTGGAGGGGACTGCCTGCAGGGTGGGGTCATGGGTGACGGGGTCTGGGGTGTCCCATTTGGAGGGGGCTGCCTGCAGGGTGGGGTCATGGGTGATGGGGGCTGGGGTGTCCCATGTGGAGGGGGCTGCCTGCAGGGTGGGGTCATGGGTGATGGGGGCTGGGGTGTCCCATGTGGAGAGGTCTGCCTGCAGGGTGGGGCCACGGGTGATGGGGGCTGGGTGTCTCATGTGGAGGGGGCTGCCTGCAGGGTGGGAACACAGGTGATGCGGGATGGGTTATCACATGTGGAGGAGGCTGCCTGCTGGGTGGGTTCAGGGGTAATGGGGGCTGGGGTGGGGGTAACCCATGTAGAGGGGCCTGCCTGCAGGGTGGGGTCATGGGTGATGGGGGATGGGGTGTCCCATGTGGTGGGGGCTGCCTGCAGGGTGGGGTCATGGGGGCTGGGGTTTCCCATGTGGAGGTGCTGCCTGCAGGGTGGGGTCATGGGTAATGGGGGCTGAGGAGTCCCATGTGAAGGGGGCTGCCTGCAGGGTGGGGGCACGGGTGATGGGGTCTGGGCTTTCGCATGTGGAGGGGGCTTCCTGCATGGGGGCACTGGTGATGGGGCTAGGGTAGGGATGTCCCATGTGGAGGGGGCTTCCTGCAGGGTGGGGGCACGGGTGATGGGGGCTGGGGTGGGAGTGTCCCATGTGGAGGGGGGCTGCCTGCAGGGTGGGGTCATGGGTGATGTGGGCTGGGGTGTCCTATGTGGAGAAGGCTGCCTGCAGGGTGTAATTATGGGTGATGGGGGCTGGGGTGTCCCATATGGAGGAGGCTGCCTGCAAGGTGCGGTCATGGGTGATGGGGGCTGGGGTGTCACATGTGGAGGGGCCTGCCTGCAGGGTGGGGGCACGGGTGATGGGGGCTGGGGTGTCCCATGTGGAGGTGCTGCCTGCAGGGTGGGGTCATGGGTAATGGGGGCTGAGGAGTCCCATGTGGAGGGGGCTGCCTGCAGGGTGGGGGCACGGGTGATGGGGTCTGGGCTTTCCCATGTGGAGGGGGCTTCCTGCATGGGGGCACTGGTGACGGGGCCAGGGTAGGGATGTCCCATGTGGAGGGGGCTGCCTGCAGGGTGGGGTCACTGGTGATGGGGGCTGGGGTGGGGGTGTCCCATGCGGATGGGGCTGTCTGCAGGGTGGGGTCATGGGTGATGGGGGCTGGGGTGTCCCATGTGGAGGGGGCTGCCTGCAGGATGGGGTCATGGGTGATGGGGGCTGGGGTGTCCCATGTGGAGGGGGCTTCCTGCAGGGTGGGGTCACTGGTGATGGGGGCTGGGGTGGGGGTGTCCCATGCGGATGGGGCTGTCTGCAGGGTGGGGTCATGGGTGATGGGGGCTGGGGTGTCCCATATGGAGGAGGCTGCCTGCAAGGTGCGGTCATGGGTGATGGGGGCTGGGGTGTCACATGTGGAGGGGCCTGCCTGCAGGGATGGGGCACGGGTGATGGGGGCTGGGGTATCCCATGTGGAGGGGGCTGCCTGCAGGGTGGGGGTCACTGGTGATGGGGGCTGGGGTGTGGGTGTCCCGTCAGGAGGGGGCTGATTGCAGTGGATTGCGAGGTGCAAATGCACAATTTGGCTGGGGTGCAGCCGGGTATTGCAAGGTGTTTTCGTGCAATTTGGCTGGGGTGCGGCTGGGGATTGCAAGGTGTTTTCGCACAATTTGGCTGGGGTGCAGCTGGGAATTGCAAGGTGTTTTCGCAGGATTACGTTTGTGTGCTGCCCGGAATTGCAAGGTGTTTACGTGCGATATTGCTGGGGTGCGGGCAGGAATTGAGAGGTGTTTTCATGTGAATGCGCTGGGGTGCGGGTTGGAATTGTGGGGTGTTTATGCGTGATTATGTTGGGTGCGGCTGGAGCTCACAGGGTCTTTTCGTGTGATTATGCTGGGGTGCGGCCAGGTATGATGAGGTATTTTCACGCGATTACGCTGGGGTGCGGCTGTAGATCGCAGGGTTTTTTTGTGCTATTTAGCTGGGGAGCGGCTGGGAATTGCGAGGTGTTTACGCCTGATTACTCTGGGGTGCGGCCCGGAATTGCGAGGTGTTTACACACAATTACGCTGGGGTGTGACCGGGGATCGCATGCTGTTTTCACGCGATTTCACTAGGGGGGCTGTATGCTGGCCCAGGGATGGCACTGAGGCTTGCGCCGTGTTAGGCATTTCACTTGCTTTTTACTGTGCGTGGGGGCGTGTTTGGGGCCTTATTCGCTCAGCTTGCTATTTTTGCGCCACGACTACTGATGCCTCAGGAAATCCATGAATAAGCATGCCGCGCAAACACTTCTCTGCGCCAGACTCCTTCTCTGTGTGTGGCCCTTGCGCTTTTTCTGCATCAGATTCTATGAATCTGGCCCAATGGGTCTACCCGGCGGGTCTGTTATGCTTTTATGTATTTTCGGCAGGGCGTATATCAACAGGAATCTGAAGTTGCTCAGGGTCAAAAAGGCTGCTTTGGCTATTAGTATGCCTTCTTCTATCCCTGTATTACACAATGTAAGCAATTTTTCACGCAACTTCTTGGACGGATCCATGCCAATGCGTTTGTACTAATCGAGGTTACAAATTAACGGATATACCATTTTTGCATATTGGTGGCAACTCATGATGACTATGCCTCGCCCTTTATCCGCAGGTTTAATTACAATCTCTCATCTAATAGACACATTTTTTAATGCCTGCTGTTCACCCCTACATAGATTGTTGAATTGTCCAAAGTTGCCTCTATCTGAAAAGATAGCTGGCAATTCTCTCAAGATAGCATTTCCAAAGCTCACGATCTCTAGTCAGATTTCTGATTCACTGGGCATCAACATAGATTTAGGTCTAAATGGGCTGTTGGCGCCCTCTGTCTGTTCTCTTTTGAAAAAAGGCCCTTAATTTTATGATCCTAAAACATCTTTTAAGGTCAATTTCTGCCTATAGCACTGATGTATTTTGCCTGGGCACAAACAACAGTCCCTTGGTTAAAGCCTGTCTATCCAGCTCGCCGAGCCATTACCCTGATAAGTTGAACACTGCACTCTCTATCTCGGGTATTCCTTCCTCCTGGAATTGAAGGTGTTCAGCCTCCCTTGTTGCTCGAGGAAGCCTTCAGCCGCATGCTGGATCTGAGTCTAAAAAGGGGCTTGTCTAGATGTACATGCCTAGCCCGCACCGTTCTGTGCCCCGACTCGTCAGCAGATAAACTGCTGGCATCTGAGAAGGTAACCCATCTCTTTATTTTCTGTTCTTGTGAATAATAATTATTTTGGGGAGGTTTGTAATCTCGCAAGTATGGGTATACCTTCCCTTTCACCAATACACTGATATCTCTTTAGAGCTTCACAGATTTTTTTCTGTAGATTTGTAGTCTTAAATTCATCTATGTCCTTGTGGATTGCCTCTAATTTAATCCTAGCGTCCAAGATTAAGCAATTGTTCAAAACGTGTCCTCAAACACCTCTAATTCTTGTTTTACTTTTTCAGCCAATCTGGCAGCTGTCTTAATGGTGTGAAGCATAAAATCTTGAGGGCAGTTAGTTTCAATCTGACTAAATCCTGCCTTGGATTCTTCATCTTCTAGAAATAATACCAGAGCGGTCTGGATTTGGAGCTACAGCGGTATAATGTATGCTCTCAAATACTCTTTGAGTAAGTGAGCATGTAACTCAGCCCTAAAACCTTTTTTCTTCGATCGTGTTAATTTGTCAACCGTAACGGTCACATCAAGTGTTCCTACATTAGATACGTTGGCAAAAATAGATGGTCCAATCAAGGCGGACTGTATCTGTGCTTCGGTGAAGCTTAAGGTATCGGTTTCTGACATACTACAAGGGGGAGTGTGGGCGGGAAAGGGCACGGGAATTGAAAAAACTAAAAGGAAACCAATCTAAAACAATCCAAGTGTGAGCAAATCACATCAATCTAAATTTTAACAATGATTTACATTGACCTCAACATCCACGGGCTGTACACAACCAAGAACACACAAACGTGAGATCTCCCCTTTCTTCTTAAACAGTGTACAAGGCTCAATCAGTAGTCAACAAAAGCAATGACCCTTGAAAAATATTTCTGTATTTAATCAGTAAAATAATGTATTCCATTTTGAGACAATGCAGAAATAAATGTACAGTAAATGAAGACAGCTTGAGCAAAGTCTTCTACTCCTCACCAATTTGAACACAAAATATAATAATGAAAATATGATATAAATATTATATGATATAATATGATATATCATGTATAACGCGCCTGTACACAAGTGTTTCTAGGTGCGACAAGACAAGGGAGGGAAGACAGAGGGAGGACAAGACAAACAACCTTACTAGGCCTTGTGTCATTCAGATTGTGCAAGTGCGAGAATGAAAAGGGGAAAGGGACGGGGAAGTGCAAGGGAGAGGGCAGGGCAAAACAGGGCAGCAATGCTCTAAGTGCAGCCAGTGCAGTGCGGCTCTGGGTAGTGCAAGGAGAACAAGGGACTGTAGCGTTACAGTTACAGCCCCTTAGTGCGTGGTAGGCCCGGAGACAGTGCAATGGTGACTGGTCAAGATAGAGCCTGGTACCCAGTGAGACTCTGAGGGTAGCCAAGCAATCAGTCGGTACAGCAGACATGTAGGTCAGCAGGGGAGGGAGGGAAGGAAAGCAGAGGAGAGGAGGAAAGTTTTGAGCTGCTTCCACAACTTCAGGTGGTCCGGCGCAAGTTTGAGAGGGGCAGGGAGGCCATTCCAGAGGGAGGCACCTGCAGAGGAGAGAGATCTACCCTCCACTCTCTGCCGTAAAGAGTTGGAAGTAGCTGAGCAAAGGGCTCGAGAAGGAAGGTATTTTGGAAGAGATCGTTGGATGTAGTGCGGGCCCCGGACACAAAAAGCGTTGTGGACAATGCAGATGGTCTTGAACTTGATCCTTGCAGCCACTGGGAGCCAGTGGGGAGATTTCAGGGTGGGAGAGATACGGTCCATGGGCTTGAGACCAAGGATAAGTCTTGCAGTCCTGTTCTGGATTAGCTGCAGAGAGTAGAGGAAGGCAGATTGAGAAAGAGGCTGTTGTAGTAGTCCAGCCTATAGAGAACCAGGGCTCTGGAGACAGTGAGCTTCTGCAGGAAAGGGAAGAGTTCCTTTGAGGTGGTGCAGCTGGTAGTGGGACCTCTTGGCGACATCTGAGATGTGAGGAGAGAAAGAGAGAGTGGAGTCGAGTATGACACCAAGGTTTTTTGCCTCGCAGGAAGGAGAAGGCAGAGGGCCCAAGGCAGACTGCCAGAGTGAGAGAGGGAAAGCAATGGCAGGGGTCCCAATGAGAAGGATCTCCATCTTACTGGCATTAAGGCAGAGATCGTTGGAGGGGCATCAATCCTGAATCGCATATAGACAGTCAGGAATGAGCGATAGAGGAGAGGAGGATGAGGGGGGGCCTGAAGGAAAGCTGAGTGTCATCTGCATAACACTGAAAGTTAGAGGAGAAGGTAGAGATCAGGTGGGCCAAAGGTTGAAAAACCATGGTGAGGGGATAGAGCCCTGGGGAATGCCACAGGCAGAGAGAGAGGTGTCAGAGAGAAAGGGATCAAGTTGGACCTCAGCCGAAGGAGGTCAGCCACTCCAGGGCCTGATTGGTGATGCCCAGATTTTCAGAGTCTATTGATCAGGATTGAGTGGTTGACCACGTCGAAAGCAGAGGAAAGATCAAGGAGTATGAGGACAGAAGGAATGCTGGAATCAAGGTTGGAGAGCAGATCTTCATGGGTGTTCAGGAGAGCAGTTTCCTTGCCTCTGGCAGCTCTGAAGCCAGACTGATGGTCAGGAAAGGGGTGATGGAGATTGGGCGATAGTTTGCCGGGCAGGTAGGATCGGCAGACAGCTTCTTGAGGAGGGAGTGCTTAAGGGGAGAGTTCCAGTGGTGAAAGAGTGATTATAGAAATCGCCCAAGACTGGAGCGAGGGTGTCAATATATCCTTGATGGTTCTGAAGGAGCAGGGGAGCACTTTTTTGGATGACACTTTCAATGATCAGACTTGTCTAGAAACCTTGTCAGGTGTTGTCAGAGAGTAAGAGGAGAAAGGAGGAGGAGAGGGAGAGATGGCCAAAGGGGGGCCGAGAGAGGAAGAGAAGATAGAAGACAGGATGTCCTGAGTTTTAGCAGAAAAGTGAGAGACTAGAGCCGTACAGAGGGCCTGGGAGGGAACAGGAAAGATAGAGGCTGCAACAGGATTGGCCAGTTCCTTCCAGATTTTAAAGAGTTAGGCTGTGTTGTTAGAGGCCGCAGAGACGCAGGCTTGAATGTGTGCTCTTTTCTTGGACAGAACAGAGAGTCTGTATTGCCTTTGGAGCAGGTGCAAAGCCAGCTTGTCAGAGGATGCGCCTGACGCCCTCCACTACCTCTAAGGAACCCTGCACCTGTGTTTCAGGATGGCAAGGTCGGAATCATACCAAGAGTTGCACTTGGAGGTAGGCGTCAGCCGGATTCTAATGACAGGGGCAAGGATGTCCAGGGTGTTGGAAATAGAAAGATGCAGATTAGAAAGGGCTGTGTCAGGGTGGGAATCAGCCGCAAGAGTAGGAGGAGCAGAGAAAGTAGGGATAAAGGCATCCACTGACACAGGCTTCATGGGCCGAATGACTGAGAAGGTAGGTGGCAGTGCTAGGGGGGCTTTCCCTGAGGGATAGAGAGTTGCAGATGAGAGAAGAGTAGAAAGTGATCAGTCCAAGAGAGAGGAGTGGTGAGAGGGTTAGAGAGGGTGATGTCTGAGGTGATGAGAACATCCAAAGTATGTCCGGCAGAGTGTGTCGGTATAGAGGGCAGAATGGACAGACAGGGTGTCACAGAGGTTATGGAAAAGCCCAGTGGAGGGATTAGAAGCATCCAGGTGAAGATCTCCGAGGAGGACAAGTTGAGAAGTAGACGCAAGGAGAGAAGAGGAGAGGTCGGCCCTTTCAGAGAGGAAGAGGGCGACCTGGCCAGGTGCCCAGTAGATGGTGACCACAGTTAGAGAAAGGCCAGGAGAGATAGAGAGACTGCAGACCAGGAATCAAAGGATGAGTAGGCCTGCACTGAGACAGGTACCCACTCTGGAAAGATCAGGGCTACTCCACCTCCAGGACGGTTGGTTCTGGATTTGGAGAGGATCTCGTAGCCCACAGGGAGAAGAGTATCAACACTTGTGACAGAACTGGCCGTAAACCATGTCTCGGTGAGAGCAAGGACATCCAGGCCAACCTCTTTGAGGAGGTGACAGCTGTCAGAGGAGTGTTTCACAGCAGAACGAGAGTTGAGAGCAGCGACGTGGAGCAGGTTGCCACATTTGAAAGACTTTTGTGGAGGGGTACAGGCTTGAGGTACACCCTGCAGAGGTGGTAGAGGGGCCCAAGGGTGGTCAGAGGAGGAAGATGAGGGTGCCAGAGAGGTGGTGGAAGGAATAGCAGGAGAAGGGAGGAAATTGATAAGATGCGGCAAACGCCTATCAACAAGAGGAGATTGGGCTAAAGAGCCTGAACCAAGACGGTGTTGTTCAGATAGACATAAATGATGGTCTTGGAGGAGTGAAAGGGGGCCAAGAGAACCTCTCACCTAGTGCCACTGTTAATGGGAGAGGAGGAGAAAGAAGGGAGACCAGAGACCATATGAAGGGTCCATAGGTCTTGAGAGGGGACGGCAAAGGGGATGTCAGTGAGAGTCTGTCTGGAGGAAACACTGGTGTAGGTATCAGCGATAGGGAGGCCTGGGTTGGAGACCAGGATGTCCCTCTTGAACTTCTTTCTTCCAGACTTAGTGAGAGGGATAAGGTAAGAGATAGAGTAGCAGTTAGAGAAGATGGGAGAGATAGAGAGCACCATAGGGGGTGCGTAGGAGGCAGGTGGAGGAGAAGGGGTGATAGAAGAGAGACGAACACAGCCATGTGGAGCACAACTCTGAATGCTCAGGGGGACGAGGAGGAGGGGGCCGGGATCACAACAAAGGAAGACACAGGAGGGAAACAAGTAACTCACAACAATGAACAGCATGCCTTGCTGGGGGGATCTAGGTGGGACCCTAGAGAGAGCCAGTAAGAATGCCACAGTTACTGAAATGCGAAAAAACACCCAGATTCGACATTCTCAGAAGGGGGGAAAAGGCACGTTTTTGAGCACAGCACAATACAACACACCCAGATTCGAATTACCTGATCTGTCGCACCAGGTCGACAGCTGCAGGCTACGTGCTACCACACCGGGCACCGGCAGACACCACTGGAGCTGTCCTTAGCCTCTGGTCCTAGACCGAGGGGACTAACACGGCAGGGGGTGCCTTGGGTAGCCGATTTAAAGGGCCTACCAACCAATAGGAGCGCGGTGGGTGGGCGGATGGCCAACAACAAGGAAGCAACCCGCACAAAGGGAGGGGGGAGCGGGCACACGCGCAATGCAGCGCGAGAATAAAACATTTACAAATGCACAACTTACTTGGCCACGGAGCACCTGCCCTCACCCCAGCACCAGAGAAGTTGACAGTGGCATGAAGATGGTGGGATGGCCTGTGGGGGCAGAGGGAGAAAAACACATTTGGCGAAATCAGAATCATGAACAGAATCATAAATGAATGAGATAAATCAAAATCATGAACACTTAGAAATGAACACTTAAAATGACCAATTCACTCTCTAACACCAACCACTTGCATACCTCATCCTCTTTTCGATCACATACTCACACATTCAACTCAAAACATTCTAAACACAAAAGAATTAAAAAACCATTAATTATCAAAAATATATGGCACAGTAATGAAACCTGGCTGGCATGTGATTTCTTTTCTTATAGCTAAATGCTCAATTAATTTTGGTCTCAAAGTGATTAGAATGTTTTTTTTTACAGTCTTATGTTTAAGAGCCAGCTTTCCTTTCCTTGGTTCATCTTAGCAAGCAGGGGTTTAGCGAAAAAGGCTATTTCTTTGGAGGGCAGTGTGATAGATGAGAGTACGGGGTAAATGTTTTTAACACACTATGGGCCTCATTGCGCGATAGGCGGTAATGGTTTACCGGTACCGGTATTTTACCGGTACCGGTAAACCCTTACCGCCCTACTACGAGGTCCCTTTGCGGGTTGGAGAATTTAACGCCTGCTTTTTGCAAGCGTTAAAAACCAACCTGCAAAGGGACCAGGGAGCTCATTACGGTACCGCAATTTGCGGCACCGTAATTAGCGCCTTCCCCATTCCCATTATGCCCTATGGGGCAAAAATGGGAATGGGGAAGGGCAATGGGGGAAGGGGAATTACCACCCCACCAACCTTGGAATAGGGCGGTTATTCCCCTTTCCACCAAGGCGGTGCCGGTATTTTACCGGCTAATAGCACCTTGGTCCACCGCCTACCGTGTAATGAGGCCCTATTACTTTAAAGTTATATCCACATAGAGGTATCTGTTCTGTATGCTTCACATCTTGTAAAATGGTAGGTAGGAATGTTTATCTAATGTGGCAGGTCGGAAGAAGGAGTCGGACACTTGGAAGACATGATTCAGGTTTTTAATGCAATTATAAGCAGAAGGAAAGGTGCTCGTCCGTAGTCAAAAGAAAATATGTCCACCGTACAAACTACCCTTTCTGGCCCTGCCACTAATGCTAACTAACTTAAATAAACCACAGGAATGATTTGTCTTCCCCTTGGCCCTCCTCCAGGTCATTCAATAGTTTTGAATTCTACCACATCCCGGTGGAACAGTTAGTCTCTGCGATGAACTCTACAGAGCACTTAGCTTTCTTGTGCTTTCTGTGGTCCCCTTTTCCAAACGTCTTTTACAATAACCTTTCTTGCTATTCAGATAGTCAGTTTCAACCTCTTTCCATGCCTTCTCCGCTGGAGTTTTCGCTGCTCCTTTTTACGCTTCTGTTATCATCTCTTCTCAGACTTTGAGTGCCTCTTTCTCTACTAGTTATCCCCCAGCTGTATTGCTAAAGTACCTCTTTTCTAGTCTTTTCACCTCTGGTTTGGATATCTCTCTGCTTATTGCTTATACAACAAGTGTGTGTGTTCAGCCCCTCTGTTCTAGGCCTTTCACTTAGTGTCTCTTTTCCTCCTAGTTATATCCCAGTTATGTTGATATAGCGCCTCTCTTCTAGGCTTTTCACTTCTGGTTTGATTATCTTTCCTCTTATTGGTCATATAATAATGTGGTGTACTCAGCCCCTCTCTTCTATGCTTTTCACTTCTTAAATGAGATTCTTCTGTATTTGATCATTCGTTTTGGAATGAGGTGACAGCTTCAAATAATAACTCTTTTCGATTTCTCGTTCACTCATTATTTGTCTCCAATCCCATCACATAACTTTAACCATTCTTTCTCATTCTTGTTTCTGGGTCGAGTTTCTTCTGATAGATAACGATATCCTGCGGGCTTCCCGCTTCTCACAGTCCCCCAGGTACCTCTTACTTGGTAGGGGCCGGTGTTTGGGCTAGTGTTCCACTCAGGGATGCTTTCACTGTGCTGCACAGCTTCTTGTTCTTGGGTCCGCGTCGGACTCCTGCTTCGTACTTTTGCACCTGGTATGAAGTGACCATCGCTTCCTGTAGGGGCGGTATCAGCGTTGTTCCTGCCCACCACTTTCAGCTTGTGGTCACACCACGACTGGATTGCTTGCTTGTGTCTTGGTAGACACAAGACTCCCTTCACCTCTGCATGCGCTGGTATTCAGGCGTCTTCCCCTCACGTTCTCTCTCTCTCTCCAGAAGTCGTGGACTCCACGACTAACTTCTTCTCCACTTCCAGCCGCCGTAATGATGTCAGGGGCTTCCCCTGCACAACAGGCTTCTCCTCCTCCTTGACAAAGTTATATATGCAGCTCGTATTAAAGAGACATTTTCCTTTTCTGGTGCCATTAGGTTTCGTCTTGCATTGCTTCCAGCCAAAGATAAGGATGCCACATTCTGAGGCTTATCAGGTAGTCCTATGTATGCAATTACCTTAGTTGGCGTAGGCAGTTCCTCACAGGAACGGGAGTCCTTATCCCCAAAGGAGGAGGCTCTCCCGGTGAGGTCCCAGGTGTGTGCCTCGGCCCATAGGGAGGGTTTTGCAGAGCAGGCTCACCTCCCTAGCCTCACATGGGTGAAGGGGTTTTACCGGCAAGGCTATCGCCAAAGTTATAATGAGGCCCATTGTGTTTTAGGCAGCTTTAGGTTTTGAGGTGAAGCATTTTAACTAAGGCCCTAGGGCCTTAGAGTAAAGAATTTATTATAGGGTGCCAGGGCGAACCAAAGTGCTGGCATCTACTAAATGAGGACCTTATCCCAATTAGGGAAAATACAGAGAGATGGGCAGACTTTTGTTACATGGGATAATGGACCTGAGGCTGTACAGTCCACCAATGTTAAATACAGGCGCAGTGTTAAAGGTTGGGCCTGCATTTGGAATCACTCTGGGCACCTTCCAAAACAAAGCAAAGTGGATGGTTCTTCATGGTTGGGTGCCTTCACCAGTTTGACTGCATCCAGATAATGCTCAGGTTTGGTAGAGGTAGAGATTGGAGATTTGGAGCATTGTCTTCTAGTGACTAGTTGTCTATGTGCAGAGGCCTTCAGAGGATCTCCAAGAAAGGAGGCCAGCTATACAGCCTCTGATGAAGAATTGCGCGACAGTCACAATCCATGGGAAAATAGTCGGAATGCAAGGGACTCTGGGGGCTAGGGATGCCCACAAGCTAGGAGAATTGCTACCCAGTGGTGGTATAATGGGATGCCCCAATGTCCTCTCACACTTACCATAAAATCATCATGCCCCATAAGCACAGGTATATTTGCATAGCAACCTTTTTCTTCTGGCCAGGGTACTAGTAGAATGGAAGGAGACCCATGATTCCACACATCAGCACAATCTTGGGCAGCACTCTATCAGTCGTGCATAGGGCTTTTCCATCATTGCCATGGGGGGCAAGGGCCAACACTTTTTTTACACAACGCAGGGCAAACAACTATGGTCAGAGTTTTATTGTGCAGCTCCAACGTATTCCTTGCTTTTAGAGGAGCTCTCCGGTAAGACCATACTCAGTCCTCAATGCAAACTATGCAAAAGGTAACCCTGCTGAGCCTGGGGGGGTGGGGGTAGGAGATAGCACCCTGAAGACCCACACAAGTATTAAATTGCTCATTGGACTTCCTCATGGGTCCTCCTCACTGCTCAAAAAGACGAAATTTGAATTTACCTAATCAAAGTGGCAGCATGGTCCGAGAGTAACCAAGTACCTAAGGCGGGCATACTGTGCAGAGCTGTGCTGCTGCACAGTCACTTCTGCCTGAATCCAAAATGATGCCAAGTGTTTTAAACCCCATGACCGTTACCTGAAAAGATATTTTTTTTCCATTCAAAATGTTCTTTATTTGAATAAACAAGCAGAGCAATGTTGCAGGCATATACATGTACTGTTAACAAGTGCAGCCTCAAAATAAAATCTCAGAGTATGCATTACCTCATTGTTCCATCATCTGCTTGCAATGTAGGCTTTCTTGCCCCTACTGCTCGAGGACCAAACAGTATCAACTTAACATCAACAATCACCTTAACAAAATGGACACGTAAAAATAAAGTAATGTAAAGAAAAGGAAAAAACACATAGAGGGTGGATATTTGGTGGGTTGTACTGTGCATAACCATTGGTTCTTAAACATTGAGAACAAGGTCATCGCGTGGGGTTTGTGACATATTATAGAACCATCATGCTGGTTCACATAGGTAACAAGAGGGGCCCATTCTTTGAGATATCGTGTCGACTCCCCACTGATTGTAACATCAATTTTGTGCATTGCAGCTACATATCAGATTCTGAACCACCATTCTTTGAGGTCTGAGGGAAGAAGGACTTCCAGTTTCTTGCTATGACCATTTTAGCTGCCACTAAAAAGTGGGTTATTAGTTTAGATCCTTCTGCCTGCAGTCTGTACTGACCTTGTGGATCTTCATCCCCTAATAGTATCACCAGGGGATCCTCCGGCAAGCCCAGATTGGTAATTATTTTTATCTGGGCTAGCACCTCTTTCCAAAACACCTGGGTGATTGAGCATGTCCACCACATTTGAAAAAAGTGCCTGTGGCATTAGAACATCTCCAGCATGTGTGGGGGTATGTGGGGTACATTTTGTGCAGACGTTCTGGGGTTAGATACCATCTCAGTAGTAGCTTAACACCATTCGCCTTGAGATGAACTGATTTCGAATATTTCACCGTCCTGGTCCATATATTGTAGCAGGCTTGTTAATCTATAGGCCTCCCATTTGACCATGTATGTGTGGGATGAGTTGAACCTTTTGCAGTTAAGTATTCTGTATATGGAGGACACTAGGCCTTTTGGGGGGTCTCCAATAAATCTTCAAATTGAGTAGTGCCCCTCTTAACCTGGGTTGCTAATTTTGTGCAAGCGAGCCAATGGCGGAGTTGAATATAATATATCCAAATCTATCCGTATCTGTCACCAGGAAGGTTTGTTTGCATTGTTCAAATGTTAAAGGCTGATCATTAGCAAATAATTTGCCCTCCCTGATTAACCCTCCCTCCACCCAACAGGTAAATCTTCTAGTGTCTTGTCCAGGGGGGAATTCCCAATGATTCCAAATTCGGGTGAGGGGGGAGGGGAAAGCGTGTGTCCCCTACCTCTGGGCCGCCCCATCCCAATATCTAAATGTTGTCATAGGGTTGGAAGTCCGTTCTCTTGGTGTTTGCTGTCCCGTTGAGTTCCAACACCATTCATATAGTGGTCCACCCAAGGCAGATTGTTCTATAAGTGCCCAATATTTAGTGTTGTGTTGTGTCGCTTGGCTTTCCAGAATCGTGGCAATTTGCGCTGCATATAGGTAGCTTTCCACGTCTTGCCAAACCGCCCCTCTCCTTTGCTGCCATTAGAGTTTTACTATTTTTGCAATTACTTTCTACTTTGCATTTGCACCCAGTACTTAGGCTCCTCGGTACAAATAATACATTAGGCCCATCTGGGATTATTCCATCACTAATTCTCTGTAAAGACACAGGTCGCCAGCCGTTCTCCAGGGAATACATTAATGTTAGTAGTCAATTTCCTCCAGCTTGGCGGGCCACCCACACCACTTTCGTCTAGCAACCTCCACCACTTTCATGTACCGCAGAAATTGCCCCTTGGGCAAGCTGGTTTGTTGGGTTAAGTTGTCCAGGTCTCTCAATTTACCATTTTCAAACATATCCCCCCAGGTGGAAACTCCCCAGTCTTCCCAGCATCTCGCAACCGCCAGATCGTCTCTGTTTTTGCATACGTCAGACACTATCGGGATGTTGGGCGTATAAGGACACAAGATTTGTAGCAGTCTCAATGTTGTAAGCCATATCTTCCTGCCCAATTCAAAATTAAGGGTGTAGAGTTCAAACAGCTCCACGGAAGCCACAGCATGTTTTTAAGGCAGGCCGGAGCTACCAATAGTTGTAGTAGCAGCGTCTTGGAGGTGATATCGTCCGATAGCCATTTTGTTACAAAGCCGAGTTGTACCCCCAAGTAGTAAAATTCCAACTTTGGAAGCTGCACACCTGTCTCTTTGTAAGGCAGCACAGTGTTGTAAGGGCAATCTTGTGTTGGTTTGGGCCCCATAGGATTCCCCTAAGTAGCGTGTCCAATAGGCGGAAGAAGGGGGCATTGATATAGTGATGGACATTGGTAAAATAGTACAGAAATCTGGGATGGACGCTTGCTATCCTGCCCATCAATGAAAGTGGCAGCCTGGACCAAAAGGACATAGACATTCTGAATCCTTTCACTGTTGAATAGGCCCAACCCACAGGGCTCTAAATTGAAACTGTGCTGGGACTCTGACTAGGGAACTATTATTAAAGAGCGGGAGTGAGAACGGATACTTAGCTTCCCTAGAAATGTATACTGAAACGCTCGCTTTAAACTCATTCAAATGAACGCGCTCCATCGCACTTACATGACACCCAGTAGAGTGGCAAAATTCAATAAAAGCAAACACCTGACCTGCCCCTGGTGCCACCAGGATGGCACGGACCTCATCCACATGTTTTGGTATTGTACTAAAGTGCTATGTTTTTGTTCCTGCATTGAACAAGCATGCAGAAAGACAAGTGACACTAGGAATACCTGTAGACCAATTGAATGTCTTCTCGGTGCATACCCCAGGAATAGCAAGCACAAACACATTATTACATTTGTGGACTTGACCTGTATTCTTGCTAAATGGTGCATTGCCATGTCCTGGAAGTCAACTGGGGGCCCACAATACCAGCGATGGTACCAAGACCTTGAAACCTGGATGGAAGCAGAGACTAAAGTGTGGGCCAGGTCACTGCATTGCTTAGATGAGACAGTTGGGGAGAAAATACAAAAATGGGAAAAAATAAGGCAAAGTCAGCCTTCATGAACAATACAACACGCCTACACTACACACAGAAAAAACACCACTTCCAGTAAGCAACGACTAACGATTCATTCAATAGAAACCTTATACTATTACACACTAGCAACAGGATATTAAGTTGTTACAACACTAGACTAAAAACATATTACATAGATAGCATACACGATAAAATCAGAAAGCCCAAATAGTCATAAAACACAGTCGACTGAATGAACACACACAACCCTGAGTCGTAATCAGGAAAAACAATAACATCTCAACATTGAGAAAACAAAATAAATATAAAGGGCCTCATTACAAGTTGGGCGGTATCCCAGTGGTAAATCCGTTGCAATATCATGAAACGAATTACCATTATCACCACTTGGTCCGGTGGAATTTCCACCAGATTACAAGTGATGATGATGGTGTAATTCCCCATTTAATTTGAGCCCACCGAATCGGATGATTTTTCGGCGGTGAGTTGGAAAAATTACCTCCAGGATTTTCCTGGAGGCAAATCCTCCACTCCAGGCCCAAACTCATAATTTGGCGTAGTGAAGAAGTGCGAAGAAACACAGTTACCACCAAGTTTACCACTTAACACCAAACTCGTAATGCGGCCCAAAGTCTGCAAAGAAACTTTCAACCATGATGATAGTGTAATAAAACCTTGAGCAATAAATCCTAATATAAAATGAATGGGGTGGAGAGCAAAGGTAAAATAAACCCCAACCCTGAGGACATCCCTGAGATTATAAGGAACCAGACTCCTTAAGATATGTGTGGCAACATAGTCCGGATAGTTTGCTGGTTCCACAAAAGCAGGTTAAAGGCAGTTTCCCCGGTTTAGTAGCTTTGTTCATCTATTGGCAGAATCTAGGTAAGAAACAGTTCCACAGAGAGGAATGCCCGATGGCTCGAGGAGCAGCCAGAGTCCGTTTCTCCAGTGGACACTGTGCACCAGTTAACAAGCTTTCAGTCCCAAATATAAATTATGGATAATGAAATGCCCTCAAATATAGCTCCCGTGCTAAGACCACTATGAATTCCAAATCCCCGGGTTTCACACCAGAGGGGAGGACCGTAAGCGGTGGAGAGGAAAATTGGGTGGAAAATAGCCTAAGCTAAGCCCCTGAGCTGGATGCTACACCAGGAGCCAAAAGGCTCCCTCACTCCAAAGAAGCACTCCAATGAAGCAGTTCCACCACTCTCATTTAGACTGCAACTTGAGCCACACCTCATGCTCTCCTTTCCTTTTCAAATGTTGCTCCTCGTTCAGCAGCACATCCCGGGAAAGCTCCAAAAAAGGCTCAACCTCGGGGCAGTTCAGGAGCGCTCAAAAGACATAGCTAGGTTAGCCTAATATGCCCAGTCTGCCCAATACCATGCATCGTGCTCTGTGCTTTTTTCCGGGCTTCAACCTCTAAGAAGTCTTTAAGTCTAAACCACCAACAGCAGGACATCAGCCTGTTCCGCCAGCTGCTCTGCTGCGCAGTGCGACTTTAATAAAGGATAATGGAGGGCAACTGCACAGTGGTCTTTTTCTGAACACTGAAGGGCTCCTCCTCGCTCCCTCCTCCAGCTGGACAACAGCCTGCCCGCCAGCCGCTCCCTAATACAGTTTTGTTTAGTATATGTGTATATTCTGGAAATGTCCCTCTAGGAAGTTAACTTCAAATGTATTTCTTTATTTAATTTTGTCTGGGTATTTATATTTTTATATATTGCAAACGGTTAGAACTTTAGTGACCCTGGATTTTGGATCTGAGTTATGAGTAATGGATACAGATGTTTATTTAAATACCTATATCGATGTATATATCTGTACGCTTAATGCAATGTTTTCTTTCTTATTCTGAATAAAGTGGTGATGATGATGAGTAAACTTTCAGTTTATACATTAACCTACCCAAGCATGTTAACATCAAAAATTACCCAAATGTGTGTTGCCTTTATTGCTATTAAATAGGTCTTTGCTTAAATGAATTGGGATATTTTCGGTCTGGTACATCAATCTGATCTGTTTTCAAAATGTTCAAACTTGGCGAAAAAGTAAAAGTATGAGTTAGGTTTGGCAAAGAGGGTGAAACGACTGAAGAATTTAATATACAAGGGAAGTTGGGCAACATTGTGAGCTTGCTCCCATGCCTTTTAATCTGTTTATTAATGTATTCAGTGACTATGTATCATCCTGTAATCCTGATATCCTTGAGGTAAGAGCCAAGCACAAAACTATTGCTATTTGCAGATGATGCCATGGTAATTACATAAACAGAGAATTCCTTGCGACGGATGCTGTAGAGGTTGTAATACTACTGCCTGAAGAAATTCTTGGTGATGAAAATTGCAAAGACCAAAGTGGTGTTCATAGGGAAAGCACACTATATTCAAGAACTTTTTTGTCCCATCTAGGATTTTACGTTCAGAAAATGGTTAATCCATCTGGTTATCAGGGGATTTTGCAGTGGCCACAATTAGCTAAAAATGAGACGTATATTGGTCTTATTGCCCACTCTACACCATAACTCATATGGACATTTGGAGATTGTCCAATGAATAAAACTATTAAGATCTAAAACCTAAAGCAAACCCTGTAATTGGTATGAGATTATTCATAAATTCCCAGAGTTGTCCTAGCGTACAATGTATTACGTTCATTGATGAATGTACCTAAAACGGTATCCGGTCATTCCATCGAATCCAAAGCATCGACAGACCATACCATTGAAAACAATGCATCGAAAAAACCCCATTGAATGCACTTTTTTAAATGGTAAAAGGTTTAGTTTAGTAAACATTATTTTTTAAGGTTAAAAAGGAGGGGGTTTGGGGAGGAAATCCCCCCATACACACATTTTAAAAAAAAAATGCATTCAGTTGGTTTTTTCGATGCTTTTTGTGTCAATGATATGGTTGTCGATGGTTTGGATGTCGATGGAATCACTAGGAACCACCTAAAACACCCTCCTTGTTCCCTTGAATGCTGAGTTTGATGTGCATCCTCTGTGATATATAATGGGTACTTTTTCCCTTCAAATTTTGTGTAAGTATATTTTCAATTCAAGAATTATAACTGTCACGCAGAGATTGTGGTGACCACTGCGGGAGAGATTACAATCACATTGGTAAATTTAGCCAAAGAAATACAATTAAATACAATTTTTTTTTTTTTTTAAATGTATTTTATTTTATAACCACACAGTGCAACAGAACATAAATAGAACACATCAAGCCACAACAAAGGCCAAACAACAAATATGAAAAAGAAAAGAAAGAAAAAACAGAACAGAATTAACTTAACAATCCCCTTCCCTCCCCCCTATGAGCCTGTGGGGTGTCCACCATCATTGTCCGTTCCGTGTGGTGGGGTTCCGTCGCTCTCAGATCCAGCCGAGGTCGACCCCGTACTAAACAGTTACGCCAATAGCACCTTCCATGCCGTGAGGGAGCTCACCTCTTCCTCCCCTCCCACCCTGCTGGCCTCCCACCATGCTGTCGTCTCGGCAGCAGCCCATTTCTGGAGGTCACGCCACCATACCTCCACCCGTGGCCTCTGGCAATTCTTCCATCCCATGGCTATTCTGCGTTTGGCAAGTGTGTAAGCCAAATCTTTAAGCTTCTCCACGTGCCGAAGCTTGCGTGCCCTGGGGTACCCCCCAAGCAAACAGGCCCAGGCCGAATCTATCTTAAGTACAATGCCCCTCCCTGCCAGCTTCTGCGCCACTTCACTCCAGTAGGTTGCAATCACTGGGCAGGCCCAGAACATGTGAATCATATCAGCGTTCTCTGTTACACTTGGGACACGCCTGGCGCCCAGCGTCTCGAAATCTGGAAATTCTCAGGGGGGTCATGTATGCCCTATGCGTGATATATAGTTGTATCTGTTTAAACCTGGCATTCCTCGATACTTTTTTGTGGTACCCCAGGGCGCGCTCCCACTGCCCATCCGCCATCGGGGCCCCCATCTCTGTTTCCCATTCCAACCTCAGGTACCCCAAATCCTTCCCAACCTTTGCCATCAGCATCTCGTACAGCCTGGAGACCTCGTGCCCGCCCTCGGATGCGTCATACATAATCTCCAGCGTCGCATCCGGCTCGTCAGCCAATACGGTCTCGGGCCAAGTGCTCTGGACCTCCCTGACCACTCTATGGAACGTCATGTATTGCCCCGCATGCAGCCCCGCCTCCGCCTCCAGATCTGCGAACTCCGCCAAGGCCCCATCCTGCCAAATGTCCCCCAAAGTGACCAGCCCCACTGCCTCCCAGTATGTTCGCAGGATGGCCCTAAGATGTCCGTCTTCCCCTGCCAAGGCCACCAGCGGCAGCTGCGGCATGCACGGCAGGGGATCCCCCATCATCCAGCAGGCTCTTCGCCACATGTTCCTGCCCAACGCTAGCATCTTAGGACGCCCCCTCATCCATGTGCTGGATACCCAAATAATCTCTCGCAGGTAGAAGGGGGAGCAGACCTTTCCCAACAGTCTATGTTCCGGGGTTTCGTCGTCTGAAAGCCACTTGGCCACGTACTGCAGCTGCGCTGCCACGTAGTAGGCCTCAAAGTTCGGCAGCCTCACGCCGCCTTTCTCATAAGCCTTCTGCAATTTCCACAATGCGACCCTGTTACGCGTGCCCTGCCATAAGAAATCTCTACATGCCCCATGTAGTCTAACAAAAAACCCCTTGGGTATCATGTGTGGAATGTTATTGAAATAATGCAGCAGCCTAGGTAGCACGACCATCTTAAGCATAGCACCCCGGCCCATCATCGCTAAGGGTAGTTTCTCCCAAAACCTCATGCATTTCTCGATCCTCCCCACTGCCAATTCTGTATTGTGCCTGTGTTCCTCCCCGGTCGTGTGATATACGTCTATGCCTAGGTACCGAAAGGTGCTTGTCGCCCATGGGATTGGCAATACTGGCAACCTCTCAGCCGGTATCCCCACATAGCCGCTCAGCGGGAACAGGGTGGATTTCCGAGGGTTGACCGCTATACCAGAAAGCCAAGCAAACCTCTCCATCACCTCCAAGACATATTGCAGGTTCTCTTCAGGGTATTGGAGGTACAACAGCATATCGTCGGCATACAGGGATATCAGATGGCTCTCCCCCCCCACCTCTATGCCCACCGGGTCATACTGTTGCCGGAGGTAAATTGCCAAGGGCTCAAGGGCCAGGATGTACAACATTGGGGACCAAGGACATCCCTGCCTGGTGCCTCTACCTAACTGCCACCTATCCGACACTACTGCCCCCGTACGAACTCTGGCTAGAGGCGCGCTATATAACAATTCGGCCCACCTCCTGTACCCTGGCCCCATTCCGAAGTGATCCAGTGCCGCCAACAGCCACGGCCAACGAACAGAGTCGAACGCCTTGACCGCATCCAGCGCCACTATCGCCATTTCGCCGTCTTTGCTACATCCCCATTCGACCACTCTGTGTAGGCGTCTATGGTTGTGGGTAATGTTCCTGTCCGGGACATAGCCCGTCTGGTCAGGGTGAATCAGCTTGCCTATCACTCTCCTCATTCTAGCCGCCAAGACAGCTGTTAGGATCTTGCTGTCCTGGTTCAGCATTGACAAGGGTCGATAGGAGCCGCAACCGTGTCCCGGTGTATTGTGCTTGGGGAGTGGCACTATGACCGCTTCCCTGAGTGATTCTGGTAGCTGTCCCAGCTCAAACGCCTCATTAAACATGTCCAGCATGGGTGGGAGTACCTCCTCCCCATACGCCTTATAAAACTCGCTGGGGAACCCGTCCGCCCCCGGGGCCTTGCAAGTGGGCAGCTGTCGCACTATTTCTCTGAGCTCTTCCAGAGTGATCGGAGCATCCATCTCCTCTCGCTCTTCATCGCTGATTCTGGGCAGGCCTATATCCCCGAGTACTTCCTCTATCTCCTCTCGGCTCCCCCCTTCCCGATCTTCATACAGTGTTTGGTAGTATTCTGCAAATGCCCCATTTACCCCTTCTTGCGTATCGATCTCCGCACCCCCTTCAGTGATGTCCGATCGGATCGGAGCCCTAGGGGTTTCGCTCTTATATAGCCAAGCGAGGAGCCTGCCTGTCTTGTCCCCACCCGCATGCAACCTCTCAATGTACTTCGTATAATTCAGGTTACAAAGTCTGTCCCAATGCCCAGTGCACCGCTGCTGCAGCTCAGTAACTACTTCCACATCGGTCCCACCCTTCTCCAATTCTTTTTCCAGCTCGATCTCGGCCTCTCGCAGGTCGGTCAGGATTCCGCCCATTAATCCCTTAGACTTCGCGATAGCAACTCCCCTCATCACCACCTTAAAAGCCTCCCACAAAGTACCAGCCGATTTGACACTCCCTGTGTTCAACTCAAAGTACGCGACTATCTCCTCCCTCATGTCCTCCTTGAATACCGGATCCCGTAGCGCTTCCGCCCGAAGGCGCCATGTTGGAATCCGTGCACGTGGGGGTCGCAGCCGCCAATGCATGATTAGGGGCGAGTGGTCCGAGAGGACCCTCGCCCTGTAGTCAATCTGTTCACACTCCGTAAGAATGTCTGGAGTGGCAAAAAAGTAGTCGAGCCTCGTGTGCAGTTGGTGCGGAGCCGAATAGTGCGAATACTGCCTCCCACCCGGGTGTCTCGCTCTCCACACGTCTACCAGGCCTAGATCCACTAGCAGCGACTGCAACACCTTGGCCGCTGGGCTGGGCCTAACCATTTTGTCATCCGACCTGTCCTCCCTGGGGTTAAGCACACAATTAAAGTCTCCACCCCAGATTACTGTGCTCCCCATCCCTTCACCGAGTCTCGCGCACAGTGTCTTGAAGTAAGTCGCTGTGTCCTGGTTGGGCGCATAAGTGTTTATGATACAGACAACTCTACCTTCCACAATCCCCCGAACCATAGCCAGCCGCCCGTCCGACTCCACAACCTCCCCCAAGAGCTTGAACGGGACATGTGGTGCAACCCAAACCAGCACACCCCTGGCATACGCAGAGAATGTGGATCCAACCACTGTCCCCCTCCATTTTCTCCGCACCATTTCAAGTTTATCCCGTGTCAAATGCGTCTCCTGTAACAAGGCCACGTCTATCCTCTGCCTCTTCAAATACAACATGACCTTATTACGCTTCAGGTAGCTATTCAACCCTCTAACATTCCATGTCAATACCTTAAGGTCTCCCATGATTTATCCGTAGCTCCCACTTCCCCCTCTGGTCTGATCGCCTCCCCCCAGTCCCGACTACATCCCTTCTCAGTTTCTTCCCCAGGCTCACATAACAACTAACACCCCCCACCCCCCTAACCCAACCAGCCGCCCAGCTCCATCCCTGGATCTCAGGCATCCCCGTGTTCGGTTCTCTACGGAGCCCCCGCAGAGAACCCGACAGGGTGTCACACCCCACACAGTGACTAACCTAACCACACACTGGGGTACGAATAAAACGGCCCTCGGATGCCCCCTACACATGTATATCCGCGCTCGCGGACCATGTTCGCAACAGTTAAAAAATGCATCCCCATCACAAAGTGGCAAAGACTATATTCCAGTCCAAATGTTCAAAGTCCGCCAGGCCCACTGTTTCACTTAACTCTCCCTGCTCCGTCCGCCATCTGCTCATCAGGCTCCTGAGGGCAGTTCTGCGCATCGAGCCATTCCATGGCCTCCTCAGGGGTGTCGAAAAACAGCGTCTTAGCCTTGAAGAAGACCTTAAGTTTGGCTGGGTAGAGTAACATATACTTGAAACCGGCCGTCCGCAGGCGCCTTTTGACCGCCCCAAAGTTCATCCGACTGCGCTGCACTTGTAGAGTGTAGTCGGGGTAAGCAGAGATGGTTGCCTCCCCTCGCCGTATGGTGCCCCCTTTACGAAAATGTTCCAGAATCTTCTCCCGGTCTTTGTAGTTGAGGATCTTGGCGATCACGGGCCTGGGCGGATTACCCGGCGGTGGCCTTCTGATCAGGGCCCTGTGTGCCCTCTCCACTGCAAATCCCTGCGTTAGGGCACCTCCGGTGATCTCCTGCAGCAGCAAAGTCTCAATAAAATCTGTGGGATTCTGGCCCTCAGCTCCCTCCGGTAGGCCCACAATCCGGATGTTGTTTCTGCGGGCCCGACCTTCTGCCTCTTCAGCCCTGCTTTCCAGGTTGCCTACCCTCTGCACCAGGGCATGGATCTCTCGTTTGTGCGCGGTGCATTCCGCCACAGTCGGGCCCATCTCCTTCTCCAGGGTCTCTGTGCGCTCGGCCAGGGTTCGCACATCTTGCCTCAGGAGGTTCACGTCTTCCTGTACCGCCCCGACCTGAAGTTCCATCGCAGTTTTCAGTTCGGCCACCGCAAGTTGGAGTTTGGTCTCCCATGTCGCCTTCAGATCTGCGATCGCTGCCAGGACCTCCTGGTTCGTTCCTCCTGCGGCCATCTCCTTGGGCTGGGCCTTTTCTTTGCTCCTGGTCCCCTCGGTGCCAGGCGATGTCTTGGCAAATTCGTCGAGCGTGGGCTGTTTATTCTTCGCCCTCAGGAGCTTGCTCGTCATATCTTCGATCAGGAGCGTCCCTTCGATCTCGCTTAGGCCCCAGGCCTGGGGGCACTAAGTCCCCCCGTCGCCACACAGTTTCGGCTACCTCCAGTCAAGCTTGCTTTCGCTGGATCGCGCTGAACGTGAACTGAGGGAATCGCCTCCAGAATCCGATCCCCGATCCTTTGTCCCAACATCAAGCGACGGCAGCCATTTTGTCTGCCGGCGAAGCTCCGGCCCAAAAACTTCACGCGGCTCCTGAGTACACAAGCGCTGCACAATCCCGTATGAGAATGCATCCACATGTGCAGCCAGGCTTCGCATTTACAGTCATCACCGTCTATGCCACATCGTAGCGGCCGTTGCGCGGATTCAGCCGGATAATGTTCGGATCAGCGGGAGCTCCCGTTCAGGCACGTCCTTTCACATGGCGTCCAAGCCACGCCCCCCATACAATTAAATACAATTAATGCATTTTCTTGCCTTCTTTTGTGGACTGTTGTCAGGTTTAATCTAAATATTTGTAAGGATTCTGAAGTGTAAATATTGCGACTGGGCTGACATAATTTTCTTTTACCATGTAAGTGAAAATACCTGACTGCTAACACTTTGATTATAAACCCGGGTTATTGAGTAGTACATATCAGCATCCAGCTTTCTTTAGATTGTGATCTACTACCACATTGTTAGCTGTTAGATGTGGTTTCTAGGCAGCCATCCAATATCCAGTGCAAATATACTTTTGCAATTAGTGCAATAGAATCAAGGGGGGAAACCTGCTTTTTCTTTGTTTATCTGAAAGAAAAGTCAAAACTCAGTGGTTTAATTCCATACCAAAATCATATAGTGTAAGGGATCAAAGGTTGGCCATACATCTATATAAGAGTATGGGAGATGTGAAGCTGCAGGGTGTCATAGCAAATTTCCCCTGGAAGGCCTGGGGAAATATCAACCCTGCAGATAGTGGTAGGGTAAAACCTAGGACAAGGCAGGCACACAGCAGAAACTGCTGGGACTTCCTTCAGATTGAATAGGAATCACAACTTCATTGAACATCAAAAGGTTCCTTGAGAAATTACAACAGTGAATATAGGGGTGAATGAATTGTTTTGTGCTGGCAAGGTTTGCCCACAGTAAATTAAAGGTCAAACTTGTATGTAAAGGTATGTATAAGATATCCGTATTTGGATGTATTCTGCTTAAACGTTTATAACACAGTGAATGGAACTAGCAAGATTACCATAAGATATGTGGTTTTAAAGGTATTTATTTTTAAAATGCTTAAGTTATTTATTTTTCCTCTCTCCTTGGTAAATATACTTTAGTGGCCATATGTTTGTACTGAGTGAAACTACCTTATTGGTTAATTGTCCAAGATGTTTTGAGGTTTTACAAATGTATAGTTGCTACTGGACATGCATGGAAAACAATAATATACTGTGGGTTAATCCACTGGATCAGGGAACATCTGTAATTAACCAGAACAATCTAGCCCGTAATTCTCTTTACGAAATCACCCAAGTTACAAAACACAGATATATTGTCATTGTCTTACACCATTAAGATTGAATACGTTATTAAAATTAAAGCCACTTTCTTGTACTGGGCATAATAGAAAGATTGGTACCAAACACAAAGATGTAAAAAGTCTAATTGTTGGTTCTGAAAAGAAGTGATGGAAAATATAGGGATGTAGGTAGGTGGTTGTGATTTTCCTGGGGCAGTACAGTTTGAGGTGGGCTGTGTTGCTTATGGGAGTGTTAGGAATGCTAGCAAATAAAAAGATTGAGTAAATCATAGAGTGGCTTTTAATGAATTGGAATGTCAGATATGAAGTACCCTTCTAAAATGAAAGAAAGGCTTCAGGAGGTATCTTACCTGGTGGCGCTCCCGATTCCCTTCCTTTTTTTAAACGTTTTGTATTTGTACTTTGTGACATCGGTTGCCAATAATCAACCTTCCACAAATCAACACATCATCGATACAAATAATTTGATCAGTAAATCAAAAAATGCATGAATATAATACAGTACTGATTTTTATAAAACTCAAAACAACATTGACTTGCAACATTTAAACATTCATAGATAAAATACAATACACATTTTCATAAAAAACAGATTGCTAATTTATGGTACTGTCCTCAAATATCCTTAAGTACCCGTATTACCAGTGTAACTTAATTAGACCTGACTCTTTCAGCATTTTTATTACACCAATTGGTCTTAAAAAGAATGGTTCTGAATCCACTAACGAAAGATTGTATGCAAACTGCCTCAACAACTGGGCTCTTACTAACCGAAGAGCCGCACAGTACAAAATGATGTGTTCTTGATTTTGAACCACGTCCTTATTATTACATAATGGACGACTGATTCTCTGATATTGTCCTGCCCAGAAACCATTTGAAAACTTTGTGAGGTAGGTATCCCAACGATTTATCAACTATAGAAAGACTAGAGTACAGTTTGTACTCCCTCATTTTCTCAATTGTGCTTATCCAACCCCATCTCGGTAAGCGTTTATTCATCTCATTCAGATTTTGCATTAACACACACGCTTAAGACCCCACGTTCCTCAGTACATGTTCCTCCCTGGCCCTCAAGATCTCTATTGATTTCACAGCCAAGGGTGGGACTACCCCAGCCTGTTCTTCATAAAGTGAGCCCTTCACTGGCACCAATAATCATCTATATAAGAGTAGAACCTGTCGGTCCAGAAGGTTGCTTAACAAACTCAAAGCTAATTCGAATCTTAGTGCAGCAATGGGCACGCAATTTGGCAGGCCCAGCGCATGTTTCCAAACCCTAGATTCAACATTTCTATAAGGCACTGAACATAAACCCTGGATTATCTCGGCACCATATAAAAGTGAAGGCACTACCTTCATCCTGTAAAAGGATATCAATGGGCTCAGGGAGAATCTACAGTACTAATTTCTAATCGTTTTCATCTGGGCTGCCATATGGGTTGCCTTGCGCATTAAGCAACCTAAATTTCACCCAGCGTTTTCTGATGAATCTAGATGAAATCCTAAATAGATTAAAGACCCAATTGGGGTCCAACTCTCATCACCCCTGGTCCATTTATAACCCATTTGTGTTCTATTATTACTCATGAACCTCATGATATTTGTTTTTTTTCCATTTATGCTCAGTTCTTTCAGGGCCGAGTATTCATTTACTCAATCCAGTTGATGCTGTAGACCCACCTGTGTTCTATCTAAAAGGATTTTATCATCTGCATAGGTTAGATACAGGATACGTATCCTAGGTAGCCTCAGTGGTGCAAAAGAGGTCTTCTTAAGGAAGACACCCAACTCAGATACGTAGAGATTAAATAGGCACTGGGCTAACACATAACCCTGACGGAGTTCCCTCTTAGCAGTAATACTCTCCGTCTGGGTGCACCTCCCATCCATCCTCACCTGCAGGGTTGTTTGTTCATGAAGCTCAACATAGCTCAACATAGATAATAGGACATTGATATCCCCCAAGCGCCACAGTAAATTGTGGTTAATGTAATCAAAAGCTTGACTGTAGTCGATTGTTGCCAAATATAGCGGTAAATCACCTCTCCTCTCTTCCTTTAAGATATTCCTTTAAGGGGCCTTGCACTCGAAATTTGCTTGGCTCTTGTTTTATGTTATGATTTTTTTTTGGGGAAGAACTGCTCACTGCTCACCTCAGAAGCTTTATATTTTGCGGGTAAAAATGTTTATTCTTTTTTAGAAGGATTTTTTTGCTGAAAGTTTTAAAATATTTATTGTTAAGCGCTTTGAATTGTTTAACATTTTGGTTAGACTGATTTTGGCAATGTAAAGATTATGCTTTTCCTAGAGTTTTCCATTTGTAATCATTGTGCATTAGCCTTGCTTTGAAAGTGTTTTCTTTGTGAATCTTTTGAAAAGATCACCTTTGGCAGACCAATTAATGGAAAAACTATGGAATTAACTTCAAATCATCTTGCTCTGCTCAGGTGTTTGATTACCACCTTTAACCATGCAAATTTGAAAGTAAAATAGTGTTGAATGAAAAACACCATTGTGATTAACCATATTTCATGTCTTGCCATTGAGACTGTAATGTGCGAATTGCTGTCTTTTGCTGTATCTCTATTTTTACATTCAGTTTTACATTGTATAAGTTACTGTACAGTGATTTCACCATTTTACCTTAATGGCGTATTTACATGTGTTTTACATTGTTGGTACATTTCTGGCTAGGCTTTCATTTGAAGATTTCTGATATGAAGTATGCATTCCAGATTTTCTATCGGTTGAGGTGCTGCGTATTTTCTAATTTATTTTGAATCTAGGTTTAATATTAAAAGCTTTGGTAATATAAATTAGCATTTATTGTTTTTAAACTGCTAGCATGGAAAGCTAGGCTAGCCATGACCATGATTAGAATTTAAAAGAAAGGATTAATCAGTTTGTCCAAAGTTTTGTCCCAAGGTCAGGTAAGGTTTAAAGTACCAACAGATTGCAGATAATATGGTATGGTGGCTGTTGTTCTTAATTATGTCGTGGTTTGTTGCCAAGGTCTTTTGTCTGTGTTTGCTTACGTAAGAAGCCCATCCACGTTTGTTTCCGATGTGTATTATTTTAAGAAATACCAGCAACATCCTGAGGTTTCAGAAACATTCTGTTGCATGTCAAGATAAAATATGTTATGCAACTACTCCAATGTAGTTCCATTTTTTTTCAGATTGTAGCAGACATAGAAATGATCCAGAACACTGTGATAAAAAAGGATGATCGACTTTCCAGGGCAATGGTCCCTCAAGGCACTCTTCATATTACCCTTTTTGTGATGCATTTAGCCAGTGAAGATGATGTTTGCAGGTTAGTTTTTCCATACAGCCTCAAAATGTTTGTAAAAAGTATTCTGTTGGGGAAGGGTCATGAAAGTCTGACAAAGCCGCTATACTCCAATGGTGTGCGTAGATAGCTCCTAGCGCAAAAGGAGTACTACTCATACCTGACTTTCTCTCTTTCTCCGTACACTTCCAAATGTCTGACACATGGTGGCACATTTAGAGGCCCAAGTGGGGTCTCCGATTCGCCTAGGGTGCTAAATTATAATAGAATGTACTTCTTGATTGGTTAACATCACCCTTTTCTTGCTGAAATAAGCCACACTTTGATCATTAAAATGTAATTCTAAACATGTTTGACAATTAACACGTAAATCTAAACTTGTATCTTTTGGCAGAGATAACTAGATAGCACTCTTGTGTATATGTGTCTGGCTTCCCAAGAGACTAGATGAACCTTGCTCTAGTTCCTCCACCAAGAGCCACAAACAGCCATACACTTGTAAAATCTGGCAACGTTATCCCTATGTCAAATAAATAATGCTATCACTTTTAAGTGATAGTATGACTATTATGGAATTTCTAGTCACATTAAAGAAGTTGTTCTCTAAGGAATTGTATTGGCCCAATAGATAGAGCATCTATTTCTGAGCATATATCTTTTCTTTCCCCAATAAATGTTACCTTTGATTTTCTGACATTTAGACACACAAATGCACTGGTCGGAAACGCCATCCTTGGATAAGCTTATCCGTTGATCAATCACCCTAAATTCAAGTGCCCTGGCGGCAGTAAATCTTAACACATGTCCCTCAAGCTAACTTTAAAACCCCTTTAGTGCTGAGAGGATCTATGATTGTCCTACATTCCCATAAGGAATCCTTTTAGGCTCTGCCCACAGTTAATTAAGCTTATGCCCCTTGTCACTGCACTAGCACACGTCTCATTCAAACACCCTCTGCCAGTTTGAGTATACTGAAGAGGAAATGTCTGAGTGAGAAAGTTTCTGAAAAGATGGTGAATCAAGTGAAAAGTGGTGACAATCACTCGCAGGATCTTGATCCTCATTGCATGGAAGACGTTTCCACTTGGTGTATGTGCCATTAATGTGAATTAATGCTAACTTTGGTGGAGAACAAAGGGCAACATTTTAGGGGGGACAAGGGGGACAAATGTAGTGGTACACCAATTTATCCCCCCCATTAAACAGGGCATCTATGATAAAGCAAGCATGATAGGTATTATTATGTGGGTAGACTGGCATTTTGGTGCAGCCAGTCTAGCCACGTCTTACTGTATCACTGTCTGTCATGACATTATTTACTGGGCATCATCAGGCAGCAGCTCTTGGGGGCAAGAGGGTGCAGTTCTTTGCCTTAAAGTGATTGGTTGGAAGGACATCATTAGGCACTATGTATTCAAAGACCTCAGCATGGCAGCTCGCTCGTGTATTGGCAACATGTTCTCCTCACAATTGGAATCACTACATTAAGCATTGTTATGTTGCTGAAAATTAATCCTGTTCAGGTCATTATCAGTGTCTGCACTCACTGGCTGCACACTGCATGGATCTTCTAGTTTGGTTTCTTCTTTGTAAGTAGAAGTTTAAAGAGTAGCTATTTTATGTGTTCTTGTGCTGCACTGTTCACCAGATCTCCAGATACAGTGATGGTTTCACCAGCGGGTGGCAGTACCCACTATACGCATTTCTCATTAAGTGCACAGCAGCTTTTATTCCACATTTTGGTTCACTTTGTTAGAAAATACATTTTAAACTGCTTGTCTTACATAACCTATGCTTTTGACTTGAGCTTTGAGTCACATTCTGAGACTAAGCAACTGAGCACACTTCCCACTCCAGCTATCTACACACATTTCCTGTTTAGCTGAATGTAAGTAGACATTCAGCTATAAAGGACATGTTTGTCATGTGTAGCTGAGTTTCTACTTGCATTCAGCCAAACATGGCGTGTTTGCTGTGTCTTTAGAATTGAACTCTAAAGCCACGGCATTGTTATAACTTTCATAAGACTGGGGAGTGTCTTTTACACCAGTCTAATGAAAATTATAACAGAGCATCATCAAGGGACTGGTGTGGTCTAGTGGTTGTTATCCCTCGCAGCCACACTCCACCCTGAACCTTTCCGTCAGATGTCATGTCCCCTCAACATTTTCAGTAAAGTTGCTCCACTGTGCAAAATGCTTCCTGCCGCGAAAATGCTGGCTGCTTGGCATACATAGTCGAAGAAGAACCTCCACCACTATGTGTGACCAAGCAGCAAGACTTCAGGGCAGCCTGCCTTACAAGATCTTTGTTGAGAATGCTGATGGTGCAGATGCACGAATCTATTGCAACAGTTTGCCCTTGTGTTCCTAGTAACAAGTAAGTATTGTCTATATCCGTTTCATGTATGCCAACCTTGCACCACTGTAGCTTTTTATGTTTTTCTACTAGGTTTGGCGTGGTGGAGTAAGGAGTCGGACAAAGGGGTGGCATGTTCATATATGTTTCATTTTTAAAATAAAGAAAAAGTACTACCTCTCCCTATTTCTAAAGGGTTAACCCTGCCTAAACAAATATAACTCGGATGCTCGTCGTCGGGATGTTTGTCCAAAAGAAAGGTGTCCGTCCTCTGTTCAAAAACCTACTCTAACCCTACCACTAGTCTACAAAAGGGTTCAGCATCCAAATGAAAATAGTACCAGGAGAATGACTCCCTGGTGAGCTGGTTCAGTCTTTATCCCTTTCCCATCAATCTTTTGCTCTAGTTTCTTATTCAACGAAGAGAGTATGGTCAGGAGAATGACTCCCTTCTCCTGCCTTGGAATATTCTTTCACAATAGTCTCAAAAGTCTCTTCACTTCTTCCCAAGGGCTTCTGAAAGCTTGCTTTACAGTTCCAGCAATTCGTCCCTGTCTTACGATCTTATAAAGATTATCTCCAGATAGCTCTTATCTGTGTGATGAGGGAGATACGTCCCAATACATTCTTGTTTTGTAGACCTTTGGATATTACCACTTGACCCTTGGATCTCTGGGTATGACTACTGTGATGAGAGAGATTACTCCTGAGGCTTTCTTGACTCTTGGTTCTCTGGGTATCACTACTGTGATGAGGGAGATTACTCCTGTACAGGAGCAGCTGAATTCCTCTGCAGGAAGTTCCGCCCCTATATGGCCTATATGCTGGAAACCGGAAATTGCGACAAGTGCAACGCCAAAAATGGTGCCTATTACATGAAAAGCCTTTGAAACAAGATATCCACTGAGAAAACTCTGTGATGTACCCGCCAACAGATGACGGTATTCTGAGGGAAAAACCCAGAAGAAGTGTGAAGATATGAAGAGATGCTGATGACGTCACAACAAATGAGCGTGATGCACTGAGAAGGATAACCAAAGAAGAGAAGGCATAGATCGTATAGAATCTGATGACGAAGTAAAGAATTGGGAAGACTTCCATGTGCGGAATAAAGATTGCAAGTGTGAGTAGCACTGCAGAACATGTAAGCCGTTTTATAACTGTACAGATGCCGTAATGGAAGTAGACAAAGTAATCATGAAGACTGGCTATACGTAGTGAATATATATATATATATCTAATATTCTGGACATTCAATGTCACAATTTTGGTAAGCTCAACCCGTGGAGAAAGGAGGATTGATAGCTCTGTGTGTGTCACAGCAAAGAAAAATACACTGAGGCTTGAAGATAGACCAAAGGAAGACTGTTTGGCCTGGTGTCAAAGGCTAAGCCAACAAAAAACAGTGAATGTGAGACGCCAAGGCATCCCTTGTTAAATTGCAAAGAGAGAACACCATGAGTGCCATGTTTCTTGATTCGAGACAATTAAATGCTATAAAATGGGGCGATTCACGGTCTCCTGTCACGTGAGTCCACGATGGAAATAGAAGTGGGCATGTAGACCTGAACATTGATAAGAGCATGCTTACACTGCCTTATATTCCCAGAGAAGAGAAGTAACTACAAGGCCAAGTTCAAAGACAATCTGAATGGCAGAAGGCATGAGCGATGAGAAATGTTGGGCTAATTGGGTGGGGAGGTACGGTCAAGTCCACACACCAGCACCTGGGGTACCAGTTTACGTGTTGCTAGAGAATCGAATGTTCCAGAAGGGTACAAGTGTGCCAAACAATTGTAGAGGGCCATATACCGAAGGGCCTTATAGTTTGAGAGCCAATGGTGTATCGTGTTTCTAATAACTGTTGAAGATGACTTGCACTAAGAGAGGGCATAAGTTGCCCACCTGACTGTAGGGACCCAATCATAGGCCAATCCTTTAGAGAAAGAATACTTAGATACTCCCCTTAGTCCTATCACTATCCAGCATAGGTTTTCTTAGCTTGCCATATGACATCACGTATGACGAGTTTTTGCTATAAAAGTACTGTTTTTTATGAAATACTTCGAGATCATGCTGTACGACGTCCGTTGATGTCCGTTGTAACTCCCTGTTTTAGATAATTGAAAATAAAAAAGACAATTTGCCAACTTCCTGAGCCGGTCTTCTTATTGATGTCAGAGTTATATTGCATCATGTCCATCGTGCAATGTGTTACCTTAATTAAAAGGAGCATCAGGGTTCACTTGGTAGCATGTCAGATGGTTCAGAAGATAGACCCATCGACCAGTAGACTCCAGTATTCCAGACAATCGGGCACCCTCCGCCATCTAGCCAGAATATTGCAAGGTTTCCTGTGGAGAGTGGGCGATATAGAATTCTTGCAAGAAAATCGAGATGGTTGGACAGGCCCCTCTTTGACGAAATCCCTCCTGGTTTCCACAGGCGCTTTGCGGGCGGAAGGTGAAAGTGGCCGATTGGAGGGGAGTCGATACCGAAGGCCTCGAGCTGAACGAGCGAATGGTGAGTAGACTAAGGGGAATGGCAAACTGAGGGGATGGGATTGTGGTTGTTTAGAAAGTAACAGGGAAAGTAACAGAAAAAGTAACTGTAGTTTAGAAAGTAATGGTAAAATTAACAAGTGTTTTTTTTTTGTGTAACGATAGAGAGGTAAGGCCCGGGAGTCCTAACCCAAAGGGGGTTCAGAAGAAATTGTTATACACTTCCCTCGAAGTAAAATAGGCAATGTATTGGACAGGTCCATATAAGATAACAATTTACATCCTCGGATCACGGTATTATTAGGGGCAGAAATAGAGAGTGATCACTGAGGATTCATGTGAAGAGTCGACTAGTCTATTTGTTTGTGTATTTGTGGTAAATTAAGGTGTCAAAGAGCGACAATTGTGCAAGGTAAATCGAGAAGAGGTTGAGGAGACATAGGGCCTCATTACAAGTCTGGCAGTAGCCGTGCTGGTAAAACCAGCAGGTGCCGCCAGACTCGTGAATTTTTCTGGGGCCTGGCTTGTCGGTAACAGCAGGGGTTTCTAACCCGCCCGTCCGGGAAGTCAGGTGCCGGAAAAATGGTATTCCCCATGCCTATTGAGTCCCATAGGACTCAATGGGAATGGGGAACATGGAGGTACCGGCACTGTAAATAACGGTGTCGGTGCCTCTGTGAAAGTCTGCGAGCGGCTGCCGTTCCTCCCGCCAGTTCAGATCTGGCGGGCGGGACAGCAGCCGCTCACAGAACTCGGAGTGTGCCGGTCCGGTAACAATGGTGCCGGTACGCTTACTGGCACTGTTGTTACCGGACTGGCACACTCGTAATGAGGCCCATAGTGTCTATCTAGAGAAACTGTTGGTACCGACTCCGTGGTAGACTGAGATTATTGAAAAAAGTAAAGGTTTTGAGGGGCGATTGTTGGAACGCACTCATATTTGTCGTTTCATGAAAGTATTTTTTGTAAACACTGGTAAGTATTGACAGTCAATTGAGACTTGTCACAATGGGAGACGTTACTCCTCTGATGCATTTATGTAAAACATTGCCAAAACACATGCTCAAGCTCAAACAGTACAGTGCAGAGTGGGTTAAAGGCATGGCAGATAAGATGTTCATGCCATGGCCCCAAGGGGGATAGTTGTCGAAAGCAGTATTACAACACATGACCACATACTTGTACGCTGCGTACATAGGAACAACATTGGAGAAAAGGCTGGCTTTTTTAGAGCTTTGCAAAATGTACCAAGAAGAGTGAGAGAGGATTTGCCACCTGAGGAATGGATGCTTATGCAGTGTAAGGAGGAAGGTGCAGAGCCTTCTGCTCCCCTTGCCTTGCCTTGCCTGAGGTAAAAGGCGATAGCACAGCTAATGCAGGATTGTATCCGTTAAAGGAACTGAAAGCAGCGATGGGGTATAGTAATCCGATATATATGAACCGCCTGCTTATAGTAGTCCAGAGGAGACTAAGAGAAAGGAGGAGATCTTTAAGGTTTTACAAAACAGGGAAGTGAAAAGAGAGCGATCGAATGTATCGACAGTTGCAGAATGACAGATGAATAGATGGAAAGGAGAGAATGATAAAGTTGACGAAGTAACAGTCGTACAGAACAAATTGATGGGAGGACAGCTATTACTCAAGCTAGATGGGAAGAGCATTGAGGAAGTCAGGCAAAGGGAAGACCACGGCGGACAGGTTAGGAAATACAGGGAACAAGAGAAGAGATTAAAAGAAGATGACCAGAAAAGGAAGAGCAACAGGGGGGAGAACAGATGTATCAGGAGGAGCAACAAAAGAAAGAAGAAAGGGCAGAGGAGCAAAGGAAGTATGACAGCAGACAGAGAGGAAAGGAAGAACGGGATAGGCAAGCACGGAAGAGAGAAGTGGAGGAAGCGCAGATATTAAGAATAAAAGAATATAGAGATAAAGAGAAGAGGAAGAAAGAAGAGCATGGGTAGGGAGAGACGAGATGGGACAAGAAGAGGAAAGAGTTAGATGGGAAGCAAAAAAGCAAAGAGAAGTAGATGAAGAATTAAAATGAAAGAGGAGACAGCGGGAACACAATATTGACTGCATTCAAAAGGAATTAATGGAGCCGAGTCCGGTAATACAATGGGGCAGTATAGAAGAGTTCCTCCCATCACAAGGAGCACCGTCAGGGCTATCTATAGTAACCCTAGAAGAGGACTTTGATATAGGAAGCATCGGAGATAGGATCGATAAAGCCTATCAGGATTTAAGAGAAGGTGGCAAATCGGGAAGCCGAGGGAAGGGAGATCAAACCCTAGTCTTCCAATCACGAAGCAAAGCGAATATTCCATTCAGCCTTGATCATAGAGCCTTGAATTTAAGTAAATTGACCGTAGACAAGGGTGATTGGGATGAGCGTCACACTAATTGGGGACTAGATATGTCAGAAGAAGAGAGAGAATCTTTCCGTGGGTAAAAGGGAGGAGGTGCATGTGCCCCTAAGAGAGGCCTGCAGGTAGACAAGGAAGTAAGATGGTCTTATCTAGAGCAACCTAAGGAAAGGGTGCCAGATCCTATAGCATGTCCAGAATGCCCTAAAGGACGATCGTATAGTGAGGAGAAAGTCACTGCCATATGTAAGCAGGTTAAGGTCATTGCCAGGAAGCAGGCGATCCAGAACCATTGTCCCTACTATGGGTAGGCAGACAATGGGAGCCGATTGCGGATTAGCATTTAGGCAGTTTCCCTTATTGGAAAAAAGGGGAGCAAGAACACAGTATATTTCATGGCCGCAGATAGAAAGGATAATTTAAGGTGCAAACTCCCCAGTTTAACGGTGGGTGCAGGAAAATGGATTTATGAGTTAGAGAAGATGACAGGAGGAAATACCTTAGCAATAGGAGATATTGAGGGTCTCCTAGCAGCCATTCTTGGGGAAAGAGCTGATGACATTTGGAAGAGAGCAGGCTATTCGAGTGTGACAGCACAAAATACAGCTCACAATGGAGCGCCATTTAAAAATTGTAGGGAAGATGTCTGGAGGGCTCTCAGAGTACAGTATCCCAATGTATCAGACATGGGTGCGATTATGACATGTTAGATGAACGAGGACAAGAATCCATTTTGTTACATTCAGGACATTGAGTAACGCTGGACTATTGAAATGCACGAGCCGTGGGGAAAAACAGTGGCAGTATTTTACCACATTTTATGTCAGGGATTGCCTGAGCAGGTACAGAGCCAACTCATGAAGCAAGTGGGAATGGAAACAAAGCCATGGGCTGAAATACAGTTGACTACAGTGCATCATTGCCAGCTGTTACAGGAGAGCAATACGAAGAAAGACGATGCTAGAAAAATTGAGGGAGCCAAGTTAGTTCAGAAAAAATGGTCAAAGTATGCCATATAAGGGGCGCTACAGACAAGCGGAGAAGGAGGGAATGGGTTTGTACCATGAGGTAGAGGATGGGCTACAGAGGAAGTGGATTTAAAAACATTCAAGGTTGGTTTCAGAATGCGCAGAAGGAGAATCAGAATACGCAAGGAGGATTCAACCAAGGGGGACTAGTTAGATGGGGTCCTCCTATATGTTGGACATGTGGGATGACAGGGCACACTGTGTTCAAGAGGGGGGACAACTTATCCTGCAGCATATAGCTCACAAGCTAGGGAAGGATTCACCGAAGATCAGACAGTGTATCAAACAAAAGCGCTGCAAATGCAACAGGCACAGCAACCACAGCAAGTACCACTGAATCCACCACAAAGGCAGTCGCAGCCTGCCCGCATGTAGATACAGCAGAATGCAAACACAGGACAATTATTGACACCTAGAATAGTGGGTGTCATTGTAGTAGGAGGGAATTCTTTCACAGGTACAAGGGTATGCATGTATCCACAATAGGACAGCTCACAGGACGACTTGATGTGTTCAGTACTATCCATGACACCAGACCCCCCAAGAGGAACCAAGGGTTGATGTGATGATAGGAGGCAAATCTTCTTAGTTTCTAGTAGACACTAGTGAAACTCGTTCATGTATGCGAGAGGGAAAATATCCAATGTCAGGAAATGCCATGAATGCTCAAGGATTCTCTGGAGCTAGTAGTCGGGTTCCTTTTACTGATGAATTGCTAATTTCTATAGGAGAGTGTGACATGTCTGTTCCGTTGTTGTATTCATGACAGACACCAGTTAATAGTTTGGGAAGAGACTTAATGATAAGACGTAACATGATGATTTCTTTTACTGACAAAGGTATAGTGTGCTCTACTCCTTGGGAAATACTATATGAATGTGGGTGAATTTATATTGGCATTTATAGGGCAGACGGCTCTACGATGTGTGCCTATAGAACCAGAAGTTTTCCTTTATGGGATGAGCATTCTGTTAACATGGCTACCTGGCTTAATGGGAAAGACTATGAGAATACCTGCTGAATTTTTATTTAGACCACAGATACCTATGGACGAAGAGAGGAGGCAGACCATACCCCTAGAGTTAGATGCAGCCATAGTATGAGGGGAAATGCCAATGCTCGAAGGAACAGATGATGAGGGTAGGCCATGGAGAACAGTGATTGCCATTGGGGAAGGGTGCAGATTGATTGTCATCACTGACAAGGACATGTTTTAAGATGATCCATCAGATGATGAAGTAGTGTTCTTTATGAGCATTACATACTGGATTAGAATAGAGAAAAGGGAGATCCCACAGCGCATGGCGATAATGCGGCAGTGTGAAGCATTTTTTGACGAAGACTTGGAGAAAGTGCCAAGCGCTGTATGGACTACAGGCCCTTATGATGTAGCCCTATTGACGGGAGTAGGGGAGGTTACAATAAAGCTGAAACCAGGAGCCATTTTACCTTGAGCAAGACAATACCCAATGTCTCGAGAAGAGGATAAGGGATATTTTTGAGACTATTTCAGCACTGATAGAGCAAGGTATTCTGGTACCGCCAGAGTCATTGTGTAATACTGCGGTGTACCCTGTGAAGAAATCAAAGGTAGGGTCATGGAGATTCATACAAGACATGAGACGAATTACCCAGATTGTAGACGCAGAGTGTCCTTTAGTTCCTAATCCAGCGACAATACTATATAGTATACCAGTAGGAGTGCAATATTTTACAGTGATTGGTCTGAAGAATGCATTCTTCTCAATCCCGTTGCACAAAGACCCACAAGATTTGACTTAATTTACATTTGCCAAATCCGTCTGAAACATACTTGTTTGCCTCAAGGGTACTGTGAGTCCCCATTGATCTTTAACAGAGTCCTACAGATGAACCTCAGCAATATTGATTTGAAAAGCACTGTGATACAGTACGTAGATGACATTTTAATTTGAAGCACAACAGAAGATGAGTGCAGACAAGACTCAATTCAGTTAATGACTATTCTAGCAGACAAGGGATACAAGGTAGACAAAGAGAAGTTACTGTACTGTCAAGAAGAGGTGTTGTACATAGACCAGTTGATCTCACATGAGGCAAAGAGGTTAACACCTTAAAGAGCTAAAGCGATCATGAAAACTCCAAAACGCACACAGTGAAACAGATGCAACAGTTTTTGGAATTATGTAACTATGTGAGAGTGTGGGTGTTTGACTATAGGTCATACACAAGACTCCTTTTGCAGGCTTTAAAGAAAGCACAGGTGAATAAAGAGAAAATAGAATGTACTGAGGAAATGGAGGGAGGGTTTGAAGAATTGAAGAAAGCTATTTGTGCAGCTCCTGTTTTAGGAATTCGTAGTTATGCTGAGGAGTTTTTCTTGTTTTCACATACCAATGGGACAGTTATGACAGCAGTGCTTACACACAGGACTACATTAGGGTACAAACCTCTGGCATATTAAAGTGGGATTTTAGACGTGTTTTGAAAGGGCATTTTCCTTGCAAAGAGTCATTGGCAGCTGCCACGTTCACAATTGAGAAATCTGCAAGTATTATATTGGGATGTTCTATGATGCTTTTTGTAGAGCATGCGTTGTTTGGCATTTTGGAGAAACCCAAGGGTACATTGAAATCTCAGAGAGCTTCTGTATATGAAGTAATCTTGTCAAATACAGCCATTAAAATTGTCAGAATTAAAATAGTGAACCCTGCGACCGTTGTAGCTGAGCCAGTGGCAGAGGGCGAGCATGTGCATGACTGTGCAAATTATTTAGAGTTTTATGACGACATACCGAGTGTAAAAGAAAATGCATTGTCAGGAAGAGAAATTCTCTTTATTGATGGTTCTTCAAAAATTGATCAGACAAATGGAGAAAGGCATTCTGGTGCAGCTGTAGTGAGGCATAGAGCAAATGGCGAGTTTGAAGTTGTAGCAAGTTCAAGACTACTGTCTCACTTTTCAGCACAAGCAGCAGCATTGGTAGCGCTTATTGTCGCGCTTGAAAAACATGAAGGGTAGGAAGTGACGGTGTACAGTGACTCTGCCTATGTGACATCAACTGTACACACAGGACTAGCACGTTGGAAAAGGAGAGGCTACCTCAGAGCGGACGGCACTCCACTGCAGCACGCATCATTATTGGACAGGTTTATTAAGGCACTACGACTCCAAGTAGCTCTTGCGATAGTTTAATGTGCAGCGCATAGTAAGCAAACTGACGTTATCTCTCGCGGGAACGAAGCCGCGGACGCAGAGGCGAAAAGCGTTGCATATTCTTCAGTTATTTCAAATTTTGATACTCCAGATGTAAACGAGAAAGTAGTCACAATTATGGTAGTGAATGAAGGTTATAATCATTTACCAAGAGTTCAGTTAATGGAAATTCAAGGCAGTGCCACGCTGGAAGAGCAGACATTATGGAAGAAAAGGGGGTGTTCTTTATCCCCCACAGAAGCATTATGGCGACCGGACAGCACCGGAAAGCCGTTGATGCCAGCAGCATTGTTAAAGGTAGTGCTTGAACAGCTGCACTACCCTGCGCATGTAACTAGGGAGAGTCTTGCTGCAACTATTGCAGAAGACTGGTTTGTGCCGAACACATTGCATTTTATGTAGTAAACTGCATCGTATGTTAAAGGTTTAACAATAAGAAGAGTTATTCCTGGACCGAATGTCCTTTTTAGCATTTACATATTGATTATGTTGATATGCTGCAAGTATGTAATGGATACAGTTATCTGATAGTGGTGGTGTGTCCCTTCTCCAGGTGGATCGAAGCAGGTCCTTGTACACACTTTAATGCCAATTGTGCAGCAAAGTTTTTAGTACGTAAAGTCTTTCCAAGATGGGGAGTGTGTGAAGTGCTGAGATCCGATAATGAGCCACATTTTGTTAATGAAGTATTTGAACAAATATTATTATTGTTGAAAATTAAACATACATTTTCTTCTGCTTACAACTTGCAAGCTAACAGGATATGCGAGAGAGTCAACAGGCTTCTTTTTTTTTAAAAACACTTTTTATTTGCATTTTAATCATAACAAACAAATAACTTCAGGTGGTAAACATTTCCCCCCCTTGTTCGCATTCCCAATGTAGTATGGCCTGGTCTCTTCCCATCTCTTCCCCTACTTGCGAGTGTCTGCATTTCTTATCTTCTAGCCCTTCTGGACCTTGTCCCTCAACAGCCTTCTTAAGGAGAGGGTCACTAAGCTTAAATTGACGCTAAAAAGGGATGGCTATATTGCCTACGCCTAGCTTTATATACCCTAAGGAATCAGCCCGGGTCGGACCACCACCTCACACCCCACGAGCTAGTGACAGGAAGACGAATGAGAAGGCCTTTAACTCCTCCATCGAGGAGTAGAAGTGATGCCCAGAGTACAGCAAAAATGTTAAGAAATTAATTAAATTAATATTTGACATGTATGACCGCTAGTATCTCTGTCATTTCAGATCAACTCAAGCGTCAGGGGGGTCGGTCTCAGAACACAAATGAAAACCATTCAGCAACTGGATCTTCTGAATTATTACCAGCACAGAGACTCTTTGCTGGTGACACTGTATTAATTAGAAACTTCACTAGGAAGTGGCACGAGCCCAGATTTATCGGACCATACGTGGTGGAGGACGTCACTCACTCAGCAGTAAGAGTTCAAGGCAGACGAGCTTGGATCCACTTGAACAACATCAAGCTCTACACTGGAGAGGCCGCAGCACCCCCAGCCATCGGTACAGAAGCAAGACAAGAAGAATTTCAGCGTGTGCAGACTCGATCGACAACAAAGAAAAAGGACGATAAACCAACGGATTGACCATTAAATGCAGATTTACATTTGGACTGTTGCTCTCCCTGAACACTCCTCATAGATATTATAGCAGGCGTGCAAACTCGTTTCTTGAGCCACAGAGTTCTTTGAAAATGAACTTTAGAAAGTTATTGATGCGCTGAGTTTGGTTTCGATAACTGTAAGCGGGAGCATTATCCTGATTCATTTCTTACTGAATACTTGTACAACTGAGTTTATGGTTTTCCCCGAAGGTGATGTGCATCGTATTGTACTCGCTATTTTTATATTTATTCTTTGTGTTTATACTGCACTTGTTAGATGAGCTGTGGATATCCACACATTTTTACAGTATCCTAAAAATGGCCCTATAATAATGAGGCTGCTTATAGCAACCGTAGAGGAGCTACTACAAATACCGAATATACTACAATTACCAGAGTAGTGTTTTTCTTTCCTTAATTGAGCATAGCAAAAATGAGGAATCTTGAAAATGGTATGATTTCAGAAAATGAGCAAGCTCAAGAGATACTGGAATGGCACAAGTGGTGGGGACTAATATGTTGGTTTGCAATATACATATGCACAGTTATGCTTTGTGTCCTTTTGTTTCTTATTATTCGTCTTTTCTATTATTATGATCCAAAGGAGGCAGAAGTTCCTTTGATTCTCCCCGCTTCAGGAACTAATGTTGATTTACCCAGTAACAGGGAGTCAAGGTCCCGAATGTTTTCTGCCCACAGCAGAGCTGATTTAGAGTCGTTCTAACATTCTAAGGGGAAGACACAGGAGAAATGCAGATGAAGATGATAATGGGATTAACACATATTTAGACAGTACAGTACACTTGGGTAATAACATGTGGTATCAACACATGAACACATAAAAAAGGTGGGAGAGAGAACTTCCAAGGAGGGTTGTTACATTTACACTCTCGTACCTTATGCCATGAGTGGTGCCGGAACTTTCATTTCCAGAGAAATACCAGAGTACGATGCCAGCTGTCTCGTCCACCTTGCTGCATGCATGACCCGAGGACAATTCCAAGGACATTGGGCCACTGTACGATGGAGATCGAAATGGTAATTTCCATTCCAGGATGATTATATCAAGACTACACAGATGGAAAGGGGGCCTGCATTGAAGTGCAAGATGCTCACATGCCATAGGGCAGGACAGGATCAAGTGGTTGTAACAGAAATAAAGAGAATGAACTGTCCCGATAAAACAGAGAAAGCTTGGATGCCTGGATGCTGGGAAAGAACTCAGATGCTAGTCTATGGACAAGTGAAGTCTAAGAAAGGATGGGAAGAAGGATTGATGTCCTGTGCAGCTCATTTATTGAAACATGACTGTGTGCGGGAAGTACAAAAGGTAAATGTTGAGTGTTGTGAGCCGAACATGCCAAGGTGTTGACATGGGTAGAAGATGAATTAGGCCCAATGTTTGTAATTCCACTGGTGAATGCGACACTGTGCTTTCAACAAAAAGCAAGAAGGCATGTGGGCGATAACATGGGTTGCAAGACTAAAGTTGATGTCTCCTGTATGGGAGCAGGGACAACCGTCTTGATGTATCGATATTGGGCTTGTGTGTCCAGAGTCTACATGAAAATGCCCAAGTGATTGAGGAGAAACTTGTTCCTTAGCTCTTGTCCATGCTCCAGCATTAGGGATTCTAAAGAGTGACTTCAAGATTGCTGAATTTCCAAAAGCAGATGCCATTTGAGGAGGAGAAGATTGCTCGAATTCCTCAACTGGACATGGAGGGAGATTTATTTCTCTGCTAAATCGATAGAAGCCTTCGATGCTATTGCATACGAGCACAGATTGTTTAGCAAAACTGCCTCAATCTTCATGACTATCTTTATGCCAGGGATCCAGACGATGGCCAACGCCAAATGGTTACAGATTACCAGATGGGAACTCCTGCAGACAATCAACACTACAATAAAGGGATTCAATGTGATCAAGGAAGAATGGAGGGCCATAAGGCTGATGACTCTCCAGAATAAATATGTCCTTGATATGATCAAAGTTATGGATGGAGGTGTTTGCCATGTTGCATGTTCATACCTTCTCTTGATGAGGAGAATGGGACCTTGACAGAGGCTATAACTTTGCTGACAAAGCTGCATAACAAACTGGAAGATGAGACAGACGATATTGCAGATGATAGCTGGTTCGCATCTATCTTTTCATGGGTCCCACAATGGATGGCGCATATCTTTAAGCTTTTGGGAGCAGTACTGGTGATGATAATGTTTGGATCCTGTGTAAGAAGACGGCAAAGAAGGCAGTAGGAATGAAGATCATGATCGATGTTGAGTCAGGGTTTGGACCCAAGGAATTGACGGATGAAGAAATCAGAAAATATATAGAGGCCAGCATTTAGCACATTAAGGAATGAAGTTCCTGCATCCAAGAAATCATGCAGCCATATGACCTGGAGCGTTGATGAACATGTAAAATCAGCAGGATCCCTGAAGGAAGTGGTAAAGGTCTGGACTCCAAAGAAGCACTTTTTCAGAAAGGATACAGAGATGTGGAGACTGGTGAAGAAGTGGTTGATAAATCAACCAGAGGGGAGAGTGTAGAGGAGCAGCTAAATACCTCTGCAGGAGGTCCTGCCCCTATATTGCTTATGTGGTAAGTGCAGGGTGGCTGAGAGGAAATGACGTGCTTCATGTACATCCTCTGACAAACTGACCTGCCGCCTGCTCCAAAGGCAATACCGGCTCTCTGTCCTCACCAAGAAGAGAGCTCACATCCAAGCCTGCGTCTTTGCGGCATCTAACAACTCGGCTGAACTCTTTACAATCTGCAAGGAACTAGCCAATCCTGATGCAGTCTCTACCTCTCCTGTCCCTTCCCAGGCCCTCTGCACGGCACTGGCTTCTCATTTTATCTCTAAAACTCATCCTGTTGCTTCTCTCCCCTTCTCTCCCCTTCCTCCCTCTACTCCCTGCTCTTCCTCTGACTTCTGCAACTACTCCTTCGCCACTGGAGTCTTCCCTTTTGCCCTGAAGCACTCCCTTGTGCATCCCCTTCTTCAGAAACCCTCTGCCAACCCGTCCTGCCCAGCTAACTATCGCCTGGGCAAACTCTTGGAAAAGCTGGCCATCTCCCAGCTCAATCTTAACACTGAATCTGTTGGTTGTCTCCATGATCATCAGTCTGACTTCAGAGCTGCCAGAAGCATGGAAACTGCTCTCCTGAACATCTGTGAAGACCTGCTCTCCAACCTTGATTCCAAGACCCCCTGTGTCCTCATCTTACTTGATCTCTCTTCTGCCTTTGACACTGTCAAACATGCCATCCTGCTCAATTGTCTCCGCGAAACCTGGGTATCACGAGTCAGGCCCTGGCGTGGCTGACTTCTTTCCTCTCTGATCGACCATCCCAGGTTTGACTTGGGTCCTTCCCCTCCTCCATCTCTTTCTCTACCTGTGGTGTTTTCCAGGGATCTAACCTCTCTCCTTCTTGCCCACCACATTCCCACTCTCTGCCCCAACTTCCAGTGCTATGCGGATGACACTCATGTTCAGGCTACCCTCAGCCCCCTCTTCTCCCTCTCTCATCTCTGACTATCTGTCCGCCATCCAGGAGTGGTGTGCCGCCAATGATCTTTGCCTTAAGGCCAGTTAGACCAGGATTCTCCTCATCAGCACACCCGCTCCCTCCTTTCCTGCCACTCTCTGGCTGGCCTCTCTTGGCCCTCTTCCTGCTCCGACCTGTGAGGCTAAGAACCTCGGGGTCTTTCGACTCCACACACTCTCCTTGTCTCCTCACATCTCTGACGTCTCTAAGAAGTCACACTACCAGCTGCACCTCCTCAGAGGTATTCTTCCTTTTCTCTCCTTTCCCCAGAAGCTCACTGTCTCCAGAGCTCTGGTTCTCTCTAGGCTGGACTACTGCAACTGCCTCTTTCTAAATCTGCATGCTTCTTCTCTCCACCCTCTGCAACTCATCCAGAACAGGACTGCAAGACTTGTCCTTGGCCTCAAACCCAGGGATCGTATCTCTCCAGGACTGAAATCTCTCCATTTTCTCCCAGTGGCTGCGAGGATGTTAGGATATTCACAGTGTTGACCACGTAGTGTAGCCGTAGAATTCCTGAAGGCAATATTCCCTTGGTGTGAGGCACAAAACCAGAAACACCAACAAGGATATTGTCCAGAAGAAAGAGATCAGAAGATGGCTGGCTCTGCACCGGAATGACACCTCTCAACTGAACTTCTGGCTATGCACTGGGGTCAGACACCTCTCAACGGAACAGGTAACCTAAGAGCAGAACCCACAGATTAACACTAGGCAATAACCCTTCAGCATGGGATTAGAAGATTTAACAATATGACACTAACCTGGAGCACAACTAGGGATGCCGTTCAAGGAACAAGGATAAGACACACCCAGACTACAAGGCACCAGAACCAGATTTTTCCTAAAAAAACAACCATCAAGATGTAAGAGATATCACAAACCAAGTTTAAATCAATCCAAGTAATAGAAAGAATGCTTACCGCTGTGAACTTGGTAGTTGAGCAACACTGGTCTAAGAACAATAGGGAAGACACAACGGCACAAGGACGTAGCCCTGAGGTGGCGAGTCTCTAGTCCACAAGGCCACCAGACCCGACGGCACGAGGACACCTTATGCTGAGGTGGCGAGTCTCTAGTCCACCGGACCCGACGGCACGAGGATGCCTATAAGGTGAATTCCTAGACCACATGAGGAAGTTGCTTTGGGGTTGTTATTGTAGGTACAGGGATTCCCAAATGATGCAGGCAGAGTGGTCCATGGGTGCCCCCAGAATAAAATGCAGGGCGAACGTTCTGATCCCTCAAATGAACAGGAGAAAATTGCGGTGAGTAAGACAGGTTTGTAGGCAGTAATCCAGAGAGGCCCAAGAACAGTGTCTATAGACCACTACTAAGTAGTGGAAATTTGTGGAAATGCGTTATTACTATAGAGCAGGAAACATAGAGGCAGATCAAGAAAAAAGCAAAACAATCCGTAAGAAAGGCTAGTTCGGCAACGTGCGGACAGCAAGGTAAGCAAAGGAGATCCCAACACAGTCCAAGATTCGTAGCAGAGGATTGGCAACATGCAGGCAAGAAACAACCAAGGGTCAAGGCACAAGAAGTCCGTAGGGCAAAAGCAGGTCAAAGTACCAAGAAAACGACAACACTGGAATCAACACAGAACTAAACTTACTTCAATTAGAAGCGCTGAGCCGATTCGCCTCCCGGCTTTTGAACCTGAAAGTCACGTGATCTTAACTCACGCTGCACACGTTGCACGTGACCACTACATTGAGTGGAATGACCTAGTTTCCACGGCAACCGTATACGCTCCAGCAAACGGGTCTGTGCTGTAGTGAATACGCGTTGCATAAAAGGCATGGGGCACCACATGGGTAAGAGATTTGGCATGTACGGCCCTAATGACCCGTGAAGAAAACGAACCATGCAACTTAGCTGCATTGTCATTGTGTTTCCTGACCGTTCCCTTCCCCAAAGAACGCCCCTCCCTCCTGAAGGCCCAAAACCTAGAAACCAACTTGGGGGCATGTACATTACCAATGGGTTCCCAAGTATGATCCTCTGAACCATAGCCCTGCCAATCAATAAAATACTGACGAACACCCCGAGACACACGAGTATCCAGAATCTGATGGACCTCGTACGCGTTGGAACCCTGAATCACAAGTGGGCACGGCCGAGCCTGCAGTCTCGTGGAAGGAGGGCAAGGCTTAACCAATGAAACATGAAAAACCGGGTGGATATTCCAACGATCAGGCAAATCTAAACGAAGCACCACGGGGCTCATTACATCAAGAATCTTGTAGGGACCCACACAGCGAGGCCTGAGTGCCTTGCGACCAGGGATCTTTAGATGTTTGGTGGAAAGCCAGACCTGGGAACCTGCCTGATAATGTGGCACCAAAGAACGATGCCGATCATAGGTTCTCTTAGCTGAGGAATGAGCATCATATAACTGTTGCCTGACAGTATCCTGTACTTTAACTAGATCCCGCACACAAGCGGAGGCCGCAGGTACAGTTAACGGGGGAATCAGAGACAATGGTAGTGAACGTGGATGAAAACTGTACAGAGCAAAGAAAGGAGAAACAGCCCTAGAAGTGTGCAGGGAGTTCTTATAAGCAAAAAATTCAGCCATTCCTAGCACAGAAAGCCAATTGTCTTGATATTGCAGAGTAAAACAATGTAGATATTGCTCCATTGTAGAGTTAAGACACTCAGTTTGCCCATCCGTCTGTGGATGATAATCAGAAGAATACCTATCATCAATGCCCAGAGCAGAGGTAACCACTTTCCAAAACTTGGAGGTAAACTGTGACCCTCTATCAGAAATGATTATGGTAGGCAACCCAAAAGAATGAAATATGTTCTGCAAAAACAACTCCTCTAGAACCGGAGCAGTAGGCAACCCTCTACAAGGAACAAAACGAGCTACCTTTGTGAAATAATCAATAACTACCCACAGGGTGTCGTAACCATGTATGGCTGGTAACTCTACAACAAAATCCAGAGAAATCATGGTCCAAGGTAGATCTGGGACAGGAAGAGGTTGTAATAGACCCATTGGTTTGGAACAAAGGCCTTTTCCTTGAGCACATATTGTGCAGGAAGAGACATACTGGTGCACTGTTTTACTCATAGAAGGCCACCAACACCATCTCATCAAGAGCTCCAGAGTCTTTCGCAGCCCTGGATGAGCTACCACTTTGGAATCATGACACCAGTTCAATGCCTTGATGCGAGTATCCTCGTCCGGCAGGAATACCCAACCCCGAACATAGGGTAGACCATGCACAATTTCCATGTTATATTCTTTAATCTCGATGGGATCCGACCGCACCCAGTCCATCAACTTCGTTTTCATGGAAGGCTGTAAGACACAACCGCATGCCACCTGATGGGGTAAAACAAACAAGTTTTCTGGAACTGTCATAACGTCTGAAGCATGTAGACGGGAGAGTGCATCAGCGTTGGAATGTCATGCACCAGGACGGTACGTAATCACAAAGTTGTACGTGGAAAATAACTCATACCAACGAGCATGTCTAGCTGTGTTGCACCTCACTGAACGTAAAGCCACAAGATTGCTATGATCAGTGTATACTTGTACTGGTATAGAAGTACCCAGGAAATGTCGTCTACAGACGAGAAAAGCATCTCGGACTGCTAAGAGTTTTTTCTGTGACCAAATAGTTCCTTTCATAAGGCGTTAGTTTCCGTGATTGGAAGGCAACAGGATGAAGGACTCCTGTGTCCCGACATACCTGGGACAGAATAGCACCTACAGCTATCTCTGAAGCATCTGCCTCCACGACGAAAGGAAGTGTTGGTTCAGGATGTTGTAACACAGGGGAGGTCGTGAAAGCCTTTTTTAATAGATCAAAAGCGGTTTGGGCTGCTGGGTTCCACACAAAACATGCTTGGTTACTAGTCAGCGCAGTCAAAGGAGCCACAATGGCAGAAAAGGAGCATATAAAATGCCTGTAAAAATGAGAAAATCCCAAAAAGGACTGAAGTGACTTTATATTTTTGGGGATAGGCCAAGTGAGAACCGCTTCAATCTTGGCTTCACTCATATGGATCCCATGATTGGTGATGATATACCCTAAAAATTCTACTGAATTAACATGAAAAATGCACTTTTCTAATTTGGCGTAAAGACAATGATCCCGCAATATCTGCCGGACCGATGATACGTGTTGGATGTGGGTTTCCAGATTTGGTGAATATATGAGAATATCGTCCAGGTAGATTACCACAAAAACATCCAACATATCCTTGAAGATATCATTGATGAAGTGTTGGAAAGTGGCAGGGGCATTGCAAAGCCCACATGGCATCACGCAGTACTCAAATAGGCCATACCGCGTCTTGAAAGCGGTTTTCCATTTGTCACCTTGATGAATACTCACAAGGTTGTAGGCCCCTCTTAAATCTAACTTAGTAAATATTTCGGATGAACCTAATTGATCCAAAAGTACAGAAATGAGGGGCAGAGGATATTGGTTCCTTATAGTGATTGCGTTAAACTCACGGTAGTCTATGCAAGGCCTTAGTCCCCTTCCTTTTTAGGTACGAAGAACCTAGAAGAGGCCACGGGTGAACGTGAAGGTCGGATGAAACCAAACTTGAGAGATTTGTCGATATATTCCTTCAAGAGAGTATCTTCCTTGATAGTTAAAGAATAGACCCTGCCGACTGGTAATTTGGCCCCTGGAAGGAGATCGATTGGACAGTCTATGGGGAGGTAAGATCTGAGCTCCTTTAGGATCAAACACGTCCCGATAGGTGGCATATGCTTCTGGAAGCAAGAGTTTGGCGGCTGCCCCTACCACAGGGGCAGTCAGCAACAATGGTCGGCATGGATTAATGACTTCAATGCTAGAGGAAAAACAGGTCTCTTCGCAATAAGAAGAAATAAAATCTACTCCACCAGACTTCCAGTCGATGCATGGATTATGTAACGACAACCAGGGTAGTCCCAATATGAGTCGAAAGTGGGGTGCAGCAATGACATCAAGAGAGGCGCTCCACATGTCTGATGCCAGTGGTCATGATTAGGGGCACTGTACTTTCCGTAACCATATCGGATAGAAGAGTGGTACCATCTACTGCATTTACTAATTCAGTTTTCTCTTTAGCAACCAAGGGTATATTCATATCATGAGCATATTTCATATCAATGTAATTGCCGGTGGCGCCGGAATCAATAACGGCCATGGTGGCCCACGAAGAGCCAGAATCAAGAACCAATTGGGTCTTAATAGCAAACACAGTAGGAAGTGCAGGGTCCTGAGAATTCAAGTGCGCCAGCAGGACCCCTTCTACTGGCGGGTTTTCAAGTTTCCCTGCCTCTTAGGTTTGTGTGTACACTGCCGTAAGATATGATTGGAAGCCCCGCAATAGAAACACAAGTCGTCTCTCTTGCGTCTTTCCCGTTCTTCGGAAGTAAGAGGCCCCCGGACTGCCCCTATTTGCATAGGTTCAGTGCCAGCAGATGATACAGCGGGTAGAGGCACAGGCGCCTGGGTCCTGCGTTCCCCTTTACGTTCTGAGCGCCACGCATCTATTAGTAATACTAGAGAAAGAAGATCCGGAAATGTAGCGTGTAATACGGGTACAGTGACCAATATATCTTTTACTGGATCAGACAAACCCTTGTAAATCAAAGAGTATTTCTTCTCCTCCGGCCAATTAGTTTCAGCTGCTAACTGATTAAATTTGGCCAGATAAGAGAACGGAGTCGAGTCTCCTTGTACGAGATTCAACAATTCCAAATCCGTAGCTTGCGTTTTATATCTGGTGTCAAACACACGACTCATAGCCTCCAGAAGCGTGTCACAGTCATATAACAAGTGACTGCCTTCCTCCAAAAAAGGATTGGCCCAGGCAGCCGCAGTACCTCCCAAATGCAAGAGGACAAAGGCTGCCTTGGTCGTGGAGTCTGGGAATGAATTTGGACGACACAAGAAATGCAAGCGGCATTGGTTGACAAAGTTTCTAAACACCTTGGGGTCCCCAGTGAATCTTTCTGGGGGAGCAAGAGGGAATTGAGCCGTCAGGTATACTGGGTTCGAACCCTGGGTTCCTGACGCCAATCCAGAAGTTGAGGGTCCTGGTACCGACACCACAATAGGGCCAGCAACAGGAATGGCGGCTTGTAGCTCATCCATTCGACGTTGCGTAGCGTTATGTGCTGCCGCCATATCATTACGCAACTCTTCCACTTACTGCATGATCCTGCCAGATTCTTACTGATCTCCATTTTTTAAAGGCTTCTAATTTTGTTAAGATATTCACGGCGTTGACTGTGTAGTGTAGCCGTAGAATTCCTCAAGGCAATATTCCCTTGGTGTGAGGCACAAAACCAGAAACACCAACAAGGATATTGTCCAGAAGAAAGAGATCAGAAGATGGCTGGCTCTGCACCGGAATGACACCTCTCAACTGAACCTCTGGCTATGCACCGTGGTTGGACCCGGAACTGGTAACCTAAGTGCAGAACCCACAGATTAACACTAGGCAATAACCCTTCAGCATGGGATAAGACGATTTAACAAGATGACACTAACCTGGAGCACAACTAGGGATGCCGTTCAAGGAACAAGGATAAGACACACCCAGACTACAAGGCACCAGAACCGGATTTTTCCTAAAATAACAACCACCAAGATGTAAGAGATATCAAAAACCAAGTTTAAATCAATCCAAGTAATAGAAAGAATGCTTACCCCTGTGAACTTGGTAGTTGAGCAACACTGGTTTAAGAACAGTAGGGAAGACCCGACGGCACGAGGACGTAGCCCTGAGGTGGTGAGTCTCTAGTCCACAAGGCCACCGGACCAGATGGCACGAGGACGCCTTATGCTGAGGTGGCGATTCTCTAGTCCACAAGGCCACCGGACCCAGGGGCACGAGGACGCCTATAAGGTGAATTCCTAGACCAGAGTATGAGGAAGTTGCTTTGAGGTTGTTATTGTAGGTGCAAGGATTCCCAAGTGATGCAGGCAGACTGGTCCATGGGTGCCCCCAGAATAAAAGGCAGGGTGAACGTTCTGATCCCTCAAACGAACAGAAGAAAATTGCGGTGAGTAAGACAGGTTTGTAGGCAGTAATCCAGAGAGGTCCAAGAACAGTGTCTATAGACCACTACTAAGTAGTGGAAATTCGTGGAAATGTGTTACTATAGAGCAGGAAACGCAAAGGCAGATCAAGGAAAAAGCAAAACAATCCGTAAGAAAAGCTAGTTCGGCAACAGACGGGCAACAAGGTAAGCAAACGAGATTCCAACACAGTCCAAGATTCATAGCAGAGGATCGGCAACATGCAGGCAAGAAACAACCAAGGGTCAAGGCACAAGCAGTCCATAGGGCAAAAGCAGGTCAACGTACCAAGAAAACGACAACACTGGAATTAACACAGAAAGAAACTTACTTCAATTAGAAGCGCCTAGCCGATTCTCCTCCCGGCTTTTGAACCCGAAAGTCACATGATCTTAACTCACGTTGCATGTGACCACTACGTCGAGTGGAATGACCTAGTTTCCACGGCAACCGTATATGCTCAGCAAACGGGTCCGTGCTGTAGTGAATACACGTTGCTCAAAAGGCATGGTGCGCATACGGGGCGCCACATGGGTAACAGATTTGGCATGTACGGCCCTAATGACCTGTGAAGAAAATGAACCATGAAACTTAGCCGCATTGTCATTGTGTTTCCTGACAGAAGATTACATTCAAAACCCTCTGCATTGTCCACAAAGCCTTCTGGGACCTAGGGCCTCAATATCTTCAACTCTCTCTTCCTAAATATCTTCCTTCTCGAGCTCTTCACTCATACACCTCCAACTCCCTCAGGGTCAGTCGCTTCTCCAAGCAACGACAGTCTCCCTGCCTCTCTGAAACTTGAGAATCATCTCCGGTTCCGGAAGCACCTCAAAACCTTTCTCTTTGCTTCAGCTTTTTCGCCTCCTCTCCTCTGCTGACTTACTGGCTGAAACTGAAACTGCAATGGTTACCTGGCCACTTTCTGGTCTCGGGTCCAGGTCCCCTCCCCCGCCAGTCGCACACCTGCGCTGCCTTCTTGGCACTGCCTTCTTGGGACTGTTCTGTATCCCTACAGTCCCACTACCAGCACTTGACACCTGTTGTCTGCACTTACCCTTGCACTTGCCACCTGCTGGCCGTACTTTTACTTATATTATTTATTCTATCATCCAATATACTACATTGTCCCGTACCCCTTTCCCCCGAACTTTCCTACTTCCCCGATTTCCAAACACTTGAACGATCTGAATCACACCTGGCCTAGTAGGATTGTTGTCTGTCTTCCCCCTGTTCCCCCTCCCATGCCTCGTCGCGCCTTGAAACACTTGTGTGTAGGCACGTTATAAATGCCTTATCATATCATATCATATGTTGGAAACCGGAAATTACGACAAGTGCAATGCCAGTAATGCCTATTAAACAAAAAGCCTTTGAAACAAGGTATCCACTGAGAAAACCCTATGTGATGTATCCCCGAAGAGATGACCGTCTCCTGAGGAAAAACCCCAAAGAAGTGTGAAAATATGAAGAGAAGCTGGTGACTTCACAAGAAATCAGCGTGACACACTGAGAAGGATGACCAAAGAAGAGAAGGCATAGAACGTATAGAATCTGATGACGTAGTAAAGAATCAAGAAAACCTACATGTGCAGAATGAAGATTGCACGTGTGAGAAGCACTGCAGTACATGTAAGCCGTTTTATACCTTTACAGATGCCATAACGCAAGTAGACTAAGTAATCATGAAGGCTGGCTATACGTATACAGGCGGTGTAGAATCTGGACATTCGATGTCACAATTTTAGTAAGCTCAAACCGTGTAGAAAGGAGGATTGATAGCTGTGTGTGTGTGTGTTGCAGCAAAGAAATAAGCCGAGGCTCGAAGATAGACCAAAGGAAGACTGTTTGCCCTGGTCTCAAAGGCTAAGCTAGCCAAAACTGTTTATCAGTCCTTGAAGAACAGTGATTGTGAGCCGCAGAGGCATCACATGTTAAGTTGCAAAGAGAGAACACCATGAGTGCCACGTTTCTTTATTTGAGACAATTAAATGCTATAAAATGGGCCAATTCATGGTCTCCTGTCACTTGAGTCTAGGATGGAAATATAAGTGTAAATGTAACTTTCACTCTCTGTTCGCCCCGGGCCCCAACTGGGTTTCCTGCAGTTCCTGTTAACTTGTTTGTGTTGTGACCGATTCTTCCTGGGATCGCGGGCGGTTTGCTTTTCACTCGTCCTTTCCTTCTGGTTCGCCTGCACGTCTGTGTGAAGGTCTGGGGCTGGCGGTCTCTGTCTCGTTGTTAGACCAAGCAGTATACCTCCCAGAGGCCACACCACCACCTCGACTTCCCCAGCACTGGAATGAGTAGGCTCTCTTCTGGCTCACATGATTCTTCTGTTGCTTCCACTCTTCTGCATCCTCTCTTCTGAGGACCATCTTCTCTTCACAGCTGACAGGTTCCTGGATTTAAACTTCCTGGGGTTTGCTGGCTCCTTGCCAGCTTCTCTCCTCTCCCTTCAGTCCTTTCTCAGTTTTGATCTCTCCTAGCTGGGCCCAACCCTGTGCAGTGTTATAGTCTTTTGGTTGTTTCCATGATGTACGCTTAATACCACCCTGTGGCCACCTCTTCCCAATAATTTTAGAAAAAGGTGTGCCATCGTTCTTGTTCTACATCGTCTCAGTGGTGTCAAGTCTCAAGGAAGGAAGTGTAACGCTCACCTGATTCTCGCAGAGGCGCCGGTCTTGACTGGGCGACTACCGTATCTTCAAAGGTGATGTGTAGCACCCGGTTGGCTCTTTGGGCTGGACCTCTGTGCACTGTATGCCTGACGTGTAGAGTAAGATGTCTTAGGTAAGTGAATGCCGAGCTCTCCATCTGCTTCGGGGCAGGATGCTGTAACCAGTTTCTTCACTGGATAGGTAGCGCAGGCCTCTTGACTTCAGAGGACTGCTGTCCGTCGTTTACTGCACGAACGGTAAGTTTCGAGTCATTCAAATGTCTTTAAAGTCTTTAGTAATGATGTCTCTTGTTTTGCAGGGTTCCGGCGATGGCGGATGACGGGCTGAAGTGAGTTGAAGATGGAGCCCGTGTGATGAATAGAAGCGCCTGGAAGCTCGTAAGTAAGCGCTTGTTGCCTGCTTCACTATGCGCTCTAACTGTCTTTTTATTTTGCAGGTACGAGTTCGGAGCGGCTGCAGGGTGCCGGAATACCCACTGGATTAGATGTGGAAAGGAGTAATGGCATGTGAGTATTAAAGTTCCCCAATGTCTTTAAACGCACCTTGTTTTGTCTTTCAGATGCGGGATGCAGCGCCGAAGGCCTCCGGAGCGTACGAAGAGTAGGTAAGCCTTTGCCTTTCAGATGCCGGAATGCTAACCTGTTCTTTCTTGTCTTTATAGGTGTTGCTGAAGACTGGATTCAGGATGGTAAGCCTTTGCCTTTCAGATGCCGGAATGCTAACCTGTTCTTTCTTGTCTTTATAGGTGTTGCTGAAGACTGGATTCAGGATGGTAAGCCTTTTTCCTTAGGCCCAGGACCGGATGCAGAAGACACGATTAGCGTTCTGCTGCAGAGGTTGCAGAATAACGCAAAGCAAGATTCATCCACCGGGTGTGGTTTAAATAGCCTCCTGTAGTGCTTAGTTGTCTCCTTCCACAGCCACGCCTAAGAGTTCCTGGTAAGAAAAGAGTTCCTGCCTTCCAGAAGAGTTCCAGTGTTCTGAATCTAGGGAGTGGCTCCAGCCCCACCCAACAGGAAAAGTAGTTCCAAACAGAAGAGGATCAGAGGCTCAACTGGCAGGCAAGTAAGCAGCATGGTCTGCTGAAGGTAAGTCCACCCAAGCATTATGAGCCCGGCGCTTCCAGCGCTGGGACTGGGCATATTTATGAGCCTGGTGCCACTGGCGCCAGGACTGGGTCCAAAAGGTCCCAATTGGGACTGGTTGGCACTCGGAACCTGGGTTATGGATCTGCTTCCAAGGGAGTTGGGAAAACCCTGACCTTTTGGAAGCAGAGATCATGACAGTACCCCCCCTCAAGGCCCCTCCCAAACCGGGCTTCTCCGGGGGTTTTGGCTTGTCAGGAAATGTTCGGTGAAATCTTTTGATTAGGCGAGGAGCATGGACATATTCAGCAGGTTCCCAGGATCTCTCTTGGGGGCCGTAGCCTTTCCAGTCAATTAGGTAGAATAGTTTAGATTTGGAGATCTTGGAGTCCAGAATGCTTTTGACTTCAAACTCGAGTTCTCCATCCACTAGGATAGGTTTTGGAGATTTGGTTAGTCGGGTTTGAGGTTGCACGGGTTTTAATAGAGAGACGTGGAAGACCGGATGTATCTTCATGTGCGGGGGCAAGTCCAACTTGACCGCTACTGGGTTTACTATGGTAGTGATGGAATAGGGACCAAGGTATCTTGGGTTGAATGTGCGTGGCCCTTTTAGAGATAGATATTTGGTGGATAACCAGACTTGATCCCCTACTTGATAGTGAGGGGCTTCCTTCCGATGTTGATCTGCTCCTTTCTTGTATTGTTCTTTAGCCCTTTGAAGGTGAGAAACAGCTTCCTTAAAGGCTTGGGTGATTGTAGAATGCAGGTAGTCTACTGCTGGTGTTTCAAGATCTTGGAGGGGATCCAACTCCGAGGTTCGAGGGTGACTGCCGTACAAAAGAAAAAACGGGGTTTTCCCAGTTCCCGAATGGACAGAGTTATTGTAGGCATACTCGGCTATCCAAAGGATATCTTTCCAAGTTTTTTCAGTTTGTTGCAGCATGCAGCGTAAATACTGTTCCAGAGTTTGATTGGTCCTCTCGGTTTGTCCGTCGGTCTGAGGGTGGTGACTGGTCGATAGTCTCACATCAATTTGAGCCGACCGACAGCAACTTCGCCAAAAATGAGAAATAAATTGACTACCTCGATCCGAAATTAGAACCGAAGGAAAACCGTGCAGTCGGACGATGTTTTCGAGAAATTCTCGGGCCAGAGTTGCTGCTGTTGGCAAGCCTTTGAGCGGAATGAAATGCGCCATCTTGGAGAATAAGTCCACGATTACTAGAATCGTATTGTATCCGGAGCATGGAGGTAGATCGGTGATGAAGTCCATAGAAAGCGTATGCCAAGGGCGAGGTGGGATGTCAATAGGGCGTAAGAGGCCTGCTGGTCTTTCCTTTTGACTCTTGTTTTGGGCGCATACTCCACAGGACATTATAAAGTCTCTGATATCTTTTTTCCAAGACGGCCACCAGAAGTAGCGCTTGATCTTTTCTGAGGTCTTGGCTATACCGGGATGACCTTCCATTAAAGAGTCGTGATAACAAGAGATTACTTTTTTCTGTAAATCTGTGCTGGGTAGGTATAATCGTTCTTGGAAATACAATAAGTTGTCCTTTACTGCAAAGTCCTTTCCCTGCAGATGCCAATTCTGTATGTCTGCTGGAGTTACAAGTTGCCTGGCTTTATCCTTAACTTCCTCTATGGATTCTGTGGCGATTACACCCAGAATTCTTTGTTCGGGAATGATTGGTACAGGTTTAGGGTTGACCAAGTGTTCTTCCACTCCCATCCGAGAAAGGGCATCGGCTTTACCGTTCTTTGTACCAGGTCGATAGGTAATTATGAAGTCAAACTCGGCAAAGAATAATGCCCAACGGAGTTGTCTAGAGGATTGGGCTTTTGCGGTCTTCAAATATTGCAGGTTTCGGTGATCCGTAATCACAGTAACGGTGTGTCGGGCCCCCAGCAGATAATGCCGCCAAGCCTTAAAGGCAGACTTGATAGCCAGAAGTTCCTTGTCAGTAATCGTGTAATTGATTTCAGGAGGCGAGAATTTGCGGGACCAAAATGCCACGGGATGCAACTGATTGGTTACCGGGTCCTTTTGTGATAGAACTGCCCCCATGGCAAGGCTTGAAGCATCAGTTTCCACGATGTAGGGGAGTTCGGGGCGAGGGTGTTTTAAGATTGGTGCAGAGATAAATTTAGTCTTCAAATCCTGGAAAGCTTGTTCCGCCTCGGTAGACCATTCAAAACGTTTGTTTTTCTTTAACAAGGCAGTGATGGGCTGGACTATTCGAGAGAATTCGGGGATAAACCTGCGGTAAAAGTTAGCGAAGCCTAACATGCTTTGCACACCTTTTACGGAGGATGGTGATGGCCATTTGAGAACTGCATCGACCTTCTTTGAATCCATACGCACTCCGCCAGGTGATAATATGAATCCCAAGAATTCAACTTCAGTCATGTTGAAAACACATTTTTCCAACTTAGCGAAAAGTTTGTGTTGACGCAATCTTTCGAGGACCATTTTCACGTGTTTCCGATGTTCAGATTCCGATGAAGAATAAACGAGGATGTCGTCAATGTAAACAACAACACATACATCTATGAGCTCTCTGAGGACATCGTTCATAAAATATTGAAAGGCGGCCGGGGCATTGCAAAGTCCGAAGGGCATGACCTGATATTCAAATAGCCCATACTTGGTGCGGAAGGCCGTCTTCCATTCATCGCCCTCTTTTACTCGTACCAAGTGGTAAGCTCCTCTAAGATCCAGCTTTGTATATATGCATGCTTTTCTGACTTGGTCCAGGAGTTCAGGGATCAAAGGTAACGGATATCTATTCTTAACGGTGATCTGGTTCAGGGAGCGATAATTGATACAAGTTCTAAGGTCTCCTTCCTTTTTTGGAACGAAGAACAAAGCTGAAGAAGCAGGGGACTTGGAAGGACGAATAAACCCATTTGCCAGGTATTGATCCAGGTATTGTCGAAGGTGAAGGTTCTCAGGCTCGGTGAGGGCATAAATTCTACTACAAGGAGGAGTAGATCCAGGTATCAGGTCTATCTGGCAGTCATAAGACCTATGAGGAGGTAGAGAGTTAGCCTGATCCTTCCGGAAAACATCTTGGTATTCTAGGTATTCGGGAGGTAACTTGGGAGTCTCTGAAGAAATTGCGGCCAGTGCAACACCAGGTGGAGGGTGACAAGTAGAGACACATTCTGGAAACTGGACCGTTCTTGCTCGCCAATCGATCAGAGGATTGTGTTTCTCTAACCAAGGTATTCCTAGAATAAACTGAAACTGAGGGGCCTTGATCACATCGAACACGATCTTCTCATGGTGTCCATCTTGACTTACTAGCGTCACCTCTTGAGTGGTATGCGTTACTGGCCCGGAGGCTATCTCCGTACCATCCACCGTAGTAATGACGTCCTTTACAGCCTTGGGACAAAGAGTTAGATTCATCCTCAAAATCATTTCATGATCCACATAATTGCCGATGGCACCGCTGTCGACGTAAGCTTCAATTGCATGTAATCGATCCGGATTATCAGGGCTAATGAGGACCATAGGTATCACGAAATGCGAGGTCACGGAACTGGTTTTCACGCTCGGCAAGAGGACCTCTATTCTTGTCGGGCGAGGTCGTTTACCTGCTCAGAGTTTGTAACTTTGGTAACTGCAGCTCCTACTGCCTTCTTGGCAGGTTTCACCGGACAGTCTCGAAGAAAGTGCCCTGAGTTTCCGCAATATAGGCATAATTGCAACTGTTTCCTCCTTTCCCGCTCCCTTTGTGTTAGAGGACCTTTCAGACCCCCTATTTGCATGGGTTCCCCGGAGTCTACTCCTTTGGAAGGAGTTGGCGGTTTGGAAAATACTCGAGCATCAAACTTGGAACGATCGGCCTTCCTGTTCTGCAGCCTGTGATCTATTTGAACGACCAAGTCTATATAATCCGAACAGTCTTGTGGGGGATTCACTACTTGGGCTAAAACGTCTTTGAGCTCTCCACGTAGACCTCTATAAAACAGCGTAATCCTTTTGTCCTCAGGCCATTGAGTTTCCACTATTAGTCTATTGAAAGATGCAATATAAGCCAAAAGGTCTTGATTACCCTGTCGCAACGAAAGAAGCTCATTGTCCCAAGGCCTGCCCCTGTGAATGTCTTGCGAACAGTTTTTCCATACTAAGCTGAAAGGCTTGAAAATCATGGAGAACCGGTTCATCTTGATTAACTAGAGGGATCGACCAGTCTGCTGCATTGCCACTAAGGTACGAAAGTACAAAAGCTACTTTTGCTTGATCAGTTGGAAAGGCTGCTGGCCGGCATAAGAAGTGCAACCGGCACTGATTGATAAATACTGCAAACCTCTTTGGGTCACCAGAAAATCGTTCGGGCGGAGCCAGTGGTACATTCCCAGGTAGGTTGATCTGCACTGGATTCATAGAGGATGTTGAAGGAAGATTTGCCCCTGATGCGGGTAACGGGGTCTGTCCGGCTTGTGACTGTAGCACTTGTCTAGCAAGATTGTCTGTTCTCTCCTTGGAAATAATTAGTTCCCTTCTTAGAGCATTCGTTTCCTGACGAGCTGCATGCACTTCTGCCCTTAGTTCCCCAAGTAACCGGGCTAGGGGGTCAGTATCCGAGGTTTCCATAGCGCCTGGGCGAGAGTTTTGCGGTAGGCTTTGCGTTCTGTAACGCTCACCTGATTCTCGCAGAGGCGCCGGTCTTGACTGGGCGACTACCGTATCTTCAAAGGTGATGTGTAGCACCCGGTTGGCTCTTTGGGCTGGACCTCTGTGCACTGTATGCCTGACGTGTAGAGTAAGATGTCTTAGGTAAGTGAATGCCGAGCTCTCCATCTGCTTCGGGGCAGGATGCTGTAACCAGTTTCTTCACTGGATAGGTAGCGCAGGCCTCTTGACTTCAGAGGACTGCTGTCCGTCGTTTACTGCACGAACGGTAAGTTTCGAGTCATTCAAATGTCTTTAAAGTCTTTAGTAATGATGTCTCTTGTTTTGCAGGGTTCCGGCGATGGCGGATGATGGGCTGAAGTGAGTTGAAGATGGAGCCCGTGTGATGAATAGAAGCGCCTGGAAGCACGTAAGTAAGCGCTTGTTGCCTGCTTCACTATGCGCTCTAACTGTCTTTTTATTTTGCAGGTACGAGTTCGGGGCGGCTGCAGGGTGCCGGAATACCCACTGGATTAGATGTGGAAAGGAGTAATGGCACGTGAGTATTAAAGTTCCCCAATGTCTTTAAACGCACCTTGTTTTGTCTTTCAGATGCGGGATGCAGCGCCGAAGGCCTCCGCAGCGTACGAAGAGTAGGTAAGCCTTTGCCTTTCAGATGCCGGAATGCTAACCTGTTCTTTCTTGTCTTTATAGGAGTTGCTGAAGACTGGATTCAGGATGGTAAGCCTTTGCCTTTCAGATGCCGGAATGCTAACCTGTTCTTTCTTGTCTTTATAGGTGTTGCTGAAGACTGGATTCAGGATGGTAAGCCTTTTTCTTAGGCCCAGGACCGGATGCAGAAGACACGATGAGCGTTCTGCTGCAGAGGTTGCAGAATAACGCAAAGCAAGATTCATCCACCGGGTGTGGTTTAAATAGCCTCCTGTAGTGCTTAGGTGTCTCCTTCCACAGCCACGCCTAAGTAAGAAAAGAGTTCCTGGTAAGAAAAGAGTTCCTGCCTTCCAGAAGAGTTCCAGTGTTCTGAATCTAGGGAGTGGCTCCAGCCCCACCCAACAGGAAAAGTAGTTCCAAACAAAAGAGGATCAGAGGCTCAACTGGCAGGCAAGTAAGCAGCATGGTCTGCTGAAGGTAAGTCCACCCAAGCATTATGAGCCCGGCGCTTCCAGCGCTGGGACTGGGCATATTTATGAGCCTGGTGCCACTGGCGCCAGGACTGGGTCCAAAAGGTCCCAATTGGGACTGGTTGGCACTCGGACCTGGGTTATGGATCTGCTTCCAAGGGAGTTGGGAAAACCCTGACCTTTTGGAAGCAGAGATCATGACAGGAAGTGAGTGAATGTTACGGTAACATACAGTAGTACTTTCAGTTGCACTCTCTGCAGACTTTAGGGTTTTTATGGGTGAAAGGGCAAAAGGGTTAGGTAGTTCCTTCACGGAATGGTGGTCCTTATAACCCATGAGGGGAGTCTTTCCCTGTGAGGTCCCACTTTCCACCACCCCCAGGGAGACTATTCGATAGCAGCCTCACCTCCCTAGCCTCACAGGGAAGGGCCATTGTGATATCATGGGTTCACACACTATATAAATATATATATATAATTAACACTGTATTGTTCTTATATCATGCTTAACGATTCCATCTTCTATTTTGAGAGTCAACTAAATTACTTTTGTCAATCAAATGCTATGCCCAAATGATCTTCCTATCTCACTTTTTTTTCTAATGCTTGTTTATATTTTTAAAATATAATTTCAAAAATATTGTACTGTGACTACTTTACTCACAAAGTATGTTTTTGAATTCCTATCTATGCCTTATTTTTGTCAGATATGCAAAAAAAGATAAATGCAATTATTTGATTCATTCAACAAAACTATTGCTAAAGGCTTGTGGCCTGGTGCATACATGAAAGACTGGGATTCTGCGTTTGATGGCTCGAATGACACAGGCAGGTATGATACATCAGTGAACAATTTACCGGTGCCTCAGGAGAATATACACTGGACTTTTACAGACAGTACCATTACCAGAAAATTATAATTTGTACTTTGTATATACATCACACTTTATTTTGCAAAAACGCATGTTTTTTTCAAATATGTTAAAAGATATATCACTTATAATTTGGAATGGTATACCTTCTAATTACTTCAAGTTAGTAAAACTCAAAACTTGAAATGAAATGAAATGAAATGAAGTAAGCTAACAACTTTGATGTTTTCTCACATGTTCCCAAGCAACATACAACAAGACATAAACGCTAAAGTCGCAATACAAAATACTGTGTACTTACATTCTAAGGGCAATTGCATTTCTTATTGTTTCTTCCCATGTTACTTCTTTGTTTTAAGTACTCTAAATTTCATTTCATTGTATTTCAGAATATACAAGTCTTTGATTAAATGTTAACAATCCTTAAACTTTCACAGTCATAGGAAATCAAAACAATGAAGTAATATGATGACAAGTGAATTAAAGGGTTTTTCCAAGTCATCAAAACCACTAAGTATACTAATAAAAATGGTATGTTATACCAGCAAGATCAGCAAGATCAACAAATGTTATTTGGACTGCTCTGAATACATTACCAATATTAACTGCACGTGATCATAATCTATCCAAACATTTCTCCCTTATCAATGCACTGTTATCATTTTATCCATTAAAACCTCAGGACAAACCCAATGTAATCACCCGCAGGTGATACTCTACCTTGGTAATGGGAGAGAAATCTATTCATACAGTAGAAGGTAGAGAAAATCTATCAACTGCGATTCTCTCTAAGACATTCACAGGGAATTATTTAAAACTTTTCACAATTTATTAAGATTTAGAATCTAAAAAATCTCAAGACTAAGATTACAAATACACAATTCATTGAACTACTCTTAAAAAAATATGAATGAAACATATACAAAGAAGTACAGGTGACAAAACAGTTCTATTGGATAGATAGATAAATGGATGTTATCATACATCTATTTATATCTGGAACAGTATTCTAGGCATAGTAATATGCATCTTCGAATTGTTCTGATTCTTAATAAATCACAATAGACAATTCTAGGTTTTCATTTTCCTAGAGACAACACTCAACATATTTCAGTCCTCTTGAAATGTGTCGCACTTTCATCAGGAGAAGTCACTCAGAGAGTTCTAACTTTTTGCTATTCTTCTTTCACTGAAGCTTTAATCTCTGATAAATAAGAATCGCTGTTGATTGAATCATAAAAACAGGAGTGAGCTAGTTGCTTGAATTCCAATATGTAATATTATATTACTATTTGCTAGATATCAAGGTATATAAATCACTAGGTCTAGCTGGTGGAGTCCAATTTCCAAAATTTCTATGTCCCTTATTGGACTATAATTGTTGTTACTGAAAAGGAAATATTCCTCTTTTGTAGAACCTGTAATTCAAATGTATATATGGAAAGCTTTACTAAGTAGTCCTTAAACAGACCACCATCACAGGGTAGAACGTTTCACTTTGCTTAACAAGTCCCTCCTTAGATCATACTTTCTAGTTTAGTTATATGGAGAGTTCTCTTCAATGGAAACTATCTCTTTTCACAGTACTTTTTCTTGAATGTTTTCTTATGTCTTACCTCTATCTTTAGTTAGAAGTTATCAAGGGTTCGGAATTATCTGCATCAATTTCCAATACGGTATAGTAGACTTAAAATACAGCTGCCCCTCTATTATTTCATCTGTAAGGTGTCCTATATAGGGATGAGAGAGCCAGCCTGTTTTTAATATCACTTCTAAGTATAACTCAGGCATTGCTTGATCCTGTATAGACTCTGTTAGAATCCTTCCTTCATTTGCAGTTTATTTCTTTTAGTAGTTAGTTAACGTAATCTTCATTTCTGTTTTTTTATGGCAGGCTTTATACCTTTAAGGTGTTGGTAACTCTGTAATGACAATGTTGTTCGATTTTATTGTGGCTCAACGCAAATAATGCAAAGACCTCTCAAGAGCGTCTCTGACTGGCTCAGTAATCACATTTATGCAGCGTTTACTTACCGATTCGAAAAAACTCGGCTCTTTCAATTCAGCCTGACGTCTCGGAATCCTTTCACGGTTTAATTGTTAATTCTCCAAAACCCTTCGCAATGAAGTGTCATTTCTACGGCACTCGGGACCAGTCTTGGTGCCATCCTGGAGAGCCTTTTATAGCCTTGATATAGTCCATTAGTAGTTCAATGAATTTATGTGTATTTGTGTCACGATTAAACCGTGGAAGATATGGAATAAATGGCGGCTTCATTAGGCCACCGCGGAATCAGAAGCAGCATTCTAGTGTTCAACGTGCCTTTGTTTACATAGGCTGACACGCCCCCTTACCAGACGCGCTGCAACTCTTTCGAACTGCCCGCGTCTGACCGCCATGTGCTTCCTCCGTGTGGTTTTTTCTCCGTCCCTACGCTTTAACCCTCGTACCCTACCTTTCTTCTTTCCTTGCCTCAGTTTTGCCTTTTCCCCGTTCCGGTCAAGTTTATTTGCTCTATTCCTTTTTCCTTCTTACGGTTGCGTCCTTCCGCGTACCGTGTTCGCCTCTCTCTCTCTTTCCCTTCTCGCTGTTTGCCTGCTTTGCACGCCAGCGTATCCTTCCTCCTTCGTTCCGAGCTTTCAGGTGTTTATTTCCCTTCCGTTCTTCTTTTCTCTACTTCCTCCACTCTTACACCTTGCTGGCTTTGCCTTGGATAATGTCTTTCTCTCTCTCTTACCTTCCTATCGTCCACCTTTTCTGTTAGCCGTCGCTTTCGAGCTCCCCTTTTCTTACCTGCATAGGAGGCGTTCCAGTTCACCCTGGTTGGAACCTACCTTCAGAACCTATTGGACTCCGTGCTCTCTGGATTGTGTCCCTTCCAGGAGACACAGTCATTACTCCATTACGCCGTAGCTGTCCTGGTCCCACTGCCTACTCCGGTTAAGGATTTGGACATTTCTTCCAAAGCAAGACCTACATCTGCATGCTGATTCCGCTCAGGGTTTTTTGCGCCTTACCAGGCTTTTTCCCTGAATTTGGGGGCAAGCTCCCTTGGGTCCGCCTGACGATTCTCAAATCATTGTCAAGGTGGCCTCAGATGGAGAGCGTCCTTTTCTCTACGACAGAAGGAAGGGAAAGAAGGCGGAGAAGAGTGAAGAAGTACACAGAAAAGAAAGAAGGAGAGTCAGAGAGTCTACCATAATTCTTACGTCGGAGGTTACAGGTGAGGAGAAACAGGGGGAGGCTTTTTCAGACTCTGATAGCTTAAAACCCATGGCGTCCCTTGAACAATTCCAAGAGATGGTCAACGCCATCCATGGTCTTCAGGCAGAAGTCCAGAATCTACGCGCCGAGAATCAAACCCTAAAACAGATAGTCGTCAGAGAAGAGACTCGTGGCGATCTGCCCCCCCTCATGTTTTCATTTGGGAAGTATGAAGGGGATCCCAAGACGTTGATGGAGTTCTTGGATTCTTGCACAGTGTATTTCACCTTTCGCCCCAAGGCTTATGAATCTGACCGATCCAAGGTGGGGTTTATAGTCACTAACTTGATGGTAAATGCCCTGGCTTGGGCTACTCCTCTAATCACTCAAGAAGACCCAGCCATTAATGACTATTCCCAGTTTACTCAACTTTTAAGGTCCAGGTTCGGGCGAGCAGAGGTCCAATACTCTGCCTATGAGGCACTACTTGATATCAGACAGGGGTCACAGGATGTCCAAACTTATGCCTCCTCATTCAGTAGATTGGCCACAGAAGCAGCCTGGCCAGATTCTGCTCAACAGACCCTATTTCGCCGTGGTTTACATGAAGAATTGAAGGATGAACTTGCAAGAATGGCCCGACCTGATTCCTTCAGAGACTTGGTTACGCTTACCCTTCAGTTAGAATACCGCCTGCAGGAGAGAAGACAGGAAAGACGAAGGACTAAGATTCTTTTTCCCTCCAGAATGACACCTATGAGCCCTACTGGGAAGACTCAACCAGAAGAACCCATGCAAATAGGGGCCGCAAGAGGTCCTTTAACTCCAGATGAACGACAACGCTGTAAGAATCTGGGGCTCTGCATGTACTGCGGATCCTCTAAACACCTGCTTCGAAATTGTCCCGAAGTTCCGCCCAGACGGTCGGGAAACGGATCTCCCCAGTCCTGAGCAGGGAAAGGATCCGGGCTGGAAGGACTAGTCCCTGCCGATGTAGCCAAGAGGGCGTACCTACCGACGACCATCGCCTAATGGTTTTTTCGATCACTTTGACCTTTGGAGCTGACCCTCCGGTTGAGACACTCGCAATGTTAGACTGCGGAGCCGCTGGTAACTTTATGGACACTCATTGGGCTTTGGAACACCGTATTCCTCTGCTGTTCAAGGAAAACCCCATCCCTGTTGAAGGGGTTGATGGCAACCCGCTATCCTCTGGACCTGTCTCCCAAGAGACCGATATGGGTCAGATGTCTCTTTTGCAACATCAAGAACAACTCTCTTTCGACATCATCAGGGCAGCTCATTTTCCCGTGATATTGGGAATCCCGTGGTTATGTCGCCACAATCCTCAGATTGATTGGTCTGCTAATACCATCCAATTCGCTTCCACCTATTGTACCCAGCATTGTCTCCCCTTGGCTCACCCAGCTTCTGCAGCGAGCCTCTCAATACCCGTATCAACCTCAGAGGTGCAGTCGATTCCCCCTTATTACCATCAGTTTATAGACATTTTTGAAGACAGATTACCTCGCTCCTTGCCTCCTCACCGGTCAGAAGACTGCAATATTGATCTGAGACCGGGAACTTCAGTACCGTTTGGCCGTATGTATCCAATGTCTCTCCCAGAAAGAAGAGCGCGCAGGGAGTATCTCGATGCCAATCTGCAGAATGGACTTATTCAAGAATCTCATTCCTCGGCGGGGGCGTCCATGTTTTTTATACCCAAAAAGGGAACCACTGAGTTGAGGCCTTGTATTGACTACCGTGGCCTCAATAGCATGACCATCCGAGACCGCTATCCCATGCCCTTAATAAAGGAGGTGTTGGAGGCGGTTAAGGGAGCCAAGATCTTTACTAAACTTGATCTACGCGGGGCATATCATCTGTTGAGAATCCGAGAGGGCGACGAATGGAAGACGGCCTTCCGCACTCCACTTGGGCACTTCGAGTATAGAGTGATGCCCTTTGGTTTGGTTAATGCCCCAGCAATATTTCAACGTTTTGTTGACAAGATATTCTCAGACTTGTTGTATTCGTCGGTAGTGGTATACTTGGATGATATTTTGATCTTCTCCTCCACTCCAGCTGAACACAGAAGACATGTCACGGAAGTATTACAAAGATTAAGGGACCATCAGTTGTTGGTGAAAACCGAGAAATGTGTCTTCGAAGTGTCTTCCATCTCTTATTTGGGCTTTATCCTCTCCCGGGAAGGGGTACAGATGGATCCAGAAAAGGTTAAGGCAGTGCTGCAATGGCCTATTCCAAGGACCGTGAAGGACATCCAACGGTTCTTAGGTCTCGCTAACTTTTATAGAAGGTTTATTTCTAACTTCTCCGAAAAGGTACTTCCCATTACTCAGTTGCTAAAGAAGGGAAGAAGGTTTGAATGGGATCAGGCAGCTGATCAAGCCTTTCAACAGCTCAAGGAATCTTTTACCACAGCTCCAATTTTGATCCAACCTAATCAATCCTTACCTTTTATTGTTGAGACTACGACAGAAGGAAGGGAAAGAAGGCGGAGAAGAGTGAAGAAGTACACAGAAAAGAAAGAAGGAGAGTCAGAGAGTCTACCATAATTCTTACGTCGGAGGTCACAGGTGAGGAGACACAGGGGGAGGCTTCTTCAGACTCTGATAATTTGTAATCTCAGTCTTGAGATTATTTACATTCTAAATCTTAATAAATTGTGAGCATTTTTAAATAATTCCCTGTGAATGTCTTAGAGAGAATCGCAGTTGATAGAGGTTCGTCAGCGACCGGCAAAAGATCACCACTGACAGATGGGTGCTGGACTCTCTCGCCCAGGGGCACACCCTGGAGTTCCAACGCAGGTGTCATCGTATTCCTCCGGTTCCCCGTCAGGAGCAGAACATCCCTCAGCTTCTGGAAGAGGTACGAGCCATGCTACGAAAAGGGGCGATAGAGCTAGTTCCCCAATGGCTCTGGGGCTCCGGGGTCTATTCCAGATACTTTCTAGTCAGAAAGAAGACAGGTGCCTGGAAACCTATCCTAGACTTACGACGTCTGAACAAATACTTAAGTCCCATAAATTCAGCAGGGTCACGTTGCAGCACATGTTCAGCCAACTGGAGAAGTAGGATTTCTTGATGTCGTTGGACCTGGAGGATGCGTATTTCCACGTCCCCATTCACAAGAAACTTCTGACATTTCTATGCTTTATGGTCCAGTGCAAGCAACACCAGTTCAAGGCCCTGCCATTTGGCTTGAAGTCGGCCCCAAGAGTGTTCACAAAATCCCTGGCACTGGTGGTGGCCCATCTACTTCTACATTGCATACATGTATACCCATACTTAGACAACTGGCTGATACGCGCCCACTTGCGGGAGCTGGCCGATGAACACACGAACGCGACCATCCGACTATTGATGGATCTGGGATTCTCCATCAACAATACCAGGTCCTGCTTAACGCCATCGCAGAACGTGCTGTTCCTCAGCGCCAGACTCAACATGTTGTCTTGTCTGGTGTTGCCCTTGGATGAGAGGCTAGCAGCCATTCAAGGAAAGGTGCAAATGACTGTTGTCGGTGAAGACAGCCATGGTGCGGGCCATCAAGTCGTTGGGCATGATGTCATCCTGCATCCACCTCGTCCGTCTCTGCAGGTTGCAGATGCGACCCCTACAAGAATTCCTGGATGTCCGTTTGTTACGGGTGTCTGGAAGTTTCACAGACAAGATCCCTCTCAACGAGGAGTTCCGACGGACGATAGAGTGGTGGGGGGTCCGTTCTCACATTGGCCAAGGCACAGGATTTCAAACTCCCCCATACCCGGAAGCGGTCACCATCAATGCCTCCCTGGAAGTGAGGAGAGTGCCCACCGGACGTCAACACGCCAGAGGCCTGTGGCTGCCGTACGAGAAGGATCTACATATCAACATCCTGGAGCTATGGTGGTGTTCTGTGCCCTCAAGTCGTTCCTACTGTCTCTGAAAGGCAAGGTGGTGAGGATCTTTACAGACAACACCACCACCATGTTCTACATCAGGAAGCAGAGGGGCACTCAATCTGAGACCCTCTCCAAGGAGGCCGAGGACTTGTGGCACTGGGCTGTCGGACAGGGGATGTTCCTCGTCCCTTTTCACCTGGTGGAAGTCAAGATCACCATTGCTGTCTCCTTCAGCAAGGAAACTGCGCTCCTGCCACGAGTGGGAACTTTGTCAGGATCAGGTGGACAGCCTGTTCGTCGAATGAGGCAGATCCCAGATCGATCTGTTTGCGACTGCAGCGAACTCCAAATGCCAGAGGTTTGCCAGCAGGTTCCATTAGCCAAGGAGCTTGGGGATGTGTTATCTTTCCCATGGCAAGGACTGTTTCTGTATGCGTTCCCTCCGTTCCCTCTCCTGCTACGAGTCATCCACACACTCAGACAGTGCCAATGCAAGATGATACTCATTGCCCTGGCGTGGTCGAGGCAGATATGGCATCCAGATCTTCTCAGCCTATCAGCGACACCTCCAGTCATGTTGCCGGTGGTTCTGGATCTTCTCACCAGGGAGGGAGGCGCAATCCTTCATCACAACCCAGGATCGCTGAACCTGAAGGCTTTGCTCCTGCAGCATTAGAGTTTGGAGGTTATGAGTTGCCAGCGGACTGCAGGGACATCCTTGCCAATGCCAGGGTGTTGTCGACTTTGAAGTGCTACGGCCATAATTGGAAGCGTTTTGCTACGTGGTGCAGGTCGCAGAAGATTTCCTCTCTGAGGGGCACTGCTCACGCATCCATCTAGGTGGTCCCACAGACTCGTCAAGGAGTTTCTCAAAGGCCTTTTCCAATCCTTCCCGCTCGTGAAAGCTCCTGCCCTGGCATGGGAACTCAACTGGGTTCTGACGAGGCTCATGGGGGTTCCCTTCGAGCCTATGCATCAGTCCCCACTCAAGTGTCTCTTGTGGAAGACGGCTTTCCTTGTGGCCATCACATCTGCTAGACCTGTAGGTGAGATCCAGGCCGTATCCTGCAAGCAACTGTGCCTGATCTTCCAAGAATCAAGGGTGGTACTGCGTATGCACCCCTCTTTCATGCTGAAAGTTCCATCAGAATTCCACCTCAACGTCTTTGGTGTTGCCTGTTTTCTTCCGGAAACCTTTGTCAACAGCGGAGAGGGTCTTGCATTCCCTGGATGTTGCTTGTGCCTTGAAGTTCTAAGTGATGCGTACAAAGAGTTTTCTGAAGACTTCTCAATGTTTTGCAAACTTTGGTCCTAAGAACCATGGGAAGGCCTTGTTCAAGGCTTCCATTTCAAGGTGGCTCACCGGCTGCATCATGCACTACAATCTGTTGTCGAACTGACTGCTGCCTGGCCGTCCGAGAGCCCACTCCACCAGAGTGATTGCTGCAACGATGGTGTTCCTTTCTGGTGTGCCCCTGTTAGACATCTGCGGGGCTGCAACGTGGAGGTCCATGCACACCTTCAAGAAGTTTTACTGCATTGACAGGGATTCCAGGGAGGAGTCCAGAGTCGGTCAAGCAGTGCTACGCAACCTGTTTGCTTGAGGTGGGTCTGTGCCCATTGCTTCTGTTGAGCCTAGCCACCTCTCGTGGTTGTGTAATGTTGTACTGCTGGAGAAGGTTTAAGTTACTTACCTGTAACTATTGTTCTCCAGCATGGGCCTGGCATGGATTCATATGCGAATGCTCCCTCCGGCTCCTCTGTAGGTCTTCTTGGTCATACTGCCACTTTACGTGCTTACCAAATCTGGAGATGGCTGCCAGAGGCAGGGCTTAGGTAGAGGGCTGTCATTGGATGGGGCAGTATGGCCCAGAGGACAGTGGTTGGCTCAGAGGAAAAATACATTTTTAAAGCGAAAGTGAAACTGTTTTTTCTTTTACCGAGGATTCCCAGCCTGATGACGTGGAATGTTCTTGAGTATGTGAATCCATGCCGCACCCATGCTGGAGAACAATAGTTACAGTTAAGTAACTTAAACCTTCCTTCGATGTTCATATATTCCACCTATCTAATCAGTAATAAGGGCCAGCAATACCCTATCCCGATGTGCCTTAGGATGTGCTAGATGTGAGGACAGCCAAGAGATATATATGAAACATTAAAATCATCATTTTCTTAATCCTTAGTGTAAAATCTTGGATCTACGTGAACATTTTTAATAAAAATACAGACTCTGAAAAGGCAGAGTTTTCTTTATTCGAATGTGTCTACTTTTGTGCACTCTTTTTTTAAAAGACAAAATACAGGCGGAGACCCCCTGCATGCCCCGCAACATCTCACCTATCTTAATCTATTACCTTACCTCACCCCCTAGCTATTTATTTGCAAGAAAAAGGTCAAACAATTTGAAATGTTTGGGCATTACCTAAAATCTGTGCTGCAGACAATGAGATAATGCCAGGTTGTAATGTTATATAGGATCAGGTGCTCCAATTCCCTTTATATTGCCATTGTGAGGTGCATATGACTGATGTGCCTATGAAGACATGCATGTCCTCGTCTAGATTATGTCATCTAGGGTTTTTGTTGTAGAGGACTATAATATATCTCGACTCCTTTTGTCGCAAGATTTATTCTTTTTTTCCACCTCTGAGGTATGTCTCTACTTGGTCTATCACAAAATATTTCAGTGAGTGGGCCCCCTTATGTACATCTACAAAGTGTTTTGCGAATGCACAGGAAAAATCCTTATTTTTAATGGCACTTAGGTGTAAGATCCTAACTTTCACTGCATGTATCGTGCTTCCTACGTACCATTTCTCACAGCTACAGTTTAGGATATGTATGACTTATGTTTAATTACGGGAACCTTTTTGTTGGTAGGAGGGTTAACATATTCTTTAAAATTCATGCCGATCTTGCATGCCTTGCCTTTCGTGCATCTAGTGAGACCACCTTTCTTGTAGTTAGCCAACTGCTACTTTGTATTTGTTTCTTTAGCTCAAAATGGATACAAAAAGATCTTATGAATGGAGGTTTCTTTGTCACCTATTTGTGTATTGATATCTGTATCATTTGCTAGGATTTTCCAATGTTTAGTCAATATTTCCTGTCCATCTGTGATTTATCCAAAAAAGTAGTGATACATCTTGTTTGTGTAGATTCTTTCTGGGCTGTCTTTTCTACTAGAAGATCTTGTATTTTACGTTCTGATGCTTTTTCAAAGGCTGAGTTCACTATACACATAGGGTACTTTCTTTCCTTAAGCCTGTTTGGCTGAATGGTGCAAGGTTTTAATGTATTGAGACTCTTGTGAAAGGTTGCTCTTAAACTGATAAATTCACTGTATGGTATGCTCCATTTTAGTTCATTTGTACGTGAGTGTAACACTCACCTGATATCCACGGGGACGCCACTCAGCCGATCTGGACTTCTGACCACTTCGAACCCTTCCCTGGACTTGCTCAACCAAGCACTGGGCCTGAAACATAGTATTATCAGAGGTCAATTCCCTATTGGTCTTGCTTGTCTAGCCCCCCTTTTCTTCCCTGGGTCCCAACCTTCCCCCGGACCTCTCCTCACCTTGTTTTTTGATGTGGGGTGCTCTCCGTCCTTCCTTCGATGCAGGGGTGCGTTGGGTGATGCGGGCTGGAGGGTGCCTAGTTGCTTCACTGGCACGGGCCCGGCGGACGGGGCTTGCTGCGGCTTCAGCCCGATCGTTAATTTGAATGAGCCTTACAAAAGTTCTGATGGCTATAGTCCCTTTAATACTGTGTCTTTCTTTCCTTAGGTGATGGAGGTCTTGAGGATGGTGATGTGCTGCTGAAGTAGGAATGCGGAGCGTGATGCTTATTGGCTTCCTTAGCACTAACCAATGTTCGTCTTTTCCGTGTCCTTTTAGGTGCCGCAGTAACCCAGCATGGAAGCGAGCTGAGGAGATGAGCGGCGCCTCTTAAATGTTTTGGGTTAACCTGATGTGTCTTTTCCCCTTTTTCAGATCGGTGGGATACTCCGGAGCAGAAGTAGTCTGATCAACGGGAGTTCAGGTAAAGATGAAACTCTATTTGCAAATTCGAGAGAGCTAAGTATTGCAGAATGCTTATTAACATATTTTCTTCTATTCTTCTCCCCTTTGGTAGGGCGCGGCGTGCCAAGATGGAGATGACTCTGCCGTAGGAATCCGCAAGACTGGGAAGAGCTGGACAGAAGTTGGATTCTCTTCGAGGTGAGTATTGGCAACGGAGTTCTTATTCTTGCAGATGAGCTGGCGCTGAAGAAAGAAGTGGGCCTCTTCAGGAGACCCGAGCACGGTGAGTGTCACGCTGCAGGTACAGAGAAACGCAAAGCATGTTTCTCAGGCCGGGTGTGGTTTAAATAGTCTGTAGGTATCCCAGGTATCCCTGGGTTGAGCCACACCCGAAAGACTAGATCGCTCATCCAGTTCAAGGAACTGAATTACATGGGGGCATCCATTGCCCCATAATACATTGCAAGTCCAATACTAAGTGGATCTCAGGACTGTGTGTGAGCTTGGTGCCAAAGGCGCCAAGTCTGAGTTACAAGTATGTGTCTGGGGAGATGGAGAGGCCCTTAGGGGCCGACTAGGTGGCCGTGACCTGGCTCCAGCCTTATATGCCGGGGGGCTGGGGGCAGGAATCGTGAGAGTGAGCTGTCTGCAGGTAGTACTGCATGGGTACTGGTTTGCTTCCTATGTGTTGTACTCTGTATGTGTCCGTTTTCTATAATTATATATAATATCTGTCTTACTATGTTCTGTAAATTTCAGACCACATGAGTAACTATTGATTTTTATTACAAGTCCATCCATTCCTGTGTGACACCTTACCATATCATAACAAGATTGTCTATGTACCTACACCACAGTATGATCTTATCAGCGTATACATGAAATTCCTCTGAAATTAGTATTTCTGGTTCCCACATGCCCATGTTTGGGTGTGCTTAGATGGAGCAAAAGTAGTGCCCATTGCTGTACCACATGTTTGGAGGTAATATGTGTTGTTAAATAGGAAAACATTAAGTTCCAAAGAGAATCTGAGAATCTCTACAATCGTTTGGGAATGTTCCTTGTAGCTAACAGATTTCATGGATAGAAAATACCTCACAGCTTCTATGCCCATGTCATGTTGTATACTTTTATACAGGGAGACAGCATCCAAAGTTGTAAGAATATATGTGTTTTTCCAAGGTATACAAGAGATGGTGTATGTATATATTACACGGCCTGCGGTAGCGGTCGTGTAGTTATGGTTAAGTTGCTCAACTGATAGGAAGAACACTTTTTGGGCATTTTATAACTTCGCTCCCCCTGTCCGAATCCTTACCAACCTTGCAAAAAAAGTATATGGCCCGCTCTGAATTGTTTTCGTAAGTTTGGTGAGGTTTGGTGAAGGGGGGAAAAGTTATAGGGGGGGTCCCAAATTTATTTCTTTTTCCATAGACGCAATGGAAAATAATTTTTGCTCACGTCTACAGCCTAAACCGCTGGACAGATTTTCATCAAATGTGTGGCAGGAGCGGCGGCCTGCTCCCGAAAGCGTGCTTTTGTAAGTATGGTGTAAATCTGTCCAGTAGTTTTCCGTTTTCCTTAAAACAGGCTAAAAGCAGATAAAAGAAAGTTAGTGATATTTGGGTTCAGTCCGCGGACCCACATCACTGTTCGGTCCTTAGACGGCGTCCGATTGGCCTAGAGGGCGACGTGATGTCTCCGGACATCGGACACGCCCACTGATTGGTTGGTGAAAAGCCCGAAGTGCACCAGATGTTTGGAAATGTCCGCCATGTTGGATTTGCGACTGGGATCTGCGGACATCGCGGTAAAAACATATAAAAAAAACACAACATTGCATTTGTCAAACTTATCAAACAATCTTTGGGGAGGTGAGGGGTGATGAGGATGGGATATGGCTGTAAGAAGCCAACAAATTGGTGTTTTTTATCCCCGAAGTCCACGAACAGTCCGGATGTTCCGGGTACAGTCTTGTGATGTTAGGGAACACTTCAGATGTTCGGGGACATCTATGCCTGTTTCTGCAATAGAGGGTTGGTGAAAAGTAGTTTTTGGATAACTTAAAACTTTGGCGCCACTCAATGAAACTGCATGGAGTTTTGGAATTCTATTTTGGACCGGATTCTGAATGGTTTTGGTTTTGCAAAGGATGGTGGGATTCAGTTAAGAGGGGGCAAAATTAGAGGGGGTCCCAAAATATTGTAAAGGCTTATAAATGTGGTGCCATTTCACAAATCTACACAAAAGTTTGCAAAAACATTTTAGATCTAGATATGAATATTTTCATAAAGTTTGGTGGGACGTTATCAAGATGGGCGCTAAATTAGGGAGGGACTCAACATTTTTAAATGGCTTATACCTTTGTTGCCATTTGACAAATGCAGATAAAAGATTCCAGAATGATTATAGACCCAACCTTCAATGTTTGTGTAAAGTCTGAATGGGTTTTGTCAAGTAGGGGCTAAACTATATGACGATTGTATGTACATGCATTTTTAACACTTTAGAAAAAATAAAACGTGTGCGAATTTTCAGCAAACTCATGTAAGGAGCATTGGCAAAGACCTTAAAGCATGGTTTTGCAAATGTGCCTGTGTTTTATTTTTTGACAAGTGTCATAATGTAGGTACAAAAAATAGTGATATACTTTTGGTGACTGAGGTATAGCCTGTGGCCATGGGCAGTGGCCAGATTGTCCCGGTCATGGCATAAGGTCATGACCCAGACAATCTGGCTACTGGCCACGACCACGAGGGATGACAAATGGGGTTAAAGTGGCCATGTCCACCTGCGACCGGCTATGTGGTAAAGTTATTCGAAAGCGGGATAGGTTTGAAAGGGAACAAAATTGTGCTCGTGGTAATATGGCTATAGGGTTCTCTCTTCACCTTCTGCAGGCTGCCATGGAAAGGGAAGAGGGGCTCTGTACGGAGTCCCGCCTTCCCTTTCATGGTGGCCATCTTGGAAAAGAATTTTCCTTCCTACAGTGGGACGCCGCAGGCGTCCAGGTGTAGGAAGAAAAATCCTTTATTTTTTTTAGCACCCCGGGTTACCGCTTTGGGCACACGGGGTGCTAATGGTCTTCATATCCCATTGCAGGGGCTGGAATGGGGGGATAACGGTCAAAGGTCTTCATTACCTGCCCTCGCTTCACTTGGGCCGATAAGTTGAGCTGCCGGGCTGTTATCCTCTGTTCCAGTCCCTAGAACAGGGGATGAATGCCACATTTTTCCATTTGCATAACACAAAATGCTAATGGAAATGTTGGAAAATCTTATCGAGTGTATGTACTTTACTGAGAAATATAAAGTAGATGGAGTCTATAAGATTTTTTTTTTTAGTTCTATTTTTTTAACTGTGAAAGGTGGTTCTTATAGGAACCTTCTTTTTGTTGTTGTTTGATGTATTTGTTTTTTTTGCAGGAGAGGTATGAACGTAAGGTGGGGAGGGAAATGAGGGAAGAAGCACCAAGCACTAATATGGAGGGTCAGGTGGACAGGGGAAGATGTTGCACGTGTGTTACTTCTATGGTAAGGGCAGTGTTTCTCATGCTCCTTGATTACAGCATCCAAAGCACTTCGAAATTGCTTCCCCCTGCAGAGTGTGTTGTTGGAGTATATACAGATGACTGTTGTCTTCGAAAGATATGGATCAACAGCCTCTTTTATTGCTTGCAAGATAGCTGGTGGGCTTTTGTGTCCCACAGAAGTAGGCTGTGTGGTTACAGTATTGGTTGAGGAAGATGATGTGGAGGAAGACAGCCTACTACTTGCTGAGAAAGGAACAAACTTTCTGAGAGCATTGCGGTGGTTGGATCTGGTGTGGCGGTGCATGGAGGTGGTCCCTTAGGAGTACTGTCCAGGTAGTCCACGACTGAGTACAAAGGCACTCAGTGCATTTCACTTTAGTAGCTTTAGCCTTTGGTACATTCCCAACAGTGGTAAAGAACTGCCACACCCATGATTCTCTCTGGGTGCTAGAGGTAGGCATTTCCTCTATCTCATGTTCTTGGTCGTCTTCTTTGTCTTTGGAAGTACTGTGCTTTTTTTGTTGTATAGGTCCTCCAGCTGGTGGTGGTGGCGGCTCTTGGGGAGGAGGGATGGCAATAGCTGATGTCATTTGTAAGATAAATAGCAGTTTTGCTAATATTCTTCTAAATATGTGCTTTGTACTAGATTGTTAATGGATAATGAGTAAGGTTTGGTGTAGGAACTGTGCAAGGGTACTTTTTGAGCTTGAAAGTTCTGAGATCGGTAGAAAATGCAGTTCCGAACTGTCCTCGAAGCACGGACCCGATCGCAAAGTGCAGACGCTTTTGCGGACACGTCATCATGCTGCGCGCAAGTGCATGGTCACATGGCACGGTCCGGAAGGTCTGCGATGACGTCAGACATTCACGGATGTCAACGGACACAAAAACAGTGGAAAAAGTTGCAAAAAATGTATAGAAGTGTTAAAAATTATGCTAGAAGGTGGGAAATGGCAGAGTTTTAAGGTGAAACTTTGTAAATTGGACAAAAAATGTGTTATGTTGGTGTAAATATGATATTAGTAAGTTGTCGGAAAATAACATGCACTGGTAAAAACCCATGAAATTCACTGAGAAAACGTTAAAGGGACATTATGGTTAAGTTGCACTAATAAAAACCTATGAAATTCAATGAAAAAACATTGTTAAAGGGATGTTATGGTTACAAGTAAAACTGAAAAACCTCAGAAATTCGCCAGTTATGGTCAGCTAAGCAACCAGTACTTGTGCAACCACCGTGCACCAGGACATCAAAGATGACATCACAAATGCCATCGATGATATCACTGATGATATCACTTGTGAAATTAATTTTGATGAAAAATCCCTGCAAGGGGTGTTCTTTATAATGTTGGTAACAAGATGTCAGGGGTGATCGGGAGACCTATTATGAACTACTTAATCTATTAAAGAATGTACTCATCTAAACAACATTGTATTGGAATGTCGTTGTTAATACAGGAACCTAATCATACATACACATAGGCAAGGGCTGCAGCATGCACCATAGAAGTACAACATGTATAATGTTGTAATTTTGGATAGTACAATAATGAATGCTACATTATCAGAGTTTTGAGTAATGTTATACATGTACTAATTAGCTAACAATTCGAGACTTACTACACACTTGTGCTAGTACAAACAATACACATGAAGACCCACAATGCATACAAATCAGAGGCACATACAGGGGAACTAAAGTAAGGAAGAAAGAAACCACAACTTCAGAAAATGTTAATAACATTAAAGTTTATCTTCATGTATACAAATGAATTGTGTGTTTGAGTCCTGCTTATTGCCCCATGTATGTGCACCATGAGCTGAGACCAAACCCTAAGGAAAGTGCTTTAAGAAAATATAACAAGATTAACATCTAGATATATGGCACCTTTTGAATTTTTATATTCTGACTCTCAGTGAACAAAACTACCTGGCCTAGGTATGTCAGTGAACAGAAACAAGTGGCCTAGATATGTAATGTCATCACTAATGTCATCAATGACATTTGTGATGTCATCTTTGATGTCCTGGGTGTTAGTCTTAGCAGTGCACAGTGATGGTGGTGGTGCGAGTTATGGTTGCTTAGCTTACCTTAACTGTTGAATTTCTGAGGTTTTTTCGGTTTTACCTGTAACCATAACGTCCTTTTAACAAAGTTTTTTAGTGAATTTCATAGGTTTTTATTAGTGCAACTTCACCATAATGTCCCTTTAACAAAGTTTTTTCAGTGAATGTATATGTGCGTATATATATATATATATATATATATATATATATATATATATATACCACACAAAGGAGGAAAACGCCACAGGCGAAGAAAAGCACTCTGAGTCAATGCACTCATCCCAGGTAGTAAAAAAAGAAAATAGAACAGCTTAACGTCGTAATGACAAGAATTTATTAATTAAAAAAAGCCTCATGCAAAAAATGACAATAGCAAATGCAGGACACCAATAAGAAGGAAGTCCTGTGCGACGCTTTTGGCGCTGTACTAAGTGCTTGTTTACATACAGGGGACGGGACAGACCGGGGCTTAAAAGCATACTTGTAGTCCTTTCACTGTGTTCATTAGTAGTCTAGAGCCTAGTACTGGCTGAGTAACTCGCATGGCAGACATGTTTCAATGAGGTGCATAGTCAGCCACTACATACAACAGCAACACCATACCAAAGAATAGAAAGTACACTTAGAATACAGCCCTCAGCAAAACACAGCGAAAGTGACTAAAATGCCAGATGGATGGCACTTGAGCAAAGGAACACTTGAAAAGACGGGTCAGAATGAAGACAAGAGAAAACCCACAGTGGTATATTCTCTATGGTCAAAAAAAGTATACATTTAATACATAGCAAGGTCAAGCATTGCTGGCTAATGGAACCAGAAATGTAACTGTGTCTGTGGACAAAGGGGGTTATAAAGTGCATGTGCAAATGGTACACATCAATGATGAAATGCATTAAATAGATTGCCAAAAGTTAACAACAATAATAAAGTGCTAGTGCTAGCACCTATTACAATGCCTATGCAAACGCCGACCAAAATGATACAGTGATTAGTGCAAAACAGCGAAGTAAAGTGCAAGTGCATAGTAGTAATACTGAAGCAAAAATTGCATGATCTCAAATTGAAAAGGCTAAAAGCTACATTGACAATGAATGCAAAAACCAACATGAATGATACATGGATTTGGTGCTTAAATAAGCAAGGTAAAACAAAAATTCATCAAAAAATATTCCACTATAAAAGCCCCAATGCGATATAGCCAGACAAACAGCATAGACAATACAGACACCAGGATACCAGTGGGCAGAATCACAGAAACCCATTATGCGTGACCAATGGGTTTGATCAACACCCCCACAAAACTAATCCTCCCTGAAGATATAGTGCTCCCAATACAGCCTACGTTGTCTACCACCCCAATATCAACATGCATATACACTCAAAACCCAACATATCATGCCAAATACAACAAAGCGGAAACCAAATACAATGAAGGAAGCCTATTAGAAGCAGAAATTCTGCAACCAGTAAACAGCAGAAAAATACACACCATGTCAAATGCAACAAACATAAAATCACACACACAAGAAAAATAGGAGAAAAGAAAAATAACCTGTAAAGTGAAATACATCAATTGATTATAATCCCAAAAAAGTATACAGTTCCTCATCAACATTATGCCCCCTGGGCACCTTGGTGTTAAAATCAAGAATATACTTTGTTTCCAGCTGTTGCAATTTTAAGACACGATCTCCCACTCTGGGATGTTTAGAAACGTGTGCCACTGCGAAGAAAGTCAATGTCATGTTCTTCCTTGAAATGTTTTGCCATGGGGTATGATGGATCCAAGTTTTTTATAGCCCTTAAATGTTGAAATATTCTTAAGCTTACAGGTAGTACTTCCCACATACCATTTCTGACACGGGCAGCACAGGACATAAACCACAAAGGAGGTCTCACAATTAATCAACTGTTTGATTGCACATACTTTAGCAGTGATGGGATTAATATAGGTCCTTTGGACACGAGCATGAATACATACTTTACATTATGAGCACTTGGTAAAACCTGAAACATACCCTCCAAGCCAATAAGTGGCAACACAATTTTTCCCCAATGGAGGTAGAAAGTTAGACACCAACATGTCCTTAACCGATGGCGCCCATTTGTAAGTCAGGACCGGACGCGTAGAGAGTAGTGAAGATAAATCCTTATCCATGATAAGAATATGCCAGTGTTTCTGAACGATTTGTCTGACCCTTGAAGACGTACTATCATAAGTGATGATGAGGCGTGGATCTTCACTAGGAGTGTATTTACTAGACCTAACGCCATGTAGAAGAGTACATCCCTCTGTAAGGTTCTCGCCTTAATATAGGCATTTTCAATTATCCATTTGGCATAACCTTGTTCCAAAAAGTCAGAGGCAGCCAAAGCACAGCTTTGATCAAATTGGATGAGTTCTGTACAGTTCCGACGATAACAATTAAACTCATAGTACGGAGTACTCTTTTTGCAACTGGACGGATGATTACTCGTGGCATGTAAAGGGAGCCCAGTGTTGGTGGATTTTTTATACATTTTTTATGTAAGCCGTAATGTCCAGAGTGACAGTGACATCTAGATAAACAATTTCAGTACAGCTGTGATTTTCTTTAAATCTAAGATTGACTGAATTGATATTGATACTCCTAACAAAAGATAACCACTCCACCTCAGAACCATTCCAAACAAAAAAACATCATCGATATACCGCCACCAGGATACAATCTGTGTTGGAAAATTATCAAAAAGAAGATCAGACAAAAAAGTAGCTTCCCACCACCCCATATTGAGGTTGGCATACGATGGAGCAAACGTTCTGCCCATAGAAGTGCCTCTTACTTCGCGAAAAAAGGTCCCTTCAAATAAAAATACATTGTTAGTCAAACAAAACTGTAATAATTCCAAAATCAGAGTACTATGTCCAAGAAAATTAAGAGAACTTGTGACCAAAAAATACTAGCAAGCATTCCTACCAACATTGTGATGAATTGAAGTGTAAACAGATACAACATCGAGGGTGGCCAAAATAAGTCCTTCTTCCATTGGTACCTCGTTCATATTTTGCAAAAATCCTTGGTATCCTTTAGATGAGATGGCAGAACTGAAACAAACACAATCAAATTCTCATCAATAACAGGGCCAGATGTTCTAACAAAGAGCCTGAAAGAGTGACAATAGGTCTGCCATGGTATGAACCAAAGATTTATCTATTTTGGGCAAAAAGTAAATTGTGGGTATAGTGTAACTAGTGGGAACCAAGAATATATATATAATGAAGAGAAAACCAATTCACACAGAAAGGCCATAGTCCAGGGACAGTGTTGCCCGTAAAACATTACACCAATGCCAAGAAACAATTACTTAGGCAGGTTTGTTGAAAATCACAGGACATTTTAAAATGAGGGAAAACAAGGGACCAGAGGTCTGAAGTGATGCATTTAGCACACACAGTACTTGATCACAGAAAAAGACGGTCGGCAAGGAAGGAATTCAATTCATAAACATCCCTCTTCCATATCAATGACAGTGTACACCTATAGTAGTATAAAGGGCATGCAGACAGACATCTTGGAATGGTTTGTCCATGACTAAATTACAACACACTTGTACGTGCAGCACGATATTAGTCTTGCTGAAAACAAAAATATGCAGTATTGCAAAGTGAAATGTAACAAAAAGGAGCAAATGCCCCAATTAATAATAATCACATTAAGGACAAATAGAAGTTCATAGACAACCATATCATCTTGTGCGTTGTTGGGGTGAACCCAAATAGCATAAGATGCATGTGCTTTCAGCAGCAAAGGAGTAAAGTGCATGTGCATATGAAACAGCATATAGCATAAAGTGCATGTGCATCCAACACCAAGCGATGTCAGATCCAGACTGAAATGTCAAGAATGAACCATGCAGCATGCAAACCGCAAACCCAAAAAGAAATGACTGCAAGTAGCCCAACAATATCAAAAGATGTCAAGAAGTAAGTGCCACATAAATGTGTACACACATCACAGATGTTGGCATCAACATCCACACTCGTATAGTTGAAAACAAATGTAGATAACATGGGGTACATGTACATGTAACAGCAGATGACATAAAGTGCATGTGCATATACATATACAACAACAGACAACATGAAGTGCATGCGCTTGACAACTCAATTAAGGACAGAGAACACAACTGAAATAGCAGCAATAAACAAGCATGTAAAATGCACATATGACAAACACGTAGAAACAATAGCAATTTAAAAAATAGATGTTTATAGATACCCATCAATGTGGATACCATCAAGTGTACATTGCAGCATTCAGAATAAAAAAGTTCGAATACAAATAGCACCAATATATATATTATTTGAAAAACATTTTTGCAAAAGAGTTAAGGTGCAACCCCAAAAATCTCATCTATAAACATCAAAAATAATGTTAAGATAACATATAATAAACTTTATCAATACATAAAAAATATATATTATATTCAAATCAAATATCATGGTAACCTTAATTCATCCTGTTTGTTTTGCAATATTTTGTTTTCATAGTGACATTTTTGTAAGGTGTTGTGTGACTATTTGTTTATTTTCAATAAAAATGTTTTGAGGGGATTGTGTCCTCTGACGTATTCCACATCTCTGACAGTAATATCCACAGCTGTGCTGCTTCGGAATATTTTTCGGTGTCGGTGTCCTACGTAGATGACGGCGATACGCTGTCCCTCGAGGGCCTCCGTCGAGATCCGACGTCACCGGATGTTATATGTAGGATGCACAACACCCGTAGCCTCAGTTCCGATTTTTCAGCGAACGTGTTCGCTTTGGAATCTCTGCGCTTCGGTTCTTCTCCTGTTGAATCGGTTCTTCTAACTTGGATATATTGAGAATATGTCTTTGTCTACCCCGAGGTCGGGTTTCAAGAAGTGTCGGGACTGCGGTTCCAAGATGGCCCTTACGGACCCGCACGACGTCTACCTCTGGTGCCTTGGTCAAAGAGCGATGAATGCCAGTCCTTGACGTCGAAGGCCTTGCGGGAGCGGAAGAAGAAGTTGTCTGTAGGTAGGGTTTCCAAACCCTGTAAGTCGAAATCCGCGGGGTTTTCAACCGACGATTCGAGGGGTGACTCTCCGCTTCGGTGTAAGTCCAGGGGGTCTTGTTCTCGGAGTGGGTCCCGCCATTCCTCTGCCTCTTCTAGGCACTCTCGGAAGCACCGTCACCAGTCGCCTTCTCTGTCCTCATTAGATGGGACGCATTCCGTAAGGAGATGATGGCGATTTTCGAATCGAAGGGCACCGTTCCGTCTGCGCCTTCGAGAGAAGCTGGCAAGGAACAAGCTATGGCCACCGCTCGCACGCCATCGGGCTCAGGCGGTCGGCACAATCATCGGGAGCCACATCGGGAGCCACTGAGGTCCCGATCGGACAAGGTTGATCGCCATAGCCGTGCCAGGTCCAGGTCGCGGTCCTCGACGCCCTCGAGACCGTCGGAGCCTGTGAGGCCTTCTAAGAAAGTATCGACGCCATGTCCGTTGAGGGACTCTCTCTCGAGGCTCCGGCTCCGAGGAGGTCATCGATGCCATCGGTGCAGAGGCCATCGAAGGATGTGCTCGGGACTCCGGCCTCGAAGCCGTTGTCGAAGTCGTCAGCGCCTCGGTCGACGTCGACGGCGATTCCATCGGCACCCTCGACGCCTTTTGTGGAGAATTTACCAGAGGTGCCCCGGAGGGTCGTGGAACCTCTGAGGAAGGCCCTGAGTAAGTCGGTGAGGCCAGTGTTTGAGCCTTTTTCTGTACCCTCATCCAGGGATTTGTTCCAACCTTTCGATTACATCTCAGAGGTGGAAGAAGGGTCAGATGAGTAGGGGGTTGTACCTCCTGAGGTTCCTGATGACCTGTTATCTGGTCACAGCCAGATGGAAGACCTGCGTCAGTCCTTACATGACACCAGTGCTCTGGATACGTCTCCGGAGGTTGAGTTTGGCAGGCCTGAGCCTGGTACACAGGCTGAGTCCTCATACAGGCGTCTCATGTTGAGGGTGACTGAGTACTTGGGGTGGTCTGCTCCATCTGTGGATTTTCTGCAGGATGACCTGACAGATATATTGGACCAAGGTCCACCATCTGACCCGGTGCTGCCATTTCATATGGCCTTACAAAGAAGGGTGCCAGCGGCTTGGACTGCTCCGGAGAGTCTCCCGGCAGTGAATAAGTCGCTACCGAAAAAATACCATCCACCCAGTGGCGACCCCTGCAACTTGTCTAGGCACCGCACTCTGGAGAGTTTGGTGGTGCAGGCGGCTACAGCCCCAGCAAAGCAGGCTGCGTACCCTACCATCCCGCCGAATAGGGACGACAAGCGCTTTGACGGTTGGGCAAACAAAGTATTTTCGTCTGGGGGTATGGCTCTGAAGGCAGCCAACTCCGTTTGTGCCTTGGCAAGATTCACTCACACTCTGTGGAATTGTGTAAAGGGGAGGAACGGGATGGTTTTCTGGTCCTCGTGCAGGATGGCAAGGATGCCATGTGTGAAACCATTCAGTCGGGTCTGGACATGGCAGACTGTGTCAGCCGGTCCATGGCGGCGAGCACCATGTTACGCAGGTTTGCGTGGTTGCAGAAGTCGGGGTTTGCTCTTGATGTACAGTCCCGGCTTCCCAACAGGCCCTTTGATGGTGCCCATCTTTTTGGCAGCAAGGCTGACGAGAGCCTTGAGAGGTTGCAGCCCTCCAAAGCTGCAGCAAAGTCGTTGAGCGCTGCAGTACGTCAACCTCTGCCTTTTCGTCCTAGGGGACAGCAATGGAGGGGAGGTTCCTTTCGATACTACTCTTCCTTTGGTAGATTGAGGGGAGCTGCCAGTCAAAGGGGCCAACGTAGGAGTACCAGAGGTGGAAAACAAGGTACTCGAGGTGCCAAAGCCGCTGCCTCTTTGCCCTCAGGCACTGCCGCAGCCGCTTCAGCTCAGTTATGAGGCCATGTCCCATGGTTCGCCGGTTGGGGGAAGGCTGGCGCAACATCTGGTAGAATGGCGTGCTATTACTTCAGATGTGTGGGTTCTGGACATCATAGCCCATGACTACTGTCTTCCTTTCCACCAGAGGCCTCACGACAATCCACAGGGGAAGCTCTCTTTGAAGAGTCTGGATCCGCTCCTTGCGCAGGATATCCTATCCCTGCTGGAGAAAGGCGCCATAGTATTGGTGCCTGTAGCGGAGAGGAAAAAGGGATGGTATTCCCCATATTTTTTTATCCCAAAAAAAGACGGGGGATTGAAACCCATCATGGACTTGCGTGGTTTGAACAAACTCCTCAGCAAGGACAAGTTCAAGATGGTTGCTCTCTCTCAAGTCCTCCAGGCCCTTCAACTTCAGGATTGGTTGGTGTCTCTCGACCTCAAGGATGCTTACTTTCATGTGCCGATTCATCCCAAGCACAGGAAGTACCTGGGGTTCGCAGTTGGCGACTCGCATTTTCAGTTTCGGGTCCTGTCGTTCAGATTGACCTCCGCCCCGAGGGTCTTCACCAAGCTATTGGTGGTGGTGGCAGCGTATCTCAGGAAAGGAGGTATTCACGTCTACCCCTACCTGGACGATAGTTTGATCAGGGCGCGCTCTCCCGAGCAAGTCCTGGATCATCTGTCCGTCACCTGCCACTTACTTCACAAGCTGGGCTTCTCCCTCAACTTAAAGAAGTCCCACTTGACACCTACCCAGCGGCTCCAGTACATTGGAGCAGTGCTCAACACATCCCTGGGGCAGTGTTCGCCTCCCCAGGTAAGGGCTCATCACATTCTGCAGATGGTGGACAAGTTTCAACATGCCCAGAGGCTCCCAGGGTTCAAGTTCTTGAGGTTGCTCGGCCTCATGGCATCCTGCATTCTATTGGTGCTGGAGGCCAGGCAGCGGATGAGATCTCTGCAGTGGGCTCTCAAGATGCAGTGGTCGCAGTCCTCCAGCAGGATGTCAGATCCCGTTCAGGTGCCGCCCTCGGTTGCCCAGGATCTTCTGTGGTGGGCTGACGAAGGCAATCTGATGAATGGAGCACCATTTTGGCTACCCTGGCCGCAGGTGGCGATCATGACGGATGCATCCCTCACGGGATGGGGAGCTCATGCCAACGAGTTGACAGTCAGCGGTCGTTGGTTCCCGTCAGAGTCCAGATTCCACATCAATCTGTTAGAGCTGCGGGCTGTCAGGCTAGCCCTGAAGGCCTTTCTGCAATCTGTGCAGGGGAAAAATGTCCTGATCATGACGGACAATACAGTGGCAATGCACTACCTCAACAAAAAGGGGGGCTGGGTCACCCCCACTGTGTAGAGAGGCTCTGGTTCTGGGCCATCCAGCAGGAAATTTCGATCTCAGCAGTTCATCTGGCCGGAGATGAAAACGCGGCGGCGGACGCTCTGAGCAGGCAGACCACAGTCTCTCACAGGTGGGAGCTGGCTCAGGAAGTTCTTTTGGAGATCTTCGCCCTTTGGGGGACCCCACAAGTGGATCTCTTCGCCACCTGTGTCAACCGGAAGTGCGAAAGATTCTGCTTGTGGGAATTTCCTCCAAGAGGAGCCTTAGGGGACGCGTTCGTAGTGGAGTGGTCCTTCCCACTTCTGTACGCATTTCCATCAGTCCCCGTCATTCCGCAAGTGTTGCGGAGGTTACAGAGGTTCGGTTCCCGAATGATCCTCATTGCTCCGGCATGGGCCAGGAGAGCGTGGTACCAGGACCTTCTAGACATGTCCATCTGCCCTCCATGCCGTCTTCCCTACCGAGACGATCTGCTCTCATGGGAGGGGGGTCAGGTTCTCCATCCCGAGGTCAAGACCCTCAGCCTTCATGCTTGGTATCTGAAAGGTTGAGGTATAAGGATTGGGACCTCCCGGAAGACGTAATGGAGATGTTGCTTTCAGCCAGAAGGCCCGCAACAAAATCCCTGTACCGTTGCCGTTGGAGAAAGTTCTGCGACTGGTGCAGGGTACAGAATATGGATCCTTTTCAATGTTCGATTCCTGCGGTTCTGTCTTTTATGCTTTCTTTAGCCCATAAGGGCCTGCAAGTGGGTACCATTAAGGATTACCTGGCGGCGCTGTCCATATTTAAGCGCTCATCTGAGGAGTGTTCTTATTTTAAGATTCCTTTGATTTCTCAGTTTCTAAAAGGACTAACTAATGTGTTTCCACCGTCACCTTTCCAGGTGCCAGGATGGGATTTGAACTTGGTTCTAAAATTCCTAATGGGAGCTCTGTTTGAGCCCTTACATTCTTGTCCTTTGAGACTGTTGACCTCTAAGACTGTCTTTTTAGTTGCGGTTACTTCCGCTCGCAGAGTGACAGAGTTGCAGGCACTGTCCGCCAAGCCACCTTTCACGGTGTTCCATAATGACAGGGTTGTCCTTAGGGTTCGTCCTTCTGTTCTTCCGAAGGTTGTGTCAGAATTTCATTTGAGCCAGAAGGTAATTCTTCCGGCGTTCTATCCTCCTGCGCATCCTGGTAAGGAAGAGGAGAGGCTCCATAGGTTGGATCCGAGGAGAGCTTTGAGCTTTTGTCTCTCACGGATGTCCCGGGTCAGAGTGGACGATCAGCTATTTGTAGGATACGCTGGAAGGCGTTTAGGTCAGGCTGTTACCAAGCAGACCTTGTCCAGATGGATCATTTTGACGATCTCTGAATGTTACCGTTTGGCGGTAAGGACCCTCCGGTAGGCTTACGGGCCCATTATACTAGGGGTGTGGCTGCCTCGACAGCTCTGCAGAGGGGTGTTCCCATTCGTAATATTTGTGAAGCAGCCACATGGGCCTCTGTCCATACTTTTGTAAAGCACTATTCTCTGGACTCTATCCATGGGCAAGATTTGGCCTTTGGTCAGGCAGTACTCTATTCTGCTATTTGATTGGGCATTCTAAAATTCTAAATTCTTTTCCCACCTCCATACGTTGGTACTGCTTTGGGAGTCTGTCAGAGATGTGGAATACGTCAGAGGACACATTCCCCTCGAAGAACAAGTTACTTTCTTAACTGGTAACGTTCATTTGATGGGATGTTCCTCCAACGTATTCCACATCGAACCCTTCCAGCCTGCCCCTCTACAGAATTTCTTATGTGATTGCAGCTTACATTTCCGCAAGGCTTTCTGTAGTCATACTGGCAGTAGATTGGTGCCACACGTTCTGGGAAAAAACTACAACTGAGGCTATAGGCGTCGTGCATCCTACATATAACATCCGGTGACGTCGGCTCTCGACAGAGGCCCTCGAGGGACAGCGTATCGACGTCATCAACGTAGGAAACAGACGCCGAAAATGTATCCAAAGCAGCACAGCTGTGGACATTACTGTCAGAGATGTGGATTACGTCGGAGGAACATCCCATCAAAAGAACGTTACCAGGTAAGAAAGTAACTTGTTCTACTGTTCTTATTAGTGTTTTAATGGGTATTATATTTGTGCTGCTTTTGTTAGTATTTACAGTTTGCATTATTTACTTAATTTAATTTAGCACACAATATGTGGTTGCATTTTCTATGCACAGTGTAATGACTATAAATGTGTATATAATATTTGTAGAACTTAATGTTGATACACTTTTACTGTGTATATTTTAATACTTGTTTAGTTGTTTTAGCTTATGCTCATTATTATAATGTTATGTCTGTTTAGTAAATTATACGTATTTGCAATGATGTGATGTGTATGTAAAGCCTGACATTTGAACATGTATGTATATTTTGTTATTGCAGAGTTGTTTAACATATTCTGTGCATTTTTTAATTGCAATTTCTTGGAAGAATTATGCTTGTGTATATTATGATATAAGTTTATTATGTAGTCATTTTGGATTACAAACATATATTTATACTTTATGCTTTTAAGTGTGTGGGTGAGTTAAGTTTACTGTGATATCTGTGATATCTGATTTTATTATAATATATATTTTTAATTTATTTATCAAGTTTATTATGTTTTTACCTTAACATTATTTGTGATGTTTATAGACTTAAGTTTTTGTTGGTTTTGCTTAATAAAATGTTTTCCAATGATTGAAACTTTAATTTACGGTTATGGTGAGTGTTTGTCATAATTCTGGCCTGTGTTGTAAGAGCATGTAGTAGTGAGTGTGCCTGACATAAGAGCATGTAGCATAACGGTCAAGTGGCATAAGTGTTGGAAGTGCATGTGTTGGAAATTTTTGTGTCATATGAGCATGTGTCGAAGAAATGTGTTATAGAAGTGTGTTTCTTAACAGTGTGTGATAAGAGTTTGTGTCCTTAGATTCCGTGTTATAGGAGCATGTGCCAAAGAAGCGTTTGTTGTAGGAGCCTATGTGTAAAAAGTGCATTGTTGAAGGGTTTGTGATAGGAGTATCCATAGTAGAAGTGTGTGTTTTAACAGTGTGTGTCGTTAGACTCAGTGGTGTAAGGCATATGAGTACTTGGTGTACAAGTGTTTAGCATGTGAATGTATAGTGTATAAGTAGCGCATGAGTGTTTGGTATTGCGATGAATCCTGTGGAGTCATCACTGAACCCCAGCCCGAAATCTCCTCCAATGTGGCCAGGGGACGGCAGCCGTTATCTGATCCTGACCCTGGGGGTGGTATTATGAGGGAGTATCACATGGGAGGAGATGGCTCTCGAGAGATGTTGTGTCCCCATCAAGTGAGACGAGGTATTCTTCACTGCCAAATGAAGAAGACACTATATTTCCTAAATTCCTGATGGCTTGTTGTCACTTCACAAATCCATACAATTGCAAAACCCTAAAACCCCTTCCTGACAGACATTTTAATCTAGACAAAATACCAGTTACACATCATATGTACATAGCACACACATGCCTCCTGTCTTTGATGGAGGGATGCAAGGGATTCACTGTTTTTTGGACTGTGACTCTCAACCCAGGGAGTTCCTTTGCCCCTCCCAAGCAAGGTGGCTAGTGAGGCCTCCAACCTATATAATACCATTCAAAAGATACCCTCTATACCACAAATAGGCTAGGAACCAGGCCGTGGTACAGTAATAATATATATATTTATTTACATTTTACTACAATGAATAGTAAATCAATCACAAGGACAGCAGCCACCAACTCCGTGGCACAATACAATGTAACAGCTTCAACTTACTTGCATCAATTGACGGTCATGTATTTCGAATACACTTTCAGTTACTACAACAACAAAGGTAGATTTTAGAGATTTGCCGTCACAACTCACATCAGATTTCTTTGTAAATTAACTGATAGAAAAATGTGAAAACATACAGTGATTGCTTAGTTTATCCCAATACTCTGTTCTCCCAGCAACCCCGGCCCTCCAGGCATCAATTAGATATGGCCCCTTTGGTTTGTAGGCAAAGTACAGGGAGTGGGAGAAGAGTGGGAACATAGTTTTGGCTTTTTTTAAAGGCAGGAATATAGAAATGAACTAAATGGGAAAATAATTTTGTCTTTTTATTTGAAAGGCACGGTTTTGGGAAATAACCCCAATGGGAAAATCGCTTTTTCAACACTCATTCAGATGAAATGCAGGGCTTTGGGCTTGTGATTTGGGAATAAATGGGGAAAATATGTTTTGGCTGTAACACACTGGGCATGAGATTTGTTGGTTTCGAATTGTAACAAAACTAATCACGTAATCTTTTCTATTCGGAAATTAATTGAATTAACTTTAATTAAATATGCTAAGGGTCTACACAGGTTTGCCCCCTCACCCACAATTAAATGGACAGGATTTTGACAGGTAGTTCCCAACACAATTCAATTTAAATGGATAGGGTTTTTTTCTTTGAGGAATTAATTGAGTTATCTTTTTAGTCAAATATGGCCAGGATCTACACGGGTTTGACCCCCTACCCGCTATGCAAGAAGGAGATGAAGGCTGGCAGAATCCCCCCACACTTTGGTTGTCATCGGAATCAGTCTATTCACATGGGAGAACTTGGGTATTGGGCACTCAGGGAAACAGCAGGGTTCATCATGGGAAAGCACAGATCTGGTCAAAGGCTTCTTTCAGTGATAGTCACTGCACCCAGTCCTCATCTGGCTCCTCCAATGTCAGGCCTGGATAGCTTCTAGGTTTCTCTGTCTCTGCCTCCCCTGTGAGGTTTAAGGCCCCTCCAGGTAGACTGCTTTTATCCTGGCAAGGTGATACCCCAGTGGTTTTGATAGCTCTCCTTGCCTCTCGGGTTAGTTGTTGCTCGCTAGAATCCCCTCTAAGATAGGAAATTGATATTATATAGTGCTGATGACACATGGACATTATCAATATTCCCATGGTATGGATTGGCTACCTCTCTCCCTCTCACCAATTCCGCCCACTGTCTGCTTATAGGACAAGGAGTTGGGAGGTGTGGATTATGGAGACTGAGGGGAGGAGAAAAATGCATCACTCCAAAATGACATGTTGGTTTATAATTTTCATTTTCTTAAAATCTCCCTACATGGCAACTATCTTTATTTTTCAGATAAAGGCATGCACATATATATTTTTGAATTCTACATTTTATGGCGAATCGGGAAATACTAATTTCACTTCGGCATGCCCTTCCTGGGTGGAGCTATTGTTTTTCACAATTTGCTACTGAGCAGAAATAATGAAAAATATGCCACTTCACAATTCAAACATTAATTTCACAGTCTATTCCTCACCAACTTGCCAGTTGCTCAGAATTATGAGATTGCCAGAATCATGGTTTTCTTTCTAACTCAAATTCTATACATCACACATGGTTAATATTCACATGGAACTGCCAGGCTTTTTATGTGCTTTAATATGAGTCCTGGATGCGCTCATCGGGACACACAATTCTCTTTTTATAAAGGAAAAAGCAGTACAATGTTAATCATAGGCAATGCTTTGCATGGGCCCCTGAGATTCACATCCAGCTCCCCTCTCCTCATAATGTTAATTTCTCCCCAGTCACGACACGCATATCTGCCTGGCTCCTTTTATTCCACCCTGCCATTAAGTGTCTTCAAATGGGGAGGCCTAACCTTTAAGGTCATTTCTGCTGGCTGTTTGATCTGTATGCTCCACAATTCGGATCTACTCTTTATTTTTATGCTGAAAACCAGGCCTGTTTTCCTAGTGGGCCTCAGCCAAAGGTCTTGAGGTCACAGTTTCAGTTCAGTGGGAAGACACAAGCTGCACCCATAATTCTGAAAGGATAGCCTTTTAAATTGGCAAGATGTGCTTACATGTAACATTTACTACTGCATCTGGGCCTTCTGTTCATAACTACAATCTTTCTTTAATACAATATTTGAAGAGATGTGAGTTCACTTTTGGTATTATTCACCCATAGGCGACAGTTAACATAGGAAACCAGTGTCCACTTCTACCAGAAAAATAGGTGTCTCTTTTTAAATCTGGTCATTTTGCATGATGAAAGTAAGTATTTTTATTTGTGACAAAGGCAAATTCCTTGGCTTCACTTTAGAGTTCCGAATCACAGTCTTGTGCTGCCTTGAAGTGAATGTAACATACTGCTGTTAGTCTCCTTAAGTGAAATGGTAGCTTTTCAGATTTTATTAAAATAGCATTTCAGCCGCATGTGTGTTTTCTCCATGCACTGGGCACATCCACTAGTTTTGATTTCTCAGGCACATTTTCCTTCACTTGAGCGCCTGACCATTTTGGGAAAGTTGAACTAGGCCAGTTTTTATTCCTTCAATAGACCGTATGTCCGAAATCAGTGTTTGAACTGGCTTGCGTATTCTAATGGGTTTCAACATCAGGCAGCTTTGTTCTCACAATATGGCCTTGCTTGGCCTCTCAGTCTCTGTCACTCTCGGGCTGTATTTTCACCCCACAAGTCCTCCCCCCCTGGGCCTTTGTTATGGCCCGCATGTGCAGGTGGTCCTTGTGGCACCGTTGGAAGTGCATAGTGCTGGTCTCTGTTGGCTCTCCCAAGATGGCGTTGTGGAGGCAATACATCATTCCAGCATTGCTCCCCCCTCGCTGACCATGCCCCTGTGGTCAGCAACGTGATGCAGCTTTGAATAAAAGCTGCATCGCGTTGCTACACTCCCCATGGCTTAGTTCCTACCCGCCACGAGCAGCCGTGATCCCGGGTTCCCCCGATCACCCTGATTCTTCCACCGACATTCCAACATTTACATTACCATAATACAGTTCAGGTCCCGCGGCCAACGCCATCACGGCAACCAACTTCATGTTCAGCAAACCCGGAAGTCTTTGAACGCTCAGCTACATGCAGAACACTATCGCGGTCAACAGCCTATCCTGATGCCGTGCTACCCTGCCTCTTCGTGACTTCTTCACTGCTTAGAACGGCTGCATACTGCACTCACAGCTCCACATCTGGTAACATCCTAGCTATTGAAGAAACACATGACTTCTCGGAGTAATAAAGAAATCAACAACGCTCTCTAAACTCCAAGCATCCCACAGAAGAACCGTCAGGGGGTGACTTCCAACCAACAGGGTTTTCTACCCCAGAGGGATTCCCTGGAAACCCACTTCCAACTTGCTAGCTATTCAGTAGGTGGGCAGAGGGCACCCAGGAGGATTCTCATAGCATCTCTCGCAACTGTCTCTACTCCAGGTTGGTGGTCTCCTTCCTTACTTGAGTCAATGAGGTATACATTGCATTGGTACAAACATAAGATAACAGTCTTTGACTCTGTAACTCATAGAAAAGAGCATGAGAGAGTGGGTTTTTTGTTTTCTTTTTGCTCATTATTTCCATGAATTTCCTCATTGGAGCATGTCTGCTCTTTTTCCCATCCTGAGGGAGTGGGTGCTCTGGTCTGCCCTCCCCTCTCTTTGGATTTTGGGGTTTTGGTCCTGGATCCCCTCCCATTTTGGAACCTCCTACCACAGTCTGTGAAAATAAGGAGTTACTGAGTCTGCGGAGAGGAGTAAAAGAGAGGTTAAGTATATTATACGGTCCTTCTTTCACCGGTAATCGGCATACAATTTGTAAATGAAACAACATCACATAGTGACATTAATTTTAAATCCCATGAATAATTCTACAAACAGTATATTTCTTTTCCTGATTTGTATACATTCTTTGAGTATAAATTACTTTTTACTTTACTCCCTATATATATATATATAAAATACCTTTTTTGCATGCACTTGCATAATAGCCTCACACTTAAGGGGTTGATATTCTCCATACGGGTTTCCATCCTTTCTTTTCATTCTTCAGATGGTTCCTGAGCTCTAACCTCGTTGGGCTCTTCAATCAATCGTAATGTGTCTGGGGTGACAGCTCTTCAACTGATGGATATGGACCCATTTCTCTTACGTATGTTCTGCTTTACGGATGCAGATCTTTTAGGCAACAGGTGTGATTTTATAACAATTTCAAAGACACTGTGCCAAGTAGGGAGGAACTTCATCTCCTTGGTCTGGTTCCTTTGAAAATTGTACATGTAGACCCTGTCCCCTACCTCATATTCCTTCTGTGTAGTTTTTAAGTTGTAGTAGGTTTTCATTCCTTCTGCCAACTTTTCTAAATAACTCTGAGCATAACCAAAAGCGTTCTGAAGGTGTTTCTTTTCATTTTCAATGTAATCATGGGTAGTGGATGCGTTTATCAAGGTCTACTCTTGAGTTCTGTAGAGCAAATATTGAGGCAGCAGCATCTTTCGTCCAGGCATGATCGCAAATGGAGACATTTTTTTGCAGAAGATGCTGTGGACCTAATGGCCATCAGGACAAGCAGTAATCGGTTGTCCCAACTAGGTCCAGAGTCTGCCACAAACATCTTGAAGGTGCCCACAATTGTCTTATTGTATCTCTCTACGCCCTGCTCGAGGCTGGGCGGTAGGCAATGTGGAGTTTTCTTCTAACCCGTAGAATCTCCCACATCTTGGTCATCATCTCTCTGGTAAAATGACTTCCTCGGTCCGACTAATTCCTTTGGGAGAGGCCGAAATAAGAGATGTGGTTTCTTGTTAGTTTGGCAGCTATCTCTGCCTTACAATTCCGGGCCGGAAGACATTTTACCCACTTGGTAAACAAACACGTTACTGTCAACATGCATTTATTTCCTCTAAAGGAGCAAATCACTGGCCTGATGAAATCGACTTGCAAATCCAACCAAGATGGTGACATTCTCCTTTTCTGTAAGGGAGCTTGGTGTGTGAGTGAACTTGGCTGAAAATGAGCACATAGCAGGCCCCCCTTTAATTAGAGGTTAAGGTCCTACCGCATGTGTGGCCAGTATGCAACCTCGTGCAAGATTTCTAGTGTATGATACCCCCTATGACTGGCAGTAGCAGTGTCATGGGCGTGACTCAACATCAGGCTTCGGAATGAGGTAGGTACTACCCACTGGTCACATCCAGATAGGGATCTCCATACCAATAAACCATCTTGGATTCTGAACATTTTGGAAAACTTCATCAACACTCGCAGATCCTCGTTCCCGATAAAATCAGATTCTGTCAGAGGAGAATTTATGGAGTCTTCAATATGTTGATAACATGTCCCAATAATCGGATCATTTTTTTGTACAGTAATCAAATCTGCATCTGTGGTTTCTTTACTCCACTATGCAGTTCAGAGTTAATTGTTGGCATAGGTTTCGGACCTGGTGACAGCAGTGACTTGGATTTCCCCCAACAGGGATTCAGTTTCTGTGAAATCCCTGTGAATGGCTCTGGTTTTTGCCAACTGGGTAGCCAAGTTATTTCCTGTCTTGTCTGGTCCCTCTACTTTAGAGTGACCTCTGATCTTTTTCCAATAGATGGTCATCTCATTAGAGGTTACCAGATCATCAATTGATTGGATTCATTTCCCATGCTTTAGAGATGTATTGTTTGCACATAGCATGCCTTGATTTTTCCAATTAATCAGGTGTTCCACTAACCCATTCTTGACATAATCAGAGTCAGTGATTATGACCATTTGTTTGAGTTGGTGGTGTGCTGCAGTGAGGATGGCTTGATGTACCGCTATCAACTCTACCACCTGACTACTTCAGGGACCTATTTTGTACCCAGCAGAGTGTTCCGGGGCATCATTCACACAGGTATTCCCAATGTATGCCATTAATTCCTTTTCCCCGTGATTGTCAACATGGTACGAGCACCCATCCACATAAAATGTGGACATCTTCTGAAACGTGTCTTCCTCAAAAACTTTGTACGGGGAAGTAAAGTACGCCTCCATATTGTCATTTGTCCTTAGACTTTAGTCCTCAAGACAATTTTCTTGAGCACAGTCATGCAAGTCATCCAATCCTTGTGCTAGGGGACTTGTCTTGTTTTGGCCATATCCGACTTCCACAGGAAAGCCTTGCATGAACAGAGTCCAGGAAGTAATTCTGGAATGACTCACGTTCCCTGTTCATATTCGGTCACTTTGTAAGTATTGCAAGGGTTGGTGAGGAGTCTCTACAATGATGTGCTCTCCCTGGATAAACGGCAGTCATTTTTCAATGGCTGTGCGGATAGGTGGGCACCACACTTAAATTAGTTCACTTTACAACGGTATTATTGAATTAGTTTCTCTTTAAATGGTATCTGAATTTCAGAGGAGCAGACTGTAGAAGAGTCCAGAGACACCCGGCTGTCGATACAGCAGTACATAAAGCTAGTTGAAAACATATATCTAGACAGTCGCTCTCAAACTGTTCCTCTAGGGGGTTACAAAATGTTTTCTAAAAGTCTCAAGTTGTTTTTAGAAAATAAATGGGAATCCAAATTGTTTCAAGTATTAATATAAACTTCAAAAGTAAGTAGATCGTAGTCATCTGCATGGTCAAAATATGATTTTTATCTTGTTCAATAATAACTTCTTATTGGAACAGAGGTCAGCATTTCATCAATAAATCATGGATTCATATGCCAATGCATTTCGGAGACATAGTGCTCCTTCTTCAGGGTGAACCCTATCATTCACATAGTTTTACAACCATACATCACGTGGTACAAGTGTATATAACAAATCATACAATGCATGTCAAAAGTAGGAACATAGGAATAAGTTGCACATACCATAGAAATTCCTTTTAACACAGCATGGCCGAGAAAATAAAAGAGAGAAGACAGAATTGTGAACAGATATACAATGAATACAAAATTAGTTCTCATCACAAAACTTGTGAGTAGCAATGAGGAGCACTGGTGCTCATATTACCTATAACTCAATGGTTCTGCAGCGTTACGTGTAGTTAACCAGCAAAGAGCTGCTCTTACCTAAGGGTCGTAGTGAATGTCTGAGCAACTACAAGCAGCAAGCAATGTGTTGCTAGTGTTCGAGATGAGGAAATGCACGAACGGTCACAGGGCAGGTTTTGCAACTATTTCCAAATAAACGAACAGAATGAGTGTAATGATCAGGGTCATAGCATGCTTTAGCTATCTGCATAATGGTTCACTGTGATTACCTGTGGCAACTGCTGCGGATGAAAGGGTGGACGCGCGTGTGCTCGTGACAAAATTTAACTGGTTGCTGGGGTAACAGGACTACTTTAGAGAGTTCATGTGCGTTTACGGAGCAATTGACAGGCAGCCCTAGGAGGGAGCTGTCAATGGTAATAGGGGATCGATCAATGCCTTTGCAGAACCGCCAATGTCTGGGACATGCGCAATGTAATGTTAAGCAATTTCGGGTGTCATAAAAACATGAGGCATTCAGCAGCGAACACTTGTGCTAGTTACTATGGTAACCTGACACTTGAGAAAGGCCCACCCATTGGTGGTGCCTCGCTGCACGAAGGTCAGCTTAAAGTGAAATTACAAGCCTATTGGGTCAACATAGTTAAAATAGCATCCCTGTATGTCTGTGTAGGTAAGAATCAACACTGTAAGTGTGTGGGGTAGCTCCGAGCTGGCGGGTGTGGTGACGCCAGTGTCGAGCCCCTCAGGAGAGACTCCGCCCACGACGTCTCCCATCCCGACCATCTCCAAGGGAGGTGGTCAGGACGGGCCACCAAATCGTAGTCAGCTGTAATAGAGAAATGTACCAACATGTATGGTGCACTTATGCACAAAACTTAGTGATGACATTATCTCAATGTTGTTATAGGGCATGTAGTGAGCGCAACTATTACAATGTCAGTATCAACACAAATCAAGCAGCAAGTAATACAGAGTTATGTGATCACAACAAAGGAACTTTCCAACGAATAACTTTCCAAGCGAGAAACATGACAATACCGCATCATGGAATTACGGTCTCACAATTAAGCCGTCATAGCATGTTAATTCGAACTGTCAATATTAAGTTCTAAATTTGAAGTGTCTCTAGATGTTACCAAATAATGAAATAAAACAATGAGAGTTAATCTCTAAGGTGTTAACAGATGGTCAAAAATAACAATTAAAATTGATCGGTTCATTCAGTCCATTAGGCACCAGGTTCCCCAATCTGTCAATCCAAAGGGTCTCCCTTTTGTCAAGCTTCAAGGTAATTTCTTTGTGTGGATTGTTCTTAAAAACCACTTCCAAAATTTGAAACCTGATTTGTGACAGGATGTGTCTTTTTTCTTTCCGATGGCGTGCTACTGCTGAGTTGACATTGGAGTTCCGGATGCAAGACCGGTGTTCATTCCATCGGGTCTTGGCCAGGCGTGTCGATTTGCCAACATAGTATGGACATTTTATTGCATATATGATGTTGCTACTGTCACATGTTCCAAAGCTGCGTATGGGTATTTTCTCCCCAGTACGTGGGTGATTGATTGTGTTACTTTTTGTGACAAAGCCGCAGTTTGCGCAGTGTAGGCATGGAAAAGTGTATGTGCGTTGGGTGATTGGTTCCTTGAGAGGAGGTCTTGTTTTCACCAATGCGTCTCTTAGGTTCTGACTTCTTTGGAACACAAATATTGGAGGTCCCTTTAACAAACTGTTGAACTCTTATGTCACAAGTAAGAATGTCCCAATGTTTCTGTATGGTATTCTTAATTTTTCGGCTTTGTAAGGAAAATTTTGAAACATAGACCAAAGCATTGGATCCCTCTGTGTCTTTAGCGGATGTGCTCAATAATGTTTCACAGTCTGTTTCATTAATTCTCTGTGTGACTGCTTCTATGTCACTACTGCTATATCCTCGTGCCAAGACTTTTTTCCCCATTTCTGTCTGTTCTTTGTTGTAATCTGTTGGATCACTGACGATTCTTTTAACACGGAGTAGCTGGCTGTAGGGAAGATTACGAATAAGACTTGGTTGATGAAAGCTTAGACGATGTAATAGGTTGTTTCTATCTGTTGTTTTGCAAAACAAATTGGTGTTGTAACCATCATTGGTAATTTTAATCTTCATGTCCAGAAAGTTGATTTCTGATTTCGAGACCACATTGTAAACTGAATTCCGTTATCTACATTGTTGAGGTAGGTAAAGAACATTCTGAGATCAGCCTCAGTACCAGACCAGATTCCAAAAATGTAGTTGATGTACCGTATCCACAAGTGGATGTCTTTCTACCATTCTATTTTTGACAACACATGATCGATCTCAAATTTAAACATAAAGCAGTTTGCGTTGGTGGGGCCATGGTGGCCCCCATTGATGTTCCAGAGGTTTGAAGGAAAAACCTGTCTTTGTATTGGATGTAAGAGTTCTCTGTGATAAATTGTAAAAGAACTAGGATGAATGCTCCAATTTCTGATTCATTGAGGAGCATCCATTCCATTGCTTCTATTCCCAACACGTGGGGTATCGAAGTAGAAAGTCTCTTGACGTCTACAGTGAATAGTATATAATCATGATGGAATGTTGTTGATCTGAGGATTTGTAAGAAGTGTGTAGTATCCCGTATACAAGCCTCAGTGCGTTGGATCAAGGGTTGCATGAAGAAATCGATGTATTTTCCAAGGTGCTGAAGAATGCTGTTCATTCCCGCTACTATAGGTTTCCCTGGTGGTTGGTGGAGATCTTTATGTATCTTGGGCAAAGTATAAAAGTTAGGAATCCTGGGATGTGAGTTGATTAGGAATTTGTATGTGTGTTCATTTATCCAACCAAGTTCTTCTGCATTCTTAAGCAGGACTTCAAGGTTTTGTTTTATGGAAATTGTGGGGTCTGTATTCAGAGCTGCCTATGTGTTATGATCTTGAAGTTGTTGTGTGCATTCAGCATCATCGTCCTTGGTGTTTAAGACAACTAGGGCTCCTCCTTTGTCCGCAGGCCGTATAGTGATTTCCCTAGTGACACGTTTTTGGAAGATCTTTATGGAGGGAACCATTATGGGGGGTGCAAAGCGACTTTTGGCTCTGAATTCTTTGTATTCGGGTTCCTCTTGTGGGGTAACCGTGTAACCACTTGTGTCAAGTTCATCAAAAAAGACTCTTATCTTCAATTTTCTGACAAATCTGTAGAGTTCAATTTTGCTGTTGAAAGGGGTAGTTCCATATGTGGGTACAAAACTAAGGCCTTTTTGTAGCATGGCCTCTTCTGCCGGTGACAAAGGTCTATCAGAAATATTGATCACTCCATTTTCCTTAGTTGCTGCCTCGTTTGGGGGCCCTCTCTTGTGTTTCCTCCTCCCTCTGCGGGTTCTTTTCGACAGGCTCCTAAAAAAGATGCTACGGCTGTGGTAGTTCGGTCTGCCATCGTATCTGTCGTAGTTTCAATGTTGGTAGGTGTTTTGTACGTTGCTCTCTTATATCCCTGGGTGGTTCAGAATCTGAACTAGAGGTGTTATCTCAGGTGTTTCTATATGGTTCTTTAGGGAGTGATGGTCCATACTTGTCCATCCAGGTGTACACCTCTTCATTAATATAATCATATGTGTCTCTTTTACATTTCTTAACTTTTTTCTGCTCCAATTCTTTCTTGTATGTTTCTAATTTATTGTTGATTTCAATCAGAATTGTGTCATACTCTTCTTTCCCTAAGGTTTCAACTAGCTCTTTCTCTATTTCTGATATTTCCACATTGAGTGTAGTTAAGTTCTTGGATAGTTCTTGAATTGTCAATAGAATGAGAACAAGAGAGCATTTGTTAAGGATAGCCTCCCATTTGCGTATGAACTCTTTACTTTCCTTGCAGAGTGTAGGGTGCAATTGGATTCTACGTCCCCTCGGGATTCTTTGATTCTTGTGGTAACGGCTTAATGTGATGGCATGGAGTTTGTGATTGATTTCTTTTTTTATTAAGTATTCCAATTGTTTAACTCGCCTCGCTGGATCTTTAGCGCTGGTATTGTGTGTGCCTATTGTGGTATCAATGATAAGATTAAGGATAGCTGACGCCTCTTCCGTGGTGAAACCCAATGTTTCTGCACATTTCGATGAAAGTCCTTCTATATATTCAGATGACATGTTAAGCTCTACAATTTCTTCACATGTGTTGAGTAGCATGTGTGCCTCCACCTGAGTATGTCTCTAAGGTAGATAATAGCTGTGCGAATAGGTGGGCACCACCCTTAAATTAGCTCACATTACAACGTTATTACTGAATTAGTTTCTCTTTAAATGGTATCTGAATTTCAGAGCAGCAGACTGTAGAAGAGTCCAGAGACACCCGGACTCTGGACTTTTACAGTTTGAATTAACATGCTATGACGGCTTAATTGTGAGACCGTAATTCCATGATGCGGTATTATCATGTTTCTTGTTCGGAAAGTTTCTCGCTTGGAAAGTTCCCTTGTTGTGGCCACATAACTCTGTATTACTCGCTGCTTGATTTGCTTTGACACTGAGATTGTAATTGTTGCGCTCACTTCATGCCCGATAACAACATTGAGATAATGGGCTTCATTACGAGTCTGGTGGTAGCCGTGCAGGAAAGACCGGCAGGCTGCCGCCGGATCGGTAATACCATTCTGCCTCCTTGATTGCCGGAATCACCGGGGCATTACAACCCCGGTGACCCTGTAATTCCGGAGGCGGAACTCTGTAAATCCCCATTCCCATGGAGTGCCAATGAACAGCATCCAACTCTAACATCCGACCAGCCCGGAATCCTGCGGTTATACAGGGATTTTTTCCCCATGAGGGTTTCCCTGAGGGTTGTGCTTTCTTTCTGACTGCCAAGGTTAGTGTGGTATTTGAAATACAAGTTAACTGGTATATATTATTGTATCTTGACCTGCCAGTATCCCGCTATCTGCCAGCTATTGTTGTCAAAAGTAACAATAGCATGCTATGACCCTGAACATTACACTCATTCTGTTTGTTTATTTGGAAATAGTTGCAAAGCCTGCCCTGTGACCGTTCGTGCATTTCCTCATCTCGAACACTATCAATACATTGCTTGCAGTTGCTCAGACAATCACTACGACCATGAGGTAAGAGCAGTTCTCTGCTGGTTAACTACGCATAATGCTGCAGAACCATTGAGTTATTTTAAGTGGATTCTTTCCTATTCCACAATACCATTACAAACAATGTGGTCAACAAACTGATTTTTTCGCTTTGAAGACAGCATAAAGGTAATAAGAGCACCAGTGCTCCTCATTGGTACTCATACATGTTTTTTTGATGAGAACTAATTTTGTATTTATTGTATATCTGTTCACAACTCTGTCTTTTCTCTATTTTTTTCTCGACCAAGCTGCGTTACATGGAATTCCTATGGTATGTGCAACTTATTTCTATGCTCCTACTTTTGACATGCATTGTATGATTTGTTATATACACTTGTACCACGTGATGTATGGTTGTAAAACTATGTGAATGTTAGGGTTCGCCCTGAAGAAGGAGCACTCTGTCTCCGAAATGCAATGGCATATGAACCCATGATTTATTGATGAAATGCTGACCTCTGTTCCAATAAGAAGTTATTATTGAACAAGATAAAAATCATATTTTGATCATGCAGATGACTACCATCTACTTACTTTTGAAGTTTATATTCAAACTTAAAACAATTTGAATTCCCATTTATTTTCTAACAACAACTTGAGACTTTTAGTAATTTTTCAATGCCCACACCATTGGCAGGAGTGCCTTTTCATAATCGTTGAATTGTTCCTCGACTGAAGACATTGTTTTGCTCGTGTTCGTGAATCATTTGTTGGCCTTGTCATGATTCTGATATAATAACACGGTTAGGCAGGTATCTGAAAACCCTGTCTCCAAGAAGAACTCCTTGTTCTTTATGGGGTAAGCCAAACAAGGGGCCTGGGAAAGGCTTCTTTTTTGTTGTTTTACTGTCTCGGATTGTTCGTCACCCCACTCCCACTTGACACCAGCCTTTAATAAATGGACCAAAGGTCAAGTGATCTCTGCATAGTCTTCAATGAACTTTCTGCTATTATTAGTGAGTCTCAGAAGGCTTCTTAATTCTCGCAGAGTAGTAGGGTCTTTCAATTTCAATAAGGCTTCCACCTTTTTTGCTTGGGGACTGCGACCCTCAGAGGTGATCTCTTGCCCTAAGAAGTTCACACACGTCTTACACCACTGTGCCTTCTGCAAGGACAGTTTTGCTTCGGCTTTCTGCAACTGGGTCAGAACCTAGTGTATTTCTGCTATAGGTTCCTCCACAGTTGAGCTCTTGATTAAGACATCGTCCACATAGACCAGGTTTCCCTTTTCCCCCAGATCGGGCATGGCCTTATGTAGGAAGATGTTAAATTCATTGCCAGAGTTTATGTATCCAAAGGGGGTTCGGGTCTACGTGTATTGCTGCCCCCGAAGGTGAAGGCAATCTTGTAGTGGTCTTCCCTACTCACAGGTACTGTCCAGTAACCATTGGTCTGGTCAATGGCATTGCACACCTTTGACCCTTGGATCTGTGCCAGCCCTTGATCGATGTAGGGAAGTGGCCATCTGGACATGTGGACCCATTTGTTCAACTCCCTCAGGTCTGCACATAGTCTCCATTGGCCGTTGGGTTTGAGTATCCACAGTACCGGGTTGTGAAAGGTACTGTGGATTGGATGAATTATCCCACAGGATTGTAGGTTTTTAATAATCTCAGTGAGTGACCCCATGGATGCTTTAGGTAAGCGGTATTGTTTCACAAATACTGGAGCCATCTCAGGGTCCGTGGGTCTGGTGGATGAATTCATTTCTGTGCGTTCACAGCCATATGAGACCACTGAAAAGATATCCTGAAAATCTAGAAACACTTGTTTTAGCTTCTGTTATTGCTCCTCATTCTCACAGGTATCAGCAAGATTGATCTGTTCTTCGACCATCTTCTTAAAGCCTGGAAAGACCTCGGGCTTGGCAATTTTGGCGGTATCCTCCAGTTGGGTGTAATTTTGGCCTTAACGTGAGGTTCCAAGGATGGGAGGTAGTCACTGTTGACTCGGAATACCACCTCATCCTTCCTGATGTCACAGGCCTCCTCTTCTACACCAGAGGTGCAGGCAGAGTACAATGAGTAATTTCCCCCTTGTCTGGTGAAAATCTTTTCAGGAGGGATACCATTGTCGATACTGAAGCAGTCATTTGGGATTGCTCCAACGATCTCATTACTTAAATGAATAGAATAATGCTGGGCATCAACCACCATTCCTATAAAGGTGTCTGTGCCCAAAGTGATACATCGAGGGTTGCTGTTATCCACCCATATTTGAATGGCATTGTGTTCTAGGTCGACTAGGGGTGTCGGATGTAAATACAAACCTTGTTGTTGGAGATAATTCAAATTTATATAGGTGTCGAGATTTTTGAGGGTCTGCCCTCACTTACTATTTAGGGGAATTGTTAATTGTCGCACCTGTTTTGGGATGGTAACTACTTCTCTCACTTGAACTTCAACCACATACGGCATCAATTGAGCTGACTGAAATGCTTTTTCATTATTGTCAAAGCCCATGGGGCTACCCCCCAGTCGAGACCAGTCTTTATTATTAATTTTGTCCAAATTAATTGTGAATTGATTTAGAAAGTCACTGCCTAAATAAAAGGTGAAAAGGACATCTCTAACAACCTAACAATTATGTTCTATGCTTTTGTCACCAATGGAAATTCTTAGCATACACCTGCTACAGGGGAGATGTTTGGAATTTGTGGTGTCCAGGTCTACTTCCCTTTTATCAATCAATTTAAATGTTGAAATGGTCTGATCTTTTGGGAGTTTCCTGAATAATGCTTTGCTGATGACGCTTCTTCTGTTATTCAGGCATACTCTGATGAGAACAGGCTGCTCCCCTTCATTTATCTGAATGGGAAAAAACAGCTGTTCACCCTTTATCTGGATGTCAGTCAGGCTTTGAGATGGTTTTTCATAAAAGACTTGTGAACACCCCCCGGGAGACTGATCATCGCTGCATCAAGTAGTCTACTGGAACCTTTGGCTCAATATCTGGACAAGATCCTGCAGCCCTTAATACAGAACACAGCCACGTATCTAAGGGACACCATGCAATTCTTACAGAAATTGAAAGAGGTATTCTTTTTACGATGGATGTCACCTCCCTTTATACAAATATTGTACATGAGGCAGGTTTAGAAGCCGACTAATGGTTCCTACTAAGATCTGAGAATTGTCTGGGGGACCATCTCTTCATTCTTACACTTCTAAAATTGGTTTTGAACAGTAACCTTTTCAAGTTTGGTGATAGGTTTTTTCTACAGACCTCGGGCACAAGCATGGGCGCTGCCATGGCCCCATGCTATGCCAATATTTTCTATTTTCATGTATTATTTGGAGCATGAGTATGTATTATCATCTCCAAGATGGCAACAGCATTTATCCCTTTATGTGAGATACATCGATGACATATTCAGGATATGGATGGGACCCACTTATGAGCTGAAGGCATTTTTTGATATGATGAATGAGATGCATCCGAGGATTCACTTCACAGAAGAAACAAGTCAAACTTTGATTCATTTCCTGGACATTGAGGTTTATACCTTGGCCCAAGGATTGGAGACGAGAGTGTTCACAAAAGCAACAGATAGAAACAGTCTTCTGTTAGCTACCAGTTTCCACCCACGGCGAACTATTGAGAGTGTAGCGATGAGCCAATTCCTGAGGTACAGACGGAATATATCGGAGTCATCAGAATATCAGTGACAATCAGCGACACTGGAACACAAGTTTGTAGCAAGGGGATATGACACATCATCGATTCAGGAAATCGCTTTAAAAACAAGGACTATTGCGAGGGAATCTCTCCTAGCACCTAAACCAACCCAAACTGGAGACCCTTTGGTCTATGTCACTACGTACTCGACCCAGAGTGCTAGAGTTAGGAGAATAATCCAGAATCATTGGCAGATGTTGCAGATGGACCCCCACCTATAACAGTTATTCCCTCAGGTACCAAGATTTGCTTACAGGAATAATAGAGTGTTGAGATCGAGCCTGGTAAAGGCTGAAATACAGATGCCTTTGCCCAATACCATCCATAAGGGTACGACTCCGTGTCAGAACTGTCCTCATTGTGCCAATATAATCAGAGGCAATAGCATTGCACACCCCCACTCTGGGAAACCTATCTCGTTAAAACATTCCTGCACCTGTGATGCAACGAATGTAGTGTATGGACTGAAATGCCCTTGTGGCCTATATTACTTAGGGATAACCACTAGGAAGGCGAAAACACGCTGGTCTGAGCACAAATCAAATATTTGCACGAATAATCCAAAATCCTGTGTTGCAAGTCATTTCCATCAAGCTCGGCACACAGTAGCCCAACTGAAATGTGTAATCCTTGAGGAAATTAAAATGGGACCAAGAGGGGGTGATCTCCATAGGAAGCTCCTTCAGAGAGAAATCATGTGGATTGACTTAGAGGGCTTTTTTTCCAAGAGGCATAAATGTTGAATTTGACCTGATGTGTTTCTTTTGAAATTTGTAGTTAAATTGATGGGATCTGAAGTAGAAATACAGCTGAAGAAGTGTTGGAGTCAACATGAGAAATGTGATTATGATAGAGAAATGTTACCTAATGTGAAAATCAAAAGTTAAAGTAAATGCTCCTTTTGCTAAGGAAGAGTCACTTGAATATGGTTATATGTTGAATATGTTGATTACCTATAAATGACAAGTGATTTAGACTTTAATTGTAGGAGTGGTTCACAAAAGATATCTCTATTTGAGTACAGATATCCCTGTTTAGGGTTACTGTTGATCCGTTTTGAGTATGTGCTAACAGGTTCCCCCTTCCGCCCAATAGAGATGAGGCGGACCCTTCTATCTTGGATTTAATTACTGATGTTTAATTTCTGTCTCATCTGGCATGGGGGCCCAGGCAGATTGTGATGTATCTGCACTCCCCCTCTGCCAGGCTATAATCTAGGTACTCAGTGTGATATTTGAACCTCCATTAGGTCACAACTTAGTTACATGGCATAATTTTAGAACGTTTGCCTTTACATACATTTATTTGGGGTATGGTTTAGGCGTACTCCCTGGTAGTGCCATGCCATCATTTAGGTGCATTGTTATGTGGTGATGATTTTCTTTTCAGACCTTTACATGTTACGCTGTACACGCACTCTGTCACTCTGAGATGGTGCCTTGAGAACGAGTGTACGTGGAGTTATCCTGTTACACACCCCCTTTTTCCCATACCGCTCTTGCAATGTATATGGAACTTCCACCTTCCATGATGGAGGATCACGCATTGAAATAGTATTCATTCACCATTCCAGTATGGCGGATGATGCGAGGAGAGGGTACGTGCGCATGCACAGTTCCTTTAGATTAGACATCTGTTTACAGGGCTGACCGGTCTGGCGTTTCAGAACAGGAGAGTGGATTTCGTGGTGCGCTACTGTGCGTTGGAGTGCAGGTAAGCATTGATGGAATGAGAGAGTATGGGGCCAGGGCTAGGTAGCACAATTGTGTAAACTACGATTTGCATTAAAAATATGGACTTGACTGACAATTATTTTTAATCCGGCTACTGTCTACTTTGGGTGATTCCCCGAGTGGTGGTGAGTACACAGCCTGTTTTAAAAATTGGGGTATTTAGTTTCGTTTATGCCCTATTTACTATTGGGGGAAGGGACCATAACTTAATTTGCGGAGTAGTATTATGATTCTGTTATTGGAGTAGGCTACTAAATAGACACCTGAATATAGGAGTGAGGCAGTTGGTGCTGTTCTTACCTCTCACATGGGTGACATATGTAATTTCTGTTTTCCTTGATAGGACCTTCCCAATGATTTGCTTCACCCTTTCAAGGGTTAAGGTTAGTTCCTGGTAGTTGTGAAATATTGTGAAATGTTGTTTCTAGATGGGTCAAACGTGAGATCAGTATACTGATGGGTGTTTATCTGTACACTCTTAGGTGGATGTACACAGGTGTGAACAACATTCGGAACGATTAGGCTTTCTTTGCCCTGAAGATGGATTGTCTCTCAATCTGAAATGCGTTGGCTATGTAACATCATATACAGAAGTCTTTTTGGATAATGTTATAAAAGAAAGCAATTTGACTGTTATCTACACACTTGTCAATGCCCGATTTGAAAGGGTGAATCTATGTTATGTGGGGCTAAAGAAAAATGTTATACGGCCTGCATGTTTGTTTTTGATCAAAAGTGATGTGAAGTACTTTATGTTTTGAATGGACTTTTTTGTTTGAATTGATCTGATGCATATTTGCTTTATGTATTAATAGTTGACTGAATCCTTAAGTTAAATGTTAAATGTTAAAGGTATTTGTACCGCGCACCGTCACCAACGGAATTGGTCCCCAGGCGCTCAGGCGGATCTGTAAACGATAAAGGTGGGATGGGTTAGTAAGGTGAAGAAGGGAGTTAGGATAGTGAGAGGAGTGGTGTTCTGTTTGCAGCATCAACTCGGTATGCACCGGGTGCTGAGCTTTGGTGCGGGTATCGGATCGGAGTCAGTCCGCATGTGCTGTTGTTCCGGCTTATGTGTTGTTGCAGTGTTGTGAAGTGCATGCGGCTTGTTGTGCGAGAGATGGTTGTGTGAGTTTTTTGAGTGAGATAAGTTTGCAGAGTTTGAGCTTATATTGGTTAGTGGGTTACCTGACCTTTACCATGCTAACATTCACAGCTCTGTCCGAGTGCGGCACCTGTCGGCCTCCACATTCCCATCCAGATGCAGCGCAGGCCAACGCCCAGGACTCCATCCCGGCGTGGTCATGCCAGCACTCACACTCCCACCCAGACGCGGCGCAGGCCAGTGTCCAGAGAGCCGTCCAGTTGTTGGCATGCTGACATTCACAACTCCATCCGAGCGCCACGCAGGCCGCCATTCACAACTCTAGGTGTGGCACATGTTAGCATTCATGTTTCTTCTAAGTGCGGGCATGTTATCCTTCAATCGATCCTATCCAGATGCGACGCAGGCCAACGTCTATCTAGATGCGTCTGTCGGTCTGGATATGTTCGTCCGGTACGTACCAGTGGGGGAGTCAATTGGGCTTTCGTGTGGGTCTAGGTATGTGGTCAGTCTCTGCAGCCTTCCTTTGTGGCTATTTTCCATGATGTCTTACGCTCTGTCGAGTGGTCGGTTCTTTGGTTTGAGTGTTTGTCCAATTTGAGAGTGGTCGAGGTTGGAGTTATTTCCATCATTGTTTGATGTCTGGGCGTTCTAGTGCGTCACCGTTGTGGTTATGCCTTGAAGAGCCATGATTTGAGCAGTTTACTGAATGCTAGGTGGTTTGTTGTGGTTACCAGTCATTTGGTCGAAAACCAAATGGTCGAATGACCATTTGATCGAAGTAAAATGGTCGTAAAAAAAAAGGTCGAATTTTTTTTTTTTTTTAATATTATGGGGCGGTTCCCCCCAATCCCCCCTTTTTCTTTATTAAAAAATATTTTTTAAGCAACCAAATCCCCAAAAAAAAAAATATATATATAAATAAATAAATAAATTCGACCTTTTTTTTCGACCATTTTGATTCGATCAAATGGTCATTCGACCATTTATTTTCGACCAAATGACCGGACACCGTTTCTTATATTCCGGATAGTCTTAGGTAGGTCATTCCAGGTTTTGGGTGCCTGGTGAGAGAAGGACGATCCTCCGAGTTTTTTTCTGTTGTAGGGTTTTGGTTCCAGGCGTATGTCGGTGCTTGATCTTAGTGTTCTTGTCGGTTGGTGTAGGCGTAGTTTGTCACTTAGGAATTCTGCGCCTTGTTTGTGTATTGCTCTGTGCGTGATGCACATGGCCTTGAACTTTATTCTCTGTTTCAGTGGTAGCCAGTGTAGTATTTTTAGCGCGGGTGTGATGTGTTCTCTTCTGGGTAGCTTGAGGAGGAGTCTGGCTGCTGCATTTTGTATGCGTTGCAGTTTTTTTAGAAGTCGTTCGGTATGCCCAGGTATAGGCTATTGGCATAGTCTACTCTGGACATCAGAGCGATGATTGAAAGTGTTTTGTTCGCGAATGACAGGAACGGTAGGATCCTTTTTGCTGCTCGCAGGAGGAAGAAGCATTTCTTGATTACCGAGTTTACTTGTGGCTCCAGAGTGAGGTTGTTATCCATGAGGATCCCTAGGTTTTTTACAGTTGATGATGGTTCTGGTGTGCTTCCGAGCTCTCTTGGTCAGGGGATGTAGTTGATATCTCCTCCCTTTTTTGAAACAATCATTATCTCTGTTTTGCCTGGGTTGATTTTGAGATGGTTGAGGTTCATCCAGTTGAATATGTCACAAAGGCAGTTCTCTAATGTGGTGTTTTCTTCTCGGGTGTCTTGTATGTTGAAGATTATTTGAGTATCGTCAGCGTAGTTGTAGCATGTGAGGGCGTGTTTTTTGATGAGTTTGATTAATAGGTACATGTAGATGTTGAATAGAAGCGGGGAGAAGGATGATCCTTGTGGTACTCTGCACGTGGAGATTCTGGGTTTGGATTTACAAGGTTTCATCCATATTGTTTCTGTTCTGTTTGTTAAGAGGGATTTGATCCATAGTAGGGCAGTGTCTGTTATCCCTAGTCCTTCTAATCTCTTTATGAGGATGGCGTGGTTGACAGTGTCGAAGGCTGCAGACAGATCAAGGAGAATCAGGGCGGTGCTGTTGTCTGAGTCTGCGTTTGTTTTTAGGTCGTCCCATATTGAGAGGAGAGCCGATTATGTTCCCCTCATAGGTCTGAAGCCAACTTGTGCCTGGTCTAGTAGGCAGTGCTCTTCTATGAATTATTGGGTTTTTTGGTAGATGTATGTTTCTAGTAGTTTGGCTATGTAGGGTATGTTGGAGATGGGTCTGTAGTTAGATAAGTCTTCTACGTTTCCTGTTGTGTCTTTGAGTAGTGGTTTGATGTGAGCCGATTTGAAGGCCTGCGGTACTTTACCTGTTGAGATTGAGGGTTGAGGAGGTTCCTGTGGTATTCCATGGGGGTTCCTTGTTTGAGAATTGTTTTGTATATGTCCGGGGGACAAGGGTCTTCTGGAGAGCCCGATTTGTTGCTTTAATAATAATAATAATTTGGCACTTATATGACGCTACGAACCCTCAGTAATCTGAGCGCTGCTTATTATTACCCACGGTGTGTGGTGCTCATTTATCGACCTCGGAAGGATGAAAGGCTGAGTTTGGCCCCGCCGAGATTCGAACCTGCGTTAGCAGTCTCTGCTCGGATGTCAAAGCGAGTGCTCTACTCGCTGTGCCACTTGACCGGCTATTTGGTTTACCAGTTTGACGAAAGCCTCAACTGATATTTCTGGGAAGTTTTGTAGCTTGTTTGCGTGTTCCTCGTCTGCGTTGGTGGGGTTTGAGCTGTGAGCGCTTGGTCTGTTTTGTATGGTGTTTTGGATGGAGTTTATTTTGTTTTTGAAGTGGTCTCCGAGGTCCTCGCAAAGTTTCGTCGATGGAATTGGCGTGTTGTTGTAGGCCGGTGGGTTTTTTATTTCGTTTATGATTTTGAATAGTTCTTTTTGAGCGTTTGGTTCTCTGAAGATTCGGTTGTCGTAGTATTTCCTCTTTGCTTTTTGTATTTCTTTTTTATATGCGCGGATCTGTTGTAGGTATTTCAATTTGTTTGCGGTGTTGTTGTTCCTCCATTCAGATTCTAGTTTTTGGTTTTTCCTTTTCATGGCGTTGAGTAGTGGGGTGAACCATTTTGCTGTAGTTTTCTTGTGTGATGGGGTGAAGGGCTTTTCTTTGGCGATGACGTAAAGGGTTGTTGCGATCCAGGTATGGAGTAGGGCAACTTTTTTGTCTAGGTCTGCTTCTTCTATGGTTGATGCTTGTGGGTTCTAGGAGCTCGGATAGATTGAAGTTTTTTACGGATCTCCAATTTCTTTTCATCATGATGGGTTGCTTTTCTTGTTGCTTTTTTGTCAGAGCGGCCGTTGTGATTATGAATGGAATAATGAGGTGGTTGCTCCAAAGTATTTGAATCGGGGGTGCCGTGGTGATGAGATCCTTGTTGGCGAAGATTGCGTCAAGTGTGTGCCCTGCTGAGTGGGTTGCTCCCTTGACTAGTTGTTGTAGGTTCATGGCTGCTAGTTGGGCGGTTAAGGGTATTTGTGTGGTTGTGGTTTCTTCGTCGAACCAGATGTTGAAATCTCCGAGGATGATCAGGTGATTGTAATTGATGGCTAGGGTAGTGATTGCTTCCATGAAAGCGTCTATGAAAGTCGCATCGTAGGTTGGTGGTCTGTATATCAGTATGAATTTCAGGTTGGTTTTGGCGTTTACTGAAAGTCGTAGTATTAAGGATTTGCATTTATCGATGTTTAGTGGATCTTCCATTTTGATGGCCAGTTGTTCCTTGTGGATGATCGCTAGTCCCCCCCTTCTTTTGGATTTTCTGTTTGTTTGGATGCATTTGAAGTCTTCAGGCAGCCAGTTGTTGAGTGTGATCTTGTAGTTGTCGTCTAGCCATGTTTCGGTTACAAATAGGATCTCTATGCCTCCTGACAGGAGGTCGTATATTTCCGTTGAGTGTTTGGGCATTGACCTTGCGTTTATTAGATTACAGTGGATTCTCTGGGTGAGATTTTGTTTTGAGGTTATTTGTTGTTCGCGTTTGTAATTGTCTGTTCGTGGAGTTTCCGCATTGATGTCGGTAGGATGAAGAACGGCGTCAGCTGCTTCTTCATTGAAGCGGTCTAGTAAGTTGATAACAGGGCTGATTAGTCTTGGTGTTTCTGCTGTGATGCTACTCGGATGAAGATCAGTGGTGGTTTCTTCATTGGGTCCGGTTGTTGGGTCGGGGGTGGCGTTGCTGGTTGTTGGTACTTCGCCGTATTGTGCGGGATGTAGTGGAAGTCGATGTTGCCCCTCTGTTCTTGTAATGTAAGGGTTAATGAGGTCGGAGCCCTCCCACTCTCTTGCTGAGCTCCCCCCTCTTTTTTCTGCATGTATCAGGAAATTGTTTGCATGTTTCGAGGTTTCTGTGTTGGTGTGTCGGTGTGCTGTGGTTGTTGCGAGGTAAGGTGTGAGGTATAAGGATTTTTCTCTTGTGAATTTTATTTCGGTTGTGGCTGTTTTAGGCGTGTTTTCTTCCAATGGGGCTGTTTCTTGTGGGTTCTGTCGGTGTTGTGTGATCGCGTCTCTTGTTGCATGGTTTTGTTCTCTTTCTCAGTGTCCTTTTCTGCTACGGGCCATTTTCCAGTTTAGGTGCAGGCGTGGTATGGTAGTTGGTCCTTTGTGCTGTGCTGTGCGGTCGCAGTGACCTCGGTTTTCCTTCTCTGGATATGCTGGGGTGTTCTCTGGCTCAGTGTTGTTTTCTGTAGGAGGGTAGGTATGTTTCCTAAGGGCACACTGTCGGTGTGGGGGGGGTTAGGGTGTTAACAGGCTGCTGGTATGGGATTTAGTTGGGTTAGGTAGTGGTGGGATTCCGGGATTGGTAGAGTATTGAACTAAGCGCAGTTGGATTATTTGAGAGATCTGTATATTGGGTGGGAGTCCTATCGGTGCAATCTAAACATCGCACAGTGCCGTTCGGAGACAAGGCCCCTGCTAAGTTTGAGAGATCTGCACAGTGGGAGAGACGTCCACCAGTGCAATCTAAGCACCACCCAGTGCAGTTTGGAGACGGAGCCCCTGTTAAACTTGAGAGACCCGCGCAGTGGGGGAGAGGCCTGTCAGTGCAATCCTTTTTTTTTTTAAACTTTATTTTTGAAATTTTCAGGACAACAAAAAACACAAGCACACCATCAGGGTGCGTTAACGTAACAAGGCGAAACAGAGAGGAGAAGAGGGACGAATTGAAGAAAGGGCAGGGAAAGGAAAGGAATAGAATAAAACGAAAAGAAAACATAACATTTCCCGCTCACGGGTTCGACCGCGGAGCCGCCCCACCCCACTCATGTCCACAACAACAAGCATCAGGACTTTCCTGGTTAATTGACAATCACCATTAAGGCACAAATTTATAGTGTCTTTCAATCTCACAGGTCTATTTCGGAGTCAGGAGCTCTCAGTAGCGGAAGGAGCTACACTGTTTAGCAGATATGTAATATACGGCCCCCAGATGTCCGGGGGTCGAGCATGCAGTGGTAGAGTTCTTATAAATTCGCTCTCTACATCCTGACAATAGGTAATGTCTTTTTTCCAATCCAATTTTGGGTAAGGGGCCCTGGCTCCAGGCCATAGCGATCCGCCTACGCCCAGCACCAGGAGGAGAGCTGCCAGTCTGCGGGATGTGGGACGTAAGTATCTTGTGAGGCCGAGGAGGGCCGCCAACGGTAGCGGAGCTACTTGTTCCCCAATAATATCGGCGACGATCTGCAGGACTGAGGCCCAGAACCGCTGGATTCCGGGGCAGTCCCATGCCAGGTGGAAAAATCGGCATGCGCCGCTGTACAACGTTCACATTGGGCCGATACTTCAGGGTGATGTCGGTGTTTCTTGGCAGGGGTGTAATACGTTTGGTGCACGTAATTAAAGTGTATTAGTTTATATCGTGTATTCACCGCGACTTTTTGGGTTTGATATAGAATGTAGGACCAGTCCCCAGCATCTATCGACATCTGGAGGTCCGATTCCCATCTTTGTTGAGTTCTGGCATTGGGTGACTCGGTGTCTGCCACTAGGGACCTGTAAAGTGCCGAGACCAGCCTCCCCTCTCCCTCGGCCTGGATGGTTTTGTGCAGCAGATCCCATGTAGGGGGTTGTTCAGGAAAAGAGGGCAGTATTTTTTGCAGGGTATAGCGCAGTCTGAAATAAAGAAAGATATCTAGTGAGGTGCTTTCGCCCCTTTCTTTGGCCATCTGAGGCGTTAGGAAGGTGCCTCCCGGGAAGACATCACCGAAGGAGTGAATATTAAGCTTGTCGGCCCATATTAAAAATACTTTTTCATTCGTGATCGGAACACCCGGGATGAACCTGATCGGTAGCAAAGGGGAGTATCTCACGGTCACCCCATACTTAGCAGCAATTTTCTTCCAGACTGCATATGTAGAGAGGACTGTATTTAGAGTGTTGTACGGAACTGGGATTTGACTAATGATAACGGCACTGAGCAAGTCGGGAGAGGCCAGAGCACGTTCCACCTGCACATGTGGACGCACAAAGTGGATCGTGTACCAGTGGCTTAGAAACTGTGCCTGAGATGCCCAATAGTACTTCTCAAGGTCTGGGAGCGCAAGGCCTCCTATTGATGTCGGCAGAACTAGGGTGTCGTAAGCCACACGCGCCGGTTTACCGGCCCATAGCAGCTCCAGGACTGCAGCCTTGACTTTCAGGCGGAAGGATTTGGGGAGGAGTAACGGGATGTTGGTAAACAAGTACAGAAGCTTGGGGAGTATAACCATCTTCGTAAGAGAGGTCCTGCCCCACAGCGTTAGTGGGAGCGTTTTCCACCTGTGCACCCGTTCCTGAATGGAGGTGAGCGTGGAGACATAGTTGTCTTTATATATCTCGTGATGGTTACGTGACATAAATATACCTAAGTAGCTTACCCCTGACTTCTCCCATTTAAAGCCATGGTCATCAGCAAATTGCACCGTGTGAGGGGTCAGGGGGAATTTCACAGATTTAGAGTGATTAATTTTCAATCCCGACATTTGCCCAAATCTTAATACCTCCCGCATAACTGGGTTAAGGTTCTCCTGGGGATTGCTGACAAATAATATAACATCGTCAGCATAGAGGGAGACAATCAATTTGTGGGGGCCTAATTTGAGGCCTCTGTGTATTTGGAATTCGTGTAGTCTGGAAGCCAGGGGTTCCATAATGAGAGCAAAGATCAAAGCTGAAAGTGGGCATCCCTGTCTCGTTCCACGTTTAAGTGAAATGCATGTGGATCTAGTGTTCCCTAGGGTAATATAGGATCGGGGGCTGTTATACAATAATGACACCAATTTAATAAAGAAGTTGCCAAAACCCATTTGTCTAAGCGTTGCTAGCATGAATGGCCATTCCACAGAGTCAAATGCCTTCTCGGCGTCAAGAAGCACCGCTATTGCCTGTTGCGATGGGTCCAGGGCCTCCATGACGCCAAACAGACGCCTGATGCCATAGGTGGTGCTGCGCCCTGGGATAAATCCGGCTTGGTCTCCAATCACTAGTGCTGGCATAAGGGGGAGGAGCCTGGATGCAAGAATTTTGGCCAGGATTTTATTGTCCAGGTTGATCAAAGAAATTGGTCTATAGGATGCACATTCGTCAGTGGGTGTGCCGGCTTTGTGTAAAAGAATTATGTTGGCTTCCCGTAGTGTTGGGGAAGGCATCCGCTTTCAATGGATTTTTCATATACGCCTAGCAAGAGAGGGGCAAGGGAAGTTGCGTAGGCCTTGTAAAACTCTCTGATAAGTCCATCTGGACCTGGTGCCTTGGAGCTCAGGAGGGATTTTATTGCTTCCAGTATTTCTTCTGTCGTTATCGGAACATTAAGAGGTTCTCGTAGGTCAGCTTCCACCCAGTACAGCTCAGTGTCGTCTAGGTATTCTTGTAGAGATTCGGAGTCCGAATTGCCTCTAGAGCTGTACAGGTCCTGGTAGAAGTCCCGAAATGCCTCGGCGATGTCCACTTCTGCATAGACACGCTGCCCTCGTGCGTCTTTAACACATTCGACCCGGGTCGGGGCTTTGTCCACCGATAGTAATCGGGCGAGCAGGGCTCCTGGCTTCTGACCCTCTCCATATTGTCGGATCTGGTGTTTCCGCCCTAGGAATTTTAGCTCTCTTTCGGCTGTTTCCCTGAACCTCTGAAGCTCCTCCTTCAGTTCTGCCTGGATTTGTGGGCTTGGAGCTGAGACAGTCTTCTAGATCCTTCAGACGGGTTTCGCTGTCGGAGAGTTCACTGCGGATCAGCTTCAGTACACCGTTTTCCTTACCCAAACATATTCCGCGCACAAAGCACTTTAGCGTTTCCCAGATGGTGCTGGTCGCCTTGACTGAGCCTTGATTTCTCTCAATGAAGGATGTTATTTCCTCACGTAGTTCTTCAGCGAAAACAGTGTCCGAACGCGCACTAAATCTCCAGTTCAATCCGGGGACTGTTGCGCCCACCATGGAGGCGTCAAGTGTGACCATTGAGTGGTCGGATAGCGTGCATGGTAGGATTTGGCTCGTTCCCCAGGCAAACGGACAAGGGGTGGAGGCCATGATGTAATCTATCCTGGAGCTGGTGTTGTGAACGGGCGAGTAGAATGTGAAGTCTTTCGCATCTCGGTTGTGATGCCGCCATGTGTCAGACAGGTCAAACGCTTGACATATCTCGCAAACTTGACTACTGGCTTTGGACCGATTCCCAGTGGTGTTATGGGATTTGTCTAGAGTAGGGTCCATCGGTGTGTTAAGGTCAGCACCCCATATGATTGTTTCTGCGTTGGACCTCCCTAGTTGAGACATCACCCAGTTGAAATTGTCAGGTCCATCAGTGTTGGGAGCGTAGGAATTTACAATCACCACTTCTTTCCCTGCAATTATTCCCCTCACCAGCAGGCCCCTACCTTCAGTGTCCTTCACCGATTCAATGAGACTGAAGTTTGTTCTCCTATCAATCAGAATGGCGACCCCTCTGGCAAAGGACGAGTACGACGAAAAGTACCTGTGAAAACCCCAGGACTTGGCCCACTGTGATTCCGATGCCGGCAGGAGATGGGTTTCCTGGAGAATGGCGATGTTAACCTTATGCCTACGGAGACATTGAAGGATTTTCCTGTTCTTTGCCGGCTGATTGCTGCCACGGATGTTCCAGGTGGCTATTCTAAATGTTATGGCTGGCATTCCGAAGGCCGGGTGGATTCTCGCCTGTCAGGACGTGAAAGTGATAATGGTGCCTTGAAGAATTGGAGTGATTAGTGGGCTTGGCTTCCGGGTTATCAAAGTTATATATCATCAACGTTGCGGAATGAGAGCGGGGTGAGTAAAGCGGCTGCGTCTGGCCCGAGTCCCTCCCTTGTGTGGGCAACCCCTAACTGGCCCACAGTAATCCCCCCACATAGAACAGAGTTGCAAGCATAGCCGCGCTAGGCGCACTAGTAGCCTGCCAAGAGGGTACCGGGCTTCCTATAGCGACATAGTTTCGTTCCTGTGATGTACATTGAGCATGGAAGAAGGAGGCGTGCTGGTCACAACCGCCCATTACTGGGATTGTAGATTACGGAGGGTCTCTTCTCGCTCGCTCTTCCTGACGGGGTCTCGGATTGTTCCCGCCATGTCTGCAGCCAGTCCGGTCCAGGTAGTCATTGGCTTCTTCGGGGGTATTGAAGAATTGGGCCTTCCCCTCATGTTGGATACGCAGTTTCGCTGGATATAGCATGGAATAAAGGATCTGATTGTCCTGTAGGCGTCGCTTGACTGCTGTAAAGGATCTCCTCTGCGTTTGCACCGCCTACGAGAAATCTGGGAAGACTTGAATGGAGTCGCCTACGTATTGAAGTTTCCCCTTATCTCTGGCTGCCCTGAGCATGGTGTCGCGATCCTTGTAGTTTAAAAATCTTGCAATGATTGGTCTAGGGTGCGTGCCGGGCGCCGGTCTAGTGTTCGGGATTCTGTGCGCTCTTTCTACCACAAATAGCTGAGACAGTGTTTCCCTACCGAAGAGAGCTATGCAGATCTGTTCCACAAAGTCTTCCATTTTACCTGGGATTTGTCGCTCCCTCACCCCTATGATCCTGATGATGTTCCTGCGGGAGCGGCCCTCCAAATCCTCATTCTTGGCGCACACCACCTTCATCTGGGTTTCGAGCGCAGAGACATGGGATGTCAGTGCCGCTGATCCATCGTCCAGATCGGACACGCGTTGTTCGACATTGTCGAGTCGATCGGCTTGTTTATCTAGCCTGTGCTGAAGCTGGTCTACCTTCGTCGACAGGGTGTCCAATTTGCATCCCAGGCCGCTGATACCAGCTTTCAGGTCCATCAGAATCTCCCTTATATCCAGATGCGGGGCCTGGTCCTCGGTTGACATCGTGTCGGGTGGCGGGGAGTTGGTCTGCTGCTGGTCGTGGGCTTGGCCTGTGAGCTGGCTTCGAAAGTCAGTTTCTTCTGGTTCTTATCTACTTTCCCCATGATAGCTTGGGGAGAGTGTCCGTGCAGCCCAGCTAAGTTGCGACTGTCTTGGTTTATGGCGGTGCCTGGTGGACCCAGACGGCAGCCGCACCGCATACTTGTCGGGATGTTAGCACAATGCCTTCGGTGCTTGATGCGGAGAGTCCGTGCACCAAGCGTGGGGCCTGCATGGCACACTGCTGCTTACACAGCCGCACTACTGTAACTGCGGCTGTTTTGGAGGAGTTTGTATGCCAGTATTTGCCACAGGGCTTCTATATTAGCTGCGCCGAGGGGCGGCGGCACACGGTGCAGTCAGCGGGGGGATGCGTGCCCATGGGTCATGCGGCGTGTATCAGAGCGTCTGGCCCAGCCACCTCGGGTCGGCTGCAGCTTCTTGTTCCCAGGATCAGTGCCGCCGGGATTTACTAGCTTTCAGATATCCGGTTAACTGAACCAGGCCTCTCTGGGCCTGTAGCTGAACGATGGGCGCCGTGGGAGGCCTCACCGGGACGCGTATCGTGCCTCAGGTTTCTAGGAAGCGGCCTTGAGCGTGGATTGCTCCCCCCGCGCCGCACACCAGGTCTGCGCCACAGCACGGCCAGCCGTTGGCAGGGGCCGCGTGGATTATGCCGCGTCTGGCGGCGGGACAGGGTGGGCCCACCCAGCGGCTGCGCCGAGCCCGCTCGTGCTGCAGTCTGCTCCTACCTGGGCAGTCTCGGGACTCCGGCACCCAGACTCGTCGCTCCTCTGCCCTCGCGACGGGCCACCGTGGGGGACGGAGACCACCTCGTCTCACAGGTGCAAGTACGCACACGTCCACCTTGCTTGCTCGGCGCTGCTCCTGGTCCCGCCGCCGAGACTCCCGCCAAGTGCCCGCCACCGCCGCTCCGCACACACGCAGGGGCCGCGACCACTCAGTCCGTCATTCAGCAGGCCTCAGATCCGAGAGCGAGTATCTCGGGCTGTGGGCAGGCGTCTGGGTCGAGATTTATCTCAAAATGATCAGTCAAGCTCCGCGAATGTGCACAGCTGTAGGATGGGTCATTCCAACCATCACAGGAGCATCGATGTTACAGGATTCATTAGAGCCCCGCGGAGCTCTCTCAGGAAGCGGCCATCTTGGGTGACTCTCTAGCGCCCTCGTCTGTCAGTGCAATCTAAACATCCTACACAGCAGTTTGGGGAGAGAGCCCCTGCTAAATTTGAGAGACCTGTATAGTGGGAGAGAGGCCTATCAGTGCAACCTAGACATCATACAATGCAATTAGGAGACAGAACTCCTGCTAAATTTGAGAGACCTGTATAGTGTGAGAGAGGCCTATCCGTGCAGACTAGACATCATACAATGCAATTAGGTGGCAGAACCCCTGCTAAATTTGAGAGACATGTATAGTGGGAGAGACCTTTCAGTGCAGCTTAGACATCATATAATGCAATTAGGAGACAGAACCCCTGCTAAATTTGAGAGACCTGTATAGTGGGAGAGAGGCCTATGAGTGCAGCCTAGACTTCATGCAATGCAATTAGGAGACAGAGCTCCTGCTAAATTTGAGAGACCTGTATAGTGTGGGAGAGGCCTATCAGTGCAGCCTAGACATCATACAATGCAATTAGGAGACAGAACTCCTGCTAAATTTGAAAGACCTGTATAGTGTGAGAGAGGCCTATTCGTGCAGCCTAGACATCATACAATGCAATTAGGTGGCAGAACCCCTGCTAAATTTGAGAGACATGTATGGTGGGAGAGAGGCCTATCAGTGCAGCTTATACATCATATAATGCAATTAGGAGACATAACCCCTGCTAAATTTGAGAGACCTGTATAGTGGGAGAGAGGCCTATCAGTGCAGCCTAGACTTCATGCAATGCAATTAGGAGACAGAGCTCCTGCTAAATTTGAGAGACCTATATAGTGGGAGAGAGGCCTATCAGTGCAACCTAGACATCATACAATGCAATTATGAGACAGAACTCCTGCTAAATTTGAGAGACCTGTATAGTGGGAGAGAGGCCTATCAGTGCAGCTTAGACATCATACAATGCAATTAGGAGGCAGAACCCCTGCTAAATTTGAGAGACCTGTAAAGTGGGAGAGAGGCCTATCAGTACAACCTAGACATCATACAATGTAGTTAGGAGACAGAACTCCTGCTAAATTTGAGAGACCTGTATAGTGGGAGAGAGACCTATCAGTGCAACCCAGACATCATACAATGCAGTTAGGAGACAGAACTCCTGCTAAATTTGAGAGACCTGTATAGTGGGAGAGAGGTCCATCAGTGCAACCTAGACATCATACGATGCAATTAGGAGACAGAACTCCTGCTAAATTTGAGAGACCTGTATAGTGGGAGAGAGACCAATCAGTGCAGTGTGGGGTCACACAATGCAATTTGGGCGCAGAGGCCCTGCTGTTAATGCTGTTTATGGCAGTTGGCGGTGATTACATTGATCGACATTGGTTGCGACCAAGAGATGATATTTTGCATAATTTATTTCTGTGTTTAATTTGTTTGAACTACACCAAATTGGTATAAGTTTTGTTTATTAAATGAAACTGGTTTTGAATTTGGACTGAATCGTGTTTGAAGATTCATACGTAAGTGTGTTAAAGGGGGATCCCGGTGTTGTGCTGACTCCCCATATACACACTACGGTTCCAACTTTGGGTTTGGAGGAGCCCTTAGGAGTGCATCTGGGGGTTACTGTATGGTGTCGTGTGGTTTTGTTTTCTATGGTTTTTCATCTTCCCTTCTTATGGGACTCTGGTTTTCAACTAGTATAACATATCAGAGTATTACCTTCCAGTGTGGAATGCCACTTAAAACTGGGAGGAAGTTTGATTTTCAAGAATTGAGAAGAATTCCCATCACCAGTTTGTTCTCCTACAGAGAGGACGGTGATGTCTGGGACTTGATTGTTCCTAAAATGGAATTCCATTTTGTCAGACCGTTGTTCTAGTACATACATATGCTACTCAATCTCACATCATTTTTGCTTTGTTTTAATTTAATTGGTCTGTTCGTCTGAGTCCAGAGTACCTTGTTCACACAGTCAATCAGGGTGATAACCTCTGAAGCAGGTCATTCCCCAATAGACAAGGTGTATCCCCTGGAATCACGACTATCACCGGGTGTTTCACCCTATGTCGCGCAATTTAAATTTCCAGATCTGCAGTCCCTTCGATGGAAATATTCCCATTAAAGTTTTGGAGTTGTCGAGGAAGAGGTGCAAAGGGAATTTGGTGACTTTCCCCCCTTCCTGAATTTAGTTGGCCAAAGGCCTTTTTGGATAGGAGGGATGCTTGGGATCCAGTATCCACCAGCGCTGATAAAACACACAGACCCTGTACCTTGACAGGAGTGTGCATTATGTGCCAGCTTGGCGGTTATCTTTTTTATATGGAACTCTGACACTGCGTGATCTTGGACAGTTTTCTGTGTCAGAATCAGGGAATCTGTAAAAATGATTTTGCACCCAGAAACAGATGGGATTGGGAAGTCCTCTTTTTGCCCGGATTATGTGCTGTCCCCCTTTTCCTGGAGACAGTTCCCAGAACCTGTTTGGGGGAGAATGACTCTGTGATTTCTGGGTCAGCTGTGTGACATTGTTTGGGTTTAAGAGCTTTTTGCTCTGGGTCGGTCTCCATACTTACCCTGTCAAAATCAGGTACTTTTGGGACTCATTCTTCCTTGGGGGGATACCTCAATCCCTGAAGGAGAATATTTTTTTTCTGAATCCTCCAGGGATTCCTCTAATTCAAAAGGGATGATGTGGACTTCCTCCACAAAGTGAGTTTTCTTTTGCTTGCTCCTACTTACCCTCTTTTCTTTAGGTTCCAGCTTTTCGGGAGTAGAAGATTCATATTCAGGCTCCGAGGCTTCAAGGTGTTTTGTTCCTGTGGGAAAAGACGCTTCCTCTAGGGCTTCGCACCTCTCTTCCCCCAGACCACCTCATCAGGAACCTGTTGGTAGTCAGAATTTTCTTCCAGTCATTCCCCCTGGAGCCTCAAACCCGGATGTTGGGTCATCATTCTGGGCAGCAGGTTCCAGCTGAGGGTTTGACTGAGCCCTCAGCATGCAACGCAGTTCTGGGGTTAGTTGTTGGGCCTTTTGCTCTAGTTGTGACACTTTTTTTCTACTTGGTATGGAGGTCTTGATTCATACCTTTGCTGCTCCCGGAAAGGGTAACTGTCTCTTCTCCTGGAGTAGCTCGGGTATTGGAAGTTTCCCTGAAAAATTTCCATCCTAGGTCTCCCTTCTCCTGGGTTCAGGAATCTATTGTCCTGAAAGCGGGGAGAGAGAGGATTATTCCGGAAATTAGGGTTCGGGGGTCCCTGGGAAAGAAGTTCAAGTTGGGAAGTGGAGTATTGCTTCCCTCTGGAGGGAAGTTTTGAGGGAGGTTTCCTGGGGCTGTACTGACCTGATTGATCCCCACCCGCGTGTATCGGGGAAGTCCATATATATCCGGATATGGGTCTTGTACCTTTGTATTTTGGCAGGGTGAGAAGGGTCATTTGTCTGGTATCCTGCCTGACTCCCCCTTGATTGGGCTGAATCCGAGGGTCCCTTCTGCCTGTTGTTCTGCTTGTTGGCAGAAGGAGTATTTTTAGGCCCCCCCCATCTCCAAGTCTAATGGAGGGGGATTTTTTACCTCTGCCACCTTCATCGGCAGGTGTGTTGGATGGTTTGGGGGTTTTAGGGTTATTTTTATTGTCAGAGGGCTTTTGGACCTCATAGTTCCTGGTGGCTTGTTCAATCACCCAATAAAGGGCCTACGCTCATGAAGACCCCTTACTAATTGGGTCATAATGTATTTCGCGAGTGCATGGAAGTATGTATTGATGAACTCCCTGCCATTGGTGTTTACCTGCCTAGAAGTCTGGGCAAATGCTTGTTTCAACTCCTGCACAAACTCCCTAGACGCCTGGTCTTCCCCACACTGCAGGTTGTATGCCGCTTTGTGTCCCTTCTTTGGGTTTCTATGAATGGAGAAGTGTTTTTAAATGACCGCCTTGTAGGTGGACCATTTATGGTGATCTAGGTCCTCCAGCCCTGCAAAGAAGCTGGAGTACTCAGGGGAGCATGTCCACTTGACAAACTCCATGCAATTTCTAGCATTTTTAATTCCAAATGATGTCATCATTTGCTCATAAAGCTCCAGATGCTCCCATACCGAATATTTGGCATTCTTATGGTAGGAAGTCATGATGCTCTTTATGGCCTTTATCTGCCGAATTGGGTCTTTCACAAGAACTTTCTTCTGTTTGGCAGATTTCCTTTTCTGCTGCACCCGAGTCCATTCACCCTCTGGCTCAGAGCTTCTACTGTTGGGGGTCCATTCCCGGTCCTCTAGGTACTCCCTACCTCTATAAGACTGGGAAAACCTCCCAGACTTATGGGGTCTCGACTCTTCTCTCCTTTGGTGCTGTGAACTCTCAGGGTAATTTTCCTTGTAATCCCCTTTTCGCACAGGAGAGTACTCATCCTCCTTATCCCTCTTTCCAGGCATGCTGGGGTATTCCACCAAACTCCCTGAATGTGTGGAGTTTTTTAAAATACTCTTTTGCGGCCTGAACTCTGACTCTTCTCTCTCTGCAAAGCGGACAAGGTGGTCCCTTTGTAGCTTAATTTTCTGCCAGTCCAACTCCCTGATCTTTTCATCATAGGAGTCCTCTTGGTCCGAAGTACTCGCTAGGGTATTTTTGATTTCCCAGAGCCCACTGGTCCGGCCACCTTCCCTTCTGCTTGGTAACACTGATTCCTCATTGATGTCAGATAAGGAATGGCCTTCTGGATCAGTTTGACTAGTCCTGGGTGAGTCCAGCTGCCTCATGTTTCCCTGTTCTTGATAAATGGTACGCATGTGGTTAGCCACACTCTGGACATTTGAAGTGGTTAATTGGCTTGAGGTCCCTGTGAGAGAGGTCACCACTCCATGATCAGAGGGTGCTTTTCCATACCTTGACTGGTCAGGGTGCCGCAAAGCCTGTTTGTATTTGGCTATTTCATTTGCCAACCTCTCACACCTATTTTTCTCGGCCCCTATCTCTTGGTGGGATGCAGAGACCTGGGTTTTTAATTCTGACACAAGTGCTTGAGTGGCTTCTAGCATTTTACTTTGGGTCATTAATCGATCTTTTAGTCCCTTGAGTTCTTCATAATTGGACTCATTTTCATTTTGTGAGGCTTGGATTGTACGCACATATTCAGAGCATTTCTTTTTCAGGAGACTAATCTCTTCCTCTTGCGCATTTCTGCCTTGGGCTGCCTGCACTAGGTCAATCTCTGCTTGCCTCACACGTTGCATTAATTGTGCATTTTCTCGCCTAATGTCAGCCAGTTCATGAGAATTTGACTAATTTTCTCTGCACCTATCCTTAAATGACGCACTGCATAAGAAAGGACACTATTCTCTTAGTTTAATAGGTATTTTTCTTTTGTCAATTGCTTTCTCTGTTGTTTCAAGGTGTTCAGATCTTGGTGCATCTGATCAAACTCACGTTGGTATGGTATTGTTTATTTATATAGCGCCTATACACAGGCAAGTTTTTCAAAGCGCTCAAGGAGGGTGGGAACAAGGGGGAAAAACGACAGTCATTCGGAGCCCTTGAAAATCTGAGACGATAGTAGTCTGCACAGGCAGAATAAGTGCATACAATTCATTTAACAGTATGGGATATAGCAAAGAGGCCTGACAGCGATTCTGCAATTTTGAACAGTACTATTAGGGGTGAGGACAGGGGAGAAACAGACAGACGATCTTCAGGTGTGGTGCGTACGGATCGACCAAGTGCACAGAGGGTCACAGGGAGGGGGGGGTCAAGTGCACCCGGTTGGTTGAAACTGGGGTAAGTGCTGAGAGAGCCACTCTGTTGGGTTAATTTCTCAGTGTGTTGAGTGTGAGTGGGGTGTAGGGCCCTGAGGCAACTGCGAGTGAGGACTGGCGGGGGTGACGGGGACCAGTGAAATTTTGAGGTACACCAGGTAGCAAGTCAGCATGATGCAATGAATAGGAGGGAGAGAGGGAAAGGACAGAGAACTAGGTTAGTAGGCTAGAGGGAAAGAGAAGGAAGAGGAGAAGAGGAAGGTCTTGAGGAGTTTCTGGAATTTCAGGAGATCTGGCTCAAGACTTAGGGCGGCAGGGAGGCCATTCCAAAGGGAGGCACTTGCTGAGGATAAAGATCTTCCACCATATCTCTGCTTGGAGAACTGGCTCACTCACAGAAGCTTGGAGGTAGAGGAGCGGAGGGCTTGTGAGGGACAGTATTTGGGTAGGCATCGTTGAAGTTAGGTGGGTCTCAGGCCCCAGAAAGCCTTGTGAACAATGCAAAGGGTCTTGAATTTGATCCTTGCAACCATGGGGAACCAGTGGAGGGATTTCGGTGCCGGAGAGATGTGGTCCCTGGGCTTGAGGCCAAGAATAAGTTTTGCGGTTCTGTTCTGGGTGAGTTGCAGAGGGTGCAAGGCAAAAGAAGGGAGGTTGAGGAAAAGGCTGTTGCAATAGTCCAGCCTGGAGAGAACCAGGGCTCTGGAGACAGTGAGCCTCTGGGGGGAAAGTGAGTCATGGAAGCAACCAATAGATTCAATGTGTAGGGTCAGCTGAGAGATAACCAGTTTCACCAGGTGTTTGCCTATGAAGGGATGTTGTGTTTAACCGTGTCGAACGCAGAAGAGAGCTCTATCCCTTTGGTAATTAATTGGCTATTTTCGGTTTTCAATTGTTTAATTTGCAATTGGACTGTGATGATGTCCTCCAACATGACTCTATTATGCGTAACCTAATAATTTAATTTGTGTTGCAGTGCGACCAGATTTTCAACACATTCTTTATGCTCCTCTTGCAGTGCAGAGAACTGCATCACCCACTCTGCATTTTCTCGTTTTTGTGTTTTTAACTCATTTTTTAGCTGCTCAATGAGTCTTTCATGTTTTAACTCGAACATGTGGCTCTGTTGCATTTTAGTATCTAATATTTCAAACTCTTGCTGGGCTTCATTCAAAAGCTCAGCCTGGTTCTGCACAGAGGCCACACTATTCTGATGTCGTTCTTCCACTATCAGCAAATGAAGTACAAATATGCTGTGAGCTGAGCCATTTTAGTCTGCTCATCTCTATTAGTTTGTATCCTATAAAAGTGTGTTAGAGCTTGATGCAACAGACCATTATCCTGCCACATGTCAACATTTACAGAGGTAAACTCCTGCATCATTTCATGTTCTTCCTCCACCCATTTACCTTTGATAAATAATTTGGATAGGAGGTGCTTCCTGGCCAGACTGATTTATCTACGGTGCTCATTCTGAAATGTGTTCTCTAACCTTATATACTCTCTATGCAGGGCAAAAATCTCAACCCTGTTCCAGCTTAGTTTCCACTTACAATGACAACTTAAAATCAACAATGTTCTGTCTATACACCACCCTGGAACACAGGGTACAAGTCTCAGTGGCACTTTAACAATGCAAACACAATTTTATATCCATAGCAATGCAATTACACCCAAATGATTAGTCTGCTACTACTGCCAATCTCACAAGTGAAAACTCTCCACCAAATCCCAGACATGCACCCAATTTGTCACGGATTTTTGGACGGTCATTCTCAACACAGGGAGTTCCCTCACCCCACCCGCCCCCAATCAAGGTGGAGCACAACAAAGCGCTAGCAGATTCAACTTTAGTGAGGCCTTCATCCTATATAATACCATTCAGCAGATACCCTCTGTACCATCAATAGGAACCAGGCCAGTGTATAGTAATAATATATATATTTATTTAAATTTTACTACAATGAATAGTAAATCAATAACAAGGACAGCAGCCACCAACTCTGTGGCACAATACAATATCACAACTTCAACTTAGTTGCATGACATGTATGACGGACATGTATTTCTAATAGGCTTTCAGTTATTTCAACAACAGAGGTAGAATTTAGAGATTTGCAGTCACAAGTTACATCAAATTTCTTTGTAAGTGAACTGATAGAAAAATTTGAAAACACACAATGATTGTTTAGTGTATTCCAATGCTTTTTTCTCCCAGCAACCCCAACCCTCCAGGCATCAATTAGATATGACCCCTTTGGTTTAAAAAACAAAGAGGGGGTCTGGGAGTCTCTCTACCAGCACGAACACGGCCCATGGACCTGTTCTTGGGTGAAAGGCCTCTGGGAGAGTCTCAACCAAGTCTTAGGCTCGCTGTCCCTTTTCACCTCACTGATGAGGCCCGACTAGGCCGAAACACGTGTATGTGGTTGCTGTTGGTACTCTTGTTCAGAGGAGAATTGCCTAGCATTTCGGTGCTGGACTGCCCCTGAGCATGACAAAGACTGATATGTTTATGGAAATATCTCCTCTGTGAAAAGCATAGTGAGCTAAAGCGTGGTTGAGACCCTCCTGGGGGCCATCCACCCAAGAACAGGTCAATGGGCAATGTTTGTAGCAGTAGAGGGTTTCCCAGACCTCTTTATGCACCCTTTGGTTTGAAGGCTTGGTTTGGGAAATGAACTCAATGGGAAAATCATTTTGCCTTTTTATTTCAAAGGCACGGTTTTGGGAAATAAACCCAATGGGAAAATCGTTTTCAACACTCATTCAAATGAAATGCAGGGATTTGGGCTTCTGATTTGGGAATAAATGGGAACGTTTGTTTTGCTCACACTACATTCACTTGAAAGGCAGATTTTAGGTATTTTTATTTTGGGATTAAGGACACCCCTCTTCTGTTAGGAAGTCAGTGGTTACAGGAATATGGGGTCACCCATTACTTTATTGACTATAATGGCTGTAACACACAGGGCATGAAATGTTAGTTTCGAGTAGTAACAAAACTCATTCTGTGATCTTTGGGAGTTAATTGAATTAATTTCAATTAAATGTGCTAAGGGTCTCCACAGTTTTGCCCCCCTCACCCACAATTAAATCGACAGGATTAAGGCATGTAGTTCCCAACACAATTCAATTTAAATGGATAGGGTTTTTTTCTATGAGAAATTAATTCTATCGTTGTAGTCAAATATGGCTAGGGTCTACACGGTTGTGCCCCCCTACCCACTATGCAAGAAGGAGATAAAGGCTGGCAGAATCCCCCCACACTTGTTGTAATCTGAATCAATCTACATGGGAGATCTTGGATATTGGGCACTGAGGGAAACAGCAGGAGTCATCATGGGAAAGCACAGATCTGGTCAAAGGCCTCTGTCAAGGATAGTCACCAGCACCCAGTCCTCAGCTGGCTCCTCTGATGTCAGGCCCAGTTAGCTTCTAGGTTTCCCTGTCTCTGCCTCCGCTGCAAGGTTTAAGGCCACTCCAGGTAGACAGATGTTCTCCTGGCAAGGTGGTACCCCGGTGGTTTTGGTAGCTCTTCTTGCCTCTTGGGTTTGCTAGAATCCCCTCTCAGTTAGAAAATTGATATTATCTAGTTCTGATAAAACGTATACATTATCATTATCAGTATTACGATGGTATGGATTGGGTACCTCTCTCCCTCCCCCTCCAACAAATTCTGCCCACTGCCTGATGATAGGGCAAGAAGTTGAGAAGTGTGAATTATGGAGACTGATGGGAGGAGAAAAATGCATTACTCCAAGATGACATGTTGGTTTATAATTTTGGTTTTCTTAAAATCTCCTTACATGGCAACTATCTTTTTTTCAGATAACGGCATGAACAATGTTTTTGAATTCTACATTTTATGGTGAATCGGGAAATACTAATTTCACTTAGGCACTCCCTTGCTGGGAGGAGCAATTTTTTTTCACGATTTGCTCCTGAGACGAAACTGTGAAAAATATGCCACTTCACAATTCAAACATTAATTTCACAATCTATCCCCTCACCAACTTTCCACTGCCTCAGAATTATAAGAAGGCCAGAATCATGGTTTTCTTTCTAACTCAAATTCTATACCTCACATGGAACGGACAGGCGTTGTATGCCCTTCAATGTGAGTCCTGGATGAGCTCGCTGGGACACACAATTCTCTTTTCATAAAGGAAAAAGCAGTTCAATGTTAATCATAGGCCATGCATTGCATCGGCCCCTGAGTTTCACATCCAGTTCTCCAGTGCTCATAAATTTAATTTTTCCCCAGTCACATGACACGGACATCTGCCTGGCACATGTTATTCCACCCTGGCATTAAGTGTCTCCAAAGATCTCTGTTCAAAGCTAATGCACAGTTAATGGGGAGGCCCAACCTGTAAGGTAATTTCTGTTGGACTTCTTATCTGTACCGTTCATAATTCTGATCTACTCTCTATATTTATTTGCACTTCAAGCTGAAAACCAGGCATGTTTTCCTAGTGGGCCACAGCCAAAGTCTTGAGGTCACAGTTTCAGTTCAGTGGGAAGACACAAGCTGCATCCATCATTCTGAAAGGATAATCTTTTAAATTGACAAGATGTGCTTCCATGTAACGTTTAGTACTGCATATGGACCTGCTGTTCATAACTACAATCTTTTTTTAATACAATATTTGAAAAGATAGAAGTTAATTTTTGGTGTTATTCACCCATAGCCCACAGTTAACATAGTAAGCCGATGTTCACTTCTACCAGAAAAATAGGCCTCTCTTTTTAAATCAGGTCATTTTGCATGATGAAAGTGTTTTATTTGTGACAAATGCAAAGTGCTTGGCTTCACTTTAGAGTTCTGAATCACAGTCTTTTGCTGCCTTTAAGTCATTGTAACACACTGCTATTAGTCTCCTTAAGTGAAATTGTAGCTTTTCAGATTTTATGAAAATAGCATTTCAGCCACATGTGCGTTTTCTCCATGCACTGGGCACATCCAGTAGTTTTCATTTCTCAGGCACATTTTCCTTCACTTGAGCGCCTGTCCATTTTGGGGAAGTTGAACTAGGCCCGTTTTTATTCCTTCACTAGGACTTATGTCGGAAATCAATGTTTGAACTGTCCTGTGTATTTCAATGAGTTTCAACATCAGGCAGCTTTATTTTCACAATAGGGCCTTGATTGGCCTCTCAGTTTCTGTCACTCTGGGGCTGTATTTTCACCCCAGAAGGGTTGCATGCCACTTTCACCGATTACCGACTCTCGGGATCTAATTTGATGCCTGATTATATAGTGCTACTAGCTCTTGTCACTACTGTCACCCCTGTCCTCGGATCCTTGTTTATCATTTTAGTTAAATGTTTCAGGCGCTGGTAAAGAACCGGCTGGAGTTGGGAGGTGGTCGGGAAGCTGAGGAGGCACAAGAGAAGAGAGAGCAATGGCAGACAGTGATAGGGAGACAATTGGCAGGCATAGGAGGCACTAGATGGAGAAAAGGGTGGCAATTGCCCCCTATTGGCTGTTTGACACCACTAATTGGTGTCCTGCCTCCCCACCTCCCTCAGGCAAATAACTCTTTCCAGGTTCCTTAAAGATGCTCTTCCGCCCAGCCGTCTTTGCACGTGTGCAGGCTCTATTTGCTCAGCGTGTGCTCTTTCTTCTGGCCTAAAAGGGACACTATGGGAATGAATGGACCATGAATATCACTGGGGCGGACCCTATCACTGTTAAAGGCAGGCTACCTACATGATAGGCACGCTATTGTTTTCCAAATCTGCAGTTTACACTTGTTTATAAAAAAACAAAAAAGACATTTCTCAACTGAAACATTCTCCTTAAACTTACATTCACTAGTTTTCTTTAAAAGGTGTTTATTTCTTGTTTTTGTGCCCTTTCATTTTGTCTTTTATCACAGGATATACTTCTAAAGCTGTTTATGTTTGTCAAACTGCTTAATCACAAATAAATGCTTGTGTTGTGCTGACAGTTATTAGGACATTAAGTACATGGGGGTTCATGGGTGGCAACTTTTGATTTTCACTTTGGGGGTAGAAATTCCCCCATCTTCGCTCTGAATATACGCAAGGTACCAGCCCAACCCATCCCCTGGCTGACCACATTTTATAGCACTTGTTTTTTTTTATTAGGAGTTGCAAAGAGTCATAAGATCTACAGACGATTTTAAATATATAACATCTTAGCAACGGTCACTCAACCTGCTGAGCTACCCTGGTAGCCTTGTACTGTAGGGAATGTCTATGGATTCCTTAATGTGTATTAACAACAATGTAGTTCATGTACATGACTTCAAAGTCAACAGTATTTCATCTACAGCCACATTGACCCTGTGCATAGATGTATTAACGGTGTGCCAGTGGTGGTTTCTGCATAATGGGAGAGGGTGTGCCGACCCACGGGCACCCTCGCCCATTATGGAGAAGCCAAAGACCCAGGCCAGTGTAAACACTAAGCACTCACTTGTTTTTTTTTCAGCTGAGGGAGCGCTCTTCGGTTGGTTTGAACTATTAAAGGAAAATGCAGTTTCCATTTGTCAGTTCTGTTTCCCAGCCTTGCCTATCCAATGAGCCGTGCAAAGCCAGGGGTGTTTTGCTTCCCCTAACTTGCATGGCCCATTGGGGATGCTGGCTGAGGAACTGCATATTTGTATGTGCTAGGGAGGCGCTCTTGTGCTGCCTCAATATACAAATGGAGCGGGCCTCATTGCCATCAGTGCTCCGGCTCTGCACAAACCAGGAAGCACTCTTTGCTTCCTGGTTCCTGGTCTTGCTACGCCGGAGCTGGAGTGCTGGGAGGAAACATCAGGATCGAGGAAGAAGGTATGTTAATTTAAATATGTGTATGTATGTATGTGTGTATGCTTGTGTGGTGTGTAATGAGTGAGTGTATAATGATGGGTGTGTGTGTGATTGAGCAAGTGCATGTTGCGTGTGAAGGTTTTGTGCATGTGTTGGGATGTGGAGCTGATTTTGGTGGGAGGGGGGTTGTGCATCACACAAAATCACACAAAATCAGCTCCCTGCACGAGGCCCTGGGAGTTCCAGGGGGCAGGCATGGTATTTTCTTTTGTACTGCCCCTCTACGAAACATGACTAGCAAAAAATACCATGCCTGTGCCTTGGGCCCCCCAGTGCTGCGCATGCACACATAAACACATTGTGTGTGTGCGAAGCGCTGGGGTGCCCAGAGGGAAGGCATGGCATTTATTACAGGGCATCTATGATAAAGCAAGCAATGATAAGTGCTATTATTTAGCTAGACTGGCATTATAATGCAGCCTGTCTAGCCATTTCTTACTGTGGCATGACATTTTGTATTGGGCAACTTTGATAAATCAAGCATGATGAGTGTTATTAGGTGGCTAGATTGAAATTTTGGTGCAGCCAGTCTAGAAATGTCTTACCGTGGCATGACATTTTGTGTTTAGCATATTTGATAAAGTAAGCACGATAAGGGTACGTGGCTAAACTGCCATTTTGATGCAGCCATTCTAGTCATTTTTTTGTGTGGTATGCCATTTTGTATTGGGCATCTTTGATAGCAAGCATGATAAATGCTACTGTGTAGCTAGACTGGCATTTTGGTGCAGCCAGTCCAGCCATTTCTTGCTGTGTGTTATTGTATAGCTATAATGGCATTTTAATGTACCCAGTCTAGCTACATGTTACTGTGGCATGGCATTTTGTATTGGGCATCTTTGATAAAGCAATCATGATGTGGTATTACATGGCTAGACTGGCATTTTGATGCAGCCAGTTTGGACATGTTTTCATACTGTGGCAGGGCATTTTTTATTTTAAAGCCAAATGGAGTATGTTCTTACATGGGGCAATGCCATATTTTGGCAGAACAAGCATGGACATGTTTTCTTATAGCATAATTACTGGCATTATGCGCAAAGCCAACACAACTGTGTGCATATATGGAATACTGGCATATATTGGTGCAGCCAGCATGGAAATCTATTGGCGCAACCAGCGTGAAAACGTTTTTATGCTCGCATATATTGTGGGCAAAGGCAACCTGAAAAGGTGTTGGCAAAATGCTCCTCTGCACTGTTGGTAACTTGAATTTATTGGATTATTTCATGAATTTTCCTACAAAACCAATTGAAAACTGTTGGGAAATTTTACGCAATTATTTTTTTTAAGTATGCTGTAAAATGCATCATTTTAGGCCATTATTTCAAAAGATTTCTGAGGGCTGGGGAGGGTAACATCTATTGATTGGTTCAGGCTTCCTCGATATGCTGCATCACACTGGCATATTTGGGAGAAATATGTGCACCCCTCCAATTAAAAAAAATCACCAGCCGCCACTGGGATATACAGCTAGAAACTGAAAACTGTGAACAATTCTACCTGGGCAAAATGAGATTCCTGCAACGATTGCTAAAGATCCAAGGGAGCAGATGCCCCCTTTCCCCCTGTACCTGGCACCTTTATGTGATATTTCATCTGTTGAAGAGATTGTCATGTGAAACTGAGGTTTGAGGGATACGGCTTCTGTAAAAACTGAATATGTTTGACTGGCTATTATTTAAAGCTGAGCTGGAAGTGATGTCTCTTCTGCTAAATACCACCTTTAACCAGTGGTCGAAGTGTACGACAAGAAGTAGTGCAACTATGCTCCCTGCTGGCCTGCCCCTGCTCCCAACAAACCCCATTGCCACAACCTCTCCCACACACAATACAGTCTCCCAAACATTTGCACCTGCTGTTTAAGGGAACGTTCAGTGCAGTGCACTGAAAGTGAAGGATTCAATTTCTTCCTACACTTTTATTTTAAAACACAACCATTCCGGAACGGTTTCTTTTTCAAATAGGAGCTGTACAAGGTAATTAAAAAAAGTATAAGAGCACCTCTCCCGACCGCTCCCGCTCACTTCAACCACTGCCTTTAACTACATATTATTTGAAGCTGTGATGGGAGTGATGTCTGCTTGAGGTAAAAGAATCCAATATGTTGTTGAGAGCAAGGACATTTTTGCAAATGTTGAACATGAGTTAACCTTTTAGGATGTATATGAACTTGTATTGCATTAAACCTACTCTGAACATGTTTAATGACACGTTTTTTTAACCAAATTGGTAAAATATAGGTATCCTTAAACCAGTTTGTCCTATTGACTCTTATTTGATGTGCCACCACCCAGAGACGTCTTTATGGGGTATCCAGTGATTTTACCAGAAAATAATTTCAATGGATGTTATACTGAAGAAAATTCATCGGAGAAAAATTGATTTCTTTTGTTTCCTCTTTTTTCTAAATATATATGGGGTGGTGAAGAGTTAAAACAGGTGGGAGGGGCTTGGGTGGACTAAAAACATAGTGAAACTGGGGCTTGAGGCGGACCCCCAAATAAAAAGAAACTCCATAGAAAAAAATATTTTCGGTAAAATCACAGGTAACCCTTTATTTGAGGGCTAAAGGGGCACTTGCCCCGGCCCCGCACCTTGGAGGGGGGCTCCACAAGGTTGCCTGATATAAAGAAGTCAGTTCTCATTGTTCAACCAACGTAAATAGCACACACCAGGATATTTTATGGTCTGCTGCTAAGGCTCTAAACCTTTTGCTTGTCTTTTGACAAGTACATTGTTCTCTGATCAATTAATCTTGTAATGCTTTCTGTGCTCACTATGGAATACATGGTTTGTTCATTCACTGGGGCACCACTTGTGCAGCATTCTCACCTATCTGTGGCAATTATGTTGATCATGTGCAACAACTAAAGCTGAAATGCATATTAACAAATTTGAGTGCAGCAATGGTTCAGAAGATTGCTCAGTGTGAAGCATTCATTGCTGAGATCTGTGTTTATATGGAGGATTACAAATTCCAGCAAGTTGATAAACCTGCTTTTGTAGCACAACCGGTGGTATTATCAGCAAAATATCTGTTCCAGATAGCAGTTGCTATGCTATAAAAAGTTACATAACATCAGCACAGAGAAGGTCTAGAAATTGGTTTGTTCAAATGCAGGGTTGTAAAACCTAGGCAGCTACCTCCAATGATAAGCATAAAGTTTTAGTCTGAGAGTTGATTAGGTATCCAAATTCAAGAGCAAAGTGTTCATGCTTGTATCCTTGCTTTGCCAGCTGACAATACAATGATCCTGGACTAATCATCTTATAGCACTAGCATTACTGTTCTGTATTCTGTAAAAAGGGTTGCCATCTCACATGCTGGGGGCATTGTTTAGCCCATTACCTGATCTTTCTGTTTATGTAGGCCATTTGAGTGGAATGGGTTCTAGATAGAAAAGAACGGTCCAGATATTGCACGACTCTGGCAAGCATATTTTAAGGTCTGCTCATTTGACACAAACCATTGTTTGATTTTTTGTACAATTGAAAGATTGATGTGCACATTTATGGATGACAATTTCACAAGCCTGTGTTTTTTTTAAGCTTTAAAATACAATAGAGAAAACAAGATGGAATATTTTAAGATGACATCAATTCGTATGGTGGTACTTATATACTTACCTTGATGAAGGAGGCAATGAAGCTAGAATAATTTCCATTTTGCATAATATATGCATTCCTAACATTTTGCTTTTAAAAATTGTCATGTTGGCTTATATAAATTTGTATACTTTCCAAGTCAGTTCTATAAAATGGGATTTTTAGTTCATGGTAAAACCAGGAAAAGAAAGTGGTAAAGTGCAAAAATTGCAGAGTGGGCACATATCCCAACGTCAGCTCTTACCAATTTGTGATCCTGGGCATCCCATTTAATCTGGAATTTCCTAACTTTTAAAAATTGCCCATCCATCCATAAACCTTTCAAAACTCTTATCCTTCAGAATGATTTCGTTCTTGGAGTATGCTCTTCAAAAAAGCATCACTAATGGCTTCACTGGGTTGCTTCCTCTATAATAGTGAGTATTGATATATTGCTCACCACAGCCACTTGTTTTTTTGATCTCTAATGGCAACACTACTTGAAAACCATGTTCCTTTTCTAATCTCAGTCCTTCTGGATACTGACACCTTCCTGGCAGCTTCTAATGTACTTTCACTATCTATGCTGTGGTATGGTTAGCTTTCTCGCTGCTTCCATTTGGTCTCCTGTATTCATACTTGAGCACTTTTGTATTCCATGATGCTGCTATTCTGGATCCTTTGTCTATTGTGGATTATGTGCACCTTTTTAAACGATCTGTGTCTCGCATTTATGCTATGGCTGGTATATCTTCCTCGCCGCTGCTTTTGATGAACATTGTCCTGAAGCTATGCTAGAACACAAGGAACCTTGTTGTGTACTGCTAATTTTATTTATTTATTTATTACATTTGATTATACGCCCAAACCCGGAGGTATCACGGTGTATGTTACAGTATTGTAGTAAGGCTTACTGGTTATAGGGCAAAGGCATCAGGTGATTAGTACAAAACAATGGCATTGTGGTTACAGTGAGATAGGTATTAATCGGTTACATCAGACATATGGTTGTGAGTAAATCTTTTGATGCAGTTAGATTAAAATTTGTTAAAAGCCAGGTTTTTAGAAGTTTCTTAAAGTGGGTGTGGGACGGCTCATTGCTTATGTTATTGGGGAGTGAGCTCCATATTCTGGGGCTGCTACAGGCAAGCTGGAATTTCCTGTTCTGGAGTTCTTCTAACGGGGAATAAGTAACTGAGTGCTAGTATAAGATCTGAGGAGTCTGGTTGAAGTTTTCCGGGTAAGCCATTCATTCAGGTAGTTAGGGGCGTTTTCGGTAATGCATTAGTGTGTGGTAGTGAGAGTTTTGTGAAGTATTCTCGCTTGTATGGATAATCAGTGTACCTCTCTCATGGACTTTGATATGTGGTCCCTTTTTTTAATACCCAGTGCTGCTCTAAGACTTTATTTTGCAATAATTGTAATTTGGCTAGATTTTTCTTGAAAGTGCCTAGTAAGAGTATATTACAGTAGTCTAACTTAGACAAAATAAGCACTCTTGCTTGCGTGATGCAGTTATGTGTAGAAAGAAATTGTCGACTGAGGGAAATGAGTTTGGCTGTGTAAATTGTGGGTGAGGCGAGTGAGTTGATATGTTTACTCCTGCTTAGGCTGGAATCTAGGTAAACCCCTAGGGTTTTGACTTGATTGGAGATGGGAATGGGAGTGCTGTCTATGACAATAGAGGTGTAGTCTTTATGTACAGTTTCTAATTGGGCTTGGGAGCCTACAATAAGAATCTCTGTCTTTTCTCCATTAAGGCAGAGACTATTTGTTGCCATCCAGTTCTGGATGAGGGAGTAGATTTTATTTATGAGCATGGCGTCCTGTTCTTGATTACCAGAGATAGGAATGAGTATCTGTGTATCATCTGAAAAATTTGTATAGATTACTCCCATAGCATCTAACGCTGCAAAGATGAGTTTTGTGTACGCATTGTAGAGAGTGGGGGAGAGGCATGATCCTTGCGGTACGCCTATAGGGACTGCTATAGGATCCGCCGCCTCCTCCCCTATGACTACTCTGGAGGTACGTTCAGATACGAACGATTTGATCCAAGTGGTTGCGTTATGGGAGAATAGAACGTTTTTAGATAGGGTTAGGCAAAGTTTATCATGGTCCACTAAATCAAACGCTGTGGATATGTCAAGTAATAGGAGGATGCATAGATTACCTGAGTCTCAGATAGCGCCCATCTGATTTTTTATGTCAAGTAATGCAGTCTCTGTGCGGTGTTTGGGGCAAAAACCTGATTGTCTATCGCCTAGTAGGTGGTTGTTTTCTAGGTGTGTTTGTACTTGGGAGTATGAGATTTGTCAATTATTTGGAGGAGGAAGGGGACTGTAGTGAAGGGTCTGTAGTTAGTAGGAATAGTGGGGTTTAGGGTAGGTGTTTTCAGCAGGGGCACGACCCAGGCTTCTTTGATGTCAGATGGGGCAGAATTGGTACTGAACGAAGCGTTAATTAAATTGGTGATAATGGGAGCTAGAGTAGGCATACAAGACTTAACTAGTTTAGCAGGAAAGCTGTCTCCTTTGCAATGTGAAGGTTTGAGGGATGCGATAGTCTTAAGTACTTGGTCTTAGGTGACTAGGGTGAAGTTAAACTGGGAAGCTGATACTGCATTATCAACCAAGACAATTGAGGTAGTGTCGGCACTATGGACCAGTGTTTTTCTTTTCATAGAGATTTTGTCTTGGAGGGATTTGATTTTGGTCGTTAGAGCGTTCTGTATGGTGGTACACCATGCTTTACTAGCGATGGCTGAGCTAGGAGGAGGGATTGGCGTTTCCAATTCTCTAAGAATTGCAAACGGTTCTTTACTATTAGATGCAGCATTGGTGATGCGTATGTTCCGGGTACTGGCTTTGTGTGTAATAACTGCAAGTTTATATTTTTGTGAAAGTAACTGGAGCTCTTTTTTGGACTCATTAGAAGGATTTTTTCTAGTAAGATGTTCTAGTGCTCTTTTGTTTCTTCTGAGTTCAATGAGTTTGATTTTGAACCAAGAATTGCTGTGTTTAGGTCGGGGTAGTTTGGACTGCACCGGGCCTACTTCATTGTTAGCGGTTTTCAAGCAAGAATGGTAGAAATGAGTTATACTGTCATGGTTGGAGTTAATTTCGGGTTGTGCCTTAAATAGTTTGTTGAGGATTGGGGTCAAGTTTTCTGGTGTGAGCTTATGTGAATTTCTCACTAATATTGGAATAGGAGGTGGCGAATTTGATTCTTGGGTTTTTGTGATTGATACATTGAAACGAACTAGAAAGTGATCTGACCGCAAAATATTTTCGATGTCTTCAATGGAGATTGCAGTGTTCAGATTTAAAATCCAATCTGAGATTCCACCTTTGGTGTGGGTGGGTGCATTGACGATTTGGGAGAACTGCATTTCTAGTAGCGAAGTGTGGAAGTCTGTGGCTTTGTGATCACGAACATCATTGAAGCCCAGGTTTAAGTCCCCTAATAGTACACATTGAGTCTTAGGTTTAAGGAGAGGGGTAACAAGTAAGGGGATATCTATATCCATATGATTGGAAGAACAGGGTGCTCTGTAGATTAGGAGGAAGTTAAAGGTAGTCTTGGGGTCAGTCTTTAGTTTAAGGGTTAGAAGCTTGTAACCGTCTATTTTATCTGTGTTGCAGGCTCTAAACTTTAAAGAGGTTTTGGAAATAATGGCTACTCCTCCCCCTATACCATCTTGGTGGTCAGTTCTGAGGATGGTGTAGTTCGGTGGCATGGCTAGAGTCAGAAGTGGGCCTGATGCTGCGTGGAGCCAGGTTTCAGTCATAGCTAGAAGTCTAGTTGGTGTTCTAGGATAAGGTCATGAACATCAATGGCATGTGCCCGTAGGTATCGGACATTCAATAGTGCCCCTTTCAAGTGTGTGTTGGGTGAGGAATTATGTAGGCCGGGTGTGGGGGTAAATCTGCGTGTGCTGAGTTAGTAGGCTGGACATTGGAGTGAGCATGCTGGAATTTAGGTTGACCTGTGGTGATCAAAGTGGTTGGCTTCTGGGTTGGGGATAACGGAATCCTGCGTGGGCAGATGTGAGTGGTCTGAGGAAAATTAAATGGTGGGCTACTCTGTTTCCAGGTAGCGGGAGGGCGCTTTTGGGTGCGAGAGGAGAGTCTGAATCTCCGGGTGGCTCCCAGTATAGGCCTCGTGAAAACTGGGGTGTGAACATGGGTTTATTAATCTTAGGCGAGTCTGGCGCGTGACTCCTAGGCATGGGGTAGTACGGATGGCGGTGGTGAGCGGGTTGGCAGTGTTTACTAGAATTGAGTGGCATGAGGCGAGAGTAAGATCTGTGCCTATTGCAACTGTAGTTGGCCTTGAAATGCTACCTGTTTATAGTTCTAATTACAACAAGAATGAAGAGGGTAAAGGGAGTACCCATGCTTATTTTGATTTCTCTGAGACACCATATCAAGCTTTGGGTTGTGATCGCAATGAGGGGGGCGCAAACAGATATTCTGAAGCCCTTAATTCCTTTGGTTTGGTGGAGGGGGGCCCCAAAGGTGTCTGTGCCCCGGGCCCCAATAGTTCTTAAAATGGCCCTGCCACCAACCCGTCCGTGTGTTCTATGTGTGCCCCCGCCACCCCCCCCCCCCAACACTGATTTCTAGTGACGCCACTGTTTGCATGGGGAGGGGAATGGTTGATGTTCGGGATTGAATGCTGGGAGACGGATGCCCTCCCACGCTGGCTTCAATGGCAGGAATATCCCAATTAGGAGGTATTACGGCAGTATCCTATCTCAGGCCCTGACGAGCAGATGTTCGGCTGGCATGCTCATTCGCTGTCTCAGGAATGTAGGATTACCAACCCCCTTTTAGTATCTGTAATATAACAAAATCTATAACTGTTTGCATTCAGAATAGATAAGCATAGGCATGCATTGCCTTGCTCTGTACATCAACTCTCCCAATTCGTATGTGAAGCATGAGCTCCCTGCCATCTCCTGCTGTTTTCTGCCCTACACCTCCCACAACAGTTTCTGTCTACATGTATCAACACTTCATAGAAACTCAGCCGCCTAAGGAGTGGTATTGCAGCCCACAACTTCACACCTACCACTTCGCTCTGCCTACGCACGCTATATTCCCCCTACGCCTCCCCTACTCCTCTAGCCTCTGCCAGTGATCCTGAGTGGGAGTGGTGCTCCTCTACTTTTGTTGATTACGTTTTACTGTTACAATACTTTTATTTTAAAAACAAACCGTTCCGGAATGGTTTCGTTTTAAAATAAAAGTGTAGGAAGCAGTTGAAGCTTGCACTTTCAGTGACCTGCACTGAACGTTCCCTTAAACAGCTGCCGCATGTTTTTGGGGGTTGTATTGTGCGTGGGATGGGGCGAGGGTGGGGGGAGGAGAGCAGGCCAGTAGGGAACACTTACTTTGACCACTGGCCTCTACAACCGACGCTCAAACCTGGAAGAAACAAAGACCGCCCAGCGATGGTCTTATACTGCACTTTTCGAGCCGTTATATTCCTCGCACCAGCCATCCTATTTCACATATCTAAAGGGCTGCCCCCGCACCCTGTAGAGTTTAAATTATACCCTGACCAAAAGCTTGTTACTATGATCAATCTCAAGCAAATGTTTAATGAAAGTTCATTTGAACGTTCCCACCATGGGGCCAGCGACACTCAACACGCATTATTCACCGCTCATTCTCTTTCTACCTGGGTACAGAGTAGGCCTCCAGATAGAGGGGTACAGAGTAGGCCTCCAGATAGAGGGCTACTGAGGTCTGTCACATGAACACCCTGTTACCGTGTACCTACTGCTCGAATCCCGTTTTTAGAACCTACTTTAAAATGTTTATTCTATATGCGCCTTATGTCCTTATCCTCTAGATGTCAGTGTTGCATCATTAATAGACCTAGTGTGCAATTTGTGCTGGCACGACCGATTTGGCGCGGCCTGTTAGGCGCGACCAGTCCAGCGTGGGGAGGTTTTAGCGCCAGCATGTTTCGGCGCAGCACTACAAGCCTTGTTTGTAAGCAATATAAAGTCCCCGGTTGTTAGATTGACAACTCTGTTTAGCTGACCATGTGGAACCTTCGTGAAATTTAAAGTTCTTTGAAAGAAATGTATTTTGCATTTTGTACACCCTGGCTCCATGGTACCCAGAGGTTGGGTCTGATGCCTTTTTAGTTTCTCCAAATGGGGGATTTGTTCAGAGGCTGACATGAAATCACTGCCCATAGAACTCGCTGTGTGGGTAGTTCAACTGCTAGCCACATGGTATTTAGATTGCTTCTGGAGAACTGTATTTCCTCGACAAAATCTTACACATATGACTATACCTTTGCCATGCTGACTGAGCATATAACGTGGGGTGCTACGTCAGCTCTCTTTTGGCTGCAACTGACTTAAATTGGGACTTTTCTCTGAGACACCCTCTTTGGGAATTTGACCCTGCTTGTTCTTTGTTTCTTTCGTTTCCCTCCTCTTGCTCACTGGAGCACTGAATTTTCAGCACTGCGCCCCCTATTCTGTGTTCAAGTGCATTCTGGGGAGTCCAGTGCACCAAACTAGGAATCAAGTATGACATTCAGACTGTGGGACTAAATAAGACGTGAGGGAGCGCGAGGCCTGTGACCGCATTGAAATTGGCAAACCGGCTGCACCAAACCGACTCCTACAGCGAAACGTCAGTGCCAAAATGGCCCGCGCCGAACTGGCAGCGCCGTAATGTCCTGCTCTGAATTTGTGCATCATCTCTATACTAGTAGGCCTCCGGTTTTGAACATTTCCGAGTTAGCTCACTTTATCCCTACTGAATCACGACTGGAGCCCCACACAGAGGAACCTTTAATTTCCCTTCTTAATTTTAGTCTTCTGGTTTAAACATTGCTGAGTTTATTAGAGGAACGTTGTTTTCCTAGTAAAACACGTCTTAAACTCACACAGATCCTGTATTCTTGGTCCCTTTCAGATTCCACTAATTTGTCAATAGATTCACAAAGGTATACCTTACAAAGGTGGAATCAGTCAGCTCTTGGATCCTAATCAACTCTATTGGACTACAATTAGGCATGCAAACAATTACACTACACTAGCTGCGGGGGCCTACATGGACCTGCGTAACTCCCTCCCTTCACGTGACTGCAGCCTGATATTTAGCAGCAATGTCTGCTGTAGCTTTCATTCCGTGATGGCCGCCGGGTATTATGGCCTCCAGGTAAGTTGTACTGTCTGAGTGCCCCACAGAGAAGGTACGCTATCCACTTTGAATCATGTTAATATTAGGCATTTTGTGTTTATTATTACCTTTTCATAGCGCGATTTAGATGAGGAACTTCACATACGTTCCATTGGATGCTCCTATGCCCCCTTGGATGATTTTCTAGTGTGGGAGCAGTGATGGGTGGTTTCCTTTGTTAGGCGCATGATGGCACCAGGCTTCTTTGAGAGGAAGTTCGGCTGTTTGACCCACGAGTGCTGGTAGGAAGCGAGGGGTCGGGCAGCGAAGGAACCAGGGGATTTCTCCCAGGAGAAGTGGGCTGCTTAACTCAACTTGCACCCTGTTGGCTTGTGAGCGTATACTCTCGCTCATGTCTCAGTGTTTCTGAGCTGACTGCCAGGTTTCCTTGTGCTTGCCTGATTTGCTGTATCGTGTGCTCCCAAGACAAGGAAAGAATCCTCTTTAATGCCTAACCATCCAAACGTTATATGTTATGTTATATGGCACTTGTATAGCACCTACTACCATTGGTATGACCTCAAAGCGCTGTGGGGTGAATGCCCTTGTAGGGCTGAGGTGCGAGATGTGAGACTTGAAGGAGGGTTCTAGAATGCATGTGTGCATTTTTAGTCAACACGAACATAGATAAGTGTTATAATATGTACACACTGACCTTACGTCAGTGTGGAATGTTTAGAGTTGAACGCTCCCATACAGAGTGTTCAACTCATTTCTATCCCAGCAGCCCAACCTCCGGGGGCCTTTCATTAAAGCTCGTACAAAGCTTACTTGGGTCGTTTCCTATTTACTTCAATAAGGGGTGGATAAGTCCCTGATAGCGACCCATGGAGATCTTGATAGTGAATGGGTGCTGTGATAATCTGAAGAGTAGGCAAGTCAAGGAGACTCTTTATGTGTGCAGCTGGACCACATTGTTTTGTGGTACTCGGCTACATTCTATTGGCAGTGGTGATGTGTGGTGTGCAGTCAAGTAGTGATTATTGCAGATGTATGTGGGTGGGTGGCTGGACCCTGGGAGGGATACAGCTATGTTCCATTGCGATGGAGTGCTAAACATACCAGTGAATCAAGGCTGTTATCTAGTTACCATGAGGTTATGCAGATTGTATCATAAGGTTTGACTGGAATCCTTTCTGTGCGGGCTAGGTACCACCTTGTTGTTCCCTTAGTTGCCTGATTAGGTACCCCTGTCTTCCTGTCTGGGGGGGATAGTTCACCAGGAGGTGGACTGGGTCAGTCAGAATGCAAAATGGAATAGACAGGCCCTGAGAGCCTTCTGGGAAAGCACAGTGATCCTCTGCGGATGCTACTTGAAATTGAGATCCAGATAGTGGGAGCTTGGACTGAAAAAGAAGATCCCCTATTCTGATAGATTTGCGACTGGGATGACGAGGAGAAGAGCTGTACCGGATCTCAGGTTTTTGGCAAGCCTGTAGGGTGTGAGTTTGTGTTCAGATATTCTGGACCTGTGCTGTGCAGTTCTCGATGGGTGACGTACATTGCCTTGAAGGTGGATTGTCACCCAAGCCTTTCTGCAGTGTTTTGTACCTGTTGGAGTTTTTTATGTTGTGATGCGGGGGCCTCCATGTATGCAATACCGGGTTGGGTGTCAGCTGAGGACTTATAGGTTATGCTTGTATTGATCCTGGATGCTGTCCTTTATATGATATGATATGATATTTTATTTCAATTGCGCTCGTACACAAGTGTTTCAGAGCACGACAAGGCAAGGGAGGGGAACAGGGGAGAACAAAACAATGATCTTACTAGGCCCAGGGACATTGAGAACGTGCAAGTGCATGGGAAAGGGAAGGGGGAATAGTGCATGGATGGGGGAGAGTGGAAAGTGCAGAGCAGAGGAGAAACAGATAAATAATAATACATACAAATAAAATAGATAAGGGAGCAATAAACAGGGGTAGTGCAGCCAGCGAGTGGCAAGTGCTGTGATTAGGGCAGCAAAACTGGGTAAGTCTGATAAGTGCATAAAAAGAAGAAAATGGGTGTTGGGGCACTGTATGGGTACAGATACAGTCCCCAGTGCATAAGGGTGGCCGGGAGGAAGTGCAGAAGGGTGGCAGGGTGAGCAGGTACCTGTGCCCAGGGGACAAACGGTGGCCAGGTGCACTGTGCCAAGAGAGAACAGATCAGCAAGGGAGATGGGGGGCAAAGGCAGATGCAAAGAGGAAGGTCCTGGGTGCTTCCGGAACAGGAGATGGTTCTCCTCAAGTTTTAGAGTGGCAGGGAGGCTGTTCCAGAGGGAGGCCCCAGCCGAAGACAGAGATCTACCCCCAGCTTGTTTCTTTGAAAAACAACTGACCCTGATGGAGTTAGAGGTAGAGGAGGGAAGAGCTCGAGAGGGGAGGTATTTGCGGAGGGATAGCTGAAGGTATTTTGGACACAGGCCCCAGAAAGCCTTGTGGACAATGCAGAGGGTTTTAAATGTAATCCTTGCATCCACTGGGAGCCAATGGAGTGATCTCAGAGCTGGAGAGATACGATCCCAGAGCTTGAGGCCAAGGACAAGTCTTGCAGTCCTGTTCTGGATTAATTGCAGAGGGCGAAGAGTAGAGGCAGGTAGATTTAGAAAGAGGCTGTTACAATAGTCCAACCTTGGGAGAACCAAAACTTGGGAGACAGTGAGCTTCTGGGGGAAGGAGAGGAAAGGAAGAGTCCTTCTGAGGAGGTGCAGTAGGAAGTATGACTTTTTAGAGACCTCAGCGATGTGGGCGGAGAAGGAGAGAGTGGAGTCAAAGATGACCCTGATGTTCTTAGCCTCACAGGTGGGGATAGGAGGATCAAGCAGATCCTCATGACAGGGGCAAGAGCATCAAGAGTATCAGAAATGGAAGAGTAGAGAAGGGACAGGGTTGTGTCCGGGTGTGAGTCAGCCAGAGGGAGAGAGGGGGGAGAGAAGGTGGCAGCGAAAGCCTCAACTGAAACATGCTTCATAGGTCGGATATCCAAGAAGGTAGGTGGCATTATTTGGGTGAGCATGGCTTGGGGGGAAGAGCGTGAGAGATGAGAGGAGATAAGGGAGTGGTCACTCCATGAGAGAGGAGTGGTCAGAGGGATAGAGAGGGGGATGCCAGAGGAGATCGGGACATCAAGTGTGTGTCCTGCAGAGTGCATCGGGCCAGAGGGGAGAATAGAGAGGGAGAGGGAATCGCAAAGGTTGCAAAAGAGCAGAGATGAGGGACGGGGGAATCGAGGTGGATGTTGAGGTCACCAAGGAGGAGGAGTTAAGTGGTAGAGTTCAGGAGGGAGGAGGAAAGGTCAGCCCACTCAGAAAGAAAAGAGGTGATTTGCCCAGGGGGCCGGTAGAGAGTAGCAACAGTAAGAGAGTGGCTAGGAGAGAGTGAGAGCCTGCAGACAAGGCATTCGAAAGAGGAGTAATTCTGAGTGGGAATGATAGTGGCAGGAATCCATTCGGGAAAAAACAGGGCTACACCCCCTCCAGGCCGGGTGGATCTGGGTGTAGAGAGGATCTGGTAACCTTCAGGGAGGAGAGTGTCAAAGCTTGTGACAGAGCTGGCCGTGAACCATGTCTCTGTAAGACCGAGGACATCAATGTCCAATTCTTCAAGAAGGTGGCAGATGTCAGAGGAGTGTTTGACAGCAGAGCGAGAATTTAGAGTGGCAAGATGAAGAAGGTTGCCGGCCTTATAGACTGTCCGGGGAGGGGTACAAATCAGAGGTACGCCCTGCGGAGTTTTGGAGGTATCCTGCAGAGGGGCAGAGGAGGAGGAAAGAGTGGGCAAATTTGGAATTTGTCATCCTGAGATCTTTGGTATTTTGTCTTTGTTTTGAAGCCCTAGGACGTTGAGTTTTTTGCTGAGTGTTGGTGAGGGGGTGGTGGGAGCGTGTGACATAGAGAGGGATTTGTGCAGTGCAGATTAGGTAGCTTTGCTCAACTCGAGCAGAGGCTGTATCCATGTTCATCTCCGTTCGTTTATTTCTTTATGAATGTACACAGCTTTACAAGCCATTTGCCTTTGTGTGTGTGTCTGTGTGTGTATGGTTATGGATCTTGATGGGAGTTGCCCCTGTGCTTCATTGATCCTGTGCACCACTCCTGTGGGCCTGTCTTTTCCATCTGGGGGATTGGCAGATCAGTTTGTCTGTTCTAGCTCTAAATCAACAAATTGCGTCACAGTGCAGACTGAATTGCATATGTACAGCTATGTCTGTAACACATGTCAATAATGGAACCCAAGGGAGTTTCTCAGGCCAGTTCAGAGGCACATTGGCTGAGCTATGTGTGGGTGGCTCAGTGCACGATTCGAAGCTCAGGGGTGAATGAGGACAGATGAGGTTCTTTGGTGGAGCTGTGTTTGGCTATCCATACATGATTTTCAGTGGACCCGATTGACTGCAGTGTCTGTTGTTATTTTGTTAGATTTAGTATATTATATTAATTTTGGACCTGTGAATCAGGGAATGGCCTTGTCGAAGGCTCCTATCTCCATGTGGCTCTCCGGCTGCATCATGCTCCCTCATCGACTGGCTGACAGGTCTCTGCAGGGCCGGCTGAGAGCCCGCTCCACCAGAGCCATTGCAGCAATGAAGGCATTTCTCTCTGGTTTGCCCCTGCTCGACATCTGCAAGGCTGCTACATGGAGGTTTACATACACCTTCACGAGAATCTACTGCATCGACAGGGATTCCCTGGAGGAGTCCCGAGCCGGCCAAGCGGTGCTCCGCAACCTGTTAACTTGAGGTGAGTCTATTCCAGGGGTAAGTGTTTATTGCTTCTGTTGAGCCTTGCTACCTCCTGTCGATGCTTATATGTACTGCTGTGTACTCTTTATTCATGAGCATGTTAATCAATGCTGGAGAAGGTTTAAATTACTTACCTGTAACTATTGTTCTCCAGCATAGGTCTGGCATGGATTCACATGCAAACTCTCCCTCTTGGTTCATACTGCCACTTTACGTGCTTACCAAATCTGAAGATGGCCACATGGGTGGAGCTTAGGGAGAGGACTGTCATTGGATGGAGGCAATATGACCCAGAGGACCAATACAGTTTTAAAGTGAAAGTGAAACAGTATTTTCTTTACCAAGGATTCCCAGCATGACGGCTGGTAATATTCGTATTCATGAGCATGTGAATCCATGCCACACCCATGCTGGAGAACAATAGTTACAGGTAAGTAACTTAAACCATCTCTGCACACTAAAATAGCCTACTTGTTAAAAAGAAGTGAGCGTATGTTTCGTTTAAACCAAGTTTATTTTCACATCGGCGGCTGGGAGAGAGAGAGGCTAGTGTGATGAATCAGAGATGGTTCCCCCAGACAGAAAACCTGCCCTGGGACCCTTCTCATGTGGCCTGGGGAAGGCAGACTCTTTCTGATCCTGACCCTGGGATTGGTGTTCTGCGAGAGGATCACATGGGGGGAGGGAAGGTAGCAGGTCAGGAGGAATGGGAAATCCCCATGTTCAACTTCCCCCGCGAACCCAACCTTATAATGGCCTATTACAAAATAGATGAAGTTGGAAAAACTTATTTCTGCATTATGGACACTAATCCTCAAAGTACGGGGACGAAGAAGAGGGCTGAAGAGGAACAAAACTGCAAAGTACAGCTTGTTAGTAGAAATGACCCACATCTGAGGGAGACTGGGAGGCTTAAAGGGCCCCCTTAGATGCAGGCCATTAGTAAGAAGAAGGAGCAGAGCAGCAGTCATAGGTGGAGGAGTTGTGAACTCTCCACATTACAGCAGAAGCAGAGACTGGAGGTGGAAGAAGACGCTGGGGCACGCTTCCCCCATAACAAGGCTGTATCCGGTGGCAGACGAGCACCAGAGAGCGTTTAGAGCAGACGAAGCTCTGTGTGTGAGTGGCACTGTAAAGTATCTGTACTCCTGCCCTCTATATGGCAGAGTAGAAGCACAGAGCACCCCAGCCAAGATTCTCTATTTGGTAGAATGGACGAGCAACCGAAGGCTTAAGCTCTCAGGGGATGGTGCATGCTGGTTCTTAAGTACAGTGTAGTCCCCCAAACCCCACACAAAGGAATGTCCACACACTATGTTATGTGCTAACACAGTTCTTTATATATAAATAATGTTCGAGGTATAAACACAATTAAAAACACACTTTAGTCTGTGTGAGGATCCCCCCACCTGGGCAACCTGTAATAAGGTGTATTAACAAGCCCAGTCCATTTATGTTTAAATAGTCTTGTTCCCTGATAAAAAAGTTCCACTACCCCAATGTACCTGAGTTAGCAGAGTTTCTTCGACGGTGCATCGACGGATCCCTTGAGGGTGGACTCCATTTAAAGCAGGAGCCACAGGGCGTCGAGAGTCCTCGAGGAAATGTGAACCTCGGCGTCGAGAGTCCTCGAAGAAGAGAGTTTGGTGCCACAAAGAAGACTCGAAGAAGAACGTAGGCCCGGCAGTGGGGTGTCGAAGGTCTGTATCGGATGTCAGCGTTGGCGATCGGGACTCAACCACGGCTGGACTTTGGATCTTCACTGGTCAGCGTCTTTGTGGACTTTGGATCGTGGGAAACCCACCGGCTGATTCTCCTCTGTCGTCGAGGACCTCGACTTTCTCCAGCGGGACAAAGGGTCTACAGTGATGGCAAGGGAGCCCTTCTTTCAATGTTCTTAGGCAAAAGCTGGAGCGTTGTGGCTCCGGTCATCAAGTAGCACAGCATCAAGCTGTCCCCGCTTCTGGACGGATCTGTGTGATCCGACCGCGGCTGGTTTTCCTGCGATGTAAAAGTTTGGATGGGAAATGTACGCACCACAAAATGTTCGTACATTTCCCAAGCGAACCTACATGTCCCGCGCAACCCCTGCTCACTATACTGTAAAGTGTAGTGAGAAGGGTGTTGCGGGGGACACCCCCACAGCCCCTGTTCTTTAAAAACATTTTTTTTTACCTACCTTAAATGCATACCACCTGAGATTTTGAACTTTTGGTGTTCGAACCTTTGGTGGTATGCATTTTCGGACTTTGATGCTTGCGGATGTTTTTGCTCAGTAAAAATGTACAATACCTTCTGGGCAACCCGACTCGACTGGCTTCCAGCGACTACGGAAATCCTCTGAACCCCGGTCGACGGCCTCGATGTCCGGGTGCTTTACTTGAAGATTTCTTGGCAGACCCCATCTCCGGTCGACAGCCTTTTCGGGACTGGCTTCTAGGGTGCCTCGATGAAGATCAGCTTCTGCATGATGTTTCATCATAGCTCAGGGAGAGGTCTCCTAGCCAGGTCCTCTCTTGGATCTGTCCTCGACAGACTTGACAGCTTTCGGATCAGGTCGAAGGAAAGCAGCAGCAATTCGTTTTCTTCCAGCTGGACTTCAAGGATAAGCAGCTTCAAGTTTCAACTTCAGCTTCTGAACAATTCTGGTAAGTGAGAGATCCCCAGATAAACAGATCTGTCCCTCATTCATATCTCTGAGCCAAGCTCAGTCAGCCAATCAGTCAAAGGGCATTCATGCAGGCAGGCAGCCAATCAGGCTCACACTGCATTCAGGCCATTCACTTCCACCCAGAAACCCATAGCAAGGTATGTGGATTGGGACAAGCACCCAGCCTTTCAGCACACCACACTGCATTCATGCTAATTTCGGGCAGGGCTGTCTCATTCTTTGTGTCACACACACAGATAGATACCAGACACCCATAACATGGAATGTATATTGGTCACCCACTCCATTCACCCAGGGCCCACCCCAAGGGTGTACCCACAACATACAGTCACTGGGAAGGCTCCAGCCAGTCTGGCCTGGACCTCCCCACAATACCATATATGGTTCTTCCACCCAACAGCCAGTCAGGGGAAGGGACAGAGTCAGGGCTTCCCGGGATTTTTGGAAAACAAGGTAACAGGCAATAGAACCCAAGAGGCCACAGGGGCCATATTGTCTCCTATCAGGAATCCACTGATTCATAAGGCAGGGCCTGGGTATCCCAAAATGGAGGATACTCAGAGCACATGTCAAATTAAGCATGGAGCTGCAACCAGCCCATACCCTGCTCTGTGGGCCACACACAGGTGCCCAAAAACATACACTAGAATTACAGGGTTGTACCCCCACCCATGGGTGCCATAAGGGTATCCCAAGGGTCTCTGTTCACCACAACCAATAAGAGGAAGAGCTGCACTGCCAGGAGTCCCACATGGACTCCTGTGCAGAAAACAACACAGAACAAACATGATAGGGGAGTACAGGACAAGGACATGGAGGACCTGTCCCTCTAATGCATTTCTGCATCACATGCGCGGGCAGTGGCAGACTGGAAGTAGCTGATTGCCGGGCCACAAGGAGCAGCTGAAGCCTGGGAGCAGTGAGGGAAACGGACGCGCACACTATTCCCAGTGAGATCACTAAGCTATTGTGACACCGGAGCGCTCCGTAACCACTTGCGTGCTCTGAACAGGTACTTTAACAAGAGAAAGCAAAGGTAAATATGGAACTGACAGAAAGCAGATAGAGCATTATTTTGTAAAACATACTCACTGTGTTTTTAATCATGTAGGTTTGTTTGAAATCCAGCAACAAGAGATGGCAATCATTTCAGAACCTAATACAAACTACCATTGCCCAAGCCAAAAGAAAGTTAAAGCAAGGCAATTTAAAACTAACATACATTGCCAAAGTCAAGAGGGGGCAAATTGGAATCCAAATGTTTGTAAAGCTTGTTGCCCATGGTTAATGAAGTGCATAAACTAAGCTGGTGAAAACCCACATTGCCAAAGCGACAGAAGAGATGGAGTGAAACCATATTATTGTCAGTATTTGGTTAATGAAGAAATGGTGAAACAAAGGTGTCAAGAAGGATGCCCTTGTGGTAAAGGATATTCAAAAGGAGTGGAGGTTAACTCACAGAGGTGTTGAAAATCACAAAAGTATAATAAAGAGCACCAATGCAAATCTTTTCTTCCCTGAAGAAATTCTTAAAACGTGGTTTTGTGAAGCAAGAGACATTGCAAAATTGTTGTAAGCTGATCTTAAGCACAAAAGCACTTGTTGTTCGTAGTTTCCTGACCTGGCTTGGGAGTACACCAGGTCATAGGTTGTGGTAACTTTTTATCCTGTTCAGGCAGGGGACTATACCTGAACAGAGAATTAGTAGGCCTGGCATTGAAGTAAACCAGGTGTAATCGATGTAGTAGGCCTAGCATGGGAGTAAACAAGGTGTAATTGAAGTAGTAGGCCTGGCATGGAAGTAAACCAGGTGGGAAACTGATTAAGTACTGTAAAGTGGTGTAATGAATCATCCTGAAAAATTTTAATTGCAGAAGAAAGTGTTGTATAAACCGCTGCAGAATAATTGTTTCAAAAAATTGTTTAAAAAACATTATGTGGTTGTAGAATAATCCTGACAATGTATGTTCATCCTACTGAATTCAGGAATTGTTCTCGGATTATCTGAAGATGATTGTTTTTCTTAAGAAAAAGAAACCCTGTTGAACTTTCCGATGGTGTTGTAACTTTTTATTGCTAAGTGGAAATCAAAAGAATTGCATTGGAACTTTGATACAAGACAGGATTCCCTTATACTTTTGAAACTGTTATGGGGAAGAGAAAACACCTGGATTATAAGGAGAGACAGTTATCATATTGTGAATTTAACTATTATATTTGTTGCTTTTGAACTGCCATATATTACTTTGTTGAGTTGTTGTATGTACAAGTGTGAGGGACAGAATCCTTTTGTTAGATTGTTTCCTTTAGTTTATTTTAGGCAGTGAAATCCTCATCAGGGTAGGGATAGTGAGGCGTTTATCCAAACTTTTGAGTTGATAAAATGGCATCTTTTGAAAAACCTTCACATTTCTAACCCCTAACACTAGCCAACTAGTTCGAGTGGGACTAGCCTGAGTCACTGTTCAACCACAGAAGAGAGACAATATATATACATTTCCAGAACACTACACATGCCCACATTTCCCTCATGTTTCCTTACAAGTCAGTATACAAAATACAAATGGGTTGGCCCTATACAAGGAAATCTAATCCCCACAATCCCATTGGCTGCCTTACACGGCAGCACCACTCTCTGGAACATATCATTTTTCAGGACATTGCAAATTCAAGTCCAACCCTCGTCTTAGGTTTTTTCCTGCAAGACGTCCAATACATATTTAGTACAGCTTTCTGCTTGCTCACAGACCTGAAATGCTAAATCTGACACGCATGGTTTATGTACGGATACTTTTGTATGAGGCTCTGGCTAGCTAATAAATATTATTTTTGGTTTTGGTGTTTTTCTCGCCTTTCCATTGCATGCAACCATCAATTCACTTCATGTGGCCTCCTTTCCGATTATAATCTTGTTTAACCTTCTCGTATGCCCTGTAGTCATTTTCTGTTCCCAGTCAACCTGTTACAAATTGAACCACTTCCCCTAGATTGACAGTACCAGGTGGTCGAAAGGTTCTTGGCCATTCCTTTGCAGTCTCCGAACCGAAAAACCCTAAGCCATCCCATGGGCCCAAATAGCCATTCCCATGTGGTTTCAGCTGTCACCTTGCCAACTGATACCCCTCCCTCAGCCAGCCAGCTTAAACGAAAATGTATGTATGTTTATTTGCATGTACGTGTGCAAGAAACCTACCGTATGTGAAACCCCTTATGTGCTCTCATATTATGTTCACATTTATTTTATTTGTATGCGGTTTATTCAAACCTTTACAAGATTCATCACATTTTTAAAACAATATTTTCATAATAGTACACCTATAGATAAAAACAAATATTATAAGGCATAAAATAAGCAGTGTCACATAACAATGTGCTATGCAATTCTGTAGATTTTATCATTAAACTGACACTTGTGTAGCACAGCTTGCTATTTTAATTACCTTGTTCAATGAAAGCACAGCTAACCCTGTATTCCTCTCTTGCCCTCAGGGGTCTCTGCCCTCTTTTCCCTGTTCACTGTAAGTTCAAAGGGGCTAATGGAGAGAGAAGACACCATTAATAAACTCCTGCACTCTTAAAAGTGCCAAAGCCCTGTGCAAACCGCCAGAGGTATGAGATGGCCAGTATTGGTAACTGAGTGCCCCCCTATAGGCAATTGAGATCTCCCCGAAATGTGTAAGCTGATCTTTGCTAAGAGATGGACACTCAAACACATTTGTTTGCTGAACGATGTAATCTTTGAGAAAGGCTTAATGTCTTTAGAACTGCTCGAATAACGTCTTTCACTGTCAGCATATGATAGTTTCTTGAATAGACAGTTCAAACGTGCTATGGTCATGCAATTTTGGGGTGGGTATGATCTTCCGGCACCATCCCAGATAGAAGCCAACATCAACAATGAGCTGATCCCTAAGAGGGCTATCTTGTCACTCTATCAAGTTATCCGCAACTTCAGTCTCAGGCCTTCTTAAAACCTAAACAGAAATGGGAAGAAGATGTGGATACACTGGAACTGGCTGATTGGGAGGAAACCTTGATGTGCCTGCGTGAGATAGCTTTATAGCTCGACTTAGGCTAGTCCAATTGAACAATTCATCATAGGGTTTACTATGCACGCAATTTCCTCTTTAAATGTGGTTGGGCCATGACGCAGGAATGCTTACGCTGTCAAGACTGCAGGGGCACGTTTTACCATTTACTTTGGCAATGCCCGTTAATCTAAAACATCTGGAGTGCCTTTTTTAATCATTTGTCAATGATATTCGTGCAGGAACTGGCCGTTGATGATCCAAAAATACTCAGTTGGGTATTTGGGGAGATTCTGATCACACTCGTTACCACAAATTACTGCTGTACACTGCACTAGCCCTGGCAAAGTGCAATATTTTAATGATCTGGGGAGCACGTACACCACCCACACGATCCAAAAGGGAAGAGCTATGGATAACTGCATGCTATTGGAGGAGAAGAGTAACTGCATGCTAATGGAGGAGCAGGTATAAAGATCCAGGGTTGTCTCCAGAAATTTGGGAAAATATTGGACAAGTGGGTTTTAACAGTTGAATCGTGGGAGCTTCTAGATTGGGTCTTGTCATTCTGTTTACTCTCTAGGAATTGGGTGCAATTTTGTTCAGGGTGTAGGTTACTAATAACTATTCTGGCTATTTTATCTCACCTATATTTTTATTGCTGTTATTTAGTTTTGTATTAAAATTCAATAAAAAGAAATATAGAAAAAAGTACCAGTTCCACAGATGGTGGCTCTGAGTGCTAATGATGATAAATATCACTTTCATGCGTGTACAAGGCTGGAATTATGCGCTTTGGCCTACCTGGCTCAGGGTTGAGGTTATTAGCAGCCCTGCCTTGTCACAAAAGTAGTTAATGCTATATTGAAAATTCTATCAATGAATGGCAAGGACCATCTTTTTAATCTGACAATTACCCTGCCTGCCGCAAAACCATACTACTTACAACAACACATAAGCCGGAACAACAGCATAGACGGACTGACTCCGATCCGATACCCGCACCAAAGCTCTGCACTCGGTGTATACCGAGTTGAAGCTGCCAATAGAACACCATCCCTCTCATATCCTACTCCCTCTTCACCTTACTAACCTATCCCACCTTTATCGTTTACAGATCCGCCTGAGCGCCTGGGGACCAATTCTGTTGGTGACGGTGCGCGGTACAAATACCTTTAACATTTAACATTTGAACTTACTTAGTCTCAGGCTATGACTTTCCTTTACACTGCAAACATTTTGATTTATGAAACATCTGAACTTCTTGTTGCAGAGCAAATGATAGGTCAAGCATGTGGATTATACAATATACGCTACTCTGACCTGTGCAACACTGACTGGGCCCAGCTGCAAAGAGCTTTGCACTTAAAACCTGTTTTCAGAGCCTTTGTATCATATCTATGTGTTTATTTGTGTCCATTCATGCAGCTAACCTTTACATTTTACACTCATCTCACTAACATCTAATTTCAGCAGTAGGCAAAAATGCTGCATTGTTGCTCATTTTATAACTTGGATACAAATAACTTCTGATGACATAAAAAATACTGGTACAAAATTGATAATCAAATTGTTTGCTAATCAAGAACATTTTAATTAGCAAACTGTGCTAATCCATTCATGAAAACTAATTCATGTGTTGTATTACACCAATCACTTGATGTCATAATTTCACATACATCTCATAATAAGAATTAACTCCATCAGCAACATTTCTTAAAACACCACCCCCCAGCAGCCCTAAATCAAGCAGAAAAATGGTACAGTACAATTAATTATAAGGTATCTCAATGCGAGTGGTAAAGTGGTATTGATAATAAAGTGACTGAGAGCTAAACTATAGGACCTATAACATACGTTTTCTTGTAAAAAATCTACAAACTAAACTAAATTGTCCTCAATGAGAGCAAACTACAATGCAATGATATAATACATTTGGGTCCAAGATGATATGGTAAGCTAAAAAATTCCTTAAAAGAAAAGCAATATCCCAATGTTGACTAATACATCACAGCTGAAAATGCTTCAATTTAAAATCAGCGGGGTCCACCCAACTAAGAACTCATGTCTACACTCTGTTCCACCTTTACCAGTTTATCTGAGGTTAAACTATTCAAGAAACCCGAAAGTGCTATGCCTACAGAGGTCGGATGGATCCTGCAGCATTGACTCCAAATAAAGTCTTCAGTAACACACTTACATTCAAACCCAATTTCTTAATTCTCACAGAAGAAAGTGCAGTATAGTCTATGAGATGTCTCAGTATTTCTGCTGAGTCCTTACCACAACAGAATCTACAGTACGCATCTTTAACTTTAATCCTCCTGCACCTCAGAAGTACTTCCTTAGTATATAACAGGTTCCATCTGAAGTGCTTTATTATATCTCTATAATGTTGGTTCGGGAATAGATTCAAATAATGTGTGATAACACCTCTATTTTAATGTTCAAAAGATAAATGTAACAGAGATGGATACCTGTGGAATTTATCAACTGTATTTGACCAATCCCACTGGCACAATGCATATTTTTACTTGAGACGGATTGCATTCCAAGTCGGTCAGGTTACTTCCAATTTCCTCTAAGATTTCTTTAAAATGGTCACACATTTTCTTAAAATAATTGGACTTACTAGTGAACACTTGCAGATTCTTTTGTATTTTACTATATAGAACATTTTCAAGGGGAAACATGACTTTCATGAACAGTCCCATTAATTGCCACTTCACTTTAGCGTCCAACAATGTAATACCGGATTGCTCCTAAAGAAATGCAATTTGGAACTCCTAGAGCCTTTCTCGCGAAAGATCGCTCGATTCTGTCTAAGTGTTTCTATAACCAGGGTCCCCACAATTTCATGCCATACATCATTTTCGGACATGCTTTCCCCACATACAAATTCAGAACCGGCCTAATCGAAAATTGGCCATATTTCCTATTGATTTTTATCATTTGGTAAGCTAGCAACATAGCTTTGTGCTTCAAACCTGCGATTATCAACTTTTTCTGAGGTTGACTAAAAATCCTAAAACCCAAATATAAAACGCTCTTCTCTTTATTTATGGGGGTATTATTCAAATACCACTTATGCGTACTATGTTTAAAAACTTTTGGGAATTATAATAGTTTTTTTTTTTTTGGGATTGATAGTTAGCCCATTATCTTCAGCAAAAGCCCTCAAGAGATTGATAGTAAACCCATTATCTTCAGCAAAACCTTCGAAAGCCCTTAAGAGACACTGGAGACCTATTCGGGTCCCATCAAAAAGAAGGAAGTCATCCGCATATGGGATCACCGGTATACACAGGGTTCCAATTTTGGGAGAGATAAAAGTGGCAGGGCCTGAATAATTATTCACATCTGACACATACAGATTAAAAAGGCAAGGGGCCAATATGCATCCCTGCCTAAGACCAATCCTTGTATCTATCCTATGTGAGAGCTCTCCATCCTTATTCAAATGCTGGAGCCATTATGTATACCTATAATCAACTTTAAGAGTCCCTCAGGAATGCCTCAACCTGCCAATTTTGCCCACACTCTAGAACGGTCCACAGAGTCAAACGCTGCAGAGAGGTTGATTGATGCAGGAAAAGTCTGACCCTTCTTCTTCAGCCAAGCCTGTTCCTGTATGTGTTGCACTGTCTGCCCATTAACATTGATCCCATGACCCTTCCTAAATTCAGTCTGCAAAACATTGTCTCCCAACCGATTTTACCCAGTTTTTCAAATCTGACAATAAAAGGGACGCAAAGACTTTACTATCAGCAGCCATCACTGTAATAGGTTGATAATTGTTGGGGTCAGACTTTGCGCCCCTTTTAAAAATTGGTACAACAAAAGATGTACACAATGATTCTGGGAAAGATTCAATGGCTATGATGTCATTAAACAGAATTGTCAATGAACAGGACCAGCCACCTGGATCGTTCTAAAATATTCTATTTGTGAGCTTGTTAGGCCCTGCCGCTCTAGAACTGCTGCACATTTTTATGAGTTTCAAAGTTGTTTCAGGCTCTCTTCCTTTTGCATACACCCTGGAATAGTGAGACACACAGTCATTCTCATTGACTGCATTTGTTTGTTTTGTTGACTGATTGGTCTCCTGGGAATTTATCACCTCCCAAAATGCACTTATGTTCTTATTCTTAAGAATGTCCAACATTAGTTCAGCGTCATTCTGCAGTAATATGGCTTTATGTTGTTCAATACATTTTTTAAATGTTTGCTTTAATTTTCTTATTTCTTCCAGTTTATCTTTCATTAAGTTATTACCCCCCTTCAACCGCCTAATTGCAGAGCAGAACTCTCTTTTTTCCTGTACCATTACACTGTCTATGATTGTGCACCATATTCTGTCTCCCTACAACTTTATACATAGGAAGAGCCATATTGACCAATTTCTCAATCGGGCCGTCATATCTATTCACCCCAAAATTATTTAGCTTCTAATTGTCAGTTGTTTCCTATAGGATCTCTTCCATCTTTTGATTCAAGGTTTTAATGTCCCTGGGTCTCCAAGAGACCCTATTATTTGCAGAGTTCACTGAAAGGTCAACTAAACCCCCATGTTCAGTTTTACCCAGGACACACAGAAATTAAGTGATAATTATTCAGCGGTCACTCCATGGATTCCTAACAGCGTACATTTCAGAACATTCTTGAAACAAAGAGAGGTCTGCATAACAATAGGTCAGTTTGGATCTACTCTCACCCCTGTGCCAGGTGTATCCAAGGGGACTTCCCGTTTGTACATTTGCATTTAGCACATGGAGGCCAACAGATGCTAACCCCATCATCCATTTCCTCCCAAACCGTACCAAGTGGAGTTTGTCACCCACCAGGATGACTTGACCATTTGATTTCTTGCATTTCCACTCTAAAATTAATTCAATTATTATTTTCAGAAAACGGTCATATATTTAGCAGAAGCAGTGGTCTACTGTCCCTCACCGTCCCTAGTACCAATTCCAATGCCAAAATACCAAACGGTAAGTTAGGTAGCATGCTGGCCTTTAGATTCTGACATGACTTTATGAGTGACTCAAAATATAATACACAGATGTCTATCTGGACATGGTCTGTAAATTCCACTCGATCAATATCATATGATGAAACTGCCCTAAGTTTAGGAATCTCAGAAGAAATTGTCAGCATATTTCCTCTATTTAAACAAATTGGAGTGTTTTTGTAACAAATGCCCTCATTACGGGTCCGGCGGAAACCGTGCCGGTAGAACTTGCAGGTAGCTGCCAGACCTGTAATGATTTACCGCCGCCTGACGTGCCGGAATCACCGGGGCATTACAGCCTCGGCAGTCCGGTAAGTTAGGCACCAGTAAAAGGTTGATCACCATTCCCGTGGAGTCCTGTGGGACTCCACGGGAATGGGGACCACGGAACCACCGGCACCGTTAATAATGGTGCTGGTGCTTCTGTGATAGTCTGCTGGCGGGTGCCGCTCCGCCCGCCAGGTCTGTCCTTGACGTGTGGAACGGCACCCACCCGCAGACTCGTAGTTTGCCGGTCCACATTGTTTCCAGACCGGCAAACTTGTAATGAGGGCCAAAGGCTTATTACCATTTCACTATTTCTTTCAGGAGCCACTCACAACTCTGTTTTTAGATACACTTCTTTGTTTGGCTCTCTTTTTCATCACCTTTTCTTTTCGTTGCTAAAGGCATTTTTCAGCACTCTGTAGGTACACCTCTATGGAGTCACCTCATTCCTTCTCGTGACCCATCTCTGATTATCTCTCACACCATTATAGCCATCCCTATGTAGTTCTTTCGGGCGATGCTCCCATTGCACACTCTGTGTATCCACCTTACATTTCCCTTGATCAGGCCATGTAGGTTTTTCAAAAATGCATCATCACCAACTGAAACTAAACCCCAATTTCCTGTGGACTCCTCACTTTTTCTTAGGTTCGAGTAGGGCATATAGGTTCGAGTAGGGCATACCTCCTAGCCATATCATTGGCAAATTTCTTTCTTCTTCCACCCGCCGATTCAGTTTCTGTGCATCCAGATGGGGAGGATCTGTTTGCACCGCTCGGTCTACCATAATTTGTGCGGGGGACTTAGTTGATCTTCCTCCTCCACTGTCCTATCAGCATTCTCCACACTCAAATCATTCTCCCCTTCCTGTTCCGTGCTGACATCAACCTACTTATTTTCGTCCCTTTCTTTTTCACAACTCCCACTCAAAGTCCGGTCAAAGGACTCTACAATAGTGAGATTTCTTAAGAACTTACGCAAGGACTTTCCTTTGAATCTACAGATCTTTGTTTTTAGTTGTTTGTGTGTTTCCCCCCAATTACTTTCATTGTTCCTCTATGTACTATACCGCAGGGGCCCTCCCTCAGATCATCCTCTACATACCAAATCGCCCCAGTGACTTGTTTGAATAAACCTTTACATTCTCAGATTTTTCAGAATTTTCCCTTTCTTTATATTTGTACTTTGTCTCACCAACCTTTGTCACACTGATAACTTTATATTGCTACATGTATGCAAAATCTCAAATTTATCACACCAGACACAAAAATAACACTAAAAGTAACTTTTATCAACCCACAATTAACTATCCTAGATACACGCAAAACTGCAACATTATAATAATATTCGATCCATTTTTTAAATTATGGTGCACACAGTATGAATTTCTTTTTCTATTGGGACAAAATCCATCTACCCGAACATTCCCCCCTTTAGTTAAGTCATTAACTACTACATTTCCTAGACTCAAATCTGAACCCCCAATTTATTCACAATTCCAAGTTTGAGTACCCACATGACATGAAATGGTGGTGGCCCCAGCTTTCAACGGGTTGACAGACATTATACGAGCAGTTTTTGGCATGTTAGCGAAACAGTTTCTCGGAAAACGTTGACAAAAGCAAGAAATACATAACACAAAAATGATGATTGGTATCAAGATCTTCATTGCAAGGCTTATCCATGACGGGATCCATGCAAACCAAGAGTCAATACATGCATCTGATTTGATGCCAGCCTCAATTTTCATCGCCAGTTTCAGTTTATTCAATGAGGTAGTAATCCATGCAAGTGTTCACTAAAAACTGTTTGAATCAGGTAATTTGATGCCATTTTGGATTTGCTATGGCCTGCACACCTGGGTCCAGGAATGAGGCAGACACCATCTCAACCTTGCTTTGGCTCAGGAATCCTGTTGAGTGCTTCTGTAGTTGCAGCTGAAATATAATTTGAGCATTTTTTTAAGCTCCCTCTCCATAGGTTCAAATACGTTTGATACACTGTTATCATCTGGAAACTCAATGAATGAAAGGGGCACAAGGGGCAGGCTCGGTACAGATACAGGTTTTGATACCATATTTTCAAATGTAAAATATTGTTCTGGAAACACGTAGATGGGAACATGCAGTATCATCAAACTGCACACACCTCGCCAGGCTGAAGGTGGTTGTCAATAGGACTTTGTTCCACAAGTCCATGCACTGTTTGGTTCCTCCAGTAAGGTCAGCAAGGAGTATTATGCAGCTCCAATTTCCATTAGTGCCAAACCCTCTAAAACAAAGAAAGAAACGTGCAAGTAGCTGATTCTCAATAGGTTTTTCTGGCTCCTTGAGCTATGTCAGCAATCTCATATAACGGTTCCAAATATTTCCACAATGCTCATTGATTTGTGCTACCATTTTATCAATATATTACTTCATTGTACCAGTTTTACAATTCTTCACCCCTTGTTCCCATTGATTATTTGTGATAGTAGAGCCTTTGAGATTCAGTTGTACTCTTTTGGTACAATGTACATTATTTTCCTGTTCATCTTTTTGACACATTCCTCTTCAATAGGGATTACTGAAGCTGTAATAGACTGCCCTTGAAACTGCACTTCAATCTGACACAAGGCTAGGTGCATCAAACACTGTGCAACTCTAGATCATCTTTTATCTGGAATAAATATCATAGGCATGCCAGAAGAATGGGGAATAAGTGAACAGGTATAACAATATCCTGCAGATTTCTCTTTCCCCATCTCCTTCATATGTCCAGACCAGACGTTTTCTGCCGTGAAAGCATGCGCATTTGTAATCTTATTAAAATGTGGTTCTCCATATAATTCTATTTTCAGGTCTTTTGGTGATCGTAAGAATACTTTATTTGGGCGTTATACCCTTAACCAACTTATAAATATTTATATTTGTACTGCCTAATCTGTTAGAACAAAAAACTAAAGAAAGAAGGCAACCTATTGAACAAATCATCATAGTATTCATTTTAACTTCTTGAGCTCCTTGTAATTTAGTGAAAAAAATGTCATCTGCCCTGCACTGGTCGACTGTAGTGAAAAGAAATTTTGTAGGCCATAGTTAACTTCAATGCTATCTTTTCCTTGTGTTGGTGGAGGGATACCAGTGTCAGAGTGACATGAATCACCTTACAGGAGCCATAAAATCTCCTGACTCCACCGTTGTACAAAAGGTTGAATGAAATTGTAATCCCCAGGGAGCAATAGCTGATGCTTCAATTCTTCATATCCGTCTGTGCTGTCTTCTGTTGCAGTTGACTATTGATGAACAGGCTCATCCTGTGAAGATATCATTGTAACAGTTTTTTGGTTAAGGCCCTAAATTACTCCCTAAACTCGTTGCCCAAAATCTCTGCAGCTTTCTGGGCATCTACTGCAGTATATACAGGGGTAAGTGGTGTACTCATCCTATGCTCTGTGACTATCAATATACAGAATTGTGCACCCTTCTTCACCTTCCTCACTGAAGCCTGAAAGAACTACCCTGTCTTTTTTTATATTCACTGCTTCTACAGTTATAGTAAAAATGGTACCTGATGTTCTCTCTTGTGAATTTACAGGCTTAAACAAAAAGTCCAAGTGCTATTGTCATGCGCCGGCTACTTTCGCGGTCCCGCAGCCGCGGACCAGGAGGCTGGCAGCTCTGCTACGGTCCTCCAGGGTGGATGGAAGCCGCCATGTTCTTCCTGGTTTCCTGAGGATGCTACGTTCTGCTGTTGGGCCAGCACACACACCAGAACAGCATTGCTTAGCAACAGGATACCAACAACCTTGTTCTCATGCCGATGCATACAAGGGCAGTGATACAATGTACACTCTTGTTCGCTACGCTCCTTGAGCTTTCTCCTTCTCTCTGTTCAGCCATTCCGTTGCGCTCTTCTGTCCTGGCGTCCAGCCTTGCCTTGCTTCCTATTGTTCTGTCTCCTCTGTTTTGTCTCCTTCTCCTGAGCCTGTTGGTAATCTGCCTTGTTCCTCTTGTGCTAGATTTCCATTTTGGTGCCCCAGTCCAGTGCCCGCACTTTTTCTGCATCACGTTTCGTGTTGCAGGAAGACCTGCTATACATTCCGCCTACGATTAGTTTCACATTCGGTTGGCAGGTGTAGGGTGGGTGTTTGGTATCTCCTTACGCGTCTTGGATCGCGGTGAACAACGTGGTGACTTCTGCCCAACGGACCACACGATCAGGTATGCGCCAGCGTTCAGTCCTGCTTGACAGGTATTTATTTGCCAAGTACTCCCTTGAATCCCAAGGACCTATCCTAACACAACCATAAAAGAACACAGCTGCATGTACAGGCACACCTTTATCATGCTATCATTGTAACATGCATGCAAAAGTGCTGTTGTTCTTATTGACTACTACTCTGGAGTTGAGCATACTATACCTTTTTCTGTGAATACCATAGTAATATGCTTTGCTGAAAATATTTCTAACCAAAAGATTCACAGATGTATCTGTACAATATAATAAGAGAACGGATAAATTATGATTACCCATCCTTGATAAACAGATCCTACATGTATGAATCCGAAACGACTGCCCCAGAAAATCCCTGCATGTCCATTGTTTTAGCTAAAAGGGAAACTCATCTTCCTTGATACAAACTTTTGTAGTCTATCATAAACAAGTTTGATTCTCTATTATTACACCTTGCCTGGGTTTCCTTCTCCGGATCAGCAATAACAGAGAGGACTGGGCACGATAGAGATTTCTGTGAGTTTTCCTAATCTGGTTACACATTGGCACTCAGGAGCAGGAAAGCACTCTCTCCCAAAACACTTGCTCCAGAGAAATGCGGCCATTGTTCCTTGAGGTGAATGATTCTTATTCTGTGTGCGTGCTGATGCCTGGGCTGGCATGACCGACTGAGATATATAATTCTGTGTAACCTCAATCCCTGAATTTTGACCAACCCGAACCTGCTTTGGTGCACAGATCCTGGGGCATATGGCAGGGTTGGGGCTGCATCTGTTGCAACACATATTCCATTTTTCAGCAGGACCTGCATAGCACTTCATACAGCATATCTCACATATCCCATTTTTCAGCAAGACCAGCATAGCACTTCATACAACCTTCCATATTGAACTCCCATTGGTCCAATTATCTGAGGTCTTATCCCACCAAACCCGCCAAATGCAGCACCTTATCTTGGCAATGCTCTTCTTCCCCATATACGTCCTCCCTTTTTCCTTAAATCAGAAGCATACCATTCTATCCATCCTGATTCAAACTGTCCCAGTTATTGTGATTGCTCTTGCTATTCTCCCATGGAGCTGGTAATGAATGCTCCTTCCAGATTGAGTTTAGCTAATTTCTTCTGGACAAGCGTAGCCTCTGTTTTTTGTGCCTGCTCAGCATTCTCTTTTTCCTTTTGTAATCTTCTTTTACAAAAATGAATAATGTGCGCCTGTATCGATGGCCTTCTCTTGGCTTCTATCCTTACAACTTTGCCCAAATCATGCTGAGCCTCTTTAGGAAACCCCTCTTTCAGCATATGATAGAAGAATGCTATGTTCTTCCCCCATGCTTCTCCTGTTTCTGCTCTCCACGTTTCCTGAATTGTCTGAATATGTATAGTAGGCTTATCTTCCAATTTCGTGGTTTTAGCAAAAATGTAATGAATATCCAGCATATCAGAGTACATTACCCGTAGTGCCTTCCACACATCTGCGCTACAATTATTAAAAGGTAATCCATCATATTCAGTTGATTCTAATTTAAGTTTTGGAAACCCTGCGTTCCTCCACAGGTCTTCTGATTGTTCCCAATTAGCGCTGAAAATAAGCTTTTCATGTCCCCATTAGCTAATATAATACCAGCAGTAGGTTTTTCTAAAGCATGGAACCCCTTTCCCTCTTCCTGCAGGGAGCAAGGGCAGTGTCTTCATTAAATCATTCCAGTTAATGTGTGACCAGGGAATATAATAAGCATTTCCTTGTCCTTTGTGGAGCAATGGAAATTGGGTTGCTATTATTTTTCCCATTCTTCTGCTTTTACTTACAACCATCCTGCACTGACTACGGCACGTCCTAAAACACCATGGTGTGAATTCTGTGACTGCTGCTACGGGCAATGTCGGGTCTGCTGTGCCCTGATCTTCCTCTACAGTCACATCTTCCCAATCATCATCTTCTCCCTCTATTGCTGTATCCATCTTTCTCCCTCCTTGTTCAAATCCTAGACCTAAAGGAGCACTATTTTCATCAATGTCTACCTGAACATCCTTCATGGAAGATTTATCAAGTCTTAAAAGTTCTTGTCCTTACATCAATTTCCCCACTCCAACCTCTCCTTTCTATCCATTCCCTTCTTCCCTGTTTCAGTCCCAGTATCTTCTCCTCTCTTTGTGACTCTGTTTCGTCCCAATCTCTTCGCCTCTGGTTTTCATGTTCCCTTCTCAACCTATTTTCTATTTTGGCTGTTGGAAGGCCCTTCCAGCCATCTTTCATTGGTCCTACCTGTTGAGAACGTCACCCATCTTTCATTTTCCGCTCTTAGTCTTTTGACTAACCTTTCGGTCGGTGGCATAGCCCCTTGATATTCTCTCCAACTGGATTTATCCAGAAACCCTCCTTTCTGGGGCATAACCCTCTCCTTTTCTTCTAGCCATAACCTCTCTGCTAACCGGGCTGATAAAGGTGTCATTTCTCCTCCACCCCCCCATTCTCAATCTCTCAAGGCCCATTTCTGAAGGTGCTGGTTCTTGCCTTCATCTATCCACAGCCACTGGAGTAGTTTCTGAGGGCTCATACTCTGAATTGGAGTATCTGTCGGCGGGTGCCAATGGACAACACCCATATGGTGATGGTGCAGAGGGACCTTCTGCGCCTATCACAGTTGGCTCTATAGCCATGTGGGTCCCCTTTTTCTCCTCATGTGTGTTCCATAACTCTAATTTAGAACCCTTATACCTCGTAACTAAAAAGTAACGCATATTTTCTAACATCCTTTTATCAAATGTCCCTTCCTCTGGCCATGATTTAAGCATTTTCCCCTTAGTTACGTGTACCGATTCCTTGTGGTACTTAAGACTTTTTATTTTATGCCCTGGAGCACCTGGCACAAATGATTGAGCAGAATCTCCATACTTAAATTAATCCGGAAACAACTTATTTCTACCAAGACTAAACAGTTGAATCTGCAGCACAAAATCTAATCAAAAACAACACAACGCCAATTCAGTCCTCCCAATTTCTTAAAATGTTTACCCCAGTCATTCATTCACTTTTTAGCCACACCACAAGTGTCTCACTAACTTTGTTTTCCTATTCCTTACCTAGGACACTCATACACAAAGGACAACATGTTATTACACTGCCATGGCCAAAATAAATCCACTTTTATCTCTTAGTTTCTTTCACAGTGCTCTTGACCATAACACTGTCTTTTTCTGACCCCAGAAAGATTCCCATTACTACTTTGACTAACTAAGAAAAAGAAAAAGTAAAAATGGAAAAAATGGAAAAAAGACTTACAACATAAGAATGAATTTACTCCCACCAAACACTCATCTCACACAACCACCCTATCTGACTCCATAAATATGCATCCCTGATTATTTCCTAAAAAGTTACAATATACAACCCTATCAAAACCCCACTTGGCTTCCCGTCAAAGAACAATCACAGAAACTAGACGTCCCTCCGAGGCTCTCTAAAAGTGGTGCTCCTCTTAATTGTCCTGTACAGCTAGGCCGTGGCACTAGCTGTACAGGACACCGTAGGGAGCAGACGGGCATTTAACCAATATGGTGCTTGCAAACTGCTCCTTTTCTATGTGTACAATAACTGGTCTTCTCAGAAAAGCGCTGTAGCCTAATATGTGCAGACAGGAAACTCCCACACCTTAGGGAGCAGACGGGCATTTAACCAATATGGTGCTTGCAAACTGCTCCTTTTCTATGTGTACAATAACTGGTCTTCTCAGAAAAGCGCTGTAGCCTAATATGTGCAGACAGGAAACTCCCAACTTCTTGGGGGGCCTGAAGATCGCATCTGGGTCACACAATGTAAGGGTTGACCTCAGATCACTGTACTCTAAAATAGCCTACTTTTTAAAAATAAGTGAATGCACTTTGTCATTTAAACCAAGTTTATTGTCTCTGGAGGATAGCCCAGGGGCAACGTACTCGCCTTGGAAACAAGACGACACAGAGCAACACAGGTTCGATCCCTGGGCCCGCGCTTAGAAACCTCTGGTTATTAAGCACATTATAAATAACCTATCATATCATAACAACGGCCGTAGGGCGAGAGAGGCTAGCCAACTATTTGGAGTGGAACTAACCCCAGTCTCTCTTCAACCACAGAACAGATACAGTATATATATATTTCCAGAACACTTAACACACGCCCACATTTCCCTCATGTTTCCTTACAAGTCATTGCCCAAAATACAAATGGGTTGGCCCTATACATGGACACCTAATCCCCATAATCCAATCGGCTGCCTTTCATGACAGCACGGCCCTCTGAAACATACAATTGTTCATGACGTTGCAAATGCAAGTCCAACACTCTTCTTGGGTGTCTTCCTGCAAGACATACAATATATTTTTAGTACAGCTTTCTACTTGGTCACAGACCTGAAATGCTAAATCTGCAATGCATGGTTTATGTATGGATACTTTTCTATGAGGCTCTGGAGAGCTAATAAAGAAACTTCTTTGTTCAGGCACTTAACTAATTTCTCCACGCACTTTGACACTCTAGTTATTTATTTTTGCCATTTCTCTCGTCTTTCCATTGTACATGCTCATCAATTCACTTAATGTGGCCTCCGTTCCCACTATAATCCTGTTTAACCTTCTCATAGATCCTGCGGTCGTTTTCTGTTCCCAGTCACCCTGTTACAAATGTAGCCACTTCCCCCAGATTGACAGTACCAGGTGGTTGATGCCTATCTGCCATTTCTTTGCAGTCTTTGAGCCGAAACATCCTGGCCCATCCCAGCGCTCCAAATACCCTTTCACACGTGGTTCAGCTGTCACCTTCCCAACTGATATCCCTCCCTTGGTCAGCCAGCTTGAATGAAAATGTTTGCATGTTTATTTTCATGAACGTGTGCTAGAAACCTACCATATGTGAAACACATTATGTGCTCTCATATTATGTTCACATAATTGTATGTTGCTGCTTGTATGTAAAATCTAAAATGTATGACACTAGACACAAAAATAACACCAAAAGTAACTTTTATCAACCCTCAATTAACTTTCCTAGATACACGCGAAACTGCAACATTATAATAATATTGCATCAATTTTTAACATTATTATGGTGCGCGCAGCATGAATGTCTCTTTCTATTGGTATAAAATCCATCTACCCCATCATGGAATATGTTATTGCGAGGTATTGCTGTACATAACGGTTCAGAGTGTGTCAATGTGACAGTGGAGTATAAATTGCTCAGATTGCTAACTGTTGGCGATCTTTTTGGCTATATTTTGATATCTCTTGTTATTTTTGTGATATAGTGGTATTTTTGGTATTTTGTGTGAGCCTAACTTTAGAACACTGCCTAACAATTATTTTACCAGGGTCACTAACAGTAAGCAAGTACTGGACGTAGTAGACTCTTGTCTGCTCGCAGTATCTTATGTACATACCACCTTATGCCCTTTTGGCTGTGTTTCAAATTACATTTATCATGTCACACCACACAATAGTTATATTCACACACACGCATAGCACTTCTGAAAAACTCAATTCACAATAATCAATTTACCTTACATTTTACCACATGTGGTAATGTGAATTACCGCCTGCAGTAAGATGAGTTTACCACCTGTTGGACCTCAGTCTATGTGCCAACACAATAATTCAAACACATAATGAGAACACTAAAGCAAACTTGTTCTTTCCTTTTGTGGCATTATGAAAAGTAAAAATTCAGAAAATTAATAAACATGCATTATACTGTGCTATTTTTTACAGTAATTTATACTTAAACATGGATGAAATGCGTTTCATTAGAGAGCTTTCACATATTAAATTTTTAGTAATGCGCTTCAACTACGCATTTGGTGCTGGCTGGCTAACACACAGTTATCTGTAACCTTGAATGTTTATCTCACAATTCTTGGCAGCTATGAGCCTCTTGACGTAACAAAAGCTCACTTCATAAATGGGGAAACCACGTAAAATATAGATCGTGAATTACTTTAAGAAAACAAACATATTTCTATCTCACAACAGCCTGTAAAATATTTCTTGCATACATTACACGCTCTTCAATTTCTGCAGAATTACCTAGATCTGTTGGGGTCAGTGGATTCTCAGACCACACAGTCAGAATAGCCATTCCCCACTTCAGCTGGTGATATTCCCCCTTTTCCGTCTACATGACAGGACAGGAGAATTCTTATCACGTCCACTCCCTTTTCAACTGGAACAAACAAGCCAGCCTTTCTGCTCCTGAAGTCAGCCAGAGGAAAAGAACGCCTGAAAGCAGCCCTCTAACAGCCTGTCTGCTACCGAGCCAGTGAGTGAGTGAATGACCCACCCCTTTCTGCAGCAAACCCTTTTCTAAAACCTCATGTCATTCAAAAACCTCCCCTTTGCAAACCAGCCCATTAAATAGCATGTGATTTCCTTTGTGCCTTTGACCGAGATTCAATCTGCAGCACTGAAGGAAAATGTTACATTCATTCAGCGCTATTTCTTCCTTCTCTATAAATGAACAATGGAGCCAGTTTAAATAAACCAATTCACATCTAAACCCTGTCACGTATTCACCGCAAAACCAATCTAATTCCACATTTTCTGCATAAATGTCAATCTTGCACAGCTCAAATGCCTTTACATTTTATGAAATGGGTTACTTTATCTCCATGCACCAATGTTTTGCACTCATAAGCAATGGACTAAATTTCATTGAATATTCGTAAGGGAATAGTCCATAACTATGGTGTGGTGCGAATGATAAATATCTGTTGTGCAGGGTCAAATTCAAATTAGCTCTCATGTGCTTTATGCGTTATAATACTGCCATCTAATAGGCACAGCTTGTCCCTCACACATGAGTCTCACACCCTAGGCCCTAGTTAAAATTCAAACCTTTGCTAAAATGTGAATGATGAAATGTGGAGCTACTCTTGTTGAAATTCAGAATAGGGAAATGCATTTCCCTGTTACAGTTCCCTACACAACATGATGGTTATTTTGAAATGTGTCTTAGAAGGATGGTTGCATAACTCTTTTATTCTAATGGATATGCAATTACGAGTGATCATAGCCACACACAGTGATTCACAATCTGTCAATGTGACGGTATCGTATAGATTGCTTGGTCGAAACACGTGTTGTCTATGGCAATAGTCTGTTCTGTTATATCCTATGTATGTAAAATCGTGATATTTGTAACCTTGCTGTGGTATCAGTTGAGTATGTGCGTAGTTATCAGTGTGTGCATATTTCTGGAGTATTTTTTTCACATTTTTCTTGGAGATGGCCTGTTCATTTTCTTGAATTTTCCTACTCTGGCTATCTAAGAACTCTCCTCAAATCTGTCGGACAGCTTTGTCAACTCAGAGCTGCATGCCTCATCTATAATGAGTGATCCTCGTATCTTTTTCCGATAAGTATTAGAATGATAGTTCCATCTCTTCCATCGATGTGATCTTGTAGTTCTCCCACTTATGTTCAAACATCAGGGAGAAAGGATAGCCCCACCGTTATCGGACATCTTGCTTTGATTACTAGGAAGTACATTTTTTACATTCTCTTCCCTTCAGAAAAGTGAATGCAGATAGATCTTGGAATACCTGTACCTTGCTTCCCTTGGAGTCAATTGATCCTCTGTTGCGTCATCGACCAGAACTGCCTCCTTGCTTAGATAGTAATGGCACTTAGCTATCATTGGTCGAGAGCCTTCGGCTGTTCCTCTACCTCTGTGTTTTGTCAAACAAAATGCATTTCCCTCCATCCTCTTTAGAAAGGTCATTAATGATCTCTTCCACTTTTCTTTTTTATTTCTGTGGGTGTTTAACTACCCGTCGCTAGGACACGAATAATATGAAGGTCCCATCTCCTCCCTATTCATCATGTCATCCACTTATTTGTTATTTATAACTTTATTTTGTATTTGGTTTAAATCATTGTACAACTAATGCATTCTTTCTTATAAACAAGTTCTGAACTTAAAGATATCCCTGCTCCCTCTCCTCACATTTCACCCAAACATAACAAGCAATAAGACTCAAGCCGTCTCAATGTATACTTCCCATATTTCCTAAGCATTTTCTTCAAAGGTAGTGTCTTTGATCAAGCAAGTACATACCACGCAACTCACGTCATGAGATCTTTCCAGCATTTATGCAACCCCCATAAGTCGATTTCCATTGGCACAAAATAGTTTTCCTCACGTTAGCCAAGGGTAGGGAATCCATATCATCCTTTAGTGGGACATACTATCTCTATTTATCAGTATACTCATAATTGCCAGGGGGCTCCCTTTGTCAATAGCAATCCCTAATGTGCGGTCAATAGTGCAAAGAACCCCCTGCCAGAATGATACCACCGCCTTTTATCTACCCACCAAATCCATAAGTGATTCCGTAATGTTTCTCTGCCATGATACCAACTTTTCCAGACACCGGGGATTCAAAGTCACCCTGCAAAATCTCAAGAGACACTTTTGGTGGTCTCAGATGTCTACTGATGTCCAGACGTATCTACAAAGTTGTACCATCTGTGCCCAGAGTAAATATGATACACAACAACCTTCTAGACTTTTGCTTCAACCCGAGGTTCCTTCTCAGCCTGGGCAGGTCATCGCCACTGATTTTATTCCGTAGCTACCACCGTCCAAGGGATGTACCACCATCATAGTTACCATAGATCTCTACTCTCAAATGGCAATCTTCACCCTGATAGTCAAATTACCCTCAGCTTGTGAAATGGCTGACGTTTTTCTTTCTAAAATCTTTTGTCTTCATGGGTTACCATCTACCATATTGTCTGACTGGGGTACCCAGTATACATCACTTTTCGGTCTCAGCTCTGCCAGTTACTCGGTGTGCAAAGAGCTCTGTCTTCTGGATACCATCCTCAGAGCAATGGGATAACCGAAAGGGTAAACCAAACCCTTGAACAATCCCTGCAGTGCTTTTCTTCTCAAGTCCCGGACAATTGGGTGACTCTTCTTCCAGCAGCTGAGTTTGCCTACAACAAATCAGATCACTCATCCTTGAACACCAGTCCCTTCTTCTGCAACTTTGGTTTTCACCCTTCCATTTTACCTAAAAATGCTGTTGGGGCCTCTTCAGTATACTCTGTGGATACTTGGATTTGCGACCTACAGACCACTCATAAGAATGTGAAGGCCAGGGAATCTACAAAGAGATTTGCGTATTGAAAGCGACGCCCATCTCCTATATATGCTATAGCCGATGAGGTCTAGCTATCCTCCAAACACCTTCCTAAACACTTACAACCTAATAAGCTGTCACCGGGCCTCATTACAAGGCAGGCGCTCCCGTAATGAAGGGTGCCGGTACGGGACCAGCACCCTTCATTACGGGACGCCCTATTACGAGGTTCCCTTTGTGGGACCCGGTAAGGATGCCAGGTAAAACCAGGCGTCCTTAGCGGGTCCCACGAGGGGACCAGGGAGCTAATAACGGGCCTGTTAATAACTGCTCACTGTTAATGTTAGCTCCCTCCCCATTTCCATTGAGCCCTATGGGGGCTCAATGGGGATGGGTTTTTCCAATGAGGACTTACCGGGTCCTCCAAGGTTGGAATAGCCCGGTAAATCCTCATTGGAGGAACCCGGTACTGGAACCCGTTATGGAGGCAGCCATGCCCTTATAAAGGGCATGGCGGAGGCAGCCATGCCCTTATAAAGGGCATGGCTGCCTCCATACTCGTAATGAGGCCCACCATGTTTCTACAGACCTTTTCCAGTAATCAAAGTCATAAACCCTGTGGCATTCTATTTAAAATTACACATGTCGTGGAAACGCATTCATCCCATGTTCCATACTTGTCTTCTGCAACCCTATCATTCTTCAACCAGGAAGACAATATTTCCATCTCCAGTCATAACTGACAAACAACAACTGGAATATGAAGTGGCCAGGCTATGTGATTCAAGGTATTGGAGAGGACATCTGCAGTAGCTTGTGTATTGCAAAGGTTACCCAATCAGTGAGCGTTCCTGGGAACCTGTTACCAACATTTATGCTCCACATCTGATCTGCCACTTTCACCGTATTCATCCTGGCAAAACTGGTGGTCGAAGCCTTTGGAGGAGGCATGATGCCATGACTTGCCGTTCCCGATCCTTATGGCAAGCCTGGAGGCTCCATTCACAGCTCACAGGGGACATTTTTCCTACCAGTATGGCCGCGGCAGATGTTCCCAGCCAGCACAGAATGCGGTCTAGTGTCTTCTCTGACAGCGTTCATATGCGCCCAGACAGCAATTGAGCCTCACGACTCAACCCTCGGCTAGTGCATGCCTTGCTTCCGTTTGGCCCGTACTTCCTTGTTCAGTGCGCTCATGGTCTCTCTTCCTTGTGTCTCCTCTATTCCTGTTCTCCCTGATTCTAGTGCACTCCGCGCCCTGCTGCTCCTGCATGCTTGATACCTTCCAGTTTCCATTCTCTGTGCCTGTTTCTCAGGCTACTTCCTGGTTATCTCAGCTGTTGCCTCTTGGACATCTCTTCACTCCGGATCATCCAGGGACCATCTACAGGTTTTTTCCCTCGTTGAGGGTTTTGTCCTGGCCTTTGGGTTGTCTCCCCGGGGTCAGTCTGCTTGCTGGTTTATCTGCTAGGCAGGGTGGTATCAGGGGAGGCTCACTCCTTTCTTCATGAAACTCAGACCAAGAAGAAAAGTCCCAAGGTAAAGGAAGCCAAGAAAACCACACAAGCTACTCCACAGGTGAGCCCTGTCCCACAATCTAAGAGTTCTGTCAACAAAGTACTCACTAACCACCTGTGCTTAATCAATCTAGCATGGGCCAACTCCTCAATCTTTGTATTACTTATAGCTATCTCACATCCTTCAGAGACCCATGGTCTGATTCAACCCGCAAATAGCACCCGCTGCATCAGATATAAATGGCTTGCTTGGACATATATAATTCTGTTCCTTGAATTTTACACAGGTATCTAATTTTGGGATCAGATACAACTCTGGTTCCCATGCTTGAAATGCTACCATTGCCGGAGTCACAATCTTGACATATTTGTCATCTTGCCAAAAGCATACATTATCTACCAGCTTAATTTGATAAATCAATTCTGGAGTGATAAACGAAATGCACAGTAGAAACCTATTTCCATACTTTCCATATTAATATATAACGGTATTGCACTTACCATCTCAAATGTGATTTTTTCTTGGATTATCTCCACCTCTCTTTGTGTAATCCGTGCCATCATTTGACAAATGATATCAGATGACACATAATACAGAGGTATATGGCATTGAATCAATTGAGACACTGCGTTTTGAATTTCTCGTAAATACTTTGTCATAATGCTTTCTAATGGGGTCACAACATTTAACATGTCATGCAGCAATTTATCATGTTTAACAATGATATTGGTACTATGCCCTAAAATTGTGGCTTGCTTATTAAGAGCCAAAATGGTTTGATTCACATAACGGACCACTTCACTCTGTCCACCCCTGAGTCCATCTAACGTTTGTTGCAACTCGTTCAAATCATAACTCAATTAATGCACCTTGTTACCCAATGTGTTTACAGATACAGCATTGGCTGTAGATACAGTCGTGCCTACCAGAGCTCCAATAATAGTCATCACTTTTGTTGCACCTAAAGACCAGCCACCCTTTTTCCACTCCTTTTCTTGATACTAGATGAACTCATAAAAGTCTTTTCTAACTGCAACATTATTTCCTTGGTTGCCCTCCGAGCTTCTTCTTTACTGGACCGCACCTATTCCCCCACTTGCTCTGATTTTATTTCTGATCCATTGAGAAATCTTTCAGTCGCCAAATCAGGATTTAGGCTAATATGCATATTCTGGTACAACAACCTCATGTTCCCTAATATAAAACCTGGTGCTTCTTCTACTGCATTTCCTGTGGCCAGTCCCAGTTCTATCAGAACTTGTCCGTCCACAAAAATGACACATGGAGTGTGCACAATTATTAACACCAAAAAGGAACAAAAATTGTGCTCTTTTGTTCTGCCATACAGGAAACACAACCAGTACATCTTTCCTCTGTAATCAGGATTTCCATCTGGGGTCATCATCTTCACCCTCTTTTTCGGTCCAGGGTTTTTTCCAGGGGACTCCATTGATCTGGGGCTTCCAGGGATCCGGCGCACTCCAACTCCCAGATCGCTAGCGGGATAATCAGATAGTTTTTAAAGCAAATAGAAAAAAGAAATTAAGAATCAAGTACATCAAACCATTCACTTTTCCTTTTTCATTTGGATATCTGAAATCAAAATTAATCATACACACAAATGCACATTATACACATAATACAATATAATGTAGCAATGACATCTCTTCAGGAGCATCTGAAAATAACATAAATTAAGCACCCAAACATAACTCTTCCAAGCATATGTTTCAAACACGACCAGTCTCAACACAGCATCTAATGAAAAAAGAATGGAACTTAACTAAGTATGTACCTATTTACAATACCCCATTCTCTTAATTATCTATTTATATATTTGTTTACTTCCTGAACACTTTGGGCTCATATTTCCATCCATGTACTCACCTGACATATCTCTCCCTTCTGACTCCTTTACACCCCAATTTGACATTTTTCAAAATATTTACACCGATTTACCTGCTATGGTAAGTCTAATATGTAGGCGCTTTATTTTCAGAACACCATTACATGCTTCACTCCCTGCTAGTCTCAATTTACTCTAGCCTTTTCACCTCATGTTTTGGGTGGAAGGGCTTACACTGATTAACATGGACAAATTATTGCACTGTTAATTCTCCCTCCTTTTTAGCAATTCTGTAGACCACAGGTGAAACCGTATCTACAATTCTATATGGTCTGTGCCATGATGCAAGCAATTTGGAGATTTTATGTTTACATTTCCAAAAGTTAAACTTATACACCTGGTTGCCTACCTCATATTCTCTCACAGGTGTCTTCCTATTGTAATATGACTTTGGACTGTCAGCAGCTTTTTCCAAATTTTGCTGCACAAATGCAAAAGCATATTGCAAGTGCTTTCTCAATTCTTCCGCATATTCATAGATTGTGGATGCATTTACAAGGACCTGTTCATTTGTTCTGTAAAGTAGGTATTGTGGCAAGACCATTTTCCTACCTGTAAAATTTTGCGGGGGCTGATATTTGTTGATCTAGATGGCGTCGACCTGAGAACCATTAATTACAAAAGGAAGTCGCAGATCCCAGTCAGATCCTGCTTCAGCTACAAACTTCTTTAACCTGTCAACTATTGATCTTTTACACCTTTCCACTACCCATCAAGAGGAGGGCTAGTAAGAAATATGTAGCTTCCTCTTCACACCCAATAGTTCCAATTTTTTTTCATTACTGCACTAGTGAAATTACTTCCACGGTCTGATTCTATTCTTTGCGATAAACCAAATCTTGAAAAGATATGATTCTGTCATGATCCGCCGACCATGGAAGTTGTGGAATCAATGGAGGAAGGGTTGAGCCGTATTGTCTCATGACAGAAGCGAATGCAGCATTCTAGTGTTTCCACTTCCTGGTAGTGACGTGTATTTATGCGCGTCGGCAGCTTTCGACGGCGCGTTGCAACCCTCATTGCTTTCGAGTTTACACGCTGTCAAGTTCTACTCTGTTTACTCTTGTGCTCTTTTCCTTCATTGCCCTCCTCTCCTGTCCTCCACTGTTACCCTTCCTCCCCTACGTTCCGCTCCTCGGAACGTATCCTTTCCCGTTGGGTTCCACTTTACCTCTCGGGTTTCCGATCCACTTCACGCGCTTCCCGCGGTCATTCCTTGCAGCAAAGGCAGTTCCGCTCCGGACCCTCAGACGTGCCTGCAACCTTCCTTGCTTCGTCTTTCTGTCGGAGCTTCCTACTCTATGTTGGATCACCTTACTCTTCTACACCTTACCGGGATAAAGATCTCACCGGTGCATGCTGGTCCTTGCAGTCCTCCACAAAGAAGACCACCACTTTTCGACGTCACTGAATCCAGTTAAAACCTCCGGATTCTACCAACATCGTTCTACATCAACAGGGTTTTTCAGCAAAGCTTTTCCCTGCCTGTGGGGTGGTCTCCCTGGAGGTGCCCACTGCCGAGCAATTGCATCAGACAGGGTGGCCTCCGGAAGAGCCCATCCTAAATTCTCCAATAAAAAGCCTGCTACAGCTTGGAGAGAGAGAAGAGACATTCCTTCTGACGAATCATCCGAAAACGAACATTCAGGTGAGGAGGAGGAGGAGGAGGCGGGTGAAAGGGAAATTCAAGCATATTCTGAGAGATTGCAACGCCCAAAAATGGCTAGCTTGGAACAATACCAAGAACTTGTCAATGCTATATAAGTCATCAATCTAGAAGTGCAATCATTGAAGACCGAAAATGCCGCTCTGAAGGCAGACAATACCAATTTAAGGCAAATAGTACAATGGAGCGACGAGGGTTGGGGAGACTTACCTCCATTATCTTTGCCTTGCGGGAAGTACGATGGTAACCCCAAGCGAATAAAGGAGTTCCTAGACTTGTGCACCATTTATTACACTTTCCGGCAAAAAACTTACGAGCTCGACAGGAATAAAGTCGGTTTCCTCATTTCCAATCTAGCGGGAAACGCACTGGCTTGGGCTACTCCGCTGGTTACTAATGCCGACCCAGTACTCAACGATTACGGCTTGTTTGTGCAACGTTTTCGAGCCAGGTTTGAAAGACCTGAAGTGTTGTACACTTCCTATGATCTCTCTCCTTGATACCAGACAGGGCTCTTCAGATGTTCAGACTTATGTATCTACTTTCCAAAGAATCGCCCTCAAGACAGTATGGCCTGATTCCGCTAAGCAGATCCTTTTCAGGAGAGGGCTCCATGATGATATAAAAGATGAGTTGGCTAGAATTGCCAGACCCACTACTTTCCAGGATTTGGTCTTGTTAGCTCTACAGATTGAATTCAGGTTGTCGGAAAGGAGAGCTGAAAAGAGAAAGACCCGTCCTTTCACTCCGGTACCTCCTCATCTCCCTGTGTCCTCAGGAAAGAACGCACCAGTACTCCAGACCGAAGAACCTATGCAAATAGGATTGACAAGAGATCCCTTGACTCCAGCAGAAAGAAAACAAAGGAAAGATTTGAATCTCTGCATGTATTGTGGCTCAGAGAAGCATCTCCTGCGGGATTGTCCGGAAGTACCACCTAGGAGTTCGGGAAACGAGCAACCCCGACCTTGAACAGGGACAAGGGAGGGGTTTCAGCCATAAATCCCTGTGTCTCCAATCCACAAGATATCTCTTATCATTTAATGGTATTTAGAGTGGTATTGGAATGGGAAACAGGTCATGAAGGGGAGTGTCTTTCCATGTTGGATTGTGGCGCGGCAGGTAATTTCATGGTGGGCCAAAAAACACCTTATTCCCAGAAGGAAGAAGTGTCTGCCAATTCCTGTAGAAGGCGTAGATGGCACGCCTCTAACTTCAGGTCTCATCACACAAGAAACCCTAGAGATCAAGGTGAAGATGGATATGCACCAGGAAGAAATTATATTTGATTTGATTTGTGCGGCCCACTTTCCTGTAATATTAGGGATCCCTTGGCTCAGGAGACATAACCCAAACATAGACTGGGAGACCAACAAGGTAGAATTCAGATCTAAACATTGTTTCCAGTCATGTTTAGGACCTAAAGAGGAACAAACCCATCACGATGAAGCTGTACAAATAAGCAGCATAAACACCATCCCTCAGGCATATCAAGAGTTCGAGGATGTGTTCACGGATGTTAAACCTCGACCGTTGCCGCCTCATAGACCGGAAGACTGCAAGATTGAACTAATACCAGGAGCTGTAGTTCCATTCGGGAGAATGTTCCCTTTATCCCTCCCAGAAAAGGAAACCCTAAGAGAATATCTATCCACCAATCTAAAGAACGGTCTTATCCAAGAATCGGTTTCTCCCGCTGCGGCCTCATTGCTCTTCATATCCAAAAAGGAAACAACCGAGCTCCGACCCTGCATTGATTTCCGGGGACTGAACAGTCAGACGATTAGAGACAGGTACCCTATGCCCCTTATGAAGGACATCATGGAGGCTGTACAGGGAGCAAGATGGTTCACTAAACTCGACCTCAGAGGGGCTTACCATCTGCTTCGGATTCAAAAAGGAGACGAGTGGAAAACGGCGTTCCGGACTCCTCTAGGACATTATGAGTACTGAGTGATGCACTTTGGGCTTGTAAACGCTCCTGCCCAGTTCCAAAGATTTATGGATAAAGTCTTTTCTGATCTGCTCTTCAATTCAGTGGTGGTTACTTAGATGATATCTTGATATACTCAGACACCCTTGAAAGACACAGGGTGCATGTAAAGGAAGTACTCCAAAGACTTTGTCAACATCAGCTATTTGCTAAACCGGAAAAATGCTTTTTTGAAGCCTCAACCGTTCCCTATCTGGGTTTCTTGTTATCCGAAGGACGTCTGGAGATGGATCCACGCAAAACTGAAGCCATCACAAATTGGCCTACTCCCAAATCCGTCAAAGATATTCAGAAATTCCTGGGGCTGGCCAATTTTTACCGTAAATTCATTACGAATTTCTCGGATATAGTTTTGCCCATTACCACTCTCCTTAAGAAAGAGACAAAATTTGACTGGAACCAGAAGGCCGAAGAGGCTTTTAGGCAACTAAAAGAGGCATTCGTATCCGCACCAATCCTGAGGCAACCTGACCAATTGTTACCCTTTATAGTGGAAACTGATGCCTCCTATGGGGCTATAGGAGCAGCGCTCTTACAAAGGAAGGAAGACCTGCTGGAACACCCTATTGCCTATTACTCCAGGACTCTCACATCAAGTGAAAAGAACTATTCAGTTCTTGAAAAGGAATTACTGGCCATCCGGCAAGCTTGCACAGAGTAGAGACAGACATTTACTACAAGGGGCCAGACATCCCTTCACAGTTCGTACAGACCATACAAACCTCAGTGTCCTGCAACAGATGAAATGCCGTAACTCACGTCATGCCAGATGGGCATACTTCTTTTCTCAATTCGATTTTGAACTCACTTATCTACCTGGAGAAGAGAATCAGTTAGCAGACGCCCTCTCTAGGAGTCAAGGAGAAGAACCAGGGAAGTACACAGGGCAAGAGCTGATGTTGTCTGGGAAGAGATTCATAGGAGCGGTCAACTCCTTTCTACAGGAAGTATTAGAGGCACAACGAACGGCTTCTTTCGAGGATCCCGCCTTACTCAAGAAAGGGAATTACTGGTTCAAGGACGACCAACTGTACTTACCGGTTAAGAAACCGCAACTAGAAGCTTTGTCTTGGTGTCATGATCTTCCAACGGCAGGACACAAGGGACAAAAACGCCACATTAGAGCTAACTAAACGTCACTTTTGGTGGCCAACAATGACCAAAGATACAAAGGACTATGTATCCTCCTGCCCTACATGTGCCCGGAGTAAATATAGCACAGCGAAACCACTGGGGCTCCTACAGCAAGATACTCCTCCAGTCGGGCCTTGGCAACACTTGTCAATGGATTTTATAGTAGAACTGCCTAACTCCCAAGGTCACACTGCTATTATGGTAGTGGTGGATTCCTTCAGCAAGCTGGCACACTTTTCCTCTCTGACCGGTACCCCCACTGCTTCAGTTACTGCAGAGGCGTTTCTAAAGGATATCGTACGTCTCCATGGTCTACCACTCACAGTTGTGTCCGAAAGAGGATCTCAGTTCACTTCAAAGTTCTGGTCTTCACTTTGTAAACAATTGCAAATACAACGGGCTATGTCATCCGGATTTCACCCGGAGGTTAACGGACAGACCGAACGCCTTAACGCAACTCTCGAACAGTACCTCAGGTGTTTCTGCAACCAAGCCCAAGATGATTGGAACAGTCTCTTGCCAATCGCAGAATTCACCTACAATAATACAACACACTCCGCGATTGGAATGAGTCCTTTCCGATGTACTTATGGATACAATCCTAAACATCTACCTTTTTCCGCTATTCAGCCCACTAGTCAACCTACAATCGATCAGGTGTTAAACACCTTAAAAGACAGTCACAAGAAAGCCCAGGAAATCCTACTTTCCAGTCGTCAAGAGTACAAGAAGTGGGCTGACAAGAAAAGAAGACCGAATCCGGAGTGGCAAGCCGGGACAAAGGTTTGGTTATCGACTAAGTACCTACCCAGATGGGTACACCCTGGGAAGTTTGCTCCAAGATACATTGGGCCTTTTTCCATTGATCAGCGCATAAACCCAGTGGCATTCAAGTTGTCTCTACCACAGTCGCTAAGAAGAATACATCCTGTATTCCATACCTCCCTTTTGAAGGAATATAGACCAGACCCCTACAACAGACAGATCAAAAGGACACTTCCTTGTACTGAACCAGATAAGGAGTACGAAGTATCACGCATACTAGACTCAAGGTACAGAAACGGGGTGCTCCAATACCTCATCCTTTGGAAGGGATTTCCCTGGTCTGAGAGATCCTGGGAGCCTGCAAGAAACCTCAAGGCACCTCGACTCCTACATCAATTCCATAGGCGTAATCCAGGAAAACCGGGAGGGGTGTCTTTAAAGAGGGGCCATACTGTCATGATCCGCCGACCATGGAAGTTGTGGAATCAATGGAGGAAGGGTTGAGCCGTATTGTCTCATGGCAGAAGCGAATGCAGCATTCTAGTGTTTCCACTTCCTGGTAGTGACGTGTATTTATGTGCGTCGGCAGCTTTCGACGGCGCATTGCAACCCTCATTGCTTTCGGGTTTACACGCTGTCAAGTTCTACTCTGCTTACTCTTGTGCTCTTTTCCTTCATTGCCCTCCTCTCCTGCCCTTCCTCCCCTACGTTCCGCTCCTCGGAACGTATCCTTTCCCGTTGGGTTTCACTTTACCTCTCGGGTTTCCGATCCACTTACCGCGCTTCCCGCGGTCATTCCTTGCAGCAAAGGCAGTTCCGCTCCAGACCCTCAGACGTGCCTGGAACCTTCTTCGCTTCGTCTTTCTGTCGGAGCTCCCTACTCTATTTTGGATCACCTTACTCTTCTACACCTTACGGGATAAAGATCTCACCGGTGCATGCTGGTCCTTGCAGTCCTCCACAAAGAAGATCACCACTTTTCTAGGTCACCGAATCCAGTTAAAACCTCTGGATTCTACCAACATCGTTCTACATCAACAGGGTTTTTCAGCAAAGCTTTTCCCTGCCTGTGGGGTGGTCTCCCTGGAGGTCCCCACTGCCGAGAAATTGCATCAGACAGGGTGGCCTCTCCAATAAAAAGCCTGCTACAGCTTGGAGAGAGAGAAGAGACATTCCTTCTGACGAATCATCGGAAAACGAACATTCAGGTGAGGAGGAGGAGGAGGCGGGTGAAAGGGAAATTCAAGCATATTCTGAGAGATTCACAAGTAAAGTAGCCGCCATTTGCTTGCTGCAGTCTGGGGCTGGAAGGTACTCCACCCATTTAGACATGAAACAAATGACCGTCAACATGTACCTGTTTCCCCTTGCCAATCTTCGCACAGGCCCTACAGAATTGACTTGTAGATCGGAACCATGGCAGTGTCAAACCCCTTTTCATTAATGGTGCTCTGTGAGCCGGGGATGCAGGCTGAAACCGTGCACACACTAAACAACCTCTGATGTAGAGTTCAACAGCCTGGGAGATGTGTGGCCAATAGTCATAATGTTTTAAAATGTCCAAAGTTTTCTGAGAACATCTGTGGCCTGCAGTTATGGCATTGTGGGCATGATGTAACATTAATCCCAGAAATGACAAAGGCACTACCCATTGGATTTGGCCTATCACAGATTCTCTAATAATCAGTCCATCCTGTAAACTAATTGTCTTTTTGTTTTTTAATAACACCCTCAATTCCCTTTTCACTTTGCAGTCCTCTTCAGTCAGAGGATTTTGTTCTGCATTTAGCAGAGGGTTATAAAATGGGCCTAAAATAAGATCCTCCTGTTGTGCTTTAATCAAGTCTTGATAGGAGTATCAAAACTCCACTGTGCCACAGACTGTTCAACTGTTTTCAGAGTTTTGGAGCATTTATGTTTTGGAGTGTAATCGCATCCACCTGTATTTCACCAAGAATGTGTTCAATAGAAAATAACTCCCCATTACAGCTCGAATTTGAGTTAATTGAAATGCCTTGTCATTTCCTTCTTTATCCTCACCTGGTGTTTTCAAATGACCATGTATTTTCCTCCAATAGATGATCAGGTCATTTTCTGAAACGAGTTTGTCTATAGCTTGAATTATCTTGCCATGTTTAAGTGGTTTCTAGTTTTATGTGAGCATACCTCTCACCTTCCAGTCGGGTAAATAGTCCACAAAACTATTTCGTGCATAACAGAATCAGGGACTAAAACTCATTCTTTAAGTCTATTTTCTACTGCTGTAGATATTTCCTTATAAATGGCTGCCAATTCTGTAACTTGACTGCTTTTGGGGCCTATCCTCATGCTTACTCTTGGAATGCCATCGCATTTAAACCACACATTTCCTATTCCTGCCACCTGTTCTTTTTCAGCATCATTTTCTACATGGTGTGCACATCCATCTACATAAACAGTTGGTAAATCTTTACATGTTTCTTCATTGAAAGCCTTGTGTGGGGATTGCTCAAATTCATTTAAAATTGTCCTTAGCTTTGTGTCATCAGGCGCACAGACAGCTGCACAATCATGCGATTCTGCTAGCCCTTGAGCAACTGGACTCTTATTATTCTGTTCATATCTCACTTCTTCGGGAAATCTCTGAAGTGCTAATGTCCATGAAGTGATTCTTGACTGGGCAAAATTCCCAGATCTGATCCTTTTACTTTGCAAAAATTGTAAAGACTGGTGACTTGTTTCAACAATCACCCGCTCCCCTTGAATTATGTGTCAGAAATCCTGTAATGCCCAGACTGTGGTCAGAAGTGCTTTTTCACATTCACTAAATTTGGTCCCTACCTGTGACAATGCCTTGCTAGCATATGCAATGGTTTTGTTATTTGCATCATGTTTTTGATACAACACTGCTGACATAAATTGATCCATAAATCCTATTTCTACAAAGAAGTCCTGGTTTTCTATTGGATATGCCAAACATGGCGCTTTCATTAGACAGCCTTTTAACATGGCCAATGCCTCACTTTGCTCATTTTCCCATTTGTAGGGTACACTCTGCTTCAGTAATCTCATCAAAGGTTGGGTAATCTCTGCATAATTTTCAATAAACTTTCTGTTGTAACTTGTCATTTGCAATAGACATTTTAAACTCTTCAAATTAGTGGGATCTTTTAGTTTTTGAATCGCTTACACCTTTTTTCTTTTGTGGGTTTAATCTATCTTTGGTTACTTCATGGCCTAGGAAGTTTACTCTTTTTCTGCACCATTGCGCCTTCTGTAAAGATTATTTTGCCCTAGCCATCTGTAATTGACTGAGTACATGTCTCATCTCATTGAAATGGCTTTAGCACATCATCCTTGCTAAGGAATATCCCAAACTCACCCCCACTATTGACATACCCAAAAGGGGTCCGGCACCATGCATATTGTGATTTGTCAAATGAAAATGCAAATACTTTCTGAATATCTTCAGCTAGTTGCACACACCAATATCCAGCTGTAAGATCCAAGGTGGTAAATACCTTTGAACCTGTGCAAAGCCCTAATCAGTAAATGGAAGGGGCCACCTTGAAACAGGTACCTTTTTGTTTAATTCTCGTAAATCTGCACACAAGGGCCATTGGGTTTTAGCACACCTAATATGGGAATAGTTGATGTACTATGAATAGGCCTAATGATTCCTCTAGATTTTACATTTTCGATTATTTCAGCCAGTGACTTCAGATAGGCCAGGGGCACCCTATATTGCCGCACAAATACTGTCTTCCTACTATGTCCTTCTGGTAGTGTGGCAACATGCAAATCGATCAGCCCACAGTGATAGGTATATTTGGCAAAAACCTGTTTGAACTCCATAAATATTTTCCCCAATTGATCTTTTTTTCTTCATTTGTGCAAGCATCTGCAGCTTGGATCTGCTGCTCTACCATTTTAGAAAACTCTGGGAAATCCTCCAAAGGGGGAACCTCTGTACTTTCCTATAACCGTGTGGCAGTGTGTCTTTGGAGAGTCGCTACCCTCAAATATTTCGGAAATCGACCTCCACTTCAAAATGCTGCTTTTCTCTTTTAGATTCTCTTAATTAAAATAGGACACAATACTCCTGATGACAGCATATCATTTCACTTGGCTCATAGGGGTACACAAACTGAACTTAGAATCCAATGATTCTGATAATTTACTGTGTGCAGTCATATAGCTTTCAGGAATTTTCCCGATCACTGGGTTACTGAAATGAGCAGTGTAGTAAGATTCTTACACTGCCATTCCTAATGCTGTATTTTCTTCCAAATGTATGTCTTGACACTCTTTATTGTTCATCAGGAATTGATTTCCAATCCTTGCTGCTTTATGGATTCATTTAGGCACACAAATGCATCAGAATCTTTCATCTGTTGTCCTTTCCTGTATTGTAATGCTACTGTAAATTGTCTGGTAAGCGCGGGAATGCTAACATCCTTTTTCACTTGAAGTTCAATTGCATATGGCATCATTTGGGCACAATGATGAGCTTGTCTCTTGTCTTCAAATTCGGGTGCTGCTCCATCCAACCTGGACCAGACCTTTTGATTTAGAAAGTCTAACACCATACACATTCTGTGCATGATGTCATTTCCCAAATAGAATTTGTTTTATGTTCCGCTCACGATCCACACATTGGGCCTCATTACAAGTTTGCCGGTCTGGTAACTATGGACCGGCAAACTATGAGTTCTGTTCGCGGGTGCCTTTTCTCCTGCCAGGTCCAACCTGGCGGACGGAACGGCACCCGCGAACAGAACATGTCGGATGCACTGGCACCATTCTGAATGGTGCCGGTGCATCCGACCTCCCCATTCCCATTGAACCCTTTGGGGCTCAATGGGAATGGGAAGCATTTAATTCTGGCACCCGCGAATGGGCTATTACCTGGTCTGGCTGGGCCATAATGACCCGGTAATTGCCCATTCACGGGTGCCGGAAAACTTGTAATGAGGCGTGATGAATGCTTTTAGAGCCAATTATAATCTTTAGCATGCACCTTCCCATATTTTTTGTCCCAATTCAGGGTCATCTAGGCCAAAGATGTGTTGGTTTTTTATTTTAAACTTTGGGATTTCCTCTCTGTCAAGTATTTGCCTGAGTACCTTTTCATTAATGAAACTCCTTTCATGCTAAAGCGCCAAAATGGATAGGGATCCATGGTTGCCCTTCTCCCATGTTTATTTCTGCAATTGTTGAAATGCGTTTTTACTGATATGACACTGGAGTAATATTTGGTTTGCATTTATCTTCATTTAGATAAGAACGCAACGTGTGTTCATTTATTTCTGTTGGTCACTTTTTCTTAGGTTTCAAATAAATCTCCAAAGACTGCTTCTCTTTTTCTCCTCTCATTTCATCCTGACACATGAGAATGACCGTGACACTAGGCACACAGCCATTCTGCACTTTCTGTTCTTTTACACTGTTGCTTTGGGTCATTATTTTCTTAGGTTTCAATGTTTTTTGGCTAAGGATCACAATACCCCATCAATGAGGGGCAACAGTCTTCTCGGGCAATTTGTCCCTATAATTAAGGGCATTTCATTAATGGGTGTGACCAACATTTCCTGTCTCATCCTACGTATTCCTCATCTTATAATATTTGTATGCCTGCCAGCTTCGCTGATTCAGAAAATAATTCTCGAAGAGGGCGCTGTGCACGAGGTTGTGGCGTCGATGTCCCTCGACGGGCTCCGTACCATGTCGACGTCACCATCAGTATAAGTAGCTTGTGTCGCGCCCATTGGCTTCAGTTCAGTTTTTCCGATTGCTTTGCTCTCAAGAACGGCGCGCTTTGAAATTTTCTTCAGAAAATGTCGCCTTCTTCCACCCCTTCTACTCCCAAGATGGGGTTCAAAAAATGTATCGACTGCGGATCGAAGATGTCAATTACAGATCCTCACTGCGTTTGTCTTCAGTGCCTAGGTTCAGACCATCGAACCAGCGACTGTGGCTCCTGTCAGTCGATGACAGAGAAGGCCCTTCGTGAGAGGAAAGGTAAACTGGCGGTGGGGCGGGAAGCTTCCAAGGCCTCCTCGAAGGCCTCATCAAAAAAACATAGGAAATCGAGCGATTCAAAACAATCGGATCGCTGTAAACATTCCAAGAGGTTTTGATCACGCAGTGTATTGAGCCGCTCTTCATCTTCCTCGTCAAAGAAGGTTATGAGGCGACATAAATCTCCCTCCTCTTCCTCTGATACATCTACCAAATTGGTACGATGCCCGACTAAGTAGCATCCCCCCAGAAAATGGGATGAATTTAGAAGGAAGATAATGAAAGTCTTTGAGAATGCGGCCTCAACCCCCTCAAAGAAGCCTCAAAAGAGCCAGACCCCGGTCGCTCCGTTGGATGACACAGGGAAGTCAGGACCTACTGTGGAAAAATCCAGTAGTAAAGGCGAACCTCGAAAGTCTCGAGTCAACGTCAAATCGTCGAAGATTCATTGAGAATCGAGTGTTTCCTCGACACTGACTAAAAAACATCGTTGAAGCCCTCGACGACTTCATCGATGCCATCGGTGCCGACGGCTTCGACATCGAAGCCAAAGGCGTTTTAGACACCTTTGTCAAAGAAGTCATCAGTGTCTTCGAAGACTCCTTCGATACCATTGAAGATTCCTTTGATTCCTTCGACCCAAACTCAAGTACAGGCAAGGAGATTTACTACTTTACCTAAGTCAGACTTCTTTAAGTCTATGGGCCTCATTCCGAGTATGGCTGTAAGGGATACCGGTCACCGTTAACGAGACCGGTGCCGGTAATCCCTTACCGCCACATTCCGAGTTCCCTTTGCGCCCTCGTCCCTAACGCCTGCTTTTAGCAGGCGTTAGGGACGAGGGTGCAAAGGGGCTTTTTAGCCAATAACGGTGACCGTAAAGTACAATCACTGTTATTTGCAATTTCCCCATTCCCATTGAGTCCTATGGGGGCTCATTTGGGAATGGGGAAGAGCCCTGGGGAATGGGAAATTACCGCCCTGGTCAACTCGGAATAGGGTGGTAATTTCCCATTCCACCAGGGCGGTGCCGGTACGGGTCCGGTGCCGACCAAGGCGCTACTACCGCCATTGGTTAGCGCCGGACTCGGAATGAGGCCCTATGTCTTCTATATTTGAAGAAAGTGTCTCTGAAGAAGAAGTTTCTCCTTTTGTAGTACAATATACTACCAGAGAGGTCCCAGAAGAAATAATCGATCCAGTATCAAAAATGAGAGACCTGTGTGACACCTTTCACTCTGCTAGTGGCATTGATACGTCACCTGAGCTAGAGTTTACAAAACCTGACCCTGCAGAACATGCAGATTCAGGGTACAGGAGTCTAATGAATAGGGCTGTTGAATACATGGGCTGGGGTAGAGCCTCACCCACATTTGATCAGGATGATATGACTGATATACTTGACCAGGGCCCCCAGAAGGACCCAGTTCTCCCCTTCCATAGGGCACTTCAGAGAACAGGGTGAAAAAAACTGGGAAATTCCTGATACAATTGCTGCAGTCAACAGTAATTTTCCAAAGAAGCATAGAACTTCTAGTTCTGACCCTGGTCTTTTAAGTAGGCATCCCACTCCAGAAAGTCTTGTTATTCAGGTTGCAAATTCTTCAAGACAAAAAAACAGCCTATCCATCTATCCTCCCGGATAGAGAGGATAAGAAGGTGGATGCTTGGGCCCGTAAGGTCTTTACCTCGGTTAGCATGGTTCTCAAGTCAACTAATGTCACCTGTACCCTGGCCAGGTTCACCCATACCCTGTGGAACTGCATTTCGGGAGGGGGCTGAACATATTCCGGAAGGCGAGGAAAGGGGAGGCTTCCTGAATATTGCCAAAGACGGAAAGGAGACAATGGGGGAATGTCTCCAGTCTGAACTGGATACTGCTGATAGTATCAGCAGATCCATGGCTGCAAGCACAGTGTTACGCACATTTGCGTGGTTGAGGAAGTCGGGGTTTGCACCAAACGTGCAGGCCAGGCTACTCAACATACCTTTTGATGGCTTGAAGCCGTTTGGTAGTAAAGCTGATGAAAGCTTAGAAAAACTACAGACCTCAAAAGCGGCGGCTAAATCTCTTAGCGCCTCCATGCGACAGACTCAGAAACCTTATTTGGGCTCATCTTCCTGGAGAGGTCGTTCTTTTTAGTACTACTCCTCTTTTGGTAGAGGAAGAGGGCAGGCCATTCAAAGAGACAAGAGAAATGTCACTCGTGGTGGACGAGGAAAAATTGCAAAACCAGCCTCCGGTACGGCATCTTTGCCCTCAGCTGCTCCTGCAGCTGCCTCCAAATCACTCTGAGGCCTTATCACACAAAACCCCGGTGGGAGGCAGAATCTCTCAGCATCTTAAAGAATGGCGGGGCATTACTTCAGATGCTTGGGCACTTGAGACAGTAGCTCAAGGGTACTGCCTTCCCTTCCTAAAAAGGCCTCAGGACCATCCACCAGGAACCAACTCTGTCAAAATTCCAGATACGCTCCTGTTGCAGTAAATTTGAACCCTGCTACAGAAAGGTGCAATAGAACATGTACCAGTAGCGGAGAGGAACAAGGGTTAGTACTCCCCTTACTTTCTCATTCCAAAGAAGGCCGGAGTATTTTAAGAAACTTGAACAAGTTCCGCAGCAAGGACAAGTTCAAGATAGTAACCCTTTCTCAGATCCTTCAGGCTCTCCAACTCCAAGACTGGTTGGTATCATTGGACCTTCAGGATGCTTATTTTCATGTGCCAATCCATCCCAAGCACAGAAAGTCCTTGAGGTTCGCGGTTGGCGGTTCTCACTATCAGTTTCGAGTTCTACCATTCGGGCTGACCTGTGCCCCGAGAATTTTCACCAAACTGATGGCGGTTGTGGCAGAAAGTCTCAGGAGAAGGGGGATTCACGTCTACCCCTACCTGGACGATTGGTTGATCAGAGCGCATTCTCCCGAACAAGCTCAGGAACATCTGTCGATCACCTGTCACTTCCTTTACTAACTGGGCTTCTCCCTCAATTTCAAGAAGTCTCACATGATACCATCCCTAGAGCTCATACTTATCGGAGGAGTCTTGGATACTTCCTCAGGCAAAGCCTCGCCTCCCGAGGTGAGAGCTCTCCACATACTGCAGATGGTAACAAAGTTCCAGAATGCCCACCATCTACCGGCTTTCGATTTTCTGAGGTTGCTCCGCCTCATGGAATCCTGCATTTTTCTGGTGCCACAGGCTCGACTGAGGATGAGAACTCTTCAATGGGCCCTCAGAACTCAGTGGTCCCAGTTCTCGGGGAGTATGTTGGATCTTCTGCAGGTCCCTAGCGCAGTTGCTCAGGATTGACTATCGTGGGCTTGCAACGACAATATCTTCAAGGGAGAATCTTTTTGGCAACCATGGCCAGTGATAACAGTAGTGACGGATGCCTCACTGATGGGCAGGAGCCCACACCAACAATCTGACAATCAGCAGTCGTTGGTCTCCATCAGAGTCCAAACTACACATCAACCTGTTGGAGCTGAGGGCAATCAGACTAGCGCTGAAGGCCTTCCTGCCCTCTGTACAGGGAATGAATGTCTTGAAAATGACGGACAACACAGTGGCAACACACTACCTCAACAAGAGAAGAGGCGTAGGATCACTACCACTGTGCAGAGAGGCAATGCAGCTCTGATTCTGGGCAATACGAGAGGGAATCTCTCTATCGGCAGTTCACCTAGCTGGAGAGCAGAACACGGCGGCAGACAATCTGAGCAGGCAGAGCACAGTCTCCCACGAGTGGGAGTTAGCTCAGGAAGTCCTTCTGGGGATCTTCGCCCTTTGGGGAACCCCTCAGGTGGATCTGTTCACGACCTCGGTTAACCGGAAGTGCGAACAGTTCTGTTCAAGGAATTTTTCCCCAAGAGGAGCTCTAGGAGACACGTTTGTGGTGGGTTTGAAGTTCCCACTCCTCTCTACTCGCTCTACTCCCTGTGCCACCTGACCTGACTTCTCTACGCTTTCCTCAAGTCCCCGTGATTCCTCAAGTAATCAGGAGGTTAAGAAAGTTCAGGAAAACCATTTAAAAAAAAAAAAGATTTTATTTTATTCAAACCAAACAACAATACAAACAAACCCAACACGCAGTACAATTTACAACAGTTCCATTAAACACCATTTTGTTTTTTCATTTTGCCACTGCTCCCCTAATCCCACCCTCCATTATGAGCCTATTTGTACTTCGCATTCAGTATCTGCTACATGTGGCAGGGTCTCGCTACCCTCGGATTCCGTTGGGTCCGAAATAGATCCAAACAGTTCTGCTATTAATAATGTCCATGCCATCAGGGTACCCACTTCTTCCTCCCCACTCATGCTGTTCGCCTCCTGCCATACCATCGTTTCAGCCTCCGCCCATTTCTGCAACTCCTTCCACCATACCTCAACCCGTGGCTTGTGGCACTTCTTCCATCCCATGGCAATCCTCAGTTTTGCTAGCACGTATGCCGGATCTTTCAATTTCCCAACATGTTTAAGTTTCCGTGATCTGGGGAACCCTCCCAGAAAGCAAGCCCAGACCGTGTCTATGACAAGCGTGACCCCCTTCTCTGCTAATTTTTGTGCCACTTCACCCCAGAAACACTCGATTACTGGGCATGAGCAAAACATGTGTGTCATGTCAGCGTTTTCCATGCCGCCCTTAGGACACGCCTGTCGCCCAGCGCCTCCGAACTTGGATATCCTCAGAGGGGTCATGTATGCTCTATGCGTTATATACAGCTGTATTTATTTTAGTCTGGCATTTCTTGACACCTTCTTGTGATATCCCAGGGCGTTCCCACATCCCCTCTTCCATTGGGGCCCCCACCTCCGCTTCCCAATCCAGTCTCAAATGTGTCAATTCCTTCTCAACCTTAGTCATCACCATCTCATACAATCTAGAAATCTCATGCCCTCCCTCTGATATACCATATATTACCCCCATAATAGCATCTGGTTCCTCTGTCAATACTGTTTCAGGCCACGTTTTCCGAATTTTCTGAACCATCCTATGGTATGTAACATATTGGCCCGTATGTAATCCCACCTCCTCCCCCAGTTCTTTAAAATCCCTAATGGTCCCCACTTGCCAGATGTCCCCGAACGTTACCAGCCTCACCGATTCCCAGTAGGTTCTGATAATCACCCTCAACTGCTTATCTCCTCCTGCTAAAGCCACCAGCGGTACCTGCGGGGAGCATGGGAATGGGTCCTCCATCATCCGACATGCTCGACGCCACATTTTCCACCCAAGCATCATCATCCCACGGCGCTCCTTCATTTCTGACTCAGGCAACCACATCATTTCCCTTAAGTAAAATGGGGTACAGTCCTGCCCAAACAACCTAAGTTCAGGGGTCGCTTCGTCGGAGAGCCACTTGGCCACATATTGTAGTTGACTTGCTACATAATAAACCTCAAAATTAAGCAGTTTAATACCCCCCTTTTCATAGAAGTTCTGCAACTTCCATAGCGCCACTCTATTGCGGGTACCATGCCTTAGGAAGTCCCTACACATACTATTCACTTTAGCAAAAAACTTCTTGGGTATCATATGTGGGATATTACTAAAATAATGTAGGAGCCTAGGTAGGACCAACATCTTGAGCATTGCCCCCATCCCATCATTGCTAGGGGTAACTTCTCCCAAAACTTCATGCCTTTCTGGATTTTCTCAATAGCTATCTCAGTGTTGTGCTTATGTTCCTCTTCTGCCGTGTGATACAGGTCTATTCCAAGGTAACGGAAGGAACCAACCACCCAAGGTATCTAACACCAATGACTTTTCCACAGGGATCCCCTTATAGTTACCTAGCAGGAATATGCTAGATTTTTGAGGATTCACCGCTATGCCGGACAACCTCGCATACCTCTCCATCAATTCCAGAATATATTGAAGATTTTCTTCTGGGTATTTCAAGTATAATAACAAATCATCCGCATATAAGGATATTAGGTGCCGTTCCCCCCCTACCTCAATACCTATCGTATCATATTGTTGCCTGAGGTATATTGCTAGGGGCTCCAGAGCTAGAATGTAAAGGATCGGGGACCAGGGGCACCCCTGCCTGGTGCCTCTACTAAGTTGCCATCTCTCGGATATCACTGATCCCGATCGAACGCTGGCTAGCTGCTCACTGTATGTCCGCCCACCTGATGTAACCTGGCCCCACTCCATATCCTCCCAGGGCTGCCAACAGCCATGGCCACTTAACCGAATTGAAAGCTTTTACTGCGTCTAAGGACACAATCGCCATTTCGCCTTCATTCCTACCCGCCCATTCGACCACCCGGTGGAGTCGCCTATGGTTGTGAGTTATATTCCTATTCGGGACATAGCCCGTTTGGTCTGGGTGGATTAATTTGCTAATTACTCTTCGTAATCTGTTTGCCAGGACAGCCATCAATATCTTGCTGTCCTGGTTCAGCATCGGCAAAGGCCTGTAGGAGCCATAGCTATGCCCTGGTTTGTTGGGTTTAGGAAGCGGTATTATGATCGCTTCTCTGAGTGACTCCGGCAACCTTCCCATCTCAAACGCTTTGTTAAGCATTTCTAGCATTGGGGGGAGCACTTCTTCTCTATATACTTTATAAAATTCACTAGGGAACCCATCTGCTCCTGGGGTCTTATTGGTAGGCAACTGTCTCACGACCTCCTCCAACTCCTCCAAGGTAATTGGTGCATCACGCTCTTCTCTTTCCTCCTCACTTATCTTGGGAAGTCCTATATCTTCTAGTGTCTCGGTTATCTCCTCTAGACTGCCCCCCTCCTTGTCCCCGTATAGCACCCTGTAATAATCCGCAAATTCCTTGTTGACTCCTTCTTGGGTCTCTACTACCTCACCATCTTCTCTAGTTATTGTCCTGATCGGGGGCCTAGGGGTTTTGCTCTTATACAGCCACGCTAAGAGCCTACCCGTTTTATCCCCTCCCGCATGCTGTCTCTCTACATACTTTTTATAATTGAGGTTGCAGAGTCTTTCCCAGTGTTCCACACACTGCTGCTGTAGTTTGGGTACTAGCTCCGCATCCACACTGCCATTTTCTAATGCTCTTTCTAGTTCATCTTCTGCTCTTTGTAGGTCAGCCAGGACCCTGCCCTGCAGGCCCTTCGACTTAGCTATGGCAATCCCCCGCATCACCACCTTAAAGGCTTCCCATAGTGTACCCACCGAGTCAACACTACCAGTATTCACTTCGAAATAGTTAGTGATCTCATCTCTTATATCCTCTCTAAAGACCGGATCTTTGAGTGCCTCTGCTCGGAGGCGCCATGTCGGAATCTGCGCCCTCGGGGGCAGTATTGCCACCCAAGGACCAGGGGCAAGTGATCTGGGAGGACCCTCGCTTTATATTCTGTTTGAGTAATCTCTGTCATTACGTCCGGCGTGGCAAAGATATAATCCAATCTCGTGTGTAGCTGCAGCGGGGCTGAGTAGTGCGAATGCTGCTTTCCATTAGGATGTTTTGTTCTCCACACGTCTGCCAAGCCAAAATCATCTAGTAGCACCTGCAATTCTTTAGCCGCTGGGGCGGGCCTATCAATCCTGCCATCAGATCTGTCTACCTTGGGGTTCATTACACAGTTGAATTCCCCGCCCCAAATAACCACACTGCCCACACACATACTAAGGTTGGTGCACAGAGTTCTGAAGTATGCTGCCGTGTTTTGATTAGGGGCATACGTATTTACGATGCATACCTCTTTATTCTCCACTAGCCCTCTCAATATAACCATCCTCCCATCAGTTTCTGCCACTTCCTGTAATAGCTGAAACGGGATGTGCGGCGTCACCCAGACAAGCACTCCCCAAGCGTAGGCAGAGTATGACGAACACACCACAATCCCTTTCCATTTTTTCACAAATAGCTCCAACTTCTCCCGCGTCAGATGCATCTCTTGTAACAGTGCAATATCTATCTTTTGCCTTCTCAAATACAGCATGACCCTATTCCTCTTCATATAACTTAAGTCCCATGACATTCCACGTTATTATCTTGAGATCTCCCATAGCTCGTTAATACTCTCCTCCCTTACTTCCAGCCGATCCCTCCCATTCACGCAATGCAGATACAACCCTTTGGCTCTTCCATGTAGGCTCATGTTTGAACTTGAACTCCTCATAATTATGTACGCACCAAACATCCCACCTCCCTCCCCTCCCCCTCATCCCTCAACTACAACACACCACTGCACACAACCCTTTCCTTCCCCACTCCCAACCCTACCCCAAAAAATGCCCAGCTCCATCCCTGGATCTCAGGCTCCCCCGTGTTTGGACCTACCCTGGAATCCCAGGTCAAGACCCCAGCAGGGCGTCACCACACTATTGGAGACCTAACTAATTCCTAAATGGGGATGTAAAGACCAGCTCTGCAAGGCTCCTTAATGAGGCAATAGTCACAGTGCTCGTGTTTCGCTTTCTATTCCAGTCCAGTTCTACCAGCCAGTGGGCCACATCAATGACTATAATCAAGTCCCATAGTCCCAAGCCGCACCTCCGTCAGGTGCCCCCACCGTGCATTACCTATCTCCTCCATCTCCTCCTCTTGTCTGGATGTTCGGCTCCTGGGGGCAGCCTTGCGTATCGAGCCATCCCATAGCATCCTCCGGAGTTTAAAAAAAAAAGGTTTTGTTTTTGTGAAAGACTTTCAATTTCGCAGGGTAAAGCAACATGTACTTATGGCCGGCTGCTCTCAATCTCCTCTTGACCGCCCCAAAGTTCATTCGACTCTGCTGCACCATCAAAGTATAGTCCAGGTAGGCCTTTATCTGTGCCGCTACTCTTTGAATTGTTCCACCTTTGCGGAAGTGCTCTAGTATCCTTTCTCGATCTCGGTAGTTAAGGATCTTGGCGATCACTGGCCTGGATGGAATACCCGGTGGTGGCTTCCTCATCAGAGCCCTATGCGCCCTTTCCAACGCGAACCCCTTGGACAGGGCTCCTCCAGGTATCTCCTGCAACAACATGGATTCGACAAACTCAGTGGGGTTGTGGCCTTCTGCTCCCTCCGGCAATCCCACAATGCGGATGTTATTTCTCTGGGCCCGCCCTTCCGCTTCCTCCGCTCTATTCTCCAAATTGCCCACCCGCTGCACCAGTGCGTGTTGTTCCGACTTATGTGAAGCACAATCTGCCGTGTTCGGGCTCACTTCTTTCTCGAGGTTCTCAGTGCACTCCGCGAGTGACCTTACATCCTGTCGAAGAAGGTTCACCTCTTCCTGCACCTCTCCGACCTTCCGGTCCAGTGCTGTTTTTAGTTCAGTTACAGCCGATTCCAGCTTGGCCTCCCATGCCAACTTCAAGTCTGCAATTGCCGCTAGGAAATCTTGGTTCGTGCCCGCGACGGCCATGCTGCTCGCAAGGGGCTTTTCCTTGCTCTTGGCCCCTTCCGGCCCGGGCGGCATCCTGGAGTATTCGTCCAGCGTAGGCTGCTTCCCTTTAATTCTTGGAGGTTTGTTGGACATGGCGCTCCAGCTGTGGTTAGTAGGTCAGCTTCACCGTGGTCTGCAATTCCAGCGGCCTCCTCTGAGGTGTTCCGAGCCCAGCTCTTATTAGCCGCAATAGATTGTGTTCTCCAACGTCATTGTCAGGATTAGTCAGGCGAGTACAAAGGCAGCGAATATGGCAAGGGAAATGTGCACCCAGGAACTATGACTCAGGTATGCTAGAACCCAGGAGTGCAAATAGAGTGTGACATCAAAACCAATATATTAAAAGGGATGTGGGGTAAGCACCTGACCGCGAGGAAAGTCGGCAAGCGCCTTACCCCCAATTGCTGTTACAGGTACTGACAGCGCTAAACCCACGTGGAGGGCAAGCAATGACAGGATCTGTGTACTAACACTCTTGATGGTATTACATAAGGGAACTTAAGAACTGTACTCACGAGGACGAGATAAACCTCTTGAATGTCAGCTAGCCCACGAATCCTGTTGAAGAAACTGGGACCCCGAAAGGCTAGAACAGCAATGGAAGGAAAACTAAATACCTAAGTGGGAATAGTGTTTACAAAATAGTGAGGAAAACATAAGCATTCACACAGGAGCTAGCTACTACCGCACACCACACCTAATAATCAAAGGGAAAATAAATGTAGAAGTGCAGTGGAAAACATGGAATGGATCCTCTAGAAAGTAAGGATCAGGAGCAGGGAAAAAACGAAATAACCTATGCAAACTTCTCCCTACCCCTCCATGGAAAAGACAGGAAACTAAACTAAGAGGAAGGCTAAGGCAAATGGGTAACAGCAGCAAAGGACAGAGTCAAAGAAATATAGAACACAGACAAACTGGGCTGCATCTAAAAGGGGAAAGCACTGAGAATTGCTGCCTGCAAACAGAGGAAGACAAAAAAGGGAAATCAAGGGAGCAGAAATCAATAGCGCATGAATCCGAAATTCAGGGCGGAGGAAACAAGAAAACAGGAACAAGGAAGTAGGTACAAAGGCAAGGAACCAGGAACCAGGGACTAATCAAAAACAGGAACACTGCGATCGATGACCAGCGCTGGACTGAAGTAAGACTGAGGCTCTTAAAGCTGCTTAACGAGCACACGCCTCGGGTGTGCTGATTTCTGCACCTGCCGCCACAGCTGTTACCTATCCTCCACCCAACCTTGTGTTGCAAGGGTGGAGGTGGAGCAGTGGGCCAGGCATTCTGGGAAGCATAGTCATTTGGTTAAAGAAGCATGCTGGCTGCCAAAAACCTGGAATGGATCCGGAAGGGAAGTAGCTGGGAAAATAGGGATTTAGCGCTCCCAAATCATCACAGCACTGTAGCATAAAGTTCGGAGGAAAAGTCCAGTAGGGAATAAACCCCAAATCATGCCCCCAAATGGTGGGAACGGGAGCGAAGGGAGCGAGTCGTGACAGTATACCCCCTCCTACGGCCGGCTTCGGGTGCCCGCCACCCGCACGAGACATCTTCTTTCCATGATGGGAGTGCTTTTTCTTTGGAGGTGGCACTGATGGAAATGGTGGCCTGTGGGCAAAGGCAGATGGACTTCCATGATAGGAGTGCTTTGTCTTTGGAGGTGGTACTGATGGAAACGGTGGCTTCTGGTGAGGAAGAGACTCATGGTTCGAAGAAAGGCATGAAGGACTTGCAGGACCAGAAGCAGAGTTGGAAGGTCCAGGAAGCTCAGTCACTGGGAGTGGACCCTTATAAGTCTTTGAGGAGAGAGGCAGGCTGGTGCAACATGCCTTAGGCAATGGTAGAAGCTCTGTTAGCCTTTCTGCCGAGAGTGGACATGCGGGAGGTGAGGAAAATGCTGGCTTCAGGAAAGGTTTATGCTCAGCCATTAGAGAAGGTGGTGGCTGAGGTAGAGGTTCAGATTTCCTTCTGTCATCCATCTGGGAAAAGGCTTGTGGTTGAAAGTGACTAAGGTTTGACTGCACATGTTCTACGCCTTGGAGACCTGAAAGTCCAATGGGTTGTACAAGGCTAGTACTCCTGGTGACAGTCGTGTAGCCACTTTGTTTCACGTGGGATACCACAGCAGGGATGTTTGGCATCCTGATAGGAGTGATAGACGCAGTACTTGGTATTTCAGGCAGACTTGCAGAAGGAGCAATAACAGACACATCTTGAACTGCAGCAGTCATTCCCTTCCTTTGGCTACTGGCACCCGACTGGTGCTTCTTGGCGGAATTCTGTTGCACAAGTCCTGTAGGTAATACGCCGGTCTGCACCACCCCTTGTGCACACCCAAGTGAGTGGTTCTGACTCACCACTTGGTCCAGCTTGATGACTCTGAAGCGGGAGCTGGCAAAAGTCTCAAACTCTAATGCTGCATCTTTAGGAGGCTCTGATGCTAAAGTGAAGCAGTTGGGAGAATCGTCTTGTGGAAAAGGCAGGCATTCTGGTGCTCCTCCTGAAGCAAAAGAAAGGCAGGCTAGACGTTCATCGACTGTAAATGGTTGGGATTCAGGAGGAATCGCTGGAGCAGAAGAAAATACAGCAGAATCTGATGGTGCAGACAGGTATACCTCTGATATTGGCAGCGAGGCTATGCAGGATACAGGCGTCTCATGAACTGAAGGCAAATACTCAGTATACTCCGGGACTGAAGACATGCTCTTTTGATGGACTACCGGAGGCTCTAAAGCTGAAGGATGATCTGCAGGATGAGTCACTGTAGCTGAAGACAGGCAGGTCAGGGGAAACCTTGAGGCTGAAGGCATGCAAGCTGAAGCAATCTCGGTTGCTGGATACAAACATGTCCAGGTCTTTGGGACTGGCTCTTGAGTAAATGGCAGACATGGTAGCGGTTCATTGGTTGAAGACAGGTGTGCCAAAGATGACTGCAGGGCTGTGGATTGAATCATAGAAGAGTCAATGGTTGTAGGAGGACAGACAGAAGTCTCAGAAGTTGACAGACCCATCGGTGGCTCAGGAATGAAGGGCACCTTTAGGGCAGTAGACTCCTTGGCACCAGTAACCAAAGACTGAGCTGTACCCTTGCAGTCCCTTTCTTTAGTGGGTGACTCAGAGTCTTTTTCTTTGTAGAAGTCAAAATCAATCAGTGGAATCACCATAGTAAAGTCTCTGTTAATCAGGATTTCGTCTATTGTCCATTCCTCTGTTTTAGCTTCTGAAAGAGGCAGATTACCAATCAACAGTTCAGGAACCGCCTGACGGTTCTTTGGTTCAGTATACTGTGGAATGAGTCCATCAGAACATGAAATCTGTACTGTCTCTGACTGTTCGTATTGATCAGAAGTGGCAGAAGGAAGAGTGAACCCAGAGGTAACATTGTTTTCCACATCAGCTTTAACATCTACTTCAGTCTCAGCAGCTGTATCAAGAGCAGGGCCTAAGCCTACGGTAGTGACTGAATCTGTGTATGCCACCATTGTGGATTGTGTTTGGAAATCAGAAGCTTGTATGTGTGCTAGCTCAGAATTATGACAAACTGCTACACAGGGTATTTTTGGTAAAGGAGTGGCTTGTAACTCTTCAGCTAACTGCAATCCCTGATAAACAGCAGAACAATTGTTAGAACCTGTGCCTAGCTTAAGCGCTGTGCTAGACGAAAGACCTTCACTCCCAATAGATCTAACATATCGACAAATATCATGGTTTACCAAAGTCTCTGCACTCAGGGGCTGAACAGTGTTCACTTCCTCCACATCAACAGATAAAGTCTGAGGTGTATTCAGTAAAGAGTGTAAGGTTTTATTTTCCTCTTGTGCAGAAATGAGTTCTTGTCTTAACTCCTCAAGTTTAGCTCTTAGCATGCCCTGCATTAACTGTACATCACTATCAGTAGGCACAGGGGGAAGCATAGTGGCATCAGGGCTGGATCCTGCACTAGCAATCTGGATGTGCATCGATTGTACATTGTCCTCTACTGCTTGCAGGTTCTGTGATTTATAGTTTATTTTTCCAACTTGGTCTGTGTTTCCCTTAAACAAACTATTGACATTAGACCTCTTGGCATTAGGGACTACAGTATGTACCTGTGCAACGGAGTATGCGTTAGACTGAGGGTAGAAAACAGAAGTTATGCAAGAAACCCCTCCATTCTTTATGTTGGTATCATGAAACTGTTCTATCTGAGGTGAAGCACAACTGGAATCATGGGGTTCAACAACAGAGGTACTCTCGTATAATAAGTCTAACAGTGTGTTGTTTTCTGTGGCTAAGGCTTGTGCTGACATAGAATCGGGATCAAAACCAAAGATAGAACTAGGATCAGGCCATGTAGGATGTGCCATCCTATGGGAAAAATACTTTGCACGTAAATGCCCATTCGTGACAAGGAGTTCATTGGAGTCAGGACTAGTGATTTGATTGTCACAGGTAAATGTAGGGGAAGCTTTCTGTACAAACTTGTTAGAGGCCTTGCTGCCTTTCTTTCTTAAACTTGCCATATTCAATGGGAATTTTGGGCTGGGCATACTGTCAGGATTAGTCAGGCGAGTACAAAGGCAGCGAATATGGCAAGGGAAATGTGCACCCAGGAACTATGACTCAGGTATGCTAGAACCCAGGAGTGCAAATAGAGTGTGACATCAAAACCAATATATTAAAAGGGATGTGGGGTAAGCACCTGACCGCGAGGAAAGTCGGCAAGCGCCTTACCCCCAATTGCTGTTACAGGTACTGACAGCGCTAAACCCACGTGGAGGGCAAGCAATGACAGGATCTGTGTACTAACACTCTTGATGGTATTACATAAGGGAACTTAAGAACTGTACTCACGAGGACGAGATAAACCTCTTGAATGTCAGCTAGCCCACGAATCCTGTTGAAGAAACTGGGACCCCGAAAGGCTAGAACAGCAATGGAAGGAAAACTAAATACCTAAGTGGGAATAGTGTTTACAAAATAGTGAGGAAAACATAAGCATTCACACAGGAGCTAGCTACTACCGCACACCACACCTAATAATCAAAGGGAAAATAAATGTAGAAGTGCAGTGGAAAACATGGAATGGATCCTCTAGAAAGTAAGGATCAGGAGCAGGGAAAAAACGAAATAACCTATGCAAACTTCTCCCTACCCCTCCATGGAAAAGACAGGAAACTAAACTAAGAGGAAGGCTAAGGCAAATGGGTAACAGCAGCAAAGGACAGAGTCAAAGAAATATAGAACACAGACAAACTGGGCTGCATCTAAAAGGGGAAAGCACTGAGAATTGCTGCCTGCAAACAGAGGAAGACAAAAAAGGGAAATCAAGGGAGCAGAAATCAATAGCGCATGAATCCGAAATTCAGGGCGGAGGAAACAAGAAAACAGGAACAAGGAAGTAGGTACAAAGGCAAGGAACCAGGAACCAGGGACTAGTCAAAAACAGGAACACTGCGATCGATGACCAGCGCTGGACTGAAGTAAGACTGAGGCTTTTAAAGCTGCTTAACGAGCACACGCCTCGGGTGTGCTGATTTCTGCACCTGCCGCCACAGCTGTTACCTATCCTCCACCCAACCTTGTGTTGCAAGGGTGGAGGTGGAGCAGTGGGCCAGGCATTCTGGGAAGCATAGTCATTTGGTTAAAGAAGCATGCTGGCTGCCAAAAACCTGGAATGGATCCGGAAGGGAAGTAGCTGGGAAAATAGGGATTTAGCGCTCCCAAATCATCACAGCACTGTAGCATAAAGTTCGGAGGAAAAGTCCAGTAGGGAATAAACCCCAAATCATGCCCCCAAATGGTGGGAACGGGAGCGAAGGGAGCGAGTCGTGACAGTCATCTTATGAGCCCCCTCCTCTCTTCCTCCAGGTCTCCACAGGGACGCCCTATGATTCTTATCCAGGTCATTGGCGAATGGCTACCACTACTGAAGGCCCCAGTGTCAATTATTGGGCTCCATCCTTGGGTTTTGTCGCTTCCAACCGCATCCTGATTCCACCATTCTTTGGGCCTGCCGTCCAGCCCGTGCACATCTCTTTGTTCCAAGTGGGGGGCGCACACCTAGGCCCGATGTCATCAGTGCCACCCAGTCCTGGGGACACCGACACCGCAACGACTCCTCCAGCCCCCCCTCAATCATTCCTGGGCGGCTCACAGTGTCCTGTAGGTCTGCTCCCTTCTTACTTCACTACCGCTGGGCAGTGCCAGGTTGTCAGAGGTGGCCCTGCGCTCAACCGCAAGCGTTTCCGCCCCTGGGGGTGCATTGGTTGTGCTTGGAAATGTTCTGATATGGTGTTGTGTGCTATCCGGATTATATGCACACTACCGTTACTTTTGTGCTAGTGGCCTAGCCCAGGCATTTCGCTTATCACATGGGGGTCGCCACCGAGCGTCTGCATCAGCTATTTGAGGAGCCGGAGCGTCCCTCGCCAGCCCCGGGGCTGCAGCTCATGTATCTTGTGACTCCTATGCAATAGAGCCTCCTCGTTGCAGCCTATACCCCAACGGAGCACACCTCGTTGGCTTCCTCCCCGCACTTACTGCTAGCGCTGCCGTGGCACGATCGTCCGGAGTCCCCAGGTCCCAGCTGGCAGCTCCTTCTTCCCGATCTTTATTTGCACACCCTACCAGTCAATCAGCTGCTGTTTCGCGGCCTTCGGGCATGGGCCTCGTTATACATTGACATTTCCTTGGGCTGCGTGCCCATCTGAGACATTGTATCTGCCAGCTTCGTAGTTATGATCCCGCTCCCTGGCGATTCTTCATTGCACACACTGCCAGCCACTTTAACTGCTGTTCCGCAGCTTCCGAGCATGAGCCTCGTCATATGTTGCCATTTCCTTGGGCTACGCGCCCATCCGAGACAGTGTATCTATCGGTCTCTTCGCCGGCTCCGCAGTTATGAACCCGCTCCGTGGCAGCCCCCACCACCATCCGGCCTGTGCTAGCGGGTGCTGGCGCCGCGGCTCTCAGCTGTCCCAGAAGCCTGCGAGCCTCCACTACTGTGTGTCCGAGAAACTCTCGCTCAGGTACCGGGCTCCCCAAACGTCTGCATCACATGCGCCTCAGGCGTTCGGATTCTTCCGGGCCCGCATGTTATCACAGGGGGCTCTGCTCATTGCGGTGCACAATTTCATTTCCAGTCCACCACAACCGTCTCGCCATTTCGCGGCCAGCTGATTCCTTTGTCTCTCAGTCGGCCATTTTGCCTCCTCTGTCTGTCTGGCCCTCGTATTTTCATTTCATTAATTTCTCTGTCATGGCTCCACTTCTATGTTCACAAGATTCAGCAGGCACGGCCCCCCCATTCATACGCCTACATATGGATTTTCAGCGTTAGTAGGCATATAGTGATGCACTATTCAGCAGCATCATTGTAGGATCGCAGGTGCTCCTCGAGAACACGTCCTCCTACATGGCCCTCTTGGCCACACCCCCAAAGTTCAGGAAAACCATGATCCTAATTGCCCCGGATTGGACCAGGACGACGTGTCACCCAGACATTCTGGACATGTCCATCTGCCCTCCAATACATCTTCTGCAAAGAGAGGATCTTCTCTCGCAAGAGGAAGGTCGGGTTCTCCATCCAGAGGTCAAAACACTCAACCTTCACTCATGGTTTCTGAAAGGTTGAGATACAAGGATTGGGATCTTCCGGATGACGTAATGGAGATTTTGCTTTCGGCCAGAAGGCCAGCAACGAAATCTTTGTACCGGTGTTGTTGGAACAAGTTCAGTAACTGGTGCAAAGATATGGATGTGGACCCTTTTCAATGTGCCACCCCAATGGTGCTATCTTTCCTATTGCATCTAGCCAATTTGGGGCTCCAGATTGGGACAATTAAAGGATATCTATCTGCGCTGTCCATTTTTAAACGCTCATCGGAAGAGGTTTCCTACTTCCTAATGTGTACCCTCCAGTCCCCTTTCATGTCCCAACTTGGGATTTAAATCTGGTACTTAAGTTTCTAACTTGTATACCTTTTGAGCCTCTGCACTCCTGTCCCTTGAGGCTTCTAACATTAAAAACTGTCCTTCTTGTGGCCTTAATATCAGCCCACAGGGTTAGTGAACTACAGGCTCTCTCATGTAAACCTCCATATACTACTTTTTAAAAGGACAAAGTTGTTCTTAAGGTTAAACCCTCTTTCTTACCAAAAGTAGTTTCTGACTTCCACTTGTCGCAAAAAATCATATTACCAACATTCTACCCTCCTCCTCATTTGGGCAAAGAAGATGAGAGACTGCCTAGACTGTTTTTACATTTCAAGAATGTCAAAATTGCATCAAGATGACCAACTTTTTGTAGGTTATACAGGCCATAAATTGGGATTAGCAGTGACAAAACAGACTATACCCCACTAGATCGTTCTGGCTAAATTGAGTGCTACAGATTGGCAGGAAAGGACCCACCGGGTGGGCTTCGAGCCCATTCTACTAGGGGAATGGCTACTTCTGCAGCTCTGAAGAGGGGAGTCCCTGCAGCAGATATTTGTTCAGCTGCAACATGGGCATCAATGCATACCTTCATCAAGCATTATTGCTCAGATGCCTCTTCTTCCAATAAAGGTTTATTTGCCAAGGTGGTACTTGATTCCGTCCATGAGAAAAATAATTTCTACTCCTACCTCCAAAATTGCCACTGCTATGAGAGTCTATCATAAGATGGGGAATAGGTGGGAGGACACAATCCATTCGAAGAACAAGTTACTTACCAGCTGTAACGTTCTTTCGACTGGATGTTCCTCCCACGTATTCCTCATCGCCCCTCCCATCCTACCCTGCAGTACAGTTTACGTAAATTACACACTCCTCTCACAAAGGTTCTATCAGTCATGGGGCACGCCTGGGTGTTCCTTGAATATTTCCTTGAGAAAACAGCACTGAAGCCAACGGGTCCGGCACAAGCTACTTATAATGATGGTGACGTCGACACGGTACGGAGCCCGTCGAGGGATATCGACGCCACAACCTCGTGCACAGCGCCCTCTGCCGAGAAAATGTTTTCCGAAGCAGCGAAGCTGGCAGGATACGAATATCATAAAATGAGGAATACTTGGGAGGAACATCCAATCGAAAGAACGTTACAGTTGGTAAGTAACTTGTTCTTCTTCACCATTGAAATTGTGCATGGGGTCTTCACTTTGCTTATCTTTACATGGTTTTGTGGGGATCTTCCTTCATTGATACTTTGCATCAGTTCCTTTGACATTATTGTTGCTTGGGCACCTGTGTCAATCATTGCAAATGCATTACATTTTTCTTCAATAGTGATAGGAGCAGAGTGTCTATCGCCAACCTCTTCTAGAATGCATACAAAATGCGAATTCTTACTAATTTCAGGACTTACTGCTTAGGTAATTTTGACTATTTTCTGAAATGATAGTTTACCCTCCTTTTTGCCCACTTCTTCCTGATTTTCTTTGTCTATTTTCCTTGGCTCAGAACCTATTTGAAGTGTAGCCAATGACTACTGTAAGGAAGGCATGGTATCAAAGTAAGACAGACAAAAGTGACCACAGTTCAAGGGTGTTTATTGAACCTTATCAAGGGTGTGATAAACACCTATCTAAACCTAAATCTAAAGATGGGAGCAAGCTATGACCATCAAATAATAATAATGCAGTCCTAGTGGAGTCTCGTCAAAATAAAAGGGCGTATACTAAAAAAACATATTGCCAATCCTTACTGCTAAATTACAAATGGTGTGGGGTAATGTTCATGAAAAAGAAAGAAGTGTTCACAAAATGATAAGTCAGGATGTTTAGGCCGTTGGCCTCCCTTCCCCATATTTTCAGCATGGGACAAGACGGTTCACTCGAGTATAGCACACTCTTGGGTTTCTTCGGGCACAATGACACCGTTCCATTACCAGAATCAGGGCCTTCTGTGCCCAAGTCTCTTATTTTATCAAAGTCTCTTGATTCAGGGGGCCTGATGTACCAAAAACAAACGAAAAGTTATTTTACAAATACACAAGTAAATTGAGTCCCTCTTCATGCTGGATCCCCCTCTTACGTGCTCAGATCACTTGTATACAATTAGTCTCCCTCAGCCGGGCTCAGACCAATTTCAATTTGTTAGCATCCCTCAGTCGGGTTCACATTTGCCACATACAACTATTCTCCCTCAGCCGAGCTCGGACTACTTTCAATTTGTTGGCATCCCTCCGTTGGGTTCACATTTGCCCCAGCAATATCTGTTTTTTGGGTTACTTACGATTCATCCCAGATCCCCCTCAGCCGGGCTCAGATCCCTTCTCCACAATGAGTCTCCCTCAGCCGGGCTCAGACTAATTTCAGTTTGTATTAGCTATTGAAGACTTTCGAATGTGCATGGGGTTTAGCTTGACCCATTGCAGGACCACTTCCATTTCACACTTCAACAATTTTGAAACGCTCAGTTGGATACCAAACAGAGACCTTCGACTGAGCACCCACTTGGCGCCGGACCACTCTGTATATGGCATCTACCTTGGTTTCAAATGGTCAGTCACTCCTTGGATATTCAGTTATATTTGCGTTGCTCATCACATACGCCTTAGACTCTGTTCTTTGCAGATTTCTTCATACAATGTTTCCGCTTGCAGCCTTGGTTCACACAGAGCGGTCTGCTATCAGTCTCCCCGACTCACCGGCTGTGCTGACTTTACTGGAGCGGCTTTGTTGTAGGAGCCAAGGACAGTACCAAAACGGCAATCACTCTTCCCCACCTCGGCTATCGATGCGTGAGAGCCCTGGGTACCTCCGACACACAGTGCACCTTTCTTCAGATTTAATTCCCGGTCTTATGTTTCTTATTTTCGAGAGCTCGTGAAAGTAGCGGTTTTCTTCCTCTGAAAAGTCCAAGGGCATTTTCCTCCTTGCAACCCTTTCTAGTCTTGCCGCCTTTCTCCTTGTATTAAACTGCCATCTCGGAACTGCTGCTTTATTGTGTGTTTTTCCTTGTTCAGAGTGTGCTTTCGTGCTCTGCCTTTTATCCGTGTGAGGAAGTGTGGTGGAAGTCAGGTGTGTGTAATTATCTGTAATTGCCTGACTCTGACTGACCCTTGTGTGGGGACATGTCAGGTATATGGCTTTGGTGTTAGTCTGTTTTCTCTCACAGTGAGCTGTCTGTGAATAAGTGTGTGGGGAAGGGGGTGTCGGGTTCCTAGGTATCCTACCTGGTAGGATGGGGAAACAGTGTTAAACGGGATACCGCATCTCACCCTCTGGTGTCCCACTTCCACTCCGCGAAGACCCCTCATCCAGGTAATCCTCCCGCACTGGTCTACCCCCAGGAACTGGATCCAAAAGTGATGGCCATTTCCTGGCCACCTGGATGACAGATTCCCAGGGACTAGCGGGTGAGACACCTTCAGGTTTCTCAAACTGCCCCTCTGACTTGGGACCACTAGTGTTCACACCCCGATTTCTCATTGTGCTGTCCCCATTGTCTGGGTCTTCTCTGCTTACCAACAAACTCCAACCTATTGGCTGTATATTTTCACAAGTGTCACATGATAGCATGTCGGTTTCTGGTGTATGACACTTATCTGTATTTTGTACAATGCCTATCATTTCTGTCCCTTGGAATATCTGTGCCTGAAAATACTGCTCAGGTGACTGACCTGCACCTGCCTTTTGGGGAATTGTTTTTTCTGTGGGGATATCAACAGTATTTTGATTATCAAGTAAGGATAAACTACCTGTTGATCCTGACTCTTCATTTTGTGTTCAATTTTCACCTTGCATATTCTCTTTAAATCTACTTCTCTGTTCTCTGGGTGCTTCTTGTTCATTTTCCCATTTTTGCTCTTCATCTTCACACACCTGAATGGTCTGGTTCAACTCCAAGTTAAACCACACTCCCTTTTTGTGTGTGTTATAATTCCCTGTCTCACTTTCATTCGTTTGTTTTCTTGTTTTTAAATCGGCAAGCAATTCAATATTTTTATTCAAAGGTGACTCATGGGCATCTGTGTTTTCATCAGTGTAGAGGTGATTAACTAGTCTCTTGTCGCTACGCCAAAATCACTCCTATGACTTTCTGTACCTTTACTTGGTTGTTGCTTTTGAACTGCACATAATGTTCCTATTTGCTTAGGCAACATTTTAACTTGGGCCTCTAAGCATTGAAACCTGTCCATGTCTCTGAATTCTTCTCTTTGTGGCCTGGGTCGGTAATTATTAAACTCACCCTGATTAGGCCTGTACTGGTATCTTTCAGGACATTGATTTCTGTTTGTGTTTCCCTGAATTCACGTGACACAGGAGGTGGGGAACGTGGAGTGACCATCCTTTGACCATGGTCAACCTGTGGTGGGGACTGATTATAATGGCGAGGAACATAATTCATATTTTGTCTTTCATTTGGTTGGAACTGTTCTCTAAACTGATTTCCATTTTCAATGAATCTATCCACATATCTTGGTCTTTCTTGGTGGCCAAATACCATTGTGTTTGGGTCAAATCTACTCTGGGCCCCTAATGTCTGTTATGGTCTGTTGTATATTTGATTTTGATTGTTATTTAGGCATGGCATATCATGGCAAAACCCCACTCTGGTTGAGTCTGGGGTGATGTTCTCTGTGGAGCCACGCCTCTTTGATTAGGTGTCATGTCATTATTTGCCTGAGTTTGGGCTGCATCTTTACAGACTTTACCTCCAAAATCGCTGATGTGGATTCCTTAAACTTTGATTTTGCCTCTTTATTCCTAGGCCCCTCTTCTTTCTGATTAAATCTCACCTCATACAGTTTGGTTGCCTGTTCAATTATCCATTCTAATGGTTTTCCCTGTCAAATTCACTGATTAATTGGGGGACAATTTCTTTTTGGAGTCCATAAAAATACACAGTTTTACATTCTACTGAGTTAGGGTTAAAGGTCACATCAAAACATGAGAATGCACTTTTTAAGTTTTAAAGAATTGGAAAGGGGGTTCATTTTGTTGTGCAGCCATGCTATAAGCAGCTTTCTTGGCTTGCTGTATACACTGATAAGATGAGAATGTATGTCTAATTTCTTTCTAAAAGTCTGCACACAACAAATGTTCCTGTTCATTGAGACCACGGATGATACTAGCAGAAGCCGCATCTAGAGTGAGGTGAAAATATTGTCCATATTGTTCCCAAGGGATCATAAGGGTCTTGAATATACCATGGACCACCTCCAAATGATCTTCTATGCAACAATCCCCTCCTTTTTTGAGCGGTCTAATCATCTAATCAAGGTCTTGACAGATTTCATAATTTTTAAAGGACTACATGGTACATTCTGGTTTGTGCCATTTTGTCCCTCATTCATGTTATCTTGTGGGTAAGAATCGGTGTGGGTATTTTCAGGTGATTGAGACCCTAACATTGGATCATAACCAGGCCCGGCCAGGTGGACAGCTACCGGTAAATTTCCCTAGCTAGGACTGTGATTAAGTTCAGCTCCAGTGAATGTGGTACATTGTCGCTTTTCCTGAGATTTGAAAGGAAATATTTGCTGTTCCAGGTTTCTGCAGTGTCCATGAAGCTGCTCTGCTTCATGGAAGAGGGCAGAATTCTCGTCTCTGACCTTATTGATTATTGCGTGCAATTCTTTGATCTGTGTCTGACAATTATCCATTTCTTTAGCTTTTACTTCATTTTCATCCAATAATTTAAACATCTCCTGTTCCATGGCATAGAATTCCTCATCTTTCTCACTATTATATTTTCTAAGGGTTTGGATCTCTGATATTGCAACATCTTTATCTTGCCTTACATCATCTAACACTGTTTTAAAATGGATTAACTCTTCCTCACTTTCATTAAATTGTTTATCTCTCTGAGCCAACCGAGCATCATGGTTGCTACATTTGGCTTGCTTTCAATTGCTCCACCTGATCACATTAATTGTCCAAACTGCACTTTAATTTGCTAATGACCTCATCATCTTTTTCCTGCAATTGTATGAACTTATGTAGCGAAAACAATAGTTTTGAGGATAATCTAATGATGCAGTCTCTCTCATCTTTATAACCTGATTCTCAAAACAGCCTTGGAAGACATGTCTGGATAATGCTCCCTTCGCAAAATATGTCTTCTGGGGTTTCTTTTTCCCCTTTAGTATAAATCCTGTCTTTCCATGTTATCAGATTTTCAGATGAGCAGTTTGCTCCAATAATTCAGTGCTAATGATATAATAGTAAAAGTCAATGTGCACCCGGCACAGTTGGTTTGCTTACAGTTTTAATTCTGAGAATGAGCGCACAATATGGTTATGCTTTATGATGCAAGACCAGGTCCAATAATTACTTTAGGACTTCCAGTCCAACGCACCAAGCTGGAAAAGATATTTTTGGGTGGTATTTTTGGTTGGTGGTTTTTTTTGTATTTCATGCTATACTGGTGAGCCTAACTTTAGAGTACCACCTGCTAATTCTTCTTATACCAGGATCACTTACAGTAAGCAAATACTGGACTTATTACACTCTAAACAATGAACTTATCCCCTTTGCGGTATCATATTTATAATAACACATTATGCCCTTTTGGCTTGCATCTCAGAATACATTTACCATGTAAATTAAATGTGATCATTCATTCAGAGCTTCTCAGAAGAACACAATTTACAGTGACTAACTTTGCTTTATATTTTACTACACGTTCTGCATCTAACTGTATGCCAACCCAAGAAAGCTGAGCACAAAATAAATACACTGAGGCTAATTCACCTTTTTCAAATTGTTATTCTTTATCAGAAGTTAGAAATATGCAAGTTACACAGAATGACATGTACAATGCACGACATCCACTTTGTATTTCAAACATAAACTAAGCCTTTCCTACAATGGGTTTCAAAACATTCTATTTGCGATAATGCCCAGAGTTCTGCCAACAATACTTGGCAGAGCATGGGCTTCTGTCAGGTTTTATCGTATTAATGGACAAACCAGAACACAGTTATGCACGTTTAAAATGCCACTGTGCAGCATCTAAAAAAGAACCATACCGATTTGACAAGTTTATAATGATATTCGCCACCCTACATTAGCCAAAAATAATCTTTAATCGTGTGTGTGTCCTGAACTGTTCACGAACCCAGTCTAGTTGTTGGACAGAAGAACTCTATATCTGGTCCACTCCCTTTTTGCCTGGAACGAACCCATGGATTCCTCTGCCAGCCTTTTTGCCAGCTGCTTCTCCCAGAGTCAGCCAAAGGATAAGAGTGTCTGAGACTACAACCTCTCCTGAGACAGGTGCCAGCTCCCGAGCCAGTGAGTGAGAGAAAAAGCCCCAGCCCTTTACCAATCAGCCTTTTTCTGAGACCTACCCAAAATATAGGTCCTACCTACATAAACTGTAGAAATGGATGCCCCTTTCTGTGACTTCATGTGTCATTCAAAACCACCTCCCTTTTTGTCAATCAGCCAGCCCTCTTGAAAGCCCTGACCATGTTCATCCTCAATGCTTATAATGGTAGCAACGGAAGCGAATGGCTACATCTCAGTGATGTTTTCCTGCTCTGAAAGTCTTTTAAACAATACAATGGGCCTCATGACAAGTTTGCTGGTAAGCTCACCGGCACCCTTGTTTCCGGACTGGCAAACTACTTGTTTGCCTGCTAGAGCCGCTGTGCCCAACAGGTCTGACCGTGCCTGCCGCAGCGGACACAGTAGGCAAACCCTTCACGGAAGCACCAGCACCTTTAGCAACGGTGCTGGTGCTCCCGTGTCCCTACTCCCATAGAGTCCTATGGGAATGGGGAATAACAAATATACCCGCGCCTGACTTCCCGGCCGCCGGACTCATAATGAGCCAGTGGCACCGGGCGGTCAGGCACCAGTAAATTATTACAGGTCCAGCGGCAACCTGCCGGTGGCACAGACAGGGTTACCGTCTGACCCGTAATGAGGCCAAATGTCTTTAGTAGAACGGATCTTACATTCCACACTTCTGACATGCCATGTCTTCATTCAAACACAGCACAGCCTTAATTCTGCACATATTATTTATTGCATTTCCAAGCTAACCCTGCACAGCCCAAATGCCTTGCACACTGGATTGATCAATCTGCACCAAGCTAATAAAAAAGCATGACCTGATTTTCACTGTTTGTTAGTATGGGATATGTTATATGTTAGATGGATAAGGTAAATAAGTATATGTTAGTCTCATGTTTTATTTTAGTGCAACTCAGCCCACATCTGTGGTGTTGTGGCGCAAAGTGATAACACCCTGTTATGCAATGCCCAATTCAAAACCTTTCCTTTCTTAGCATGTTTTCTGTGCATTCCCAAGACTGACATCTGCTAGATTCAGCATGAGTCTCACACAAGGTTCTCACACCCTGGATCGCCCGAGCTGGGACAAATCTTTTACTCTTGTTGAAATGCGGATTCCTAGCTGAAATTCAGGCTACATCTCTCTACAGGTCCCACAATAACTATAATGTAAAATATTGCCTGTCGATATGACATCACAGAGAATTACATTATTGTGATTGTATTGTAACCACCTCATTGTATGGTTTGAAACATCTTGTCTCAAGGATACACCAACTCTGATCAATTGACGGGCCCTGAAGACCCTCACGCATGGGAACAAGGCACAATCACCATACACAAACTGATACGCCAGACACAAGGTCAATTCCCAAAATCTAGGGTTTATTGCAAAGCAGATAGTCTCAGTCGGCCGACTGGATCTCACGTCTCGCAACGTGTGTCACCCAGACCTCGTGAGACACAAGAGAGCGAGTATTCTCCAACAGTGACATATATGCAAAAAACCCATCATACAATCAGTTTGTGACACATCAAAACCCCCCATAATGTATCTTCCTGAGCAAGGGTTCGGTGATTGACAATTATGACGAGTATGACACCTTCTAAGACATTGATTTGGCAACAGTTGCAATTGCAAATGTGCAGACAGGATTCTTTGTTATAGAGAACATAATGCTCTTGTTCTGTGAGAAAACTGTGTTCGTAGGAGAGGCACATTCCAAAGCATGCTATCTTCTATTTTCTATTCGTGAGCTAGGGGTCAGCTTTATCTGAGAGGGCCAAGAAAGGGGGGCCGTGAGGAGAATATAATTCATGCCGTTAACAGCCTGTTTTCTACAGTTTCTGCAGTCTCAGCGAGACCAGCTGGCACCTGGCTTGGTGATTAAATGCCTCTCTGCTCGCCTTCAAGGACTTGTGAGGGAGGAAAACCGTGTATTTCTGTCTGGGCTAGTCTCTCAACATGTAACTTGTGGCCTCGCTCTGTGCAGGAGCAGAACAAAATTGAATTCATTGTTGCAAAGCGTTTGAACAGAAAAGCAAGAGAAAGCAAAAAGCGGATTATGTTGGTACGAAATGGTCGCTCTATGGTTATGCTGACGATTCTGTACTGGCGATGCTGGGCATATGATGCGGTTGGTTTTTTCGGCCAACATAATATACTGTCTATGCTATGGTAGGGTATTTTCTTGACTAGCACAAGGGTCTTTATTATTAAATTTAAAAAAAAATGGGTCCACCTAAGAGGAATCTCTCTCTCTCCCTCGCTCTCTCTCTCTTTTCACGTGGGATTTTCCTCCATAGCCCAGACTTCCCTAATCCTCAAGATGGTCACTAGAGATCGGTAACCTCAACTATATGATGTCTGACTAACTTTTAGTGCCTAAAGGCAATAGCCTTACCTATCTGAATCTGGGGTCTTCTAGGTGGATCCAAGCCTTTGGGTCCCACAACAAATGTAATGGTGATATGGTGCCTGCCCACATGTCATCACACAGAATGATATATGGGCCACCTCATTATATGGTTTGAAACAGCTTCCAGCAAACTCATTATATCTTTCACATCTTGGTAAATATCCTCACTGCAATGCGTGTTGCATGTTGTATAAATAACTGCTCTCAGCACAACAAATTATAATGTACATGTTCCACACAGAATAGCCAAGTTCTGTAAAGTGGGAAAATGGCTGCACACTATGTGTGCTGAAACTAACAGGAAAGCAGGCAGGTGTTAGCAAAGGGATGTATTAGTTTCTTGCCGTGCTGTTCACCCGCAATAAAAAGAGAGGAAGTAGGCAAGAGCAGCTTCCTGTAGCCAAGCGAAAAGTGAAATTCGGACTTTCTGTTTAACATTTATTTTCAAAACTGCATGGGCTAAGAGATGAATTGGTGAAGGTATGAAAATCCAATCTTAAAATACCTCACTGTGTACAAAGGTTAAATGTGCCTAGCTAGCCTTGAAAATGACCAGACCAAGAGAGGAGAGTGCACAGAAGTTTTATTTATACAGCGTGAGCCCTGCTGCATGTAGAGAACTGACGTATAGGGAGAGAAGATAAGGGCAGCCACGGCTTGACCACCGGGAATGAAGTTGTTATTCATGCGCTTTTCCATTTAACGTCAGTAAGAGTGGCGATTGCTGGGCTTTATTGAAACTGGGCTCGAGACTTAGAACTAAGGGCATACAATGTGTGCTTTTAAATTGTTTTAATTTAACCAAGAAGACGGTTTGTTTTTTTGGTATCAGGTAATAATATCGCCATATATATGGTCGCCGTAAATAATATCGCCGGGAAAATGTCGTGGCGATATTATTTGGGTGACCATATATATGGGGACAGGGGCAATAATGTCGCATGGCGAGATTTTTGTGGCGACATTATTACATGGAACCGTTTTTTCCACCAACAATGTATACATCTTACGTGATGTTTGTGCTATTTGTGTTGGTTGAAGGTTTTGGCCTGACGATTATTATAACTGTGCATATATATGCTTTGAGAAAATGCTGCTTACATTAAACTACATTGTGTATTCTCTTATCCTGTGCCATTTATTCATGCATTTTTCAAAACTGTCATCTAAGTCATAGGAGCCCAGAGTTCACTATTATTTCCTGGCATTGTGTTGAGTCATGGCTAGGACACACTGGGCCGTATACAAATGTGCAGAGCGCTAGCATGTGTAGCTGGCTGGTCTTTTTGATATGAACATAGACTAATTCCACAAGCTATCAACCGCAGTCCAGTTTCCAGGATCGAGAGGCATACCACTCGTTCTCCCTTATTTTTAGATAGGACATCACGTCAATGGTCTTTGGACCAGAAAGGTGTGCCTTTCAGCCACTCTGGTGTCATTTGTTCTCATCCTTTTCACGCCCCCTTATTCCTCACCCTGATATTCCTTCCTTTTAATCTCTGCCTTCTATTCATCCATCTTTCTATTTTCTCTCCCCATCGCTCTCTTCTGTCCCTCCAATATTTTTCTATCTCCCCTACACTCCTTACTACTATCTTCCTACTACTCCCCTCTCAGAACGCTCTCTATTTCTCTCCACTCAACCCACTCCCTACTACTCTCCACTTCCACCACTTCCACCACTCTCCACACTCTATATTCCACTCCATCTTTCCTCTCACATACACCCTCATTTCACTGTCCCAGTGAGCTTGATAACTCAAACACACTTAATCTCCTATTCTCCCACTAAGTCTCTCTCACTCACTTTAAACACCACACATGCACTCTCCCAAGTACCACTTTCTTTAATCAACCAATACCTCACCTTAAACACACACTCTCCACTAGTCCACCCGAACAACCCGCACTCTCCCATCCTGCTTGTCCGATTTTTTCCTCTTCTTATCTCTTCCCTTGGTTCTCAGGGTAACTTGTTTCCAAGGGCCAATCTCTGCCTTGCTCTCCTGCAGGGCAAGGATTACACGGGTATGGAGCCATAAAGCACCCTCTAGCCCCCACCCCCTTTCCAAATGCAGCTCCGCCAGTGTTTCGCAATAGCGGCCATGTACAGTGAATGTCAATGTCGGAGCTCGAAGCTAGACCTGAAGGAGCATCTTGATTGCCAGTCTCCAGCAAGCACTGTTCTGCTGGCTGTCTGCATGCTGCTGCATCCCTTGGCAGTGAGCTGTATGGTTGGTCCTCTGCCGCAAGGACCTGATCTTGGGAGTTCTGCAATAAAAGAGAGGAAACACTAGCCAGCATTTGTTCGGCAAGTATAGTATGATTAAAGTGGTACTTCCCACTTCCAATATGGCACGTAAGGGGGACAGAGACTGCCACCCCCCAACTGCCACTCCCCGCCACTGAGACAGGATGGGCATCTTCTGCATCTCCAAAAAATTAGCGCAAAGGGGAAGCCCCAATGATATTGACTTTTTTTTCTTCCTAAGCAATGTCATGATCGCCTTGACTTCTCATCATCGCACCAATTTCTGTGCTGACAAATGAGAAAAGATGTGTATTTTATAGCCCTTTTATTCAATGTTCTTTCCCCCCCTCAGTTCCGCCAAGATTTGATCTCGATCGTTATAGTAATGATATCTTGCCACAATCAATGTTAGGCCAGCACCCACTATGCACCCACTCTGAGCTCTATCGAAAAAAGTTCAAAGGTTTTCTCCCGTTGAAATAAAGATCTGATGATGTCTTTGACTAACAATTAGGTGAATACATAATGATGTTTCAATGCGGAGTGAGGGTTATACACTTGCAGCAAGAGCGGGCCACCGACTACATGAAAAAGAAAATAGTTTGAAAATGGCCGCTACATCAGCGTGTTTATGGATGAAACCTTGGTGAGCCTGCTGCCTTCCTGCTGCCTCTCTGATTGGGCAGCCCCTGGCCTACTTGACCAATCGTAGGCACCGGCAGGCGTAAGCCGGCCCCTCACAACCAAGGCCCCCACAGTAAGGCCCTGTCTGGGCCAAGGAGGGCCCCTCACCTCTGTCTGCTTCTTCATTCTATGAAGCGGCCTCCTGATGTACAGCCTGCCACCCCCACAAACCTGGGCCCCTTCAACTCTACGCTCTCAGTAGAAACACCAGTGAGTGATGGCTGACCTTTTCCACTGCCTCCTCCACTAAGATCTTTGAACCAAAACTGTGCCTACCTCATTTTCCCTTCCTTGCCTCACCTATTCCACTCCTTCTTACAGTGTTTTTTTGTGTCCTTTCTGAAATTCGAATTTAGGTGTGTTTTTTAACATATTTGCACCACTTTTTGAATTGCATTCTCTGTCCTTTCTGAAATTCGAATTTAGGTGTATTTTTTTAACATCTTGCATTGCATTCTTTGCACTACGTGGAACTACTAGGCCGCCTGGTGAGATTATTCTAGAACTGTGCGTTGCAGCCACTCCTCTTTCCTTCAGGTATCCTCTGCTGCTCCTATGGTACTCACCATCTCCCCTATCTTCTATAACTGCTACACTATCACCTATCCTCCCTCTCTCACGAAGTCTGGAAGAAAAAAGCATAAAAAAGACATCCTGACCACAAACCCTGGCCTACCCATTGCAGACACATATGTCAGCGCAATTTACAGACAGGTCTTCACTGATATCCTCTACTCTGTCCCCTAACCAGATCTATGGACTCCTCATCTCATACACTCTTGCCTTACACATCTTCTCCCATTAATGGTGGCACCAAATTTGAAGTCCTCTTGGTGGGCTTCGCGTCATCCAGGTGTATCATTATGTCTATCACACAGGCACTATCTTGGTTCAGGGTCCTCAATCCAACCTCCTTCTCTTTGACCGGTGCCTGCCATCCCTCATCAACTTCCTTCCACACCTGCTACTTCTTCCTCCACTCTTTTTGTCCCCCTCCTCCACGTCCCTGTACATCACCTAGGAAAACCTTCAAAGGTGGAGACATCCTGCATCTTGCCACACTTAATGCTTGTTATGCCATCAAACAGTCTGCCGACATCTGCCTCCTTCTTGAAGACATTGACCTCGATATCCTTGCTCTTACCGAGACGTGGTTCAATGCCAGCTCAATCACAGCTTTTGACTCCCTTCTCCCCAATGACTATAAGATCATCTCCAAACCTCACCCTAACCATGCTGGTGGTGGTATTGCTCTGATCTTCCCTGAGTTGGTCCCTTCTTCCATCATACCTATCCAGGCCGACTCTTCCTTTGAGAGCCTGGTCTGCAAGCTGGTCATCTCTCCTTCCTCCTCTCTGACCATCCCCACTATCTACAGGCCTCCTGGTTCTACTACCCTGTTCCTCTCCGAATGGGCTGATTTGTCCTCCTCTGTCCTCGCAACCACTTCTAAACTCCTTCTTGTGGGCGATTTCAACATCCACCTTGACTCCACACGGCATCCACTCTCTTCCGTGACCTCTGCACCTCGCTCTCCCTCACCATCCTCCCCTCTGGTCCTATCCACTCGGCTGGACACACTCTTGATGCCTTCATCCACACTGATCTTTCACTCTCCTCTCTACTGATCACCCCACTCTCCTGGTCAGACCACTCTCTACTTTTATCTCACCTTGGTCCTCTCTGCCCACTCACTGCACCCCTCCCAGCCCTTCCAACCTCGTTCACGAACATCCATCCGATGGAACGAGTATCAGATGCTGCCTGTGTATCTACCTTCACCTCCCATCTGGCCCCACCACAGACTCTACTTCTGACTCTGCTCTCAGCAACCTTCCTCTTGCCATTACGAATACCCTTGACATTCTTGCCCCAGTCATGAGAATATATCTGAAACATGCCTCCAAGCATAACACCTGGTGCGATTCTGAACCTGCAGCCCTGAAACGCAAGTGCAGAGCTGCGGAATGAAGTGGCAGACCTCAGGCTCACCCTCTGAGAAACTGGCCTGTCGCTTGATCCAAAGGCAATACAGACTCTCTATCTCTGCCAAGAAAAGGACCCACATCAAGGCTCGTGTCTGTGGTGCATCTAACAACACGGCTGAACTCTTTAAAATCTGCAGGGAACTAGCCAACACTTCCGCAGTCTCCCCTTCACACCTTCCTTCCCAGACCCCTTCCTTTCCAGACCCTCTGCAACGCACTGGCCTCACACTTCACTGCAAAACTGAGCAACCTCGCATCCCTCCCCACCTCTCCTTCTCCCACCCCCTTGCCTCCTATGCCTCCCCATCTCTCCTCTATCCTTCTCTCCTCCTTCTCTCCTGTCACACCTGATGAGGTCACCAGAGTTGTCCGCTCCATGAAGGTCTCCTCCAAGCAGTATTCTCCCTGCTCCTCCAAAACCATTAACATTGGCTCTCTTGCCCCTGCATTTGCTGATTTCTGCAACCATTCTTTTTTACATTGGATCTTTCCCCTCCTCCCTCAAGCACTCCCTTGTGTGCCCCCTCCTGAAAAAACCTTCTGCAGACCTGTCTTGTCCAGCCAATTTCCACCCCATATCTGTCACCCCCTTCCTTGGGAAACTTGTAGTGATAAACTAGCTCGTGTGAACGTCGTCACGCGAGCATTTTCCCTTTGTTATTGTTCCAGGGAGAAATGTTCACGCGATGGCAGTTACGGTTACTGGAGGGAGTCAGAAGGGGAGACTGTACCGGCGGGCTCGCCGTAATAAACTTGAAGGAAATCACACCTCTCACCGTGTCATCAGATTCTCTATAATGGCGATGAGGTGATCTCATAGCGGGCCGGCTACAGTAGGGAGCTGCACTTCGTGCGATCGGCCACCGACAAACTCCAAAGACTCCTGTCCTCCAGGGCTCGACAGAGGAGGAGGCGGTGTGAAATGCACTGCAAAGCCGAGCGTGTGTGAGACGAGCTGGGGTGAGGCCCCAACGGACCGCTTGCCCCAACCAACGTGAGAGTTGGTAGCTGTAACGCATCATTCCCGCAAACCCTCTCCTCAACGTGGCAAGAAATAAAGGTGAGGAGGGGCGGGGGAGAGCGAAGGAGTGCGCAAATAGACATTAAAGGGGGGCGGTCCACTCAAAAGTGTCGCTGAAAGGGGAACTAATCCCTAGTCAAGCGGACACCTCACAGTTCATTGGCTCAGCCCCCATTAAGGGAAAAACAAGCCCAACCGCCAACCAGCCCGGGAGGTAAACAGACATGAGTAAAACAAGGCTCTAAGGGAGAGTCTCAAAAGAATTGTCTCCAGTTACAAGAAATTGAAGAATTGGCATTAGCAGACACTTATAGAGCAAGGATAAGGAAGTGTCTCATAAGAACTGTCGCCTGTCACAAGCTTGTGAAGCATTGGCACATGTGGACACTAATACTGGCGAAGTGAAAATAGTAATTTTGACAACATTGTGTGCATGCTGGATTAGCTCCCATAGTTATAGCAGCTGTGAATTGGCAGCTTAATCATGGCTGCAGCTAGCATGGCCCTGCCTCCTCCTTTCCTTCTAAGCCAGGAGCTCCACCTATAAGGTGGGATAGATGGAAAAAAATCTTTGATACTTACCTGGTGGCAATTGGTGGAGACAAATTTGCTGCAGCAAGAAAGGAAGCGATACTTCTGCACAATCTAGACACTGAAAGTCGTAGTGTCTATGACGGATTACCTCATACTCCACAAGAGGGTCAAGGGGAGATAGATCAATATACTCTGGCTGAAAGGAAGTTGGAAATCCACTTTGAGGCGAAGAAAAACACAACATTTGAAAGGCACAAGTTTTTTCAGAGAGTACAGGATTCCCACGAGCCTGTAGAAAATGTTATAGCAGCCTTAAGATCTCTGAGTCATACATGTGAGTTTGGACCATTAACTGATTCGCTTATACGCGACCAGTTGGTACGGTGTACAAATAACATGAAGATACAGGAAAGCTTGCTAACTAAAGATGTGTCTCTAGAGGTGGCAGTGGAGACTGCTAGATGCATGGAGCAGACTCACAAGTACATGTCCACCATGAAGGGTGATAGGCAGGAAGGTAAAGTAGCAGCAGTGAAGGGATTCAAGAAAATGAATGTAAATAAAGAGGTTAAATGCTATAAATGTGGTAGCAATCGCCATATTTCCACAAGCGTATTTTGTCCTGCAAGGACCATTTTTTTTCTGAAATGCAAAAAGAAAGGACATTTTGCAACAGTTTGTAGAGAATCAGGCCAAGTACAGAGTATTGAGTCTGGAGCAAGAATTTCAGAGCAAGAAGAGAGCTCAGTAGTCGTCCAGGGTCCTCAGAACAAACATGCTAGAAATATCAAAGATATCCAACAGGGAAGTGCGCCAACAGATGTGTTTTTGATGAATGGCAAGGTAGTGACATTAAAGGTAGAAAGTTGTTCGCCCTGGACACTGATGTCGAAGAGAACATATGAAGGCTGTTTGCATGGCAAACTCAGCGAATTGGAGGAGTACACAATAGAACCGTATGCATATGGCAATGTAAGGATCAAGATATTGGGGAAATTTCAAGCTGTTATCAAATACAAAGGTAGGAGTTGTGATTCAGAAGTTTATGTGACACAAGAAGGCTCATCTCTTTTGGGCTGGGGTGAACAACGCAAACTAGGAATTAGGATACAAGCAAATGCGGAAGAACCAGTCTCGGTAGCAGAGATTAAAGACAAAGGGGAGAAAAAATTTCCCATGGTGTTTCAAGAAGACTTGGGGATGCTTAAAGGTTTTGAACATGAGATTCCTTTAAAAACCGGGGCAATCCCAAAGGTGCATAAACTGAGACCAATACCTCATGACTTGAGGGGAAAACTAAAAACAGAAATTGAAACTTTGTTGCAGAAAGGGATCATAGAAGAAAGTGAGGGTTCCGAATGGTTAACGCCGGTAGTGGTGGCAGCAACCCCAAAAGGGAACATAAGGCTTTGTGTGTACATGAGGGACATCAATAGGAACATTCTCGTAGACAGACATCCCTTGCCGATAATTGGTGACAAGTTGTCAACACTTAAGGATGCCAAGGTGTTTTCCGTAATTGACCTTTCTCAGGCATATCGCCAGATTCCGTTGAAGGAGGATTTCCAGCATCTCACAGCATTTATAACGTCGTTTGGTACTTTTAAGTATTGTAGGATGCCGTTCGGCCTTGCCACGGCGGCGGCTGTTTTTCAAAGGGTGATGGACACCGTTATGGAAGGAGTGGGAATTGTTATGGTATTTCAAGATGACATGCTTATATATGCGAGTTGTTTAGCTGAACATGATGTGATTTTGAACCAAGTAATAAGCACATTGTCTGAGGCTGGATTGACGGTGAGAAGAGAGAAATGTAAGATTGCGGTGAGACGAGTGGAGTATCTGGGACATGAGATTGATGAGAGTGGAGTGAGACCAAAGAGGAGTTTAGTAGAGGCAGTAAAAAAGGCACCAGTATCGACAGATAAGGACCAAGTGAGGTCTTTTTTGGGTCTTGCCAAATACTACCATAGATTTGTAAAAGACTTCACTATAGTGTCGTCTCCTATTAGAATGATACTCAAAAAAGGGTCAAAGTTTGAGTAGACTCCAGAGTGTAGTGTGGCTTTTGAAACTATTAATGAGGCTATAAGTAAAGCACCCTCTATTGGAAGGTTTGATCCCATGGATAAAACAGTTTTGGTAGTAGATGCCAGCATGTTAGGACTGGGAGCAGCCTTAATACAATATGACAAGTAGAACAAGGAAAGATTTATTGCATTTGCTTCAAGGGCTTTAAGAGGGGCGGAGACTAAGTACTCAGTTATTGAGAGGGAAACTTTGGCCATGTTCTGGGCCACAATGCACTTTAAGTATTTTTTGTGGGGCAGGCGTTTTGTTATTCGCTCAGATCATAAACCACTAGTGCAATTGTTTGAGAGCGGGAGATGGGCCTTGGGCTCACCCAGGATAGGTCGGTGGGGTTTAGGTCTTCAAGGATATAATTTTGATTCGAGTTTTCTGCCTGGGAAGAAGAATGTAGTGGCTGATAGCCTTTCTAGGATGTCTATCAGTGAAACTGTGAATGTTAAGGGTATGGAAGTGGATGAATCAGTAGTAGCGGAAGTGGAGGGTGCTGTGAGTCAGGAGAAGTGGTTGCAAGAAGAAGATGCTGACGAAGAACTTAAGTTGATTAAAGAATGGACGGTGAAGGGATGGCCCCCAAAGAAGAATTTGGATAGAAAGTTTGATATATAGTGGGAGGTGAAGGAGGAGTTAAACATATATAAGGACAGACTGAGGAGGGGGCAGTGTTTAGTTCCTCCAGAGTCAATTAGACAGTGTCTAATTGAGCTGGCCAATGAGGGACACCCAGGGGAAGGGGCAATGAAAAGAAAATTTCGTCAGAGCTATTGGCGGCCTCGCATTGACAAGATGGCGGAGAGATGGGTGAAAGACTGCATAGGTTGTCAAACAAGTGACGAAACAAAGGTAGTACGGTAGACCCCTTTAGTTCCCAATGTAGTTCCTGATCAACCATGGTCCAAAGTTGCAGTGGACATCATGGGTCCCATTATGGGTTTGGGAGGTGGTTTGAGATTTGTTTTGTGCTAGTTGTCTTCCATACAAAATGGATTGAATGGGAAGCGGTCAAAGAAGTCACAGCTAGAGAACTAATTGCATTTTTAGAGAAAATATTCCTTAGAGAAGGTGTCCCCACTGAGCTTGTATCGGAAAATGGGGTTCAATTTGTTTCGGAAGCAATGAAGAAGTTTCTCAGGAGTTATAGTATTAGACACACAAAAACTGCCTTGTATCACCATAGGGCCAATGGCCTTGTGGAGAGGGTCAACCAATGTTTGAAAGGGGGTTTGCAATTGGCTATGAGAGTGAAGCAGCCATGGAGAGAGATACTAAACATGTTAACCTGGAATTATGTAACTACCCCACATTCGGTGACTGGCATCTCGCCGTTCACATCACTGAAGGGAAGAGAACCAGGGACCAAATTGTGTCCGGGATGGTTGGCAATGGCCAAAGTGTTTCAGGTAGATAGAGAACGTATCATGAGACTTATCAGCGTGAACCAAGAGAAAAATAAGGGATGGTTCGATGCTCGGGAAAAGGTAAAGGAACGTGAATGAAAAGTTGGTGAGATGGTGTATGTTAAAAACCCTAGATTAGTGAACAAGTGTTTGGAAAGTTAGTACATGGGGCCAAAAAGGATAAGTGCTGTAAGGAAGAGTGTGGTGATCTTGGAAGGTGGAGAAGTGTGGTCAAAGGGGAGGATTGCTAAGGCGTATGGTGTGGGTGAAGGTATGGAGGAAGAAGGAGAGTTGAATGAAAGTGGACATAGAGGTGAGACATTGTATGGAGGGGATGGACTCAGTTGTCCCCAAAGGACGAGGTCCAAGTCTGTCTGGATGAAGGACTATATGACTTAAGTTTTCAAAATTTTATATGCCTTAAGATTTCGGAATTTTCTGGGTGCAATACCATTGTGTAGAGATTTCAGGAAGTATTGTTCTCTAAGCATGTAGAAATAACGATGGTGTTATCAGCATATTTTATTAAGTTTGGTTAATGTGTGCTATCTGTATTTCTCTTTCAAAATTTTTATTAACTATATATTTTATTTTAAAGTTATTTCTAGTCACTTAGGTTTAAATCACTTGTATTCAACGTTGTTTTGGTTCTCCTAAGGGGGAAGATGTGTCGTGATAAACTAGCTTGTGTGAATGTCGTCGCGCGAGCATTTTCCCTTTGTTATTGTTCCAGGGAGAAATGTTCATGCGACGGCAGTTAAGGTTACTGGAGGGAGTCAGAAGGGGAGACTGTACCGGCGGGCTCGCAGTAATAAACTTGAAGGAAATCACAACTCTCACTGTGTCTGCAGATTCTCTATAAAACTCTTGGAGAAACTGGTCTTTCTCCAATTTACCCAGCACACTGAACTCATTGGTTGCCTCCACGACCATCAATCTGGATTCCGAGCATCCAGAGGCACAGAAACTACTCTTCTGAACACCTGTGAGGAACTGCTTGCATCTCTTGACTCAAACTCTCCAGCTGTTCTCATTTTCTTGATCTCTCCTCTGCATTTGATACGATCAACCACTCCATCCTCATAAAACGGATCCACGGTGCCTTGGGTATCTCGTAGCAGGCACTGGATTAGCTGACCTTCTTCCACATGGACTGCCCATCCCAGGGCATTCTGGGATCTTTCTCCTCTCCCACCTCTCCTTCTGCAGATTCCCTCAGGGCTCCAAACTTTCTGTGTGGCTTTTTAACAACTATCTTGCCCCACTTGCACACATCATTTCCACCCTCTCCCCAAACTTCCAGTGCTGTGCAGCTCACACAAGTTCTTCCTCAAACTTCCTTCTGATCCTCTTCTCACTTCATCTATCATTCCTGATTGTCTATCTGCCATCCAGTCCTGGTGTACTTCAAATGACCTCTGCCTCAACGCCAGAAAGACTGAGATCCTTCCTATCGGGATTCCTGCTTCCTCTCACTCTGGCCAACCTCCATGGGCCCTCCCCCCTCTCCTTCATCTGAAGCCAGAAACCTTGAAGTAATCTTCGACTCATCTCTCTCCTTCATCCCTCACATTCGGGACCTTGTCAAGAAGTCCCACTTCCAACTCCACCTCCTCAAAGGAATTCTTCCTTTTCTCACTTTCCCCCAGAAGATCAATGTTTGCAGAGCTCTGGTTCTCTATAGGGTAGCCTATTATAATTTCCTTAATCTTCCCTCTTCCATTCTATGACCCCTCCAGCTAATCCACAATAGGGCTGCAACAATTCTTGGCCTCAAGCCAAGGGACTGCATCTTTCCAGTGCAAAACACTCTCCACTGGCTCCTGGTGCCTGAAAGGATCAAATTCAAATCTCTCTGCATCATCCACAAGGCTGTCTGGGGCCGAGTACCATGCTATCTGCAACTTGCTCTCACTAATTACTCTCCCTCCTGAGCTTTATGTTTCTCCGGCACCAACTCTCTGCGTGTTAAACGCTTCGCTAAACACTGAGCTGGTGGCCGATCTTGTTCCTCAGCAGGTTCTCTACTATGGAGCAGCCTCCCCCCTTCCTCTTCGTCTTGAGGCGGATCTCCCCAAGTACTGGAAGCTCTACAAGACTTTCCTCTTCACCTCCTCCTTCTCTTCCTCCCTCCTCTGCTAAACCTCACAGCTGCTGAGATTGGGCACCAGGGCCCTTCTGTGTCCTCCTTGGTCTGTCCTCCCAAAGCCAATCGACTACAGCCTCTGCCCCACCCAGCACTTTGCCTTGTCACCCACTGGTCTGTGCCACCACAGGTTTGCACTTATCTATTTATTGGTGGTATATCACTTTACCTAGCACATACAGCTGCTAAATCCCTAGAACTTCCCACCTGTTACACCTAGTCCTTACCCCCCCCTAATCCCCTGCCCCTTCCCTCTCTCTGCACTTGCACGCTTTGAATGCTCACAAGACCTAGTAGGTCTGCCTCTATCTTACAGTGTTATATCTAATTTTACTCCCATGTTCCCTCCCTGTTGCCCTGTGGATCTTTTGGAACACCATTGAGTTGTTGTATAAGCACCTTACAAATGCACAAAAAATAAAATAAAATAACGTCTCCACCAAGGTTTTTCCTTCCATCTCTCTGAGGCATCCAGTATTTGCAGGTAACATCTTCGTTCTCAGTTTTCAGTATCATCCATCTTTAACTCCAATTCCCTTGCCTTGGCTTCCAGCCGTTTACTCTGGAATCATGCTTCAGTTCAAAGAGGTCATCAGACAACTGATTGTTTTCAAAGGTCTCTAGGTGATCCTCCACCTTAATAACGCTACCTTTCAATTCAGTAATTGAAGCTTGGATGTCTACCCTTAGTGCTTTGATTTCTGAAAGCACTGTTAAGATATATTGTTTAGTAGCTACTGTCTCTTGTACTATTGAATATTCAATGGCCTTCTGTAACCGATCTAGTTGTACAATTTTAGGGGGCAGAGGAAGGATAGTCTTATTTTGCAAGTGCTGCTTCTCTTATATTTTTGTAGGGCCTTTCCTTAAATATCTTTACGCCAGGACCGATTGATTATATCTCTGGGTCACAACACTGAGTCCCCCCCCCCCAATAGGGCAAACCTCTTTTTAATTCGTAGATAGCTACAGAAGGGACCACTCACTGAGCTGCACCTCTCACTCTCTGCAGCCGCGGGTGTCCCATTGGCTCAGGCCTTGGTCGTAGCTCTCGGCTCCCATATCAGGCCCCTCTGATTTATTGACACTTACAGTGTGCACACTTAACTATTCCACTCTACACTTCTGCACACGAGAAGGTATCTTTGTTCTCTCTGGGATTCTCACACCCTTTGCTCCAACAACCTTCCTTTTTTATGCAACTTAACCATGAGGACTCTGCACATCAAATTGGGAAGGAAGCACCCTTTTTTGCTAAATATTTTAATTGTTAATTACCTCTTTCTTTGGGAGTTTCATGATGCTTAATCCGCTATGTTGCCCGGCCAGCCCACGCCAACGTTTTGTTTGTATTGATTTTTTTTTAAATGATGTGTGCGGTTTTTGTCTGGCTATGTTTAAGTAACAGCTGTTTAAATGTTATATTTGTCATTAAATGTTTTATTTTTGTGAAAGTATTGAGATATATATAACAATGTGGGGGTCGCCGCAAAATAGTTAAGTTGAGTATCAAGTACAATAGGAAATCTGAAAAATTAATTGCTAAAAATGTGTGACTTCATCGACAGATTTGGCTGACATTTAGCAAATTGTACTTAATGGTCCCTCCATACTGTAAAGTTTGGGAAAAATCAGTGAAAAAATAAAGAAGTTATTAAGAAAACAAAAAACCCAGTTCGGCTTAGTCCCCATTTATTTTCCCATAGAGGAAAAAGTAAAATGTTTCCTCAAGCGCAGTGAAAACCGCTGGAGATAATTGGACCAAAACAACTTGGGCATAAAGCGTTGACTCGATTTGTGGGGGGGGAGGGGCGGTGAGGGGTCTCGGGTGGATGTGTCCAGTCGTTTTTTAAATATTTGGCAGAGAAGGGGGTAAACCGCCTGCAGATTGCCCCGCACTTGAATTCTTGCCTCCCCCAGGCCCCAAATCCCCTGTAGCCCCCTCGCTCCCTCCCCACTCCCGCTTCCTGGTTCCCCAGCCTCCCGCCTCCCAACCCGCCCTCTGTGTCCTGATTGGTCCTCCCCACCGTGTCTGCCTGGGTCTATCGACCCGTGTTACGCAGCAGGCCCCACTTTCATCCGTGGATGCACGGTGAGTGAAACTCCTGCAGGTGGCCTAAACCGCTTGCAGATTGCCCCGCACTTGAATTCTTGCCTCCCCCAGGCCCCAAATCCCCTGTAGCCCCCTTGCTCCCTCCCCACTCCCGCTTCCTGGTTCCCCAGCCTCCCGCCTCGCCCTCCGTGTCCTGATTGGCCCCTTGACCACCCTACCGAGGCCATTAACAGCCAACCCAGGGCAGCCCTCTGCCCGGGCAGCCCCACCGCTAAGGACCCCATTGCAAAGGACAACTCCAATGAGACAGCCTCAGATCGTATCTTCAGGTATCCGCAGGAGAAGCAAGAAGCCAACAACAAGTAAGTGTGGCAAGGGCAGGTCCAGAAGCAACTATTTCAGGCCATACTACCCTACCACTCTTATAAAGCAGCATTCAACAACGTAAATTCATTATAGTTGCACTCAGAAACTCAGCGTCCATGTAAAAAGGGTACCCATTTGCATTTAGAAGTTGCGCCCAATAGCCTCTCTGAGAAAACTTGAAATTAGAAGTGTACCCAATTGCATTTAGTAGCTGTGACCAATTACACTTAGAAGTGTACCCAATTGCATATAGAAGTTGCGCCCAATAGCCTCTCTGAGAAAACTTGAAATTAGAAGTGTACCCAATTGCATTTAGAAGCTGTGACCATTTGCATTAGAAGTGTACCCAATTACATTTAGAAGCTGCGCCCAATAGCCTCTCTGAGAAAGTTGAATTTAGAAGTGTACCCAATTGCATTCTAGAAGCTGTGCCCAACAGCATCCCTGAGAAAATTTGAAATTAGAAGTGTACCCAATTGCATTTAGAAGCTGTGACCATTTGCATTAGAAGTGTACCCAATTGCATTTAGAAGTTGCGCCCAACAGCCTCTCTGAGAAAGTTGAACTTAGAAGTGTATCCAATTGCATTTAGAAGCTGTGACCATTTGCATTAGAAGAGTACCCAATTGCATTTAGAAGTTGCGCCCAATAGCCTCTCTGAGAAAGTTGAACGTAGAAGTGTACCCAATTGCATTTAGAAGCTGTGACCAATTACACTTAGAAGTGTACCCAATTGCATATAGAAGTTGCGCCCAATAGCCTCTCTGAGAAAACTTGAAATTAGAAGTGTACCCAATTGCATTTAGAAGCTGTGACCATTTGCATTAGAAGTGTACCCAATTACATTTAGAAGTTGCGCCCAATAGCCTCTCTGAGAAAGTTGAATTTAGAAGTGTACCCAATTGCATTTAGAAGCTGTGACCATTTGCATTAGAAGTGTACCCAATTGCATTTAGAAGTTGCGCCCAATACCCTCTCTGAGAAAGTTGAATTTAGAAGTGTACCCAATTGCGTTCTAGAAGTTGCGCCTAACAGCCTCTCTGAGAAAACTTGAACTTAGAAATGTACCCAATTGCATTTAGAAGCTGTGACCATTTGCATTAGAAGTGTACCCAATTGCATATAGAAGCTGCGCCCAATAGCCTCTCTGAGAAAGTTGAATTTAGAAGTGTACCCAATTGCATTCTAGAAGCTGTGCCCAACAGCATCCCTGAGAAAATTTGAAATTAGAAGTGTACCAATTGCATTTAGAAGCTGTGACCATTTGCATTAGAAGTGTACCCAATTGCATATAGAAGTTGCGCCCAATAGCCTCTCTGAGAAAGTTGAATTTAGAAGTGTACCCAATTGCATTTAGAAGCTGTGACCATTTGCATTAGAAGTGTACCCAATTGCATTTAGAAGTTGCGCCCAATAGCCTCTCTGAGAAAGTTGAATTTAGAAGTGTACCCAATTGCATTTAGAAGCTGTGACCATTTGCATTAGAAGTGTACCCAATTGCATTTAGAAGTTGCGCCCAACAGCCTCTCTGAGAAAGTTGAACTTAGAAGTGTATCCAATTGCATTTAGAAGCTGTGACCATTTGCATTAGAAGAGTACCCAATTGCATTTAGAAGTTGCGCCCAATAGCCTCTCTAAGAAAGTTGAATTTAGAAGTGTACCCAATTGCATTCTAGAAGGACTACCCAACAGCCTCTCTGCGAAAACTTGAAATTAGAAGTGTACTCAATTGCATTTAAAAGCTGTGACCATTTGCATTAGAAGTGTACCCAATTGCATTTGGAAGTTGCGCCCAACAACCTTTCTGAGAAAGTTGAATTTAGAAGTGTACCCAATTGCATTTAGAAGCTGTGACCATTTGCATTAGAAGTGTACCCAATTGCATTTAGAGGTTGTGCCCAATAGCCTCTCTGAGAAAGTTGAAGTTAGAAGTGTACCCAATTGCATTTAGAAGCTGTGACCATTTGCATTATAAGTGTACCCAATTGCATTTAGAAGTTGCGCCCAATAGCCTCTCTGAGAAAGTTGAATTTAGAAGTGTACCCAATTGCATTCTAGAAGTTGTAGCCAACAGCCTCCCTGCGAAAACTTGAAATTAGAAGTCTACCCAATTGCATTTAGAAGCTGTGACCATTTGCATTAGAAGTGTACCCAATTGCATTTAGAAGTTGCGCCCAATAGCCTCTCTGAGAAAGTTGAATTTAGAGGTGTACCCAATTGCATTCTAGAAGTTGCGCACAACAGCCTCCCTGAGAAAACTTGAACTTAGAAGTGTACCCAATTGCATTTAGAAGCTGTGACCATTTGCAGTAGAAGTGTACCCAATTGCATTTAGAAGTTGCGCCCAATAGCCTCTCTGAGAAAGTTGAATTTAGAAGTGCCCAATTGCATTTAGAAGCTGTGACCATTTGCATTAGAAGTGTACCCAATTGCATTCTAGAAGTTGCGCCCAACAGCCTCTCTGAGAAAACTTGAACTTAGAAGTGTACCCAATTGCATTAGAAGCTATGACCAATTACATTTAGAAGTGTACCCAATTGCATTTAGAAGTTGCGCCCAATAGCCTCTCTGAGAAAAGTTGAATTTAGAAATGTACCCAATTGCACTCCAGAAGTTGCGCCCAACAGCCTCTCTTAGAAAACCTGAACTTAGAAGTGTACCCAATTGCATTTAGAAGCTGAGACCATTTGCATTTAGAAGTGTACCCATCTGCATTTAAAAGTAGCGCCCAACAGCCTCTCTTCGGAAATTTGAAACTAGAAGTGTTCCCAATTGCATTTAGAGGTTGTGCCCAATAGCCTCTCTGAGAAAGTTGAACTTAGAAGTGTACCCAATTGCATTTAGAAGCTGTGACCATTTGCATTATAAGTGTACCCAATTGCATTTAGAAGTTGCGCCCAATAGCCTCTCTGAGAAAGTTGAATTTAGAAGTGTACCCAATTGCATTCTAGAAGTTGTAGCCAACAGCCTCCCTGCGAAAACTTGAAATTAGAAGTGTACCCAATTGCATTTAGAAGCTGTGACCATTTGCATTAGAAGTGTACCCAATTGCATTTAGAAGTTGCGCCCAATAGCCTCTCTGAGAAAGTTGAATTTAGAAGTGTACCCAATTGCATTCTAGAAGTTGCGCACAACAGCCTCCCTGAGAAAACTTGAACTTAGAAGCTGTGACCATTTGCATTAGAAGTGTACCCAATTGCATTTAGAAGTTGCGCCCAATAGCCTCTCTGAGAAAGTTGAATTTAGAAGTGTACCCAATTGCATTTAGAAGCTGTGACCATTTGCATTAGAAGTGTACCCAATTGCATTCTAGAAGTTGCGCCCAACAGCCTCTCTGAGAAAAGTTGAATTTAGAAATGTACCCAATTGCACTCCAGACGTTGCGCCCAACAGCCTCTCTGAGAAAACCTGAACTTAGAAGTGTACCCAATTGCATTTAGAAGCTGAGACCATTTGCATTTAGAAGTGTACCCATCTGCATTTAGAAGTAGCGCCCAACAGCCTCTCTTCGGAAATTTGAATCTAGAAGTGTTCCCAATTGCATTTAGAAGTTGCGCCCAATAGCCTCTCTGAGAAAGTTAAATTTAGAAGTATACCCAATTTCATTTTAGAAGTTGCGCCCAACAGCCTCTCTGAGAAAAGTTGAACTTAGAAGTGTACCCAATCGCATTTAGAAGCTGTGACCATTTGCATTAGAAGTGTACCCAATTGCATTTAGAAGTTGCGCCCAATAGCCTCTCTGAGAAAGTTGAATTTAGAAGTGTACCCAATTGCATTTAGAAGCTGTGACCATTTGCATTAGAAGTGTACCCAACTGCATTCTAGAAGTTGCGCCCAACAGCCTCTCTGAGAAAACTTGAACTTAGAAGCGTACCCAATTGCATTTAGAAGCCGTGACCAATTACATTTAGAAGTGTACCCAATTGCATTTAGAAGTTGCGCCCAATAGCCTCTCTGAGAAAGTTGAATTTAGAAGTGTACACAATTGCATTTAGAAGCTGTGACCATTTGCATTAGAAGAGTACCCAATTGCATTCTAGAAGTTGCGCCCAACAGCCTCTCTGAGAAAACTTGAACTTAGAAGTGTACCCAATTGCATTAGAAGCTATGACCAATTACATTTAGAAGTTTACCCAATTGCATTTAGAAGTTGCGCCCAATAGCCTCTCTGAGAAAAGTTGAATTTAGAAATGTACCCAATTGCACTCTAGAAGTTGCGCCCAACAGCCTCTCTGAGAAAACCTGAATTTAGAAGTGTACCCAATTAAATTTAGAAGCTTAGACCATTTGCATTTAGAAGTGTTACTATCTGCATTTAGAAGTAGCGCCCAACAGCCTCTCTGAGAAAGTTGAATCTAGAAGTGTTCCCAATTGCATTTAGAAGTTGCGCCCAATAGCCTCTCTGAGAAAGTTAAATTTAGAAGTATACCCAATTTTATTTTAGAAGTTGCGCCCAACAGCCTCTCTGAGAAAAGTTGAACTTAGAAGTGTACCCAATCACATTTAGAAGCTGTGACCATTTGCATTTTAGAAGTAGCGCCCAACAGCCTCACTGAGAAAAGTTGAACCTAGAAGTGTTCCCAACTGCATTTAGAAGTTGCGCCCAATAGCCTCTCTGAAAAAGTTGAATTTAGGAGTGTACTCAATTGCATTTAGAAGCAGTGACCAATTGCATTTAGAAGTTCTGACCAATAGCCTCCCTGAGATAAGTTGATTTTAGAAGTGCACCCAATTGCATTTAGAAGTGCACCCAATTGCATTTAGAAGGGTACCCAATTGCATAGACAAAAAATGCATAGAACGAACCTGACCGCTCAGAATTGCATGACGTTCGTATTATGCCTAGGAATGCATTGAACCCCTGAAAGAGCATACCTCATATCACACCCCACGCTTACTCTCTCCTTACACCACCACTCAACTAGAACACAGAGGTACTATGACACCATTCGGTATAACTGTTCTCATATCAACATCTGCCGCTCACTCCCCATCACTCTAAGTAAACATTGCTGTCTCACACCCCCAGCCAGGCGTTCTCCTCAGGCTTAACGCTGCCAGACTCGCTCTGGATAATTCCGGCCAGATCGAACACATACTCCTGATCTCCCAGCCACCACACCTACCGCTAGGAAGCAGCTTCCACAGGAATTCCACACCAGCTGCACACATACCTGGTGCGCACACGCACCTTTGGACTCTCTCTATTCTCTCTACTGACCCGAACTTCGGTTCCCAAGGGCGTTCAACCGACCAGCGCCTTCAGACCATACCAATGGTATATAAGGCGCTATATAAGTGCAAAATAACATAACATATACTTTGAGAGCAAGAATCCAGCTGGCCACAATGTGGCTGAAGAACTCTATTCGTTCTTAGGGGTAGAATAATTATATGAATTCCCCCTTCGTCAAGGAATTCATTAATTTCCTTCCTTTGTGTCCACGTAACTTTGAATAACCATATAGAGAGGGTAACATGTACATTCTGGTCAATAGAAAAATAACACCCTGCCTTGGTGTTTGACGCTCAATAGTATAAGCATATATATTCAAAATATGCACTGTTCTACTTTATGATAACGGTTCTGAATGGCTATAGATTCCAGTATGGGCAGCTATGGGTCAAAACATATGACTTATTTGTATCATGCTTTTCATTAGAAAGATCTTAGACATAGTTATCTCTGAGGAGGTTAATTAGGTGCTGTTGGCCTATATTTCTGACTGTCTTCTGACTTATCGGTTCTTATGCGCTGTATGTATTATTTTCTTTTCTTTGTCCTTCTTTTCTTTCTTACCTTCCTCCTGCCCTGTACCATTATGGAAAGTACAGGATCCTTGTACTATTTCACTTCCACCCAGCCAAACAGTAAAAACATTAGGAGCATTGTCATAATTAATTGCGAAGATCTCTGCATGAAGGCAATGGCATAGACCAACGGCAAATTGTTGCTCTGCTTCCAAGAGCAGACAGATGGACTGCCATTGTTATCATCTAATTCTGCTGCAGTCTGAGCAACAGAGGGTTGCAATCATATGGTTTAAGCGCAAATGAGATGAAGCAGTACCTACACGATGTGCACTATATTTGCCCAAAAATTTGCTCAAATGCACTGTGCACTTTATGTGCACGAAAATGTGATGCACGTTGTACCTGGACGATATGGCAATGTACGCAAGTAAATAATACGTGTCAAATGCACAACGCACTTAACATGCTCTAAAAGAAGATTCATGACATATTCAAATGACATGAGAAAAATATATACAGGTCGACAAACGCATAAGCAAATGCACCATGCACTTTAGTTGTGTAATAATAAAACTGATATTGTATTTGGCGTTCTTAATGCACCATGCACTTTATCTGTGGGATAATAGGATCGATGTCGTATTAATGGGACTTGAAAATGTATGCAGGTCAACCATCTCAGGTGAGGAAAATGTAGAGTTGCAGCCTTGTGCGGTAAATCCCATACCGGTTTCAGGACACTACAGTCAGTGGCAATATTATGCCAATTTTGAGATAGATAAACAGCAGTTGTTGAAATGAGACGGACATTCATTGCTCGTAAGTCAACATGGAAAGCCTCTTCATTCTATATTGGAGATAACAATACACCTGATACAGTGTGAAGATGGAAATCATCCTGATTTTCATATTGTTCACATTGTAAAACATTCAGCCAACGAGCCCGAGCTTGGGAGACACAGTTTGAGCTGGAGGTCACGAATGCACTATGCCAAAACGTTATTATAAACACGGACACATGCAGTAACTCCTGAACTACGCGCGATGGGAAATAATTTGGATAGCCCTCACGTGGGAAATGACATGCATACGTGTTTAAGTTTAAATTAAAAGTACCTCTGAATATCGTGAGCATGAGTTTATACAATAAACACATGCATAATAATGGGGATGCAACGAATTGACGATGATGCATACGAACGGGCAATCTCATGTTGCTTACAATTACCATTGGAACTTTTGGGATACTGTTGCTTGCCGGCCTCACCTATCTACCAGCCGGTCCGACAGCACAGCGAGTAGCGCGTTCGCTTTGACATCTGCGCCGAGCCCGCCGATGCAGGCTCGCATCCCGGCAGGGCCAAACCCAGCCCCGCCTCCCCTCGTGGCAACAACAAGCAGCGCCCAGACCGAGGGCCCGCTGCACCACACAAATGCCAAATCATCATTATTAAATTATTATTATTACCAATTTGAAGCCGTTGCAATCCACTTTAATACGACCACCCAACATGCTCGTCAACCGGGCACCTTATTGCCACTTCATTCTCCTAAATCACATACGTATTGTTTCACCTGGGCCGTGGCACTTTTGCCCAGCTGCATTGTGGTGTCTGTAATCCCTGGGGTGTAGGCCCAATAGCACAACTTTTACTCAAAATACAAAGCCAAATGTAAAAAGCAGCTAACACACCCCTCTTTCTCCTACTTCCCGACGGCTTTTATCTTTTCTAGTATATTACCTTCTGAATGCCAGATTATCTCCTTTAACAGGTGGATACGCCTAAATGTTTGCAACGCTGACGGGGGCAGAAAGGTCAGATGGCAGCTTGAAATTATCAGCCTTAATCTTTGTACCCAAGCGCATACAGAAATTAATGCGACCAGCCTAACATCAACGCATATTGTGAAAAAGAGGGTCGCTGTAAGGGGAGCACCTCCTGGCTCCCAGTCTGCTGCTACTCACTAAATTACCTCGAAACCAGCCCACCAGCAACCCGGCCCCTCGGAGTGGAGTGCATGCTGGAGTTTGTAGCCCAACGGCAATGACTCCTGCAATGCCCACGGCCTATAAGCCGCTAGTGGGAATGCCTCTAACGCCTTCTTAAACCTGTGTCTCCCGACGCCCGTCCAGTCTCACCGCGCGTTCCCTGTGGAAACTACCGACCGCAGAACGCACCTGTGCTATTAATGATCACTGTGTCATGGTACATCTCCTATCCCGCACTAACGCTGGGCAATGCCTTACCTTGATCCGGCACATTGGTACCTTGTTCCTAGCCACAACGTTCCATCGTCCCGTTCCTCCTTCACTCCGATCACGAACGGACCCACATTCGCTGGAACGCTGACCAGGAGCTCTTCCAGCCCGGGATGGCAGCCGGAGCAACACAAACCAGCCCAACGAAACCAGCACAACAGCAACTGGTTCCACAGAAAACGAAATCCTCTTCTTATTCTTCGCTGATGGGGGGCTTCTGCCAAAGCTGGATGGAATCTGCCTGCAGTAAGGAACCTGCCCGCTATAAAAGGGGTTAGCTGTGCCCCCTTCTTTTGTAGCCCTTTGCGTGCTTTCCTGAATTCTGCCACGCTTTCTGCTGGCGCCTCACCTTCCCCAATAAGGAATGGGGGAGGACAGGAGGAGGACATCGCCCGGGTTATCGGGGTGCCTCCTCCATTTTCCTTTGGTTCTTTGTTCATCGTCACTGACATGACCGTCAACTCAAGCCAGCCCTGAACAGCAAACCCTCAGAACAAGGAGTTTTTGTAGTACGACAATGATATGGTTAGTCCAAGTCAATAAACTAGGGAGGCAGACATATATATAGGCAGGATCGATAGATTGATGGATACATAGATGGATGAATGGACACTCACATATAGTGGTCTTCATTTAGAATTATAACAATATGTTCGCAATGGAAACCCATATGGACACATTTAAGTATGCAGAACTACGGTTACTTTTAAAAGTGACAACAAAGCATATTGACAGCATTAGAAAATAATAGCGAGAAATGAAAATAGATGTCTGATTTGGCAAACATGGATGGGATGCTTTTAACCATTTCGCCTGGTAACATACCAATGGCGGGGGCGCAAGGAATATATCCTGAAAGATTAAACGCACGGAGCAATGATTATAATAATTTCAAAACAGCCAAACACTGCGAATTTAGTTGTGCCCATCTCCCCATTAATCCACAATACTGTGAATGAAAAGATACGCTTCTTAAAATGTGACGCACAGGTATGGGTTTGATGTGGAACGGATTTACTGTGAAAGTTGAAATTAATGAGTGGCTCATGGCTGTCAGCCGTCGCAGGCTGACGATGTCTTGATGACTGTGCCAGCAGGGTCACGACCCACAGCACTGCGAAGGTTTAAATGAATGGGTGGCATGAATAGCACTGGTTCATGGCTTGCACTGGCTGACCTGTGTGCAGGGGGCTGGCATTTTACGAGGCTGATCGTGGCTTCATGATGGAATGAATGACTGTCTGAGCAGCGTCAAACTTCATGACAGTGATGCCATGGAATGCATTGCTAAAGTACCGTGCATATCACTTGACATGGGCTGCCTCCTGGCCCACCAATTTGAGGTACATGACAGAGAAAGATGTGTATATGTTTGAGATTTTAATACTGTAATCCATATATTGATTGGTGCAGCATTATTCTGTAACAAGACTTTAAAATCCCCTAAAACAGGCACCTGACAGGACTTGATCATATTCTGGGTGAGGGGGGTCACAAGAGCAAATCTCACATATGACCATCATGTTGGCTTATACTTTTATTATTATCATTAAGGTATTCTTTGAGCAGGTACCTAGCATTCATATGACCCATGTACTAAAGAATTAACTCTATGGCTCTCATTACAACCCTGGCGTTGGACCATGGTGCTAATAGCACCATGGTCCATGCCGGTAACTTACCGACTCTGGCATGGCGGAATGGGGAATTACCGCCCCATTCCGAGGTTGGCGGGGCTGTAATTCCCCATGCCGCCATTGCTCTTCCCCATTCCCATTTTTGCCCTATAGGGCTCAATGGAAATGGGGAAGGTGTTGCGGCACCATACTTAGCACCAAGGTCCCTTTGCAGGCGTTAAAATCGCCAACCCACAAAGGGACCTCGTAATCAGGCGTTAAGGGGTTAACGGCGCCGCCACCTTTTGCGATGTAATGAGGGCCTATGTATCGCCTGACCCCAATAGATCGAGATCACTGGGCATTCCAATACTATATGGCAGAATCCCACTGCGATCCCCCCGCATCGAGGACAGCAATGAGATGCCTGTCAATTAATGGCATGAAGTCTCGATGGGGCCATGTATACCCTATGTTTGAAGTTGAATTGAATCAACCAGAATCTCACGTTGCTTGCCACTTTCTTTACCTGCTCCTATATAGGGCTCCATTTGTATCTGGTATTTCAAACTGCAAATCCCTTTCCCATTTGGCCTTGATTCCAAGTTCCCATTGCGGCACCCTTTCCCGAAACTCCCTGTACAGTCTTGATCTAATGCCTTTTCCTTCATTCAACCCCACTAGCATCTGTAGAACAGGGTCTGCATTCGGCTCTTCTGGAACACTACCCTATAAGTGTGCTCTAAACCACTCGTGCAGATGCCGGGAAGGTACCCCCTTGCATGTTATATTTGTCCCTCCACTGTGCAAAGGTGAGCAACCTGCCCTCGAAGAAGAAATCCCCAATCGTCGAACACCCCGTCCCCCGTCCTCGCAACCGCATCAGACCCAAACCCTTCAGAACTTCCAGAGAGTCTCGTCAAACCCTAGTGGGAGGTCTGGGCAATACGACTCATCCACGTGCAACTTGCGCAGGAGTTTACCCCATACATCCTGTGTCCTATTTTTAGGTAACCATATATGCTCACTACATATTACGATACATATTACAATTCTTCTGCGTACTTATATGTTTGTGCTTGTTCATAATATTGCACATTGGGCTTCTGCTTATTCGTTTCGCATTTTGTTTGTTATATTAAACATTATGATTGTTCTGCTCATTCGTATGCTTGTTTGTAATATTGCACATTCACATATTCACTGTGTAAGCACCTATGTTCTGCAATAGAAAGCTACGTGCATGCTCAGTCAGATCTGTCGGGTTCAGTAGCTTGCCACATTCCACGAAGATCCACCCAACCCCGCCTTTTCAGTATTGTATCATTCAGCCTGGTTTCTGCATTGACATATTTTTATCCGATCATGTTGTGCTGGAAAAGATTACTCTGTTTGCACGTGACTTGTAGTATAACTCGTTCATGACTGCACAATATTTGCAGGATTTTTTTTTATTGATTTAGCTGAATTTCATCAACTTTTCAATATATAAATCAGTACATCTAAGGAACAGAAATGAATAAAGACAATCATAACAACAACAATATCAGGGAATAAAAAGAACTAAATATCATACATCTTAAAAGGTCAGATTCAACGAAAGTAAAAAATTTGCAATCGCTATTTGTAAAGACTGTCAACGGAACTGTCCCTTAAAAATGACACTGTTAACTTGGTCTTCAGGGATGAGTACATGGGAAGGGCTGACTGGAAAATGTAATCACCTTGGGTGGTCCGGAATAAGTGGAATCACAGTCAGCCTGTCCCCGAACCCTGCCTTTGTGCCGCTTTATGGTGGTTCTAATAACAACAGTCCTCTTTCTGGTGGCGAACCTGGTCCCTTTGGGCCCGAGGCGATTGGGGTTGGCGGCCTTAAACCCAGGATAAAAACCCTGTCCGGGGGTCTTTGGGACGGTGCTGCTTATTCTATTGTTTTTCTTTTTTCTTTTCTGTGATTACTGTAATATTGTATTCGGAATGTTTTTGCTAGGATGTACTGTGCTGGCCTTTTAGGCCGAATAAAGTTGTTTGATGACTAAAGACACATTAGAGGTGCACACAAGAGTAGACCATCCTTATGGAGTATCTAACATACCCAAGTGGGTGCAATGGTGAACAAAAAACTTCAACCGTTTACAAGTCAACGCTGGACACAGGGACAGTATGTGCTCCAGCGTTTCGGGGATCACATTATTTAACAAAACCGACAGAAATTTAAATCTCCCACAATAAATTTGCGCCTTAACAGAATATCTCGCGTAGGCCACAGATTAAAACGCATCCGTAGTATTTCGGATCGAATCTTTGGAGATGGAAATTTAAGAATGTAAGGTTCCATAGATCCAGCATTTTGTGTTTAAATCTCTGGAGAGAGGCATCTTTATATCTTAAACCTTCTGTTCGGGTATTCATCCAGTCATTACGATAGATCAACATTTTTGCTCTGTCAGGATTTAAAACTAAGACATCAATGGTTACTTCTGCTTGTATCAAGATGGAATAAATTTCTCGTAACCAACATTTGACAAAGTTGTGATTAGTCATAAACACATAATCTGATAAATGTTTTAGAATGTTATTGTCACGAGTAGACATCAAGCATTTACGAAATAGAGCACAGATCTTCCAGTGGTATTGTGCATGCAAGGAGATAAGGCCTAGTTCATAACGTAACCAGGACCCCGGAACACACTGGGGAAGATGAAGCACAGCTTTCCAGTATTTCGCCTCCAGTTTGTCTCAGACCTTGGTAGACCATGGCGAATGCGCTTCCAGACCATATAGAATGCAAGGAATTGCTTTTTGCATCCAGTAAATTACAGCTGGTTTGAAGTACCAAAGCGATGTAAAATGACTTTGGTTTGGGAAACGGCTGTATCTCATTTCTGGGCCATGTCCTCCAAATGTCCAATTACTGAGGCATTACCGTCAAAGATCATACCCAAATAGGTATCATTTTCAACTATCATCAGTTTGTTTTGGTTGATAGTCCATGCAAATGTATTTATTCTGGAAGGTTTAGCTGCATAAACAACAATTTGTGTTTTAGTAGTGTTAATTCTTAATTCATTGCTCTCTATGTAGGTGTTAAATGCATCAAGCAAATTTTGTAAACCACATGGAGTCTTCGAGATGAGGACTAAATCGTCTGCATACAGTAAACTTTGGATAGAGATGTTATTCAATTTGGGGGAATCTGACGGCAATGCCTCAAAGGTTTGTTTGACATCATGCAAAAAGTAATTAAAAATTGCAGAGGCAAGTAGACAACCTTGCTTAAGGCCACACGCAGTGGAATTGCTGCAGACAACAGACCTTCCAAAGTTAATCTGATTCGAATTGATGTTTGCGAGTGAAGCAAATAGATGATGTGCAGTAATGTATGGGGGCAGTTATCTCGTTGCAATTATGAAATCAGAAGAGGCCGTGAAGTAGCATCAAAAGCGGTATGCAGATCTACAAAAGCAAAGTATATCGCCTGTTTTGATGCTTGAGACTGAGTTTTTATTGCGTTAAAACAGAGCAGATTTATATTAGTGCCCATGCCAGCCAAAACACCCGCCTGGAATGGGTCTCTTCTGTTGGTTAATTTTGTCCAGGCATTGAAGTCACGGAGGATCAATTTAGCAAAAAGCTTACCGGGACCATCTAGGAGTGCAATTGGTCTGTAATTGTGTGGTTGTGTACGGTCACCCTTTTTGTGGATGGGCACAATGATGGAGGTTTTCAGGGACGGAGGAATTGAACGTGAAAATATAATTTGCTGAAATACGCTATTCAGGATTTCCGCCCATCTGGGTGGATTGGTTTTAAACATAAAGTTGCTAAAACCAGCAGGGTCCATGGCTCTGGAAGCACTGATCTTCTTGATATAATCTTCTATAATAGCAGGTGAACATTCGAGGGTCCACCTCTCTTGGTCTTCTGGCAGATGAACAGAATGTGGAAAATTCACGTCTGTATATAATTTAGAATAGTGAAGAATCCATTGTGCTTCAGTGACATTATGAGACTGTATCATGGGCTCATGCTGTTGGGAACATCGATTAAACACAGCCCAGGTCTTTGCAGAATTTTTATTCGCTATTAGTCTTAACATATGTTCGCTGTCATTTTGTAGCAGGTGTGCCCGGTGTTGTCGGAGCCAGGTGTGATATCTACATTTGGCCGTTTTCAGTTGGTGAATCTGAGATGGATGATTCAATAACAGGATATTTTTTTTTCTCGTTGGTATTGCGTCTTTCTCTTTTTAACTTCAGGATTGAAAGTATGTAAATTCACTAACCGAGCTCGACCTAGAGATTGAGTTGGATTTCTAAAGGGAATCAGTAGGTTTTCATAATGCGTTGGTGTTATTGCTGTATTATTACAGTCAACCATTCTGTTTAACACCCTTAGATTGACCTCAGACCAACGGAAACGGGTTTTGGCATGATTAAATCTTGAGAAAGATGTAGTTTAATGGAAGGATCTCGGGCCCAATCAATTTTCAATGCTAGCAAATTATGATCGCTGTATAATTGCGAGATCACTTCAAATGATTGTATTGGGCCAATCAGGTTAGAATGAATGTACATATAGTCAATAATGCTACTCGCAGTTTCCCTTTGCCATGTGGGCCGAGCTGGGATATCACCTTGGTTGGAGCCATTAACCATATGGACATTTCTTTCTAACATGAAAGCAGACCTACGATTGACTTTAAGACAGTTGAGTCTGCTTTTCGGGTGGAAACAATCAAGGTTGAGATCTCCCACTATGATTGTGTCTGTGATATCTGGAGGGATCATGACAAGGTCCAAAAGTCTTATCAATCCTGAATAAAACGCATCATCTGTTATCCCAATTGGATTGCGATAGATGTTAATTAATGCAATATTATTTGGTTGGCACGTAATTTTAACAAGCTGGATATAGGCCATGACTGAGTCCTATTGCACGACTGAGAGACCCCTGTTCGTATTTATACCCACTTAAAGACCAGATGAGGGTCTACCTTTAGTTCCATCAATGGCTGGCAATAATGCAGTTTCATAGTTGTTCCACGCTGGCGTAGTGGTCAGCCAAGTGTTTTGTAGTGCTATGACATCATATTGGGTCGGGAAGTTAGAAATGGATGCTTGTAGGTGGGAATGACCACGAGTGATCCAACTCGCGATGGTGAAGGAACAGTACTATGTTTATGCTGATGGTTATGATATTATAGGGTTTGCTGAGTTGAGTGAGGTCATATTTGCCTGACTCTTGTAATTATTTATGATCATGTGTGCTGACTCATTTCTTGCAATTATACGGACCGGGTCCTGAGCCACCAAAAAGCCCATGTTGAAAAGCTGCATTTTGGCCTTCCATATTGTGTTCAAGACTACTCCTGAAGGAATCCAAAGCCTCACCACAGAACAAGTGGTGTTGGATACGAATTCTATCTGTCAATGTCACAAGAGCAAATGTCTTCTAATTCAACTACTTCTGAAAAGATGTTAAGTACACTGCGCCTATTCAAATCATAGGTCTTAAAAGGTCCCTCTCGACATTTCAAGAACAAGGAATGGCAATTGGAATTACTTGCAATGGAGTGCCGTACAACAGCCAGAGGCGTGTCTTGTCGATTGGTATTCTGATTTGAATTATCAGGTCTTGAAGAAGGGTGAATAGAAGCCGGATGCTTGGATAAAAGAGAACTGTCTGCCCAAATGATGGGTAGTGATTGTTGGGGTGCGGGCAGGTTTGATTTGCCAGCATTAGGAAGAAGCCATTGATGTAACTGTGAGTCAGCCCGAGTGGGGGCGGGCAAGGGAGCATCTGGTATTTGTTGACTCTGTTGTGATAGGTATGTATCTACCGCTCTGCGCAAGTGTTCAAGTTTGATTTCAGAGACCTCATTTACGCTCACCGATGGGAGAATTGCCGATTTACCAGTGTGAATCGGGTACACTTTGTTTCTTGGGAAGTCTTGACGGAAGGCATTTTTGTGATCGATCAAGTTCTCGAATTAAGGCATCCAGAGGTGGGTATGAAGGGGGAGGAATGGCTGGTGCCGTGACATCCACCAAAGAATCCGGTGCAGGCAAGGTCGGCTCCCCCACACCTGACACATATGGAAGAGTGGGTGGCACGATTTGTTACAGAAGTTTCGTCTATATAGACCGGATTTTGTGTGGCCCTGTCTTTTTCTATTGGTTTTATGGCTTGAAAAAAAGACTTAACAGTGTTTTTACAATGTTTTGTGTTAATTTGTTTTTTCTGTTTCTTGTCAAGGGTATCGGCTACTTTCCCACCTTGTTTTGATCTGACAATGGGGAGTGTACTTACAGCCGCCACCATTTTGATGGGCACTGTGGTAGAAGGCGAGATGGATGGGATTGAATCGGTGGTAATTGGCGTATTAGGAATGCTTATCCAGGAGTCATGTATTTGAGAAGCATGGGGGACCACGTCATCCTCTGCCCCTGCTGTGATGATCTCTTTGAATAGAGGTAGGACAGCTACATTGGGCAGTTGTTGAGGCATTGGGGAGCCTATAGTAATTATTGAAGTATTATCCATGGTTTCCTGGCCCTCAGTTACATCATAATTAGAACGGGAGCTTAGGCGCGATGGATGTGCCTCCAGCCAAAATAGGACTTGACCAATTTCGCTAGATTGTTTCGTAACTTTGAAGAGATTCTGCAGCGTTAAGTTCATTGCCGATAGGGTCACATCAAGCATGGGGGGGGGGGGCTGAAAGGGTGGGGTGGCTGGGCGCATCAGCAACAGGAGCTTGCGCCCTCTGTGGTGTGGGATAGAAAAAGGAAACAGAGGGGGAGCTCGCTAAAGGAATTGAACTTTCAGAACTTTTTTGGGGAAGCCGCGAGTCAGCAAACATCGAGGTTGGGGACTCACACTCACTCACGTAAATGGATAGGTCTGGCTCTGAACAGCAGGGCGAGGACCGATGATCCGGTTGCGTTGGTGATAATCGCGGAAGGGGGGTGTGAAGCATAGTATGGTCCGAAAGAGGACGGGAACAGCCCAATAAAGGCATGATTGAACTGTGCGGGGGCGCCGCCAACGGCCTACTTTTTAGAGGAGCCGAGTTAACAGGTGTTAATGTGATGGATTTATGAGAGGCGCATGTGGCGCGACTTAAAGGAGTTAAAGGAGTTGCAGCGATTTGAAACACATTTGTAACTTGAGGCATACCAGTTTTTAAAGTATACGAGATAACAAAAACACCCGTAATGCACACACTAGGTGGCCAAAGCAACACAAAAATATTATTGAGGAGTGCAAAACTCACTTAACAGTAAATTCGGAGCTGCAAGGGCCCCAACAATAAGGCACTTGCTGCCGGCTGCGCAGCTAAGCTAAGCAGCACTTCACCGCGGCACTTAGCCCACGAGTGCGCCCACGAGTGCGCGCACGCGGATGCGCGTGCGCGTTGGTTAAGTACCGTGAGCTGGTGGGTTCAGGCGGAGGCGGGGCTCTAAAGGCAATGAGAAAGCAAAACAATGAAGTCTTTTGCCAGGAACACAGAAAGTGATCAAAATGATGTTGAATCAAAGGCTTCACCTCCGTAAAGGCCAAAGTCCTCTGAAAATGTTCCAAATGGTGCTCTTTCCACACGTGGATTTTCGGAATGCAGCAAAATTAGCAGAAGCGAGCTGAGCAGGGGAACTAGCAGCCAAGCGGCACTTCACCTCGGTACTTAGCCCACGAGTGCAGGCTTTAAAGTGTATATTTCTGTTTTTACCGCTTATTTGTTTATGTTAATGTTGACAGGATGTGTACATTTTATTTTAGAAGACAATGCATTTCTTGTTCTTACTAGTGCCATCAACGCTCTGTCAGAGAGCAAAGGTGCCATTGAAGAAATCCTAGAAGGAAAACATTTGGTGTTGTCATTTGAAGGAGTTGCTGATTTCAGAAATCAAGTAATATTTGCAAAATTGGCTGGCGAAGACACTACAGAAAACAACCTCATTGTCATGAGAGGTAAACGTTTTGTTGGGGAAGCTGCTTGGTGTGACATTGTTCAACTTATGTAGATTAATATAGCTTTATAGTCGAGGGCTGTACCGGGAGTTATGGGCCCTGGAGACTGAGTTAGCGAGGTATGAGGGACCATAATGCCAGGTACGGCCCCATCTGCAGGTCTAAAAAGCTATTAGCACGCCTACAGTATTTTATTATAAGAAAAAAGAAACTAATAAATGCTGCAGAATACAATTTTATCGGGGAAAAGGGTTAGAGGTTGGAAAGGGTAGTATTGTCAAGAATAAAGTCTATTTTAGATTTAAGTGTGTGGTGCCATAGAAATTAAGTAACTGAACGTGAGAGTAGTTTTTTTGTTTTATCAAAGGCAGGCCAATGCAGGGCCTAAGTTAGTTGTTTTGAATGTAATTATAATCTTGAATCACACCACAAAAACAAGTGTATTATTAACATTCAGTAGTTGGACACTACATAATGATTGCTTACTTGTGTGTGTAGATCTTTCTGTTTCCTTGTTTGTCGCATTTGTATTGCACTGTTATAGAGCTGAAAAGAAAACTTTGATTTACTTAGTTTTGCTGAGCAGGACATGGACACATTAGATATGCTTGTGTTGCCGGAGTTCAAAAGAAAGCTTTTATTTTGTTAGCTTTCGTGAGGGGAATGAGCCACGTTCTGTTTGCTTACACAGCAATGCCACACATAGGTTATTGCCAGAGCAAAAAAATTAAGCGTTCATTTCCTTGGCATATGAGAAGGGGCGGTCCCACGACAGACACGCTCCCATGGCAACATAGTAAATTAACCATTGCAGGTGCAGAAAACTATGCGGGCGAATCAGAAAGGCAGCTGCAACTTTTTTTCTCACCAGCAACTACATTTCCGGGCTGTAATGGGCAGTTTAGGTATGCGCTTCTACTATTTTCCAGGCTGTAGTTAAATTGCGGGCTATACCAGTTTGTATAGCCGCAGATTAACCAATTAGGTTACTGCAAACTCCAGAAGGGTGTTCTAATTGTTTATAAATTAGTTGAAAAAAGCAGTGCCAACACTGCAATTTCTCGCATTCTCTCCCAATAAAAAACAACTACTGTATCTACCGTGTGCACTTCATAAAATACTGGAAGAAGCAACATATTTCTCTATATGTAATTTTAAGCAGCAAAATGGAATAGTGCAAACAATACCAAAAATGGGCCTAGTCATCGTTCTCAGCTTTCCAACAACTCAATTCAACTAGTATTGAGGACACCTAACTGGGGCTTCATCTAACTGGCACAGCACTACCCTGATTGTTTAAACTAAGTCGTAATAAATGTGTAGCCATATAATTATCTGAGGGATCTCAAAGCCATTGCTATTGTCCGCTTCAATCCAAAATCCCCATTTGAATACACACAGCAACAACTGTTCAAACTCTCCGGCCACAATGCGGGTATGTAACATATGCTACAGAAGTGGTTTCTTCATTGGTGCCCATTAGCAGCTTTAAAAAAAAGGATTTAGTCTCAGTTTATTAAATAAAAGGTTTGTTTAGGTGGTCTTTACTTTTCAAATTAGCGAGGAAAGTGGTCACAGGTTCTTTAGTCTCTTGCTCAAGTTGGACAGTGAACTTGCATGTCAATTCCTAACCAGTCCACTGCATGTTCTTTAGGGTTCCGGACTCCCTTAGGTCTCACAACTCTGGTACTTCTGCTGGTCTTCAATATACTGCTAACATCCAGATCAGTGTTCCTGTCACCAGTCATGCATATGTTCGTAAATGACACATATACATGTTTTCCAATTCATTTTTATTTGATGGTTAATACAGACATTAACATTTTCAAAACAGGGCTCGGTAATCAACCATAAATACATAATAATTAAAACAGCAATTCTTGTCATATCTCAAAGTCTCTTTGCCTTCTTCTCTATTAAAGTTTTGATTCTAATGAAACAAACTGATCTTGAAAACCGGCGTCATCTGTTATGTTCCCTTTCCCATTAATGAGTAACTTCACCCCCCCGCCCCCTTTTTCCTTACCGACTCCACCCCACCTCTGTCTGTCTGAGGGTACTGTTAATGACTTAATGTCCATTAGTGGTTGAAGAAACACTTATTTTGTGGGGTACTAGCTCAGGGTGATGTCCAAAAGTGTTGGACCTGTTGAGGCACTGATAGGTCAAATAATACTGAGTCTCGTCCGGGTTCTTGGGCCAGCTACTCTACTACTCAGTGCCAAGTATTTTCCGTGGGATCCCCAGCCAGGCGCCCTGTTCAACTCTCTCCAGTGTGTGTTACCCTTTTCTGGGTTGTCTAGTTTCTTAGACCAGCATGGTCTTTGACTTCTTGAATCCTGTCTTGGTATTGGGTTGCTCTCACCTTCGCTTGCTGTTTGGTTTCTCGTGTGCTGCTCTGGTTTTCGCTTCTGTTTCCCCATCCTAGAGTGTCATCGTTCTCCCCCTCTCTGGAGTTGGGCATCTGATACCCCGTTTTAGGGGCTGGTTTCTCTTAATCTCGCCCCACCTTGAGGTATACTCTTTCTCACCCTGCCTTGGGGAATGTTGTCTGGCACCCCATGTTGGGGCATTGTTTCTGGTAACCCACCTTGGGCTAGGCTTATCTTGCCCCATGTTAGGGGTATACTCTTATTGCCCCACCTTGGGGTATGCGCTTTCTCACCCCCTGCTGGGGTATGTTTTCTGGCACCCAGCCTTGGGCTATGGCTTATCTTGCCTTACCTTGCGGCTACTCCTTCTCGCCCTGCGTTGGGTTAGGCTCTTTATTGTCCTTCCTTGGGGTATGATTTCTGGTAGCCCATCTTGGGCTATGGCTGGCCTTCCTCTCTGATGTCTCCTGGAGCCACTGTTAACCTTGCTCTCTGTGGTGGTCCTTATATGCTCTCTGTATGCTGATGCAATACAACAAAGTTATTTACTTTATGGAAACAACAGTCTTGCTCCTACACTGCGTAAACCTCTGGCCTATCCCATTCCCGACGCAATTAACCACTCGATCATGCCTCACAGATCCTAGAAGCCCTTTCTACCATTATCAACCTTCACGCCCCACTTAAATCCTCCAAACAAGACAAAAAGTCAAACCTCTGGTTTACTAATGATTTGATCTCCCTGCTGTGGGAAACCAAAGGGTGTCTCACCAACTAGTCCCAGGGGATCGATCTCTCGGGTGGCCAGGGCACAGCCATCGCCTTTGGATCCAGACCCGGGGGGCGAACCAGTGCGGGAGGATCACCTGGGTGAGGGGTCTTTAGAGAGTGGGGGTGAGGTGACCGATGGTGATACTCTGTATTCCCCCCTTTCCCGTACACCTGACCCATCCAATTTTATAGGATTCTCTGATGCACCAAATCCCCACCGCCCCCCTTCTACACAAACACTGGGCCGAGATAAAGGGCGACTGAGAGTAAAGAGGCCAACCCTTACATATCTCATTGGACATGTTCCGCTAATCGGGTCAGGCAAAGTCAGGCACTTGACTTTAAGTGCATACATCTGATACCAATTAGCTCTCCTCACACGGATAAAAGGCGAAACATAGAAACACACTCTGAGAAAGGTGGAACACGAGCAAGAGCAGAATTTCCGGGGTGAAGACGAACCTACTGGAGCTAAACGATGGACCGAGGGATCAGAGCAAAGGCTAGAGAACCCCAGGAGTTCCCTGCAGGAGGTCGTTGCCTCCAAAAGGCAGCGAAAGACAGGTGGAGAAGGCCAAATCCCAAACAAGTAGACTGCATTGTGTTTCAAGGACGCCAGCAACCCTCCCGGGTGAACGACAGAGTTGGGGAGGCGAGGCCAAGCCTGTGGTACTAACCTTGACTCGTGAATGAAAAACTGCAAAGACAACAAGGAAAAGCACACAGCCGGTGAGTTGGCAAGTGAAATGAAAGACTGATGTGTGGTAAGGTAAGATTGAAGTTGCAACAGTATATAACACAATTGAAGGCTGCATGCGTGTGGATGAGACGCAAAGAAAGGCAGACCTGTGATGAACTTTGATCTCCTGATAACTGTGAAACCAGCGATACTGAATAGCGGAGTGGTCCGGCGAAAGCAAGTTGCCCACTCGAAAGTCTCTGTGAAAGGTGAAATGTTTTTGTTTGATAAATTGAATGAACTATAAAAATCAAAGTGATCAAAATTAACCCTGGGAAAAAGGGGGGAAGTAAAAAGTTTAACTTTTGTGCTTATGACTACCCAGACCAAGAACCACTGGGGCAAATTAAAGGGTGTGAGCTGAAGGGAAAGTCGAAGTGATCCTGCAGAGGTCTATAGTAAAAGCCATGCACATTTGAAAGTCTTCGACATCAGAAAAAGGCCCAAGCCTGACTGAGGGAGAACTGAAGTTTAATAAGTTAAGGGAAGGTAACCCCTAAAGAATGTGAATTAAGCTTGGGGAAGGGAACCCCTGCAAGTGTTGTGTTTTGAAAGGTCCGAGCCCGACTGAGGGAGACCGGTGTGAACGTTTTGTTGAACCTGAGTTTTGCAAGCTGGAAAGAGAGACTTTACGCGGAAGGCCAAGCCGGCCTCGATCCACGTTTTGAACTGCCTTTGTTTTGAGAACCTGAGCCAGAGTGTCATCCTGTCTTTGGATACCATCTTACTCCGTGCTGTCTACCGTGATGAGGAGAGATGACTCAGTTACACTTATTCTTTATATTCTTTTTAAAAAAACGTTATTTATTATTGCTTGACAGGTTACCAAGACAGCCGAATAGGCAATACACAATGCAGCATAGATTACGGAGACAGAAACATGATACTACATATGATATGATATGGCATTTATAACGCGCCTATACACAAGTGCGACGAGGCAAGGGAGAGGGAACAGAGGGCAGACAGACAATGATCTTACTAGGCCAGGTGTCATTCAGATCGCACAAGTGCAAGGCAAGGTGGAAGGGGAGAAGAGAGTGGGGGAAGGTGGAGGGGACAATGCAGTACATGGGTTAATAGAATAAATAAGATAAATAAAAAATACGGCCAGCTGGAGGCAAGTGCAAGTTAAGTGCAGACATAAGTGCTGGTAGGGGGACTGAAGGGATACAGAAAAAAGTCCCCAGGTGCGGGGGTTGCTAGGGAGGCAGTGCAGGCGTGCAACTGGCGGGGCCTCGGCCCGAGATCAGAAAGGTGGCCAGGTAACCAGTGCAGTTTCAGCCAGGAATTCAGCAGGGCAGAGGGGGGGAGAAAGCAGAAGCAAAGAGGAAGGTTTTAAGGTGCTTCCGGAACTGGAGATGGTTCACCTCAAGTTTCAGGGATGCAGGGAGGCTGTTCCAGAGGAAGGCCCCAGCCGAAGAAAGAGATCTACCACTAAGTTGTTGCTTGGAGAAGCGACTGACCCTGAGGGAGTTGGAGGCGGATGAGTGAAGAGCTTGAGGAGCAAGATATTTAGGAAGAGACAGTTGAAGGTATTGAGACCCCAGAAGGCCTTGTGTACAATGCAGAGGGTTTTGAACGTAATCCTCGCAGCCACTGGGGGCAAGTGCAGAGATTTCAGTCCTGGAGAGATACGATCCCTGGGCTTGAGGCCAAGGACAAGTATCGCAGTCCTGTTCTGGATGAGTTGCAGAGGGTGGAGAGTAGAAGCAGGCAGATTTAGAAAGAGGCTGTTGCAATAGTCCAGCCTAGAGAGAACAAGTGCTCTGGAGACAGTGAGCTTCTGTGGGAAGGAGAGGAAAGGAAGAATATCTCTGAGGAGGTGCAGCTGGTAGTGTGACTTCTTAAAGATGTCAGAGATGTGAGGAGAGAAGGAGAGTGTGGAATCAGAGATGACCCCAAGGTTTTTAGCCTTGCAAGTGGGGGCAGGAAGAGGAATACATAGTAAGTACAGGCACATTCATACGGTGTAGCAACAGATTGAAAAAAAAACATGACTGGCAATTAGCTTTAGAGAGGCAGTGGGGGGTTAGGAGGAGACCGCGCGGGTGGTGCATCTATGGGATCGGCAGTTAAGGTTTGCAAATAAGCACGAAAGGGGGACCATATGTCTTGTGTCCTGCAGCCCGTCACAAAGCCATTGAGTGATAGTGTGGTTGGTGGGTCTGACCCACATTAGTAATATGTGACATATTGCAAGGAGTCGGCACATACTAGCAAGATTACAGGCTCTGCCGGCAAGTGAAGGGAGTTTGTGGAATAAGCAATTCATGGGATTTGGATCGATCTTCCGGTCTAGCATTACAGATATAGCAGCACAGACATTAACCCAGTGTGTAGAGATTTGGGGGCAGGTCCAGAGCATGTAAAGGTAATTAGCTTGGGGTATGGTTTCTGGTAGCCCATCTTGGGCTATGGCTGGCCTTCCTTTCTGATGTTTCCTGGAGCCACTGCTAACCTTGCTCTCTGTGGTGGTCCTTATATGCTCTTCGTATGCTGATGGAATACAGCCATGGGTGCCATGTCATTTCAACAAATGATATGTAGCCTGATGGGAGTGTAGTGACACCTGTGGAGTACCTTAAATTGGATCAAGCAAAATTGTGCATTGAGAGAGACCCGACGGGTCTGCATACATAAGGCCTCCCATCTTTCATCAGTTATGTCCGCCATAAGGTCCCTACCCCATGACTCACAAAGCCTAGTGAGTGGCTTATTAATGCTCTCTTGAAGTAGCTTATATAGGCCCGATACTGCACCTGTGGGCAATTTGCTTCCAATACCAAAAGCTATAACTGGATCATCCGAGGGTGAGAGGGGAAGCCAGGCCAAGACAGTTTGAAAGCCCGTCATAGCCCTGCGTATTGTAGCCAACGTGGAGAGAGTCCACCCGGACCTCCACGCCGATGGGCCCACGGTATAAAGGAGCCAGCCTCATACATGTCACCCAGAGTAGAGTAGTCATCTGCGGCCCAACAGGCAGCCATGGCACCACCCACTCTATGGCATCCAGATACAGTGTTCCACAGCACCAAGCCCCTGTGAAATGGGAAGGAGTTCCCAGCCTGCTTCCTTATTTTGTCCCAGGCTAGAGCTGTAGCGGCTGCAGGGAGGGCACCTGAGTCTTTCCAGAGCGGTGGGAGAATTAGCGAGCAAAGGTCCCTAGATCCAGCGGCATGTCACTCGATTCTTGCATGCAGTAATGGGGGGCCCTCAGCGAACCAGTATGAAGCATACTGAGCCTGGGCAGCGAACCAATACATCTCAAAGTCAGGGGCTGCAAGGCCTCCCTGCACATACGGTCTAGCCAGTGTTGACCATTTAAGTCTTACAGATCGGAGTGCCACAAGAAGTTGTTAATCATGGAACGAAGCTCTGCGAACAGCACAGTGGGATATTCAGGAATCGGTATAACAGTTGCGGCAATATGACCATCTTAATCAGAGACACCTTGCTGGCTAGGGTGATGGGCAGCTTTGCCCATGTGCGTAGCTTAGGTCCAAATTGTTTTAAGTAGGAACCATAGTTTAATTTGTGTAGTGAGTCTTGGTGCCGTGTGACCGTAACTCCAAGGTATTTTATTTCTGTGGGGGCCCAGGTGAATCCCATGAGGTCAGCAGGAGCTGGTGTAGCATCAGTAAGGGGAAAGAGTACAGACTTAGCCTGGTTGACCCGGAGGCCAGATAGTTGGCCAAAGTAGCTGATATACCGCATGACGGGTTCAAGGTTAATTTCCGGATTTCTAATGTATAGAAGTGCGTCATCGGCATATAATGAGATCATTTCAGGGGGTCCAGTTATACATATTCCCCTATGGGAGTGTTTTAGACAGAGGAAGTCAGCCATGGGCTCCATAGCTATCGCAAATATAAGTGGTGAGAGCAGACAGCCCTGTCTGGTGCCTCTGCATATATCGAAAGGTGTCGAGAGCCAGCCGTTAGTGCATACAGCTGCAACAGGTTGCTCATAGAGTAGTTGTAACCATGGAATAAAACAGGGGCCAAAGTTGCCTTTCCTTAGGACTGCCCAAAGGAACTGCCGGGACACGGAGTCAAAGGCCTTTTGTATATCCAGGAGTGCTGCCACCGCCCGCACCTCTGGGTTAACCTAAGAGAGATCAATATATTAAGGAGACAGGGCTCAAAGACAGGTTACACTCCTCAATTAGGTTCCTAAAATCCATATAGAAACTTTAATTCAGTACACAAAAAGAGGTTATTATTCACACATCTAATAAAAAACATCAAAATTCCTATGCATAATCACTGTTAATGAGTGAAAACACAAGGATTTCGTCAATTCCAAACAAATGGTAAAGTAACAAAAAAGTATGAAGTACGTTCAGCAAATAAATGGCAATGTGATACAGTTTCTCATTATTATTCAATAACATCAGTTATTGTAATCCTGTATACATCCAGGAAATTGTCTCGACATATTTCTGTTCAGGGGATATACTCATAGAACTTTCATCAGGAGAGTTTGTCAAAATCACGAGAATCCAAATTAAAATCGTAAACTGTTTTACAAATAAGACAGTATCGTGTACACGTGTAACCTTTCGTGGTGCTCGTGGGGGCTCGCAACATAAGAGAATCAAGTTGTAGTCAGCTATGAGATAGCTGCAAATCTGACAGATGCTAAGATGGTATGTAGATAGTGGCTGAAAAAAGGTAAAGAAGCACCCTTTATAAGGCTCTTACTCGGAAAGCAATACTGTCACTCTTAGGAGTAGAAAGGTCTTGATTCAGGTGGCCGCTGAAGTCTCACCTGAACGGCTGGTAGTTTAGCTCATATGCTAATACTGCTGTGCAGCTTCCCAAAGTGGAAAAGCATCCACGTTGCACTCAGGCTCGCGTCAGTATCTCGTTGCCGTCCGTTCGGTATGTGGATTAAGTGGCAGGCAGAAACTCAACTGTAAATGCTCGTAGCCGGCGTCTCTAACATTCCTCTCTAATTAATAGTTAATCTGAGACAGGACATTAAAAAATCATTGTATATTTAGGGCGGTAGAGTGGCCGTGGACAAAACCAGATTGATCTGTATGTATCAGGTGCATCATGTATGGAGTGAGTCGAAGCGTAATAGCCTTGGCAAATATCTTGATATCGCTATTAATTCATGATAGAGCATGATAAGAGCCGCAGAGAACGGGTGACTTGCCGGGCTTAAGAAGGACTGTTATCACTGCCTCTCTGAGTGTGGGAGGCAGCACCTTGCGTGCAAAGGACTCCTCCCATAGGGCCGGTTATCGAGGTACCAGGGTGTATTTGTAACACTTGTAGAAGTCCACGGTAAGCCCGTCAGGGCCGGGGACCTTCCCGGAGGGCAGGGAATCAATCGTGCAAGCAATTTCCCCCTCATCAAGCAGTAGGTCCAAGGCCTCCCTAGTTTCGGCAGATAGTATAGACAGCGGGAGCTCATCGAGGAACGCTTCTATAGCAGAGACAGTTACCTCATCGTTCTTTGGGTGTATCGTAGAGTCGAAGGAGCGCAACACTTCATTCACACCAACATCGGTGTGCACAAGGGAGCCATTATTATCATTGATCAGTGGAATATGTCGGTCGCCCCCTTCGAGACGGACAAGTCTAGTAAGCAACTGGCCCGGCCTTTCACCCTTGCCATATTGACAAGCAGCAGTCAGGCTATCGAGAAACTTCAGCTCTCTACCATCCGTGTCCCTAAATGCATCAAGTGCGTCTTTTATTTTCCCTAGGGTTGTAGGGGAGGGGTCCGAGGCATAAGTAGTTTCAAGGCATTTGAGAGATGTCTCACTATTGTGGATGTTCCTACATATTGCCTTAAGGATCCCTGTTTCCTTGGCCAGGCCCATACCCCTGATGTAGGCTTTGAAGGCTTCCCAAAGAGTGGCGAGGGAGTCAACCGAGCCTGTGTTAATATCAAAGTTATCTCTAACGCAAGTACCCAGCTCCGACCTGTAGACAGGGACAAAAAGCGTATGTGATTTGAACCTCCAAGTACGCCTAAGGGGTTGCCTGTCATTCCAGGACAGGGTTAGTGTAATAGGGGAGTGGTCCGAAGATGTACATGAAAGTATACAGCACAGCTTCACCTCACTGATGATGCCCAACTAGGCTGAAACACGTGTATGGGGTTACTGTGGTACTCTTGTTCAGAGGAGAATTGCCTAGTATTTTGGTGCTGGACTACCCCTGGGCAGGACAAAGAATGATATGCGCGGACATTTCTTCTCTGTGAAAAGAACAGTGAGCTAAAGACTTGGTTGAGACTCTCCCAGGGGCCACCCAACCAAGAACAAGTCAATGGGCTGTGTTTGTGCTGGTGGAGAGTTTCCCAGACCCCCTCTGTTTTACATGAAAGTATGTCTGCGTCGTCAATACAGAGTATAAGGGCACCAGAGACCAGCAAGTGGTCTATTCTGGAGTGTGAATTGTGCACACTTGAATAAAATGCGTAATCTCGTGTTTGTGGGTGTAATATTCCCCATGCATCGATCAGCTCTAGTCCCCTCTGTTTGTCTAGGATAATACATGCAGCCCTGGTTAACTGGTGGGCCCTGCTCCTGGATCTATCCAGGCCTAGGTCTACATTAGTATTGTATTAAAATCCTCCCCCATATAATCGGAACAAGGGGATAGAGTGCAAGCATGTCCACAATCTGCATGTAAAAATCTGGGTCATCAATGTTGGGACCGTATAGATTTAGCAGCACGACCTTGAAGCCCGCCAATACATCTTGGAGCAGAACGTAACGTCCAGGGGGTCAATCAGAGCAGCCTTTGGTGTATATTGTACTGATTTGTGAATCATGGTCATGACTCCTCTACTTTTGAGTATTGCGTATAGTGCCAGTGTGGGCCCCAGTTCTTAGCAAACCTTTAACAGGTGCGGCAAGAGAACACATCTCTTGCAGGAAGAGAATGCAGCCGTTTGTTGCTCTCCATACAGCTGAAGTTTCCGCATTTTAGTGTAATTACCTAGCCCTTGAATATTCCAGCTCATGCAGCCTAGCGTGTCAGCCGCCATCTAGTGCCTGTGGATAAAAAGTATCATGATCAAGGCGGTCACTAAGGTGGCACCCCATAAAGCAGACAAAGTTGGATCCATGCCATACAACAATCTCGTCGTCCATTTCAAGCAATTTTAATAACCTGTCCCACCACCCACACCCCCTCCCCCCAAAATGGAGGATGAAAACCCCAAAACAAAGGTTAACCAAACTGTTGCAACCTAGCATGGGGGGCTGTTTATCGCAAGCAGCCGCTTCTCTACATCGCAGCAAGCTATGTAGCTAGTATAAAAGGCACCATGATATATAAACAAATCTAGGGCATTGGGCGGATGATAGCGGCCTCTCAAGGCCAGTACTAGGAGGATAGTCGCCCACCTTCTACAGTGCAGTAATTAAGGCCATGTTATTCAACAAGAACATTGCAAAAATAGGCTATGGGGTCAGCTAGGAAAGTGCTGATCTAAAAACGCCATTGCCTCTTCGGAAATAGTAAAGAAGTACATCTTCTCTGAGTGCTCCAAGTGAAGTCTTGCGGGGAACATCATGGCATAGTTGACCCTGAGCTCATGTAGCCTCTTCTTCACAGCCATGAAGGATTTGCGCTCATGTTGTACTGCCACCGAGAAGTCAGGATATAGATGGATCCTGTTCGAGCCCAGTTGGAGCACTCCCTTAGACCTGGCCGCAGGCAGCAAAGCGTCTCTCTTGTGGTAGTTCAAGACTCTAGCGATGATTGGGCGAGGGAGGGCTCTGGTTTAGGTTTAAGGTTCGGGGATCTGTGGGCTCGCTCAATGGCAAATTGAGGTGACAACTTGGGGCCATCCAGCAAGGAAAGGAGAGTACACTCAATTAAATCTTCCATAGGACCAGGGATATTTTCTTCGGGGACACCGATGATGCGAATGTTGTTGCGTCGTGATTGGGACTCAAGATCCTTGTTTTTTTGCTAACATCCTGCACCTGCTTCGTAAGTGCCATCAGGTCAGTTCTTAATGCGTTGATGTCGTCTCCGCCACTCCGACCCTAGTCTCGACCTCACCAACTCGGGCATCAGTGTTCTCCATTCGGGCCTTAATGGCACTGATAGTGCTGCTCGTGTCATCATGTTTTGTATTCAACGTCGTGAACCCATCCCGCATGAAGTCCATCATTTTCTGTAGCTCAGTGGGCTCGTCATTTGCAGGGGGAGAGGCGCAAGCTGCTGTGTCACCTACACCCACGGAGTCCCTGGGGTTGGTCCTGGCGAACATGTTTATGGAGCTTTGCTTTTTGCCCCCACCTTGAAGTGGATAGGCAGGTCGACGAGCCAGAAAGGGGGAGCAAAATAAGTGGGAGGACACCCAGCTGGGTGTAGCAGAGGTACTTTATGCGAGCCTGCAAGGGGGGTAAGAGTTCAGTTCTCTAGTACATGTAGAAGTTTAGGTGATGCCTGGTGAGCGCTGCCGAAACGAAGGGCAACACTGTGTATGAGAGCGCACCACAGAGGCCAAGGCACTGTCGAGCGGTCGCAGGCGGAATCCGGGGGGCTGGTCACACACAGCCTGTGTGTTAGGCAGCTGGCAGGAAGACGCACAACAACACATTCTAGCAAGGAGCAAAGAAGGCATAGCAAGCACCCTCACAGGGGCTAGAACAGTCATAGTAGCAGTAGTAAAAATCAAGCAGGGGGTAGCAGATCAGCCGATTAGCATACCATGGGAGGCAACCGCCAATTATGCGTTTAGTAGAAGAGGTGGGCCAGTGATGAACTGGAGCAGGGAATCCGGTCTGGTGAAAACAGAGGCACTTCTGTGGGGCTGTAGTCGAGGGGGGTACCTCTGGCGTGGAAAGGTGTATGATCAAGACAAGGTGAGGTAGGTGGGAAAAAGCAGCCACCCCCGAGGCCAATTCAGCACCAATGTGGAGCCCAAGCAGAATCGCCCGTGTCAGCAGAGCACAGATTGCGGTGATTGGAGATGTAGCATGGAGTTAGCCTGACATTGGCGTGTCAATCCGTGGGCCTGTATTGAATAAGGTATTATGAGGTGCAGTAGTCCCGCAAGAGCCAGCGGACAGAGCGGTAGGAAGGCAAGCCAGGATGGTGTTGTGGCGCAAGGTAGCTATAGCTGGGTGGTACCTGGGGTTCTGAGGGTTCAGGCGTGTTGATGCAGCATGGGAGAAGCAGGAGTCAATGCGGGTGTCATCAGGGGCACAACCACTGTGCTGACACCCAGCAACCCAGCGAAGCTCAAGAGCCACCACGGGGACAGGACATGGACTGGTGCGGGACCTCCAGGTCCGGGGCGCCAAGCCAAGAACAAGGGAGGACGCCGTAGTCAGGTGGCACTGATAGCAAGGGACAGTGCCCAGTGAGAACAGGACAGCAAGGCAGCACCAGGGCGGACCGGGTGTCAGGATATATATATATAGGCACCGCGGCCGTCCACACCCCAGCAGGCACACGTGAAAAGCAGGGCAACAACAAGAGAGGAGCGGATTAGCCAGTCTGGGCAGGCTCAGCAGATCACCAGCACTACGTGGGGCAATGTAGGAGAGAAGGGCCGTGCACATGCAGTATATGACTTACGGGCCTTAGTAGGAAGTGTGGTCTCTGTCCGCAGGATATCCGTGGGCCAGTCCAGCCGGTTCAGCATCTGCGTGGTTGAAGGTGAGGGATGATTACTGTCCAAAACCAAACAGTTCAGTATGGGCTGCAGCAGAAGCTGCGTAGGGAAATACGCTGCCGTGAGGTTGCCACCAATTGACAGTTGTGGAATGGGCCGGGAGAGGAGCTGTCCCCAGAATAAGGCACAGTCACAGAAGCCGGCGTCAGGGAATGGTGTCGCCGCTTTGCAGACTCTGGATAAGGTGAAGTAGCTGAAGGAGGGGGGAGAGCCACGTGGACCGGACAGCTACACACAGTGTCCGGGGCGCGCTCCCGATAGAACCCCCTCATGGGTCGTCCCCATAGAGCTTCCACTCATTGTTGTGTCACAATTAGGAAGCTGCACAGAGCGACGCCGCCTGGGCCGTGTCATAGGCAACCCGGGCTCGCAGCAGAGGAATCACCAATATAGTTCAAAGTAGGACTGCTGGTGCAGTACCAATCAGGTCACTTGTGTGGCTAGTTTGGGGCTGCTGCGGTGGATCAGCAGGCTGCAGAGCCGCAAGTTCAGGCGGCCATTTTCTTCGCGCTCAACAGCACCCCCCCGTTCTTTATATTCTAATACTGATTTTCCTTTGCATACATAATCTCCTTTTAGCACTTTTTGTACAAGAGATAGGGCAGGCATTAGGTTTTGTTAGTGTAAGTCATTTTGATTTGACAGACTCAACTAGGACTGTTTTATTATTTGATGGTAGAGACTACTCCCATCCATTCTATAGGGCAAAGTAGGAGTTTTTCCAAACCCAGAAACTTTAATAAAGGTTTTACAAATTGTACCTTTTTTGTCAGTGTCATACTTGTGATTCCATTCCTCCCTTACACTGCACAGACTCAAACGAGCTAGTGAGCACACTTGGAGGAAATACCCTTTCCCTCCCAGCTTCCCAAAGCTTTAAAAAAACACCTTGTTCACTAGCAAACCAAATTCCTTGAACAACATGATCAATGAAGCCAGCTCCAAAGAGCTCTTTTCGGAGGCCACCAGGGGGCGCATGGAGAAAGGTCAGATTATCTGTGTGCTCTTAGCCCAATGTGAATAAAGGGGATCTGAGCCCCCACTTTGCCCCCCCCCCGGACGGCAAAACAGCCAGTTGCCTGCGAAAGAGGAGCAAGTTGAGCGCACTCGCTCAAAGTTTGGGTGAGATCCGCCCATGGATGGCAGAGATAGCCGCTGTTGCAGCGGAGCCGGGAGAGACAGAGGAGCCCGGGCTGCAGCAGTGATGGGAGAGCAGCACCTCGGGGCCCGGCACCTACAGGCAGGAGTAGGAAAGGGCATCAGGTGCCCTTGGTAACAACAAAGGCCGCCTGCCAGGACACGCAGACATCGCAGGCATGAACAGGCAGAGCCAGGAAGCGGACTGTGCTCCACAAAGGGGAACAAGACACAAGGTGAGCCGGGAGCAGAGACACAGGCCCCCTCCCAGTCCCCAGAACAGGACCCCAGGGCCCAAACCAAGCTTGGGTGCCCCAGACAAGGCAGTACGGCCAACAATCTGAGGAACGGCCTGGGGGAGCGCAGAGGCATGCCGGATAGGCAGTGGGTGCCGATGAGGGCCCCTGACTCGGCCCCTGTGCACAGAGGATTGGGGCCCCCAGAGATGGGTGTACCAGAGCGGGGAGATTGGGCCCTGTCACGTGGGTTCGGGGAAGAGGCCTTGAGGTGCAACACCACTTCACATAGTGGTCATCCAGTCCCTGAGGGAGAATGGCTGGCTCCACTACATAAAGGGTCCACAGAGGAGAAGCAGAGATCGCCCCTGGCCTGCAGCGCAGTCATTTGCTTGAGCCTTGGCTGTAGGGTCACACAGCCCCCAGTTACATAGGAGGAGGAGATCAGAGCCAAAACAGAAGTGTAGTTGGGAAGACTCAATGTTCTCCGGCGTCGCTGGGACTCAAGGTGAACCCAATCAGGAGCCCAGGGACAAGGATCCAGAGATTGCCCGGTGACGACCCGCGAGGCCCTGGTTGCCAGGTTGCACTTTCCGTCCCATGAACTGGAGAGATGCACTGCAGAGGTTTCAATTTGAGTGCAGTGTGATGGGGGATCAAACCTGCCCACCACAGATACCATCATGGAAGGGAACCCGGCATCCACGAAGTCCGATGTGGCGGCTCATGGAGCAAACTAGGGGCATTAGATCATCTCTCGACCAATAGCTAGACAAGATGGACCAGAGATTCCTCACAGTGGAAGATAGGATCCAGGGTCTGGAGGCAAATCAAACTTCTTTGGACAATATGGAGATCCAGACAGGGTGAGGTTGGCAGAACTGGAGAGCCGGAGACCACGCTTAAACTGAACGACATAGAGAACAGGGAACGCCGTAACAATTTACGCTTCTTTGGCTTCCTGGAAAAAGATGGGGAGATGGAGAGTGACATCAGGAGTTCCATCAGGGAAGTGATTTGCACGCTCTTTGGGGATGACGCCATGGATGAACCCACCATGCTTCCACTACTATGACCAAAGGATGAGAATCCTCAAGTGTGCCAGGAGGGCGGGCCCAATCAACTATGGTGAAGCCCAAGTGACCCTTTTTCAAGACCTTACAGCGCTTACCTTTGCGAGGAGAAGGATGTGCGGCCCACTCACCAAATGGCTGTCAGACGAAGGAGTGCAATACCACTGGGGCTTCCCTTTCTCCCTCATCTTTGAATATGGCGACTAAGACTACCGCCTGGCCATTGAGGGCGACATAATTAGAGTATCAGACGAATTTATGGGGGACTCGAGACTCCTGGCGCCAGCCCGGGAGAGACAGATGGATTGGGCGTGCAGCCTGCAAGAGCCCGAAATAGATGTAAAATGGCAGGGGCCCGCAAATACAAAAAGCTCAATACTCCACAGAGAGGCCCTTCAGCTCTGTGACCTGGTTCTGAGAGGGTGTGGGGGAGCGGAGGAAGTCCTTCCTGTGACAGGGGGTGGGAGGACCGTGGTTCTGGGGGGGGGGGTAACAGGGAAGCTACAGTGGAGCCTGGGGGATATATAGGCCTAGACAGTGTTTGAATGTTTTTCTTCAGAGGATGGGCTCGGGTTATGATTGCTTGGTTGGTATGTGGGTGTGGGTGCAGGGGGGGCTCAGTATGGATAAGGGGTCGTTCAAGAGAGTCCGGTTGACTCGTATCTTCTGATGATCCGTTCCTGGCCCGAGATGGTGCTGGTGTCAGGGTTGCATGCCTAGGGGTGGGTGGGGAGAAGGGCAGAGGGGGTAGTTTGATGCCCACAAAGGGGGAGTTTATAAGGTTATATTTGATTTCAGTGCATCAGGGGACTGCCCCATGGGGGCACAAGTTCCACTTCAAAGTGGTATGGTTTCTCTAGGGAAGGGATGGCTCAAACGGGAGGTTTGGAACGGGAGCTATGCCTGTGGATGATGAACTGGTGATTGGCTCTCTCAATGTTAAATAGCTCAACTCGCTGCCAAGCGATCAATGACCATGCAGGAATTTAGGCAGGCAAAATTGGACCTTCTTATGGTGCAGGAGACCCACTGCCAAAGAAGCAGTGAGCCACGATTTGGCCCGTGGCTGGTGGGGGAGGTTTTCACAGCCTCAGGCACGGAGAAGAAAGATGGGGTGGCGATCATTGTTCCAGCCCACCTGGGATTGGTGGTGGATGGGACATGGAGAGACCCGGGTGGGCGGTACCTAAAAAATCAAGGGTAGCCTGAAAGGTGAAAGGATCACCCTATGCTCCATCTACACGCCCAACATGGACTTTTGGGAGGGGGTCAAGATAGAATTGTTGATGTTTGTGGAATGACGCCTGGTGGTAGGGGCGATTTCAATATGGTCCTGGACCCAAGTAGAGACCGTAAGAGATTGGGGGTGGGAGCGGGGGACACCATGGGTAGAGCTTCCTCCAGGAGATTTGGGCGCATTAATTAAGACCTGGGCCTGGTTGACTCTCTATTGGAGGGGAGGCGGGAGATCGACCTTTCACGTTCTTCTCGGCGGTTCATAACTCCTATTCTCTCACTGACCTGTTACTAGTGGATACGGAGCTAAAGGCTTAGGTGAGGGACACGAAGGTGAACCCAGTCCTGTGGTCAGACCATGACTTGGTGGTGTGCTCAATCGGACGTCCCCCTGGGTCAAGGGTTTTGGGAGGGTGGCGTTGCAATGATTTTCTCTTAAAGGACAGGGAGGACTCTCAGTCCGTATTCACTGACTATTTTTCTTCAATCACAATGGCAATGTGGGGGTGTAAACTCTCTGGGAGGGCTGGTGGGGGCGTGGCTACATGACCACAGAGTAGGAGGTGATTCCTGAGGGCTCCTGCAGATCCGCGACTGATCCTGGAAATAAATGGGGTTTGGAGAAAGCTGGAAAGTGTCTATGGATCCCTCTGGTAGCATGCAGCGGGCGTAGGTCTGGTGAAAATCGCAGCAAGGAGAAGCAATTATGAGCCGCCGAAGACAGAAGAGCTCAAGATGCAAAAGGAACAAAAAGGTGCCTCATGAACAAAGGGCTGTATCGGAATACAGTCGCACAGTCACGTGAGTAGAAAGCTGGAAGACAATATGGGCGCCTGCTCGTTAGCGGAGATGGCAGATTACTGTGTTTGCGATGAAGAAGTCGGCAGGGGCTGACAAGGTCGCCAGGTGCAGAGAAGCAGACGACACAGTCCGGAGAAGGCAGCTGTGTGCCATGAGGGGCCACGTCGAAGCAAAATGCCCAGGCAGTAATCAGTACGTAGCGCAGAGAAGGGCATTGCGAAAAAGACAAGTGAACAGCGGCAGCGGACCCATATGATTGCAGGGCTCGGAGAACCAGTGGACCATAAGCATTAGAGTGGCACACAGATAAGACTGATTGGAGTACGCATGCTGCCACAGAGCCACAGACCGCGGTATGCAACGAGAATGAAATAAGCTGCAGCGTGGGGCACCCGGACAGCGGTGCGTTGAAAGCAGACAGTGGACCCACTCACTCTGTACTAGATACAAGTGAGCCAACAGTGTAGCTGGCATTGGGCGCATGGAGCGGGCCTGAACAATTAAACAGACAAGATGCAGAGAGGAGGCATTCGGCAATCATAGGGAGGCGAAGAAGATCCAAGGCAAGGGCAGCCGCTTTCTGCAGCGAGAGCCCAGACGGAGTGCATTGCACGGCAGATTTACAGAGGAGTATGGACTAGCTGGTGGGCCTGCGGGAAGACCAGTAAAAGCAGTGGTGTGCACTCAGGAAGATTATAACTACCACACTGCCCTAACCCATGCGTAGCGCCCCACATGAGAAGATAGCGCTCTGAACTGTGTGAAACTCCGCTCGGAGATAAGCAACATCAAATTAGGAAAAAGCGTGTCCAAAGAAGACCGCAGCCCATGGCCGGCATACAACATTGTAGTAACAGCGGACATGCCACCGAGAGGAGTACAGCAGGACCATAGTGCATGGCAGGCAGAAGATAGATACGTCGTAAGGAGAGGGCAACAACCTCTCTCACAGCCCTCAGCCATGATAAGGACCCACGACTCCTACTATAGCGCTGGTACACTCAAACCCAGAGCGGATGTACCCAGGGAGCAGAAGCTGCAACAAGGTTCGGTGAAGAAGGAAGGGGGAGCCCGAACATTACAGAGGCAACAACACAGTAGCCTTAATCTGAGCCCCTCGCGTGGCAGGCCAGCATAGAGGGTGCAGAGAGAAGCAAGGAATGGAAGTAATGGTCTAGACTGCCCAGATGGGACGATGTGTGTGTGAGCAGCATGGGCATGCACCTAAGGACCGAGCACAGGCTGCTTGATTAGGAAGAGAAGGGAGGTCAGGGACTCCACTTCTAGACCTAGAAATACCCACAGACAAGGGACACACATCAGGCGAGACTACGTGGGGGAGGAAGCAATACTGAGCTCCCCACTGCAGGGACTAAAGGTGGGGGTCACGGAAGTTAAGAGGCGAAGGACAGAGACACACCACCCAACACAGCGCTGGGATAGCCTAGAGGCGGCTCCGGGCACACAGAAGCAGTAAGAGTAGAAGCCACAGTGGATGCAGTCGCAATTGTCACGGCTCGCTCCCTTCGCTCCCGTTCCCGTCACTTGGGGGCATGTTTTGGGGTTTATTCCCTACTGGACATTTCCTCCGAACCTTATTCTACAGTGCTGTGATGAATTGGGAGCGCTAAAACCTTATTTTCCAAGTTACTTCCCTTCCGGATCCATTCCAGGTGTTTGGCAGCCAGCATGCTACTTTAATCTAATGACTATGCTTCCCAGAATGCCTGGCTCACTGCTTCACCTCCTCCCTTGCAGCGCAAGGTTGGGTGGAGGATAGGCAACACCTGTGGCTGCAGGTGGCACACCTGAGGGGTGTGCTCGTTAAGCAGCTTTAAAAGCCTCAGTTTACTTCAGTCCAGCGCTGGTCATTGTTGCAGTGTCCCTGTTGTGACTGGTCCCTTGTTCCTGGTTCCTAGCTTGTGTGCCTAGTTCCTAGTTCCTGTTTCATGTTCCTCTGCCCTGGATTTCGAATTTATGTGCTTAATTGATTTCTGCTTTCTGGATTTCCCTTTCTGTCTTCCTCTGTCTGCAGGCAGCCTTTCTCTGTGCTTTACCCTTTGATGCAGCCCAATTTGCCTGTGTTCTCTGTTTCTTTGATGCTGTCCTTTGCTACTGAAAAACTTGATGCATTAGTCTTTCCCTTTATAGATTTAGCTTCCTGCCTTTTCTCCTTGGATGGGTGGGAAAGGTTTCCTTTTGTGATATCATTTTCCCTGCTCCTGATCCTTACCTTCTATTGGGATCCATTCCATGTTTTCCTTTGCACTTCTGCATTTATGTCCCATTGATGATTAGGTGTGGGATGCAGTTGTAACTAGCCCCTGTGTGAATGCCTTTTGTTTTCCTCTCTATTCTATAATCACATTTCCTACTTGCCCCTTGACTTGGGTCTTATGTATTTAGTTATCCTCCACCCATTGTTTTTATAGCCTTCTGGGTCCCAGTTTGATCAACTGGGTTTGTGGGTTTACTGACATTCAAGTGGTCTTTCCAGTCCTCGTGAGTACTGTTTCTAAGTTCCTTATTCAGTATCATCCAGGGTGTCAGCTCACAGATCCTGTCCTTGCTTTCCCTCTACGTGGGCTTAGCGCTGTCAGTATCTGTAATAGCATAGTGGGTAAGGAGTTTGCCGACTTTCCTTTCAGTCATAAGGAGGTTCTAAGTGCTTACCCCACATCCCTTTTCATATATTGGTATTGTTGTTTCACTCTATTTGCACTCCTGGGTTTTAGTATACACGGGTCTTGGGTATTGTATGCACGTGGTAGATTCAAAGTTGTTCACTGTGCAATTCCGTGCACATTTCCCTTGCCATATTCATTGCCTTCCTCCTTTCTTAACAGCAATGACATCGAAAGTAAATTAGAATAACGAAAGGCAAGCATCGATTGAGGCATTTACCAAACCTGCGCAGCTGACTGACCGTGGTAAAACTACAACGCAGGATACACAGGAAAGCAAACCACTGGGGCGAATGGACAAACAAATACTTGCGGCAATAGCAGAACTGAAATCAACGCTAGAATTTAAAATTGATGCAATGAGCATAGATCTGAACCTCTTGAGACAAGACGTTAGAACACTGACAGAAGGCACGGGGCGTTGGAGAAAGAGGTGGAAGCTAATGCAACTTGCTGCAAATAAAACTCCCAGGATGTCTCTGTGCTGCAGTAACAGGTATGAAATCTGGAAAACAGAGCTGAAGAAGCAGAAGGCCGGACACGAAGAAATAACGTGCAGATAATTGGTCTCCCAGAAGGCGTAGAGGGGCAGAACCCGACTAACTACATAGAGGACATGCTTCTGCAGGAAATAGGTGCTGGATCGCTTAACCAAGGGTTTACTGTAGAGAGAGCGCAGAGAGTCCTGATGAGGAGACCGCCACCGGGCGCCCCGCCCGAACAATAATAGCGAAGATATTGAACTACAAAGATAGGAAGAAAATCAGAATAGAACGAAATCACTGAGGTAGAAAAGTTTGACGACCAAAAGTGCGACCCCCATTTATTTGCATATGTATATGTGGGGGGGTAAAGTAAATAAAAATGTATAGGTTTTACGGTGGGGGACTGTGGGGGGTCTCCCCCCACATATATATATATGCAAAAAAATGAAGAAGAAAAAAAGAAAAAAAAGACTTTTGGTCTTTTCATCTCGGTCATTTCACACAGATCCAGAAAATCCTAGAACACTTCTGGAAAGGCGGTACAATCAACAGAGCGTCAGCATCCATGACTGCATACCCGGATTATACCTTTTTGGTACAGAAACGGAGGATGAGCTATGGAGACGTAAAAAAGCGGTTGCGTGCAGTGAATCTCAAATACATGCTGCTGTACCTGGCGAAGATGAAAGTCTTGCATAAAGACTTGAGCTGTTTTCTTCGAGACACCAGAAGAGGTGGGCAAGTGGATGGATTTGCAGAACATGCCAATGGAAAAAGAAGATCGGATGGGAGAAGGAAGTGATAAGTGATACCGCTAATGGCGATTAATATGCCTTAATGGGACATGTGGGCCACTCCATAAAGGGTAAATGCATATGGTTCCTACTGTAGCTAAGGGCAGGTAGCACAAGGGTTGCCTAGAGGCAGACGACCTAGGAATCACTCTATTCACCCTCATTAGGTAGTTTAGTTAGGATACTAGTAGTTGGTATCCTCCTGCTGCACTCTGAGTACCGGCAAACGGCCGAGAAAGGGGAGAGATGCAGGGTAGCCTGAGATTCAGTATTGGAGCTGGGCAAAAGTTGGGAACGGGTGGGATGGGGAGGGAGGGAGGTTGGGGGATTTAGAGGCAAGTTGGCCTACGGATACGCACCAGGAAGCAGAGGGAGAGAAGTCATGATAGTGTTGAGAAAGGGAGAAACCAGATAATATGGGGGAACTTAAGATAGTGACCTGGAACGTGAAAGGCCTTAATAGCTATATCAAAAGGAACCGGGTTATGACATATCTGAGAAGGCAGAAAATAGATGTAGCGCTGTTGCAAGAAACCCACTTGACCAGGGAGAAACAAGACAAGATAGCATGGAAATGGAGCGGGGTAATGCGGGCTCAACATACTCAGTTTATGCTAGAGTGGAAGAATTTGGGTAGCACCAATGGTCCCATTCCAGGTTCTACAGACCCAGCGAGATACAGAGGGCAGGATAATAACCATGAGGGGGTTGGTTGAAAGTAGAGACATATGTCTCATTAACATGTATGCCCCGAATCAAGATACTGCAGCATACTTCATATCCTTATATCCTAAGATTAGCCCATATAGGGATGGGGGGCTGATATGGGTGGGGGACTTTAATTGCACTTTGGACCCAACGATAGATAGATCGGATAACAAATACGATAACCCAGTCCCTCAGGCAAAAGCTTTGAACACACTGCTAAGCACATTCAAGTTAGCTGATATTTGGAGATCCATGCACCCCCAAGACTGCGGGTACTTACACCATACTGCCCCGAATAACTTATACACAAGGATGGATTATGTGTTTGCAGGGGAAGAAATAGCTGGAGGGTTCACACGGGCGGAATACAAAGCGAGGATCCTATCAGATCATGCCCCACTGGTGGTCACGTGGCAGGTTCTCCCCCCACGGGCCAGAATTCCAACATGGAGGCTTAGGGTAGAGGCACTGAAAGATACTGGTTACCGAGAACACCTACGAACCGAGGTGAAAGAATATTTTGAGAACAACACGTGTAGCGTCGACTCAACCGGTACATTGTGGGAAGCCTTTAAAGTAGTGATCGGGGGGGTGGCCATTGCGAAGTTGAAGGGAATGCAGGAGGTTTGCAAAACCTCCTGAAAACGCACGATTTGCAGAAGATGGAGAGGAGATTGGAAACTATAATGCGGGAGGGAGATAGATCTCTTGAGGAGGCCAAGGAAGTATCTTGCCTACAGCACGAGTGTAGGGAGTACTGGGATAGACTAGGCAAACTAAGCTATAAGAATTATATTAAGAGACAACATGCCGAAGGGGACAAACCAGGCAGATTGTTAGCTTGGCTGTACAAAAATGAGACCAAGAGGCAGACAATAAGAGTGGTGGAAGGAATAGACAGGAAGCTAAGAGAGACTCAGGACAAAGTAAATAAGTGGTTTTACGATTAATATAGGGACCTTTATAGTGAGTCCACGAGCGAAAAAGGGATAGATATACAAGAATCACTGACCGAGATTGACCTCCCAGACTCAATAAAGAGGAGAGCGACCAGCGAGAAGTCCCAATCACAGTAGAGGAATTAGAATGCGTGATAAAAGACCTACCAACTAGTAAGGCCCCAGGAGCGGATGGGCTCCCTGGAGAATGTTATAAAGAATATAGGGCCGATACACTTCCACCTCTATTTGCCATGTTAAATGAAGCATTTGTAACAGGTAAATTGCAAGGGTCCTTGCGAGAATCGATAATTATCCCACTTCTCAAACCAAATAAGCCAGATAAGCAGTGTGTCTCATACAAGCCCTTATCTTTATTGAACCAGGACGGGAAGATCCTCACAGCGTTCATGGGCAAAAGTCTTAAATCGGTCATAGGTAAACTCATACACCCAGATCAGACAGGATACGTCCCACATAGGAATATCACTAATAATTTATGGAGACTACACCATATAATTGACTATACCCAGAGGGATACACAGGAGGTGGCAGTGGTGTCACTGGATGCAGTGAAAGCCTTCGATTCGGTTAGATGGCCGTGGCTGCTTGCGGTCCTGAAACAACTCGGGATCAGGCCAACATATATTGAATGGGTGAGGCTGTTATACAACGAGCCAATAGCAAAACGGGATCTATGGAAATTTTTCTGGAAATTTCACGGTATATGCAGGAGATTTATATGGCACAACACAAGGTGTAGGGTGGCACCACAGAAACTGCAGAATTTGTATGAGCAAGGAGGTATACAGTTGCCTAATTTTGAGGTATATTATCTAGCCAGTCAGCTTGCAATCAGATGAACAGACACCAGATTCTAGGTTGCTACGTGCTGAACTATATGGGTACTCGATTCAAGCATGACCTGTGAGAGCCGACTGGTGTGCCTAGGTGACACAGAGCATGTAGAGTGATGGGTACTGCAACACTGGATGCCCCACAGGTACCATTGGTGGCGCTAGAATGGGCAGATGAACACATCAGGCTGAGTGTGAAGAGGTGTTGGGAACCCATGGGAGTAGCAACGGTTGGGGACCTACTTAAGGAAGGGAGGCCCATGGAATTTGAGGAGCTGATGGGGAACACAGGAGTCCATAGAGGTCAATTTATTACGTATTCCCACCTCCTGAGGAGCCTAAGGCGGAGATGGCCAGAGACTGACGCACCCCCACAGCCAGATGGGGTGGTATATTAATTTTCTGATGTCTCCAAAGGAAGGCACGAAGTCTCACGCATCTACGAATTGTTGATCTCTAGGGTTAAGGATAATGTGGGAAAGACGAGACAGAAATGGGAGGCGTATCTGGGCGAACCAATTTCAGACGAAATGTGGAACAGAGCATTGGGGTAGCACAAAAAGGTATTGAGGAATGCAAGGTTACAACAGATCCAGCTATACATTACCCACAGAGCACATATGACCCCAAACAAAATAGCCAAGTTTCACTGAGCAGATGTACAAGCATGCTCGAAGTGTGGGGAGGTCAATGCAGATCTGGTGCACATGTTCTAGGCATGCATTGAGATAGGCAAATTCTGGGGGGAAGTAGCTGAAACACTGACAAATTCAGAGATTACCCTGGATGTGGGATCTCCGAAGGCATGCCTGTTAGAAGGTTTCCCGAGACCTAAAAGAATCAAACAGGTGAGCAAATTAAGGATTTAGTGTATATACATCGAAATGCAGAATAGTGATGGGATGGAAGGCGCGGACAAGACCAGTGGTGGAAGTGTGGTGGAGAGATTTGTTGAAATGGGCAAATGCAGAATCGGTAGTGTGGCAGGATGTAAGAGGGAGGAACTCGGAACAGGAGGAGGGAGGATTGGATGTTTGGAGGCAGTTAGTAGCAGATCTGGGCAGCACGGAACAGAGTACTCTGGATTCGGAATGGACAGCGACATGAGTGACAGAGGGGTGGGAAAGGCGTGGTAAGGTGGTAGTACACGGAAGGTGGGGTGACGTAGGACGGGTAGGGAGGGGGGAGTTGGGGGAGGGAAATAAGAGTTATATAATGCAATGTGTATTGTGTGAATTTAAGCAACAGTTGTAAGGTGGTCTGTTGAAGCGTGTAAAATCAATAAAAATGATTTCAAATAAACAAAAAACTCTCCGGGAGGGCTTTAAGGCCACGTTGATGGCGGTGCTCATTAGAATAGGTTCCCAGAAAAGAAAGAAAGGGGGAAAGAGGAGGGGGAGCTGAGGCTCAAGATCTGTGCCCTACAGCTGGGCGGGCCTGAGGAGATGTATCTCACACTGTCTAGCGTGGTGAAGCTGTGACTTTACAAGGTCAAGCTTAAGGCGATCCTAGTACAGGACATGGAAAATAAATTATTGTTCTTGAAACAGAAATACGTTGAGCAAGGAGAAAGGGTGGATAAAGTTCTAGCATGGAAATTGAAGGAGGACAGGAAAAAGAAGACGATTAACCATTAGGGGGCGACAATGGGGTGGTGGTGCATGAAGGGCTCTATGCGACAGAATTTGTGGGTGACGAGGGGCCAAGTTTCTGCACTCCCTTGCCCTACCAGGTGTACAACAGGGGGATGCACTGAGCTTTGGGGAACCCATTTCTGTGGAGGAGGTAATCCAGTTCATTAAAGGGCTGAAGTCTGGTACAGCACCGGGGAGTGACAGGTTCTCAGCGCAATTCTACAAGCGATTTAGATCCACATTGGTCACATATATGGCTTGAGTATACAAAGCAGTGTTGCTGGGGGATCCCCTGCCGAGCTCAATGCTGGATGCAGTGACTGTGACAATACATAAAGAGGGCCGTGACCCAGAGAAATGCGCTTCCTAGTGCCCGATATCACTGCTAAACAATGATGTCAATATCTTGGCTAGAATCCTGGATACTAGACTGGAGGGGCTGATGCCGTCCCTGATTCATGGGGACCAAGTGGGTTTCATAAAGGGAAGACAGGGCGCGGACAACATCTGGAAAACTATTAACTTACTGTACCAAGCCCGAGCCCAGGGGGGTGATGCGTGCCTGGTCTCTGTGGACTCCGAGAAAGCCTTTGATAGGGTGGAGTGGCCTTTCATGAAGTCGGTGCTGAGGGGAATGGGCCTCAGGCAAGGATTTTTGAAGTGGGTAGAGACAATGTACACCCAGCTGATGGCGCAAGTGCTGGTCAACGATATCGCATCTGAGGTATTCCACCTACATGGGGATGAGGCAGGGGTGCCCTCTCTCGCCACTATTGTATGCTTTCACGATGGAGCCATTGGCAATTGCGATCAGGGCCCAACCAGGCGATCAAGGGCATAAGATGTGGGGAGGTGGAGTTCAAACTGTCCCTCTTTGCGGATGATATTCTGGCCTAACTCACTGAGGTGAGCTCCTCGCTTCCTAAATTCTTAGAACAAATAGAGAGCTGTGGGCACCTCTCTGGGTTAAAGATCTCTCTCCTGAGGGACCATGGAGATATATCCATGGAGAAACACGTGTCGAGAGGGAATTATGAGGACACATAATGTGTGGTAATAAATGACACCAAGGATAAACCACTAAAGGAAAAATAACCCTATCAAACAAAATCCAATTGATGAGAGGGAACTAATCAATCAATTAATATATAATTGATGAATGGCATTAAGGATTAACAATGAAAGAAAAAACTTACCATTGAACTAGAACCTGAGAGAATAACCAATCAATGAAAATCCAATTGATGAATGGTATTAAGGATAAACAACTAGAAGAGGAAAACAACTTATCAATGACCTCTGAGACCAATTGACAAAACTGAATGTGATGTGTGCTATGTTTTGTAATCCAACAAATAAAAGAATTCAAGTAAAATCAATACATGTGAGTATGCATTTCATGAAGAAATATAGCTAGCGCACTGCTTGACTGGTTCAGATAAGGAGCAAAAAACTATTGTACGTTATTTTTGCGGTCACAATAAAATGAGCCTTAGCGTGCAGACAGCTCAACCTACACATGACCTAAAGGACTTGCCCTGGAACAGATCCTGACTTGACCGGACGCTTTTTGTCCCATTACTTATATGACTTAATGAACCTGACCTTATGTACTTGAAACTCAGTAAAGAAGTCAACAGTTCAACCAGATGTCAGAGTCATTTGTGGCCAGGGAACCGACTTAACACTAGGCCTCTTTTTCCACTGATGATGTGTTCTCTAACGATAAGACTGATTCACTTATTAGGACCAAAGTCATATTTTATGTTTAGTGTAGTGTTTGATATTTTACAACCATTGCATTTCTTTCCGTATCCACTAGAAACCCTGCAAAGGAAATTTAAAGAAAAGGGAATCCCGGTAAAAGAAGACAAAGGTTTTACTCCCCATTTGACATTTCTGAAGCTGTCAAGATCACCAAAGTTACGTAAACAGGTGAGTCCACATTTAATTTAACACTGCAGCAAGTTTAGTCTGTGAGTAAGTGTAAGAGTGTATGTAACTTACCGTCGAATGTGGAAAAGGCAGATTGGATTTACTTTATTTAAATTTAGAGAGTGCTTATGTCTAAGTGCTGTACACAAATGCAGAAGAAACACTAACAAAAGATACACAATGCCACTCAATTGTGCAATCATTATTCAAGCATGTACCAAGAGCCAAGGATACCGCATGCACATGCTGGACCCTACCCCACAGTTCGGTGTAGGAAAGGGCTGTTGACAGTTGAATTAACTAAATGAAAATTGTAAAGCTCCTGGCACGGATCATATTCCATCAGATGTAGCAAAAATTAAGTTTTGATATAGAGTTTGGTACTCCTGCAAGAGTTTAGAGCGATAATTGATACAGGTGGATTCCAGCCTCATGGAAAGAGGCTAGATTTGTATCGATCTTCAAAAAAGGGCGAATTAATGATCTAGCGTTTTAATTGTTTTGAGGTATGTACACCTAAGTGAATTGCCATGTAAGTCATGGTGTTCAGTGAATAAATAGGGGACATGCTACATACGCTTTAGCTGAGCATGCATGGACACCCATGAATACACACCATTGTCTCCCATGTCTGATTTATTACTGCATTGATTATTCACTGGCTGCCAGGGTTGTCTGATCACACCCCACCACTCCACAACACTGCTGATGAAGGAAGGGGGCCTTGATTCCCAAACTCGGTGCAGTGGTTGCTGTGCACAATGTTGTTTGTGTGGATAATGATAATATCCCTGCGGTTGCAGTGCGGCACAGGATCAGAGGCTGGAGTGTGGAGGTGAAGCATTCTGACAATTTGGGGGAAATTGCGTGAATCACAACGTCCTGCACGCCAGTGGTGTATGCCACCTCTGGCGAACACTGAGGGTGTGGTTTCCCATTCATAGCACGTGGATAGGGGAGTCTGGAAGGTGATACGTTCTTCACCAAGGTTGCAGCTCCTGGTGGGAGTTTTCCTGCACTGTGTGCTGGTAATTTAACATATGCTGCAGTAGCTCTCTCCTCCCTATCTCATCTCCGGCTCGTTTCTCAAACTTATCTTTGCATCTCATTCATCAGCATTGGTTGTTGTCAATCTTCCATTCCCATCTTTCGATCATTTCCTCCTCCTTCACTTTCATTTCACTCCACCTGCTCCTCCTATCCTCAGCAATTCCCCCAAATTCTTTCGTTGCAATCTTCCTAGTTTTATTCCCTCTGACTTTGTTCACTCACTTTCATCTTTTATCTGGTCCCCTTTACACTTTGCCACTCAGTCCATTCACTCTGCTTTCTCATCTTTTAATTCTGCTCTTTCTTCTACTCTGAATCGCTCTCATCCAGCACGCCCCTTGGCTGGCCCCAGATCTCATACTACTCTGGTGCTCTCTTTGTCATGCCGAGTGCAAATGGAGAACAACTCAACACTCTGCCGATCTTCTTGTTCTATCTGGTCTTCACTCTTCTTATAGGACGACATCAGTGGACGCTAAAAAACTCTACTAATCTTATTCTTTCTTTCTTCTCATCCACGTCGTCTCTTCCAGTCACTTGACCGTGTTCTTTCTGCCCCTATGCCTGATCGTTCCCTCAATTCCCCTCTATTCTCTTCCGACTTTGCTACTTTCTTCTCAGAGAAGGTAGACCGCCTTAGGGTCTCCCCTGTATGACCAAATGTCCATTTCTCTTCTTAAACCCACCATCAAATCCCAACCTCATCATATAACTGGCATCAGCTACTAACCATTCCCTGTATGGATCAATGCAAACCCTCTCCAACCCCTTTTTAACCTCCATTATCTGTCTTTTCATTATCCACCCCTTGGTGCATTTATTTATTTATTTTTATTTATTTATTTAAATTTGTAGAGCACGCTGCGGCCCAAAGGCATCGAGGCGCTATTACAGGCACATGTACGAAGGCGTGGTTCAGGGTTACAGTGATAGCTGCCCAACATTGTAAATTCTTAGTCACACATACAGGTTATTGAATGAAACAATAATAGGTAATTTGTACATAGAATGTTTGAACATTAGATACATTGAGTGATGATGTAAGTTTCAGCAGGTGATAACAATGACTCACACACAGGAGCTAATGCGAGAGTAGGGGTGCAGTATACAATCATGCAAATAACCTGATTTGAATAGCTCTATGGAAGGCTATATGAGAATCAATCATCCTGATGTGCGCAGGTAGAGCGCTCCAATGTGAGGCGGCCATAGCGGGGAAACTGGGACCGCCTGCGCGAACTCTACGGGTCTTGGGAGTGGCAATCTTGTTGGCATAGGGCGTTCTAGTGGGCCTGGATGAGGTATCCTTGGTTATTCTTTGGACCAGGCACAGTGGTGCCTAGTCATGTATGCATTTGTGCGTAAGGGCGAGTGTTTTAAACATAATTCTTTCTCTAACGGGAAGCCAGTGAACCTTTCTTCTCACCTCAGAGATGTGGTCCCTTTTAGAGATCCCGGTGAAGTCAAAGGGCAGGGGGTGAGCCGACTTGGTAGCTGAAGGCGGGTTGCTGTGAGTGTCAGCTATTAAGCGAGTCAGGGCTTTTTGATGAGCTAAGATTTTGGCTTGAAGAGTGTTAAGTTTATCAAGCATGGCAGTTTGAATGTTATTACACCACTTTTCATGGTGGCGCAGAAGTTCAGAAGGCCAACCTAATTACTTGGAACAGGGTAACCTCTGGACAAGCCAGACCAATCAGGGTAGCGATCGCGGCGGTCAAGACTAGGTCTCAAGAGGGGTGAGGGTGACTGAAAGCCCGCAATGCGCACACAAAGCAAGGACACTTACAAACTACTCCAAACAGGTGTTATATTAAAAATATATACACATTCATTCCAAGGCCTTTAAAACAATGACCGTAGCAAGAAATCACAATACAACTCTAGTAAACCAACACATACCATACCAATACAATATATATACAAATACAACAAGTCTGAAGCGTTAGATGCACGAAATGTGTAGTCCACCTAAAAGGGAAGGAAAACAGGCAGTGCGAAATAATGCTTAGACCCAGTCCGCCTTCAGAGGCACCTAACTAAAAGGAAGTCCGAGCCCTACGAAGAGCGGAGCCTTGTGCTCAAAAGTACCTGCACACGCTGGTGCCAACGGGCAAAAGGGGAGTCTCTTCGAGGGAAATCAGGCAGTTCAGTTTAGTGCACAAATGAAGAAGAACAGTGTTCCGCGACTCAAGCGCAGCCTCCACTGTGGGCAGAAGCAGAGTGCGAGTACGGAAAGGCGTGCTGTTTTGACACAGCAGGGAAAAGCTATGGGCTCCTGCAGGAGGGCGACCAGTTCCTAGCTATGCTACTCACCGGTCCCCGATGCAAGCAGACCCAGGCTTCTCCGCGTCAGTTTCAGTCGCTGGCAGGTTCAGAAGAGCAGGGGACGTCTCGTCGTCGTGTTGAGTCTGCAGCAGCAGAGTTGAGTAAAAGACGTCCCAAACGAAGGAACCCGCACAGTTTGTTACCACAGCAGGGCAACGGAGCGGCCGTTTGTATCTGAGCCAAATGTACACTACTCACTTCAGACCTGGGAACGCCAAGTGTACGAAGCGTGTGAGAGTGACAAGGACTCGAAATACTACACAACCTGGCGGCGGTTACAGAGCAAGACTCCTGTGTAGGCTGGTCAGTCTGCTGGATGGCCCAGAGACGCTTCCGAAGGCTTACTAGCAGGAGATGGTGAAGATGCCGAGAATAGCTGTCTCCGCTATTCCAAGGGTTGAAGTACCAGTACAGGCCTTCTGGTTCGATCAAAGGTGAAAAGGGTTTCACAAGGCGACAGCAGTGCAGAGGAGCAGTCCTTCAGCGGGTCACCAGCGATTCCTCGGTTCAGCCTCTTGGTTGCAGGATACTTGGCTCCTGTATTCCTGCGTTCGTGAGAACTCAGGAGATCGACCTGGTAGTGGTTTTTCCAGCCCACTCTTATCCACGGTTCCCTTCGCGCCAAAACGGAGGGGACCCAATGGGAGATCCGCTCATCAACACTCACACCATACGTGGACCTATCACGGACCACGGTGTCCCAGGCATTCACACCACCCTAGACTCTCTGGCACCCAGGATGTGTATTGGGACCAGACATCCCAGCCCACATCCTGGAGGCACACACCAGGCATGTAGAAGCCCGCGAAAGCATCTGTGTTTGGCGGGAAAGTACATGCCCAAATAAGGAAGGCCCCGGGTCGGCTCGACCTGGGGAAGGTGAAGGGAGCAAGACGGTCAGCGGACAGGACAAAGGAGCCTCGTGGTCTGGCCATTTTGGGAGCCAGGCCACCATTTTGGGTTAAGCGCGAGAAACGCGCTTAAAACACCAAAAGGAGCTCAAAACACAAGAAACGATCGCTGCCACAATTCCCGTCCGTGAATCACTTGCACCGATCAGTTACAATCCTAAAAGAGTATCTAGGGCCTGTAGAAGGCTAGAGACCCAAGAGAGCAGTAACTTAGCTTACAGTGCCCTCTTGTGTCATGTTGCACGAAGGCCGCAACATGATAAAAGAAACTACGGAAAACAGCGTTTCCCGGTACTGACTGTCTTAAGGGCATGTCAGTTTCCCCATAAGAAAGGAGCGAAAGCCCAGAGGAGTGCGGCAGAAGGCTGCACTTCTCTGGCAAAGTCGAGAACAAGGTGAAAAACAACAGCAAAAAGTTTAGGGGTTGCCACATGGAAGGAAAATTACCTACAATTACGAAATCTTTCCTAACACTCGCCCCTCCCAGACTATGGACAGGGGGGAACTAATCCACCCCTGGATGAGTCTCTTGTTCAGGTCGGTTAAACATTCTGGACAACCCATCAGCATTGCTATGTTGGACACCTGGCCTATGCTCAATAGTGAAGTCGAAGCCTTGTAGACTTATGGACCACCTAAGCAACTTTGGATTCTCCCCCTTCATGTTCATTAGCCACTTTAAGGGCTTATGGTCAGTTTGCACAGTGAAGTGGGTCCCATAGAGGTAGGGCCTCAGCTTCCTTAGGGCCCACACAACAGAGAAACATTCTTTCTCTACCGTGGACCATCTGAGCTCTCTGTCCTTAAGCTGGCGGCTAATAAAACCAATAAGGTGTTCCTTACCCTTCTCATCTACTTGTGATAGTACAGCTCCTATCCCAGTGTCAGAGGCGTCCGTCTGCACGATAAAAGGTCTTTGATAATCAGGGGCCCTGAGGACAGGGGCCTGGCACAAGTAGTCTTTTAAGCCATTGAAGGCCTTCTCACACTCGTCGGTCCAAGTTACCTTCTTGGGTTTCTTCGGAGTGGTGAGGGCAGTCAGAGGGGCAGCTATGGTGCCATAGTCTGCCACGAAGTTTCGGTAATACCCCGTGAGTCCTAAGAAGGCTCTCACTTGGGTTTGTGTAGTGGGGGTAGGCCAGTCTTGTACTGCTTGTACTTTACTGGGAAGAGGCTGTTTCCTCCCTCCACCTTCTTCATGTCCAAGGTAAACCACTGAGCCTTGTCCAATCTGGCATTTACTAGCCTTTATGGTCAAGTGTGCTTTCTGAAGAGCCTGGAGCACAATCCCGAGGTGTTTCACATGGTCTTCCCAGGTGGCACTGAAAACTACTATATTATCGTCCAGATATGCAAGACAGAATTCGTCCAACCCATTCAAAACATGATTCACAAGCCTCTGGAAAGTGGCAGGTGCATTCTTCAACCCGAACGGCATTACCCGGAATTGGTAAAGGCCGTCTGGAGTAGAAAATGCTGTCTTCTCCTTGGCATGTTCTGCTAAAGCTATTTGCCAATAGCCAGCATTGAGGTCAAACGTGCTGAGGTACTTGGAGGCACCCAACGTATCCACCAGCTCATCTGTTCGAGGCAAGGGGTGTGCATCTGTCTTGGCAACAGCATTCAGAGCCCTGTAATCCACGCAGAACCTCAATTCAGAAGTGCCTGCCTTTGGAACCAAAACCACAGGGCTGGACCAAGGACTACTAGAGGGTTCAATCACCCCAAGGTCTAACATCTTGTTGTCCTCGGTCTTAATATAAGACCATACTTTGTCTGACATCCTGTATCCCCTACTTTTGGTAGGTACACTGTCTCCTGTGTCTATGTTATGTTTGCACCAAGGTGTCAAACCAGGAGACTGTGAAAACAGGGGGGAAAACTGCCTAAGCAAACTTTTCACCTCAGCCTGCTGATCAGAAGTCAGGTGAGGGGCCACTCGGACACCCTCAAAGGAGCTATCTGAAGGACCGCTCTGGAACAGGTCGGGGAGAGGTTCAGACTCCTCTTCCTCAACGTCTGAAGCCAGTAGCAGTGCTGCGATTTCGACTCTTGGGACGAAAGCCTTCAGCCTATTCACGTGAAACACTTTTGGAGCCTGTCCAGGCCTTCCAAGGTCCACTAAATAGTTAACCTCACCCAGGGGCTCCACCACTGTGTAAGGGCCTGACCATTTGTCCTGTAAAGCTCGAGGCCTTATGGGATTCATGATCAGGACTTGCTGACCAGGTGTAAAGTTGATGAGGGAAGCTTTCTGGTCGTACCAATGTTTCACCAGCGCTTGTCCTGCCTTCAATTTATCACTAGCCAAGCCCATCAGAAGTACAATTCCGTTTTCTGAGCCCTAGCACATAATCTACTACGTTGGTAGTAACAGGGGGAGTGGGCATCTCCCATCCCTCTTTGACTATGGCTAAGGGTCCCCGTACAGGATGACTGAACAGAAGTTCGAAGGGGCTGAAGCCAACACCCTCCTGTGGTACCTCTCGGTAGGCAAACAGTAAGCATGGTAAAAGAAGATCCCATTTTCTTCTCTGAGGTTCCTCCAGAGCCCCAATCATGCTCTTTAACGTTCTGTTGAAACGTTCCACCAGACCATTGGTCTGGGGGTGGTATGCAGAAGAGAACTTGTAGGTGACCCCACATTCTTTCCACATAGCCTGCATATACTTCGACATAAAGTTGCTGCCACGATCCGACACAACTTCTTTAGGGAAGCCAACCCTAGTAAATATGCCAAGTAAAGCTTTTGCAACTGACTTGGCAGTTACAGTTTTCAATGGGATGGCCTCAGGATATCTGGTTGCATGGTCGACCAGCACCAGGATAAACCTATTGCCTGAGGATGTTTGCGGGTCAAGGGGACCAACGATGTTGATCCCTACCCTTTCGAATGGTACCCCCACAACTGGGAGTGGTACCAATGGAGCTTGGATTGTCGAGCCAACCTTACCAGATAACTGGCAGGAGGCACAACTCCTGCAGTGACTTTCTACTTGCACCCCCATCTTGGGCCAGTAGAAGTGCATGGATAACCTTTGCTTGGTCCTCTTCATACCAAGGTGACCAGCAAGGGGCACTTCATGCGCCAACTGCCGGAGGAAGGGCCTAACAGCAAGGGGAACCACCAACCTCCTATGGTCTCCTTCTGTAGACTCTGTGGGCTCACTATACAGGAGTCCACCTTCCTAATAAATCCTATGCGTCCCAGGAGGTTCACCCTCAAGCTGGGAGCAGGCCTGTCTCCTTAGGCCTTCCAGAGATGGGCACTCACGTTGGCCTTTACTGAATTCGTCCCTATCAGGACCTCCTTCAACTAACAAGTCTTTTAGTTCAGGATGGTCGTTGGGGTCAAATACTTCAGGCATCGCCACCTCCTCGTCAGGCCCGGGCGATTGACCAACTTCCTCCACCGCAGTGGTAGGCGAGCTCGGGGGAATATTCTCTTTCCCTCGTCTTGACTTGTTTACTCCTTTCGCCTTGGGTTTCCCCTTCGGCTGGGGCGGCGTATTGGTCTTGGCCAATGCTGCCCGTGCTTGAGACCGTGTGTAGGGTCTTTCGGCAGTGTCTCCTACGAGCCCTAAAGCTCTGAGATCATTACCTAATAAGACCTTTCCTGGGACGTTTCTCTGAATGCTCACTGGAATCCTGACTGCTGTACCATTTAAAGTAAGATTTACAGGTATTACTGGGAACATACGGAGTGGGCCGTCAGCCAAATTAGTGGGCATCAGAGTAGCTCTGGCAACTTCCTCTGAGTCTACCAAGGTAGAATCCACTACAGTTCGACTGCACCCACTATCCCTAAGAGCTGGAGTATCTACTCCATTGATCAGCACACTGTCTTTAAAGTAGTGCTTGGTATTATCTGGAATCCTAGCATAAGCCTCTGCGACTTTAGGCTCCCAGGAACCCAGGGAAACTAAAACTACCTCAGCCTCTATCCCGCTGGGAAATGAGTCTGAGGAGAAGGATGCTCCTGTAATCTCTTCTTCCTCGTAGGAGGAGAAGGCCAGATTAGCGGATTGGACCCCCAAAGGTCTAACCTTACACCGGGGATCCCCCTTCACGTGGTCAGTTGCTCCACAAGCAAAACAAGATCCATTGGGTCTGTTTACATAGGGAGGCTTATTGTAACCAGAGTTCTGTTTCGGAGGCTGACCTCCACTACCCTGTGAGTTCTCTTGTGTCTTACCCTTATTTTTCTTTTTGTGGCCCTTTTGAGAAGAAGATTTATCAGATTCTCCACCCTCCTTATCTTTGGACTTTTTCCCTTCCTCCTGCTTACCAGGATGAGTTTTGTCCTTATGGGACACTCGATGTGACACCCATAAGTCTGCTGCAATGGCCAGTTTCTTAGGATCTATCTCCTTCGAATCGGCCAAATGCTGCTTAAGCTCCGGGGAAGAAGAGGCAAAAATGTGTTCCAGCATGCCAAGATTTATCATGCCTTCGAAGATAGAAACCTTATAACCTTCGACCCAGCCAGTTAAGTTTTTCAAGGATTCGGTGACATAAGATACCCAAGTACCACCTTCCTTTTTCTTATACTCTCTGAATCGTTTCAAATATTGGGCCGGAGTCTTCCCAAACTTTAAAATGAGAGTTTGCTTCAACATTGCGAAATCAGCTCGCTCAGCCTTCGACATTTCCATAATGGCACTACAGCCAGAATGGGGCAGTCTGCTGAGCAACCAGAAGAACAGTGTTCCGCGACTCAAGCGCAGCCTCCACTGTGGGCAGAAGCAGAGCGCGAGTACGGAAAGGCGTGCTGTTTTGACACAGCGGGGAAAAGCTATGGGCTCCTGCAGGAGGGCGACCAGTTCCTAGCTATGCTACTCACCGGTCCCCGATGCAAGCAGACCCAGGCTTCTCCGCGTCAGTTTCAGTCGCTGGCAGGTTCAGAAGAGCAGGGGACGTCTCGTCGTCGTGTTGAGTCTGCAGCAGCAGAGTTGAGTAAAAGACGTCCCAAACGAAGGAACCCGCACAGTTTGTTACCACAGCAGGGCAACGGAGCGGCCGTGTGCATCTGAGCCAAATGTACACTACTCACTTCAGACCTGGGAACGCCAAGTGTACGAAGCGTGTGAGAGTGACAAGGACTCGAAATACTACACAACCTGGCGGCGGTTACAGAGCAAGACTCCTGTGTAGGCTGGTCAGTCTGCTGGATGGCCCAGAGACGCTTCCGAAGGCTTACTAGCAGGAGATGGTGAAGATGCCGAGAATAGCTGTCCCTGCTATTCCAAGGGTCGAAGTACCAGTACAGGCCTTCTGGTTCGATCAAAGGTGAAAAGGTTTCACAAGGCGACAGCAGTGCAGAGGAGCAGTCCTTCAGCGGGTCACCAGCGATTCCTCGGTTCAGCCTCTTGGTTGCAGGATACTTGGCTCCTGTATTCCTTCGTTCGTGAGAACTCAGGAGATTGACCTGGTAGTGGTGTTTCCAGCCCCCTCTTATCCACGGTTCCCTTCGTGCCAAAACGGAGGGGACCCAATGGGAGATCCGCTCATCAACACTCACACCATACGTGGACCTATCACGGACCACGGTGGTCCCAGGCATTCACACCACCCTAGACTCTCTGGCACCCAGGATGTGTATTGGGACAAGACATCCCAGCCCAAATGCTGGAGGCACACACCAGGCACGTAGAAGCCCGCGAAAGCATCCGTGTTTCGCGGGAAAGTACATGCCCAAATAAGGAAGGCCCCGGGCCGGCTCGACCTGGGGAAGGTGAAGGGAGCAAGACGGTCAGCGGACAGGACAAAGGAGCCTCGTGGTCTGGCCATATTGGGAGCCAGGCCACCATTTTGGGTTAAGCGCGAGAAACGCGCTTAAAACGCCAAAAGGAGCTCTAAACACAAGAAACGATTGCTGCCACCATTCCCGTCCGTGAATCACTTGCACCGATCAGTTACAATCCTAAAAGAGTATCTAGGGCCTGTAGAAGGCTAGAGACCCAAGAGAGCAGTAACTTAGCTTACAGTGCCCTCTTGTGTCATGTTGCACAAAAGCCGCAACATGATAAAAGAAACTACGGAAAACAGCGTTTCCCGGTACTGACTGTCTTAAGGGCATGTCAGTTTCCCCGTAAGAAAGGAGCGAAAGCCCAGAGGAGTGCGGCAGAAGGCTGCACTTCTCTGGCAAAGTCGAGAACAAGGTGAAAAACAACAGCAAAAAGTTTAGGGGTTGCCACATGGAAGGAAAATTACCTACAATTACGAAATCTTTCCTAACAGATGGGATTTCCAGCACTTTAAAGATGGCAAAAACTTCTCTGGTCCCTGATTTTGCCTTTGCTCTCTTTGTGTTAAAGGAGGCAGCTTTAGCCCTAGTTATAGCAGTTTTATATTCTTTAGAGATAGCCTTGAACGCTGCCTTTGAGGCGTCATTAGGGTTCACTTTCCAGGATGAAAGTGCTGCTCGTTTCTTAAAGCGTAGTTCCAGATGCCCCAGGGAGAACCAGGCATTAGAGTGTTTAGCTCTCTTAGCTTTCCTCAAGGTGAGTGGGGCTATGGCCTCAACAGCTTGTGTGATGGCTAGTTTAAATGCACTGGCGAGGGCTTCAGGGTCATAGGAGAAGGGGGGCAAGAGGGCAGGCACCAACAGGTGGGGTGAGATATTCTCCTTGGTAAGCTGACGGGCACTCCTGGATAGTGATGCAGGAAGCGGGATGATAGTCTTAGTGGATCCTCTAGATGTATTAAGGTCAAATTGAATGTAGTGGTGGTCAGACCAAGGAATTGCGGTAATTTCATGGTTCCTATGTATGCCCTTGGTGGATCCCAAATGTCCTTTGGTCTGCTTCTAGGGGTTAACGATGCTGCATTGCCCATTGCTGTGGCTATCAAGGATCAAGCTATTAAAGATGCCATACTCAACAACCTTTTCGTGCTGTGGTTCTCTACCTGAAAGATTGCTAATAAGCAAGCCAGAGGCACGTCCGTAATTTGCACAGATAACATCGTACCTATGGCTCCAATGACCCGCGTCCAAAATATTTCTACTGCATACATGCCACTTTCCACTAACTATCTGAGGTCGCAACTCCAAAAACCCTATCTCACTATAACCTGGCTGTGTCTCTCTTATCACTCTTCAATATTTTTAGCATTCTGTATATTGAGGATACCAGTTTTGTAACCCTCAGAGGTTCAAATACCCATTGCACTATAGTGAACCACGTGGGATCTGCTGGTATACAGAGCCAAACTGTCTGCATTGCAGTCTTCAATCTGTAGTAGAAGAGCATAGTAATCGCATTGCATTTGGCCTTTCCATTACCTGCTCCCAAGAGAACAGTCTGCCCTCCTCAAATAAGTGAATTCGAAATAGCTTCTCATACGTCATCTCCAACCCACGGACTCCATATATAGAGATCTTCGGGCGTAGAACTTCCTCTCCTATAACTCTCGCCACCTAGTCCAAGGCTGCACATATGTTGTCTACTGGCTGTATTTCCTTGCTCTTGCTTCTCCGTTTTCCCCATATCACTCATTTCAACTCATCGTGATAGGACATTACCCTCTCAAGCCCTACATGTGCCAATTCTGGGTTGAGGACCACCACCAGTATATTGCACTTGGGCCACCAAATAGTACAAGTAGATGTCTGGGTAGTCCAATCTCCCCTCTCGTATGGCTTAGTTAAAATATATGCAATCCTTGCCTGCCCCGGCAAACTTAATCATCAGCAGCCTAACCCTTGTCCAAAATGTAGCAGGAGGCGTTATGGGCACATTATTAAAAATGTATAGAAGTTTGGGAACCAACACCATTCTTGCCAGCGAGAGCCAAGCTACCTGCGAAATAGGAAGATGAATCCAAGTATCAACGTTAATGAATCCTCACTAAAACCCTACCTAAAGTCTCCTCGCAGGTGGATAGGGAAAGGGAGATGCTTCCTGATCCTAACCCTGGGGGCGGTGTTAGCTGGGAGGATCACGTGGGAGGAGAAGGGCCCCAGGGAAATCCAAGGACTTTGTGGTTTGAGACACGTATTTATCTGCCTCAGGCAGGGGAATAGCTGTAATGCTGGAATATGTAATGGCTTGCTGTCAGAGAGAGTTTTTAATTTCCCAAGATGACTGTCGGAATATAGACGAAGTTAAACATAAGCAGTCATGTTCTGAAAGTCAGAAAAACTCTCTTAGAATCACTGACATTTATAAACATAAAAGCCCCTATGCGTCCCAGAGAAATAACGACGATTCTTTGAATGTTGCCAATTTAATTCCTGAAAAACCATGCTCTTCTGTAAAGTCGAATAACACTTGGAATCCTTATAGTACTTTTGGGAATAGATATAAGATGAAAAGCGAACGTGATAAGTGTAACGCTCACCTGGTATCGACAGGGACATCACTCAGCCTGTTCTGACCTCTTACGACCTCAAACCCTTCCCTGGAGGCTATTCGACTGGAGACTGGGCCTGAAACACAGGATTGGTAGAGTTTAACTCCCTATTGTCTCTGTGTGCTTGAACTGAACTCCTTCTTCCCCAGGGTCCAACCCTTCCCTTTGATCCACAGCTCACCTTGTTTTCTTGGATAGTGTGCTCTCCGTCCCGCTTTCAGCGCAGGGGCACGTTGATTGATGCAGACTCGTTGCTGCCTAGTAACTTCACTGGCAAGAGTCCGACAGGTAAGTATAATGAGTCTTTTGAACAGTTCTCTAACTTCGTTCCTTTCCTTCCTTAGATGATGGCTGGCGTCCGGAGATGCCGGCGTGCTGCTGAGATGAGTAGCGCTGAAGGTGAGTGAGAGCGCGATGCGCGATGCACCCCTTTCGTAATTGCATTGAACAGAGTTCTTTTTCTGTGTCTTTTAGGTGCCGCAACGTTTTCAGCGTGGATGCTGGTTATGAAGAACAAATGCGGTGGTATGCGGTGTCTCTAGATGTTTCCATGCTAACCTGGATTGTCTTTTCCCTCTTGCAGACGGATGAGAAGTTACAGAGACAGAGTTCCCCCATAGCGGATGGGATTCAGGTTAAGCATTTGAAGCTCGTTCAGTATTTAAAAGTAAGCGAAGATTTGCAGAATTCTTACTAATGCCTTTTTTCTGTTCTTTTCCCTTTTCCTTAGGAAGCAGCGTGCTGGGATGGGAGTGACACCGCCGAAGATGCCTGCAGAACAGAAGGAGCGATGACTGATGGGCAGAAGCGCCGCAAGATAAGGCTGTTCCTAACGGTGTTCTTGTTCTTGCAGGAGCGGAGCGCAAAAGAAAGATGCAGGTCTACTGTAGACCGATCCGAACACAGTGAGTGTCACGCTGCAGGTGCAGAAAACGCAAAGCATGTTTCTCAACCTGGGTGTGGCTTAAATAGTCTCTGGGTATCCCAGGTGCCTCTGGGCTGAACCACACCCAAAAGACTAGACCGCAAATGCAGTTCTGGGAACCGAAATATGTGGGGGCATCCATCTTGTCCCCATCAATGCACTACAAGTCCAATCCCCAATGCTATCCTATGGGAATGAGTGAGTCTGGTGCCACAAGCGCCAAGTCTGACTCCAAGTGGGTCTTTGGATGGATGGAGAGGCCCTTGAGGGCCATGTAGGTGATCGTGGCCTGGCTCCAGCCTGACATCTTGGAGGGGTGGTGACATGAGGGGCAGGAATCATGACAATAAGGTTAATTTCACAATGAAAGCTGACTTATTTATTAGGGACTACAAGTCCCATAAATCCCTAAGTACTGGGACGAGGAGGAAGATGCGGGGGCACAGGAATGCAGGTCGCAGTCAGTTAGGAATAATGACCCACACCTGAGGAGGACTGGGAGGCATAAAAAGCCCCCTCAGGTGCAGACCATATGAATTAGCAGTAGATGGTGGGGTAGTTTTCCTACCTCCATGTGGCAGCAGCAGAAGTAGAGGTCGTGTGGGAGCAGAGACGTCAGGACCATGGTGGCGTGCGAGGTTGATGTCGGTCCTGAGAGGGCCCTGATTGCTCCAGACAGTAACTGCATAGCTGACGCAGAGGAAAGCGTCGGAAGAGACCACTCTCCCTCTGAGGAACGCTGCTGCAGAGATAACACAGTGGAAAGCGCACCTTTTGAAAGCTTTCCCCAGTGTTTGGCAAGTACTGGTGGCAGGTGAGCACTGTTGTGTTGTTTGGGCTAAGAGAGACCTGCTGACGGATGACATGAGCCGCGGAAAGCCGGTGAGAAGAGGTTTTAGACTGCTTGGGAAAGGTGAAGCAGAGGATCTGGAGGCAGCGAAGTGAACGGATAGACATGCCAGAGCCAGAGAGTTCACTGGTAGATAGTTACGCCGGAGCGCTCCGTATCTGCCCGCTGGCCAAGTCCAGGGGCCTCAACACTAGTAAAGTAGTAAGCGGAGTAAAACAAGTGGAAAGAACCCTTTTGAATACGAAACTAGTAAAACACAATTTAATTACTATGTTAACAATCAAGCTGATTTAAAAGGACACAGATGGCAACAAAAGAAATGGCTTGTTAAATCCGAAGTGGGTGATTGTGATACTGTGGGGCATATAAAGAGCCAGAAACTAAAAAGGGCAGTATCTTTACGAGAAAAGAAAAACACTCATTGCCAAAACCAAAAGAGAAATATATCAAAGCAATTAAGAAAGAACTATAATTGCCAAAGCCAAATGATGACAGTTGGTGTTTTCACTGTTGAGAACAATTATTGGCCATATGAAAAGGAGGTCCGAAGAGAGAAGGACTCTTAACCCCACATTGCCAAAGCCAAAGAAGTGTGAAGTTGAAACAAAACCTTTATCAGTAGTTGGTTACTGGAAAAGGGAAGAAACAAGAGTGTCAAGAAGGCTGCCCTTCTGAGGGAAGAGGTTCAGAGGCAGTTGACCATAACCTGCAGAGAATGTGGCAACCACACATGTATAACAAATAGCATCAGTGTGGTTCTTGTTTCCCTTGAAGTGGTTATGATGTTTGAAGTTGTGGAGCAAAAAGACATTGTTAATTTGTTTTGTTTGAGTTCAAATGTTACCACTGAAGTACTGACAAGTAGTAGTTGACTCTGGCCTGGCAGGTGAGTACACCAAGTTAGAGATTTTTGTAGGTTGGATCGGTTCTGGCAGGAGCGTATACCAGAGCAGAGAACTTTGTATCGATAAGCTTGGCAGACGATTGGGCCAGGTGGAAGCCTTTGAAGTACTCTGGTATGGTAAAATGTCTTGTAGAAGAAGTTAAATAACTACTTAAGTATCATGTTGATTGGTGCAGATTCATCCTGACAAATTAATGACATTGAAGCAAGTATTATGTGAACTGCTACTGTAAGTCTTTAATTTGGTCAAACAAATGGTTTTGTGAACTGGTGCAGACATATCCTGACAGACCTTTTTGTTGAAACCAATGAAGTAAGGAAATATTCTGAGTTGCTGAACAGAAGTTATTTCAAGAACTTGGTGTTATTGATATTGATATTTTCTTTCTATCGCGCTCGTACACAAGTGTTTCAGAGCGCGACAAGGCAAGGGAGGGGAACAGGGGAGAACAAAACAACGACCTTACTAGGCCCAGTGACATTGAGAACGCGCAAGTGTATGAGAGAGGGGGAGGGGAAAAGTGCATGGAAGGGGGATGTCACGCCCCCATCCATGCTCCCCGGTGACAAACCCCGAAACCCGACCCCCACCACCACGAAAACACGGCAGGCACAGAAAGCACACCAGGTCCCCACACGTGTCAGGACATGCTCTCACCTGCAGGCCTGCCGGCAAGGGGTTGGCCAGGAACGTCAACGCCTGCTTCTGCCTCATTTCCCGTTTCGGCGTTGGCAGTTGCCGTGGAGACGCGCCACAGGCGTCCTGCAACGTCTCCGTTTCCGACTCCTGGGGAGCCCTTCTCAGCACGTTCGATCACGTGATCGCGTCATGGTCACGTGATCGCGGTTCAGCGTTCGAAAGTGACACGCTGACTGCCATTCAGCGCTTCACAGCTGATTCCTGTTTGGCGTTTCTACGGACTACGGACTGACCTTGCTACCTCGACCTCGGATTGAATTTTAGATACTGATTTGGTTCTTCCCCTCATTGTACTTTTGCCTGGAACTTGCTACCTCCTGGATACGACCTCGGCTCCTCTCTCGGATTCGTTTGGATTTCCTTTTTTGGTACCTTTGCTGGAACTTGCTTTCTCCGGACACGACCTCGGTTTTCCCATCGGACTGTTGTTGGATTTCCCCTTTGTTACAGCTTTTGACTTTGTTCTTTGGATCACGTACTATTCAGGCCTCCTCTACCTGAGTGGCTCATAGTTTCAAGTTTCCTGCATCAGGTGGTGACTACTCCTTCTCAAGTGCCTTGCCAGGCTGCCATCCTGTCGTCAACCTCTGCCGGCTGCCTCAGACAACATTCCCTACACCAACATTGGGTTCCGACCAACTACTCAGGGTAAGCCCCCTTGTAGATTCATTATGTATTCGGGTCTGGGTTTGTGTTTTTTATCTAACCCACTTGTTTGCCTTACAGTGGTCGGGGGGGCATCTTCCGGCATTCCTGGTTCCGGCTGACGACATTCACCACTGTGGGATGTATTTACCCATGCATCCGAGCCCTACCTCAAAACTGTGCAGTACTGACATGGAAAACATCATGATGGCCAGAGCTTCCCAGAAAATGCACAGGGAAATGCATGAAGAATAGGCTGCCACTCATTTTTGCCGATGTTATGGGCACAGAAGGAAACTGCCTAAAACCACCATTGGACTACCCGCACAGTAGTCTGAAAGCATTGGGAATGGCAATGCTGATTGCCAAATGCAACTTAGAATTGTGGGGAATTCATTTGTTAAATCCCAAAAATGGGTGCAGTACCAGTACTCACCACTATCCAAAAGCCGGCAATTTAAAACAACACCAGATTTTACTTTTTTTGTGTAAAAATGAATGAACCCAAAGCAGGCCAAAGAAAGACTTACTGAGAGGTGGATACAACGTAAAGTGATATTCTGAAGTGACTTGAAGGTTTATAACAAGACTGGCTTCGCTGTGGATTTCAGCAGTTTAAGTAAATTTGGACTGAAAGACACTACAAATCTAAATGTTTAAATTGACTGAGTGACCTACTTTTGAGTGTCACATAGGTTGCAATTGTTTAAATGTCATAGTTTTAAACTTAGAATCAGCCTTCTAGCTGCATATGTGAAAATGTTTAGTTTTATTTGAATGCAGGAACTGGGGAACAAAAAGTGACATTTTATCTGAAACCTGGCTTAAGGAACTGAATTCTGCCTGGCAACTACCCCCATCAGGAGTGAAACTTGAGTCACAGCTGTGTTCCCAGGCCTAGCTGCCCTTTTGCTGCTCACACTAAGGATATGTCATCTATCTGATAATTGAATTACCTGTGCTCTGCCGGAGAGTGAACAAAGCCCTCTTCACTCAGGCAAAGGTTTTATTACGCAGTCGTAAAATGTAGCTTCCTCTTGGCAGGAGCTGGGAGGGGCACTGCCTGTGAGAGCAAGCTGGCTTGGCAGAACTGGATTAACCAGTATTTCTACCTTGTGCTGAGAGAAAACCACACCCCTTTGTAGCCAGAATATTGTTTAGAAAAAGATTAATAACTCATGGTGCGGACATGTGAACATTTTATAAATGATACCATAATTCTTGTGATTTTTCTGCCCACAGTTTAAGAGGTTTTTAGAACCGGTGGTATGTTCAGGGGGGTGTCAGCGGAAAAGTGGGGATAACTCTAAATGTATGCATGTTAAAAATCTGAAACTTCATCAGTTAATGTCCGTACTCCCTGCGCACATGTATGTAAAGTTGGGTCAATGTCAGAAATTGCAAAATCAGTTAAAAAGTGAAATATGTGCCATTTCTGAATGCAAGCTCCCAGGAAGAGCAGAGTTTGAACAGGGGATACCTCCTGTAATGCATGATGGGTGCATATGATTTTAAAACAATATGTACATCTGCAAATATGTATTTGTTTCAAATCTAGATTTGTGTGTAAGTTGACAGGAGGAGTGGACTTTCTGCAGGCTGTAAAATGACATCACTCTGACTCACAGTTCATTCCCCAATCAAATGATAAATGGAAGTTTGACCAATTAGAAGCTGAGAGAGAGGTAGGGTCAGTGATGCTAGAACACACCCACATTCTAAACACATAAAAGCAGACAGACAGGACAGATAGGTACCTTCAAAATCCATCTGCCGCTGGAAGCTCTGCCGGAAAAATCCATACTTTACCTCCATCAAACCTCCAGAGAGCCAAACTAGAGACTTCAATCTATCCAGAACTAAGAGACCAGACCAGAGAGAAAGCAGTGCTGTACCCAGAGAGACCCAGACCAGCAGAGAGAGCTGACCCAGATCACTGTGAAGTGCAGAGGCCAGACCAGACCAGACCAGAGTCCAGTTTAAAACCCTGACCAGATCCGTGACGAGGCCCATTTAATTCAAGAATATCGTGTGAGTACATAGTAAAACTGTGTAGAACCCATCTCTTAGTTAAAATAATATAATTCAATCCATTTTTAACCTAAGTAGAACTGCAGCTTAGCAATTGTGTTATCCTGCCATCATTTTTAAAGCTGAAAAAGTGTGCGTTTAAAATTTCAAATCTGAAAAACGACCTTCACAAAATCGCTCATATCTCCGCAACCGTTTGTGCTAGAGACTTGCAATAACTTTTATTTGAAAGCTTAGAATCTTAGCTTTGAATCGCACCTAGAACCGCATTCCTACCCCTTATAGTTTTACCGCAATCGCGGAACACGCATCCGCGAATTTTGCCGCGATTTGCAAATTTCTTCACATGTAAAAACTGCTGCTGCTTGCCTTCCATTTGCCAGAAATTCGTTTAACCTGCTAACTATCCCTGCCCCATTGCTAGTGTGAGCCTGGACTAATATTAACTAGATACCACTCACCCTGAACCTCTGAAAGGGAATTAAAAAGCATTTCCAGCATATTTCTCATCCATTGCTAGCACATATCAAAGCATTTGGGCCTGTGTTTTCAAAACTCCTATCTGTGTTTTAAACTTCTGTTGTCTAAGCTTGGGGGGGATTGAACTGATTACATTGATTGCATTTCTGAGAACTGCGTGCTTTCCTCCCATTCCCTTGCATTGCATAAAGAGGGGGGGAGTGAATAGCCAGAGAAAAGTGATTACATTGTTTTGTTGAAATCATATTGAGTATTTTCTATACTGCATTTCATTCATTCAACCTTGCATTTCCTTGAACCCTATAAAGCATTTTCTACCATATTATACTTCTGTACCTATTTACCAGTGTGCTACCTTATCCATTTCTTCTCAACTCCTTAGTAATTATAAAGAAGTGTGCTAGTGCCAGATTCTCCGTTGTTAATCTTTATCATATCAGATTAAGTGTGCTAGTCAATTATTAATTTATTATAAAGTGTGATATATATATATATTTTAATTTATCAAATAAACCTTTTAAACTTGCAAAACAGAACTACTTCTTGGCTCAGTGGGGTCAGGGGGATTCCATGAGAGGGGTGTTATATAGGGGTAGTCATCCAGAACGCATGAACTGGACCTAAAGATATATCAATAAGGGTTTTCATTCAGTATTCTAGACTAGGCGTTAACTTAGCTGTAGTGCTGAATTGAATCCTCTTACACCACCTGTGGCTTCAAGGATCGCTCGGGCAGTAACTTATTGTTTGCTCGAGTGGTACTTGGGGACGGAGGTATCATCGTCTACACGACCATCAAGTCTTGACAGACTGTGAAGCCATTTTGGTCGTCCAGACGATGGAAACCACTGCCGGGGATCCCGTGGCCCCTTTAATGCAAGCTGTTGCATCCCTTAGAACCGAAGTAGCGGCTGCTACCACCGCGATACATCATCGCTTAGACAATATCCAAAGCACCTGCAACCTGTTACCGGCTGATGCTGAATTTGGTGACCAGGTACCCCCAACCCCGGGTCCTTCCGTACCTCCCACACCACCGGCTCCTGTGGTATTGCCTTCCCAGTTTCCTTTGGCACCACCTGAGAAGTTCCAGGGAGACCCCAGAAAATATCACACATTTATCAATCAGTGTAAGCTACATTTCCTTTGTCGACCATTGGTGTTCCATGACACCACCACAAAAGCCGCCTTCCTACTCTCCCACCTGGCCAGTGTTGCTGCTACTTGGGCTAATCCCTTTCTTGAGAACGATCACCCGGCCCTTTATGATTTTGATCTCCTGGTAAGCGAGTTGGCCAAGGTATTTGACACCAGGTATAAAGCTCAGTCCCGAGATCTAGAGTTACTGGAATTATCCCAAGATAGATAGACCTTAATAGAGTACATCACACGGTTCAACCAATTGTCAGCCGAGACTTCATGGTCTGAAAACAAGAAAGCTGTGGTGTTCTACAAGGGTCTGTGTAACACTATGAAGGATGCTCTTTCCGTCGTCCCTTCCCTTCCAGATGCATATTCTGACCTAGTAGATCTAGCCCTCCAAGTAGACGCTAGGAAGTCCGTTTGTCGGGCCGAGTCCGGTTTTTTAGCAAAACCATTGCCCTCTTCACCAGGTGGCGCAGGTGAACCCATGCAAATAGGGGGTCTATGAAGTCCCATCACCCAGACCGAAAGAGAACGTCGGATGCATGCTTCTATTTTGGCCTCAATGGTCATTTTGTCAAAGAGTGTCCACGGCGTCCGAAGAATAAGACTTCAGGTTTTCAGAAAGCTCGTCCTTGAGGACAGGGGACAAGACAAGCCCGGTTCACAACCCGGGGTTCCTTCCTTCGGCCCAGTAATACCGGTAGTCATTAAGGCAGTGCTTTACCCTGCTAGAGAATGTTCACACACAGTCCATATTGTCATTGATTCAGGGGCTACCGGTTGCTTCATTGATATTTCTTTGGCCAAAGCAATGAACCTTCCACTGGTGACCAAGACACATCCCGAGCCTGTCCAGACTGTGGACGGGTCCTCTCTCATTTCCGGTCCGATCAAACAACAGACCGCTCAGATGGACGTGATCATCCAGGGTAATCATAAAGAACAGCTGTCCTTCGACCTGATATCAACACTGCAGTTTGGAATAATCTTTGGCCTTCCCTGGTTGAAAAGACATAACCCACTCATCGATTGGGGTACGGGTCAGGTGTCCTTTGAGTCAGAAGTTTGCCAACACTTTCGTTTATTGGAAGACGAAAACATTAACAACCCGGCAAGGGCACTTGGGGGGGGGGCTACACTTGGTCCCTGTAGTGGAGGGTGGTCCTCCCGAAATAACGCATACGGTTGGAGCCACTATGTCGGGAGTACCCCCAGAGTACCATGATTTTCATTCAGTTTTTGATAAAGCATCTGCCGAGGTGCTGCCCCCTCACAGGCCATATGACTGTCCCATTGATTTGATCGACGGGGCATCGCTTCCCAAGGGACGCATTTACTCATTATCACCATCAGAAGAAACGGCCCTGAAGGAATACATTCACCACGCTCTACACTTAGGTCATATCAGACCTTCTTCTTCACCCGTGGCCAGTCCAATTTTCTTTGCCCCGAAAAAGGAGGGAGATCTCCGCCCTTGTGTTGGTTACAGGCGTCTGAATGCTATCACCATAAAAAACCGCTACCCTGCTAGACAAACTGACCAATGCTTCAACTTATACTAAGTTGGACCTCCGGGGAGCATACAATCTAGTTCGTATGCGCGCTGGCGACGAATGGAAAACAGCTTTCTGCTCTCGCCAGAGGTTACATGAGTACATGGTGATGCCTTTTGGCCTCTGCAATGCCCCAGCCACCTTCCAACGATTTGTAAATGATATATTCAGTGATATTCTGGACGTTTATGTCATAGTGTATCTGGACGACATATTGATATTCTCCCAAACACTTGCTGAACACGTCCTTCACATCAGAGAAGTTCTCACCAGACTCAGAAAGAACTCGTTATATGCTAAACCCGAAAAATGTCTGTTTCACACAGCCGAAGTCGAGTTCTTGGGTTTCCACATCTCACCTGGGGGGCTAATAATGAATCTTCCAAAGTCCAAACCATCACAAATTGGCCGGTCCCTGTCACATTGAAGCAACTGCAATCCTTTTTAGGGCTTGCTAATTTTTACAGAAGATTCATCGCAAACTTCTCCTCCATTGTGGCCCCCTTAACCGCATTGACCAGTCCCGCAGCATTGTTTGATTGGACCTCTACACATCAAGCAGCTTTCGACACCCTCAAAACCTCGTTCACCACAGCTCCAGTCCTGCAACATCTGGATCCGGAGCTCCCATATGTCGTTGAAGTGGATGCTTCTTCGTTTGCGTTAGGTGCCGTCTTGTCCCAATCATGTCCCACCACGGGGGCACTACACCCGGTGGCTTACCATTCCAGGAAATTCATACCGACCGAAACACACTATACGGTCACTGAAAAGAAACTTCTAGCTATCAGAGACGTGTTTCTAGTCTGGAGACACCATCTTCTGGGGGCAAAACACCAGACTACAGTCTACACGGACCACAAAAACCTACAGGACCTAGCATCACTGAAGTGTGTCAATAGTAGACAGGTCCGTTGGCACCTATTTTTTGCCGCCTACGACTTTCTTGTCAAGCATAGACCTGGGATGATCCATGATAAAGCTGACGCCCTGTCCCGTTCACCTGGGGGGGTTCCTCTTACATCATATCCTGAAACGCTCTTGGGTAAAGGCCATGTTGTGTGTGCTTGCACTCCACCGCCTCCTATGTTAACGGCTATACGCCAATGGGTTACACATCTTCCCCAGGTATTGACTGATTGGGATCCCGTCATGCAGGATGGGTTACCCTTTGTTCAAGGAAAAATGTTCCTGCCCACCAGTGACACTCGCAACCAAGCTTTAGAATGGTCCCACAATGCTCTTATCAATGGCCAGCCAGGTCAGCGACGTACCCTAGAATTGTTAAAACGCTGGTGCGGGTGGCCATCGATGCGGCGAGACGTTGAGACGTATGTTAACACCTGCTCCACATGCGCACAATGCAAGACTCGGAGGGGCCGTCCACTGGGACTACTACAACCGTTACCCATACCCCCGAAACCCTGGCATACAGTGTCAATGGCTCTAATAACAGACTTACCTCGTATACAAGGCTACGATACGATTTGGGTAGTGGTAGACTCGTATACGAAAATGGCCCGTTTTGTACCATGCAAAGGCATTCCTACTGCTCCCTCATTGGCTAGGATGTTCTTTAAATCTGTTTTTTGTCTGTTCGGTTTGCCATGTGTCATTGTGTCAGACCGGGGGTCTCAGTTCATGTCACGTTTCTGGGTAGCCCTTACCAAACTACTAGGCATAGATGCCCGTTTCTGTTCGGCCTACCATCCAGAGAGCGATGGTCAGACCGAAAGAGTAAACCAGGCCTTGGAACAGTACTTACGTTGTTTGGCTTTGCAATTCCAATATACCTGGCTTGATTCACTGCATTTAGCGGAATTTGCTTATAACCATGCCTTGCATTCGTCCACTGGTTTTTCTCCATTTTACTCGCTCTATGGCCAACATCCACGTACCCTGCCCTTTCCTGATTCTGACCTTACCAGTGCCCCTGCAGTACGTACCGGTACCCCTGCGGCAAACGATTGTGTCCGAGATCTCGCATCCGTACATGCCCAAACCCTTGTCCATCTCCAGGAGGCCCAGGTGTCGATGAGGACTGCCGCTAATAAAAGAAGGAAATATGCCCCAGCATATAAACAGGGTGATCGGGTATGGTTGTCTACACATCATCTACATATACCTGGTTGTCGTAAACTGCTGCCCCGCTTTGTCGGCCCATATAGAGTCTCCAAGGTCCTGAATCCGGTGGCCTATCGCCTCAATGTCCCCGCTTCATGGAGGCTGCACCCTGTTTTCCATACATCTCTCCTCAAGCCTTGTCCTGATACCACACGCATTGTTTCCACTCCCGGTCCTGTCTCTGTGGTTTCCCAAGAGGAATACGAGGTTAGCGCTGTACTGGGTTCCCGGGTTGTTAGGGGGCAATTGCAATATCTGGTGGACTGGCTGGGTTATGGTCCTGAGGAACGGTCCTGGGTTCCATCTTCTGATGTTCATGCTCCGTTATTGGTAGCTCAGTTCCACAGGGAACACCCTTCTAGCCCACGGGGTCGTGGGCCCTTGAGGGGGGGCTCTGTCACGCCCCCATCCACGCTCCCCTCTGACAAACCCTGAAACCCGACCCCCACCACCACGAAAACACGGCAGGCACAGAAAGCACACCAGGTCCCCACACGTGTCAGGACACGCTCTCACCTGCAGGCCTGCCGGCAAGGGGTTGGCCAGGAACGTCAACGCCGACTTCTGCCTCATTTCCCGTTTCGGCGTTGGCAGTTGCCGTGGAGACGCGCCACAGGCGTCCTGCAACATCTCCGTTTCCGATGCCTGGGGAGCCCTTCTCAGCACGTTCGATCACGTGACGGGTGACGGTGTCACGGTCACGTGATCGCGGTTCAGCATTCAAAAGCGACGCGCTGACTGCCATTCAGCGCTTCACAGCTGATTCCTGTTTGGCGTTTCTACGGATTACGGACTAACCTTGCTACCTCGACCTCGGATTGAATTTTGGATACTGATTTGGCTCTTCCCCTCATTGTACTTTTGCCTGGAACTTGCTACCTCCTGGATACGACCTCGGCTCCTCTCTCGGATTCGTTTGGATTTCCTTTTTTGGTACCTTTGCTGGAACTTGCTTTCTCCGGACACAACCTCGGTTTTCCCATCGGACTGTTGTTGGATTTCCCCTTTGTTACAGCTTTTGACTTTGTTCTTTGGATCACGTACTATTCAGGTCTCCTCTACCTGAGTGGCTCATAGTTTCAAGTTTCCTGCATCAGGTGGTGACTACTCCTTCTCAAGTGCCTTGCCAGGCTGCCATCCTGTCGTCAACCTCTGCCGGCTGCCTCAGACAACATTCCCTACACCAACATTGGGTTCCGACCAACTACTCAGGGTAAGCCCCCTTGTAGATTCATTAAGTATTCGGGTCTGGGTTTGTGTTTTTTATCTAACCCACTTGTTTGCCTTACAGTGGTCGGGGGGGCATCTTCCGGCATTCCTGGTTGCGGCTGACGAGATTCACCACCTGTGGCTTCAAGGATCGCTCGGGCAGTAACTTATTGTTTGCTCGAGTGGTACTTGGGGACGGAGGTATCATCGTCTACACGACCATCAAGTATTGACAGGGGAGAAGTGGAAAGTGTGGAGCAAAGGAAAAACACAGAAATAATAATAAACAAATAAATAATAAAGGCAACAAACAGTGGTAGTGCTGCCAGCAATTGGCAAGTACTGGGTTTAAGGCAGCAGACAGGGTAGGTCTGATAAGTTCAGGAAGAAAAAAGGGGGTGGGCTGTATTGGTACAGATACAGACCCCAGTTCAAGGGGTGGCCAGGAGGCAGTGCTTGAGGGTGGCAGGGAGAGCAGGTACCTGGGCCCGGAGGACAGAGGGTGGCCAGGTGCAAGTTGCCAAGAAAGAACAGATCAGCAGAGGAGAGGGGGAGCGAAGGCAGAAGCAAAGAGGAAGGTCTTGTGGTGCTTCCGGAACCGGAAATGGTTCTCCTCAAGTTTTAGAGTGGCAGGGAGGCTGTTCCAGAGGGAGGCCCCAGCCGAAGACAGAGATCTACCCCCAGCTCCTTTCTTTGAAAGACGACTGACCCTGAGGGAGTTAGCGTTAGCAGAGCGAAGAGCTCGAGAGGGGAGGTATTTGCAGAGGGATAGCTGAAGTTATTTTGGACCCAGGCCCCAGAAAGCCTTGTGGACAATGCATAGGGTTTTGAATTTAATCCTTGCATCCACTGGGAGCCAATGGAGAGATTTCAGAGCTGGAGTGATACGATCCCAGGGCTTGAGGCCAATGACAAGTCTCTCAGTCCTGTTTTGGATTAGTTGCAGAGGGCAGAGAGTAGAGGCAGGTAGATTTAGAAAGAGGCTGTTACAATAGTCCAACCTAGAGAGAACCAGAGTTTGGGAGACCATGAACTTCTGGGGGAAGGAGAGGAAATGCAGGGTACCTTTGAGGAGGTGCAGTAGGAAGTTTGACTTTTTGGAGACATCAGAGATGTGGGCGGAGAAGGAAAGTGTGGGGTCAAAGATGACCCTGAGGTTATCAAATTGGAACTGTGTGTTCTTAAAGTTGGAACTCAAGAGAACAGTACTATACAGGATTTCCTAAACCTTTTTGTAACTGTTGAACAAAATTGAATGTAACTGTTATATTTGTTGTTGTTGAACTGCCATATATATGCCCTGTTAAACTGTGTATGATTGTCAGGGACAGAATCCTTTTGTTTGAATGTTTCCTTTATCCTCGTCAGGGTAGGCATTTATCGAAACTTTTGAGTTAATAAAATGGCATCTTTTGAAAAAGCTTCACAAAGTTGTCCGCCTCACCTTTCTGACCCCTACACAGCCCCACTTTCCAGTTGTTTGAGCCCTTTCACATAGTTTTGCATGTATAAGGTGGCTAAAACAGTAGTTACTGTTATACCAGGTATCTGATACCTAATGGGCACCACTTAAACGCTGTCCCTATGTATTCCTGCACAACCCCAGATGTCAAGGGTAACATTTCAGACCTATTCCAGTTCATTTTTAACCCGGAGAGTGAACCAAATACCTACACATCCTGCACTATGGGTTGCAAGTTACTCCTGGGATCCTTCACATACAACAGCAAATCGGCAGCATAGAGGGAGGTGATACTTAATGGTGAATATATTTTCACCCCTATGTGCCTACGATACTCCCTGATGAAACAGGCCAAGGGCTCTATAGACAACGTGAAAAGAAGGGGCAAACCAATGATGGCATATGTAGTTGTAACCGATTCGCCAATAGGCGGGTAAATGTATATATTTTTTAAGAATTTTATTTAAATCTGGATGCAGCAGTTTACAGTTATCGCATTTGTGCCGTGACAATGATATTACTTTTAACCTGATAGTTTCCCCTCATCCTCCCACCCCTTATACAGTCGATCTGGCGACTTTGTCCCTTTTTCTCTGAGTCCTTCCCTTCTTGCGGTCCCTTCCAACTGCTCCTAGGGCCGTAGGGTGAGTCTCGCCTGTCGTGGCTGGAAGGTCAGGGCTGGGAAGGCTCTGTCATATTCCAGGACTGGGTTCCAGCAGTCAGTGAAGCGGGGTAATGTCCCATCTTTGGCTGCCGTCACTTTTTCCGCCACCAATTGTCCCAGACTTTAGCCGACCACAGGGGAAGAAGGGGCCTTCCTCGGATTTCCATCTGCGAGCGAGTGAGATATTGGCCGCTAGTAACAGCTGGGTAATCAATTTTGCGGTAGGCCCAGATCTTGTGTAGCAGTCTGGCAGCAGGGTGCACACAAGAACCACCTCCGGCATCAGCGGCAACCTGCGGTGGGTGATAGCTTCTATTGTCTGGAGTACCTGTTCCCAAAAGGATTGTGCCTGTGGGCATTCCCACCACATATGGAAGTATGTTCCTCGGGCGCTGCACTGCCTCCAGCATCTCGGATCCAACAAGCTTTAAAAGTGATGCAGACGTTCCGGTGGGTAGTACCAGCGATAGAGCAATTTGAGCGCCCCTTCTATGTTGGTGATGCATCTGGAGACAAAGTTGTTTCTGGGCCAGATGTCGTCCCAGGTCTGATCTTTGATGCTATGCCCCAGGTCTGTTTCCCATTTGGCCATCTATGCTGGTCTCACCACCAGAATGCCCTCTTGCAATAGCTTGTAGAGTTTCGAGATGTGTCCTCTCCTGGGGCCTTTCGATAAAGAGAGTTGCAAGGGGAGAGGCGCCCTGGTGGCTTTTGGTTTGATTTCTGGCTGAGAGATCCAGTGGCGCAGTTGTGCGTAGGTAAACCTGTCTGTTTCCAGTAGGTTAAAGCGGGCCTTGCATTTCAAGATGTCTAGGGGGGGATCCTTCTTTGAATAGTTGTGAGAGAGTTTGTAGTCCTCCGTGGGTCTAGTTGTGGAAGTTTGCCGCTTGCAGTCCCCGGGTGAAGTCTGGGTTGTGGGTGATAGGGGCAAGAGGGCCCATCCCCTTGGGGATCTTTTTCTTTTGTAATGCGTTGTCCCAGATCCTCAAAGTGGCCGTGGTCGATGAGAGGATTGTTGGCCATTGCCTGCGTATTTCTGCTGAGGTGTATAGAAGGTTGCTGAGGGGAATCAGGCTTCTGGCTTGTTCGATCTTGACCCCATTTGGGGGATCCGAGGGGTCATACCATGCCAGGGTGTTTGTTAGCTGGGCAGCCATCTAATAGTTGCAGTGATTGGATACTCCCATTTCCCCCCTATTTAGCTGCCCCTGTCATCACTTTGTGTGGAATCCATGCTTTCCTCCCATTCCATATAAATCAGAAGACTTGCTTCTGGAGTTGAAGGAGGTGTTTTAGGGGGAGTTCTAACTGCAGCGCCACAAAGAGGTACAGGAGTCTTGGTATTAAGTTCATTTTGCATGCAGTCACCCTCCCCAGGAGAGAAACCTCCTGAGTCTCCCATCTCTTGAGGTCCGCCTTTAGGTTGCTGAATAATTGGGGGAAGTTTGCTGCATATAACTTTTTGGGGTTGGCCGCAATATGTACTCCCAGGTATTTGGTCATTGTGGTGCTCCACTTGGTGTAGTTGATGGAGAAGCCTGCCACTCGTTAAAAGGCTTGCAGCTCTGTCAGGGCTGCTGGTAATGAGCTCTGGCTATTTGTGAGCAACCAACATCACATCGTCGGCGTACAAAGACACCTTGTACTGTTCCCCTTTTAGCGACATTCCTTCGATAGCATTGTTGTTGCGGATTCTCTGGGCAAAGGGTGCCATGATTAGGGCGAAAATTTGTTGGGAGAGCGGGCATCCTTGCCTCGTGCCGCATGTGAGTGGAATGCGGGCCGATTTATATTGATTTATTGTTAGAGATGCTTTGGGGGCCATGTAGTTAGCTATTACTATGATGCGGAAGTTGGGGCCAAATTGAAATGCCTTCAGTGTTAGGTCTATGAACGAGTAGTCGACCCGGCCAAAAACCTTGGTTGGGTCCAGGGTGAGTATGGCCAGTGCTTGGTGGTTCCCTGTTGCTATTTCCACTAAATTAAGGGCTCGGCAGATGTTGCCTCCAGTGTTTCTCCTCGCAAGGAAACCTGTCTGGTCTGTGTTGATAAATGTGGGGAGAATCCTCACTAGTCTGTTGGCTAGCACCTTCGTATAGATATTTCTATCAATGTTGAGGAGCGGGATGGGTCTGTATGAGGTGCAGTCTCTTGGGTCTTTTCCTGGTTTGAGCAGCATGATGGTAGTGGACTCCTGCATTGACTGGGTCACTGAGCCTGTTTCTCGGAAGGAGTTTAGGAGCTCCGTCAGGGGGCCCGTGAGGAGAGCGCTGAAGAGTTTATAAAATTTGGGCAAGAATCTGTCCGGGCCTGGGGCTCTGGGTTTTAGGGCTTTTATCACTTGTTCCACCTCCTCCCTTGAGATGGGAAGCTCCAGGTTTGTCCTATCCGCCTCCAGAATGTGTGGGAGGGCAGCCCCTCAATGTATTGCTCTTGTAACTTCGGATTCCGTGGGGTGGCCATCATGGTGTTGATCAGGTGTGCGGATGCCAATTGTAGTTTAGTTGCTTTGGCGGTATTACCCAAATTGTTCGAACACAAGTGTTCGAATGACCAATTGACTGCACACACATATATATATATATATATATAATGGCGGAGTTGTGGGGGGTTTCCCCCTGCATATATGTAACAATTGACCTTCACAATTCTGCAAAGGTCAATTGTAATTCGAACAATTGTAGTTCGAACAATTTGTATACTTTCCTCTTTGGGGTATTGGCTGATCCCCCTGTGGTCTTTCAGGCCAGTTATCTGGTTCTGACGGCGGGTTTTGGGCAGTTTCCTAATTCGGAACTTGTTGGCTTTATTGCCGTGCACGTAGTAGCTCTGCTTGGTTTGGGATAGGGATTGGGCGGTCTGTTACGCGTGCTTCTAGTTTGTTGCGGGCGATTTGCAGTGCCTGTGCGACTTTCGGGGACCACCCCTTTTAGTGATTCCTCTTTGCCTCGGCTAAGTCCGTCTCTATTTGTTCCCGAAGGGCAGCTTGTTGTTTTTTGTAGGCTTTCGTGTGGGCTATCAGCTCACCTCTGATGACCGCTTTCATTGCTTCCCATCTTGACGCAATTGAGGTGGGGCCGGTCGGGTTTTCATTGAAGTAGTGCTTAACGGCTGTCGCTATAGCGTCTCGGAGGGCCATGTCATGGAAGATTGGATCGTAGAGGGACCATTGTGGTCTTGGGGGTGGCTCCGTGTTATGGATCCGTGCTGTTAGGCTCACCGGGGCATGGTCCGACAGCACCCTTATGTGTATGCATACTTCGTGTGTCAAAAAAAGGAGTTGCGGGCCGGCTAAAAGCAGGTCTATTCAAAATGAGGTGCGATGTACATGGGAGACAAAGGAGTTGGCGCTAAGCCTCTCCAAGTGTCCACTACTCCCATCGCTTTGAAGTGTTGTCGAAGGCCTATGGCTATTTTGGAGTCTCCTGCTGTGGGAGTGCCTGACTTGTCTATCAGTGCATCTGGGACACCGTTAAAGTCTCTGCCTATCACTGTTTGGCTCCCCAGGAAGGGTAGCAGAGCGGCTTCCACTTCAGTAAAGAACCTTTCCTGGTTTTCGTTGGGGGCGTAGACTGAGACCAGGGTGTATAGCTGGCCGAACAGGTCTCCTTTCACCGCCACATAGCAGCCATCCAGGCTTTTTAGTGTTTCTCGTTCTGTGAATGGGGCCCCTCTTGCCATCAGTACCGCTGTGCCCCCTTTTTTGGTGCCGCCTGTTGCCATGTATTGCTTTGGGAAAGATCTAGCCCGTAGGCGCGGGAAATCAGCCTCGGTCGGGTGCGTTTCTTGAAGGAAGACCACTGAGCTGTTCAGATCGCTTGGACGTCGGAGAGTGGCTTTTCGCTTACTAGGTTAGTTGAGGCCTTTGACGTTCAGGGTCACAAAGCAGAGTTTTTGATGTGGCGGAAAGTCTTCTTAAGGGGTCGCCCCAGCTTCCGGGGCGGGGGAGGGAGATTTGGGCACTGTCATCTGCCATGCCGAGTTTTGAGGTCAGTGCTTAGCTGCTGCGTCCAGGGTTTTAACTTTTGTGAACCGGTAGAACCTGTCCCAGTGGGACATCAATTGAAGGAAAAACCCAAACTGGGTGCGAACTGGGCCTTGGGGCCCTTGGGCCCATGAGAGACCTCCCTCTCATGGCTGGGGTGAACCATGGGAGTCCCGAGCTTCCAAAATGGTTTGTGGATGTGAGTCAGACTGATCACCCTTGTGGTGGGTTCGGCCGAACCATAGTGGAGGTGGTTAGTCGAGCCCTTTTTATGATTGCTTCGGGGAGTATATGGTTTTCCCCCTCTACGTGTGCCGAGTCCATGTGTTCCGTCTGGGTTTTGGGGCTTCTCCTCCATCTTCGGTGGTTGGAGGGGCTTCTCAGATCTTCATCTGGGTTGGATGGTCCCCCTCCACCCCCCAGGAGGCCGCCTGCCTCCTGAGGGAGCCTATCACCCGGGAGTGGCCTTCGTATGTGAATTGTAGGGCTGCCGGGAATATCCAGCGATACTTAATTTTGTGGTCATGAAGGAAGGACGTGTGTGGTCTGAGGGCTCTGCGTTTCTGGACTGTTGCTGGCACTAAGTCCTGGTATGCCTGCAGTGCGGTTCCCTGAAATGTCAGGTCTCCTTGCGTTTGGCTGACTGGCATGATCTCTTGCTTGGTTGAGAAAAAATGAACCTGGGTAATGAGGTCTGGTGGCTCAGTTGCCACGGCTCCTCTGCGGCTCCGCAGCCTGTGGGTTCGGTCCAGAAGTAGCATTGCTCTGCCACAGTCCGGGAGGAGGGTCTGGAAGAAGTTGCTTATGAAGGGCTGTAGGGCTTGGTCCGAGATAATGGCTGGAACCCCTCTGACCCGCACGTTGTTCTTGCACGCCCTGTTTTCCAGATCCTCCTGCTTGCGTGACACACCCTTGTTTTTCCCTTCCATGGCCTGGAGTTACCTTCTTAGTTCAGTTAGCTGGGCCGCGTGGTCTAGGGTTTGGTCTTCAGTTTCGCTGATTCTGTGTTCCAATTCCCCCACCTGGTTGTCTAGGCCCTCCACCTTGTTGCTGATCTCTGCCATGCAGTTCCGCAATTCGGATTTGATGTCCGTTAATAGAGAATTAATGTCGTCTTTTGTGTCCTATGTGGAGCTAGGGTGCTGCTGCCTGGCTCGAGGCGCTAGTTACCCTCCTGGGTGGAGGCGAGGGCGCGTGTGATTGCCCTCTCCTCACCTTCGGATGCACTGGAGTTGGGGGTGGTGTCCAGCTTATTGGAGGACCCTCCCTTGTGGCCTGAGCTGGTGCTGAAGGCAGGATCTGGTAGCCTCTAGGAGCTACAGTTATTACTGGTGGAGCATTTGTCCCTCTTAAAGTGCTGGAGATACGTCAATGTCCGACCAGTGATTAGACCTCTCCTTACAGGTGGTGGGGGCAAGGGCCCATTGGTACTTGGCTTCTGCCTGGGTTCCTGCATGGGAGCGGGGGCGCTGCTGGCTGTCCAGTTGCGGTGGGCCCTCTGACAGCCCCAACTTCACAGCTGCTGCTGCACAGAGGTGCGCTCCCCTGCCTTCTGTCATCCCCGACTCCTGTGTCCTGCTCAGCCGGGGTTCTGACAACTTGTCGGAAGGTGGAGCTGGGGAGAGCCAATGTTTGTGCTGGCGCACTGTGGGGGGCAGGAGCGGGGGGGAGACACTCACTGTTGCCAGCTGTCTTGTCTTCGCATACCTCTGTCTCCGGACCCTCCCTGGAGATGGCGCTTTCCGCTCCGATGCTGATAGGTAGCTGCTGGGTAATGGAAGGGCTGGCTGCCACCTTCCTGATATTGCTTCCGCTCCTCTGGTGCCTCAGCGAGCTGAGTGATGGGATGTCCTGGCCACCTCCACAACTACTCCGCGAATACAATTACTGCCATGAGAAGAAGGTTGCGTCCCCCCTCAGAGTTATGGGTTCTGTTAGCGTTGTCAGTAGGACATAGGTCCTGTCGCCACCCCTCCCCCAACGGGCCCGGTGGGTGCCGCCATCTTGCTGAGGGCCGGGGATCCCTCTCCGAAGTGCATCGAGTTAGTTTGCCTGTCTGTCAGCTCCGTTTTTGCTCAAGAGTTGGCTCGACTTGTTCACCCCGGGTTCCGCTGTCTATGCCCCTGCACAGCATAGTCAGCGACTCAGTTTGCCATCAGTAGATGCCATTCGGGCTCAGGATCCCGCAGAGGCTCTCACTGAGTCGACCGTTGCATCGGCGCTCCGTGCCACGCCCCGCGGGTAAATATTTTATTATCTGTGTTCACCAATGACAGGGGCCTATAGGAGGCACATTTCACAGGTTCCTTAATAGGCTTCAATAGTACTGTTACCAAAGCAGTCCTCGTGGATTCTTGTAATAATCCCCTACCAAATGCTGATTCATATATCTGCAGCTCCAAACGTATTCCTCATAAAACTCAGCTGATAACCGGTCCTTTCCTGGTGCCTTATTATTCGGTAAAGATTTTATGACTCTATGAATTTTTTCCTCCGTCATGGGTGAATTGAAAAGCAGGGAATGTTCAGGGTCCAACCACCCCAGTGCCACTGTGTATAGAAACTCACTTATCTCCCTATCATCCCGAGATGTATATAAAGAATCACAATATTCCCTAAAACCCTAGTTTATACCCTCATTGGGCCTTATATTGACTGTGCTGGTCCGGTAGCAACAGTGCCGGTAAGCCTACCAGCACCGTTGTTACCAGACCGCTACAGTACGACTCTGCGAGAGGGTGCCGTCCCGCCCTCAGAGGTTCACGGAAGCATCAGCACCGTTATTAACGGTGCCAGTGCTTACCTGGTCCCCATTCCCATGGAGTCTTATGGGACTCCACGGGAATGAGGACTTACAGAATTACCGGCGCCTGACTTCACAGTTGCCGGGGTCGTAATACCCCGGTGTTACCAGGAGGTCAGGGATTCATTAATTATTCCGGGTCTGGCGGCAACCCGCCTATATCAACGTCAGGGTTACTGCCAAACCCATAATGAGGCCCATTGTCCTTGATTATCACCCACGATTTACTTTCCACTTCCACAATGTGCATAGGTTCTCTCTCCTTACGTATAGCCCAAGCTAACACCCTACTCGGCCGGGCACCCTCTATGTATGCTGCTTCTACTGCCAGACTTATCAAATATTTATCGTCTCTGTCCATTAACTCGGTAAACTCCATCCTTGCCTCTTGGAGCCACTGTAGTACCCCACCTTCCCTAGAGAAACAACCACCCCTGATATAGGCCTTAAACGCCTCCCACACCAGCCCTGGGTCCTGAACAGACCCCACATTTTGCTGGAAATATTGCTCTATGTCTTGTGCAATTTCATCCCTAAACATGGGGTCCCCCAATGCCTTATTTTTAAATCTCCATCTGAGTAGCCTAGGTGAGCTGGTCATTTTGCTAAATGAGATCAAGACCAGTGAATGGTCAGATAATGTTCTAGGTAGTATCTGTGCTTCATTGAGACATCTCACTATATTTGATGTGACCATGATATAGTCTATCCGAGAGGCGCTGTCGTGTACTCCGAGTTGAAGGTATATTCCTTCATCATGGAATTCCATTATCTCCAAGCATCACAAATTCCATAATATTCTGCTAGTGCACCCCATGTTTCCGCATCTTTTGGAATCTTAACCTGAGCAGTGGTAGCCCTTTCCATATCAGCTGTAAGAGAGAAATTGAAGTCCTCAGCCCATATGACCTTGTAGCCATCGTAAGTATGAATTTAACTTGAACATTTCAGAAAAAACTCTGGGGAGTCTGTATTTGGAGCGTACACATTTATAAGTACTACCTTACGCCCTAGTATTTTCCATGCCAAAATCAGATGCTGACCTTCCTTATCACAGCGTTTAGATTAATATTCAGTGACCTATTTAAATATGCCACCACCGCTCTAGAGTGTGTAGTAAATGGAGCGCTGTATCTATGTATGCCCCATCCCTGCGCTGCAGGCAATTTCCCTTACTGATTCATATGAATTTCTTGTAACATCACGATTCTCACCTGGTATCTTTTAACCACGCTCCTTATCTGCCTAAATTTGTTACCGTTCATGAATCCCCTGATCATAAATGTGATTCTATCCATTATCTACCACTAAATCTCACACCCATTACCATTATGCTATTCCTGTGAGACTCAACTGTGCCCATACACAACCTCTGGGAGAACTCCCCCCATTCATGGTATGCTCCATACCACTTTCCCCCTCTTGACCAGCTATGTACATTGTGCAATCACAAGATAAACCCCCATCAACTACCACCTCCTCCACCCACACCATACATATCAACATACAAGCTATATCCCCTCCCAAAAAAGAAACCCCTTTCAACACTTCAAAACCGCAGTTACTGCTCTGAGGAGTTGAGTAGGCAGGCCATGGCTACTCCATATGGCTGAACCCTCTTCACCAATTATGATTTCCAACCCTGACACTCATTTAAATTCCTCTTCCCTCCAACCGTCAATGTAACCGCCATTGAAACATAATGGCCACATTATATGTTCATCAACCATCCTTTTATTTCATTGTGGTGATCGCTGTTGTGTTCTGGCAATCCCAGGCAGGTCTTGAGTGGATTTTTCAATCGCCTTTGGATCATTAAAAAAGACTACTTTCCCTCATGTACTACCCTCAGCTTCGCGGGATACAACATGGAATAGTGTATCTCCTTCTTGCCTAATATCCTCTTAACTTATTGAAATGTTCTCCGCTCTTCCTACTCCTGCGGGCTAAAGTCTAGAAAAATCTTTATGGACACCAACCCAAATTTAAGTTCTCCTTTCTCTCTGGCTATTGTGACAAATCTGAGAGCATTCTCACATTTATCCCTCTTAAGACCTTCTCTTGGGCAACCGAGAGAGAGACAAGGCTACCAGATTTTAACCCCAGGGGTGGATCTACGAGAGGGGATCACCTGAGTGGAGGATACTTGGGGATTGGGGGGAGAATGCCTATGGGTGAGATGCGGTATTCCCTATGTCATGATGACAATCTACCCCACATTCGCTCTTTGGGTTATTGCCAACCCTGTGCCATCTTCCCTCCTTCACTCTTACAAAGTGCAGGGGTCAGAAACACGCAAAGTGGAGTAATATCACCTTCCTGTCACGGTCCATATTCAAATGCTAGGGCGAGAACAAAACAGCAGGGTATATTATCTACTCACTATCACAGAAATCATTCTGGGAGTGGAAAAAAGGGAGATCAATCACAGGGAACATACACTTCCTACTATGAATCCCAATCCATCAGTTTCCCTCTACTCCCACCAAATTCTAAGAAGAAGAGGAGAGTGCCTGACGGCGAGACATGGTATCCTCCCTTTCCTAACTTACCTTCCCTTGCCTCAGCCTTCATGGCTATTTCCGCTCATGTCCTATTCTACTTCATGAGTCCTCCCAAAGTAGCCTCGAAAAGAGGAATGCACACTTCCAATAGAAAACACCACTCTAGTACTGGGACGACGAAGAGGGATTTGGAGGAATACAGAATTGATAGTCAGGCATGTCCCATTCATTGTGTTAACTATTGCCAGGCAAAAGAGGCCAAGGACTCACACCTGAAACCCCTTGACAGGGATCAGGTGTATAAAAGGTTGAGCACCCAGCAGATCGAAGTTTGACAATAGAGAGACGCAGGAAGTCCAGTGCAGCCCAGCCCGTGAAGAGCCTTTGGAGCCCGGAGCGCCGAAACTCTGGAAAGTTGCAGAGAAAAGCATTTTTCGCAAGCGTGGCGACTGAGTCGTGCCTCCAGGGAGCCTACAAAGTCGGAAGTAGGGAACCGTGCGTTGGGTCGTTTCCTTTGTTGTGGCAGAGCAGTTCTCATTCTCCTGGGCGAGGAGGCCAACCCAGGAGTGTCTGAGGTGCAGGAGGTGAGACCCTGACCTCAGGTGTAAGAAGCCGTGTGAGCGGATAAGCTGTGATATCCAGCAGCGCAAAATGTGAGTTTCAATTAAATTCAAGAAGCCTGGTACTCATGCCAATGAAAGTTGCTGATGAAAGCTGTTGAAATACATTGTATCGGAGTGGTCGCGTTCAGCCAGCACATTGTCCAAAGTCTCCGATCTAGGGTCAATGAGAGAAAAAGCAAATGTGATGCCAGCAATGCACTGTCTGGAAACTAGGTAACAGAGTAGTCGCGTTTAAGAAATTATACGCATGTGAAGGTCTCTGAACAATTGAATGTGAAATTAAAGTATTACAAGCAAGAACTCGATAGAGAGCTGTAAGAGATCAGCAGAAGAGGAGGGGAACAGTGAAGTGTGAGCAAAAGCTTGATCTGGAAAACATGTTAAAAGAAGAAAGGCTACTAGTGGAAGCTGACAAAATTGAATATATGAAAAAGGGTGACAAAGAAAGCAAGTCACCTAGGTGAGAAACCAGAAGGTGTCTCACCCACTCACTAGTCCCTGGGGATATGTCATCACGGTGGCCAGGACACGACCATCACTGTTGACTCCAGTTCCTGGGGGTGGACCAGTGCGGGAGGATCACCTGGGTGAGGGGTTCTCGGGCAGTGGGAGTGGGACACCAGATGGTGATATGCGGTATCCCCCTCTTTCCTGTAACTCCTTTAGCCCATCCTATCAGATAGGATACGTAGACCCTCTACCCCCACTTTTCCTGCACAAACACCTTTACACAGATAGCCTGCCCTGGGAGAAAATAGACTAACACCCGAGCCTGACGAGTCCCAATACAATGGTCGGGCGAGATCAGGCCATTACTGACCATCACTCATGCCTGACTTCCATTAAGCTTCCACACACGGATAAAAGGCAGAGCATGAAAGCACACTCGGAGCGAGACAAAGCACACAAGGAAACAGCAGTTTCCAGATGTCAGCTGAACTAGAGGAGAAAGACGGCAAAACAGGAGGAGATCAAAAGAAGGGAAGTTCCCTTGACCTTTCCGACAAGAAACCGTTACTTTTAAGAGCCCTCGAGATTAGAAGCATAAGACCAGGAAACCAGGCTAACGAATCCTGTATTGTGTGTGGGAAATACCTGGGGCCCTGCTGCGGCACTAATCAAGGCGGGGAGAAGCAGCAGCTGTCGTGGTACCGTCCTTGGCTCCACGAACAAAGCAGCGTCACTGAAATCAACACAGCCGGTGAGTTGGGGAGACCGATACAAGGCCGGTCTTTGTTGAAGCCAAGGTTACAAGCAGCAACATTGTTTGGCGAGCGCTGGAATGAGCATTGTTAAGACGCGTGTGATAAAAGACGCAAGCAAAAGCTGAACTGCTGGTGAGTGTTTGAAAAACAGCATACAATACCTTTGACAGAGTGGTCTGGCACCGCGTGGGTGCTCAATCAGAAGTCTCTGTAAGGTATCCAGCTGAGAAGTGGCAGAAGTGAAAGTTGAAGCGTTGTATTAAGAAGAGAACAAAGAATCGTGAACCGAATTGGTCCTGCGACGGGTCAAGCTAAATCCCACACACAGTTGAAAGGCTTCAATTTTGATACATTAAAGAAAGTTTGGAAAATTAGATAAATTTGGTCCGAGCCCAGCGGAGGGAGACCCGGGATGAACAGTGAATCACCAGAGAAGTTGTGCATATGAGAATCCTGAGGAGAAAGGAACTATGAATATTTGTTTGTCGGCTTAGGCCCTCTGAAATAAGAGACTTTGAATGGCAAAGGGACTTTGGCACAGGAGGTCTTGATACTGAGATTATGAACTGCATCCTCGTGCTAAGAAAAGCCAGAGTGTGTGGTAAGCTTGAGTGTGCCGCCTTGTCCCGTGCTGAAAATGTGGGGAAGGAGAGCTAACGCTCAACACGCCTGACATTTTTCTTTTGGATAACATTGTTTCCCACACTGTTTGTATTTAGAAGTAAGGCTTGGCAATTGGTTTATTAGCATTGGGCCTTTTATTGTGACAAGACACCACTAGGACTGCGTTATTATTATTTAATGGTCGTAGCTTGCTCCTATCTTTAGATTTAGGACTAGATAAGCATTTTTTAAACCCAATTCAAGTTCACTAAACACCCTTGAACTGTGGTCACTTGTGTCTGTCTTACTGTTTGATACCATGCCTTCCTTACACCTATGAGTGAATATTTGGACAAAAAGCTTGGGGAAGAAAGGAGCCAAATAATAAACCAAGAACCCAGTTAAGGAACAAATAAAGAAACTAGAAGTGCAACTGGCTGCGCAACCTGTAGTGGATGTACCGTGTGGTCGGTCAACTGCACTAAGACCAGGGAGCCCCAACCAACCTGTAACAATTGTTAAAGGAAGTCATGAATGCCACACTTTAAAAAATAAGTGCCTTTGAGCTTAGGGGAGGGTACCCTGAGCTCCTGTTGAACATTTGATAATTGAACCTTGAGGAGAAATGCTTTTGATCTGGGGAAGGGAATCCAGAGCTCCTGTTGAGTACTGTGAACCAATTTTGTGAGCAAGTGCATTAAGCTTGGGGAAGGGAACCCTGGGCTCTTGTGGAACTTTGTGAAATGAACAGAACATTGTACATCAAGAACAAGTGTGTTTTGGACTTGGGGAAGGGAATCCCAAGGCTAGGCGAATTAGTTGAAACAAGCATATACTGGAACTGTATCCTGAACTTGGGGAAGGGAGCCAGAGGTAGCTCCATATTTATTTTTAGACACTGTTTAGTTAACTAAGAACATCCCTACACTGTGTTTAGTATTGGATGCGACGGCAAGCATAGGTTTTGACACAGACAGCATTTCGATTTGGACTTACAGAGACAGACTTCCCTTAGTTTATTTAGGAAGAGAAAACCCCACCTTAGTTATAGGGCAAGATAGGGGTTAAACCAACCCAAAACATTCAATACATGTTTTAAGTAACTGTTACTCTTGTTTTCTCTGTTATCTCTTGATATCATGCCTGTCTCACACTGTCCGCAGCAGTACGTCTTCGTCTTGGTAGGTAAATATGCAAGCGATAATTGATCATTCAGGCGCCCCAGGCAGCGGTCTTGGGGCTAATGACCGATGGGCTCTTTCCACCATAAATACTAACAAGACTTCAGAGTTACCAAGCACCTCCATCAGCAGCAGCTTCTCAACAAACATTTCGATGTTATCAATTGAGTCGACTCTGGCACCCTGAGTATTAGGATGTTGTTGCACCTCGTTCTTCCTTCTAGATCATAATTTTTCGCTGCTTCCTCACTACCTGTTGTAGTTGTGCCATGTCGCTCTGCAGCTTTGCAATCTTGTCACCCTCACCAATCCTCTGCTCAGCCTCCACCATGCGTCCAATCAGTTTTCTTTATCTGTACAGCATATATGTCCACCTTGCATATCAAGGAGTCACTCTTTTATCTAGCATGTGTAAGAGTTCAGAAATGAGAGACTGACACAAGGTTGTTGTATTCTTGGTAAAAGACATTTTGATTAAATAAAAATGGTTGGGCCAATGCCTCCCTTGCCCAATTGTAAAGAGGAACTGCCCTACCTAGAAATTAAAATTAAGGTTCTGTCTATGTCAGAATATCAGTAACTGAAAAGCCGTTCTTGTGTCCAAAACAACCTATCCTGACCCTCACACTTATAAACAACCAACAAAAGTTGCAAGGAAATGTCTTTAACTTGATGGTAGAGAAAGTGTTCAAAAACCAAAAGTATAAAATTAGCATTGGGCTAACGAAATGAACGAAAATGTTCTCCAAGGTATTGACCCTTCGATCCAGAGGGTGGTTCCCTTACCCTGGATTCTTAACTAGGATGGCAAAAATGTTCTTGTAACTTTGCAGATGACCCGGAATGCTCCCCTGCCAGGGATCTTTATACAATGTTCAGCCGCCTGGTGTACCCACCTGCCAGGATTTTTCTTTAGGATTTTTAGGTCACCTGGTGTACTCTCCTGCCAGGAATCTTTGTACAACTTCAACTGCCTGGGGTATTCACCTGCTAGGGCTCTCATGAGTTTGACAGTTCCTTTATATACAACAGTAGCACATACCATGGAGGGCTTTGTATATCTATTTATGGTAATATTTTCTAAAACGTATTTGCCCAAGACATCTCCCCCACATTATGCATCTGTACTTGATTGGGGTTTGCCTTTATACTTTGCCTTGGCTGCATTCAAACAAACTTTGCCTTTGAAGTTTGCCTTGTGTGAGAAACCTGAGGGTTCTCTCACATCTACTCCCCAGGGATCTTCTGTTCAAAAGGCCAGGGAAGGACCATCGCTTTTGGATCCAGGCCCTGAGGGTGGACAAACGAGGGAGGATCACCTGGGTGGAGGGTCTTTGGGGATTGGGGCGAGAGGACCTAAGAGCGAGACATGTTATTACCCCTTTCCTAACACTGACCTATCTGATCCTTCCTGAGCCTTAATGGGGTATATACAATCCTAACCCATAATTCCCCATTCAACCTTACCTGTAAATGACACGAAGAAGAGGGAACTAGGAGTAATGCACACTTCCTATGTGAAACACCACTATAGTACTGAGACGAAGAAGAGGAGTATGCAGACATCCACAACTGAAGGTCAGGCATGTCCCAGTAATTGGAACTTTGATGGTCAGGCAATATCAGCTAACAGCACACACCTGAGACCCATAAAACAGGCACAGGTGTATAAAAGGAGTCAGACACCTTAGTGGGAACAGAGAAAGCTGCCTTGGTGGAAGAAGAGAGAGCTCTCCTGGTCGAGGGAGACCAGGAGGTCAGGAGACTGTCAACAATCCTGGAGGACTCACAAGACCCATGTCGTGTGGTGGGTGCAGGACCGGGAACCTGTCAGAGTGAAGGACATCTGTAGCTGTCAAGCAGCTGAAGAGCAGAACGGCTGCAGGCCGCAGCCGCTCCGATTGGTGGCGTGTGCCAATAAGTGCCCAGCGAGGAAGCGAAGACAAGGTGGGCTGAATCCCAGCTGGCAAGAAGGTGAGCGAGAGCAGTAGGGATGCCGTGGTGGTGACGCAAAGAGCCAGTGAGGGTCAGAGGACTCGGAAGCACCACAGCGCTCCCAGGGAATCGCAGGCAAGTAGCCGTTCAAGGAACTGAATGCAATTACTCAATCTTCAATACCGAACTGAACGAAAAGCACTGTTTCAATGGCAATTACTCATTCTTGAATACCAAACTGAATAAAAAGTACAATCTTGAAAACAGAACTGAACGAGAGATACAGTGTGAATGAAAATATTCAATATCGGATGGCGAGCAGAATGGAAAAGATTTTTTGAATTAAAACCAAGACATATTAAATACTGGAATATTAAACACTGAAAGAACATTCAGTGAAAGCAACATAAACTGAAAATCAATGTCAGATTGAGTGAAAGCAACATTGTGAATAGAGCTAAAGCAAAGGGGTTGACAAACCAAGGCGGAGAAGACTTGCAAAAGACTAATGTACTATTGTACATTAGTCTTTTGCAAGTCTTTACCGCAACAGAAGCCAAGGGGAGGAACCTATGGTAATGCGACCTGTGATGGGTGGACCGTGTGGTTTGACAATTGCTCCTAGACCTGGGGGTTCCCCACTGTGAAGTTTATATACAGTGCAAATCAAGCCAAGGAGAAGCACAGGGCTCCTGGTTGTGTGACCTGTGATGGGAGGACTGTGTGGTCTGACAACTGCTCCTAGGCAGGGGGCCCTAAATGGTGATAAGCATGAGACTTTGTGGCAATTTATATGAGTACTACAGTGCAATCATGGGGAAGGTAATCCTGAGGACTTAAAGAAATGAGAAACCCTGTCTTAGGGAAGGGGGAACCTTGAGAACCCCTTTTTCTGAACAATGCTAAATTGAACTTGGGGAAGGGAACTTCAAGATTTGGCACAACATTGGTCAGACCAACTACTATTTGAACTGTATTGAGCCTGAGACAAAAGGCCCAATAAGAACTTAAGCTGAGAGCAGCGAATACTTTCTTTTTTAACAACAATTTAGTTGACAAGAATCCCACACTGTTTATTTCTAGATGCGAGGGCGAGCATAGGTTTTGGACACAGTCAGAACTTTGATTTGGACTTACAGACTCAGACTTTCCTTAGTTTCTTTCTGTAGAGAGAGAAATCCATACTTAAGTTATAGGGCAAGTTAGGCCTTTCACCATCCTAACATTTTAATAAAGTTTGTTGAAACTTGAGGTCTGTTGTCTGTGTCGTCTCCCTTGATACCATGCCTGTCTCACACTTGTCTGCATTCAAACAAACTTTGCCTTTGTACTTTGCCTTGTTTCCATTCAAACATTCTTCTTATTGGTTATTGAATTCACACTTCACCTTGATTGCATTCAAACAAACTTTGCTTTTGTATATTTTCTGTATTAGCACTCTTGTACCATTCAATAACCTGTTGGTGTGTCAATCTGGAAAAGTGAATACCCTTCATTTGAATGATAGACGTATCTTGATGGCCGAAGGCCAACCGTCTTATGCACAGAATTATAGAAATACAGACTGCTATGCTTGACAAACAAGCGGCCATTTTAAACGTAGCAAGAATCGCCATTTTGCTTGTTAACCATTGCTCATTGCTTTCTGTTTAAAACTGCTTTGCAGCTTGCAATTCTTGCGAATTCTGCTTACTCTGCTCAACTGTTAACATTGTTGTCTGAATATGAAAGGGCAAGGTCGCGGGACTGAGGAGTTCGTTGAAACTCCTCATGAGTAGCCCAGAAAGGAATGCCCACGCTCCCTCTCTGTAGCCTTGAGGCAGAGCTGCAGGGCATTTAATCATTTCACAGCTGCCAGCCAGTCTCGTACTGTGGTAGAATATGTTAGAATAAAGCAGCTAAAGGCATGAATTATGCTCTTCTTACGGCCCCCCTCACAAAACCCTTTAGATCGTATCGGCTCCCAGGACACGAATAGCACCTCATAGATAGCAAAGCTTGGAATGTGGCTCTTCCCCCCGTGTGCAGCTTGCTTCCGCGAACAGAAGCACCGTGTTATGTTCAACAACTAGAAGATGCCTCCGCACTTTCTAAATTGCACATTGTTACTAGAATAGACATCGAATGTGTCATAATTGTCATACTTGTCGGAAATGTCCATCCTCATCCCGAGTTCAAAGAAACTTAATAAAAGAGGGGTGTTAAACATGACATAGCTGATTGTATGATATTCATTTTGTATATATGTAACTGATGTACATAATTCGCTCTCTTGCGTCCCTCGAGGTCTAGAAAATACACGTTGCGGGGTGTGAGACCACAGTTGGCCAATTGGGACTATTTTTGCTTGCAATAAACCCTAGCATTGGGAATTTGAACCTTGTGTCTGGCGCATCCTTTCGTGTATGGTTATTGCCTTGTTTCCATATCGCGAGGGACCCCTAGGGCCCCTTTCAAGATGGCGCCCGAATAGGGACCCTCCCCCACTTACCCCTTCGTAGACGTTGTAACGGAGTAGAGGCGGAAGAACGGCGAGGACGGGACGATCGAGCCGGGATCAAGAGGTGTACGGGGCGCCCTGTAGAAGTGAGGAGAGATTCCTTCGCAGATCTGCACACATCTGATCCCTGATCGACGTACCGGGCCAGAGGGCAAAGGAGGCGAGGGTCCCGAAACGAGGCAGAAGCCAGAGAAGCGCAGACACGACGTTGGGAGAGGTTGCGTCAGGACAGGCGACTTGTTTTATCAGGCGAGTCATTCCCCGATTCAAACGAAAACGTGATTTTTGGTAGAGTGTTGATTTTGCAAATTCAAACATCCAGGTTAAGGATAGTTAACCAAGGGGAAGGTTAAAAACATGCCTGGAGTACTGTCCACTTTAGCGGGGCTTTTCCGCTGCGGTAGACAGTCCTTGGAAAATGGCCAAAGTGCACCGCCTGGGGGAACGCCGGCTTATGACATGTATGCAAAATATGGTGTGGGTGCGATAATATTTTGTGAAATTTGGCATAGGCAAACTAGAAAGCAACAGGACCATCAGTGGCCGATTAATGGTAGCTTTGAGATTGCGAGGATAGATAACCTAGAAAGGGTGTTGATAAGGAAAAAAGCGCGACCCGCAGCTTTTGAGACTATCAAAGATTGGAGGAGGGAAGCAATGCTCCGATTTAGGAGTAGAGAGAAGCATGCGCGTAGGCACAAATCGAAGCTTGAGGTAGCAGAAGAAAAAGAGGAGGAGGAGTGGACGGCAAGTCTAAGACGGGAAGGGAGACGTGAGCAAATGAACATAGAAGGAATATACCCGCAGCAGGAACTACACATAGCAGACGAATTAATGGAACATTTGCTAAACCATACGGGTCGAGGCCCAAAACCAGGATCGAAACCAAACACGCCAGCAGTGACTGCGCAGGCCCAACCAGTAGCTCTCATACCCCCTCCCAAAGCCCAAGCACTTCCCCTCACGCAAGCATTAACCCACGCCCCAACCACAGCTCGAGCCCTCCCAAAAGCGCAGACGCACAATTTCCCAGCACCCAGGAAGGCCCTACACAGATGCCACCTGTGTCACTTCTCCCCACCGCACCTCCCGCTCCAGAGACCGATTCAGCACCATCCGCCCCTCCCGAAGTCGAAATTGAGACCGGGGAGGCGAGAGGCGGGGCTGAAGGAACAGGATTTGGACGGGTAACTCGCAGCGCGATCAGCAAGGAAAAAAAATAGATTGAATTACAGCAAGAGGCAGAAATGTACATAGAAGGAAATGATGGGACGGCAGCATTGGCCTCATTATATGGGTACCGAAGAAGCAACGAGAGACAGGTAGTGTTGGAATGCATGGGGGAATTTTTGGTGGGAGAATGGAAAAAGATACTTGGGAATTTACCACCACAACGATTGTTAGATTTGAATAAGTTAGCACGCAGTGAGCAAAGAGATGAGGATGTAAGAAAACGTGTACAAACTCATTGAACTGAAAAATGAAATGGAAGATAGATATGCTGAAATGTTTGCTACACCTGAATATAGTCAGGAGTGTATTAAGAAAGGTAGGAAGGAGGCGTCGAGGTTGTATATGCAAAAATCGTGGCCAACAGTTTTTCCAGGTGGTGCAAAGCATTTGCCGGCACCGGGACAAATAGGTGATAAACAAAGATTGCAGGCATGGGTGGGCGAAACAATGCGATGGATGTCGAACAAAAGAACGTCAGTGAAGGAAGGAAGTAAGTGAGATATGTAATGGGTACCCATTGGAAATGAGAAAAGAAGCGATGCAAACGATAGGAGTGTTACTGCAGCAGGTAATTGGATACAATAGAGGTAGAGGAAATGCACAAGGCAGAGGAAATTTGAATAATATGCACGGGGTGTCATTGGGATTAAATCAATGTGCGTACTGTAAAGAGGAAGGACACTGGCGAGCGCAATGCCCGCACCTACAGAATAGAGGTGGGTTTGGCCAGAGAAGGCCTCATAGAGGACATCAGGGGTCAAATGGCCCAAGCAGAAATAGCATGCAGCAGCAACCGGGATATACCAATGGAGGTAATCAAAACCAATCCTATGGTCAAAACCAAGCTCAACAGAACCAGGCATTGAACCAAAGTGTTCCGAACCAAAATCAGGGCGGGCAGGGCCAACAGAGAAATGATCAGAGTGGAGGACACCGAGGGGGAAATGGGAATATTTTTGATACACAGCCAAACACGTATTTTAGCAGCAGCGGTGACTACACGTCGGACGATGTGTTATTTTCGCAATAGGACAGCCCACGGCAGGGGTCGGAACCAGTGTCTATTCCCGTGAATCAGAGAGGACCCTACGTAGAAATGAGAGTCGGGAATAAGGAGCACCGTTTCCTTGTAGATACAGGAGCACAGAAATGTTCGATAGACCACCACTTGGTTCCAGAGATCCCACTGTCGGGGCAAAAGAATGTTTCTGTAGGGTTCGCAGGTACACCAGTAATTAACCCTGTGTCCGAAGCTGTCCCAATTACAATAGGACCATTTACGGAACAGTGTCCATTTCTTCTGACAGAAAATTGTGGGGAGAACTTGCTAGGATTAAATTTGTTGAGAAAATTGGGGGCAGTTATACATTGTACGGCAGATGGGGTGTTCCTCACGATTTGGCCTCACGATGCACCGGTGACGGAATTTATGTCAAAAGCGTTACCAGAAGAGCTGAGTAGAGTACCAACCTGTCTGTGGGCCATGCATGATAACGATGTAGGATGCTTGAAAATAGAGCCAGCAAAAATAACTTTGAAAGAAGGTGTTACATTACCACGAATTCCCCAGATTTCCGTTGAAGGTGAGAAGGGATTAAAGAGTATTGTTACTGACCTGGTGAGATTGGGGGTGGTTGAAGAAATTGCAGGTAGCACGTGCAACAGCCCGATTCTTCCAGTCTACAAGAAAGGAGGCAATGAAGTACCATATTGTTTCATAATTGATCTGCGCGCATTGAACAAAGTGGTAGACCCACAATTCCCTTTGGTCCCAGATGTCACAACAATACTGACAATGATACCGGCCACTGCAGAATACTTTAGTGTAGTTGATTTGAAGAACGCGTTCTTTAGCATTCCAGTTGATAAAAGCAGTAGATATCTGTTCGCGTTGACTCTAGGAGGTCGATCATTCACATTCACACACATTCCACAAGGATACACAGAAAGCCCGAGCATTTACAGCAGGGCACTAAAAGAACAGCTAGATATGCTAGAACTACAAACAGGTTGCACACTCTTGCAGTACATAGATGACTTGTTACTAGCTGCTGACACAAAAGAGATCTGCAAAGAAAGTACTATATTACTATTGACACACCTAGCGACCCATGGTCACAAGGCGAGTTTGAAGAAATTCCAGTATAATCAAAAGGAGGTGTCATATTTGGGTTACCTACTTTCGAAAGAAGGGAGAAGATTAACACCAGAACGAATAGAAAGTATTTCTAGTATGCTTATTCCAAAAACTCAAAAAGGAGTGAGAGCTGTAATAGGCATGGCCTCTTATTGTCGGCAGTGGATCAGCAATTTTGCGTTGATTGTGAAGCCGATGATAAAATTAACTAAAAAGGATGCATTGATGCCTTTACAGTGGGATGAGGAATGTCAGAAAGCGTTTGGACAATTGAAAGCTGCATTGTGTGCTGTGCCAGTTTTAGGCACTCCTAACTATAGAAAGATGTTTAGACTATTTGTGAGTGAGAGTGAAGGATGTTCATTGGCGGTTTTGACACAGGAACAAGGTGGAAGAAATAAGCTGTGCGGCTATTATTCTTCCGCGCTGGACCCTGTAGCGCACGCACTACCACAATGTTTGCGATCTGTTGCAGCGGCTGCTGCGTCAGTGAAACAAACGTAAGGAATGGTATTGGGGCATACTTTGATTCTGATGGTGCAACATGCCATAGACGTTCTATTAAACAGAACACAGACGCAACACCTCACCTCTGCTAGACTAACAAGATATGAGCTCATCTTGTTTGCACCCCACATCCAAATTATGAGGTGTAGCGCATTGAATCCTGCAGAATTAATGCCACTGCCCATAGCAGAAATTGGTGACAACGAATCACCACCCCATGATTGTTTAATGGTCACTGAAGAAGAAACAAAGGGAAGAGTTGACTTGAGCGACATCCCACAGAAAGAGCCAGATGGGGAGTTGTTTTGTGACAGCTCTTGTTTTAAATTACCTGATGGCACATCAACGGCCGCAAATGCAATTACTACCCTAGAGAGTGTTGTAGAAAGCAGAAGAATCCCCTACAATTCGGCACAAGCCGCAGAAATAATAGCACTGACCCGAGCCTGTGAACTCTCTGAGAATTTGAACGTGAATATTTATACTGACAGCCAGTACGCCTTTGGCGTGGTTCATAACTGTGGCCGACTCTGGGCTGTGAGGGGCTTCTTGACATCACATGGGGCCAGGATTCAGCATGGCCCTTTGATTGTACGATTGTTGTCTGCACTCACGTTTCTAAAGCGCCTAGCTATAGTAAAATGCGAGGCGCATAAAAAAGTAACATGCAAAGGGGGGGAGGGAAACGCATTTGCAGACAGGATTGCGAAACAAACAGCCACTGATTTGAGTACTAGAATGATGACAGTACAAAAAGGGGAAGTACCTTGTATGATAGAGAATGGAGTTGCCACAGTCAAAGAAATGCAGGCTGAGGCCACGACCGAAGAGATTCAGGGGTGGGCTGAGGGCTCTGCTGAGTTAGATTTGGAAGGATGTTGGGTGGACAAAGAGACCAAGAACTGGATGTTGCCAAATTGTTACGTAACCGCAATGGTTACAATGGCGCATAGCCCTACCCACATTTGCGCGAAGAAGATGGTACAGCATTTATCCACAGTATGGAAAAATGAGCACATAAAAAAGAATGCAGAAAGGCTAGTGCAGAATTGTATTACGTGCCTGCAACACAATGTAGGGAAGGGAACCCTGACTCCAGTAGGTAGTTTTGTCCCACCCTCTATGCCATTCGAGGTGATCCATTTTGATTTCATAGAAATGGAAAGGTGCCAGAACTACAAATATGTGTTAGTGGTGATTTGTGCATTTAGCAAGTGGGTGGAGGCATATCCTTTAAAAGACTGTACTGCCATGTCAACGGCAAAAGTAATGTTGAAAGAGTATTTCTCCCGGTTCGGGCTGCCCCGTGTCCTGTGGTCAGATAACGGCCCACACTTTGTGGGCGCAGTAGTACTACAGATCTGTGCAGGTCTGCAGATTGACAAGCGATTCCACAGCTCCAGGCATCCGAGTTCCGCCGGACTTGTTGAGAGACATAATGGTATCTTAAAGTCAAAGATAGCTAAAATCTGTGCTGGGAGCAAGTTGAGTTGGGTGGATGCATTACCCCTAGCGCTATTGTGCATGCGCACGTCTCTGCAGGCTAAAACTGGGCTCTCCCCCTATGAAATTATAATGGGGAGACCGGCAAATGTATGGTGTGCACTGCAGCCCAAAAGATTATGTGAGGTCGAGCATCCTGTGTTAAGCACGTACTGTGGCCTTTTAATGCAGAAGTTGCGTTTGATTAATCAGCAGGTGCAGGAGGCGTTACCAGTGCGATACACCGGACCGGGGCACTCGCTGGAGTCTGGAAGCTGGGTCCTGATTAAGAACTTTGAGCGGAAGACAGCATTAGGACCCAGGTGGCGCGGCCCCTACCAAGTACTTTTGGTGACGCAAACGGCAATTCGAGTGATGGTCGCAAGGCATGGATCCATGCGACACATGCCAAAAGATTCCCAGGACTGCTGACAACCTCCGACGACCAGAGAAAGGAAACGGTCTCGGAAATGAAAGAAACTGTTGCCAGTCCACTGCCACAGCATCAGCCTGAGCGAGAAGTGAAAGATGAAACAAAGCCTAAGCGAGAAGTGAAACTCGAAACAGAGCCCGAGGAGGCTGCCAGAAAGGGGAAAGAGCGAAAAGTGCCCCAAAGTTGCTCAGCAGAAACAACATCACTGCCCAGCGACACAAACTCTGCATTGCAAACACCAGCAGAAACAACGCCTGCCAGTTTCTGCAAACGCACCAAAGCCAAAGAAAGAAACTACATCATTGCCACGGCGCTCATCGCTACCCATCATTGTGCCGCAGGCTGACACTGAGCCTGATACTGGAAGTGCAACGGCACTATTCACGGATCATACAATACCAGGAGTGAAACGGTATAATTTGCGGCCTCGACAGGCAAAGTGATCCACAGATCTTTGGTGCTTTTCTTTTGCCTTTGGTTCCACTCACGGACGGAGTAGGAACCAGGGGCGTAGAGGAGAGAAGTGTGAGAGTTGTGCAAGTCAGACAATTCAAGACTCACGGTTCCTCGGTGCGCTTATAATAAAGTACATGTGTCCTAAGCCAGAGCAGGACAAGCTGGATGCACATAGTACTCTATCAATAAAGAATTGTTCAGAAATCATCTGAGCTGTGGGAGAAAGAATAACTAATCTTGTTCGGAGTGGATAAGTGATCTAGGCTGTGAAAGGGTTGGCAGAATTGAACTGTGACATTTTCGTTGAACTTTTCTGGCATCAAGAACGAGAGACATTTGCGACTAACTTTGCCAGCAAGAAGAAGGACGATGAAGAACAAATCAAGACCGGTTTCAGCCTCCTGCACCCCTGCTGAAAAGATGATAGTTTTAGAGACTGTAAATTTAGGGAAAAAGCATGGTAAAAGGAATAAGGTACTGATTTGGACATTGGTCCTGTGTTTCTTAAGTATGGTAGTACCAACAATAACAGCTATTACACTATAGCTCCTGGAGTCCGCACACCCATTAGAAACACTTTTGCCAAAAGCAGCTACTGAAAGCCCGGTTCATGTAATCACTGGTACATTGTCCCCAATGGAAGAAAGACATAGAGAAGGATATGGCAACAATACATTGTTGCTCATCATGAACATGACCCATGCGGTTTTAAAGAAAAAAGATTGCTGGGTTTGTGCCCATTTACCACAGCACGGTGGGAAAGGGATAGGCTGGTATGTACAACCGTTATCATTGGTTTATACATGTGAAGTATCGTTGAGTGCAATGTTCTTTGGGAAATGGAACAAGAGTAATACGGGTCAGCTAGATGAGACCAATATGAATGAATTTGAGGAAGTGATCATGAGACCTGTGGGTTGTTCCATATTCCACAAAGCTCGCGTGTTTTCACCAGATCCCATGAGTAAAAATACACAAAAGACAACAAGACTAGATAGATTACATAGGCAGAATAGACCGACCCCGCCAACAGAAGAAACATCAGTAATGACATTTCGAATGAGGGATGAATGGAATAAAGATGCTTTGCCCCCTGCCTATACAGTGGATCACAGCCCCAAAACTGCTCCCCTATGCTTACAGAAAAAAGGTTCCTATAAAGTAGGAACGTTTAGCAGCTGCCTGAACACAGTGGTTTTAAAGCACGAAATAGAACCCGTGTACGTAGGGGACCCTGTTTACTTTATATGTGGGGAAAAAGCATATCCATGGTTACCTAGGAACTGGGGAGGTACATGCTACCTAGGTCTACTGTTTCCAGGAGTGTTTCTCTTGGAAACAGCAGAAGTAGCCAGACGAACAAAAGGTAGAACCCAAAGGAGTAGTGAAGATGGAATGATAGCAATAGATGTAGCCAAATCGTTTATACCATTCTTGGCCCAAATGGAAAATTCCTATAATATAAGAAAACTGTCTAGAATATTAAAAAAATACAATAGATTCAACAACGGATATTTTATTGAATATGAAGTTAGAAGAGAAAGGAATAAGACTAATGGTACTACAAAACAGAATGGCTCTTGACATAATATTAGTTGATCGTGGGGGAGTTTGCAAACTCGTAAAAACTGCATGCTGTGTGTTTATAGATGATTACTCCCCTACAATATTTAAAGCAATCCGGAAATTACATGTCCTAAGTTCCGCACTCTCTACTGAAGAAGGGGGTTGGGGGATAGGGTCCTGGTTGTGGGGACTATTGCGGTCCTGGGGATGGAAGTTAATTTCAATACTAATGGTGGTACTTGTTATATTCATAACATGTTGCTGTTGCATACAATGCCTACCAATAGTTTGCACTGAGACAACTGAGGGATGTACTAAGGGATGTATGCACATGGTGTCGAGAGGAAAACAAACGCATGGCCGAAATAACAGAGACACTGATGAAACAAAAACAGTAAAACAATTCATGGCTATAGACATTAATGATGAAGATGATCCTCATGATAGCATGAAAGGTTCAGACATAGATACCCCAGAGTTATCCTCATCAGAGGAGGATAGAATGAATAAATAAGACAATTGGCATACGGCCAAAAGGAGGGTTTGTCAATCTGGAAAAGTGAATACCCTTCATTTGAATGATAGACGTATCTTGATGGCCGAAGGCCAACCGTCTTATGCACAGAATTATAAAAATACAGACTGCTATGCTTGACGAACAAGCGGCCATTTTAAGCGTAGCAAGAATCGCCATTTTGCTTGTTAACCATTGCTGATTGCTTTCTGTCTAAAACTGCTTTGCAGCTTGCAATTCTTGCGAATTCTGCTTACTCTGCTCAACTGTTAACATTGTTGTATGAATATGAAAGGGCAAGGTCGCGGGACTGAGGAGTTCGTTGAAACTCCTCATGAGTAGCCCAGAAAGGAATGCCCACGCTCCCTCTCTGTAGTCTTGAGGGAGAGCTGCAGGGCATTTAATCATTTCACAGCTGCCAGCCAGTCTCGTACTGTGGTAGACTATGTTAGAATAAAGCAGCTAAAGGCTTGAATTATGCTCTTCTTACGGCCCCCCCTCACAAAACCCTTTAGAGCGTGTCGGCTCCCAGGACACGAATAGCACCTCATAGATAGCAAAGCTTGGAATGTGGCTCTTCCCCCGTGTGCAGCTTGCTTCCAAGAACAGAAGCACCGTGTTCTGTTCAACAACTAGAAGATGCCTCCGCACTTTCTAAATTGCACATTGTTACTAGAATAGACATCGAAAGTGATATAATTGTCATACTCGTCGGAAATGTCCATCATGATCCCGAGTTCAAAGAAACTTAATAAAAGAGGGGTGTTAAACATGACATAGCTGATTGTATGATATGCATTTTGCATATATGTAACTGATGTGCGTAATTCGCTCTCTTGCATCCCTCGAGGTCTAGAAAATACACGTGAGACCACAGTTGGCCAATTGGGACTATTTTTGCTTGCAATAAACCCTAGCATTGGGAATTTGAACCTCGTGTCTGGCGCATCCTTTCGTGTATTGTTATTGCCTTGTTTCCATATCGCGAGGGACCCCTAGGGGCCCCTTTCAGGTTCACTTGTTGGAAAAACGCCCGGAGTTCCCCAGCTGCTTTGGGCAGATTCACTGGTTTCTTCCAGCATCTCTGATGCTGCTCACCCCTCTGCAGGGTGGCTTCTTCACCCTTTTTCCAGTTTGGGGTATGTGGATGCTACTCCAGCAACCAGCCTGGCTCCACGGTCAAAAGCCAGTTTTCCTTTGTGGCCCGGGGTGAAGACTGTGGTCTTGTTGAGCGGCCTGACTCCAAGAGCTCCTGCACTGCTCCCGACATCTCCACGTCCCTCCTTGCTTGCACACGACGTCTCTCTCCATGTCCCAGCGGCGCCTCTGCTTCACCAGCTCTGTCGGTATGCCTCGCGTTCAGGAGCCCTAGCGTGGATGGCAACGTCTCCTCCTTCACTGCTCATCTCCATAATGCAGTCGCCATCTTCATATGTCGCGATCATTGATGGTTTGAAAAAACAACTATTCTGCATGTTGTACTTCGAGCTCCTGTCCCTTTGCACAAACTCCCTTATACTCATCCTCGTCTCAGTACCTGAGTGGGTATGGGCGCTGAAGTCCATGAATTCCTTTTGGAATTTATTCCTGGGTAGCTTTTCTCACGGATTTCACACAAAGGTACATCAGAAACAAAAGGAGTAATGTGTGAGTTGTGGGTGTTTGAGTGAAAGGTGGGGGCCTGACTACAATGCTGTACAGAAGAGGTTTTTTGACTTCCTCTACAGATGGGTAACTGCTAGCTGACAATAGTCCATTAGGTTTTTGAGTGTCTGGGGTTCTTTCTCATAGGAAAGCGGGAAATACTGTGACTCATCTAATGAAGTCATAAGATCTCCCTGGTAATTATCTCCTCCATTGTGTTCCTCCCTGATATAACCACCCCCAGGGTCAGGACAAGGTAGCGGCTGCCATCCCCTGGCCTAATGGGAGGAATTTCTTGCCGGGGAATCCGTGATGACTCCATTGGTTTCATTACACGCATCTGTGGTCTTTTTCAATGCCAACAGCATTTTATTTAAAAGTGTAATATCTATGCCCGCTGTACTCGGTGGCTGTTCTGTGGACAGTGAATGGGATGTGGGGGGCAGGCTTCACAAAATTATCCATGTTGGCCTGTTTTCTTGGATTCACCATGCCGGCAATCACCCAACAGGGCCCGAACAGTCTGTGTGATTTCTGTTATTCCACTTACCTCTTTCCCCCAGCCTGTGACTCAGATTAGGCTCCAAGGCACTGTGCCAGAATAAGTATTCCTTCTTGATCTTCTAGTACCTCTGTTAATTCCCGGGGCCCTTTTGCCGTTGTAGCCGGGTTCAGTGTTCTGCTCTTTCTCTTCTCATTCTGTGCAGCTGATCGCCGCCTTAAGGCTCCCGAGGTCCACCGCTCTGCGCTTCTGGCCAGACTTGTTCCTGCGTCCCTCTAGCATACAGTGCACCGCCACAACCCTGGCTTCAAATCACCATTCTTTTTGCCTGTATTTGTCCCTGGAACTCCCCTTTGTGGAGGTACTGCCACCACTTCGCCACTCCTCCGTCACCACCAGGTTTCCTTACAACCAATCTCCAGGGTCACTGCATCTCACTGTCGCTATGTTTAGTGGCTCTAGTGCGAATCCCTTGTTGTACCCCTTCCATCAGTCTGCAAAAGGGTGGTAGGGTTAATCCAGGCTCCTCACAGGGCAGTGCACACCCAGCTCCCAGATAAAATGGGCATGAAGTGCTTGGCCTCCATCAGCTTGCGAAACCTTCCAGCACCCTGTGCGCGGGCTCCAGACCTTAGCGGGGAGCCCTCCACAGGTACCAAGGCATCACGGCCACGACCCTCCTCTCTCACCTCCCATTCCGCACACATGTTAGTCTTCGCTCCCCACAGACCGTCTCCGTCAGCCACTGAAGTGTCCCATGGAAGGTGGCTCACAAGCGCCAGGCCACACTGAAAATCCCTGCAGGCAGAGTTGCTCTGTTCTTTGTCCCAGCCTCACAGCCTTGACCACGTTGTCGCCGTCAACGAACGCTCACGCTGCAAGCCTCAGGGGCTCACACTGCCCCTGTGCAGTGGCCAGATCCCAGACTAGGATCTCTCAGGGCCTGGGCTCTCAGGGAAGCCAGATCATACCCGCTGGTCCAAAGTTTGAGCCGGGAAAGGATATTCTTTTCAGGATATTTATGGGTGTCTGTCTGAGAGCTTTCAAGACGTGGCCATCTTGCAGCATGCGCAACAGCGCCCCCCCTTGCCTGCATCATTGAACTATCTGATCATATCACCTCTATGCCAACGATACCCAGATATTGTTCAATTTTCCCCCTTTCTCTGACTCCATGTATATCAACCTTTACAACTACCTTCAAGCAGTCCAATCGTGGATGCATTCACTCTTCCACCTTAACTCATGTAAAACAGAAATCATCTTCTTTCCTTCCTCTTCTATTTCTTCTGCTCTTTTGCCATCTTCAATTGTTTTCCCCTCATCCCTTCATCCCTCTGTCCTCCTCAGATCGCATTCTTGGAGTCATTTTTTACTCTTATCTATCTGTTGAGTCTCACATCTCTGCTACTTCTAGATCCTGTCGCTTCCAACTTTTTTTTTTTCTTTTTTTTTTTTTTTCGCTTCCAACTTTTTAACATTCGGAAAATGTGTTCTCTCTTGACCTTTTCTGCTACTAAGCTTCTTATTTCTTCTTTTGTTCTTTCAAGGCTTGACTATTGTTGTGTCTTGCTTCTTGGACTTGGGACCTATAATCTGGCCCCCTGTGCTCTGCATACAATTCTGCTATTCATATTCTTTTCCGGTTATCCCTTCAAGCTTCTATCTCTGCAGCCCTGCAGTCCATTGCCAGGCTTTCCTTCGAATCCCACCTTTTATTCCACTTAAATGTACTCAAGAACTGGCTCCTCCCTATCGGGCTTTTTTTGGTCGTAGTCTATACTCCTCCCCGTTCTCCATGCTCACAATCTCTTTTTTGTCTGGTTACTCCAAAACCCCCATGTGCTTCTTCTCGATTTCTTGCTTTTGGGCTGCTGGTTCCCAAGTTTTGGAATGCCCTTCCTCTCTCTATTCAGTCTTCCTCATCTCTGTACTCTTTTTGCTCTTCTCTCAAATCACACCTGCTGGCATCGTGATGTTTTACTATTGCAATCGTTCATTGGCTCCTTTTGTACCATACTTTTCTGTTAAGCTCTTTGACGAAATTCAATAAGTGAAATGAATGTACACATACAGCACCAAAGGAAAGTATGATGATCTTGTGAACAGAACATCACCTACAACACAGGCCCTGGATATCGGTGAAAAAATACTGACGACCAAACAGTAGTTTAAAATTTGTTAAATGTTCATGTCAAAGACACCTGACATTTGAGAATTCCAGAGGTGAAGTTTGTGACACCCTGCTGATATTTGGACATTATCCTGTGAGCACAGTTTGAGTAGAACCGAAATTGAACATCATTTGTTGGACTATGATCCAAAGGTGAAGTGATGGCAGATGGTGAAGGGGTCTCTCCTGGCCCGGCAATGCCAGCCAGGCAACAGGTGTCCTTAGCTCCCTTACTTGAATTCGACATTTTGGGTTCACCGTCCAGTCAAGGGCCAAGATGGGCTCTTCGGGTGGAGCACTTAGAAATGTATTTTGATGCTAAAGGAGAGCTCAGTGACCAAACCAAGAAATCTGCCCTACTAGCACAGGATTTCCAAGACTCTGAGCCTCGCAGACAACACCTGTAGTGCTGCTAATCTTGTGTTGAGAAACTACTTCCGCCCAGTAGTCCTTGCTGACTATGAACGCTTTCTTCTGAGCAATGCCAAACAAAAAGAGGTAGAATCCTTGGAAGCCTTTCATGCACTCTTGCCACAACTTGCCTTTACATGTGTGCTCCTAAATGAGGAAGATGAGATACGTGCCTCGAGGCTGTTTCTCTGTAAAACTGAGGAAGTCAAATATTTCGAGGAACGGTCATCAGTCTGACAAGAATTCTTGACCTGTGTAGTTTTCATGAGTTGGTGGAAGTGAGGGCATCCAGGATGGACGCCACCTGATTTTAGTGGACCTTTCACACAGGGGAGTTGCTAGGTCTGGAAGAGATCTAGTGCTATGCAAATGTTGGGACTGTCGGGACTCGGGCTACCTAGCCTTTTGATTGTAGCCCCTGAGTTTGTATCCAGGGTTACAAACAAAAGACCCAAGGCTATAGCCCCCTCAGCCCTCCCTAGCAACGCCTCTACATGCACATAATGTAGTTATGGTTTTCCACATACCAGTGACTACCCTGCCAAAGGTCACACATGTGGTAGGGAAGGGCGCATTCATCATTTTGCAAAGGCATGCAATGATCAGATCCCACCATTTACCTCACGCTCTAAAGGCAAACATCGACAAGGCTTTCACAAAAAAGCAAACATAAAGGCGCAAATGTGGAATAATCAACACTGGAAGTTGATGCAAAGTCAGTGGACGAAGTGATGTGTTCTTCAGCTACAAAATTCTGGGTTTAGCCAGAAAACACAAATGACAACCCAGATGTGTTGCGTGCATCCAAGATACTAACACTCCTTTTCATATATACACAGTTGTGTCAGTGAACGTAATGTCTGTGCATGATTACCGGAAGTTGAAGAAATCTTCTCCTTTGATGCCTACCCATTTGTACATTTTCACGTTTGGGGGTATGACACCAATTCCCCTTGAAGGAGCTTTTGTGGCCACAGTTCAGCACAGCTCTCAAAAATTACAAGCAAATTACAAGCAATATTTTATGTGACTTCAGACATTAGTAAGGGTGCGCAGCTGCAGAAGCATTGCAGATTGTGAACTTGGCTTATGGGGTCTACTTTGAGGATGTTAACTCCTTAATTGAGAGATTCAGTTAACTTTTAGAAGGGGTGGGTTTTCTGAAAGGCGAACCCTTTCATCTACACATTGATGAAACTGTCCAACCCATTGCCCTAAAACACTGACGGGTGCCATTTCACCTGATAGGAAAGGTGGAAGAAGAGCTGGACACATTGGTGGCCCTGGACATCATAGAGAGAGTGGAAGGGCCTACCCCATGGGTTCTCCAATAATGGGGGCACGAAAAGCGAAATATCGGGATCTGTAAGGAGGATGCCCATGAGGACATCAGACAGGGAAAGGCACATAACGCCTACTATTGATGACATTGTATCAGACTTGCAAGATGCTGCGTTCTTTTTAAAACGTTGTTTGAGAGCACGGTACCATCAGGTGATGCTATATTCCTCATCTAGGTACATCACCACATTTACACCCATAAAGGATTGTATTCCTACAAGAGGCTATGTTTTGGTGTCTCATCGGTGGCTTATGTATGTCAACATATCTTCAGGGGAGCTCTGGCCAGATTCCCTGGCATGCTGAACACCAGTGACGACATACCTGTGTTTGCAAAATCAGAGGTTGAACATCTTGAACAGTTGGAAGCACCTTGAACAGTTGGAGAAAGTCCTGGAAAGAACAATGGCAGTGGGCTTGATGCTGCAGAATGACACATTTGTATTCCTCCGAAGGAAGTTAGAATGTTTTGGTTATATTTCTCAAGAAGAAGGCATATCTTCTGACCTGAAGAAAGTGCAACATATCCATGAGGCTGCCACTCCGACAAATGTTTTGAGAACATCTCTCTTCTCATAGTTCACAGGCATATGGGGCGGAGAAAGACATTGGAGGAGATAACACAGCCTCAAATAAAGATGAATGTTTTCAGATCATTGGATACGCAATCATGAATGGGGATTGAGAGCAGGAACTTCACTTCATGGACAAGAGGACACGGGTGGCTAGAAATACTCCTGAAAAGTTTTGTAAAGTAAAACATGAGCTATCCCTTGCTCATACTCAGCAAGCAGTAAGGACTGTCAAAATGTTCCTGCAGATTATTAAAGGTGGTATTTAGCACTTGTGTACAAAAGACATTTGGTTGCATTGAAGAGAGCATACCAAACATGTGTTCAGTGGATTACACTGAGTGGTTAAGCAGTTATACATTGACAGGATGTGTATGCGATCACACATGGTGACAGATTCAGCGTTTAATGTGATGTGGCCCCGCTCATCGTGTGTTCACATGTCATAATGTACCTAAATGGGTTATTGAGGCATCAGAGAAAATAGGCTGCAATTCTAGCCCTCAGGCTATTATGATTCAATTCAGTTTCCTATCCATGGAAGTCAGATGTGAATTTTCTGAATATGAAGATGTGTGCAGAAATGTTTAAACATATTGCATTCATTGATGTCTTGCACGACATTCTGTCTCATAAAATGTGGTGACATGCACAGTAATATGAAAATGATGCTACCAGGCATGCATTGAAGGCCATAAGAATAGGTAGCTTTAGGTACCATTGAGGCCAAACAAATCGAGAAATGGCGCTATATAAATTACGACTACAATACAATACTGCATTTCCCAAGTCCGTTAGCTTTTTTGAATCTGGCAATTTCGATTTGACCTTTTGAATCCGACCTGAGTGTCCGTCTTGGTAGGTTCGTGACCAGTTTGTTTTTCAGGTAAGACGGGGCAGACCCATGGATGCATCTGTATCAGCATCATAGCCTTAAATGCAATTCTTTCTTCGACGGCTAACCAGTGTAGATTCCTTGTACCCTCGCTTATGTGCTTTTTGGACTTTCTTTTAATGATCCTTACCGCATTATTTTGGATGTTTTGGTTATAATGCTACTGCTCTGCTTGAGTCTCTTGATGAATTTGTCCTTGAGGAAAGAAACATGTTGGACTCTTGTGTTCTACATGAAAATCTGATCAGTTATTGAAAGTAGCTGAACAAAGTTTTCTGTTTTTTTTATAAACAATTTGTATTAACTTTTGCTGCAACAAGTACATGAAGAAGTTATGCATCGCATAATAACTGGACAGATAGAAATAAATGTCCCAGCACCCCTTGTATGTACAATCGGAACCCTTAAAACCAAGAACGTACAAACAGTGCCTTCCGTTCCGTCCAAACAAGCAAGTCTCCTGAATTGTAGATTACATTGCTCTGCTGTGACATCTCACAGTCTCAGTTCTCCACACACTCAAGCTTGTCCATGCGTTTTGGACATAGTGTCCAAGGGCGCAAACATAGCCTGTGTTAAAACGTTCCATGATGTGACATCATTGCTTGTTTCCCTAAGTCCTAGGTACACAGCCCTGTGCCAGACCATAGTCTCTGCCAATGCCCATCTCTGCAGGTCCCCCCACCACGCTGCAACCCTAGGGTCTGCTGCTGACTTCCAAGACACCGCAATCCAGCACGCAGATAAGGTATTTCTTTTTTGTGAGGTGCCTTGCTCCTTTCTTGCGTAGAAACATTCCCAATAAACATGCCTCCAGGGGCCATGCAACTATATCTATACCTCCTCTAGACACTCTGTTCACGATCCCCTCCCAATACTTTCGGATATTCGGCAAGACTAAAACATATGAACAATGCCAGCATTTTCCTCTGCACACCTGGAGCAGTGCTGCCTATCTGCGCCCTTAAGATGGGAATTATTGTGAGGTGTCGGGTATGCTCTATCTGTAACGTACAATTGTGTGAGTTTGAACCTGGGATTTCTTGAAACCTTGTTGGGGCATAGCAAGACCCGTGTACATTAAGCATCTGAGAACGTCCTGTCAAAGCCTGTCTCCCACTTATTCTGTACCCCTACGTCCGATATACGAGCCTTGTCCAGGAGCAGCTCATAGAGTCTAGAAATCATGTGGCTGCCATCAGACATATCATACATTGCTTCTAGCAGGCATCCCTTTCTAGGACATCACAGAGTTCCGGCCACTTGCATTCCATCTCCCGTGTCAAGCTCAAGTGTAATAGGAATTGACCTCTGTGTATACCAGACCGTTCAACTTGTGCTGACAAGTCACCCAGCTTAACCACCCCATTACACTCCCAGTACTTCCTGATACCCTGCACACTTTGTGACCTCCTAGCCAATACAATAACCAGAGGAATGTGTGGGTTGAATGGATCCTCCACCCCCAAGAGTTTCCAGGCCCTGCACCACAGTCTCTTGCCCAGTGTCAGACAGGGCAGCACCCGATAAAGCCAAGACATGTGTACCCAAAAGACCTACTTCAGATAGTATTGCTCAACAGAGGGCTTCAATAGCGTGGTATCTAACGTTGGTTCATCTGCCAGCCAGCCCACTATAAACTGCAGCTGCCCCGCGAGGACGTATAATTCATAATGAGACATTCTAATCCCTCCAGCATCATAGTATGGTTGAAGTGTGCTTAAAGCCATTCTGTGTCTACCCCCGCTCCATAGAAATCCCCTAAGTATGGAGTCTAGCCTGTGGAAGAATTTCCTAGATATGTTGTACGGGACATTTATGAAATAGTATAGCAAGCGAGGGATGACCACCATTTTAAGGAGAGACACCCTACCCATCATTGATAAAGGCAGCCTACCCCAGAAGTCCATTGATTTCACCATCTTGTCCAGGGTGTCCTGTGTGTTAAGCTCATTCATAGTCTTGAAATTATGGCAAATGTTGTCACATAAGTATCTGAATGTGTCAAGGGACCATTGCAGTTCCAGGTTGGGAAGCTGGTCTCTTCTCAGCCTCCTCAATCCTGCCAACGGGAATAAGCACGACTTATCCCGGCTGATGGTAATGCCTGAGATTTCAGCAAAGCAGTCAAGAACATCTAACATGTACTGCAAATTTTTCTCGGGTCGTCGTATATAAAGCAGCATGTAATCAGCATACATGGAGATCACATGCGTCACTCCGTCTATATGAATGCCGGCATACGTGTATTTCTCTCTAAAAAATACCACAATCGGCTCCATTGCAAGCATAAAGAGCACTGGAGACAGCAGGCATCCCCATCTGGTACCCTTCTTAAGCTCCCATCCTGCAGAAATATGCCTGCTGGTTTTCACTCTGGCCTTAGGTGCGGTGTACACCAGCTTAACCCACCTTAGAAATTGTGAGAAACCTGAAGGTGTCTCACCCGCTAGTCTCCGGGGATCTGCCATCCAGGTGGCAGGACACGACCATCACTATTGGATCCACTTCCTGGGGGTGGACCAGTGCGGGAGGATTACCTGGGTGGTGGGTCTTCAGGGAGTGGAAGTGGGACACCGACGGGAGAGACGCAGTATCCCCTTATTTATGACTCCTCTTTCGCTGGACGAGACTTGGTATGCCCCCATGAGGAGGAACCCCAAATACCCAAGATCGTAATGGCCTCTTGTTAGCTTTTTATTCCCACTTGCAGTGGAAGTAAATAAACCACTTCTTAACATTCTTTATGGTAAACCCCCATCTATGACCTAGACACACAAAGCTCCAACAAAACCCTTTTTGCTCCTGCCATACCTTTATGTAAAACCGTTCTCTCATGTAAAAGCACTGAGAACGCTATGTGTCCAATGACACCCGTGGACTCCCATAATCACATAAGTACTGAGACGAGGAAGATGAAGTTGGTACAAGGTAACAGGAGCCCAAAGTTCAATGTGCAGATGGGTTGCTCTACAAAATCACCTGTGCCCAGGACATTTAAAAATGGCAACTGCACTACTGAAGGTGGCAGTGCAGGAGAAGACGTCGGTTCCTATGAAGAGACTTAAGAGTGCGAGAGACACCTACCAGTGTGGCGGAGAAGAGGAGTCCGCCGAGACAGAAGGAGAAATGCAGTGCGCAAGCAGGACTTGCCATGAAGATGCCGGGAGCTGCAAGAGAGTTCCTGGCTGTTCTGCAGCTCAAAGAGGCAGTGTTCTCCATACCGGGACCTGAAGGGAAGCAGCTGTGTGACCGCAGAGCCGCGAAAGAAGCCAGAACGACGTCTGCACAATCCAGAGTGGAAAGCGAGCGGGGAACCACGCTGCAGAAACGTGAACAGGACCTGAGATGTTGAAGAGAACTGGTGAGTAAATCCAAAGCAATTGGGTACTCCGGGGCATACTGGTGACCGTGCCAATGACAATTTGAATGTTTTGAGATTGCTAATACAGAAACTACAAGAAGATTGTTTGAATTAAGAAAATAGATAGCACAGATCCAAACCCCAACAAGATACAAATGCATGAGATGCAAGTGTGGGGCAAAGATTGAACGAACATTGAAGCAGAAAGATATACCGAGTCAAGAACAGTATATGCAATTTTGGTTATACAGAGGAAATGTGAAACACAAGTTCTGGCAAGAGAAAGATAGCAGGCACTTGAAACACAAGAGAAAGTCCTGGCAAGAGAGTACACCGGGCCATTGGAATTGCACAAAGAGTCCTGGCAGGGGAGTATACCAGGCGATTTGCAAAGCTACAAGACATACTAAAGAAGGACAGTTTTTGTTTTTTAGGTAGGGAAACTCCTCTTTAGAAAAGGATCAGAGAGGCATTTTCCCAATCCATTTTCATTTAAATTAAAGTCTTTAACCAAAAATATGACAACTTTGTATCTGGCTTTCATTTCTGACTTCTCACAACAGTCACTTCTAATTGGCACCCAGTAGTCATTTCACTGGATCCCGGTGCCCCTTTGTATTGTGTTGAGTTGTGTTTTCTGACCAACTAACATTTCTTCTCTTTGTTTGACATGAGTAAACCTGGAGATTAGAAATATGTTTGTGTTTCAATTATTTGTCTAATATTTTTTCTATTTGACATTTTCAGGGGTTGAAGAAAGTAGATTTAAAACTATATGAGGAGTTTTCAAACCACTACTTTGGAGAAGACTCTCTCACTAGCCTTGATCTGTGTTCTATGCAGAAGAAAAGGCAACCTAGTGGTTACTATCATTGTGAGTCCTCGATTGGTTTTGGTAAGTGATATATTATCCACAGTCATTGGTTATGAAAGTGGCTTAATATCGGATATTTATGTAATCATAGTTATCTGTTTAAAAAGTGGATTTATCTTTATTTGGGTCTTAGCATCGTAAAAATGTTCAATCAATCTGAATCTCATTGTTAAAAATGTGTACTCTAATTCAGTGTTAGAAGTGGTGATTTTAATTCAGAATGTATTTTAGTTTTCATTTTGAAGCACCTCATCTCTCTCCAAAGATCTGCTCTAGAATGGAAACACATTACTGTATTACAATTTCAGATGCATGTTATCCTCCACACATTCTAGAGTTAGATGTTTTCTTTACTCTTGGCAAGAATCTTGGGACAGTCATTGAAGGTCAAATTTGTTTTAAAAAATATGTATAATTTCAATTAAAAATTATGCAGCACTGTCACTTCAATTTTGAGGATACAGAAAATGCTTGGACGAATGGGAAGCCCTGCACCATCATCCGGTTTTCCACTTAATGTGGAGGATCTTTAAATGCAATCCCCTCAGATTCAGATTTTTCAGCTTCTTTAGCTAGTGTTGTATTCTTCCTTTAGAAGTAATTTTTAGCTGTGCCTTTCCTGATGCGCAGAAAAGCTGTCTGGAAAACGTTAATTCTGGAAAGTTCTCTTATCTGTTCCTTTCTGAGATGAGATGAATATAAGACCATATAAGAATATTGACATACGCAAAAGGAAATAGGCAATTTTCGGGTTCTCATTTATTAGGTATGTGTTGATTGTTATCCTGTCAGACAGCGGATCAACAATCGATTTGTACACTGTAATTCTGGTCTCAAAATGTGGGTTTATATGAATGTACACAATGCTGTTTGTATTAAGGACACAAAGGATAAATAGTCATCAACAAAAAGAGTGGGGTATAAGTAAATAGGAACATGTGGGACAGTCCGAAGGGCGTTGAAGGTTGCGCAAGGAAGCCCATGTAGACAGAAGAGACAAACCTCTCTTGTGTTTCAATCATACCAGCCGCCCTCCTGGGTGAACGCAGAGTTGGGGAGGTGTAGCTGTAATTGTGGTATCAGCCTTAACTTGAGGATCAAAGCCGCGAAAGAAGAAAATGAATTAACACTGCCGGTGAGTTGATGAAAGCAATGAAAGTCCAGTCTGTGTTAAATGAAACTTGACGGCAACAGTATCCGACGAATGAAAGTTGTGAGTGGGCCGATACAACACGAGAGAAAGCAAAGCATTGTAAAGAACGGTAAATTAAAGATACAAAACTCACACAGATGACTGCTCGAAGTGTCAGTCATTGACTGCTAAAGCCTTGCGGGAACATAAGGGGAAACTGAAGATAGGGAAGGTATCCAAGCCCTGTAAATCCCTGCCTGCTGGCCTTTCGATTGACAAGTCGAGAGGTGACTCTCCTCGTTGGAAGAAGTCCAAGCGGTCTCGCTCTAGGAGTGGTTCCCGCCACTCGTCCTCGTTGAGGCGGTCCAGGAAACGGCACCATCGGTCACCTTCCTCGTCCTCTTCGTCGGACGCATCCCCCGGGAGGATGGTATGCCCGTCCAAGTCATCGACCCCGGCAGAGTGGGATGCTTTCCGGGTGGCGATGATGAAAATGTTTGATAAACATGGCACTGTTCCGTCTGCACCTTCTGTCGAAGCCGGCAAGGTGCGTTCTTGGCCGGATACTCGCGCGCCTTCGAAACCCTGGTAAACTGCATGATAAACACCAGGAACCTTCGCAGCCCCGTTTAGACAAGGCTTCGAAAGATCACCCGAGACGTGCCAAGTCAAGGTCTTCATCTCCGGTAAAACTGGCGAAACCTTTGACACCCTCGAAGCCCTTGAAGGCATCGACGTCATCAGCGCCATGCCCGTCGGGTGCGCCTGTCGGGTCTTCAACCCCGGTGGGGCCCTCAATGCCGTTGATGCCTTTTTTCGATGCCGATGCTGTTGGCGCCATCAACGTCAATTTTGCCAGTGAAGGTCCCTGTGCAAGTGGACTCACCGAGGAAGGCTACTGCTAAGTCTTTGAGGCCTGTGACTGATCAGATGTTCACTCCTCTCCCGAGGAAAGATTTTTTTAGGTCTTTTTTTAGGTCCCTCGCTGACATTTATGAGGTGGAGGAACAATCTGATGAAGAGGTTGTCCCTTTTGGTCTCCACTATGGGACCCTTAATGCTCCTGATTGTCTCATTTCAGAGGAGAGTCGGATGTAGGATCTTTGTCAAACCTTGCCCAATGCCAGTGGTATTCACACTTCCCCCGGGCTGGAGTTCGGCAAACGGGACCCAGGGCAGTATGCCGACTCCTCATATCAAAGACTCATGTCTAGAGTTGTGGAGTATCTGGGCTGGTCCAGGCCTCCTGTGCACTCTGAGCAAGATGACCTTACGGATATTTTGGGTCAGGGTCTGTCTACCGACCCTGTGTTGCCATTTCATATGGTTTTGCAGAAAAGGGTGGCTGCAAATTGGGATACCCCAGAGGCTACTCCGGCAGTGAACAAGTTTCTGATGAAGAAAAAGTGGCAGAAAAGGCCAGCAGGATACAGCGCATAGAACGGTAACTTATGTGGCTGTGATAGGGCTGCGGCTGAGAGCTTGAGTAGGAGCCTGCCAAATTCCCACTGGAAATTGGAATTAGAGAAAGAAAGGGTTTGCTCTCAAACTGCGCACACACATAGAATAATAAGCAATTGCAAATTAAATGAGTGGTTTTAATCAGAATTGGTGCAGCCTGACACGTGTTTCGAGCTTCCCGCTCTTCTACTGAGGCTTAATCTTGGCTAGTGTGTATTTTGAATACAAAGGTAGAAGTTGAGTAATCTGACAAAGTTAGGCGTGGGCTCCCATTATTTTGCAGTTGCACGAATGAATTTTCAGTAAATTATTATCTTGCAGTACTTTCACTGCTATGTGGGGAACTGGAGCCAGTTCCCCACATAGCAGTGAAAGTACTGCAAGATAATAATTTACTGAAAATTCATTCGTGCAACTGCAAAATAATGGGAGCCCACGCCTAACTTTGTCAGATTACTCAACTTCTACCTTTGTATTCAAAATACACACTAGCCAAGATTAAGCCTCAGTAGAAGAGCGGGAAGCTCGAAACACGTGTCAGGCTGCACCAATTCTGATTAAAACCACTCATTTAATTTGCAATTGCTTATTATTCTATGTGTGTGCGCAGTTTGAGAGCAAACCCTTTCTTTCTCAAGTTTCTGATGAAGAAATACTACCCATCCAGTAGCGACCCTTGGCTACTTGTTCACTCACCCCATTCCAGAGAGTTTGGTGGTCCAGGCAGCCACAGCTATCTCGAAGCAGGCGACAGACCCTACAATCCCTCCTGATAGGGACGATAAGTGTATGGGTGGATGGGCACGCAAGGTGTTTTCTGCTTGGAGTATGAGGTTAAAATTGGCTAACTCTACTTGTGCCTTAGCAAAATGTTCGCACACTCTATGGAATTGCATTTCGTTAGCAGCTGAACATATTCCCGAAGGGGAAGAAAGGGATGGTTTTCTGGCTATTGTTCAGGATGGCAAGGATGCCATGTGTGAATCCCTTCAGTCTGGGTTGGATACTGCGAATAGTGTCAGCAGGTCCATGGCTACGAGCACTGTGATGCGCAGGATTGCGTGGTTGAGGAAGTCGGGTTTTGCACCGGATGTGCAGGCTCGTCTTCTCAACATGCCCTTTGACAGGTCTCATCTTTTTAGCAGCAAGGCTGACGAGAGCCTTGAGAAGTTGCCGACCTCGAAGGCAGCTGCCAAGTCTTTGGGCGCTGCTGTTAGGCAACCCCAGTCTTTTCGTCCTAGGGGGACAACAGTGGAGGGGTCGATCTTTCGTTTCTACTCCTCATTTGGAAGGGCGAGAGGAATGGCCAATCAGAGGGGCCAAAGTAAGTTTCCTCGTGTTGGACGAGGTAGGGGTGCCAAAGCCGCTCAGCCTGCAGCCTCTTTGCTGTCACGCACTGCAGCAGCCGCTTCAAAACCGCTCAGAGTCCTTGAGTGACAGTTCACCGGTAGGGGGCAGGCTGTCTCAGCATCTAGAAGAGTGGCAAGACATTACTTTGGATGCCTGGGCTCTGGAAACAATTAAACACAACTACTGCCTACCTTTTCTTTGACGGCCTCACGACAATCCACCGGGAAGCACTCTTTGAAGATTCTGGATCCGCTCCTTGTGCAGGAAATATTGACCGTGCTGGAGAAAGGCACTATAGAACCAGTGCCTGTGGCGGAGAGGAACAAGGGTTGGTATTCCCTGTATTTTTTTATTCCCAAAAAGGACGGAGGACTGAGACCCATCTTGGACTTAAGGTGCTTGAACAAGTTCCTCAGGAAGGACCCGTTCAAGGATCACTCTTTCTCAGATCCTTCAGGCCCTTCAGCTTCAGGATTGGTTGGTGTCATTGGATCTGCAGGATGCTTATTTTCGTGTGCCGATCCATCTCTAGCACAGCAAATACCTGAGGTTCGCAGTTGGTGGCATGCACTATCGGGTCCTACCATTCGTGTTGACCTCTTCCTGAGGGTCTTCACCAAGCTCATGGTGGTGGTGTCAGCGCATCTCAGGAGAGGGGGGTTCACGTGTACCCCTACCTGGACGATTGGCTGATCAGGGCACGTTCTCCCGAACAGGCCTTGGATCATCTCAGGGTCACCTGCCACTCCCTTCACAAACTGGACTTCTCCCTCAATTTCAAGAAGTCAAATATGACACCTTCCCAACAGCTCCAGTAAATCGGGGCTGTGTTGGACACTTCCTTGGGGAAGTGCTCGCCACCCAAGGTGAGGTCTCAATACATTCTCCAGATGGTCACCAAGTTTCAGCATGTCCAGAGTCATCTGGCTTTCGAATTCTTGAAGTTGCTCGGCCTCATGGCTTCCTGCATTTTTCTGGTGCCAGAGGCCCATCTGAGAGTGAGATCCCTTCAATGAGCTCTCAAGACACAATGATCTCAGTTCTCGGGCAGGATGTCGGGTCTCATTCGGATTCCCTTCCGGGTCTCGCAGGATCTTCTGTGGTGGGCCTGCAAAGGAAATCTCATGAAAGGAGAACCTTTTTTGGCAACCGTGGCCGGAAGCAACCGTAGTGACGGATGCTTCCTTCACAGGGTGGGGGGCTCACACCAATGATCTGACCATCAGCGGTCGTTGGTCTCCATCGGAGTCCAAACTACACATCAATCTTTTGGAGCTGAGAGCAATCAGGCTAGCACTGAAGGCTTTCCTGCTGTCTGTACAGCGGAGGAATGTCCTGATAATGACGGACAACACAGTGGCCACGCATTACCTCAACAAAAGAGAAGGTGTAGGGTCACTACCACTCTGCAGAGAGGCGATGTAGCTCCGGTTCTGGGCAATTCAAGAGGGAATCTCTCTAGCGGCGGTGCATCTAGCCGGATAGGAGAACACGGCAGCGGACAATCTGAGCAGGCAGAGCGCAGTCTTCCATGAGTGGGAGTTAGCTCAGGAAGTCCTTCATGATATCTTTGCCCTTTGGGGAACCCCGCAGGTGGACCTGTTCGTGACTGGTGCCAACCGGAAGTGCGAGAGGTACTGCTCAAGGGAATTTCCTCTGAGAGGAGCTCTGAGGAATACGTTGGAGGAACATCAAGTCGAAAGAACGTTACCAGTTGATAAGTAACTTGTTCTTCTTTCCTGGTATACTCGCCTGCCAGGGGTACTTTCTACTGATCCCTTTCCTGGTTTACTCTCCTTCCAGGAAGATAAACGCCTACAACTACAAGTGATTTCAATGGCAACATTTGTTCCAGAGTTCTCCCCATCAGTATCCTTTGTTTGGAGGGCTGAACAATGGCTGCCTCTTTATATAGTGTCTGGGTTCTTACCAATGTGGGTACTGGTTCCCCAAACTGGTATCCCAAAAGAGGAGGATTGCACCCAGGTTGCCTCCTTACTACTTCTTGATAGCCCTTTGGCTGTTGTAAATGGTCACTGTGGGTTCGGCCGAATGTCCTGCTCGGAGCGCCCCGTGGTCACCTTTAGTAAGCATCAGGCAAACTCACCGGTCTTCTTTGGCATCTCTACTGCTTCTGTGGTGGACCTTCTCCGTTCCACTGCCTCTTTTGAGACACCTCAAGGTGTCTTACCCGTTAGTCCCCTTGGGTCTGTCATCCAGGTGGCCAGGACACAGCCATCGCTTTTGGATCCAGTTCCTCAGGGGTAGATAAGTGCAGGAGGATCACTTGGATGAGGGGTCTTCAGGGAGTGGAAGTTGGACAGCTGACAGGGAGACGTGGTATCCCCTTCCCTGTAACACCTTTTCCCCATCCTACCAAGCAGGATACTTAGAAAATCCACCTCTCCCCCTTTTCTGACACACACACTTTTCCCCAAACAACTCACTGTGAGAGAAAACTGACTAACACAAGAGCCGTACACCTGACGTGTTGCAATACTAACGGCCAGGCAGGATCAGACCATTACTGATCATTACACACACCTGACTTCCATCACACTTCCCCACACGGATAAAAGGTGGAGCACAAACGCACACTCTGAGCAAGGCAAAGCACACAAGGAAGCAGTAGTACCAAGATGGCAGTTTAATACAAGGAGAAAGATGGCAAGACCAAAAGGGTTGCAAGGAGCGAAGTGCCCTTGATCTTTTCAGAGGAGGACTGTTACTTTCATGAGCCTTCGAGAATAAGAAGTGTAAGACCCAGAATCAAAGCTGAAGAAACCTGCATTGTGTGTCGGAGGTACCCTGGGCTCTCCTGCGTCGATAGCCAAGGCGGGGAGGATCGTTTTCCGCCATGGTACTGTCCTTGGCTCCTACAACAAAGCAGCACCAGTAAAGTCAGCACAGCCGGTGATTTGGGGAGACTGATACCAGACTAGTCTGTGTTGAAGCCAAGGTTGCAAGCGGGAACGATATATACATAAAACTGAAGTGTGTGAAGCGTATGTGACACGCAACACGAATTTAATTAAATAGCAGATGAGTGAATGTACTTTTGAAGCCAAGACAGATACCGTAGACAGAGTGGTCCGGCGCCACGTGGGTGCTCATTCAAAAGGTCTCTGTTCGGTATCCAACTGTAAGGTGGCAAATGTAAAAAGGAATTGTGAAATTGAAGTGGTCCTGCAATGGGTAAAGCCAAACCCTGTGCACATTCGAAAGTCTTTGATAGTTGATGCTAACTGAAATTGGTCCAAACCTGACTGAGGGAGACTAACTGTATTAAGAAGGGGATCTGAGCCTGGCTGAGGGGGATCCGGTGGGAACCGTAAATCACCCGAGAAAGAATATCCTACGAACATTGTGTTGATGCCACCATTATTGGTACACAGCGAGACTGCGCGGAGCCAGGGGATGGGGATTAGCCACCTTTTGATGACTTTCCCTTGCTCATACAGGCAGTGCTTGGGGAAGACAGGTCCAGATTGGAATGGAGAGTTTCCCAATCGGGATTTGAACAGGGGACAGGAAGCAGGAAGTGTGGGTTTACCGGTTGAGGTCAGAGGTGGAGGACAACCAAGAGACCAGCAGGAGGAAGGAGGGGAAGTGTGGCTTGTGAAGAGTTGTGGAGCAGGTGAGGAATTGGCTTAGGAGTGATGATGGTTCTGCAGTTTTAAGTGTGCGTGCCTGTGAGACGAATGAGTAGAGAAGACAGTATAAGGAGCAAAGGTGAAGTGAATTGGCCTGAGTGAAAGGAGCATGTTTGAGTAGTAGTGGAGGGAGGAGGAGAGTAGTTGTGGTGGGAGGAAGAGAGTAGCAATGATGGAAGAAGGAGATTAGTAATGGTGAGAGGAGGAGAGTAGTAGTGGGGGAAGGGGAGAGTAGTTGTGGTGAAGGAGGATAGTGGAAGTGGCGGGGCGAGGAGAGCAGTAGTGATAAGAGGAGGAGAGTAGTAGCGGTAGTAGGAGGAGAGTAGTAGTGTGGAGGCGGGAAGCAGTGGTGGGAGAAGGAGAGGAGTAGCAGAGAAGCGCAATGGGAGGAGAAGTAACATCAAAGGGTGGATCTGGTATATTTGGTTGGCAGCCGACTCAACACGGCTGTTTCCCTGCATTACCAGATGCATTTGTATGGGGCAAGGGTGCATTTATTTTATTTATTTAGAGATTTGTATAGCACACCTAAGCCTGAGGCATCTGGCCTCATACCGCCATTCTACTCCACACCCCTTCACCGAACCCATACTTCTCTTAAATATTAAAAATGTATACCCTAATCAAACACCCCTTTAAAAATACAGTGAAAATATTTGTTAAATGTCTGTGAAAAAATGCAAGAAAAAGGCTGCTCCAAATTGGGCCAGTACCAAGCAGTAGGAAGAGTGGAACATGAAAGGGAGAGAAGATTGGTGGGTGGAGAAAGGTGGAGGCGGGGAGTGAGAGTAGGAGGTTGGAGGTGAGCGTGGGCTTGACTGAATCAACTTTAATCTAACAGAATAAGTGTAAGGCGCTATCTCTGTTCTATTCGAACACTAATCTTTGGCTAGAGAAGGGAAATATAGGCAGTCCTTGAGGAAGTTTAGATAGCCTGCATTGAAGGAGCCATCATCAGCAGAAACCAGACCTTAGACAGTAGTGGTCAACCTTCGGTAGTACTAAACAGGTGGTATGGACACTTGGGCTACGGTGGCAGGTCCAAAATAAGGCGACAGACAGAGGGACCACTCTAGGCCCCACAAAACAATAGACACTCTTGAACTGTCTTGAAGACTCAGTGATTTCTGTTTCACCTGTGACATATGACACAGAAGACCAAACAGGTGAAAACTGTTTACAGCAACACAGGATTGGTTGGGCTACTTTAGAAACTCTGTGCTTAAAAGTACATAAGGTAACTTTCCAGGGCCACCAACCCCCAGCGTGTCACTCAAAGCAGCTAGCTGTGCTGGATTTTTGCATTTGGATTTGTGCTGGACCTTAGGTGGAAGATCTAGAGGCTGAAATTACTTCTGATCCAAAGGGTGACTCCCAAAGAAGGGACAGGGAGTACAGATACCCATTTGCTGAAGGCCACTGGTGCCTTCCAAAGTGTCACCCATTATGCTCTGGGAGCCTCCATATCCACTGACATACACACAAAAACATGTGTGGCAAAACAACAAAGACAAATAAGGAGTACCAGGTGCGCACATTCAGCAGGCGCAAAAACACAAATTGTATCTCTGGCACTGGCTGGCGCATCCAAGCCACAGGCTCACGAAAGTAAACCCTGTTTAGAAAATGGTGAAACAAACAAATGGCATCTCAAAAATTGCCTCAATACGATTGCACTTAAATAATCTTTTGTGGGTGCAGAATGGATCCACCGCACCAAACAGACCCATGGTGGCAAAAGGACCCATTCCACTGAAAGGGCTTGTCACAGAAATAGCTCATGGCCAGCAAGACAAGAAAATACCCATGGATTAAGGAAGCGATGTAGGACATCTAAACAGCACATGAGAAGCAAGCCGATGAGAAGTACCTGTGCTAAGAACAAGAGTCAGAGGAACAACGGTACATGTCATCCACTCAGAAGTGCATACCTGTATGGAGTTTAACCATGCACAACAAACCCCATCAAAAGACAAGGAAATGCTTTTTTCATGGGGCTTTTAGAAACGTTAATAAATTAATAAAATAACTTGCGAGGGTACAGAAAAAGCATATTCTGCTCAAGCATCAAACCTATTAAGATACCTAAAGTGCACACACACGCAGTGCCCCTTACACAATCAGAGGAAAAAGGATACTTCACTGAAGAGGAAACCACATACAGGATGAGGCAGAAAGAGTCTGTCACAGAAAGACCATGGATTCTCCAGAGAATGCAGAACCTGCTTCACTCTCACCCCCAATTATTGATCAGACGAAATATCATGAAATCTTCACAAAGTGGCAACTAAATTTCAACTTAACATGCAGGACGCCTAATCAAGTCATCCTAGCACATGGACATGGAGATGTGCTATACCAGCATTGACATCTGATTGCCATCAGACCGGAAGAGCAAACTAATTCATATGGTTGTGTAAACGTTTGCCACCACGGGAATATATAATAAATGCATTGCTACTACACTTCTTGCATGCTATGATTGTTCTAAATGGGAAGACATTGAAGCACTTTTAAAGGGACTTCTAGAAGAGGCTGCTGCACAAGCACAAGTGATTTTACAAGTGGGCCAAATTGCATCAAACACCATAAATAAAACACATGTGGATGATGGAGAAACTGCAGATAAACAGGCAGATCAATGGCGTTTCCTCAACTTTTTTTGGCAGAATTACATTTGACAATTTTTAAAATAGTTTTTCTTTACCCTTTTTGCCATTTCATGCCATAAAAGGCATGGTGAAATCCCTTGCACCCTTCCTTGGCTATCACTTCAGACCCCCCTGTCTTTGTGTTATGTTATGTTACGTTTATATAGCACCTTATGTACCATTGGTATGATCTCAAGGCGCTGGTAGGTTGAATGCCCTCAGGAAACGAAGTTCAAGTCAGTAGAGAGAGAGAGAGAGGGGGAGAGAGAGTCATAAGGTGCGTGTGAGCACCGGATATGTGTGCAGCGGTGTTGCATTCCTGTGATAGCTGCTTCTTAGCGGTAGGTGTGGTGGTTGGGAGATCAAGAGTATGTGTTTGTTCTGGCAGGTTGTTATCCAGACTGATTCTGGCTGTGTTAGGCCTGAGGTGAACGCCTAGGCTGGAGGGGGTGTAATCAGCTGTGTTTAGATAGGATGATGGGGAGTGTGAGGCAAGTGATGGTATGACAACAGCTATACCGAATGGTGTCATAGTATCGCTGTGTTCTAGTTGAGTGGTGGTGTAAAGAAAGAGTAAGCGTGGGGATGTGATAAGGTGGTTTATTTTGAGATCGAGCACACTCCAGTAGTTCCATGCACTTCAGCCGTACCATGCACTCCGACCGTTACATGTATTCCAACCATTCTATGCACTTCAACCATTCTATGCACTTCAACCATTCCATGCACTCCAACCATTCCATGCACTCCCACCGTTCCATGCACTCCCACCGTTCCATGCACTCCAACCATTCTATGCACTCCAACCATTCTATGCACTCCAACCATTCTATGCACTCCAACCATTCTATGCACTCCAATCTATACATGTTATTGCTTCATCATCCAGTCTGCTCATTTCCACGTTATATGTTCTGCATCATCCATCCACCTCCCTGACCCGTTTCATATACCCAGTTTCGCTCGTTTCATCCGCATACGTCATCCGTTCATCCACCCACTTCATCTGTTTCACCCTCTTCACCCGTTTCATCCACACACTTTTTCCGTTCCACCCACTTCATCCGTTCCACCCGTTTCATCCACACACTTTTTCCATTCCACTCACTTCACCCGTTCCACCCACTTCACCGGTTCCACTCACTTCACTGGTTCCACCCACTTCACCGGTATCCATTTTACCGGTTCCACCCATATCACCGGTTCCACCCATTTCACCCTTTCCATCTACATACTTCATCCATTCATCCACCTACTTCGTCCGTTCTACTCACTTCACCCGTTTCGTCCACACACTAATGCAAAACTACCATTTATCTATTTTGCAGTTTAAAACATGCAGCAAATGTAATTCGGACAAATGGTTGGTTGAAAAAGGTGGGCAATGCCACAGAGGCTGCCACTGCTTTGGTTATTAGGGGATACCCATGGCTCAGACTTAACCACCAAATCCTTCAACAGAAGTGCTAATCTTTCCATTAGGTGGATTTACAGAGGACTGCCATGCAAAGGTTACCAAAGCTCATTTTTTTAAAATTTGATTTAATTGTATCTACAATTTTTTTCAAAATAAATAAAAGTAAGAACGTTCCCAGCGCAAATTATTGTCCTTGCGCATTTTTAAGAAACCAGTCTTTGCGAATCCATTGAGTTTCTTGCTTTGACAAATTCATGTTAGGACTCTTCGACTGTGTGTTTATGGTCAATAAGAGATGGCTCTTCTCGATGCTAAATTAGTTTTGTTCTCCAGATCGATGTTTTTGAAGAAAGAGGCGACCGCCAACACGCTTCTTGTGTCCTCTCCTTCATTAAAGGCCGTCCACCAGTTGTCCTCAGTTAAAGTAGTGAATGTTTGCATTATTTTTCCTAGGAAAACTGATCTTGCACGCTGTGTTCCTTCACATTCCAAGGGAAGGTGGCGACTTGTTTCCACTTTCCCCAAGGATTTGCAATATCGACATATGTTCGTTGTTGAACGCTTCCTTATGAACTGAATTTCATTCGTTTTCAGTTGGTTCAAAGGGAATCTCAGGAATGATCTACCTAAGCTTTTATCCGGGAACTTTTGCAGGTAGCCTCTCGTATCATTTAGTTTTTTAGGTGTTGTTGGAAAGTGTTTAGTCAGACTGTAAGTGTTCGCCGTATCCTCAGTTCGAATCCAGTCTGATTCAAAGAGTTTCTTAGATACTTTGTCTGGATTTGATTTAAGTAGTTCTTCCGTGACATCTAGTTCCTCCAGGCGGCTTGTGTTTCTCAGCTTCCAGTTTTTCAGTGCCTGGATGTTACCAGATATCATTTCTCTGTTCACCAAATCCAGAGCTATTGGTTTGTTGTCCAGTAAAACTTTACGGTACAGCATTAACATGTTTCTCTACATAACAGCCTTCAACAATGACAGACATAGTTTGCTCCTTAAAAGTGCCATTGGTGTAGATTGAGCCAAGTTGAGAACGTTCTTCCAAAAGAAGCTCTCTAGTTTGTTCCAGAGTTATTCCGGCAGTAGGAACATTGCATCAGCTCCATATAGAATCGACGACGCCACCTTTGATCTATAGAAGCTAATGACTGCCAGTAGCAAGAATTTTCCATACTTTTTATGTTTGCGTAGTTAGCGTAGTTGCGTAGTTAGCGTTTTCACTTTTGTCCATAGTAAGTTTTGCATGGATGTTTCCACTGGGGTTGTACACATCATAGCTCCCAAGTATTTAAAGGCATTTACCTTTTCCAGTTTTGAACCTTCTGCGAACCAATTCAGTTTACTGTGCTTCTTCTTTCCGAGTCCCTCCCAGGATATTACCTTGGTTTTTTCATCATTCAGCCGTAGGTTGTTCAACTTCAAGTATCCAATCAAGTTTGATAGTTGTCTTTGGAGTCCAATTGGAGTCTTGTTGAGCAGGATAATATCATCTGCGTATAAGAGGCGCAATATCTTTGCGCCCGATCGTTGGTGGAAAACTCCTTACATCAGATTTGTAATCCACGTAGTCAGCGATGTAAGCATTATATAATGCAGGTGCCCGGGGGCAGCCCTGCTTCACTCCCCTGGTGGTAGATATTTCCTTTGACAACGAGGACTCTTGTCCCAGTCTTATTTGCATCGAAGTTGTCTGGTATAAGTGTTAGGAAAGATTTCGTAATTGTAGGTAATTTTCCTTCCATGTGGCAACCCCTAAACTTTTTGCTGTTGTTTTTCACCTTGTTCTCGACTTTGCCAGAGAAGTCCAGCCTTCTGCCGCACTCCTCTGGGCTTTCGCTCCATTCTTACGGGGAAACTGACATGCCCTTAAGACAGTCAGTACCGGGAAACGCTGCTTTCCGTAGTTTATTTTATCATGTTGCGGCTTTCGTGCAACATGACACAAGAGGGCACTGTAAGCTAAGTTACTGCTCCCTTGGGTCTCTAGCCTTCTACAGGCCCTAGATACTCTTTTAGGATTGTAACTGATCGGTGCAAGTGATTCACGGACGGGAATGGTGGCAGCGATCGCTTCTTGTGTTTTAAGCTCCTTTTGGCGTTTTAAGCGCGTTTCTCGCGCTTAGCCCAAAATGGTGGCCTGGCTCCCAAAATGGCCAGACCACGAGGCTCCTTTGTCCTGTCCGCTGACCGTCTTGCTCCCTTCACCTTCCCCAGGTCGAGCCGACCCGGGGCCTTCCTTATTTGGGCATGTACTTTCCCGCGAAACACGGATGCTTTCGCGGGCTTCTACATGCCTGGTATGTGCCTCCAGGATGTGGGCTGGGATGTCTGGTCCCAATACACATCCTGGGTGCCAGAGAGTCTAGGGTGGTGTGAATGCCTGGGACCACCGTGGTCCGTGATAGGTCCACAAATGGTGTGAGTGTTGATGAGCGGATCTCCCATTGGGTCCCCTCCGTTTTGGCGCGAAGGGAACCGTGGATAAGAGGGGGCTGGAAACACCACTACGAGGTCGATCTCCTGAGTTCTCACGAATGAAGGAATACAGGAGCCAAGTATCCTGCAACCAAGAAGCTGAACCGAGGAATCGCTGGTGACCCGCTGAAGGACTGCTCCTCTGCACTGCTGTCGCCTTGTGAAACCCTTTTCACCTTTGATCGAACCAGAAGGCCTGTACTCGTAGTTCGACCCTTGGAATAGCGGGGACAGCTATTCTCGGTATCTTCACCATCTCCTGCTAGTAAGCCTTCGGAAGCGTCTCTGGGCCATCCAGCAGACTGACCAGCCTACACAGGAGTCTTGCTCTGTAACCGCTGCCAGGTTGTGTAGTATTTCGAGTCCTTGTCACTCTCACACGATTCGTACACTTAGCGTTCCCAGGTCTGAAGTGAGTAGTGTACATTTGGCTCAGATACACACGGCCGCTCCGTTGCCCTGCTGTGGTAACAAACTGTGCGGGTTCCTTCGTTTGGGACGTCTTTCACTCAACTCTGCTGCTGCAGACTCAACACGACGAGGAGACGTCCCCTGCTCTTCTGAACCTGCCAGCGACTGAAACTGACGCAGAGAAGCCTGGGTCTGCTTGCATCGGGGACCGGTGAGTAGCATAGCTAGGAACTGGTCGCCCTCCTGCAGGAGCCCATAGCTTTTCCCCGCTGTGTCAATACAGCACACCTTTCCGTACTCGCGCTCTGCTTCTGCCCACAGTGGAGGCTGCGCTTGAGTCGCGGAACACTGTTCTTCTTCATTTGTGCACTAAACTGAACTGCCTGATTTCCCTCGAAGAGACTCCCCTTTCGCCCGTTGGCACCAGCGTGTGCAGGTACTTTTGAGCACAAGGCTCCACTCTTCGTAGGGCTCGGACTTCCTTTTAGTTAGGTGCCTCTGAAGGCGGACTGGGTCTAAGCTATTTCGCACTGCCTGTTTTCCTTCCCTTTTAGGTGGACTACACATTTCGTGCATCTAACGCTTGAGACTTGTTTGTATTTGTATATATATTGTATTGGTATGGTATGTGTTGGTTTACTAGAGTTGTATTGTGATTTCTCGCTACGGTCATTGTTTTAAAGGCCTTGGAATAAATGTGTATATATTTTTAATATAACACCTGTTTGGAGTAGTTTGTAAGTGTCCTTGCTTTGTGTGCTCATTGCGGGCTTTCAGTCACCCTCACCCCTCTTGAGACCTAGTCTTGACCGCCGCGATCGCTACCCTGATTGGTCTGGCTTGTCCAGAGGTTACCCTGTTCCAAGTAATTAGGTTGGCCTTCTGAACTTCTGCGCCGCCAGGACAGAGTTCAGAAATCCGTCTTAACAATAAGGACTGGATCGGGCCCAGTATTGAGCCGGGGCATTTCATGGCTTCCAGTTTTTCCTGCAGCAAGTCTCTATTGACCTGGTGCCATGTATACAGGTTGTCCCTCTTGCCTGGCTTTGGCTTTGATTGTAGTCAGCGTTAGGATGTTAATCGATGTTCCAGCGTTCTTAACAAATTCCGTCTGGATTTTGGATCGCCACGAAATTCCGATTTGAGCCAAGCTTGAAATGCTTCCAAGGCAAGCCCGCCGAAGATTTTCCCGATTACATCCAATAGTGATATGGGACGGTAGTGGCACGGGTCCTCTCTGTTTCCACGTTTGAAAATTGGAACCACTATAGCTTTTCTCCAGGAAGATGGTATATTTTGTTCCTGGTTACAGTTCTTGAAGATTTTGCTAATGAGTGGAGCCCATAGATCCTGGTCTTGTTTCAAGTCACTATTCAAGATCCCATCGGGTCCTGGGGCCCTTGAGTTGTTAAGTCTTTTGATTTTATTTAGGATCTCTTCTTCGTTTGTTGTGATGCTCCATGTAGAATTAATGCCGACTTGTTTTTTATTTGGTACGACTCTCCCACTTACAGAGAGAGGTGCATATACATTTGTGAAATGAGACATCCAGGATACTTCCCCCACGTGGTTTTGTAGTACGTTGTTACTGGACATCGTAGTACCTTTTATTAACTACCAAAACTCTTTAGTTTTCCTTCCACATAATGTTTTCAACATTATTTCGGAATCTGCTTGGTATAGGGAATGCCTTTTTTGTGTTATCCAGGATTCATATTACTTTTGTGCACGTTTCCAATTTTCTTGAGATTGTTGCGTTCCTGATGCGTTTGATATTCTTTTTAATTTTCGTAGGGTTCTTCTTCTCACTACTAGTTCCTGGTTGCAAGTATGGAGGTAATTTTAGCCGATCACGTTAGTCTTTTTAGTAGTCTGCATGTGTTTTTTTAACAGAGTATAATCCGCCCTCATATCTGTGTTTTTTGTTTTTTTATCCTGAATTCTTGGTAGCGTGGAGTATCTTTCAGCGATTCGCTTAATCGCGTTCACCGTCAGTTTTAACCGGGCCCCATTTCCATTCACTTCTAATTCGTGATTGAAGTGCTGTTGTGATTTCTGTGAACTGGCCCATCTTCTATGTAGGAGATTATAACGCTATTTTAAAGTCTTTACTATTCAAAAACGAACGATCGCTCCCAGTAGCTCTTTTGACACGTATGTGTGGTCAATTGTTCCTGACTGTTCCGCTCTTTGCCATGAAGGTGTCTCCAAATTGGCTTTTGTTCTCAACCAATGCAAATTATGTAGGTCTCTTGTCCCCAATAATTTTTAGAGGTTCCTTCCTCTTTTCTGGATTGGTGCGGATTTCAGTAAGTGCGTTCTCTGTTTTCCAATGTCCTTGCAAATAGCGTTGAAATCACCTGTAATTAATATATGGCTACAGGAAGAATTTCCTGTTGCTTCATCTAGGATAGAGTTCATGTTTTCCAGGTATTTTCCGTCCAGTATTGTTTCAGGATTCCAATACGTGTTAATCAGTAATATCTTTTCTTCCTTTTCTAAAGCTGATGTATCTAAGTGTTTCCAAGATATTAAGAGCACTTGGAAAAAATCCGAAGAGTCAATATGTTCAATCACCTCCATTCCGATACCTGCAGGTATTGCTATAAGTAATCCAGCAGTTGGGTGGCCCGCGAGACCCTTTTTTGAAGGTATAGCGTATGTTGAGTATCCGTCCATTTCTGGCCTAGATAATAGCCATGTCTCCTGAAGGCAAATAATGTCCCAACAACCCAGATTGATGTCACTTTTTACTGTCAGGTGGGTAAAGCCTCTCGTATTCCACGAGGCCATATCAATGAAGTTTTTTTCCCGTGTTGTTAAAGCACATCGTTTTCGGACTTGTTCCTCCAGCAAGGACCTATTCGGCCTTTGTAGTTGCTAATTCTGTTTCTTCAAATGAGAGGCCGATGATTTCCAAGTCCATTGCGGGGTTGATTTCCTGTGAGTTTCCAGAGAGCGAGTCGACTCCCTGTTTTTGTGTTTTTCTACTCCGGGTTCTTTTCTTGAACTATTAACGTGGTTTTGATCCCTCCCGTAGATGGATTTTTCAGTGAAACGTGTTCCGGCTCTTTGCTGTCCCTGTGAGTCCGTTTTGGTCTTTTCTTTAGGGTAATTAGAGTTCCTCTGAGGATATTGTGTCCAGTGATTTCGCTTATGAGGTGAGTCTTTTCTAGCCCCTTTTCTTTGTAAATTTTCCTTATGTTTTTCCCTGGTTATTTCATCCTTTTGTTCCAGTTCTTGCACGTTTATCCACGGTCTTTTTCTGGAATTGAATTCTGGATGGTAACATTTTCTGCTTCTTGCCGGAGCATCGCTCTTATTACTTCCGACCTGATGCGCAGGTACGAACATTCTTATCTTCCTGTATCACATGGTTCTACCATCCATAGATCTTGATTTTGTATGTATCGTAGCCTTTGTATCTGTTTAAATAGGTCGATGATGGTATTCCTATTTAAAGTCGGGTCATCTTGTGTCCAGTGTGTTCGTTCCAATGAAAAATCACAGGAGCTTTTAATTCTTAATGATAAAGGTTTTTGTTTTTGCTCCTTTTTCTGAGGTGTTTGTTTTAGATCTTTATTCCTCAATGTTCTGCGACATCTAAGTGGGGGATCTCTCGTGGAGTTATTCCTGGTCTTCCGTTGTGGGGAGGTGTTTGGCGGATTCTCCGTCTGCTCCCTGGTTTGCCCGTGGGCTCCTTTGTTGGCTGGCTCATATTTGTCTGCGTTGTTTTTTTTCAGGAAGACTCGCTTTCTCTTGTTCGACTGCATTGATCTTTCTTTTACGGTTTTTGTTTCCTGTTTTTTTTTTACTGTTTTGAGCCTGTCGGTCGGGCGAGACTTCCTTTTCTATGATGCGCATCTTCTTCTTTGGTTCCAGCTCCAAGTTAGTTAGATCTAATATCACTGCTTTCCTTTTTTAGCTTGGAGTTGAATTAACTTCTGTTTTAGATTCATCAACTGTGTACACACTCCATTCTCTTATGTCACTTTCTGAATCTATTGTATCATCTGCTGGTTGGCTGCAATTGTTGATGGTCTTTCTTGCTTTCGTTGGGGCCATTGTCTCTGGGGAGGTCTTCTTTGTTTGTGGCTTGATGTTGTCCTTGGAGTTCTTAGCTCTTAATGAAGAAAGTTGATTGCTCAAAATTGATTTTTGGTTTTTGAATATGCCGAATGTGAAACTGTTTTTCTTGCCATCATCTTTCGTTTCCATGACCTGTCTGTTGGGAACTTTGTCTTTCTGCAGCAAAGACTCGTTGTACTTTGTTTCCATCCGCACTTGCGTCTCCTTTTCCGCTGTATTAGTTTGATTTGTTTGTGTTAAGGAGGAGCTTTTTGTGCGATCTGGTTCTTTTAATAGCCCTGAGTTAAAGTTCGAAGATGGGGGCTTCAGGTTCACTGTCTCTGATTCCTTCTCATTTCGTTTTTTGGAATTCTCCTCTTTTGCTAAGACATAGCCCTGTAAGTATGTTAGCTTAGTATTCATCAAGGCGATCAGGGAGGTCTGGTCCTGTGCTGTATCATTTAGTGCCTCATATAGCTTATTGAAGGGAGCTAAAGCAATGGTCACTGTGGACATTATGGACATTAAGTCCATTTTTTTGTGTTGTTTCTTTCAAAGGTATTGAAGTGGTGTTGCTGCTTCTTCTTCTTGCAATTGGCGTGCTAAATGACGGTGGCGTTTTTATCAGCAAAGTCTTGTTGTTTTTATTTGTTTTTTTTTGCCATGGAGTCTTTTAAATCATCCTTTGTAAGTTTTGTATCCGTCTGAGTCTCTACTGACTTCCACTTCTTGGAATCGCATACCATGCACTTGACTACAATCACTTTATTTTTTTCACGTATTTCGTGTTCTTTATCTATTGTCCTGCTTGCAGCGGTGGGTGACTGCGATTTTGCCAATGTAGGGCCCGGTTCGGTCTGTTTTTCCAACTGTTGTGGTGAAAAGACTCTACAGGGAATAGGTGATATGTGGTTCTCAATTGATGTTCCCTGTGTGCACGAGGCTTTTCTGAAGTACCATCTAACTGGCGTAGAGCTTATTTCTTCCAAAATTACTAGAGATGCCGCTGCGTGGGCTTGTTTGTTCTCTGGCTCTCTAAGTAGTGTTGGGGCAAACTAACCAATGTGCGACACACTATGTAATAGGTCTGCATCTGAGATTTCTTCCACTCTAGGTGATTCCATTGCTTTTTTCGTTCTGAAAAAGCATTTTAAGCGGTCTGCCTTTGCCAAGTTCATCAATGTCATTTTGAAGGCCGTTTTTTTTTTGGCCTTTGAATTTAGTAAGGTTAAGCATGGATATTTTGCTGGGCTGATGCTTTTTAGGTTTTAATCCCTGCTTTGCCCTGCAACCCTTGTTACCTGTCATGGGTCTCTTTTTATTGTTTGTCTGGTCTGAAGAATTATCATCTTGTTCACTCTGGACCTTATGAGGGCTTCCTTGAGTGGCCGCTATCAAGTCAGTCCCCAAAACCAAGTTTTTCTCTATGATCATTTCTGGTGGCATCGAGTTTTATTCTCCTGTTTCATCAAACTTGTCTTTCAGAAGACGGTGAAGATGATCATATGATGCTGCGTTGGAGTTTCCATCTTTGTTATCCAAGTTCATAGTTATTTCTATTAGGGGAACCTCCTCTACTATTTCGTAGAAGGGGCATCCATCAAGGCGTCTCCTGCCCACGTGGCACGCCTGGTCTGCGTAGTGTGCCTTCACTCTGCTGCCGCACTCCGCGGCTGCCCTGTGCTTATTTGCTGGTTGCAGGTTCCACCTCCAGCAAGGGAAAAAAAAACAGTAGAAAGACTACAGGAAGTTCGGTCTGCGTAGTCTTCCTTCACTCTGCTGCCGCATTCCGCGGCCCGCTCCGCAGCCGCCCTGTGCTTATAAACTGGTTGCTGGTTGCAGGTTCCACCTCCAGCAAGTGAAAAAAAAACAGTAGAAAGACTGCGGGAAGTTCGGTCTGCGTAGTCTGCCTTCACTCTGCTGCCGCACTCCGCGGCCGCCCTGTGCTTATAAACTGGTTGCTGGTTCCACCTCCAGCAAGTGAAAAAAAAACAGTAGAAAGACTGCAGGAAGTTCGGTCTGTGTAGTCTGCCTTCACTCTGCTGCCACACTCCGCTCTTTTAGGCCTAGACACCTGCATGTTTGCAGTAGTTGAAATGACTGTACAGAGTCTCAACCCATCTTACCATTGGGAAGGATTCTCCAGGGGAATGTCATTCCCAAACCTGTGACTGCTTCATGCTGATTTCCTTCTACGAATCCCCAGTAAGGAGTGTCGAAGAAACAAGGCTCACACATCAATTTCGGTTGATTACAGATGAGCATTATTGTTGTTTTACAAGACAAAAACATATCTATCCTATATCTTATGTATATCGGGAACTGACTGCTCTAACTTGATACTCCCTCTAGACCCCACACCTTTATAGGCCACTAGTCACCAATTGGAAACTTACGAACATTCTGGAAACTCTAGCTAGGCCTTCTGGCAGAAAATATCCTGCCTTCAGCAACACAATATAGTCCTTAATTCCCATATAGTCCTTCTTTGACATCAACTTCTGGTTACCTTGTCACATGACAAATCTTTTTTGAATTTGTCCTGTCGAGGTGCGTAGTACCCCTCTTTTCCTCTTGTAATTTGTGCTCCCTGAGTACTCCTTTGTCAGTACCAGTTTATGTAGTCACCTAGGTCTAAAAGTCCTTCGCATCAATTCCTGCAAGACAGTGCTTTTCGACATGATCGACTGTCCAAGGGGGAACACCCATTGGCCTAAGCCAACCTATTAATCTGTATCATAATGCAAGGATGTCCCCTGGAAACGAAAAAACAATAAAGACAAAGAAATTTGACAAAAAAGTGGAAGAGGTTGTACTAAGGGCGTTTTTACATTCCACGCATATTCCTTTTACACTAAAGTGCACCATATATGATTCGAACATTAGGATCAATAATGACATGTTTTCATTCGCAGTCGCAGTAGACCTCACTGTGTTACAACTAGTAAAGGTTTCGTAGGCCCTTCCTTTAATTTTTTCCCTAAATTACAATCCAAATGTCAGTATTTATCGGGGTGTCAAACTCTCTATTTCTCCACGATCATCAAACATGCCATCATCAAATGCATCTTCGTCAATTCTTCCACTCAAATGAAACATTGTACTTTCTGAAGTTTGAGGTGGTCTGGAGGTCAATATGGTTGCGGTGTCTCCACTATGTTTGCAACATAGCAATATGCCTGATAAAAGAACAGAGAACACGCCTTTCCGGCGTGCTACATCCTAGGCTTCATTAAGCAAACACGCTAAGCACGCAGGCACACACACACACACTTGCAGCTACAACTTTCTGTTTCCTAAACGTGTACTCGACTGATAACCTAGTGAGTGCAACAAAGAACACAAACTTCAGCCTTATCGAGCCCGTGCGTCCTGTTCATTACATGGTACGTTCATCGTTATATATGCATAGACTCTGAACTCGAAGTTTATAACGACCTCAGATCTGTAACTCTGAGGCCCTGGCCATCGTCTGGCTGATGGTACCCGTCGCATCCACATTCACGGTGCAATTTCTTGGTGCCCTGTCCTTGTTTTCTTAACATTCTCGTAATACCTTTTCAAAGTGCCATGTACTGCCGTATTGAGCCTGTAATCTGCTTCTATTTTCACATGTGTAACACCTGCATACAGTATAGTGCTTAACGTCTGATGTATCATAGGCTGACGCATTCAGTGCCTGCCGACCTGCCACTATTTCATTGCTTGACCTGACACCTGTTAACATGTTGTACCCTCATTGTCGACTTGTGAATTGCTAAACTACAGCCTAGCTCCTTGACTGGCCCTGTTTCCACGTAACTGCCGGTGAAGCCACGCATCCTGTGAATTGCCAACTTGTTTACAATGGCTATGCCCGTCCCAAGACTCGCTAATTGTTTATACTCAACTGCTGCCTTGCAAATGGTATGACATGATATGATAGGTTATTTATAACGCTCCTAATACCTAGAGGTTTCTAAGCGTGGACCCGGGGATCAAACCTGTGGCGCTCCCTGTTGTCTTGCTTCCAAGGCGAGCACGTTGCCCCAGAGCTATCCTCCCGAGACATTTGACATCCAGCCCCCAATGTCATTGCTTAGCACTAGACCTGTTAAACTGTTCCCACTTAATTGGCATCCTGTGAAGGGCCAACGTGTCCCCAATGCCACTTCCCGGCCCTAGACCTGCTAATTATTTTATACGGAATTGCCGTTTTTTGTGACCTGTGAATGTTGAATTGTCCACTGGCTTCTATTGTCACTGCCCAACCCCAGACCTGCTAAATGCTTGCTATCGTAATGCCAAGCCTGTGCTATTTTAATGTCAAGCCCATGCTATCTTAATGCCAAACCCGTGACCGGCTACATTCCGGAGATTCTAGCTGCCTAAACTACCACACCATGCTTGTTGTCCTCCACCTTATCCACACCCTTGCTCTTGGTGTCCCTATAAGCTCCAGTTCCTGTCACTGAACACACAATCACCTCTGCTTGTCTGATGTACTACCCCCCTATTAGAGGTCTAATATACATCCCCGTTGTATATGATCACTACATGGTTAACTCATATAGTGTAACACTAACCATGTCCACATTATTACCACCAACACATGCCATTATACCTACTAAATTCCTACCCGTAAATCAACCTGACAAGACTACAACCAGTTTTAAACAAGGAACCATACTTAGTAGCCAATGCCCTCTCACACATTAAATTCAGCTATATTGCACTCGACCACACCTAATCAACCATCTCCTGTAAACATCAGGAACTCCAGACTAGAATCCCGACTAAAGAATGGCCAGCTGTTGCCCGCCTACAACAGAATTCAACTAAGTACGAAGGATACTCCCACTATTTTATGTTATTTTGCATTTATATAGCGCCTTATATACCATTGGTATGGTCTGAAGGCGCTGGTAGGTTGAACGCCCTTGGGAACCGAAGTTCAGATCAGTAGAGAGAGTAGGGAGAGTCAAAAGGTGCGTGTGAGCACCGGGTATGTGTGCAGCTCGTGCGGTACTCGTGTAATAGCTGCTTCTTATTGGTAGGTGTGGTGGTTGAGGGATCAGGAGAATGTGTTCGTTCTGGCAGGAGTTATCCGGAACGGATGTGGCTGCGTTAGGCCTGAGGAAAATGCCTGGCTGGGGGTGTGAGACCAGCAGTGTTTACATAGAATGATGTGGAGTAAGCGGCAGATGTTCGTATGAGAACAGTTATACCGAATGGTGTCATAGTATCTCTGTGTTCTAGTTGAGTGGTGATGTAAAAGGAGAGAGTAAGCGTGGTGGTGGGTATGATGGGTTATATGCTCTTCCAATGTGCAAACTTCTAAATGCAAGTTTCCCAGAGAGGCTACTGGGCGAACTTCTAAGTACAATTTTCCACACAGAGGTTATTGGGAACACTTCTAAATTCAATTTATCAGAGAGGCTATTTGGCACACTTCTACGTGTAACACTCACAGAGGATATTGGGTACACTTCTAAATGCAATGTTCACGGAGCGTCTACTGGGCACACTTCTAAATTCAATTTTCCAGAGAGGCTATTGGATACACTTCTATAATTAACTTTCACAGATGCTATTGGTAGCGCTTCTAAATGCAACTTTCACAGCGTGGTTATTGGGCCCATATCTAAATTCAGTTTCCACAGAGAGGCTATTGGGCACACTTCTAAATGTAACTCTCACAGTTAGTACATGCTCTACTTCTAGCTGAATCGGATCAGGAAAAAGCACACATTTGAAAACGCCACTTTAACGTCAGATTGTTCTGTACAAAGACACAAAAAAGATTGCCCATCTTCCATCCTTTCAACTTCATTCCCACCTCTCTCTTAATCAACTGTTGGATTTCATCATCTTCTCACTCAGCTCCATTGTTCTTTCGAATTAGAAAAACAGAGGCACACCAAACACATACAAAGGAGGTACAGACACATGCAACAGATGGCTCACATTTTGCAAAATGGAAAGCAGCACAAAAACAAAATGTAGGTATTCTATGGAAAGCAACTTCTTTCGAAACACACTAGATTTCACAAGTCTGAGAACCAACAAGTTGCGCCCCTACGTCTGCCCAAACTCAAACGCTTCCTCAAGTAATTAACAACCAAACAAAAGAGAAATCGTATTTTTGTTTGTACTTATCTAACCACGCAGCGTTGCTTTCCCTCCTCTGCAATATTTTAGGCTGAGAGCCTGTAACCCATGGTCCAGGTGTAGGCAAGTGGTCTCAAACATGAAGATCATTTGCAGCATGGGCGTAATTCTTACCATTAGCAAACAAAACTTCAGGGTTGTATTTTTAGACCCATCACGGGGACAAGATTCTCACGAGGCTGTGAACACAAAGACCATTTCATTAGAAGGAGACACTTGTAGCACTTGTAGCACTTACCAGACCATCTGGATTTGCAGAGCGACCCACAGCACTGCGAGTCAGCGGCGACTCTTGCTGGTCGTTGCTTTGTTCCCTGGAGGGGGCGGAGCCTGCTGGAACCCACGTGATCCATCACGTGATCGGAAGTGTCCTCATAACGCAGCCGCGTTCAGTCGAGCGGTGCGTTTTCATTAGAAGGAGACACTTGTAGCACTTGTAGCACTTACCAGACCATCTGGATTTGCAGAGCGACCCACAGCACTGCGAGTCAGCGGCGACTCTTGCTGGTCGTTGCTTCGTTCCCTGGAGGGGGCGGAGCCTGCTGGAACCCACGTGATCCATCACGTGATCGGAAGTGTCCTCATAACGCAGCCGCGTTCAGTCGAGCGGTGCGTTTTCATTAGAAGGAGACACTTGTAGCACTTGTAGCACTTACCAGACCATCTGGATTTGCAGAGCGACCCACAGCACTGCGAGTCAGCGGCGACTCTTGCTGGTCGTTGCTTTGTTCCCTGGAGGGGGCGGAGCCTGCTGGAACCCACGTGATCCATCACGTGATCGGAAGTGTCCTCATAACGCAGCCGCGTTCAGTCGAGCGGTGCGTTTTCATTAGAAGGAGACACTTGTAGCACTTGTAGCACTTACCAGACCATCTGGATTTGCAGAGCGACCCACAGCACTGCGAGTCAGCGGCGACTCTTGCTGGTCGTTGCTTCGTTCCCTGGAGGGGGCGGAGCCTGCTGGAACCCACGTGATCCATCACGTGATCGGAAGTGTCCTCATAACGCAGCCGCGTTCAGTCGAGCGGTGCGTTTTCATTAGAAGGAGACACTTGTAGCACTTGTAGCACTTACCAGACCATCTGGATTTGCAGAGCGACCCACAGCACTGCGAGTCAGCGGCGACTCTTGCTGGTCGTTGCTTCGTTCCCTGGAGGGGGCGGAGCCTGCTGGAACCCACGTGATCCATCACGTGATCGGAAGTGTCCTCATAACGCAGCCGCGTTCAGTCGAGCGGTGCGTTTTCATTAGAAGGAGACACTTGTAGCACTTGTAGCACTTACCAGACCATCTGGATTTGCAGAGCGACCCACAGCACTGCGAGTCAGCGGCGACTCTTGCTGGTCGTTGCTTCGTTCCCTGGAGGGGGCGGAGCCTGCTGGAACCCACGTGATCCATCACGTGATCGGAAGTGTCCTCATAACGCAGCCGCGTTCAGTCGAGCGGTGCGTTTTCATTAGAAGGAGACACTTGTAGCACTTGTAGCACTTACCAGACCATCTGGATTTGCAGAGCGACCCACAGCACTGCGAGTCAGCGGCGACTCTTGCTGGTCGTTGCTTCGTTCCCTGGAGGGGGCGGAGCCTGCTGGAACCCACGTGATCCATCACGTGATCGGAAGTGTCCTCATAACGCAGCCGCGTTCACCCTCGCGGCGTTGAGCCCGGCAGGGGTAGAGGGCGTTGGCTGTTGTGCGGCTGTTTGGCGCTGGGGCGCACCACCTTAATCCGGGGAGACTGCGGAGATTCATTTACTTTGATCCCCTCTCGAACGTAAAACGGTGTCACCAATGTTATAAACACCTGCAGGGAAGGAAACGTAATTCAAACAAATCTTGCGGCATAAGGGCTGTGCCCAAATTCAACAAGAGAACCACAAAGTGAGGCATAGAACGATGGCCTCGGTAACATCAGTAACAGAAGACAGTAGTAACATCTCTACAGGAGGGGCCACAGCCCGCCCACTTACAAGAGCAACCTCAAGACTCCCACTGCAACAACGAGAGATGCTGGAGTTTATCCACGATATACAAAAAGAAAGAGGTAAGATTGCTGCCTTTCCCAGAATATCGAATACCGACTTGCCCAAAAACTCAGAAATCATAGAGATGGGAGGGAGGGTACAGAGGAGGGAAGCAATCAAACGAGATACGAATACCAACCCATTCAAATTGACAACATTGACAGCATCATCAATCGCACACACAAATACAAGTATAAAAGAAAATGTAGCAATACAGCAGTGTGCAAACGAAAATGATTCACACTGTGAAGAATCAGTTCCCACAGCACCAATGACAGCTGAACTCCTAAACGTGACAGACGCCGAACTAACAGATATTGGAATGTTGTTGGAAGCTCAGCAAAATAGAACTGACTTGAGAATGGAAGAAGACGAAATAAGAGCAAACCTTCCCGTGGAAGAAAGGAACGAGGATAGCCTAACTATGACAAACAGCGAACATGATGGAGTACAGCCTCCAGAAACTCTGTTACAGCAAAATCAAAACAATAAAGTACCAACGACAATCGAAGATAAAGATATTACTAGCGCAAACAACACCGGAAAAGTAATACAACCACATAATAAAGACTTGGATGATTCAGTTTACTCAGATGCGTCCGAAATACTATCAACAAGTGAAAAAGGAGAGAACCATAAGATCGACAACAGCAGGTTACCACACGATGACTTGAATGTCTCCAAAGAACAATCAAATAACAAAAAGGCACAAACGGAAGCAGGACCAAATGAGAATGATTACAAAAAACTGGAATCACTAATCAAGCAAAGATCCCAGAATAGTGGACTTAGTCAGAAAGAGGGGACTGACCCACACAGACAGACAAACCAGCTTCTTCAATCAGCAAAGAAAAAACTGCATTCCCCCCTAATCGGGAAAAGACCCTCTCTTAAAAATGGTGGTCAGGAAAACTCAATTGCTGAAGAGATTGGAGAACACGAATGGAGAGAACATTTTATCAAAACAATGGAAGCAAACACAATGAAAAGAATAACAACAGGTAATAGATTAAAACACTGCCAGGAAAGCAGTCCCTCTCCAGGGAGAGGCGAATCTAAAGACCTGGGAGCAAGAACAAAAACAACGACCAGCACATATGGATTTCGGACAGATAAGACCCCATGTAGGGCAATAAGAACCCAACATTTTCTTAATTATGAAGATGATGACTTATTGACATATTCACCAACTGACAAAAGATGCTTGCATTCAACATTCGAAAAAAGGCGCCGGTTCCTTGACGCACAAATGCAACAAGGGGAAAAGACGTGCGAAAATACCACTACGAGATGCACCGCAACACAAACAGAGGAATGTCCACCACAAAGAAAGTCTCAAAACATCATTAATTCGCAAAGTTTTAAAAAAAACCCAACAGGAAACACAAAAGAGAGTATAAATACCAACGAAGAAGTACTTGTAGATCCATCTTCATTCCCACAAACAGGAACACAATCGCAGAATAACATAATGGCCGCCTTAACAATCTCATTAGCTCCATACATGAAACTGTACGAATCCATCAGTGAAAATGTTAAGGACAATAACGCTCTCGTAGCTCTAATGCTCACCAAGCTAACTGCCCAAGAAATAATAGCTTCAAAATTGGAAGCAAGGTTAAATCAAGAAGCAGAAACCTCAGCAGCATGGCAAAGGAGACTGTTTGACCTGGCAAGTGGAGATAGACAAGAAAAAGACATCTTGACAAACGCCCTGCTAGACTCACTAAAATGGATGCGGAAATCCATTGAGTCTGCAGAGAGGAATCAAAAACTCCAGAGCCAGGTTGCATCCACCAAACAAACGGTCATGACGGAAATTAGACCCGATACAAGTAGTCGCGAGGGATATGATAAAGAAAATCAAGAAGACGGCACAGTACTAACACATAGTGCAAAAATGAATAAAGTCAAGTTAGCAAAAATTAGAGTGCAAGACCCAGACGACTCAAGAATTCGACAAAGTAGCGCCAGCGAAAACTTGAATTGTAAGGAAATAATCGCTGAAGGCCTCGTTGAAGACCCGAGGAAGAACAACAAGACAAAACGAGACGACGATCTCTTAGCCGAAATAAGAGACAACGAGAGTATAAAGAAAAATTTGAACAAAGACGAGCACTATCCCGTGTTTGGTCCTAAACAAGGGCAGGAGACCCAACACAAAAACACGGTCAAAGCAATAAAAACATCTAAAAAAACACTCAAAATAACTAAAACAGTAGAGGCTAAAGGTAAGAGAATCCCGAAAATCTCAAAAAAAGGAGAAGGATTTACAAAAGGCATACGGTCAATATTTAAGAACGTCAAACAAACAAGCGAAAATGAAGACGTGAACTTAAATAAAGAATTAGAACGAACAACCCAATCGCCTCCCAAACAAAGGGAAAGGCATGTAGTGCTGATCACTGAGGACGAAGAAAGCGTCCTAGAGTCGCAAGATAATTCAAGAGATCTGATCGAGGATGCCTCTTTCTACATAGAAGAGGTGGAAGCAAACAACAGGCTAAATATATCGGAAGTGGTAGAGTCTCCACGTCAAGCACAAATCGAAGTAAGTCCACTACGAGGGGAAGAAAAAAAAAAGGAGGACGATGAAAGCTCGTTTTTGGATTCGGACGATGACAATTACCAAGAATGTTCAGGATTTCAAACATTAGATGAAAAAAGAAATAGAATTAACTGGGAAAAATTACCGATTGAAAAAGCAAATATCAAGAGCAACCTATCGGGAGAAACGTATAATCCATGGAATCCAAAGCACCCGAGGATAAACCAGTCCAATATACAGAATCGCAATCATATGAAAAATCAACAAAACGAAAGAGTCCAGTCTCCCAAAAAGGTGCTGGTCGAAAACTTGCTTGAAGAAAACGAAGGAAAAAACCTAAACCGGAAAAATGTCATAGCCCTGCTTCATTGTGTGGACAAACTAAGAAAGCTAAGAAATGAAGATATAGCGGTGGTTGAATACATTGACGAAGAACGCGTGGACAAAGTTGTCCTACATCTGAAATCAAGAACTCTCAAAGAACTAATTTTAAAAGACGGAAAAGAGTTGCTGAAACGAGGCTATGAGATTCGAGAAGTCTTAAATATTCCAAAAACAGATGACAACAAGAGAAATGAGCAAATACCACGTGAACAAAAAAGAGCATCAAAAACTCCAGTACCGCAAAAGGGAGCGGACAGAATACTAAAAGAAAATTTCAAAATAACAGTGGCAAACAAGAAGGGAGCACTTGAGGAATCGGTGAAAGGCGATACAAGAAAAAGAGAAAAAATAAATTGGGACAGAAAAAACAGTCTGAAAAGGAAGGTAGAGCTCCAAGAAGACTGGCTATGGTTAGCTAGTTCCCTATCCTCAGACGGAAACGACCGATAGCAAAGAAAATCGGAAACAAGAAATGAGGAATCACTGGTCTCCTGGAATACGAGGGGATTTAAGCACTTGATGACAAAGGAGAACTCACTTCTGAACAACGCCACAATAATATGTTTACAGGAGACCTGGATACGTGAAATGCCGGCATGCAGAAACTTCGAGATCGCCATGAACCCCGCAAAAAAAGAACGAGATGGGAGACCCTATGCCGGTCTAATTACATTAATAAGGAAGGGAAGTGGATGGCGGATCACGGAGAATGGCAATGCAACCCACCTTATACAATGGACTTTGTTAGAAACCGATAGTGACTCCAAGATTGTGGAAATGTCTTCATTATTAGTGATAAACGTTTATTGGAACCCAGCAGGAACAACAACCATCCAGTTCCTGCAAGCAATTACAGACATTATAGTCAAAAGAAGGGAACAAAACTCAACTTGCCAAATAATCTTATGTGGTGATCTAAACATAAAATGTCTGACAAAAAACGGGCTTCCGCGACTAGAAGAACTGCAGATGGGAAAATCAAACGCGGCCAGATGGGCACAGATGACAAAAGGTTTTAACTTGCATATGCTAAATGGTCAAACACGTGGTGATATTCCAGGGAAACACACGTGGTCGAATGGCCAAGCATCCACAACAATAGATTACATTTGGGTCTCTCTACCCCTGATGTTGGAAATAGAATACTTTGAAATACTACTTCAAAATGACAGTGACCATAACATCCTTAAAACATCATGGAGGAGAGAGAATAAAAAATCTTACGGGAACTGCACTAATCTAGCCTTAAATCCGTCGGCAAATCGATTAAGGCTAACAATGAAAAACATTCTTTCGCTGAAAGAGGTCTTCGTAGAACCAGAAAATAATACGACGGGACACCTCAATTACGAAATATTACTAGAAGCCTATAAAACAACGAGCTCAGGACTTAAAACTGATGCATTAACACACAAGCACAAATACAGCAGAGAATTAGTTGAAAGGAGGAAACAACTAAGAAAGGAATCAAGAGTTTGTAAAAAAAACATAAAAGATTCAAATATAGACAAACAAAGGAACATCAAAGTACTCCGAAATCAATATAAAAACTGGCTCACAGACTTTAAAACAAGACGACTTCAAGAGCAAGGGGAACTAATGCTAAAAACTCTACAAAACTCTAACACCAGAGAAACATGGGACCTAATAAATAATTGTACCCTGAACCATCAAAGTAGATTAATATGTGGTGTATCTGAGAATGATTGGATAAAACATTACACAGAAGTCTTCGCTGCCAGGGCTGACGACGTAGATTTATCAGAAGAGATAACAACACTTCCATGGATGAAAATGATGGACGAGAAAGAAATTGAAATCGCAATTCGGAAATTAAAAGACTCCTCTGCTGCTGGCCCTGACGGGCTGACGAATATCCATCTGAAGAAAGACCCAAAATCATGGGCAGAGATAATAAACATCTTATTCAAGAGAATTGTACTACAAAGAAAGATTCCAGAAACATGGACAAAAAGCATAACAGTGCCTATATATAAAAAGGGTCAACGTGATTTGCCTATAAATTACCGACCTATTTCGTTACTAGCATCCACAGGAAAGCTTTTTGCAGCAGACTTACAGAAAAACCTAACAATATGGGCTGAGACGAATAACATCATCGACCCGCGCCAAACAGGGTTTACAAAGCGTACAGGAACGGACCTAAACCTGTTTATTATATCTATGCTAAAAACCAACGCAATAGAATTCAAAAAAGAACTACATTTGGCCTTTATTGATCTAAGCCAAGCTTTTGACACTGTAAACAGAAGAAAGCTATGGGAAAAGTTAAAATCTTGGTCTTGCCCTGCGGAATTACTGAACCCAATAAGGGCGTTACACCAAAACACAACCACCCAAATCAGAGTAAACGACCGAGGGGATTTGACGGCCAACATCAGAATCAACAAGGGAGTGAAGCAAGGTTGCCCGCTTGCAGCAACATTGTTTAAACTGTTTATAGCCGACATTCCAGAAATAACATCATGCACAAGACATTTCAGTCCAAAAATTAACAATCAGGAAGTGGCGATTTTATGCTATGCAGATGACATAGTATTACTAGATGAAACAAGAATCGGGCTGCAAAGACTCATAAACAACCTACAAACCTACATGCAAAAAAATGACCTGTTGATCAATGTGGGAAAATCAAAGATCCTGACTATAAACGGTAAGAACAAAGCCATAATGAAAAAATTTAAATGGCATATAGCAGGAGAACCTCTTGAACGAATACAGATGATAAAATATCTAGGAGTAGGACTCAACGCCTCTACAGTGGAAAAGAGCTGGGTAGAAACTCTGCTTGTAAAAGTCAGAAATCTAAGTGCACAAGGAAGGGTCTTAGATGGCAAATACGGAAAATTTTCATTGGCTCCAGTAAGATTGTTCTATGTCCAAAAAGTCCTGCCGTCCTTAGCACACGGAAGTGAAGCCGGTCTGAATCTATCATACAAAATATGGTCGAAACTGGAAAGTGCATTTTGGAAACCAGTATTGAAGCTTCCGAGGAGCACTCCGATAGTGGCAATAAGAGCGGAACTGGGCCTCGAGTCTCTTGAAGCTACAATGAAATGGAAATCTTTATGCCTGTTGAGAAAAATATGTGAAACTAGCCCGGCCGAGAGTTATAAAATACTGGCCACTAAAGGAGTAGACAAAAGCTCAACTTACCTTAATCATTGGAAAAGAGAATGGTCCCAAGTACTAACACAAATGGACTCATCCAAAGAAGAACTGCTCACAAACCCCAACAAAGTAAAAGAAAAGCTCATGAGACAGGACTGGATTGCAACAAGAGAGGCCAAAATGAAGTTAAGGAACATAAACACCATGGCAGCCGAACATAGAAAAAGAAATGTGCTTCCAGAGTATCTATTAAAATTTCCATCATACGCACATAGAGCAACATTATTAAAAATCCGGTTGGGAGTTTACCCAACTAACGAATATAAAAATAGAACGGGAGGAAGAGGTAGTAATGAGGGGCGCTGCAGGTTTTGTCAAAAAGAGTGTCAACTAGAGACTCCGATGCATCTGATGATGAACTGCACCGCCGTTTCAAAGGACAGAAAGCGCTTGTTATCAAGGTATATGTCAAATACAACACAATGTAACGATGAGGAACGATGGGACTATTTTATTCAAGGACATAATCCCCGATTCTCGTGTGCGGGTATAAACTTTTTGGATAAAATCCTCAAAGAAAAAGATGATGAACTAGCAGAGGAAAACATGCAAACATCTGGACACATCAAGTGAACAAACAAACATATACCTTAGGAGGTGACGGTCGTAAAGATAGTCATGATGAAACGAAAGGAAATAAGAGGAATCGAATTGAAACGGAAAGTGTGATAAAAGTTTAAATGCAAACTAAAATACTACACTTTAAATAAAAAATAAAAAAAAAATAAAAAAAAAAAAGACCAACAAGTTGCGCCCTGACCACCCCAACTCAAAATACTATACCCAAGCAATCAATTGACAAACAAAGATGTCCTCTGCATTTTGTTTTTTTACATAAAGAGGAGTGGTTTGTGTTTTTGTACTTATCCAATCCAAAGAAGCAGCATCACTATCCGTCCTTAGAAATATTTCAGTCCGAGAGCATGCAACCGTGGTCCAGGTGTGCAACAAAGATCCCAAGCCTAGAGATCATGTTGCAGCAGTTGTGCAATTCTTATTGTTACCAAACAAAATGTCACGAATCCTTTGTAGGCCCATCGCAGGGACCAGATTCTCACGAGGCTGTGAACACAAAGACCAAACGTTGTGCCCCAAATCCCTCTACTCAAATACTACCCCAAGCAATCAATTGGCATCCAAAGAATAACGTAAAAAGAGAAATTGTGTTTTTTTTCTACTTAGCCAAACAAGCAGCATCGCCTTCACTTCTCACAAATGGTAGTCCTGGTCGAGCTGTATGACAAGTATTCCAAGCAAAGCTGTAACACCCAAACCTAGAATTCATAGCACAGCACGGGTGCAATTCTTACTGTTACAAAAGACATGTTCAGGCCAATCGCAGGCACACAATTTTCACGAGGCTGTGAACACAAATACAAGTTGTACACTGAATGTCCAACCCCATCCAAATCAAGTGCCCCCCCAAAAATCAATGGACTCAACAGAAATCCTCACCACTTCTTTTAGTGAGATATTGTATTGTTTATGTACTTATCTAACCATGTAGATTTAAAGCGTTGCTTTCCTTTCAATTACATTTTTTAGGCAGCCTTAGTCCAGCTGTTATGGCAAAGATGGAGGATTCAAACCTAGAGGTTGTAATGCAGCATCCAGGCCCATCGCAGGCACAAGATTCTCACGAGGCTGTGAAAACATAACAACAACAAGATGTCCGCCTCTACTTGTCCCCCAACACAAATACTATCCAGAAATCAATTGACAACCAAAGGAAAGAGGAATCGTACCTGACCACATTGCCTGTAATCCCGTAGACTAGCTGTATGACAAGTATTCCAATCAGAAATTATAGGTGCAAACCTGGTGACTGAATTGCAGCGTGGGTACAATTATTACTGCTACCAAAGCTATTTTCAGGATTAACATTGTAGGCTCCTGGCAGGCACTAGATAATCTCGAGGCTGTGAAAACAAAGACCAACAAGCTGTGCCCCAACTTGCCCCCAACTCAAGTACTCTCACAAGGAATCAACCACCAAATAACTGCCCTTCACTTTTTTATATAAAATTAAGAATTGTATTTTTTGTAAAGCCATCTAGTACTTATCTGAACACGTAGCAATGCATCTTCCCTTCCGCAGATTTTTTTTTTAGAAACCCTTTGGCACATCCGTACAGCAAGTTGTCCAAACAAAAATTTGGGTCTCAAACATCGAGAGTTTAACGCAACATGCGTGCAAGTCTTACTGTTAAGCAAAGCAATTTTCAGAATTGAGATATAGGGCCCATCGTTGAGAACGGAAAATGTATTCCTTTAAAAGGTTCCTGTTGGAAGATATAGAAAGCATGCACAGTCCCACAAAAACAATGCAACAGTGACAAATGTGACCAATTCATTTACTTAGTAGCTCTACAAAAGGCACTTTAGGACAATTTGGAAGCATTTTCACCAAAATCATTAGCACAACTACAAAGGCTAAAAAACAAACATTCTAGTGCAACCAGTCAAAAGAGGACATTGCATCATTTTAAAAGACTTGCATTTTTATATAGTCGGAGTAGTTGCTGCAAGTGCATGCAAGGATTTAAATAAAATAATAAAAGCCCATTGGATTATTGACTAATACAGTTCAGGAAAAATAAACAGTTTCATTACTTGCAAAGACACCCCAATGCTGCACAATAGTGTGACAGTTTTGTGCATTTCCAGCAGGGACAACGAGTGCAACATTACCTGTGTGATGACTGCTGGTGACGATGCCTGGTCGACAGAATCTAGGTCCGTCTGACACAAAGAGCGCTGCAAGCACATCTTTTCTGATCTATTCACAGTATTCGCGCTCATTCACTTTTTCTTTCATTTAGGTATCCAACAATTCACTGGTGAAGCATTCTCTGCTACATGCGTAAGGCACACACTCCTTTTCAAAGCAGGAATTGCTTGTTCCTTTGATCATTCTTAACTCAGCCAACATACCCATTTCTGTAGAGTGGAACTTCTCATTGAACATATACAATTCACTTGCCTGCTTTCAGCAAACTCTCAGCACTAGGCGTTTATTTGATTTTGTAAAATCTGTACTTGAAATCTGTACGATTTTTGCTCATACGGTGGTGCTTGATCAGGCAATTCCATGTTACTTATTTACAACCGTTTCCATTTCTCAAAGGAATTCTGCTTCTTACTTATAATCAGCACAAAACCAATAGATGATTGCAGTTTTCAATTCCCTTTCTATTGAAACAAAAAGGAGAAAGCACATCAAACACACATGCTCTACTTCTAGCTGCATCGGATCAGGAAAAAGCACACATTTGAAAACGCCACTTTAACGTCAGATTGTTCTGTACAAAGACACAAAAAAGATTGCCCATCTTCCCTCCTTTCAACTTCATTCCCACCTCTCTCTTAATCAACTGTTGGATTTTATCATCTTCTCACTCAGCTCCATTGTTCTTTCGAATTAGAAAAACAAAGGCACACCAAACACATATAAAGGAGATACAGACACATGCAACAGATGGCTCACATTTTGCAAAATGGAAAGCAGCACAAAAATAAAATGTAGGTATTCAATGGAAAGCAACTTCTTCCGAAACACACTAGATTTCACAAGTCTGAGAACAAACAAGTTGCGCCCCTACGCTTCCCCAAGTAATTAAACACCAAACAAAAGGGAAATCGTATTTTTGTTTGTACTTATCTAACCACGCAGTGGTCTCAAACATGAAGATCATTTGCAGCATGGGTGTAATTCTTACCATTAGCAAACAAAACTTCAGGGTTGTATTTTTAGACCCATCACGGGGGACGAAATTCTCACGAGGCTGTGAACACAAAGACCAACAAGTTGCGCCCTGACCACCCCAACTCAAAATACTATACCCAAGCAATCAATTGACAAACAAAGATGTCCTCTGCATTTAGTTTTTTTACATAAACAGAGGAGTGGTTTGTGTTTTTGTACTAGGACAATGAGGGGCAACCACGACAACCACAAAGATAGTAGCAACCTTGCCACTCCTGCTAATAACCCTCTGCCTACAGAAATTCCTAATTCCGATGCCCCACTAATTAAAGGTGCTCTCATAAATGCAAGATCACTTCTGGCACATGCGCTAGATATAGCGGATCTCATTGTAACTAATAACTTGGACTATCAATCTCTGAAACCTGGCTCCATTCTGCAGCAGGCCCAACTCTTTCACTAGCCTTACCCGAAAACGACACAATCCTCAGATCAGACAGAGAAGCCACTAGAGGTGGTGGAGTAGCCTTCATTGCCAAAAATCAGCTTGGCCTAAGAGAACTCCTGAATCAACGGTTCCCTTCAGGAGAACTTTTGTCCATCAGACTACCCCTCACTGCCGCACGTACCATAACGATCAACCTTATGTACAGACCTCCAGGCCCAATATCCTCATTTGAGGAAGACATTACACAACTCCTCACCTGGAACACTAAACCAGGCTCCCAAATTATGTTGCGATAATAATGCAATAGCTCTAGCCAACACAGTTTCTGAGTTAGGCTTCTCTCACCGCATCAGCAATCCTGCGCACAGTGAAGGTAGAAGCTTGGACTGGCTAGCAGACCTAAACTGCGACACTAAGATTTTGTCCAACACACCTCGTGCCTGGTCTGACCACCATGTTATCTCCTTCACCATTCAGGACAGCCTGCACTTAAACTCTGGCAATACACAAACACCGACACAAACACCACAAGCACTCACCAGGAATAATTGCAATATTAAACCCGAGAAATTACTGCCATTATTACAGCCTATTACTAATCAACCCAAGCATACCAGAATGGATCCTTCTTCTCTTGTGGAGTTGTACAATCATACTCCACTTCAGGCTAAAGACAAAGTAGCACCTTTAAAAATGCGCAAAGCCAAGCACATCTAAACACGTGATTCACTACTAACCTGAAAACCTTGCACAGCACTAAACAAAAAGTAGAAGCAAATTTGAAAAAATACCCTACAGACCTGAACAAAGAAACGTTCACAACTGCCTCTAACAACTATTAAGCTGCAGTTCTACAAACCAAAAGTGACACCTACAATGACTGAATTATGAACGTAAACCCCGGAAACCAAAGAGTTGTTCACCATCCTTAGAGCATTAAAATTCCCTATACCACTGTTAGAATCCTGTACCAAAGACGCAACCTGATGTGCGAACATACAAAAAGCGCTGCTCGACAAAATATCACTCTGACAAACTAAAATAGAAACAAAAACAACTCAGTTTGCCAGCTGATACAAAATTCTTAGAGCCATGCGACGGACTCCACCAAACCCTGCAGTCCATTTGAGTAGAAGAAGTAGAAGGCAGGGGTGTTGTTAGGTCTGGAAAAGATCCGGGGCTACACTAATATCGGGACTGTCGGGACTCGGGTCTAGCTAGCCTTTTTGGTAGTCGCCCCTGAGGTTTTATCCGGGGCTACAACCAAAAGACCCGGGGCTATAGTCCCCTCAGCCCCCACCCTAGCAACGCCTCTGGTAGAAGGTATCTTGATGGTTTAAGGCTAGATATAATTCCAAGGGAATATTTGCCCAGCAACAGTCATCAAAGAGGCGGTAGAGAAGTTTGCTCCATTCATCACCTCCTTAATAAATGCCTCCTTTGAAATGAGCACTGTACCGACTAACCTAAAAGATGCCTGGGTCCTTCAGTTACTCAAAAAAACGAGCCTTGACCCAACATCCCTACTAATTATAGGCCTATAACTACAGTACCTTTCTTATTGAAAATCTTGGACAGGGCGGCATACTTACAAATACAAAGCCACTTACAATCCAATATTCTCTTAGGCCTTCGACAGTCACGCTTTAGATCGGGTGATGGCACGGAATCAGCCCTTAAAGACTTAAAAATTAAAATGGATGAAATAAAAGACAAAGGCAATCTTGCCATCCTCCTCCTGCTGGACTTATCTGCGGCCTTTGATTTAGTCAACCATAAAGTCCTCTGTAAACACTTGACCTCTGCAGCCCATTCCTCCTCGAATGCCGCAGCATGGATACAATCCTTCCTTGCCAATAGAACCATGAGGGTATATGCACTGACTGCTTTTGCAGAGCCTGCCCCAGTCTCCTGTAGAGTACCACATGGCTCTTGCGCCCCCCCCATATTATATAACATCTTCACTAAGCCACTATTCGACCACCTAGATGACTTGGGTGTCACCTACACCAACTATGCGGATGACACCCAAATCCTCATCCCCATTACAAGCTCTTACGACATAGATGCCAAACTCCTCAATGAAATATACCAACCTATTCAGGCGTGGATGGCTATCCACAGCCTCCGTCTTAATGATGATAAAACAGAGTTACTGCTTATTGGATCGCAGACCCGACTAAACAAGTTAGACAACCAATTTAAATCCTTCATTTTTGATGGCATCGACATCAAAGTCTGAATGAAAACACTCGGCATATATCTTGATTCCACCCTCAGACTCAATAGACAAGTCAATGCTAAGGTCTCAGCAACAGCTTACACATCTAAACTGATTAATGCCTGCAGACCCTTCCTGTCCCATGACAGCTGCATTACCTTGGCTAGAGCACTTAAATTATCTAAACTAGATTACTGTAATGCCTTGTACTTAGGCACGAACAGACATAATGTGAAAACATTACAAGTGCTACAAAATAATGCCTTCAGAGCGGCAGTCAACATCCCAAGAGCCAACCACATCTCCTCAGCAAGACGTAGCAACGTCCATTGGCTTCCAGTGCAGGACAGAATCCCATTTAAAACACTAGCTATAGCACATAAGTGCCTCTCAAACTAAGCACCAAAATACTTGGTGAACAAATTTACCCGAAATCAATCTAACAGACCCACCGGTCTACATACACACACTGTTTAAATATTCCTAGATTCAAGTTGCAAAAAGTAGGTGGCAACAGTTTCCCAGTACTAGCGGCCAAACTATGGAACTCCTTGTCATTAGCTCTAAGAGCTGAACCGTCCTTTTGGACTTTTAGGAAAAAAGTGAAAACTTGGCTTTTTGCACAGGAGCGATAATGGTGCCTCCGACTCACAATTGCAGATGTATGTCCTGAATTATGCCCTTCTATCTGTAACACATAGCTAATGCTTTGTCTTCTTTGTTTTGTAACAATAGATGTAAATCCTGAATGACGCCCTTGCTACCTGTAACACATTGCTAATGTTTTGTCTTCTCTGCTTTGTAATAATACTGTATTCCTCAAATAATGCACCCAGATACTTCAGGGTTAGGTGCGCTATATAAATTAACAAATAAATAAATCAAACATAAGGAAGTGGTGACTAAAGGTTTCTCTTTGGCACTATCTTCCAATACAGATAACACATCTGAGTGGGTGTACAAGTGGAATTTTGGTTCTGCTAACTTGAATGCTTATTTCTCTTTCTCAACTGTAAGATATGAATTTCCTTTTTGATCTCTTAAATTTTCTGAACCTCTGGCAACAGTACGTAAAGGTTCTGAATCTTGCATGGAAACATTTGGGTTCAATCCCATTCAAATTCAGGATTTACATTTACCTTTCTGCTGTCCAGGGCACAATGAATTCTTGAACTGGTTCCAATGAGAAAATGGAAGTCAACTTAAGACAATGCAACCATTTGTATGGAGCTATAGTTTATTTTAAATAGCAGTATAACTTTAAGAGCAGTACTTTTTGCAAAGCCCTTTGTGAGGGGTCGGAAATGCAAGACAGACACAAAGATATACTTTTCTTGAAAGTTGCCATTTTTATTAAATAAAATGGGGTGAGATAAACAGCTTTCTTTCCATAACCTAACAAGAATGTCCCTGCCTAGCAAACTAAAGAAAAATTACCTTGGGCCTCATCACGAGTTTGGCTGTGTCCCGGTGGTAAAATCCACCGGGATACCACCCAATGCTAGAAGCATTACCGCAATTTGGTCCTGCACTATTAGCACCGAATCACAAGTTGCGATACCGCAGTAAATCCCCTTTTATTTGGAGTCCATAGGACTGTATGGGCCCACGCTGTAGTAATTGCACCGAAAATGAGTGGAAAGTCGACGCATTCACTCCCAGCTCAGAGCTAGAGGTGAGTGCTCCGACTCTTCCCCAAACTTGGGATTGGGCGGAGCGATAATGCTGCTGAAATAGCATTACCACTGTATTTTTACTGCTCTGCCCAACTCCTAACGAGGCCCCTAGTGTCCAGAAAGTCTGTGATCCTCACACTAATACATACAACAAAATTATACAAGAAATGTTTGCCTGTCTTCAGTTCAAAAAAACAAAATACCAATTCAAACTCAAAGGTTTTATAAAGTGCTCCTTTTGACCAGGGTTTGACTCCCTTCCGCTGGATCAATTCAGGAATACCTTGAGCAAAGTTCAGATTCAATACATTTCTGTGCAATAACAACGTAGCACAAACAATCTTTTCCATTCACTGGATCCTTCCATTTGACAAAGAAATTGTCTATTTCACAAATGCTTGGCCACAATCAAAACAACTGTTATTTTCGACAGTCTCCTGCTTGGCAAAGTAAATGTTTTTCCCTCGAAAGACAAGTTCATAAACCAACGCAATTGTTCTCTACAAAAAGGCCGAGTAATTGTTTGCACATCACACTTCGCCAAATGAAACACTTTTATCAGGCTAGCACAGCAATTACATTTGATAATGCAACATTTCACCAAAAAGGTGATAACATTATCCAACACACTTTCTTTTATACCACAAATGCAGTGTTTTAAGTAATCATCTTTTTCCTGGTACGCTTGTCTGCCAGGACTAACTACTATTGGTCCCTTTCCTGGTTTACTCCCCTGCCAAGATGACAACTCATACAACTACAATTGTGTTCAGTGGTAATGCTTGGTCCAAGATTCTCTACACCAGTATACTATGTGAGGAGGTTTGAGCAATAACTGCTTCTCTTTATAGTCTTGTGATTCTTGAAAATGTGGGTTACAGATCTCCCCAGATTACTATTCCATAAAAGGGAACTTGCACGCTTGTTGATCTCTATTACTCTTCTATAGCTTTTTGGCTGTTGGCAAAGCAGGTTACAGGTTTCTCCCCATTGGTGTTTCATATAAGGAGATGAGTTGAATTATTCTTATGCGGCCTCTTGGCTGCTGGCAATGAGGGATGCTATCATCCCCCAATTGGTATCCCTTATATGGGGAGTTGCACCCTGACTGGCTTTTTATCACTTTTCTGTGTCTTATTTGCTTCTGGCAATGGTGGTTGCAATCATCCCCCAATTGGTATCCCTTATCAGGAAAGTTGCGCCTTGGCTGCCTTTGTGTCACTCTTCTGCAGCCTTTTGGCTTCTGGCAATCTGGGTTACAATCATCTCCCAATTGGTATCCGTTATAAGGAAAGTTGCGTCCTGGATGCCTTGTTTCACTTGTTTGGTATTCAAAATCATTAGTTTCAATTAAATGTTTAATTTGTAGCACCCCACGGTCATCTGGCGTCTCAGGCCAACTCACTGGTCGCCCTTTGCATCTCCTTCTCGCTCACAGGTATTGCTGCAGATCTCTTTGCATTGCTCCTGTCGCGTGTCAAGAAATTCACATGGGCCAGCTGTTAGAGGATGTTCAGCCCATGTTGAGAAAAGTGGCAATAAAGCCAGTCCCTCAGTGCCTCTTGTACTACGAAGTGTACTTCCGATACTTTCTGGTACGGAAGAAGTCAGGAGGGTGGCAACCGATCCTAGACTTATGATGCCTAAACAAGTACTTGAAGTCCCAAAAGTTCAGGATGGTTACGTTGCAGCATGTGCTCGACCAGTTGGAACAAGGGGATTTTCTGGCAACTCTGCACCTAGAAGATGCATACTTCCAATCCCTATTCATCGCAAGCATCGGAAGTTCCTGCGTTTTGTAATCTGTGAACAGCACTACCATTTAAAGGTTCTGCCCTTTGGCCTAAAATCGGCTTTGAGGGTGTTCACAAAATGCTTAACCCCAGTTTCGACGCAAATACGCTGCAAGGGTATTCACGTCTGCCCATGTCTGGACGACTGACTCATTCTCTCCCGCTCACGGGTACTGCTGCAGATCTCTTTGCATTGCTCCTGTCGCGTGTCAAGAAATTCACATGGGCCAGCTGCTAGAGGATGTTCAGGCCATGTTGAAATAAAGCCTGTCCCTCAGTGCCTCTTGTACTAGGAAGTGTACTCATGATACTTACTGGTACGGAAGAAGTCGGGAGGTTGTCAACCAATGTTAGACTTATGACGCCTAAACAAGTACTTGAAGTCCCAAAAGTTCAGGATGGTCACGTTGCAGCACGTGCTCGACCAGTTGGAGTAAGGGGATTTTCTGGCAACACGTTCATATTCTTTGCTCTTGTGCTCTTCATATAATGTTGCCGCTTGCAACCTTGACTTCAACACAGACCAGACTTGCATCGGTTTCCCCAACTCACCGCCTGTGTTGCTCCTCCCCAACTCGGTCAGCCATGCAGGAAGGCGCCCGGGTATCCCTGACACACAATGCAGGATTCTTCAGTCTGGTTTCCTGGCCTTATGCCTTTTAATCTGAAGGTTTCTGGAAAGTAACAGTTTCTCGCCAGAAAGGTCCAGGGTATCTCCCTCATTGCTCTCCCTTCTCATTTTACCACCTTACTCCCTTTGTTCAGCTGCCAGGGAATGGATCCAAAGGCAATGGCCGTGCCCTGGCCACCTGACAGTGAGATCTCCGGGAACTAGCGGATGAGACACCCTTTGGTTTCTCACAGAGCCCACAGAGGACAGTCACACACCAGAGGTCTCTGGCTCCCGGACGAGAAGGACTTGCATATATACGTCCTGGTGCTCTGGGCAGTCTTCAGGGTTCTCAAGTAGTTCCAGCCTCAGCTATAAGGGAAGGTGGAGCAGATCTTCACTGACAACACTACCACCATGTTTTACATCCAAAAGCAGGGCGGGACCCACTCCCCCCACTTTATTCCTGGAAGCCCAGTCCCTGTGGCGCAGGCACATTCTTCAGGACATGTTCCTCGTCCCCTTTTACCTAGGAGGCACCAAGAACTTCATCGGGAACGCGCTCAGCAGGGAGCAGCGGTCCTGCCATGAACGGGAACTTCAACAAGCGCAGGTGTCTGATCTCTTCAGCAAGTGGGGTCTTGCCCAGATTGACCTCTTCGCAACAGCAGCCTAGTCCATATGCCAGAGGTTTGCCAGCAGATATCCTCAGCCGAGGAGTCTGGGTGATGCTTTCTCATTCCCTTGGGAGCTGATCGCTCTGTACGCCTTTCCTCCAATTCCGCTCCTTTTATGTGTGATCAACACACTCAGACATTGCCATTGCAGGATGATCCTTAATGCGCTGGAGTGGCCGCCGCAGATCTGGTACCCGGACCTTCTACATCTGTCAGTGGCTCCGTCCATCTGGCTGCCTCCACTTCCCGACCCTCTCTCTAGAGAAAACAGAACAATAATGCACCATGACCCAGCGTTGCTGAGCTTCACAGCCTGGCTCCTGTAGCCCTATAGTTTGAGCACTATTTTGTGCTGCTGGAGTGCAAGGCCAGAGCTTCCTCTACCTTAGCTTATTGCAGTCACAAATGGAAGCACTTCAGTGTTGTGCAAGACTCAGAAGATTGCACCTCTGTGGGTAACGGCTCCGCAGCTACTCCCGTACCTGCTTTGGCTGGCCAAGGCTGGGCTGGCTCACGTCTCCATCAAGGTTCATCTGGCTGCCATTTCCAGGTACGACCGGTCGCCAGGTAAGCTCTCCCTGTGGTCGCACAGCCTCACCAAAGCGTTCCTCAAGGACCTTTCTGCCAGTGGAGGCTCCTGCCCCGGCTTGGGACCTCAGTGTAGTTTTGACTAAGCAGCTGTACTTGACCTTCCATGCTAAAAAGGTGGTTCTGCGGATTATGAGAAACCTGAAGGCACTCTCACAACTACTCCCCAGGGATCTTATGTTCAGGTGGCCAGGGAAGGGCCATCGTTTTTTGGATCCCGACCCTGGGGATGGACTAGCGAGGGAAGATCACCTGAGTGGAGGGTCCTTGGGGATTGGGGAGAGGTGCCAGAGGGTGAGACACAGTATCCCTGCTTTACTGACATTGACTTAACCTACCCTCGCTCAGCTTTTGTAGGATATTGCTGTCCATAGCCTAATTCTCCTCCTGAAATGACACAAAGTACTGAGAAGAAGAAGATGCCTCAGAGAGTAATGCAGACTACCTATGGGAAACACCACTATACTACTGGGACAAACAAGAGGGATCCTGATGACTACAGGGCTGAAGGTCAGGAATGTCTCAGTTATTGGCCTAATTGGAATCAGGCAAACCAGGCAAGCGAAACACACCAGAAACCCCTTGATGGGGCTCGGGTGTATAAAAGGTTGCGCACCAGAGAGAGAGAGAGCTCTCTTGGTGGAAGAAGGAAGAGCTAACCCGTGGAAGGGGACAAAGTAGCAGGGAAGCAAAGATGGACCATTGGGAACCAGAGGAGGGCAAAACGTGAGAACGCTGGAAACTTGCAGAGCATGGTGCTCTGCAGAAGCGTGACAAGGGAGTCGTGTCTCCAGGGAGCCAGTGAGGTCGAAGGAAGGAAGTTGTGTGAAGTGTCGGCCTTTCCCGTTTGATTCTGCAGTGCTTGTTCTCCTGGGCGGAGGAGCTGGCCGAGTAGTGCCGGAGAGGCAGGTGGTGAGATTCTGACCTCATTCTGTGAGAAGTCCTGAGAGCAGATTTTTTATTGATTTTATTTTTTATTTATTTTACATTTTTTTTTTTTCATAACAACGTTTTATTGGGTTTTACAAGTCAATACAACATTCACAACAATGCATTAATTGATAGTTGCATCACAGTAAAGTGTCTCTCGAGGTGACCAATGGGTGATGGAATTGTCAGTGAATTTATTTTACATTGTCCCTGAACCAATTGGTTCATGTGTGGAAGCGAGTCCTGTTTTCTGCGGTGCTTTGAGTGGGTTTTCCTGTTTAATAAAGCGGGCTACATTGGAGCGATCTTGTAAGTGGTGGTCTCCTGGTGAGGGCTGGGAATTTAGCCGCGTAGTTCATAAATGGGTCTCATATGTTCAATGTCCTGTTCAGGGAGCCTGCTCGTATTGCCGTGATTTTTTTGGCCACTGCTATGTCCCAGCATTTGGACCACCATAGAGCTATTGAGGGTCCATCTTTGCTTTTCCATAATCGGGCCATTGCGGTTTTTGCTGCCAGGAGTAGGTGTGTGCATAGGCGGGGGATTTTACCTGAGATTGGGAAGGCACCCTCTCCCGTTTCGCCCAGCAGAATTAATCCCGGGTCCCAAGGTATGGAGAGACCGGAGATTTCTTTGATGTGTTTTAATATTTCTCTCCAGTATGCCTCCGCCTTCGGGCAGGTCCATACCATGTGGAACAGCGAGCCAGAGACCAGGCAGCCCCGCCAGCAGGTTCCAGGGGTATTTGGGTTGGCCTTATGGATTTGAGCTGGGGTGACATAGTACCTATAACAGAGTTTGTATTCCCCCTTCCCTATTCGTGATGCATTGAGAGCTTTTGTGTAATCTGGCCCATATTTTCCCCCACTCCTCCACCTCTGTTTCTCGCCCTAGGTCCTTTTCCCACTCTAGCATGTATTTTTCTTTTTATCCAGGAGACGATAAATGGCTGAGATCCTACCTCTTCTGGTTGGTGGTGTTAATGAAAGTTCAAGAGCTGATAGCTCTCTAGAGCATTTTTTCTCGGGTTGCCCTATGTGATATCCCGTGGCTGATTTGGGCATAGCGGAATCTCTCTCGTTCCCCCACCTTGAATTTTGTTTTGCATCTCTCGAACGAGATAGGGGATCCCCCTCTAGAAAGATGCTGGTTTTAATCAGATCACCCGCTATTCAGGGTTGAAAGTCAGATGGGGACATTCCTGGTGAGATGTCGGGATTATTCCAGATGGGGGTTAGGGGTCCCAAGGATCCTTGTATACCCCATCTCCGAGCTGCCGTTTTCCAGCATTGGACTGTAGCTAATGTAGTTAGGAGGGGACTGCTGTTAGCTTGTGGTTTTATATTTGGTAGGTGTGGGAGATTGGATGGTGCGGTCGGGCACCAGGCTTCTTCGATTAATGTCCATTTTGGGGAGTCTGTCTCTTGTACCCAAGAGAAAGCCTGTGATAATTGAGCTGCTAGGGTGTATCTGGTCAGATCGGGTACTCCCAGCCCTCCCTGCGCTTTCCCCCTTAGCATAATCTGCTTGCCAATCCGGGGTCCCCCCCAAACAAATTCTTGTATTTTCTTTTGTAGGATCTTTAGGGCCGGGCCTGGGATGTGAATTGGCAAAGCTGTGCAGTGGTATAGCCATCTGGGAATTAGATTCATTTTAATGGCGGTAATTCGCCCGAACCATGGGATTTCCTGTTGCTTCCACCGTTTGAGGTCATTTTGAAGGGTATTGATTAGTTGCGGGATATTGCTTGAGTATAAGCGCAGTGGGTCTCTTGTAATATGTACCCCCAGGTATTCGATTGGTCCCATGGGATTGGAGTTAGGAGGGCCAAGGAATCCCTTTCTTGCATAGTTAGATTAATGGCTAAGGCCGAGGACTTGGATAAGTTCATCTTAAACCCTGATAGGGCCTCAAATTCTTTGATTTCCACCCATAATGCCGCTATGGACGTTGCCAGGTTTGATGCAGTGATTAACACATCACCTGCGTATAGTGCAATTTTATATTCTTGTTCTCTCACGGTTAGCCCTTTTATTCTGTCGTTTTGCCTAATCCTAGCAGCGAAAGGCTCCATAGATAGAGCAAAGATGAGGGGTGAGAGTGGGTATCCCTGCCTAGTGCCCCTGGATATACGTATGCTACTTGACCTGATGCCATTGACCCTTAGTTGTGTGGTAGGGATTTGGTAGTTAGCCATTACCCATGTGGTGAAATTAGGGCCAAAGCCTAGATGCTCCAGAACCGCTCAAATGTACCCCCAGTCTACACGGTCAAAGGCTTTGTGGGCATCCAACGAAATAACGGCCATTCCTACCTTCATTTTGTGGGCGCTTTCAATTATGTTTATCGTCCGCCTGATGTTATCGTGAGTCCCTCTTCCCGGTATGAAACCGGTTTGGTCTCGGTCGATTAGCAGTGGGAGGACCGTTCCGAGTCTTCTAGCTAGTACTTTGGCGAAGATCTTGCCTGCGTTGTTCTGGAGTGATATCGGTCGGTAAGAGTCGGGTAACTCGGGGTCCTTCCCAGGCTTATGTAGCAGGACTGTGAGGGACTCGGCCATTGATTTAGTGACCGATCCTGCAGACAGGAAGGAGTTAAATAAGTCGGCCATCTGTGGTGCTAAAATTCTGCCATATTTCTTGTAAAAATTTGTGGAGAGTCCATCTGGACCGGGGACAATAGATTTGTGAGATTTGATTGCTTCGACGATTTCTTCCATATTGATGGGGGCTTCTAGAGATTCCAGCTGGGATGGGCTTTGGGAGATATTGTCATGCCCGCGCCGCTGGCGCACGCATTGGCAACCAGCATGGACTACTTGGTACTAATTTATCCTCCTAATACTCTTTGAACTCCTATTCATGCCTTGGTCTTTAATTTTCATTTGCTCGACTTTGGTTCTTTCTTATTTTATTCAACTAACTACACTTACCATAATGCACCTTGCTACAGTCCTCAATTCCTGTATACTCATTCATCGTTATTGGGATCACAATCCCCAGAAGTCCTAGCGGCCCGTGCTCCTTCCACCTGCTCAGGACCAGAGAGGGAGGAGGCAGATTGTCTTCAGGTGTGCTGCTCCAGGTGCTGTCAATTAGCCTGCTTCAGAACAGGGCTGTATATAAGCAGCTGCCTGCAGGAGCACAGTGGCTTGCATCTTGAGATCTCCCCGCTCCTGTTTGCCTTGACCCTCTACTTTGTATGCTGTTCCTGTTGCTGCATTATCCTGTTTTTGATCCAGTGCCCTTCCGGGCTCCCTGCATTGCAACCGATCACGCTCTGCTGCCTTCTACCTACAGCCCTTGTCCTCTGAGCTTCCTGCCTTGCAGCCTACTACAGTCCTCTGCAGCCCTCTACAGTCAGCAGCCCTGCTCCTCTGGGCTCCTTGTCTTGCAGCCTGCCTCACTCCGGCTGCCTACAGTCCTTGTCCTCTGGGCTCCCTGCCCTGCAGCCTGCCTCACTCCGGCTGCCTACAGTCCTTGTCCTCTGGGCTCCCTGCCTTGCAGCCTGTCTCACTCCGGCTGCCTACAGTCCTTGTCCTCTGGGCTCTCTGCCTTGCAGCCTGCCTCACTCCGGCTGCCAACAGTCCTTGTCCTCTGGCTCCCTGCCCTGCAGCCTGCCTCACTCCGGCTGCCTACAGTCCTTGTCCTCTGGGCTCCCTACCTTGCAGCCTGAACCTCTTCGCTGCCTACAGCCCTTGTCCTCTGGGCTCCTTTCTTGCAGCCTGTCTCCCTCTGCTGCCTACAGCCCTTGTCCTCTGGGCTCCCTGCCTTGCGGCTTGCTACACTCCTCTGCCTCACAGCCTGTTTTACACTTAGCTGCCTACAGCCCTGCTCCTCTGGGCTCCCTACCTCGCGGCCCTATTCTTTTGGGCTCTCTGTCTGTCGCCTACTACTAATCTCTCTCTGTCCTGTTCCTCTGGACTCCCTGCTTGCTGCCTACTACAGTCCTTCGCAGTCCACTACAGATTGCCTGCACCTAGTGTCACTCTTGACTGCAGACCTGCTTCCTACTTTGCAGCCCTTCTGTTTTCCTGACTGCTGCTCCCTTGTTCTCTTCCTTGAGTCCTCTGTACTCCACCTTAGGTTATCTACTTCAGCCTAAACTGCCTTTCCTTCATTTCCTTCTGCTAGATTGGTCATTGACTGACTTTTAGCTGGATATTTCTGTTCTTGTCTTCTCATGTGTCTTTTGTAATCCCTTTGTACAGAGCTTGCCCGTTGGTTTCCGGCAGACAACCTCTGCCCCTTCCCTTGTCGCGTTTTCAGTGTTACAGACACCCACTGCTGTTGTTCCCAGCCATGAGCATACAGTGTGGGCCTCTGTTATAGCAATCTGTGCAGAAGGCTGGAGTTTCCTAAGGTTCGTGGAACACTCTTTCCCATTTCAGCATACACCCCAAGAGGGAATCCAATTTGTTTGTACCTTTGTATCTTTTGCCCCATTTGCTCACAGCTACAGTTTCCTACTCTTCTTTCTTGTTGAACTTCCTGCTGTGTGTGCTTATCTGCTACCTTTCTTCAGCACAGCCACCCAAAACCTACCGGGGTGCCCTGTGTCACTCTTGACAGAGTGCCATTCCTGACAGAATGCAAGACCCAAAAGATTCTTGTTCCATTGGCAGGAAAGGCACACACAGACCAAAGATGCTTTATTTTCGGTTCAATAAAGCTCTACAAAAATCTAAAGTTTTCCTAAGGACAGCAAACAAAACCCCTAGTTTAAAAGACAGACTTCTCCTAATAAAAAAAGGTTTACAAGCACAGTACTACACTCACTGGCTCTCTGACGCTTCTATGTATAACTACTATGACATTTGCAACTATGATCCACAGTCTCTATCTGTAGAAGAACTACAGCAAGATAACGAATTCTTGCAGATTTTGTTAGACCAACCAGTGCTAAACACTCATGCGCTTTCTGGCATTCCTTTTGACACTGCTTCAACCAAAGATGTTGCACTCATTGTGGCAAACTCTCAACCAGAGTACGTTATTGCCAAAGTGACATCCTCAAGATCAGGTTGGCAAGCTACACAACCTCCCCAGCCTGCCGATACCACTCATTTAACAGGACAAGACATTCAGTATCCTGAAGTTAGAGCAGCTAGTCCTGGGTACAAAAGACCAATATTGACCATCGGTTGTCCTAATGCTTCCCCTGTAACTACTAACCATGATAACTCTAAGGTCAGTCTTAGATTGTAACACCTGACTTTTCTGCTACACCAGATTCTGAAGTTGTAGAACTGGCTAATGGAACATACCAGTTTCAAGAACAGCTCTTGCTCCTTAAAAGACAAACCCAAGACCTCTATGATGAATTTGTCTATCTGTATTATAAGAATCTAGCAAAGGGACACAATTTACCTGACCATCTGACACTATGTCCAACACACGACATTCTGTCTTTAGAGTTTTACAGATTAAGGCCTGTACTGGTAACACAGAAAAGGATACAGACTTATACAGAGCAGATGGAAGACCTGAACTTGGCATATACATACCAGTTAAAGTTTGACATCGCTCATTCACTTACTAGCCACAGTAACTCAGGCGGTCGTTCAGATAGTGAAGAATTGACTCCTTCAGTGGGCCAGATCGCTCACACGGCCATTACACCAAAAATCAAGTGTAATCATCTGACTGGAGATTCCACCGAGTCAAAGGATTGTTCCGTTCTTGCCCTTGATATCGGTCCTTTACTCCCATTTACAGCCTCTACTGAAGTGACCAGATCAGAGATGTACTCTGCTTCTATGAACATTGGTACTCCTGACCATGAGTCAGATCCTAAACCATACCCCAGTACCTGTCTGGAATCCAACTTTGCCTACTGTCAATACCCCAGATCCATGTATCAACTTGGGCACACAAGACTTTGCAGGCCAGCCTTCGGGAAGCTTACCCTTTCCTGGTCCTACATCCACCATGCTACTTGTTACAAGATTTGCAAGCCCAATCTCTGTTGCTCCCCCTGCTAGTACTCCTGAATCTGCTACTGATGGCGCATCTCAAATCACTCCTACTGCAGTCGAAGCACCCCCTTCCTCTCTGCCTGCAAGGACAGTACCTGTTGCAAAGCCAGTTAAAAGTTCTCCTATTAAGGCTATAGCTCCGGTAGATCCTGTTGGTGCCTCGGCAGCACCTAAACTACGAGTCACAACGCCATCAGTCTCAGTTGCGTCCCTGTCCGCTGGTGCTCCTGTGACACCTATACTTCCAGCTGTTACAGCATCTGAACTTCCTACTGCCATTCCTTATCTCCCTGCAACTCAAGGAGTTCCTGCAACATTTGTTACTTCTGAAGTCTCTGTCGCAAATCTTAATGTTGCCATTGCTGCTTCTATAGAACCTACCGCAGTGACTCCTGAAGTCTCTGCTGCATATCTTGAATTTGCTATTGCTGCTTCTGACTATTTGGACGACCATCCTAGAACAACCAATTCAGCTGAATCTCTGGTTCCACCTTTCAGCACTGTACCGTTGCCAGTCCTAAGGAAGACCTCTTCTTTCAAAGCAATATATGCCATGGAGCCTGCAGCACATCTCCACAGTTCCTCAGTTCATGAACGCACTGTTTGGTTTTGGGTCCCTAAGAAGTTGTATTTTCTGAATTATACCTCAAAGGTTCGAAACATTGGTAATGTCTCCTCCCTTCAAGACTCTCACCTTGCAGCATTAAACAGTTTTTGGTGCTTCATGATGTGCCTTTTTGGTATAAGACTCTCTCGCGGCGTGACAGGCCTTGCACATGCTCTTCTTGTTGGTCAGTCTTCAGGGGGCCTGGAGAGGGGCATACTGTCATGCCTGCGCCGCTGGCGCAGGCATTGGCAACCGGCATGGACTACTTGGTACTCATTTATCCTCCTAATACTCTTTGAACAACTCCTATTCACGCCTTGGTCTTTAATTTCCATTTGCTCGACTTTGGTTCTTTCTTATTTTATTCAACTAACTACACTTACCATAATGCACCTACCTACAGTCCTCAATTCCTGGCTATACTCATTCATCGTTATTGGGACCACAATCCCCAGAAGTCCTAGCGGCCCGTGCTGCTTCCACCTGCTCAGGACCAGAGAGGGAGGAGGCAGATTGTCTTCAGGTGTGCTGCTCCAGGTGCTGTCAATTAGCCTGCTTCAGAACAGGGCAGGGCTGTATATAAGCAGCTGCCTGCAGGAGCACAGTGTCTTGCATCTTGAGATCTCCCCGCTCCTGTTTGCCTTGACCCTCTACTTTGTATGCTGTTCCTGTTGCTGCATTATCCTGTTTTTGATCCAGTGCCCTTCCGGGCTCCCTAAATTGCAGCCGATCATGCTCTGCTGCCTTCTACCTACAGCCCTTGTCCTCTGAGCTTCCTGCCTTGCAGTCTACTACAGTCCTCTGCAGCCCTCTACAGTCAGCAGCCCTGCTCCTCTGGGCTCCTTGCCTTGCAGCCTGCCTCACTCCGGCTGCCTACAGTCCTTGTCCTCTGGGCTCCCTGCCCTGCAGCCTGCCTCACTCCGGCTGCCTACAGTCCTTGTCCTCTGGGCTCCCTGCCCTGCAGCCTGCCTCACTCCGGCTGCCTACAGTCCTTGTCCTCTGGGCTCCCTGCCCTGCAGCCTGCCTCACTCCGGCTGCCTACAGTCCTTGTCCTCTGGGCTACCTACCTTGCAGCCTGCACCTCTTCGCTGCCTACAGCCCTTGTCCTCTGGGCTCCTTTCTTGCAGCCTGTCTCCCTCCGCTGCCTACAGCCCTTGTCCTCTGGGCTCCCTGCCTTGCAGCTTGCTACACTCCTCTGCCTCACAGCCTGTTTTACACTTAGCTGCCTACAGCCCTGCTCCTCTGGGCTCCCTACCTCGCGGCCCTATTCTTTTGGGCTCTCTGTCTGTCGCCTACTACTAATCTCTCTCTGTCCTGTTCCTCTGGACTCCCTGCCTTGCTGCCTACTACAGTCCTCCGCAGTCCACTACAGTTTGCCTGCACCTAGTGCCACTCTTGACTGCAGACCTGCTTCCTACTTTGCAGCCCTTCTGTTTTCCTGACTGCTGCTCCCTTGTTCTCTTCCTTGAGTCCTCTGTACTCCACCTTAGGTTATCTACTTCAGCCTAAACTGCCTTTCCTTCATTTCCTTCTGCTAGATTGGTCACTGACTTCCTTTTCGCTGGATATTTCTGTTCTTGTCTTCTCATGTGTCTTTTGTAATCCCCTTGTACAGAGCTTGCCTGTTGGTTTCCGGCAGACAACCTCTGCCCCTTCCCTTGTCGCGTTTTCAGTGTTACAGACACCCACTGCTGTTGTTCCCAGCCATGAGCATACAGCGTGGGCCTCTGTTATAGCAATCTGTGCAGAAGGCAGGAGTTTCCTAAGGTTCGTGGAACACTCTTTCCCATTTCAGCATACACCCCAAGGGGGAATCCAGTTTGTTTGTACCTTTGTATCTTTTGCCCCTTTTTGCTCACAGCTACAGTTTCCTACTCTTCTTTCTTGTTGAACTTCCTGCTGTGTGTGCTTATCTGCTACCTTTCTTCAGCACAGCCACCCAAAATCTACCGGGGTGCCCTGTGTCACTCTTGACAGAGTGCCATTCCTGACAGATATTCTGACAGGTTGTCTAGATTTGTAGGATCTCCGGACATTACAGACTTATGGTGCCTCATCAGTTTGTTGATTTTGTCTGTTTCGGAGTAGTGTAGTTTCCCATCAGCACGCCGCAGTTTAAGAATGTTATTTCGGCTACAAATCTTTTCCAGCTTCTGCGCTAGTACTTTGTTTGCTTTATTTCCCTTAGTGTAATATAATTGTTTAGTATATGCTAATGATTTGGCTGTTCGATCAGCGCAGTGCATTTCCAGCGCTGTTTTGGCCTTCCTCAGGGATCTCTCTGTTTTTCTGGTATAGCGAGTTTTCAGTTCCACTTCTAGGTGATTCACTTTTTCTTCCAGTTTGGTGGCTGCAATGTTCGATATCCTTCTCTGTTCCGCCCCTGCGCTAATCAGGGAGCCTCTGACTACCGCTTTCATTGCATCCCAGGTAGTATTGGTGGAGGAGTTCTCTGTGGTGTTTTCTTTGAAATAGTTGATTATTGTGGTTTCCACTTCCATTCTGATACATTCGTCCAGCAGTAGGGAGTTGTTCGATTTCCAATACCTCTGTAATGGATTTTTCCGGCCCGATATGGCTATGTTTGCGGAGACTGTGGCATGATCAGAGATCAGAGATCATGCAGGTGTGGATTTCTGCATTGTTTAGGCATGGGAACAGCACTCCGGATATTAGGATAAGGTCTATTCTTGAATATCCTTTATGTACATTGGAAAAGTGTGTGTAATCCCGTGCGTTTTCATTAAATAGTCTCCAGGCGTCGACCGTTTACGTTTCCCTAAACAATTTAGCTAGGGATAGAGCTTGCGTGAAGTCTGCATTTGTGGGGCCCAGGCTCTTGTCCAGATGTGGGTTTGGCATGGAGTTAAAATCCCCACCCATGATTAGGTGACCTTCACGAAAAGCTAGGATAATCGGTATAAGGTCCGAGATGAAGCTGGCTTGGGATGTGTTAGTGCCGTAAATTGTAGCGATCGTGATGGGAAGTTCTTCAAAGTAGCCTTTGAGTAGGAGAAAGCGGCCCTCTGGGTCTCTTCTTATCGTGATCTTTGAGAGTGGGATTCTATCGCTTAATAATATGGCTACTCCTCTTTTCTTCTTACCTGCCGTGGCGAAATAGGCCTTTTTATATCTGGTGAATTTTATTCGATGTTCATCTTCTTGTAGCAGGTGGGTTTTTTGGAGTAGTACAACATCTCCGGCCAATTGACTCGGCCTATGTTCCACTGACCTGCGCTTCCTTGGCGAATTCATGCCTTGGACGTTCCATGAGAGGATTCGTATTTCGCTTTTGTCAGCCATAGTCTAGTATTTTTGCATTGCGTCTGTATCAGATTTTTTGTCCCCCCACCTGCAGCTGTGAGACTGCTGAGAGTGCTGAGTTGCTGTGTCGGTATGGTATATAACTTGTTGGTGATGTCGCATGCTGTGATGTTGATCTGTATGTCGAAACTTGAAGTCGCCGAAGTTCAAACTTTTGTGTTGATCCTTTCAAACCCTGTTTTCCCCTCCCGTTCCCTCCCCCTCCCCGTATTGCGCTGGTAGGAGAAACATCATCCTACTGCCACTGGGAAAACTGGTGGCACCAATGCACTTGCTGTTGGCCAACTGGTCCGCCGACATGGAGATATGTAGAGCGTAGGTAGAGCCCCCGTATTGATATAATAATCGTGTTCAATTTTTCCGAGGGTGGCCTCATTGTAGCTGAAGAGGAGTGGTAGCCTGTGGATAGAGAACCTGTATTCTCTCATGGTACTGGGGACAACTCATCCCATGGTGATGTCTTTCTTCGGGGGACCCCAGACCCTGCGTCGTCTGCTGGCTTTTGACCATTCCTCCCCTTTAGGCTTGCTTGGGGGTGATTTGTTTTTTTCATCGGAATCCTCCTCGGTTCTCCCACGGCCCATAAACTTCTCCGCCTCTTTCAGTGATTGAATTTGCCTCTGGGATCCTTCCCATAAAAATCTCACTGAGGTTGGGAATCCCCAGTGGTATGGTATTTTCCTTTCATGCAGCCATTCTGTTACTGGACGCATGGCTTTCCGCTTCTGGAGGGTTGAGTTAGCCAAATCTTGGTATAGCGATATTGTAGAGCTCTGAAAGGTTATTTGGCGCATCTGTCTAGCTTTGCGCATTATTTCCTCCTTCATTTGGTAAGTGTACCCTCGCCAGGACATCAGGGGGGAACTTGGATGTTTTCCTCAGGATTGTTCTGTGCACCCTGTCCAGTTCCAGAGGCGAGGTGTCCGGGAGGGTGGTTATGAACCTAAATAGATCTGAGACATAGGTTTTCAGATCTGCCTCTGGAATAGAGGATGGTATCCCCCGGATGCGTATGTTATTCCTTCGGGATCGGTTTTCTGCATCTTCTTGTTTGGCTTCCAGAGTGTTGCATCTAGCTTCCAGGGCCGCAATTCTGTCTCTGTCATGTTCATTTTCAAACCTTTGGTCACAGACCTCGGATTCCAGTTTGGTGGTGCGGCTTTCAACCTCTATCACTGTTTTATCCAGGGAGTTTATTTTCTTTGTGACTTCTTCAGTGCTTTTTTGAATTTCCCTGGTTAATGCTGATAGTAATTCTTGAAGATCGGATTTAGTAGCCATTTGTGAGGGGTTGTGATCCAAAGCGGCTGAGGTGGGAGCAGTATTCTTGGCGGAGTCCTCTGGCTGGTCCAACTTTCTGGATCTCTCGGTGGATGAGTTGGCAATCAGGGTGGCAATATCCGTCTGCTTGGCAGTCTTTCCGCTTTTTGACATTTTGCCCCTCGGTGGGTCTATATGGTTGTGCTTCTCACAAGGTGTCTCTGACTTCCTATAGTGGGGTGCTCAGGTATTGTTACTGGATTTTACACTCCCAGTCTCGATCCCGCTGACATCTCTGGGGAGTAGACGAGGAAAATGACCGTGCCTCAGGTTGCTGTTGAATAGGCTGGAGAACGGTGCGCTACTTGGCGGGTTTCGGTTAGTGATGGGAAGACTGATTAGAGGAAGGTGATGTTGGCATGCGGACTGGGCCAGATGGGGGCTAATAGGCACTGCCACTTGATCTTGGGGCAAGAATTGTTTGCAGGTGATGATTTTGGGATCCGAATGGGACCGCAGGGGTACCTTTTCCCTCCCGACTCCTCACCTTCTACGACACGAGCCGTTGTGATTTCTGGTCGGTGCTTGATCTCTCCTCTATCCCAAAGGGCTCGCCTCCTCCGTGTCCAGGCTTTGTGGATTGCGAGTATTTCAGTGGCCGTTTGTGAGTGAATGTTTGAGATCGAATCACTGGCTAGTCCCGTCAGGGCCGTGATTCATCAGCGGCTGTACCTCGGGTCAAGCGCCGTTCCGCGGCCAGTCCCCTCGGTGGGAAAGCCTGTTGTCACTGAGGCGTAAAGGCTCCACCAGAGCCCCCGGCGACGCTATGTAGAGGGATCGAGGCTCTTGGCTGGTTGGCGGGAAGACCCGTGGTTCGTCCGTGCTCCGGAGTCAAGCGCAGGAGCTTCGCCGGAGGTGGAGAGTGAGTGCCCCGGGCCAGCGGATGAGGTAGGGAGATTTTGGGTTGTGGATAGCAGCTAGCTCCGTGCTTCAGTTTCTGCGCCTCTTCACGACTTCGGGGGGCAATCGTCTGATCGGATAGTGCCGGAGGGTGTAACACTGCTTGGCATCACTTAGTGTGCAGGGCTAATGTGTTTGATGCTGAGCGTGGGGACCTGCTGAGGACAATCGGCGGCCACAGTTGTTCTTAACTTGCTTGCTCTTCTCCCCCGTTAGGCTCTTCCTTACTAGCGATAGCGGCGGCCATCTTGGAATCGAGCGGGTCCCGATTGATAGAGAAGACGAAAACATGATAAATCGGTGAAGGAACGGGCGATATATTTAGGAGAGCTTCTGACGCGATATGTTTGACTTGCAGCACTTAACGGGGTCCAGGAACGGCGTTATTAGATGCGGTGCATTGGGCCAAGCAGGAGCTCCTAGGAAGCCATGCCCTTCGCGGCAGCTCCGAGCCACGCCCCTCTTATTTTACATTTTTAAAGCGCTCACACAGCCCACGGGCATCGAGGCGCTGTTAGAGGAATTGTTTTGTATTTTAATTGCGTAATTGTTTTTGTCTTAGTTGCGTACTTATACCACTCTTAACCACCCAGAGGTTTCTAAGCGTGGACCCGGGGATCGAACATGCATTGCTTCGTGTCGTCTTGCTTCCAAGGCGCACACGTTGGCGCTGAGTTATCCTCCCAGGACAGAGGATGAGCCGCAGAATCCAGTAACGTTACCAGTGAGTTTCTGTGTGTGAAGAAACTCGGCACGCGAGAGAAAGAAGGGCAGATACATTGTGACAGAGCGGGCGCATGCCACCGGTATATTTGTAAACACTTCCAAACTGAAGTAAGAATCGGCACAATCGAATGCTACGTTAACAATGCAGTATGCTGAAACCATATAGCAGAGTGATCAGATTTACACGTTTTTGAAAGCATTTTGAGCAACTGAGAAAGACTGATATGTTGACAATAGAATACTTTGAAACTGGGTATCAGAGTGGTCAGGTGCAGGAGATTTGCACTGTTTCGAAAAGTCTCTGGATATCTGAGGAAGAATGAAAAGTTTCTAAAACACTACGAATGAAGGGAAAGTACTTAAAAGTTGTCGAGTGAACAGTAGAAGGGGAGCAGTGAAGTGGGAGCGAAAAGAGAACTTAAAAGCTGCAAACCCTGGTGATGTAAGAGACAGACTGAATATAAAAGTTGGCAAGTGAAAATACAATGAGCCAAGTAGTACCGAGGAGGAAGCTTGGACAAAAGACCTCAAGCTCAAAAGTATTAAGCCAAGGCCCCTGGTTGCAGGACCTGTAATGAGTGGACCGTGAGGTCTGATAACTGTACGTACCCCAGAGACCCCAACCAAGTATATGGAAGTTGTTTAAGAAACTTAAGAACAAGTGTTTGTTGAACTCTTGCTGAACCAGTGTCTGAAGCTCGGGGAAGGGACCCCGGAGGTCCCTTGGAACATTATTTTATGAACTTGTGTTTGAAGCTTGGGGACGGGAACCCTGAGCTCCTTTGCAACATTGTCTTGTGAACCAGTGCGTGAAGCTTGGGGAAGGGTACCCTGAACTCCCTTGGTACAGTGTTTTGTGAACCAGTGCTTGCAGCTTGGGGAAGGGAACCCTGAGCTCCTTTTGAACTTAGTATACTAAATCCAAGGGTGTTTGAAACTTGGGGAAGAGAAACCCAAGTCCTGATGGAACATTTAAAACCAATAACTGTTGGAACTGTATCCTGAACTTGGTGAAAGGAGCTAGAGGCTGCTCCAGACTTTGTGTTGAACACTATTCAGTTAGAATAACCCTACACTACATTGTTGTATTAGACGTGAGGGCAAGCATAGGTTTTAACACAGACAGACTTCTGATTTGAATTTACGGACATAGACTTTCCTTAGTTTCTTTAGGTAGGGAAATCCCCACCATGGCTATAGGAACAGGTTAGACATTACACCCATCCTGATACCTAATAAAGATTCTACTTTAGAATTCTCAGACTGTTGTCTGTGTCATCTCTTGATACCATGCCTGTTTCAAAGGACTCATCCCACATTTATGCTAAAGGTTCCTTCTAGGTTCCATCTCAACAAGCCTTTGGCTCTGACAGTTTTCTTTCCAAACTCTTCTACGCCTGCTGAAAAGGCATTGTATCCGCTGGACGTTGCTCGTGCCTTGAAGTTTCATGCAGCACGCACAAAGGATTTTCGTAAGCTGTCTCAGCTGTTCATCAATTTTGGACCTGTGGGACAGTGGCAGGCCCTGTCTAGAGCTTCCATATTCAAGTGGCTCTCTGGCTGTATTATGCATTGTCATCGCTTTCGCAACAGACCTCTTCCGAGTGGGCGAGAGCCCACTCCACCAGAGTCATTGCAGCAACGACAGCATTTCTCTCTGGTGCACCCCTGCCCGACATATGCAGGGCTGCTACATGGAAGTTCGCCCACACCTTCACAAGATTCTACTGCATTGACAGGGATTAAAGAGAGAAGTCCTGGGTCGGCCAAGTGGTGCTACGTAGCCTTTTTGTTAGAGGTGAGTCTGTTCCAGGGGTAAGTCTATTGCTTTTCTTGAGCCTTGCCACCTCCTGTGGTTGTGTATATGTACTGCTTTGTAATCGTATTCGTGAGCATGTGAATCCATGCAAGACCCCATGCTGGAGAAGGTTTAAGTTACTTATCTGCAAAACTTTTGTTCTCCAGCATGGGTCTTGCCTGGATTCCGATGCAAACCCTTCCTCTTTCCCCTCTGGCTCTTCTTGGTTCATACTGCCACTTTGCGTGCACAACCAATTCTGAAGATGACCACCATGGGTGGAGCTTAGGAGGACGAGTGTTTTGTGTCTGGGGGCAGTATGACCCAAAGAAAAATTATTGGTTATAGAGAGGACAAGCAGTTTTCAGTCTCAAGCGAAACTGCTTTCTTTTTACAGAGGATTCCCAGTCTGAAGACGGGGGATATTCATGATCATGCAAATCCGTGCAAGACCCGACCCATGCTGGAGAACAAGAGTTACAGGTAAGTAACTTAAACCTTATCAATTTAATTTTTTCAGATTTATTTGCAATACCAATTGCTCCAAACTAACTAAAACAGGTTTTATAAAAGGTAATTGAGGTTAAAAGCTTCTAGTTTCCCTGGGCAAAGCATTTAAATGGAATAGGAGTTTTGTAGCCTAACCGTGCAATTCTCAAATTTCATTATTTGTCAAATCACTGTGTCTAACACACTTTATAAAAGAACCAGACTAGTAATGGTCGGCCTGTAAATGGATTGACAGCAATCCACAGCATTATTTGTGCAGAACCAGGACAATTATTGCTCTTCTGATTCTGCCAGACCAGAGTCATTTTTGTCATGTTGTTGTTTTCATGGATATACATGAGCGCAATCGAGCAGCTCATTGTATGATACCTTTACAATCCATAATCATTTCCTGATCTCAAAAACCAACTGATCTGATTCTACGTCCTACTTCCAGAGTGAATTACACATGTTTTCAAACAATGCTCCAACACCCACTTGTTTGAAGTCTTGCATTGGTACTACACTGTTCCTTCCTTGCCATTACTTCTGTTTGCCAATCGGTGAAACTGGGAAGTGGCAGATTCAAAAAACGGATTATTTCCTAACTAGCAGAATACCTTCTTGGTACCCTTATCCCTACAGATTTCCAAATTTCGATTTCGTTTCAGCAGACCCTTAAACTGCTGATATTTTAAGTGATCTATAACCCTGCAAAATTAATAGAGCAATAACTATACTTGTTCTATGGTAACTTAGTGTTTTGTTTTCCAAGGCTCAATGCCACAGAAAATACCTGGAACCAGTCAGCCTAACAGTATGAGCCCTGTCGATGAAGAGGATCTGATCGATTCAGCCTCTTTCCACAAGTCAGTTGGAACTAGGATCACATCCTTTTCAGATCACACAAGTAAGTCTTACAAACACATATATCACTCTAACTTTGCTAATTTCACAGTTGTTTTGGTATTAAGTATATTTTCTTCACATTCTGGGCGCAATAGACAATTCAGTTTCCAATGGCAGAAACCCTTTCCTTACCTCTGGACATGCCATGGAAGCTGAAGGCCAAGGAGGCTCCCAAGAAGAAGAGGAGTTCCATCTGCTGGAGAAGGGTGGTTCGTCCTTGAAGAATATGACAACCAAAGCTGTGCTAGAAAAGCAGTCCAAGATTGAGGGTCAGCAACAAATTGAAAAGCAGGATACAAGAATCTCCCCCCTCAATACTACAATTGATTTGGTTCCTCTTGTACAGCGCAGTGACACTTTATTTCAGTTTAAAATGCTTTCTTCTTTCATGAAACCCTTTCTGCTAGCTCCATCCTTTACGGAAGCCCAGTCAACGCAGAGCACTTTCAAAGAAGGAGGTGATCTTGCCATAGTGGGAATGAGGGAGCTTAGTCAGTCGAATGGGGACAGAGGAGAGACGGTGGCACAGGTTACCAAAGGGAAGAAGGACTCCTCTTTTACTGGGGCATCCCTATCCTCTAAACCGAGTGTCCTTTTAAAAACATATCCCATCTCTGTTTCCACACATAAGAAATTAAAGAAGAGGAGAGTAGGCAGGCGCCTGCCCTCTCGCCCCTCAACCTATTCACAACCGTTGACTCTTAGTGATCTGATCATTCTGGAGGAGCAGAGAATGAAGGCCCAACAGGCGTATTGGGAATGCAATGAGACAAGAATGTCTGTGTTGGAGAAGAGACTAGCAAATGTTCAGGAAGAACAAAAATGTGCCACTAAAAGCATGCAGGAAATCCGTACAGAAGTGGTGCTCATAAGCCAGATGTTGGGGCGATTAATGGAGATTTTTGAACAACCAGTGGGAATCTCATCAGTCTTTCAGGTAGTTCCAAAGACAGAGGGACCAGAGACAATAGTACACCATGTATGTGGTCCAAGAGACATAGGGGAAAAGTTGCCTTATATTGCGTCGCCCCAAGAGGACTCCAGTGAAGTTGATCCATTGCCTAGCCAGAGAGGGCCCAAAAAGAAAAAGCGTAGGTCAAGAAAACCCTCTGATATTCTGCCCGTAACCTAAATGTTCAAATGTGCATTGGTTTACCATCATCCTTTCTTTTCAGACAATGAAACTGTAAATGTGTGGGTACTCTTCTTTTTTCATGTTTTACGCTGTCTCTGTCTTTTATGCTATATGCCAAATCACCTTTTTACTTATGTAATGGATGATTTCCAGTAGAGAGCCTTACTTTCCTCATTTTAGATTCTAAAACTGTGCTTGGAAACGGAATGCATCATTACTGTTTGGCAATGTAATGTTGCTTTTGTTGCAGAGTCTGTATTCATATCTAGGATATTGCTTTACTTATAAATTAATTGACATTTTTAATTCTGGGTGATTTAGTTGTTCCAGTCTGATTTCTTTCCAATATCAGTATACAGTGCATTGTTTGGTGTATTATATTCTGCTAGTAATGAAAGCGTTTATTAAACATAATTTATAAGTTGGTTTACTTACATTCCCTTTGGGAACAATAGTCTTGCCATATTGACAGTAGTTTGTGAATGTGTATTGTAATCTTTCTCGTGAACCTATTTCTCAGTATTGTTACTGTGAGACTTCCCACGTCCGTTGCAACTGATCTAGCTATTCCACATAACACACACAGTTTCCCTGCTACACACTTTGCTCAAACATGTTCATAGCAATACTCATTACTAGGGTCATTGTCTTGAGCTTGTCTTATTTTTGGTCCTAAAGTTGATCTAATAGATTCTGTGGTGGACTGACAAAACACACGACACACAGTGTAAATGTTCAGACTCACTTTATTCAGAATTAAAAATTGGTTGGCATGAACCTCTAGAAGGTCTAGTGTTTATTTACTACATTACTGTAAATACCTGTGTGAGAATGATCCATGCTATTTCTGTACCCCTTTGGACCAAACCATAGGGTCAAGGTTCCCCAGTATGTTAGCTCTATACCCCCCAGGTAAGCAGAAGCGAAAGCTATGCCCTGTAGAAGGTTTCTCTAAAGTATCCATAGTTTTCTTGGACAAGTACCAGAAGGGGGAGTGTATGGAGAAGGCCTATGGAACCCCTGGGGCTGTCTCCAACAAAACCGGCCACTACACTCTGGAATTTCTGTTAAAGAAAAAGGTTTCAGGATTTGAGGAAACTAAAAGTTGTTCGGAATCTCTTTCTCTAATTGAAATACTGGCTTATCCCAGTTGCTAAGGTCAGCACAATCCCATGTTGTATAATGGTCCAAGGGGTTTTCTTTTGCAGGGTTACTGATCTCCCCTTGGTCTTCTAGACTGAATACAGTTTGAGTGATACATTTCCCAGCTACTTCTGGGATCAAAATGAAAGTCGCAGCAATATAACCTCCAGCTGATTTGTTTGCCAAATGTCATCTTTACAGGTTTATAGCATCCAGTTTGATAAGTCGTCATCATCAAACCTTTATTCAACATTAAGTCAGTAGGTAACAGTATATAAAAGCGCCAATTTTCAAGACATATATAAAAACCCACAAGATAACTTCCTCATTACAATTCATACAGTTGCTAGTCTTTGCAAACATTTCACCATATACTAATTTCCATTTCGATCTTATATTGAAAATCGAATTGTCCATATAATTATGAGACATTAACTACATTTTTAATCCTCTGTGCATTATAATATTCCATGTTCAAAATGATTATACATAAAGTGTGTTATAGTGCTGAAAAACAAGCAATAAATCTAGGTAGAGAATATTGAACATAATATGCTTGCTAATCACAGTACAAGCAGATGTACTAAGCAATAATATACATAAGGGGAGCAACGCTTGCTTTATACAAGATACAAATTTGAATTCAAAGTACAAATTATTGCCTTTTTCGACAAAATGACAATTCAAGTTCAAAGTGCTAAGCATTACGATTAAAACAGCATGTTATACAAGATGTTTGCGCTATAGGCACCTCCATAGCTTTTCCAATTCTGGTTTGTCAATCTCCCAAGATATTGGCAGGGTGAGGGTTGTAATTGAATCTCTGTAACCACGTTTGGCTCCTCACCACGCCTAATATATGTACTTTGCCACACCCCAGACCGTACACCTGCACACATTCAAATTACACATAGCCATTGCATCTTCTATGTTACGGACATTCTAAAACCTAAATAAGGGTATCAGGTATTTATATCTGCGTTCAGAATATTCGGGGCAGAAGAATGAATAATGGACCATGGTCTCTTCTGTATCGTTACAACTTGGACAATGTGTATACTGTGCCGCACTCCAAGATTTCGTTAAGTATGACAGTGGTAAAATACCCATACGGAAACCTTAGAAACAAGGACTGTGAAAAGGGTGGCATTAGATAATCAAAATATTCCACATACCCAAGCTCCAATTTGCTCGACCAATAGGCCTGCCCCAGTGCTAGTCGATTGCATTTTACTTTAATACATGCTTGTAAATGGATTGTATAAGATTTCTTTAGTAGAAATGAGGTCCCTGCGGTCATATCTTGGGTACAATGCACAAATGTAACAAACCTAAGGAGGCTAAGGTTGTGTTCACATTTTTGAACCAAGTAAGTGATACATCTCTGTTCTGTAATTGAATGTCAAGCATCTTTATACTTCAGGAGGTCTGTAGAGACCTAAGTGTGAATCCAATGGAGCACTGGTTTAAGGACAACGTAATCTTTAATAAAATTCAAGTTAGTTTCCCTATGTAACAGTATATTAGGTTTGCTGTTAGGGAGATCTAATATTCTTTTAAAAAATGTATTCTCAGTGGCAGCTAGTTGTGATGTATTCAAATATCCCCTAGCTCTGCCCTGTACATTGCGGCCAATCTCGCCTGCAGTTTGATCATTATAATCCAGCCAAAGGTTAGTGCCTGGCCCATTTCTTCCTGACCAGTTTGCAGGCCTGAGTTACCATCTAGTGGATATAGTGCCTTTCCCACTAATCATAGTATTGTGTCCTACGTACTTGTAAAGTATATGTTGCTCTTCCCACTGGCAAGCAGTCCAGTCACCTCAAGCAGCTAAGCAGATCTAGCTCCTAGCATCCTTCCTTCCCTCATCCGAAGGTGGTGGGCCCGCCTCCACAGGTGATTCAGGGTACTTAGCAATCTTCTCCTCTGACTCTTTGTTTCTGCATCTGGCTCTACTCCAGCTATCCTGCTCCCTGACTCACTCAGACACGTCTTGCTTCTGTAAAACGTGCTTCTCCTTCCACTGACGTCCTCCTACAGGTTCACCAGCTTCTCCGGTCTGTCTTCATTACAATTACTCACTCTTGCAGGAGTTTGCCCTGGCTTTTTTCTGCCTTGTCTGCTCATTCCCATTCTTTCACCCCTACTGATTGGGCTTGTTCCATTTTTGTTTGTGAGGCGCTCTCACATTGGCCATTATCACCCTTGGCAGATCTGCAGCATTTCAATCTAATCATAAGCCCACTTTAGGTCAGGCGGTAGTCTTGCCTTGGTAACGGCTGCTCTGTGCCTTTCTTTGGTGAGCTTTGGCTCTCTGTGGCTTCTCTCTGAATGATTTTGGGACATGGGAGCTGGGATCCCCGGTCTCCCAACTCCCGATAAGAATTGTATGCCTGCAGCCTGACCCTTTGTGCTTTGTGGATGAAGCTCGGGGGACGGGGATGGGGGGGGGCATATTCTCTGTTGTCAGAGGGACCATGTCAGGACTTAATTGAAGACTCTGAAGACTCCCCTATCTCCTTCGAGGTTTTGGTGCTCGCACCTAAATGTATATGTGGGAGGTGCCACAATCCCTGTGGAGAAAGAGGTAGGTTAAGGTACTTTGGTTGGAGAGCTTGAGGGAAACCGGAAAGAGGTTTAGGGGATGGTAATGGACAGGTAATGGGAAGCAGGTAAAAATGCTCTTCGGCTCCGTTGCAGCTCGTTGTTGCCTCAAAACCACAATATGCAGATCCTAAAGACAATCACCCACACGCCCGTTTCCACCTACACTCTTTTGCATAGCAATACATGTAGATCTTCCCCCTAACACATGACATAGAACACATTACATAGAACAGAACATGATCTGGCTCGAAGACCTTTAATTTGATGAAGCAACTCGCATTGCATTCATGCGATTAACAGTGGTTTGTTTTTCGTTAGTCACAGAATGCACACTGGTCATTAAGCTGTTTGGAATGCTGGCGATGGGCGAGCCTGCAAAACAAGGTCCTAATCAGTGTACTAGTACACAACTGGGCTCAGGTACCATTACTTCATGGTCCTTCTAGCTCCACCAAATACATCCACTATCAATCTCTAGTTGCCTAGTGTAAACAGATGGGGGCCTTTCCCCTTAGTGACTTAAACATAGCATGTAACAAGGATCAGGAGGCAAACAGAATGGGTGGTCTTTTCCCTTCCAGAACAGCAATTAATATCGCCATAACATTTTAGGATATTAAAGTGTTTGTATTACTTATCTGTAGAAATGTTGGGTCTGGACAGCGTTACTTGGGGGGTGGCCCTGCACCTGTATTCACAATCTTATAGAGTGTAGAAATGCTGTGAAGCTCGAGCTCAAGCAGCGTATAACGCTTGCTGCTTATGCTCCGTTTTCCTCTCGGCAGGGCTGTCCAATATGGCCACTGCTCCAGTAGTTCTGCAGATATGCATTCCTCGGAAATGTTATTCCTGATGCCTTTTTCCTCTGGGCGCCTTCCGGACCATACTGCTGGTCAGGTGCTGGGTGCGCCAGCATGCAGGGCAGATGTGCCCCTTGGCCAGGGCCCCCTATAGCCAGTTGGGCTTCTCTTTGGGCTGCTCCTTGACCCCTCCTTGCCCCCGGACTCCTGATACTACTCCCCTCCCCCACAAAAAGGGGCGAGGCCCTAGTTTAAGGGGAAATTAGCATGAAACGTGCGAATGAGCCGAGACCCATGGACATGGTCTGCATGTTCCCAGGATCTATATGCTGGGCCATACCCCACCCAATCTATTAGATACCAAAGCTACCCATTGCACATACACAAATTGAGAATTGCTTTAACGTCATATTTTGGCTACCCCTGAATCGCTACGGGTAGTGGGTGCTTTGTACATAGTGTTGGGGGAGCTGGCTTTACTAAGACTGTGTGAAACACTGGGTGGATACTCAAGTGTGCTGGAAGACGTAATTGTATCGTAACAGGGTTCATAATTGCAGTGACGGTGAATGGTCCTATATAGGGCAGTTCCATCTTCTGGGCTCCTCCTAGGTGAAGGGTTTTGGTAAAAAGCCCTACTCCATCTCCTGTTTTGTAGTCCGGACCTCTTTTTCTTGTCCTTTAAGCATATTCTTTATATGATTGTTTAGCCTGGGTTAGGTTCCCATGTATAGATTTTAAAGCTTGTTGTACCTGATCGTATCATGCTTGGATGGTGGGTTAGGGGATTACTTGATGTATAAGCGCCTTACATATCACAGTAAATAAATAAATAAATTCATAAATATTGTTGTTGGTAGCATACGTGGGTGAAAGCTGTAGGTACTAAAGAAGGCGGTGGTATTGGTGGAAGCATGCCAGGCATTATTGTAAGCTATTTCTGCTATCCATATTAATTTGACACAGGATGACTCAGAGGTTTGGGTGAAACACTGTACGTATTGCTCCACACTTTGGTTTAGACATTCTCTTTGCCCGTCTGTTTCCGGATGGTAGCTAGTGGATAACCTAACTTCCATGCCTGGTAAGGCTGCAAACCGCTCGCCAGAAGCTCAATGTCCGGCAAATGGACTATGGGCCTCATTACACGGATGGCGGTGGACCAAGGTGCTACTAGCACCTTGGTCCATGCCGGTAAAATACCGGCACCGCCTTGGTGGAAAGGGGAATTACCGCCCTATTCCAAGGTTGGCGGGGCAGTAATTCCCCTTTCCCCCATTGCCCTTCCCCGTTCCCATTTTTGCCCCATAGGGCTCTATGGGAATGGGGAAGGCGCTAATTACGGTGCCGCAAATTGCGGTACCGTAATTAGCTCCCTGTTCCCTTTGCGGGTTGGTTTTTAACGTCTGCAAAAAGCAGGCGTTAAATTCACCAACCCGCAAAGGGACCTCGTAGTAAGGCGGTAAGGGTTTACCGGTACCAGTAAAATACCGGTACCGGTAAACCCTTACCGCCTACCGTGTAATGAGGCCCTATGTGTTGCAAAAATACGTCTGCTAACTCCTGTGGTGAACCAAAAGAAGGAGTCCGACTCAAGGAAGACATTTCAAGTGTGTTTATTAAACTAAAAACAAAGAAAAAGGCTAGCTATCCCTGCTGCTAAGCAGTATTTCCCTGCCTACAAAACTAAGTACAGGATGCTCGTCTATTGTCATGTCTGCTCATCTACCTCCAAACGTCTGCGACTGAACCGGTTCTCCAAGCAGAGATATGGTGGGAGATCCTTATGCTCAGCAGGTGCCTCCCTCTGGAATAGCCTCCCTGCCACCCTACATCTTGAGCCGGAACTCCTGAAATTCTGTAAACTTCTCAAGACCTTCCTCATCTCCTCTTCCTTCTCTCTCCCTCTACCCTGCTAACCTAGTTCTCTGTCCTTTCCCTCTCTCCCTCCTATTCCTTACAGCATGCTGACTGACTACCTGGTGTACCTCAGAATCTCACTGGTCCCTGGCATCCCTGCCAGTCCTCTCTCGCACTTGCCTCATCGTCCTACACCCCACCCCCAAACAACGCATTAAGAAATTAACCCAAAAGAATGGCTCTCTCTGCACTTACCCCAGTCTCATCCTACCGGGTGCACTTGACCCTCCCCTCCCTGTGACCCTCTGTGCACTTGCTCGATCTGTACGCACCAGGTCTGAAGATTGTCTGTCTGTTTCTACCATGTCTTCAACCCTAATTGTACTGTTAACATTGCAGAATTGTGTCAGGGCTATTTGCTATATCCCATACAGTTAAATGTATTTTATGCACTTACTCTGCCTGTGCAGACTATTATCGTTTCAGATTTTCAAGGGCTCTGTTGTATTTTCTCTGTGTTCCCACCCTCTTTGAGCGCTTTCAATCACTTGCCTGTGTATAGGCGCTTTATAAGTAAACAATACCATACCATACAATACCAGTGGAACGGAATCTTTCAAAATCAAACTACAAGTCCCAGTAGGATTTGCAGGAGAAGCAGCAAAGTCACGAAGATGCCGTAGCCCGCAGTCTATATAATTGGGAGTCGGAAAAGGAAGCTCTGTACTCCTGAGAAGCAGACGTTCCTTGCCGGTAACTGTAGCCAGCTTTCAATTGTACTTGCATTGAATTATGAGCGAGTGAGTATCAACCCTAGAAGTGGGAAGTCTTTTAATCTAGGCCAAACCTGCCCGGCCTAGAGACCCAAGCTACTCCTCACTGATGATGCCCAACAAGGCTGAAACATGTCTGGGGATGCTTGTGGTCTTGTGCAGAAGGGGTGTGACCTAGCAGTTCGGGCTGGGCTGCCCCTTTTGGGGTAGGACCAAACCTGATTTGCATATGGTTTTTCCCCTTCTGTAATGGTTTGGCCGGCTGAAAAACGATGGTCTGGAGGGTTCCCCAGAGCTATGCCCTTGGTTATGATTAATTCAAAACCTTCCAGCCATCACCTTTTTGTTTCGCTAAAGTAACACATGCTTACCTGAAACACTTGCAGGTGATGAAAAGCCTTTTTTTTTTAATTTGACTTTTATCCGTTTTTGAAATAGAAGTTTGACAATCATATACAGGCATTTGCGACCAGCCGGTCAAGTACGAGAAATATCCCATAAAGAAAAAAACAGTATATAAAAACGTTTACCATCTACTGCACATCACATAAGTTTTGAATAGTGTCATCAAACCTAAGTTCCCTTTCCCTCCCCCCTCCCCCCTTTTCACATAGTGCCATCTGAAGGGCTAGAACAGACCAGTATTTACATCCAAACCAATATTAACTCTATGACGTCGGGCACATGAACACATTAGAACTTGCGAGTTTGACATAGCAGACAAATTCAACCATTAACTAGATTGTCTCCAAATATAGAAACGCCATGCACACATTTTTTTATATCACATATTTAGCTCGAAATTCTGACCATGCGTTCTCAACTGAGGTGCGATCCCCATGCAGAACTGCCGTGAGGTTGTCCATTCTATATATATTCAGGGCAACACCCAGCCATTCGGTTTTATTAGGGAGTCTTGCTCTCTTCCACACCATGGTGAGACACGCTTTAGCGGCCAACAGTAAACCTTGAATCATTTTGGGCGCTTTCATAATCGTATCATCCGTTTCAACCAAGCCAAACAAGATCAGAATTGGTTGTTTCTCTCTATCGTCATCATCCAACTCCCTGATCCAGCTGAGAACTTCCGTCCAGTAAGCTTGGACCACCTCACATCCCCACCACATATGCCAGTAATCGGTCCGCTTTCCACAGCCCCTCCAGCAGTGTGGGCTTATCCCTTGGTACATTTTAGCAAGCCGGACCGGGTCATATTGCCACCTGTACAACAGCTTGACGGCATGTAATTTATATTGGCATGATATGGAAGATTTTGCCGTTCTTCTACATATTTGGAGCCATAGTTTTTGCGAGGCCTGCCCATGTCTGATTCCCACCTGCTCCTCAGTGTGTATGATGGTGTAATATCAACCTCAATCAGCGCCATGTACATTGCACTTATTAAACCCTTTGAACTCATACACGTGTTAAGAATGCTTTCAAACGGGGTGAGATCCCTTTGTAACTTGTCCTTCCATATCGCCCTTGTCATCACTCCCTTGAGTCTCAGATATAGGAAGACCGAGAGCGGGCCTATGCCGAGCGCCTCCTGTAAATCCTGAATGGTAATAAAGGCACTGTCTCTCCAGAGTTGACCAGCCCTTTCTAATCCCGCATCGTACCATGTCTCGAAGCTCCCTGGATCCGGGATAGCATCTCGGATCCCTGGTGACCATAGATGTCCAAGGGGAGAGGGCCATGTCATAACACCCTTCATTTTCTGGCCTTGTGTCCATATTGCCCATATTGGTCCAATAATTGGGTGGTTTTTAACACTGTTTTGCAATTGGGGCCCTGGAACCCATAGCCATTCGCCTAGGATGAATGGTCGGAGATGGTAATTGTCTAGGGCTATCCACTGTGGTTCTGACTTCTGCCTGATGTGCGGGACAAGAACAAGTAGTTGGGCTGCCCTGTAGTATGTTTCTATATCCGGGAGGCCTACTCCTGCATTGTCCTTCCGGAGCTGTAGCAAGGACCTGGGAACTCTAGGCTTTTGGCTTTGCCACAGGAAGGTTAAAAGGGCTTTTCTCATGCTCGTAAAGTATTCTTGGGGCATTTTAATGGGGAGCTTTTGGAACAGATAAAGTATTTTAGAGAGAATCACCATTTTTATTGCATTTAAACGGCCCAGCCAGGAGATGGTAAGTCTGGACCACCTTTGGATGTCCTTTTGAAGGGAGAGTGTTAGTGGGGGAAAATTAGCCTCATAAAGGGAGTCAAGGTCTCGAGTTACATTAATGCCCAGATATCGAAGCGTGGTGAGGCTGACCTTTACTCCTAAGGGAGCAAAGCGGTCTACCTCAGAGTCTCTACCTCTGTCAAGTGGAAGGAGAATCGACTTTCTGGTGTTGATTTTAAGGCCAGCCAGTTCCCCATATTCTTCGATTATGCTGATCGCGGCCGGGACAGAGCTTAGGGGAATCAGTAAAGTGCAGTAGTATATCATCCACATAGAGACCTAGTTTTTATTCGCGTTCTCCTACTGTAATACCCTTTACTCTACCATCTTGCCTTAATTTCTGTGCCAACGGTTCGAGAGGGAGCACGAATAGTATCGCTGACAGTGGGGAACCCTGCCTCGTTCCCCTTTCCAAAGGAACCATCGCGAATAGCCCCCGTTTACTGTCACTGACGTTGTGGGGGATGTGTACAGAGCTGTAATGGCACGGCGTAACTTCGGCCCCAACCCGTTCCAGACTAGCACCCTTTCTAGGAAGTCCCAAGCCACCCTGTCGAAGGCCTCTAATGACATAAGGGATGGGTCCCCTCCCTTTCCATGTGCCTCGTAAATTAGATGCAATGCTTTCCTCATGGTGTCTGCACCCTGTCTCCCAATGACAAAGCCAACCTGATCGGAGTGTATTAATCGTGGTAAATATGTTTCGAGTCGGGCTGCAATGACCCTTGCATATATTTTAGCATCGATGTTAAGGAGAGAGATGGGGCGGTAGGAATTACAACGCGTGAGGTCTCTCCCTTCCTTTTCGATGACAGCGAGAAGGGCTTGGGAGAAGGAAGGGGGCGCCTGGCCTGTTTAAAAAATGTGATTAAATAAGGATGCAAGGAAGAGGGCGATGAGTGTAGAGAAAGCCTTATAGAATCCAGGCGTGAAACCATCATCTCCCGGGGCCTTCCCAGTCTTTTGGCGTTTTATGGCTTCCATGACTACTTCTTCTGTGACTGACGTGTCTATGGATTCGGCCTCTATGGATGTGAGTGTGGGGATCCGGACCTCTTTAAGATAAGCGTCAATGCTTCCTAGGGGAGGGGGGGTCACACGCGTATAAATCCTCATAGAAGTAGGCGAATTCATCTTGTATCCCTTCAGGAGACGTTACTATCTTATCTGTGAGGGTGCCATCGGTCCTTTCAATAAGATCGACCCATCTCTCTGCTTTCTGCGCCCAAAGACTAGCCGCCAGGAGGGCATCTGCTTTGTCGCCCTTTTCATAATATTTTCGTTTTAAATATTGTAGGGTTCGGGCTGTCTTACCCACAATGAGTAGTTTGAGCTCTTCCCTGAGCCGTCTTGCTTCGGCCATGTGCTTGGGTCTGTCACATGGGGAAGACCGTGCTAGTTTCTGGGCTGTGTGGAGCTTTTCCCTAATGTTTTTTTCTATCAGAGCACGTTATCTCTTTTTTTGGGCCCCTTCCCTAATGAAGGTGGCCTTGGCTGCTTCCCATACGTGTGCCTTCCCGACCTCTCCTGTGTCATTGGTAAGAAAGAATTGCTCAAGTCAGCCCATAGGGAATCGTTGCCTCTCCATTTAGAGTTCCAAGGGGCCAGGTCGTCCCAGCACACATCGACCGCAACCATGTCATGATCTGACCATGCAGTGGGATGAATATTTGCTGCACGAAGTATCCGCAGAAGGCCATCGGAAAGGAAGATATAATCAATATGCGAAAGCGTGTCGTGGGGGAGGGAGTGGTAAGTGAAGCCTCTATCCGCTGGGTGCAAATGGCTCCAACAGTCAGTGAGACCATATAGGTCAAGGGTTAATTTAATTTCAGCTTCATCTTGAGAGGTGGGTGGGTTATGTGCATCTGCCCTAGTTTGTCTATCCACTGAACTATCCATCCAGGTGTTAAAATCTCCTCCAAGAGCTATGTGTCCCTGTGCCATGGTAAAGACCTTCTCAGTAATCTTATGGAGGAACCTATTCTGCCCTTGATTAGGTGCATAAAGTGTAGCCAGGGTGACAATTGTGCCGCAAATGTTCCCCACCACCACGAGAGCCCTTCCCTCATTGTCTGTTCACGAATCGAGAGTTGCCATCCTGAGGCCTTTGCGAATAAGAATCCCCACTCCCCCCCTTTTTGTGACATTGGAGCACCAGAAAGAAGGGCCCACCTCACGCGAGGGAATAGGTTTCTCCTTCCCTCTACGGTATCGCGTTTCTTGGAGAAATAGAATGCCTATGTTCGACCGCCTAAATTCTCTGGCCACCATGGAGAGTTTCGTGGGGGAGTTCATTCCCTTTAAATTAAGTGTGCATATGCGTAGCGTGTTGTTAGAGAATGTGAATGTAGGAGACATCTCGTGTTTTGTGTGAATATATAAATTACTGAATCGTCTGCCTCATGGCCCTTGACATGTTTGATAGGACGGGGCGTGGTTCGTTTTTCTTGAGTTGGGACTCAACATGTCCTGAAGAGGTCAAAGACTGACCCGCCCAGTTCGCCTCCAGTCCCTGCTTAAACTCGCTTCGTGTTCTTCTGCCCCCCAGGTCTGCCTTCCAATACACTATGTGTCGTTGTCCCATCCCACCCCTCCTCTCCCCCCCATACATTCGGCGTCCGGTCCGTCCAGGTTAACATCACCCAGTCGGCCTCGGACAACCAATGGAAACCGCAAAACAAGCGGTCCTATCTTAATATAAACCAATATAACAGTGAGCCCCCAACTTTGTTCTCATAACTTTAACAAAACCAACTTGTAAATACGACTTCTGACCTCGTTCTTAGGCATCTGTCCAGTGCCTGCTGTACCTCGTAAGTCTATCAGATGACCCAGGCACTCGAGCCCAGGTGCACTGCTTGTGTGACTGGAGTTGGAGAATAAAACAGGTGTTCTGACCCTTAAGCCGGGTATATCGGTGGCGTATGCCGGGGATTAGTTTGTTATCAAGTGAGCTGAGTTACTCCAACCAATTTCGGGTGACGTTCATGCTCCCGGCTTCCACCATGTTATCACCTCAACGTTTCTTTGCGTTATGCGGCGTGATGTGACATTCTGGGGTCCAGATTAGTGCTCCATATCCTGGGAATTGTTCATCCTCTGGAATTTCCTGGATCCTTGAATTCTCCTCCGCCGTGGGCCCTTGGTGCGCCACTCACTCTCCTCCCTTTTTGATTCAGCAAGGGGGGGACCCTCCCCCTGGGGCCCTATCAGGTCCGCTATACAGTCAGCGATGTCCTTTTCCGAGACAAGCCTCATTGTCGAGACTTCCCACTCAAAGGTGAGGGAGAACGGGTAACCCCATCGGTATCTAACGCCTTTGTCCTTTGGCATCTTCGTGATCGGGGAACACTTCTTCCTCATTGCCAACGTGAGTGATGATAAGTCTTGGTAGAGTGAAATATTGGAGTCTTCCAATGAAAGTTGTGGGGTATTTCTGGCCTTTTCCAGGATTCGTGCTCTGTCAGCATAATTGTGAAATCGAGCCAGCACCGATCTTGGGCCCCCCCGGTCTGTCCCCAGCTCTATGAATACGGTCAATTCTGGGTTCATGCATCGAATCATCCTTGAAGAGGAGCTTCAGAATAGCGTGTTAGATCAAATTCGGTTTCGCCTTCTCTCTCGGTAATACCAAGAGAGTTGCGACGCTCCCTGTTTTCAAGATCATCAACCTTGAGGTGTATTTCCTCCTCTCTATGTTCTATCTCTGCGATGCGGTGATCCATTTGTGCCTCCAATGTGTTCAGGGAGGTTTCATTATGCTCAACCTATTCCAGCCTGTCATCCATTTTGTCCATCCTTTGTGTAATTTTGTCTATTTTGCTGCCAATGTCCGCTCTCATGCCTCTCATCTCGGTGAGTAGGTCAGCGACGTCCACCTTGGTCGCAGCTGCATCAGACCCTGCTGTCGACATCGTGGACTCAGTGAAAACTTCTGAGGTTCGACGGTTGGTGTGAACTTGTATCTCGCCAGTTTACCCTTAGGGTCCATGGAAGATGGGTCTCAGATGGATTTAGGAGGGCTATAATGCCGGGGTGGTCATTTGAGGATGATACGCTTGTGCATGCAAGCACGGTGGCCAAACGTGGCTTGAGGTAAAGTGCTTCGAAAAGTTCACCCCCGACAGGCAGCGTTCCTCGTATGATCAGGCACCACTTGATTCCTTTTATTTCTTGTTTCGTTTTATTCTGGTGGGGACTCGCCTATGGCGTAACACAACAGAAGACTCCGGAGGTAGCTCTCCAAGGGGAGGGACAGCAAATCACGGTCAAGGTACGGCCACCCTGGGTATTCCTCATGCGCAAAGACCACTCCAGGTGGAAAGCTGAGATTGTGTCCTTAGGTCCAGTGAGCTTGGGGATGTGTGTGAGGTCAGAGGAGGGCACACGCCCTGTCAAGCAGGGGCCCAACCCTCAATCCTTTGTCGCCTAAGGAAGATCTGCTAGTGCCCCTTATTGCATAGTGACCGTGGCATTGTAGCTTTCCCCAGAGCACTCACATGTAGTTTATTCATAACAATGTTCTGGCAGCAATTCCCGTCCTCAAAACGTTAACTTATCGCCCCTCTCCAATTGTGAGTGGCCTGTGCGCCTTGCAGATTCTTTGTTTTCAGGGGGGGAGATTACAAAGTGTCCCCTCAGTATCAGCTCATTTATGTTCAGGGCTACTTGAGGAGGCACACGCCCCTGGTATGGGGGCCCAACCCTCAGTCCTGGTAACCTTTCGGTATGTTAGTGGGTTTGGCGCAGGGTCTCTCAGTCTGGCAAAATTTAGGCGCTTACTAGGTGGTGCTCTCTAGTGATTGCTGTGGGGTTCCCTCCAGGGGGGCTGTCAGCGGGGCCAGAGGGGCCTCAACTATGCTGATCCATATGCAGGGTATCCGGCAAATGTCATTCCGATGTGCTTGTGTTCACTGGGGATCGTAGGGCCCATATGTTGAGGTTTCTCCCCTTTCTGTCCATATGCTTTCCTTTAATTTGATTCGCTTTTCCCTCCCTTCCTTTTCTTCTCTTCCCTCCCCTTGAGTGCACGGTAATAATGTGCATGCACTTTGGGGGCCCCCCTGGCGGGGGGTGGCGGCTGCGCCTTAGGGTGCGCAAACACTCTTATTGTCCCATTCTTATCTGCGCTGGGCCCCGGCTCCGTGTCGGGAGGGGCAGCTTGCACAACACGCGTGCTACGCGGCCTTCAGCAGGGGATGGGAGGGAGAGGAGGAAGCTCCGTTACGCCGGTGGTCCGATTGTAGGCGCCTGGTAGAGACCCGTGGACAGGGGGAGAGGGGCGGCTGCTTACCTTATCCTGTTGGATGAGGCCTGTCCAGGTCCTGCCCGCGCAGCCACCAGTGCGGAAACAGGTCTCGGCCCACAAGGTCCGACCATCACTGACAGGCTGGGACACGGGCGAGGTCGCGAGAAGCTCTTACAGCCGCGCAGGGCAAAAGTTCCCAAACCAAAGTCCGCGCATGGGCCGCCATGTAGATCAGCTATCCCCTCGAGTGCCTATACGTCCACGGGGGTTTGCTTTCCGTTTGTTGCTGCGCGCGTCGTGGCCAGGGCCTCAGAACGTCTTTTTCGTTTTTTCAGCGAGGTCTCTTCTGATTTTCCACGGGTTTTCCCCAGATGGGGGGGGTCACCTTCCAACATATCTTGCTCCGTAACCAGCTCTGTTGGGGTCGCAGAAGTGGGGGCTCAGACCCACTTTTTGGACCTCAGGTGCTGAGCTCACAAGAAGAGCAGGCTCATCCATGCGCCCCCTGATGGCCGATTTCGATGAAAAGCCTTTTGAGCAGCAATACCTTGTTGCCGAGCGGTCGCTTGTCTCTGATTAACACAGAGAACACTGCCGGCAGCCTAAACAAAGCGAAAGTTACTTTCCTGAAGAGATGCAAGTATTGTTACGAGGACCGCACGCATGAGACAATGTTTCCCGGTGGTAGGAACATGTCTTTATTTGAAGTGGCAGTTCAATACTAAAACGCAATCGTGTGCGCCTAATTTTGGTTTCCATTTGAAGACACATATCTTGCAACAGATCAAAGGCTGAAGCAGCAGAATAAAGTAGTATTAGAAGCCGAAGATAGAACAAGCATGGCCCAAACCCAAAGAGATATCTTTGTTAAAGCTAAAACTCATGCATTTAATAACTGTACACTGGGGTTTTGAAGCCGATGAATGTGCTGTTACCCAAGAGTATTCATCCAAAGTTGGGAGAGTGCCACAACTACTTTGGGATAACTACTGAAGACCGGGTGTGCATAAAGCTGGGGAAGGGAGCTGGGTACTTGTTAACCAAAGTTGTTTTATATCTACATGGCAAAGACTGTCTGGAAATTGAGAAATAGACTAGAAGCTCGAAGCAGAGTCTAAGGTAGCTGCAAGACAGGCAAAGAGGCTTTACTTTCTTAGGATATAGAAAGAAGAATGCCATGCCAATTCTCGAGGTAGAAAATATCTTGTGTTAGTCCCTAATTTTGAAGTTGCCATTGTAGCAGCACATTGCGAAGCAGTAGAAGTTGTAGTAGCAGAAGCAAGACTCTGGCTATCAGTACTGTTGAAGCTAACGGTGGGGTCAAAGGAGCTGTTCTCAAAGTTACATTGCAAGAGGAAGCTGATTGAGAGAGGAGTAAATCTCAAGCAAGAACTTCCTGACAATTGTATATAAGACACTGCAGAATCTAGAAGTGAAAAAGTTGTTGGCAAAGTGAAAGTGAGTCAATTTCATCTATTCTTTCTTGGAAGAAAGTGTTCCAAGAAACTCCATTGGTGCTGTTAATTCGTTGTGGAACTGTAAAGAAGGATGTCTTTCACCAAACAAAGAAGAGACTTTGGGCCTCATCACGAGTTGGGCAGTAGCCCTTAAATGTGGAGGTAACGGTATTACCGCTGCATTTAAGGGCTAGCCTTATCAGGAGTCTGGCAGGTTTACCCCCAGCTCAGAGCTGGGGGTATACACGCCGAAACAATGCCCATTTTCGGCGCAATTACTGCTGGCAGTATTACCGCTCTGTAATTGCACCGAAAATTCCCCATTGGGTCCAGCGGACCCACTGGGGAATGGGGACTTAGTTAGCGCCCAACCCTTGATCCGGCGGTAATACCGCCAGACCGATGGGTGCTAACGCTAATAAAGTTGAGCAGTATTACAGCCCATATACCGCCCAACTCGTGATGAGGCCCTTTTACCTGTGGATTTTATTTGTGTGAACCTTTTGTATCTTTGAAACATTTCAAAACTTAGGTTGAGTCTTTTTCTTACTTGGAGAAAATTTACTTTTGGACATTCTTGGGGGGCAAGATCTGGCCAGGACCACGAGAAGTCATCCAAGCCACTGGGTGTTTGCTAACCTTTTATTTATGTTGTTTGAATGTTGATATTGTTTATGGTGAGGGTTAGTTTTGTGAATGCTAGGAGGTTTTCCCATAGATCTTAGAATAGGTAGGGAATGCCCTGGTAGAGTAGGATTTTTGTTATTATTTTGTGTATAATAAAATGGCAAATCCTGAGAGAACTCAATACAGTCTTGAGTCTCACACTACTGGCCCCTCACAGTATCCCAGCATTGCACTGTTCCGCAGGACCATGGCCTCGTGGGTGGAACCAGGTAAGCGGGCACAGCATTGTGTTATGAGTTCAGGATCACAAGTGACCTGGACATTGAAGTAATGATACGGCTTCGGGTTGTGGTATACCTCTTCAGATGCCTGGGGGGCCACCAAGGCCACATGGGTGGAGTCCAGAGCAGCAATCACTTTGGGTATATGGGCCACTGCATGAAAATTTGCCTTCCTGGCATTCTCCTGTGCCGAGGTGGTGGGCCCGGAGATGTGTGGGAGGAATGGCGCAGGAATGCATCCAGCACCTGCACATTGGAAAATGTGGGCTGGGACATGCCATGCAGCATGCCCACAGTGTGCTGGAAGGTGCCAGTTTATAAAGAAATGCAGGGCCGACACAAGCTTCAGTTCCAGAGGGTAAGGCTGTACTGATGTCAATCCTGCCCTCAATTTCATCCTGGATCAAGGTGATCAGCTCAGCTATGGTCTACCTGTTCAGCCGGGACAAGGTGATTTGCTGGTTGTCAATCAAGGTCCAGGGTGTGGCCTTGACCCGGGGCATGGGCGCTCGCCTAACATGGCATATCCTCCTCCTCTCTGCACCCTGTACGCTGTGCTGCTCATCCAGCCTCTGCAGCTCAATGCCGAGCAGGAACAGCTCAATGGCCAAAGCCACAACAGCTACTGGCGCTGTTAGGCAGAATCCTGTGCAGTTCCCTTAGGGAGCACTACAGAAGATTAGGACTACAGGTGAGAGCAATAAATCGCCTTTGGTATCAGTCCGTGCCATAAAGATTTAGTTGGTAGCTGTGGCAGATCAGTCAGACTTATCTCGAGAGGGAGATGAGCAGTATTCAGGGTTTACACAATAGGCCTTCAGTACTATGGAACAAGAAAACACTGACCAAAGCTTTATAGTAAAAGAATATATATATTTATTTTATACACTTCTAGTTAACCACATCTATCATAGTTCTTAAAGCAAGTTAAATTTGGTCAAAGTATATACAACTCCCTAATTAAATTGTAGACAAGTTTGAGAGAGTTTGAAGAGTGAAAACGGAGCAAAACAGCACAGTGCAAACCAAACACAAATGGCACTCTAGCAATTTCTCACAAGGGAAGGAAAGCACAAGTTATACAGAAATTCCTTCTTACACACCCTAGCAACACTTCCTATAAGTTTGTGAACCAATTTAAGCAAGGCAGTGCATCAGTATAAAAAATACTTAAATGAAAACTGAGCAAAATGGCATTTCACAAGGTTTAAAAGTAGGGAGGAAAGGGTGGTTATAAGAAGTACGTGCACCAACACATTTCTAGTTGAGAAGCAATCTAGAGAAGGCAGTTCTAACAAATTTAGCCAGAGTCAGTAGGCCTGTGCCAGAGTCAGTGGTACAGGGCAAGGGCCCAGGAGCAAAATGTTCTTGTAGCTGCAGTCAAGTCTTTGGTTAAAGATTTTGAAAAGGTGGATGCAGAAGTTGAAAGACAATGTTTAAGAGAGAGGGGTGGCCAACCCAACAGGTAGGTAAAGGATTTAAAACACCTTTAGTACTACCACGCAGAAAGGGCGGCCTGGCGGAAAAATGTACCTTATAAATGAAGAAGTGGTTCCTGCGGTGGCAGTTGTTCCCAGTAGTTCCTGCAGTTCGGGGGATCCAGCAGAGGAAGAGAGGCTCTCGTTGTGGAGGAAGGTTCGAGTTACTGCACTACCCAGGGATGAAACCAGCCGTGGTGCTGTCCGACGAATAAAAGGTACGCTCCTTTAAATCGCGGTCCGGGTGGACTGGTGCCTGGCTATCCAGTCTCCGAGTACATGGGAACTGGCGATTCGACCAAGGCAGGTCCGGGAAGGCAATTGGCAAACTGGTTGGCCATTGGCAAACTGGTTGGCCCCACCAGCTCAAGGGAAGAAGGCTCTTGCAGATGAAGATCTTCTCTCGTCGTGTGGAGAAAAGTGGTGAGACGCTGCAGCAGGGCTTCACCGGGGGTTCAGTCGTTTCGTTGCAGATGTCTTTGGCTTCTCTCCTCTTCGGCTTCTTAGTTCCAGTGGTGACGTCTTGCTCTTCCAGTCCTCAGGACCCTGCTTTTATGCAAAAGGATCCCCATTCATACAGCCTAGCTGTCTCTCACACAGTGGAGTGGTCATCTTGGTGGGAGACCTTCCAGCCTATCCAGGGGTCCTACTCCCCCTCCCACACAATGGACCTACCCCAGACTCAGTGGCGTCGAAAGGAGGGCTTCTCGGCAGAAGCCCGCCAAAAGGACGAACAAAGGATCCCCGACCTGGGTTAGGAGTTTAGAGAAAGACTTGAGAAAGAAGTTATATTAAAGTTCTGGCAAATAAAACCTACCCGAGTAGAGTTAATATTAAAATACACCGGCGGTATGTTAGAGGCTGTCAGAAAATGTGGTAGCCTCGAACAATGGGAAAACCCCATAGGAAAATATTTGTGGTTGAATATTTACAGTAGTAACCACTGCCATCAGCCAGAGACTTTTGAGAGAGGGACTGTACGTTACCCTCTCGAAAATTAACATAAGGAAAAAACTATTAACCCTTTCCAGTACCTCCATAGTGAGATGGGTTGTACTGGTTTAGTTCACAAAAATTGACTAGTAAAGTCAATGGGGACTTTACATGCCCTGGGAGACAGTAGTCAGTCCCATGGTATGGAGTCTATGTTTGGGGGTCGCTACAACACCCCTGTGTCACTTCACGGAGGGTGCTGTGTAACACAAGTGAGTAAAGATGGTTCCTATGGAGGTGAGAGAAACCCCATAGACATTAAACACAAAAATAGCCTAGAACACACATAGCAAAAATGCCTAAGAGTGGGAAAAAGAGTCTCATTCTTAGCAGGAGAAAAAAACAAACCCTTCAAATCCAGCAAATCTGCTGAATTCTTCCCAACAGGTGCAATTTTGCAGTGCCCCCAAACAGCCGTCTTTTGGCACTGCGCAGCATTGCTTTGCGCAGTTCAATAGGGTGACTCAGCGATGCAGAGCAGATTTTTTCTGTACAATGGCTTACCTAGTAAGACAGCAGGCAGTAAACTCTTTACCTAACTCCGGAGCACGAACGTACACACTGTTGCGCCGTTTCCCGGTCCTTGTATTAGTCAGGGGAGATCAAGAAGGCACTAAGACCAAAAAGTAGAGAAGGCAAAGCAATCAACCCCCACTGGGGTAGGAATGTCGTGTCTTGCAGGTAATCAGTAACAAACACGCCTGAAGGTGGATTGTTAGGAGCAAGGAGGCACAGCACGCCACATTAAGCGCTCCAAAACACTCCGGAGCACAAGTATCGTTACTAAACCAGGCCAGATGATGCTGTCACAAGTAATAGAATAGCATTGCGCAGCATGGGCTGAGGCAGGGTCAAAGGCAGCAAGTGTGATTAAACTCCTTACCCCAAATCATCTCTATGATTCACAGCTTCGGTATTGCGGAGATGTACGTGATCCGGCCTTCCAGGGAGAAAGAGGGAGTGAGATGTGAGTTAAGAATCAACACAGAATCTAATGGGTTTTAGGAAAGGATCCAGTGCTCTGTACAATCTAATCACTCTAACTTCCTTGATTGAGTGTTCTTGGGACAGGTGGCAATTGACGGTCTATGTGGCCTAGATTGACTTTAGTGCAGCCTTCGATACTGTTCCAAAGAAGTGATTATAGCATAAATTAGATTCACTGGGGATACCTAAAGGTCTTTTATCGATGATCAGCATACGAACACAAGAGTCAGAGTCAGATTAGATGGCCCAGGTTGTGTATCAGAATAGCTTCCGACCTGTAGAGGCGTCAAGCTGAGATGGGTTTTAGCACTTACTTTATTAACTTATATTTAATGGACCTAAAAGTGGCTCTTGGCATAACCGAAGCTTATGCTATTAAAGATGTTAGGATGAGCCTATAATGGCTGCGTTAGGCTAATGATATTGTTATACTGAATTATACACCAAAGTGATTGCACAATAAATTGAATGCATTAGGGGATTATGCAGGAGCCAATGACCTAAACATCATTGTTGGAAATACAAAGGTCATGGAATTCAAGCACTGCAAGAGTACAAGGAGTGCGTTTAATGAGGATATTGTGGAAATTGTGTTAAGATATACATATTTTGGGGTCAATATTGATAATCGATTAAACTGGCGGGCACAAAGGGAGTATATATGGAATAAGGTTGCCCAACAAACAGGTGCCTTATGCACTTTTGCTAGTAAAAATCGTGGGCACACCAATGAATATGTTTTAACTATTTATCAGACAAAAATCAGATCACTCATGTTATATGGTGTGGAGGTATCGAGAAGCACACTTTTAAAAGCGTTGATAAAATTGGAAGGGAATATTTTGAAAACATTGTTGAGACTCCCGAAATCTATGCCTATGGAATATATACTTTGGAATTTGGGTTTGTTAGAATAGAAAGAGTGATTAGTATAACATTTTTGATGTTACTCAGGATGGTCCAGGATATGCAGCTAAATGTGGTAATCTATCAGATTGTCCTGTATTCTATAAGGATGGAAATGCCCATGAGGAATTGTGGTATGGAATGGGTTCATAGGACCTCTGAGTTCTAGACAGAAACTTTGGGATTATCTGCTACCCAATGTACGACTACTAGGTAAGTACTGGCTAAATTGGCAACCAAAATGAATAGTAGAGAATTCCTGGAACATGTGAAAGTGCGTATGAAGAAACTGATGCATATATATATATATATATATATATATATATATATATATATATATATATATATATATATATATATTCAGTGAAAAAACTTTGTTAAAAGGGACGTTATGGTTAAGTTGCGCTACTAAAAACCTATCACATTCAGCAAAAAAGCTTTGTTAAAGGGACGTTATGGTTCAAAGTAAAACCGAAAAATCCCTGAAATTCGGCAGTTATGGTAAGATAAGCAACCAAATCTCGCGCCACCGTGCACTGCTAACACTAACACCCAGGACATCAAAGATGACATCACAAATGTCTTAGAACACTTTCAGCTTGACAATGAACAATACAGACAACGTCTTCAGGACACCCTCTGCGAACATTCCAGGACCCCACGAGTCTTCTTGGAACACTTTTAACTTGACACCGAATCCATTCTGTTTATTTACGAACATTTCAGAACAGCCGTGTTGTTCACAGAAAAATCGAACACAACAAAAGTGTCTAGCACATAAAAAAAAACACAACATTGAACCTATCTCATACTCCCCCACCCTCCCCAAACACTCTTACACACCAACACACTCCACTAAATACAATTTTTAATCCAAGTTTCACCGCGCTGTCCGCGGTCGTCTGCGAGTGCAAGATGGTGGGCGCCACAGTAAATCTGACGCGCTTCACGCACCACGCCGTCCAATCAGCGAACACGTCGCAGGTCCGCGGACATCACGCGAGCCGCTCGGCCAATCAGGGCACTGTCCGCGGAGCGAACCGGGAAGTCGTCCGCGGAGCGAACGGAGATATCACACATTTTTTTGCCTTACATTTTGGTCATTTTAAAAAAAACTAATGGACTGATTTACACCAAATTTGCAAAAGCACGCTTTCGGGACCAAGCCCCCGCTCCTGCCGCAAATTTGGTGTAAATCCGTCCAGCGGTTTGGGCTGTGGGCGTGCGCAAAGTTTTTTCCCATTATGTCTATGGGAAAAAACAAACGTTTGGGACCCCCCCCCCTATAACTTTGCCCCCCCTGGACCAAACCTCTCCAAACTTTGCAAAAATATTCAGAGTGGGCCATAAACTTTATTTGCAAAGTTTGGTGAGGATTATATATGCCTATCCTGATATCCTGATTGTAAAATTGTGGGCAATATAGCAATATATGTTAATCACATTTAATTTTGTTTTATTTTACAAAATTGTTGGCGCTCGGATAGGCATCCAACATAACGAACGGACATGTAGGTTATGTGGCGAACAAGCAAGAAAGAGCTAGAAACCATAATTTTAAATATAGAAATGACATTAATGGTCAATCCTCACAAGTGCTATGGAATTGTTTTATGATTGGTAATGATCTGAATACAATGTATTATGGTGTCAAACTGTGATTATTTATTGAGTATTTTAAACGATTTTATGAGGTAATGATTTATGGAGTTGCGCAATTGTGTGGGATTTTATTAATGTTTTATGTGATTTGTACAAAGTCATTATTTGACTCTATGTACTGAATAATAAATAAAACAAATAAAAAATACTGCAAGCAGGGCACACAAATAGCTCCTCCCAAATACCAAACTCATCTCCACACAAAAGACTGCTCTGTCCATTCTGCCTCTGCTTTCTAGGACTGGAGTATGGCTCCGGCAACATCCTGGGCATATACGGGGCCTAGATGTCTCAAAGACATTATTGGGGGCTGGAGGTAATTGCAAAGTGAATTCTGTTGTTTCAAAGGCTAGTAAAACAGAGGGAAAAATACCAATCTACCTAAAAGTACTTAAAAAAAGGGAGAGGCAATCTGGATTTACGCTAAAACAAATAAAGAAAAACTCAGGTTGGGCACACAAACAGCTCCTTCCAAACACATAAAAGGCAGTGCCCTGTCCTTTCTGTCTCGGTTTATCATGTCCCATTAGTATGAAGTGTTTCTCTTTGTGGTCCAACCAGGACAAACCAAAGAAAAGTTCCTTATTTACCATCAGGCTCAAAAATCAAGCCGCCCCTCGTACATCCTTTACGGAAGGCAAAGGTGGTTTGTTTCAGTCACTCTGGGTTGTTTAAGTGCTCCCTGCACATCTTGACAAGTGACTGATAGTAGTTGTTTTCTCCTGTTCATCTTCTCAATAGGATTTTCTTCTAAGGGTCGCCAACTGCCGCTGCCCAGATCCAGGCAACCGCTTAAGTGAGCTAGAGGTCTGCATGCTTAAGCTCTAGAATCTCCTATTGGTTATTGGCTGGGCTTAAAGGAGGTTCTTATAGATTTGGTCTGGGGCTCCTTACTCACCCGAGCACACACTTCTGGCTATTCTCCATATGCCTCCACAATTGTCTTGTCCCTCAGGAACTTTCCTGTGTTCCTCTATGCATTCCAACATTATACTGTTCCTCACTCTAAACTCCTGTTACTATCCTTGTTGCCTTGCCACATGCTTGTACCTCTCTCATCTAAAACCCTGGTCTGCTAGGTGTGTAGCACATCTTATCTATCTTTCTCCGCTTTGCTATTTGTTCTCTCTTCCCCCTCTAACAAATGCTATACCATCTGTTTATCTGTCACCACCCACTCCAGCACATCTCTTTTTTTTATTTTGCCACCTTCTCTTCTCCTGCTGTCTCACCACCACCTCCTCCTGTTCCTGTTGCCACCACTCCCTGTTGTCTCACCAGCTCCTCCTCCTGTCTGAACACCTTCTTCTAACTCGCCACCTCTTCCTGTCTTGCCATCTCCTTGTGTCATCTTTACTCATTCTCCTGTTTTCTCGCCCCTTCCTTCTGTCTTCTCACCACTTCCTTCTGTCTTCTCGCCAACCCCTCCTGTCTTCTCGCCACCTCCTCCTATTTTCTCGCAACCTCCTCCTATTTTCTCTCAACCTCCTCCTGGCGCTTTGCCACCACCTCTTATTCTCTTGCCACCTCCTAGTATTGCTTTGCCACCTACTCCTTACATCTCAATGCCTTCTCTTGTTGTCTCACTGCCACCTCCCTTCCTGTTTACTCATGAGGCAAAGTGACCCCATTGACTTTGCCACATTGACCTGGGTATGGTATCTCCAGGTCCTAAACATCAGCTGTGTGCAGTGAAAGCATATCCCTGCGCATAGACCAATCCCTTTTGGGAAAGGAAAACCGCGAACTCTGCATGTCCTATAATTCCACCTTTGAAAGAAAATAAAACCCGTACTTGATCCAGGAAGAGGAATTATGAACTTTAGAGCAGATAGGCCACATAGAAGACTCAGCATTGTCACCTAGGCCAAGGAGGAGACTACAAAACACATGCCTGGGAAAGACCTCCCAAACACTGTTAACAAGCCAACAAGAAAGGCATAAGACCCCTCCCTATTTCTTCCCCCCACATAGGACGATTCGGAATGGACTAGCAAAATGTGCTTACAGATTTGGAGTCCGGAAGATAATGGGGAAGACCGGGGTATACCACTTGAGGCAGACCCAGGGAACACGCACCCCTTGGCCATTCAATGCCCAGTATGGCAGCAGAAAGCCCAGTCTTCACCCATACTTCTAATTGACACACAGACAGAGCCCTACTTTCTTCCCACAGTACCAGGAACACCTTTGAGAAACTAAGATGTAGAGCTGAATGTTCTTGTTGTGTTATTAGTTGTGGCTTACCACATTCAACACCATCTCCTATTGTTTTAAAGTCACCTTCAGTTGTCACGCTACTTTCTCCTGCTGTATCATCACCAGCTCCTCCTTTTGTTTTATTACCTCATCCTGTTCCCCCAATAGCAACACCAGCCCTATCCCCTGTTGTCTTGCCCCTGTTCTCTCAAGACCTCCTTCTGATACTTCTCCTCTCCCCCTTTGTCTCCACCTCCACTCCACCTTGCTTTGTCATTCCCAATCTCCTCCTTTGCTCTCCCAGTCACATAGGATCATAGGTTCCTCTCCTCCAGGCCACCTTCTCTGCACCTTCTTCCAAACCAGCTTCCTCCCCTCCACTTGCCTTCAACAAACTCCTTCTCTGGACCTCTGCACCCTCCTGACTCCCACCCCACTTCATTCAGCTATATTTTACTTTCATAGGTCTAGGGTATGTGAAACGGTTGTCGCTGCTGCCCCAGCCCTCTACTGCTCTTCCCTGTTCTTCCCGCTCAGTGATGAAACTCTGCAGGTAATTGGCGTTCATACAGCGGACGTCCACTCTGAATTTGTTCTGTATTCTGAAGGTGTCTCACTTACTAATACCTGAGGCTCTGTCATCCAGGTGGCCAGGACAGGGCCATTGCTAATGGATCCAGTCCCTGCCGGAGGATCACCTGGATGAGGGGTCCTCTGAGAGTGGAGGTGGGATACCGACAGGTGAGAGGCAGTATCCCCCTTCTTATAACATCCTGCGCCCATCCTACGATGAAGGATACTCAGAATATCTACCTACCCCCCTTTTCTGACACAAACACTTTCTTACACCACAAAAGACAACAGACTAATACTATAGCCATTTACCTAACATGTCCCTACACAAGGGTCAGACAAAGTCAGGCGATTGACCAAAACCACACACACCTGACGGCCCTTTCCCTTCCCCACAGGGATAAAAGGGGAGGACACTACGGGCAAGGCAAACCGCACGACAAGACAGCTATTCCAGGGCGGCAGTTCAAGAGGAGGAGAAAAGCATTTAGAACCAAAGGGGCGACAAGGAGCGAAGCAGCCTTGCCCGTTTCGACCCAGACCCACAGAGTCTCCATGAAAGGAATCCTAAGGCCGCAAACAATAGCCAGCGTGTGGTGTAGCAGATGTCAACGGTACACATATCCTCCTACACTGATAATCAGGGCTGGGAGAGAAGCTTGGTACAGTGGTACCGTCCTAGACTCCAGAGACAAGAAAAGCCAAGCGGTTCATCACAGCCTTTGAGTCGAAGGGAGAACCGATAGGAAACCGAACTGTGTTGAATGAAAGTTGCAAATGGCAAATTAAGGGGAAAATCAGCTGCATAGGGGTCCGGCACCACGTGAGTGCTCACTCGATAGACTCTGGTCGATCCCCATTGTTGAAACTACTGATAGCAGAAGGCCCTTTGAGAGCCACAAGAAAAAGGTAAAAGTGGTCATACAGGGATCTAGCAAAACCCCCTGTACAGTCGAAGGTTTTTGACCGGCACGTAATTGGGAAGCTAAGGGAGATGAATCCCACACAGTGAGAAAGGAGAAGGAACTGTGTGGTTGGCAGGAGGGAACCCAACAGAGGGATTCCAACAGAAAGGGGCGAAGCATGATGCCCCAATGAACATTGTGTTGACAAGATTGAACCCAACGGAGAGATGTACACACTGGATTGTTGAAAAAGACATTTAGACGTGTGAATGCGAAAGGAGAAATCTTTTGGAATAAAAGCCATAGGGAACCCGATGGAGGGAGGCTAACATTCGAGAAGTGTCTGTGCCCGGAAGAGGGGGATCCAAGCGTGAAAAGCCATCACCTAACGATTCATGAACACAGCAGGTGAAATCTTGTGAATGGAAGCCGTAGTGAACACGACAGAGGGAGGCTGCTATTCGAGAGGGGTCTGATCCTAGAAGAGGGGGGTCCAGGTGTCAAAAGGTGTCGCCCAACGTACAGCCATCAACCAACATAATGAAATAGATGAAATCTTGTGAATAAAAGCTATGGTGAACCCGACACAAGGAGGCTCCTATTTCAGAGCGATCTGAGCTCAGAAGAGGGGATCCAGGGGTGAAAGGCCATCAACCCCCCCCCCACCCCGTGCATACAGAAAGGAACTTTTTGTTTGTTATTTTTAACACCTCGGGTCCTCAGAGGCAAGAGTCGTTTTTGTAGAAAAGAGACTTAACCACTGAAGATCGTGATACTTGAGAATTGAACTGTAGTCTTGTGCTGGGAAAGCTTGAGAGTGTGCTATGCTCAGGAGTCCTGTCTTGTCCTGTACTCAAAACATGGGGAAGGGAGACCCCTGGTTATAACACCCTGACTTATCATTTATGAACACTTCTTTCTTTCTTGTGAACACTATCCCACAATCTTTATGTATTTAGTTGTAAGGATTGGCAATCGTTTTTGTTAGTATAGGACCTTTTTATTTGACAAGATGCCACTAGGACTGCCTTATTATTTTTTGATGGTCGTAGCCTGCTCCCATCTTAGATTTAGTTTTAGATTAGGTGTTTTTCCAACCTCCCTATACAGTTTAATAAACACCCTTGAACTACAACATACAGATCTAACTTGGCTCCCCAGGGGAGTTGGCCCAGCCTCAGGTCCCCTAGGTTGAGTGAGGGCACACTTGCAGCTGATATTGAAGTACTATGCTCTCTTAAAGTTCCAGTAACCTTTGCTGGCACATTGTGACAATTCTCTGCCATGCAGATGGAAGAGTCGGCCAGACCAGAGGATCCCCCACATTGCCTCACGGTCCTGCATCACTTAGCAGGTTTCTGTAGCTGCTCCATGGCCACCCCAACCATCACACTGAGAGCCAAACTGGGAATCTTGTCACACGCCCATGTTTCTTCAAATCATGAGTGTTCTTTCCATGTTGGAAATCAGAATGATTGGTTCCCAGTTCTCAGAGTCTAAGAAATAATGGTTCTGTGCAAATGGTTTTGGCATACTCACTGTCTCCCAAGCTCTGGTTCTCTCTAGGCTGGACTACTGTAACAGCCTCTTTCTAAATCTACCTGCCTCCACTCTTCACCCTCTACAACTAATTCAGAACAGGACTGCAAGACTTGTCCTTGGCCTCAAGCTCTGGGATCGTATCTCTCCAGCTCTGAGATCCCTTCATTGGCTCCCAGTGGATGCAAGGTTTACATTTAAAACCCTCTTCATTGTCCACAAGGCTTTCTGGGGCCTGGGTCCAAAATATCTTCAACTATCCCTCCGTAAATAGCTCCCCTCTCGAGCCCTTCGCTCCTCTACTTCTAACTCCTTCAGGGTCAGTCGCTTTCTTAAAGAAATGAGCTGAGGGCAGATCTCTGTCTTTGGCTGGGGTCACCCTTTGGAACAGCCTCCCGGTCACCTTAAAACTTGAGGAGAACCATCTCTGGTTCCGGAAGCACCTCAAGACCTTCCTCTTCGCTTCTGCCTTTGCCCCTCTTCTCCCCTTCTGACCTGCTTCTCTTTCTCGGCACCGTGCACCTGGACACCCTCTGGCCCTTTGGGCCCAGGTACCTGCATCCCTCCCGCACTGCCTCCGGGCCACCCCTGGCATGGGATCTGTATCTGTAACCATACTGTCCCCAACTCTTCTTCTGCACTTATCAGATATATCCTATCTGACTAATCATGCACTTGCCGGCTGCATTACCATTTTTCACTGCATTTATTTATTTCATTTATTTATTCTGTTCTCTCCTCTGATCCGTACTTTCCACTCCTCCCCCTTCCACGCACTTTCCCCCTTTTTCCCTTTTCCATGCACTTGCGCGTTCTTAATGTCACTGGGCCTATTAAGATAGTTATTTTTGTTCTCCCCTGTTCCTCTCCCTTTGGTTGGTCGCGCTCTGAAACACTGGTGTATGAGCGCGATATAAATAAAATATCATATCATATATCATATATATGGGATTGTGGACTGGATACGCTATACAACGTCTAAATTCCTAATCGTAGGTAATTTTAATGCTGGTGAAGAAGCACACACTTCCCTTGATAAAATGATTTAAAGATGAAAAGATGCACTTACAACAAGTGGTAAGGAAAGGTAACATCCTGGTGATCGACCCTTTAGCAAAACATATGGAGATAAAGCATTGAAAAATCTGCTATAGTAATTGGCTAAATCAATGCCATTAGTTGGTGGCAAAGAAAGCTTGGCAAGAACTATATTCAGTTATTAGGAAGGGCAATATTAAGAAGATGTGGGGTATTTTTAGTATTTGGCGAAAACATAACACTAATGCCTTGGCCTGTTGTATAGATAGTAATACTTAGGAGACTTTTTGGCATAAGTTCAAGGCTTCAGTCCGATGTATACAGGCACACTGAATCTTAATTTTAATAAAGATTGTATAGCAGGGATAATAAAGAGACTTAAGACGTCTCGCACACCATGTCCAGACAGGATTTCAAACATGGTTATGCAAGCAAAAGCTAATTTATGGGCTGATATTTGCTGGCCCTATATTAACCAGGTGGTGAAGACTGTCCAGTTCACGGAAACAGTTACACCTTATTCTGGTGTTTAAGAAGGGAAATAGAGGGGATCCCTTGATATATAGACTGCTCTCGCTGTTGGATAGGTCTAGTAAAATCTTTGCTACCTGTTTATTGCATAGTATAAATGAATAGATTGTGGACAACCAGGCTCTGAGTCGTTATTAGCCTGGATACCCAAGTGGGTTGTCCACGGTCCATAATATTTGCTTAGTGGATACCTTGATGCAACAAGCGAGTTGGGTCTGCTTCTCCTCTCTATGTTCTTTTTATTGACATTGCCTCAGCATTTGACGTAAGTGACCGTACTAAATTATGGGCAAAATTGAGAGGCTCTGAATGCCCAGGGAGGTCTGTTCATGCTTGTCAATTGCTACATGATGAGAACGTGGCGCAAGTTAGATTGATCGCATTTGATGAACTCTCAGCCACGGTTACACAAGGGCGTTAAACAACGATGTGTGTTGCGCCTGTGCTTTTTAATTTATTTATGGCGGATGTTGGTTGACTCCTTTGCAGACACAGGTAATTTTCCTCCGCGTTTGGGTCATTTTAAGATCTCCTGTCTCTCATATGCAGATCTTGCTATTTTTGATATTACTTAGATCGGGATCTGCAGAACTACCCAAGCCCTAATGGACTACGCTGAGGCAAAAGGATTGGAGAGGAACGTGGCAAAGCTTAATGTGGTAAAAAGCAAGTAAAAATAATATGAGTATAAAAGAGGGACAAAGGAGTAAGATCGATACCTGGGATATGAAATTGGCCTACTAAAAGCTGAATTTGAGCTTTTAAAAAAGCATTGTTCTAAAGCTCTGGCAACTATGCTTTGTATTAAGAAGTTTATTTCTAGCGAGGCTGGATACTGCTTAGCAGGACTAATTTCACTTTAGAGACAAAAACTGGTTTCCAGTATAGCTATGCATTGAAACGTCCTTAATGAAGATTGTGATGGCTCAGCATACATCGTTGACGGATCTTTTTGACTGCGGATATTTGGGGTCTCTAATCCTACTCCAGAGCAGTGAGACTAGAACTTGGTTTGACAACTTTGACCACTTTGGTTAAAATTAACAGGGGAAATTGTTCATTAAAATAACGTGCTTGGAGTATAATGTTGGCTTGGTTTTCATCTAGATAGGTTTGAAGGAGGGCCAGTGCCACATGTGGATATAGTAGTGAATGTTTGCATGTGTCATATGGCCAGGATTGTGAATGTTAGCCAGTGCAGGATCAAGACAGAAATGCAGAGATAATCACACACAACATCTAGAAGGAATGTAGGAATTCAGCACACATCACCTCTAGATAGCAAGGCCATTAACCAACCTACTAACAACGTCACCCCTCTGCATACACCTCTCAAACTCTAACCAAACGCACCACAAACCACACAAACTTTACTACTCCGCAACAACAAAACAAACCACACATAGCTTCGCAAAAACAGCACACAACGGATACGGAACGGAAAGCACCCCCAAGCTCAGCGAACAGTGTTAACTGAACTGAAGCTGCCAACAGCACATCACTGCTCTTTTGCACTTATCCCGCTCTTTCCCACCAACTTCACTCCCCTCACCCCCTTTCCTTTTCAGATCCGCCAGAGCGCCAGGGGACCACTCCGGTGGTGATAGTGCGCGGTACAAATATCCTTTAACATTAACATACTCCAATTTGCTATTTTTTTCACATGGGAATACACCTACTGTAGTCCATGAAAACACAATGCATTTTTCCGATTTGCAGAAAATCAATTGTCCATTTAAAGATTCAGAACCCACAAGCATAGGACGTTGAATACCCTTTTTTAAAACATGAATTGTTTGCCAACGTTTCCTACCTTACCCAATTACCAAGATACCTAGGCCCATTTTTATTTTAGGGTTAATATTCACTTCCTTTCCAGCTATTTTTAATTCCCCCTTTCATACTGGATTGTAGTAAAACTGGGGATAGTATTGATTTCCAGCAATGGGGATTGACTTTAAAAAAAAATGTCAAAGACCTTCGGGTATTGGTGTCCCTGTCAAAAGCCCTGTTCTCCAGCATGGCGTCTGGCATGGGTTCACATGCTCATGAATATTCCCCGTCGTCAGGCTGGGAATCCTCAGTAAAGAAAAAATCAGTATCAGTTTCGTTTCTGATATGTCTTTCTTAGTAGTAACCAATCACTGATCTCTGGGTCATACTGCCCCCAGCGAATGACTGCCCTCTCCCTAAGCCCCGTCTCTGGCAGCCATCCTCAGATTTTTACCGCACGCTCAAGTTTTGGGAGTCCTCGTGTTTAGCTCTCGAGTCTTTTACTGCGTTTTCACGTTTTTTTCAGGGGATTTCTCATTTTTTCGGTTTAATCGAGCCTCAAGCTCCTCCGTTTCTACTTCTGATAATGGGGACCTGTTTCGGAATTCTTCTACGCCCCTCAAGGGTGAAGTTTTCGGCGAGTTTATACTTCTTGGAGGATTCCGGAAGATCTGCGGCCCACCTCAACGGACATGGCCCAGGACAAGGGAAGCTCGACGCCCGGATCCAAGCTGTTCAGGTGCTGCCCTGGATGCAGATTACAGAAAGTTTTCAAGCAGGACGAGCATTTGCGATGTCTCTACTGCCTTCATGAGGACAAGACGCACGTGGAGAAAGACTGTGCGTTCTGCAAGAACCTTTCGGAACGGACCAAACAAGATCGTCGTTCCCGCCTCGCCGCCTGGCTGGAGAAGGGCACAGCAGGTGATAAGGCGAAGAAGAAGTCTGAGCGAGCTTCTAAGCCCTGTGAGGGCGCCCAGGCGACGGGGGCCCAACAGAAGGCCCAGTACCGCGAGTCCACAGGCACCGGGAGCGCCTAAGGGTCGGGCTCTTCGGTTGCCAAGCAGGGTGCTACTTCCCCGGCACGTTCGACCACGAGCCAGCACTCTGGTTCGGGGAAGAGGAAGTCCGAGAACCCAGGTAGGCTGCTGGAGCGGACCCGGTCGATCTCGAATGGGGAGCGAGGCGCTGACCCTCCCCCCAAGGCGAAGGCCCAGGACGCACCTAAGGTGGTGAGGGCTTTGATCCACCCGGCAAAGGCCTCTACCGAAGTGGTCGCTGCGACCCTGGGGAAGCCGGCTGAGACTACGCCCGTGGAAACACCCTCCAGGCCCAGAGTATCCCTGCCACAGCGGAGGGATTCCTCTTTCCAGCCCATCGCTAAGACCCCTGTGAAGGCCCCTGCTGAAAAAGAGGGGGGCGGTGGCCATTACAGACTCGGAATCAGCTTCTGAGGAGGTACTGGTGGAAACCGAGAAGGGCCTCAACGAAAGGTCCTTAGGCCTCAACGAGAGGTCCTTAGGCCTCAACGAGAGGTTCATAGGCCTCATCGAGAGGTTCGAGAAGGTTCGATCCCAGGGGGCGGTCCCTGCTGACGTGATCGAAGATAGCGACGACGACGACGAACAGGGCCCAGTGGAGCGGCCATCCCGTCCGTCGCGGCCATTGCCCGAGCCCCAGGATAGCTCGGCGGCCATTTTGTTGGCAATCAAATCCTTATGCACCGAGATAAGGACGAGATTACCACGGACCCCGACGGGGGATCCAGAACCAGGCCCGTCGGGAAGCCCTCCGAACAAGAAGAGGAGAGTCCACCCCGCTCCGCCCTTCGTGCCTGCGAGACCGGTGGACCCTCATCCCCCTCGCTGGACCCTAGAGAGGATACGGCGACAGATACAGCAACGGGGACGGACGATGACGGCGGCGATGACACAGCGGACATCCCGTCGTCACCCCCCCCCGCTGGCACCTCCAGCCGACGAAATTGGCTCCTTCCACGCCATGATAACCAGGGCGTCCGAGCTCTTCCAGCTCTGCCCTGAAGAACAGAAAAAGGAGGGGTTTCTGTACCAACGGCGAGAGGCCAAGAGGAAGACAGTCCTCGTGGTGCCTTTACTCGACGACATCTGGGACGAGGGGCTTGCTGTCCTCAAGAACGCTTCCACGACACCAGCCAAGAGGGACAGGTACGAGAAGAAGTACCGAGTCCCTGATGCCACCCCCTTGTGCCTCAAGGCCCAGCCCACGCCGGACTCTGTCATCTCGGCAGCGGTTAAGAAGAAGGCAGCGGGTGCGGCGGCTTCATCTTCCACTTCCCCGCCGGACAGCGAGGGCAAGAAGTTGGACTCTATGGGACGACGAGTCATCTCGTCGGCGTTCACGACGATTAAGGCGGCCAATGCCTTAGCGATCGTGGCCCGCTACGACAGGGAGCTCTGGTTCAAGATAGCTCCCCTGCTAGACTTCCTGCCTGATGACAAAAGGGCAGAGGCCCCAGAAATTCTGCAGGAAGGCGAGGTGGCGTCGGATCACGCCATAACGGTGGCAACGGACATTGCCGATACCGGATTTCGCCAACTGGGCAACAGAGTTTGCCTCCGACGACGAGGATGGCTCAAGGCGACAGACTTTCGCCAGGACGTCCAGACCAGGGTGTTGGGCATGCCATTCGACGGCAGCAACCTTTTTGGTAAGGCGGTGGATGAGTCCCTACATGCCATCAAGAGTGTCTCGGAGACGGCCCGGGCGCTGGGGGTGCTTCAACAGCGACAGCCCTTTCGGAGTTCCGGAGGCAGACAGGGTGCCTCCAAAGGATCCAGCGGTGGCTCCTCCACTTACCACTAGGTGGCCCGCTCCTCTTCCCAGGAGGCCTACAGAGGTCGTGGCAAGCAAGGGGGGTCCCGCCACCATCGCCAAGGAGGCCAAGCCGGCAAGGCCGCCTCCAAGCAAGACTGACCCGGCCGGGTTGTCGGGCCACCACCAAAGCACCCTGGTGGGAGGCCGGCTGACGAAGTTCATCAGCGTGTGGGAGTCCATCTCCACCGACTGCTGGGTGTTGGACACCCTGGCCAACGGGCACTCGTTGGAATTCCATAAGAAGTGCCCTTGCATTCCTCCCGTGGCCAGGAAGGAGAATCACGTCCCTCAACTACTGTTGGAGGTAAAGGCGATGCTCAAGAAAGGTGTCATCGAGCTTGTCCCCAGAGGGCACCGGGGCTCCGGAGTGTACTCAAGGTACTTCCTCGTCAAGAAGAAGACAGGCGGTTGGCGCCCCATCCTGGACCTGCGTTGCTTAAACAAGTACATCAAGATGCAGAAATTCAGGATGGTCACCCTCCAGCACGTGCTGGGACAGCTGGAGGAAGGCGACTTCCTATCGTCTTTGGACCTGGAGGATGCTTACTTCCACATCCCTATTCTAAAAAGGCACAGGAAGTTCCTCAGGTTTGTGGTTCTGGGACGCCACTACCAATTCAGGGCCCTACTGTTCGGATTAAAGTCGGCACCCAGGGTTTTTACCAAGTGCCTGGCACCAGTGGCGGCGCGGCTGCGTCTGCAGGGGATCAACGTTTACCCCTACCTGGACGACTGGCTAATCCGGGCAAGGACAAGGGAACTCGCCGTCGAACACACGGCGAGGACTGTCCGGTTGCTCACTGAGCTCGGGTTCGCCATCAACTACCCCAAATCCCACCTGGTTCCATCGCAGATAGCACTGTTTCTGGGAGTGAAGCTCGATACAGTGGGGCAATTGGCCTCCCCTTCAGAGGAGAGGACCAAGACCATCCTGGGCAAGGTGCGGCGCCTGCTAGCCACGGACGTGGCCAGGGTGAGGTTCATCAAGTCCCTCCCCGGGATGATGTCCTCATGCATCTATCTTGTACCCCTTTGCAGACTTTGGATGCGTCCGCCACAGGAGTTCCTCGATGCCCGCTGGCTTCAGGCGAGGGGCTGTTTCGAGGACAGGATCCCTCTCGACGAGGAGTTCCGTCGGGCGATCTTATGGTGGGGCATCTGTGCTCACCTCACGACAGGCACGGAATTTCAAATCCCGGCGGTTCAGGAGACGGTGACGACAGACCCCTCTCTGGAGGGTTGGGGGGCCCACACCGGGGACCTCCATGCAAGAGGCCTTTGGCTCCCGGAGGAGAGGTCTCTCCACATCAACATTCTGGAGCTCCAAGCAGTGTTCTGGGCTCTCAAGTCGTTCCTTCCGTCCCTCAAGGGAAAAGTGGTGAGGATCTTCACCCACAACACCACCACAATGTTCTATATACGGAAGCAAGGCGGCACCAGATCCCCAGCCCTATCCAAGGAGGCCCAGGATCTGTGGCACTGGGCCGTCGCCCAGGGGATGTTTCTGGTTCCCTTCCACCTGGCAGGAATAAAAAACACCATCGCGGACTCACTCAGCAGGGAGCTGCGCTCGTGCCACGAGTGGGAACTGCGCCAGGACCAAGTGGATCGACTCTTCCAACGAAGGGGCAAACCCCAGATCGACCTGTTCGCGACGGTGACAAACTCCAAGTGCCAGAGGTTCGCCAGCAGGTTCCCACAGCCGAGGAGAATGGGCGATGCTTTCTCGTTCCCTTGGGACGGCCTGTTTCTATACGCGTTCCCTCTGTTGCCGTTGCTGCTCCGCCTCATCAACCAGCTCAAGAAGTCCAGGTGCAGGATGATCCTCGTCGCACCGGCGTGGCCGAGGCAGATCTGGTTCCCGGACCTTCTGGACTTGTCAACGTCCCCACCAGTCAAGTTGCCGGCGGACGCGGATCTTCTCTCCAGAGAAGGAGGCGCCATTCTCCATCACGATCCACAGTCGCTGAACTTGCAGGCCTGGCTCCTGCAGCACTAGAGTTTGGAGGGTACGATATCCCGGCTGATTGCAGAGAGGTTCTTGCAAAGGCCAGGGCGTCCTCAACTCTCAAGTGTTACGGTCATAAATGGAAGAGGTTCTCTGTCTGGTGCCGTGCACAGAAGATTAACCCTCTGCGGATTACGGCCCCTCAAGTGCTGCCGTACCTACTGTCGCTGGCCAAAGCTGGACTGGCTCACGCCTCCATAAAAATAAATCTGGCTGCCATCTCCCGATATACCAGGACTACGGGACGGGCGTCCTTGTGGTCTCATCGCCTGGTAAAGGAATTTGTGAAGGGACTATTCAGATCATTCCCTCCGGTGAAGGCCCCCGCCCCGGCGTGGGAGCTTAATGTGGTGCTGACCAGGCTCATGGGAGCCCCATTCGAGCCTATGCATTCGGCGCCTTTGAAGTTCCTGTCATGGAAGACAGCGTTCCTCGTGGCCATCACCTCTGCACGACGAGTGGGAGAGATTCAGGCCCTATCTTGCAAGCCTCCATACTTGACTTTTCATGACAGGAGGGTAGTGCTGAGGACGCACCCCTCCTTCATGCCCAAGGTGCCGTCGGACTTCCACCTCAACGAGCCCTTGGTGTTACCAGTTTTCTTCCCGTCACTTTCGACGCCGGCCGAGAGGACTTTACACTCGCTGGATGTAGCTAGAGCGCTGAAGTTCTATGTGGACTGCACAAAGAGTTTTCGGAAGACGTCTCAACTGTTTGTGAACTTTGGGTCTGTGAATCAAGGGAAGGCTCTCTCGAAGACTTCCATTTCCAGGTGGCTCTCCGGCTGCATCATGCATTGTCACCGGTTGGCAAACCGACTGCTGCGCGGCCGTCCGAGAGCCCATTCGACCAGAGCGATCGCTGCTACCACAGCGTTCCTGTCTGGTGTGCCCCTGCTGTACATCTGGAGGTCGACGCACACCTTCCCAAGATTCTACTGCGTCGATCGGGACTCCAGGGAGGAGTCCAGGGTCGGCCAAGGAGTGCTGCGCAACCTGTTCGCTTAAGGTGAGCCTGGTGAGGAGGTAAGAGATGCTTAATGTTGAGTTGTTGTATTGCTTAATGTTGAGCCTGTTGCCACCTCCCATGGTTGTGCATGTGTACACTACTATGTATTCTTTTATTCATGAGCATGTGAATCCATGCCAGACCCCATGCTGGAGAAGGAACAAGTTACTTACCTGTAACTTGTTCTCCAGCATGGGTCTGGCATGGATTCACATGCGAACCCTCCCACCTACCCCTCTGCGGCTCTTTATTTGGGCATACTGCCACTTGGCGTGCTACCAAATCTGAGGATGGCTGCCAGAGGCGGGGCTTAGGGAGAGGGCAGTCATTGGCTGGGGGCAGTATGACCCAGAGATCAGTGATTGGTTACTACTAAGAAAGACAGATCAGAAACAAAATTGTTACTGATTTTTTTCTTTACCAAGGATTCCCCGCCTGACGACGGGGAATATTCATGAGCATGTGAATCCATGCCAGACCCATGCTGGAGAACAACAGCTACAGGTAAGTAACTTGTTCCTTATTATTATTTGCGACTCTCAAATGTCAGGATATTGTCCTGGATTTCAAGCAGAAACAGACATAGCATTATGGCAAGGAAAATATACCCAGCATCAAACACTGGGTCATGACTCTTCATGAACATACAATAAGATATGTCTTCAACATACAAACGAACACCCAGGTTTTGCATAGTAAAAATGTTGTTGCAGATATATTAAAAGTGATTCGAGGGTTGACACTCTGAAGCTCCTTTAATGTCACACTGAAGCTCAGTAAGCTTATCACCCACAATTGGTCTTATAGATATGTTATTTGTTAAGCCTACGTTTACTATAAGCAAAACAGTCAGCAATCTTATAAATGTGATGCTTATAAAAGTAAAGATAATTATTCTATCCTGATTTGTGTGGCTGTTTGCCAATTAAAGATATCCAGAACGAAGCTGCTGAAATAGTTAACTGCTTCAACATAGTTTTGCATTTTGCAAATAACTAACATAATGCCTTTCTGTTCAATAAATTGTAATGATTTATTGAAATGCCACGCTCAGCCCCGGTAGTTCCTTTCCTCCCCACACAAGGTGAGACACAACAATCTGTTTAACATATTCTTTTATTCATTCCCCACTTCAGATGCATATCATGCCCCTTGTATACCTCCGCCTGAGCTACCAATGAGCCAAGAACCAGGCCGGTGTACAGGAAATAAATCTGTATTTATTTAAATTAAAAGTAAGAGAAATCACACGAAAATGTCGAACAGCACATTATCCGTGGCACAACACAATAAACTTCTCTCAAAATTGAGCAGAAAATAACACAGATCATAATTCTTTCCTTTCTACAAATTTCACTTAAAAAAATAGTTAAACTGATCAATAACCGGAACAATTGTAAATGTAGTGCTGTGCAATTTTGACTTTCCTGCAGGCTTAAAAGGCTAGCTGTAGGATTTAAAGAGTGGTACAAAAACATATGGCAATTATGATTTCACCCACAATTTTGGTTTCAAATAAACCCAGGGTGATTTAGAAGTTTGTTTTTCAGACCCCCTTTACTTTGGTCTTGGTTGGGAAAGTCAGACAGAAACATTTGAATGATTTGGGGAATTATGGATTTCAGACCCCCCTCCCCTGAAATGCCTGTGTTAGGGGAAAGTTGGACAAAAAGATTGGACTGGTTTAAGAACAAAGACAACCCTCTCTTAAAGAAGTCTGGGTCAACAGGACACAAAGGATTACCCAATTGAATTATAGGCTATAGTTTTTCAGCGCACACTGGGAAGTGAGCTTTGTTAATTTTGAATTTTAATAAAAATCACCCGTAGTGTTCCACCAAATGCAGAATTAATTAAATTAATCTTTTTAGTTAAGTAGGCTGAGAATCTACACATTTTTGCCCTCCCCCGCCTACTATAAAGGGAAGGGATTTAAGGCAAGCAGACTCCCCCACCTTTTGGTTTCACAGGGCTCAGTTCTACTTGCATAGAAAGTGTCACACTAACCGGAATTCTGCAGGAGCGATGGATTGGACCCCTGGATTCCCTCTTCTAGTGTTCTTCAGTGCCACAAAGGTATGCCTGTGGAAACAATCATGGGTTTAGTGTTCTAATCTGCAGTGTCACACCCTACCCCTTCCCCGAGTGCCTGGGTGTGAGTTCAATCGGGCTCACCTTGTTTAATGTTTTGATGAGCTCTCCATCCTGAGCTAAGCAGGGGTGCGTGCTGGAACAAGAGGTGTCTTCTAACCAGTTACGTCACTGGTTCGGTTAGTATTTGTCCGGTTATGTCTTCATATGCGATTGAAATCTTATAAATGTTTACCTTTCTTTTTCAGATCGTGGGTTGCGGTAGCTGTTGTCGGCGTCGATCAAAGAATCCGGACTGAAGACCTTGCGGTTGCAGGTGAGTTTGCGGTACAGTTTTTGGTAATTTAGTCTTCCAGGGTCGAGCTCGAGGTGAGCCATGCAGCTAGATACCTCGAGCGGGGAAGAAGGCACGAGTTCGGAGATGCGTGGGTAGAAAGGCCGCGCCAAGGAATTCCCAGGTAAGCTTACCGCTTCTGCGACGCTGACTGGCCCCGCGCTGGGGACTCAGTGAAGGATAGGAAGCGGTCGCAAGTTGGAGTACCTGCAGGTAAGCAGTGGCGAGTAGCTGGGAGGAAGCGCGCCACCGGTTTGAGTCCTCGCAGGTAAGGTGTAGCGCGCTCGGCGGGCAGAAGAAGCTGAGCTGCTACCAAGCGAAGGTAAGGAGGAGTAAGAAGAAGTCGGATCGAAGATTCCAGGTCAGCAGAGGATCATCGGAGCTGCGGTGAGTGTGGAAACGAAGTCACACGAAGCACAGGATGCTGACTGGGTGTGGTTTATGTAGACAGTCACATCCAAAGACTAGACCGCACCATGCAGAATGGGCACCAGGAACAGAAAATGAAGCTTTTTACAGGAAGTGTACCTAACTAGTGTAGTTCTATGCAATGCTGTATGATAAAGGGCGGATGAGAACTCAGGAGCCCCTCATGTGTCTTGTGTGCCAGGCCCTAGTCCACAGAATCCCAATCTGACTATTAAAAAAGGGCGAAAGTGTGTTTGAGAGCTTTTTGCTTCTGACAGTCTTTCCCCCTCAAGGCCCCTCCCAAGGGTGCATGTATGATTCTTGGCTTAGAGAGATTGTTTCGATGAAATTGCTTTTGCAAACGAGGTGCGTGGATGTTTTCACTGGGTTCCCAGGACCTATCCTGTGGACCGTATCCTTTCCAATCTACCAAGTAGTATAGTTTGTTTCTAACCACCTTGGAGTCTAATATTTTCTTGACTTCATACTCGGGTTCTTCTTCGATTATCACTGGGGCAAGAGGTGCTTGCAGACGAGTCTCTGGGTAGACTGGCTTCAATAAGGACACATGGAAGACCGGGTGAATGCGTATGTGAGATGGCAAGGTTAATTTCATAGCCACCGGCGACACTATGGCTTCCACAGTGAAAGGTCCTAGATATTTTGGATGGAGTTTCCTAGATCCCTTTAGTGGGATGTACTTGGATGCCAACCACACTGAATCACCCACTCGATAATTAGGTGCTGGCCTGCGTTGACGATCAGCATAGGTTTTTTGAGTTTCTTTAGCCGTTTCCAAATGGTGTAAGGCTTCTTGACTGGCCTGTCTTATACGTTCATGTAAGGTTTTGACCACCGGCATGTCAATGGCCTCAGGCGTGTCGTATATAGAAGTTTGTGGATGCTGACCGTGTAGTATATAGAATGGGCTTAACCGAGTAGCGGAGTGCACAGAGTTATTATAGGCATATTCAGACATCCACAAGACGTCCACCCAGTCTTTGTCCGTCTGATGTAAGAGAAAACGGAGATATTGTTTGAGGGTTTGATTGGTGCGCTCCGTTTGACCATCCGTTTGTGGGTGATGGCTTGTGGAAAGATGAATCTTAACCCCTGCCAAATCACAACAATTCTTCCAGAATCGTGACACAAATTGGCTACCCCTGTCAGATACTATTGCTGAAGGGAAGCCATGTAGTTTCACTATCTGATCTAAAAATACTTGTGCCAATTGTGGAGCTGAGGGAATCCCTTTCAGAGCTACAAAATGGGCCATTTAAGAATAATAGATCTACGACTACAAGAATGGTGTTATATCCGGCACTGGAAGGTAAGTTTGTGACAAAATCCATAGAAATTGTATGCCAGGGTGCAGGTGGTATTGCTAATGGTTGTAGTAGGCCCGCTAGTCTGTTCTTAGCTGCCTTGTTTTGAGCGCAAGTGCCACATGAATTAACAAAACTGGTAACATCCCTTCTCCAACTTGGCCACCAGTATGATTTTTTAACCTTTTCCAAAGTCTTGAATATTCCAGGATGGCCTTCTAAAGGGGTGTCGTGGTAGCTAGTAATCACTTGTTCTTGTAAAGCCTGCGTAGGGAGGTAGAGGCGCTCTTGGTAATAGGTTAGCCCATTCCTGATGGTGAATTGGGCTCCCTTCCTAGCCCATGCCTGCAATTCTGCAGTTGATGTGCTGTCTTTAATCTTCTCCTTCAGCTCTTCCCAAGCTGTGTTGGCAGAACCGCATGTCCCGAGTATCTTGTGGCCCGGTATGAGGTCTACTGGGTCTTGTGTAGTGTATGCTTCCTCATCTTTTCCGATGCGCGATAGAGCGTCTGCTTTACCATTCTTGACTCCAGGTCTGTATGTGATTACAAAGTCATATTCAGCCAGAAACAGAGCCCAGCGCAGTTGACGAGATGAATGATCCTTGGCAGATCGCAGGTATTGTAAGTTTCGATGGTCGTTATGATTGTCACTGTGTGTTTGGCTCCCAGTAAGTAGTGTCTCCACTCCTTTAGGGCCTCCTTGATGGCTAAAAGGTCTTTGTCAGTAACCGCGTAGTTTAATTCTGCCGGGGAGAACTTTTTTGACCAAAAGGCTACCGGATGAAGGCAACCTGTTTCTGGGTTCCGTTGGGAAAGGACCGCTCCCATGGCCACACTTGAGGCATCTGTTTCTACTGTGCAGGGAAGCTCAGGTTGAGGGTGTTGAAGAACCGGAGCAGATGTGAATTTTTCTTTAAGAGCACAAAAGGCTTCCTTGGCTGCTGGTGTCCACTCGAATTTTTGATGTTTTCGTAACAGGGAGGTAATAGGATAAACTAATTGTGAGAACCCCGGTATGAATCGCCTGTAGAAGTTCGCGAAACCGAGGAAACTCTGAACCCCTTTCAGAGACGTAGGCGCTGGCCAAGTGAGAATTGCCTCCACTTTCCTATTGTCCATTCGTATGCCTTGGGGAGAAAGTACAAAGCCTAGGAATTCCACTTCGGGAACATGAAATGGGCACTTCTCGAGTTTGGCATATAGGTGATTGTCTCTCAACTTCTGGAGTACTGCTCATACGTGTGTTATATATTCTTGCAGATTCGTAGAGTAAATGAGTATGTCGTCGATGTATACGACTGCACAGACGTCTCGCAGTTCACGTAGTACGTCATTCATAAAGTATTGAAAGGCCGCTGGGGCGTTGCACAACCCAAAGGGCATTACTTGGTATTCGTAGAGCCCGTACCTGGTGCGAAATGCAGTTTTCCATTTGTCTCCCTTCTTTACGCGCACCAAGTGGTATGCTCCACGGAGGTCTAGTTTAGTGAACACCTGTGCCTGTTTGACTTGATCCAGCAACACTGGGATCAAAGGCAGTGGGTACCTGTTCTTGACTGTTACTTGGTTCAGCACCCGGTAGTCTATGCATGTCCTTAGATCTCCCTCCTTTTTTGGGACAAAGAAGAGGGGGCAGGCCGCAGAAGATTTTGAGGGTCGGATAAAGCCATTTGCTAGATATTGGTCTAGGTAAGGCTTCAAGTGATCATTCTCCTTTTCTGTTAGAGCGTATATGCGGCTGCATGGTACTTAAGCTCCTGTTATTAAGTCAATTTGACAATCGTATGAACGATGGGGCGGCAGGACGTTGGCTCGCTCTTTAGCAAAAATGTCTTGGAATTCCAGATATTCAGAAGGGAGGCTTCCCACTATTCCCAGGGTTGAAACTAACTTTTGACTGACTGGTAACTGGTGTTCTGCTTTATGTTCTTCCTCCATATGCTCCTTGTCACATTCGTCAGAAAAAGTGATCGTTCTCCTTCGCCAATCAATACTGGGATTTTGCTTCTCTCACCACAGTATTCCAAGGATTAACTGGAACTGCGGTGCTGTGATCAGGTCAAACGACAACCTTTCTCTGTGTCCATTTTGACATAGCAGTACTGGCTGCGCTGTACATTGCGTTACAGGACCTGACAGCAGTTGCGTTCCGTCTACTGCTGTGACATTCTCTGGAGTGGTCTTTGGACAGATGGGCAGTCCAATTTTACCAGCCAATTCTTGATCCATATAGTTACCGATAGCCCCGCTATCGATATACGCCTCCAGGGCATGCATTTCCAAAGGGCGTTGTTGATCAATCAAGGTCACAGGTATAGCAAAATGTGAGACAAGAGAGCTCTTGACCATGCTCGACAGACTGGCCTCTAGGTCTGCCGGGCATTGGAGTTTCCCGATTCGCCTTTCTCCTCACTATTGTCCATGGCACCTACCATCTTACGTGGTGGCTTAGCTGGACAGTTCCGGAGAAAATGACCGGGCTGGCCACAATATAAACATAGTTGTTCCGACCGCCGACGGTCTCTTTCCGCTTTGCAGAGAGGGCCTCTGAGGACCCCTAACTGCATGGGTTTGGGGTGAGTGTCTGCCAGTTGTTTCACCGGCGAGTCCTTAGCACGCACATAAAACAGTCTGTTTTCAGAGCAGGAGCGGTCTGCCTTCCGGTCTTGTAACCGATGATCTAGTTGTATGGCTAAATCTATATATTCAGCACACCCCTCGGGGGGGGTTAACCACCTGTGCGAGAACGTCTTTTAACTCCCCCCGCAGGCCTTTGTAGAACAGGGTAGTGTGCTTTTCCTCAGGCCAATAGGTTTCTGCCACTAAGCGATTAAAAGTCGCCACATACGCCAGTAGATCCTGACTGCCTTGGTGAAGGGAAAGCATTGTTTGGTTTCTAGGGTTGAGTGGTAGGGTAGTATGGTGTGATGTAATTGCTTCTGTCCCCGCCCTTGCCACACTTACTTATTGCTGGCTTCTTGCTTCTCCTGCTGATACCTGCAGATACGTCCTGGAGCCGTCTCTGTAGGAGCCGTCCTCTGCCTCAGGTCCTTAGCCGATGGGCTGCCGGGCAGAGGGCTGCCCTGGGAGAACTGGTAATGGAGGGGAATCCTCTCGTCTGGGCCCATCAGAGCACGGGGGTGGGCTGGGAGGCAGGATGGCTCGTGGAAGCAGGAAGAGGGAGCAGGGAGGAAAAGGGAGAAAACACGGGGGTCCAAGGGGCTTAGGGCCCGAGGAGTCACCAAAGAAATATATATATTGGCAGGATGGACAGGGCCTGGGCACACACTTACCGGCTCATGTCGCGATGATGAAAGAGACGGCGAAAGACACCGCGGGTTGATTAGAACCGGAGAGCTGGCCTATGAGAGCACGGGGCGGGCTGGGAGGCGGGAGGGCTCGTGGAAGCAGGAAGAGGGAGTGGGGAGGGAAAGGGAGAAAAAACAGGGGTTCAAGGGGCTTAGGCCTGAGGATTCACCACAAAAATATATATTTTGGCAGGATGGACAGGGCTTGGGCACACACTTACCGGCTCATGTCTTGTTGGTGAATGAAATGGCGAAAGCCACCGCGGGTTGATTAGACCCGGAGAGCTGGCCCATCAGAGCATGGGGCGGGCTGGGAGGCGGGAGGGCTCGTGGAAGCAGGAAGATGGAGTGGGGACAGAAAGGGAGAAAAAAACAGGGGTTCAAGGGGCTTAGGGCCCGAGGATTCGCCACAAAAACATTTATATTGGCAGGATGGACAGGGCCTGGCCACACACTTACCGGCTCATGTCTCGATGGTGAATGAGCTGGCGAAAGCCACCGCGGGTTGATTAGACCCGGAGAGCTGGCCTATCAGAGCACGGGGGCGGGCTGGGAGGTGGGAGGGCTCGTGGAAGCAGGAAGAGTGAGCGGGGAGGGAAAGGGAGAAAATACGGGGGTTCAAGGGGCAAGGGCCCGAGGATTCACCAAAAAAAACATATATATTGGCAGGATGGACAGGGCCTGGGCACACACTTACCGGCTCACGTCTCGATGGTGAAAGAGACAGCGAAAGCCACTGTGGGTTGATTAGACCCGGAGAGCTGGCGTATGAGAGCACGGGGGTGGGCTGGGAGGCGAGAGGGCTCGTGGAAGCAGGAAGAGGGAGCGGGGAGGGAAAGGGAGAAAATACGGGGGTTCAAGGGTCTTAGGGCCCGAGGATTCGCCAAAAAAATATATATATTGGCAGGATGGACAGGGCCTGGGCACACACTTACCGGCACATGTCGCGATGGTGAAAGAGACGGCGAAAGACACCACGGGTTGATTAGAACCGGAGAGCTGGCCTATGAGAGCACAGGGCAGGCTGGGAGGTGGGAGGGCTCGTGGAAGCAGGAAGAGGGAGTGGGGAGGGAAAGGGAGAAAACACAGGGGTTCAAGGGGCTTAGGGCCCGAGGGTTCACCACAAATATATATATATATATTGGCAGGATGGACAGGGCCTGGGCACACACTTACCGGCTCACGTCTCGATGGTGAAAGACCTAAATCCAAGATGGCAGGCGTTACAGGGAAACCGACGCATTTCATGTTTCCCCACCATCCAATCAGCGGCCGCAAATTTTTCTGGCCAATCATAGGCCAGTCAGCTGACTGAACAGGGAAGTGAGTCCGCGAACCGGACATAGATATCACTAATTTTTTTGCCTTACATTTCAGTAATTTAAAAAAAAAAACTACTGGATTTACACCAAATTAAAAAAAAGCACGCTTTCAGGACCAAGCCGCCGCTCCTGCCACAAATTTGGTGAAAATTCGTCCAGCGGTTTGGGCTGTAGGCGTGAGCAAAGTTTTTTCCCATTATGTCTATGGGAAAAAAGACATTTTGGGACCCCCCTATAACTTTGCCCCCCCGGACCAAACCGCTCCAAAGTTTGCAAAAAAATTCAGAGTGGGCCATATACTTTTTTTTGCAAAGTTTGGTGAGGATTCGTCCAGGGAGAGGGAAGTTATAAGCCACCCAAAAAGTGCTCTTCCTATGGAAACAGCAACTTAACCATAACTACACAGCCACTAATGTGGCTGTGTAATATATATATATATATATATATCAAACAAAGAAAAAAAGAGGAAAAAACCGCCATGGCGATGGACGGTTCAACCTGCACTCCAAGTCATGTAAATAAGCGGCAAGGTCCAGTTCATGGATAAAAAGAGCCAGAAACTTGAAACAAATTACTTTCAAGTTTATTAAAGATACAAAAGTTGCATCATATTTAAAAACAAAACCGCCATAGACCCCAAAACAGAGACAGGACACCCAGAGGGCTGTCCTGTATGGACGCGTTTCGCTATACACAGCGCTTGTTCACCAATGGGGAGGAGGGGCTAAGCATGGTATAAATAGCAGGGTAGGTCCCTTCATGGTTTCTACACCTCCGCAAGTGGATACCTGTGTATGGCAGACATCTTGTAACGTAATGGCATAGTGCTTGTAACTGGAAACAAATGTGTGACATTAGGACACAACCCGATCACAAAAACACAGGGGTAACAGAATAAGTGAAATTACCCGAGCTAAAATTTGTCAAAGAGTCAAAAATGTTAATTCAGTTGCATGGGTTATAAAATATTCAGTGCAAAATCAAACCAAACAGTACAAAGGCTGAATGACAATGAAATAATAGCAGACTGCAACAGCTTCAATATGACATGGTTAAAAATGTTAAAATGAGCTATAATAATCAACCAATTGTGTCGATCACAGTAGAAACAGAACAAGGTAAAAGCAAAGTGCAAGTGCTTAATAGCAGCATATTGTTGGCAAAGTGCAAGTGCTTAATAGCAGCATAGTGTTTAGCAAAGTGCAAAGCTTTAAGAGCAGCATGAAGATGGCAATAAAGTGCAAGTGTATATAAATGACTGAAAAATTCATCAGTCAAGATAGCAACTGTTATGCAGAAACCTGTGCAGTTCTCTTAGGGACCACTGCAACAGATTTAGGACTACAGGTGGTTGGCAGTAAACCCAATTGGTAGCAGTCTGTACCACCTAGATTTACCTGGTAGCTGTGGCTGAGCAGTCAGACTTCTATCAAGATGAGTTAGGCAGTATATAGAGTATACACAATAGGTACAGAGATACAGTAGCACAAGCAGACACTGACCAGAGCTTTGGTGTAAAAGTATATAATTATTTATTTAAAGACACACTTGTAAATTACACTAGCACAAAGAGAGGTAAATAAATTCAACACACAGTCACTATTATATATATACAACCCTAATTACTTATTAGACAAGTCTTAATGAGAAACACCACTTATTTTCAGACAGAGGTGAGCGCTTAACATAAGATGCTAATAAGTTATTAAAAAGGGAGGGAAAAAGGCAGAGTTATGAAAGCACACACATTTCAATACTTTTCAAAGAACCACAGTGAGGCAGGTTAGGCAAAGTCTACTGGAGAGCAAGGAAGTTCAAATGCCAGGCCTACTCTTAGAGAGAGCAAGCAAAATGTGTCCAGGATCACACAGTGGGGTTATGCCCAAAGAGTCTTTGTAAATAGTTCACAAAAAGATTGAGATCAAGTCAGGAAAAGTTAGTTAACAGGTACCAGGCTAACCCAGGTTAGAAAGTTGAGGATTTACTGTCACCCCGAACGATCTGTCGCAAGGGAAGCCAGGCGGGACACAGTACCTGAAAGTGGGAAAAACGCTCCAGCGGGGGCAGTTGTTCCTGGCAGCGGGTGCAAGTCAGTGTTTCATCCAGAGGAAGAGGAGGTCTCGACGTGGAGGAAAGCTGAAGGTCGTTGCGCTGCCAGGGAAGAAACCAGCCAAGGAGTTTCCCGATTACAAGGTACCACCCTTTTCTTTGCGGTAGTGGTAAACCGTGGTATTCCGGTTGGCACGGGCAAGGGAGCCACGAGATGGTCCAGGAAGGTGAAAAGACGGGCAAACTGGTTATCCCCACCAGTCAAAGGAAGAAGACTCGCCGGACTGGAGATCTCTGTAGTCGGGTAAAGTGGTGAGACGGTTCAGCAGGGCCCCACCGGTGGTGTCGTCGTTGCAGGTCGGCTCAGCTTCTCCCTCCTCAGATTCTTTAGGTCCTGTGGCGACTTCTCAAGTTCCAGTCCCCAAAGCCCTGCTTTTATGCAGAAACCCCCCATTCATTCAGCCTGGCTGTCACTCAAACATGCTAAGTGGTGAGCCGGGCGGCTCACCACTTGGGCCAATCACACAAGAGTGCGACTTGAGTTGCTGATGCAATTCAGTCCAGGGTGCCTAAAACCCCTCCCACACCCCCTGTGGTACCCAGACAGAGTGGCACCACTTTTGGAGGCTTCTGTGGAGAAGCCCGCCAAAAAGTGGAACAAAGGGCTCGACTTGGGTTGGAGTCACAGAAGCGAAAACAAACGCCATTTTGGAACCAAGTTTTGGCAAAAAATACCAACCGGTGAATTTATATTAATTTAATAAACCGGCGGTATGTTTGAGGTTATTTTAAAAAGTGGTAGCCTCGAACAATGGGAAAATCCCATAGGAATATATTCGCGGTCGAATATAAAAAGTAGTATCCACTGCCACCAGCCAAAACTCGGTCGGGGGGGGACTGGACAGTGCCCCCCTCGAACAACAGACCCCGGGGCAATCGAATTGCCCCGACCAGTACGTCCACAATAGGATAGTTTGTACTGGTTCTGTTCACAATTTGAGACTAGTAAAGCCAATGGTGACTTTACATGCCCTGGGAGACAGTAGTCAGTCCCAGGGTATGGAGTCTATGTTTGGGGGTCGCTACGACACCCCTGGGTTACGGCATGGAGGGTGCTGTGTAACCCATTTACCAAAAACACATGAAGCCCTATGGGGTAAAGGACCCCATAGCCCATAAAACACATACAAAGTCAAAGGAACACCTCAAATCATGTCTAAGAGTGGGAGGAAAAGAGTCTCACTCTTAGCAGGAGAAAAAAATAAACCCCAAAAATCCAGCAAAGCTGCTGGGGGACTCACTAGGTTTGGGAAATTAGCCTTTACAGAGAATTCTCCCTAACAGCAACCTGAAACAACAGTTAAAGCGCAAGTGCTTAAATACAAAACAGTAATCAATAACATTGATGGATGATAAAAAGATCAATGGGCTCAAAAGGTGCAAATGTCAATACAAAATTTAAAACCTCAAGAAGCGAAATTGCAATTGCACTGCAGCAACCGGACATGATATGCAAAAGAAAATGACGGGAGTGTCCGAGGTAAAAAAATTGATGATTATACAATAGCAAACAGAAATGTGATGCTATTATAGGATTACGGAAGTTACTGAGCATCAAAAAAGATGTTAAGCCAAAACATGATAAATAAAATATTCAGACCAAAAGGAAAAAACGTTCCATGTGCCAAAAGGGAACCTATAATTAATGACCATGAACCATCCCCAAACTCACCCATTGACACAGAAACCGAAAACAGCAAATCACTGCATAAAAATAGAGATTATAAATGAGAAAATAAATTAACCTCATGCTAGCAATGGAAGATCTAATACAAGTGCCAATCAAATGAGCAAGAAAAAGGTTAATTAAAGTAGACACTGCCACAAGGTAACAACTATATATGACCAGTGTTTAAATTCAGAAAAAAACACCTGAGTGGTGCCACACAAAATGACGCTAAAAAGGAAAATGTCTGATACATAGAAAAATCCTCTATGAAAATCAATTTAAACTCCCAGAAAGGTATATAATTCCTCGTCAACATTGTGACCATTTGGTGTCTTGGTGTCAAAATCCAGTATATATTTAGTTTCAAGTTGTCGTAATTTTAAGACACGGTCGCCACCTCTGGGGTTCTTGGTCACATGTGCCACTGCAAAGAAAGTGAGCAGCCGAAACTCATTATCATGTATCTCTTTAAAGTGCTTGGCCGTTGGATAGGCCAGGTCCGAATTTTTTATGGCCCTTAGATGTTGCAACACTCTCAGCTTTAATTTACAGGTGGTGCTTCCCACATACCATTTATGGCAAGGGCAGCATAGGACATATACCACAAATGATGTACCACAGGTCATAAGAGGCTTGATGTCATGATGAATAGAATTCACTGGGTGAATAAAGAATTTCTGTATGATAGCATGTGCACAAACTTTGCATTTATAACATTTTGTAAACCCCATTGGGGGAGCAGCAAACCAGCTAAGCGTTTTAGAAGTACTCGGTAAGGGTGATAAGAAACTGGATACAAGTTTGTCCTTTAGAGATGACGCCCTTTTGTATGTAAGAGTAGGATGCACAGACAATAAAGGAAGAAGATCCTTGTCCAATCTTAAAACGCGCCAATGTTTTTGGATAATTTTTCTCACTTGACCAGATGAACCGTCATATGTGATGATGAAACGTGGATCATCATTGGAGACAGACTTAATGGGCCTGTTGCCATGTAACAATTCATCCCTTGATAGGGCCCGTGCCTTATTATAGGCCGTCTCAATGACTATTTTAGCATACCCTTGTCTTAAAAAGTCTGTGGATGCTAAGGCACAAAAATGATCAAATTGTGCTTCATCACTACAATTACAACGATACGGAATGAACTCCCCATACGGAATACTTTTTTTTCAGCTCGGTGGATGGTTGCTGCTAGCATGCAAAGGTAGACCAGTGTTTGAAGATTTTTTATAAAGAGAAGTATGTATCCCCGAGGTGTCAATATTAACATTGACATCCAGGTACACAATTTCAGTCACACTGTGTGCTTCTGTGAAAATCAAATTCACGCGATTGATGTTGATAAGTTTAACAAATGATAACCAATCCTTTTCCGTACCCTTCCAAATAACAAAAACATCATCTATATACCTCCACCAACAAATAATCTGTGTGGGAAAATAAACAGAAATCAAATCAGACAATGATGTGGCCTCCCACCATCCCATCATGAGATTGGCATACGACGGCGCAAATGTACTGCCCATCACAGTGCCTCTCGTTTGGCGGAAAAAAGTGCCCCCAAACAAGAAAACATTATTAGTCAGGCAGAAAAGTAATATTTCCAAAATCATGGTGGTATGACTCAATAAATTTAAAGATCGTGAATACAAAAAATACTTGCAGGCCCTCATTCCAATGTCATGATCAATAGAGGTGTATAAAGAAACAACATCCAAAGTGGCCAAAATAAGACCCTCTTCCCATGGAATGTCACTAATATGTTGCAACAAATCCTTGGTATCACGTAAATAGGATGGTAAAACTGAAACAAATAAAATTAGAGTTTCATCTATAAACTGTGCCAAGTGCTCTAACAATGAACCACATAAAGTGACAATGGGTCTGCCAGGTGGATGTGTGGATGATTTATGTGTTTTTGGAAGAAAATAAATCGTGGGAATGGTAAAACAAGAGGGAACAAGAAATTTACAGAGATCCTCATCAAGCAGACCATTTTCCAACCACTTGGCACATAATGAAGTCAATTTCAACTGAAATTCAGAGAAAGGATTGGTAGGTAAAGGAAGATAACACGAATGGTCATGAAGTTGCCTGTTTGCTTCTGCCACATAACTAACGCGATCCTGAAGAACAACGTTAGAACCCTTGTCTGCTTGTTTTATCACTATGTGGGATACATTTTCCAACTCAAACATAGCTTTACGCTGGGACAGGTTAAGGTTTTGTTTATGATTGAACGTAGAATTTCTGCGTAGTTTTCGGAGGTCGCTGACACACAGATCATGAAAGGCTTCAATGCAACCATCGTCTGGAATAGGTGGATTAAATCTCGATTTGGATTTCATTTTAGTTCAAATATCCCAGTTCGGATCAATGTCGAAGTCAGAGAAATCAAAATTAGAAGGATCAAAAGGATCATCATCAAGGAATATATATATATTCGTCTTAGTTTCCATCCATTATTTTTCACTCTTCCTTTTCATTCTTCAGAGGGTTCCTCTGCTTGACTTTCATTTGGCTCTTCAATCAGTCGTGAAGGGTGTCTGGGGTGACAGCTTTACAACTGATTGATGTGGCCAAGCTACGAGCAGTAGCGAAACGCGTCATCATTGGTGGACTTCCGTCGGGCTGGGCGAACGATGGAAGAGTTTATGCCATTTTTAAACGAATTGCTAATTAAAGGACATTTTTAAACTTAATTCTTTTGGACTGCGGCACGATCTGTGGAGCACGATTTTTGTGTTATTGAAAAGTGGTACTTTGCTACAGGAGTGCGGCTCGGCACTACACCGTCTAGTCGGCGCAGACGAGTTTGGATATATATATATATATATATATATATATATATATATATATATATATATATATATATATATATATATTCGTCTTAGTTTCCATCCATTTTTTTTCACCCTTCCTTTTCATTCTTCAGAGGGTTCCTCTGCTCGACTTTCATTTGGCTCTTCAATCAGTCGTGAAGGGTGTCTGGGATGACAGCTTTTCAACTGATTGATGTGGACCCATTTTTCTTCTGTCTATTTTGGGATGTGGATCTAGTAGGCAACATGCAATATTTTATCTACAATTTCAAGAGCACCTCACCAAGATAGGAGGAATTTTCACTTCTTGGTCTGATTCATTTGAAAATTGTATAAGTAAACCTTGTCCCCCTACTTCATACTGTCTCTTTCTTGGTGGTCTTTAGATCATAATAGGTCTTCATTCCTTCAACCAACTTTTCTAAATTGTGCTGAGCTTATGCAAAAGCATGCTGGAGGTGCTTCTTTAAATATTCAATGTACTCATTAGTAGTAGATGCATTTATCAGTGTTTGCTCCTGAGGCCTATAGAGCAGACGCTGCGCTAACAACATTTTACGTCTGGTCATGAGCTCAAATGGAGACGACTTTGTTGCAGAAGATGGTGTAGACCTAATAGCCATCAGGACAAGCAGTAATCAGATGTCCCAACTGGGTCCAGAGTCTGCCACAAACCTCTTTACGATACTCACAATTGTTTTGTTGTAGCTCTCTATCCCGCCAACCCCCCGCAGGAGGCCGGGTGGTAGGCAATGTGAGGTTTGCTTTTTACCCCTAGAAAACTCCCACATCTTTGCCATTACCTCACTGGTAAAATAGCTTCCTATGTCCGACTCAATCCTTTGCGGGAGGCCGAAACGAGAGAAGATGTGTTTGATCATTAGTGCAGCAGCTATCTTCGCCTTACATTTCGGGGCTGGAAGACATTCTTCTCACTTTGTGGACAAGCATGTCACCGTTCACATATACTCGTTTCCTCTAGAGGAGCGAATCAGTGGCCCAATGAAATCGACTTGCAAATCTGACAAAGACAGTGTCATTCCCCTTTTCTCTAGCCGAGCTCTGTGTGTGAGTGAACTGGGTTGGAATTGAGCACACACAAGACACCACTTTAGGTAAGTGTCGAGGTCCTGGCCCATGTGTGGCCAGTAAGCAACCTGCGCAAGATTTCTAATGTCGTGTGAAACCACCTAGGACGGCAGTGGCCATGTCATGGGCATGATTCAACATCAGGCTTTCGGAATGCTGGTAGGTACCACCCACTGGTCACAGCCAGATAGAGCTCTCCTTATCAACAAACCATCTTGGATCCGGAACATCTTGGAAAACGTCATCTACACACAGAGATCCTGTTTACAGGTATAATCCAAATCTGTTAAAGAAATTCTCACAGGGTTTTCGATGTGTCGATAACATTTCCCAATGATTGGGTCCTCTTTCTGTTCAGTGATCAAATCTGCATCTGGGGTATCTTTACCCCACTGGGCAGTCGAGAGTTTGCTGTTTGCACAAGTTTGTGACCTGGTAACAGCAGCAATTTGGATTTCTCCCAGCAGGGATTCTGTTTCTATGAAATCCCCCTGCAGAGCTTCGGTTTTAGCCAGCTGATCAGCCAGGTCATTCCTAGTCTTATCCAGCCCCTCTATCTTGGAATGTCTCCTTATTTTCTTGCAATAGATGGTCATCTCATTGGAGGTCACTTTATCGCTAAATGAGTGGATGAATTTGGCATGCTTTAAGGGTTTCTTGTTGGCACAAATCATGCCTCGATTTTTCCAGTTTATCAGGTGCTCCACGAACCCATTCCTGACATAATCGTAGTCAGTGATGATGACTCAGTTCATTGAGTTGGTGGTGCACTGCAGTGAGGTTGGCTTGATGAACGGCCATCAACTCTGCAACCTGACTACTTCTGGTTCCTATTTTAAAACCAGCAGAGGGTTCTGGGGTATCATTCATCAAGGCATTCCCAATGTCAGCCACCAGTTATTTTTGCCTGTTGTTATCAACATGGTAGGAGCACCCATCCACATAAACCGTGGGTATCCCCGGACACATGCCTTCTTCATAGACCTTGTGTGGGGAAGTTAAGTACGCCTCTGGGATGTTGGTCATTAGACTTTCGTCCCCGAGACAGTTTTCTTGAGCACAATCATGCAAGTCCGCCAGCCGTTGCGCTAGGAGATTTTTCTTGTTTTGGCCATTCCTGACCTCCACAGGAAGACCTTGCAAGGACAGAATCCAGGAAGTAATTCTTGAATTATAACTTTTCCCGCCCAGACCCTGTTACTTTGAAGATATTGCAATGCTTGGTGAGGAGTCTTGAAAATGATGTGCCCCTTCTGTATGAATGGACGGTAATCTTTTAGTGCCCACACCATTGCCAGGAGTGCCTTCTCACAGTCATTTAATCTTTCCGCCACAGAGGACAAAGTCTTGCTCGCGTACGAGATGATTTTGTTGACCTTGTCGTGCTTTTAATACAACACTGCTGTTAGGCAAGTATCTGAGAACCCTGTCTCCAAGAAGAACTCCTTGGTCTTTATGGGGTAAGGCAAACAAGGTGCCTGGAAAAAAGGCCTATTTTCAGTTGTTTAACTGCCTCATATTTTTCAGGACACCATTTCCACTTGACTCCGTCCTTTAATAAATGGAACAAGGGTTGAGTGACCTATGCGTAGTCTTCAATGAACTTCTGACTATAATTAATTAGTCCAAGACGGCTTCTTTATTCACACAGAGTAGTAGGGTCTTTTAATTTCAATAAGGCTTCCGCCTTCTTCGCCTGGGGATTAAGACCCTCATGGGTGATCTTGTGCTCTAAGAGGTTCACTCGGGTCTTACACCCCTGTGCCTTCTGAAAGGACAGTTTTGCTCCGGTTTTCTACAACTGGGTTGGAACATAGCACATTTCTGCTATATGTTCCTCCACAGTTGAGCTCTTGATCACAACATCATCCTCATAGGCCAGGTTTGCCCTTTCGCCCAAATCAGGCATGGCCCTATGTAGGAAGATGTTGAACTCATTGACAGAGTTTATGTATCTGGTCGTCCCTACTCATGGGTACTGTCCAATAACCTTTGGTCAGGTCATTGGCGGTGTACACCTTTGACCCTTGGATCTGGGCCAGTCCCTGATCAATGTAGGGTAGGGGCCATCTTGACATGTGGACCTCCCTCAGGTCTGCACATAGTCTCCATTGGCCGTTTGGTTTGAGTATCCCCAGTACCGGATTGTTGAAGGTACTGTAGATCGGACGATTATCCCACAGGATTCTAAATTCATAATCTCTGTGAGTGACTCCAGGGACGTGAGAGGTAACCAGTATTGTTTCACAAATACTAGATCCATCTTGGGGTCCATGTGAATGGTGGTTGAGTGAATGGATGTGCGTCCACAGTCCACTGAAAATATATCTTGGAATTCTAGGAAGACCTGTTTTATATTTTGTCTTTGTTCCTCTGTCTCACAGGCATCAGCAAGACTGATGCTTTCCTCAACCATCTGCTTGAAACCTGGAAAGACCTTGGGCTTGGCCATTTCAGCGGTATCCTCCGGTTGGGTGGAGAGATCTCTTTTGATGGTGTTGACCTGGACAGGGGATTCAAGGTAGTGGTCCTTGACTCTGAACACTACCTCCTCCCTCCTAATGTCACAGGTCACCTCTTCAACACTGTAGGGGTATGAAGAGTACACCAAGAAATTCCCCCCTTGTCTAGTAAAAACAAATTCTGGAGGAATACCATTGCTGAGGTCAAAACAGTCGTTTGGGATGATTTATTTGCCTAAATCAGTAAAAGAATGTTGGTCATCAACCACCATTCCAACAAAGTTGTCTTCGCCCAAAGTGATACCTCGAGGGTCACTGTTTTCTACCAGTATTCAAATGGTGTCATGTTCTAGGTCTATGTGAGGTATCGGATTTAAATACAAACCTTGTTGTTGGAGATGGGAATTTAGATTTATATGGGCGTCCTGATGTTTGAGGTTCTGTCCTCGCTTAATTTTGAGGGGGAGAATAAATTGTCGCGCCTGCCCTGGGATGATAACCTCTTTTCGTACTTGAACTTCAACCGCACAAGGCAGCAATTGAGCCGACCGGAATGCTTTTTCAGTGTTGTCAAAGCCCATGGGGATACCCCCCTGTCGGGCCAGGCTTTGTTATTAATTAGGTACAAATTGATTGCTAATTGGTTGAGAATGTCACTTCCCAGATAAAAGGCTGAAGGGACATCTCTCATGACCCAACAATTATGTATGTTCTATGCTTTTATTGCCAATGGAAATGGTTGGCAGGGGATGTTTGGAATTTGGGGTTTCCGGACCTACTTCTCATTTGTCAATCAATTTAAATGTGGGAATGGTCTTATCTCTTGGGAGTTTCCTGAATATTTCTTAGCTGATGAAGCTCCTTCCATTATTCAGGCATGCTGTGGCGTGCACCAGCTCCTCTCCCTCATTTACCTGAATGGGGTTGCCCTTTTTCTGAATGCTCATCAGACTGAGCAGGTTCTTCCTTGCCTGGTATCAACGGACTCAATGTTTCTTCTGATTTCAGATGGTGTACAATTTTAGGGTTTTCCCTTCTAGTGTGGATTGCCACATAAAACTGGGAAGAAGTTTGATTTTCAGGAATGGAGAAAGGTTCCCATCACCAGTATGTTCTCCTACAGAGGTGACGTGGTTGTCTGGGACTTGGTTATTCTTGAAATGAAACTCTACATTATCAGAGCGTTGATCAGTTATGTGACAGGTACCCTTTAGACTTACATAATTGGTACTCATTTTTAATTTTATAGGGCTGTTAGTCTGAGTCGAAAGGACCTTGTTTACACAGTCGATCAGAGATGATAACCACCTCAGGAGATTGTTCCCCAGTAAACAAGGTGTGCCCTCTGGAGTCACAGCTATCACTGGATGTTTCAGCCGATGCTGTTCAATTTTTATTTCCAGATCCACAGTCCCTTTGATGGAAATATCATTCCCGTCAACATTTTGGAGTTGTCTGGAAAGTGGTTTTAGTGGAATTTGGTGACCCTCCCCATCCTGGGTTTAGTTGGTCAAAGGCCCTTTTGGACAGGAGGGTGGCTTGGGATCCAGTATCCACCAGAGTTGATAATTCACATTGACCCTGTACCTTGACCGGTGCATAAAATCGTTCTTCTTTCTCCTCCAATTTTCAAAGAAAGTGTGAGTTATTTGACAGCTCAGTGGTCATTTTCTTAATATTGAACTCCAACACTGTGTGATCTTGGGCAATTTTCTGTGTCAGTGTTCGGGAATCTGTAAGAAAAACTTTGCAACTCGCAATGGGAGTTGTTGGGGTATCCTTCTTTTCCCCAGCTGCTTGGCTATCCCCCGTTACCTGGCAACAGTTGTCAGAACATGTTTTGAGAAAGGACACCTCTCTGTTTCCATTCTGTCTGGCTCACATATTTGGGGTTGAATAGTTTCTGGTTCTGAGTCAATATCTATACTTACCACGTCCCACTGAGGGTCTTTTGGGACCCATTTTTCTTTGGCAGGGATCCCCCAGTTTTTGAAAGAGAAGGTCTGCTTACCTGAATCCTTCAGGGATTCTCTCAAATGGGATAATCTGGAGTTCCTCCACAAAGTGGGTACTTTTTGGCTTCTCCTACTTACCCTTTGCTCTTTGGGTTCTAACATTACAGGGGTAGAAGAGACTCTTTCAGGATGAGAGGTTTTTAGGGCTTCTGTTTGGATGAGAAAGGAAGCTTCCTCTAGGGCTTGGCATTTCCCCTCCACCCGGGCTCCCCGCATCAGGAACCTGTGGTTTGTCAAAGGTTTCCTACCATTATTTCCCCTCTGCGGCATCAGGCCTGGGTGTTGGGGAATTCTGGGATGCAGGGTTAGGTTGAGCGTTGGACCGAGCCCTCAGCATGCGGCCCAGATCATCGGTCAGTTGCCGGACCTGTCGCTCAAGTTGCAAGACCTTGTCTCGGTGGTAGGGAGGTCTCAAGTCATACCTCTGCTGCTCCCGAAAAGGGTAACTGTCCCTTCTCCTGGAGTAAGTTGGGTACTGGAAATTTCCCCCATAATTGTCCATCTTGAATCTCCCTCTTCCTGGGTTCAGGGATCTGTTGCTCTGGAACCGGGGAGAGAGAGAGGAGGCTTGTTTTGCAAGTTCTGGTTTGGGGGATATCTGGGGAAAAGTTTCAGATTGGGAGGTGGAGTGATACTTCTCTCCTGAGGGAAGTTTTGCGGGAGGTTTCCCGGGGCAGTACTTACCGATTAGTTCCCCCCTTGGGCTGGGAGAGTATATACATACCCCAGGATTGGGTTAGTACCCTTGTACCCAGGACTTATATAGGTGGCAGGGTCAGAGGGATCATTGTTCTGGGCCCCTGCCTGACTACCATTCAATTGGGCCGGGTTGGGGGTTCCCTTCTGCCCTCCATTTTGCTTGTTGGCAGTAGGGTTACTTTTAGGCCACCCCGTCTTCAAATCCAATGAAGGGGTAGTTTTTACCTCTACCACCTTTGCTGCAGCAGGGGTGTTAGATGGTTTGGGGATTTTGGCAGTATTTTTGCTCTCAGCAGACTTCTGGACCTCATAAATCCTGGTGGCCTGTTCAATCACCCAATCCATGGTCCTATGCTTGTGAAAATCCTGCACCAACTGAATCAATATGTATTTGGGGAGCGCATGGAAATATGTAGTTATGAACTCCCTACTATTGGGGTTCACCCACCGGGAAGTCTGAACAAAAGCCCGCTTTAACTCCTGAACAAACTCCCTAGACGCTTGATTCTCCCCCATTGCAAGTTATATGCAGCCTTATGGGGCTCTTGTGGGTTCATATGTATTAAAAAAAAAAAATCTAAATGGCCACCTTATAGGTGTACCATTTTTATAATGATACTGGTCCTCCAATCCCGCAAAGAGTACTCAGGTTAGAAAGTCAAGTTTTCAAATGCCATACAATTCACATAATTCCTGATCTGGAACAATATAATCATCTGCTCATAAAGTTCCAGGTGCTCCCATATGGAATACTTGGCATTCTTGTGGTATGGGGTCAAGAAGCTCTTTATGGCCTTGATCTGTCTGATTGGGTCTTTGACAAAACCCTTCCTTTGTTCCCTGTCTTTTTCTTCTTCTGCACCAGAGTTCATTCACCTTCTGATTCAGAGCTGCTATTGGTACTCCCTTCCCTGTCTTCTAGGCACTCCTTATCTCTATGAGACTGGGAATATCTCCCAGAACTACACGGTCTGGACTCCTCTCGCCTGGACCAATGTGAACTCTCAGGGTCACTTTCCCTGGATTTCCTTTCCGGCCCAGGATAGAACCCAGTTTCATCATCTTTCCTACCAGGGAGTCTGGGGAATTCCCCCTTCCCCTGAATATACAGAGGTTTTTAGAATGCCCTTCCTAGGCTGAGGGTCTGGCTTTTTGTCACGGTTCTCACGAGCCGTGGTCATGTTAATCTTTCACCTTCTTCCCGACGGGTGTGTTCCCCCCATTTCTTCCATTCTATGGCTTCTCCCTTCTACTGGCGTTGGAGGTTGTCATAGAGATGTGCCGTGCCTGCAGGCCAGTCATGCACCTCTGCTGCACTGCTTTCCTCTGCAGCACACAGTGTCTTTCGCCAAAGTCATGTGATCAATCACTCCGCCCCGAAATACGGCTTCCGCCCATTGCCTTCTCATAAAATACTTCAGCTCTCCCAACACAGTGTTTCTGAGTCTAGTACTTGCGCTAAGGTTGTCTGAACTTATCTGTTTTTGACTTTGCTTCTCGTCTCATGGATTACCTTGTCCCTCAATTTTGCTGTTTTGCTGTCCGCACATTAACAAACCACCTGCCTGCCTTACAGACTGCCCCTGTCTCACGATTTTGCTGTATTGCTGTCTGCTCCTTAAGAAACCACCCGCCTGCCTTTACGGACTGCGCCTCTTTCTTGATTCTGCCGCGTTGTTGTCCACACTCTACCAGACCTACCTGCCAACCTCACGGACAGCATCCATATCAAACTTCCCTGCCCCACGGTTCTTCGCTGATTGCAGAAGTTGACTTTGCCTCGGGAGTTCACTAAGAGTCCATTCACTGTTCTATGGACTATCTGGAACTTTCACCTCGAGCACTGCTCCGTTCTTCATTTTTTTGTTGTTTCTCTGGAACCTTCTAACCACCTAGTGCATGGAACATTGGACGCTTTGCTGAAACTACCACGTGCACCATCTCGTTTCTAGTGCGTCCCTTGTGCCACCCGGGTTCTAGTACCTCACTAATCTTGCCCCTTCCTCCTGTTTTTTCCTGCTTTTCTGAACCTTCTCTTTCGTGTTTTCACTGGGTAAGATTCCTTGTTTGACTCCGTCCTTACTCCAATTGATTTATTAGGGGTTGTGTAATACTTCTTTTCTTAGCAGCCAGAACCGTGATTGGAAACTAAGATTGACACAATTCGGGGATACCTAGACCATTGCCTGGATTATGAGGTTAGTTCTCCTACCAGGTGTTAACTATATTTGGATTCTGAGCCTTGTTCTAAATCCTTTTATTTTCTTGCAGCCTGGCACTACTTGCAATGTTTGTGTTTTCTATCCCACTCTCTCAATTAATGTACTCGTCTGTTCCTGTGTATTTCACTGAATAGAGGGGCGTATCATTGGAAAGATCCCCCTCAGTGAGGAGACTTGGGCTAGTACTGGTCCAGGTTACGCTACGCTGCAGTGCTCACTCCATCTCTTCATATCCGTCTCGTGGTGAGTACTGACAGAATCAGAAGCCTAACTTGGACACATCTGATACTCTGGCTACTCTCATGCAATTAGTCACCGACCTCTGTCATGACATGACTTCTGCTCACGAAGCCATGCACCATCGGATTGAGTCCCTACAGGACCTGGTGCAGTCTCAACCGCGGGTTGACGATCAGGCTGGTGCTCCAGTATCTGGTTCAGGATACCCCTTACCCAGACAAGACCTGGTCCAGGTCTTGATGTCTAACCAGTTCCCATTGGCCCTTGAGAGGTTTAATGGTGACCCCAAGACTTATCGCTCTTTCATTAACAAGTGCAAATTGCATTTCTTGTGTCATCCTGCATCTTTTCCTGACTCCACAACCAAGGCCGCCTTTGTTCTTTTGTACCTCGGAAGGTACTGCAGCTGCCTGTGCTAATCCCTTGCTGGAGTCCAACAGTTATGTTCTCTATGAATGTGAAGCTCTGATCACCACATTGAATAGGGTATTCGATACCAGGTATAAGACGCAAGCGACTGATCTAGAGTTTCTGAACCTTCAACAAGGGGGCTCACCTCTACTCTCGTATCTTGCTAAATTTAATCGGGTAGCTGCCGAGACTGTCTGGCCCGAGGATAAGAAGGAAGCAGTGTTCTACAAAGGCCTTTCTGATGACCTAAAGAATGCATTGGCCTCTGTCCCAATAGTTCTAACAGGATTCCCAGAGCTCTTGGATTTGGTGCTTCAGATGGATGCTCGGCGAGCGGAAAGAAGGGCTCAGAAGAAACCAAAGCCCTCAGTTTCTTCACGCCTTCGCACAACCCTGCCCTCTCGTCTAGACTCTGAAACTATGCAGATTGGGGCTGTCCGCCGTGGTCCTTTGACCTCAGCAGAGAGGGATCACCAGCGTAAAAATAACCTTTGTCTGTACTGTGGCTCTTCTGATCTCTTCTTGTCCACTTGTCCAAAGAAACCTGTCCGGAAAGAGGAAACGTCCAAGGTCCAGCAGTAGATGGAGCCCCTCTGCCGAGTCCGCTTCTTCCAGACTCCCACACTACAGCTGTTTTTTCCCCGTTCTCTCTACCCTCTTGTTTTTTGTGTCCTCTGACAATCCGTTACAGGCCCAGGCTATCGTTGATTCAGGTGCCACTGCCAACTATTTGGAGCTCCAGTTTGCATGTGATAACAGCAACCCTATTGTCTCCAAATCCAAACCTGAAGCCGTCAACGCAGTGCATGGCACTTCTATGGTTTCAGCGTTGGCAACTGAGCAAACTATAGAACTCCGGATGAACACCTACGAAAGTAATTCTGAATATCTTTCTTTCAAATTGATTTCAGCACCCCAGCTCAGGGTGCTTCTTGGCTTACAGTGGCTGCGTTTGCATAACCCTTCCATTGATTGGGTGTCACAGGAAGTACAGTTCCATTTGTCTTACTGTAACATCCACTGCTTCTGTTCACAATTAGTCGCACCTAACACCATGTCAAGCTTTCCTTGAGACATCCCCATTGCATGGATCTGTAGCCTCAAGCACTACTACCACTATCCCCACTGAATACAGTGCCTTTTTGGAAGTCTTTGATAAGGGTCGGGTGGAACAGTTACCGCCTCATCGGCCCTATGTCTGTCTCATCAATCTGCTCCCTGGGTCCAAAATTCCTTCAGGCCGGGTTTACTCTCTCACACTCAAAGAAGACTGAGTGCTAAAAAACTATATTGACAAGGCTCTATTATTGGGATTCATTCATCCTTCCAAATCTCCTGCTGCATCTCCTTTATTCTTTGCGCAAAAGAAAGAAGGGGACCTGAGACCCTGCATCGACTATAGGGCCCTCACTGACATTACAGTCAAGAATCGGTACCCCTTGACATTAATTTCTGTTCTCTTGGACCAGTTGGTATCCTCAACCATCTTTAGTAAGCTATGTCTACGTGGGGTTACAGCCAGGTCCGTATCAGAGACATGTATGACTGGAAGATGGCATTTAAAACATGTTATGGACTATAAGGGTACCTTGTGATGCCATATGGTCTCTGCAATGCCCCTGCTACCTTTCAGTATTTTATGAATGATGTCTTCTGTGACATGTTGGACCAGTATGTGATCATCTATCTTGATGATACCCTGATCTATTTTCTCTCTTATGATGTATACATTGTACATGTTTGTTCTGTGCCTCAACGGCTGAGAGAACATCAGCTGTTCATAAAGGCTGAGGAATATGTGTTTAATGCAACTGAGGTCGAGTTCCTGGGATACGATCTGACGGACAAGGGGGTCTGGATGAACCATTGCAAGGTTAAAGCTGTTCTCAACTGGCTGGTACCCTCTTCGACAAAGTCTTTACAGTCCTTCCTCGGCTTTGCCAACTTTTACTGCCGATTCAAACACTCATATTGTTCGGTCACCTCTCCTTCGACAGCCTTGACTAGTTCCAAGACTCCTTTCCACTGGAACGAAGCTGCTCAGGAGACCTTTGACAGTCTTAAATCAGCCTTTACCAGCGCTCTGGTATTGCAACATCCTAACCTTGATCTTCCTTTCCTTGTTGAGGCCAATGCTTCTGGCATAGCGGTTGGGGCCATGCTTTCCCAACCATGTGCTGATACAGGTGAAGTCCACCCCGTCGCCTTCTATTCCCGTAAACTCACACCCTATGAATAAAACTACACTGTTGCTGAGTGCGAACTCCTGGCGGTGAAAGACGCCTTCACTGAGTGGAGGCATCACCTATTGGGTGCCCTATATGCCATCACAGTCTTTTCGGACCATCGCAACTTGTTGGCCTTTAAGAACATGAAATGCATAACAACCAGACAAACGCGTTGGCACGCGTTTGTCTCACAGTTCGATTTCACCATTACCTTTCATCCTGCTCGTCTGCATGCCAAAGCAGATGCTCTCTCCCGCCTGGATGCCATTGCACCCTTGGTACGCTCTACTCCCACTCTTGTTCTCCCAAATCAAGTTGCTTGCGGTTGTACACCACAGCTGACGCTCAGGAAGTTGATCCAGGATTGGGTTTCTCTTAGGCCTTCAGAACTTCAGGAACTGAACATTGATATTGTCAATGATTTACCATATATACAAGGGAGGATCTTCACCCCGCCGGTGAGACACGTTCCCGTGCCCAGCGTTGGTCCCACAACTCCTTATTCGCTGCACATCTTGGTAGAGAGAAGTCTATGGAGTTGTTGCTTAGGTGGTGTTGGTGGCCTTCTATGCTACGTGATGTGGAGGACTACGTCTCCTCCTGTGCAATCTGCGTGCAATTTAAAACCACTCCAGGTAAACCTGTGGGTTTGTTACACCCTCTTCCAGTGCCTCATAAATCATGACACATGATTTCTATGGATCTTATCATGGAACTACCCCCTGTTCAGGGCTTTAATACCATCTGGGTGGTTATCGATTACTTCACCATAATGGTGATTTTCGTCCCATGTACTCGTCTTCCTTCGCCCCCTACATTGGCTGACCTCTTTCTTAGGCATGTCTTCCATTTCTTTGGTCTGCCCTTGGTCATTGTCACTGATAGAGGCTCTCAATTCACTTCCCTTTTTTGGAAGGCTTTGTGTGCCTCCTTTCTTATAGAAGACAGATTTTCCAGCACTTATCAACCGCAGACCGTTGGGCAGACGGAAAGAGTAAATGCCACCTTGGAACAATACTTACGTTGTCTATGTCTACAGCATCAAACTACCTGGTTATCTATTCTGCAATCTGTTGAGTTTGCCTGCAACAATTTTCTTCAATCATCAACCGGAGCCACTCCCTTTTATGCCTTTGAACGGCCAGCACCCCAGGTTATTTCCTTTAGATCCATCCGTTCCTTTGGACTATCCAGCTTGCTCGTTCATGTGTTCGTGATCTGGTGACGGTACACAAGAACATTCAGAGGCATCTCCTGCAGGCACAAGAACATACAAAGCGGATGCTGATGTCCATCGCTCACCTGTTCCGGATTACCAGGTCGGCATGCGTTTCTGGCTGTCTACTAAGAGCCTTAAGATCCCCGGCAAGAAATTGCTTCTTCCTCGCTATGTTGGTCCTTTCACCATCTCCTCTCTCATCAATCCAGTTGTGGTGCGTCTGGGCCTCCCTTCTCGTTGGCGGGTGCACCCTGTTTTCCATGTTTCTCTTCTTAAGCCTTGTTTGTTGAGCACTCGGTTGCCTTCTCTCCCTGCCCTGGTTGTTGTGCAGGGTTCTGAGGGATATGAAGTTGGTGCTATCCTGGACACGCGTGCAAGCGTCCCCTTCTACCTTGTGCATTGGAAAGGGTATGTCCTTGAGGACAGGACATGGGAACCCCTTGAAAATATCCATGCCCATCGGTTTTTGAAACAGTTCCATTTCACCTGGGGTGTGTCGGTGCCTTTGGAGGAGGATACGGTCACCGGTCTCACTAGCTATGGTCATGTTAATCAGTCACCTTCTTCCTGACGGGTTAGTTCCCCCCATTTCTTCCATTCTACAGCTTCTCCCTTATACCGGCATTGGAGGTTGTCATGAAGACATGCCGTGCCTGCAGGCCTCTCACGCCCCTCTGCTGCGCTGCTTTCCTCTGCAGCACGCAGTATCTTTCGCCAAAGTCATGTGATCAGTCGCTCCACCCGCGAAATATGGCTTCCGCCCATCACCTTCTCATAAAATACTTATGCTCTCCCAGCACAGTGCTTCTGATTAAAGTCTAGTACTTGCGCTAAGGTTGTCTGAACTTCTCTGGTTTTGACTTTGCTTCTCGTCTCACGTATTTCCTTGTCCCTCGATTTTGCTGTTTTGCTGTCTGCACGTTAACAAACCACCTGCCTGCCTTACGGATTGCCTCTCTTACTTGATTCTGCAGTGTTGTTGTCTGCACACTACCAAGCCTACCTGCCAACCTCATGGACTGCATCCATATCAAACTTCCCTGTCCCGTGGTTCTTCGCTGATAACGGAAGTTGACTTTGCCTCGGGAGTTCACTAAGAGTCCACTCACTGTTCTACGGACTATCTGGAATTTTGACCTCGAGCACTGCTCCTGTCTTCATTTTGTTGTTGCTTCTCTGGAACCTTCTCACCAAGTGCATTGAACATTGGACACTTTGCCGAAACTACCACGTGCACCATCTTGTTTCAAGTGCATCCCTCATGCCGCCTGGTTATAGTACCTCACTAACCTTCCCCCTTCCTCCCCTTTTTCCTGCTTTTCTCAAGTGAATGGATCTCTACCTCAGAACTTCCTTCTCTTTGGCGTTTTCACTGGGTAAGATTACTTGTTTGACTCTGTCCTTTTTCCAATCGATTTATCAGGGGTTGTGTAATTCTCCTTTTCTCAGCAGCTAGAGTCGTGATTGGAAACTAAGATTGACACTATTTGGGGATACCTAGACCAGTGCCTGGATTATTAGGTTAGTTCTCCTAACCAGTGTTACATATATTTTGGTTCTGAGGCCTTGTTCTAAATCCTTTTCTTTTCTGGCAGCCTGGCACTACTGGCAGTGTTTTTGTTTTCTTTCCCGCTCTTTCAAATGATTTACTCCTCTGTTCCTGTGTATTTCACTGAATAGGGGAGCGTATCATTGCAAAGTTCACCTACACTGCAGTGCTCACTCCATCTCTTCATATCTGTCTTGTGGTGTGTACTGACACATTTCTCCTTCAGCGAAATGGGCAAGGTGGTCTCTTTATAGTCGCATTTTCAGCCAATCTAACTCCATGACTTTCTCCTCATAAGAGTTTCCATGGTCTGAAGTACTTACAGTATTATTCCATCCTTCCCAGGACACACTGGTCTGGCCCCTTTCCCTTCTATGTGGTATAGATGAATATTCATCCTTAACAGACAAGGACTGGCCTTATGGATCAGTTGGGCTAAACCTAGGTAAGTCTAACTACCTCGTGTTCCCCTGTTCTTTGTCGATGGCATACATGAGGTCAGATCCCATTTGTACCTGGGAGGTTGTAAATGACAGGCCTGAAGCCCCGGATGGAATGGGAATCTCACCTTGATCAGTGGGCCTTGTCCCATATCGTGATTGGTCAGGGTGCCTCAGCGCCTGTTTGTAATTCGCAATTAAGTTTGTGAGACTCTCACACCTGCTTCTCTTTGTCCTTATTTCCTGTTGGTATTCAGAGAGCTGGCTTTTTAATTCTGACACAAAGGCCTGATTAATCTCATGCACCCTGCCTGCTCTGAGCTGCCAGACAATCCTTTGTTTTCTGCAACTCATGCTGAAGTGATTCATTCTCCCTCTGTGAGCCTTGTATGCTGCGTGCATATTCAAGGTGCTTTTCCTTCAGGAGACTAATCTCTTTCTCTTGCTTATCCCTACCTCGGGAGGATAGCTCAGCAGCAACGTGCTCGCCTTGGAAGAAAGACGACACAGAGCAACAGAGGTTCGATCCCCGGGTCTGAGCTTAGAAACCTCTGGGTATTAAGCGAGTTATGAATAACCTATCATATCATATCATACCATTCACTGCCTCTGATAGTTCAGGTTCCATTTGTCTCACATGCCTTTTTAGCTCATTCATTTCTTCTCTAATTCTGGTCAGTTCCTGAGAACCTGACTGTTCCTTTTCTACCTCCAATTCCAACTGATTTATCCTCTGTAATAGGATGCTGTTTTCCTGATTCAAGAGGTCTCTTTCCTGAATCAGCTGCGTCGCCTGTTGTTTCAGAGTGCTTATACCTTGGTGAATTTCATCATACTCCTTTTGGGAGTCCATTTCTTTAATGAGAAAGCGACTCTTTTCCCTTTCTGCGGTCTTGATTTTTTGCTTGAGGGCCACAATGTCATCTAACAACCCTCTATTATGACTAGTCTGGTCATAAACTTATGTTGCAGTGTGCTCAGATTTTCCACACACTCTTTATGTGCATTTTGCAGTGCAGAAAACTGTGGTTCACACACTGCACTCCTTTGCTGCTGGGTTTTTAACTCATCTTTGAGTTGTTCAATGAGATCCTGTGAGAGGTATCCAGGCTGATTCATCCTACTAGCCTCACTATTTTGCCAACGCTCTTCCACTAACCGCAAATGAAAATATCAGTGAGCAGTTAGCTGAGCCATCTGTATCTGCTCATCAAGAGCAGTTGTGGTCATATAAAATGCCTCAAACACCTTGTGAAGCATTGCACCTTCAAGCCAAATATCTTTGCTTACTGAGGTAACCTCCCACCCAATTCTGGTTGGCCAGTTTCCTGCATCGTCCTCATCCTATTCTCGTTGAAGAAATAATTTAGCTCCCTAAAAATAAGTTTATGCAGGGGCAAAATCACCCTGTTCCTGCTTGATTGCCTTACGCAAGTCAATTCTTACGCAATCTTAATTTTTCACCTGTTCACCTCCCTGGAACTCAGGGGTCAAGTCCTTGCAGCACTTTAACAAGATAAAGATGACTTTCCCTCCACCTTAATGCAATTGCATCAAAATGACCTGTTTGCCCCAATATACTTTGTCATGAGTCGGAAATAGCTAGCAAGATCCCAGCCACGAGCCCCCAATTTGTAATGATTTTATTGAGAAGTCACCCTCAACACGGGAGTTCCTTGCCTCCCCACTCAGGATGAGACACAACAAACTGTTTAACATATTCTTCTATTCAGCCCTAATTCAAGGCACATATCATGCCCCTTGGATCCCTCCCCTTGAGCTACCAATGAGCTAAGAACCAGGCCGGTGTACAGGAAATATATTTGTATTTATTTAAATGAAAAGTAATAGAAATCACACAAAAATGCCAAACACCACTTTATCCATGGCTCAACACAATAAACTTCTCTCAGCATGAATGACTCCTAAAAGTGAGTTGAAAAGAACACAAATCACAATTCTTCACTTTCTACAAATTTCACTTCAAGAAATAATTAAACTGATCAATAACCAGAACAATTATAAATGTAGTGCTGTGCAATTTTGATTTTCCTGCAAGGTCTGGCAGTATGATTTCAAGATGGGTACAAACACATATGGCAATTATGGTTTCACCCACACTTTTGGTTTAAAATAAACACAGGGTGATTTAGCGGTTTGTTTTTCAGACTACCCCCCCCTACTTTGGTATGGGTTGGGGAAGTCAAAAGAACATTTGAATGATTTGGGGAATTTTGGATTTCAGGCCGCCCTCCCATGAAAGGCCTGTGTTAGGGGAAGGTTGGACAAAAAGATTGGACTGATTTAAGAACAATGACACCCCTCTTCCTTGAAGAAGTCGGGGTCAACAGGACAAAAATGATTACCCAATGGAATTATAGGCTTTTGTTTTTCAGTGCACACTGGGAAGTGAGCTTTGTTCATTTCACCCCGTAGTGTTCCACCAAATGGGGAATTCATTAAATTAATCTTTTTAGTTAAGTAGGCTAAGGATATACACAGTTTTGCCCCCACCCACTATAAAAGGAAAGACAAGCATACTCCCCCACCTTTTGGTTTCACAAGACTCAGTTCTACTTACATAGAAAGCCGCTGTTTAAAGTTCAGTACAGTGTAAGAAACCTGAGGGTATCTCAGGAATCCCTTATTCAGGTGGTGAAGGAAGAACCAGCGATTTCAAAGTCCAAAGATAAGGGTAGACAAACAGAGGAGGATCACCTGGATAAGAGAACCCAGGGTTATGGGCAGGGAAATGACCTAGGTGAGAGCAAGTACTATACTGAGGGAAAAGGAGAGGATGAAATCCCTTTGGCTTTTGTAGGATACAACACATCTACCTTGCCTCCTCCCATTAAGTCTCTCTTACCCAGATCAAATGACGCCTCCGTCCAGAGCCAATCCCCTAAAATCTCGAATCCGCTGGCACCCGAAGATTATCCATCCCAGAATCCCGGTTTCCCTACGTCCTGCCCGAACATTCCCAGACATTCTTTTCCATGTCTTTGTGATAATTCTTACCCGAATACTCCCAGTCATTTTCCTTCCCATCCCTCTGATTATTATTTTCTGTACGTCCAACCTGCTCAGGCAAAACACTACCATTCCCACAATCCTTCTTGTTTATTTCCCAATCCCAGCTATTCCTGTTTGCCCCACAAACCCTACCAATCCCGTTCCTCTGATTATAGTTTTCCAAACTCTCAGTCGAATGTGCCCGACAACTCCAATTCCCACAAACCATCCTACTCATTTCACAAAACCTACGCTTCCGAGATCACCACCAACCCTAATACGAGGGTTATAATTCCAGGTTACACCTTTTTCCCTTCTGATCCTGTAGGATACCTGGAAACTCTACCACCCTCTTCTTCCAACCCAAATACTTCTTTAAGTTATGAGAAACAATGGACAAATGCGAAAACTGTTTACCTGACATGTCCCAACCCAAGGGTCAGCCGAAGTCAGGCAAGTGACCAAAATCACACACACACCTGACAGTTCTTCCTTTTCCCCACAGGGATAAAAGGTGGAGCACGGGAGCACAGCCAGGCAGACCGTACAACGAGACAGCTAATCCAGTCTAGCAGTTTAAGAGAAGGAGAAAGGCTGTGAGAATCGAGAGGGTGCCAAGGAGAGAAATGACCTTGCCCTTTCCAGCCGAGACCCGCCAAAACTTCACGGAAAAAAACATAAGCCTGCGAACAATAGCTATACAGTCTTGCAATAAATGTCAATGGTACACAGGGCATACCTACGCCGATAAGCTGGAGTGAGGGAGACTCCTGCTACTGTGGTACAGGCCTTGACTCCAGATACCAAGCGAAGCCAAGCGGTTCATAACAGCTGGTGAGTCGAAGGGAGAACCGATAAGAACCGGGCTGTGTGGAATGAAGGACGCAACGTGGCATATTGAGAGAAGCTCAACGAAACTGTAAAACTGTTAGAGGAAAACCAGGTACAGAGAGGACCGGCACCACATGGGTGCTGTCTCGAGAAACCCTGGTTTATCCCACATTGATGAAACTACAGATACCAGAAAGCCGTAGGAGAGCCGTCAAGGAAGGTCAAAGTGGTCATACAGGAGGTCTAGAAAAATCCCTTTACAATCGAAAGCCTTTCACGTAAGAACTGTGAATAAAGCAAGGGAAGTGAATCCTGTATCGTAACAAAGTAAATGTGAATGTGAGGTTGGCAAGAGTGAAACCAGCGCAGGGATGCTAATGGAAAGGGACAAATTCTAAAAGTCCCATAGTGAACTGTGTGGTAAAGGTTGGCCAGAGTGAACCCGGCGGAGGGATGCTAACGGAAAGGGACGAAGTCTAAAAGTCCTATAGTGAACTGTGTAGTAAAGGTTGGCCACAGTGAACTCAGCAGATGGAGACTGATGAAGAGGGGGCAATGTCTAAAGCCCCAAGAAACCATGTGTTTATAAAGGTGAACCCAGCAGAGGGATGTCCACTTGAACTGTTTAAAAAGACATTAAGATTAGAGATGGGTCTGCACCCAGAAGAGGGGGACCCAAGGGTGAAAGAGCATCACCCTAAAGAGCCATAGTGAACCCGGTGGAGGAAGGCTGAGAATCAAGAAGGGTCTGTGCCCAGAAGAGGGGGAACCAGGGGTGAAGAACTATCATCCAAATAAAGAGAAGAACCTTTTGATTGAACTTTTGTTCTAATACTTCGGAACCTGACAGGTTCTTGAAAGTAAGAGAACATAGCCATCCAAGGTCCTGATAACAGTAAAGAACGTTCTAGGGATTTGCGGCTAGAAGAGGGGGATCCCGGGGTGAAAATCATCACCGAAAACCCAGTGAAAGGGAACTATTTATTTGATTTATGGAATGAGACTTGTGAACGGTCAGCGCCCGGTAGAGGGGGACATAGGGGTGAATCCATCACCCAAAGAATACGTGAAAAGGAAATTTGTGTTTGTTGTTTTTGCTGACTCTCGAAAGCAAGAGACATTTAAGGAAGGGAGACGGCCATCAAGACTTCGGAGAGGTAGAAGCCGGAACTGTCATCTCGTGCTGTTGAAAGAGGTGTGCTGTGCTCAGAAGTCCTACCTTATCGGGTGCTCAAAATATGGGGAAGGGAGACCCAGGCTACCTCATCCTGACATCTTTCTTTTCTTGAAAACTATCCCACAACCTTTTCGTATTAATTGTAAGGATTGGCAATCAGTTTTTCTTAGTATAGGCCCTTTTATTTGACATGACACCACTAGGACTGCCTTATTTGTCACTTGATGGTTGATGTGTGCTCCCTCTTAGATTTACGTTTAGATTAGGCTTTTTTCCATCCTGCATACAGTTTAATAAACACACTTGAACTGTGATCACTTGTGTCTGTCTTTACTGTTGCCACCATGAGTTCCTTAAAACAGCCAGCTGCATGTCAGGACCCTCCGGAAAGATTACTCTTGATGGTAAATTTCAGCAGCCCACCTGATGGTACATTTCCACAGCTGGATCCTTTTCTCCTAGTACAGTCCCCCTTATATAACAGCAATGGCACTACCAATTTTACAATCTTGGGGGTGTACCCTGCAAGAGGTCACTGAAATAGGATTGGACAGTTACCCTTCTCTCTCCTGCCCAGTCCAGCCCCTCTATACAGATTGGTTTAAGAGCCTGGAGCTGACATTTTTCAGCTTAATTTACAAGCCCCATTTGTTCTCGTGTCATATTTTTGGCAAAAACTAGTTATGTGGCAAAACCTCATAATTTTAATAATAACTGCCATAATATACATATTTTATGATTCAGCTAACCATGGGTAATTAAATAAGACGACAGCCAGGTCCACACCATTTTGCACGGCCATGTGGCACTTTTCTGCCCTTTTCACAAAAAGCATAGCAGTTATGAATATGGAATGTATTACCCATATTCCTAACGCATTTGTCTTGTTACCTTTTGTCCTTTGTGGAATTCCTGATGTGCCTAGTATTTCACAGTAAAGTGTGTCAGGTTGTCATATGTATCTCAAAAAAAGAACACATAGTTTCGGCAGCATGTATATCTGTTAAGCTCACCTGGTCTCTGCGGAGGCGTTGGGGCACGGTTGCAGCCCTCCCGGCGATGAGGTTGCTTGGGGCGAACTACGCCCTCTGCGCTTATGTGGTGACTGGTGGTAATATGTGATGCTGCTCGGAACTGCTCCTGCATGGAGAATAGGAGGCGTGAGTATGCCAGCTTGTGCGCCTGATCCCCTTCCAGACCCCTTCTCCCAAACCGTGATACCTGTGGGATGCGCTGTCCCTGGAAAGCTCACCTGTTGGTTAGTTTTGGCGAGCACTCTGTCCTGCTGCTTCTGGCAGGGGCGCTTGTATGATCTGGACCGAGTTCCTTCACTGTTCTCTTGCATGTGGTAGTCCAGTCCTGCTCCGACTAAGCCACTATACTTCAGGTAAGTGTTCCTGTTTGCCTTTGTCTTGCCTCGTCTGTTTTTGTTTTATTGTAAAGTTTGTTGTCTTGTATTGCTGTCCGTTCCGCTTTTGATGTTTGCTCTTTTGCTTTCTTCCCTTGCAGGTGAGTTTGCCGGCCCGGCAGAAGCTGCAGAGCTTGAGGTGGCAGCCAGAGGGAACGAGGAACGAAGCTGCAGCGGTACAGTAGCTGGTAAGTTGTTAACTAGGGGGCTCACGGAGTTCAAATGCGGCGCGGCCCTAGGACGGATGTTCTAACCTTGTCTTTCTTTTTCTTCACAGCGTCCGAGTTCGTGGATGCGGAGCGCGGTGCCCCAGCGTTGGGATGAAGATCACTGGATGTCAGTAGATGAGTCTACAAATGAAACGATGAAGCACCAGTTTCCCCCGGAGGTGAGTATGCAGGAGAACGCCTGGTTTCAAAGTTAAGTAAACTGGTCCAAGCGGCGGTGAGCGTCACGTTGCACGCGAGTGCACAGTAATGCGAAGCACCAGCCTTAAGGATGGAGCAGCTTATATAGCTGAGCTTCTGAAACCACACCCACCAGGTTCAGCCTGCCTGTCACTCCCTACCACACCGATGAGTCAGCACATGAAGACCAGGCCTAGGGAGCCACACCCGATGAGTCAGAACATGAGGATGCTCTCTGGAATAAAGTCTTTCAACTCCTGGAAAGTTCTTGTAAAATAAAAGCACTCCTGCACTGAAATAAAGTGTTCCTGCTCACATCGCTATATGAGACTGGCGCCTTATGGGTCCCAAAAAGACATAAGTGAGTCAAGTGACCCATTGCCCCCATCACTAGATGGTGTGATTTTTGTGTTCTGGGGCCTGTGGCCATGACAATATCCACAGTAACAAATGTAACCTAATGATATCTGAAACACTCTGTGAACTTTGTATTGAAACTGAACAAATAAACTTTCAAACGTATTTTGAAAACCATTTTGTCACACCACTGGAGTATCACACATCTCCTTCTGTTACTTGAGCTATTAACCCACTAACCTGCATTTTCAACGCAGCAGTCTCCTGCCGGAACTGAATTAACTCTGCCTGAATATCCCGTAGTGCTTTTAGCACCTGTGATAAGGGTGGAGGGAACTCCATCTGGCTTGGGTGGCTTAAGTATCCCAATTTGGGGCTTGGTGATTATATCACACCCCTGTAGTATCACACAACTCCTTCCTAGCCACGGAGGCCAAATGTAGTTGACCCCTCCCACCTTGGTTGGCACAGGCTCCTGGTTTTAGCATATACAGGTAACATGAGGCAGCCAAAGGGGAGGGGGTTAGGGACAGGTTGTGGATAGGTAGGGGGTGTTAGGGTCACTGGAAAGAGGGTTAGGGGAAAGAAACAACCTGTTAATACACAGACTTGCTTGAACCTGTGTAGCACCTCCTATTGAAACCTGACACTAGCTATACCCTTCTTGATTAGGATATCGCTTCACAACTCACGTATTCCTTACTTGACCATTCCCTGTCAGCAACAAACATAAGCACATAATGAGTTATTGATGGCCACAGATAACTGCAACAGCATACAACATTGAACTGGATATTGCGTGGTATTCTGTTTTTGGGAGAACTCAAACCCCTTCTGCTGTGTCATCAGGCGAAGGGTTACTCATTGCCATGTATTGAACATAAGCGACTTGCCAGAAAATGAAAATGGACAAAAGCAAGCTGCCACACACAAACACAAGCGTCTCACGTTCTCAATGTGAGAAAATGCCCCCAGACTTCTAATGTTCAAAGTGCCAGGAGTCTGCTTCCTGTGGTTGCCCAGCATGCGTTTGAGACTCCTTTCTGCAGGGAACCCCATGTGCGATATCTGTACACCTGCTAAAAGTCTCTACAGCATGCAGATATGAAATGCCCAGGCAAGGCACCCTGTGCGTGCTGCTTCATAGCCAAGGCTTAATGTTAACATCAAAATCACTCTCACACTCCCCGGAGCCACTTAACTCAGGTGTGGGGAGGGCTCGCCGGCACCACCCCAGGCAAGGATTCCTCCTGCGTTGGACGGAACACACCGCCGTAATCTGCTTCGTGTTCAAAGGAAGAGTGGAGCCCTTAATAAGCACGCCACCTCACTGCATGGCAGAGCCCTGTCCGCCAACCTCTCAAAATGCCTGCACACCTGCTCTCCTCCGGCCTGTGCCTGCCACGCCAACAATCACCAACAGGCAGAATGGGCCGAGGAGTCACTTAGGTAGCGTAATTGAGCCTGCGCACATGCCGGCCCAACTGACAACAGAAAGGCTCATGGGAAGTGTAGTCTGTTGCCCATCTTCGCACAGGAAAACTGTCCTGCACCACCTTTTAGCACCCTTTTCCTCACACATTTCTCCATGGAAGCTTCTCTGGAGTGCATTCTTGTTCTGCATGCCTCTTGCTGGTATGCTTGAAATAAACTTGGGAAATCAGTGCTGGGATATTTTTTGGGTGGATGAATTTTACACTGGATCAAGTTGTTGTGTAATGCATCACTGTTGCAGAGAACCGTCTGCACCAGTCGATTTATGGTACAACGATATATTTGACAAACAAGCTAGGTCTGTTATTTCAGTGTGTGGGACAGCAACTAAAAATGTACTCATGGCCGAACATAAGAGTGTATGAGTAGGAAAATGTGTAAAGTAGACTAAGCTCTTTGTGTGTATTGTGATATGAAAAACAATATTTTAGTAAGACATAACTGAAATGGCATTAACATGAAAGCTTCGGAAATTCTCATAATATGAACTCTCCTCAGAATGTGGGGGTATTATTTGCCTCATCATTCATCCCAGAACAACGACCCATTAGACATTGAATGTTATACTAAAAGTATAATTAATATAACATTGTTGAAAAATGATGCTAGTAGCGAGAAACTCTTGAGTTCAGCTCTGAAGACAATTGACCATTTGCGTTATTCTTCTGTCCTCTCCTCAAAGAAATGTATGAGGGAGCCACTTTGGATGACAATTTGGACGTATATTGAAAATTACTTGACCACGTATTGATCAAAAGAATTGAGTTAACACAGCTACAAAAGAAACACTCTGATTCACTGGAAAATTGATGCAGGTATAGTTTAGTGATGTTTGTATATATATATATATTTGTATGTTTATATATATATATATATATATATCAGTAAAAAAAACGTTAAAGGGACGTTATGGTTAAGTTGCGCTACTAAAAACCTATCAGATTCAGTAAAAAAACTTTGTTAAAGGGACGTTATGGTTCCAAGTAAAACCGAAAACCCCCTGAAATTTGCCAGTTATGGTAAGCTAAGCAACCATAACTCGCGCCACCACCGTGCACTGCTAATACTAACACCCAGGACATCAAAGATGACATCACAAATGCCATTGATGACATCACTGATGACATCACGTGTCTGGCTCCCCCTTTTTTCCTTTACTGACATATCTAGGCCGCATGGTTTTCTTCAGTAACAGTCAGGAATTAAAAGTGGAAAAGGTAGTATATTTGTAGACTTATCCTTCAAGTATGTTCTTACAATAATTCCCTTAGGGTCCAGTCATATCATATGAAACATATACATAGGGGAAGACACAAGCATGAAAGACAGCAATCCTTTCTGTGCATTAAAATTATCAGTAGAGTTATCAGCACTTTCTTTTTTTTTAATCAAAGATTTTATTGATTTTAAACATAAAACAACATTACACTTATCTCTCTGCAGTACCGGGTAGGGACGTGGGGAAGGAGGGGAAAGTATGGGGCAATAGCGGAAGGGAAAGAAAGGGGTAGACAGGAGGGGAGAGGAACATATGCAAAATCTACATTTCCAGGTCCATGTGATAGGATGTGGAGAGAGAGAGACAATCAATCAAGAAACAAAAAACATTCAAAAACTCATGGTCCGACAGACCGTCAACTTGACAACAGATGACCTTGTGGCATAGGATATTCTCGGCAGAGGCATCTCCCCCACTCTCCTGGGGCAACTCTCAGTCACAGAGGCTGTGGAGCCATTCTTGTCCTTTAGCTAGCCTCTTCCCATCTTCTCCATATTTTGTCCGCTTTCTGTGGGCAACCCCTCGCCGCGTACACTCTATGTTCCATTATAGCGCATATGTCCACATCCGTAACCCACTGTTCAAAGCTTGGTGTACGTTCCGATCCCCACAGTTGCGCAATGTTCCACCTGAGAACTGCTGCCGCAGTCGACCAGAACAACTTCTCATAACAGGAAAGGTCAGTGTCACTGGAGATCCCCAGGAGAAGGAGTTTTGGGCATCTCTTTACCTATAACGCTAGACAGTTCATCACAGCATCTCTGCCAGAGCCGCTGTATCCTACTACATTCCCACAAAATATGGAAAAAGGTACCTTCTTCACTTTTGCTGCGTAGGCATTGTGCGTCCGAGGATTTGCTCCAGCGGAAGAGAGTCACTCTTGGGTAATAGGTGCGGTGCAGGATCTTCAGTTGGACCATTCTAAGCCTAGAGGAAATGGTTGTTTCTCGCGGGTACATCAGGGCCTCCACCCAGTCCTCCGGTTGAAGGGGACCCACATCCCGTTCCCACTTTGCCTTCAAGCTGGTTAGTTCCGGTGTCGCAAAGGATGTTATCACATTGTACATGGTAGAGGTGACTTTCCGGGCCACCCGGTCCAAAACTATGTTTCTCTCTAATGGGGAGCTTTCCGGCATGTCTCGTGTTATGAGTCTGTGGGTCATCCAAGCGTGTTTCAGCTGCATATAGTGGTACCTCTCTGTGTCTGGGAGGGAGAACTTTTCATGCATTGTCTCGAATGGTACCAGGTTGTCCTCGTGAACCACATCTCCTATACTGGCGATTCCTCGCTGGGCCCACTCAGGCCATCTGGGCAGCTTTCTTATTTCGGGAAGGTTGCAGTTGTTCCATAGGGGTTGTGCCAGCGTTAGCTTCCCGCCCCATCCCAGGTACTGATGTGTATCTTTCCATATTCTCACTATATGCGTTGCCATATCCGTGTGTGATGTGCGGTTCAGGCCTCCATTCAGATGCTCTAGAGGCGTGGTCGTGGCATTACTGATAAGACCTTTGATATGTGGGAGGCTTCCGTCTCCGTGGAGCATATCGTTTACTACCGCCATCTGGCTGGCCCAGTAATATGACTGTATCCTGGGCAGTCCAATGCCTCCTTCCCAGATAGACCTTTGGAGCGTGGCGAGAGCAATTCGTGGGTGTCCTCCCCCCCATAGCAGCTTCCGAAGGGTGCACTCTATTTTGTGAAATTCTCGCTGGTGAATGTATAATGGCGCATTAGGAAGGGCAATCATTTTGAACAGGGCCACTCTGCCCATCAGCGTTAATGGCAAGGAGATCCAATGGCGAGTATCTTCTGCAAATCTTGTTATGAGGGGGGAGAGATTCAGGGTTGTGTATTCAGTCAACTGCTTCGTGATACGTATCCCCAGATACTTGAACTGTTCTCTTTCAATCTGGTAAGGGCCAGACGACAAGTTTGCCGACGAGGTGTCCCCTAGCGGGAAGAGGATGGATATGGACCAGTTCACTCGCAATCCGCTGAATGCCTTGTATTGCTCTAACAGGTGCATGACTCTGGGACAGGCATTGCTTGGGTCTTTCAGATATATGAGAAGGTCGTCTGCATAAAGAGATATTCTGTCTTCCCAGGTCTCGGACCAACGGAAGCCTTCCCAGGTTGGCGTGTTTCGCAAGAGGATTGCCAGTGGTTCGATGGCGACAGCAAAAATCATGGCCGACAACGTGCAGCCCTGTCTCGTGCCCCTCCCCAGATTGAAGAGGTGCGAACGCCAGCCATTAACTCTGGTCCTGGCCACCGGGGATTCGTACAACAGGCGCACCCAATTCATAAAGTTCTCACCGAAGCCCATGCGTTGCATTATGGTCCAGATGGCCTCCCATCTCACCGAGTCGAAGGCTTTCTCGAAGTCAATTGCTAGCAGAGCTAGCGGGCCCTGTATGCTGTTGGCCCTTTCCAGGGCCGAATATAGCCTGTGGAGGTTCATACGTGTTGATCTCTGGGGCATGAAGCCGCACTGGTCCGGATGTATTAGGGTAGGAATAACCTGTTGCAGGCGGTCGGCAAGTAATTTCACCAGAATTTTAGTTTCGCTATTGATGAGTGAGATGGGCCTATATGAGCTGCATATTTCCTGGGGCTTGTCCGGCTTGGGTATCACTATTATTGTTGCTTCTCGCAAATCTGGTGGGAGAATGCCCTCTTCTAGCGCATGTTGGTACATTTGGAGTAGTTGGGGGCCACCACATTGGTCCCCACCTTTCGCTATAGCTCAACCAGGAAGCCGTTAGGTCCTGGGGATTTACCGGATCAGAGGCTCGACATGGCACTTAGGATCTCCTCTTCTGTTATCTCCCTCTCCAGCAGTTGCAGTTGCGTTTCAGTTACGGTGGGGATGTTAATTTGTTCCATGATCGTGACATCCATCTGTGTCGTGGGCTTTCTGTACAGCTCAGCATAATAATCCGCGAAGCCTTGACTTATTTCCTGATCGGTCACTCCTGGATTCGATCCTCCTGTCTCGAGCCTTTGGACATGGCTGTGTCCCTGTTCCATCCTTTCCAGCCAAGCCAGCATCTTGCCCGCCTTGTCCCCTGTTTCATGAATTCTCGCCCGCATTGCAGTATGCGCTTGTTTCACGTTGTCCATCGCTATGTTTTGCAGCTTTTTCTGTGCCAGTAGCAACGACCGGTTCGAGGCCAGTGTGTCCTCAATTATGTGCCTCTCCTCTGCTTGCTTGACCTGTTGTTTGGCCTCAAGAGTCTTGCTCCAGTGCTGTCTTTTTTTCGCGGTCGTCCACGATATCAGTTCTCCTCTTAACATCGTCTTGTAGGCCTCCCACAGTGTTCCTGGGTTCATTGCCGCCTGTGAGTTGAGCTCGAAGTATGTACTGGTCGTCTCCTGCAGCTTGTCCACAAGCGTAGGGTCACCCAGGTAATAGCTATTTAGGCGCCAGCTCGGCAGTGGAATCCGCCTGGATGTTATGAGTGTCAGTTCTAATGGGGAGTGGTCAGAGATGCCCCGGGGGAGAATGTCTATTTCTTGCGCCCTATGTAAATCAGTTGCTGGGATGAAGAAATAATCTAGCCTGGAGAGCGAGGCATGTGCCCCTGAGTGGAAAGAGTATGCTCTCGTGTCCAGGTGGAGTTCTCTCCACACGTCACATAGGCCTAGTGCGTTGGCAAACGTGGCAAGTCTGGTGGGAACATTGGGGTTTCTATTCCTCAAGTGTGATCTAGCAAGGGTTACGTTCATGACTTCATTAAAGTCACCTCCCAGGATCATGAGGTTGGATGTGTCGTTTGCGATTAACGGGGCAATGTCAGTAAGCAGTGGCTCAAGCAGGGTAGGGGGTGCGTAGGTAGCTATCAGAGCGATGGAGTGATCCCATAGCTTGCCTGTTGTGTACATATATCTGCCGCCTGTGTCATGGGTCACCGACGTGAGGTGGAAGGGGAGGTTTTTGTGTACCAGGATCATGACCCCTCTTGAGCCTATCGCGAAACCTGAGTGAAGTGCCAGCTTGTAGTTTGTGCGTCTGAATAGGGTACAGTCAGTGCCTGCAAGATGGGTCTCCGATAGGAACACTATGTCAGCCCCCCGCCTGTTGAGGAATTTCCGCACCAGCCGATGCTTGACTGCACTGCCCAGCCCATTAACGTTCCAAGTCATGAGCTCAGTGTTCTGAGAGCGTCGCTACTACCACTATGTGATGCCATGGGTGCTCGTGATGGTCACTTCCTGTGTTGCCGCTGATGGTGTTATACGCCAGCTGCAGATACGCCCGTAGGCGAACTCTGCCTTATCTAGCCTTATCATCCTATGCGTTTGACAGGTCCTGTCTGTAACTAAACCTAACAAATCCCCAACCCCACCTCCCCATACTCCTCCCAACTAGAAGCATCGGTCGCCCGAACAAAAAACCAGTGGTGTCAACTGGACACCTTACATGCGTTTAACTTAACTTCAAGTACAGGTAGCCTCCCCCGGGTTGGATGCAGGGGGAGAGGGCCCTCTCTTGTGGGGGTCGATAGGGGGGAGCCGCCACGAATAATACCTGTGGAGGGGGCTCTCCTTGCGTCGCGGTCTTGGGGCATACCGCAACCGCATCAGATAAGTGTGTGTAGACTGCTGTTGCGAAAGTGCGTGTAGATGGAGTGAAACAGTAGCTCAACCTGGGTGACCCAGCGGGGCAGGGGTCAGCCTCCCCGCTCTTCCGGTGGGTGCTGCGCTGGTGGTTGGCGGACCTCCCGCTGTTGGTCTGGTGGAGGCCTTCGGTTCCTTCCCCTGTTGTCGCGGGGGGTCGACCAGTCTCCGTCTATGTTTTGTTAAGCCCAGCGCCAAGCCTCCTTGGAGTCATTGAAATGGACTGTTGTCCCTTTATGGTAAATCTTGAGTTGCGCAGGGAAGAGCAGGCCATACTTCACCCCCATTGTTTGCAGTTGTTTTTTGAGGTGGTCGAAGGAGTGTCTCGCCTTTTGCACTTCCCTAGTGTAGTCGGGGAAAAAGGCAATTTTGGAACCGTTGAATGTCACGGTGCCTTTTGCGCGCGCATGTTGCAGTAGGGCATTGCGATCCCTGTAATTTAAGAATTTTGCAATTATCGTGCGTGGAGGTGCACCGGGTGGAGGTCTGCCTGTGGGCACTCTGTGTGCCCTCTCAATGGAGAAGAACTTGGAGAAGGCGTCTGGCTCGTACAGATCAGTCAGCCATTGTTCTAGAAAAAGTTCCATGCAGGAGCCTTTGGCCTTCTCAGGTATACCGAGTATACGCACGTTGTTACGCCTTGATCTGCCCTCTCCATCTTCAATTCTGTCCTCCAGTACCTTTAGTTTGGAAGTTACGTTCTGGAGCTGCTGTTCCATATTGTGCATTCTATCCTCTGTGTTGGATATGCGATGTTCCGCTTCCCCGGTCCGTGCTGTCAGCTTTTGAAGATTGTGTCGGAGGAGGGATACATCCATGCTTATCCTGTCCATTTTCTGCTCCATTGATGAGCGGGAATCGGCTATCGCGGCCATAATGTCCTTCAGTGAAATTCCCTGGTCCGTTTCCATCTCGTCCGCGGATTGCAGATGGGGGTCTGCCACCAGGGGCGGTTGGATGGTATACTGATCCATCCTGCTTTGTGTGGGAAGTTTCCTCGCCTTGTCTTTCCCCATGGTACCGATATCACTAGCTGCATATGCCTGTCTTGCACGCCGTTGCCTCCTGGAGCGGAGCTCGGGGGGGGGGACACTCGCCCACGCCGTCCAGCCGCTCCGGTACCTCTTCCCTGTCCGTGGCTCACAGGTCTGCCTCCCATGCTGGGTCGCACGGGAAGGGTGCCCCTCCTTCTCGAGCAGGAGTGCTGCCGGCGGGGGTCGCGGCGTCCCACGCAGGTGGATACGCACACCGTTCTCACTTCTGCACTGGTTCGCTATAGTCCGCCTGTTGGGAGGGACACCGTCCCGCCGGGACCACTCCCTTCCTCCTATGCCGACTGCGGAACAGTAACAGTCTGGATTCCAATGTTGCACGGACTCACTTCAGGGCGATCGTCCGTGCGCGTCGACGGCCATTTTGGAAGCTGGATGTCGATTGCCTTGAAACTTCTCGTGGTCGTATTTCTTGGAATCGGCTGCGGTTTCCTCTGCTCTACGCCTCGTTTGTGCCCAGGGGTATCCGACACCCTACGGGGTTGTTATCAGCTCTTATGTCGTCGAATTTCAGGCTATTTTATCAGGATATTTGCTGCGGGAGCCGAGGAGACCTACGTCCTTCTCATCCCGCGGCTAGCCACGCCCCCGAGTTATCAGCACTTTCTGATAGTTCTGTTGTTTTTTTATTACTGTACTTTCCCTGTAAATGCACCTATTTTTATATCTTGTATTCACACTACTTTCCTTAGGGTCCAGTCACATCATGCGATATATATACATAGGATAAGTAGCAGCTTTGAAACGGAGCTATCATTTCTCTGCATAAAGGTAATCAGTTAGGTTATGAACACTTTTTGCTACTACTGCTGTTTTTTTTCTTACTTCAATTTCCTTGTATATACTCATATTTGTATGTGGTGTTGTCTCTTTGTGTTTTGTCTATAATAATGCAATTATGTAGTAAGTGGGTTTTATTATCTACTTATCACATGTTTCACAGTATGCAAAAGTCTAATAAGAAAACAGTTATCATTTCACTATTCAACATGGCAAGTTTATGAATATTGAACCTCCATCATGTATGCTGCACACAATGCCTATGTTTCTACATGAGCACCTTAGTATACTGGATGGACTAATTAGCCCTTGATATTTATTCCAATGATCCTTGACACTTTTTTTAATTAACATTACAATAAGAAACCCTTGTACAGACTTTTCATGAAAGGTAAATGCACATGTGATGTCATCAGTGATGTCATCAATGACATTTGTGATGTCATCTTTGATGTCCTGGGCGTTAGTCTTAGCAGTGCACGGTGGTGGCGCGAGTTATGGTTGCTTAGCTTACCATAACTGGCGAATTTCAGGGGTTTTTCGGTTTTACTTGGAACCATAACGTCCCTTTAACAACGTTTTTTTACTGAATTTCATAGGTTTTTCGTAGCGCAACTGAACCATAACGTCCCTTTAACAAAGTCTTTTTACTGAATTTCATAGTTTTTTAGTAGCACAACTTAACAATAATAACTTTGACTTTATGTACATGTAATATGGAACATACTGAACCCTTTGTACTGAATTTGACTGTCCGCGGACATGTTCGGACAACAGTACCACCACCTAAAAACTCTGGGGGGGGTATGTGTAATTGTTATATCATAACATAGGAACATTTAACAAATTCACAAAGCAGCACACATACAAAGTATATGTAGTAATACTTAAGAAATGTAACCCATATATGTAACACACTAACCATTCATTTAAATACAATATGTTCTAAAATGGAATATACCAAAAGAAGATAAAGTGGCTTCCAACATAATTACCTCACAGACACTCCACAACTAAGAGCAAGACCAGACGTACAGACTACTCATCACATATCTTACCTGAAATAGTAAGTGCACTTCATTTTACTCTTACATTTATAAACTTTCTGTATTGGATAAAAAAAATATTACTTTTTTGTTTTCTCACAGAAATGTGTAGTACTCTGGAGTGGCTAGAGGAGCATTTCCCACGAGAGGAAATGTCCGAAGATAGTGCACCTAATGGTACACACTTTACTATATAAACCAATGAATGCATATTATTTTGTATACATTTAACATACTTTTTTTTTGTACAGACCATACAAAAATTGAAACTACTACAGAAAAAGAAGCGGTGGATAACACTCTGGAACACATAAACGAAAAAATGGACCAACTTATGGCAAATTTTACCAATTTAAAAAACTTTGTGGAAGATCACTTAAAACTAACAACAAGATACCATTGTCCCACCTGTACTTGTCCCCCTCCCCATATCCCACTCATTTAACCCCAAACCCTCTCCATGGACCAAAACGTTTTGATGACATTTCCATCCCTTCACCTGATCCCAATTATGTCATAAATTGTTAATATATTTGAAATAAAGTTACTTTTTTATATTGTGTTGTAATTAGTTTCAGTTCTCTTTGTTAAAACCAATTTAGGTGTCCACGGACAGCGCGGTTGTTCGTAAATGTTTGCAAATAGACGAAAATGTAAGTGTCCTGAGGACACTATATCTGTCCGTAATGTTCTCATGCAAGTTGAAACTGTTCTAAGAACACTCGTAGTGTCCGGAAATGTTCGTAAATAAACGAAAATGGAGGTGTCCTTAAGAACACTATGCCTGTTCGTAGTGTTCGCTAGCAAGTTGAAACTGTTCTAAGAACACTCGTGGTGTCCTGAATTGTTCGTAAATAAACGAAAATGGAGGTGTGCTGGGGACGCTATGTCTGTCCGTATTGTTCGCAAGTAAGTTAAACTGTGCTAAGAACAAACGGCTGTCCGTAACTGTTCGTTTTACATGTGACACACTTTTAATTAGTTCAGGACCCAAACACTGTCCGTAGAACATCAACGCGCATGCGCAAAAGCAATGTCCGTACATTGGGTGTCCTGCGGACGGCCGCTTCCTTAGCGAACATGCTCACGAAGCAATCATGTGACCGCGCCCACGCTGACCGCGTGTTATGAATGCGGACACAAACAAACAACTGTTTTAATTGTATAGTTTTAGATATACTATTTATACTTCTCCACACCACTGGCTTACTTTTTTTCTGTCATATGAACCCCAGTTTAGTAACACATTAATTCAAGAATACCCCTCCCTAGTAGTTGTACGTCCCAATGCACAATCGCACACCATTACATACATCTTTATCATCTTACTCAAACACTCATGCACACAACACACATGCATTGCAGAACACCCCAACCCATACCTTCTGTATTTTTTTCAACAGACCCTAAAGAATGCCTACCAAAAAGCAACTCCGTAGAAAGGAACGCAGAAGTAGAGCAAATGAAAAGAAAAGTCTCCAACAGAAACATCCATCTATAGCAGAATTTGTAGAAAAAAGTTGACACAACAGCTAATACAGTCATGTAGTGAAACAGAAGACGTTTCTATTACAAAAACTTGGCCTCCTCTATCAAAAAGTAAAACAACCCAAATTTTTTTTTACTGAAAATCATCTATCACTACAAATAAAACTTCTTCTATAAATCTTGATATAGTACAAAGTAAGCATACCAAGAAACGCATTTTAGCCAAAATGTTCCGTCACAAAGTCCTTCAAAATCTTATAAAACAGGAGAGAAACCAGGTTCAACACTTCAAACCTATCGTAGGAAAGTAATCTTACAAACGTTGATAGACAGTGCAATTCTTCTCAAAAGAAAGTTATTTATTTTAGTGTTAAACAGAATGAAACCACTAACAAAACTAATAACTAAATTACAAAAAAGACTTCTCAATAAACGAAATGTCAACAGAAATAACTTCTTAAATATCTGTGGCGGTAAATGGAGTCACACTACAAGCACAGAACCATACTTTAAATAAGAAGCGTACAAACAAAAGCAAACAAATACAATTGCCATACATAGCAGTGGTCGAGGTTATGAAAAGGTTAATAATACCATAATGGAACAAGAAGTACTCCTTACAAAAATATGCCCTGAAAACGTAGATTTACCCCTCCATTGAACTGAATCAGAACATCTAGTGTACAAATGGCCATGCACGTCAATGTGTAACATTCCCAAAAAAATGTTCAAGTCTTTACGCCAATTCCTCAATCAATATGTGAAAAGCAAAGACAAAATCAAAATTAGACTACTGCAAAATATGGATGCTTGTCCAGTACGCAAGTACACAGGACTACAAGGACATTCATTGGTCTGCATTACAGGACCTACTTGCAAAACAACCTTCCATGATATCAAAAGGATATCAACACATCATGCAAGTATAAGAAATCTAGTTTATAAACTGTACTATGCTAAAAGTCCTGCTTTAGCACTAGCCAGTTTAAATAACATTCTTCTACATGGTACAGTAAAAGACCTACTAGAAGAAATCGACTATATCCAGACAAAATATTTTGGAAGTGAAACCCACTTACAAGATGAATTAGCTGTAAACCAACTTCGTAACAATTCTGCACATGGCAACCTTTCACTACACACATACAAAAAAGAAATACTAAAATTTAAAAGTACTTCATCTGAAGTACCAAACCACGTGTGTGTATGTTGCCGCAGAACTTTTTATAAAAGTAACACAAAAACTGTAGACCTATCATACAAAATAGAAGACAATGAAGATTCTAAATGGTTTGAATTAGCTCTTTACCTTATAGCAGAAAACAAATACGAAATAACTGACCCCATAATACTTTGCAGTTACTGCACTACAAAACTTGACAACAACCAAACTCCTTCACGTGCTATCACAAATAACTTGGAATTATATCCACTACCAAAACCCCTTCAACATCTTAATTTATATGAGAGCATCATAATTCAAACAGTGCACCCATTTCAAGCAATAATACGCCTTCAACCAAAAACTGCAAAATTACCTCCCTCTGAATTAGTGAAAGGTATTCGTGGAAAAGTAGTGTATTTACCATTAGATCTAAAAGGAAATGTGCACACTCTAAGAGTGCAACGTCCAATGCAACAATCTTTAATTATCTTGGTAAATTGAATACCTACAAAACACAAAAAAAATGGCAACAACTGGTAGATTTACATAACGTTAGAGAAGCCCTGCAATATCCTAAAGAGAATAATGAATATTACAAAGAAATTAATATTGAAGAAAACTTGAAAGATACAACTGAAATAATTCAAGAGACACAAGAAGCTGGTCAATTTGAGCTCCTAGATCCTGCTACAATATCAAACACTTTAGATCATAACACAATTCATCCATTGCACTCCAATGACACCATAGAAGATGCACTGGAAATGTACCAAATGCGTCAAACAAAAGGATCACCAATCAGCATATGGGAAACAAGTATAGAAGCACGTGCTTTTCCTCTACTCTTTACTACTGGCAAAGGAGGAAGATACGATGATAGACCTATTCAAATATCAGCATCAGAATATCGCTCATTACGAATGTATTCTGAAGATCCCAGATTTCGACAAAATGTTGAATACATATTCCACCTACTCTTTGAAAGTGAACTAGCAACTTTATGTTACGGAGTTGCACACATATTAAAATCAGGATCACACTTTCAAAATATGACAGCTACACAATTATTACAAAAAGTTCAACAAAAAGATGAGGTTTTACAAGCAAATCTTACAAATCTATTAGCAAATATGCGTCGTACTAGAGAATACTGGTTTCAACGTCATGGAGATGTACGTTGAATGATCAGAAACCTTGGCCCACCCACTTGGTTTGTTACATTAAGTTGTGCAGAATATGCATGGGAAGATTTAAATGCAATCCAATGCATATTAAACGAAAACAAAACAAACATAGATATACTAACACCTGGAGAACTTTGTTCTCAGGATCCTGTTAATGTTTCAAGATATTTTCACCATCGCTTCATTGCTATGCTACATTTTATTTGTAATAAAACTGTTCCTCCCCTCGGAGAAGTGCAACACTTCTTTTGGAGAAAAGAATACCAAGCCAGAGGAGCACCACATGTCCACATGCTTTTATGGATTAATGATGCTCATAAATTTGGTCAAGACAGTGATGCCACTGTTTTACAGTTTATTGAAAAATATGTCACTTGTGAAATTCCATTAGAATCCACAAATAGTGATCTTCATGCAAAAATTTTACAATTCCAAAGACACAAATACTACACCAAATGCCGATTTGGTTTCCCTAGACCAGTTACAAATACAGGTCAAGTGAACAACCTTGTGTCTTCAGTTAGACATAGTGTTAAAGTTAAGTCACCTAAAAATACATATTGCATAAAAAGAAAAGAAGAAGAAAAATATATCAATGATTACAATGCAATCATTGCCCACTTATGGAATGCAAACATAGATGTACAGTACATTGCAGACAATTCTACTGCAGTTGCATGATATGTCACAGCATACTTAACCAAATCAGAAAAGACAGAGCTCCAAGACCTCTGGAATGACCTGTCATCAGATAAAACAGTGTCTCAGAAATTATACAGCTTGGGCATAAAAATGCTGTCCCATAGAGAATGTGGATCCTATGAAGCAGCTGATCGATTAACTGGTACTGCATTATATGGTAAATCTGAAAATATAGTATGGCTAAGTCTTGGTCCAGCTAAATCTAGAAAAAGAGTTCTAAAACCATACAAAGATATAGAAACAATAGCCAAACATGATCCCAACAGCCAAGAAATTTTAAAAAACAATTTATTGGACACATACTACCCAAACAGGAGTACCACTTTGGAAACCATGTGTCTATACCACATAGCCCAAAACTACACATACAAAAATAATATAAAACCTGATGAACAAAACCGTAAATACAAAGTGACAAACTGTGAAGGCAGCTTAGTAAAACTCACCAAACCAAATTCAATTAATCATATCAAATTGTCATTAAAGACTCCTCAGCATAAAGAAGTATATTACATGTCCCTGCTACAACTCTTTAAACCATGGAGAAAAGAAGAAGAAATACTAGATAACTATGACTCATATGAAGACGCTTTCAAAGCAAATGAAAGCAGTATAACTGATGTAAACTTTGCACAGTACAAAACAATGTTGCACAATGAACAGCAACACGAAGAAGAACTCCAGGCCCAACTTGATAAGGACACTCCTGACAGTAGTCAACCTTCTGTCACAGGAAGCCAAGAACCACTGGGAGACCCACTAATAACAAATGAGGCAGAATTAACTATGCTAGAAGTAGAAAACACCATGTGTCAGTATGAAGATAAAGAAGACTTAACTATACTACAATCAAAGCTAAACAATGAGCAACGTAGCATTTTTCAAGAAGTAACAAAAGAAATTGCACATGGTGTACAACATGAAAACAAAGAATGCACCTGTCAAAATTACAAACCTATACTATTGTATGTCAGTGGTGAAGCTGGTTCTGGCAAAACTTTCCTAATCAAAATCATCAGTAAGTTCCTTCAACAATTGACAAACAACAAACTGTCAGCTGTTGTCACTGCCCCCACAGGTTTAGCTGCCTACAACATAGGTGGTGTCACTTTACACCGATTACTACTCCTGCCAGTAGAACACCAAAACAAATTAGATTATTACAAACTTTCTGCAGAAGCTGCAATGGAACTACACAGAGTATTGAAACAAATGAAAATGCTACTAATAGATGAAGTGAGCATGGTGTCCAACCTAATGTTGGCTTTGATTCACCTCAGATTACAAGAAGTACTCAAAACAAACTATGAAGAGCTCTTTGCAGGAAAACACATTATTGTTTTCGGAGATCTTCTTCAATTGACACCAGTAAAAGGTGAGCCTATTTTTAAAACATTAGGACACAAACTCTGCCTTAAAACTGTTGGCAGCATTGGAAATGTCAACCTTTGGCAACATTTCCAATACAGAGAATTAACAGAAAACATGTGCCAATCCGCAGATATCACTTATGCCAACATCTTAAAAAGTATCAGAGTTGGTATACTTTCTAAAGAAGCAGAAGCAGTATTGAAAACCCAGCACATTCATGCACTTTATGGTGATAATGCATGTGCTACAGATGTTATGGAACAATTAGCCCACAAAAATGTCAATTGTATGGCCTTAATGCCAACTCTTGCAAGCTGTTTCAAATTCAATGAAATAATGTTAAGGAAAGAAATGCAACCAATAATGGAAATTAGCGCCACAGACAAGCTAGATGTACATGGAATGACACTACCCATGTGTGACCAAGCCACAACAAGACTAAATAGTTTAGAAAAATCAATCTCAAACACAGCAGGCTTGGAAAAGATATTAAAATTATCCTTAAATTGCAGAGTAATGCTGAAATGTAACCTTGACGTGGACCAAGGACTAGTTAATGGAGCACTGGGTACAGTTGTTGGCTTTCAAACATACCCACGTGACAACAAAATTCAGTTTGTCAATATTCTCTTTGACAAACTTTCAGAAGTAAAAAGAGTAGGACGCTCAACAGCTCGATTCCTTTTCTTCAAAGACATGCATGTACGCAGAGAACAATTTTCTCTAACTCTTGCATACGCAGTCACCATTCATAAATCACAAGGTCTTACCCTAGACAAAGCAATGATAGACATTCGTAACACAGTCTTTAATGAAGGCATGAGCTACGTAGCACTATCACGCTTACGTACACTTGACGGTCTATTTCTAATCAACTTTGATACAAGTAAAATAAACGCTGATATTCCTTGCATTTTAGAATACAATAGACTTTGTTCACTATACACTCCCCATCTAAACACATATTCTGTTCCAAAAAGAGTAAAACATTATAAAAGAAAAATAAATCAAACAGAAAAGCAACAGGATGTCACTGCAAATCCTCCAAAGAGAGTAAAAGAAAGTAGTACTTCATCAAGTGCCACAAGCAAAAAAGAATCAATTAGGGAAAGTAAACCAGGTACTTCTTCAAAGAAGGAAGACAAACTCCAAAAAAAGCTGTCAGATACTGAACTACCTGGTCCATTTAAACTCTCAAATATAGTTGGTGTAAGTTGCTACGCAAATGTAGCAATGAATATTCTATTTCAATTACCACCAATGGTTGAGAACATTTACTTACACAGTACAGACCCATTGTGTTTGCAAATGTTAGTACTTCACAGAAATGCAGCAAACAATCCTGACAACATGTATAGTGTTTATGGAATAAGACAATTGGACTACTGTGCTGGAATGGTGAAATTCACTATAAACTCACAGGAAGATCCACAAGAATTTCTAATGTACTTACTATTAGTACTGGAAAACAGAAACATACCTATAAATGAAATCTTCCAGATTTCATACATGTGGAAACATACATGCACTCTCTGCAACAATGTGACACAAGAACAAATCCCCAATGAACGCTTTGTGTATATATCAATACCTAATTGTGAATCCGTTCCATTTCAGCAACTTGTACAAAATGCAAACAATGGTAGATTATGTTCAACCTGCAATTCAGATATCGCTCCACGTTAGTAATACAAACACATAGTAAATACGTAATACTAATGCTTCTACGTTTCAATGCAGATGGTACCAAAAACAACTGCAAGCTGACTGGATTCACACATGGTCAAATATCACTTGGTAGGAAAACCTTCACAACAATAGGTATAATCTACCACGCAGGAGCCCAACCAATTCAGGGCACTACACTGCATATATAAAAAAGAAATGTGGATGGTTTGAATGTAATGATAGTACCATTACTCTAAAGCAGAGATTACCAGCAAATCTTACAAACGCTTATTTAATGTTCTTAAAACCAAAATTTGATAACTAAACTGTACTTAAACCTTAAGTACACTTGTAGTAAAAAAATATAAACTGTCACAATATTCCAAAAGCTATCTAACTGCCCAAAGATGCTACAACAACTAATCAGATAAATTAATACCACTCAAATACAGAAAAAAATAGATAGTTAGAATACACCAATTGGTATCTAACTGTCCCAAAATTTAGAAATATCCAAACAGATAAACCAATACCACGAAATTATATAAAAAAATAAACAGTTAGAATGCGCCTACTGGTATCTAACTGCTCCAAAATTGTACAATATCCAAACAAATACCTAATATCTTACTGCTCCCAAAAACTAGAACAATCCAATGTATAAAGCATTAGCCAGAAACAACAAGTAAACACTGAAAACAAACAAACAAATAAACTGTAGCATAACAGAAAAAGGTTTTTTTTTAATCCACCATGGATTTTTTTTCTCCCACAGACCCAATGATTTTAGCAACAAACACAGAAACTGAGCAAATTGCACAGTACTCTGGTTTGTCATCTACTAAATATGAGGGTAAAAAGAAAATGGAGATTGTACAATGTAATAAGTCTTTATAAAATACTAATACTAACATGCTATTTTCTTTTATCACAGAAATGAACTAGAAAACATGGACTCCCGTTACTAATCCAAATAGTAAGTATAACATGATAAATTCAACCATCGCAGCATATCACACCCATACTGGCTTATAACATTGTTCCTTATAAATTTGTTTTTGACCCAAAGTTATAAGCCACTATGAGTGTGATATGCTGCGGTGGTTGTGGCCAGGGCATAGAGTCTTCGGTGCATGGCCAAATGGCCATGCATCCAACATTCTATACCCTGGCCACAACCACCGCAGCATATCGCACCCATAGATTCAAGCATTGCAACCATTTTAATGTCCGCAGACACAAGGAAGTTCCTAGAACACATTCAACTTGCCAGAGGACGATACGGACAGCGTCCTCAGGACACCCCAATTTTCTTTATGTACGAACATTTCAGGACACCGCAAGTGTTCTTAGAACACTTTCAGCTTGCCAACAAACAATACAGACAACGTCTTCAGGACACCCCCTGCGAACATCCAGGACCCCACGAGTGTTCTTAGAACACTTTCAACTTGACACCGAATCTATTCTGTTTATTTACGAACATTTCAGAACAGCCGTGTTGTCCGCAGACAAATCGAACACAACAAAAGCATCTAGCACATAAAAAAAATACAACATTGCACCTATCTCATACTCCTCCACCCTCCCCAAACACTCTTACACACCAACACGCTCCACTAAATACAATTTTTAAACCAGGTTTCACCTCGCTGTCCGCGGTCATCCGCGAATGCAAGATGTCGGGCGCCACCAAAAATCTGACGCTCCACACCCCACGCCGTCCAATCAGCGAACACGGTGGATGTCCATGGACATCGTGCAAGCCGCTCGGCCAATCGGGGCACTGTCCGCGGAGCGAACCGGGAAGTCTGTTCGCGGAGCGAACGGAGATATCACAATTTTTTTTGCCTTACATTTTGCTCATTTTAAAAAAAACTACTGGACGGATTTACACCAAATTTGCAAAAGCACGCTTTCGGGACCAAGCCCCCGCTCCTGCCGCAAATTTGGTGTAAATCCGTCCAGTGGTTTGGGCTGTAGGCGTGCGCAAAGGTTTTTCCCATTATGTCTATGGGAAAAACAAAAGTTTTGGGACCCCCTCTATAACTTTGCCCCCCCGGACCAAACCTCTCCAAACTTTACATAGATATCATAACCCACATCATATGCACAACATGTACTATAGTGTCATCAAACAAATATGAACAGATAGTAATCAGTTGTGGAAGCCTACAGTGATTGTTCTGATTTTCTCAGAAAGGTACTATCACACAGAGATTAATCGTAAACACCAATAATTAATCCTAAACACTGACGCGTGTTTCAACGCTCAGAGATTCTGCCTATTGTCCTAAACAGACTATGGGCCTCATCACGAGTTTGGCTGTAACCCTTAAATCCGGCGGCAGCGCAGTTACCGCGAGACAGTTACCGCGAGATTTAAGGGTCCGCCAAATCAGGGCTTCGGCGGATTTCTCCCCAGCTCTGAGCTGGGGGGAAATCCGCCGAAAATTCGCGCTCATACTGCCGGCGGGAAATCCGCCGGCGGTATGAGCACGAAATTTCCCCATTGAGCCCAATGGGGAATGGGGCATTCCCGAATGGGCTCAATGGGGAATGGGGAATTCCAAATCCGCCAAACCCGTGATCCAGCGCTAATAGCGCCGGTGGGTTTGGCGGTAGGGCAGATAACGGCACCGCTATTAGCGCCACCGCCCAACTTGTGATGAGGCCCTATGTGCTGTGTATAGGTGTAGCTATCTGCGTCTTCCTCAGGGCAGTGGTCGAAGTTGGCGGGAGCAGTGCTCCTATACTTCTTTTAATTAAGTTTTACCGTTCCTATACTTTTATTTTAAAAAGAAACCATTCTGGAATGGTTTCGTTTTAAAATAAAAGTGTAGGAAGAAGTTGAAACTTGCACTTTCAGTGCACTGCACTGGACGTTCCCTTAAACAGCAGTCGCATGCGTTTTGGGGTTTGTATTGTGTGTGGGGGTGGTGTGGCGATGGGGTTTGTGGGGAGCAGTGCCGGCCAGTAGGGAACATAGTTCCACTACTTCTTTTCATACACTTCGACCACTGCCTCAGGGTGATAGTGTGTATGTACAATGATCTAAGAAAAGAAACCGAAAATAAAGTGCACATCACAAGTGAGGTTTTGTGACCACTCAAAATCATATTAGAACTGTTAGAATCAAACAATATTAGTTCATGTGTGGAGCCATGGCTGCGGGCATAACACAAATTCTATATTTCTCCAGTAGCAAAAATATGGCTATCTTAATGCACTTACACAGTTCAACTTAATTAATGGTGTGATATTCCTAACCCATAATTTAAAAGTTGATGTCTCAACCATCTCAAAATGAGGCTACCTCATACTAATATGTGCAGGTACTCACAGGATACCAATTGGTTCTGGTACAATTGTTCATTTCGTCTCTGCAGTTACTTCCATGTTCTCATATAGGCAAACATACATCACGGTCCATGTGCATGTGTCCTATAATTGCCAAAACATCATTGTAATAGCAAATCTTCAATGGGAATGATAGGTAGTGAACTTGTACACCGGAAAAGATGTGTATATAGTTTCCTGACGCTCACCGAATTGAGATGAGGTCCAGGAACATAGCCTCGCCAGGGAGTGAAAAACACAATGGGCCTCATCACGCGTTGGGCTGTAGCCCTTAAATGCGATGGTAACGGAATTATCGCTGCATTTAAGGGCTGGCCCTATCACGAGTTGGGCGCTAAATCGGCTGTTTTACCTCCAGCTTTTTTCTTGAGGTGAAAATCCCTGTTTTCGGCAGTATTACAGCCGGCTGTATTAGCTCTCAGTATTAGCACCGAAAATTCCCCATTGGATCCAATGGACCCAATCATGAATGGGGATTTACCGTTAAGGCCCGACCCGTGATCCGGTGGTAATACCACCGGACCAGTCGGTGCTAGGGCAATTACAGTCGGCGGTATTACAGCCGGGAATACAGCCCAACTAATGATGAGGCCCAATGGATGTGTCTCCAGTCAACCTGGCGGAGTAAGGCAAGGATAATGGTAGTGAGACTGCTATGGTGTATAAGATTGAACATTTAGAAAATGAGTGTGGTTGGCATAATAACCGCTTACCGCGTCCTCATGTAGCGTGCTTGTGAATGCAGCGGGCTTCAAAGAAGGCACCTGAGCCGCCATATTGGGGCTTTTTTTAGCCAGAACCATGTGTTATAGGTAAAAGAGCACCCACGTTTAAAACCACTGTATAGTCAAGCCGTGTGTCAATGTTGCTGCTGCCTGCTACCTGGTAAGAGCGGCCGTATTAATACATTATGTTAATGTTAATGTTAAAGGTTTCCTGTAACATGCACTATCACCACCAGAGTGATTATCTGAAAAAGGACGGTGTGAAACAGGGAGGCTGTGGGAGTGGTTAGTAGGGTGCAGGGGGAATAGGAAAGTGTGATATTCTTCTTCTTCATGATGTTCTGTTGGCAGCTTCAGTTCGGTTTGCACCGTTCGCTGAGCTTAGGTGCGATTTTCGAGACTGAGCTATTCCCATGTGCTGTTGTGCTTATGTGTTTGTTGTTATGTTGTTGCAGTGTGGTGAAGTATGTGTGGTTTGCTGTGCAGAGATGTGGTCATATGAGTTTCTGTAGGATAAGAGTTTGCGGAAAAATTAGGTTTTAGTATTGGGTTAGCAGGGCGGTGCTTTGATACTGTTTGGCTTCCTAGTCGACATGTACATTGTGGTGTGGTGATTATCTTCTGTAGAAGTGTAGTGGTATGCGGACATGGGTCGTGGACTTGTCTTCCCTCCCACCGTAGGGTTAGAGATGGTTAGGCTAGGAAGGTTATGGGTCTCTCCCTTGACTTCTGGTTGGGGGGGTCCCTGCCTACTGTGGTATTCCTCTGTAAAATTGGTAGTGTGTGTGTATGAGACGTCGAAAAATTTCCTCCCTACGCCCATTAGTTGGGAATGGTTAGGCAATGGATGTCTCTCCCTGGGCTTCCTGTTGTATTATGCATGAAAACATGCAGTGAACGCATACTCTTACACTGCTGTTGCCAGCTGAATCAAGGTTACAACCACGTTAACACTGTTGATGCCTAGTGCATGATTAAAGCAGCCATGTTGAAAAAATTAAATTTTTCATGCATGCGCATCTTTATACGCAATGCTATGGACACGTATATTAGGATTGCTAGCATTGCCCAATGTTATGTTATGTTATATTATGTTACTTTGCATTTATATAGCGCCTTATGTACCATTGGTATGGTCTCAAGGGGCTGGTAGGTTGAACGCCCTTGGTAACCGAAGTTCAAGTCAGTAGAGAGAGAGAGAGAGAGAGAGAGAGAGAGAGAGAGAGAGAGAGTCATAGGGTGCATGTGAGCACTGGATATGTGTGCAGCAGGTGTGGTGTGATAGCTGCTTCTTAGCGGTAGGCTGTGGTGATTAGGAGATCAAGAGTATGTGTTCGTTCTGGCAGGTTGTCATCCAGACCGTTGCTGGCTGCGTTAGGCCTGAGGAGAAAGCCTAGGCTGGAGGGTGTGTAACCAGCAGTGTTTAGTTAGGATGATGGGGAGTATGAGGTAGGTGATGGTATGAGAACAGCTATACCGAATGGTGTCACAGTATCGCTGTGTTCTAGTTGAGTGGTGGTGTAAAGAAGAGAGTAAGCGTGGAGATATGATATGATGCTTGAGATCGGGCACACTCCAATAGTTCTATGCACTCCAAGCGTTCCATGCACTCCAAACCGTTTCATGCGTTCCAAACCATTCCATGCACTGCAAGCTGTTCCATTCACTCCAAACCGTTCCATTCACTCTATAGCATTCCATTCACTCTATAGCATTCCATTCACTCTACAGCGTTCCTATTCACTTTACAGCGTTCCTATTCACTCTACAGCGTTCGATTCACTCTACAGCGTTCCATTCACTCTACAGCGTTCCATCCGTTTTATGCATTCCACCCATTTTATGCACTCCAACCATTTATGCACTCCAACCATTCTATGTACTTCGATCGTTTTATGCACTCCAACCGATTTATGCACTTCAGATCGTTCCATGCACTCTAATCATTTTTGTACACTGTCCATTCCGTGCTCCCTATCTGTTCCGTGCAGTCCAACCATTGCATGTACTCGCTCAGTTCGATGCACACTATCAGGTCGATGAGTTCTATGAATTCCTTCTGATCATTGCACTTCGTCTGATCTATGCATGTTGTCCCTTCATCATCCAGTCTGTCCATTTCATTCGTTCTCCATGTGTCATCCATCCACATGCTTGACCGGTTCCATATACCCTGTTTCACCCGTTCCATCCACATACGTCGTCCGCTCATCCACCTACTTCATCCGTTCCTCCCACTTCCCCCATTTCATCCACTTCACCCATTCCACCCACTTCACCCATTTCACCCACTTCACCGGTTGCACTTCACACGTTTCACTCACTTTGCAGGTTCCCCCCACTTCACTTGTTCCATCCACTTCACCCATTCTATCCACATACTTCTTCCGTTCATCCACCTACTTCGTCCGTTCCACCCACTTCACCCGTTCCTTCCACACACTTCATCCGTTCCATCCACATACTTCACCCGTTCCATCCGCATATTTCGCCAGCTCCATCGAAAACTTCTCTGGTTCCATCCATCCGATTCCCCGTTCCATCCACATATTTCACCCGACTTTCCACATATTTCACCAGTCCTTCCACACACTTCAGCCGTCCTTTCACATACTTCAGCCGTCCTTCCACATACTTCACCCGTTCCATCCGTCCACATCACCCGTTCCATCCATCTATTTCACCCGTTCCAACTACATCCTTGACACGTTCCAACTACATCCTTGACACGTTCCAACTACATACTTGACCCGTTCCATTCACATACTTGACCCGTTCCATTCACATACTTGACCCGTTCCATTCACATACTTCACCCGTTCCATTCACATACTTGGGCCGTTCCATCCTCATACTTGACCCGTTCCATCCTCTTACTTGACCCGTTCCATCCTTATACTTGACCCGTTCCATCCTCATACTTGACCCGTTCCATCGACCAGCATCACCCGTTCAATCCTTTTACTTTCTCCGTTCCATCCACAAATTTCACCCGTTCCTTCCATACTTCATCCGTTACATTCATCCGCATGCTTCACCGGTTCCATCTACATACATCCATTCCACCCAGTTCATCCATTCCACTCACATAGTTCATCCGTTCGAACTCCATACTTTGTGCGTTCCAACCACATACTTCACTTGATTCATCCAGATCACCCGTTCCTTTCAACCACATACTTCACTTGGTTCATCCACTTCACCCGTTCTTTCTACATACCTCATCCGTTCCTTCCACATACTTCACCGGTTCCTTCCACCCCCTTCACCCGTTCCATCCACCCACTTCACCCGTTCCATCCACCTACTTCACCCGTTCCATCCACCCACTTCACCCGTTCCATCCACCCACTTCACCTGTTCATTTCACCCACTTCACCCATTCCGTCCACATACATCACCGGTTCCTTCCACATACATAACATTACTTCCACATACATCACACGCTCATTCCACCCACTTCACCCGTTCTGTCCACATACATCACCCCTTTCGTCTACAAACATTACCCGTTTTGTCCACAAACATCACCCGTTTCGTCTACAAACCTAATTGTGACAATCACATTTATGTCATTATGTCGGCCCTTGCATGTATTGGGGTATCTGAGACAGTTGATGGTAAGTTTATCTCCCATACACCTTACAACCACGTCAATGTTGCCGCTATCCGGTGCATTGTCAAAATATCCTTGTTGACACAGATGCATTTTGCACGCACTCGTGCCTTTATACAGTGTATTATGGACGCATATGTTAGAATTACTATTGCCTAATGCCTGGTTGTAGCAACCACATTGACACATTTGTTTGTGTGTGTGGCCTTATATGAATTGGGGTGTCTCAAACAAATGATGATAGGTGTATCTCCCCTTAAATTGAAGTGTATAAACAGTATGTCTGACGGCACAACCATGTTCTTCATGGTGATCCTCAGGGAATGTATAGGTGACCTAAACAAGGGGTAGCCTGATTGTCTCGCCACACTCTTCCTCTTTGTAGATAGCCTCTCAGCTCTTGTTCTCACTCTTGCCTCTAATCCTCCTCTCTACTCTTGCACTGGGCCTCAAACCTGTTTCATCACTAAGACCTTCCTAACTCTTCTCCTCCCTCCTGAAACTATTCCCTCTGGTGCTCCTGATATCTATAGCCCGTAAGATAGCTCAGCAGGTTGAGCGCTCCCTGCTGCGATCTCCGTTTGATCTGCAGGTTTGAATCCTGGCACGTTCAACTCAGCCTTGCATCCTTCTGAGGTCGATAAATGAGTACCAACTTCGGGTAGGTGATGATTGTATTTAAATATGTTCTATGTATAGGGCTTTGACGAAAGCACTATATATTAATACGTTCATAACCCAGGCATTTCTTTTCCATCAGTGAGTCCCTGTCTGACTGAATTAGTGCGAGAAATCCAGTACGTGTCCCTTTTCTGGAGTTGGGTCACAATTTCACCCCTCGTGCACAATGTCTGAATTCTTTGAACAATGGACCAGCGCACCCGATCCGCTGTGTGCATTTTCTGATTAAAATGTTGTCATTTTACTGGATGCTATGCCAGATCTGATGCGGGAGCGGTGCACAAAGAGTCTAGTTGGTATTTTCCGTGTCGTACACCCTATGTATATTAGCTTGCCTGGGCAGAAGACAGTATAAACCACATTCTTCGTGTTGCAGTTCGAGTGGAATCTAGTTCCCATCTGATTTTGCCATGCAGTCGTGGAGTCACAGACTAAACAATGGCCACACGGCTAGTGCCCCCATATTTGTGGTAGCCCCCAGTGTTCAGTCAGTGTGAGTTCCTGTGGTTTTTAGTAAGTCTTGACCAAACTCTGGCACACACTCTTGGCTTTCTTGAAAGCAGACAGTGGGCTTTTCTTTTTTTTTTCTTTATTGATTTAGCTGAAATTAATCAACTTTTCAAAATGTTTACAAAAACAAAATGAGAAAATGAAAAAAAAATATCAATAACAAAAATGAAAGCATAAAAACACAAACAAGAAAAAATACAAGAATATGAACCCATTTGTTAAAACGAAAAAGTCTACTTCGATAAAAAATATCTAACAATTCAAACAGATCAAATAATGTAGGGAAGCGGAATAAACATGCATAGGTAGGTAAGGCCTGAATTAATACTTGCAAATTCATTTCAAATCAGTGGGCCTTTCTGAATCTGGGAGTTCTACTTAATAATGTGCCAATTCTTCTTGATGACACATCGTACCATGCAACTGTGTGGGCAATATGTCATGAGACATTCGATGTTATTTGTTTTCTTTTGTTCTGCCTCTCTACCTTGAGTAGGGTTCCCGATGGGTATTGTTGGCTCTTTTGCGTTTGTCTCTAATGACTCTTTTAGGATAACCCCTCTCTAGGAGCTTCTGTTGTAATATGTCCGCTTCCAGTACATAATTTGTTTGGGTGGTGCAATTTCGTCTATGTCTTAAAAACTGCCCGTATGGTAATGATTGACGTAACGTCTGGGGGTGGAAGCTATCCCAATGAAGTAGGGTGTTCCTGTCAGTAGATTTGGTGAATGTTTTAGTTTTGACTGGGCCTCATTACGACCCTGGCGGTAATCGCCCGTCATTACCGCCATGGCGTAATGAGCGTTTACGCCGTGGGACGATGGCGTAAAGAGCGCCACATCACGACCCATCGCGCACGAGCATTACGCCATGGCGGTAATGCAATTAACGCCATGGCGGAAAAGGCCCCTACCGGCATCGCTAAGTGAGCAAGGTGCCCTTCCGCCAGCGTAAGTAGCGGCCACCGTAATTTACGGCCACCGTAATTAGCGGCGGCCGTAAAAGGCCAAACAGGAAATAGCGTCATCGCGCCGGAACGGGAAGCAGCCCGTCGGCCATCTTTAAAAACACAATCCATCGCCATCCTACCAAACAACACCAGACCCAACCCTGACACCTGTCCCAACCAAACACCCACCCATCCAAGTTCCCGAAAATGCCAAAATCCGTGAAAAAGGCATGTGACCGCCAGCGCCAGGAGCGATTCAGCCGGGAGGAACTCTGCATGCTAGCGGAGACCCTGCAGGACAACGCAGGTGTTGTTTTCTCCCCTGAAATGACCAGGACAGCAATCGGGAAGAAGAAGGCCATCTGGGCCCTGGTGGCTGAGCGCGTCAGCGCGGTGGGGACCGTACCCCGCACCCCACAGCAGTGCCGGAAGCGCTGGGATGACCTGCGCATACGGGTCAGAGCCGTCATCTCGGCAAACCGCAACCTTGCCCAGGGAACCGGTGGAGGGTCGGAATCCCCCCTGAAACTCCAACCGTGGGAGGAGATCTGTGCTACCACCATCGGCATGGAATCCATCGAAGGCGTTGGAGGGATGGAAAGGGGAGCCCCGGCATCAGGCGATGAAGGTAGGTGCCTCATACAAGACATGCCATAGTCACAGCAGTCCAATCATGTGTAGCACAAGGTTGCCCTAGAGTGTAAATGCAACACAAATCAATACTGCCCATAGCCACATGCCAACACCACCCTGCATACACTGCTGGCACCCGCATACCTGCATCCACATACCACACTAAAAGGAGACAACCTGCATGGCACTGCCTGAAATCTGCCTCATCCACTGGCCAAAATAATGTCAACCATTGTCATTCAAAAGTCCGTAGACCCATCAATAACGCCCTCCCACCTTTGCTCCACCACAGGCACAGAATCACACCCAGAGGACCAGGACACCCCTGCGCCGAAGAGAGCGAAGTCCAACAACAACCTCCCTGCACCCTCAACCTCAGCTGCAGTGAGGCAGACCCCACGACAAGCAGGTCCCACTGCAGGCATACCGGAGGTCCCACCGGCAAGCACCCCTGTTGGCAGCAGGCCAGCAGCAGCTGCTCCACCTCCACCGACATTGCCTGCCACAGAAGGCAGGGGGTCAGCGGCCAGCAGCAACATCGGGGAGACAGCTGCAACAGCTGCATGTTCTGACTCGGACATGGAGCAGGAGGTCAGAAGCCCCACTGACCAACTACATTCCCCCTGTTTCTCAGACGCCAGCCCCCATGAGGGCGACACACAGGGGCACACTGAGGCAGAGGAGTGGCCTTCCACCCCATGCCCTGTCCACACTCCACAGGAGGGGACCAGCCCCTCCATCACTCCACCTGCACTGGCCATGGGCCAGCACGGCCAGCCGTCCCTCGAGGACATCACTCAACGGCAGCATCAACTGTCCGCAATGCTGGATGAGCATGCCGCGGAATGTGTGGGGGCTAGGTTTAGCATTGAACAGGCCACGGAGACACTAAGGGCAGAAGTGGCGCAGAGCACTGCCACCCTGAGGGATGCCATGCAGGCCATGTCCAGGGACATCTGTGCCGAACTTGCGGGCTTGCGTCGTGCGGTCACTGACCTCACCCACACAGTACAGGAGCTGCATGCACAGGGGCAGCCAGGGACATCCTCCACTGCCAGTTCTGCGCAGAGCAGCCCCCTGCGCCGTTCCGGACGCAACCTGCGCTCCACAGCCAGGGGTGCCCCGGGGGCCGGGAGAGGGGGCTTGTGACGGCCTGTGGACACTGTCACAGGCATCTGTTGACAGCTACATGGGGTGTGTTGGGGTGTGCAGGGGGGAGGTGGGAGGTGGGAGGGGGTGTGTTGGGGTGTGCAGGGGGGAGGTGGGAGGTGGGAGGGGGTGTGTTGGGGTGTGCAGGGGGGAGGTGGGAGGTGGGAGGGGGTGTGTTGGGGTGTGCAGGGGGGAGGTGGGAGGGGGTGTGTTTGGGTGTGCAGGGGGGAGGTGGGAGGTGGGAGGGGGTGTGTTGGGGTGTGCAGGGGGGAGGTGGGAGGTGGGAGGGGGTGTGTTGGGGTGTGCAGGGGGGAGGTGGGAGGGGGTGTGACACGACAGTTCATAGTTCCAATACACTTTTTTCTTTCAAAAAAAGAAATGTGTGGACATTTTCATTGCGTATGTGTGCTTTATTGGTGTACAGTCCACAGTGTGCATGTCCCAGAGACACACAGTGCCCCAAGTGCAGTCTACATGCGATAAACACCAGCCGTGTGTGCTAGAAGCAGTGGTCGATGATACTTTGGCGCATGGCACGCCCCTCCTGTGCATCGCCTCCTCCATGTGGTGGCGCCCCATCTGCACCCTCCTCATCCTCATCGTCAGGTGGTTGCAGTTCTGCGTCAGGGGGCAGGGGCACATTCCGTCTGACGCACATATTGTGCAGCATGACACATGCCATGACGATCTTTGCCACCTTCTCATGGCCATACAGGAGTGCCCCACCAGACCTGCTGAGGCTTCGGAACCGTGCCTTCAGGAGGCCGAATGTCTGCTCTATGACCACACGAGTACGTGTATGTGCACGGTTGAAGTCCTCCTCGTGCTGGTTCTGCGGGTTCCGGACTGGCGTGAGGAGCCACCTCTTCAGGGGATAGGCTGCATCACCTGTATGTAGGCGAGAATGTATGTGTCAGTCATGTTGTCTGATCAGGAACATGATGTTCCACCATGGCTGGCATGGAACTGTTACCTTGGCTCACTTCTACATGCACTAATTGATTCACACTATGCAACCAGTATATGCTCATTGCTGCCATGGCCTGTTTTGCATGCCATCACCCTATGTATGCAGAGGGGTTTTGTGCATTGTGAGTGCCCTTCCTCTGTATCCGTTCTCTGTGTTACTCACAGCCAGGTGGAGTATGCATCATCCCCCCCCCCTTTCTGCCAGGTGGAGTATGCATCACCCCCCCCCCCTTTCTGCCAGGTGGAGTATGCATCATCCCCCCCCCCCTTTCTGCCAGGTGGAGTATGCATCATCCCCCCCCCCCTTTCTGCCAGGTGGAGTATGCACTGGTACGTCATTCCCATGCCCACTTCCATGACATTGCACTCACCGAGTAGCCAGGATCTTGGGCCTGCATGTCGCTCCATGTAGCGTGGTATTGTGGAGTTCCTCAGGACCAGTGAATCATGGGTTGATCCGGGGAATCGGGCACAACAATGTGTGATGATCTTGTTGGAGTCACAGACCATTTGCACGTTGATAGAGTGGAACTGTTTCCGGTTGCGGTACGGTACCTCCATGGCACGTGGAACCACAATTCCACATGGGTGCAGTCGATGGCACCAATGCAACCGGGTATGCTGGCTAGTGCATGGAAACCCACTTTGGTGTTTGCAATCTCCTGGGCAGTCCGTGGTAATGAGATGTGGTCGTCTGTGTGCTTGAGGAGGGCATCGAGCACTTGGATGAGTGTTCGTGAGAATAATGGTTGTGAAATGCCATGCAGGTGCCCCACTGTGTGCTGGTAGGTGCCTGTGGCCAGGAAGTGGAGTACAGCCACTACCTTCAGTAGGGGGGGGGTGGCGGTTGGATTGGCTCTGATGCGTGGGATTGGGGGCTGCCTGCGTGGTGGCACTGGCTGTGCTGGTGGGGCTTGCTGGGCCTGCCTTGCCCTCCTTCTCCTCCTGCGTCTCCTCTGTGCTGCCTGTTGTTGTTGTTGTTGCTGTTGTAGTAGCACATGCATTGCTATCAGGTCCTCCAGCCCCAACATTGCTAGTCGTATTGGCATCATTGTGGAGTGTGACTGGGTGTGGGTAGGGGTGGGGTGTGCTCTTTTTGTACTCCCCTGAGTCTGTATTGCCTTCACCTGTGCTGTTTCTGTGCACCTGTGGCAGCTGCATTCACTTGAATTGGCCCTTTACGGTTGGTTCGCGATGGCGTTATTTGCACCATGGCGGTAAGGTACTTAGCGGCCTCGGTGATGGCGTTAGGTGCATGTCCGCTTGGGTCGGCATTTGCGTACCTTTCCGCCATGGCGCTAAGTACGGTGTGGGCGGTCGCGTGCGTGCACCCTTAGCGCAGTTAGCGGCAGCGTTAACTACGATGCCGCTATTGGCATCGTAGTTTACGGTCAGGAGTCATGATCGGACCTGGCGGAAAACGATGGCGGTAACCATTTACCGCCATCGTTTTTCACTTACCGCCAGGGTCGTAATGAGGCCCACTGTGTTGTTGTCCCAAATGATCAAGTACGGAAATGACATTGGGCCTCATTACACGGATGGCGGTAAGGAATTACCGGCACCGGTAAGGGCGCCGGTGCCGTTAATCCCTTACCGCTCTACTACGAGGTCCCTTTGCTGGTCCCTACCTTAACAGCTGGTTTTACCAGCCGTTAAGGACGGGACCCGCATATGGCCTTGGAGGCAATTACGGTACCGCAATTTGCGGTACCGTAATTCCCACCCTCCCCATTCCCATTGAGCCCTATGGGGGCTCAAATGGCAATGGGGAAGGGCCAATGGTGAATGGGGAATTATGGCCCGCCAACCTTGGAATGGGGCGGTAATTCCGCCATTCACCATGGCGGGATCAGTAAATTACCTGCGGCAACCATGGCGCTAATAGCGCCATGGTTACCGCCTTCCGTGTAATGAGGCCTATTGTGTTATTGTCATGTTGTACTGTACAGTATGTCCTCTCCTGGCATCCAGCTATGGGACTTTCAATTGTGTTTGCAGGTTGGTGCTTTCAGAATGTACGCCAGTTCTCTGAGAGCCTTATTTCCAGGATTGCAGGAAGGCTTCCGTCTCTGGCGCTTTTCAACAGCACCCAAGATGCTCATTTGAGGCCGTAGGCGATCAGAGGAATGGTGGCTCTCTGGGTCAATGGATACCTTGCATGGGTTGGGGAATTAAAGGAATGGTGGCTCCTGGGACAGTGTATTAGTTTCAGATGTGAAGGAAAAGCCTGATCGCATGTGAGGCGGCGCTCATCCCATAAGTTGATCTTAGTGCAGCTCCATGTTGCCTCCAGCCAGAGGACTTGATGTGGACCATCTGCCCCCTCCCCCCTTCCCATTCTACAAAGCACATTCATCAGAATCCGCCCTGCTTCTGACTCTCTTGCCCACGTTGGTCACCTGTCACGTCTTTTTTGTTGGTGGTTTTTGTGTTTGTGCGCCCTGATGCATGCAGGCTTTGACGCCCAATAAATAAATAAATAAAAATAAAAAAAATCAAGCAGTATAGGCCCAGCAGTCGCCATCTTAAAGTCAGCATGCATTTGATCACAAGCAACACTGTAAGGATGGTGATGTCTGGGAGAACAGGCCTCCCATTACCCTTCAGATATGTTCCCTGTGTCTTCAAGTGCAAAAGAAAAAGTTGGGGAGGAAAACATGGGCTCGACTGGCGCCTTCTCCCAGAGTTGAACCCTAAGGCTCTAAAAAATATGATAGAAATGTAGATGAAGTGGAATATTCCCCCTTACCACCGTCTCCCATTTTCAGGTGTGTCTGTGCCTGGTAGTGAGTCTGAGGCAGCTGATGAACCTATAGGAGCTGGGGAGCACCAGGTGATTTAGAAATGGATAGAGTTCCACCGAGGAAGCCCGCCAGCACAGAGACTGAAACCTGCGGATACGCAGATAGTAATTCCAGTAAGCAATCGGTCCCACAGGATCGCATTCCGGGCAAGTCCAGATACTAAAGAGTTCAAGGGAGCCCACAAGTTCATCAGGGAACTGAGGAGAGTGGGGAATGCTGATGTGAGTGAGAAGCTGTCGACGGGGACAGAGGGGCGGAGGCCAGATTACGAGTGTCTAGGCAGAGGGTGTCTAGTCATTAAGGTCGTGGGGATCTGAAAACAGCCCAGGGCCAAGCCTGATGAGCTGCCAGAGGGATATGAAAAGGCAAACCGGTAGGCAAAGCAGAGTCGCCAGTGAGAAGGAAGCAACAGTATAAACAGTTTTGGAGCAGCTCTTTCGCAAAAGCATTGAGTGTTAAAGAGAGGAGGTAAGGACATTAAGGCAAGCACATAAGTGATGTGCTGTCACTTGAATCGTGGGGGCATTAGTTCTAGCTACTGCTGGAAAACTGACAGTATCCCAGCAAAAAGTTGCAATGAAATAGGTCCAGGAACAAAGGAACGTGCCCCTGGTTAGCAGGTTTTCCAAGACCTCTTCTAGTCTTTATATCGTTTTCAATTAATCAGATATTGCAACTTGGATCCGGCTCTAGGGGAGTCCAGAATGGTGTTGATTTCATACTCTGTTTGCCCTATTATCATAATTGAAGGAGGCAGAACATCAATCAGTGTTCCCAAACACAAGGTTTCAACAGCGAGGGGGTAAAATAGGAGGTGAAAGTGCCACTTCTGTGGCAGCTTTAATCCATCGTCAATTGGGTTGATCCCCTGCATGATAGGATAAGGTCCAACATAAGGGCCCTCATTACATGTTTGCTGGTATCCCGCCAGTAATTCCGGCGACATGCTGGCAAAATGACCTACCGTTTCCACTGCCTGATATCACAGAATTACTGGGATATTTCAAGTGGTGGAAACTGAAAGGGTGCTAAATCTCCATTCCCTGGAGTCCCAAAGGACTCCATGGAGGGGATTAACATTATTTCCAGCACTGGTTATACCAATGCTAGAAATACCAGCTGATTTTTGCCAGTGGGGTCCTAATTTGTTTGTTTATTTATTTGTTTATTGATTTGTAAAGCGCACCAAACCCGTAGATATCTGGGCGCATTGCAGTACATTGCAAAGAGGGCTCAGTTACACAGCTCTTAGCGGGAGGTAAATCAGGGAAACCCCACCCTCAAACTTGTAATTTGCCAGTCTGGGAAAGTGCTGGTCATGGTATTACCACCACTTTTACCAGCAATTTTTCACAGACCAGCAAACCTGTAATGAGGGCTAATGTTTTTGCTAGCCGTAACCTCATATATGGGGTTGACAACTGTACCATGTCTCCCAGACGTAGGTGGGTCCTGGTGTGCAGTTCTTATCAGCCTGCCCTTTGTAAGCTTCTTGCGTGCTCGATAGCTGCTGATTAGACTGTCTTATATTTTCTTGAATCACCCATGCCATATGATCAGATGCGTAAACAAACCCTGGTTTGGGCAGCTCAACTGGCAACATCCATGGATGCATGCCATAATATCCATAAAATGTTGACACACCAATAGATGAGTGGGGAGTGTTGTTGTATGCAGGCTCTGTGGTAGGCATAACATTAAACCATGAAAGGCGTGCTGTGAGCAGTAGCACCTGACATATTGTTATAGCAACTGATTCGGTCTTTTAGCTTGACCGTCAGTTTGCGAATGGTAACTGGATGGTAAGCTAACATCTACCTGTAGCAGCTTTGTGAAACCTCACCAGAAGAGAGACGTAAATTGTGATCCTCGATCTGAAAAAAGAATGGAAGGCAGGCCAAGAAAGCGAAACTCTCTGGACCAGCAAGTCCGCCAGACATGGTGCCATAGGGATGCCTCGATAAGAGCCAAAGTTGGCTATTTTGGTGAATGAATCGATGATTACCAGTTTCGAATCATAACCATAGTCTGGAGGTAGTTCATCAAAGAAGTCCGGCTGAATGTATGCCATTGTGTGGGCGAAATTGGTGGAGGGCCTACCGGTAGCCCTTCTGCGCACAGAGTTTGTAATGTCATTATACAGCTGAGTTCACCAACACCCTTGTTGTAACTATTGAGTGGTTTTCTTGGACGCAGATGGGCCTGCAGGCTTGGTATTGGGACACCACTATAAGGCCAAACGTTATAAGGCCAGTGGCTCTGGGTCTCTAGGAGCACTGCAAGGATTGAGTCATGTCAAGAGCATGTCACTAACTTCCGGAAGGAGCTTCACCGGTTGCCTGTGTAAAAGATCATCCAATTCAAGATCCTGTCTTTGACTCACAAATGCCTACACGGTAATGCCCCGGACTAGCAGTCACTTGCGCGACATAATCCCAGCAGGACCTTGTGATCCTGATCTACACAACGCCCTACTGTTCCTTAGCGCCTATCGCGCTAGAGGAAAGGGCAGACCTTTCCCCTTTAGAGCGGCCAGTGCATGGAACTCCCATCCAGTGAGCTTGCGCACTGAAGAAAAACTGACTGTCTTTAGGAAAAATCTGAAAACTTTACTGTTTGAATAATTCTCGTTAGGTTCTCCTTCTCTGTTCTGTCTTCCTGCTGAATGTGCATTTGTAAGCGTGTGCCCTGATGCCTACGGGCTATGGCGTGTTAGAAATAAACAGATTAACAAAATATATATTTTGTGGAGTCCAAATAGTGCATCTGCTTTTGTATGCAAAACAGAATGTTACTACAAAATTATAAGCCGAAAAGAAGAAGTACCATTTCATTGGGCTGACATTAGAACATCAAGCACAATTCAAGGAAGAGTAGATTCCAATGGTGGGTGTACACTGTTACTTTGTGTCATGCTCCTTGATGGTGATGCCACGAATCTTCAAAGGTGACCTTAACGGACAGTAACTCTTTGTCAGTTATGGTATAGTTTATATACACCAGGGACAGCTAACATAAGTAATATGCACAGGAATGCAATATTTTGGTCTCATAGCATTTTTGTGATAGCACAGTCCCAATAGCTGTGGCTAGGATTATCATCGTCTACATGTAAGATTTGTAAGATTGGTATGTAACAAAATTTGGGGTTGTCATGAAAGCAGACTTTAATGCCTAGAATGCCTTTCATGCTTCATCAGTCTGAAGAGAGGGTCCCTGGTATGGCCTTTGTCACCCCCATCAACATGACAGCCCGGAGAGTTAAAAACGCACGAAGCAGCTCACTATTCAGACAGCCCCATGAGGGCCAGTGACATCCATATATGCGTATATCCAGATACCCTCTTATACAACCATTCAAACCTTATCCATCGAATGTGTTCGTGGACACAGGTGCCTCAACACTGGTCATGGACCCAAATGCCTTGATGGATGACGTTGACTAATGCCAAAAAACCAATGTGCTGACATCATTAGTGTCACCACGACATAGCCACGTTAGTCACGAAGTACACTCGCAGCCATGCACAAAGTTACACAAAAATACACGTGAACACACAAAGAACATGCTTACACAGTTTTGTAGATAGAGGGCAGATACATATACATACTGTCAAAAGCTATTATTATTTTTCTCATTAGCCAAATGCAGAAACGCTGAATGCAAGGCAAATGAGATGCAGAGCAAGCTTGCAGATGCATATTGCAACTAACCCTATGGAACTACAGGACCCTGTAAGGAGCCTGGAAGGAACAAATACAACTAACCTATGGGAAACCTAGCACGGTATAGCTATGTAGAAATCATAGTATTACTATAATGAGGATTACATGAGGCCACAAGATGAGAGTTGAGGAAAAGCAGAAGTAGGCTGCACAGAACAGCAGGCTAGGGCTCGCAGCCAAGTTCAGAGACAAGTGTTACGCTTACCTGGTATCCGGGACGCCACCCAGCCCTGGTTGGATGATTTGCACTCTCGAACCCTCTCCCGGTCCCTTGGTAAGGCCTCTGGTTAAAGATGGGTCTGCAATATAGGAGAGCTGGATTCAATACCAGATTGTCTTTGTTTTCCCACCTCCCTTGGCCTCAATTCCTTCCTCCCCCTGGGCCCTCTCCTCACCTTAATATTGTAAAAGGTGGATTCTCTGTCCTGTTCCTCGTGGCAGGGGCGCGTAGATGTGGGGGGGCGAGCAGGGACCAAGTTCCTTCACTTGTGCAAGTCCCCCTTTGGGAATCCAGGCCTGCTGCGACTCTGTAGGTTTGCTGCTTTACAGTCTTTATATGCAGTTCTTATGTTCCGCTTAGTTCGAATAATAATGTCTTGCTTCTTTCCTTTTAGGTATGGAAAGGTATTTTGGTGTTGTCATGCAGTTTGAAGATGAGCATAGGCCGGTAGGCATAAGCGCGGTGTGCGCAATGCTGTCAGGTGAGTAATGCGCGATGCGCGGCGCTGTTTCGCCTTTTATATTGCTAACCTGTGTCTTTTCACTCCTTGCAGGTAGTGATTAGTGCCATAATGTTCCAGCAATGATACTGACCAGGAGATGACTAACCAGGTAAGAATTGTGTGGCTTTCTTCATTCGGGAGGAAACGTGAGTAAACGCTTACTAATGCTGTCTTTCTTTCTCCTCTTTCAAGGTTATGGTATTCCAGGATGGATGCGGTGCCGGATGATGGAGTTCGTACCTTCAGGTGAGTGGAAATGAAGTCGGCGATGGATTGAAGACAGGATACTGTTCCAGGTAAGTTTCGTAGTGTTCTTTCTCTCTCTACAGGTCCTTGGTTTCAGGTAAGCTGGCATCAAAGAACTGGACACGGTGAGCATTACGCTGCCCAAAGCACAATAACGCAAAGCATGTTCTGCTGTTTGGGTGCGGTTTAAATAGTCTCAGGTAAAGTAGTCCAGGTAAACTAGTCCCAGGCCTGCCACACCCAAAGTAGTCCATGTAAAGTAGTCCCAGGTCTGCCACACCCAAAAGACTAGACCGCATAGCTCAGTTCCTTGTAACTGAGCTATGTGTATGCCTCCATGTTTGCTGAACCCCCCCCAAGATAAATAACCCCAAGTAAATAGTCCCATTCTAATCTTGGTCTTCATGATGGTTATGAGCCTGGCGCCAAAGGTGCCAGGACTGACTCCAAGAGAGTCTTGGATGAGGTTTTAAGGCCTTTGACCTGGCCCTAACTGGAAGGCTGACTTGCCAGTGAGGGCCAGGGGCAAGGGTCATGACAGCACTCCCCCCCAAGGCCCCTCTCACGGTGACACTTCTGCCTGGTCCTGGTTTGGCTGGGTAATTCGGACGGAACTTTTTAATTAAGCGAGGTGCATGGATGTATTTACTAGGTTCCCATGATCTGTCTTGAGGGCCGTATCCCTTCCAATCAACTAACTAGTATAGTTTGAATCTGGTGTATTTTGATTCTAGGATGTCCTTTAATTCAAACTCTGGTTCTCCGTCAACTAATACTGGTTTTGGTGGTGTTGTAACCCGAGTACCGCGTTGTACCGGTTTCAGGAGTGATACGTGAAACACAGGATGAATCTGCATAGTGGGTGGTAGGGCTAATTTAACTGCCACTGAATTTATTATGAATTCAAAAGAATAGGGTCCCAGATATCGGGGACGAAAGGTCCGAGTCCCTTTTATGGACACATATTTTGATGCTAACCAGACCTTGTCTCCAATTTGATAGTCGGGGGCTTTACTACGATGTTGGTCAGCGAATTTCTTTTGTCTGTTCTTGGCTTGGAGTAAATGTTCTGCTGCTTCTTTGAAGGCCCGGAAAATAGTCAAATGTAGGGTTTTAACCGCTGGCATTTCCAAAGGGGTTGGGAGATCCATTTCTGAAGTACGTGGATGTCTACCATATATAGTGTAGAAAGGGGTTTGTCCAGTGCTGGTGTGTAATGAATTATTATAGGCATATTCAGCTATCCGTAACAAGTCCTTCCAATTTCTTTCCACTTGATGTAACATGCAACGTAAGTATTGCTCAAGGGTTTGGTTTGTTCTTTCTGTTTGGCCATCTGTTTGAGGATGGTGACTTGTGGATATTCGAATGTCAATTTGGGCCATTGAACAGCATTTCCTCAAGAAGTTGGATACGAACTGACTACCTCGATCTGAGATCAAGACAGAGGGAAAGCCATGTAGCCGTACGATTTCTTCCAGGAATACTTTTGCTAAATTGGATGCATTCGGAAGACCCTTAAAAGGAATAAAGTGTGCCATTTTACAGAACAAGTTTACAACTACTAAGATGGTGTTGAATCCTTGACTGGGAGGTAGATCTGTAATGAAATCAAGGGACAGTGTGTGCCATGGTGCGGGAGGAATTTCCAATGGTTGGAGAAGACCAGCTGGTTTCTGCTTTTGGGACTTGTTTTGTGCACACACACCGCAAGATTGGATACATTGTATGATGTCTTTACGCCATGTGGGCCACCAATAGTTTCGTTTTACTTTAGCTAGAGTTTTGGCAATGCCAGGATGACCTTCAATCAGGGAGTCGTGATAACCCGAAATAAACTGCTCTTGTAAATCTTTACATGGCAAGTATAGGCGGTTCCTAAAATATGGTAACTGGTCTTTAATGGTGTAATGTTCTCCTTGAGGACACCGCACTTGTGAGAAAGTGGGAACCTTTAAGAGTTGGATCTTGTTTTGGAGTTCACCCTGTGTCAATGTTGTCGTAGGACCCAGGAGTTTGTCTTCTGGAATGATGTCTACTGGATCTGGAGTTATGTATACCTTTTCATCAACACCCATGCGGCACAAGGCGTCAGCCTTTCTGTTTCGGACTCCTGGCCGGTAGGTGATCACATAGTCATATTCAGCAAAGAAAAGAGCCCACCGCAGTTGACGGGATGATTGAGCCCTTTCTGTTTTTAGGTATTGCAGGTTTGGGTTCGATGATCAGTTATGACCGTGACAGTATGTCTAGCACCAAGGAGATAGTGCTGCCATGCCTTGAACGCTGATTTTATAGCCAAGAGTTCTTTGTCTGTGATGGCATAGTTGAGTTCGGGAGGTGAGCATTTTCGTGACCAGAAAGTCTCAGGGTGTAACTGGCCAGTTCCTGTGTCCCTTTGTGAGAGAACAGCTCCCATAGCCATGCTAGAGGCATCTGTTTCAACTATATAAGGGAGGTCTGGGCGAAGATGCCGCAGAACTGGAGCATAAGTGAATTTTTTCTTAAGTTCTCGAAAGGCCTTCTCTGCTTCTTCGGACCAATGGAACTTTTCATTGTTTTTTCTCAATAGTGATGTAATTGGATGCACTATTTGGGAAAAATCTGGGATGAATCGGCGGTAAAAGTTTGCAAAGCCCAACATACTCTGGATTCCTTTAAATAAAGTTGGTGACGGCCAGTTAAGAATGGCATCTACCTTGTGCCTATCCATTGTGATACCTTTTGGTGTGAGGATAAAACCGAGGAACTCCATTTCGGTGACATGAAAAGAGCATTTTTCAAGTTTTGCATACAATTTATGTTGGCAGAGTTTAGTAAGGACGGAGCGGACATGCCTGACATGGTCTTCTTTTGTAGCAGAATACACTAAGATGTCATCAATGTAAACCAGGGCGCAATCGTCAGTTAACTCCCGCAAAACATCATCCATAAAGTACTGGAATGCAGCAGAACGTTGCAAAGTCCAAAGGACATTACCTGGTATTCATATAAGCCGTATTTGGTACGAAAGGTGGTTTTCCATTCGTTTCCTTCCTTCACTCGATCAAGATGGTGCGCCCCCCCTAAGGTCCAGTTTGGTATAGATTTGGGCGACTTTGACTTGATCCAATAATTCAGGAATAAGGGGCAGTGGATACCGTTTTTTTTACTGTGATCTGGTTTAATGCCTGATAGTCGATGCAAGTCCTCAAATCTCCTTCCTTCTTTGGTACGAAGAATAAGGGACTGGCTGCTGGTGATTTAGATGGGCGGATACATCCATTTGCCAGGTACTGATCAAGATAAGATTTCAAATGGAGGTTTTCTGGTTCAGTAAGTGCACAGATTCGACCACAAGGAATTTGCGCACCAGGTATGAAATCGATCTGACAATTGTAGGGCCTGTGCTGTGGTAGAGTATTGGCTTGTTCTTTCTGGAACACGTCTTGAAAATCTTGGTATTCATTTGGTAGAGTACTAGTCACACCTAGTACAATCGCCGCCATACTGGGAGTAGCAGATGTACATAAGTCTGTTTTCCCCTTTTCTTGGTAATAACAGGTGCGAGCACAGTCATCGGAAAAGGCCAACTTCTTGTCACGCCAATCTATTAGAGGGTTGTGAGCTACCAACCATGACATCCCTAAGATTAGTCGAAACTGAGGAGCTTTGATGAGATCGAATGTAATAGATTCTCGGTGTCCATCCCGGCACAGTAGGGTTAGTGCTGCTGTGCATTGGGTTACTGGTCCGGAAGCTATTTCTGTCCCATCAACAGTAACTTTTTTAGTAGTCGACTTAGAGCATAAGGGAAGCCCCATCTCTGCTGCCAGATCTTGGTCTACATAATTCCCAACTGCTCCGCTGTCTATGTATGCTTCGACAGCATGCATCCGAGACGGTTGTTGGTGATTGATCAAGATTACTGGTAATGCAAAGTGTGAGGTCTGTGGCTCATCCTTCTCGCTCGACAAGCGGACCTCTACGTTTGCCGGGCTTGGTAGTTTTCTGACTCCTTGTTATTATCTTCCTTCTCTGTGGCTCCAACAGTTTTCCTTGGTGGTTTCACTGGACATTCTTTGAGGAAGTGGCCTGATTTTCCACAATATAAGCATAATTGCTGTTGCCTTCTCTTGTCTCTTTCAGTTTTAGTTAAAGGGGGCCGCACACCTCCGATTTGCATGGGTTCTACCATGTTTTCCAATGTACGTGGAACATTATCCTTTGACTGGACATACACAGCTCAAGTGTCTCACCTTATCCGGTCTGCTTTTCGGTCTTGTAATCTGTGATCTAATTGCACCACAAGGTTGATGAATTCTCCACAGTCTATAGGTGGGTTAACCACTTGAGCAAGGACATCCTTTAGTTCCCCTCGTAGATCCCAATGAAATAGTGTGGTCCTTTTTTCCTCAGGCCACGCAGCTTCAACGACTAGTCTGTTAAATGTTGCTATATATGTAAGCAAGTCTTGACTTCCTTGACGGAGTGACAAAAGTTTGTTGTCTAATGCTTGGCCTTGGGTATGACGAGCAAAGAGTTTTTCCATTTCCACCTGGAAACCCCCAAAGTCATGTACCAACGGGTTATCCTGACTTACCAATGGGACCTACCAATCCGCAGCACTGCCACTCAGATATGACAAGACAAAAGCAACTCGCGCTTGGTCGTTAGGAAAAGCCCCAGGTCTGCAAAGGAAATGAAGACGACACTGGTTCATGAACGTTGCATACTTCTTGGGGTCCCCTGTAAATCGTTCAGGTGGAGCTAAAGGAACTGCCCCAGGAAGGGTTATTTGTACTGCATTGGTGGAAGAAGTTGGTACTGGTGCTGGCGGAATGTTACCAGGCAATGGGGTCTGTCCTGCCTGTGATTGGAGCAATTGTCTACGTATTTCGTCAGTACGATCCTTAGTAACAATCAAATCCCTCCTAAGAGCGTTGGTTTCTTGCCTGGCTGAATGTACTTCAGCGCGTAATTGTCCCAACAACTGAACTAACTGGTCAGTCTCTGAAGTCTCCATGACGCCCAAGTGGATAATATTATTGAGGCTTTGCGTTCTGTTACGCTCACCTGGTACCACGGGGACGCCACCCAGCCCTGGTTGGATGATTTGCACTCTCGAACCCTCTCCCGGTCCCTGGTAAGGCCTCTGGTTAAAGATGGGTCTGCAATATAAGAGATCGGGATTCAATACCAGATTGTCTTTGTTTTCCCACCTCCCTTGGCCTCAACTCCTTCCTCCCCCTTGGGCCCTCTCCTCACCTTAATATTGTAAAAGATGGATTCTCCGTCCTGCTCCTCGTGGCAGGGGCGCGTAGATGTTGGGGGCGAGCAACAACCAAGTTCCTTCACTGGTGCAAGCCCCCCTGTGGCAATCCAGGCCTGCCGTGACTCCGTAGGTTTGCTGCTTTACAGTCTTTATATGCAGTTCTTATGTTCCTCTTAGTTCGAATAATAATGTCTTGCTTCTTTCCTTTTAGGTATGGAAAGTTATTTTGGTGTTGTCATGCAGCTTGAAGATGAGCATAGGCCGGTAGGCGAAAGCACAGTGTGCGTGATGCTGTCCGGTGAGTAATGCGCGATGCGCGGTGCTGTTTCGCCTTTTATATTGCTAACCTGTGTCTTTTCTCTCCTTGCAGGTTGCGATGTTCCTCGCCGACTGCCGTAATGTTCCAGCAATGATACTGACAGGGGATGACTAACCAGGTAAGAATTGTCTGGCTTTCTTCATTCGGGAGGAAACGTGAGTAAATGCTTAGTAATGCTGTCTTTCTTTCTCCTCTTTCCAGGTTATGGTATTCCAGGATGCATGCGGTGCCGGATGATTGAGTTCGTACCTTCGGGTGAGTGGAACTGAAGTCGGCGATGGAAGTTTCGGAGTGTTCTTTCTCTCTCTGCAGGTCATTGGTTTCAGGAAAGCTGGCATCAAGGAACTGGACACGGTGAGCGTTACGCTGCCCACAGCAGAATAACGCAAAGCATGTTCTGCTGTTTGGGTGCGGTTTAAATAGTCTCAGGTAAAGTAGTCCAGGTAAAATAGTCCCAGGCCTGCCACACCCAAAGTAGTCCAGGTAAAGTAGTCCCAGGCTTACCACACCCAAAAGACTAGACCGCATAACTCAGTTCTTTGTAACTGATCTATGTGTGTGTCTCCATGTTGGCTGAACCCCCCCCCATCCCAAGTTAAATAATCACAAGTAAATAGTCCCATTCTATGTTGGTCTTCATGATGGTTATGAGCCTGGCGCCAAAGGCGCCAGGACTGACTCCAAGAGAGTCTTGGGTGAGGTTTTAAGGCCTTTGACCTGGCCCTAACTGGAAGGCTGACTTGCCAGTGAGGGCCAGGGGCAAGGGTCATGACACAAGCAATAGATTCCAAACCTAAAACGACAAAGGGCCATCTGCAGAAAAAACAAATAAATCCTCATAAATTACAGACCAGAAGAGCTTGATTTCGTGGTCCTCAACCACGTGATGCAGCCGAACTAGACAAAAGTAATTCACCAGCAGTGAGAAGACAAACAGTTCTCAGCAACACAGACATGAAGTGAACCATGGAATCGTTACCAATGTTGCAACGCTGAGGGCAAATGTGGTACTGCTAACAGTTACATTGGGAATACATAGTCATTCTCATGACCTTGAGAAGGTGCACAGAGCGCTGAGTACAGAGTTGGGTCCCAGGCCTGCGGAGATCAGCTCCAGCCAATCAGGGAACAGAGCTCCAGGGGTGGATGGCAGAGGGCAAGTGCCAATGGTAATCCTGCAACCCTGCAACAATGTAATAGATAGTGGGCCTCAATACAAGTATGCCGGTCCGGGAACTACGGTACCGGTAAGCTTGCTGATACCGTAGTTCCTGGACCAGCAAACAAAGGGTTGTGCTCGCGGATGCCTTTCTGCCCCCAAGTCTGACCTGGCGGGCAGAGCGGCACCCGCGAGCACAGCATGTTGGATGCACCGGCACCATTCACCTGTGGGACTCAAATGGGAATGGGGAGCATTCCGTTCTGGTGCCCGCGAATGGGCAATTACCAGGTCCGGCAGGGCTGTAATGACCCGGTAATTGCCCATTCGCGGGCCCCAGAAATTTTTGGAAGTTTGCTGGCAGCCTGCTGGTTTTACTGGCAAGGCTACCGCCAAACTTCTAATGATGCCCAGTGTCTTGGGGAAGGGGCAGGCCAGCCACTTGACATGTGAGGGCAATCATCCAAGATCTGTAGGTGCTATCCATAAGGGATACCACTCCAATCACCCAAACAGAAGGACCCATAGGTTTTTTTCGGGGAAGGGCCCATGTTGTGACGCAGGGGAGCAACAAAATGGCCCAACCCTGCTTGGGAGCAGTGATTCTGGGAATGTTCGAATGTCCTCTATGATCCCTATCAGTTTGTGTAATAAACAACAGTTCTAACTTGCCCTTGGATGAGTCCTCCATTTGTTTTCTGGGGGATGGTTGTTGGGCCCAGGGAGCTGAATGGCTACGCTCGTAGTAACCACCAGACCTCTGGCATACCTAAGCCAACAAGTCCACAGTTAAGAAACCAACGGGTTTTGTGAGGGAGATCAATGGTTTCACTATGGCAAAAAACTGCACTTAAAATGGCAATAGAAATTGGAGAATCCTAAAAAACCCTTACTGGTATGGGCCATTCCAACACCGCCTTAGCCTTGGTGGTGTGTATGGGAACACTTTCAGGGCTTAACATTAATCCAAGGAACTCTGCTATGTTTACATGCAATATACACTTCTCCAATTTATCATACAACCGGTGCTTGCAGAGAATGCTCAGGACTCAGCGTACATGTCCTATGTATGAGCTCAGAACATCATAATACACCTGAATATCATCATTGTATACTAGTACGTACCTGTCAATAATTTCCTTAAATACATTGTTGACAAAGTGCTGGAAATTGTGCTAAAGATTGCAAAGCCCAAATGACATCACATGGTATTTGAAAGCTCCATACTCAAGTCTTCCATTCATTCCCCACCCACATTAGAACAAGGCTATGTGCATCATGCAGGTCTAGCTTTGTGTTTATCCTTGTGGGATGGACCTGATCCAATAAGGTGGATATTGGTGGCAGTGAGTACTGATTATTGATGATGATGTCACTGATGGTATGGCAGTCTGCACATGGTCCTAGATTTCCCCTCCTCCCCTTTTGGTATGAAACACAAGGGGTAAACGCCTGCAGACTTTCAGTTTCTGGAAGGGTGTAAATTCATCCACACTGGATTTTAGCCTCTTTCTTGAAGTCGACTGGACAATCATACTGCCTATGAAGGCAAGGCCTATGCTTTCTTTTTGCTGAAGACATCAGTAAACTTACGCTACTCAGTATCTGTAAGTGGCGCTGTGTCACCAGAATGACGAGGGCAGTAATTCCAGCTTCCTGCTGGATAACTGCCACTGATACACAGTGCGGTGGGGACCTTTGGAGAAATGTTGGCAGCTAGTTGATGTAAGACGCTGCCACCTGACAAAGACCAATTCAAACTAAATCTCAGGCTTTAGCAGATAGCCTACTTGCATTGAACAAGCATATATGTATGGCAGTCAGATTATCTTGTCCCTGTGCAGTACTTCCACTAAAGACCAAGACAGACAGTAGCCATCTTTCTTTCTCCATGGTCTTCAAGAGTTCAGGTCGAACAACTGAACGTCACGATAGTCAAATGATGTCACATCTGAATTATATCATTTACAGATTGTTTACATTCCCAATTTGGTAAATGTTTACTGTGCAGCAAGCAAGTTGGAACCTGGATTCAGTGAACTAAATCTCCCCTTGAATGTGAGACTCACATTTAATATTTATGACTATAGCACTCTAGTGGTTTAAGCCAACAACACGTCATGTTCATATTCACAACTGCAATAGGTCAATAACTCATTCAACAGGATTCTTCCATGGCGATCACTTCAGCAGCTCAGCCCCGTAACAAGAGGGAGTAATATAATTTAATGACATAGCACCACCAGTACGTTCCTGGAGACGATCATGGTCAATGCAATCCACAACATTAATGCATTTGAAGAATGTACAGTACACCCACAAATACGGTTCTGGATCTTTCTGGGGCCTGGGGCCTCAATTCCGTCAACTCTCTCTTCCTAAATATCTTTCTTCTCAGCTCTTCGCTCATCCGCCTCCAACTCCCTCAGGTTCAGTCGCTTCTTCAAGCAATGAGTTTGTGGTAGATCTCTTTCTTTGGCTGGGGCCTCCCTCTGGAACAGCCTCCCTGCCTCTCTGAAAATTGACGAGAACCATCTCTGTTTCCGGAAGCACCTCAAGACCTTCCTCTTTGTTTCTGCTTTTTCTCCAGCATGGGGTCTGGCATGGATTCACATGCTCATGAATATTCCCCGTCGTCAGACCGGGAATACTCGGTAAAGAAAAAATCAGTATCAGTTTCGTTTCTGATCTGTCTTTATTAGTAGTAACCAATCACTGATCTCTGGGTCATACTGCCCCCAGCCAATGACTGCCCTCTACCTAAGCCCCTACCCTGGCAGCCATCCTCAGATTTTGACCGCACGTTCAAGTGTTGGGAGTCCTCGTGTGTTAGCTCTCGAGCTTTTACTGCGTTTTCGTGCTTTTTTCAGGAGATTCTTCTCATTTTTTCGGTTAATCGAGCCTCAAGCTCCACCGTTTCTACTTCCGATAACGGGGATCCGTTTTGGAATTCTTCTATGCCCCTCAAGGGTGAAGTTTTCGTCGAGTTGCGCTTCTTGGAGGATTCCAGAAGATCTGTGGCCTACCTCAACGGACATGGCCCAGGACAAGGGAAGCTCGACGCCCGGATCCAAGCTGTTGAGGAGCTGCCCAGCATGCGGATTGCAAAATGTTTTCAAGGAAGATGAGCACTCGAGATGTCTCTACTGCCTTCATGAGGACAAGACGCACATGCGTTCTGCAAGAACCTGTCAGAACGGACCAAGCAAGATCGTCGTTCCCGCCTCGCCGCCTGGCTGGAGAAGGGCACAGCAGGTGAGAAGGCGAAGAAAAAGTCTGAGCGGTCTTCTAAGTCCTGTGAGGGTGCCCCGGCGACGGGGCCCAACAGAAGGCCAAGCACCGTGAGTCCGCGGGCACCGGGAGCACCGAAAGGTGGGGCTCCTTGGCTGCCAGGCAGGGCGCGACTTCCCCGGCATGACCAACCACGAGCCAGCGCTCTGGTTCGGGGAAGAGGAAGTCCGAGAACCCGGGTAAACTTCTGGAGAGGCCCTGGTCGATCTCGAAGGGAGCCGAGGGGGAGCGAGGCGATGACCCTCCCCCCAAAGCGAAGGCCCAGGACGCACCTAAGGTGGTGAGGGCCTTGTTCCACCCGGCAAAGGCCTCTATCGAGGTTGTCGCAGTGGCCCTGGTGAAGCCGGCAGAGGCTACGCCAGTGGAGGCGGCTTTGGGGCCCAGAGTTTCCCTGCCTCCGCAGAGTGAATCCTCTTTCCAGACCATCGTTAAGACCCTGGCGGAAAAAGAGGGGGGGGCTGTGGCCATTACGGACTCGGATTCAGCCTCCGAGGAGGATCCGGTGGAAGCCGTAATAGGCCTCAACGAGAGGTTCGAGAAGGTTCGATCCCAGGGGATGGTTCCCGCTGATGTGATCGAAGATAGCGACGACGAGGGCCCAGTGGAGCAGCCATCCCATCCGTCGCAGCCATTACCCGAGCCCCAGGATAGCTCAGCGGCCATTTTGTTGGCGATCCAATCCTTCTGTACTGAGATAAGGATGAGGTTACCACAGACCCCGACGAAGGATCCAGAACCAGGCCCGTCGGAAAGCCCTCCGAACAAGCAGAGGAGAGTCCACCCCGCTCCGCCCTTCGTGCCCGTGAGGCCTGTGGACCCCTCATCCCCCTTGCCTGACCCTCGGGAGGATACGGCGACGGATACGGCGACGGGGATGGACGACGACGGCGGCGATGACACAACGGACATCCCATCATCACCCCCCCCCTCGGGCCTCTCCACCCGATGAAATTGGCTCTTTTCACGCCATGATAGCCAGGGCATCCGAGCTCTTCCAGCTCTGCCCAGAGGAACAGAAAAAGGAAGGTTTTCTTTACCATCGTCGAGAGGCCAAGAGAAAGACGGTCCTTGCGGTGCCGTTGCTCGGCGACATCTGGGACGAGGGGCTGCCTATCCTCAAGAACCCTTCCACGACACCTGCCAAGAGGGACAGGTACGAGAAGAAGTACCGGGTCCCCGATGCCGCCCCCTTGTGCCCACACCGGACTCTGTCGTCTCAGCAGCGGCCAAGAAGAAAGCAGCGGGTGCGGCGGCTTCAACTTCCACTTCCCCGCCGGACAGCGAGGGCAAGAAGTTGGACTCCATGGGACGACGAGTCATCTCGTCGCCATTGCCTTAGCGATTGTGGCGCGTTACGACAGGGAGCTTTGGTTCAAGATAGCTCCTCTGCTAGAGGGCGGAGGCCCTACAGATTCTGCAGGAAGGAGAGGTGGCGTCGGAACACCATAACGGTGGCAACGGACATTGCCGATACCGGATTTCGCCAACTGGGCAACGGGGTTTGCCTCCAACGACGAGGATGGCTCAAGGCGACAGACTTTCGCCAGGACGTCCAGACCAGGGTGTTGGACATGCCGTTTGACGGCAACAACCTGTTTGGAAAGACGGTGGATTAGTCCCTCCAGGCCATCAAGACAGACACGGAAACAGCCCGTGCCCTAGGAGTCCTTCAGCAACGGCGGCCCTTTCGAAACTCTGGAGGCAGACTGGGAGCCTCCAAGGGATCCAGCGACAGCTCTTCTACTTACCGCCAGGCGGCCCGCTCCTCGTCCCAGGAGGCCTACAGAAGCCGCGGCAAGCAAGGAGGGTCTCGCCGCCGTCGGCAAGGAGGTCAAGGCGGCAAGGCCTCTTCCAAGCAGGACTGAACCGGCCGTAGCGTCGGGCCCCCACCGAAGCACCCCGGTGGGAGGCCAGCTGACGAAGTTCGGCAGCATGTGGGAGTCCATCTCCACCAACCGTTGGGTGCTGGACACCCTGGCCCGCGGACACTCGCTGGAATTTCAGGAAGGAGAATCACGTCCCTCAACTGCTGTTGGAGGTAAGGGCGATGCTCAAGAAGGGTACCATCGAGCTCGTCCCCAAGAGGCTCCGGGGCTCCGGAGTATATTCCAGATACTTCCTTGTCAGAAAGAAGACAGGCGGTTGGCGCCCCATCCTGGACCTGCTTCAGTTGAACAGGTACATCAAGGCACAGAAATTCAGGATGGTCACTCTCCAGCACGTGCTGGGACAGCTGGAGGAGGGCGACTTCCTATCGTCACTGGACCTGGAGGATGCTTACTTCCACATCTCCATTCTAAAAGGACACACAAAGTTCCTCAGATTCGTTGTCCAGGCGCGTCACTACCAATTCAGAGCCCTGCCGTTCGGATTAAAGTCGGCACCCAGGGTGTTCACCAAGTGCCTCGCACCTGTGGCGGCGCGGCTGCGCCTGCAAGGGATCCACGTCTACCCCTACCTGGACGACTGGCTAATCCGTGCAAGGTCAAGAGAACTCGCCGTCGAACACACATCGAGGACCGTCCGCCTGCTCACGGAGCTGGGATTCGCCATCAACTACCCCAAATCCCATCTGGTCCCGTCGCAGGTGGCACTGTTTCTGGGAGCGAAGCTCGATACAGTGAAGTGGCTGGCATCCCCGTCGGAAGAAAGGACGAAGCCCATTTTGGGCAAGGTGCAGCGCCTGTTAGCCACGGATGTGGCCAGAGTGAGGTCCATCAAGTCCCTCCTCGGGATGATGTCCTCATGCACCTACCTTGTGCCCGTTTGCAGACTTCGGATGCGTCTGCTACAAGAGTTCCTCGACGGCCGCTGGATTCAAGCTGCGGGCAGCTTCGAAGACAGGATCCCGCTCGACGAGGAGTTCCGTCGGGTGATTCTATGGTGGGGTGCACCTTGCAGCAGGCATGGACTTTCAAGCCCTGGCGTATCAGGAGACGGTAATGACGGACGCCTCCCTGGAGGGATGGGGGGCCCACACCGGAGATCTCCACGCAAGAGGCCTCTGGCTCCTGGAGGAGAGGTCTCTTCACATCAAGATCCTGGAGCTACGAGCCGTGTTCTGGGCGCTCAAATCGTTCCTTCCGTCCCTCAAGGATAAAGTGGTGAGGATCTTCACCGACAACACCACCACGATGTTCTACATCCGGAAGCAGGGAGGCACCAGATCCCCAGCCCTATCCAAGGAGGCCCAGGATCTGTGGCACTGGGCCGTCGCCCAGGGGATGTTTCTGGTTCCCTTCCACCTGGCAGGAATAAAAAACACCATCGCCGACTCACTCAGCAGGGAGCTGCGCTCGTGCCACAAGTGGGAACAACGCCAGGACCAGGTGGATCAGCTCTTTCAATGGTGGGGTAAACCCCAGATCGACCTGTTCGCGACGGCGATGAACTCCAAGTGCCAGAGGTTCGCACAACCCAGGAGCATGGGCGATGCTTTCTCGTTCCCTTGGGACGGCCTGTTCCTGTACGCGTTCCCTCTGTTGCCGTTGCTGCTCCGTCTCATCAACCAGCTCAAGAGGTCCAGGTGCAGGATGATCCTCGTCGCACCGGCGTGGCCGAGACAGATCTGGTTCCCGGACCTTCTGGACTTGTCAGCGTCCCCACCTATCAAGCTGACGACGGACGCGGATCTTCTCTGCAGAGAAAGAGGCCCCATTCTCCATCACGACCCAGAGTCGCTGAACTTGCAGGCTTGGCTCCTGAAGCACTAGAGTTTGGAGGATACGATATCCTGGCTGACTGCAGAGAGGTTCTTGCAAAAGCCAGGGCGTCCTCAACTCTCAAATGCTATGGACATAAGTGGAAGAGGTTCTCAGTCTGGTGCCGTGCACAGACGATTAACCCTTTACGGATTACGGCCCCTCAAGTATTGCTGTACCTACTGTCACTGGCCAAAGCTGGACTGGCTCACGCCTCCATCAAGATACATCTGGCTGCCATTTCCCGATACACCAGAACTACAGGACGGGCGTCCTTGTGGTCTCATCGCCTGGTGAAGGAATTTATGAAGGGGCTATTCCGATCGTTCCCGCCGGTGAAGGCCCCTGCCCTAGCGTGGGAGCTCAACGTGGTGCTGACCAGGCTCATGGGGGCCCCATTCGAGCCTATGCATTTGGCGCCGTTGAAGTTCCTGTCGTGGAAGACAGCATTCCTTGTGGCCATCACCTCCGCACGACGGGTGGGATAGATCCAGGCCCTATCTTGCAAGCCTCCATACTTGACTTTTCATGACACAAGGGTGGTGCTGAGGACGCACCCCTCCTTTATGCCCAAGGTGCCGTCGGACTTCCAACCAACGAGCCCTTGGTGTTACCAGTTTTCTTCCCATCGCTTTCGTCTGCGGCCGAGAGGACTTTGCACTCGCTGGATGTGGCTAGAGCGCCGAAGTTCTACGTGGACCGCATGAAGAGTTTGCGGAAGACATCACAGCTGTTTGTGAACTTTGGACCTGTGAATCAGGGGAGGGCTCTCTCGAAGGCTTCCATTTCCAGATGGCTCTCCGGCTGCATCATGCACTGTCACCGGTTGGCAAACCGACCGCTGCCCGGCTGTCCGCGAGCCCATTCGACCAGAGCGATCGCTGCTACCACGGCATTCCTGTCTGGTGTGCCCCTGCTGGACATCTGCAGGGCTGCTACATGGAGGTCGACGCACACCTTCACAAGATTCTACTGCGTCGATCGGGACTCCAGGGAGGAGTCCAGGGTCGGCCAAGCAGTGCTGCGCAACCTGTTCGCTTAAGGTGAGCCTGGTGAGGAGGTAAGAGATGCTTAATGTTGAGTTGTTGTATTGCTTAATGTTGAGCCTGTTGCCACCTCCCGTGGTTGTGCATGTGTATACTGCTATGTGTTCTTATATTCATGAGCATGTGAATCCATGCCAGACCCCATGCTGGAGAAGGAACAAGTTACTTACCTGTAACTGTTGTTCTCCAGCATGGGTCTGGCATGGATTCACATGCGAACCCTCCCTCCTTCCCCTCTGCGGCTCTTCACTTGGTCATACTGCCACTTTACGTGCTACCAAATCTGAGGATGGCTGCCAGGGGAGGGGTTTAGGTAGAGGGCAGTCATTGGCTGGTGGCAGTATGACCCAGAGATCAGTGATTGGTTACTACTAAGAAAGACAGATCAGAAACGAAACTGATACTGATTTTTTCTTTACCGAGGATTCCCGGCCTGACGACGGGGAATATTCATGAGCATATGAATCCATGCCAGTCCCATGCTGGAGAACAACAGTTACAGGTAAGTAACTTGTTCCTTCTCCTCTTCTCCACTGCTGAATTCCTGGCTGAATCTGAACCTGCACTGGTCACCTGGCTACCCTCTGTTCTCGGGCCCAGGTCACCTCCTCGCCAGTTGCACACCTGCACTGCCCCCGTGGCAATCCTTGCACTCTAGGGCTGTTTCTGTATCCCTACAGCCCCCTACCAGCACTTGACACCTGATGTCTGCACGTACCTTGCACCTGCCACAAGCTGGCCGCACTTCTTATTTATTGTTCTTACTTATTGTTTTTATGTATTTACTGTTTATCCTATGTACTGCACTTCCCCTTGCCCCCCTCCCCTGCCCTTGGTTGATCTCAATGTCACCTGGCCTAGTAAGATTATTTCTGTCTTCCCTCTGTTCCACTCCCTTGCCTCTTCGCGCCTTGAAACACTTGTGTATAGGCATGTTATAAATGCCATATCATATCATCCCAGGAAAGTTTAGGATACATTTTCTGTTGCCTACTTACGAAAGAAGTGGATGTATCAAGTAGTGCAATGCTAATTCACATGTCTGTTAGGTAAATGGCATATCCCACTCAGAGGGTTACCCACCTATTGATTTCTGTCGGTCCACATTCTCAACAGATCTCTGAAACACATATCAAATGTTGTAGCAAAACAACTATGAGCATCACCATTTTAGTTACCTACTGTACTTCCTTCCTTGATGTCTGAATGTGCCTTGCACACTGTTCATAATAATAAAAACTATCTTCGCTGTTAATTTGTACCTTTGGATTGCTGTGCCCTTAAATAAACATGCACAGTGCATTTTCGGCTTCATGTGAAACATGGGCTTTCAGTCAGCTGGTTGAGGATCCAACGCATAGACATGGGCATTTTTTTGATTGTCCTCACAGACAGTGTACCTATCAATAATGTGTCTGTTGCAAAACAATTCCGGCAGAAGGACTCCTTCATCATGGGCCCCTGGAATTACCTATATTCTGCTAACTGAATTGCAACTCTCCATCCCAAGGACCACCCGTCAAACTCAGAACTATCAATAAAATCACATGAGTGTTTCACTGATGACTTTGGGTGGCATGTTGGCCAACTGGCTGTCCTGGCAAATCCATAGTCATTTCTGTGTAGCTTCCATTACGAGTTATGATGGACTCTGGACTCTTCCCCCATGGTCGAATACAATACATAAAAACTTTCCAAGAACTGTGAGGAAGAAGATCCCCAATGACTCACAACAAAGTTAAAAGATCAGTAATGTGATGAGGGAGAAGAAGGGAGGAATGATGATTGATTGTAAGAACAACACACAGAAGCCTAGTCTTTCCCAAAATCATATTGGCCAGACACGGTATAAAAGCAAGGAAAGACTCAGGAAGTATGAGAGAGGCCCTCCCTGGAGGACTTGGTTGCAGGATTCGTTTGTTTCAGAAGAAGGGGCAGTTATGAGTCTGGTACCCGTACCCAAGAGGGGCAAATCCCAAGAGAGGTTAAGGGGAGAGAAGGAGAGCCCTTCACATCGTGAACTTTTGATAAACCACAAGTCTGCAAGTGTATGTAAAGTTTACCACGCTGAAAGCCCTAGCAGGAGAGTATAGCAGGCAAGCACAAATCTGCAAGTGTATGTAAAGTGCACCACGTTGAAAGCCCTGGCTTGAGAGTATACCAGGCAAACCCAAGTCTGCAAGTGATTGTAAAGTGAAGCATGTTAAAAGCTGTGGCAGGAGAGTATACCAGGCCAAAGTTAAAGTTTGCAATTGTAGAAAACAGACCACCGAAAAATGTACTGGCACAGGAAAACACCAGGTAAACCTAAAACAGTGAATTAACTGAGATTAAAGTGTTAAAGAAACTGGCAGGGGAGCACACCAGGTATAGTTGGAAGTTATATCTAAAACTGTTTTGGAATACAAAGTGTTTTGATATTAATCAAGAAACATCCAAGGAAGTTGTGTGCCTTTTCGAGCCGTGGGAAATGTTGAACAGCAACCTGGGGAAGGGTGCCATCCCATGGACTTGGAACCTTATACATTGGGAACTTTTGTGTTGGAGTAAATTTATATTTCCTTTGAACTTGAACATTTGTGAACCTTCCAAGACTACAGACATTACCCTTTTTACACATTAGAATTACTTTAGAATGTGGGGGCCAGAGTAGGATTACGGACACAGGGCAAATTTTGTTGGACATCTTGACACAGGGCAGACCCATTCGTTTTTGGTTAAGGTAGGGAAAGCCCTCCTAGAATAGGGATAGTGAGGCATTTTCAAACACCTTTTTGTGTCAATAAAAGTGTATGGCCAAAACCATGAGTCGTCTGTGTCCATGGGCCTCATTACGATTTGGCGGTAGCCATGCCTCTATTGGCTGCCACCAAAATCCGGTCTGGGTCCGGGTTCCCAGAATGTGGAATTACCGGGGCATTCCGAGTTAGGAGGGCCTGGTAATTCCTCCCTCCAGGAACCCGGGCCCGGACCTTCCCCATTCCCATTTCAGCCCCCATAGGGCTGAATGGGAATGGGAGAGGGAGCAAACAACGGCCGATTACGAGCGGCCTGTTTGCTCCCTCTTCCCCTCGCGGGACCCGGTAAGCACGCCTGGTTTGACCAGGCGTTACTTACCGGGTCCCACGAGGGGAGCTTGTAATGAAGCAGAACGGGTTTAACGGGTCCGCCTCCTTTAGCGGGTCCCGTTAAACCGTTCCGTCTCACTTGTAATGAGGCCCCATGTCTCATTGCTGACTCCTCTCAGCACCAACTGCAACGCCACTTTGCAGTGCTCTCTGAAACGAAGTGGAAGGAAAAAAGGACATGTGATTAGTCACAACTAAAGGGTGATTCAGATAAGGCAAGTGCAACTAAAACAGGAACAGGAAGTGCACCTAAAGCAAAGAAACAGCACAGGGAAGTACCATAAAGCAGGTAACAGTTGAGGTAAAAGAAAAGTTTAAGCAGAATATTACAAAGGAAATGCAGCACGAGTTAGCAATTACAAACCAGACAAACGTAGAATTTAGCACACAGAAAGTTATAGAGCACAGGGACAAGTGTGCATGTCTGGTGGCATTGCATTTATACCCGCCAAAACAATAGGTGTCAGTGAGTGGACCCGTTTGCCTAAATGATCAACTTCTTTTCTTTGCCACTGAAAAAATGTTCTGTTGCTCCCTTTCATTCTGACCCTTTTCTTCTCCCCAAGCAATTCCTTGTGAAATCTTGATGACAATACCCGTAATATTTGTTTTCCAAGTCCTTAGAGTGGCAGATCTCCTCCACTACTAGCGCTCGGACCATAAACCCAAAATGATTTTTTGCCCCCACTGATTTAGCAGCTGCCAAATCTCTCACCAAGGTTAACGATAGACTCAGAGGTGCCAGCTATTCCCTTCAAGTCAGATATTAATATGCAGTAGCTACAACAACTCTTCAATTTATAAGCATCAGAGCAGACATACAAAGATAACTATTTTTTCCACTCGAGTTGATCTTATTAGTACTAGGCAAAAGGAGCGTTCTGATATTTTTAAGGAGCTTTCATCATCTACCTCTAGTATCCTCTAGCCTTGCACCGCAGGAATGGTGTGAACAATTCTCAGAATGTTCTTTAAACAAGGTTCATATTATGAGAGCTGGACTCCGTGTGGGTGCCCTGAACACTGCCTCTTTGCAGACCACTGATCTATCTGTCCCTATCTTTATGATGGAATTCTTTTGGATCGGTTGAGGAATGTAATAGCTTGCACTAGATGAACTTTCCCCTTTGCATGCCTGTCTTGTCTGCAAGAAGGACCCTGAAGCATCATGCCCCTTCTTTTTGCTTTTCCCAACAATTCCTAGAATTTAGGGACAATATTTACTTTCTTTAAAACAACTGTGGTCTCAACTCGTAAAAAGTCTTCTCTTGCTCTCACCCTCCCCCTAATGCCAACCTCCACACCATCTTCCCCTGTTCTGATGTGTTGCTAAAAGCCGAGGTTACTTTACAATTACAATTTTTGCTTTAGCCTCTTTCAACCGTGACATCCTTCTTATCCCCATCACTTATTTTTTTTTTTTGCATCTGCAACACAGCTGTGGCCCGATTCTCATATTTTGTGACAGGCTATTTCTATCAGTCCCTGAGATTGGTGACCAGGGCCCTTATGTGGCCACCTGGGTCCTGGCCTCCCGCCCCCAATCACCTTCTACTTGCAACCACTCCCAGCCCTTGCCTTAGGCACCCGCTGGCCTGTGCTGTCACAGGCCTGCACTTATTTATTGGCAGCTGACCACTCCCACAAAGTGATCTCTGTCAGTCACTTAACAGTTTTCTACTTACTCCATAGCACTTCCCTACTTGTTACTCCCAGCACTTTCTCCTTTCCCTCCTCCCTCTCCCTCTCTGCACTTGCATGCTCTGAATGCTCACAAGGCCTAGTAGGACCGCTCCTCTATCTTTCATTGTTATATTTGCCTTTCATTCCCATGTTCCCTCCTTGTTGCCCTGTGGGCACTTTGAAACACAATTTACTTGATGTATAAGCTCCTTAAAAATGCACAATAAAATAAATAAAATATAAAAATAATATATATATATTCCTCTTCTAATCTCCACCCTATTATGTGCGGGATTCATCAGGCTCGTCCCCTCTCACCTCTCCTTTTCAGTCTTTGTCGTCATGCAAGCCAAGAGGGGGGCCAAAGAGGGTGTTGGTGACACCCTGTGACTGTCCCCTGCCCTATTGCAGGGGACTTCAGGACCTAGCCAAAGGAGCACATGCTCATTGTAGACGAGTTGATCATTGGGAATCCAGATTTCTGCATACCTCTGACGAAAACCAGTAAGGGGCCTGGTAGGCTAATTTGGCATTTTTGTGCTACAGAAGAACACATTTAAATGTACGGGGACAGAATATGTTTTAGTGTTCGTATTTCAGAGGTGTATGGAGTTGTGTGCAAAGGTTACAGGCCGCAGACCAGAATGCTATATTTGGCCAAAAACCTATCAATGTCTCTGTCTTTAGTCATACATACCCATAGAAGTGTTCATAGTCCTTTCTTTTGTACATTGCCAAGGGCAATGATCCAGATGCACGTGCAAGAGAGTTAAACACTTTATGACAGAGCTATTAAAGTGTAGAAAGTTTAATGAATAAGGGAAAAGACATTCTCAGTGTGCGATATATAAAAACTATTTGAAAAATGGCATTAGAACAGATTCTCTTTGTAGAAAACGACATAGAAGTGTCTTGGCCTTACTGGTCAAGAGATATAAATAAATTAAAAACCACCGAATTATCCTGTTGAAAGCAACATTCTGTGAACACAAGTACAAACTGTGGAAGTTCATATTCCATGGAGAAATTGTTAGTGTTAAAATAAATCCTTTCTGGTAATCACAGATGGGAGCACTTCTATCGGTTTGTCTAACTGCTTATTTTTTTTTTTTAAGTGCTGGGGTTCAAATATTTTTTAACACGCTGTGCCATGTCAGAACAGACAGCCCCTTGCCCATTTTTGCTATCACCTACTGCTACTAGCTACAGTGTCAACATACAATATTTGTGGTGGGAACTGCAACTCCCACTTACTGATAGCGGTTGACAAATGCACAGCCTATGTCAGATGGGTGGTTTATACATACCTGTTGCCTGTTGCCTGGTTTGGACTCTGTGGTGGTGCTGGTTGGTGATTGTCCTGTCTGTGTTGACTGCCCCACTGCCCCAATATCGACACTGGCAACTGTGCACCGCTAATCACAGTCAAATGCTAATGTGTGTTTAAGACTTAGTGAGTTGGCGGCCTGGCATGTACCAGTATTGTTGGCTGCCCTCAATGCTGGAGTAAGGAGCAGTGCCAAGCTTAGCAAAGCTTTTTATTTGGCTGCTGAGTGCCCCTACTTGCGGAAGCACAGCAGAGCTAAAAGCGCCTGCTCCAGCCAATCAACGGACAAGGACACATTTGCATACTCATGTCCACCTGCCCACCAAACTGGTTAATTGCTACTGCTGCCTGCAACACATGCTCGAGCCACAGACTGTGCTGCGTCAGTGCAGCTGATTATTAAAGTAGTGCTGAGGCACCAATGTCATGCAGGCTGATTGGAGCAGTGTGCGGGCACGACCAGAACGAGTGCCCAGGATTGCCACCTTCCAACTCATTGTAATTTATGAAAATGGATAACAAGCACAGCCATGCCAGCATTGGTCATCAGCTTTATGAACATCAAGGAGCCAACCCAGCATGCAAGAACACCAGGCTCATGCACACTGTTGCTTGTTTTGTGGTACGACTGACAGTTAAAATAATAAAGTTGCCAAGAAAACACATCATAATCAAACTGACTGTGAGACAATAAGTGATTGTGCTCAGAAATAAGTGTCAGTGCTGAGCTCTGGCAAACACCTATAGGGTAACTGCACAACAACCAGTCATAGAAGAATAACCTGCTACGGAAAAAGGCTTGGTGCACCCTTTTTTGAGAGGAAAAAGAGCTTTATTTTGTATACGAAAAGGCAAATGGTGATAGGTCCACTGCCACAGAGCTCTCTGGCTTCATCAAAGCAAACATCACATTATAAGCACAGAAATCATCATTCATGACGCATTCAATATACAGTATTCATTCCCCACCTTCATTGGCTAGCGCCTATTTAAATGCTAATATTCTCATATAGACCCCTCTCCAATTGACAGTATCATCTTCTCCATCTTCTTCACACATGTGTAACAGCCTATTCACCTTTAGGTACTGTTAAGTGATTGTTTAGACTTAAACACAAACCACCCTGTCTTTACTTCTAATCATGTGATGTGCACCTGGTCATCAACATGAACTCGGCAGATAACTTAGAGGTCAGCTTGGTCCTTGTAAACAAAGCAACTCTTTTCTCATCCCAGACACGCAGGCGTCCCAATCATGCCTCCCTGCTGCAATCTTATAAGCATTGACATCACCCTTTGCTCTCCCTGGTACAAATCATGGAACTTGTTGTTCTCTGCTCCCCCCTGTATCAGCTACTCCTCCCAAGAGGTAGGCCTGGTGTTCCACTTAACCATCCAATTCCTAAAGGATTTAAGTGTCATTTTCCTGGGCATCTGGTTGTTCAAATGGAATGACCATTATTCTGGGGGGTGCTGGTGTCCTAAAACTCAGCTCATGTTCTGGAAGCTCAGGACCTTTGCCTTGGCTCCCATGAGTATGGCCTCCGTACTGGGCTGCAGGCTTTCTCCCATTTAGCAGCTTGCATTCCTACCTAATTGTTCAAAGGTCTAGCTACATACATTCGTATTTGGGTGTACGTGCATATTCCCTGCTGTGCCTGGGAATTGGAATTTAATAATCAAGCAAGCGAATGGGCCTCGTTGTTCTGTGTTTCCAACACAGCCTACGAGGATTCAGGCCCACTCAATACACTGTTAGTTCTTGTTATAGGTATCATGCGCATGCAATGCATTTTAGACAACACTGTCGCAAAGTAAATGGTTAGTTCCCCTCATATATATTTCCACAATGCACATGTCTCCCGCCAGTTACCACCACCCATGAAGGTCCCCCTGCCCCTTAAACCACGTTGCCCATATGTTAATATATTTTCCGCACTCTAAATGGTTTGAACGTGCATCCCAACATTCACACCTTTAGTTAATCCTTCATTAGCTAACTTCTCCCTTTCTCTCTCTCTATCCGCTTCATCCTTGGGAACCCATGCCCTGCACACGTGATGCAAACTGCCCACATCCCGAGCATATTTCTCTGGAATACACGTGAGATATATACAGTCTCAGTCTCCTGCTAAATCAACACAATGTTCTGTGTAATTTTCTGGATTTGATCAATGCCCCTGGTGGATATATGGGCCTCTCATTCCTAACCATACGTGACTTATTTGGATCTTGTAAGGAACTCATGGTGGCAACAGTAAAGACAGACGCAAGTGATCACAGTTCAGGGGTGTTTATTAAACTGTATAAGTAGGTTGGACAAACGCCTAATCTAAACCTAAATCTAAGATGGGAGCAAGCTACGCCCATCAAATAATAATAAGGCAGTGCTAGTGGCGTCTTGTCAAATAACCAATCCTACACTAAAATAAATCCATTGCCAATCCTTACAACTAAATACAAAAAGAGTGTGGGATAAGGTTCACAAGAAAGAAAGAGAAATATTCACAAATGATAAGTCAGTATCTAATAGCCAGGGGTCTCCCTTCCCCGCGTTTTGAGCACAGGGCAAGGCGGGACTCCTGAGCACAGCACATGCTCAAAATTTTCCAGCACGAGACTACAGTTCCATTCTCAGGTATCAGGACCTTCAGTGGTTAAGTCTCCTTTCTACAAAATGTCTCTTGCCTTCGAGGGCCTGATGTGTTCAAAATAACAAACAGAAAGTTCCTTTTCGTACGTACGTTGGGTGATGACTTTTCAACCCTGGACCCCCACTCTTCCGGGTTCAGACTCTTCTCGAATGTTTGCCTTCCTCTGTCAGGTTCACTACAGCTTTTCTTCCAAAACAATTTCACCTGTGGCAATCACAAGTCTTAATGTCTTTTTAAACAATCCATTGTGGACATTCCTCCATCGGGTTCATTCTTGTCAACACAATGTTCACTGGTGCATCATACTTCACCCCTTTCTGTCGGCATCCCTCCATCGGGTTCACTCTTGTCAACCACACAGTTCCTCTCCTTTCTCACTATGCAGGCTTTGTCTCCATTAGCTTCCCAATTGTTTGCCGGTCAAAGACTTTCAACTATACAGGGGGTTTTGCTAGACCCCTGTATGACCACTTTGACCTTTTCCTTATGGCTGTCCTACTGCCTTCTGGTTTCAGCAGTTTCAACAGTAGGGGGAATTAACCAGTCTCCCGAGTGAGCACCAACGTGGTGCTCGACCCCTCTACACCTGGTTTTCCCCTGAAGAGTTAACAGTTCTTTAATTTCCCTTTAATTTTGCCATTTGCAACTTTCGTTCAACACAGTTCGGTTTCGTATCGGTTCTTCCCTCGACTCACCGGCTTTGATGAACCACTTGGCTTTTCTTGTTTCTGGAGTCAAAGACAGTACCACGGTAGCAAGCGTCTCTCCTTGCCCTTATTATCAGTGTAGGAAGGCTCTGTTTACCATTGACATCTGCTGCAACACACACTGGCTATTGTTTGCGGCCTCATGATTCTTTTCACTGAGGCTTTGCGGGCCGAGGTCGGAAAGGGCAAGATTGCTTCTCTCCTTGTCACCCCTTTAGTTCTTGCCGCCTTTCTCCTCCTCTTGAACTGCCGTACTTGGATAGCTGTCTCGTTGTGCGGTCTACCTTGCTCGTAGTGTGCTCTCGTGCTCCACCTTTTATCCCTATGGGGAAGGGAAAGGGCCATCAGGTGTGTGTGATTCTGGTCAATTGCCTGACTTTGTCTGACCCTTGTGTTGGGACATGTCAGGTAAATGGCTCTGGTGTTAGTCCGTTGTCTTTCATAATGTGTGAAAGTGTTCGTGTCGGATAAGGGGGGTGGAGTAGAGTTTCTGAGTAGCCTACGTAGTAGGCTGGGGAAAAGGTGTTAGGAGAAGGGAGATACTGCGTCTCACCCGTCGGGGGCCCAATTCCACTCCAGAGGAACCCCCATCCAGGTGATCCTCTCTCACTGGTCCACCCACAGGAACTGGATCCAATAGAGATGGCTGTGCCCTGGCCACCTGGCTGACGGCTCCACCGGGACTAGTCAGAGAGACACCTTCAGGTTTCTCACAAGGGTCTCCTTCATCCAGAAATGAGTACTCTGAACCTTCATGCCTGGTTTCTGAAAGGATAAGATACAAAGATTGGGACCTTCCGGAAGATGTAATGGAGGTGTTGCTTTCGGCCAGAAGGCCAGTAACAAACTCCTTGTACCGCTGCCATTGGAACACATTTTGCAGCTGGTGCAGAGTGAAGTGTTTTGATCCTTTTACATGCAAGACTTCTACTGCATTGTCATTTTTGCTACACCTGGTTCATCAGGGGCTTCAGGTCTCCACAGTAGAGGGTTATTTGGCAGGGCTCTCTATTTCTAAGTGTTCGCCTGATGAGGGTTCCTATTTCAATGTTCCTATTGCAATTCAGTTCTTAAAGGGGTTAACAAACATCTTTCCCTTAGCTCCATTCATTGTACCGGTTTGGAACTTGAATTTGATGACCTAATGGGGGCACCTTTTAGACCGTTACATGCTTGTCCACTCAGAATGTTAACCCTTAAGACTAATTTTCTGTCGGCAATTACATCAGCCTGCAAAGTCAGTGAGCTTCAGGCTCTTTCTGCTAAACCAGCCTTTACTACCTTTTTTAAGGACAAAGTGGTTTTGAGGGTACATCCTTCTTTCCAAAGGTGGCATCGGAGTTCCATTTAGCTAAAGAAATATCATTGCCTGCTTTTTATACACCTCCTTTTCCCTCTAAGAAGGAGGAAAGAATACATCGATTAGACCCTAGAAGGGCCTTCAGCTTCTACATTTCCAAAATGTCCAAAATCAGGCAAGATGACCAGCTATTCAGCTCAGAAATTGAGACAAGCTGCCTTCAAACAAACCATCTTATGACAGATCATTATATTCATTTTGGAATGCTATACTTTGGCAGGCAAAGATCTTCCCAATGGTTTAAGAGCGCATTCCACCCAAGGAGTGGCTACTTCTTCGGCTCTTCAAAGAGGGGTGCCCTTACAAGACATCTGTAATGCAGCAACTTGGTCCTCTTTGTAACACTTTCAGCAAATACTATTGTCGGGACTCTGTCAGGTCAGGAGGCACGATTTGGCAAGGCTGTACTTCACAACAGTAATCAACAATACATTCACTGTTCCCACCTCCTTCTACATATTTCTTTGGGAGTTTATCAAAGATGAGGAATACTTGGAAGGATGCATTGCATTTGAAGAACAAATTACTTACCCCTGTTAATGTTCTTTCGACTGCATGTTCCTCCCACATATTTCTCAACGCCCTTCCATCCTTCCCCTCTGTATTGCAGAGAATTCCTGTGTTTTTACACCTTCCTCTCTTTCAACGTATGGGCCATTCCTTTAAGACAGCTGAGCATTGGGTGGAAAAAACTAGAACTGAGGCAACGGGGGCCGCGTGCGCTACTAATACCAGTGTCGACATCACGGCTGAGGACTGGACGGAGTCTATCCAGGGCCACGACCGGACGACTCACAGTGCCCGATATTATGGAAAAAGGTTTCTGAAGCTGCAAGCACACATTGATATTTCAAAGTTGAGGAATATGTGGGAGGAACATTCAGTCGAAAGAACATTACCAGGGGTAAGTAATTTGTTCTTCTCTTGGCCTATTTACTTTAGTTCTAATTAGCGGTTGAGTCAAGTAGAGTTAGTTCAGATGGAGGACGTATTTACTTTGTGCTTCCTGACATCTGATGAGCAGCTTCTTTAGATAGGTAGGCTATTCCCTTTAGTTATAGGGAGAGATAGGCATTATTCCTATAATTTCTACTAAAAAGAGTAAAAGATGTCCTCAATATGTCCGACTCCTTCTTCCCACCCACCACACCACATATCTCAATCCACATGAACACATGATCTTACTATTTTTGAATTGCAGATTGTAAGTGCATCCAACTTCCTGGGTCACTTAACCCTATATCGATTGTTATTGGATTTTCGGTTTGGAAATGCATAACACATACCACATTGATAGTGTCTTGACTTATTAGTTTTCCCCCATTGTTCCCAAAACGTTGTATCCCTTTTCTCTTAATATCGTTCCTAATAGCGGGTCTCTGATTTTAGTACTTATAAGCAAACATAGGAGGATAACAAAATCGCAATTCACACTATTCAGTATCATCCAATTTTGATTCATACAATTCCTAAACTGGTAAGACAAATTCAAGAATGTTGACACACAAACAAATCCATTGTTTTCTTCCTTAGGTAGTCTTAGTTACAGGAAAGTGTGCCTATTTTTCTTCCGCGATCTGTTGTCTGCAAGGATTAATTTAGAAGCTGTTTGCTTGTGCATATCTCTTGTAACTGCAATTAAATGTAAGTCTAAGAAAGTGTCTACAAAGTAAAATATCTCGAACATGTCTCAGATGATAGCTCTGTTAATGTCATGCCTGCCAGTCCTCGCTTACCTTCTCCTACACGGATTCCCTCCAGGACTGTGACGCTGCCTTCCCACACTGCTACAGAACAGCCAGACCGTTCTACACTCGGTGGAGGCTGTTCAGTACCTTACCCGGAAAGCAATCTCAACTACAATCACGTCTGTAATGTCACATGGTACGTGAGCAATCATGTGATCTGTATGCGTATTTAGCAGTGCGCGTGAATCTGCTCGCTGCTTCTGATCGTTGTTCTTTTCTGGCATTCCGGAGCTGAATACGCATTTCTACTTCCCGCAACTTCACCTTTGCCTTTCAAGGCTTCCGACCGCAGCTTTTTCATCTCCAGCGGTATGTGCATACTTTGACTTCATTCCGAACGAAGTTTCCTTTTCATTCCACACGGAACGGATATTTACACTATCCGATCCTCTTCGTGCTGCTTTCTTATCAGCATGGCAATTTAGCCTTACAGGTGTTCCCACTATAGCTCATAGGTGATTGTACTCCTGCTGTGCTCTCAGTGGCAAAGTGCTAGCAGGGACCAGATTCCTTTTCCTGCTATCTTCCTCCTACAAGACCACCCTAAGACTTGGTTATATATGTTATCCTCTACAAGGGGATTTCAATTTTCCTTCCAGTACATCAAATACTTTAAACAACAACTTCTAGTTTCAACATCTTCTTTCAGAACACCCCTTAGGAGACTTTCTTGGACGCTATCCTGGGTCCACCAACCAAACACTAGTGCGTCCCTCGTGCCGTTTGGGATTAGTTCCCCTACTAACTACCCTTTCCTTGCCGTTGTTTCCATTTGGATTACCTGGTGTTCCTATGAAGATTTACCTGAGACTGTCTTTATCAACAGGTTAGTGTGTTGTTGCCTCGCCCATACTCTTAAAATAGGCATTAGATTAGTCATTAATGTAGTGTTTATTTGTTTTGTCATCTGGTGAGTTGTTGTTTCTTCCACGCCCTTTCTACTGATTACTCACTCTGGCTATCAGGTTTTAAAGCCAGCGAGTGACATCAGTTGGAAGGTCTAAATTGATTGGACACCTTCCAGGCCTCAGACCACTCCTCCGTATCCGGGAAACGGCCCTCACACTGTATCCTTTAAAGTGTTACACAACCTGTATCCTTTGTTTGGTGTACTATTGCAGTACGGTCTGATTTATGACGGAATCAGAAGCCATTGATATGGAGGCACGGAACCTTTGGCTGTCTTAACTCAGCTGGCAGCGGATCTGAGACAAGAGATGATTACTGCCCAAGATACTTTGCGTCATCGCATGGACGTGCTGCAAGATGCTATCCATGCATCCCCTCAGGGGCTGGAAACCCCAGTTCCTGTTGCTTCTGGCTCAGGTTTCACTGCACCACAACGTGAACCAGTCTAGGTGGTAATGTCCATTCAGTTTCTTTTGGCACCTCCAGAGAGATTCACTGGCAACCCCAAGGCATATTGTATGTTTGTAAATCAGTGTCGCCTCCATTTCCTTTGCAGGCCTACCTCCTTTCCGGGCCTGACCACAAAGGCAGCATTTGTATTGTCACATCTAGGGGGCACTGCTGCAGCATGGGCTAATCCATTATTGGAATCCAATAGCCCATTGTTGTATAATTGTGATGCCTTCCTGTCAGCCATGAGTAAAGTATTCGATTAGAACTACTGAACTTGCAACAAGGCAATCAGTCTTTATTAGCTTATCTCGCCAGATTCATCCAGCTGAGGGTGGAAACGCAGTGGCCAGAAGACAAAAAGACAGCGGTTTTCTACAAAGGTCTATCTGAAGACTTGAAAGACGCTTTGTCTACAGTGCCAGTGGTTTTTGCAGGTTTTACGGAACTACTGGACCTCGTCCTCCAGATAGATACAAGGAGATCCGCCAGAAAAGGCGAAAATAAACCCTTCTTATCAGCCCCGGTTCGTTCAGATGTTCCTCAGAACACCACCAGTGACCCTGAGCTAATGCAAATAGGGGCTATTCACGGTCGGTTGTCTTCTGCTGAGCGGGAACTCCGCCGAAAGAACAACCTGTGCATGTATTGTGGGTCCGCTAATCATTTGTTGGTTTCATGTCCAAAAAAGCCAGTCAAACGGGTGGGAAACTCCAAAGCTTGGCAATAGTGGGAGTCCCTCTGTCGAGTACTAAACCGCACTCCAAACTTCCTATGTCCGCCTCCTCCATAGCGGTCCCCTTATCGTTGTGTTTCAAAGGCATAACTGTTCAAACAAAAGCTATGGTGGATTCCAGTTCCTCTAACAATTACATTGATGTAACTTTTGCCAAACAATCAGCCATACCCACGGTGGTAAAATCATTCCCTGAAAGGGTCAAAACTGTCGACGGGTTGGCATTATCTTCTGGTTTGGTAACGGAAGAGACCATTCCTATTACAGTGTCTTTACCAGACGGCCACTCAGAGAATATGGTTTTTGATGTGATTGCGGCGCCCGAATACAGATTAATATTGGGTCTTTCATGGCTCAAAATACATAATCCTGTAATAGATTGGGTTACCGGACACATATAGTATCCTTCTGCTTATTGTAATGAACAATGCTTTCCAGTACCAGAAGTGGTCCGACACACACCTGTCCTAGCCTTTCTTGATGGGATACCGAATATGGGTGCGGTTCTCCCAACCAATTCATCGGTACCAAGTGAATATGTCGAATATGCAGACGTATTTGATAAAGACATGGCGGAACAATTACCGCAACACAGTCAGTATGATTGCCCTATTGATTTGGTTGCTGGGGCTAAGACTCCGACCGGTCGAGTATACTAGCTGACCCAACAGGAGGATGTAATCCTGAAGGAGTATATTGATAAGGCACTTAAGATGGGGTTCATATGACCTTCACAGTCCCCTGCTGCTTCTCCTTTGTTTTTTTGTCCCCAAAAAAGGAGATTTAAGACCTTGTATCGATTATAGAGCACTCAACGCTGTCACTGTAAAAAATCATTATCCATTGCCATTGATTAACGTTCTGTTAGACCAGTTGGGCACGTCTGTCATTTTCACCAAGCTGGATTTGCGTGGGGCATATAATCTTGTACGCATTAGGGAAGGCGACGATTGGAAAACCGCATTCAAGACACGGTATGGCCTGTTCGAATACCTTGTCATGGCTTTCGGTCCATGCAACGCCCCTGCAACTTTTTTGTACTTTATGAATGACATATTTAGTGATTACATAGATCAGTTTGTCGTCATCTACTTGGACGACATCTTGATATATTCAACATCAGACAAGGATCATATTAAACATGTGTCCAAAGTGCTACAAAGACTGCGAGAAAACCATCTCTTTGTAAAGGCTGAAAAATGTGTGTTTCACACTCAGGAAGTGGAATTCTTGGGTTATAACATAACCAGTCATGGAGTGAGGATGAGCTGTTCCAAGTTGAATGCCATTCTGGGTTGGCCAATTCCTGGTTCCATCAAATCCTTGCAATCATTTCTAGGGTTTTCAGATTTCTATAGGAGGTTCATCCAGTCATTTTCTAAGGTGGTTGCTCCTCTGACGGCCTTAACCAGTTCAAAGACAGCATTTTGCTGGAACAATGAGGCTCAGGCCGCATCTGATTCACTAAAGGAGCATTTTACCTCGTCTCCTGTATTACAACACCCAGATCCAGATGTACCATATATTGTAGAAGCCGACGCTTCTAACCTGGCAATAGGTGCGATCCTTTCACAGGAATGTAAAGATACCAGGGTGGAACGTCCCGTTGCGTTTTTTTCCCGTAAACTGGCCCCCTATGAGAGGAATTATACAGTAACAGAGAAGGAATTGCTGGCAGTCAAGGACGCTTTTCTGACATGGCGATATCATCTCCTTGGGGCTAAACATCTGGTGTTGGTTTATTCAGATCACTGTAATCTCCAAGCATTCAAAACTATGAAGTGTCTTACAGCACGCCAAGCTCGCTGGCATTCCTTCTTTGCCCAATTTGACTTCCACATCACTTATTGGACTTCCAGGGAACACTCCAAAGCAGATGCTCAGTCCTGCATCCATAGTGATACTAGCAAATTGTGCTTAGAGAAACTTCCGCTCCTGGCTGATAATGTGATTTACAGTTGTTCTGTGCAGCCTTCCCTAAAGCAAGGCATACAGAAATGGGTTTTACAGAATTCCCAGGAGATGCAAGACCTCACCTAGATGTCCGAAATGGACTCCCTTTCATACATGGAGTCCTGTATCTACCTACGGAGGAGACTCGAAGTAAGGCAAGGCACTGCATTGGGGACATGACTGTTTGGTAGCTACTCATCCAGATCAAAAGAAAACACTGGATTTGCTTTGACGATGGTGTTGGTGGCCTGGGATGGCACAGGACGTCATTGACTATGTCTCTTCCGTTTCAGTATGCATACAGTGCAAGAACGAACTGGGTAAACCTATGGGGCTGTTACGGCCTCTACCAGTACCACACAAACCATGGTACATGGTTTCTATGGATTTCGTAGTGGAGCTAACCCTAGTCCAAGGATACAATACCATATGGGTTGTGGTGGATTACTTCACTAAAATGGCGCTTTTCATACCATGTAAAGGAGTCCCTACCACACCGATTCTGGCAGATTTATTCCTGCAGTACGTCTTTCGGTTTTTTGGATTGCCTTCTGTGGTAATTACATACAGGGGATCGCAATTCGCGTCCCGTTTTTGGAAAGCATTGAGCTCAGTCCTTCTAATAGATGATTGAATGTCAAGTTCCTACCATCCTCAGACAGATGGAGAGACAGAAAGAGTCAACAGTACTATGGAACAATACCTATGCTGCTTGTGTTTGCAATTCCAGTCTAACTGGCATTCTGTATTGCCAGCAGCCGAGTTTGCATACAACAACTCCTTGCACTCATCAACTGGCACCACACCGTTCCACGCCTTGTATGGGCAGAATCCCAGAACTATTCCAATGGACCTGGAACCATCCATGGCTGTTCCTGGTGCGGCCAACAAATTAAAATCTCTCACTGTCTTGCATGCAAGAATCGAGAAGCACCTAGTGAGAGCCCAGGCTCATTCTAAACTTTATGCTGATAAGCATAGAGCTCCGGCTCCTGTCTATAAGACGGGTACGTCTGTCTGGTTGTCCACCAGGAATTTGAAGATTTCTGGGAAAAAGAAACTCCTGCTGAGATTCATTGGTCCTTACAAGATCACTGAGGTGATCAATCCCGCAGTGGTCCATCTGGATTGCCCTCACGTTGGCGGGTACATCCTGTTTTTCATGTTTCACTTGTAAAACCATGCCTGTCCAAAACCCGGTTACCTGTCCGGCCTTTGGCGGTTTCTGTGAGGGGTTTTGACGAATACGAAGTTAGGGCCATTCTGGACATGAAATTGCATGCTGGTAGACCTTACTACCTTATCGATTGGAAGGGGTATGGGCCGGAGGACCGGTCTTGGGAACCTTTGGCCAATATCCATGTTCCTGTTTTGTTGCATCATTTTCATGCTAGGAAGGGGGTGAGGTGCCCTTTGGAGGATGGCGCTGTCATGCCTGCCAGTCCTCACTTACCTTCTTCTACACGGACTCCCCCCAGGACTGTGACGCTGCCTTCCCACACTGCTAACAGAACAGCCAGACCGTTCTACACTTGGTGGAGGCTGTTCAGTACCTTGCCTGGGAAGGAATCTCAACTACAATCACGTCTGTAATGTCACGTGGTACGTGAGCAATCACGTGATCTGTATGCGTGTTTAGCAGTGCGTGTGAATCTGCTCGCTGCTTCTGAATGTTATTCTTTTCTGGTGTTCCGGAGCTGAATACGCATTTCTACTTCCCGCGACTTCACCTTTGCCTTTCAAGGCTTCCGACCGCAGCTATTTCATCTCCAGCGGTATGTGCATACTTTGACTTCGTTCCGAATGAAGTTTCCTTTTCATGCCACACGGAACGGATATTTAAACTATCCGATCCTCTTCGTGCTGCTTTCTTATCAGCATGGCAATTTAGCGTAACAGGTGTTCCAGCTATAGCTCATAGGTGGTTGTACTCCTGCTGTGCTCTCAGTGGCATAGTGCTAGCAGGGACCAGATTCCTTTTCCTGCTATCTTCCTCATACAAGACCACCCTAAGACTTTGTTATATATGTTATCCTCTACAAGGGCTATTTCAATATTCCTTCCAGTACATCAAAGACTTTAAACAACAACTTCTAATTTCAACATCTTCTTTCAGAACACACTTTAGGAACCTTCCTTTACTTCTGGATGCGTGCACTGGACTTCTTGGACGCTATCCTGGGTACAGCAACCCAACACTAGTGCAGCCCTCGTGCCGCTCGGGATTAGTTCCCCTACTAACTACCCTTTCCTTGCCGTTGTTTCCATTTGGATTACCTGGTGTTCCTATGAAGATTTACCTGAGACGGTCTTTATCAACAGGTTAGTGTGTTGTTGCATCGCCCATACTCTTAAAATAGGCATTAGATTAGTCATTAATGTAGTGTTTATTTGTTTTGCAATCTGGCGAGTTGTTGTTTCTTCCACGCCCTTTCCACTGATTACTCACTCTGGCTGTCAGGTTTTAAAGCCAGAGAGTGACATCAGTTGGAAGGTCTAAATTGATTGGATGCCTTCCAAGCCTCAGACCACTCCTCCGTATCCAGGAAATGGCCCTCACACTGTATCCTTTAAAGTGTTACAGAACCTGTATCCTTTGTTTGGTGTACTATTGCAATATGGTCTGATTTATGACAGTTAATGTAGTCAAAAGGCAGCTTTTTGAAAGAGACTGGATCAGTACATTAGCATCAGCGAAATCATACTCTTTGTTCAAGGGAGTAGCTCTAATTGATTGCCCGAGGAAGGTAATACCAAACTACCAGACTGGGCGCTCATCGGCCAAATGTCGGGAAGGGTATATGAGGTTTACATTTAATCTTGCACCTACGCAAGACGTTTTAGGCCCGCGATTACAAATTCCTGAAGCTCTGTGAAACAGTTGTTTATGTAAAAATCTAAATGTGCTGGAAACTTTAAAACAGCTCCTCACAGAATGTAATGGAACATTTGATCTGCGCATTAACCCTTTTGGACGATTCACTCATGAATTTTCAGAAATGACTGTGACTCAACTCTTGATTAGAATCATGGGTGACTTTAGTAGATTCATGGGCGGCTTTACTACTTCATTGATGTTAGTATTATGATGCAGGTTTCTGGTACAACTATGCAAAATCTTAGAAACTAAAGAATTGAGGAGATGAACAGTGCAATGTATTTTCTTATTCTGCCTCTTCTTGTCTCTTTCCCTTTACCAAACATGATTTTAAACCGTTTTTTCTTTTAATGAATGTCTGTAGGTTAGAGAAGGTTTTGACACTATTTTAAGTGTAATTGAATGTTTATTGGAATGAGGATTATTTTCTTCTTTTTGTGAAAAGTTTGCATAAACAATAACACAAAATAACATGTCTCCGATGATAGCTTTGTGAATGTAGTCATGTTTTTCTGTCTGTGGGTTCGTTTTATTCTCTTACTTTCTGGACACCCTCACTGACAAACACTGTTAGGTCTAGAATGTTCGAACTCTCCTTAGTAATAGTTAGAGGTAACTTGAAGATGGCTATTCTGCTTGTTCAACCATACCACAAATTCTTCTTCTTTCTGAGTGCCTTGCCAAATCAAAAAATATGTTGCCTATATAACACTTCCATTATGAAATATTAGCATTAAAAGGATTGTTATCGTTATAGACGGCTTTCTCATCAAATTGGTTAACATATACATCTGGTATACTTAGGGCCACCAAAGACCCTTTTGTTGTACCGTCACCATGGTGGTACATTTCTCTCTGAAATTGAACAAAAAACGCATTGACCAGAGCCATCTTGGTACATCTATATATACAATATTTTGGCATATATTCAGTTGTATTGGTGTTCTTTAAAGTTGCTTTAATTACTTCTAAAGTCGCTTGTAGAGGGATTTCATTATACTAAGAGATTATGGGCATCATTACAAGTCTGCCGATCTGGAAATAAACTTAAAGGCACCCTTTCCGGACCGGCAGATTACAACTCTGCTTTCCGCAACCTCTGCACCCGGCAGGTCTGAACTGCCAGACGCAACGGCCCCGGAAAGCAGAGTTGTCACAGAAGCAGCGGCACCCTTAACAACAGTGCCGGTGCTTCTGAGTCCCCATTCCCGTGGAGTCCTATGGGACACCTCGGGAATGGGGACTTACCAAATCTGCCGCCTGACTTCCTGCTCTGCTGGGACTTGTATGTCCCGGTGGCACCGGGAAGTCAGAAGTCAGGCGGTGGATTTGGTGTTACAAGAACGGCGGCAACCCGCTGGTAGCACCGGCGGGTTACCGTCGTCCTCACTATGAGGCCCTATATCTACCTATCAATAAATGTGTATCTTCCTAAAAAGGTTGGTCTTCTATCTCCTTGATGGCCTGTGTATTATCTTTAAGATAGGACTTTATCTTTGAGGGGGAAGAAATCAAGGTAAGCATGTATGGGCCTCATCAGAAGCTGGGCGGCATCCTGGTGGTAAATCCGCTGGGATCCCGCCAATGCAGAGAGCGTTACTGCAACTCGGTCCAGCGCTATTCGTGCCGGATCCTGAGTTGTGGTAAGCTTGTTACTCCCTATTTTGTTAAGAGTCCATAGGATTCTACGGGGCAGTATCGGCGCTATTACCGCTGTGGTAATAGCGCCCCAAATGGGCAAAAAGTGGAAACATTTACCTCCAGCTCAAAGCTGGAGGTAAATCTGCTACTTTCCGCACAAACTCAGGTTTTAATGCAGCGGTATTAGCCTTACCGCTGCATTATTGCCACTCTTGCTAACCCCTGATGAGGCTCTATGTATTTTGACTAAGGTTAAAAAATAGAAGAAACTTCCAACATGCTTCTCGTACCTGGAGATTGACTCCTATTTCTATATATATTACGCACTGTAAAGAACACCACAATTCTAGGATTTATTTGATTAAAAATACTACGTCATAAATGATTATAGATCCATTCGTTGTCTTTAGCCCTTATTGCTTGCATCTGTATGATTTGCTGTAATTTCGAAGTAGGATCCTCTTTTAAAGGGCAATACATAGTGGAGCTCATTAACTGCTTTATTCATTTTTCTACATAGTCTACTTTGTTCTGAATAACCATGGCATCTGCTTCCCAAATTATAATCGATTCATCATTATTCATTATTAGCCCTCTTTTTTTTATATTTCTTGGATTCTAATAACCCAGCCCTACAGATAAGGGGTGTATCGGCCACTTTTACTCCCTAAAAATAGGCAAATACTACCCAAAAATAAAAATAGGGAGAAAAATACTCCCAACAATAAATTAGGAAAAAGACATGTAGAATCTTGTCCCCCTTGTTTTTACCCTCACACCTCCATTTATATGTTTGGAAAAGCAGTGCACACAGCAAGAAACTACTATTATAATGGCCTCATTGTAAGAAGTAAATCTGTATTATTTAATGTGCATGAATAACTAGGTGCAAAGAAATAATTTTTTCAAAAACATTTCTGTTTTTCTGTTAAAACATATTTTTACTTGCTTATCAAATACTCTCATTGGGAACTGGACTTAACGTTTTTGCGCTTTAAAAAAATGATTTTACTCCCAGCTTTAATAAATAGGGAGTAACATACTCCCACTTCCAAATCTTATCTGGAGGACTGCTAAAAATTCTATTTCGAGTGGATTGTGTCCTCCAACATATTCCTCATCTTAGATGTATTCCATCCACATCCAGCTTTAGCTGCTTCGTAAAGAAATTTCGGCAGAGGGTGCCGTGCGTCGATGTGGTTGAGTCGATGGTCCCTTGAAGGCCTCCGTCGAGGGTGATGTCATCGGGTATACAAGTAGCACGCGCGGCGCCCGTTGGCCTCAATTCTGTTTTTCTGCGGTACATGTTGCTTCGGAGATTTGGCGCGCCTTGAGTTCTGTGACGCAGTGAATATTACATATATCGATATGTCCTTGTCATCGCTGCTGACTATGACCCCGCAATCGGGTTTCAAAAAGTGTAAATCTTGCGGTTCGAAAATGTCTATCACGGACCTGCACCGAGAATGTCTGTGGTGTCTCGGGGGAGGCCTGTACGAAGTGTCAGGTGATGATGGGGAAGGCCTTGCGAGAGAGGAAGGGAAAACTACAGGTAGGTCGTAAATCCGACCAGAAAGCCTCTAGCGTCAAGTCGAGGTCCCGTGAGGAGAAGTCTCCTCGATGTGAAAGGCATCGGTCCAGGTCCCGAAGCGATTCCCATCGCTCGTCGTCTTCGACGAAAAAATCCAAGAAAAAACGCCAATGGTCCCCCTCCACTTCGTCCTCGGACGAATCCCCAAAAAGAATGAAATGCCCCACAAAACATTCTTCCTCCGAAGAGTGGGAAGCATTCAGAGTTAAAATGATGGAGGTGTTCGAAAAAGCAAAGCCTCGGTCCGCGCCTTCTTCGGAAGTCGGCTGGGAGCGTCATCGCTCTGACACTCGCACGCCCTCGAGCCCGGGTGATCGACAAAGGAAGGATCGAGAACCTTCTAGGACGCTGAGCGAGAAAGACTGCTTGAGTCGAGTCGACCGCTCGAGGTCATCAATGCCGTCCGAAACCCAACGCACCTCGAAGGGCAAATCTTCGAAGATACGCCTCGACACCCTTGAAGCCGACTCCGTCGACGACCACTATTCCGTCAGTACCATGTACGCCTTTGTCGACGTCGACCCCGAAGCCCTCAACGCCAAAGGTTCCAAAGGCTCCAGTTAGGCCAACTCAACCAGAAAAAGTAAAAGAGAAGGCTGCAAAGCCTGGAATGCCTTCAGGGTCCACTAACACACCTCCTCCACCTCTCCCAGAAAAGGTTTTTAAACCTCTTCCTAGGAAGGAATTTTTCAAGTCCCTGACCTCAATTTCTTAGGAACAGGAGAGATCTGATGAGGAGAATGTACCTTTTGGACTGGAATATGGTACACCAAATGTCCCAGAATGCCTGATTTCTGAAGAAAGCAGGATGAGGGACCTGGTGGAATCCTTACATAATGCAAGTGGCATTGATACATCTCCTGAAACAGATTTTGGCAGGCCAGAACCAGCAGAGCATGCCAGTCCCTCATACCGTCAACTAATGACAAAAGTGGTCTATTATTTAGGATGTTCTAGACCACCAACCCAATTCATCCAGTATGATTTGACCGATATATTGGACCATGGTCCCACCAAAGATCCAATCCTACCCTTCCATGTAGCCTTGCAAAATAGGATGGCCAAAAATTGGGAGACTCCGGATTCTATTCCTCCAGTGAATAAATCCCTTACTTCAAAATACTGCCCTGCCAGTAGCGACCCTGGCTATCTGTCTAAACATCCCACTCCCGAGAGTCTGGTGGTCCAGGCAGCCACAGCTTCAAATAAAATGGTGTACCCTTCTATCCCTCTGGACAGGGACGATAAGCATGTGGATGGCTGGGCACGCAAGGTATTTTCAGCTGGGAGTATGGTGTTAAAATCAGCCAACTCCACATGTGCCTTGGCAAAGTTTTCGTACACTCTGTGGGAGTGCATTGCAAAGGCGGCGGAGCACATACCAGAAGGGGATGAAAGGGAAGGATTCCTAGCCATTGTTAGAGATGGAAAGGAGGCCATGCAGGAATCCCTTCAATCTGGATTGGACACTGCAGATATTGTGAGCAGGTCCATGGATACTAGCATGGTAATACGCAGATTTGCGTGGTTACAGAAGTCGGGTTTTGCACCAGACGTACAGAACTGCCTTCTGAACATGCCCTTTGACAGGTCTCACCTTTTGGCAGCAAGACTGACGAGAGCCTTGAGAGGTTACAGACCTCAAAAGCAGCTGCCAAGTCTTTAGGAGCTGCTATTATGCAACCTCAGGCTTTTCGTGTGCCAGGACAATCTTGGAGGGGACGATCCTATCGTTACTACTCCTCATATGGAAAGGCGAGAGGAATGGCCAGTCAATGGAACCAGAGAAAGGCCACTCGCGGTGGACGAGGAAAACATGTAAAGCCAGCTCCAGCTGCAGCCTCTTTGCCATCAGCGGCCGCAGCAACCGCCACAAAGCCACTTTGGGAACTTGCATCACAAGACACCTGTGGGAGGCAGGCTGTCACAGCATCTGCAAGAATGGCGAGCCATTACTTTGTAAGCGATATTCAATCAACACTGCAGCCAAGTCAATGCCTAGTCTGGGATGCTGAGGAAAACCCTTATTAATGTATTTTTATGTCTGGTTCAGTACTCTGGATGACCACCCTTGTATAACACCCCCCTCTTAGAATCCCCCTGACCCCACTGAGCCAGGAAGTAGGTTTGTTTTGCAAATTAAAAGGTTTATTTGAGAATTTAAACAATATATATATATATCACACTTTATAATAAATGAATATCTGACAGTACACTTAGACATATGATGTTGATCAACAATGGGTAATCTGGCACTAGCACACTTCTTTACAATCAATAAGGAGTTAGTATAGGATGGATAAAGTAGCAAAAATACTTTTATGATTTCAAGGGAAAAGCAATGAGGAATAAAATGCAGTACAGAAATACTTGATATGATTTTAGCAAAAGATAAGATAATCACCTTTTCTCTGGCAATTCACCCCCCTCCCCTATGCTATGTAAGAAATGGAAGGAGATGGAAAGAGGAGCACACAGTTCTCAGGAATGCAACCAAATACAATACGAAATTCAGTTCCCCCCCAGCAAGCTTAGAGGAAACAGGTAGGAGTTTGAAACACAGGCCCAAAATGCTTTTTAAATGTGATGGCAATGGATGGGAAAATGTGCCAATGATTTTAATTCCCTCTAGAGATTCAGGGTGAGTGGGAGATGCGTTTTGGTATTGGTTCAGGCTCACTTTAGCAATGCTCTATGATTTATTACCAAGTTGCAACGGATTTTAACAAAAGAAAGAATGGAGCTGCTATTTTGACAAGTGGAGAAATTGAGCCAAAATCGGTTCTAAGCTTTCAGAGGAAAGTTAAATCTCGTTCCTAGCCCAAACGGTTCCAGAGAAACGGACGATTAAATAAAGGTAGTTTTTTCGGATTTAAAGTAAAACTCAAAATGACAGGTGACAGCTTGCAGCTTCAGAATTGACAGGTGACAGTTGTGCAGCTTTACAAATGACAGATGACACGATTTCTAGGAGGCTGTTCTACTTAGGTTAAAATAGTTTGGATTAGATTATTTTAACTAAGAGATTGGTTCTGCTAGGTACTCACAATATAAATTTGAACTAGGCCTCGTCACGGATCTGGTCAACACGTCCGGCTGCGGTTCTGTCTGCTCGGCGGGTCAATCAGGCACCAGTTCTGCTCACAGCGATCTGGGTCAGCTCTGCTCTGCTGGTCTAGCCTCTCTGGGTTCTGGATGTAACACTCCTTTCTGGGTACTGGCAAGAGTTCTTGGCAAAAGAATTCAGACAGCTCGCCCGGCTGTGGAATAGTTTGCAAATGATTTTGAGGTCTACTGACAAATACTTTTGCTTGCAGTGGGCCTTCTTGGTTCAAAGTTCTGTAGTCTCTGTTTAACTTGGAAGTCTAAGTGTTGGATCTCTGGATGTGAAGTCGTCGGTCAGCATGCTCCGCAGCAAATGGAATTGAATGTCTCTACCTGTCCCAGCAGTCTCTTTTTATGTGTTTTGAAAATGGGTGTGTGCCTGGGCCTAGCTAAGCCTGCCCCTCTCTACTTGTCATTGGCCCAATTCTCCCCTCTCCCATGATTGGGGGAAGGAAATGGATTGTCATCATGATGGGGTCTGTTTATGGGTCAGAGGATCCTCCCCTGGTCAGTTTGCCCACAAATCTATATTTGATTCAAATACATCTTTCCCAGATATGCAATTGTTTTTACATCACCTACACACATCATATATCACATGAGGTAGGCACTGTTCCGACTCTGGCATTTCTAGGAGCTTGGGTAAAGAAATGGCAACTTATTTTCGATTTTAGTGGGTTATGCAACATTGGTTTTTCATTAAAAATTATACACATATACACGGCCTGTCCATACATACTCCATTAAATTCCCATGTCTCTAGCTTAAACACAGAGTCTGTAGTATCAATAAATAGCGGGGCTTTGCCCCAGAACATCACACAAATTGGAGTTTGGGCTTGAATTGTGGGCAAAGTTTTCATTTTAAGGATCCCCAAATTTCACATTTCTGTCATCTGGTTACCAAGAGTTATCCGTGTTTCTGTAAAATATATATTTGCTTTCAATTCAAAGTACTGCAGTGTTTGAGTCCGCCCCCAAAGTTTGGGGATGACTGTGATCACATGTCTCTCCTGGCTGGCAGATCTTTGTTGACAGGAAACAGTCAAACTCACCATATCCTATTCAAGGGAAAAGGTCTTTTGTGTGGGCTCCAGCAAGCTGAGGTCAACAGACCAGGGGGCCACTTTGTATTTGGTTAGCATGACCATGTGATATCCTGGGCTTTCTGAGGTGAGAAGGATTCCCAGCCTTTTGGCTTGTTAATCAAATCAGATTGTCTCTGGGAACAGCAGGTGGTTAGATTTCTAATTAACCCACAGTCTTTTGAAGTCCCAATTGTCACAGAAGGCTGATTAGCTTCTGAAGTAGCAGTTCTCCTGTCAAGAGTTTAAACCGCTAGCGCCGCCTTGAGTCCAAAGCAGGTACTGCATGCATTTTTTTTTGGATCAGTCTTGAATTAATGCATTTCAAGCAAGAGATTTTACATGGAAGTATATTATCCAGGTTCAGCACATGGCACTGGTGTGGTTCTGCAGTAAAATAATTTTGTGACCATAATTTAGCCATATTTGACCTGAAGAAAATGAATTCCCAATAGTTATGGGTTGCTTTTGGCAATCAGCATTGCCATTCCCAATGGTTTCAGGCTACTGTGTGTGTAGCCCAATGGTGGTTTTAGGCAGTGCCCTCATGTGCTCACAACATAGGCAAAAATGGGTGGCAGCCTATTCTTCATGTTTTCCCTGTGCACTCTCTGGGGAGTTCTGGCCATCATGATGTTTTCCATGCCAGTACTGCACAGTTTTATTGTAGGGCTTGGATGCATGGGTAAAAACATCCCACAAGCCCTCCCTCTTGCGATGGCCGTTCTGCCCTTTCGCTGATGGAACTCGCAAGATCTGGGATGTTCGCCTGCTCTTCTTCCAATTCCATGGATGGCACAGTTCAGCATCTTTTCCTCCCTCCAGTCGATCAATCGGTTCTCCTTGCTGGTCCTGATGGGAGGATTGGGCGGTACCTGGGGCCCCTCGGGTCTCTGCTCCCGGTCCCTGGTCGTCGTCCTTGGCCAGTCTCCAGGTTTTCTTTCTCCTAGGACGACAAAGGAAAGCGGCAATACCTATTCGTAGACATTTCTTCACCACTACTAATGGTGTGGCAGACATATACATTTTATACTTTAACATACCTAACATTTTACTTTTGAGATACAAGTTATCATTCAAAGACAGTGGCTTACAAGAGTATAATATTTTCGCGACTATATGTGGGATATTTTAGTGTTGGAACTGAATTAATCTGGAGCGGTCCCCTCTGGTATTGCAGAGGACTCCTCCAGTTGTTGCAGTTTGTGCCTGGGATGGCAACACTTTAGCTGATTTATATGTACCCACTTGTCTTCCCCTTCTGCCAGACTGCCTTTGGGGATGCAGATCTTATAGACGACAGGGGAGATCTTGTCTATAATTTCAAACGGTCCCTTACATGTAGGCAAGAATTTTTGCTGTTTGGCCTGGTTCCTTTGGAAATTGTATAGATAGACCCGATCACCCACCTTATATTCCTTCCTGGTGGTCCTCAGGTCGTAGTGGGTTTTCATGCTATCAGCTGATCTTTCTAGATTCCGCTGAGCATAGGCAAAAGCATGTTGAAGGTGTTTCCTTAAATTCTCCACATACTCATGAGTTGTGGAGGCATTTATCAGTGTCTGCTCTTGGGTCCTGTAGAGCAAATGCTGGGGAAGCACCATCTTGCGCCCCGTCATCAACTCAAATGGTGACATTTTAGTTGCAGATGAAGGGGTAGATCTGATGGCCATTAGGACCAGAGGTAATCGGATATCCCAACTTGGCCCAGAGTCTGCCACAAACTTTTTTAATATGCTCACAATGGTTCGGTTATATCTCTCCACTGCTCCAGAAGAAGCTGGCCTGTAAGCAATGTGTAGCTTCCTTTTAACCCCCAGTATCTCCCACATCTTTGTCATTACTTCACTGGTGAAGTGGCTACCCCTGTCTGACTCAATCCTTTGAGGTAGACCAAAAGGGGAAAAGATGTGGTTAATCATCAGCGCAGCTGCTGTTTCTGCCTTGCAGTTTGGGGCTGGGAGACATTCCACTCACTTGGTAAACAAGCATGTAACGGTCAACATGTACTTGTTTCCTCTAGACGAGCGAATCACAGGGCCTACAAAGTCGATTTGCAAATCTGACCATGGCAGTGTCATCCCCCTCTTTTGGAGAGGCGCACGGTGTGTGAGGGATGATGGCTGAAATTGTGCACACACAAGACACCCCTTCAAGTATTGGTCGAAGTCCTGCCCCATGTGTGGCCAGTATGCAACCTCTCTTAAGATTTCCAGTGTTGTGTGAAACCCCCTACGACCGGCGGTGGCCGCATCATGGGCGTGACTTAACATCAGGCTTCGGAATGAGGTAGGAACCACCCACTGATCATGGCCAGCTTGGGATTTCATTACCAACAAACCGTCTTGGATTCAGAACATTTTTGGACATTTCATCAACACTCTTAGGTCCTCTTTCCCAATGTAATTGGTATCCGTCAGGGGAAAGTTCTCAGAGTCCTCAAGGTGTTGGTAAAACTTACCAATAATTGGATCCCCCTTCTGAGCTGTAATTAAATCAGCATCAGGGGTCTCCTTACTCCATTGTGCAGTTGAAAGATCATTGTGAGCATTTGTCTGGGACCTAGTGATAGCAGTGACCTGGATTTCCCCCAACAGGGACTCTATTTCTATTAGATCCCCTTGGATGGCCCCGGTTTTGGCCAGCTGATCAGCTAAGTCATTTCCAGTTTTGTCTGGTCCCTCTACTTTGGAATGACCCTTGATCTTTTTCCAGTAGATGGTCATCCCATTCGATGTGACCAGATCATCAATGTTTTGGATTAACTTCCCAGGTTTCAAGGGTTTATTAGCACATAACATGCCTCTGGTTTTCCAATTAACCAGGTGCTCCACGAACCCGTTCCGTACATAATCCGAATCTGTGATTATGACCAGTTCGTGGAGTTGGTGCTGGACAGCAGTGAGGATGGCCTGATGCACAGCCATCAATTCTGCCACCTGACTACTTCGGGGACCAATTTTGTATCCAGCGTAGGGTTCTGGGAACTCATTCACCCATGCATTCCCTACGCCAGCCACCAGTTCTTTCTCCCCGTCGTTGTCAACATGGTAAGAGCATCCATCCACATAGACAGTGGGCATTCCATCACACTTGTCTTCTTCAAAGACTTTGTGTGGGGAATTAAGGTATGCCTCCATGTTGTCCTTGATTTTTAGACTTTCGTCCTCGAGACAGTTTTCTCTGGCACAATCATGCAAGTCAGCCAGACCTTGCGCGAGGGGACTCTTCTTGTTTTGGCCATATCTGACCTCCACAGGAAAGCCTTGCATTGACAGAATCCAGGAAGTAATTCGGGAATTACTCACATTTCCGGCACGGATTCTGTCACTTTGGAGATATTGCAGAGGCTGGTGTGGAGTCTCCACTATGATGTGTTCCCCCTGGATAAATGGGCGGTAATTCTTCAATGCCCACACCGTTGCCAGGAGTGCCTTCTCACAATCGTTGAATTTTTCCTCCACAGAGGATAAAGTTTTGCTTGCATAGGAGATTACTTTATTGACCTTGTCATGCTTTTGGTATAATACTGCCGTCAAGCACGTATTAGAGAACCCCGTCTCCAGGAAGAACTCCTTTTTTCTGACAGGGTAAGCTAGGCAAGGCGCTTGTGAGAGGTTTCTTTTGAGTTGTCTTACCGCCTCGGATTGTTCTGGACCCCATTCCCACTTGACCCCCCCTTCAAGAGATGAATCAGGGGTCTAATGATCTCTGCGTAGCCTTCAATGAACTTTCTGCTGTAATTAGTCAGTCCAAGGAGGCTCCTTAGTTCCCGCAGAGTTGTGGGGTCTTTCAGTTTCTGGAGTGCTTCCACTTTCTTTTCTTGGGGACAGAGACCCTGAGGAGTAATCTCATGCCCCCAAGAAATTAACACGGGTTCTACACCACTGTGCTTTCTGAAAGGAAAGTTTTGCTCCGGCGGCCCTCAACTGTGTCAGAACATAACGGATCTCCGCTATGTGTTCCTCCACAGATGAACTTTTGATGAGGACATCATCTACATAAGCCAGGTTACCCCTCGTACCCAGGTCGGGCATGGCCTTATGTAGGAAAATGTTGAATTCATTGCCGGAGTTGAGGTATCCGAAGGGAGTCCGGGTCCATGTGTACTGCTGGCCCCCAAAGGTAAAAGCCAGTTTGTATTGGTCCTCCCTACTGACAGGCACGGTCCAGTATCCATTGGTCAGGTCTATTGCTGTGAATACCTGTGACCCTGAATCTGGGACAGCCCTTGATCAATGTAGGGCAGAGGCCATCGGGAAGCATGGACCCATTTGTTGAGCTCCCTAAGGTCGGCGCAGAGTCTCCACTGGCCGTTTGGCTTCAATATTCCCAGCACCGGATTATTGAAGGTGCTGTGTACTGGACAAATTATTCTCCGGGACTCAAGGTTCTTAATTATTTCAGTAAGGGACTCCATGGATGCGAGAGGCAAGTGATATTGCTTCACAAACACTGGAGTCATGCCAGGGTCCGTGGGAATTGTTGTTGTGTGGATGTCGGTGCGACCACAGTCATATGAGTCTACCGCAAAGAGATCTTGGAAATCCAAGAAAACTTGTTTCAACTTTTGCTTCTGTTCCAGAGTCACACAGGCATCAGCTAGGTTGACTCTCTCTTCCACCATCTGCCTGAAGCCTGGAAAGACTTCTCGTTTGGCTATCTCAGCGGCTAGGTGGAGAAGTCCCTGGTCAGAGTGCTGATTTGGACTGGAGGCTTCAGGTGGGAAAGGCAGCCCTCATGGACCTGGAAAATCACCTCATCCCTCCTGAAGTCACAAGTCACATCTTCCTTGCCATAAGGGCAAGAAGTGTACACCAGGAAGTTCCCCCCATGCCGGGTAAAAATCCTGTCTGGTGTTGTATTGTCCTCACTGTCACTGTCAAAGCAGTCCTTGGGGATCGGTCCTAACAGTTCATTTCCTACATCAATGGAGAAATGTCGGTCATCAACCGCCATTCCAATAATGGTGCCTGCGGCTAGAGTAATACTCTTTAAGTCGCTGTTATCCACCTCTAATGGAATGGTGTCCTGTTCTATGTTGACTAATGGAGTTGGGTTTACCCCCAACCCTTGCTGTTGGAGAGAAGCATTTAGATGTATATAAGCATCAGGGTTTTGCAATTTTTGTCCTCTTTTAACTTTCACTTCCAGGGAGAATTGTCGGGTCCTTTCTGGGATGGTGACTTCCTCTTTGATTTGAATTTCAACTGCATAAAGTAGCAATTGAGCTGACCTAAATGCTTTTTCTGGATCATCAAAGCCCATGGGATTATCCGCTAATCGGGACCAAGCTTTGAAGTTTATTAGGTCCAAACTAATGGCAAAGCGATTGAGAATGTCACTGCCTAAGTAAAAGGCGGCAGTGACGTCTCGCAGGACCCAACAATTATGGACTATGCTCTTGTTGCCAATGGAGATTTTGAGCATACACCTGCTTGGCAGGAGATGTTTGGAATTAGGTGCTTCCAGGTCCATTTCCCATTTGTCTATCAGTTTGAATGTGGGAATGGCTGGATCTTTTGGGAGTTGGCGGAGCATGGCTTCGCTGATGAAGCTCTTACCGTTGTTCACACACACTCGAGCGAGAACAGAGTCCTTCCCATCATTTAACTGAACAGGGATGAACAACTGCTCTCCAATTTGCTGAATATCAGCCAGGTTCTGAGCTGATTTCACATCTTTCTGGACTATAGGAGTGGGAGTTTCTGATTGTGGATTAGTAAAGAATTTCAGGGTGTTTCCTTCCAGTGTGGAATACCACCTTAAACTGGAAGGAAGGTTGATTTTCAGAAATAGAGAGGACCCCCCATCACCAGTCTGTTGTCCTACTGCTATTACTGTCACGTCTGGAGTTTGGTTATTCTGGAAGTGAAATTCTACTTGGTCAGATTTTTGTTCAGCCATGTGGCAGGTGCCGTTTAAACTAACATGGTTGACACTCTGTGTTAATTTTATTGGTCGGCTAGTCTGGGTCCAGAGGACCTTGTTTATGCAATCTATTAGGGGTGACAACCTTCTCAGGAGGTCATTCCCTAGTAAACAAGGGGTGCCCTCTGGCGTCACTACTATGACCGGGTGTTTCACCTTGTGTCGCCAAATTTTAATGTCCAAGTCTGCAGTCCCCTCAACGGGAATTTCCTTCCCGTCAAAGTTCTGCAGTTGTCCAGGAAGAGAGGTGAGAGGAATACGGTAATTCTCCCCCCTTCCTGCATTTAGTTCATCAAAGGCCCTTTTGGACAGAAGGGTAGCTTGGGATCCAGTGTCCACCAGTGCCGAAATTGTGCCCTGCCCCTGTACTTGTACCGGGGCATAATATCTTCCCTCCTTCTCCTCAAGGGGGCACAGATAATGCACATTTTTGGACAACTGGTGGGCTAACTTTCTGGTTTTGAACATTGCTAGCGAAGAGATTTGGGCAGAATTCTGTGGAGAGCCTGGGGAATCTGAAATAAAAAGTTGGCAACTGGAAATGGTTTTGGGTTCTGGGCCGCTCCCGCCCCCTTTTTGGAGGCAGTCATCAGGATGGGTGTGACCCATGGGATTTTGGTATTGTCGGTTCTGGGATGAGATGATGGGTGGCGGTAGCTCAGTCTCCACATCTCCCCAGTCTGAATTGGCATCCCTTGGGCCCCATTTTTCCTTGGGGGGAGTTCCCCCATCTCTGAAGGAGAAGATCCTTTTCCCAGGATCTTCTGAGGATCCCTCTCCCTCAAATTGGAAGACCTGTACCTCCTCCACAAAGTGGGTCTGTTTGGGTCCTTTGTTTCTCCTACCCCCCCCCCCCTCTGCTCCTTGGGAGGCAGGCTTTCAGGGGCAGGAGATTTTGTTTCCGGTTCCTGGTTTTCCAGGGGCTGTTTACAAGTTGGGAAGGAAGCTTCCTCCAAGGCTTTACACCTCTCTTCCCCTTGTGCCTCCTCCCTGGGAACCGGTGGGCTATCGGGGTGCTGCCCCCGTCATTGTTCTGGAGCACCAGGTCCAGAGTTTGGGGCATTCTGCGGTGGTATGCTCATCTGAGGGTTCTGTTGAGCCCTCAGTATGTGACCCAGATCCCGTGCCATATTTTGGACCTGGCGCTCAAGTTGTGAAACCCGCTCCGGCTGATACGGGGCTCTATTTTCTCCCCTGGGCTGATCCTGGGAAGAGTAGCTATCCCTTCTCTGGTAATACCCCGGATTGGGAAGATTCGGGTACCCCTCCACCCTTGGCCTCCCCTCTCCCGGATTAGGTTGTCTGGGCTCAGGGAATTGGGGAAAGAAGGATGGATGGTTTTGGGGCTGGAAATTGGCTGGATACCTGGGGAAAAAGTTCTGCCCAGGATTTGTAGAATTTCTGCCCTCCTGTGGGAAGTTGGGAGGGAAGTTCCCTGGGTTAGGTGCTTGGCTGGATCCCCCCTTGGGCTGGAGGAGTGCACACATAACCCAGGATTGGTCGGTTTCCCTTGTAGCGGGGACTTACATAGTCAGGGGAGCGGCGGACCCCATTTGTGGGACTACCTCCTCGACTCCCTGTCTGTGACTGGCCCGAGGGCCTTCTGGGCTGTGAATTATTTGGTGCAGGCAGGTTTTTAGCCCCCCCCCCATCTCCAAATCTAAAACGGGGGCTACCTTTACCTCTGCCACCTTGGCAGCAGCAGGGGTGCTGTTGGTTTTGGGGTTTTTCGGCGCATTATTTTTATTTTCGATGGGCTTCTGCACCTCATAGATCCGGGTAGCCTGTTCAATGACCCAGTCTAAAGATCTTTTCTCATGAAAATCTCTCACGAGCTGGGTCATTATGTATTTGGGTAAGGCATGGAAAAACGTATTGATAAATTCTCTGCTATCCGTGCGCACCCTTCTGGTGGTCTGCGCAAAAGCACGCTTTAATTCTTGCACAAACTCTTGTGGGGCCTGATCCTCCCCACATTGCAAATTGTAGGCTGCCTTGCGAGCCTCTTGAGGATTTCTGTGCACAGAAAAATGTTTCAAGATGGCCGCCCTGTATGTGGACCACCTTGAATGGTTTTGATCCTCCAGCCCCGCGAAGAAACTGGAGTATTCTGGTGAGAAGGTCCACTTTACATATTGAATACAGCTTTGGCTGTCCTTCAAATGGAAAGTCTCCATCATTTGCTCATAGAGCTCCAAGTGTTCCCAAACAGAATACTTGGCGTTCTTATGATAAGGCGTGATGACACTCCTTATTGCCTTTATTTGTTTCAATGGGTCCTTAAGCAAGGCCCTTTTTGCCTTATTGGCCTTTTTGGTTCGGGTAACCCTGGTCCATTCATCCTCCGACTCAGAAGCGCTGCTCCCAGAGGTGCCCGTCTGATCTTCCAGGTTTTCCCGGATTCTGCGAGCCTGGGAATGGCTGGCAGAATGTGGGGACTTGGTCTCCTGTGTCCTGTAATGCTCAGAGGAGTCTTCAGACCCCTCCTTGCTGCCAGGATTTGATGGGTACCCCCCCACTGACCTAACGGGGCAGAGGTTTTCAGGATGCCCTTAATGGGCCTACTCTCCTGGGGTTCCCCGCTAAATTGCACTGTGCTTGGGTGCCCATACCCGAGTGCCCGCCCATCCATTCCTGGGAGGTACTGGCCTATGAGCCCCATACTTCTAGCTGGGTAGTAATCTTCCATCTCCATGGCCCTGGGCTCATGTGCGCGACGGGACATGGGGGTGGCAGAGTCCAGGGACTGGTAGAGGTGAAGGCCTCTGGCACTAGGGCTCCTGAGGTTATGCTCAGGAGTTTCTCTTTCCCAGCGAACCTCATCTCTATCCGCCCCTGTTCCCTGTTGCAATGCAAGACCCTGCGCTTTCAGTTCCTCAGTTAAGGCCTTACTAGACTCTATCAGTCTATCCTGCATCGCTACCTGTTGCTGGAGCCTATCATTGTGCTGACAGAGAGCCTCATTTTCTCTCTGTGCCTCCTGATTGGTCCTGGAGTACTGGGCCAGTCTCTGCTGCAGGAGGGTTTTCTCCTGAGCTGTGTCCCTATTGGCCTGCTCCTTTCTTGCCAGAGCATCCTCCACCCTCCTGGTGAGCTCTAACAAGTTCTGGTGTTCTTTTTGGAGGTCACCCAGTCCCTGGAGGGCCAGGTGATTTTCTTCCATTTTCCTTTTTAAGTGGCAGACTTCCTGGCCTAAGGTATCCCTTTCCTGACTAAGAGCCTGCATCTGTGCCGCCAGGTCATCCCTTTGCCTTTGGAAGGCACCAGCTTTCTGGCGCTCCTGATCAAACTCTGCCTGGGTATCCAGGTCTTTCAGAATCAATTTATTGCTTTCCTCTTTCTCTCTGTCTAATCAAATTTGCAGGGTGGCTACCTGCTCTGTGCATCCCCTGTTGAAGTCCAGTTGTTGCTCCAGCTTTTTCTGGCTCTGCAGAAGGGAGTCCAAACCTTCTTGGTACTCCTTCTGCAAGGCCAGAAATCTGGTATCCTGGTCAGCCTTCTCCTGTTGCAGTCTATCCATGTCCTCTTTTATTTTTATGATATACTGCCTACTATCATTTTCTGACTCCTGGCTCCTCTGCAGCCTCTGCTCAGAAGAGACCAGGTCAGATTGGGCCTTTTCTAACGCCAGCTGTTGCCTACTTGCCAGATCTTGGCCTTCAGCACATTTGTCCTGCATGGCTCCCATATATAGATACAAATATGCCGCTATCCTAACCATCTTGTCGTGTTCATCTTTAACTTTAGGAGCCATGTATAATTCACTCAGGGCCACATGTAATGGACCCTGATCTCTCCATATATCTGACTCTGTTTCAGTGACCTGTTGCGCGATTGCCTGCAGCCAGACCGTTTGGTCCTGATGAGTCCACTCACCTCTCACGAATAGCTTATGTAAGAAGTGCTCTCTGGCTATTTTCATATCTACCAAGGTCGTCATTCTGGAATTTGAGTTCCTTCCTGACTTACAGAAGTTTGTATTTTATTTTTGCAAAACAGACCGTTTCCTTAGAGCGTTCCTTTGAGGGGTGCTTTCACATTGTAAAACAGCGTGGTGATCTAACCGGATATGTGTATCTGGTCAGTTGGCACACTGTATTAATCTGCACAAATGGTAAATCTAACCCAGAATATCCCGGCTCCGAGCCCCCACTTTTGTAAGCGATATTCAATCAACACTGCAGCCAAGTCAATGCCTAGTCTGGGATGCTGAGGAAAACCCTTATTAATGTATTTTTATGTCTAGTTAAGTACTCTGGATGACCACCCTTGTATAACACCCCCTTCTTAGAATCCCCCTGGCCCCACTGAGCCAAGAAGTAGGTTTGTTTTGCAAATTAAAAGGTTTATTTGAGAATTTAAACAATATATATATATCACACTTTATAATAAATTAATATCTGACAGTACACTTAGACATATGATGTTGATCAACAATGGGTATTCTGGCACTAGCACACTTCTTTACAATCAATGAGGAGTTAGTATAGGATGGATAAAGTAGCAAAAATACTTTTATGATTTCAAGGGAAAAGCAATGAGGAATAAAATGCAGTACAGAAATACTTGATATGATTTTAGCAAAAGATAAGATAATCACTTTTTCTCTGGCAATTCACCCCCCTCCGCTATGCAATGTAAGAAATGGAAGGAGATGGAAAGAGGAGCACACAGTTCTCAGGAATGCAATCAAATACAATACGAAATTCAGTTCCCCCCCCAGCAAGCTTAGAAGAAACAGGTAGGAGTTTGAAACACAGGCCCAAAATGCTTTTTAAATGTGATGGCAATGGATGGGAAAATGTGCCAATGATTTTAATTCCCTCTAGAGATTCAAGGTGAGTGGGAGATGCGTGTTGGTATTAGTTCAGGCTCACTTTAGCATTGCTCTATGATTTATTACCAAGTTGCAACGGATTTTAACAAAAGAAAGAATGGAGCTGCTATTTTGACAAGTGGAGAAATTGAGCCAAAATCGCAAATCGCGGTAAATTCGCGAGTGCGTGAATCGTGATTGCGGCAAAATTATAGGGAGTAGCAAGTCGGTTCTAGCCCAAACGGTTCCAGAGTTACGGATGATTAAATAAAGGTAGTTTTTCGGATTTAAAGTAAAACTCAAAATGACAGGTGACAGCTTGCAGCTTCAGAATTGACAGGTGACAGTTGTGCAGCTTTACAAATGACAGATGACACGATTTCTAGGAGGCTGTTCTACTTAGGTTAAAATAGTTTGGATTAGATTATTTTAACTAAGAGGTTCTGCACAGTTCTGCTAGGTACTCACAATATAAATTTGAACTAGGCCTCGTCACGGATCTGGTCAACACGTCTGGCTGCGGTTCTGTCTGCTCGGCGGGTCAATCAGGCACCGGTTCTGCTCACAGAGATCTGGGTCAGCTCTGCTCTGCTGGTCTAGCCTCTCTGGGTTCTGGATGTAACACTGCTTTCTGGGTACTGGCAGGAGTTCTTGGCAAAAGAATTCAGACAGCTCGCCCGGCTGTGGAATAGTTTGCAAATGATTTTGAGGTCTGCTGACAAATACTTTTGCTTGCAGTGGGCCTTCTTGGTTCAAAGTTCTGTAGTCTCTGTTTAGCTTGGAAGTCTAAGTGTTGGATCTCTGAATGTGAAGTCGTCGGTCAGCATGCTCCGCAGCAAATGGAATTGAATGTCTCTACCTGTCCCAGCAGTCTCTTTTTATGTGTTTTGAAAATGGGTGTGTGCCTGGGCCTAGCTAAGCCTGCCCCTCTCTACTTGTCATTGGCCCAATTCTCCCCTCTCCCATGATTGGGGGAAGGAAATGGATTGTCATCATGATGGGGTCTGTTGATGGGTCAGAGGATCCTCCCCTGGCCAGTTTGCCCACAAATCTATACATCTTTCCCAGATATACAATTGTTTTTACATCACCTACACACATCATATATCACATGAGGTAGGCACTGTTCCGACTCTGGCGTTTCTAGGAGCTTGGGTAAAGAAATGGCAACTTATTTTCTATTTTAGTGGGTTATGCAACATTGGTTTTTCATTAAAAGTTATACACATATACACGGCCTGTCCATACATACTCCAGTAAATTCCCATGTCTCTAGCTTAAACACAGAGTCTGTAGTATCAATAAATAGCGGGGTTTTGCCCCAGAACATCACACAAATTGGAGTTTGGGCTTGAATTGTGGGCAAAGTTTTCATTTTAAGGATCCCCAAATTTCACATTTCTGTCATCTGGTTACCAAGAGTTATCCGTGTTTCTGTAAAATATATATTTGCTTTCAATTCAAAGTACTGCAGTGTTTGAGTCCGCCCCCAAAGTTTGGGGATGACAGTGATCACATGTCTCTCCTGGCTGGCAGATCTTTGTTGACAGGAAACAGTCAAACTCACCATTTTGTGTGGGCTCCAGCAAGCTGAGGTCAACAGACCAGGGGGCCACTTTGCATTTGGTTAGCATGACCATGTGATATCCTGGGCTTTCTGAGGTGAGAAGGTTTCCCAGCCTTTTGGCCTGTTAATCAAATCAGATTGTCTCTGGGAACAGCAGGTGGTTAGATTTCTAATTAACCCACAGTCTTTTGAAGTCCCAATTGTCACAGAAGGCTGATTAGCTTCTGAAGTAGCAGGTCTCCTGTCAGAGTTTAAACCGCTAGCGCCGCCTTGAGTCCAAAGCGGGTACTGCATGCATTTTTTTTTTGATCAGTCTTGAATTAATGCATTTCAAACAAGAGATTTTTACATGGAAGTATATTATCCAGGTTCAGCACATGGCTCTGGTGTGGTTCTGCAGTAAAATAATTTTGTGCCCATAATTTAGCCATATTTGACCTGAAGAAAATGAATTCCCAATAGTTATGGGTTGCTTTTGGCAATCAGCATTGCCATTCCCAATGGTTTCAGGCTACTGTGTGTGTAGCCCAATGGTGGTTTTAGGCAGTGCCCTCCTGTGCTCACAACATAGGCAAAAATGTGTGGCAGCCTATTCTTCATGTTTTCCCTGTGCACTCTCTGGGGAGTTCTGGCCATCATGATGTTTTCCATGCCAGTACTGCACAGTTTTATTGTAGGGCTTGGATGCATGGGTAAAAACATCCCACAACTTCCGATGTCTGGGCTCTAGAAATAATAGCCCAAGGTTACTGCCTTCCATTTCTAACACAACCGCAAAACAATCCACCAGGGAGACACCCTTTGAAGTTTTCAGACCCGCTCCTACAGCAGGAAGTTCTAACCCTGCTGGAGAAAGGTGCTATAGAGCCAGTACCTGTAGCAGAGAGGAACAAGGGATGGTACTCCCCGTATTTTTTGATTCCCAAAAAGGACAGAGGACTGAGACCCATCTTGGATTTAAGAAACTTAAACAAGTTCCTCAGGAAGGACAAGTTCAAGATGGTCGCTCTTTCTCAGATCCTTCAGGCCCTTCAACTTCAGGATTGGTTGGTGTCATTGGACCTCCAGGATGCTTATTTTCATGTGCCAATTCATCTCAAGCACAGAAAATATCTGAGGTTCGTAGTTGGCGACTCACACTATCAGTTTCGAGTCCTGCCATTCGGATTGACCTCCGCCCCGAGGGTCTTCACCAAGTTGATGGTGGTGGTGGCAGCGCACCTCAGGAGAGGGGGATTCACGTCTACCCCTACCTGGACGATTGGTTGATCAGGGCACGTTCTGCCGAACAAGCACTGGATCATCTGAAAATCACTTGCCACTTCCTCCACAGACTGGGCTTCTCCCTCAATTTCAAGAAGTCACAAATGACACCTTCCCAACAGCTCCAGTACTCAGGGGCTGTATTGGACACATCCTTGGGAAGAGCTTGCCTCCCAAGTCAAGGGCTCAAGACATTCTTCAGATGGTTTCCAAATTCCAAAATGCCCAAAAGCTCCAGGCCTACGACTTCTTAAAGTTGCTCGGCCTCATGGCATCCTGCATCTTCCTAGTGCCAGAGGCACGCCTGAGGATGAGATACCTTCAATGGGCTCTAAAGACTCAATGGTCCCAGTTCTCAGGTCAAATGACAGATTTTCTTCAGATTCCGAACAAGGTTCGGCAGGATCTTCTGTGGTGGACTTGCACAGAGAATATCCTATAAGGAGAACAGTTTTAGCAACCATGGCTGGACATTACAGTAGTGACGGACGCCTCAATCATGGGGTGGGGAGCCCATGCCAACGATCTGACAATCATCGGTCATTGGTCTCCATCGGAGTCCAAACTACACATCAACGTTTTAGATCTGAGAGCAATCAGACTAGCGCTGAAGGCTTTTCTGCCATCTGTCAGAGGAGTAAATGTCCTGATAATGACAGCTAACACAGTGGCCATGCATTATCTAAACAAAAGAGGAGGTGTATGGTCACTACCTCTGTGCAGAGAGGCAATGCAGCTCTGGTATTGGGCAATTCAAGAAGGAATCTCCTTAACGGCAGCACATCTAGCTGGGGAGGAGAATATGACGGCAGACGCTCTGAGCAGGCAGAGCACGGTGTCCCACGAGTGGGACCTGGCTCAGGAAGTCATTCAAGAGATCTTCGCCCTTTGGGGAACCCCTCAAGTAGACCTATTTGCAACCGGAATAAACCAGAAGTGCGAAAGGTATTGCTCAAGGGAATTTCCCCCGAGAGAAGCCCTAGGGGACGCGTTCGTGGTGGAATGGAACTTCCCACTATTATACGCGTTCCCTCCGATTCCCGTCATTCCTCAGTTCATCAGGAGACTGAGACGGTTTGGAAACCGCATGATCCTAATTGCCCCGGATTGGGCCAGGAGAACGTGGTACCTGGACTTTCTAGACATGTCCATCTGTCCCCTGGTACGTCTTCCTCCGAGAGAGGACCTTCTCTCACAAATGGAGGGTCAGGTTTTCCATCCAGAGGTCAAGATTCTCAACCTTCACGCTAGGTATCTGAAAGGATGAGATACAAGGATTGGGACCTTCCAGATGATGTCATGGAGGTGTTGCTTTCAGCAAGAAGACCAGCAACAAAATCTCTATATCGTTGCCGATGGAAAACGTTTTGCAACTGGTGCAGAGAAAAGAATGTTGATCCTTTTCTATGCTCTGTTCCGGAAGTACTGTCCTTCCTCTTGTCCCTAGCACACAGAGGTCTAAATGTTGTGACCATTAAAGGTTATCTTGCAGCGCTTTCCATCTTCAAGCGCTCGTCGGAAGAATGCTCCTATTTCAAAATTCCTTTAGTAGTACAATTCTTAAAAGGACTCACCAATGTGTTTCCTCCTTATCCTTTCCAAGTACCAAGTTGGGATCTTAATCTGGTTCTAAAATTCTTAATGTGTACCCCTTTTGAACCCTTGCACACTTGTCCATTAAGATTACTGACATGGAAAACTGCTTTCCTAGTTGCTTTAACATCTGCAAGAAGAGTGAGCGAATTGCAGGCACTGTCTTCTGGGCCACCCTATACTGTGTTCCATAGGGACAGAGTGGTATTAAGGGTTAAACCCTAATTTTTACTTAAAGTTGTATCCGATTTTCATTTAAATCAGAGAATTGTTCTACCCGCATTCTATCCTCCACCTCATCCTAGTAAGGAGGAGAAAAACAGAACTGAGGCCAACGGGTGCCGTGTGTGCTACTTGTATAACCGATGACGTCACCCTCAATGGAGGTCTTTGAGGGACCATCAACTCGACGACATCGACGCACAGCGCCCTCTGCCGAATTTCTTTTTCCAAAGCGGCTAAAGCTGGATGTGGATGGATTACATCTAAGATGAGGAATACGTTGGAGGAACATCCAATCGAAAGAACGTTACCAAGTTGGTAAGTAACTTGGTCTTCTTTCAATACATTATTTTTAGAGGTTATTGCTTCGGGCGCTCTGGCCTGGGCTGTGCGACTAAAGGTGGAAGGAATTCATAATCATATTTAATGTTCTTGAGCGATATATGTCCATTTTGAAAGTATTGTTGTAAATGTATTTTAGGCCAGGAACTCTGCTCCAAATTCAAACTGGTCACGTTTTTAGATAACACAAACGGTAAGCCCTTTTCGAGCACTTTAATCTCAACTGGAGTTAAGATGTAATTTGACCGAAATTCTACCAGGTTGGACCACTTCTGGTTATCTTGGGGCCCAGATCCTCCCATTGCTCTATTTTGCCTTAATCAATGTCTGGAAAAATCGTACCTCTTCTTGGGTCACTTCCTCTGTTTTGTACCTGTATATCCCTTGTATTTCCTGACTACATTTGTTAGATATTAGATGTTCCTTCATAGCCCTGGTTGTATTCCACTCCCCTCACTACTGCTTTATGAGATGTTCCGAAATGTGACCCTTCTAGTCTTACCCCCGTGGGGAGTGTGCTCATTTTGTTGCACATTCAAATTCACCTGGTAGTCTCCCCTCACACATGGATATTTTTTTCATGACTGAACTTTTCGTGATCCTTTTTAAATCATTACATTATAAAATGTGTTCTTAATGTATGAAGCACATTCCTGTATTTAAATAATCAAATGATTTAAAACATATTTAAAGGAAAAGGAATCAATTCCTGCAGGTTTTTTTGTGGATCCTCTTAGATTTGATTTGCTTGCCACTGGTCTTTGTCAATAATGATATGACCCAATCACAGCAATCTAACTCCATTTCATCCTAAACTGTATATTATCTAGAAACAAAATTGCCCCATTTTTCACTATTAAACATTGTGGTATTTCTTTCTACGCAAATATTCCAACATAATTCCTCATGTAATTCCGTTCAAACCAATCCCTTTTTTTTATGTGGGTGATCTCATCCCAATGAGTTAATTTGCTCGTCAAAGATTGCACTTCTGTGTAAGGCAGAGGCTAACAGTTCCTGCATATAATCGTCTGAAAACCCTACACATTGTTCTTCTTCTTTTATGAATTATATACAGCTATAAATCAAAGATATGTTGACAGAATGATCCATTCTATTGATTCCACTAATTATGCTGCACACTCACTGAGCCTGAAATCAGCGTGGGTGTCACTGTTTACCGTACTTTTTTGCCATATGGCATATGTAGAAAGTGTTTGTGTTCAGCAGAGTACACAATCCTGCCGACAAACCACCACCACTTTGCATCACAGCAGCGAAAGAAACTCAGGAGAGTACATCTGCCCCAGGCCCCGTGTCATACAGAGTATAACACGATGGAGGGCCTGGGGGGTTAGGCGCAGGGTGGGGGAGACAAACGGCGGGAAACAAAGAGGGTGGGGCAGCCAAACCGGCGCCCCCACCCTCGGTGCTGCCAGGAGTACGCACCAAAGGTGTGAAGAAAACAGCAGGGGGGGCAGGAAGAAGCCCGCCCCCCCAGCAACACATCAAAGGGGACAGGGAGGATAAATACCCCTGCAAAAACCAAGGAGGCACAAACGGGTCCGGAGCTCACCTCACTCGGGTAGGCTCCCCGGACCTTGGAAAAAGAAACGTTTGCCTCTGCGGGCTTACCTTTCTGTGTTTTTCTCTCCCTCCTTTAGGTGACGGCTCGTTGGATCGCAGCTGAAGCCCGTCGGAACAGCGCGAAGGAGCCTGAGGGGACGTGGCGCCGCGGGAGTCGAGCAGGAGCAGCGAGCTGCGGCGTGGATTACGAGAAATCTGGCGGTCTTTGAAGCAGCTCCGGACCAGGAAGAAGGACCCCAGCTGGGACAGGGACGCGACGCGAGCAGCTACAGGCACGCCCGCCCGGCGCCATCGGGAGAACACGAGCCGTCAGAGGGCTCAATACGGATAGAAAGGGGCGGGGCTACGATTTAAAGTCGTAGCTGGAAAGGAAGTACAGTAGCGACTAGCCCAGCGGCTCAACGCTTAAAGGCTTGGTCTGGGAATGTTGGGGACCTGAGTTCTAATACAACCTCTGGAACCTCCTTGGCGTGCATTTAATTATTCGCCGTGTAGCCGGCAGAGGCTCAGCTGTTCAAGAAAGGTTGGGGGCTCCAATCAAACCCAACTCCAACATTGTTTTGTAAACAGAGGAGTGAAAAGCATTGAAGCAGATTGCTACACAGGGAGATAGCTCTGTGGTGGAACAGTTGGACTACAGATCAGGAGGTCCCCGGTTCAAAGCCAGGTGGCCCCTCCACATTGGGGCAAACCCCAGAATCAACAGCCAGGAAGGAAAAGCAGGCGATAAGGCAAGAATGGCAGACGAAAGAGCGAGAAGAGCACAGGAATTCAGTGCATGGGCCAAAAAGGCTGAAAAGGAATATGGAGCGCAATGGGTACTGGACGTGGTACAGTCGGAAGAAAGGGCTAGGGCAATGTCGCCTCTGCTGCTGGAGGAATCCGAAGGCAGCGATGAAGAAGCTGCAGTACCGCAAGGCCAAAAGAGGTTAAGAGAAATCTCAAGGGAACCACAAGAGCAAGAGATGCCTAAAATAAAACGGAAGAAAGGAAACAAGAAAGGTATCGTAAAATTAAATAACAATATTAACAAAATGGTAAAAGTTTTAAATGCATGTATCACGGCCCAGGGTAGGTCGCCCAGAGCCGGCAAAGGGAAAATGAAAGAATACAAAAATGTGGCATCGGATACAGATAGTAGTGAAGACGAGGAGAGGGATCATTTGCAGGCATGGGTGAAAACAAAGGGGGGTAATAAGTAAAGAGAAGAAGAAAAATGATAAGGCAGGTATAGATCATGGGGCAGGAGGTCAGGGGCCAGCAGACACCGGGTCCCCCATACCACAGGGGCTTCCCCAAAATCCTGGTACCCAGGGGTCACATACCAATACAGCAGTAGCTACGACAGAGCCCCCCGTAGTGAAAATAACAGAGTCTAACACAGTTATGACTAAGTATGGCAGGCCAACGATAGGCAAAGATGCGCAGGGTCGGTCCTTAAAGGCACAAGGAATTTTGACAATTGGACAGCAGCTTTCCAGATAATGTCATCAATCATATTGCAGAAATTTCCCGAAGACGGCCCATCACTTGTAACATATCAACAGCGAGTTTTGAGCGTGTACAAAGCATTTGGGGGAGACGCCTGGAAGGAATACGACCATGAATTCAGGAAAGAAATGGATTGCTTCCCAGACATAGGGTGGGATGAAGAAAATTACAATCTATACATATTTAACGTGCTTAAAGAAAAATGGGATACCAGGGATCAGTATAGTTCGGGGAGCTATTATAGGAAACAATTTGGTCAGAACGAATATAGAAACGAGTATAGGTACAACAGGAGATACGATTATCCCTATGACAGATCAAGGGAACAGAATTTTCGGAGTAGGCAATACGAGGCACAGAGAGGGTGGCAGAGCAACATACCCCCGACAGCACAGGGGGGTGGTAGAGGGAGTAACGGGACAGCAAGGTCAGAGCTAGCGCAATGCCGTAACTTTGAGAAGGGAATATCATGCAGCTGGGGGAAGAAATGTAAATTCAACCACAGATGCGAGAATTGCGGAGGAGAACATATTACCGCCAAATGTACCAGAGCAGCTTCCAGCAAGTACAAGGTCTCAGAGAAACGGAATTAGGAGCACAGAAGAGAAAGGGTCAACACCAGTGAAAATCAAGAATATGGAAAGGTGGCTAAGGGTGTTTCCAGACCAGGAAGGTGCAGAAACCATAAGACAAGGTTTTCAAGAAGGTTTCACAATTCTGTTTAGGGGGCAGGGTTCCCAGGACACTCCAAAAAACCTGAAATCTGCGTTGGAGAATAGAGAGTTGGTGGGCAAAAAAATCAGAAAAGAAATTGAGCTGGGGAGGATGGGGGGCCCCTATAATCGCCCCCCTTTTAAGGAGAACATATGTTCACCCTTGGGCTTGGTACCAAAAAAGGAGGCAGGCGAGTTTCGGCTAATTCACCATCTTTCATACCCTCCGGGGGCCTCGGTTAACGACGGCATCACGCAAGAGGCGTCGTCGGTAAACTACTCAGATTTTCTGGAAGCCGTACAGTTAGTGAGGAAAGCAGGGCGGGGAGCTTGGATGGCAAAAGCAGACATTAAATCAGCATTTCGCCTATTGCCAGTAAGGAGCGAATCACAGAGATGGTTATGCATGCACTTGGAGGGCAAATACTACGTAGATAAATGTCTCCCCATGGGCTGCGCCATTTCTTGTGCGTACTTTGAGAAGGTGAGCTCCTTCCTGCAATGGGCTCTTACAAAGGAATTGAAGGGGGCGCAGGTAGTCCATTACCTAGACGACTTTCTATTTGTGGGTCCAAAAGGTTCAGAGCTGTGCATGAATACGTTGCTGAAATTCATGACATTGACAGAAGAGTGGGGTTTTCCGCTTGCAGAAGAGAAAACGGTGGGGCCAACCCAAGTAATACAATTTCTGGGCATCGAAATTGACTCACAGGTAGGGGTGTGCAGGATCCCGGAAGAAAAGGTGACAGAATTGCTAAATACTATAACTGATCTGAAAGGGAGAAACAAGGCCACAGTAAGAGAGTTGCAATCATTAGCGGGGAAGTTGAACTTTGCAGGGAGGGTCATTCCGCAAGGGAGGATATTCCAGAGAAGGGTTGAACAAAGAACAAAAGGCGCCAAGATGGGACACCACAGGGTGCGGATCGGGGGAGCAATAAAGAAAGATTTGGAAGTTTGGGAGGAATTCTTAAAATCATTCAATGGTTCAGTAATCTGGCGCACACCTGTAAACGAAGAAAGCGAAAGGGTGCTGTTCACAGACGCAGCTGGAGGCTTCGGCTTTGGTGCAATATTGGGTACAGAATGGTGCGCAGAAAGGTGGCCAGAGGCATAGCATGAGGCTGCATGGACAAATAACATTACACTATTGGAGTTATTCCCGATCTGGGTAGCATTATGTGCATGGGAAACAAAGCTGAACAGCAAGGATTTAAATGTGTGGTCAGATAACATGGCAGTAGTGCATGTGATAAATAACGGAAACGCTGCCTGCCCGCTGGTCCTGGAACTAATGAGGGCAATAACTTTGGCTTGTCTGAATAACAATGTTAGCATAAGGGCGAGACACATCGCCGGTGAAGCAAATATGGTCGCTGATGCCTTGTCTCGTTTTCAGTGGCACAGGTTCAGAGAATTGCGGCCGGACGCAAGAAGGATCAAAACGCCCCCGCCAAAGAAGGCATGGGTACCACTGGAAGCTTGGCAAAAAGGTCGGTTAGCCACAAGGTTAACTCAGAAGAGGAGAAAAAGCCGCAAGAGCAAGTAGTGGAGAGATTGGCCAGAAATGCCATAACGTACAAAACTGGTGAGCAATATAAAAAGCATGTGAATAATGTGTTGAAAGAATCAAAAGTGAAGGATGTGGGTGAGATCACAGTTTCCAATTTGAGTGACTTTTTGGGGAATGCATTCACACAAGGGAGGAAGAAAAGCTGGGCGGCAGCACATTTGGCCGCAGTCGCATATACGGCAAAAGTTGCTGGGTTGGCAGACCCAACAACGAGCCCACGGTTAAAATACATAATGAAGGGGTGGGCTAGGTTAGAAGGTAAGAAACCAGACAACAGGAGGCCCTTGAATTTTTTGAAAGTAATAAAATTTTTACAATTATTGCATAGTACATGTAGTGACAGCTATGAGAGTAGGTTGTTCAGGGCAGCATTCGCATTGGCATACTACGGTGCATTCAGGGTCGGGGAGCTCGTAGCAAGTAACACGTTGGCAGGAAACGGGCTAGCGAGGAGCGACGTCAGCTTAGGGTCTAAGGGTATGTCAATATTTCTAAGGAGATCAAAAACGGACCAAAGCGGGAAGGGGCGGACAATTGAGCTGAATTGCATTAGGGAAAAGGATCACTGCCCCAGGTGTATTACCAAACAGTTTCTCAAGGTTCGACCTGAGGTCGGGGGACAGCTTCTGATACATAGGGACGGCAAGGCCCTCAGCAGGTATCAATTCCAAGCTGTACTAAAGAAGACCATAGCAAAAGCGGGGTGGGATGCAGCAGAGTTTGGGACCCACTCCTTTCGGATAGGGGCAGCCACCTCCGCATGGGCAGGGGGGCTAGGGGCAAAAGGGGTAAAGAAGATTGGGGGAAGGAAGTCACAATGTTTCAAGAAGTATGTGCGAGAGTATTTGATATAATTCATCTCCCATCCATCCACGCAGATGAGACCCCCTACAAATCGGCATGGATAGTCGGCCATTCATTCGTGACAAGAGCAGGCAGGTGGATCGAGGATTTCAGAGAAGGATTACATTTTAAACAGACAATAACGTCCTGGTGGGGCCTCCCAGGAATGCATTGGGAGGACATCCACGATCGGCTATCGGACCTGATCGGGTTCAGGGACCCTCCCGAATACCTGGTCATCCATTTAGGGGGAAACGACTTGGTCAAGACAAATAGGGGTGAGCTGATGCGCAGCATTTGCGAATCATTAAGGGCAATAGCCCATTGTTGGTGGAAAACCGAAATTTTCATGTCAGAGATAATTACCTGCAGAATTTGGTATGGGGCACGCAGACGGCAGGCCATTGAGACAGCGCGGAAAAAACTGAACAAAGCTGTAGAAAAATACTGTAGGAGCACGGGTCTCCATTTCATAAGGCATGGGCTGTCACAAAATGACCCAGAGTGGTTTCATCAGGACGGGGTGCACTAATCCAATAAAGGGATGGGCAAATTTACGGACAACATCTTTCAAGCATTAGAAGCACGTGGATGCAAATAGGTTCGCTGTTTGGGGGGACCTGAGGGGGTTAGACAACACCCACTCAGGCGTGGCGGCACGTGTCCAGGAAGGGATGCCACAGGGCAACGAAAAATAGCCTAAGGAAAGGCTCTGCATCCATAAACCTGGACACGAGGTGCCCAAAAGCTATTGATAAGGATATTTTGCTGTCATGATTATTGTGTGACATTATTTCTGTAAAAAATAAAAAAGCCTACGGCCACAATTTTTCCACACAGCAAGGTTATGGTCTGTACTATCATTTCACTATTTCACTATCACAGGTGACAGGTTTCAGGTACAAGAGCAGGGGGGAGCCCACACTACTCAGCCTAATCACAGATAGCATTATGTCACAGCCTCTGTGTATGCGTGTCCTCTCCTATCACAGCTGTCTGCGTCAGGTGTGTGTTGCAGAAGGGCAGTCAGGATTCCTACTGGTGCGTTATCAGAACCAAATAAGCACATCTGACACAGCCCCTTGCCCTGCCTGCCTGCCTGGCAATACCATCCGCTGCTGAGCTCCACATTCAGGGGCCTCAGGGGGACAATGCTGGGCGGAACCACCGCCCCTTCTTTCTGACTCCCTGCAGAGAGGGAAGCAGCGCTGCAGGTGTCCACGATACCCCAAAAATGTCAGCGACGGGGGAAATAGGAGGCGTGCAGCAGATGAGGTGGCAGGGGCAGCCGGGCCGCTTGGGAAATGGCTGCTGGACCTTCTGGCCGCCTGCATTGCGATGTTCCGATCAAGCAGTCGGGGCTGGATGCTGAAGCGCGACGGCGGGAGTCCTTTGGGTTTGCCATTATGCTGGTGTGATCCTCTGTGGCACAAGCGGTCCCTAGGCAGGACGTTTTCCTAAATGGAGAGCAAATCTCTGTGCTGACAAAAAAGACGCAGCATGAATAATGCATTATGCAAACTAACTGTGCATATCAATTGCTTCATATTTCATTCCGGATTTAATGATTTGTGGCATAATTCATTCAAGCGCTCCGGTGTGCTATATCAATAAAATGCGTAGCCAGAGTCTTTTGTTATTAATTAGAAGCGTTTAACATGTGGGCACTCAGTAGTCCAGAAAGTCATATGCCTCGGTTTTGACAGTCATTGTGAGACAGAATGGGACATCTACAGGTCCGCAAGCCCATCCTCTGGGGAATTGCGAGTGACAGTCGTTCGCTGGAGTGTTGGGTACAGGCAGGGTGCCGCGAAGGTTTCCTTCCACATAGCAGTGGCCTCCTTTACTCGTGGCGGCAGGAACATGTATTTCAGAGCTAGCTGTGCACAGCGCTGCGCCCGCATGTGGCTTCGTCGGGTTTTCCTGAGCAATGCCATTCCCAGAGCCAGTCTCGGGAGCGGCAGCAGGACGGGAGGTGGAGCCATTTCTCTCAGCGCCGCCGCTGGTCCTCTTCTCTTCCCCTCCCCTCCCCTACTCGAGCTCCCTCTCCCCGTCCGACGTCTCCCTTCCCTTCCCCTGCATGTCTGTCTCTGGGAGCAGGAGAGGCGGTTGGCTCGCAGCGCCCCAGCTAGTCTGCAGGTTGAGCGGAGCGGGCAAGGACACTTTAGGATAGGTGCCATGGGCCAGCTCTGCTGCTTTCCCTTTTCCAGAGACGAGGACAAAATCAGTAAGTGGCTCTTTTCTATCCACTAAGCTCTCCGCAGCCCGAGTGAGGGGCGAGTGGGGGAGGCAGGGCTGCGCTCGCTTGGCCCTTTCCCCCGTTAAAGGCGCAGCTCGCAAGTATTGGGGTGGCAGGCGTAGCGGCGTGAGGGTTGAGTGGCATTAGCGCACAGTCAGCGCCCCTTTAAGCACGTTAAGCGGATTTAATTAGGTTGGGAACAAACGTGCTTGGTCTGAAGCCCGCCTAGAGCTCATCCCTCCAGAGCACCTGGGCAGTTATAGTAGCGCATTCTGCTGGACGGACATAGGCGCATGCTGGCATCATTTGATTTTAAAGAAAGAGCACACCCACATATATAAAGGCCCTCATCACATACCGAAAAGATAATGGCTTTCATTGCATCACTTAGAATAGGGAGCTTTTGAAACTTCGCCTGTGCAGCATAATGTGCGTTTTTGTGCTGTGGATAGAAACGCTGGTCGCTCCTTCTTGCACCGCGCACGGCCGCCCTAGAGGTTTAAAAGTCGCGGCGTTTAATTTGGTATGGCAAGTCGCCCTTTTGTTCTGGAAGCTGTCGCTAGTGGTTTGCCTTCCCCTCACACTGAAGGTGATTCTTTTCCTAACAAAAGAAAAGACGCTGCAGCAAGAGCAGGGGTAGCTGGGCTGCACGGACCGAGGTGTGTCCGGAATGGTAGGTGCTGCTCAGCCCTTGTGCTCAGTGAATAAGGTGCCAGAGGAGCGGCGAACGCAGCGCTATTACAGTTCCTCATTAGCCCCACTTAGGGAAATGAGCTGCAGGGCGGGAGGGGCCCTGGCAGAGCCTCCCTGCAGCGAGTGAGCTGTCGGTGTCGCCGTGTCTGCGCCATGAAATGTGTTCCGCACTCGCCAAACTGCGGGGGGTTTTGCTCAGCCCCCTTCTCTCTGTTTGGACGGACGGCAGCCAAATTCCTGCCACCAGAATGCTGTGGCCGCGAGGTGGCTGGGTTTGCGGAATTCTGTATATGTAGGTCAGAGAATTCAGATTCCTGCATCTGCTTCCCATTTCGTACGCGTGCTTCCACCGGAAGCCGGTCACACAGAGACACATGTATGTATCTATATAGTTGACGAGCATCCCAGAAAGCTGCATTCTGGGTACACTCTTGAGTAGAACTCCACCGAAAATGTGTTTGTCTGTTTACAATGTTTCCCCTTGGCGCTGCGCACCTCTTCATTTTCCTAGTTTTGACAAACATATAGGTACCCCATGAAAACCCACTCACAGACAGCACTGTAATCTGCATTTATAAAATGGTGCCTGCTAGTCCCGTGAAATCAAGGTCTTCTGGGGAAGGGTCATGGGAGATGATTGACCTTTCACCGCCCAGATTACCTCACGCCGCCTTGCAGCCCAGTCTTCAGGGAAGCCTAGCTTACTTTACTTATGTGGCTTGTGCTATTTCGTGCAGAGACGGCGGAATACCCCTTTGTAGCGTCCATCACTCAAAATCCCAAACACTCTTGTGACAACTTAGAAGCTCCCCGACATGCTTGAGATATTTCCACTAGTCTGTCAAATTCCACGAAGAGGTGTAGCAGTTCTTTGCACTGAGTAAGCAGTGTGTCACGGGCTAGCGTGCTGCACATCAGAGTGCAACACTTGAGAGACTTCTTGAGCTTCAACCTTCTGAGCATTGTAGTTTGTGCTCAGACTATCAAGAGTGGCATAACACAAACTGAAAGAGCCTCCCTATAAAATATGTTGTGGCGCTGTTGACATTCATCAAGAGAAATACACACATTTTCGGACAGTTTGGGGACAGGTGAACGGTCAGGGGTGCCCAAGGCTGTTGCTCTTTGAAGGATGTACAAGTTTGTTGAAGCCCCCCTACTACGAAGCATGTCGTTTTGTCGCGGTTTATTAAGCAGTCACACTCAACTCAAGGATCCTTTCCCCCACCATGAACGTGACGGACGATAAAGCATTTTTAATTTAGTTTGATTCACTGTGGTAAGGCCTCCAACCAGTCTCGCACCCAACCCCAGCAAGTACCCGGTGCCACAATGGACTAGGAAACAGGCCGGTTTGTATTCAAAATTTATATTTATTAATTTGTTTCAACCAAATATCACAAATCGATTAACATCAGCCACAAATGCTGTAGCAACACAAGAACAAAATGACTTCGGTAAAGCACCAACACAGAGATATTCAGTCCCAATCATTTCCTTTTAAATCACACAGAAATTTCAGATTTGGGTCAGAATACTGTTCTCCCAGCAACCCTCACCCTCTAAACATCAATTAGACTTCACTCCTCTGAATGGAAGTCCAGTGGCAGAGAGTGGGAACACAATGGGAAAATCGGTTTTGGGATTAGGATCACAGATGCAATATGAGAGAGAGGAAAGCAATGGGAATTTTGTTTAGCTACACCTTAAAAGAACAAGCAGAGCTTTGTGGTTTTGATCCGAGCACAGTGGGAAAATCGGTTTTAGGATTTTTAGCACGGATGCAATGGGAAAGAAAGAAAAGCAATGGGCAATTCGTTTTGCCACACCTAAAAAGGACAGGCAGGGCTTCGGGGTTTTGGTCCGAGCACAATGGGAAAACCGGTTTTAGGATTTTTAGCACGGATGCAATGGAAAGAAAAGCAATGGGGAATTCGTTTTGTTTTGGTCAGAGAACAATGGGAAAATCGGTTTTAGGATTTTTAGCACGGATGCAATGGGAAGGAAAGAAAAGCAATGGGAAATTTGTTTTGCCACACCTAAAAAGGACAGGCAGGGCTTTGGGGCATTGGGCAGAGCACAGTTGGAACATCGTTTTTTAGATTTTTAGCACGGATGCAATGGGAAGGAAAGAAAAGCAATGGGAAATTTGTTTTGCCACACCTAAAAAGAACAGGCAGTGCCTTCAGGTTTTAGAGCATAATGGGTACACAGGGGCAATTTTGTTTTACACCTTGCATATGGCACCACTAGGCTTCTTCTTATGATTTAAACTGAATGGGATCAATGGGGAATTTCGTTTTGCACCCTGCACACACACGTGGAAACAGAGTTTTGGGATTAATTGTTTTGGCAAATCTGTGTGTCTATACCGGTTCCAAAAACACTGGGAAAGATTGTTGGTGTTGACTGCCAACAATACCCATCCCGTGATCACTATAGGGGAATTAATTGATTTACTTTGATTAAATATGCTAGGGATCTACATAGACAGACATAACATTTTTCAATGGTTTAATAACTAAAAAAAATGTAGAAAAATATAGGGTTTACACAATCTATGGCTTTGGGGTAGTTTTACTTACAGGAGAGGCCTTGAACTGGGCATCAGGGAACATCAGGGCACCGCTGGGACAGCAAGAGGTCATTCAAGGATCTCATCTGAGTCCTCCAAGGGATCCCAACCAGCTTCTATGTCTCTTGGTTCCTATCTCCAATGCAAGGTTTAGGCCTCTCTGCTGGGATGTTTCTCGCCAGATTTCGACAGCAGGTTGGATGTTGGAATTAGTGAAAGCACCCCAGTTCTAATGCAAACAAATCTACTTATAGGGCAAAAGACATCACAAACTTGTCATGATTCTCGCGAAAGGGGATGGGGAGTGATTTGGGACAGCTGTGGGAGGAGAAAGCTTCATCATCCCACTTTGACAGCTGGGCTCCGTCTGCTTTAGGACACAGAAATCTCTCAACATGGCAAGTACCCTACGTTTTCAAATCTTTACATGTATGAATATATTTTTAGGAACTACATTTTAAGGTGAATCAGATAAAGCTAGTCTGAAGTATCCACGCCCTTCCTATGCAGAGATACAGTTTTCTTCATTTACTCAGGAGCCATATTAGTGAAAAATATACCATTTCATAGTTTTCATGTTACTTATCTGCCTCACGCTCATACCAACTTTAACATCTCTCAGAATCAAGAGAAGGGCCAAATCACATTTTCATTAATAACTTTAGTTATGTTTATCACACCAAAATCATTTTTGCATGGTTAAAAGGGGGTTGAATGACCGTTGTGACATGCACCTTGGCCTTTTCATGTGATAAAATGTGTTTCTCCCATTTTAATCAACTGCAGCTTCGCAGGTCTCTTTCACTCCTGCCCACACTTTTTTTAAAGTTTCAATTCTCTTTAGACATGTGACTAAGTGGAGGATGGTCTGTGTTTATGTTCGCTTCTTCTTTCAAGGCATGAGAAACCATGATAGCAACTCTTAATGAACATTTCTATGGGACATGTGACCTCAAGGTCACTCCTGCTGCAAGAACAGACACAGGCGTATCTATTCTTCACTGTGCTTTCGGTCTAAGCCATGTAATTCTTTCTTATATTTTTAAGTAATAGCTCTGATTGATGATGACAACCAGGCCTGTCTTCAGGATAGCAGAGGGGAGGTCCTGGGGCTTAGTTTCATGTTGGGAGAAATAACGTCCATGTACCCCTCATCAAATAGCTCACACATAATTGCAATTTTACACAGCATCTTATCAGGCTTTAACAGTTTCAGCATGCACGAGTGTCACTTCTAAATTGTAAAAAATAACAATGCACGGGGGCACTCTGCTTGAAAACTTTTTTTTTTGGGGTTCTCAAGATATGGTCCCTTATATGTCAACAATTTTTCAATTATATTTAGGTGCAACAGGTGCTAATCTTGGGCTACAAGATCGACATGATAAACAAAAGAGAAATGAGTGGCACCAAAAACGGTAGAACTAAAGCTCTGTGCACACTTTATAGCAAAAAGCCAATGCTAAAAGAAATTCAGTAAGGTAAAGGATATCATATTTAATAAAGTAAAAGATTAAATAAACAATTAAATCAACAAATTCACAAGCATAGAAATAGTGAGATTCATAAAGTCAATTTTACGCTTCTTAATGAATTATACGCTTCAGAAAACACAGTCCTTGTATTCAAAACAAGAATTCAAATATACAATTGTCACAATCTCATAATTCTATTATATTCTGTGAGAACATAAATGTCCAGAGTCCAATCACGTGCGATAAGTCCAGATATACAAATAGGTAATTTCAAAGTATATACCTTTGTCTCTATACGATGCGTTTCGGGCTTATTTGCCCTTCATCAGGTATGGACAATTCAAAGATTCATGAAAATTAAATAAATGAGAAATGTGTAAATCTATTTGTGACTGGAATTTCTCCATTAACATTTTTTGTGATTCAAAGTTATAAACCTACTAACCTTAGTTTTCTAGCGAAGGCGCCTGCCTGGAGTTTTGACAAATATCAGTCAACTTGTATAGTAGTCTTTTCTCGAAGTACGAGATTAAGATCTAAAAGTAAGTACAGTGTGTATTGCTTAAATCATGATTGTACCTTATTGTTCGTGTTAGAACAGCACCTGGCTTCTCTTCTTCCTGTTACAGAGCGGTGCGCCTTACGTTTTACGGGGGGTGCCGCTGCATTGTCCGGGTGCTGTAACGCCCTTGGCAATCATGAAATCTCAATGCATTCAATCTGAAAATAGAACAATACCGAAATGTGTCTCTTCTGCTAATCCTATTTTAGTTACATACTCAGCATCGTTGAGTAAAGCAAAGCATGTTGAACTCATGTTCTTACCTATAGCGGGTTCACTGCAATCTTGCATTTCCTCGCGTTCTACGCGTTCAACGCTCTCCATGTTGATCCCAGTTACTAAGGTAACCGGCGTGCATGCGCACGAGCTTCAACATGCATATGAATGTGAGAAGTGCTCCTGTGATTGTTCGCGCAGAGCACCATGTTTGAATAGCCTAAAAGCTCTGTAATTCTTTACTGTTGTGCCTCCCTACATGGTGTAGGGCTACAATGGAATGTATATCAGATGTCTCTTTGTTGACATGATGTTCATACATACATACTTACTCTGCTACATCTACTTAAAGTTTGGTATGACAATATGCCATTGTATACTTTTAGGGTGTTTGTACAGATGTATAAGGCTGTTATATGAGAACACCATATTCACACTTTGAAAGTCTGGTGAGCATTTCTCTTAGCATAATGTCAATTTGGATGAGGGAAAAACGAAAATGACATTCTTTTATTGATTTATTTTACATGCAATCCTCCGTTTCACCTTAGCTGCTGTGGAGCACAATCTGGCATACCAATTGAAGATACTGGGCACTGCAGTTTCTTTATATGTCAGTGCAGTTCTCCATGTATTGTCAGCCACATGTCTTCCTTTTCCTTCCTGAAATGCATTGCGCACATCTTTGCGCTTTTAATTGAGGCCCATTTTCTTTCATTGGGGATTTAGGTTCAATAGGCCTTATGTCTGACATCATAATTTCTGTGCGGGCCTTACATTTCTGTGGGCTTTTACAAATGACCCTGCCCTCTTTATTTCTAGCATTCAGGGGTTACATTTCACCCCACAATTTTGGTGCGGCTCCTTTGGCACAAATCGTTTTAGTGCAGCTCCTTTGCCCTAGCCCCCCTGCCGGCATGCCCCGTTAGCAGCACCCAGCAAGGTGCAGGCTCCTACTGGCATGAAGAGCCAAAGGAGACCTGCCGAAGCATCTTGCTTTGGTCACGTCTGCTTATCTCCTCTCTAACTTCTGTTGCATTTGGTCTCGGATTCACTCTCCTTCAGTCCTGGAATGGGCACTGTGTGCAAGAAAACAGTGACTAGTACTGCGGGCAATACACACAGTCCTCAGTAAGCGAGCTGTCATAGAAGTGTACCAAAAAAGTAGTGGACATGGCACCATGGTGGGCCCATAGTGCACCACATGTCAAGGAGTTTGGTCTGGGGCTGGTTGATCGCCAAATGGGTGGTATTGTTTTTCATATTTTCCCTCGGTTACTCATTCAGTTCGAACATTAATATAGTGGCTCCACTCTCAGATCCTTTCTTCCCTTGAACCCCAAGGCAGCACTTCCCTGAACCGATGCTTCTTCAACAGGCGTCTAAGACTAGAAAAACCTCTGCTTTTATTCATAGATTTAGTAATGTATTCTAGTCAAGGCCCCAATCATACTCTTGCATCGTTGATCTGATAGAGTCTCAGGGATGAATATTCTGTGATCCCTCAGAGACCGTAGGTTCCGTCCTGGGGTATACTGTGAGTGATGCTATCCTAAAGACAGGCATGATTTGCCACATGGGTGCATTTGAAGATGATGCAGAGAATTGTAAATTGGATTATTTACTGGAGGACCCAGTAGGTTCCTGCAAGAAGCTTCAACATGGTCACTTTCCTTTCATCCACAAGCTGATCAGCTCTGAAGTCTGCTATTAAGTTTCATTCAGTGCATTGCAGTAGTCCAAGTGATCAGTCGTAAAGCCTCCTACTACAACTGCACTCCTGTCCAGTGGTGTAAAGGGGCAGATTCTAAACAGCCACCTGCTATTAAAATAGCACCCCCTTCAAATAGCCGGGACCTTTATCAACTATAACATCCTAGAATTGAATCTGAGAGAAAAACATGATATGGTTTTAAAATATTAGGGGGCAATGTGGAGAGCCTTCCTCATAGTGTTTTGCAGACCTCCAACATCTTCCCCTGGCAGATGATAAAGCCAGCTAGATTCATACAAGCTGAGATGTCATCCAGCATACCTAAATATACAGACACACAGGTTTCAGTTTAACTGTAATTGCTATAGTGGGGTTAAATTAAGAGGTATGCTTTAACTTATATAAATTACGTTCGGGAATGGTGAAAATGGTTGTAAAAAGCAGCGGAACTCTTAACAGTGAAAAATAAAACTAGTGGTACAATGCTCCCGATAGTTCCTGCTCACATCGATCTCTCGGTTACGACTATTAACAATGTGTGGATGAAGACTCAAGCGCCCTGACTCCTGTGTATGTGGTGAGGAGGGGGTTTCCAGAGTAAGTGTATGTGGGACAGTAAGTGTATGTTCCTCCCTGCGTGTGAAATATGATGTGACTGAGAGAGAGACACTGTCTATGTGCGAAGCATGACGTTTCGGCGCAGCTTCTTTGGTGCAGAGTTGCCTGTGCCACAGTGGCCGCGTCGAAAGGGGCTTTTCGGCCACAGTGATGCACCAAAATGGCTCACACCGAAAGGCTCGTGCCAAAACAGGGTGCAGCACACTTACTGTGTTTTTGCACTGGCACAGTGGTGGCACAGTGCCACCAAGAGGAAACGCAAAAACTCTCCTTTGAGTTCATGGCAGGCGAAACCTGAATTTGATTTATTATTATGATTGCAAAGAACAAAACCAAATCTGTGTTCAAGCCAATAATGAATTGACAGGCTACTAGTTCCATAGCAAAGTCGATCATTATACACTACTAACCACCAACAACCAGTGGAATTCGAGTCAATTCTGTGTCTCCATGTCAGTAAAGAGGATGGCAAAAGCCCAAAGGCCACCAAATGGATAGAATAAATAACATTTGTAACTGGGCACAGAAAATGGAGTATCACACGCGAGTGACCCGCCATAACGCGAGTAAGCGTTTAGACATTTTATGATTAGCCAGCCTGCAACAATGTGCGCTAGGAACGCTCGATAAGCATACATTTACACGGTAACAACATCGGGCTTTAAGGAGAAAGAGAAAGCGCCCACTTATGGCAACTCCTTTCAGGGAAATGATGTATTAAAATTAACATAAAATTAATAACAAGAAAAGTCACGTAGCAATCATCTTCAGCCAGCAATAAAGGTGGCATACAAATGAGTAACAAGAATCATCTCCTTTTTAGGGATTTAACCCGATCAATTTAACAAGAACAGACGGCAAACTATTATCACGTTGTATCAAGTTAACAGGTAACAACATTATAACCAAAGAGGGAATGGTGTTGGAGGTTTCATTGTTTATATTTAAGTTTTGGTGTAAAGCCATTAGTATCCAGGGTCTATTAAGACATGCAGAAACAATATTGGAGTAATACAGATATCATCAAGTGAAACTCTGGTGGACTAGTTGCGAAGAAAGCTCATATCTAAATCACGGTAGAATGTTGTGATATTATTGAAGTTAGTCATCTCCAATAGGAGTTTCAGAAAATGGTAATAGCTCAGAAATATGAGTGCAAATGTATAAATCACCATGTTCAATCATAATCATGATATTTCACTCATTATTATGTTTTATTTCATTTGTTCTTTTTCTCTGTGCATATTCTTTACCATAAACATCCTCCCCTTCACCCATCTCTTGTCTTCTCTGTCTATCAACAAACCTGTGACATGTACATTAATTGTGTTGGCAAAATGTGGAAATTCATGCCTAATCTTTATTATTTATTGTTTGACTAATGTTTGTGTGCATGACAATGCATCATGGCAAATTTGTCAACATATTTAATAGCCCTGGTTTGAAAAAGGCACTTTTTTTGTGTTGCCGAAACATGTGTTACCATGAAGGGCATTCAACAATAAATCCTAATTTTGGAGATACCATTTGACTTAATTTGGCGCATTTGTTCGAAGGAGAGCTCCAACATAACATTTGTAACTGGTTAGCTGGAATTTCCAGCAAGGTAAAAAAATACGGACCAGTCTCTAAAATAGAGATTCACGTGAGAGCCCAATAGTATGTCACGGTCAGGGGCCAAGCATATCCAAGTGACGCTGTTTATAAGCAGTGGTGCGCACTCTTCTTAAGAGAGGACAGATCTTTTTTTGCAACATAAGTGTTGAATTCCAAAGCATTATCCTTTACTTTGTGCGTCACACTTATCATCTTTACCCCCTAATGCTCGTTTTAGGGGAGGCATATCTCTTGTTTGACACAAGTATCATCATTGCTAGCTCATTTTTGGACTACAGTGCACAGAAGCTGCTTTCGTTTGACAAATTGTCAATGTTTGATTTAATTCAATTAAAAGACTATATAGAGAGCATGGACTAGTTGCTCAGTGTTAATTGGCAGATTACTACAGATGGCACTCTTATGTCTCCCGGAGTAGCTGGCATGGTCGAAATCCTCAGATAAGGTCTGGAGGCCACATTTCTGAATAGAAATACTCTCATACGTAAGAGGTAAGAGTCCTAGAAGAATCGTAAAAGCCTTTGTATTTTGTGTGTGTGTGCACGCTTGCCGGGAGGAAGGCATTTAAAAAAACATCCTGGGTAAATAAATCTCTGTGGGTAATGGAATAAAGCTTGAGAAATCACACCCTTAGGCTGTACCAAACCAAAACCAGTGTTTTAGCCAATGCTTCTTTAAATTCTGTAATGCACTTCTTATGGAGGCACCATTTTATGCACTCACAGTTTTGAAGCACAGATAGTAAAGGTGATTTGCCCAGGATCACACCATTGTGGTAGTGCCAGGAATATGTCTTTCCGTTTTCCAGATTATGCACCCTTACCTTTAACAGATAGACACAAAAATCCCATCCATACATGTTAATATGCATTGTCATATGTAGAAAACTTACCAAGCCTCCTATGATCACCAGTCTGGCTTCAGAGCTGCTAGAAGCACGGAAACCGCTCTCCTGAACATCGTGAAAACCTGCTCTCTAAGCTTGACTCTAACATTCCCTCCGTCCTCATCCTCCTTGATCTCTCCTCTGCTTTCGACACGGTCAACCAAACTATCCTGCTCAATCGTCTCTGTGACAACCTGGGTATCACAGATCAGACTCTGGCCTAGGTGACCTCTTTCCTTTCTGAACGACCCTCCCAGGTAACACTTGGGTCCTTCCTATCTGCTATCTCCATCTCTACCTGTGGTGTTCCCCAGGGGTCTAACCTCTCGCCCTGGCTTTTCAACCAATACCTGGCAACTCTCGCCTACTGCATCTCCATTTTCTGCTCAAACCTCCAGTGCTATGCTGATGACACCCAACTCATTTTCAGGCTTCCTTCAGCCACCTCCTCGCCTTCCCTCATCTCTGATTGCCTATCCACCATTCAAAATTGGTGTGCTGCCAATGATCTCTGTCTAAATGCCAACAAAACAGAGATCCTCCTCAATGGGACACCTTCACCATCCTTTCCCCTCATCCTCTGGCCGGCCTCCCTGGGCCCTCCTCCTACCACTACCTGCGAGGCTAAGAACCTCAGGGTCATCTTTGACTCCACACTTTCCTTGACATCTCTAAAAGGTCAAACCTCTTACTATACCTCCTTAGAGGTACTCTGTCTTTCCTCTCCTTCCCCCAGAAACTCTGTCTCCCAAGCTCTGGTCCACTCCAGATTGGACTATTGTAACAGCCTCTTTCTAAATCTACCTGCCTCCACTCTTCGCCCTTTACAACTTATCTAGAACAGGACTGCGAGACTTGTCCTCTGCCTCAATCCCTGGAATCGTATCTCTCCAGCTCTGAAATCCCTTCATTGGCTCCCAGTGGATGCAAGGGTTAAATTCAAAACCCTCTGCATTATCCACAAGGCTTTCTGGGGCCTGGGTCTGAAATACCTTCAGCTATCTCTCCGTAAATACCTCCCTTCTCAAGCACTACGCTCCTCTGCTTCTAATTCCCTCAGGGTCGGTCGTTTTCCAAAGAAACGAGTCGGTGGCAGATCTCTGTCTTCGGCTGGGGTCTCCCTTTGTAACAACCTCCCGACCACCCTGAAACTTGAGGAGAACCATCTCCGGTCCCAGACGCACCTCAAGACCTACCTCTTCACTTCTGCCTTTGCCCCTCTTCTCCCCTGCTGATCTGTTTCTCTTTCTCGGCACCATGCACCTGGCCACCCTCTGTCCTTTGGACCCAGGTACCTGCTCACGATGCCTCCCTCCTGCACTGCCTCCTGGTCAACCTTGGCACTGGGATCTGTATCTGTACCCATACAGCCCCCCGCTCTTCTTCTGCACTTATCACATATACCCTATCTGACTAATCATGCACTTGCCACTTGCCTGGCTGCCCTTTTTCACTCCATTTATTTTTTTTATTTATTCCACCTATTATTATTTATTCTGCTTCTCTCCTCTGATCGTACTTTCCACTTCTCCCCTTCCACGCACTTTCCCCCCTTTCTCCCTTTTCCATGCACTTGCGCATTCTTTATATCACTGGGCCTAGTAAGATCGTATTTTTGCTCTCCCCTGTTCCCCTCCCTTTGCTTGTCGCGCTCTGAAACACTTGTGTATGAGCGCGATATAAATAATCATATCATATCCTATCCAAATATGTATTGTTGCAATGGGTAGAAATTATTGACATAACTCCAATTGTATAACGTAGGGACATACTGCAATGTATCTGCCATCGATTGGTGTTGCCTTTCATATACTCATCTTCAAGGGAATCTTTCCCACCCACCAAACATTGTAGCCCATCATTTGGTTGAAACGTCTGTGACACATAAGTGAACCTGGCAATATATAGGGTTATAGAAACCTGTTAGGCAAAACAAGCTCGGCTCACTTTTAGAGGAGAAATTGTGACACCGGGGAATGCATATCTCCAAAAGTGAATGCAGTAAAATGGGTGGATAACTTGTTTTAGAAATGCATGTTATTCTAATAAATGGAATATCAAAAACAAGGAAGGACAGACACACCCTATGAATTAAGATTTGGGAATTTGACAAACTGAATGAAACAATACGTGCGCTCAGATTCCAATAGAAGCAACTGCTTCATTTTTAAAAGGAAAGTAGACCACTCCTGTAGGACGGTGGGTTATGGGGCTGCAGTCATCTGTTGAGACAGCTTCACTCCATTGGCTTGTGCCTGTCTCCCGCCCCAGACTGATGTTCACAAGGTAAGAATTGCCCTGGTTTATGGGCTGTCAAGCATTAAACAACAATAAGCTGAATAATGGGAGGCGGCACTGGGATAGCACACCAGCTCCAGGCATCCTGTCAGATTCGGGGCACAGCCCTCCAAGCAAAAGAGAACATACATGCTCAATACACATGCCTGGGAGGCCCTCTCCAAAGGCAACCCCCCCCGCCCTCCCCTGCAACCCCACATGACAGCCCTGGGGATGGGTGTCCTGCCCATGGTTATCATCTCCTGAACACGCCTCGCCGGCGTTGGGTGTTATCAGTGCTCGCAGACAGCGAAGGTTGGCAACTTGACCGCCTTCTTTAAATAGTTAGACGTAAAGTGTCATGGGTGGCTTACATGATCCGGAAAATGCCTGCCCCACTGTGGGTCAGAAAGAGCAAAGCAGTGGCAAAGCATTTGTGCACTATGGATGTAGGGCGGCCAGTGTGCACAGGCCAAGTTCTCGGGCCAGCAGGAAACTGTTGCAGGTTTGTAGCAGTGAATCCGAACCTAGAGAGATTGCAAAAGGCTCTGGTCTTGGCCTATTTAGAATAGAATTTCTGCCCAACCCAAATGTTGCAAGATTAACAAAAAGCGTTTTTCTTCATGAAATGTACTGCAAGTCTGTGTTTCAAGACTATGTCCTTCAACACATTTTGAAACAATCCATGGTTGATGGGTCTTTCATTCCTCCCCTTCAATTAGTGTGTCTGAAGGTGTAGCAATATCGGTCCCTCGCCAGTGGGAGCAGGGCATGGTGGGAGCAGTTGGAGTCAGACCTGTGTTAAATGAAGGCCTTTCTCTAGCGCCAATCAGGCCAACCTACTACCAATGACTCACCCATTTAGATCCTCTGATCCAGCCTTGTTTTCTTTTTTGCAACAATCACAGGGAGGTGGTAGATAAGTAAGACACACATCCGCGTTAATCTCAAAGGTGGAGGAAGCTGAATCAGGCTGGACATGGGAGCAGTTCCAATATCTCGCGCCACCCAGAGCATATTTAGCCAGTCTTAAGTTTTCAGCCAACAGCTGTTTAACACAGGGTCTGCATATTTCGCGGTGTGATGTCACCAATGGAAGGAGAACCAACACATGTGATATTTTATGAGCATACTTCACGTCTTTTACAGCTCCGGTGGGCGTCTGTAACTTCATACAACAAGCAGGCTAATCATGCCAACTCTTCTGAGGCGTTGGGAATTCTAAGGGTCATACAATCCACGTCCCACCACCCCGGGATATGGCGGGTATTTAAAGATTATTGAATGCCAGATTCACTTTTTGGTAGCCCCTCTACCTCTTGGGGCTTTCTTAATGCTACCTCTAGCACAACACAATTGGATACCCTGCACCTTTTCTCCCCACCTATGCCCCTCAATAAGTCCCTTTTCTTTATCCTGAGAGGGAGAAGTTCCTACCCCTTTCCATACCCATCCTCCAAAGCCATTGCCTCCCATTTTCCTCTGATATTCTCTCCAGTTCCTTATGGAAGTGGAAGGCCAAGTTGCTCAACAGATCTTGTATCTCCTGTCTGGATTTTCACCATCCCTGAAGGAGGCTTCTGGTAATTTGCCTTTGCTGTCCTCGTCTTAGATCACAAATAGCCTTGGCTGCAAATAGTGAAAAAGGGCTGGTCTTTGCATCTAGGCAGCCAAGTAGGTGATGTCCCGGCACGCTTGATTTGGGTTACCCTTTACTCCAGTCTCCCTTTTTTATGCACTTATTTTCTGATTGTGTGAGAAGAATTTTACTGTGCTGATTTTATGTGAGGAATCTGTGGTTCATTTCTGTCTTATACATGACATGGGGCGGGTTGTTACACACTTTTTCGAAGGACATGGTGAGAGGTGAATGGTGTGGCTGCAGGAGAGATTGGGATCACATTGAATGCTGGATTCAGGCCCTTTCAAAGTATGCAGAGAGGTCCCTAAATGCAGTCGGCAAGATCTGCATAAACACAGCGATTTGTGCAGGCAACAGGACATGCGTTTCTTGCACGGTCTGTGAAGGACACACGTGAAGCAATCAGCACACTCTGTGGCACTGCAGTAACGCGCAGAAGTAACAGCAACATGATCAGTGGGGTTCTGGCTTGTGACATGGCAGCACGCTGGAACACCTCGAGAGGGCCTGCAGTGATGCTGTAGCTCTCGTTGACGGGATCCAGCCATTGGATAGATCCAAAGTAGCACGCTATAAACCAGAGGCCAATCTGCCTAAAGGCAACACATCACAGAAGGAAAGTAAATAAGTATGCAAAGCTTTGCCGCTTATAAGAGATGCGTGAGGTGATACCTGTATTTATTATTATTGACGAGCATTTTGATATTTCAAACAGAAATGACTTATCAAGTAGTCAGTAACAGAGAGCAGAGCTAGTTCTAGAGTATCACCCCTCTTCATAAGAGCATTGTTAGATTGAATGATGTATACTGAGTGGTGAAGGTGAAAAGGCGGGTAAACGTACCAGGGACATGGGCTTGGGGTCATAATAGCATTTAAATCATTGATAGCCTGATGCTAGTGTATACACACATACACATTATTTGTAGTAGTCCCAAGGGCAGAATGCGAGAGGTGAGTTGGGGATTCGTTTGGATAGGAGAGCGAAATGGTTTGGGGTGACGCCTCCCATCACTAGCAGGTCGAGCTTGAGCCACGTGTTAGAGCTCCACTGAAGGGATGGCTTTGATGGCCGGGGGAGATCATTCCAGTGGAGTGGAGCAAGTGGGAAAAAGGAGGGATAGCGGAAGCAAGCACACGGTGTGTGGAGACTGATAGGTTGTGGGGCGATGAGGAGTAGAGTTTGAAAGGGAGAGGACAATGAGATGCAGAGAGCAAGGTAGAAGGGTCAAGACAATTGATGGATTCATAGACGAGTATCAAGAATATATAGAGTAAAGATTTTGCATGAAGTGTTGTCCAGCTTGAAGATAATAGGTCCGGGTGAGGGAGGTTCTAGGAAAGTGAAAAAGAGGTGTACAGGGGAATGAGATGGAGAAGGACTGGTTAGAAAGATAGGGGCCAAGTCAAGTGTCGTGCCTTTGAAGCCGAGCAGGGAAAGTGCTTCAAGAAGGGAGGACTATTCACAGTGTCAAAGGCAGCAGAAAGATCTAGACCTATGTGAATGGAGGCAAGCAGTCTCAGTGGAGTGTTTGGACCAGGATCCAGATTGGATGGGGTCCACAACTGAGCATACCTCAAGCTAGTGGACGTTGCAGTTTAAGACAACTCTCTCGCTCTCTCAGGGATATTAGAATGGTAGAGAAGGAGAGAGAGAGGTCTGTAAAAGGAGGTTTTGTTGGGGTCAGCACATGGTTTTCGTAGGAGAGGGATGGCTGTGACTGTTTTGTAAATGGCTGGGAAGATAACAGTTGAGAGAGGTAGGTTGACTAAGACGGAGAGGTGAACAGAGGTGACGGGTGCAAGTTCCTTAACAATTTGTAGTGCAACAAGATTAGTTGGACTGCAGAATGGATTGGCAGAGCAAACAATTGGTAGAAGTTCAGTGGAAGAGATGAGAAGAGGGATAGAGAGGAGATTGTGGGGAAGATGAGACGAGGGGAGAATGCGGGACAGAGTGGAAGAGAGGGTGTGCAGAGTGTCTCATATTTTGGTGATTATATTGGCAAAGTAGGAGGCAAAGTCCTCACGGGAGGTGTATAGGGAGGGAGAGAGATGTTAACTGAGCTATTAGTCGGTGGGAAAAGCATGGGTTGTAGTGCCCTGCCTGGAGTGAGTGGAAAGAGGAAACACGATTAGGGCAATAGATGTTTTTTACTTTGTTAAGAATAGCAATCTGTGTTAAAAGAGAGTCGTTGTAGGCAGTGAGGAGAGTTTGGGGATGGTCTTTGCGCTAATAGTATAAGCTGCAGTGCCTGGCCGTCCTTTCAGTTGGACGGCTGAGAAGATCCTTGGCATAGGATGCAGGTGGGATGGGGTGGAGGAGCATGCCGGGTAGTGAGCATTGAAGGGGTTGAACACTGCAGCGCTGAATGCAGTAAAGGCAAGTTGAATGGAGTGAGCAAGTGGAGAAGAGTAATCTCGGAAGGAGCTGTTGACTTTGTTAAGGTATGAGATGAGTGAATCGGGCTTGAATTTCAATTTGATGATAGACGGGGAGGGGTATGGGAGAGTGGAAGATGAACAGAGATGAATGAGAGAGGGTTAGGGCCCAATTGTCGGGGCAGAGGTGATGGGGTGGAAGACCGGAATATGTGATCAAGATAGTTACCTTTGAGTGTGGGTTGGAAGGTTATGTAAGTTTGTGAGTGAGTTGTCAGAGAGGGGGGTGAAGTTGTGGGGCATCAGCCATTTTGGAGAGGTTCAGATTGCCCATTATGATGGAAGAGACATCAACTAGAAGTGTTTTGAATACGCTGTCAAGATCAGAGCAGGAGATGTTGAGGGTGTTCATTGGGCGATAGATTGGGAGGATCGCAAGAGGGGGTGGAAGCGAGGAGTTAAACCAAGACAGCTTGGCAACTCCTTTCCTAGGTGTAGCATGACATTGCCTTGGATAGAGGAGGATTTCAAGTGCAGAAGTTGTACAAAATGTAGATCTATTACAGAAGAACCTGGAGGAGAATGATACATATCAATATGGAATGCTTAAAAGTTGCTTGTATTCATTTATTGGCGGCTTGTTACGATCTACATTGCAGTATAATTACCTCAAAGCATGAAAGTCTCTCTATAGAATTACTGGGAGCTGCCATTTTGCCGCCCATGAAATGCTCATGTGACACTGGCTCTAGGGATGATCGATTCAAGCATTAAAACAATTCCTCAGTTATGGCCTTCTATATTCTATTTTATAATGCATTTTCGGGAAACTTTGTTTTCCAGACTGTTGGAGTTGTTGCATTTAATATCCTCAGGGAAGAAAATAAAATGGAAAAGCAAAATGTCTTCCTTTATAGAATTATTGGGCGATACAGTACTTGGAAACTGTCCACAAAGCTGCTTTTAAGACTTTCTTCAAACATGGGCAGTTGAGTATAGTTACTCAGTATTATCTTGCACTTGCTTCCCTTGCTGCAAGAGTGTAGCAAAGTCCAATCCACTGTTATATTGTGCTTTTCTAGTCTTCAACGCTGGCTTTAATAAAGTTGTCCCACTTGTTTGCAAACAGCAGATGAAAATGCAAACCCAAGAGGTTTTTGACAGTTCAGATGGGTCTAAACTTGAAGAGGTTGATGAGAATCTGTGATGGAACCCTATCCATGGAGACATGTAGATTCAGACAGTGGTGCACTGTAACTCTCTTGCTTTTTAATAAAGGTGAGTTCCAGTAAAAGTATGATAAACAGATGAGAATCTATTAACATCCCAGAAGCATGTATTATCTGCTCTTATTTTCTTGTTTATTCATAACAGCTAGAAAAGCATCATCCACTACATCTGCCATAATTCCTGTGTTTGACCCTCCCCCTTTGTGGTCCTTCACCAATAGTGTCCATATTGTCACAATATCGTCTGCTAAGGCTGGCAACAAGTCTTCGTTTCCATGCGTGGCTGCATCTGAAAACATATCACAAGCACATGTGGCCATCTGCATTCCAAATTCTCAACCAGTGATCATCAAAAAAGGAGGGGGATTGATCCTCCAGATAGTCTAAACAATGTACAACAAAGCATAAGTAAATGGTAAGGGAGGCATAGGTCACCTCAATTCCATTATTAGAATCCCACCTGTCCGTCGTAATTTTACTAGGACTAATCAGTATTCTATAGCATAACATGGAGGCTTCTATTATGCATGTTTCAAAGGCATCTCTACAAAATATGCCCACCAAAAATATCGCCGTACATATGGCCGTTTGTCTCGCCATAGGCGATATTTTTGGGGGGATAATTTGTGGGAGTGGGGTTTGTGGGGGTGTCCGCTGCATATTTTAAAATAATGCAGGGGTTGCAGGGGTGTCCCCCGCAGGGTCCATGGGTCAATATCGCCGCCAAAAATATGCCGACATTTTTGTATAGCAACATTTTTGTGGGGATATTAAATCATGGAACCGTTCAAAGCCGCAGAATAAACCCAGATGAAGCATGCATAACAGGGTCCCAATCAAATCTATAGAACACAGAAACATTGGACCAGTGACCCTTTTTGAAAATATCCTCTAATTTTCCCTCTTGGAAAAAAAAGTTTTTCATGCTATACCATCCCTTGAGTGATGAATATTGAGATACCGACCACTGCTTCATTGTGGCTCATTTGACCAACTTGGGGGATGCACTTGCCTATAAGGTTTTGAAAAGAGATAAGCAATCCCCCCTGGATAGTCTCAGTTCTGCCGTAGCCAATTCATATTGCTTTGAACTTTGCACAGCACATGACTTAGAATGATCTAGAACTGCAGGGAATTCAATAACATTGTGGGATATTTTTGTTTGTCGCACCTCGAAGGGCAAGATCATTGAGAATAGGGTCTTAAAGTTTGTAGGCGGGTTTTCAGGAGGTGATAATCTTTGGACCATTAAGTCTATTACAATTGGCGCATTCTCCAATAAGACTCTTGTCCTGATGAGGACCTCCTCAATGCATGGCACTACTGTGGGGTGGCAAATCAGCAAGAGGTTGATTCTTGAAAAGGTGCGGTGAACGTGGGAGAATTGTGAGTAATCCCATTCCTTATGTCTCAATATTCATATATCAGTTACCCCAGTTCGCTGAAGAGTTTAGCCATGGTAAGGGCATTTCTAATATCAGTTGCAGAAGGGGTGGGTTTTGTCCATATATGGGGACATTTCTGCTATGACGCCTGTTCATAAATCACTTTGTTTGTCATTAGGGGCATATAACGATATCCACTTGAAAGCCCGTCCAGACAAAAAGCCCTTGATCCCAACGAGCCTCCCCCTATGTCATATTTAAATCAAGATTCCACTAAGGGGATGCCCTTTGCTATTAAAATTGCTGTGCCTTCTCTTTTGGAACCACTGGATGCTAAATATTGTAGGGGGTGTATTTATTATGTAGTGTGAGAATGTCTGGTGTCACTCAGTGCAATTCCTGTAAAAAGGCAAGGTTTTATCATTTTCTTTCCTGTATAATTCAGACATTGATATCCCCAACGAAACGTAATGCTCTTTGGTACAAATCTGGGATTCAAGGACTCGTTGTTTGCTATTGTTCTGATCATTCCTTTAAATACATAGTTCCCAGATCTTGAGAATTTAGTGTCCAACACAGGCGCATTGTACTGTTTTCCATTCATAGTTTGCCTGGGCACTCCAATAATTTTTTTTACATAGGGGAGTGTACACCTCTCTTGATGAATTGAGGTGAGCCAGGCTGAAGGGGTTAAACATCGGCCCCATGTAGTCTACCACGCCTGATGTACAAGGCATCTTCTCATCATCTGGGACCACCTATTACTCATCAGGGATCAAAATCAATGGTGGTACACTTGTGGTTTGTTATATTGATAGGCAATGTGTACCACACTTCCCATGGCGTTGAGATCTGAGCTAGGTCGTATTTTGCAATCTTGACCAGATATTGTACTTCCCTCTCCATCATGGGTGAACCTATGTCACCTATTGTGGGTAATTCAACCAACGCTGCAGTCCTTTGTTTGTCAGAACTGATCGTCAACTGCCTTCTTTTTTGGGCAGGTTCAACATATTATTGTGGACATCCCACATCACAACATCTCTTGCTGTCTTAACCTCTGGCTAATCCCTTTGTGATCACACCTGATAAGCACTGTCCGAAGCTGACTTCCAAGGTGCACATTGATGGGCTGATGGACTTGGTTACTGTGGGTGCCTGTGACCAAATGACTACTGCTCTGCAGCGGTACATGGACGAGTAGTGGAAACAAATCATATTCAGTCCCAACTACTACTAAACCAGCAACAATCTCAGTCATAAAGATGAAACAAGTCCAGCATGAATGGAATACCTCCTTCGCCTCTTTAAGGTTGCATGGGCCAAAAATAGGCTATACTCTTCAAAAGGGGTGTGAGCTGGCAAAGAAGCTTCCAAATAGCAATAGTACTGGAACACCAAAATTAAAGAATGTCCAACCACTGTTCTATAAAAATAGGAGTCTTTAATTAAAGTAAAAATACACACCACTAAAATAAATGCCGATAACCCATCTCGGTAAGAGAAGAACCAGAATATGTAGACTTTGTAATGAAATGAGGCACTCTGGGTCTGAATACAGGGATTCATAGGCAATATTTCTGGCAGAAAAATTAAGTTAATTGAAAAAGGTGTTTAAGAAGGTGTTAAGCAGTTGGGTTCTAAATATCACTAGGGCCATTTAAGCAGGCCAGGGGGGACAGAACCACTTGACATTTCTTTTAGGCTTTTTTTGCTGCTCGACAACATCAAGACAGACTTCTAGGTGCTTTACTGTAGATCAAGCCAGCATTGAAACACGTGAGATGGTTGTACCCAATGGTTTGAGTGCGTCGAGCTGTCGAATTTTCCAGAGACGGTCCCAGAGATGCGATGCAGCCCTGTAGTAATGATAGGCTCAAATCGTGTAAAGAACAAGCAGGCAATGGTTGAGTTGGTGTCTCAAATCAGTCGAGTTTACTTGAAATGTTCTAAAAATGCAATGCAGATCCTCATTGGTGATCGTTTCAAAAAGATGGAGCGCAGGCAGGCTATGGTAAAGTGAGCGGCTTAATGGCTCAAATTGAATGGAAAAAGCAGTGATTGTCAAAGCCAGCTCCGGGTGATTGTGGCGGCTTGGAAAATGACTCAAAAGCAGTTGAGACAGCTGAAAAGCAGATCAAAGCTGGAAAACGGTGCCCAGAGCTGTTCATTGATCTCTAGTTGCTGGAGTTTTGTTCTACACTTCCCAGACAGGAAGGTTGCCATAGAGCACTTCCAGGTGCTTGACACCTTCAGGGAACAGCACCCTGTGTACCAGCAGTGTCAGCTGCAGGGAGGCCCTGTGCAGACAGCTGAGTGGCCCACATGCTCCTCTTGGATGGGTGAGGTAAAGGTCTTTCTCCCTTCTTGAACCCATTACCTTCACCTCTATGGAAGAGAAGGTTGAAGACTGCACCCCCGATAAAGTTCCATCTAACATCTTTCTTGTATAAGCCAAATGTGATTTAACACAGGAAGTGGTGTCACTTTTTTAAATATGCAATTTGCCACAGTGTATTGGTCCCCTTCCATCCTTTTATAGGGGTCCAATCCTAGTTGCTGTGTTCATAGTTTGTTAGTGCTTTGTCTGCAGGAAGGTGGGTGGGGCACTGGAAGTGTGGGAGCCCTGGGAGATTACAAGAGGGTGAGGCCCTTCTGTGGACTAGTAATCCTCCCAAGGCTACTCTAAGTCTGTCCTCAACCGGTCTCCCTGCAGTAAAGAATTTCTCATAAAAACCACCCTGGTGTGAGCTCTCCATTCTCCAGGCAAGACTCACGTTTGAAACACTGGTTCTCAGCTTATGCCTTTGGGAGCAGTGGTCGAAGCGGTCGGGAGCGGTGCTCCTCTACTTCTTTTAACTTTTACTGCTCCTATACTTTGATTTTAAAAAGAAACCGTTCAGGAACGGTTTCGTTTTAAAACAAAAGTGTAGGAAGAAGTTAAAACTTCCACTTTCAGTGCACTGCACTGAGCGTTCTCCTAAAGAGCAGGAAAATGTTTTTTGGGGTTTGTATTGTGGGTGGGAGGGTGCGTGGCAATGGGGTTTGTGGGGAGCGGGGCAGGCCAGTAGTTAACATAGTTCCACTACTTCTTTTTGTGCACTTCGACCACTGTTTGGGAGATGTCCTAGCCCCTTGGAAGTTGGCAGGCATTCTCAGAGAGAGTAAAATAGTCCTGGTCTGGAACCAAGTGGTTCCAGGCAACTAATCATCATAAGACCCTGTCAGTGAAATGAGTCACTAGAAACCAAGCTCGAAATAAAATTACACCAAAAGGTTTCAGCCAGTATAATTGTCGATTTTGAGAGGCGACCGTGTCAAAATTAGTCATGGTTTATACTTAGATTTTAATCTGCAATCAGACCGTGGGAGCACATTCGATCAGGGCTGCCCATGTTTAAAGACTGTCCAGGGCTTTTGGAAGTTTGGATTCCATCAGGCTGTTTGCAGGAATACACATCTCACTCTGTAACTGTCATGTTTCCAAACTACAAGGCATCTGGGGAGAAGTGTAAGTAGACAGGCTCAGCAGAGTTACACGTTTGCACTTTACTTTTCAGCTTTGTGCATTGTGAATGTGGGATCTAATTAGCATATCTCAATTTCAGAGACAGATTTACGAGCATTGTTTAATGTTAAAAATAAAAGATATCAGGCTAATCTGCCCTGCCATATGGCATTCTTTCGCAGTCCAGCAGAAGAGGGTACAGTCTGGCCAACTAATTTTCTAAATTTCTTTTTGCTAAACTACCTAATTTTCCTGTTCATCCTCCACAACGGATTCCAATTTAATTTCAGTGTCCTGTGTTTGCCCATAATACCACAGAACTGCTTAGCTTGTAACAGTATAACTATGTTCACGATTCTGCTGGCAGGTTTGTCTTAGAATGAAAAGTATCAGTTTCTCTGCAGACTTTGCTGTGTAGGTGCAACTCATGCCGGCAGGATATCTGGAAGTAAAGAAATCTGCCGGAGCTAAATCTGCGCGATCTCCCTGGGAACGCTCTTTCTCCTTTTAACATTGGTATATTCAACCACTCCACGCCATTACGCCCCACTATCGAAATGGCAGTATTCCAGTAGATTCCGGATACATGTTTTACTTAAGCAATAAGCCCAGAGATGGGGACATTACCGTGTCTGTTAATGCCCCCGGGTTGCGAGGACCTTAATGATAGCCCTTGGGCATTATCTGACACAGTAATCCCTCCGTCGAGGGGATTATTTCTATAAGTACAACAGCCCATTACACCGTGGGACTAATAGTTTGTTTTTTTCGCTTGTGAGACGCTCCAGCGTTTCGCAACTGGAAATGTAAAAAAACAAAAAAATGGCCACCACGGATCGGGAAACAAAGTCTGTTCTCCCTTTACATGGCGGCCATTTAAAAAAGTTTTTAAAAGTAAACAACAAAGATGGCCACCATGGAACTGGAGAAGGCACTAAACGTAGTCCCATCTCCCTTTCCATGGCGGCCATTAAAAAGATTGAGAAAAAAGAAAACAAAAAAAGGGCCACCGTGGAAAGGGAGATAGGACTACGCGTAGTCCCTTTTCCCTTTCCATGGTGACATGTCGCAGATGGAAAGCAGACGTGCAGGGGACAGAAGTGTTCCCTGCGCATCTGCTTCCGATCAGGACCGGAATGAAGGAGGTAAGTGGGGCAGGAGGCGGAGGGAGACAAATTTGAGGAAAAGGGAGGGTGGGTGGGGGTAGGGTAAGCACTTACCTCTTCCCCGACAGAGGAGATGGCGGCCTATAGCTACAAGGAGGCTCAGAACTGCGGGATTACTGCATTGTAATGCCCCCCCTTCTGAGCCTCCCCAATGACTGGGAGGACAAAGCCACGCCTCTGCCGGGTACTGATATACATTTATACCTGCATGTATTGCCAAGTCAGACATTCTAGATTCTTTAAGTTACTTTAAATATAATGTCCAATACTTATCTGCAGGGAGCAGTAAGAAAAGAGGACTTGTTGCAAGCCCTAGCAGGTGATATGCTGGTAATATTGATACCGTTGGTGGGGGCTCACAAAGATGGAGGGTCAAACAAAAGGATTAGTGGATATGCAGATTATGTTATGGTTTTTCTTGCTGCTATAAATAAACAAGAAAAGAGAAGTGCAGAATAGATGCCTCTGTGCTATGCTAGAGAATGTGTTTCTGGTGAACCTCCCGGCATCCGTAGGTTAACACATCTTTCCATGTAGTCTAGGTTTACATCAGATGTCTTTTCTTTCATATGATATCAAGTTCATTTTACTGGATGCTTCCCCCAATGGCTTTGAAAGGTCACCAAATTCATTATCAAGCTGCTCTCAGGGACTATGCAACTAAGATATGGCTTTTATTAAGGGTTGAGCTACTTAACATGCAAGATGGATGGTTTTATTCTTGGGGGCATTTAGTAAAATGCAGATCGTGATTGCAATGCAAACCGTTATTTTGCTCGCCGGCCTTCATGTTCAGTATGGCAGATTTGTAATAGATCCTTACATGGTGCTGAAACATGAAATCTATATGTCAAGTTTAGCCTGGCACAATTGTTGGGAAAAAATGTGTTAGTTCTCAGGAAAGTACCTGCAATTAAAATAAAAGTTACATTTGCTATGTTTGCCCAAGTGAGGTCATTGCTTCTTTGTTTTGTATATAACAACTATATAGCATTACTTTTGTACAATATTCAACGTACATATCCATAATATAAAGGAGAATGTAAAAATAAAGATATATATAGAAAATAGTCATTTACTCAATGTATTTATGCCATTTCCTTCAATATTAACTCAATCTTACACCATAAACGGATAACACAGTATATGATATAGCAATCATCTCCCTCCATTATTCTATACCATATTTTGTTTTCAATTAATCATTCATACATAATATATAGCATTCTCTAAAATATTTCATTCTGCATTGAGCAGTCTCATTACAAAATAATAATAGAGGTTTCAAGCGTCAACAGTCTCACCCAAACAGATACAGCATCACCTGTTTAAAGCAGGCATGTTATACCAAGCACTAGTGACTTCTTTATTTATTTCTTTTATTTGTTTATGGTTTACAAAACCTTTACAAATATATTCTCAGAGTATTACATCAACAAAAATCACATAATGTCAGGCATCATAAAAGAGCCACCATGACAAAGGGTTACATATTGTACAAAATTTGCAAATGTGCAAAATCAGCAAATGTACGAACTCAGCAATGTGCAAAGTCAACAATGTGCAATAACAGCAATGTGCAATATCGGCAATGTGCAAGATCAGCACTGTGACAAATCTGCAATGTGCAAAATCGCCATATCCCTAAAGGAACTTTTCTGTAATTAAATAGTCATATATATAGCGCTTTCAGATCATACCAATGATACATAAGGCGCTATATAAATTCCAAGGAACATAACATAACATATATGAACCCCGTCAATGGTTGGCTTGATATCTCATAATATATTCAAAACCTTTCACACTATTTCATTTTGCTTCGATAAATGTTACTAATACATATTTTAAAAACGTAAGATCATACTGTACTTGTACTAACACAAATTCAGTCACAAGTTTATAAAAGCCCAATTTCTTTTTCAATAAATTTTAAAAGTGAGACTAATGCAAAGATGAGTGCATTACCTTGGCCTAGCATTAAACGATTCCATAATAATTCCATGCAATCCATAAAATTGATATTAACGAACTTCATTAAAAACTGCGACCTGGAATCTTTAAAATATTCACATTCCAAGATAAGATGTTTTAAAGTCTCATACAGTTCTTCACATTTGGGAAATCTACATGCCATGTACGTTAATTAGGTTCATAGTTCAATTCTGAACTTCTACCCAGATTAAAAAAGAGAATACATTAAAAGCACACAAATTAAGAAAAAAACAAATCGTACATAACACAATCATCTTACATACATAACAAAATCATCTTATAATGGGGTGAAATCTCACTAATAACAAATCGTAGAATCACAATTCATTTCACTAAAACAAGATCATAAAAGAATGATCATCATAGAATCAATTCAATTTCAAATGCAATACAAATTTCACCGCAGGTATGGTCAGTGCGGTATACCGGCCGTTTAGTAAGATATCTAACCATTTTTGCCACACCAACAATGTATATTCTCCTGACATTTTTCAAAGAGCATCTCCCTCAAGTCCTTCAGTGCTGTGCAATCTTCCAAGAGGTTTATGGTCATAATACCGAATTAATAAATCTCGAAAAAAAAATCTTGAAAAAAAGGCCGAAAAAAAAATATCGATTTTATTTTTTATTTTTTTTATTTTTTTTTTATGACGGTTTTTTTTCGAAATGGGGGGGTTCCCCCAACCCACTTTTTTTCTATTTTTTTATTTTAACCCTTTTTTTACTTACCTGACCCAAAAAATACATATATAAAAAATAAAAACAAATTCGATATTTTTTTTTTCGGCCTTTTTTTTCGGGATTTTTGTTATTCGAGATTTTTTTTCGGCCTTTTAACCGACCACCCTTCCAAGAAATGTATTAAAATTTCACGGTCCCGATGACAGAATCTACAGTTTGGATCATAGGCTGGGTCATTTGATCTGATTGCTAAAACATCCTTAGTTAAAATAACATTAAATCAAATTCTTAAAAATCATTAAATCATTTGGCTACGTCAGACTCAGAAATTTCTCGAGATATTTAGGTAATACATTTAAAGATTTATATTTGAATGATACATTTTGTAAGGATTTATAGCCTTGACAAGCAACTTGAGTAGCAAACCAATCAGAAAGCCATGTTTTCTCTTTAGATTTGTTGGGTTTAGTAAGCAAGGTCTCCATCGTAATGTTTGTTTCTTCCATGTATGCCCTACATTCATTTTCCCAATTTTCTTGAGCCACTTCTCTTGCGGCCTCCATAGCTTGTTTAATTCTCTCCAAACCCGGAGTCAGGATATGCTAACCAATATTTCCGTAGGAAAGAAAGACGCTTCCACATAAGTATGCCCTTTAGTGAAATAAGTCCCAATTCTTGTCTGAAAATCACAATGGGGATAATTCTCGGAAGTGGAAACAGATGTTTCCAGAAAATACCCTCAAGACAGTTCCAATTAACTCTGTCTAAATTAATTAGGGTATCTGCCCCGTATGTGATTATCGGGACAACATTTTGTTTGCAGAAAATGTTAGGAGTCACAAGGAATACAAGCCATACTTTTTATTCATAATGCACGCTTCAACAGCTAATGTTGTCATTTGGGAGGACAACTTCTCTAACTGACCAGAGTCCACTCCCTTATAATAAGTTCCCAGGTATCAATATATTGAACTATAGCCAAAGGGTTTCCACTTAAAACCCATGTGGACCCTATCAAAGTTCCTTTCTTAGTGAGGCAGAACTTCATAACGTTTGACTTTGGAATATTAATAGTCACACCATTAACTTCTGCATACATTGATAGAGCACAGAGCTGCCTCTGAAGCCCAATTGGGGTGCGATCTTATAACACCAAATCATCAGTGTACAAAAGCCACTGAACATCAGTCTGGCCCACTTTGGGCAGAAAGAATCATGCAGCTTCCGAATGTAAGTTAAGATGCGGTAAGAAAAGATTAAAAGGTGCAGGCGTCAACGGGCAACCCTGCTTACTAAAACTATCTCTAAAAGTTAGTATCGGGGTGATAAATTACCCTGCTGATTCAATCTAATAGTAACTGATGAACCTATGTATAAGGATTGTATCAGGTCCAATAACTCATTAGGTCTTGGGACACTGTTACATGCTAATTTAAAATCAATAAAAGCCAAATATAAAGGGGATTCTGTATTAAATGACTTTGCCTTAAAACATCGAATAAAAAGCAGTTCAGTGACGTCCCAACCCCCTTAACAAAATCTGATTGGTTAATATCAAACACTTTATTAGTTGAATTCCAATCATTCAATCTGCATAAAAGCAACAGAGCAAATATTTTCCTTGAACAATCTAATAAAGCTATGGCCTGATAATTTTTAGGGAGGAGGCGGTCGCCTTTTTAAAAAATGGGAACTATAATAGCCGTTCACAATGAGTGAGGAATTTGATTAGCTAAAATAATTTGATTAAAAATCAAAGTTAAAATGTTCACCCATAGCTCAGGATTTGTTTTTAATATAGCATTGGACAAGCCATCCAGTCCAGGTGCTCTTGATACACTTAGCCTGCTTGATAAGAATCGGCACGTCCGTTTCCATTGACCACAGAGATTTTGTAACCCAAGTGTCTGATTCATATGTCTTATCATCGTATGAATTCGAAAAATGAGAAGACCATGTTCCCGGCTGGATAGGTTTAGCTTGGAGAGAGCTTTGGGGAGATTCTTGCACTTTAAATAATCTCCAAATTTCCACTGTATTTCCCAACCCCATGGCCTTCAACATTGTTTCTGCATCGTGCTGCAATATTGCAAACTTTCATCCTATCAACCACATGAAATGGCTCTGTTTAATCTTTGCCCTATGACAAATACAATTTTCTCAAACTCATTTTGAGAGACTGTTTATCTCTTTTTTATCAATCTTTTCCTTAAAATGATATGCATATCATACACATGTTTATGTTTAGAAGAGGATCTAACCAAATTAGAGGATGTAGTACAAAAAGGTTGCATACGTATTGTCCAGCCGATGCCCCTTCAAAGCAGATTGATCATACAATACATTCAGAGAGCAAAGGAATGGTGGCAGTTTTGGGACATTCCATTTCACTCGACTACGACTAGCAGCAACCTGGAAGTTAAAAGGATACTGATCTCCTGTAACTGAATCATTTGAGTTGGACTATTATAAACATAATATAGCATGATCATTATTCTATGTGAATCTACTTGACATGTCAATTACATTGTTCATGACTGATCCTGAAACGAAAATGAAATCGTTAATTGACCGCTGCAGATTTTGCCTCCAAGTCGGCTTCACAGGCATATCACCCTTTGTTGCTCCATTAACCATAAGCATGCCTCGAGTTGACATCAAAAATAGCTAAGCTTTACCTCTTTCTCTGCCCACCACCCCCCACCCCTTGTCGCTGTGTCGGGAAATCTTCATCTGAACTAGCACATGTGACATTAAAATCCCCTTCTACTATCAATGATGTTACAGATTCATCCCATAAACAATTGTCTAGCACCTCAGCGAGAGTTTTTAGAAACAAATCTTGGAGGCCGCTTCAGGATTCCAATATACGTTACATACAGCCATTGATCTACTTAAGGAGAGTGCTCCCTCTCTCCAAGACAATTTAATTAGCTGAATAAACTAACTAGAAGTTTCACGGTGCTCAATAGTGAAAGGCAAAGAATTGCGTACCGCCACCAAAAGGCCTGTTGCCCGTCTACCAAAGCCGGCTCGAAACAAATTGTGAACCCATCCAAAACTGGTGGGTTCACAAGCCAGGTTTCCCGCAATAAAATAATGTCTTGACTTCTTATTTAATTTAAGGCAGGTTGTAAAAGATGTGACTTCTAGTGTCAGTAGATTGTTATATAGATAGTCACGTCTAATCTTACAATCAGGAAACTGGAACACATATTGAGGTGTCCGATTGACATGTGGTACAAAACGTGGGTATACCCCAGAATGGGACCTAGTAGCCAAGTCAATTATATTCTGCTCATGTGCTATCTCAACTATTGCATTATTTACTAATGACTGCAGGTTCGTCTCAATACTCCCTAGTAAATTAATCTCAAGACACTTAGACCAATAACAGACGTCATTTTACAGCTTAATAATAACAATGTCTGATGATAAAAATCACCAGACCTGGTGATACTACTGGTGATTTACCTGGTAAATACTACTGCATAATAAATGAAGTTAAATAATCAATGTAATTAAACAAGAAAGAACATTCTTTCACAATTATTTGATTGGTGCTCTTCTTTTATTTTCATTCCAATGGTGTAGAGACCAATGCCAATGCATTGCAGACCTTACGGCTCCGGGCAGGTTCTACAAATACATAATGTGCACAAAACTCAGTAGCTGACCCTATTGTCTACAACCTCAAAAAGAAATACAGTAAAAGGAAGCTGAATGAATAAACCATGCCCTACCTGTCCTTTAAAGAATTATCGCACGTGAAAAAATTGTGGGACCCATGTAGTGGAAAAAAACATTATTGTGCTACTTAAAAAATACCAATGTTATTAAATAATGAAACTAATATGGATGTTCATACACTTAAAAAAAGAGCCCTACCTGTCGCTAAAAGTAGAGAAGCCGTCAGTTCAGTAGTGTATATTGATGATCTGCCTGTGGAAAAATAGCAGAAGTATCAGTGTAGTACCTGTAAACCATTATTTCCCAAACATAAAAATATGTTTATACTGGCAATCATAATCTTTACAGTAGTGTGACAGAGGTCTTACCTCGAGACGGCAGAAACTATTCTTAAGGGGCAATGAGAGAAAACTCTTTATGCGTTATGTTGTAATAGCAGCTGTGCAATATACCTGTAATGCATAATTGAGCAGTGTGGGATGTATTTACCCATGCATCCGGGCCCTACCTCAAAACTGTGCAGTACTGACATGGAAAACCTCATGATGGCCAGAGCTTCCCAGAAAATGCACAGGGAAATGCATGAAGAATAGGCTGCCACCCATTTTTGCCGATGGTATGGGCACAGAAGGACACTGCCTAAAACCACCATTGGACTACCCACACAGTAGTCTGAAACCATTGGGAATGGCAATGCTGATTGCCAAAAGCAAACCCATAACTGTTGGGAATTCATTTTCTTAAATCCCAAAAAGGGGTGCAGTACCAGTACTCACCACTATCCAAAAGCCGGCATTTTAAAACCACACCAGATTTTACTTTTTTGTGTAAAACTGAATGAACCCAAAGCAGGCTAAAGAAAGACTTACTGAGAGGTGGATACAATGTAAAGTGATATTCTGAAGTGACTTGAAGGTTTATAACAAAACTGGCTGAGCTCTGGAGTCAGCAGTTTAAGTTGCACTGGATTTAAAGACACTAAAATCGAAAATGTTTAGATTAAATGAGTGACCTATGTTTGGTGTCACATGCCTTTGTAACTGTTGAAATGTCATAGTTTTGCACTTAGAATCAGCATTCTAGCTGCATGTGTAAAATTGCAAGTTAATTTAAAAAGCAACAAAAAAACATGACAGTTAGCTGAAAGTCTGGCTTAAGGAACTGAATTCTGCCTGGCAACTACCCCCATCAGGAGTGAAACTTGAGTCACAGCTGTGTTCCCAGGCCTAGCTGCCCTTTTGCTGCTCACACTAAGGATATGCCATCTATCTGATAATTGAATTACCTGTGCTCTACAGGAGCTCTGAACAAAGCCTGTCTTGACTCATGCAAAGGTTTTATTACAGCGGTCGTAAGATGTAGCTTCCTCTTGGCAGAAGCTGGGAGGAGCACTGCCTGTGAGAGCAAGCTGGCTTGGCAGAACTGGATAAACCAGTATTTCTACCTTGTGCTGAGAGGAAACCACACCCCTTTGGAGCCAGAACATAACTTTAAAAAGATGGATCACTCATAGTACGGACATGTGAAAATTTTATAAATGACACCATAATTCTTGTGATTTTTCTGCCCACATTTTAAGAGGTTTTTCGACCCGGTGACATGTTCAGGGGGGTTTTAGCGGAAAAGAGGATATTACTCAAAATGTGTGCATGTGAAAAATCTGACACTTCATCAACTAATGTCCATACTCCTTGTGCACATGTATGTAAAGTTGGGTCAATGTCAGAAATTGAAAAATCAGTTAAAAAGTCAATTATGTGCCATTTCTGAATGCAAGCTCTTAGAAACAGCAGATTTGGACAGAGACATGGCTAAATTCAGCCACACCATGTATATGTAATTTCAAGCAACTGTGTAACTGTGAAATATGTCTTTTATTATCAAATATAGAATATGTGCAATCTGACAGAGGAGTGTCCTATCTGCAAGCCATAAAATGACATCACTCTGACACAACTTAGCTTCGCCAATCAAATGATAAATGGAAGTTTGACCAATTAGAAGCTGAGAGAGAGGTAGGGTCAGTGATGCTAGAACACACCCACATTCTAAACACATAAAAGCAGACAGACAGGACAGATAGGGACCTTCAATTCCATCTGCAGCGGGACGCTCTGCCGGAAAAATCCATACTTACCTCCATCAATCTTCAAAGAGCCAACACTTAGACTCCAAGATAAACAGAGACTTCAGAACCTTAACCAAAAAGGCCACTGCCAGCAAGAGTATTTGTCAGCAGGCCTCAAAATATTTTTGCAACTGAACTCTTCAGACAGCCGGGCGAGCCGTCTGAATTTTGCCAAGAACTTTTGCAAGAACCCGGTGACAGAAATATCCAAAGAGAAGGCAGGACCCGACCCAGAGAACCGGTGCCTAGCAGAGACCAGGCCATTGTATCCAGAGTGCTGACCCCGATGCTGTGAGCAGTTCCAGAGGCCAGGCGCTGTGAGCAGAACCCGGGAAGACCTGACCAGACTGAAGTCCGTGACCAAGTCGCTTTCCGGTTCAAAATCTCTTGTGAGTACTCAGCAAAACTCAGAACACCTCTCTTAGTTAAAATCATATAATTCAATCTATTTAACCTAAGTAGAACTGCCTCCTAGCTGTCACCTGTCATTTTAGCTGCAAAAGCTGCACTTGTCATTTTGAGCTTTTAAAATTTCAAATCTGAAAAACGACCTTTATTTAATCGCTCATATCTCCGCGACCGTTTGGGCTAGAGACTTGCAGTAACTTTCATTTGGAAGCTGAGATCCTAGGCTTTCCTAGGACCCCAAAACGATAGAGATAGTCCTTGTGGTTCCTCTGTAATAGCGCTCGGCGCATCCGTGAATTTTGCCGCGATTTGCAAATTTCTTCACGTGTAAAAAGCTGCTGCTGCTTGCCTTCCATTTGCCAGAAATTCGTTTAACCTGCTAACTATCCCTGCATCATTGCTAGTGTGAGCCTGGACTAATATTAACTAGATACCACTCACCCTGAACCTCTGAAAGGGAATTAAAAGCATTTCCGGCATATTTCTCATCCATTGCTAGCACATATCAAAGCATTTGCCTGTGTTTTAAACTTCTGTTGTCTAAGCTTGCTGGGGTGAACTGAATTACAGTTGATTGCATTTCTGAGAACTGTGTGCTTCCTTCCATTTCCTTGCATTGCATCAAGGGGGGGAGTGAATAGCCAGAGAAAAGTGATTACATTGTTTGGTTGAAATCATATTGAGTATTTTCTGTACTGCATTCATTGAATATTGCATCCACCTGAGCTTACATAAAGCATCCTCTACCACATTATACTTTTGTTCCTATTTACCAGTGTGCTACCTTATCCATTTCATGTCAACTCATTAGTGATTATAAGAAGTGTGTTAGTGCCAGATTCTCCGTTGTTAATCTTTATCATATCAGATTAAGTGTGATATTCAATTATTAATTTATTATAAAGTGTGATATATATATATTTTAAATTATCAAATAAACCTTTTAAACTTGCAAAACAGAACTACTTCTTGGCTCAGTGGGGTCAGGGGGATTCCAAGAGAGGGGTGTTATATAGGGGTAGTCATCCAGAACGCATGAACTGGACATAAAGATATATCAATAAGGGTTTCCATTCAGTATCCCAGACTAGGCATTGACTTAGCTGTAGTGTTGAATTGAATCCTCTTACAAATTGGGGGCTCGAGCCGAGACGTTGGGTTAGATTTACCACTTGTGCAGCTCAATACAGTGTGCTAACTGACGGGATACATACATCCGGTCGGATCACCACGCTGTGTTACGCTGTAAAGCATTCCTCAAAAGGGACACTCCAAGAAAAGTTCTGTTCTGCAAAAATAAAATACTAACTTCTGTAAGTCAGGACAGAGACCGATCTCTAGAATGACGACCTTGGTAGATATGAAAATAGCCAGAGAGCACCTCTTGCATAAGCTATTTGTGAGAGGTGAATGGACCGAACAGGGCCAGGATGCCTGGTTGCAGGCCATCACGCGACAGGTCACTGAAACAGGGTCAGACTTATGGAGAGATCAGGGTCAATTACATGTGGCCCTGAGTGAACTATATATGGCTCCTAAAGCCAAAGAGGAACACAATAAGATTGCCAGGATAGCAGCATACCTGTACCTATATATGGGAGACATGCAGGATAGATGTGCTGAAAGCCAAAATCTGGCAAATAGGCAACAGATGGTGTTAGAGAAGGTCCAATCTGACCTGGTCTCTTCTGAGCAGAGGCTGCAGAGAAGCCAGGAGTCAGAAAATGACAGCAGACTGTACATCACTAAAATAAAGGAGGATATGGATGTGCTGCAAAAGGAAAAGTCAGAACAGGATACCAGATTTCTGGCCTTGCAGAAGGAACACCAAGAAGGTTTGGACTCCCTACTGCAAAGCCAGAAAAAGCTGGAGCAACAGCTAGACTTCAATAGGGCATGTGCTGAGCAGGTAGTCACCCTGCAAAGTCACCTAGATAGAGAGAAGGCAGAGAGCAACAAACTAATTCTGAAAGACCTGGATACCCAGGCAGAGTTTGATGAGGAGCGCCAAAAAGCTGGTGCCCTTCAACGGCAAAGGGACGACCTGGCGGCACAAATGCAGGCTCTTAGTCAGGAAAGAGACGCCTTAGGCCAGGAAGTCTGCCATTTAAAAAGAAAAATGGAAGAAAATCACCTGGCCCACCAGGGACTGGGTGACCTCCAAAAAGAACACCAGAACTCGTTAGAGCACACCAGGAGGGTGGAAGAGGCTTTGGCAAGAAAGGAGCAGGCCAATAGGGACATTGCCCAGGAGGTAACCCTCCTGCAGCAAAGACTGGCCCAGTACTCCAGGACCAATCAGGAAGCACAGAGAGAGAATGAGGCTCTCTGCCAACACAATGATAGGCTCCAACAACAGGTAGCGATGCAGGAGAGACTGATAGAGTCGAGTAAGGCCTTAACAGAGGAACTGAAAGCACAAATGCAGGCTCTTGCATTGCAACAGGGAGCAGGGGCGGATAGAGATGAGGTTCGCTGGGAAAGGGAAACTCCGGAGCATAACCTCAGGAGCACTAGTACCAGAGGCCCTCATACCTCTCAGTCCCTGGACTCTGCCACCCCCATGTCCCCTGGCGCACATGAGCACAGGGCTGCAGGGATGGCAGATTACTATGCAGCTAAGAGTATGGGGCTCATAGGCCAGTACCACTCAGGAATGGAGGGGTGGGCATCCGGGTATGGGCACCCAAGTACAGTACAGTTCAATGGGGAACCCCAGGAGAGTAGGCCCATTAAGGGCATCCTGAAAACCTCTGCCCAGTTAGGTCAGTGGAGGGGGTACCCATCAAATCCTGGCAGCAAGGAGGAATCTGAAGACTCCTCTGAACTGCGCAGGACACAGGAGACCAGGTCCCCACATTCTGCCAGCCATTCCCAGGCTCGCAGAATCCGGGAAAACCTGGAAGATCAGACGGGAACCTCTGGGAGCAGTGCCTCTGAGTCCGAGGATGAATGGACAAGGGTTACCCGAACCAAAAAGGCCAATAAGGCAAAAAGGGCCTTGCTTAAGGACCCCTTAAAGCAGATTAAGGCGATCAGGAGCGTCATTACGCCTTACCATAAGAACGCTAAGTATTCTGTTTGGGAGCACTTAGAGTTGTTTGAACAAATGATGGAGACTTTCCATTTGAAGGACAGCCAAAGCTGTATTCAATATGTAAAGTGGACCTTCTCCCCGGAATACTCCAGTTTCTTTGCGGGGCTGGAGGACCAAAATCATTTAAGATGGTCCACCTATAAGGCGGCCATCCTGAAACATTTTTCTGTTCACAGAAATCCTCAAGAGGCTCGCAAGGCAGCCTACAATTTGCAATGTGGGGAGGATCAGGCCCCACAAGAATTTGTGCAGGAGTTAAAGCGTGCTTTTGCACAGACCACAAGAAGGGTGCGCACAGATAGTAGAGAGTTCATAAATACGTTTTTCCATGCCTTGCCCAAATACATCATGACCCAGCTCGTGAGGGATTTTCACGAGAAAAGATCCTTAGATTGGGTCATTGAACAGGCTACCCGGATCTATGAGGTGCAGAAACCGATAGATAGCAAAAGTAATGCCCAGAAAAACCCCAAAGCCAACAGCACCCCTGCTGCTGCCAAGGTGGCAGAGGTAAAGGTCACCCCCGTTTTGGATTTGGAGATGGGGGGGCCTAAAAACCTACCTGCACCTAATAATGCTAGGCCCAGGAGGTCCTCGGGTCAGTCACAGACAGGGAGCCAAGGAGGCAGCCCCACAAATGGGGTCCCTCGCTCTCCTGATTATGTAAGTCCCCGTTACAAGGGAAATCGACCCATCCTGGGTTATGTGTGGACTCCTCCAGCCCAAGGGGGGGGATCCAGCCAAGCACCTAACCCAGGGAACTTCCCTCCAAACTTCCCACAGGAGGGCAGAAATTTACCAAACCCTGGGCAGAACTTTTTCCCCAGATATCCACCCGACTTTCAGCCCCAAAACCATCCATCCTTCTTTCCCCAATTCCCTGAGCCCAGACCACTGAATCCGGGAGAGGGGAGGCCAAGGGTGGAGGGGTACCCAAATCTTCCCAACCCGGGGTATTACCAGAGGAGGGACAGCTACCCTTCCCGGGATCAGCCCAGGGGAGAAAACAGGGCCCCGTATCAGCCTGAGCGGGTTTCCCAGTTAGAGCGCCAGGTTCAAAACATGGCGCGGTATATGGGTCACATACTGAGGGCTCAGCAGAACCCTCAGATCGGCATGCCGGCGCAGAACGTACCCAACTCTGGACCTGGTGCTCCAGAACAATGACGGGGGCAGCACCCCGATAACTCACCGGTTCCCAGGGAGGAGGCACAAAGGGAAGGGGGGTGTAAAGCCTTGGAGGAAGCTTCCTTCCTCACTTGTAAACAGCCCCTGGAAACCCAGGAACCGGAAACAAAATCTCTTGCCCCTGAAAGTCTGCCTCCTAAGGAGCAGAGGGGGGGTAGGAGAAACAAAAGACCCAAACAGACTCAGTTTGAGGAGGAGGTACAGATCTTCCAATTTGAGGGAGAGGGATCCTCAGAGGATCCTGGGGAAAGGATCTTCTCCTTCAGAGAGGGGGGAACTCCTCCCAAAGAAAAATGGGTCCCTAGGGATGCAAATCCAGACTGGGGAGATGTGGAGACTGAGCTACCGCCGCCCACCATCTCATCCCAGAACCAACAGCAAGAAAATCCCCTGGTTCAAACCCATCCTGGGGACTGCCTCCAAAAAGGGGGGGGCGGCCCAGAACCGGAACCAGGGGAACCCACAATGGCTCTGATCTCCAGTTGCCAACTTTTTCTTTCAGATTCCCAAGACTCTCCACAGAATTCTGCCCAAAATTCTTCTCTCGCGATGTTCAAAACCAGAAAGTTAGCCCACCAGTTGTCCAAAAATGTGCATTATCTGTGCCCCCTTGAGGAGAAGGAGGGAAGATATTATGCCCCGGTACAAGTACAGGGGCAGGGTACAATCTCGGCACTGGTGGACACTGGATCTCAAGCTACCCTTCTGTCCAGAAGGGCCTTTGATGAACTGAATGCAGGAAGGGGAGAGAATTACCAAATTCCTCTCACCTCTCTTCCTGGACAACTGCAGAACTTTGACGGGAAGGAAATTCCCGTCGAGGGGACGGCAGACTTGGACATTAAGATCGGGCGACACAAGTTGAAACACCCGGTCATAGTTGTGACCCCAGAGGGCACCCCTTGTTTACTAGGGAATGACCTCCTGAGAAGGTTGTCACCCCTAATAGATTGCGTAAACAAGGTCCTCTGGACCCAGACTAGCCGACCCATAAAATTAAAACAGAGTGTCAACCATGTTAGTCTAAACGGCACATGCCACATGGTTGAACAAAAATCTGACCAAGTAGAATTTCACTTCCAGAACAACAAGATTCCAGACGTGACAGTAATAGCAGTAGGACAACAAACTGGTGATGGGGGGTCCTCTCTGTTTCTGAAAATCAACCTTCCTTCCAGTTTAAAGTGGTACTCCACGCTGGAAGGAAACAGTCTGAAATTCTATACCAATCCACAATCTGAAACTCCCACTCCTATAGTCCAGAAAGATGTGAAATCAGCTCAGAGCCTGGCTGATATTCAGCAAATTGGAGAGCAGTTGTTCATCCCTGTTCAGTTAAATGATGGGAAGGACTCTGTTCTCGCTCGAGTGTGTGTGAACAACGGTAAGAGCTTCATCAGCGAAGCCATGTTTCGCCAACTCCCAAAAGATCCAGCCATTCCCACCTTCAAACTGATAGACAAATGGGAAATGGACCTGGAAGCACCTAATTCCAAATATCTCCTGCCAAGCAGGTGTATGCTCAAAATCTCCATTGGCAACAAGAGCATAGTCCACAATTGTTGGGTCGTGCGAGACGTCCCTGCCGCCTTTTACTTAGGCAGTGACATTCTCAATCGCTTTGCCATTAGTTTGGACCTAATAAACTTCAAAGCTTGGTCCCGATTAGCGGATAATCCCATGGGCTTTGATGATCCAGAAAAAGCATTTAGGTCAGCTCAATTGCTACCTTATGCAGTTGAAATTCAGGTTAAAGAGGAAGTCACCATCCCAGAAAGGACCCGACAATTCTCCCTGGAAGTGAAAGTTAAAAGGGGACAAGAGTTGAAAAACCCTGATGCTTACATACATCTAAATGCTTCTCTCCAATAGCAAGGGTTGGGGGTAAACCCAACACCATTAGTCAACATAGAACATGACACCATTCCAATAGAGGTGGATAACAGCGACTTAAAGAGTATTACTCTAGCCGCAGGCACCATTATTGGAATGGCGGTTGATGACCGACATTTTTCCATCGACTTATTAAATGAACTGTTAGGACCAATCCCTAAGGACTGTTTTGACAGTGACAGTGAGGACAATACAACACCAGACAGGATTTTTACCCGGCATGGGGGGAACTTCCTGGTGTACACTTCTTGCCCCTATGGTAAGGAAGATGTGACTTGTGACTTCAGGAGGGATGAGGTGATTTTCCAGGTCCATGAGGGCTGCCTTGCCCACCTGAAGCCTCCGGTCCAAATCAGCACTCTGACCAGGGACTTCTCCACCCAGCTGGAGGAGGCCGCGGAGATAGCCAAACCAGAAGTCTTCCCAGGCTTCAGGCAGATGGTGGAAGAGAGAGTCAACCTAGCTGATGCCTGTGTGACTCTGGAACAAAAGCAAAAGTTGAAACAAGTTTTCTTGGATTTCCAAGATCTCTTTGCGGTAGACTCATATGACTGTGGTCGCACTGACATCCACACAACAACAATCCCCACGGACCCTGGCATGACTCCTGTGTTTGTGAAGCAATATCGCTTGCCTCTCGCATCAATGGAGTCCCTTACTGAAATAATTAAGAACCTTGAGTCCCGGGGAATAATCCGTCCAGTCCACAGCACCTTCAATAATCCGGTGCTGGGGATATTGAAGCCAAACGGCCAGTGGAGACTCTGCGCCGACCTCAGGGAGCTCAACAAACGGGTCCATACTTCCCGATGGCCTCTGCCCTACATTGACCAAGGGCTGGCCCAGATCCAGGGGTCACAGGTATTCAATGCAATAGACCTGACCAATGGATACTGGACTGTGCCTGTCAGTAGGGAGGACCAATACAAGCTGGCTTTTACCTTTGGGGGCCAGCAGTACACATGGACCCGGACTCCCTTCGGATACCTCAACTCCGGCAATGAATTCAACATTTTTCTACACAAGGCCATGCCCGACTTGGGTGCAAGGGGTAACCTGGCTTATGTAGATGATGTCCTCATCAAAAGCTCAACTGTTGAGGAACACATAGCGGAGATCCGTTATGTTCTGACACAGTTGAGGGCCGCCGGAGCAAAACTTTCCTTTCAGAAAGCACAGTGGTGTAAAACCCGTGTTAACTTCTTGGGGCATGAGATTACTCCTCAGGGTCTTTGTCCCCAGGAAAAGAAAGTGGAAGCACTTCAGAAACTGAAAGACCCCACAACGCTGCGGGAACTAAGGAGCCTCCTTGGACTGACTAATTACAGCAGAAAGTTCATTGAGGGCTACGCAGAGATCACCAGACCCCTGATTCATCTCCTGAAGGGGGGGGTCAAGTGGGAATGGGGTCCAGAACAAGCCGAGGCAGTAAAACAACTCAAAAGAAGCCTCTCACAAGCGCCTTGCCTAGCTTACCCGGTCAGAAACAAGGAGTTCTTCCTGGAGACAGGGTTCTCTAATACGTGCTTGACGGCAGTATTATATCAAAAGCATGACAAGGTCAATAAAGTAATCTCCTATGCGAGCAAAACTTTATCCTCTGTGGAGGAAAAATTCAACGATTGTGAGAAGGCACTCCTGGCAACGGTGTGGGCATTGAAGAATTACCGCCCAGTTATCCAGGGGGAACACATCATAGTGGAGACTCCACACCAGCCTCTGCAATATCTCCAAAGTGACAGAATCCGGGCCGGAAATGTGAGTAATTCCCGAATTACTTCCTGGATTCTGTCAATGCAAGGCTTTCCTGTGGAGGTCAGATATGGCCAAAACAAGAAGAGTCCCCTCGCGCAAGGTCTGGCTGACTTGCATGATTGTGCCAGAGAAAACTGTCTCGAGGACGAAAGTCTAAAAATAAAGGACAACATGGAGGCATACCTTAATTCCCCACACAAAGTCTTTGAAGAAGACAAGTGTGAGGGAATGCCCACTGTCTATGTGGATGGATGCTCTTACCATGTTGACAACGACGGGGAGAAAGAACTGGTGGCTGGCGTAGGGAATGCATGGGTGAATGAGTCCCCAGAACCCTCCGCTGGATACAAAATTGGTCCCCGAAGTAGTCAGGTGGCAGAATTGATGGCTGTGCATCATGCCATCCTCACTGCTGTCCAGCATCAACTCCACGAACTGGTCATAATCACAGATTCGGATTATGTACGGAACGGGTTCGTGGAGCACCTGGTTAATTGGAAAACCAGAGGCATGTTATGTGCTAACAACAAACCCTTGAAACATGGGAAGTTGATCCAAAACATTGATGATCTGGTCACATCGAATGAGATGACCATCTATTGGAAAAAGATCAAGGGTCATTCCAAAGTAGAGGGACCAGACAAAACTGGAAATGACTTAGCTGATCAGCTGGCCAAAACCGGGGCCATCCAAGGGGATCTAATTGAGATTGAGTCCCTGTTGGGGGAAATCCAGGTCACTGCCATCACTAGGTCCCAGACAAATGCTCACAACGACCTTTCAATTGCACAATGGAGTAAGGAGACCCCTGATGCTGATTTGATTACTGCTCAGAAGGGGGATCCAATTATTGGTAAATTTTACCAGCACCTTGAGGACCCTGAGAACTTTCCCCTGACGGATACCGATTACATTGGGAAAAAGGACCTAAGAGTGTTGATGAAATGTCCAAAAATGTTCCGAATCCAAGACGGTTTGCTGGTAAGGAAATCCAAAGCTGGCCACGATCAGTGGGTGGTTCCTACCTCATTCCGAAGCCTGATGTTAAGTCACGCCCATGATGCGGCCACTGCCGGTCATAGGGGGTTTCACACAACATTGGAAATCTTAAGAGAGGTTGCATACTGGCCACACATGGGGCAGGACCTCGAACAATACTTGAAGGGGTGTCTTGTGTGTGCACAATTTCAGCCGACATCCCTCACACACCGGGCGCCTTTACAAAAGCGGGGGATGACACTGCCATGGTCAGATTTACAAATCGACTTTGTAGGCCCTGTGATTCGCTCGGCTAGGGGGAATAAGTACATGTTGACTGTGACATGCTTGTTTACCAAGTGGGTGGAATGTCTCCCAGCCCCAAATTGCAAGGCAGAAACGGCAGCTGCCTTGATGATTAACCACATCTTTTCCCGTTTTGGTCTACCTCAAAGGATTGAGTCAGACAGAGGTAGCCACTTCACCAGTGAAGTAATGACAAAGATGTGGGAGATACTGGGGGTCAAGAGAAAGCTGCATATTGCTTATAGACCAGCTTCCTCTGGGGCAGTAGAGAGATATAACCGGACAATTGTGAGCATATTAAAGAAGTTTGTGGCAGATTCTGGGCCAAGTTGGGATATCCGATTACCTCTGGTCCTAATGGCTATCAGATCTACCCCTTCATCTGCAACCAAAATGTCACCATTTGAGTTGATGACTGGGCGCAAGATGGTGCTTCCTCAGCATTTGCTCTATAGGACCCAAGAGCAGACACTGATAAATGCCTCCACTACTCATGAGTATGTGGAGAATTTAAGGAAACACCTCCAACATGCTTTTGCTTATGCTCAGCGGAATCTAGAAAGATCGGCTGATAGCATGAAGACCCATTATGACCTGAAAACTTCCAGGAAGGAATATCAGGTGGGGGACCGGGTCTATCTATACAACTTCCAAAGGAACCAGGCCAAGCAGCGCAAATTTTTGCCTACATGGAAGGGACCCTTTGAGATCATCGACAAAATCTCCCCTGTGGCCTACAAAATCCACATCCCCAAAGGTCCTTTGGCAGAGGGGGAAGACAAGTGGGTCCACATAAACCAGTTGAAATGTTGCCATCCCAGGCACACTCTGCAACAACTGGAGGAATCCTCTGGAATCCTAGCGGGTACTGTCTCAGACTAATTCAGTTCCAATCATAAAACATACCACATCTAGTCTCTAAAATATTGTGATTTGCATGAAACTGTCTCTTAGTTATACTGTTTTTATTTTGTCAAAATAAGAATGTAATGTTTCGTTATGATGAAATGCATATGCAGCCCCACTATCTCAACAGTGGTGGAAAAACGTCTATGAGTAGGTATTGCCGCTCTTTCTTTGTCGTCCTAGGAGAAAGAAAACCTGAAGACGGGCCAAGGAGGGCGATCCGGAGACCGGGAACGAAGATCCAATGGGCCCAGTGGACCGCCCAATATTCCCATCAGGACCGGCGAGGAGAACCGATCGATCAGTACCGGATGGAGGAAAAGATGCTGAACTGTGCCATCTATTGGAAGAAGATGAGGAAACATCCCAGGTCTTGCGAGTCCCATTCGTGAAATAGAATGGCCATCGCAAGAGGGGGGCTTGTGGGATGTATTTACCCATGCATCCGAGCCCTACCTCAAAACTGTGCAGTACTGACATGGAAAACCTCATGATGGCCAGAGCTTCCCAGAAAATGCACAGGGAAATGCATGAAGAATAGGCTGCCACCCATTTTTGCCGATGTTATGGGCACAGAAGGACACTGCCTAAAACCACCATTGGACTACCCACACAGTAGTCTGAAACCATTGGGAATGGCAATGCTGATTGCCAAAAGCAAACCCATAACTGTTGGGAATTCATTTTCTTAAATCCCAAAAAGGGGTGCAGTACCAGTACTCACCACTATCCAAAAGCCGGCATTTTAAAACCACACCAGATTTTACTTTTTTGTGTAAAACTGAATGAACCCAAAGCAGGCTAAAGAAAGACTTACTGAGAGGTGGATACAATGTAAAGTGATATTCTGAAGTGACTTGAAGGTTTATAACAAAACTGGCTGAGCTCTGGAGTCAGCAGTTTAAGTTGCACTGGATTTAAAGACACTAAAATCGAAAATGTTTAGATTAAATGAGTGACCTATGTTTGGTGTCACATGCCTTTGTAACTGTTGAAATGTCATAGTTTTGCACTTAGAATCAGCATTCTAGCTGCATGTGTAAAATTGCAAGTTAATTTAAAAAGCAACAAAAAAACATGACAGTTAGCTGAAAGTCTGGCTTAAGGAACTGAATTCTGCCTGGCAACTACCCCCATCAGGAGTGAAACTTGAGTCACAGCTGTGTTCCCAGGCCTAGCTGCCCTTTTGCTGCTCACACTAAGGATATGCCATCTATCTGATAATTGAATTACCTGTGCTCTACAGGAGCTCTGAACAAAGCCTGTCTTGACTCATGCAAAGGTTTTATTACAGCGGTCGTAAAATGTAGCTTCCTCTTGGCAGAAGCTGGGAGGAGCACTGCCTGTGAGAGCAAGCTGGCTTGGCAGAACTGGATAAACCAGTATTTCTACCTTGTGCTGAGAGGAAACCACACCCCTTTGGAGCCAGAACATAACTTTAAAAAGATGGATCACTCATAGTACGGACATGTGAAAATTTTATAAATGACACCATAATTCTTGTGATTTTTCTGCCCACATTTTAAGAGGTTTTTCGACCCGGTGACATGTTCAGGGGGGTTTTAGCGGAAAAGAGGATATTACTCAAAATGTGTGCATGTGAAAAATCTGACACTTCATCAACTAATGTCCATACTCCTTGTGCACATGTATGTAAAGTTGGGTCAATGTCAGAAATTGAAAAATCAGTTAAAAAGTCAATTATGTGCCATTTCTGAATGCAAGCTCTTAGAAACAGCAGATTTGGACAGAGACATGGCTAAATTCAGCCACACCATGTATATGTAATTTCAAGCAACTGTGTAACTGTGAAATAGGTCTTTTATTATCAAATATAGAATATGTGCAATCTGACAGAGGAGTGTCCTATCTGCAAGCCATAAAATGACATCACTCTGACACAACTTAGCTTCGCCAATCAAATGATAAATGGAAGTTTGACCAATTAGAAGCTGAGAGAGAGGTAGGGTCAGTGATGCTAGAACACACCCACATTCTAAACACATAAAAGCAGACAGACAGGACAGATAGGGACCTTCAATTCCATCTGCAGCGGGACGCTCTGCCGGAAAAATCCATACTTACCTCCATCAATCTTCAAAGAGCCAACACTTAGACTCCAAGATAAACAGAGACTTCAGAACCTTAACCAAAAAGGCCACTGCCAGCAAGAGTATTTGTCAGCAGGCCTCAAAATATTTTTGCAACTGAACTCTTCAGACAGCCGGGCGAGCCGTCTGAATTTTGCCAAGAACTTTTGCAAGAACCCGGTGACAGAAATATCCAAAGAGAAGGCAGGACCCGACCCAGAGAACCGGTGCCTAGCAGAGACCAGGCCATTGTATCCAGAGTGCTGACCCCGATGCTGTGAGCAGTTCCAGAGGCCAGGCGCTGTGAGCAGAACCCGGGAAGACCTGACCAGACTGAAGTCCGTGACCAAGTCGCTTTCCGGTTCAAAATCTCTTGTGAGTACTCAGCAAAACTCAGAACACCTCTCTTAGTTAAAATCATATAATTCAATCTATTTAACCTAAGTAGAACTGCCTCCTAGCTGTCACCTGTCATTTTAGCTGCAAAAGCTGCACTTGTCATTTTGAGCTTTTAAAATTTCAAATCTGAAAAACGACCTTTATTTAATCGCTCATATCTCCGCGACCGTTTGGGCTAGAGACTTGCAGTAACTTTCATTTGGAAGCTGAGATCCTAGGCTTTCCTAGGACCCCAAAACGATAGAGATAGTCCTTGTGGTTCCTCTGTAATAGCGCTCGGCGCATCTGTGAATTTTGCCGCGATTTGCAAATTTCTTCACGTGTAAAAAGCTGCTGCTGCTTGCCTTCCATTTGCCAGAAATTCGTTTAACCTGCTAACTATCCCTGCATCATTGCTAGTGTGAGCCTGGACTAATATTAACTAGATACCACTCACCCTGAACCTCTGAAAGGGAATTAAAAGCATTTCCGGCATATTTCTCATCCATTGCTAGCACATATCAAAGCATTTGCCTGTGTTTTAAACTTCTGTTGTCTAAGCTTGCTGGGGTGAACTGAATTACAGTTGATTGCATTTCTGAGAACTGTGTGCTTCCTTCCATTTCCTTGCATTGCATCAAGGGGGGGAGTGAATAGCCAGAGAAAAGTGATTACATTGTTTGTTTGAAATCATATTGAGTATTTTCTGTACTGCATTCATTGAATATTGCATCCACCTGAGCTTACATAAAGCATCCTCTACCACATTATACTTTTGTTCCTATTTACCAGTGTGCTACCTTATCCATTTCATGTCAACTCATTAGTGATTATAAGAAGTGTGTTAGTGCCAGATTCTCCGTTGTTAATCTTTATCATATCAGATTAAGTGTGATATTCAATTATTAATTTATTATAAAGTGTGATATATATATATTTTAAATTATCAAATAAACCTTTTAAACTTGCAAAACAGAACTACTTCTTGGCTCAGTGGGGTCAGGGGGATTCCAAGAGAGGGGTGTTATATAGGGGTAGTCATCCAGAACGCATGAACTGGACATAAAGATATATCAATAAGGGTTTCCATTCAGTATCCCAGACTAGGCATTGACTTAGCTGTAGTGTTGAATTGAATCCTCTTACAGCAGGCGTAATGTCAGTAAAAAAAATGTAGTACATCTTTCCATAAGTGGTAGTCTTATGTCGCATAACATTATATGAATAGGCTGTTCATATAGCGTTCATAAGCGTATTAGATTTGCCTGTGCTTAATTTCTTTAGCAAAATCTATACTCTGCTTAATCGTCTGAAAATATATGGCAGAAAGGCAGAATTCAGCTCGTCTAGTCTCTGCTGGCAGTTTTTGTGAGCGAGAAATAAGACCTTAATAAAATTATCCAATCTAGTCAACTGCCTCATCCGTGTCATTCCCTGTAACCACAATATTTTAATGTGAAGATCCTGAATGCAGCCAAATTCTGTTTGATTGTACACATTCCAGATACACAATAAATGTCAATTTCTGATCGATTATTACAGCAAGGTATTTGTAATGTGGTACCACATCCACCACTGTCCTATTAACAGTGAATATATCACTTTGAGATTGTCTAGTACAGTTGAAGATAATCTTTGTTTTATTTATGTGCACTACTAGGGAATGATCGACCGCAAATTGATGCAGTGCATTGAGTAGCCTCTGGAACCCCACTGGTCTACAATCCCGTAGGGCTATGCCATCCGCATACCCCACGCACTGCCACCTAGATGTGCCCAATTTAGGTGGATTGGCTATTTGCTTACCAAGTGCCAAGTTCTAAGTGCAAATCAGCAAGATGGAAGTTGAACAATATAGCGGCAAGGACACAACCTTGTTTTAGGCCAGTGGATATATGATCGCTCGACAATCCATTCATGTTCAAACCCACAGCCACTGTGGTATTCTCATGATGGCAATTAGCAGCTTCAAAAGTCCACCTGGTAGCCTCATCTAGATAGTTTGCACCATAGTAGTAATCCATTGGCTGTGTCGAATGCAGCGCTAGAATCAGTATATGCCAGGAACACTGAACATCTATGCGAGTCCCTTGCCCGTTCAACTGCTGTAACTAGTGAGAAGATGTCAGTTAAGGTAGCAGCACCTTTTCTGAAGCAAGTTCGATTTATTGGCAGTATAGTGTTACTACCCAGCCAGGTAGTTAATTCACTCAGAAATAAATGGTAAAAAACACTTTAGCGGGTGCGTCCAGCATAGCCAAAATTCTATAACTACTAGGATCATTTCTATTGCCACGCTTATGAACTAGCACTATTATACTGGCAAACCAAGTCATTGGTAATCTCCTGGTGTTACTCATTGACTTAAAAAGCTGGCGCATGATTGGTCACCAGATCGTGGATCCCTGTTAAGCAGAGCATTACACAGACCATCCGGTCCAGGGGCGGTTAACTTTTTTACTTCAGTACGGGAATGGGCGCAGCCTACAATGATTCCTTGTGGGAATTCAGGACGAACATATGCGCCCTTAGTTTTCTTCAGTAATTTCACAGCCATCTGGAGACTACTCCCATACATCATTTTTGCAGGTTTGCTAATGCTATGTTGAAGTGAAGAATGAGGTCGCACACGAAGAGTGGTAGCAATATAACTCTTCCAACTCTGCTGGAAGGCCCCAACAGCTAAAGTAGTACCTTTTCTTTCGTCATTAACTTTTTTTTCCAAAATTGGCGACTATTTTTTTGTTTATAATGTCGACTCTTTCCTGCCCCTTATGTGCTTTGTATTCCATGTTCCCCTGCTTACACTGCATTATTAGATTTGTAATTGGAGTAAAGCACCTCACGAGGTGCCGCATATCTTGCCTAAGCAGCCACTCTGCATGCACAATGTCAGGATCACATCTGTGTTGATAGGCCCGTATAAGCTGCTCTGTGGAATGTGGCTGCGTGCGTCTGATGGCGCCGTTAGCCCCTCCTCGCGGCAACGGCTGTTTGGTTCAAGGTTAGGTTGCACCTTGCACATGGGACTAGCAAAGCAAATAGCATGAATGAACTCCAAAGTGTTCGGGGCTGAAGCGTGACCCCTGAACTCTGTGATGGCAAGATTAACAGCCTCTGCCCTTTTAGACACGTGTTTTCCATTCACTTTGTAATCAGTATCGATGTTGTTTGACAGCAAGTTGTAAAACAGTCACTTAAAAATAAGTGTTACCACCAGTCGATAATGTGATAAGTATGTGCGGTGCCAGCCTGTCTTCCTCGGAGCAGTGTTTCGCAATCTAGTTGCATTGCAAAGAGGGCGTGTCCGATGCCGTCGCAATGCCATGTAATGTCCAAGTTTGTTCTGCTGCATTGCACGATACATGAGCACTGGCCCGGATGTCAATGCATTCGTGTACTCTTCTGCACAGGGTTAATCGCTTGTACGTGCCAGCTGGCAGCGGGTCATTGCAGAAGTATTTACTGTTTGCTTTGTGTTCCACTTCCATGTATTGTTTTGGCTGCCCTGGGAGTTCACACTAAGTACCTTCTCTCTGACCGTGGTCTTGGGAGTTGCACGGTACACATTTAGCAGGTCGTGCCCACCGCACCACTTCAGGCGACACAAGACATTTCAATCACTTTAACACAGAAGAAAAACGGCCAACCCGCGCTTAGCTTAAATACGCAGCTAGTGCTTCCCGAAGGCGTGGAAACTGATTGGGTTCTGGGGTAATGACTCCCACCCGAGCCTTAACTGAGCCGAGGTTCGCTTTGTTATTGTGTTCGAGGGCTTTATCATCCGCTGATCGTATGTAGGGGGGCAGTGAATGAGGGTGGCGGCGGCGGCTATAGTTGCAGCTAACTGGTCGATGTGAATTGACTTCCTTGCTCACTCCTGAGGCATGGACCGAGGCGTTTCTAGAGATGTCTTTTGGTTGTAGCCCCGATAGAATCTCAGGAGCTACAACCAAAAGGCTAGCTAGCCCCCAGTCCCGACAGTTCCGACATTAGTGTAGCCCCAGGTCTTTTCCAGACCTAGTAACATCCCTGGGCATGGATCAACCATTTTGGGTTTGTGCCTACATCTGTGGGCAACGCAGGTGGCAAGGCCAAGGAGAGAAAACAGACCAATTGTTATTTTGGAAGGCATTAAGACGCATTTATTTACAAAATGCAACAGTAGTGAATGCAAAGCACCAAACATATTTAACCTCCCCTATTATAAGTGCCCCCAACTTATGCATGGGGGAGTGCTTCCACCAATCTCCCCCATGCCCAAAGAACGTTACTGGGGCAATGAGGTGACCCAGTGAACTGATCAATCCCCCAGGCTCGTTCTTCCCACCCCTGTGCGTTTACCGGTTAAGCATTGCTCGTAAAGCAACTGCCATGAATCCTTCATCGTAGTGCGCCGAGCCTCGTCCCCAACCAGTATGGGAATCATTCGACCAGTGCCTGGAAATGTCTGGGACCAGTATAAATTCAATACAATGTGCTAAATTTAGCGCCACAGGTGCCCTGATCTACGGGTCAGAGGCACTTCCCAAAAGACTCTGAATTCCAGTCACACAGCTGCAGTTGTCCCCACCCCATTATCAGAGTTTCCTAAACACACCTGCCTCCCTGCTTCTGGTTCCTGCGGCGGACTGTGAATGTATCCAAGTGAGTGTGAATGAGTCCATCTTCATTAGTGACATTTTACACACTGTCATGTGGACATGTTGCTTGTGCATTGGTATCATAAACAAATGTCACGTTTCAGCTCCTAGAAATTAATAAGAACGCCGTCCATGTAGCTCAGAGCTGAATCGGGCATAAAGGAGGGCATTGCTGCCCCACACATCAAAGCTTGGCTCATTGACCGACCTATTCTGTTAGGAGCCTAGGAGACCAGTTTGGTGTCCTGTAATGTTTTACTATATTTGCAGGCAGTTAAAGATTGCCTTTGGACTGGATTTCTAATTTCCAATTTCTCCCGCCTCCCATGCCCTTTCCCCCTTTCCCCTTTCCCATGCACTTGCGCGTTCTCAATTGTTTTTGTTCTCTCACCTGTTCCCCTCCCTTTGCCTGGTCGCGCTCTGAAACACCTGTGTATGAGCGCGATATAAATAAAATATATCATATATCATGAAAAGAGCAAAACCACGTGCCACCTTCTGCATGGTTAAGATTTGTTAACAATGCATATCCTCTGACTGATTACATTTTTTTGCTAGAAAAACATGGCAGGCAAGTGTTTGCCCTTTGTGTAATGCCCTTTTCACATGACATGGTTTTGCAGCAGCCTGGTGGCCGGGACGGCCGAAGTACTGGCCGGGTGGTTGGCTCGCGGGTTAAGCGCACTCCTCTGACGTGGGGCGAGAATGGAATCCTAGCCCGCCTGGCTTACGCCTTCATTCTTGCAGTTCCAGAGATTCGGTGCCATTATATCGAGAAGTAACATTGTTTGCAGTGACGCGACGCCGGGCATGAAGTGCCGCATAACGACCTGTTTGAATCATGCATTATCATCACAGGCAAGGCTAGCAGTAACACATGCATGCTTGTGTCTGTAAGGTTGGATCTGTAGCGCCTTCGTCTCACTGGGAAAACATGGGAAGTATAACACGAAGAATGGATATATGTTACTGGATCCACTGTCTTTGGCACCTGTGTGTTCACGTTTGGCTTACTCTAGTAGGTATATTGAATTTACATGAAGGAAAACGCCCAAAATGGAAACCTACTCCAAATTCCGGCGCTGCACAAAACAAAGCACCATGAACATCTTCAAAAGTATTCCTATTTTTATTGGAAATGTAATAATGGCTTGGATTCTTTTTTACAATACTTGTCGAATTATATATTTTAAACCAGAAAATCTAGTTCTAAAACATGTATTGCGGGTTCTTTTGTAAAGCATCCCGGCCTCACTGGGCAGGGCAGCCATCCTGAGGATGATGAGGTCATCCTGAGGTCGCAGCCAGTGGGGCGTGGTTTCTTATCCTGCAGCGGATGCGGAAGCGTTCTAAGCAGTGAGTGAGTTGTTCATTTGGGCCAGTATTGCTTAAACGTTTCCAGATACGTGCAGTTTACTTGGTATATTTCCACCCCAGCCCCAAAGTCCTTCCTTTGGTCATGTTATGCACATATTTTAGAATAGTATTCATGCCGTTTTAGTGAAAGTGTCATTTGATTGGCGATGCCGATGAAATGGCCAATGTTCCTTGTGTTATATATTTGGCATAGCGCACGATGTGGATGACTTGTTTAACTTTACTAGTCAATGCCAGCGTTTTACAACTTTCCACTCGTGCAAATGATACATAGCGTAAGCACCATGCATGTGTGAAACACTCTAATGGAAGACCTCAGAGCAAAACTTATCTGTACTTTAAGTGGATTAATAAACTCACAGTATTCTGGGGTGATTTGCCAAAGTCCTTTCCTCTAAATCCAAACCAGTTGTGCTGTTTTTCCCACCTCAGCTTTTATAAACTGATACATATATTCAATGGAATAAAGATGGAGGCCACCCCCAATTGGATCTCATAAGGATCATATGGGGTATTGCATGAGTCTAATGATCTAGCTTAGGGTCCCTCTGCGGGTCGGAAACTTTCCATTTTCAACAGTGGCATTTGTTGTGTAGGCAACATTTCTTATTTTAAGATTTTTTTTCTCCAATTGTAACATGTTTGAGAAAAGAGAGTACCTGTTGTATCCTCCTACTGTGCAAGTAAGGGTTAGAGAGATAATGGAATACAATTAAGCGCTATCAAAATTGATTCTGGAAATTCCACATTTGCATCTGCAGCTTCTCAGATTAGAAAAGTACACAGTATCCTTTTGGTGCCGTGATATCTGTGGGCTTGTCCACAAAGCCCAACATGTTTCTTTCCATTCCTCATTTTTGGGAATGTTTCAGGTAAATAAGGTGGATGTTTTTTCTGCACACAAGTGCATTTCTCCGGGTGATTATTTCTTTCTGGTCCTGCTTGTCTGTGAATGAGGGCTGTGCAGGAAAGCAAGACATGACTCCTCAGTTTCATCTGATCCCTTTTTAATAGCATACATAGGCCCCAATTGCCTGTGTGTGTGCATGTGTCTGTGAATCTTATCGCCACTAGACTCTGTAGTGCATGGAGCAATGCACTCAGATTCAATCCCCACAGGTTTCCATTTCTGATGTGTTAAGCTGCCATATTTGCCGTGCTGTTTGTGGTGTATGGACACTTCCTTTTTAATTGGGAAGTATGAATCCTTCGGATTGCTTAATGCACCTCTGAAATGCAGGATAGGTCAATGGACATATTCCTGTTGTATTACACCTGTGTTTTTATTATCCTCTTGTGTGTCATTAGCATTCCGAGTGGGCAGTTAGGGTTATACCATAGGTATTGCCGTTGAGCCAGCATTACAAATGCACATATTACCCTGTTTGACAAACATGTACAGGAATTGTAATACGGCCTTCACTGATTGGAGCTCTTGCATTAATCAATAGACTTGTAAGTACACCATTTTGGCAATACATTGTAGCTGCAAAAACCTCCCCACGATAGATAATATATAATACCACAGTGTTATAACTAAGAAGCGTGGAGTATTGCATTAACATCTCTGGTGATAAATGCAAAGCTATCCGTCCAGCCTGACAATGAGCATTTTATTGCGATTTTGCTGCAGTGCTTCTTGCTCATTTCCATTTATGGATGACTTGGGGAGGGGTGGACATTTAAAAGGATCAGACATCTGGCAGGACATGTACGAGATGTACCCATTGCATTAAACATGTGAAGATTATAAAAGGAGGCAGCATATTTTCTGTTCTTTGGAGATCAACCATGGAACACCCTCATTCTCAGCTTTGCCTGAACCTGCTCATCCGAAATTCAGGGAACACCAGAATGCTGGATTTTCGAGAACCAATTCCTTCCCCTTTTATTGAGCTCCTTCGCTCTCGGCCATTTTATTTCTGCACTTTGAAGCCACTCGTGGCATTTAACAACTTCTATGAATTATACATAATTAAAGGTTCAATTTTGATGCCTGGCCACAGGTCAAGGCATTATGCCTGTTTAAACATTGACACGGAACACGTAGATGCGTGCTGCGTGAGAGACTCTGATGTAACTGCGTGCTGCGTGAGACACTCTGATGTAACTGCGTGCTGCGTGAGAGACTCTGATGTAACTGCGTGCTGCATGAGAGACTCCGTTGTAACTGTGTGCTGCGTGAGAGACTCTGCTGTAACTGCGTGCTGCATGAGAGCCTCTGCTGTAACTGCGTGCTGCTTGAGAGACTCTGTTGTAACTGCGTGCTGCGTGAGAAACTCTGTAACTGCGTGCTGCGGGAGATAGACTGCTGTAACTGCGTGCTGCATGAGAGACTCTGATGTAACTGCGTGCTGCATGAGAGAGACTGCTGTAACTGCGTGCTGCGGGAGAGACTCTGCTGTAACAGCGTGCTGCATGAGAGCCTCTGCTGTAACTGCGTGCTGCTTGAGAGACTCTGTTGTAACTGCGTGCTGCGTGAGAAACTCTGTAACTGCGTGCTGCGGGAGATAGACTGCTGTAACTGCAGGCTGCATGAGAAACTCTGTAACTGCGTGCTGCATGAGAGAGACTGCTGTAACTGCGTGCTGCGGGAGAGACTCTGCTGTAACTGCGTGCTGCATGAGAGCCTCTGCTGTAACCACGTGCTGCTTGAGAGACTCTTGTAACTGCATGCTGCGTGAGAAACTCTGATGTAACTGCGTGCTGCGGGAGATAGACTGCTGTAACTGCGTGCTGCATGAGAGACTCTGATTTAACTGCGTGCTGCATGAGAGAGACTGCTGTAACTGCATGCTGCGGGAGAGACTCTGCTGTAACTGCGTGCTGCGTGAGAGACGCTGCTGTAACTGCGTGCTGCATGAGAGACTCTTCTGTAACTGCGTGTTGCGTGAGAAACTCTGATGTAACTGCGTGCTGCATGAGAGAGACTGCTGTAACTGGATGCTGCGGGAGAGACTCTGCTGTAACTGCGTGCTGCGTGAGAGACTCTGCTGTAACTGCGTGCTGTGTGAGAAACTCTGATGTAACTGGGTGCTGCATGAGAGAGACTGCTGTAACTGCGTGCTGCGGGAGAGACTCTGCTGTAACTGCGTGCTGCATGAGAGCCTCTGCTGTAACTGCGTGCTGCGTGAGAGACTCTGTTGTAACTGCGTGCTGCGTGAGAAACTCTGCTGTAACTGTGTGCTGCATGAGAGAGACTGCTGTAACTGCGTGCTGCGGGAGAGACTCTGCTGTAAGTTTTCTGTCTATAGAATTGTAGTTCTGACTCCAATTCATGATAATGAATAAAATATCTCTTAGGTCCAGCACAATTCCCCTAGAAATGCGGCAACCGTTTGTTGTTGTCCCAAAATGACATAGTCGAATACCAAAGCAGGTCAAAGGTAGCAGGTTTATTCACTACAAAGATGCAGGACCTTTACTATTGAGTTCGGTTATTAACTGACTTGAAACTCAACATAACCAAGCATACAAAAACACACACTGAACTGAATAATGAAATTAGGAAGCATGCTCTGTATTGAATGATCAAGGGACTGCTTGCTGTGTGTTTTGGGAAAAAAGGACACTCATCCCTCCACTATGAGTTTGCCTGTTGTGCTCCGTTCCCATGCTACACACTTTTTATTCCTTGCCCGTCCCATCTGCTCTGCTACCTGCACACCCCATTTGAAAGCCCCACGGTCTGGCCCCTGTGTTCTACGTTCTATTGCTTCTATAGTCGGCTGGCGATGTATAAATCCCATCCATTCATACAAAGCAGATCTCTAAAATGCACACCATCCATCCATGTAAATCCAGATAGGAAAACATTGGTGCTAATGCTAAAAGCATTGAAAGAAAGCAAATACCAGTCACCAGTTTTAAACCATTTGTTAATTCAATCGGGTTTTGGCATTCAGACACATTTTGACTTCTAAGAATTAACTGCAGCGATAGTCTCTACACAGGCCAACTCAAGAATTGACTGCTGCGATAGTGTCTACACAGGCCAACTCAAGAATTGACTGCTGCGATAGTCTCCATACAGGCCACCTCAAGAAGTGACTGCAGCGATAGTCTCTACACAGGCCAACTCAAGAAGTGACTGCTGCGAAAATGTCTACACAGGCCAACTCAAGAATTGACTGCTGCAATAGTCTCTACACAGACCAACTCAAGAATTGACTGCTGCGATAGTCTCTACACAGACCAGCTCAGAGTTGCTGATTGCTGATTGCTGGATAAAGCAAGAACTGGGTACAAAATCTGTTCTCTGGTAGACAACGATAACCAAGGCCAACCCCCCACCATTTAGTGAGCACAATCTATTGCAATGGACTTGGCCAAGTCCTATGAGTGCAGTCTTCAGAACTACCTATAGAGCATGTGTAGAGTCCAAAACTTTCAGGTGTCCCAGCCCCACCATTTTGGAACAAGCTACTCCTAGTCTGTTTATCTATCCATGACCTCAACAGTTTGTGAAGAGCTGAACCCTTTTCTGTCCTCCAAAGCCAATTGTGACATGCCTTCGGGCTAACAGCATAGGTGCCCGGTGTATCATTCCTTTGTCAAAAAAATGTGGACCACGCCCTTTCCTGTATGACAGCGGCTCCAAGCAAAGCCTTGGGCTTGCACACTATGCAATGCTTCTTGTTCTGCTAACTTCCCGACCACTGGTTCTGTCCGGCTTCATGACTTGCGGCCGCAAGCAAGCCCTTGCCGGTCCCAGACATATGATAATGCTACGCGTGATGTCTTAGTCCTGGATGGCAGCTTTAAGATGGAGCTTGCAGAATCTTGGGTGACTCCAAGAAGCATAAATAGTGAATCTAAGGCACTGGTAAAAAGAAGTGGAATGCATGTAGAATCTGTGTGGCTGGTAAGAACCACACTGTTGTGTAACTTCTAACGTGTTGTAAACACACATTTTAATGAGATGAATAAAAATGCATTTAATAGCCATTCTTTTTTAGAATATTTAGTGAAGTGCTAACTCCCAGCAATACACAAAGGAAGCATACTACCATAAATGTGTCCTTATTTATCAACTAATCAATCACCTGATAACTCTTACTTGACAAAGAAAAAAATATTTTTAAAGGATGGAACCAGAAAAACGAGAATTTCTTATATTAAGTGTTGGAATTCCTTTCCGCAGAGAGATCTGCATTTCAGAAAGTTCACTGAGTTTTTTATTTGGCATTGTGGCATCAATCATTTGCAAGAGTAGTGTTGCCATTTTCTTATTATGCTACATTATTTCAGTACAGTTGACCCATAACAACAATGTTACGTACATACTTGTATACAGGGATTGCAGGCTTCCATACACAGTATGCCACACCTCTACCCAGACTGAGGCAATGGCACCTCGTACTACCAGCTGGTAGCGGGCAGAGACGAAGAGTCCCACGTGTTCTCTAGTAAGAAAGAGCCAGTAGTCTGAAGAAGCCAGTGCATGGAAGCATGGAAGCTGGAGTGAATGTGTAGATAAGAGTTCATATGCACTTCTGGGAGGACGCTGTCCACCCAGTTTGCTGAATGTAGAATATTGATGAAGGTCATAAATATGTGTTGTTAAATAGACCGTTCTATAGTGATTAACTGTATACATCACTTTGCCATTTCCAAGCTAGGATCTGCTTGGACAAATGTCCCAGATTCTAGCATTAGTCGAGACATTGAACTCACAGAATGTCTCTTTCCCATGCCAATTTCCTTACGCGTAGTTGATAGGGTGACATTTTGTACTGATACTATCCGGGACTTGATTTGCAGTGCTCCCAAATGCTCTGGACCCACGACATATAAATAATATTTGATAAGCAAAATTGAATAAGCAAACCTTTTGTCTGGTCATCTTCTATAGAGGCATTAGAGCATGTAATTGCCAGCAATCAAAGCAGATGCATTGAAGGAAAGGAAAGTAAAAGGGGAAACATAAACACCCTTTTCGCGTTGGGCAGGGTATATGCAAAGAAAGGTAAGTCTGCGTGACACAGAGGATTTCAGTGCATTGCTAGGCTCTTCTTAAGGTCAGAACAACCTTGAGCATGGCAATCACGAGGCCTGGTAGAGAATGGAACCGGCAGATAGTCGGGCAGTTTTACTGATTACTCGTAGCTTTAAATAGAGAGACAGGGACTCGCATGTCTAACCTGGAAAATCAGTAATACGTTACTTCTTATTGTATGCATCGTCTTCTATTGATATTGTGATGCTTCAGTAAGCTTGGGTATATTTGCTATGGGCGGCGCAGGTGGCAGGGTCAGTGAGGGACACAACACATGTTCATTTGGAAGGAAATAGGCTGCATTTATTACATGTCTTACATCCCCAAAATGCGACAAAGGCCATACCTGAATTACATCATCCAATAGTTTCCTCATCGTGCCGTCATCACAGCATCATCATTACATCATAAATTAAATCATAATTACGTACTCTAGCGTGGAGGTGGTGGCCCAGTCCCACACCCCCCACGCTCCTGGACGGGCCTGAGGGAAATATGTGAGCCCCTAAACCACTGACCAGATCCGCACACCCCATGCACGGATCGGTGAGGACGGCTCTATCAGCCCCTTTGCCTGCCACCTCACTGTTACGTGTCAAACCTAGGACCCTAACGTAAATCCGCAATCAATCTCCCTTCCAGTGAACCAAAAGGTTGAGCCCCTTGCTCAATACAATGCAATGTGCTCCAACCTACCGCCACAGTGGCCCTGTTCTATTGGCCAGGGGCACCCCCTCCCCGCGGGAACCCTAGTGACACGGCCCAACGGGGCACCAGCCCACAAAACAAAACATGCTGCCACGAGCAGCACACCGCTCCCGGGCAGCCGAAAAGAGAGAGAGAGCACATACCGCCCCCTCGCTTTATATCCGCCTGTGAGCGTAGCCTCTGTACTTCCGGTGCCGGGCAGTGGCGCCTATACATGACATCACCCTTCTGCCCGGTGCAGAGGAGGTACCTCCCCCTAAGGATGTCCCTCCCATGTGGCCAGCCTCTGCGGCTCCCAACCCGCTGTCCAGGCTAAAGTTGCACGGGTGCTTTCGATAGAATGTGATATGTTTTGTTTTCTTTCTCTGCCTTCTATTGCCTTCCCTATGGAGTGCTTGTTGTCTACATCATAGCGAGCTATGACCAAAGGGTTGGGGCTCAAGGTAAATTATTTAAAAGCATGGTGTGGGGTTGGGAGAATGGGTGGAAAGGCTCTAGGGCATCAGGATGGCATGTTATGGGGGTATTCCCCAAAGTATTTGAGCCAGTTGTAGGGGGGGTTACAATCACATCCACGCTGCTCAGCATTTTACACTCAAGATGATGATATACAGCCTTGAAAGGATACTGAGCATGACATTGGCAGTCATTTTAAAAGCAGACGTTTCGTGGATCTTAGTAGAGATGTTTATACCCTTCAATATTCCAAATGGCTTACTTATGAAAGACCTTGATAGTTGGTGTTGATTAAAAAATAGTTCAAACCCACTGAAATTTACAGACAACTTGAAATAATGTGTTGCAACCCCTGCCACCCAAACGACAGCTCACAATGATCGCACTGACACCCATCACTACGCTCCTTGGAGGACCTGGGAGTACCCCTTGGTGCCCAGGCCACATATGTAACCCCATCAGAGAGGAACCTGTACAGATGTACACACATCACTTCATCAAACCTGGACCGAAAGCTAATGGGGAGGGATGTTAGGTCTCCAATCGTGTGCTCGGAACAACTCCTCAATAACCAGAGCTAACAGGTGATGAGGAGGGCTCCTAAGTTTGCCTCCCCTAGGAAGACCCACTCCTCACTAACCCTCAAATGTGCACCATGACTGGGCATCCCAGCCATTCAGAGAGTACACATGATCATCAGTGCCACAACGTTATGTTCATTGAAGAGACCACCATTGCACAACCTAACATTATTAAGTATATGAGGGTGCCGTCTCTTTTTGATTCCCTTAATTGTGCCAGGAGACTTTTTAACTTGTCTTCTTCTGAAAGGCTTGGTAATAAAAAGCTTTTTTAAACAAGGGATGATTACTTAATAATGAAAAATACACACTTAATCCATTTGGTATAATTTCGAAATACTGATAAAATAGCTCAGGTGTTAGGCACCCATCTGTGAGACAGGCCTTCACTGTGCATGTTTACATCCCAGAAGGGTTAACTGAGCTATTGATCCTTCCCAGGTGAATACATTGAGTACCATTATATTGGTTAAAAAAAGCAGGTATTAATGCAGCGCTTAGAAGCCAATGCTATCTATAAACTCTATTAATGACCTTTGGTTTTGTCAGCCAGCTTGACACTACTTACCTCTTTGGTAAGGACCCTACTCCTATTGGTTCGACCTTTCTGTGCTGTCAGCTTTGGGCAGCCGCCTCCTTCCTCTTCCTCCGGGTATTCACTTAAGATATGATAAATCTCATCAGTGTAAACTAGTGGCTTTGTGGCATTCTGGAGAGTAGAATTAGCTGCTGAACTGCTGATATTAAGGGGAAGTGCCTCGGATGATTGCTTCCATGCATATTGTGTATTGGTTGCATGCGAGGGTGCTAAATGATAAACATAAGCTGCTTTGATAAAAGCAATAGGGAGAGATGTGCCTTACTGTCACAGAAGAACGCGTAGGCTGGCACTGTTTGGTTTGAAAAACGATGCATATTAGCCAAAAAGAAGATAAAACAAGGAGTAAACAGAAATCCAAACTAATAAAGGATTCAAGCAAAAGAGGGACTTGTATCCAAGACAGCATACACACGTGCTTGCTCTTTTAGAAATCCCCTATAAACCAGCAGATTTGTTAGCAGGAAATGCTACAGGCAATTATTTGGCCAATGCAAAGAAGGTTTGGCCATGGGTAGGGGAGGGTGAAAAGATGCTCCTGGCTTGAAGGTGTGGTATGTTCTTATAGTCTCTGAATAATAAGCAGGCTGAGGTACTGAATTGAAAGCTTTCAAAGTCTCTTATTTGTATCATTGCTGCATTACAAGCTGGTGGAACTCCCGGACGAGATGCTTTACCAATTCCAGTTTCGAGGATGGATCTTAGTGGGGGAACCTATTGGTTAGCTTCACGATTCCTCTGCAATAATTCCAGACACACAGGGGTATACGATAAAGGCGTAAAAGTGCCTCTCTAGGCATTCCTTTTCTGTTGCATCTCATGTGTGTGGGTTCTGGCCACAGGAGGGAAGCAAAGTGGAGTTAGCCTTTCCCCTTGGCTTTACGCCTCTATCTTAGAAGAGTACACAGTATTATGCCTGCATGAGATGTTCACTCAGGCCTAAAACTAATGGATTCTAGTGGAATGCACCTACTCAATTACAGGTGGGTTCCACTGGAATGCATTATAAAACGCTGCCTGCAAAGCGTCATTTGCAGGCTCTGTTTTATTTCTCTCAAGGAGGAGAGTATGTGCAAAGGCGATTTCACCTCAGTTTATTCTCCGCTTTGATAGTGAAGAAAATTGTTTGCATGGGGAAGTCAGCAGCAAATAAGTGCCAACATTGGCAGTCCCCTTCATGCAATTACTGTTTTTTAGACGATGCCCCCCAAGTGTGGTTCTGAAATTCTGTAGAACCTATAAAGCACTTGATATTATACTGTGAAGGACTAGAGCATTTTAGGAGTCGTTACTTAGGCAAATATGAATACAATAACAAAAAAAAGAGTATGCAACGCACAAGTGAACCCCACAATAAAATCTGTGATCAGGATGCCTTATTGGAAATGGTAAATAGAATGTAATGTAATGCATTCAGTGGTGCTCGCAGCTTTGCTCCGGGTGAATCTGTGGCATTCGGTGGTGCTTGCAGCTCTGCTCCGGGTGAATCTGTGGCATTCGGTGGTGCTTGCAGCTGTGCTCCGAGTGAATCTGTGGCATTCGGTGGTGCTTGCAGCTTTGCTCTGAGTAAATATGTGGCATTCGGTGATGCTCACAGCTTTGCTCCGGATGAATATGTGGCCTTCGGTGGTGCTTGCAGCTTTGCGCCGGGTGAATCTGTGGCATTTGGCGGTGCTTGCAGCTTTGCTCCGGGTAAATCTGTGGCATTCGGTGGTGCTTGCAGCTTTGCTCTGGGTAAATATGTGGCATTGGGTGGGGCTCAAAGCTTTGCTCCGGGTGAATCTGTGGCACTCGGTGGTGCTCGCAGCTTTTTCTCCAGGTAAATTTGTGGCATTTGGTGGTGCTCGCAGCTTTGCTCCGGGTAAATATGTGGCATTCGGTGGTGCTCGCAGCTTTGCTCTGGGTGAATCTGTGGCATTCGGTGGTGCTGCAGCTTTGCTCCTGGTGAATCTGTGGCATTCGGTGGTGCTCGCAGCTACGTCTGCTTTCCCTCAAAACATCACAGAAGAGTAACAGACGTCACGAGCATTTCACTTGGAGGGGCAACTTTTGCACCGAGTCAGAGCTGGAACGGCCCCAGAGAAGCTGACTCGATGTCCTTCGGCAAAGTTGATAACGCTGGCACGGCTGCATTTTTTGTGATAACATTGATTTATGACCAAGAAAGACATTTCTCAGAACGCTAAATGCACGTGTTCCCAGAACATGACATTGTAAATCTGTTCCCATGTCAAGGCATTTGGGGCCCATGTGAAGAACCGCAAAATACCTTACTGTTGTTGGGCGCCTGTTGTTGATCAGTAATTGCTTCAACAATTTTGCACTCACTCCTAAAAGCATAACACTCAAGCGCAACCTTACCCCTGTAAGGAGAATAACAAACATGACGCTTTCTTGCAAATGTGCACATTTTTGCTGGCGAATGACGAAGTAAGCATACCTACAATGGACCATTTGACTTGTTTTTCATCATTTGCATTGGAACACATTAGGCTACATGTTTAATCAAACGGCACTGTTAAATGATGGCAGTCTATGGGCCTCATTCCGAGTGTGGCGGTAAGGGATAGCGGCCACCGGTAACGAGACCGGTGGCGGTACTCCCTTACCGCCATACTCCGAGTTCCCTCTGCGCCCTCGCCCTTAACGCCTGCTTTGAGCAGGTGTTAAAGTCGAGGGCGCAAAGGGGCCTCCAAGCCAATAACGGTGACCGTAATGAACGGTCACCGTTATTTGCATCTTCCCCATTCCCATTGAGCCCTATGGGGGCTCATTTGGGAATGGGGAAGAGCCTTGGTGAATGGGGAATTACCGCCCCGCCAACCTTGGAATGGGGCGGTGATTTCGCCATCCACCAAGGCGCTGCCGGTCCGGGTACGGCGTCAACCAAGGCGTTAATAGCGCCTTTGGTTAGCGCCGTACTCGGAATGAGGCCCAATGCATTTTAATTACATCTGCACGAACAGTGGCTTATCTTTCGGTACACCATTATCGTTTACTTGCAAGTGAAAACTCCCGTTAATATATACCTCTGGGTGGGAGAGGAAGATTTTGTTTCAGGGTCACTGGTCACATCCAGTGTTTTCCTTCAGGTTATCCTTCTGCACCATCACAAACCCAGACGACCAGTGCCATCAACTACAACCCCCCTCTCCACCAGTGTGTTAGGTTCTACCTGTGGCCGTCCACAGGTAGAACTCAACACTCCACTCCACCTTTGACAGATTTCTGCAATCACTTTTCACCACTGGATATTTTTTCCCCCTCTCCTCAAGCATTCTCTTGTGCAGCCCCTCCTAAAAAAGCCTTCTGCCGATCATACATGTCCGGCAAACTATCACCCAATTTCTGTCAATCCTTTCCTGGGCAAACTCCTGGAAAAGCTGGCCTTCTCCCAGATTACCCTCCACACTGAATCCATTGGCAGCCCCGTGACCATCAGTCTGGCTTCAGAGCAGCCAGAGGCACGAAAACTGCTCTCCTGAACACCCGTGAAGATCTGCTCTCCAACCTAGACTCCAACTCTCCCTGTGTTCTCATCCTCCCTGACCCTTCCTTTGCTTTTAACATGGTCAATCACGCCACCCTGACGAACTGACTCCATGTGAACCTGGGCATCACGGACCAGGCCCTTGCGTGGCTGACCTCCTTCTTCCTGGGCCGTTCCTCTCAATTCCAACTTGGGTCCTTCCTTTGCACCACCTCTCTCTCCACATGTGATGTTCCCCAAGGCTCTATCCTCTCACCCTGGCTCATCAATGTCTATCTGGCCCCTTTGGCCCACCTGATCTACACCTTCTCTTCTAACTTTCAGTGTTATGCAGATGACACTCAGCTCTCTTTCAGACTTCCCTCCTCACCTCCCTCGCTCAGTCCTGGCTGCCTATGCGCAGTTCAGGATTGGTGCACCTCCAACGAACTTTGCTTAATGCCAGTAAGACAAAAATCCTTCTCATTGGGACCCCTGCTCCCGCTTTCCCCTCTCTTACTCTGGCCACCCTCCTTGGGCCCTCTACCGTCACCTTCCTGTGAGGCAAAAAACCTTGATGTCATCTTCGACTCCACTCACATAACGGACCTTGCCAAAAACGCCCACTTCTAGTTTCATCTTCTCAGAAGTATTCTACCCTTGCTCAATTACCCCAGAAGCCCACTGTCTCCAGAGCCCTGGTCTTCTTCAGGCTGGACTACTGCAACAGCCTCTTTCTTAATCTGCCTACCGCTACTCTTCGGCTCCTGCAACTAATCCAGAACAGGACTGCCAGACGCATCCTTGGCCTCAAGCCCACGGACTGTATCTCTCCAGCCCTGAAATCTCTCCACAGGCTGCAGGTGACTGCAAGGATCAAGTTCAAGGCACTCTGCATCGTCTACAAGGCTTTCTGGGCCAGGGGCCGCACTACAACCAACTCTCTCTTAAGAAATACCTTCCTTCTAGAGCCCTTTGCTCAGCTACCTCCAACCCTCTGAGGGTCAGACGCTTCTCCAGGCACAGAGTTGGGGTAGATCTCTCTCCTCTGCAGGTGCCTCCCTCTGGAATGGCCTCCCTGCCCGTCTCAGACTTAAACCGGACCACCTGAAGTTCCGGAAACAGCTCAAGACCCTCATTTTCTCCTCTGCCTTCTCCCTCTCGCTCACATGCTAACTTATCTGTCTGCTGCGCCAACTTGTTGCTTGGTTCCCTCAGAGTCTCACTGGGTACCAGGCTTCTCCATGACCAGTCTTCCTTTGCACTGCCTCCGGGCCAACCCTGCAGTTAGGGGCTGTAACTGTAATCACTACAGCCCCCCTGCCTCTTTGCGCTTACCTAGAGCCGCATTGCCCTGACTGAACTCACTCAGAGCCAAGCTGCTGTGATCGCACTTCACCCTCGTCTCTTCCTTGCACTTCCTCCTCTCCTTTCCCCTGCCCTTCTCGTTGTCGCACTTGCACGTTTCGAATGACACAAGACCTAGTAGGATTGTTTGTTTTGTCCTCCCTATGTCTACCCTCCCCTCCCTTATTTTATCGCGCCTAGAAACACTTGTATACAGGTGCGTTATGGGTGGTAAAAGGCAATTATTACATTTGATAAGTAGGTTATCTGCTGAAGCTGGGTGTATGCAGCACTAACACCCACGAGTTCAAAGAAGGTGGGAAGCAAGAAAATAATTTTTGAATACCTCCTGCTGGATCAATACATTAAGCATATGGTGGAAGGGGGTTGGCACCCCCACCTCCTGTGCAACGATCACAGGCGAAAAATCGGCTTGCATACCTGCCAAATTGGTCAATTGTTCAGTCCCTGTAGATGGTCTTGCTATTGGTTACCAGGACCACCAGCTTAGTGATAATAGTAAACAAGATTCCCTGTCACAAGGGTCAACCATCTTATTACGAAAGGTAACATATCTGTTTTACCTCATCAGTATTACAACAAAGCTTAGATATACTAGAACAGATCAAGATTGTTTTTCAGTTGTTGCAGTGGAATAAATTAGGCCAGTGGTAAAATCAATTTTGAGTTAACTTAAGGGGAATCCAATAAATAATCAGATCTGATAAGTTGATAGAAGCTGATTATCCCACTGAATGAATTTCTTCCAAGTAAAGATCATACCCCCAGTTTATTAAAAGGAAATAAGCAGCTGCCAATTCTTTGTGTTAGTTTCTCATTATTTTCTTGGAACAGCCTGTGGCTATTGCTTGCCTGGGGGCCTGCAACACGTGATCAAAGAGGTCGAGCAACCATCATAGTCTCCTTTTGACACTGCTGGGACTAGAGCCCCCACAGAAGCCTCTCAAATCCAACATCTGATGTAAGAAGTGTAGCTCCCTTAGTCCACCCCACCTTGCAACCAAGACAGCAGACTATTTGTTTTGCTCATTGTGAAGGTGCTGTGCCCCCCTTTCAGCGCTTCCTACAGGTTAGCAGGGCCACCTGCTTTGTTGTGAATACGGAAGATGCATTAAACAAGCAAGCACCCTTATGCATTGTAGTATTTATATGCAGCTGAGTACATTCAATTTAGTTTAAAATATAATATTTATTCTCCCTGTTGATTCACTGTTGTAGCTCCCTTTTTAGTTGTGGCTATTGGGTGGCGCTGAAAGCACTACTTTTAAGCCAAAACTATTATAATTCAAATAAGAGCTTCAAAGTGTATCTAAGAATGAGGGTCTATAATGCTTTTCAATTGAGATGACATATGAGGATGGATACATAGTGCCGCCTTTCCCCCTGCCAACCCTATGATGCTGTCTTACTACAACATGAGCGCTCCCCCATCCGTCCCAGTGGAGAGACAGTAGGAACTCCAATCAGCGCATAAAGACCAACACGAATATCTTGCCGTGTCCTTCCCCGTCGGGGCCCTGTTTGGGCTGGGAAAGTCGCAAAGAACTCTCATTGTTGCTAGAGCCGTGTAACGCTCCAGTGTTCAGTAAGTGGCTGCCCATTCTCTGTTTTCCACTTTTCATTTACATTCTGCTTTGGCTGGGCTAGCCCTTACCACTTAAACCATTCTCCCTCAGTTTATGACCTTTTTCCCTGGCTGCTTACGTATCTTGTTTGAACCATACCTGACGTCTCTTCAGCCGTGCGCTACGCATGTAATACCTGCGACCCACCAAACTTTGACTTTACAGCATTGCGCTGCACTTATATTGCCCACAATCTACCTGATCTGTCTCTCCAGCCTTGTGCTGCATATGGAATTTGTAACATCTTGCAATTCCATATCCCTTGTAACTAGCGCCTAGATGCTTCAGAGTTTTGTGCGCTGCTAAAAATGCAATAAATAAATAGTCTGTAGGTGTTGTTTGGTCATGTGTCCACCCATTTAACGCCCAGTAGTAAGTGAAATCTGTGATTTTCCACCCATTCCCACCAGAAACCTGACCCCTCTTTTTACTCTTTCCTTGCATTTGTATTGTGTGCTGAATTTGGCCGCCATTTTTACTTTCAGAATGGTAGCCGCTATATGTGTAAAAAGTTATTTCATTTGTTTTCTGCTTTATTAAATATGTATTAGTGTTTTTAAGTTTTTTAATAAATGTGTATTTATTTAGTAACAAAAATGACCAACGTAACATTAAAAAGCAACCCATTACACGTGTGTCAGCCTTGTTGGTCATCATCAGTGAGGTGGAACTGTACCTCTCTGAGCACAGTGAGCAAGGGGTCCACATCTGGATGACCCTAGGACACATAGGGTGACTAAACCTAAGGCCCTTGAAACAATAAAAAATAAGAGTCATGGGCGCCCCTCTATGAGAACAAACAGGTACAGTGAGCTAAAATATGGCTGCAGACTCTAGAGTGGGTACCATCCCATAAAACAGCCAATTATTGCTGTGTTCGTTCTAATAGAGGGGCGCCCATGACTAATTCTTTAACATTAAAAAGCAGTATAAATTTGTTTTGTTCGAAAATGTCCATGTACTTATTTACATGTACTTGGTGTTTTGTGATGTAAGCAGTATCTGATTGTATGTGCAGTGTGTTTGTGATGCCAGTATGATTTGATTGGCTGTGGAGTGTGGGCTTGTTTCAACAAGTTAGCCATTTTGTATAGAACTCTGAAGGGAGAGGTAAGGCTTTTGCTTACTGTGTTACCCTTTATAGCATACAATTTTCTCTATGCAGAAGCTAGCTATATACATTTAAATGGTAAAACAGTGTAGGTAATTATTTAATGGCAGAGCTAGGCCTGTGAGACTCCACATGACATTATTGTTACTTTCTTTGTAAGGCTCGAGCTCTCGCTTCTGTGTGTACTGCTGGCTCCACCCAGCATCCATATATATCTTTCTCATGTGTGCTGCATATTCCTGCTCAGTATTACCTCCCTTGAAAGATGGCTACCAAGTGGTAGGTGTTGCTTACAATGTTTTATCATTCCTCTTGCCACGGTTAATCTTCATTGAAAGCAGCATAGGCACTGCGCCGTCTCCAGGTGGCAGTCCTGCTTCTTTGCCTCTCCTTCAGAGTTTCACAGCGGAACTGAAAATGGCAAGCCAAGTCTTGAAGAGCTTTGGACCACGGCTGGGTCGGGCAGGCCGCGGGGTGCTATGCGGATTAGCGCTTAGGTGAGAGATGGCTTTCAGGGTGCTGCGTGTACAGACACAAATCTACCTGTTGTGTGTCCATAATGCACTGATTCTCTAGTCTGCTTTAATAGCAGAGAGTTATTACTGTATGTAACCGTGTGCAAGCCAAGTGCTCAAGAGCTGGGTCGGGAGGAGGCCATGGGGTGCTATGCAAATTAGTGCTTAAGTGAGAGATGGCTTTCAGGGTGCTGCTATGGTTGCAAGTCTCCCTGTTGTGTCTCCATAATGCACTGCCTCTCGAGTCTTCTTTGATAGCAGAGTGATTACCGTGTGGTGAGCCAAATGTTTAAGAGCTTTGGAGCAGGGCTGAGTTGGGCGTGAGGCCGTGGGGTGCTATGCGTATTAGCGCTTAGGTGAGAGTGTGAGAGATGGCTTTCAGGGTGTTGTTTGTATCCCGTATTTCCCTGACTGTTCTGATTACTTAGGCAATAAGCCCAGAGCCTGCGGGCCATTACAAGATAAAGTAATGCCCCCAGGGCCCATAGTTACAGGCCAGAGTGTAACTGGGCCTTAACGAAGGCCTCAGCGGCATTACCTTATGCGGTAATGGCCCACAGGTGAGGGACATATTGCCATTAGTACCCCGGCTGTTCGACCGGTGTACTAAAGGCATTTTTTTTTTCATGTTCCGAAACGCTCCAGCATTTCGGAACAGAAAAAAAGTCAAGAAATTGGCTGCTGGGGAAGGGAAAACAAAATCCGTTTTCCCTTTCCATGGTGGCCATTGAAAAAATAGGAAAAAAGTAAACAAACAAAATGGCCGCCATGGGAAGGGAGAATGGATTACACATAGTCCCTTCTTCCTTTCCATGACAACCTGTAGGAGATCGGTAGAGGACGTGCTGGGGACAGAAGTGTTCCCAGAGCGTCCACTCTCGAAATTGACAGAAAGGAAAGTAAGTGGGGGTGGGAGGGCGGGAAGGGAATTCTGTGGATGGGAGCGGGTGGTGGGAGAAGACTTACTTGATTCACCGGTGAGGGGAAATGGCGGCCATCGGCTGTGAGGAGGCTTAGAGCAGCGGGATTACCGTGTGGTAATGCATGCATTCTTAGCCTCCTCATTGGCTGGGAGGCCACCACACCCCCCTCGCCGGGTACTGCTTGATTGATTGATTGATTGATATTTTATTTCTATTGCGCTCGTACACAAGTGTTTCAGAGCGCGACAAGGCAAGGGAGGGGAACAGGGGAGAACAAAACAGCAATCTTACTAGGCCCAGTGACATTGAGAACGCGCAAGTGCATGGGAGAGGGGGGAGGGGAAAAGTGCATGGAAGGGGGAGAGGTGGAAAGTGCGAAGCAGAGGAGAAACAGATAAATAACAATACATAAATAATAAGGCACCAAACAGTGGCAATGCAGCCAGCAATTTGCAAGTGCTAGGTTTAAGGCAGGATAGGTCTGATAAGTGCAGGAAGAAGAAGGGGGGGCTGTATGGGTACAGATACAGACCCCAGTGCAAGGGGAGGCCAGGAGGCAGTGCGGGAGGGTGGCAGGATGAGCAGGTACCTGGGCTCAAAAGACAGAGGGTGGCCAGGTGCACGGTGCCAAGAGAGAACAGATCAGCAGGGGAGAGGGGGAGCGAAGGCAGAAGAAAAAAGGAAGGTCTTGAGGTGCTCCCGGAACCGGAGATGGTTTTCTTCAAGTTTTAGAGTGGCAGGGAGGCTGTTCCAGAGGGAGGCCCCAGCCGAAGACAGAGATCTACCCACAGCTCGTTTCTTAGAAAAACGACTTACCCTGAGTGAGTTGGAGGTAGAGGAGCGAAGAGCTCGAGAGGGGAGGTATTTGCAGAGGGATAGTTGAAGGTATTTTGGACCCAGGCCCCAGAAAGCCTTGTGGACAATGCAGAGGGTTTTGAATTTAATCCTTGCATCCACTGGGAGCCAGTGGAGAGATTTCAGAGCTGGAGAGATACGATCCCAGGGCTTGAGACCAAGGACAAGTCTCGCAGTCCTATTCTGGATTAGTTGCAGAGGGCGGAGAGTAGAGGCAGGTAGATTTAGATAGAGGCTGTTACAATAGTCCAAGCTAGAGAGAACCAGAGCTTGAGATACCATGAGCTTCTGGGGGAAGGAGAGGAAAGGCAGAGTACCTCTGAGGAAGTGCAGTCGGAAATTTGACTTTTTAGAGACCTCAGAGATGTGGGCGGAGAAGGAAAGGGTGGAGTCAAAGATGACCCTGAGGTTCTTAGCCTCGCAGGTCGGGATAGGAGGAGGGCCAAGGTAGGCCGGCCAGAGAGTGAGGCGAAAGGATGGTGAAGGTGTGCCGATGAGGAGGATCTCCGTTTTGCTGGCATTCAGACAAAGATCATTGGCAGCACACCAATCTTGAATGGCAGTTAGGCAATCAGAGATGAGAGAGGGAGAGGAGGTGGCAGAGGGCAGCCTGAAAATGAGTTGAGTGTTGTCAGCGTAGCACTGGAAATTTGAGCTGAAAATGGCAATGCAGTGGGCGAGAGTTGCCAGGTATTGGTTGAAAAGCCAGGGCGAGTGGTTAGACCCCTGGGGAACACCAGAGAGGAAGATAGATGAAAGGAAGGACCCAAGTTGGATCTGGGAGGGTCGATCTGAGAGGAAAGGGGTCAGCCAGGCCAGAGCCTGATCAGTGATACCTAGGTTTTCACGGAGACGGTTGAGCAGGATGGTATGGTTGACCGTGTCGAAGGCAGAAGAGAGATCGAGGAGGATGAGGACAGAGGGAATGTTAGATTCAAGGTTGGTGAGCAGATCTTCACGGATGTTTAGGAGAGCAGTTTCCGTGCTTCTGGCATCTCTGAAGCCAGACTGGTGGCCATGGAGACAGCCAACAGAATTGGAATGAAGGTTAAGCTGAGAGATGGGCAACTTATCCTGGAGTTTGCCAAGAAAGGGAGCAATGGAAATTGGGCTATAGTTAGCTGGACAAGAAGGAGCAGCTGTGGGTTTCTTGAGAAGAGGATGCACAAAGGAGTGCTTCAGAGGGGAGGGGAAGGATCCAGAGGCAAAGGAGTGGTTGCAAAAATCAGCAAGGGCCGGAGCGAGGGTATCAATGTGGTCCTTGATGGTTTTAGAGGAAAAGGGTTGAACCTGTTTTGAAGAGGCTTTCATAGATCGGACTTGTCTAGCAACCTCGTCAGGGGTGAAAAAAGGAAAGGACGAGAAGGATGGTTGGAGGGTGGCTAAAGGAGGGTCAGTGAGCACAAATGGAGAGGGAAGAGGAGGAGTGTGGGTGGAGAGGGTGGACAGGATGTCCTGGGTTTTTTAAATGAAGTGAGAGGCAAGGGCATTGCAAAGAGCCTGGGAGGCAACAGGAGGGGTAGAGACTGCAGCAGGGTTGGCCAGCTCCTTTCAGATTTTAAAGAGTTTGGCCGAGTTGTTAGATGCCGCAGAGACACGAGCTTGAATATGGACTCTCTTCTTGGTGAGGACAATTAAAATTAGTACCCTGCGAGGGGGGGAGTGGCAGCCTATCAGCCAATGAGGAGGCTCGGAAAAGGGTCCTTACCACACAGGGAAAGACCCCGCTCTAAGCCTCTAATTCAAATAAGACAAGTTATTCATCACAGACAAGTGAGGAATAAGTTATCCTATTTTAATGAAACAGGTATGTCTGTACACATTCTGATGCATCATAATTAAGTACTTCTAAAACTGAAACAACTGGGAATCTATCTAATTTACAGAATCATGGTCCTAGGTTACAAGGGAGCTGTCCTAGAAACCAACAAGTGTTATATACCTAGTCCCTCTATGGTGATATAAATATTGCTGTTTGTGACAGTTGTTGGTTAAGGTATTCACGGGTGTGGAATAATCTATTGGTGAAATATTAAAAATAATTTCCGTAGTGTAAAAAGAGCATGTATGAGTACAATTAATTACATTGATGATGTGAACTCCTAGACAAGAAGACAGAACATGATTTAATTAGCTTTTTTTTTATAAATCATGACTTTTGAATGAATTTGAATACAAAATAATTGTATATAAAAAACTGGTATACTCCATTGGCAGCAACAAAGTACTCTTGTACAGATCCAATGAGTTCACGTATATTTTAAAACATTAACTGGGAAGTAGCCATGGGCTTTACCCATAGTCGGTGGTCATGGCCTTTGTCCCTGCACACTGTATATCTTAACACAATAAAGGGCCACTATCTATGGCCTTTAGCCATGGCCAGTGACACAGCCTTCAGCTATGGCCACTGTATATTTTACAACACTAGCTAGCCACAAATCATTGCCAAGGCAAAGGCCACGGCTAAGGCCATGACCTAAATTGTTGTTTAGTTGTTCAAAGCATTTATTAGCTAAGTCACAAATGATGTTATATCTGATGCCCTCAATGATGTAATCACTGGTGTCATATATGATGTCACCAGTGATGTCATAGTTAATGTAATTAGTGACGGCACAAGTGATGTCATCAGGGATGTCACGTGTGATGTCATCAATGTTGTCAAAGGCTGCGTAACGGGCCGAGAAGTTAAGGTGGCTTTGGGGCACACAGTTAAGGTGGCTTAAGCTGAATTCCAGGTTTTATTTTGCGTCAAATTCTCACCTTAACGTCCCTGCAACGAAAGTTTTTTCCTTGAAAAAAAAAATATATATATATATATATATATATGCATATATATATATATATATATATATATATGTCCTACTTTACGTCAGAAAAGTGGCCAAAGGAAAGGACTGATGTCCCGACATTCAAAGTGTAAAGCAAAGAAGTAAACTAGCTTGCAGTGTGATAATTGTCTGAAACTACCAGTTTCAATCCAGGTTGCTTAAAGAGTGTGACTCTTTAAAAAAATAGGCTTCAGTACCCGCTGCTACATACGCACACACACATGCCACGCCCAGGCCACCTGAGGCCATAGCCTGCCTGCCTCCCCCAACCCGCTCCCCCTTCCCGGCGAGAGCCCCTCCGCCTCCCGAACCGCCCCCCGCCCTGATTGGAGGAGCCGCATCTTGCTTCCTGGTCTAGCGACCAGCGGGGACCTCGCCTGCTCCACTTCCATGCGGAGCCAGCTGAGTGTGCCCCCGAGAGCCTAGAGCTCTCTCCGCCATCTTTAGGCCTTGGGGTCTTAAACACCCATGGCCCCAGGCCACCTGAGGCCATAGCCTGCCTGTCTCCCCCAACCCGCTCCCCCTTCCCGGCGAGAGCCCCTCCGCCTCCCGAACTGCCCCCCCCGCCCTGATTGGAGGAGCCGCATCTTGCTTCCTGGTTTAGCGACCAGCGGGGACCTTGCCTGCTCCACTTCCATCCGGAGCCAGGTGAGTGTGGCCCGAGAGCCTAGAGCTCTCTCCACCATCTTTAGACCTTGGGGTCTTAAACACCATGGCCCTAGGCCACCTGAGGCCATAGCCTGCCTGCCTCACCCAACCCGCTCCCCCTTCCCGGCGAGAGCCCATCCGCCTCCCGAACCACCCCCCCCGCCCTGATTGGAGGAGCCACATCTTGCTTCCTGGTCTAGCGACCAGCGGGGACCTCGCCTGCTCCACTTCCATCCAGAGCCAGGTGAGTGTGCTCCCGAGAGCTTAGAGCTCTCTCCGCCATCTTTAGGCCTTGGGGTCTTAAACACCCATGGCCCCAGGCCACCTGAGGCCATAGCCTGCCTGCCTCCCCCAACCCGCTCCCCCTTCCCGGTGAGAGCCCCTCTGCCTCCCGAACCACCCCCCCACCCTGATTGGAGGAGCCGCATCTTGCTTCCTGGTCTAGCGACCAGCGGGGACCTTGCCTGCTCCACTTCCATCCGGAGCCAGGTGAGTGTGCCCCCGAGAGCCTAGAGCTCTCTCCGCCATCCTTAGGCCTTGGGGTCTTAAACACCCATGGCCCCAGGCCACCTGAGGCCATAGCCTGCCTGTCTCCCCCAACCCGCTCCCCCTTCCCAGCGAGAGCCCCTCTGCCTCCCGAACTGGCCCCCCCCGCCCTGCTTGGTCTACCAGAAGGCCATAACTGACCCTCCCAGGGCAGCCCTCTGCCCGGCAGCCCCTGTGGCTAAGGGCGGCTCCGACATTGGCGGCTCCAAGATGTGTCTGCCGGTGTCAGCAGGGGAAGCCAGTGAAGCCAGCAGTCAACAGACACCAACAAAAACTGTGAGTGTGGCATGGGTGGGGATCACTCTACTCCAGAAAACCCCTGCCACACTATCTTACCTCCCAATAACATAGACTGCCACAATATTAGCATGTCCACACCTGGTTAGAATCATGAATATTAGCATGTCCACACTCAGACAGAATTGTGAATGTTAGCATGTCCACATCTGGTTAGAATCGTGAATATTAGCATGTCCACACTCAGACAGAATTGTGAATATTAGCATGTCCACACCTGGTTAGAATTGTGAATATTAGCATGTCCACACTCGAACAGAATTGTGAATATCAGCATGCCCGCACTCAGACAGAATTGTGAACATTAGCATGTACACACTCAGATAGAATTGTGAATATTAGCATGCCCGCACTCAGACAGAATTGTGAACATTAGCATGTACACACTCAGATAGAATTGTGAATATTAGCATGCCCGCAATCAGTCAGAATTGTGAATATTAGCATGTCCAGACTCAGACAGAATTGTGAATATCAGCATGGCCACACTTGGATAGCATTGTGAATATTAGCATGCCCGCACTCAGACAGAATTGTGAACATTAGCATGTACACACTCAGAAAGAATTGTGAATATTAGCATGCCCGCACTCAGTCAGAATTGTGAATATTAGCATGCCCGCACTCAGACAGAATTGTGAACATTAGCATGTACACACTCAGATAGAATTGTGAATATTAGCATGCCCGCAATCAGTCAGAATTGTGAATATTAGCATGTCCACACTCAAACAGAATTGTGAATATCAGCATGGCCACACTTGGATAGCATTGTGAATATTAGCATGCCCGCACTCAGACAGAATTGTGAACATTAGCATGTACACACTCACATAGAATTGAGAATGTTAGCATGTCCACACCTGGTCAGAATTGTGAATATTAGTATGTCCACACTCAGACAGAATTGTGAATATCAGCATGGCCGCACTTGGATAGCATTGTGAATATTGGCATGCCCGCACTGAGATGGAATTGTGAACGTCGGCATGTACACACTCAGATGGAATTGTGAGTGTTAGCATGTCCGCACCTAGTCAGAATTGTGAATGTTAGCATGTCCACACCGGTTAGAATTGTGAATGTTAGCATGTCCACACCTGGTCAGAATTGTGAATGTTAGCATGTCCACATCGGTTAGAATTGTGAATGTTAGCATGTCCACACCTGGTCAGAATTGTGAATGTTAGCATGTCCACACCAGTTAGAATTGTGAATGTTAGCATGTCCACACCTGGTTAGAATCATGAATATTAGCATGTCCACACTTGGATGGAATTGTGAATATTGGCATGCCCGCACTTGGTTAGAATTGTGAATATCGGCATGGCCACACTTGGATGGCATTGTGAATGTTGGCATGCCCGCACTCATACGGAGTTGTGAATATTAGCATGCCCGCACTCAGACAGAATTGTGAACTTTGGCATGTATACGCTCGGATGGAGTTGTGAATGTTGGCATGTCAACACCTGATCGGAGTTGTGAATGTTGGCATGTCCACACCGGTTAGAATTGTGAATGTTAGCATGTCCACACCTGGTTAGAATCATGAATATTAGCATGTCCACACTCGGATGGAATTGTGAATATTAGCATGTCCACGCCTGGTTGGAATTGTGAATGTTAGCGTGTCCACGCCTGGTTGGGGTTGTTGATGTTAGCATGACCACACTTGGTTGGAAATGTGAAAGTTGGCGTGTCCACGCTCGGATGGAATTGTGGGTGCTGGCCTGCGTCGCACCTGGATGGGACTCTGAATGTTGGCGTGTCCATACTCGGATGGAATTGTGGGTGCTGGCCTGCGTCGCACCTGGATGGGACTATGAATGTTAGCAGGCCCGCACTTAGATAGAGTTGTGAATATTAGCATGTCCAAACTCGGATAGACATGTGAATACTGGCCTGCGCCGCATCCGGATAGGACCTCAAAGGTTAGCATGCCCGCACTTGGATAGAGTTGTAAGTGTTGGCATGTCCACACTTGGATAGAATTCTTAATGTTGGCATGGCCACACTTGGATGGAACTGTGAATGTTAGCCTGCGTCGTATCTAGATGGGACTTTGAATGCTGGCATGTCCACGCTTGGATAGAATTGTGGATATTGGCATGTCCACACTTAGATAGAATCGTGAATGTTAGCATGCCCACATGTAGATGGAATTGTGAATATTGGCCTGCGTTGCATCTGGATGGAACTTTGAATGTTGGCATGCCCGCACCTGGGTGAAACTTGAATGTTGGCATATGCCACACTTAGAATTGTGGATATTGACCTGCGCCGCATCCGGGTGGGACTGTGAATGTTGGCATGCTCACACCTAGATGGAATCCTAAACATTGGCCTGCACCACATTCTGATAGAATTGTGCGGGTCAACAGGTGCCACACATGGACAATACTGTAAATGTTAGCATGCTAAAGGTCAGGTAACCCACTAACCAATATAAGCTCAAACTCTGCATACTTATCTCACTTGAAAACTCACACAACCATCTCTCGCACAACAAGCCGCGCGCACTTCACAACACTGCAACAACACATAAGCCGGAGCAACAGCACACACGGACTGACACCGATCCAATACCCGCACCAAAGCTCAGTATCTGGTGTATACCGAGCTGAAGCTGCCAACAGAACACCACTCCTCTCACTGTCCTACTCCCTCTTCACCTTACTAACCCATCCCACCTTATCATTTACAGATCCGCCAGAGCGCCTGGGGACCAATTCCGTTGGTGACGGTGCACGGTACAAATACCTTTAACATTTAACATGCTCTCCCACCAAACCCCCAGTATTACGAGGCCTGCAGAAGTAATGCACGCCTCATTCCGCATTGGCTTTCTCAGCATTCAGGGAATGTATACGCCGCTGCTGGCATGGAAATGCACCACAGCCTCGCTCCATTGAATTTTAATTTTTGTTAAAGAATATCGATGCGCGCATTGTCATTTATACGTGTGTTTTTGCATGTGCATACACGGGCTATTACGCTTGCACAACACTCTGAAAGGTGTTTACGTAATGAAGACGCATTACTCTGGAAGAATAGCCACACCTGCTGTTTTGTCACTGGATTGCACCTCAGAAACGTCTTCAAAAAGAGTTAAAATGCCAGTGTTTAGAATCCTGAATGTTTTAATTTCAGTTTTCAGTCAAAGTGAATATAGATGAGCAACGTTACAGAGCATGAGATGTCTAAGAATAAAGTGACTGAAACCTGGGCAACAGCGTGGACGTGCATATAGGAGACAGGGCACTCACCCATGGGCAGGCTCAACATGTTAGTGTGTGCCAACTTGTTGGTCCTGAGTTGGTCGGTTTGATGAGTTACTGCAATGCGCTGCTGCTGTTTTTTGCCTTATTTACCGACCAAACATGTTTAAAAATGTGCGATTTTTATAAAGCTTAACCAAAAATGCCCCTGGGTTAGTACTCAGTTTGTGACGAAAAAGTAACAATTACCATTTGCAATTAAGGGCCACTTTTGTATTGCCTCCTGGATCTGTTTTATTCGACGCCTTCTGCATGGTGTTGTTCACAGTCTCTGGACAAAAAAAGCAGGTTTAATATACGTTTTGCAAGTGACCTAAGAGCAGCTGTGCAGATCTTCATTAATCCGACCAAGGAAGTTTCCATTTCAAAAGTCAATATTTTTACTATCTCGGTTCCGAACGTTAATGCCGTGCTGTGAAGCTCCAAACCGTAACGTGATGCCGTGACTCAGAGATGAAAGATTCCTGCTCTTTGCAGCTAAGAATAGCGTTCAGTGTTTAGGTGTGGACTGTGCAGCAGCTGCCAGGTGATCAGAGTCTAGCCAACAGCGCTCCCCGGTGTGTGAGTCAGAGATCCAAAAGTACTCAGCACGTGCAGCCCCCAGCTGCTGGACACACATATGGAGCTTTTTTTAGGATTTTTAGAAAGATAAATGCAGCTTGGTGGTTTATTTGCAATCTGCCTTGTAAATTGTGCCTGAAAAAGGATTTCAAGGAGCATGCATACCCGATACAAGAGCGTGTTCAGAGTTTTTGAACAAGATCATCTTTTGAGATGTTTTGCCTGCTTTGTGTTGAGGGACGAAACACAGAAACTAGTTTAAAATTTCAAATCATACCTGTTGTCACACGCATGTGCGAAAAGTATCTTGGTCTGAACGGCGCTCGCCTGCCGATGCTGAACGCAAGTGAGAGCTGCATAAGCCCGCCCAACTACATTCGATTCCCCTCCTATGCTGGCTTAAAATGTACACCTCTTTCTGCTGCCACTGGGACGCTAGTGTGCCTGTGCATTTCGGGGGATTCCCCCCACACCCATCTTTTCCCCCCAGCCTCCACACCTCACCATCTTCCTCTAAGGCTTCTCCCCTGTCACCCCACCCTTAAACCTAGCTGGGCTTGCTCCACCACCAGGCTCCAACTTCTCCTTTGCTCCCTGGCAGGTAGCATTCTTTGGTGTCTCTGGCCATGCAGCCTTCACATGGCACCATATTTCCTGCAGCCTCTCCGCACGTTGGCTTATAGCCGCTGATGCGAAGACCAGCAACGTTATAAGAAGGGTGTGTTGCCTGCTTAGCAAGTCATTACAGTATTATAATACAACCAGTGAAAGGAAACCGCAACGTTGAACACCCTACCTACTATCACATTTTGGCTCACCTCCAAAATGGCAATGATGGGTAAAATATGCATAGGGAAGCTCTCTCTGCATGTGTTCACCCATGTGTGGTATTTTGAAATAAAGCCCTAGATGGAGCGGGACACCGAGTAGGAGATCCACTCCATACGCGTCCCTATGCTTTGCAGGGAAACCCACTGCATCTTCGCCCGCAGAATCTATATGGCTTTATTGTAATGACATCCGAATCTTTATACATCGTGGCTTCCACTGCTGATCAACACCACGTACCCATGGCCGCATAGTGGCGATCTAGGCGTATGTTTTAGCTGGGGCAAATCATTGTGCGGAACGCTGGGGACTGCTTGGAATAGCATGCAATTCCGTGCCCACCCATAACAAATATCAACATTTGGTAGACACGTGGTGGATGTGCTCTGCGCCACATAAGTTACTAACCATATCAAGTGAAGGCGATACTGCATGGAGAAGGTTGTGCTTTCTTATTCCTTTTGCAAATTCACCACGGGCGAGACGGCCTCTCAATTATATTCATGCTCCCGGGCCAAAATGCACAAAAATAGATGACTAGGGCGGCCATATTTTGGAAATGAAATTCAGGACACTTTGTAATATCATTGCTTTCACAAGGTCTTGCTCAAGCGCAGTTTAGTGTTACTGATTTATCCCATATTAAGCAATATTATTGTGGTTTACATACATATACGGTTCTTAATAGCGTAGCTGTAGACTAAACGGCCACAACACATTCCCTGTACATCCTTTTAATATTGAGCCACACAGAGCAAGCACAGAAAAACAGCAAGCACTTTGGTTCTTAAGCGATATGTATGCCTCCTCCTATTTCTTCAATGTGTGCAAATTGTACATCATTTCTGATTGGCTTTGTAATCCAAAATAGATGTGATTGTACCGACACCTTTGATGACAGGTAAGCACGTGTAACTTACTGTTCCACGTTCCTAGCAGTATTGTGTAGGACCTACCTGTCGGGGGAAACCTTGTGATTTCACATAGGCCAGTCCACCCCTGCTTGAGCAATGAACGTTTGTGTCATTATATATGCCAGCAAACATAGTTAGGTCTTTTTTTAGCTGCCTGCTTACTTATGCAGCGGAGTTGCGCATTCACTTTTTTCAAGGTGTTAAATCGGTTGTTCTCTGTGTTCACATTTTTTTTAAGCAAACTGTAATTATACACTGCTTGTCACACCTATGTGAATCACAAACCTGAGACCCCTCCTTATCCTATTATAACATCAACATGTTTGGATGCACAAAGCTCACAGCTCTCACCTGTGGCCCCCCTGGTGTGGTGCAGTGATGTCTGTTATTAAACGTTACTGCCTCCTCTTTGTCTACAAAGACAGTGTAATAGGATTCAATTCAACACTACAGCTAAGTCAACGCCTAGTCTATAATACTGAATGAAAACCCTTATTGATATATCTTTATGTCCAGTTCATGCGTTCTGGATGACTACCCCTATATAACACCCCTCTCTTGGAATCCCCCTGACCCCACTGAGCCAAGAAGTGGTTCTGTTTTGCAAGTTAAAAGGTTTATTTGATAATTAAAGCAATATATATCTATCACACTTTTTAATAATTAATAATTGAATATCACACTTAATCTGATTAGATAAAGATTAACAACGGAGAATCTGGCACTAGCACACTTCTTGATAATCACTAAGGAGTTGACATGAAATGGATAAGATAGCAACAATACTTTTATGGTTTCAAATGGATGCAATGTGGAATGAAATGCAGTAAAGAAAATAACTTGATAGGATTTCAGCAAAGACACTGTAATCACTTTCTTGTACAATTCACCCCCCCCCCCTTTTATGCAATGCAAGGAAATGGAAGGAAGGCACACAATTCTCAGAAATGCAATTCAAATGTAATTCAGTTCACCCAGCAACTTAGACTACAGAAGTTGAAAACACAGGCAAAATGCTTTGATATGTGCTGGCAATGGAGTGAAAATATGTTAAAATGCTTTTAATTCCCTCTAGAGATTCAGGGTGAGTGGTATCTAGTTAATATTAGTCCAGGCTCACTTTAGCAAGGATCTAGGAGTAACTAGTAGGTTAAACGAATTTTTGGCAAATGAAAGGCAAGCAGCTTCTGTTTTCACACGTGAAGAAATTTGCAAATCGCAGTAAAATGTCAAATCGCGGCTAAATTTGCGAATGCGCTGAGCGCGATTACAGGGGAACTACAAGGACTATCACTATCGTTTTGGGGTCCTAAGACAGCCTAGGATCTCAGCTTCCAGATGAAAGTTACTGCAAGTCTCTAGCACAAACGGTCACGGAGATATGGATATGAGCGATTAAATAAAGGTCGTTTTTCAGATTTGAAATTTTAAAGTTACAAAAAAAGACAAGTGCAGCTTGCAACTAGAAAATGACAAGTGACAGCTTTGCAAATGACAGGTGACAGTTAGGAGGCAGTTCTACTTAGATTAAAATAGCTTGGATTATCTTATTTTAACCAAGAGATTGGTTCTGCACAGTTTTCTAGGTACTCACACTATATTCTTGAAATATGCCTTCCCACGGATCTGGTCAGGTTTTGGACTGGACTCCGGTTCAGCTCTCTGCACTTCACAGTGATGTGGGTCAGCTCTCTCTGGTTCTGCTAACAGGTCAGCTCTACTCTGCTGGTCTGGTCTGGGTCTCTAGTTCTGGATAGATTGAAGTCTCTAGTTTGGCTCTCTGGAGGTTTGATGGAGGCAAGGTATGGATTTTCCCGGCAGAGCTTCCAGCTGCAAATGGATTTGAAGGTCCCTATCTGTCCTGTCTTTCTGCTTTTATGTGTTTTCAAAATGGGTGTGTGTGAGCAGCATCACTAGCCAGCCCCTCTCCACTTGTCATTGGCCACTTCATCCGCTTCCACTTGATTGGGGGAATGAAATGAAGTGTCATCATGATGAGGTCTGTTTATGATACAGAGAACCCACCCCTGTCAACTTTACACACAATCTATATTTGCTCAAAAAAATATATTTGCAGAGGTACATATTGTTTTAAAATTACACGCACCCATCATGCATTACAGGAGGTATATCCTGTTCAAACTCTGCTCTTCCTGGGAGCTTGCATTCAGAAATGGCAATATTTTGCACTTTTTAACTGGTTCGCAATACCGGACATTACCCCAAATTTACACACATGTGCGCAAGGAGTATGGACATTAATTGATGAAGTGTCAGATTTTTCACATGCACACATTTTGAGTAATATCCTCTTTTCCGCTAAAACCCCCCTGAACATACCACCGGGTCCTAGCACGTCTTAAAATGTGGGCAGAAAAATCACAAGAATTATGGTGTCATTTAAATAATTTTCACAAGTCCGTACTATGAGTTATTCATCTTTTTAGAGTTATGTTCTGGCCCCAAAGGGGTGTGGTTTTCCTCCAGCACAAGGTTGAATTTCTGGTTTTTCCAGTTCTGCCAAGCCAGCTTGCTCTCACAGGCAGTGCCCCTCCCCTTTGCTTCAGGAGGAAGCTACTTTTACGATATCTGCAATAAACCATCTGCCTGAGTCAGGACAGGGCTTTGTTCAATTTCCTGCAGAGCCCAGGTAATTCAATCAGGGAAGTGTCATATCCCTTTTGGTGTGAGCAGCAAAAGGGCAGCTAGGCCTGGGAACACAGCTGTGACTCAAGTTTCACTCCTGATGGGGGTAGTTGCCAGGCAAATTGGAATCTCTTTAGCCAGTTTTTAGCTACATGTTATTTCTGTTCCCCAGTTTCTGCATTCAAATAAAACTAAACATTTTCACATATGCAACTAGAATGCTGATTCTAAGTTTAAAACTATGACATTTAAACAATTGCAACCTATGTGACACTCAAAAGTAGGTCACTCATTTCTCTTAAACATTGAGCTTTTTAATGTCTTTCAGTCCAAATTTACTTAAACTGCTGAAATCCACAGCTCAGCCAGTCTTGTTATAAACCTTCAAGTCACTTCAGAATATAACTTTACATTGGATCCACCTCTCAGTAAGTCTTTCTTTGGCATGTTCTGGGTTCATTTATTCAGTTTTACAAAAAGTAAAATCTGGTGGTTTTAAAATGCCGGCTTTTGGATAGTGGTGAGTACTGGTACTGCACCCCTTTTTGGGATTTAAGAAAATGAATTCTCCACAGTTATGGGTTTGCTTTTGGCAATCAGCATTGCCATTCCCAATGCTTTCAGACTACTGTGTGGGTAGTCCAATGGTGGTTTTAGGCAGTGTCCTTCTGTGCCCATAACATCGGCAAAAATGAGTGGCAGCCTATTCTTCATGCATTTCCCTGTGCATTTTCTGGGAAGCTCTGGCCATCCTGATGTTTTCATGTCAGTACTGCACAGTTTTGAGGTAGGGCTTGGATGCGTGGATAAAATCATCCCACAAGCCCCCCTTCTTGCGGTGGCCATCTGATCCTTCACTGGTGGGAACCGCAAGATCTGGGATGTAGTTCTCATCTTCTTCCGGTAGATGGCCAGTTCAGCATTTTTTTCTCCCTCCGGTCGGATCGATCGGTTCTCCTCGCCGGTCCTGATGGGAATATTGGGCGGTACTCTGGGCCTGTCGCGTCTCTGCTCCCGGTCTCCGGATCGTCCTCCTTGTCCCGTCTCCAGGTTTTCTTTCTCCTAGGACGACAAAGGAAGAGCGGCAATACCTACTCATAGACGTCTTTCCACCACTGTTGAGATAGTGGGGCAGCATATGCATTTCATCATAACGAAACATTACATTCTTATTTTGAAAAAAAAAAACAGTATAACTAAGAGACAGTTTCATGCGAATCACAATATTTTAGAGACTAGATGTGGTATGTTTTATGGTTGGAACTGAATTAGTCTGAGACAGTACCCGCTAGGATTCCAGAGGATTCCTCCAGTTGTTGCAGAGTGTGCCTGGGATGGCAACATTTCAACTGGTTTATGTGGACCCACTTGTCTTCCCCCGCTGCCAAAGGACCTTTGGGGATGTGGATTTTGTAGGCCACAGGGGAGATCTTGTCGATGATCTCAAAGGGTCCCTTCCATGTAGGCAAACATTTGCGCTGTTTTGCCTGGTTTCTTTGGAAGTTGTATAGATAGACCCGGTCCCCCACCTGATATTCCTTCCTGGAAGTTTTCAGGTCATAGTGGGTCTTCATGCTATCAGCCGATCTTTCTAGATTCCGCTGAGCGTAAGCAAAAGCATGTTGGAGGTGTTTCCTTTAATTCTCCACATACTCATGAGTAGTGGAGGCATTTATCAGTGTCTGCTCTTGGGTCCTATAGAGCAAATGCTGCGGAAGCACCATCTTGCGCCCAGTCATCAACTCAAATGGTGACATTTTGGTTGCAGATGAAGGGGTAGATCTGATGGCCATTAGGACCAGAGGTAATCGGATATCCCAACTTGGCCCAGAATCTGCCACAAACTTTTTTAAGATGCTCACAATTGTCCGGTTATATCTCTCTACTGCCCCAGAAGAAGCTGGCCTGTAAGCAATATGCAACTTCCTTTTGACCCCCAGTATCTCCCACATCTTTGTCATTACTTCACTGGTGAAGTGGCTACCTCTGTCTGACTCAATCCTTTGAGGTAGACCAAAACGGGAAAAGATGTGGTTAATCATCAAGGCAGCTGCCGTTTCTGCCTTGCAGTTTGGGTCTGGGAGACATTCCACCCACTTGGTGAACAAGCATGTGACGGTCAACATGTACTTATTCCCCCTAGCAGAGCGAATCACAGGGCCTACAAAGTCGATTTGTAAATCTGACCATGGCAGTGTCATCCCCCTCTTTTGGAGAGGCGCACGGTGTGTGAGGGATGATGGCTGAAATTGTGCACACACAAGACACCCCTTCAAGTATTGGTCGAGGTCCTGCCCCATGTGTGGCCAGTATGCAACCTCTCTTAAGATTTCCAATGTTGTGTGAAACCCCCTATGACCGGCGGTGGCCGCATCATGGGCGTGACTTAACATCAGGCTTCGGAATGAGGTAGGAACCACCCACTGGTCATGGCCAGCTTTGGATTTCCTTACCAACAAACCGTCTTGGATTCGGAACATTTTTGGACATTTCATCAACACTCTTAGGTCCTCTTTCCCAATGTAATCGGTATCCGTCAGGGGAAAGTTCTCAGGGTCCTCAATGTGTTGGTAAAACTTACCAATAATTGGATCCCCCTTCTGAGCGGTAATCAAATCAGCATCAGGGGTCTCCTTACTCCATTGTGCACTTGAAAGGTCGTTGTGAGCATTGGTCTGGGACCTACTGATAGCAGTGACCTGGATTTCCCCCAACAGGGACTCAATCTCAATTAGATCCCCTTGGATGGCCCCGGTTTTGGCCAGCTGATCAGCTAAGTCATTTCCAGTTTTGTCTGGTGCCTCTACTTTGGAATGACCCTTGATCTTTTTCCAATAGATGGTCATCTCATTCGAGGTGACCAGATCATCAATGTTTTGGATCAACTTCCCATGTTTCAAGGGTTTGTTGTTAGCACATAACATGCCTCTGGTTTTCCAATTAACCAGGTGCTCCACGAACCCGTTCCGTACATAATCCGAATCTGTGATTATGAACAGTTCGCGGAGTTGATGCTGGACAGCAGTGAGGATGCCCTGATGCACAGCCATCAATTCTGCCACCTGACTACTTCGGGGACCAATTTTGTATCCAGCGGAGGGTTCTGGGAACTCATTCACCCATGCATTCCCTACGCCAGCCACCAGTTCTTTATCCCCGTCGTTGTCAACATGGTAAGAGCATCCATCCACATAGACAGTGGGCATTCCCTCACACTTGTCCTCTTCAAAGACTTTGTGTGGGGAATTAAGGTATGCCTCCGTGCTGTCCTTTATTTTTAGACTTTCGTCCTCGAGACAGTTTTCTCTGGCACAATCATGCAAGTCAGCCAGACCTTGCGCGAGGGGACTCTTCTTGTTTTGGCCATATCTGACCTCCACAGGAAAGCCTTGCATTGACAGAATCCAGGAGGTAATTCGGGAATTACTCACATGTCCGGCCCGGATTCTGTCACTTTGGAGATATTGCAAAGGCTGGTGTGGAGTCTCCACTATGATGTGTTCCCCCTGGATAAACGGGCGGTAATTCTTCCATGCCCACACCGTTGCCAGGAGTGCCTTCTCACAATCGTTGAATTTTTCCTCCACAGAGGATAAAGTTTTGCTCGCATAGGAGATTACTTTATTGACCTTGTCATGCTTTTGGTATAATACTGCCGTCAAGCACGTATTAGAGAACCCCGTCTCCAGGAAGAACTCCTTGTTTCTGACAGGGTAAGCTAGGCAAGGCGCTTGCGCGAGGCTTCTTTTGAGTTGTCTTACTGCCTCGGCTTGTTCTGGACCCCATTCCCACTTGACCCTCCCCTTCAGGAGATGAATCAGGGGTCTGGTGATCTCTGCGTAGCCCTCAATGAACTTTCTGCTGTAATTAGTCAGTCCAAGGAGGCTCCTTAGTTCCCGCAGAGTTGTGGGGTCTTTCAGTTTCTGAAGTGCTTCCACTTTCTTTTCCTGGGGACAGAGGCCCTGAGGAGTAATCTCATGCCCCAAGAAATTAACACGGGTTCTACACCACTGTGCTTTCTGAAAGGAAAGTTTTGCTCCGGCGGCCCTCAACTGCGTCAGAACATAACGGATCTCCGCTATGTGTTCCTCCACAGATGAACTTTTGATGAGGACATCATCTACATAAGCCAGGTTACCCCTCGCACCCAGGTCGGGCATGGCCTTATGTAGGAAAATGTTGAACTCATTACCGGAGTTAAGGTATCCGAAGGGAGTCCGGGTCCAGGTGTACTGCTGGCCCCCAAAGGTAAAAGCCAGTTTGTATTGGTCCTCCCTACTGACAGGCACGGTCCAGTACCCATTGGTCAGGTCTATTGCAGTGAATACCTGTGACCCCTGGATCTGGGCCAGCCCTTGGTCAATGTAGGGCAGAGGCCATCGGGAAGTATGGACCCGTTTGTTGAGCTCCCTAAGGTCAGCGCAGAGTCTCCACTGGCCGTTTGGCTTTAATATTCCCAGCACCAGATTTTTGAAGGTGCTGTGGACTGGACGGATTATTCCCCGGGACTCAAGGTTCTTAATTATTTCAGTAAGGGACTCCATGGATGCGAGAGGCAAACGATATTGCTTCACAAACACTGGAGTCATGCCAGGGTCCGTGGGGATTGTTGTTGTGTGGATGTCGGTGCGACCACAGTCATATGAGTCTACTGCAAAGAGATCTTGGAAATCCAAGAAAACTTGTTTCAACTTTTGCTTTTGTTCCAGAGTCACACAGGCATCAGCTAGGTTGACTCTCTCTTCCACCATCTGCCTGAAGCCTGGAAAGACTTCTGGTTTGGCTATTTCAGCGGCCTCCTCCAGCTGGGTGGAGAAGTCCCTGGTCAGAGTGCTGATTTGGACTGGAGGCTTCAGGTGGGAAAGGCAGCCCTCATGGACCTGGAAAATCACCTCATCCCTCCTGAAGTCACAAGTCACATCTTCCTTACCATAGGGGCAGGAAGTGTACACCAGGAAGTTCCCCCCATGCCGGGTAAAAATCCTGTCTGGTGTTGTATTGTCATCACTGTCACTGTCAAAGCAGTCCTTGGGGATTGGCCCTAACAGTTCATTACCTAAGTCTATGGAAAAATGTCGATCATCAACCGCCATTCCAATAATGGTGCCTGCGGCTAGAGTAATACTCTTCAAGTCGCTGTTATCCACCTCTATTGAAATGGTGTCATGTTCTATGTTGACTAATGGTGTTGGGTTTACCCCCAACCCTTGCTGTTGGAGAGAAGCGTTTAGATGTATGTAAGCATCAGGGTTTTTCAAATGTTGTCCTCTTTTAACTTTCACTTCCAGGGAGAATTGTCGAGTCCTTTCTGGGATGGTGACTTCCTCTTTGATCTGAATTTCAACTGCATAAGGTAGCAATTGAGCTGACCTCAATGCTGTTTCTGGATCATCAAAGCCCATGGGATTATCCGCTAATCGGGACCAAGCTTTGAAGTTTATTAGGTCCAAACTAATGGCAAAGCGATTGAGAATGTCACTGCCTAAGTAAAAGGCGGCAGGGACGTCTCGCACGACCCAACAATTGTGGACTATGCTCTTGTTGCCAATGGAGATTTTGAGCATACACCTGCTTGGCAGGAGATGTTTGGAATTGGGTGCTTCCAGGTCCATTTCCCATTTGTCTATCAGTTTGAATGTGGGAATGTCTGGATCTTTTGGGAGTTGGCGAAACATGGCTTCGCTGATGAAGCTCTTACCGTTGTTCACACACACTCGAGCGAGAACAGAGTCCTTCCCATCATTTAATTGAACAGGGATGAACAACTGCTCTCCAATTTGCTGAATATCAGCCAGGCTCTGAGCTGATTTCACATCTTTCTGGACTATAGGAGTGGGAGTTTCTGATGGTGGATTAGTATAGAATCTCAGAGTGTTTCCTTCCAGCGTGGAGTACCACTTTAGACTGGAAGGAAGGTTGATTTTCAGAAATAGAGAGGACCCTGCATCACCAGTCTGTTGTCCTACTGCTATTACTGTCACGTCTGGAATTTGGCTATTCTGGAAGTGAAATTCTACTTGGTCAGATTTTTGTTCAACCATGTGGCAGGTGCCGTTTAAACTAACATGGTTGACACTCTGTTTTAATTTTATTGGTCGGCTAGTCTGGGTCCAGAGGACCTTGTTTACACAATCTATTAGGGGTGACAACCTTCTCAGTAGGTCATTCCCTAGTAAACAAGGGGTGTCCTCTGGGGTCACAACTATGACCGGGTGTTTCAACTTGTGTCGCCCAATTTTAATGTCCAAGTCTGCCGTCCCCTCAACGGGAATTTCCTTCCCGTCGAAGTTCTGGAGTTGTCCAGGAAGAGAGGTGAGAGGAATACGATAATTCTCTCCCCTTCCTGCATTCAGTTCGTCAAAGGCCCTTCTGGACAGAAGGGTAGCTTGAGATCCAGTGTCCACCAGTGCCAAAATTGTACCCTGCCCCTGTACTTGTACCGGGGCATAATATCTTCCCTCCTTCTCCTCAAGGGGGCACAGATAATGCACATTTTTGGACAACTGGTGGGCTAACTTTCTGGTTTTGGACATCGCTAGCGAAGAGATTTGGGCAGAATTCTGTGAAGAGCCTTGGGAATCTGAAAGAAAAAGTTGGCAACTGGAGATCAGAGCCATTGTGGGTTCCCCGGGCTCCGGTTCCGGGCCGCCCCCCCCTTTTTGGAGGCAGTCACCAGGATGGGTTTGAACCAGGGGATTTTCTTGCTGTTGGTTCTGGGATGAGATGGTGGGCGGCGGTAGCTCAGTCTCCACATCTCCCCAGTCTGGATTTGCATCCCTAGGGACCCATTTTTCTTTGGGAGGAGTTCCCCCCTCTCTGAAGGAGAAGATCCCTTTCCCAGGATCCTCTGAGGATCCCTCTCCCTCAAATTGGAAGATCTGTACCTCCTCCTCAAACTGAGTCTGTTTGGGTCTTTTGTTTCTCCTACCCCCCCTCTGCTCCTTAGGAGGCAGGCTTTCAGGGGCAAGAGATTTTGTTTCCGGTTCCTGGGTTTCCAGGGGCTGTTTACAAGTGAGGAAGGAAGCTTCCTCCAAGGCTTTACACCCCCCTTCCCTTTGTGCCTCCTCCGTGGGAACCGGTGAGTTATCGGGGTGCTGCCCCCGTCATTGTTCTGGAGCACCAGGTCCAGAGTTGGGAGCGTTCTGCGCCGGCATGCCGATCTGAGGGTTCTGCTGAGCCCTCAGTATGTGACCCAGATCCCACGCCATGTTTTGAACCTGGCGCTCTAACTGGGAAACCCGCTCAGGCTGATACGGGGCCCTGTTTTCTCCCCTGGGCTGATCCCGGGAAGGGTAGCTGTCCCTCCTCTGGTAATACCCCGGGTTGGGAAGATTTGGGTACCCCTCCACCCTTGGCCTCCCCTCTCCCGGATTAGGTTGTCTGGGCTCAGGGAATTGGGGAAAGAAGGATGGATGATTTTGGGGTTGGAAATTGGGTGGATACCTGGGGAAAAAGTTCTGCCCAGGATTTGGAGAATTTCTGCCCTCCTGTGTGAAGTTGGGAGGGAAGTTCCCTGGGTTAGGTGCTTGGCTGGATCCCCCCCCTTGGGCTGGAGGAGTCCACACATAACCCAGGATGGGTCGATTTCCCTTGTAACGGGGACTTACATAATCAGGAGAGCGAGGGACCCCATTTGTGGGGCTGCCTCCCTGGCTCCCTGTCTGTGACTGGCCCGAGGACCTTCTGGGCCTAGCATTATTAGGTGCAGGTAGGTTTTTAGGCCCCCCCATCTCCAAATCCAAAACGGGGGTGACCTTTACCTCTGCCACCTTGGCAGCAGCAGGGGTGCTGTTTGCTTTGGGGTTTTTCCGGTTATTACTTTTGCTATCTACCGGTTTCTGCACCTCATAGATCCGGGTAGCCTGTTCAATGACCCAGTCTAAAGATCTTTTCTCGTGAAAATCCCTCACGAGCTGGGTCATTATGTATTTGGGCAAGGCATGAAAAAATGTATTTATGAATTCTCTACTGTCTGTGCGCACCCTTCTGGTGGTCTGCGCAAAAGCACGTTTCAGTTCTTGCACAAATTCTTGTGGGGCCTGATCCTCCCCACATTGCAAATTGTAGGCTGCCTTGCGAGCCTCTTGAGGATTTCTATGAATGGAAAAATGTTTCAAGATGGCCGCCTTATAGGTGGACCATCTTAAATGATTTTGGTCCTCCAGCCCCGCAAAGAAACTGGAGTATTCCGGGGAGAAGGTCCACTTTACATATTGAATACAGCTTTGGCTGTCCTTCAAATGGAAAGTCTCCATCATTTGCTCAAACAACTCTAAGTGCTCCCAAACAGAATACTTAGTGTTCTTATGGTAAGGCGTGATGACGCTCCTGATCGCCTTAATCTGCTTTAAGGGGTCCTTAAGCAAGGCCTTTTTTGCCTTATTGGCCTTTTTGGTTCGGGTAACCCTTGTCCATTCATCCTCTGACTCAGAGGCACTGCTCCCAGAGGTTCCTGTCTGCTCTTCCAGGTTTTCCCGGATTCTGCGAGCCTGGGAATGGCTGGCAGAATGTGGGGACCTGGTCTCCTGTGTCCTGCGCAGTTCAGAGGAGTCTTCAGATTCCTCCTTGCTGCCAGGATTTGATGGGTACCCCCTCCACTGACCTAACTGGGCAGAGGTTTTCAGGATGCCCTTAATGGGCCTACTCTCCTGGGGTTCCCCACTGAACTGTACTGTACTTGGCTGCCCATACCCGGATGCCCACCCCTCCATTCCTGAGTGGTACTGGCCTATGAGCCCCATACTTTTAGCTGGATAGTAATCTGCCATCCCTGTGGCCCTGTGCGCATGTGCGCCAGGGGACATGGGGGTGGTAGAGTCCAGGGACTGGGAGAGATGAAGGCCCCTGGTGTTAGGGCTCCTGAGGTTATGGTCAGGAGTCTCTCTTTCCCAGCGGACCTCATCTCTATCCGCCCCTGCTCCCTGTTGCAATGCAAGAGCCTGCATTTGTGCTTTCAGTTCCTCAGTCAAGGCCTTACTAGACTCTATCAGTCTCTCCTGCATCGCTACCTGTTGTTGGAGCCTATCATTGTGTTGACAGAGGGCCTCATTTTCCCTCTGTGCTTCCTGGTTGGTCCTGGAGAACTGGGCCAGTCTTTGCTGCAGGAGGTTTACCTCCTGAGTCCCATCCCTACTGGCCTGCTCCTTTCTTGCCAGAGCATCTTCCACCCTTCTGGTGTGCTCTACCAAGTTCTGGTTTTCTTTTTGGAGGTCACCCAGCCCCTGGAGGGCCAGGTGATTTTCTTCAATTTCCTTTTTTAAGTGGCAGACTTCCTGGCCTAAAGTGTCTCTTTCCTGACTGAGAGCCTGCATCTGTGCTGCCAGGTCATCCCTCTGCCTTTGAAGGGCACCAGCTTTCCGGCGCTCTTCATCAAACTCTGCCTGGGTATCCAGGTCTTTCAGAATCAGTTTATTGCTTTCTGCCTTTTCCCTATCTAGGTGGCCTTGCAGGGTGACTACCTGCTCAGCATATACCCTGTTGAAGTCCAGTTGTTGCTCCAGCTTTTTCTGGCTTTGCAGTAGGGAGTCCAAACCTTCTTGGTGTTCCTTCTGCAAGGCCAGAAATCTGGTATCCTGTTCTGACTTTTCCTTTTGCAGCACATCCATATCCTCCTTTATTTTAGTGATGTACTGTCTGGTCTCATTTTCTGACTCCTGGCTTCTGTGCAGCCTTTGCTCAGAAGAGTCCAGATCAGATTGGGCCTTCCCTAACGCCATCTGTTGCCTTTTTGCCAGATCATGGCCTTCAGCACATTTATTCTGTATGTCTCCCATATATAGGTACAGGTATGCTGCTATCCTGGCAATCTTATTGTGTTCATCTTTGGCTTTAGGAGCCATATATAGTTCACTCAGGGCCACATGTAATGGACCCTGATCTCTCCATAAGTCTAACCCTGTTTCAGTGGCCTGTCGCGTGATGGCCTGCAACCAGGCATCCTGGCCCTGCTCAGCCCATTCACCTCTCACAAATAGTTTATGTAAGAAGTGCTCTCTGGCTATTTTCATATTTACCAAGGTCGTCATTCTAGAGATTGGTCTCTGTCCTGACTTACAGAAGTTTGTATTTTATTTTTGCAAAACAGACCTTTTTCTTAGAGCGTTCCTTTGAGAAGTGCTTTACAGCGTAACACAGCGTGGTGATCCGACCGGATATGTGTATCTGGTCAGCTGGCACGCTGTATTAATCTGCACAAATGGTAGATCTAACCCAAACGTCCGGCACAAGCCCCCAATTTGTAATAGGATTCAATTCAACACTACAGCTAAGTCAACGCCTAGTCTATAATACTGAATGAAAACCCTTATTGATATATCTTTATGTCCAGTTCATGCGTTCTGGATGACTACCCCTATATAACACCCCTCTCTTGGAATCCCCCTGACCCCACTGAGCCAAGAAGTGGTTCTGCTTTGCAAGTTAAAAGGTTTATTTGATAATTAAAGCAATATATATCTATCACACTTTTTAATAATTAATAATTGAATATCACACTTAATCTAATTAGATAAAGATAAACAACGGAGAATCTGGCACTAGCACACTTCTTGATAATCACTAAGGAGTTGACATGAAATGGATAAGATAGCAACAATACTTTTATGGTTTCAAATGGATGCAATGTGGAATGAAATGCAGTAAAGAAAATAACTTGATAGGATTTCAGCAAAGACAATGTAATCACTTTCTTGTACAATTCACCCCCCCTTTTATGCAATGCAAGGAAATGGAAGGAAGGCACACAATTCTCAGAAATGCAATTAAAATGTAATTCAGTTCACCCAGCAACTTAGACTACAGAAGTTGAAAACACAGGCAAAATGCTTTGATATGTGCTGGCAATGGAGTGAAAATATGTTAAAATGCTTTTAATTCCCTCTAGAGATTCAGGGTGAGTGGTATCTAGTTAATATTAGTCCAGGCTCACTTTAGCAAGGATCTAGGAGTAACTAGTAGGTTAAACGAATTTTTGGCAAATGAAAGGCAAGCAGCTTCTGTTTTCACACGTGAAGAAATTTGCAAATCGCGGTAAAATGTCAAATCGCGGCTAAATTTGCGAATGTGCTGAGCGCGATTACAGAGGAACTACAAGGACTATCACGTTTTGGGGTCCTAAGACAGCCTAGGATCTCAGCTTCCAGATGAAAGTTACTGCAAGTCTCTAGCACAAACGGTCACGGAGATATGAGCGATTAAATAAAGGTCGTTTTTCAGATTTGAAATTTTAAAGTTAAAAAAAAAGACAAGTGCAGCTTGCAACTAGAAAATGACAAGTGACAGCTTTGCAAATTACAGGTGACAGTTAGGAGGCAGTTCTACTTAGATTAAAATAGCTTGGATTATTTTATTTTAACCAAGAGATTGGTTCTGCACAGTAGTCTAGGTACTCACACTATATTCTTGAAATATGCCTTCCCACGGATCTGGTCAGGTTTTGGACTGGACTCCGGTTCAGCTCTCTGCACTTCACAGTGATCTGGGTCAGCTCTCTCTGGTTCTGCTAACAGGTCAGCTCTACTCTGCTGGTCTGGTCTGGGTCTCTAGTTCTGGATAGATTGAAGTCTCTAGTTTGGCTCTCTGGAGGTTTGATGGAGGCAAGGTATGGATTTTCCCGGCAGAGCTTCCAGCTGCAAATGGATTTGAAGGTCCCTATCTGTCCTGTCTGTCTGCTTTTATGTGTTTTCAAAATGGGTGTGTGTGAGCAGCATCACTAGCCAGCCCCTCTCCACTTGTCATTGGCCACTTCATCCGCTTCCACTTGATTGGGGGAATGAAATGAAGTGTCATCATGATGAGGTCTGTTTATGATACAGAGAACCCACCCCTGTCAACTTTACACACAATCTATATTTGCTAAAAAAAACATATTTGCAGAGGTACATATTGTGTAAAAATTACACGCACCCATCATGCATTACAGGAGGTATATCCTGTTCAAACTCTGCTCTTCCTGGGAGCTTGCATTCAGAAATGGCAATATTTTGCACTTTTTAACTGGTTCGCAATACCGGACATTACCCCAAATTTACACACATGTGCGCAAGGAGTATGGACATTAATTGATGAAGTGTCAGATTTTTCACATGCACACATTTTGAGTAATATCCTCTTTTCCGCTAAAACCCCCCTGAACATACCACCGGGTCCTAGCACGTCTTAAAATGTGGGCAGAAAAATCACAAGAATTATGGTGTCATTTAAATAATTTTCACAAGTCCGTACTATGAGTTATTCATCTTTTTAGAGTTATGTTCTGGCCCCAAAGGGGTGTGGTTTTCCTCCAGCACAAGGTTGAATTTCTGGTTTTTCCAGTTCTGCCAAGCCAGCTTGCTCTCACAGGCAGTGCCCCTCCCCTTTGCTTCAGGAGGAAGCTACTTTTACGATATCTGCAATAAACCATCTGCCTGAGTCAGGACAGGGCTTTGTTCAATTTCCTGCAGAGCCCAGGTAATTCAATCAGGGAAGTGTCATATCCCTTTTGGTGTGAGCAGCAAAAGGGCAGCTAGGCCTGGGAACACAGCTGTGACTCAAGTTTCACTCCTGATGGGGGTAGTTGCCAGGCAAATTGGAATCTCTTTAAGCCAGTTTTTAGCTACATGTCATTTCTGTTCCCCAGTTTCTGCATTCAAATAAAACTAAACATTTTCACATATGCAACTAGAATGCTGATTCTAAGTTTAAAACTATGACATTTAAACAATTGCAACCTATGTGACACTCAAAAGTAGGTCACTCATTTCTCTTAAACATTGAGCTTTTTAATGTATTTCAGTCCAAATTTACTTAAACTGCTGAAATCCACAGCTCAGCCAGTCTTGTTATAAACCTTCAAGTCACTTCAGAATATCACTTTACATTGGATCCACCTCTCAGTAAGTCTTTCTTTGGCATGTTCTGGGTTCATTTATTCAGTTTTACAAAAAGTAAAATCTGGTGGTTTTAAAACGCCGGCTTTTGGATAGTGGTGAGTACTGGTACTGCACCCCTTTTTGGGATTTAAGAAAATGAATTCTCCACAGTTATGGGTTTGCTTTTGGCAATCAGCATTGCCATTCCCAATGGTATCAGACTACTGTGTGGGTAGTCCAATGGTGGTTTTAGGCAGTGTCCTTCTGTGCCCATAACATCGGCAAAAATGAGTGGCAGCCTATTCTTCATGCATTTCCCTGTGCATTTTCTGGGAAGCTCTGGCCATCCTGATGTTTTCATGTCAGTACTGCACAGTTTTGAGGTAGGGCTTGGATGCGTGGATAAAAACATCCCACAACAGCTATTGGTCATTTTTATGTGCGCGTGCCCTCTTTTCTTTGCAAGTTATCAGTTTAAGTTGTCCAACCCAAAAATGAAGGAATGGAGAAGATAAAATGGGTTTCTGTTTTTGTATGTCAAATGCAGACCCAGTAAATCAATTTCCCAAAAGGGATGCAGGACAAATCAATCAATTCATTTAAATATTATCCTGTGAATTGATTGTAACCCTATTATGGCCTACAGCAAGTTTGTCATATGAACGAGACGTTTGCTGTGTTTTCAACAAGGTCAGTTTGCTTGTTTGCATGTTACTCTTGCATTTTTCCTAGCAGTATATTTTCGCCGATTTAAAAAAAAGTTTTCTAAATATATGTTGTGTGTTTGATGGTACAGGATTGGGGGATGTTGGGTGCCAGGGTGAGGTGTTAGTGGCGGGCTAGATGTGGGTTTGGGATGGAACACTCCCACTTAAAAAGAAAGTAAAAAATAAGACGAAAACGACTGCGCTGTAAAAATGTTCAAGTAATGTGCAAACGACAAAACGGACTGTGGGGTCCAATAATGCACAATATGAGACAGGTAGGTGAACTGCTCAAGTTATTCATTAAGTAAGCGGGGAGAGCAGCAAGTACTGCAACCAAAGGCAACCAAGCTCTCTCCACTAACCACCAGCTGTTCTAGAACTCGCATAAGTTCTGGAACGCAACTAAAACATAACAAATCTTCCCCTCACGGAGGAACCGAAAACAACACCAGGGGATGGAGGGAAAAGAGAGCATAAACCGGGAAGGACAGAATGACTTGCGAACAAATTATTAATCACACAAAAAATCCTTGAGTTTTTGGGAGAACTGTTTTGTCCTCTCACTCACTTAACACCCAGGGAATGGTTGCTTCTCTCAACCTCTCTTCACTTACCACTCTTCCACCGTCACCCTCACTGCCCTTATTCCTACCAACATCAACAGCTCCATCATTGCACTCCCTGGAAGGAACAGACTTCTCTTTGCATGAGCCCAGCCTACCCTTCGACCATTCTTCTCTTCCATCCACCACCACAATACTGTTCCATACACCTGCAATTCTTTTGGGTCCCGAAAATGTGCTTTCTAAACATTTGAGTCCATACCTGGGATTTTTAATAAAAAATCCCAATCTCCAACAACCCACTCACGTTCTTTAATATTGAAATTCTCATCAAACACACTCTTTTCGTGAAGCTTGTGCATCTTCTACCAGCTTCATCACATTTTCAAGATCCAGATTCACAGTGCATGTCAACCCCATTCAACCTGGGCATAATGTTGTGCCCGGTTGGCGTCCCTTCAACAAGACAAAAGGAGACACTTTGGTGACCGAGTGAGGTGTGATGCAATAAATCCACACCATTTGTCTTAAAATCATAACCTTTGAGGAATCTATTAACACGCTCCACCAGACCATTTGCCCTAGGGTGGTACAGAGCTTTCCACGTATTCCTAGTTCCATATTGTAGCAGAAACGTCTTCATAACTTCTGAGCAAAACTGAACCACATTATCTGTCACTATTTCCGTGGGAAACCCCTCACGATAAAAAATGTCCTAAAAAATAACACTAGCTCCACTGTGGTTGCCTCCCTCACCACTTTCCACTCAATCCATTTCAAATGGTAATCAAGCATGACAAAAATTGACTTGAACCCTTCTCCCAAACCTTGGATGGTTCCCATAATATCCACTGCTATTTTATGCCAAGGCTCCCTGGGAACGGGAACTGGGAGAAGTGGCGTCTGACGCACTACTTTACTCTTGTCACTTGCCGGACAATCCTTGCAATATCCAATTTCTTTTTCTACACCACTATCCATTGCTGGCCACCAGTAACCTTGCCTCAGCATCCTCTTGGTGCCATTGGCACCACAATGACCATGATGGGCAATTTCTATCGGCTTCTGTCTGATCCCCTCGGGGGGAATCACTTTGCACCCTCTTCTGAGTTCTTCTTCAGCTAGCGCTAGCTCCTCTTTCACTTCATAAAACCTTTCACAATTTGTTTCCTACATTGTTCCTGTTGGGCCCCCGTACAACTGTCCATTCTACCACTTTGCTAATTATTTCATCATCCAACTATACTACTCTCTATTCTTCTTCACTCAAGGCACCTTGTTCAATGCTGGCAACAATAATTTCTTCTTCCTTATCTTCTCCCTTATCTCCATTATTGGTACACTCCACTGGGAGACGAGAGAGACAATCTGCAACCACATTCCTTTTCCCAGGTACATAACAAACCTGAACATCATAATTCTGCAGCCCCAATATCCATTTGTACAACCTGGGCAAGCCCTTAGACCAATTACCACTAGCTAACATTTGCACCAGCGGTCTGTGATCGGTTTTTACTATGAACTGTTGACCCCGCAGGAAGAATGTAAAATGCATAATGGGCCAGAAAACAGCCAAAGCTTCTCTTTCAACTACTGAATAGTTGCTCACAGCCCCTCTTAGTGGCTAAATGCAAAAGCTACCACATGTTCCCCCTTCCCATTATCTTGTTGCAACAATGATGCTGCCAGACCTAATAAACTGGCATCCACAATCAGTAATGTTTTCCGCCCACTCACAAATCTCCCTAGAGAAGGTGCATTGGAAAGCCCCTTTTTTATCTCTTGAAATGCCTTTGTGCACTCTTCTGACCACGTAAACGTACTCCTTTCTTGAGTAATACTTTATAATTGATCTTAATTTAGCATTGATTTAGCGCTACAAACCCTCAGGTATCTGAGCACTTCTTATTATTACCCACGGTGTGTGGTGCCCATTTATCGACCTTGGAAGGATGAAAGGCTGAGTTTGACCCTGCCGGGATTCGAAACTGCGTCAGGAGGCTCTGCACAGATGTCAAAGCGAGCGCTCTACTTGCTGTGCTATCGGACAGGCATGCTCTCAAGGGAGTAATGCCCTCAAGGGAGATGAGATAAGTTATGTTATGTTATTTGCCATTTATATAGCGATCTATATATCATTGGTATGATCTCAAAGCGCTGGTAGGTTGAACGCCCTCGGAAACCGCAGTCCAGGTCAGTAGAGAGAGATAGTGTCGTAGGGTGCGTGGGTACTATAAGGGCAAAACTATGTACGCATTTGTGGTAAAACTGTGCCATGCATGCCCATAAATTATCTCAACTGGTTATTATCTTGTGTCACCAGAGCTTTACTGATGGCTTATACCAACCTGTATTTCAGAGACATGCCCTGATTCTACCTCCCGCACACCAATCTAGCATTCGCTGTGCTGCACCGTTAAACCAGCCTCACTCAACCTCTCTAGCACACTTCTCAGCACTCTGTTATGTTGCTCAATACAATCTGCATAAATAAGGATGTCATCTTGAAATACAATCACATTCCTGACACCCTCCGAAACCATCTCCATCATGCGTTGAAAATCAGCCGCTGCCAAAGCTAATATGAAAGGCATTCTGTAAATCTTGTATCTTCCTTCCATGATGATGAATGCTGTTACTTCCTGCCACTCTTGCGACAATAGTAGTTAGTGGTATGCAGCAGATAGATCCATTACAGTGAACCAGCTCGATTCTCCAAGCACAGCCAGTACTTCCGAGATGACACGTAAAGGGTGTCTCTCTACTAAAATGTTCTTGTTCAGGTTCTCTCAAATGAACACACAAGCAAATCTTTCCACTGCTCTTTGCTACTAAGACCACTGGGGATTGTCCAATATGTCCCTTCTACCGATTCTATTATTCCATTTGGTAGTAGTCCACCACGTTCTCCATGTAATTGCTCCTTCATATGGTGAGGCAAGTGCTGCACTTTGTGTACTACTGGTTGAGCATTTGCCCTCATTTTAATGCAATGCTCATAGTCTCTTAACCTCCCGAGGTTTCAAACATTTTCTTCCACCTCTCCCATCTTATTGGAGGTGTCCCAGTTCAGCCAAAAATGGAGTGGAGGAGGTGGCCATGGTTATATGATGTGTTCTTTCATGGCATGACTTCTTCAGCATTAAAATCAAACCAGCAGTCGCTACTGCCTTTGGCAGCACTTGTTTTCTTTGAAGCTGTCATTGTTCATCCAGCGTTGTCTATCGCTATGGCAATGCTTTGGTCATGATCGCCGTAATCTAGTGGGACGTACTGTTCGACGCAGCGTTGAACGTTAGTGGTCCACTCATCTAATGCTCGAGAACGAGCTGCGCCGACTTCACCCCTTCGCTTAGTTCCCAATTTTCTGCTCTCCCCCGCACGGCGGGGCAACCTTGGGGCAATGCTTCTCCTAACCTCTTTTCCAACGGCGTGACGACGGCGGGGTGCTAGGCACCAGTGCTGCTGCAGGGAAGGCCTCTGCGCTCACTTTCCGCCCCCCCTAGTGCAGTCTCCCAGTCGTTGCCAGTGTGGGGCCCAATAATGCACACTACGAGACAGGTAGGGGAACTGCAAGGTATTTATGTGGTGTGCACAGAGAGCAGCAGGTACCGCAACCGCAGGCAACCAAGCTCTCTTCACTAACCACGAGCCGTTCCAGAACTTGCATAAGTTCTGGAACACAACTAAAACATAACACTGGCCAAGTTAAAAACACATAAACCCAAATAGAGAAACACCTGACAGTGGAACACAAGAAATTTAGAGTTTTGTCCTTTTTGTGTTTTGCCTAGACAATCTGATAAAGTCACTATTGAGAACTTACTTAGCCACTCAAACGCGATACTGAAAGCTAAAACAAAACCAATTGTCGACAGCAAAGGGTGAATAAGGAAGTCACTGGAAGAGTAAACAGGAAAGATAAGTTACACTCTACTTGAACTTCCACAACACCCCGTACAGTTATTTACATACAAAGGGGAATCAAACCATTTCTTGAGGTCCAGTTAGCACTCCTGTTAAGTACTGGTTTACCTCAAAGCTTACCACCTCTGAAGGTGCTGGTCTATGCAAGAAACACCAAGCAAAGCGCAAAACAGTAAAGTGGAAAAGTTTAGAAAAAGATATTTCTAAAACCAGTACACATTTATCAGCTAAATATTTCTAAAATGTTGGAGGACGAACAGGGCCCAGTCAAGTTAAAAAGGCTATTACCTTCTGATAGCAAAATGAATAGACGGCCTGCAGAGGTATTCCAAGATCTATTAAGAATAAGGTGGTGGAAAATGTTGGGAAATTCGAATGGGCTCCATTGCCAGGACCCGGAAATGGTCTGGAAGTGGTGAAATATGCAGAGACAATCTCTCTGCATGTATGTCTGCCTGCTGCCATTTTCTTCCACCTTCCCTTACCACAGCGGGGCAAGGAGTGGGGAATGCTCAGAGTGCGTTTCCCTGCTCAGTGCAGGTAAACTGGCATTGCCTCAGTTTGTATAACCTTTTGATGTGCATAAAGAGGCTGGCATCCCTAATGTTTCCACCTGCTTATTTTCACCAGAAAGAAGCTTGTGGAATCCACGACAAGTGTGTACAATGATAACCGTGTTGGCCACCATTACTGATCACTGCTGTGCATGTATGCATGCAGCGGTCATGCAAGGGAATATTCTTGCTTGGGTGGATAACGACACAGGAGCCTGGGCACTGCCAACTTTACCATGCCATTTTCTACCAAAATGGAAAAGGATTAACATCAAACTGAGTGGTCGCAGACGTGGTCCACACGGCTGAAATCACTGGCAGTATTAAAATGTGCTGGTAAGTGTCCTTATTAATAGGTTTAACGTAAACTGGAATCCGAGTCATGCTGTGAAATTGTTCTCTCTATTGGATAACTGTGCTACATCCGTCGTAATTGCTCAAATGAAATCAGCCTTCTTTCATGATATTCCCAACCTTTATATATATATAGCAGGCCGCATCCCTTTTTAAACTGATCTACTAGAGAACTAGACTAGATACCTTTTAGGGCCCTGCCTTTTCTGTTTGAAAATATCAAAGGTTAAGTGAAGAGCATGTTCGAAATACATCTCCAAACAAATCATCTAGGACCATTTCTTTTGGGTTTTAGACCTTGCTGTTCAGGTATATATACCCAACATTACAAGTTGGCTCCGTTTGTGATGTAATTGTTATCACAGTAGGTTTTAATGTGGCTGTATATGGGATCCTGTTCAATGCCCTAATTCAGTGCTTGGGATGATGTGTCTTTTCTAACAGATGCCTCTTTCTCATTAGCAAGATGCCCCTATTCTGTGCGTCCTCACAAATTCCACCTTAGGATCTTCATTACTCAATATCTTCATGGAGCTACCCTCCTAACAGAACGCAAATGTTATGCAGTTATACTTGTACACATCTTGCCTCAAGGATGTTGATGTGGTGTTACCGGATCCCAAAATACTTCCTTTCTTCCTTACCAATCCTCCTAAAAAATGATGTCATCTAGCCAGACATGAAACCATGGGTGGTGCTGTTTTTAGGTTTGGCCGCCAGGTAATGACAGTTGCAGTGGTAAAATCATTAGAGTCCCATTCTCCAAGACCTGCCTACAGTCCACACAGAATACTATATAGCAAGAATAAATACAAGAAAAGGGGGGGGGGTAATGTCCTATCGCTCCCATTCACTATTAACACCAATTTATAGGTTTTTATCCCATTATTATTTTAGTTTAACTTTCCTTGTATCTGGCGCCAAAAACAAAATCCTCTGGCAAAGAAACATATTCCCAAATGAGGAAGTGCCGTTCTCCTCACCCTTCCCAGTATTAGTTCTATGAGGTTCTGTGGACAGTCGTTTCAACCTGGGACTGTTCAAAGAGCTGCCAGAAGTCGTGGTAGTAAAATGGCAACTTTTTTCAAGTTTGCAAATGCTTTGAAATTAATCTATATTGGAAACCCTATCCAAGTTAGCTTGTGGACGGATGTTAAGCAATTGGATGCATTTAGGGAAGAGAGATACTTTAAGGTTAAGTAATACCATTTAGTCTTTATAATGGTACATGCATTTGTGGCAGTGCTTGGTCAGAGCTCCAAGGCCTGAAAGCATATGATTAGGATTTGTACCGTTTTTCAATTCATAAATCCATATTATAAGAGGAAGGCCAGCCCATAGGAGATGTCAGAATTGTCATGATGGTAGATTGTGCAAAAGAAAGTTATCTTTGGGCTTAGAATAACTACTGAGTGTTCAGCCCCTTCAAGCAGGAGCAGACTGCAGACTGTATCGAATCGAGCTTTTATGAAATTAGCTTAGATTGATAGATACAAATGTCTAAAGGTGATGAAAAAATCCAGGCAGATCAAGATACTGATGGATGCAAAGTAGAAGTCCCTTAATTTCGTCTGTGTTACCAGTCAGTTCTCTGAAAGAAGAGTTTTTAAATCCATGTTCTTTCAGTCAGTCACTTATTACAGATGGGACCAAAGCAAGCTCAAACCATTCATATGGCCTCGATGGTAGCCCGTACGAAGAATTTAGGAGCGGGCTAGCCTGGGAGAGCAAAAAAAGTAATTTGTGCATAAGGATTGGACTATTAGCTTCCCTCTCGGTCGACGTCTTTGAGGAAGAAGAACCGACTTTAGAGGGAGATAGGCTTATTTAGCGATTAGCCATTCATAAACAGGGTTTGGGTCTATTTGACTTAAAACATTTGACCTAATCACATTTGATGGAATTTATTTTACCTTTTTTTCTGTCTAAAATGTAGTAGAGATCCCTCGCAACCCACCACCCTACTTCCCCTCAACCTAATCTGTAGCCTTCCCTACCCCATATATATTATTCATTAAATTTGACCGAAAAAAGTTAAAAAGAAATTGGATCAAATGTTTTAGTTCAAATGTTTTTACGTCAATTATGCTAATACCATAAAAAGAGGGGCAATAACTGCTTTTTGAAATGACTCAACATAAAATGCTCACGTTGTTATTTTTTTTTAAATACACATTTTATGATACAATCCTAAAGCACAAATGAGATGCCATGTGTTTCATGGACAAGGTGCTTTTTCAATGCTTTACATTTTGAATCATCGCTGCAAAATCTTCAGAAATAATCAACACTTCTTCTACTCCATGGATAGTGCCAAAAACATTGCTTAGTGCCAAATGCGAAATTCCAAAATGTATCTTTCATTTATGATTTTAATTCGTATTTTGAGAATGTAGAAACAATTACCTTGTTCGTCTCTGTAACATCTTTGGAAATAATATTTCGAAGGGATTGTGTCCTCCGACGTATTCCTTATCTTTGATAATACGTTTCCAGCTTGCTGGCCTCGGAATTTTTTTTTCTGTAGAGTGCGAAGCGTGTCGACGTCCGCCGAGTCGATGTCCCTCGACAGCCACCGTATCGGCGCCGACGTCACCATGCCCATAAATAGCCACGCGCTGCGTCCGTTGCTCAGTTCCGTTTTTACGTGCTTCGTGGGGCCTCGGAACGCCGTTGCTCAGTTCAGTCAGGATAACCCTATATCTATTCGAATAACTACCTACTTGTTCTCGATGGCATCTTCATTGGAACCGACGACGCTGCGATCCGGCTTCAAGAAATGTCGAGACTGCGGTAAAAAAATGTCGATAACGGAACCACACAGGATCTGTTTGTGGTGCTTGGGAGCCGAGCACCATTGTTCGGAGTGTGAGGACTGCATGTCCATGACGGCGAAAGCCTTGAAGGAGCGCAAGGGGAAGCTCGAGAGAGGCAAGTCAGTCAAAACCTCCCCAAAGGTTTCTTCGGCTGAGTCGAGGCATTCGTCTCCTCGCCGTCGAAAACATTCCCATTCTAGATCCCGAAGTAGCTCCCACCATTCGTCGAGATCAAGACACTCAAGAAAGAGACGTTGAAGATCCCCTTCCTCGTCGTCTTCTGTTTCCCCCTAAAGGGTCTCCTGTCCCACAAAACACAGCTCTTAGGCTGAGTGGGTGGAATTCAGAAAGAAAATGTTCAGCGTCTTCGAGAAAGCGGCCTTGACCCCCTCGAAGACAGCTGAGGGTGATACCCCAGGCGAAAAACCCAAAAAATCAAAACGCTGCGAGTCGCAGCACCCGGCGAAACATTCCACCCGAGAGCGCCATGAGCCATCGGGTAAGAAGGCACCATCTTCAACGCCATCGTCGAAGATTCCTTCAACGCATGGATCGGCGCCATCAACGCCGTTGTGGAAGGGTTCCTCGACGCATCGGTCGATCGACTCGACGCCATCATCGACGCCGACATCGACGCCGATGAAAGAGAAGACCAAGGCTACTCCACAGCCATCGCTGATTCCAAGGGCCTCCGGCACGAAGCCGAGACCGTCGTCGATGTCCTCGAGTAGGATCCCGATCCTCTCGAGTTCTTCGAGACCTCTTCCAGTTTTCTTGACGCCATTCTCGGCGCCTTCGAAGCCAGTCACATCGGCGTCGACGACATCGACGTTTTCTCGCCCAATAATGACGAGTTTGGCTCCTTCTGCCTTAGAGATGGGTTTTACACCATTTCAGAGGTCAGAGTACCCTGGACTATCTTCAATTTATGAAGAGGGGGAAGATTCTGAACAGGAAACATTTGGGTTACAGAGGCCCACACTGCCTATTTCAGAGGATTTCACCTCTGAGGAAAGAAGGTTGAAGGACCTACAGGAGTCACTACATGAGGCAAGTGGGCTGGACACTTCCCCAGAAGTGGAATCTGTTAAGCCAGACCCATGGGAACATGCCGAAATACCCTATACAACCCTTATGGCAAGAATTATTGAATTTATGGGTTGGTCTGTGCCTTCGCCTGTTTTTCAACAGGATGACCTAACAGACATATTAGACAAAGATCCACAGGAGGACCCTGTGTTTCCCTTCCATGCAGCCTTACAAAGGAAAATGACATCTAATTGGGAAACTCCTGAAGTTATCCCTGCGGTCAATAAAAGATTGTCAGCCAAGTATAGGGTAGCGGCTGCTGACCCTGAATACTTATCAAAACACCCGACTCCAGAGAGCCTGGTGGTTCAAGCGGCAACTTCATCTAGCAGTAGGACCACTTACCCTACTGTCCCACATGATAGAGATGACAAGAGGTATGATTCTATGGCGAAGAAAGTCTTCTCTGCTTGTAGTATGGCGTTGTAAGTGACTCCAATCAAGCAATCCCACTAAGTCAGTGCCTTGTCTGGGATGCCCAAGGGAAGCCCTTATTTATATATTTTTATGGCAAGTTATAATCTGGATGATGAACCCTTGTATAACACTCCTCTCTTAGAATCCCCCTGACCCCACTGAGCCAAAAAGAAGATTTGTTTTGCAAATTTAAAAGGTTTATTTGAAAAATTAAACAATATATATATATATATATATCACACTTTTATAATAAATTAATAATTGATATCACACTTATGAATATAATGTTGATCAACAATGGGTAATCTGACACTAGCACACCTCTTTACAATCAATGAGGAGTTGGTATAGGATGGATAAGGCAGCGGAAATACTTTTATGGTGTCAAGGGAAAAGCAATGAGGAATGAAATGCAGTACAGAAATAACTTGATATGATTTTAGCAAAAGATAATATAATCACTTTTTCTCTGGCAATTCACCCCCCTTTCCTATGCAATGTAAGAAATGGAAGGAGGAGCACACAGTTCTCAGGAATGCAATCAAATACAATACGAAATTCAGTTCCCCCCCAGCAAGCTTAGAGGAAAACAGGTAGAAGTTTGAAACACAGGCCCCAAAATGCTTTGAATGTGATTACAATGAAGTGAGAAATGTGCTAAAATGCTTTTAATTCCCTCTAGAGGTTCAGGGTGGGTGATATCTAGTTTATATTAGTTCAGGCTCACTTTAGCAATGCTCTATGAGTAACTAGCAAGTTAAAACGAATTTTAGCAAAGGAAAGCAAGGAGCTACTGATTTTTACACGTGGCTGAAATTGTGCAAAATGTCAAATCGCTGCAAATTTAATCGCGTGTGTCGAGCGTGAAATTCCGCTAGTAGCACAAACGGTTCCGGAGATACGGCCGATTTAGTCAAGGTCGTTTTTCGGATTTGAAATGTTAAAGCTCAGAATGACAGATGATAGTTTTCAGTTTTAAAGATGACAGAATGACACGATTCTAGGAGGCAGTTCTAATAGGCTAAAATAGTTTGGATTAGATTATTTTAAACTAAGAGATTGGTTTTGCACAGTGAGTACTCGCACTATATTTTTGAAATAAGCCGTCAAGGTCTGGTCAGGTTGGACGGGACTTCCGGCGGGTGGTTCTGAAGTCCCGGCTATCTGGGTCAGCTCTGCTCTCTGGATCTGTCAAGCACCAGTTATGCTCACAACGGTCTGGTAGGTGGTTCTCTCTGGTTCCGGATACAGCACTGCTTTCTAGATACTGCTCTTGGCAAAAAAAAATCAAACAGCTCACCCGGCTGTTGAATAGTTTGGTTGGTTTGAGGCCTGTTGAAGAGGATTCAGCTTGTGGATTTAGGCCTCTCTGCTACAAATTCTGGAGTTAATTTCTGCTCTCTGGAGATTGATGGAGTTGAAGTCTGGATCTCTGGATGTGAAGTCTGAAGTCTCCCAGCAAAGCGTCCCGCAAGAAAGTGGAAAGTGAATGTCCTGCCTGTCTTTCAGTGGTCCTTTTTATGGCTTTAGAAAGTGGGTTTGTGCGTTGGTCATAACTAAACCTGCCCCTCTCACTTATCATTGGCCAATTCCTCCTCTCTCCCTTGATTGGGGGAAGGAAATGTGAGTCAGAGTGATGAGGTCTATTTATGGGATCCTCCCCTGGTCAATTTGCCCACAAATCTATATTTGATTCAAATACATATTTATCAGATACACAAGTGGTTGACATTACATGCACATATTACAGATGAATTAAGACAGGTCTCTGTTCAAGCCCCATGTTCCTGCGAGCTGGGATTCAGAAATGACAACATTTTGCGCTTTTTGGTCAGTTTACCAATATCGGACATTTACCAAAAATTACACAAATGTGCGCAAGGAGTATGGACATTAATTGATGAAGTATCAGATTTTTAACATGCAGACATTTGGAGTAATAACCTTATTTCTGCCACTACTCCCTAGAACATACCACAGGGTCCCAACACCTCTTAAAATGTGCACCGAAAAATCACAAGAATAATGGTATTAATTATATAATTTTGACAGGTCCGTACTATGAATTATCCATCATTTTAAAATTATGCTCTGGCCCAGATGGGCGTGGTTTCGGTTCCAAAGCACATGGGGGAAGCTTCTGTCTGTCCCCGCCTCCAGCTCAGGTGGCTCCCAGAGGCACTGCCCCTCCCAGTTTCTCCCAAGAGGAAGCCATTTTACGACCCCCCCAATATAACATTTGCCTGAGTCCAGGACAGGGCTTTGTTCAACTTCCTGCAGTCCCCAGGTGCCCCTCCCCTAACCCAATCAGAGAGGTGTCATCTCCTTTTGGCAGGGGCAGCAGGATGCAGCTACGCCTGGGAAGAGTGGCTGAGCCGGTTTCTCCTGTCGGAGGTAGTTGCCAGGCAGAATTCAGCTAAATGTCACTTTAGTTCCCAGTTTTCTACATTCAAATCCAATTTACATGCAGCTATTTTTTATATATACATTAAATAATTACTTCCTTCAAGTCATTTCAGAATATAGTTTTACATTGTATCCACCTCTTAGCAAGTCTTTCCTTGGCCTGGTTTGGGTTCATCTGTTCACTTTTACACAAATGTCTGGTGGTTTTAAAACACTGGCTTTCTGATAGTGGTGAGCACCGATATTGCATCCATTTTTGACATTAAGAAAATGAATTCCCCACAGTTCTGGGTTGCTTTTGGCAATCAGCATTGCCATTCCCTTTCAGGCTACTGTGTGTGTAGCCCAATGGTGGTTTTAGGCAGTGCCCTCATGTGCACACAACATAGGCAAAAATGGGTGGCAGCCTATTCTTCATGTTTTCCCTGTGCACTCTCTGGGGAGTTCTGGCCATCATGGTGTTTTCAATGCCAGTAACGCACAGTTTTATGGTAGGGCTTGGATGCATGGGTAAAAACATCCCACAGCGTTTAAGTCCATCAACGCCACCTGTACGCTCGCCAGGTTCAGTCACACACTGTGGGAGTGTGCTTCATCAGCGGCTGACTGCATACCCGAAGGAGAGGAAAAGGAAGCCTTCCTCAACATTATTAAAGATGGCAAAGATGCCATGTGCGAATCACTTCAAACTTGCATCGATTCCGCTGACAGTATCAGCAGGGCCATGGTGGCAAGTACAACAATCCGCAGGCATGAGTGGTTGCGAAAGTCTGTCTTTGCTCTAGATGTACAGACCATACTTTTGAATATGCCCTTTGACGGCTCTTCACTATTCGTAAAAAAGGCTGATGACAGTCTGGAAAAGTTGCAGACTTCTAAAGCAGCAGCAAAATCTTTAGGAGCTGCTATCCGCCAAACTCCTTTTCGCCCCTCAGGAACCTCTGGGAGAGGAAAGTCCTTTCGCTATTATTCTGCATTCGGGAAAGGCAGAGGACAGCTGGCTTAAAGAGGCCAAAGGAGATCCACCCGAGGTGGACGGGTCAAAGGTACTAAGGCCGCAGCAGCAGCAGGTGCCTCTTTACCTTCGGCATCTGCATCAGCCACCCCCAAACCACTCTGAGGCCTTTCCACACAATACACCTGTAGGGGGCAGGTTAACTCACCATCTGATGGAGTGGCAGGCTATAACGTCAGATGCTTGGGCATTGGAGACAGTTGCTCAAGGTTACTGCCTACCCTTTCTACACATCCCTCAGAGTCATCCACCGGGGAACAGCTCTCTAAAAGTTTCAGATCCGCTCCTCTTGCAGGAAATTATAGACCTGTTAGAGAAAGATGCCATAGAACCGGTACCTGTAGCGGACAGGAACAAGGGCTGGTACTCCCCCTACTTTCTCATACCAAAGAAGGACGGAGGACTGAGACCCATCCTGGACTTACGAGAATTGAACAAGTTCATCGGGAAGGACAAGTTCAAGATGGTAACTCTCTCTCGGATCCTTCAGGCCCTCCAGCTCCAGGACTGGCTGGTATCTCTGGACCTTCAGGATGCTTATTTCCATGTGCCAATCCATCTCAAACACAGGAAATACCTAAGGTTCGCAATTGGCGACTCTCATTATCAATTTCGAGTTCTGCCATTTGGGCTGACCTCCGCCCCGAGGGTCTTCACCAAGCTGATGTCGGTAGTGGCGGCGAGTCTAAGGAGGGAAGGGATCCACGTCTACCCCTACCTGGACGATTGGCTGATCAGGGCTGTATCTTCGAAACAAGCCCAGGCCCAGCTAGAATATGTCTGCCACTTCCTTCACAAAATGGGCTTCTCCCTCAATTTAAAGAAGTCACAGATGATACCATCACAGAGACTCCAGTTCATTGGAGCGGTCCTGGACACTTCCCTGGGAAAAGCCTCGCCACCAGAGGTGAGGGCTCAAGATATTCTACAGATGGTCACCAAGTTTCAAAATGCCCAACGTCTCCCAGCCTTCGACTTTTTGAGGTTGCTAGGCCTCATGGCATCCTGCATCTTCCTTGTGCCAGAGGCTCGCCTGAGAATGAGATCTCTTCAGTGGGCACTCAGAAGTCAGTGGTCGCAATTCTCAGGGAGAATGACAGATCTCCTCCGGATTCCAGACAAGGTAGCCCATGACCTTCAATGGTGGGCCTATCCAGAGAACATCTTGAAAGGAGAACTGTTTTGGCAACCATGGCCGGAGATAACAGTAGTCACAGACGCCTCACTCACGGGGTGGGGAGCCCATGCCAACGACTTGACCATCAGCGGTCATTGGTCTCCATCGGAGTCCAGGCTACACATCAATCTATTGGAGCTGAGAGCGAACAGACTAGCGCTGAAAGCTTTCCTGCCATCAGTACAGGGGAGAAATGTCCTGATAATGATGGACAACACGGTGGCCATATACTACCTCAACAAAAGAGGAGGCGTAGGATCACTACCACTGTGCAGAGAGGCGATACAGCTCTGGTTTTGGCCAATCCAAGAAGGAATCTCTCTATCGGCAGTCCACCTAGCCGGAGAGAAGAACTTGACAGCGGACGCTCTAAGCAGGCAGAGCACAGTCTCCCACGAGTGGGAGCTAGCTCATGAAGTCCTTCAAGAGATCTTCGCCCTTTGGGGAACCCCTCAGGTGAATCTGTTCGCCACAAGCACCAACAGGAAGTGCAATCTGTTCTGTTCAAGGGAATTTCCCCCTAGAGGAGCTCTAGGAGATGCGTTCATAGTGGACTGGGAGTTTCCACTCCTTTACGCGTTCCCACCAGTCCCTGTTATTCATCAAATGATCAGGAGGTTGAGAAGATTCCGGAAAACCATGATCCTAATTGCCCCGGATTGGGCCAGGAGAACGTGGTACCTGGACCTTCTAGATATGTCCATCTGTCCTCCAATCCGTCTTCCACTCAAAGAGAATCTTCTCTCGCAGAAGGGAGGTCAGGTTCTCCATCCAGACACCAGAACCATCAACCTTCACGCTTGGCTTCTGAAAGGGTGAGGTACAAGGATTGGGATCTCCCTGATGATGTCATGGAGGTGTTGCTTTCGGCCAGAAGGCCAGCAACAAAGTCTTTATACCGCTGCCGTTGGAACAAATTTTGCATCTGGTGCAGGGAAGAGAATATCGACTCTTTTTCATGTGGTACACCAACGGTGTTATCGTTCCTACTCTACTTGGCAAACTCAGGCCTTCAAGTTGGCACTGTAAAAGGCTATCTCACAGCGCTTTCTATCTTCAAGCGCACTGCGGAGGAAACATCGTATTTCAAACTTCCTCTAGTGATACAATTTCTCAAGGGATTAACTAATGTTTATTCTCCAAAACCATTCCAGGTTCCCTCATGGGACTTAAATTTAGTCTTAAACTTCCTAATGGGCACTCCATTCGAACCATTTCACTCTTGTTCACTGAGATTTTAAACGCTTAAAACTGTCCTATTGGTAGCACTAACATCTGCTAGGAGGGTGAGCGAGCTACAAGCGCTCTCCTGTAAACCCCCACATACAATTTTCCACAAGGACAAAGTTGTCCTACAGGTGAAGCCTAATTTCCTCCCAAAGGTGGTTTCTGAATTTCATATTACTCAGAAAATTACCTTACCTTCGTTCTACCCTCCTCCCCATCCGGGGAAAGAGGAAGAAAGGCTACATAAACTGGACCCAAGGCGAGCCCTCAGCTTTTACATCAGCAGAATGGCTAGGATCAGGCAAGCAGACCAACTGCTTGTAGGATACTCAGGTCACAAGTTGGGACTACCCATAACAAAACAAACCATCTCCAGGTGGATTATTTTGGCCATTCTGGAATGTTACAAACTGGCAGGGAAAGAGCCACCCCAAAATCTCAGGGCTCATTCAACCAGGGGTATCGCAGCCTCTTCGGCTCTTCAAAGTGGGGTACCGGTCCGAGACATATGTGCGGCTGCCACATGGTCGTCCGCACATACATTCACAAAATTTTACAATCTGGATTCCTCCACTAGTCAAGAGACCAGATTTGGCAAGTCCGTATTACATTCGGTCCATCCCTAAAGGGATACATAACATTCTCACTCCCACCTCCAATTACATGCCACTGCTATGGGAGTCTATCAAAAGTGAGGAATACGTCGGAGGACACAATCCCTTCGAAGGACAAGTTACTTCTTACCTTGCAACGTTCTTTCGACGGGATGTTCCTCCGACGTATTCCTTATCTCCCCTCCCATCCATCCCTGCAGTGATACTTCCCTTGTGGTTGCAGCTTACGCTCCTTCAAGGTCAAAAACCAATTCAGGCATGACTTTTCTTATGCTACAAAACGGTACTGAGCAACGGACGCAGTGCATGGCTATTTATGGGCATGGTGACGTCAGCGCCGATACGGTGGCCGTCGAGGGACATCGACTCGGCGGACGTCAACGCGCAGCGCCCTCTACAGAAAAAAACATTTCCGAGGCCAGCAAGCTGGAAACGTATTATCAAAGATAAGGATTACGTCGGAGGAACATCCAGTCGAAAGAACGTTACAAGGTAAGAAGTAACTTGTTCTTCTCCTATCTCATTGCTACAGGAATGATTAGCAAAGGAAGGGGATTCTATTGATACTAGCAGTCAGTTAATTTGACATGTCACAGGTGTGAAATTAAAACAAAATATAAAACCACTTTTTGCCTTGCCAAAAATCTCACTTATTACCACGTTGAAAATTCCTAGCATCATTCTTAGCAGGGCACACAATTTGCTCTCGCCACTAGCAATTGGCTAGTGATATTTGACTCTTGTCAAGTAAGAAATGGTGTGCTGTGTGCGTGTATAGAATTCAGGTGGCCAGTGACTTTTGTATGGCTGGCTACTAGCTTGTAACCTGCATTTATGCACCCTGTTCTGAGCATCAGAAACTGACAGAGTTGTTTCTAAGTAGGACAGATCCTAAAAGTAAAAGACAGATGCTATTTATCAGTCTTGCTTTGGATTTGTTAGGTGTCGGAGCTGCAATTTATGTGGGAAAACAATTTACCTGATTTTGAATTTACCGGGTGACTGCCTATTAAAAATCATATTTTTAATAGGCAGCTATATATGAATAAAGTATTCAATATTCTGAGGGTTGGTTCTGCATGTAAACTTGGAAATAATAAACATGGAAAGAAAGTTTAAGATAATGAGCCTCATTACAAGATTGCCGGTACAGTAACAACGGTACCGGTAAGCTTGCTGGTGCGGTTGTTACCGTGCCGGCAAACTACGAGTTTTGCTCGCTCGTGCCTTTTTGCCCGCCGGGTCCGACTTGGTGAGCGGACAGGCACCTGCAAGCAGACCATGCTGGAGGCACCGGCACCATTGTGAATGGTGCCGGTGCATCCGGCCTCCCAATTCCCATTGAGCCCTACGGGGCTCGAATGGGAATGGGGAGCATTTTTTACCAGCGCCCGGGAATGGGCAATTACTGTGTCCGGCGGAGCCATAATGACCCGGTAATTGCCCATTCCCGGGCACCGATCAAAAAACGACTCAGGCGGCAGCCGTGCCAGCTTTACCAGCGCAGCTACTGCCAAAGTCATAATGAGACCCAATCTGTGTATAGGAGACATCTTGTGAACAAGACTGGTTTATTTTGTTTAACAGTAGGTTAAGGGACATGAATATTTCTTTTAACACGACCACTGCAAGCATGATTTCCCTCGGGATGCATTTTGGCGCACTTCTAATTTTGATGCGCACAGAGGTCATTAAGTATAACACCTTGTGGGATAGTTAATGGATATAGAAGAGGGATTGCTTTTTGACATAGGTGATGCTGGCAGCCATCTTAAAATATTAACGTTATCCAAAGAATGATTGTAGAGAACAATCCACTTCCTGATAAACAGTTATCATGGTACAGTGATTCAAATGTATATGTGCACTACCTGCTAGAAAACAAGACTATGTCCCGGAATTATAATTCCAATGATGCTTCCGATTGCAGTGTGCAACATACACCCTTAAGTATAAAGCCACATTGGATAGATAATATAAGAGTGGCTCCTCTTTTGATGTAGGGTAGTGATGGTGGTGGCCACTTTTACATATATTTAACATTATGCAAAGACTCGTTGTTGAACAAGATCTACTTCCTAATAAACGGCAGCCATGTTAGTGTGGTTAAGAATTATTTTTGTGCCAACTACTAAAAAGCACTGGTATTATAACTCTATTGGCCGCTATGCTTACATCACTAATAATATCAAAGATTGTGCAAGATAATGCTAAATTGGTACAAACCTATAAATACCCCAAATCCCGAAAAGAGTGGAAATAAAGCTAAATTCATACAGTTTTTGTATGACATAGTGTAATTCCTAAATTATTTTCAGCAATCAATTTGTCAGGCTATATTGTAATAGATAAACATATTTTAAGAGAAATCGTATTGAAGTAAAAAAAGAGGACTATTTCAACATGACTAAGGGAGAACAAGAGAAGTAAAGAATGAGGTTTCAGACAGTTAATGTGAAGGATGAATCAAAGTACTAATTCTATTACCCTGTATGCGAATTTGAGCACAGTCACCCCTTACATTGCTAGGCAGCAAATGTTTATAACAAACACCATAGGTTTAAACAGATACTTTCAATATTTGAAACATTAAAATGTGCATTATATATACATTGATTTGTTTCGTTTTTTGCTGTTACAAGTGAGTACTTCCCAAATGATGTGAATTACATTCTGAAAGGAAGAACTTAGTTATATAAAATGTTCTTGCTCGTGGTCACTGTTACGACCTACCATATCCTGGTTTAGTCAAATATCCAGCCTTCAACTCACTGCTATAATATTATTGAATGGTTGCCTTTTCTTTGTGATGACGATGCATGCTGCAGAGCTGGGAATTTCCGATTCCATATATTGGGATCAATCCAATGAACTGGCAGTTTTTGCTAGTTTTTTGATTGAATGCAAACTGGTACATTTCTTTACTGCAGTTTTTCATTTTTTACTGCACAAAGGTAGATGGTGGGTTGGAATTGGGCATATAGAAAGGGTGGGGGTGAGAGGCGCAGGGTTCATTCCGGCTTTTGGCATGTGGCAAAACAGAATTTGCCAAATTGGGCCAAATCACATTGATCCTGTCATTGGCCATGGTTACATATTCCTCTTTAGTGCTTAGAAATGCTAATTTTCAAAGAATACATAATACTAACTAAAACATCTTACATGCACAATAGATGGCATGCTATTTAGTTAGCATAGCAGTTCATAAAGCTTTGAATCTGGTAGCTGTAATCCGTGTTAACTATGGTTGCTCGAGTTATAGCGAGTGCATGTGCACGTGTTACAGACACCACACTTATGCAATCCACAAGATTTAGCAGGTAACCTAGCTGGTGGTGGTTCTGTTTTGGAACAAGCTGGGACATAGTTTATTCTTTAATGTTGATATATTTCAGCACATCATTCTTTACTGTGAATCTATATAGATACAGAGTCTCTTTTCAAGTAACTAAAAGGGACAGTTTATTCTGCAATTTTTCTGAATTTGAAGTATTTGTTCTCAATAGTGGATTATAGGTCTAATAGTTAGAGGGCCCTGTTTATTTTTTACTTCTCACTTTTTGGTGCTGATAGGAAAACACATGTTCTTTAATAGCTTTACTAATGGTTTTCTCTTGGTAAACTGTTTCAGAAGTGTCCCTGTTTTTGCACTCAGGGAAGGGGACTCCGCCAATGAGGTGACTGGAAATACAGGTGAGAACACAAAATGCACCAGCTGCATTTTGAAGCCACCCGAGTCCCTTCCTTGGGTGACACCATCTTGATTTTGGAGATTTTGCCTTCCCCACGCCCCCACCCCACTGAGACACCCTGCCTGCATCCCTCCCTGTCCCTCCCTACTTACCTGCTGGACTGGAGCTTTGTGCTCCGGTCCCAGCGCTCCCTCCTGTCCTCGGCGCCCGCCATGGAAATAGAAATGGACTAGATCCCTTTTCAGTTTACTCTAGCGAGGGACATCTTGTTTTTTTTGTTTGTTTTCGGGGGAGATTGTAGTCACTCGCACAATACGCACGGAACCCGTTTCTCCCATTAGAAAATATATATATATTCGCACCCCTGGCAGAGCCTCGGGTGCAAACAGAAAAATCACCCCCTTGTCGGGTGGCATACATGGCTGCTAACAGCTCGCAGCCCTCCCCGAGGCCCTCGCTTTGCTTCGGCTTGCCACAATGCAGGAGTGACAGCCATAATATTCAAGATTCTATTTTATATTCAGATTCATTAGAGCATCTGCCCTTTGCACTTATGCACTCACCTAATGGTATCTTGTTAAAGGTGAAGTGTTGATGCCCACTGGTGGCAATTACAGGTTGCTGACTTCTGTGCTCTTTCTATAGAAATCTACATAGAATTCTATATCCCCGAATTCTGTATGCATACTATTATTTGAGTCTCAAATGCACTGAAACTCGTTGTGATTTAGTTCTTCACAGAATTGTGCAAGTTCCTGTTGTGTACCTTTTCAGATGAAATATCGTGAATTTAGTGACCCCACAAACTGTGAGTGCTACATATTGTTGAAAGTCTGTTTTCCCCAAACATGTTGAAACTCAAAATGAGCCATACATATATTTGCAACCAAAGGAACACATTTAGTTCCAATTGCGACTCCATGAAGTGTTAAACTAGTGTGCCATTGAAGATAAAAATGCTTATAAATGACCAGGAATGTCTTTTGGGGGCTTCTAAGCGGTTTATCCCTGGCATACTCTCTTATCTTGTTAACCCTGCCTTCTTAGGCAATGTCCTGTTCTCCGGAAAGCACTGCTCTGACTTAGATTTTTTACAGTGGTCACCCATCTATTCTGGTCATGCCTAGGCAGACCTGGGTTGTTGATCTTTGCAGTGACCAAACCTATGATGCTGGATATGGTCGGGGGGAGGGGCAGGAGGAGGGTCTCCAGTTGTTTCAAATTACGTTGTGAAAATGTACTTTGATGCAAACACTTCGAATTACTTTGAATTTGGTACATGCATTTAAGGGTTCAGTGGTGAAACGGGGTGTTGGGGTAGGGGTGGTAGTGAAGGGGAATAGAGGTATGGTGGGCCCCCCAAATTAAAAAATAAAACGTCAAAAAAATGTAAAGTGATTGCAATGAAGTAAATTACCTCAAAGTAATTTACTTTGTTGTAATAACGTACAACCGGTCTGGGGACAGTGGGGAATCCTTTGTATATCCTGGGCCTGCAACACTGAGCGGGTGTCAGTTACCTGCCCTCAAGAGTCACTCCGAGTTCCATGTTCCAGCCCCCAGTATATGGCTTCGTCACACCACTCTACTTTTATGCTCTATGTGAAAGGGGCCAGCTGGTGCAGGTGGTTCCCATTATGGCACTTGCACTCAAGTCTGAGGCATCAGAGGAGGGAAAATGCTGGACGGAGATGGCACCACACCATTAGCTCCCATTATCTGTCACTGGACCCCACTCCTTCCTCCTGCAGAATTGTACAAGTGAGGCTAGGCCTGGGTAGATGAAGCTGCCGAGGCGCAATCCTCCTATGACCATGAAATGCAAAGCCATCTTTTGCCCTAGTTGATATACGCTGGCTGTTCATGATCATCTACTTCTGTTGTATCTCTTCATATGAAACTGAGCTTGATCTATTTGATTTGATTTTCGTAACGCGCCAACTTGCAGTGCAGGCCACTTGATGGAGTGGGGAGAGGAGGGTAAAGGATCAGGGAAGATAAATGTACTTTAAGTAGACAGGCAGAATGCAAGTAATCGTCCAATGATCTGATGCAGACAATGATTAGGTTTTGAGTTACTTTGCAGAACGTTTGGGTTACTCTGCAAAATCCTGTTTGAACAGCCAGGCATTGGTCAGTCTCTTTAACCTTCTGTGTTTAAGTCCCGCCTTGATTCCAATGGATATGTGATTTCAATGAGATGATCCCACCACTGCAAGAGTGCGATCTCTAGGCTTTCTAAATGTCAGGGTGATTATGAGGTTTAGGTTAGTGGATCTCAGATTCCTTCTTGGTTGGGACCTACTGATGCTAGATTTCAAATACAGGGGTCATGTGTTCATATAGACTTCTTAGATGGTGCATAACGTCTTGAGGATCACTTTCTGTTTGCAGAATCCCGGGAGGATAGCTCAGCGCCAACGTGCTCGCCTTGGAAACAAGATGACACGAAGCAACACAGGTTTGATCCCCGGGTCCGCGCTTAGAAACCTCAGGGTATTATGCGCGTTATAAATACGCAACTGAGAGGCATATTCCTGTAACAGCGCCTCAATGCCCACGGGCTGTGTGAGCGCTTAAAAAATGTAAATAAAGACTGGCCACCAGGGGGCGCGCGGATGTGGTCTGACTTCGCGTGAGCTCCGCTACTTTGGGTCCCTAGGAGGGATTGAGACCCCACTTTGATGACCCCCCCAAGATTCTATGTCGGTGTGCCGCCAGCAGAGGACCCCCCCCTCAGTTCGGTCAAAAACCCGTTTGAAAACGGCCCCTGCAAACCGGAGATATACATCCCTCAAAAAGACGTCACACTAAATGGCTCCGCGGCCCGCTCGCAGGAAACTGCGCAATGGTTAGAAGCGGACCCTAGGCCTGCCGAACGGAGAAAACCTGGAAGACCCTGAACCCCGGCCACGGAATTCACATCCCGGCAACGCTCCTCGCCGCAAAGGGGGCGGGAGAGCCTCGGTCGAGTCGGCAGAGCCTCCGAAGAGCAGGACCGGCCTAGGCCCTGAGACAGCGCTGAGCGGGGAGACGGTAGGCCCATCCCATCTACCCCGTGAACAACGGTGCCACCACCACGCAGAGGCGGTTTGGAGCCCTCTCGGCCTGAATGTTTCGCCTTGCACAGAGGAAAACACCCCCAAAGCGTTGCCGGACCTGAACGCTGCCCAAAGGGCACCACGGGTAACCCATACGCAGTACTGAACCGCCCGTACCCTGGGCATATCAATAAACGCACAACAGACATCTCTCTCAACACCTAATTTATAGAGAACGTCGACGTCGGAGTGCAGAGGGTAGGGCCCCCGACCCAGGGGCGTGTGCCTCCTCTGCCCCCGACTCCATCTCCCCATCGAACGGAATTGGTGACACTAAGGAACCTTGGGAGCCCTGGGAGAATCAATGGACATTAGGGAGAAACTAGCCACATTCTCCTACGTCTCGACTTCATCCGAAATCTGTGCCCATACCATGGCGAACCCAAATCCCTCGGGAAGTGAATCCGCAGCTACCAAAGGGGACATTGCCGCCTTGCTGGGCGAAATAAAGAATATGGGCACCAGCATTGGCTCCAAAATTGACAAGATTACCCAACGTCTAGATACCATGGAGGAGAGGCTCGAAGGGGTCGAGAACAATCAAGCGTCCATAGACATTCTTGAAACGCAACTCGACCAGCGGATGACCGAACTGGAGCAACGAGAGGAGAGCTTCAAACTCAAGCTTGATGATTTGGAAAACCGAGAGAGGCGAAACAATCTGAGGATTTTCGGAATCCCGGAACGAAATGGGGAGACGGAGAGCGATCTGAAGAACACCCTGCACGACATCATCAAACTCTTAGTCGCCGACGATGCAGTTGACAAACCTAAGACAGAGAGGATACACAGAGCCGGAGGACCCCCAGACGGACCAAGGTCTGTCCTTGCTCGATTTCACCGCTTTCAGGACAAAACACGAATCCTCGAGAAAGCAAGAGGCAGCGACTCGATTACCCTCCAAGGATCCCGAATCTCGATATACCAGGACCTTTCATCCATGACCCTGGCACTTCGACGCATGTGCGGGCCTATCACCAAACATCTGAAAAAAAAGAACATAAGATACAGGTGGGGGTACCCCTTCTCTCTGTCCTTTGAATACGACGGAAACAAAATCAAGCTAAACTCAGAGGGGGAGATCAAGACGTACATCTCTGACCTCCTTGGATCAAGCGCAGAGGGACACGATCGGGGAGATCCACGTCACGAAGAAAGAGTATGGCGTATACAGGGCCCCAGAAGGAAACGTGTCAAGGGATCAAGGACATTTTGGAGAGGTAATACCCCCCCAGGGGGGGAGAACTGATGATCCACAACACTGGTAAGACGACATATACTCTAATACATATGTCCGTGGCCTGAACTGTGGAAGGATGTCTAGGCTCAAAAGAAATTCGGACCATGTAAACAATGGTGGGGGGTGAATGGGGGCTCAATCAAGGTTATGATGTTATAATAATCTTGGGGACCCAAAGCGATGGTCCTTAAAGGTGATTCGATGCAGGACCAGAGTCTTTATCTGGGTCCGCACGGACGCCGTCAATGTGGGAAGGGTGGAGGGTGGGGGGGGTTGTTCAGGCAAGAAATGTACAGAGGATGAAGCATTATCGGAAACACAAAGAATCACTCAAGACGATCTGAGTCCTTATGACCAATATACTCACTTGACACGGGTCTCGAATACACAACCGAAATACTCTGATAATGGCACCAATTGAAGAACAGAAGGGTGGGGAGTCCCTAAGGATAGGAACACTTAACGTGAAAGGCCTCAACTCGCCGACCAAGAGATCACTAGTGGCAAGGGAATTCCGCAGATCTCAAATAGACATTCTCCTTCTACAAGAAACAAAGTTTGCCAAGGGGGAGGAGAGAGGAATACTTCGAAAAAGAGGGGGAAAGGAATTCTGGGGCTCAGGCCCACACAGGAAAGGCGGAGTCGGAATCTTGATCAAGAAAGGAATCAACTTCGAAGTGGATAAGACCTGGTCCGATGTAAGTGGGCGGACTCTCTTGATATCTGGGACAATCTCAAAGGTCAAAGTAACAGTCGCGGTAATATACTCCCCCAATGCAGGACAAGCCAAGTTCCTAGAAAAGACAATACCCAAAATAATGTTGGAGGCATCCGGCCAGGTTGTTATTGGAGAAGACTTTAACCAGTGGGCAGACCCGACCAAAGACTGGGAACCAGGCAACCCTGAGATAAGAAGCCAAGTTAGAAGTGAACGCACCGGACTTTCAGACATACTGAAGATATATGACCTGCAAGATGTGTGGAGAATTAAACATCCTGATGAAAGAGGCTACACATTTTATTCCAATCCGCACAAAACATTCACCAGGATTGATTACCTGTACCTCACCAAGGACTTCCTCGACACCACAACACTATCTGAAATAGTTCCGATAACATGGTCAGACCATGACATGGTCCTATCAGATATAAGGTGGGCAGACTTACCTGTTTCAGGAGGGAAGTGGCGCTGTAATGAAAGCCTGTTAAAAGATTCAGTATTTAAAATTGAAATGGCAACTGAAATTGAGAAATACTTCAAACTGAATAACAATGGGGAAGTCTCCAAGCAGACAATATGGGAGGCGGGTAAAGCCACTTGGAGAGGCATCCTGATACGAGAAGGATCTACCAAAAAAAGAGAGAAAGATCATTGAGCACAGACTTAGGTCCGAAATATGCCAACTGGAAAGTGAGAACAGGGAACACCTGGGCACGGACCGCAACAACATCAACATAACACAACAAAAAAGGGAAGAACTCAGACTATTGGAGCACAAGCAAATTGCGCGTAAACTCTGATTCCTCAAACAGAAATTCTACGAGAAGGGGGACAAGGCCGACGCGCTATTGGCAGCCAGACTCAGGGAACAAAGGGCAGAACGGAAAGTGAAAGAGATAATTGAAGAAAACCCTACGAACCCGCCAATCCCCCACACTATCCCGGAGAGTTTTGCCAACTTCTACGAAGCGTTGTACACCTCGGAAGTGACTCCGGGGCAATCAGATACAGAACACTATCCTTCCCAGATAGATATTCCCAAAATCTCGTGCCCCGAAACTGAGCTCTTAGAATCTCCGATATCCGAACCTGAGGTCCAAGAGGCAATTAAAAGACTAACTGTAGGCAAATCCCCTGGAGAGAACGGTTATACCGCTGGGTTTTATAAAACCTTCAGCGACCAACTAACACCATTCCTGACAGAGCTCTTTAACGAGATATTAGAAACAGGGACGGCCCCCGACTCCTTTACGAAGGCGCTCATAACAGTGATCCCAAAGGAAGGAAGGAAACCCAAACTTTGTGGTTCATACCGCCCAATTTCATTGCTCAACTTGGATGCGAAAATTTACACCAGGGTATTAGCCGCTCGATTGGAAGTACTGATCCCTCACCTCTTACACAATGACCAAGTCGGATTTATATTGGGTAGGCAAGGGGCTGACACCATGCGCAAAAGGCTACATCTCATCCACTCATCACCAGAACTTCCAAGTGATCCTGCCCTACTGTCAATAGACGCAGAAAAGGCCTTTGATAGAGTGAAGTGGGAATTCTTGAGGGCAGTCCTTCGCAAGGTGGGGATAGGGCCGAGATTTAGGAAAGGGATGCAAGCAGTATACACATCCCCAACGGCGTCTATCTCGGTTAATGGGGAATATTCCAGATGGTTTGACATGGGACGTGGTACTAGACAGGGGTGCCCCCTCTCTGCTATACTTTTTGCACTCTCCCTAGACCCCCTGGCCCAAAATATACGAGCCGACCACAGAATAGAAGGCATGCGATTGGGAACAAAAGAATATAAGATAGCACTCTATGGTAATGATATACTTTTACACATTACCAACCCCTCTGTATCTGCCCCCCATGCTCTCCAACTATTAGAAGAATATGGCAAACTCTCCGGGTTTAAGGTGAACAAGACTAAATCAATATTGTTCCATTTGCAAGGAACGAAAGAGGAACATGAAACTAAGTTCTTGCCCTTAGGCCTCAAACTTGAACACTCTGCCTTTAAATACTTGGGCATCCAGATCACGAAAAACATAACGGACCTATATGAAGCCAACTTTCCTCCCCTCCTCCAGAGCTTCTCGGCCGATATGAACAGGTGGGACAAACTCACAATTTCGTGGTTAGGGCAGATTAACGCCATTAAAATGGTATGCCTCCCCCGATTCCTATATCTTTTCCAGATGTTACCTATCGAGATACCAAATGCGTTTTTTGATGAAGCTAAAAAACTTATGCTTAAGTTCCTCTGGCAGGAAAAGAAGGCGAGGATTGCATTCGACACTCTGACACTCTCCAAGGACAAAGGAGGAGTAGGTCTCCCCGACCTGCGAGCCTATTACAAAGCCTCACAGCTACGTATCCTTATCCCACACTTACGTGATCACAACCACCTACAATGGGTCCACATGGACAACCATTACTTCACACCGGCCACTGTGTCAGAATGGCTATGGACCCCTCACAAAAGGATACAACGGAAAATTAAGGGCCACCCGATACTGAGTACCATCTGGAACATCTGGCAACCAAGCAAAGCAATGAAAAAGATCACCACCTGGCCGTCCCCTGGTATAAGTGATTATATACCTGAGGTAGGAACATTCCAATCCTGGTACGAGGCGGGACTCGAAAGGGTAGGGCAACTCCAGCAGAAAGACAAATTCATTACTCTTCCAGACTTAACTGAAGCACTAGGAATAGGCCGATTATCCACCTTCCAATACATCCAGATAAAAGGAGTCCTCACAAAATCAGCATGGAAAGAAAAACTGCAGAGAAAACTCACCCCATTCGAACAACTCTTGGATTCCAAGTCTGAAATGAAGGGTTTGATATTGGTTATGTACAAAGAACTTATTGAAGCAGGCACCGGGTCCACAGAACATCTCAGAAGCAGATGGGGTAGGGACTTAGGAGAGGAGATAGACCCAGAACAATGGGAAATGATATGTAAAAACGCATCCAAGACGTCCTTATCCAGCCAATACAAATCACACGCCATCAAACTCCTACACAGATGGCAATACGACCCACTCAAATTGTCCAAGATGTTTCAAACTCCGAGCCCGAGATGTTGGCGAGAATGTGGAGAAACTGCCGACTATTGGCACATGTGGTGGAGCTGCCCACGCATTAAAGTATTCTGGGAGGAAGTCCTGGCATGGATTAAAGACATAGATGGCATACAAAGAGACGTTGATCCACGTTTGGTTCTCTTCGGAATGGAAAAAAATGAGGATGAGTGGTCTAGACTCAGGGGTCTTGCCCCACACCTACTACTAGCAGCCCGTGCACTCCTAGTAACAAAATGGAAATCCGAAAGGGTTCCAAGTAAGAAGGAATGGATCAATTTGTCAACCAACATTTACATAATGGAATTGATCACGGCATCCCTGCATAACAAAGCATCGCAATGTGAGACCTTATGGTTGGAATTTCGAGGCAAACACCTCTCCGACACGATGGACGCCCAACTCGAAGACGCTACAGGATCTTAATTGAACCAAGAATCCCAAAAACTCTCAATACAGGACAGTTATGACCCAAAAATCAAGGAAACCTCACAATAGTGAACCGAACATTACTCGCTATGAACATGTCAACAGAGAAATGATGCCGCAATGATGTCTGCGCAACCATGGGGGGTAAGGGGGGTGGGTAAGGAAGATGTTATACTGATTGTTACTACTAGAGATCAGAAACGAACACAAGAACGATCAAGTGTATAATGTAACCATATGCTAACAGAGCTGGAACAATTGAAACACTTAAATCTCTTGTTCATTTTTTGTTTTTATTTTTATTTTTGTTTCAAAATCAATAAAACCAAATAAAAAAAATAAAAAAAATGTAAATAAATAAAATAAAGATGGAAGGTCAAGGGCTTGGTGTTTTGTAATCATGAGCCGTTCTACCACCATCTTCAATAGGGTCAGTTTCTCTTTCAGCACCTCACTAGCACATATCAATCAAGGGGGTGGCTTTGCTCACATACCTAATTCTACCATTTCTGTCATTCGGGTTCTATGAATGGTTTTGCTAGACATGTTTGCTTAATGTGGCATGGCATGTTTTACTGGGAATCAAGGATGAAGGCAGGATGATGTGTGTTCCTACGTGGTACTCTCCCTCATTGGTTGGTCAGTCTGGACATAGTTCTTCACCGTGGCATGGCATGTTTTTACTGGGCCTCATGGGTCAAGGCAGCATGATATGTGTTCTTACGTGGCACCAGCCCATATTGGTGCAGCTAATCTGGGCATATTTCTTTACTGTGGCATGGCATTATTTACTGCACATTAAGTTTGAAGCCTACATTATGAGTATTATTACATGGCTAATCTGGCCTACATTTGTGCAGCCAGTCTGGATGCCGTTTCTTACTGTGGCATGGCATTTATTACTAAACATCAAGGGAAAGCATGTGTGCTTTTAGCTGGCTATACTTGACTACATTGTTGCAGCCAAACTGGACATATTTTTGTACTGTTGCATGCAAATTTGTACTGGGAGAGCCAACAGAAGTATGCTCTTATTTGGTACTTCTGGCATATATGTGCGCAATGTCCTAGACATGTTTGGCACAGCCAGCATGAAAATGTTTTTATGCTGACTTATATGAGAAAAGACAAATTTATCTCAAAGTAATAAGTGCATTATTACACGGGTGACAGAGTTTGATTATCTCGATATTCAAATTTCAACAAGACTGAAAGGTGATTGTCATCTAGACCAGGGGTACACATTCCAAGTTATAAACTACTGGCCAGGCAAGAAATGCCACTCTCACCCTCAATTCTTCACATCCCAATAGCACGCCATTTACCATTCTGAAAGGCTAGCATATTATGTTTAGAATATTACATTTACCCTCTGTGCACATGTAACTTTTGATACTGAACCAGGGCCTGTTGTTCACAATATAATCTTTTCTTTATACAATATTAGAACAAAGGTCAATGAAACAATCTCCTGCATACAAAATAGGCCGTAGTTAGCACAGGGAATCGGTGTCCATTTCTGAAAAACGTAATAGACCTTTCTCTTACAGATGTCATTTTGATGTGCTAAAATCAAGTCTCTTATTACTGGATTAAAGCAGTCTGTCATTCGACTTTATTTCTGAATTGAAAGACATCATCCCTCCTTTTTAGTTTCCAAATGCGCAATCATTTCTTTTCATCCTATTTGTACTGCTGCAGTTTTTAAATCTGTCCATGTGTAATGTATTTCTTTAATACAACAGTTGAACCTATATGAATATTCCTTTGGTATTGTCCACGCATAGGCCATTATTTACCATGGTAAACTGATGTCCCCTTTAATACTCCAGGTAGGCCTTTCCATGTAAATGTCAGTTCATTTGTAAAAAGTAAGTGTCTTTCTCCACTTGCGCACTCGTCCATTTTAGTAGAATTTAAGTAGAACTAGGCCTATTTCTTTGCATGTCACTAGGCCTTAAGTTGGAAAAAGAAGTGTTTGGGTTTGCCTGCATTTTCCAATAGATAGTACCAGCCAGCTTCACTCTTAAATCTGGGCCTGGCATGGCCTCTTTATTTCTGACATTCAGGGGCTATATTTTACCCCACTAATCCAAGGATGAAACAGGCCTTGGGTGCCATTTTCAGTTTCACGAAAATGTTTAAAGCCGAGCCCATCAAGATGCCTTTGGAGGTATATGTATGAAAACCAATGCACTGTCTTAATATGGGGCCAGACTTTGGGCTTTCTCGGATGCATCATCATTGCAAAAAGTGGAGAATGAGTTTTTGAAGAAATCGCTTGGTGCTCCTAGATCTGCATTCAATTACGGAGTCCATTCTGATATAGGAATGAGTTTTATGGAGGATGGCCTTGCTTTTCATTGGTTGCAAATTAGGAGTGTCAGGATTTACCCAACCGGTAATGGGACGTCCTGTTGGGACCCAAGAAGGTAACAAAAACCTTGCCCACCACCGGCCTACCGAGAGAGAAAATAAACCACTCTAATAGTAACTTGCGTGAAAGGTCAGAAAGCCGCTCGGCTTCCCAGTTGGCTGAAAAGAAAGAGACAGCAACAGATACAGTGTTTAGGAGTCACACAGATAATACCCACCCCTGCCCAGAAATCTAGTTTACCTGGGTTCATGAAACACAATCCATTCAAAAAGGTACCAAAGCACAATCCAAAAACAATCCAAGACACCAAATCCAAAGGTCGAGAGAGCCAGGTAATCACAGGAACACAGAATATACAAACGCCACTGACTGTTTAGTATTGCTGAGACGAGCTGGTTTTCCATTTTTTGCGGCTTATGAATTGTCTTCAGCTTCCTAGATGCCACTCATGACCATGTGACGGTCTGTGTGCCATGATCGCACACATGGATGGCCCACATCCGTCCTTGGGAATTGTAGTTCTCACCACCACATCACGTCCCACAAACGCCAGGGAAACCCCCATGAGACGTGGAAATTCCTGACGGGAGTAATTGCAAGGCGAATTTGACCCAATACATCATTAAATCTGTTCTTTGCAAGTCTCTTTCAAGTTCAATTACATGGAACCTTCATGTAAACCATCTTTTTGTGAAAAGCAATGCATTGCATCACTTCACTTCACCAAATTGCTACTAAAATCACATTTTTTATCTTTTTCGTCAGACGAGCGAGAGAGTAATGAATTAATGAAACCTTTTATCCACACTCACATGGTTCTAAAGACCAATAATATGCAGGAGTGTTCATCTTGGAGAAAATCTCTGCATGATGGGTGCTTCGTCTCTAGAGTTAGACGCAAATGTCTTCCTTTAAGAACTGTGTCTGCTATGTGTTCAGGTGAAGCAGTTGAGAAAAACCGTTAACCTTGCAAATATTTGCTGCATTTTATTTTTTTGTCCTGCCTATTCATACATTAGATCAAAAACGTTGCTTCTGATTTTGAGGGATGCAGGTTTTACCCAATGCCGCTCAGCATTATGTTATTTAATGATGGCAGAATGCCCTTTAGGTGGTTGGGCTTTATAATCTTAAATCTGTTCAGCTTTAAAAATAAGGAGAACCTGTTGTTTTTATCTTGATCACTGTTTGTGTGATGATTGTGATCTCGTTCTTGTTTTTATAGTTGGTTTTGTATTTATAATGATTTCATCGTGTGTTTTATAGAATGTTTTTATTTCAAAATAAACTTGAAACGTGAACTAGCAAATATTGTGGGCCCAACGCATCATAAAAATAAGTAGGAAAACACACCTGTGCACTGTTGCTGACTTGCATCTACTGGGTTTTTTCATTTGCTACCCTACATAAGGTGATGCTTTTGACCCAATTTTGTCCATAAAGTGTGCTGAAAATGCACGATTTTAACCCAATATTTTAATAATGTTTTTGTGTGAAGAATCACCTCAAACACCCCCCACGCCCCCCTCCGAACCCCTCTGATGGTTAGTTCAGGCTTCCTTGCTGCACTCGGTCACTCTTGCATATTTGTGGGAAACATTTACGCCCCTCCAGTTAAAAAATTCACTACCCAACAGGGCCATATAGGCGTGCCAGCGAATGGGTGAAGCCCTGGGAGCTCCCCGTTTGGTATGAAATGGCGGGCAGCTTGGTAAGTGGTGTGGTAGCTGGACATATTTAGGAGATACAGTAAAGAGAGTTGAGGATTAAAGGTACACAGGAGTTTATATTTCTATGGAAGAATGTGAAAATCTACAATTGAAAACGATGAATTCAGAACGCCAGCCAGCATTACTGGAATCAAGAGTGACAAAAACAAATACACGTGTTACTTTGCAGTATATGCCGCGTGGGAGCCTGCTGCGGCAACGAGGCGGCTCTTGGGACATGGCTAGCATTCCTAGCGAGCAGTGCTGGTCATTGGGCCGGCTCTCGGCGGATCCGAGTTCCGCCACCAGATGTGTAGCCGGATCTCGGGATCCAGCCAGAGTCAGCCGCTCAAGCCCATGAACCGCGCAGGAAAAAAGAAAGAAAAAAAAAGCGTCCGCGACGGCAGCATTGCCGTTTACCGCGGCTTTGGCACGGATGTGTAATGCACAATGCTCACTACATGTACAACTGAAAGGAATCAGTTGTACATGTAGCGAGCATTGTGCTTTACACACCAGTGCCAGAGCCGCATAAAAGGCAATGCTGCCCTCGCGGGCGTTTTTTTTTCTTCTTTTTTTGGCACAACAAAATGAGCCAGAGCTCATCAAGGGGGCCTGGCCTAACTGCAGGCGTCCTGCTGGCCCGTTAGGCCACGCCTCCCTGAAGAGCCCCGGCTCAATGGGCAACTGGCACCCCTGCCAGGCATCCTTTTGTATTGATCAACACCCTCTCCCATGGGGGAGAGGGTGCTGATCTCTGCATTTACTTTCTATAGGCTTTCCTGGCAAGGGACAGCGCCTCGCCTATTCAGCCTTAATGGTGACGCTTCCCCTCGGCAGCTGGGGAGGGGCAGCGTCACCATTAAGGCTGAAAGCGTGAGGCCGCTGGAAGCTGAGGCTGTTTTCCTGAAGACTGAAACTCGCAGAGTTTCAGTCTTCAGGAAAACGGCCTCAGCTTCCAGTGGCCTCACGTTTCTCTCCACAATGGTGGCACCGGCCCACGGGCATCTCCTGCTTAAAGGGATGCCTCGCAGGTGCGGCGCCACCATTATGGCTGAAAGGCATTTTTTTCTGGAGCCTGAAGCTTTCGCACACGAGCGAGAGCTTGAGGCTTCAGAAAAAAATCCTTTTCGTGTAGTGGCCGGGGCTGGCAGGGGAGATCACTGGGCCCCACAGGGCCCGGCCTCAAATTGAAATTTCGGAGCCTGCCGGGGCTGAGCCCCGGCAGGCCCCGTCCCACTTAAAGCCCTGTGGTAAAAGGCAATGTTGCCTTTGTGGTGCTTTTTTTTCTTTTTTTTTAAAGTATTTATCTGATCGGCTGGCCACTACCAACCCCGCCCCCTCTAGACCACGCCCCCTCTTCCCCAACTCCTCCCCCACCCGGGTCTTGTGGGATCCCCCACCACATTTTTCCATTGCCACCACTGCTAGCGAGCACATAGGATAAAAACCGGCCACTTTTAGTGCAACCGTGCCTGCTTTAGGATTGATTGCAGCGTATTGCGGGGAAATGTCTGCGTGCTGAGTATTATGGACCGGCATATCAACTTTTACTCCATGTCCTTTCCTCTCCCCATATTTCACCTGCCTCCATGTCCTCATTTTGGAGACCACCCAATCTTTTTGGGCACAGTATCCTAGCCCCGTGAAATGTCTTCGTTTCTTCTCTAATCCCATCCACCTGTGTTGCCGTCTCGCTGCGCTTCTTCACTCTTCCCATTTCTTTCCTGGAACGCATCTTTGATGCAGAGTGCATAATCAGAATATAAAGATGTACATCCGGTGAGCGCGTAAACGCCCTTCCAAACCGTTGCTCTTAGCGCCACGGTGACAGTGTGAAAGGTACAATGGGGCGCTCTTGCAGGGTCACCCGAGCTTTGGAAGCTGGGAGGGGAGTATCAAGAGTGTGGGGAGGAAGGACACACGCAGTAGATCAGGGGAGTTGCTAGGTCTGGAAAAGACCCGGGGCTATGCTGATGTCGGAACTGTTGGGATTGGGGGCTAGCTAGTCTTTTGGCTGTAGCTCCTGAGATTCTATCCGGGGCTACAACCAAAAGATCAGGGGCTATAGCCCCCTTAGCCCCCCCCTAGCAACGCCCCTGCAGTAGATTATGGAAAATTCGTTTTTGAAGAGCTTCCTTTCTGTTTCCATGGCTACTACAAGAAACGCAGCGCTGTTGAGATTGTACATCGTCCCCTGGCAGATGTTATTTCCATAAAGCTTCTTTTCTCTCCGTGCTGAAAGTAGTTTTTCCCCTCTAAGAGCAGACATGCGTGAACATGTCCCACTAAAATGAAAGGCTTTGAACCTTCAAACAAAGTGCCTCTCCGCTTGGCCATTTCATTTCTGCAAGAATTTGGTTTCCAGCATCCCTGGGGCTGTGAAGCTACCTATGCAAAATGGCGTTTGCCACTGTTTCAAAAAGAGACAGGGAACAGTGCTGTGGGTGGAAAGGGAAACACACAGTCGGATCGAGTGGAAATGAGCCAGATCAATTTCATTAAGAACATAGTACTTGAACAGACCCATCAGCTGACGAGTATCTTATTGGGCCAAGAAGCAGGGTCAATTACCCATGTTAAGTCAAATTGCATCTGGGAAATGAGTGTTATGTGGCATTGTTGCCTCACTGCCCTGGGGAAGAGCACACCTAAGAAAAATATAACTCATTGAACTTCACAATACATGTACACATGTTGTAGTACAAGTAATATGACAATATAGGCTATCGTGAGTCCACAAAGAATGTAGCAAAATGTATAGCTAGATTATCTGTACTCATAGACAACAATCAGCCGACATGTATGCATGTTGTATTGAGAAATTGCTTTTGCAATATGAGACATGCATGGTCCATTGAAATGTGTTTACCGTATACAAAAATGGGCATGTTGTATATGATTAGCCCGCCATATAGAAATGCATCAGTTTGTTATATGGCATTATTCTCAAGTATTGTACACTATTTGTTGAATGGATGCATGTTATACTGAACATCTTTATGTAGTGGGATGCTTACAATGAATGGCAAGACTGTTCATACATTGACTACTGAATTGTGTACCCCTGGGCTCCCCCGCATATGCACACTACTGAAAATGTCACCCGACTAGTTGTAGTCCTGCCCACCGAACTTGTTTTTTACAGACTGGCTTCGTTTTGTAAGAGTGTTCAAGAGATCTCAAGTTATTTTACCTATAGGTAAAAACCAAAAAGGTAACACATGGTTTCGAGCTAAGATTGGCCACTGGGGTTGGCTCTGGACAGCTTCCCACAGGCCACCGCAGGCATGCTTCAGCCTCACTCGCACTCAACAGCAAGTCGCAGCTTGAGACCTTTGCTTGTTTTTGAATCCTTAGTGCCATTTTCCCGGGAGGATAGCTCAGCGGCGCGTCTTGGAAGCAAGATGACACGAAGCAATAACAGGTTCGATCCCCGGGTCCGCACTTAGAAACCTCTGGGTGTTTAAGCGCGTTATAAATACGTAACTAAGACAAAACAAAAAAAACAACGCAGCTAAGAAAAACAAACAATTCAAGTAACAGCGCCTCGATGCCTGCGGGCTGTGTGAGCGCTTTATAAATGTAAAATAAAAAATAGTGCTTGCTATGCACACTTTGATCTAGTGCTTGCAGTGCCCGAGGCTCCAAACTTCACCTTCCTGATGATTCCAGATGATGCTGAAACATCCTGTCAAGGAGGAGAGAAGAAGAAACACGAGCAGAGAAGGAGAGGGAGCAGGGGATGAAACAGGCACACAACAAAAGAGGCAAGGGAAAAGAAGGCAGGAGGGAGGGCCCAAAGAAAATGTAAAGGAAAGAAGAGGAAGGTGTGAGAATGCAAAGAGCGAGGAAATGGTGTTAAATAATAACAGAAGAGAGCGTAACAGGGAGTACAGGGAAAGAAATGAACAGGAGAAGGATGTCACAGAGGCAGAGGGAATAGACAGCCACGCGAAGATCTGATTATAGAGGTTTACAAATCGCAAAAAGCACTTTCTGAGATATACCAGGAAGTGGAAATAATACTACAAGCTCAGAGGAGAAACGTGGCGGTGTCCTCTAATGGGAGTCATTGGCTGAGGGGTCCATAAAAGCTTCCTCGGCTGAAGAAAACCTAATTTGAAGTTCAGTCGATGAGGGATGTGGGGATGAGTGGCTTCATTGGAAAATGAATCCTCTATTGCCTCTTCGCTTTGTTCCGCTCTTTCTCTCCATAATCCTTCACTTGCTCAAGTCTCTCCCTGCCTTCTTTTTGTTCATCCACTTTTCACTCTCTCCCCACTGATCTTTATCCTTCTACTTTTGGCTTCACTCATTCATGTAGATTTGTCCTCCCCTTCCTCCTCCAAATTCTGTGTGCTGTTCATTCTGTGATGTATACTCCTCATTCTCTCACGATCACTCATCCTCCCTTCTTGCTTCCCCTCCCCTTTCCTATTATCTCTGCATTCGGTCCTGCTCTTTTTGCTAATGTTTCTCGTGTTCTCCTCCATTGGCTCTATCACTCCCATCCACTCTTCCGCTCTGAGTTTTTTCTGCTCTGCCATGCCAACTCCACCGCCTCTCTTTCCTCGGAACAACATGGTTCATGGCGATGGCCTGCTAGGCGCCGTTCTCAGTTGATTTCTTAATCTGATTCCAGGTGTGTGGACTTTGCCCGTATGGACACTGTAAACTATCATACTTGCCACCATAACTGATGCAAACAGGGGGACCAAGTAGAATGCCAAGTCCAATGTTGTCGGTTCACTGTCTTTTTTGGGAGACTATATGCATGTAAGGGCCCACTAAAATGTGAAAACTATGATCTCCACACAATAAATGATACATCCAATCAGGATGATCGTCTCCCAAAGAACTGTCTCTTGTACAGATATTGGAAGTCTGTTTGGCCGCTGGAGCCGATGTCACAGTCTGTCGAGTTCACACGAGGTTGCCTCACCTCCTTTTCTTCTTTTGTTGCATGTTTCCATAGGTCCTGAACCCTTGTCTTTTGTCTAATTTAGATGTGGGCTTTCTGGTGTCCCTGCTCCTTTACTGACTGGCTGCTCTTGTGGGCAGACAAATTCAGGTAGAGCTAGAGAGAGCTCTTTGTGGCAGTCTGAGTATACTCCCTTTTTGGCCCCGCCTTGTGCTTCCTCCCACCATTTGGTCTGCCCAAGGCTGACCTGGCGTGCTAGAGCCTTCTTATTCTTGCTGGCTAGGTCCTTGGCTACCTCACATTTTCCCTCACCTCCTCCGCACCACTCTTTTCCTCTGTCTGCAGTGACTGCCTTGGTGTTACTCTGCAGCTCTGATGTCTGCATCTACTCCTGGCCCAGAGTTCTACCTACTCCTCAACCTTCTCTTCTACCATCTCTTCCCTATGTCTCTATCCTGTTGGTATTTCCTCCTGGATCTGCCCTCCTCTAGACTGCACCAACTTCTCTGGTCTTATCTCATGCAACTTCTTAGTTCCAGTCACCTACTCCTGTCAACACTTGACTTCAGATGTTACCAGCCACCTTTCTAGCACCACTGTCTTCTGTCTACTATCATCCCTCCTTATTCTTTTTAATGACTGCTATCTCTGCTTTGGTCTCCTTCAGTTTCACTTCCCCCTTCTTCTTAGTGTCACTTCCAAATGTTATCAGGTCATTCTTAACTTTATCCACTACGACCACCTTCTGCTGTGTATTCCCAGATCCCAGATCTCATTCACTCCCCCTTCTCCCTATCAGCTCTATCCTCCGCCTCCTGCTCTCCACTGCTGTCAGCTCTCCAATCTCCGCCACCTCTTCAGCCTCTGCTCCCTACACCGCTCTCCAGTCTCCACTCCCTCCACTGCTCTCCTGTCTCCAAACCTCCCCAAAGGTGAGCCTTCTGCTCCTGCAACCCCCACTGCCACACGGGGCTGCCTGGATTATATAGGACACTCCCTCTTCTCCTTGGATAGAACTTGTGGGCTCTGTTCTCTGATTGACTTAGGGTTGTATTTGGTTATACGCTATGAGTGTGCCTAGCACAGCTTTGGGCTTGGGTATGGGACGAAGTCTATAACTGGCTTAGCTGCTAGTTTGGAAGCAAGTAATTCCTCTGTGCTGCTTGAGGTGCAGTAAGTCACTGCTCTTCCAGGGTTATTTTAATGCTGGGAAGATACTGCACTCTTCTGGTTATTAAATCTTCGCACTCGGTGAAATGCCATTAGCCAATCAGATGGCTGGAACAACGGGCGAGAATATCTCTGCCTTCTGTTCCACCCACCAGAGGCCCTTCCCCGGGTGATTACATCTTTGTTTCTTCACCCGAATGTAGGGTGTCAACTGGGAGTCTCTCCCTGTTGCCTCCCGATCCCTTCCCCATCCCCTCCCTCTCTCCCCACTTACCTGCTGGATCTTTATGCTCTGGTCCTAGCGCTCCTGCCACTCCACCTATTATTATTATTATTAATATCCTGTCAGGGAGCTGGAAGTTTGTGACATTCTATCCGAGGGATTTACTGACTCATTGATTGTCCTTTTTACAACACTCAATAGCAGTGTCCAGTGAATGGAAATGTTTCCCCTTAATGGAAAAGGCATAGCATAGATTTATAAATCTGCATAAAACCATTTTCATTGGCAGACCGGTCTTTAAATAAAATTCTCATTTCACGAAAACTCAGCATATTTGAACCAGTCAGAGAAAAACATAGCCCCTGCTGCGTTGGTCAATGTGACAACTCGGCAGGCAATGCATGTGCACCCTCATCATTCAATACAAGCATCTGGGCACATAATGTATGAAGCTTTACAATATTCATTGTATCTCTTTTAATAAGTAATTATACATTTACAAATCTTCCCTTAAGATTTGACCATACAATGGTGACAGGTGAACTTTGCAACATGCAGCTCAGAAATTCATGGAAAAGCAAGAGGTCTCATCCCCACCTAGGTACATATTGCGGTTCTCTCATACCAACACATGTTTTTTAAATAACTGGCCAAAATGTTGTATTTTTCAAGGTAACTTTATGAAGAAGTTTGATAAAAAGCCATATGATTTATGGTCAGTTCTGAATGGTAGCATACAGGATATTCCAATGTGTGAAACGCTAGCTCTGCCATAGTGCCCATGAACATTTCACAGCTGCAAATCTTGTATGTACCCATCAGCAAGTATGTGTAATAAAGCGATATGTATACAGTCAATAGATATTTGCGCCATGTTGGTGAAGCAGTGCCCGATAAAATGAGAATCATACATTATGTACCAGGACATGCCGCACCAGTTTAAAATATTGTGGAAAAGGGGTCATTTCATCTATTTTCAATACTGATATAATAAACACAACTGTTGATGCGCTAGATTCTAAAATAGTAACAGAAATTCTATATTACAAATATAACCAGGGCTGCTACTAAAGGCAAGGCTATTTCCAAAGTATATCTGAGTATTAGTCAAATATTGCGGGGACCTGCCTATAACATGATGCTCAGTGTGCCAGCATGCTACTGGCGCTCCTCTGGAACACTATAGAACACTTGACTATGCCAAAGTTATTATTGATGTTATGTATTGTTACTTTGGATTTATATAGCGCCTTATTTACCATTGGTATGATATCAAGGCGCTGGTAGGTTGAACGTCCTCGGGAACCGTAGTTCAAGTCAGTAGAGAGAGAGAGTCATAAGGTGCGTGTGCGCAGCGGATATGTATGCAGCTGTTGCGGCAATCGTATGATAGCTGCTTCTTAACGGTAAGTGTTGTGGTTGGGAGATCAGGAGTATGTGTTCGTTCTGGGAGGGGGATACCAGAATGATTGTGGCTGCGTTAGGCCTGAGGAGAACACCTAGGCTGTCGGGTGTGCAGCCAGGTGTGTTTAGTAAGGATGATGATGAGGAGTATGAGGCAGGTGTTGGTATGAGAACAGCTATACCGAATGTGTCATAGTATCGCTGTGTTCTAGTTGAGTGGTGGTGTATAGAAGAGAGTAAGCGTGGTGATGTGATATGGTGGTTTTCAGTAGGTGCTTGAGATCGAGCGCCTTCATGCTCCATGTATTCGATGCACTTCAGCCATTCCATGCACTCCAAGCCGTTCCATGCACTCCAAACCGTTCCATGCACTCCAACCATTCTTGTACAATGTCCGTTCCATGCGCTCTACTGTTCCATGCATTCCATCCGTCGCATGTACTCTCTCAGTTCTATGCACTCCATCTGTTCAATCAGTTCCAAGTATTATTTCTGATCCATGCACTTCGTCTGATCAATGCATTCCATCCGTTCCACTAACCTCATCTGTTACACCCTCTTCATCCATTCCGCACACTTCATCTGCTCGGCACACTTCTTCCTTTTCACACACTTCATTCTTTCCACTTCATCTGCTCTGCATACTCCATCCTTACCACACACTCCTCATCCGCTCCACACTCCTCATCTGCTCCGCACCCCTCATCCGCTGCGCACCCCTCATCCGCTCTGCACCCCACGTCCGCTCAGCACTCTTCGTCCGCCCCACATACTTCGTCCGCTCCACCTACTTCATCCGTTCCACACTCTTCGTCCGCTTTACCTACTTCATCCATTCCACCCACTTCATCCATTCTACCCACGTCATCCCTCGTACGCACTCCATCAGTCCCATGCGCTCCTTCCATCCCATGCACTCCTTCCGTCCCATGCACTCCATCCATCCTATACAATCCATCCGTCCCTTGCAATCCATCCGTCCCATGCACTCCATCCGTCCCATGCGTTTCATTCATATCATGCACATGATTCATTAATTCCATTCGTTCCATTCATTCCATGCACTCTGTCATTCCAAGCCATCTATCCGTGCACTCCATTTGTATCATATACTCATCCTATCGATCCTCTGATCCATTTTATTTTTTTCGTTCACTTTGTTCATCTCTTCCATTTCATTGATTTCATCAATTTCATTAATTTCAGCCACCTCACTGCTTTCATCCAGTTTAATCTTTACATCCACTCCACTACCCTCCCTAATTTCATCCGCCTCACTGCTTTCATCCAGTTTATTCCTTTCACCCACTTCACTACTTTGGTTAATTTCATCCACCTCACTGTTTTCATCCAGTTTATTCCTTTCGTCGATTTCACTACTTTCATCCTCTTCACTCGTTCTATTCAGTTTATCCATTTTAATTTACATTGGCGGTTATTAGCTTTCGATTTTCGCTCGGATCATGATGCTGGATTGTTATTCATGATAGAGCATCTTTGGGCTAGGGTCATAGATTGCTGTTATCCAGTTTGAGTTAAGAGTCGATTTTTAGGGGAAGAGCCATGTTTTTAGTAGTTTGCGGAAAGACATGGGGCCTCATTACACAGATGGCGAGAACCATGGCGCTATTAGCGCCATGGTTCATGCCGGTAAAATACTGGCACCGCCTTGGCGGAAAGGGGAATTACCGCCCCATTCCAAGGTTGGCGGGGCGGTAATTCCCCCTTCCACCATTGCCCTTCCCCATTCCCATTTTTGCCCCATAGGGCATTTTTGCCCCATAATGGGAATGGGGAATGCGCTGATTACGGTACCGTAATTAGCTCCCTGGGTCCCTTTGCGGGTTGGTTTTTAACGCCTGCAAAAAGCAGGCGTTAAAACCCCCAACCCGCAAAGGGACCTCGTAGTAAGGCGGTAAGGATTTACCGGTACCGGTATTTTACCGGTACCGGTAAATCCTTACCGCCATCCGTGTAATGAGGCCCATGATGTCCTTGGTGAGTCGGATGTAGGGTGGAAGTGCGTTCCACAGAGTGGGGGCGAGGGCTGAGAAAGATGATCCACCTAACCTGACTGAGTTGGTTTTTGGTATGATAAGGAGGCCGGCAGAGCTTGATCTTAGGGTGCGTGGAGGATGGAAGGGTTTTAGTTTGACTTGAAGATATTGAGGTCGGTTTTATGTATTGCTCGGTGAGAGATGCATAAGGTTTTGAGGGTCACCTTTCGGGCAACCAGAAGCCCGTGCAGAGTTTTGAGGGCTGGGGAGATGTGATCTCTTGGGCCAATGGCTAGTAGTAGTTTGGCTTCCGCGTTTTGAGCTCTTTGTAGTTAGTCAGTTGGTATGCATGGACTCTGAGGTAGAGGGGGTAAGCATAGTCCAGTCTTGACATAACAATTGACTGGACCGCAGAGAGTCTGTTGGGAAAGGAGAGGTATGGGAAAATGCACCTAAGAGTTTTAAGGTGCTAGTGGCAGGACTTGGAGACGTTGTTGACTTGGAGCGAGAGGGTTAGGTCTGAGTCAAGGGTGCATCCAAGGTTTTTTACTGAATTTGAGGTTGTCGGGGAATTGCCCATGGCGGATGGCCACGGTAGTGGGTGGGGAAGAAGTTTGGTGTTGTCACATACCATGATTTCAGTTTTGGAGGGGTTTAGCAGGAGGTGGTTTGTGGTCATCCAGTGATCTAGGTGGAGGAGGCAGGAAGCAAGGTCGGGTTGGCAGTCGGGTTTTGAATTCAGGAGTTTTAGGATTAGTTGTGTGTCATCGGCGTAGTTATAGCATAGGATATTGTGCGAGTGGATTATTCGTGGGAGGGTGGACATATAAAGGTTAAACAGGAGGGTAGATAGGCATGCTCCTTATGGTACTCCAGTGTTGACTGGTCGGGGGTGGGAAGCAAAGGTGGAGAGTAGGGTTATTTGGTTCCTGTTGTTGAGGAAGGATGCTATCTATTTGAGAGCATTTCCACGGATTTCCGCAGAATCAGCAGTGTTTTTAAGGTCATCCCAGATTGAGGGTAGGGTGGTTTTGGTTCTGTGTCGTGCTCTAAAACCTGATTGAGCTGGGTCTAGGAGATTGTTGGCTTCGACAAAGGCATTTAGTTGCGAGTAGGTGGTTCTGTCAATGAGTTTGGCAAGGAACCTGGTGTTAGAGATGGGGCGGTAGTTTATGGGCTCGAGAGGGTTGAGGGAAGGTTCTTTTAGAAGAGGCTTGACATGAGCAGTTTTGAACGCGTCGGGAAAGATTCCAGAGGAGAGGGAATCGTTTATGATGGTTCTTGCGTGTTCTCCTGTGCAGGTAGATGCGAAAATATCTTTGTGGGTTGTGGCAGGACAGGGGTCCAGCGGGGAGCTGGAAGGTTTGCGGGCAGAGAGAAGTTTCAGAAATTGGTCAGTTGATATTGGAATGAAGGAGTCAAAGGTTGGTTGGGTTGCGGTTGCAGGCGGTGGGATGGTAGGAAGGGTGGGTGGGTTGCCTGGAGGGTGTAGAGAAGCTAGTTTGTTGTTTAGGGAGTTTGTTCCTTTGAGAACTGTGGTGTAAAAGTGTAGAGAGAGTGAATCGCAGAGTGATAGTGAGGGGGTGGGAAGGGTGGTGGTACATGATGGTCTGGTGAATTCGGAGATGATTCTGTGAAGTTCTTTGGTGGGGTTTTTACAGTTTAGGATTCAGGAGTTGTAAGGGGCTTTTTTAGCTTTCCAGATTTCGGTCTTGTAGTGGCGATGGTGCCGGGCCAAGGTGGATCTGCTCAGGGCTGTTTTGTCATTCCACCATTTGCGTTCTAGAGATTTATATATCTGTTTGGTGGTCTTCAGTTCTGGTGTGAACCATCTGGGAAAGAGGCCAAGGCGAGCTGATGGTTTGCAAGAGGGGGTGAGCGGGATTAGTGAGGAGTTGAGCCATGAGTCAAAGGCGTCGGAGGATAGGAATTCATTGGATAGGCGGGTGGGGGGAGGAGCTTGGAGGAGGGCATCGGCTAGGTCTGGAAGAATTTTTAGTTTCTTCTAGCATTTGCGTAGATTTGGAGGTTCTGGTTCGGATAAGAGGGGCGGGTTGGGTGAGCGGATGGTGAAGGAGACAATGAAGTGATCGGACCAGATGATGGGGGTGGAAGGGTTAAGATGTATCAGGTTGTGGAAGCTGAAGATGGCATTGAGGGTGTGTCCTTTATAGTGAGTCGGTCCGTTTATGTGGGTATGAAGGTTAATTGTGTCAAGGCCGTCAACCAGAGAGTGGGTCATAGGGTTGGTGGGGATGTCGAGCCATATGCTGAAGTCTCTTAGAAGGGTGAGGTTGAGATGGTTAAGTTGGAGGGTGGCGATAGAGTCGCAGAGGTTGTTTGTGAATTGTCCATCATAGACAGGGGGTCTGTAGATGATTAGGAAGCTGTGGGAGAATGAAGGGGGAGGGATAGTTTTACAAGGAGTGATTCGCATGAAGGAATGGATGGCTGGTTGTCAATGATTGAGGCATGGAAGAGAGATTTGAAGGCGATTCCTATTTCTCCTCCTCTAGAGGGACAGTTCAGTGGGATGAGGGAGTAGTCTGGGGGGAAGGCTTCATTGGCGATAGGGGCAAAGTCGTCAGAGAACCAGGTTTCTGTGATAAAGACCAGGTCTGGTTTGTCAGAGGAGAGGAGGTCAAAGATGCTGTGTCTGTTTTCTGCTACAGGTCGGGCATTAAAAAGGATGCATTTTACTTCAGAACAGTGGCAAGGGGAGGGTGAGAGATGGGGAGCGAGAGGGGGTGGTTGGAGGTCGAAGGGAAGAGTAGGCGGGCAGTTGGGTTGGTGGCATTGGGAGAGAAGGGGTTGGACTGGTGTGAAGGGTTGATTGGATTAGGCCGGATGATTTGAATGTGTCGGGAGGGGGGTTATGAGTTTCAGTTTTGGTTGGTGAGAAGTCAAGGGAGAGGGGTTTCAGGTAGGGGGAGGTAGGGGGAGGGTGGTGATGATCGAGATTGGGAGGATGAAGAGATGGGTCGGGACAGGAGTGGCAATGAGTACTGAGAGATTAATGGAGACCAAGTACGTTTCCTCTTCAGTGTTTTTGTTGCGGACGGTGTGTGGAAGAGGTTTGGGGGTTCAGAGGGGGAAAGGGAGGCAGCCACAGTTCTTGCCAGGGCGAGGCGTGCAGTCTTTAGGGATGGGAAGGAGTGGGGTCGGACGGGGATGATGGTGGGGGTTGATGTGGGGAGTGGGGGGGTGGATGGTGGCGGGGCTGGGTATGCTTGGGAGGCTAGGCGGGCTGTTAGTCCAATGTCCAATGATGTGAATCATGCCAATGTCCTTATTGCCAAGCCAGTTCAAAACTGCCCACACTAATTACATATTGCTATGGCATTTCTTTTTGCAGGACTATCTTAGTTGTGCTTCAATTCCACACAGTCATGATAGGTTATTTATTGCAGAACATTCCAACAGTATCAAGCCAGTTTTGCACTAGGTAAGCACATTGGTTTTACATTTTCAATGTTACCTTCTAAAAGATATTATGACACTTTCATACTACACCCAGAAAATGGCAGTGTCAGTTTCAAATTGCCAAGCGCCATCGCCATCAATGGGTATCATTATAATTTGGGCAGTGTGGGTTAAATGAGGCAGTATTACCATATACTCCCGCATTACCGCGCTGCCCAACTATAGATCTGGCAGAAAGTTGGAAGATTCACCAGCTTTTCATCAAATTTCGGCGGGATTATGCCCGCAGAACTACTGCTGCTGTAATTCCACTGAAAAAGCCTGACTGAGTCTGTTTGACTAAAAAAATGGGGATTGACACCGCCACTTGTAATCCAGCAGTAATACCGCCAGACCAAGTGGTGTTAACTGTAATACAGTTTGGTGGTATCTTTGTGGATTTACCACCATACTTGTAATGAGGCCCATTGTGCTCATAACCTGCACTGTTTTGTTGTCTTAGTTTATAATCAAATTTAGGTGTGCTCACATCCCGCATTGTTTTGTTGTCTGTTCGTTTTAAAATCGAATTTAGAAAAATGGCCAAGTTTATGGAGAACTGCACTGGGGAATCTCTGAAATGTGGGGACCCACATGCAAATGCTTTTCATATGTATTGGGCATGCCCCCCGATCGCTGGGTTCTGTAGTAGAGTTGCTGAAATTATGGAGAAAATAACGCAAATCCGTTCCATCTCACCCCTCTGAAATATCTGTTTGGGAACATTGGTAAGGTTGCAGAGACCACAAGAAGACTTTTTAATGTGACGTGCCGTTCCAAAGAGATGTATACTGAAATGCTGGAAAGCCACATATGCACCCCGAACTGACGATTTCCTCCGGGAATTAACATTTGTAAACAAATATGCAGAACAACTTGTGTTGTCCATGCCTGCAGCAAACCGCCCCAAAGACATCTGGGCCCCTTTCAGAAGCTATTTATGTGAGATAATATCCGATCATTACTATTCTCCTGCCTCTATGCCATGATGTGTGAATCACTGTACGAATATATGCTGTTGGAAATGCTATGCACTGTAAATGTACGTTGTTGTAATGTGTGATTATCGACATGACCCTTAATAAACAAAGTAAAAAAAATAAAAAATAAACCAATAAACAAATAAAAAGAAATAAAAAAAATCGAATTTAGGTGTGCTCACATCTTGCATTGTTTTGTGTCTGTTAGTTTAAAAATCGAATTTAGGTGTGCTCACATCCTGCATTGTTTTGTGTCTGTTAGTTTAAAAATCGAATTTAGGTGTGCTCATATCTTGCTTTGTTTTGTGTCTGTTAGTTTAAAAATCGAATATAGGTGTACACATCTTGTATTGTTTTGTTGTCTGTTAGTTTAAAAAATCGAATTTAGGTGTGCTCACCTCCTGCATTACTTTGTGATTGTTACTCTTAAAATCCATTTGGCCGCCTGTGAGTTAAGGTCAGAACTGTGTACTGTAGCACCCCGCCTCCCTCTTAATCTCTCTGCCTCTCGCTTCCTTCCTCTTGCTCTGAGATGGCACTCTCCAACTCTCCAATCTACTCCAACTGCTACACTATCACCCATCCACCCTCTCTCACAAAATCTGGACGGAAAAAGCATAAAAAAAGATATCCTTGCTGCAAACCCTGACCTCCCAATTGCAGACACCTATGTCAGTGCATGCCCCAGAGAACATTTCACTGACATTCTTTTCTCTGTCCCATCTCCAGACCTATAGACTTCTCATCTCATTTCTACTCTCTCCCCTTGCTCTTCCTCTACCATTAATGATGCCACCAAGTGGGAAGTCCTCTTGGTGGACTTCTTCTCATCTCACTGCTGCATTAATGTCTACTTCACTGGCACACTCCTGGTTTAAGGCCCTCAGGCCAACCTCCTTCTCTTTAACTGGATCCTGCCATCTCTCATCAACTTCCTTCTCCTGCCTCTCCCCCTACTTCCTCCCCTGCTCCGCCAACTCTGACTGTAGTACCATGCCCTTGTACAGCACCTAAAAAAACATTCAAAGGCAGCAGTCATATCCACCTGGCGACCCTCAAAGCGCACTCAGACAACAAACACTTTGCTGACATCTGCCTTCTCCTTAAAGACACTGACCTTGACATATTCACACTCATTGAGACTTGGTTCAATGCCAGCTCAGTCCCTCCTTTGACTCGCTCTTGCCTGACAGCTTTAAGATCCCCTCCAAGCCTCAACCTCACTGGGCTGGCGGTGCGGTTGCCTTAATCTTCCCTCAGTGTATTCCTTCTTCCATCCTACCCACCCAGCTCTCTTCGTCCTTTGAGAGCGTAGTATCAAAACTGTTCCACCTTGACTATTGCTACCATTTAGCAGCTTCCAGGCACTTCTTCTCTGTTTCTCTCTGAGTGGGCTGATTTCTGTACCTCCTTACTTTCTAACACCTCCAACCTTCTACTCTTGGGTGACTTCAACATCCATTTAGACTCTCCGTGCACAGCATCCACCCTCTTCATTGACCTCTGTACCTCCCTAACCCTCTACATTCTTCCATCTGGTCCAACCCACTCTGCCGGACAACTCCTCCAACTGCCTTGCCAACCTCGTTCACAAACATACGTCTGATGAAACGAGTGTCAGCTGCTGCCGTCACTTCAACCTTCATTCCCCCTTGCCCACCCAACTCAGACTCTACCTCTGATTGCGCTCTCAGCAACCTCTATCTTTCCATTACCAACACCCTTAGCATCCTTGCCCAGTCATGAAGATCTGCCTGAAACCTGCCTCCAATCGTAACACCTGGTACGGCTCCGAACTTGCAGACCAAAATAAGTGCAAGGCTGCAGAACGGAAGTGGCAATCTTCAGGTTCTCTGACAAACTGGCCTGTCGCCTGCTCCAAAGGCATTACCGACTCTCTATCCATGACAAAAAAGGGCCAATGTTCAGGCACGAGTATCTGGTGCGTCCAACAACACGGCTGAACTCTTCAAAATCTGCAGGCAACTTGCCAACCCGTCTGCAATATCCGCTGCCCCTAATTCTTCCCAGGCTCTTTGCAATGCACTTATCACTCACTTCACCTCCAAAACTCAGGACATTCTGAACAGCCTTGTCACGCACTCTTCCAACCCAGCCCTCCTCCCCTTGCCTCCCCTGACCACTCACCCTCCTCCTTCATACTTTCCTCCTTCGCCTCTCTCTCTCCAGAAGAAGTCACCAGATTTGGTCACTCCATCATGTTCTCTTCCAAACAGGTTGCCCCCTTGCTAATCCAGAACCATCAATGACAACATTTCCTCTCTTGTCTCTGCTCCCGTTGATGTTTGTATCACTCCTTTGCTAATGGTTCTTTTCCATCCTCCCTCAAGCACTCCCTTGTGTGCCCCCTCCTTAAAAAACGTCAGTAGTCCCTTCCTACCCGGCCAATTATCGCCCCATTTCCATCCCCCCTTTCCTGGGGAAACTGCTTGAGAAGCTGGCCCTCTCTCAACTTAACTCCCACCCTGAACTTGTTGGCGGTCTTCACGACCATCAGTCTGGATTCCGAGCAGCCAGAGGCACGGAAACTGCTCTTCCGAACACCCGTGAAAAACTACTTGCATCCATTGATTCCAACTCCCCTGCTGTCCTCATCCTCCTTGATCTCTCTTCTTCATTTGACACGGTGAACCACTCCATCCTCATAAAAAGGCTGCATGACACCCTCGGTATCTCGGAGCGGGCACTGGACTGGCTTACTTCCTTCCTCACTGACCGCTCTTCCAAAGTCATACTGGACACCTTCTCCTCCCGTATTTCTTCCTTCACCTGTGGTGTCCCGCAGGGCTCCATTCTTTCGCCTTGGTTCTTTAACATCTGCCTTACTCTGCTTTCATGCCTCATTTCCTCCTTCTCTCCCAACTTCCAGTGCTATGCTGATGACACACAACTCTTCTTCAAACTTCCTACAGACACCCTTGCATCCTGCTTCATCCCTGACTGCTTCTCAGCCATCCAGGCCTGGTGTACTTCTAATGATCTTTGCCTTAGCCAGCAAAACAGAGATCCCCCCTATTGGGACCAGGGCACCCTACTTCTTCCCTTCACTCTGGCCTTCATCCATGGACTCTGCTCCTGCTCCCCCCTCGGAAGCCAGACACCTCAGAGTCATATTTGACTCCTCTCTCTCCTTCCTCCCTCATACTCATGACATTGCCAAGAAGTCCCACTTTCAGTTTTTCCTTCTGAAAGGAATTCTACCTTTCCTCACCTTCCCCAGGGACTTAATATTACCCGGGCTCTGGTTCTCTCTAGGCTTGTTTATTGCAATAGCCTCCTTCTTAATCAATCTTCGTCCACTATGCGACCCCTCTAGCTAATCTGGAATAGTGCAGCAAGACTTATCTTTGGCCTGAAGCCCAGGTAGCACATCTCTCCTGCACTACAAAGTCTCCACTGGCTCATGATCGCAGCATGGATTAAATTCAAATCCCTCTGCATGATCCACAAGGCTGTCTGGGGCCGGGGACCACTCTATCTTCAACTCTTTCTGACCAAATACTCCCCCCTCTAGACACCTGTGTTCATCTGGCACCAACTCCTTGCATGTGGAGTGGTTTGGTAAACAGAGAGCAGGTGGTCGATCGCTTTCCTCAGCAGGCTCCCTTCTCTGTAACAGCCTCCCCCTCCCTCTTCATCTTGAGCAGGACCTTCTTAAGTTCCCGAAAAGCATCAAGACCACATCTTATCATCCCAGCTGCTGTCTATCCTCTGTACTTGCCTCGGCTCACCCTCCACCACTGGAGGTTGTACTTACCTTTCTTCATAGCACTTCACCTACTGCTCTCCATGAGCACTGCATCCCCTATCACTTACCGCTCTCCCCTCTGCACTTGCATGTTCTGAACACTCACAGGGCATATTAGGTTTGTCTTCCTCCTCCCCATTGTCTCTTCTTTTTGTTGTATCTAATTATTTAACATTGTTGTAATTACATTGTCTATCATCCCCTGTCCCCTCCTTGTTGTCCTCAGGGCGCTTTGAAACAGTATTTGCTTCCTGTATAAGCACCTCACAAGTGAGCAATAAATACATGGGGCCTCATTACGACCCCGGTGCTAAACCATGGTGCTACTAGCACCATGGTCCATGCCGGGGTCCGCCATGGTGAATGGTGGAATTACCGCCCCATTCCAAGGTTGGCGGGGCGGTAATTCCCCATTCACCATGGGCCCTTCTCCATTCCCATTTTTGCCCCATAGGGCTCAATTGGAATGGGGAATGGGGTAAAATAAGGATGTCGCAAATTGCGGCACCGTACTTAGCAACAAGGTCCCTTTGCGACACCCTACTTTAACGGCTGGTGAAACCAGCCGTTAAGGTTGGGTCCTGCAAAGGGACCTCGTAATCAGGCGTTAAGGGTTTAACGGCGCCAACACCTTTTACGGCGCCGTTAAACCCTTAACGCCAGGGTCGTAATGAGGCCCATTGTCCCTTGCCGTTTGAACATTACGTCATGCCACTTTATATTGTTTCTAGAATTTCTCCGCGCCACTTGACATGTCACTTTTGCAATGCCCCAAAACTGATGATGCCCAATGAGCGCGCGCGTGCGCACACACACACACACACAGTTTCTGTACACCCACACACACACTAACAAACACACATGTATACCTGTTGCTCCAGGGTTCCGGTCCCTGGCTTTTTAGCACAAGTTTGCATAGGCCGAAACAAAGGATTGCACAGCGATTGGTGAGTCCTGTCATGGACCTTTTATATATTTTTATATATGTCCAACACTTAAGAAGGACAAGTCAAGGACACTCACAGAGAACAAGCCGAGTAAGACAAAATACAAAAATAAAAACAAAGGATGGCCCAGTTAGTTGCGTAAAAGAGAAAAAGCAAAACACTTGTACGCCATGAAAAACGAGAAAGAGCCAAGGTATGTGAAAAAGTGACAGAATAAGAAGACAAGCAGAGTGGGTGGACAAGAAAGGAAAGTTCCAAAGAAGCATAATTGGGGGATGGTAAGGGATGAAGCGACACGTTCCCCTTTGAAAGAGGATCGAGAACGCATAGGCCATCTTCCAAAGCAGCAGAAGAGAGAGATTCCACGGCATGTTGTTTGAAAAGCACGATGTCTCGTGCCACTTTCCAGGGTTTGTCTTTTGTAGATGCATTTACATTTTTGCTCTGCCTGAGGAGGAAGTGATGCAAAAGCAGTTTAGTATTTCCTAATGCGTGGAATTGATGGGAAATTGCGAAATTGCGGTTTGGTTTCGTGTGCGCTGGCTGGACATTGGGCCCTTTTTACATTAGATATCATTTCTGATTTTGGGGAGATTTGGGTTGCTCTGTGTGAAAATGCACCTCTAGTTTATAACTGGCATCATGTGATTTAAATGAATACACCTTTCTCTGCTAGCTTTTTTTGTGAATTGAGTTTTACATTTTTGTGTGTCTGTATTCTCTTGATCTCAAGATTTTGTCCCATTATTGTAGATTTGGCGTTGCATTAACAAAACATAACACTAAATGCTTCACTTACCGGACCCCCCCTCTTTGCAGCCTTTTTAATATTGGCTGGAAAAATGAGGATTCGATAAGGGTCGAGAATGTCTATGAGCATGACCTTCCGGCACCCCTGACTGAAAGGCGTGACTGGGCAGTGATCTCGTGGTGGCCGGCTGCTCTAGATTTCCATTCATCATGGAGTGGGGGCAGAGCCTGGCAGAGGCGCCGGAAGAGCTATGCCAGTCACATCATGTAACAGGCCGTCAAGAGCTTGCACTGCAGCAGAGGCTGCAGCTTGGCTTAGTGCACACTAATAATATGTGCTTAGTTTGCCTTTCACTATATTTTATTTGCCATTTGTGGTGTTCTATAGCCTGCGTTGTGGTTAGAGGAAGAGTGGAGTTAGGATGGGAGGCTTTTTTAGGCATAATGTTACTTTAAAGAATGATTTGCTTAAACGTTTCTGGACATCCAGTAACAGTACTGCAACTTTGCAGCTCCTCGAGATGTAGCATTTTGATCTAGCATAAAGCACTCATGATGTGGAGCTGAGGACTAGATTTGGCTGATACCTTATTCAAGCCAACGAGGGTCAGGCCGTCTCCACCAACCACCTGCGTAATCAGTAGCTGGGCAAAGTTCCCAGCTGGACCTCGCTTCAGATGGGCCTCCACCAGTCACCATGGGGTCTGCATCATGACAGGTGAGATTAAACCACATGGCTCAGTGGCCTGAGTAGCCTGCAAACAGGGGGGTGACAGACACAGAAGAGGAAGGAAGAGGTAGTGGTAGCCAAGGTCAGACTGGGGCATAACATTGTCTCAGGCACCAATGAAAAAGTGGCCCACAGTTGCAAATGGCTTTTCATTCCTTTTGTGACACTGTTTGAATAGGAACCAAGGGGGAGTGTCTTCAGAAAGTGTGAAGCAAATTGTGCATTTTAACAAATACTTATTCAGCAACACTGTCAAAGCTACTACAGAATTAATTTACCTCATCACACTTGCCCAAACTGGCCAAAAAAGTGCCCCAATTCGACCAAAAAAACTGCACCACACAAGCATTTTGTGTTTTTGGTTCGGCCATGGGGCTATTGCCCCATAGGCCAGTCCGAGCCTGGTGGTAGCAGGTGATTCTGTAGTTCAAGTTTGAGGTGATTTGGAAGAGCATTCTGTAGGTTCAAGTACTAAAAAAGCTCATGACCTTATTTGCTAGGTTAAGGTGTGTTATCAAGTGTGTGTGAGTAGTACTGGAAAAGCAGCGGTTCAATAGGAAAAGACGTAGGAACTTTGGCTGAAATGCTTCCTGGTCTCTGCAGTACATGAGTCTGCAACTTGCGTGTCTCGGGATGTGTTGGACTATATCTTCCATCAGCCTAAGCCAGCCCAGCGAATGGGAGTAGTCCTAAACAAAGGGCGAGCCAAAGCTTGCAGACCTCTGATGTAGCGGAACAACAAAAGATGCTGTAGGTAGGGTTCAATTATTGCAGCAGAACAATTTTTCAGCCTCACTGCCAGGGTCCGCCTTAGGGCAGGGCGGGGCCATTGACTGCCCGCGGTGCCATATCCCCCCAGGGCGCCATTAGCCCCCCTGCCACACCAGCCTGGGGGAGTCTTTCAAGGGCTCCCCAAGCTGGCGTAGTGGGAGAGGACGGGACAGGCGCCCTTTTGTTATTAAATGCACCCGCGGTGCCGGGGTGCATATAATACCAATAGGGTGCTGATGCTTTGCATCAGCACCCTATTGAGATGATTACCTCTCCGCTCCGACTCAGGAGCCAGGTGGTTTTCATTAGAATAGGGCTCTCATGCATGAGCGCCCTATTGCAGTGATTAACTCCCTGCTCAGGAGCGGGGAGTTAAAAAAAATGGCCCTTCCCTCCACACCCCTCCCCCCTCTTGGCCAGGGGCACACGGGAAGTGCGCCAAATTTTTCAGAAACCAGCTGGGGCGCTGCAGTGTTGCCAACTTGGCGACTTTGTCGCTATATTTAGCGAGAAAGTGCGCCCCCCTAGCGACTTTCTGCTAAAAAAGCGCCTAGCGAGAAATCTAGCTACTTTCTTCCATTGGTTTGGTAATTACACTTTTTTCTATTGGTTTCCAAACCAATGAAAGAAAAGTAGCTAGTTTTCTCACTAACAACTGACCTAATGCGGACGTAACTCTTGACTTGACAGCTGTGGGGTCACCAGTGTATGCAACAGCAAAGCGTGACCCCATCCCTCAGCCTGTCAGGCTCAGCCTCCATTTCGTGCAGTGCTGCACTGATCAGGCTGCTGATGCAGGGCACTGGCAAACGTTGCCTTTCGGCTCTGCGGTTTTTCCCCAGTGAATTTAGAATGTGAATTCAATATTCACTTGCATTAAGAATATTTAACAGATTTTAACATCTTTCCATCGTGTGCGGTCAGTTGTGTATTTTAGAAAGCTCCATTAGTGCATTTTGTCAGAATAAACCCACAAGGCTGCAGTCAAAAATGTTTGAACAACTGTGTTGCAAAAATGAAAATAGCAAAACATAAATACATGTCAAACTTTTTATTCCAGAAGTAAACTGTACTATGATAAAATATCAATACATAATTCAGTATACGGCTCGATCCGGGAAAGTAATGAATTCTCTGGGGCTCTATGCACCAGGACAGGCAACCTTAAGCCACCTGGAGTCACACCTAGTACATTCTACATGTTTTCAGACATACTGGTGCGTTCGTAGAAGGGTGATTTTTTAAAGTGAAATTCACAGATGTTTGCCTCTCTGATTTTCAATCACCCGTCATGCACTTGCCCAATTATGTAAATTAGGCGATGACGTCATTTAGCTACTTCTAGCTACTTTTTGGACAGCCAATAGCTACTTTTCTTACTGAGGAGTTGGCAACACTGGGGCGCTGCCGCTGCTAGGTCCAGCGCTGCTCACTGCCAGATTAGCAGCCATTGCTGCAGCGCGGGCAGTATTGCGATGCCTTAGGAGAATTTGCTTTCGGATCACAACACTGAAAGCAGATGCTGTACGTCAGGATTGAGGTACATCAACCCCTCAGCATGAACGTATTTGGACACGAAAACATACACTCAGAATCAAACAAAGCAGGAGGAAGGTCGACTCGGAGAACACCCCCACCCCAATCTCTCTTTCAGCAGTTTAGAGCAGTGGATTGGAAATGTATTTGTGTTCTAAGGCCGCCTCCAGAAAATATCTTCTGTATTTATTCTAAGATTAACAGGAAATTAATAAAAGTTCACTGTACCGTTGCAACCCAGCAGCACTGCTCACAGGCGGCACTTGCTGGCAGCATAATTGCGACTTCCTCTATTTCTGAAGAAGCAAGCTGTTTCTCTGTGCCTGCTGTGACGCAGATTAGTGCCGGCGGGAATACGTCCCTCCTAGGCGCTGAAAGATAGGAGGATATCTCTTTGTCTCGGATGGGTTAGGAGCGCAATTCTTTGAATATAAGTGCATATGTGCCTGCAGCTTGACTGAGTACCGAAAAGCCACGGTTCCTCTTCCTGTTCTTTCTTGGCTCTCTGGGTGGTGGGGTGAAGTGCCAAGAAAAGTGGCAATTTCTTCGTGTTCTTTTCAAAGGTAAATTGCGATGTTCCAGTACCTTTGTCTATATAAGTTGATAAGCTCACCATTCCCCCTGTCTCCTGACAGTAGGAAGAGGCTGATGCAAGCTAGGGTTTCGGTTTGTTGGTTGGAGGTGTCCTGTTTTCACACCCACTTTGGTTCCACTCAGCACTCTGGACTTTGAACACACTGGCATCGCTCCAGTCTGGGGGAGAGTTAGTGGGACAAGGATGCTCCAGTATAGGAGACAACTCAGAACCACAGGCATACTCCTAACGGGGGCTGAGGAGCAAGGAGAGGTAGCAATGCTAAAAGAAAAACAGCGTGGCTGGCAAAGGCCGCCAGTGCCCCAGCCTTGAGCACATCGTCTTTATTTGCTGTCATTTTCACGTAGATCGCACAGACATTTTTTCCTACCCTTTTGGGTTGAGTGGTTTCGGCTCAGCTTATCTAAGTCAGTCAAATATCTTTAATGATTGAAATCAGACATATTCCCATGGTAGCCATGGAACTCTTCGTCTTGACAGAGGATGTAACTGATTATTTCCATCTGATTCCGATTCGTATTATGTGTTAATTATAGCTCTGTAAAATGTGCAGCTATGTGCTGGCTTTCTTATGTTTCTGCATTTTTGTAGAGCGCCACCAGCCCCATGGAGTTTTAGATTCCCAAAACAAAAATAAATTATGCAAGAACATATGATTATAAAACAGTATGAACAACTGAAATGATTTTCTATGCCAAGATAATTTTGTTAATCGTCAACAGATGTGCTTAATAACCTAAGCACTTTTCATTAATCGATTTGGCATGGTTTTGTAATTGCTATTTTGAAAGAAGTGTTTGATGTCACGAATCAGCTGTCTCATACACTTTTCTTTAATCTTGCTTTCACTTCAATGTATTTTCAAAATCCCCTTAGGCTCTAAAACCACTGTAATCCTATTCTGTAATATTTTTTGGTAGTACCCCTTCTACTGACTCCTTATAGGGATCATGTAAAGGGCAAGGAAGAGTTTTTGTTTTTTTCACACCGCATGTATTGTTCAGTGACATTATCCGGGAATCCCGCGGGAATCGGAAAAGAGTCTAAAAAAAGGAATTTTGCTCCTATATTGGTCACATCTACCAGACATGGGGTAATGGGTCTCCGTGTCGCTGGCTATGGACAAAGGCCATAGCTAGTGGGTCCCAAAGAATCGTATTAGTGGAACATACCCAGTGCCTGCGGCCATAGGCCATGGCAACTGGGCATGGTCGAATCCCATGGCTAGTGGGCCCTACACAAACCTATTGGTGCAAAATACACAGTGGTCAGGGCCTTCGGCCATGGCTAATGGACCCCAAGGAAAACTATAGGTGGAACATGCACAGTGGCCACAGCCAAAGGTCATGGCTAGTGGTCACTAAAGAAACCAATTAGTACTACATTCACAGTGGTTTTGGCTGCTGGCCATGGCTAGTGGGCCCCAAAGAAACCTATAGGTGCCACATGTACAGTTGCCAGGGTCGAAAGCCATGGCTAGTGGGCCCTAAAGAAACCTATTGGTGCAACATTCAGCCGTGGCCACTGGCCATGGCTCGGGGGCCCCAAGGAGACGTAAATGTGGACCATGTAAATGGCCAGGGCCGAAGGTCATGGTTAGTGGGTCCCAACGAAACCTATAGGAGCAACATGTATAGTGGCCACGGCCGAAGGCTATGGTTAGTGGACCCTGTAGAAACCCTTTGGTGCAACATGCACAGTGGCCACTGCTGAAGGCCATGGTAAGTGACTTTGAATATACTATGGTATGACAAAACCTTCACTGACTAAACTTTAGTTAAGGGACAGTCAAGGTGATAAGATTTCACGCAACAAAAACCAGCGGATGTGGGAAATGATCATCTCAACTCTGCGTCCCCCCTGTTGAAAAGCCCTTGACACATACATAACAGATGGGATTCACAATGACATACAAAATTAGAGGCTGGCAAGATAGCTCAGTGTGTTGAGTATTTGCTGCTGCCATCTGTGCGTGATCTGCAGGTCGCTGGTTCAAATTCCGGTAAGGTAAACTCTTTCATCCTTCCGAGGCCGTTAAATGTATGTATATGTGTTGTATGTAAAGTGCTTAGGGTTAAGTGCTATACAAAGAACACATCATTCGATCCTAGGGGTCATCAATAGGGGGCCGCCACTGAGCTAAAATGATCATTACCTGCCACATCTGCCAAATTTCAAGGGTTTTGTTGTGTTAAATCTGATCGCCTTAACTAAAGTTTTTTCAGTGAATATTGTTTGGGTTTTAATTGTGAGTTGGTTTTAAAGTTCAGTATAAAATATTCCATGTATTACATTACATTTCATCAGAATATTACACGAATATACAGCAAACACATAAACAGTAAAAGCAATTACATAATTTTCCTATCAAGGTTTAAACTATCCAATAGGTTATATAACTTAAAAAAAATCTCGATAGTGCTAGTAGCGACCCAGTTTGGTCCCCGTCTGTCTCATAGACTTTCTCCAAAGTAAGAGCGGTTGGGATCTATCCATTTTCCAAAGGACAAATATCTTAAATACCTTGTTCTTGAACAATATGCAGTTAAATGTTTTATTGTTTCATCTATGTCAAAAAACCCACATACTCTGCAAAATCTTTCCTGATTACTTCGGCCCCAGGGGTTCAAGACTCTCCTGAGCGGGCACCTGATTAAGTGTGAATCTCCAATAAACATCCCTTTATTGCAAGGAAAAAGATGTACATATTAAGATAATTTCGTACGTTCCCTAATGCATGTTGGGTTTCCGTGTATGGAGCCTATGAAACAAGCTGCTCGATTCGATACTCTCCAATCTCTCTTGAACAATTTGTTCTTGGTTTTAGTGGGATTGTTAACTCATTCTCAAACATCAAAACTGATTTCCCTCAAAAGAGTTGTGTAACCTGGCAAACTTAACTGGAGTAATTGTCATCAAAGATTTTATTAATATTCTGAAAAACATGAATTACTTGGTGGATTAACCATTTTCGCTTATAAAGATAACTTTTTCTAAACACCAAGACATTACAAGTATATAAGGCCTAGCTCATGTCATATCACAGGATTTGAAGGATTAGGGATAGACAGGGTAAGTCCCACTTTTTTTTCTCCAGATAACACCTTCCAATGAGAATGAGGAATTTCCCCATATCAAGCATGATAATGTCAAGAGCGTAAGTTAATATCGGTACAATTTTCATGCAAGCCCATTACAAAAATGGCATTAGTGCAAATGTACATAACATCAGATACATTCTTTTAAATTGGGCCAGAAAGGGTTTCATCTTGGCTCGAAAATATTGTTTCACTGATTCATTTGAGGAATAATTAGAGATATAAATGCGCAAGTAATCTCCTACTGACCAATACATGGTTTTTGGGGATCTTTTGTGCGTATATATAAAAATCTTGGTTTTGTTCCCATTCACCAAAAAATGATGGTCAGTGGCATAGTTGGTAAATGATTCTAGTTTTTTGTAAAAGAAATACCAGGTCATCTGCAAAGGAAAGCCAATGTATGGATGCAAAATCTAATTTTGCAGCAAAGCAATTAAGATTACTCCCAAGGTCATCAGTATCGATATTAAAGAGTTAGGAGCCAGGGTGTAATTAACCTTCTTTGTTCAGCCTTATTTTAATTTGGGTGTTCTCTTAAAGAAGCACAATAGGGCTGACTATACCATCCAGAATACCCCAGTGTTTTAGCTTTTGACACAATTAAGCCCTATTGGCCCAATTCAGCCGTATTAAGCCTATCAAAGGCTTTAGAGCTATCCATGCTGGCAATACAGATGGTTGTCCCTGGCTTCACCCTCGTTGATGCATGTAGGTAAATTAGTACGTACCTGATCTCTTTCCAAAACCTACTTGAAATTTAGGGAATATGCTTAGTTTTTCCACCCAAATTTCCAGTTCTTTCGAAAGGAGAGAGGCAATAATCTTGCAAAACATATTGAGGATCGCGATTAGGCAGCAGTTAGCAGGATTTCGTCTGTTTCCTTGTTTATATATAGGGATAATACACGTGAAATGGCAGCTCTGCTGAAGTGCGTGGTTAAATAATTTACACAAGAATTTTAACCAGCGATTGGAGTCAAATTAGATTGTGATGTAGGCCAACGAGTCAGGGCTGCGCCTTTGGATGACTTTGATTTTAGAATTGCATCAAAGAGATTGCTAGTAGAGAAGCCTCAATCACTTTTTCTCAATTTAACTCTACAGATGTTAGAATTGGTTTTGTAATATTTGATCAGAGCATATCTTTCTTTGTAATGGGACACCCATGCCATTTCTTCAATCAAGTGAATTAGAACTTGATGGTTGGTGGACACTGAACTATTGACAATCTCCCAAAAGGATTAAACATCGTCTATCCATAGATAATAGAGAATATTTTTACTGTCTGCATTACCACTGTTTATCACCTTTATATATTTATTTATTTTACTTATTATTTATTCTGTTCTCTCCTCTATTCCGCACGTTCCCCCCTTTTCCCTTTCCCATGCACTTGCGTGTTCTCAATGTCTCTGGGCCTAGTAAGATCATTGTTTTTGTTCTTCCTTGTTACCCACCCTTTGCCTGGTTGCTGGTCACTTGTGCACGAGCGCGATATAAACAATATATCATTTCATTTCATATAAATACATTTTTCTCATTATGCAAAAGTTCTGATATTTCTGACAGACCTTTTTCTTTTTTATTCTGAACATCATGAATACAGTCTTGCTTGACATGTCTAAGGTCATTTATTTTAACTTTAGTTGTTATCTTAGTCAAGCATTCTTAGACTGTCTTATTAAACGTGTCTGCTTTGAACATTTGACTATGGTTGATAGTTGAATCTATAATCATCCATGCCAGAGTGCTAGTACATTTATTTGTGAGACTAGTATTCCAGCATACGCACAGCATACCCCTAGTGGCAGTAAAAAACACAAACAGGGGTTCTATTTGCATCCCCAGGAGTGGCAAGCCTTTCATAATTAAACATTTAGAGAGAAATACGTGGTCCATCCAAGAGGAGACAAACTGTTAGGCAGAATCCTGTGCAGTGCCCTAAGGGACCACTACACACATTTAAGACTACAAGCCTGCACTACACTCTTAAAGTGGTAGCAGTAGCGGAGCAGCTAGACTTATCTCAAGAACAAATGAGCAGTAGTAGAGATTACACCAAGGACACAATCACTGTGACTAAAGCAAACACTGACACAAGGTTTTTGGTTAAAAAGTAAAAGTACATTTATTTTCAAACCATCTGTTCACAAAACACTTCACTTCTATTAAATTAAAACCACACAAAAAATACACTACACACAACCAATCCACTTTGTGCAGACCAACTCAAGGTAAGTACATTATGATTTGACGGACCTGTGTTGTGAAACAAAAGACGTTACCGGGAATACATAAGCGATCACTTTTTGACAGTAATGACAGTTCGGTCTTACTAGAGATACGCGTATCCACGGAAAGAAATGTTACCGGGTAAAAACACACTTAGCACCTGAGTTACCAAAAGACAGTTGGGGGCAAAAATCATAGGCAATACTTTTGTCAAGGCAGACAGTATCAGAGAACACTTTCTAACCCAAGGATAAAAGTCAATAGGCCTGCGCCAGTGTTAGGTAGAACAGAGTTCCTGTTGTCAAGGATCACACAGTCAGAAAGTTCACGATTCAAGGATGCCAGGAGTACTTGGATATTGTCAAAAGAGGAAGCAAAAGTTATAAGAGGGAAGGAAGATATGGACAAGCATTGGATGAGGAGAAAAGGGTTCACCCTAGTTCCTCAAGGTTGGACACAGTACCGTATTCTTTGAAGAAGCTGGTGCCACGGCAGTTGTTCCTGGTAGTTTCCCGCAGACTCACAGTTCCTGGAGCTTCAGTTGTGGGGACAAGAAGGAGGACGTCTGGAGTGAGCTGCACTACCCAGGGATGAGGCTAGCAGCAGCGACGGTAAATAAAAGGTGTGCTGCTTTAAAACAGGAGAGGCTCTTCAGATGGTTATCCGGACCACTACAGCAGTGTTCAGTGATTTTGACCACGAAGAGGATCCTCTGGCTGTGGTAGATGAGCTGGTTGACCCCCACCAGGCTCAAGGGAAGAAGACTCCGGACTGGATCTTCTCTGGTCGTTGAAGGGTAGATAGCTCAGGACTGCAGCAGGGCTTCACCGGGACTTAGCAGTTGCAGCAGCCGTCTTCTTCTCAGCTTCTCTTCAGTTCCTTGTAGTTCCAGTGGCGACTCTGACTTCCAGCCCAAGAGTCCTGCCTTTTATGCGAAAATCCCCCATTCACACAGCCTGGCTGTCACTCACGCAGCAGGGGGGTTGTCTGGCCCGGACAACCACCTCAGCCAATCATGGCAAAGTGCGACTTGCGTTTCCTGGGATACCCTGTGCAGGGGGTGACTACACCGCTCCCTCACTTTCAGCCCACCTAGACAGCCAGGCGCCCAGAGGAGGGCTTCTTCGTAGAAGCCCACAAAAAACGGTGAACAAAGAAGGCAAACCTTTTTTTGCCGTGCAAAGTGAAACACAAGAAGGACTTTAACAAAAAGAAATGGCAAATAAACCCGACCGGAGCCAAAAGAAAGAGCATTTGGTCAAGCGGGTTTATGTTCGAGGCTAATATAATAGCCTGGAACAATACCACGTTTATAAAGTATACTCGTGGTAGAAAAGTTAGGGTAGATACCACTGCTTCCAGCCAAGTCTAAATGTTAAAAGAGCAAAACAAAGCTCATGGAGGCACAGACAAAAAGGGATAGCAATTAACCCTTCCCAGTACTCCATGTAAGATGGGGTGCACTGGGTCTGTAGTTTTTAAATGACTACATTAAGTTAATGACAACTTTACATGTTTCTGGGGGACAGTAGTCAGCCCCAGAAAAATGGAGTCAGGGGGAAGTCTAAAAGACAACCCTGTGTTACTGCACGGAAGGTGCTGTGTAACACACACAAAAAGTGGGGCTCATGGAGTGGTATGCTCCAGAGCCCAAGATCACACAAACAGTAGAAATTCACATGGCAAAACACTTGTAAAAGTGGGAAAAAGGCTCACACTCTTACCAAGTGGAAAAAATAAACTCCACAAATCCAGCAAAGCTGCTGGGGGACTCACTAGGTGAGGGAAATTAGCCATAGAATGAGAATTCTCCCTAACACAGATCCTTTTTTCCACGTTATAATTTGGGTGGGAGAAAGGTTGGAACAGGGGTTAGTAAGTGTAGGCCCCAAGAATTTATAAAATCTATACACCTCATTCTAATCTTTGTGAAATAAGTATTAGAATATATAGGGGCAGGATCAGCAGCACTCTGGAAATCATAGTTAAATATACAGAAGGAATTTAAAATCTCCAGAAACCACAATATTTGGTGGCCATTCCCGAGCCATCCATTAATTATGTCGTTCATCTCATTGTGGACAATATCGATAGTTACGATAGCAGGATTCCAATAGATTTTTATTGTGAGGCGTTCCTATGTAAATGTTGTCTCTTCTGGTCGGAAACTAATGGCTTATGGCGTCTCACTAGTAGTATCAATAAGTGAGGCAGTAAGGCCCAGTTTTATGTTACTAGCTATCACCAATTCGTCAGGGCCTTTTTTGCCTCCTTAGAGGGAACTTGGTAGCCTTCAGTAAGCAAATGTTTGGTCAACACACTCTTGCAGCATTATAATGCCATATTCAGTAAAAAGAGATAATTCAGAGGCTACAGTCAATACATTTGTATATACCCAAACCTTCCATGATAATACATTCAAAGAACTGGAGCTAAAGTTGTCTTTTAGATGATGAAGAGCCCATAGTTTCTACAAGTGCAGAGGATGTCTTAGATTGACCCAAAGAAGGTTTCCTTCCAATTAAATGGCAGAGACGATTGCTCTATCACTTGTCTATAAACCCCCAGCCGTAACAGTTTTTTTTATTATCAAGGAACAGTGGGCCATTTTCAAAGTCTCAGCATTTTCTCTTTTATTTGAGATACATTTCATCAATTGTGATGGCCCACCCAGGTTATGTACACCAAAGCCCATAGATCTGAAATGGTACATTTGATCCCAGACTAACTGAACAGCAGTTGAAGAATAAAAATGTATTAAATGTTTTCATCACCCTCCTCAGGTAGATCCACCCAATCAATGTCCTCTGAGTGGATAAAGTGGATAAAGCGAAGAACCGGGATTAAAGAAAATATTTGTAGTCATTTTGTGTAATTTAGGATACATTCTTTAATGTGACAAATGTTCTCGAGCTCTATCACTCTTCCAGTGAAATCATTTTGAGTCTTAAGCGAGGCCATTTGTAGAGATGGCTCTTGACTATGAGACCCGACATTTGGAGGAGATTGCATAGAGCATATCAGCATCCATCTCAAACTCTGGGTCATTTAGATCAAATACGTTGGTGTTCATACACAGATTTAAATCTTCTGTAATTTCTTCAGTATCATCCTCAATTGGTAAGGAGGGCACAGTATGCAAAGTAGACATTTGGTGATTTTGGTGAGAGAGTTCTTTGTTGGATTCTTTCCTTTTTTCTTGGCTTTACTTGTTTATTTGTAAGTATCGGAGGAAGCTTTTTAGTCAGTGATCGAGGAAAACGCTCTAGAGTTTCCTCGTTTAACAACGGTTGGGTATTCAAATCAATGACTTGTCAATGAGATAGCTCTAAGAAATTTCCTTGAAGAACGATTGTGGTTCAAGATACATTTTGGTTGCTTGGTAGACTTCTTTTTACTGCTCTTAGGTGGTTCTTCCTGGTCTTTTTAGATTGACCTCTAGGAGTCTTTGATAGATCAATTATTATTGTGAATTCACTCTCTTCCGCAGGTGGCTTAATTCTTACAGAGTTTTGTGGTTTTAAAGAGGTCCAGTGTAAGACTCAACCTCTCTTTAGTCCCTAGTGGAGCATCAGTATTTGAAGTGAGACCTGGTGGCAGTACAATAGCGGCATTCTCGTTATAGAAATCTAAAGTTAAATCATCTATAGTTATCCTCTCTTCAGGGCCCTTCACTCTGACTTCTTGCCTGAATTAATACCGAAGAATGGAGTTGTGTTGTACTGATTCACTTATATTATCAGATAGTCTTACGATTTGTAAGACTCAATGTAGCGTAGTACAAGATGAGGGACCCAAAGTATCAAGATGTGTCAAATCACTTATGTTTTGCTCTTGGTTATTCCTCAGTATTTTATAATGTTCTTGCAGCTTAAGAGGCCAATCAGAGAAATGAATAATAATAATAATATATTTCTTATATAGTGCCACTCCCATAGGTCTCAGAGTGCTGAAATTACAGAAGACATTAACCTCCCTATTTGAGGATGAAGGTGTCGCGTGATTCTGAATGTTCTCTTCCTGTGAAAGAACTATCAAATCGTCATATAATTCCTGGCACATTCATAGAAAGGATTTGTCTAGAACTGTCGAATCAACTTTCTTTAGTAATGGATTTAAGGAGGGATCATTGCCCAGGGGCTGATACTATTCTGTAATTGTACCATGTAAGTTAGCCCCAAATTCTTGCCTGTTGCTTTAGAGGGGTCAAGACACATGGGCCGCATGTGTTAAATTTCTTTATTCGCAAGAATGGGAGTAATGTTGTTTTCCTCAGTTAGACCGGGAAAGAGGTGTGTCGCGGGTAGTTGGGGGTTGTTTTTTGTATTACAGTTGATATTGCTATTTGGAGCCAAGCGATGAAGCCATATTAAGCAGGTTACAAGTGTCAGTTTAGTTAAAGTAAATAAACTAAGCCAGTAGGGAAAGGTAAGGCTGGCATTAACTGACTCCTCTGCGGCCTCCAGCAGATCACAGCAGACTGCATTTGCTGGCAGGTCCGTGCTGTACTCTGCGTGGTGAGCTGGTTTTTGAAGGCTGGCGCTTTCGGTGCTGCAGAACAATTGGTCCTCCTAGAAGCACAGGGTAAATTCCAATGCCTTGCCAAAGCAGACCACACTTGCTCACGCTTCCGCCCCGTGCTCTACGCAGCAAGCTGGATTGTGAAAGCTGGAGCTTTCGGTGCTGCAGAATAATTGATCCTCCCAGAAACATGGGTACATTGCAATGCCTCGCCATAGCAAACTGCACTTGCTCACGCTTCTGCCCCGTGCTCTACGCAGCAAGCTGGATTGTGAAAGCTGGAGCTTTCGGTGCTGCAGAATAATTGATCCTCCCAGAAACATGGGTACATTGCAATGCCTCGCCATAGCAAACTGCACTTGCTCACGCTTCTGCCCCGTGCTCTACGCAGCAAGCTGGATTGTGAAAGCTGGAGCTTTCGGTGCTGCGGAATAATTGATCCTACCGGAAACACAGGGTAAATTCCAACGCCTCGCCACACATTTGCTCGCAATTTGGCTTTTACATTTACTAGGGTTTTATAACATGCTGCATGACGAGCCACTTTATTCCCAAAAGTTTGGTTTGGGCAGGACATCGAACTCTAGATAATTACGCAGACTCTTTGGAAAGCCATAATAATGTAGTGTAATGTAAGATGTCTTGTATAACGCTGAAAGCCACTACTGGCGGACTTGCTGCGCTTATAATATAACCATTAATTGCCAGTGGACAGTAATGCATCTCTAAATACTTCACCAGATATATAGTACTCGCCCACTTTACATTTCGGAGGCCACTACATTTGCTATCTAGCAAGTGTCTATCCATTCATCTCGTTTGCAGGAGAGCTGCTTCGATGGCTATGCACCATTTTTGCGGGGCCTTTTGTCTGGTTACCGTCCAATAGCTGACTTTTCCTGAATGACAGAATCTGTTTGCTTGATCGTAGCTGTCACCCTCCATTCACCTTCTGAAATGAAGCGTTCTAGATGTGAGGACTGAAGAATTCATAACTACTCTTTGGTTGTAACTTCTTCATCCCAGTTGGTACACAGAGAGTCAGATCACGGCAGAATGGGAGGTCCCACCTGTATCTTATTCTTTACCCTTACCACTGATGATAATTGAATACTATGCACTAGGTGGTGGTCTTCCTAGATTTGCGAACTGTATGTTTTTTCCTGGCTGGCATTGCAGTGATAGTGAGTGATGCTACTGCTGCCACTGCTGAACTCACCATGGCTGCATTGCTCTTATGCGTTTCTCTGCTCTCTATAGTACACTTTTGGGCCTTCAGCGTTAGAATCTGGCTAGCATTGCAGAAGGAGGCGAGCAATCAGATCCTTGCTTTTACCACAGTGCTCTTGCTCAATCCACCACTGCTGTGGTGCTCCTAGTGAGATCACCGCTTTCTCTGACACAATAGGAGAGCCGCGCTCTCCATCCCATGGGACGAGTGATCGGTACATTGTCCAAGCATGCTGCTGTCATGCTCACTGTGGCTAGGGCGCAGTTGATGGGGATCCTACCTGCACCCACACTCTTGCTCTTTCCAGGTGCTGAGATCAATACAGCAGTGCCAGCACTGAGGAGCAGGCTAGGGCTCCTCAAGGAATAGCCGGGGAGGGCTGATCAGCACCTGCCTTGCTCGCGCGGGTCTACCCGCTGCTCTGTTGTTGTCAGGTTACACAGTGCCTGGGTTCAGCTGAGGGATCCTGAGCGCCATTTCCATGGTAGTTAATGGTCGGAACCTTGCTGCTGCTACTTTCAATTGGGTTGTTCCTGTGTGCAGCAGAGCTCTTCCTTTAAATGGCTTTGTAATTCCTTTACCAATTATTTTGCTAGTACCCTTGCCTGTGCTAGTCTTCTATATACAGTAAATAGCTCGAATGAGTGGCTAGAATTCCTACCTTAAATTAGATAAAACAACAGATTATGATAAAGGAAAGTCGTATGTTGTCAATTTGTGTTAACTTCTGCCTGCAGAGCGTCCATTTGGATTTATAGACTTGGCCCTATACTGAGCACTTTGTCACCAGGCTTTTGTTTCCTACTGGGGTTCCCCATACATTGTGGGAGGTGTATTCCACCCTCAGCTGCCCACCCATGTAGTCTTATGCCTCATTTGCTCTTGCATGATGTTCAAGCTGTGACTCCTCCTAGGGGTTCTTCTGGGAAGCAGCTTCCATGGGAGGAGAAAGACACAATCTTCTTCTTCCACCCCTGGCCCTTCTATCACTTATGGTAGGAAGAATGCAAAGATTGTGTATGCTCGTGCATGCATGGGGCATGCGGCTGGAAAGCTGCTGGATGGGAATGAGGAATAACAAGGACCGGGAAAGCATGCCTTTTAAGTGCCAGCACTCATGGAGACCACCTTCCCTGCCATCTAGACTACCAGTGCTGTTTTGCTCTAAACCAGTGCTTCCATTCGAAGGGATAGGGGGAGGAAGAGTGGGCTATGACGCTTCCGGTTCCTAAGTCATGCAATGGTGCAATTTCATTTTAATTGGGTGTCAATGTTTTATTCATTCTTGATCCATTAATGTGACCCTGGTGACTTTCTGGTACAAATGGATGAGACTTACTCCATAACTGTCGCAGATAGTATGATATATAGAACGGTGTGGGAAGGAAAGTTATCTTGGACCATAATGCACCTAGGACAATATTTCCTGAGTCGCTGCATAGTTATCGCTAACCATTTATTTGACCTACAGGTTTGGGTGCAGCAGCCCATGCTCCAAATTGCAGGGAGGATCTAGCAGGGCTCCTTACAAATAGGCCTAGTAAGGTCAAGCCCAGGACCATCTTCACCAACAAGTACATTTATCAATTTGCATATCAGATAGTAGAATGGCTCCTTTGATCATAGAACTCCACACTGCAGCGATGTTCCCTCAGTTGGTGCCCAAGCAGCTTGAGGCCACCTTAAGGCCAGTCCATGTATCAGGGGTGTTGCTAGGTCTGGAAAAGATCAGGGGCTAAGCTAATGTCGGGACTGGCTGGCCTCGGGGTTAGCTAGCCTTTTAGTTGTAGCCCCTGAGATTCTATCCAAAAGACCCAGGGCTATAGCCCCCTCAGCGACCCCCCCCCCAGCAATGCCTCTGCCATGTATTGTTTCTCACCACAATGTATTTTATTGTGTGTTGCTCACGGGCCCACAGGATGCTCTGAGATCTTGCATCAATAGGTTTGTCTTCAGTCTATGTTGGGGTTTCGCCCTTTTAGCCTTCACCTGCCTGTCTTGGACTGAATTAAATTGTCTATCTTTTTCACGTGCACAATCCTTGTGGGACTAGTGATATACTTCAGTCCAAAGACCATAAGTAATTTGCTGCACAGCAAAGTCCTTAATTAAATAAAGGCCCTGGGTACTATAGCGTGCACTTGGCCTGTACAACTGTCTACTTGGCTCAGAGCAGATGGCCAATGTATGTCAGGGGATGGGGTCCTGCCAATTGCTGTAACATTCTATTGGGTTTTAAAATGTGCAAATGAAATGTCGCCAAAAGTTTATTTTCTCCAAGGACCTTTTGTGTGAACCCTAAAGATGCGCATCCATGTTTAAGGTCTCTGTGTCAGGCCCTGAAATTGAAACTTGTATGTCTGGGCCAGGAATCATAGCTTTTTCATACAAGAAAACTGATGTTGGCGAGGCAGCAGAACGAGTAGCGTAAAAACCTTTATAGTTATAAAAAAGCCTCCTTGACTCCTTTTCCTTTTGTCTCTTTCAGTTGAAAATTATCTGTTTTTTAAAAAATATGTGCTCAACTTTCATGAAGTGGAAGACAGTTGTTTAATGGTGTACCCCACGATCAAGTCCTGTTTCCTATATCTAATGTTCTTACTTAAATATTGTTCTTAAACACTTGATGACCTTACTGGTTTTTTACCTCGCTGTTAGAACATAATCATTTATTTGGAAGTTCGACCTGTTACATGATGTACTCTTAGCGTTTGTAAACCCAGGTCCGGGTACAGGCTGGTCCAGTTTACACTTAAGACATTATAAACTAGGTCTTTAGTATTCATAATTGCCTTTATGAGCATGTAGGCTATTACCAGAAGTCAAAGAGGAAGCGAAATCACGTAGAATAACTCGATGCAAGGGCCAGAAAAGTGAGGCAGGCCAAGTTGTATGCCTTTTCATCTTCTGCTGAAATGTATTGTAATCTCTTACACATTTGAAAGAGCATTCAAATGAAACATCCAGGCAGTAGCCGATCTGAGGTCAGCTTTGGCCCGGGTGCCTTGCTACATGATTCTGCACAGTGATTGTGCTTTCTAACCTTTGCTCTGTAGTGAATGATCCCCTGTTCTTAAAGCATTTGGGCTCCTGCTGCCTCTCTGCATTATGTTTTTGTCTGGTCGGCATCATTTATGAATGGCAAAGAGAAACTTTCACAGGGGTTTGATGTCGTTGTGTTCTTTATGGCTTTTGTTTTAATTTCTCATAATAGATACTGTTCATGCTTTCAGCATAGTTCCCAGACAATCTGCGAACAGACCACGAAGAAGGCTAGGACAGAACCACCAACATCAAAAATAAGGTTCGATGCCATTTATCTCGGTATCATCTAGCACAGATTGCCAAGGGCAAGAGATGTTATGCCCCCTCGAAACATGTATTGACTTGTATATCTTCTGTGGCCTACACAGCTAGACACACCTGTACATAGGAAAGGTTGCAAGAACTCTGTGCTAATCAAACTGTGCTAGATGATTATACTGATGACGATACCATGTATTGATTTAGCTAGAGAGATTCTAGGTATGAATGTATGAGTGTGTATGACTGATGGGATTAAAGAAGGTGAGCATTTTTTTATAGATATGATATTTGACTGTGTATCGTGGTGAAATAAAATAATTTTTTGAGTAACAAATGAACTAAGAGTATATTGTCATCCTCGATCTATTGGTCCAGTTCGTCATTATAACCCTTGCCCTCCCCAACATGTCTGTCCACAGCATACAGTGCTACAGAGTGACCACCTGCACCTCAACGTTTCCCCTACTTGCCCACCTTTCCTATTTAGGAACTCCCTGTAACTTACAGCATGATATTGTGAGGTTAAACTGCTTAAGGAAATCTCCTGCTGGAATGAAACATTTTAAATTGCTCTATCCTTTTAAGTTCGAATGCAGAAGAAATGGCACATTTCAAGGGGATGGTTCCTGTAGTGCAGTCCGTCAGGCAGTATGATTAAAAAAAGAGGAGACGGCACAGATTACAGATGTTGCTACACTGTTTCTCCATCATATCAATGCCAAAAGTCATTTTACATTAAATCCCCAATCCCACTGGTGTTAAAATCTACCTAGGAAGTATATTAACCATGTTTGAGATCTGCAGTGACCTGTTTGAGAGCGTGTCTGGTCTTGGATCCAGGCTTTTGAACGGATGGCATAGGTTAGAATTCACAGCATCATCCACATCGTGTAATTCACTCTTGAATGGCAGCCATGCATGAAAGGCATGGTCGCTCATTAATGCACCCTTGAATGGCAGCCATGCATGAAATGCATGGTCGCTTATTAATGCACACTTCAATGGCAGCAATGCATGAAAGGCATGGTTGCTCATTAATGCACCCTTCAATGGCAGCCATGCATGAAAGCATGGTCGCTCATTAATGCACCCTTGAATGGCAGCCATGCATGAAATGCAAGGTCGCTTATTAATACACACTTCAATGGCAGCCATGCATGAAAGGCATGGTGGCTCATTAATGCACCCTTCAATGGCAGCCAGCCATGCATGAAAGGCATGGTCGCTCATTAATGCACCCTTCAATGGCATCCATGCATGAAAGGCATGATCGCTCATAAATACACCCTTGAATGGCAGCCATGCATGAAATGCATGGTCGCTTATTAATGCACACTTCAATGGCAGCAATGCATGAAAGGCATGGTTGCTCATTAATGCACCCTTCAATGGCAGCCATGCATGAAAGCATGGTCGCTCATTAATGCACCCTTGAATGGCAGCCATGCATGAAATGCAAGGTCGCTTATTAATGCACACTTCAATGGCAGCCATGCATGAAAGGCATGGTGGCTCATTAATGCACCCTTCAATGGCAGCCAGCCATGCATGAAAGGCATGGTCGCTCATTAATGCACCCTTCAATGGCAGCCATGCATGAAAGGCATGATCGCTCATAAATACACCCTTGAATGGCAGCCAAGCATGAAAGGCATGGTCGCTCATTAATGCACACTTCAATGGCAGCAATGTATGAAAGGCATGGTTGCTCATTAATGCACCCTTGAATGGCAGCTATGCATGAAAGCCATGGTTGCTCATTAATGCACCCTTGAATGGCAGCCATGCATGAAATGCATGGTCGCTTATTAATGCACACTTCAATGGCAGCCATGCATGAAAGGCATAGTTGCTCATTAATGCACCCTTCAATGGCAGCCATGCATGAAAGCATGGTCGCTCATTAATGCACCCTTGACTGGCAGCCATGCATGAAATGCAAGGTCGCTTATTAATGCACACTTCAATAGCAGCCATGCATGAAAGGCATGGTGGCTCATTAATGCACCCTTCAATGGAAGCCAGCCATGCATGAAAGGCATGGTCACTCATTAATGCACCCTTGAATGGCAGCCATGCATGAAAGGCATGATCGCTCATAAATACACCCTTGAATGGCAGCCAAGCATGAAAGGCATGGTCGCTCATTAATGCACCCTTCAATGGCAGCCATGCATGAAAGGCATGGTCACTCATTAATGCACCCTTGAATGATACCCATGCATGAAGGGCATGGTTGCTCATTAATGCACCCTTGAAAGGCAGCCATGAATGAAAGGCATGGTCGCTCATTAATGCACCCTTGAATGGCAGCCATGAAAGAAAGGCATGGTCACTCATTAATGCACCCTTGAATGGCAGCCAGCTATGCATGAAAGGCATGGTCGCTCATTAATGCACCCTTCATTGACAGTCATGCATGAAAGGCATGGTCGCTCATTAATGCACCCTTCAATGGCAGCCATGCATGAAAGGCATGGTCGCTCATTAATGCACCCTCCAAGACAAATGTGCCTTGTTATTCAAGTGAACTGTAGCGCTACATTCGGTAAAATGAAAGTATTCTACTTTTCATGACCCAGATTAGAAACTGTAGAATTGAGGTCTGAGATCTGAGCTTCTGAGCATGACTAGAGCTTTTGGTTTCCGCAGCTGTCCACCCCATGTACCTTGCTTTTTGCAGCCTCACAGGCAATAGTGCTATAAATTCAGATGATAACTTGATTTTTTTCGGAAAAACAGATGGATGTGTTTTCAGGGACGACTTCAAGTGTTTGTAAAAATCCATAATGTACTTGTTTTCGCGTGTCGGATTGGTGTACGTCTGTATTTTTCCTGCTCCAATGAACGCCAAGTTTATTCTCGCATATGCAGATCAGGATTGTTAAATAAAGCGGGGGGTGGGGAGTGTAGCAAGGTAGATGTTAGTGGTATTCTTTAGTGCGTGTAGGGGTGGTGCGTTGTGAGCTCTGCACCTGTTTCTTTTATCTAAAACGAATTAAGCTCTACCCCATGTATGAAGGGCACGAAGGATTATAAAATGGGGCATAAAAGATGATTAAAGAAGTGTTGCGGTATAAATTCAAAATGTGAAATGAATTTAAGCAGGAATTGAAGTGGGACCTGTGGGTGTCGTAAGGGGTTTAAATAATTAGGAAAACAAGACAACTCTGTGCTACTTCACTCTTTACTGCACACTGTCCTTTAAGGGGCCAAGACCAAGTTGCTGCCCAGAGGACTATACTGCTGCCTAGAACTGTAAACCGCCTTCTAGGCACCCCACTAACCTCCCTGCATTAACATGTTCTACTTCTACGCCCAGCCGCAACATAGGCATAGTAAAAACATAGCGCAATCTGAAGACCTCTCCCAGCTGGCATCAAACAAGAGAACACTCTACTTGTAGCGCGCCAGTGGCCGATGCGGCCTAGCCCCGCAAGCACACGAGGCATCTATGCCCTAACACTGGCGACAGAGACACGTGCACACTTCCGGGGTACCCCCACGCCAACACAACAAGCAAAGCAAGCTTGCATGCTCCCTCTCTTGCTGCAGCAACCGTACCGGTCACCCATTCTTCCAGATGTACAGATCCTGGTAATAAAATATTCACTAATATAATCTGCTGTAATTTAGAACACGCTTAATGTTTACATCTTATCAAGTGGTATAAATAAAGCTTCTACGGGACCCATTTCTCGAATGGATTCCGAGGACGGAGGGGATTTCTCCACAGAATGACAATTGGATGTTTTGGATTCTAGTTCTAGCTAAAGCCTCTGCTACTGGCAGTGTTTTCGGGTTTGGCATTAATGTGCTTCGCACTTATTGATGGTTGTGATATGCCAGCGGTTCCTACCTGTTTTACGAAGGTATAACGGAGGTCCCAGGAGTGTGAAATGTTATCTAAACTTGTGGAATATTATCTTAACGTCTATCTTCTCAGCAAAGAAAAAAAGAAAAATGTGAAGGGCTGGATTTCTGTTATGTTGGGACTCGTGGTTAGGAAGGAATGTGTGCGCATTTAAATGCCTTTAGGCCTCATTACGAGTCCGGCGGTAACCAAGGCGGTAAAATCGCCTGGTTACTGCCGGACTCGTATTACCATTCCGCCTCTGTGATTCCCGGAATTACCGGGGCATTACAACACCGGTTTTTTCCGGGAATCACGGAGGTGGAATGGTGTTAATCCCCATTCCCATTGAGACCTATAGGACTCAATGGGAATGGGGATCATGGAAACACCGGCAGCATCTCGTAATGCTGCCGGTGTTTCCTCGCCTGCCTGCAGGCGGGCGGTGTTAAACCCGCCAGTTCAAACCTGGCGGGAACATCACCTCCCGCCTGCAGGAGTCGGGATCAGGCGGTCCGGAAACAACGGTGGCGGCGGGTTTACCGCCACCATTATTTCCGGACCGCCTGATTTGTAATGAGGCCCTTTGTCTTGCTTTTAGTGCCAATATAGATGTTTTGATGCTTAAGTGAAGCTTGTTTCCCCCTTAGGATAGGGGGACACACATGAGGGAACTGCCAGATGTGGTGAAGGGTTTGAATTCTTAAATGCAATGTAATTGGTGAACAGCATTTCAACGGTGGGGTGCGCACGGCACCTTTAAGACAACATTCAGACACATTTATTTTCCTCATGAAGCCCATGGCGGCGCATGGAGCAAATCAGTGTTGATTTTGTGTGAAACAGTGTGTTTGTTTGGTGTGGTGACCTACACGTTCTAACCACGTTATGTGCAGGTGTGAGCTACACCAAGGGGGTGTATTGCCTTTGTAAAGTGGTGCTCTACAGCACGGGGGCCAAAGTCTGCTGCAGGTTCCTCCACCTGCATGCATTTTACGAATAGCCGGTCAAGGGGCGCGCACAATGTTTTATTGTTGTTTTACCAGCTGGTGTTGTGTTGTTGTTGCCCATGGGGGGGGGCGGCATATTCTAATCAGGGAATTAAACCCTTTGCCCAAGCTGGGCGCTATTGTGTCATGTTGTATATAGTGTAATGTCAGGTGTGTGGACGGAGGTTTCCTACGTTCTGGTTTCGGCATTAATGACTTTCTGGTGGAAGCAGTGTTTAGGTTAGCTTGCAAGCTTGGAGGCTATGCAGTGTGACAGCACTGTGGTTAATTTGGTGTATACTATAGGTTATGGTGTGACGACACTACTCTATAGGTTCAGGTGCGTGGCCTGATTGCGAGTTGCAGAACTGATCGAGGAACTATCATGGCTAAAACAACCCTCAGAGATGTTGTGTATGTCAGTGGATAGTTTGTGTATTAGTGTGTTTTAGCAAACCTATCAGTGCCCCGTGTTTCAGTGACTACTGTGGCTGTGACCCCACTGCAGTTTCAGGCTCTAAGATCTCTGTAATGGCCTCAGGGTTTAGGGTTTTGCTAGAGTGGTGTTACAGTTTGACGTGTACTGGGACACATACTATGTTGGTGGTCTTCAGTTGTTTGGCAAGCCTATCTGTGCGCTGTGAATTTCAGCGGCTGTTGTAGTTGTAGTTTCCCTGCGACTTCCAGGCTCTAGGATCTCTTCACTGGTCCAAGGGCATGATGTGTTGCTACTGTACTTTTTGAGAATAAGAAATAGGCCAATTTTATGGGTGGTGACCTTCAGGTTCCGATATTGGGCCTCATCGTGAGTTGGGCCTTAGCCCTTAAATTTGGCAGTAACGCTATTTATTACTGCTGCATTTAAGGGTTGGCCCAATCATGTGTCGGTCTGTAAGTGCCCTCCCCTCCATCCAGCATCCTGAATAATGTATTTCTGCACTTGTTTTGCCCTTTGGCCTAAACAGGTCTGCAACTACCACCCCTTTCCTCTGGTTGCGTCGTAGGTCAGCGGTCTATAGATAAGTATGAATGCAAGGTTTGTTTTTGAGTTAGTAGTTAGGGGAAGGACAAGGGATTCACAGTTTCTGATGTTTATTGGGTTGTCTGGTTTTATTTTCAGGTGTTATTTGTAGGATATTGCAAGTCCTCTTCCTCTTTTTCCTATTCTGTTTACCTGTGTGCATTTGAAGTTGTCGGGTAGGCAGCTGTGTAGTATGACTTTGTAGTTGTCATCTAGCCAGGTTTCTGTGACAAATAAGATGTCTATTCCACTGTCGTAGAGTAGATCATAGATCTCTGTAGCATGTTTGAATATTGATCTAGCGTTGATTAGATTGCAGTGTACTTGTGTAGTATTGTTTTGTTCTTTGCTTCTTCGTATGGTGGTCTTGCTCGCAGTTTTTCTTGTTGCTCTCAGGATGTGCGGTGTGCTCAGTGGGGTCTGTTTCGTCATTGAGTAGATCTGCTAGGTTTTGTATTGGTTGTTCCTGACTTCTTCCGGGTCTTCTTCTGTATCTTCCTGCAGTTTCTGTCGGTGTCTTAGTGTTTTGGTGATGGATGGAGTGAGGGTGTTGTTTTCCCTTTTGTTCCTTCTGGTTGTTTCTGGTCTTTTCCAGTGCGGTCCTCTTATCTTGTCCAAGCGTCCAGCATCGTTGGCGGTTGTGACTTGTTCTTTTTGGAGGTTCGTCGAAAGGTACAGTGTTAGGTACAAAGATGTTTCCCTTCTCTTGGAGGTTGTTCTGTTTTTTGTCATGCTTGTGGGTGTGTGTTCCATTGTTGTGTCTGTGTTTATTGGCGGGGTGCCATGGTGTAGTTACATTAGATTTATTCTTCCAGTTTTCTCTTGCGTCGTCCTGTTCTGTGGCATGGCACATCGCGGTTCTTTGGAATCTATTAGTTTAGTGAGTTTGCGTTATTGCAGTTGTTGAACCAGGGGTTGTAGTTCCTTGCGATATGGTTGTTTACTGATATTTCCTTTGTGTTTCTGGTTTGGATTTTGGTGTTTATCTTGTGGTCCTTTTAGTTGTTGTTGTTGTACCAGGTGTAGTATACCCTCGCGGTTCAGTCATTTGCAGGTATTATCTTTCTGTCTCAGATGTGTTTTTTCCCTTTTTGTTTATATTTTGGGTCTTTTGGTTGATGTTGTAGGAGGTGGGTTGTGCGGCTAGCTAGCCTTTGGTTTGGTAGAGACCTGGAGGTTTGCGTGCAGCGGAGAGGGTGTTTGGGGTGGGGGCTCTCCCCCGACTGTGCAGTGACAACCTAGTTTATGCACTGTCGTGCTATGTGCGATAGACAAGCTGCCCTAACCCGTGGATGGTTAAGGTGTCTGAGTTGGAGATAGGTGATTAGTTTAAGAGGCACCTGTAGCTTGGCTAACTGGGCACATAAGTAGTATTTAGCTTGGGGGATGCCTGGTAAGAGGGAGGGGCCTAGGATGGTGTTCAAGAAATCGTAAATGTGTTGATAACAAGCTATGGGAAACTTAACAGGTGTTAGTGAGTCCCTGATTTAGTTCGGAGTAGAAGAAGTGGTAGCACCTAGATTTTGGGTGCCTGTCAAGGGGAGAGAAGCTCACATTGAGGGCACAGCAGTAATGCCAGGTATAACGTACAAGTACAATTGGCCTAGTTGCCAAGGATGGTGCTCAAGAAATCATAAATGAGCTGATATCTAGCTATGGGAAACTTACCAGGTGGGAGTGAGTCCCTGATTTAGGTAGATTAGAAGAAGTGGTAGAACCTAGACTTTTGGTACCTGTCAATGGGAAAGAAGCTCACATTGAGGGCAGAGCAGCAATGCCTGGTATAGCTTCCAAGTACAATTGGACTTGAGCCGGATATGGCTGATTGCAGTGTGGTTATCTTGGATCTAGTCGGACCAAGATTTGGGACACCTGGATAGAAGAGGGGTGGGGTTTGGAATGGGTGTGTACCTATAATGCAGTAACCCTCAGATCTGGGATATCTGGACCTAACATGGGGCAGAGCAGCATAGGTAGTAACACTATATTCTGGATGTCTGTGCAGAGGTACAAAGGCTTAAAGTGAAGTGCAGCAGGAATGCAGTAACACTTAGGATTTAAGCACCTAGATAGAGGGAGGAAGGCCCAAAAAGGTGCCAAAATGGGGGTACAACAGTAAGTGTACAGTAGTAAATGCAGTAACACCTAGATTTGGGACACCTGGATAGAGGGAGAAAGGCCTAATATGGGGGCACAATAGTAAATGTAATAGATATGGGATGCCTGATACGGGGGCACAACAGTTAATGTACAACAGTAAATGTAGTAAAACCTAGATTTGGGACACCTGAATAGAGGGAGAATGGCCTAATATGGGGGCACAACAGTAAATGCAGTGACACTTAAGATCATATGGTTTACCAAGGCAGTCAGGCTGGGTGCGAGATATGGCTAACTATTAAAATCAGGCTAGATGCGAGATATGGCTAACTGACACAATCAGGTTGGATGAGAGATATGGCTAACTAACACAGCAGTGGTGGCTGCTATCATAGGGCGGCCGGGCGCCGCCCCCCCAGAAAAAAAAGAGAAAAGAAAGAGGAAGATAAAAGAGATTCAATCAGAGAACTTCTGTGATTGAATCTCTTTTTTAGCTTGCATTTCCTTTTCCAACAGCGCGGGGGCGCTGTGGCAAGGCAAGTTAGGCAACAATAACTAAGGGCCGGGCCCGGCTGCTTTCTCAGCGGGGCGCATCCCGTTTTACGTCTAACTTCTTCAATAGTAGAGTGCGTGGAGCTCGTAGCTCCACGCACTCTACGTAAGCCCCTTTAATTAGAAGGCTGGCGGGGCGCTTCAGGGGTGGCCCCGCCAGTCTAAAATGTGCGCAAACAGCGCACTAGGTAGTAGGTCAGGAAATGAAATTCCTAAGTCCCTCCCCTGCATGTACACAGTAATGTCATTGGCTGTTTGCCAGCCAATTAACCCTTGCATTGGATGGCAAACAGCCAATGACATTACTGTATCTATGCACTCTCTCCCCTGGATTCTTTCTTTTCTGAGAATGGCACAGCAGGAGTCACAGACACGACGCAAGCTCAGCCTCAGCTGCCCTGCCCTGAAGACCACCAGCCCAGCAGAGACCGTGTGGACTACGAGTTGCAGGTGGGTAAGTAGGCGGTCCCAGATCATGATGTTCTGTTTTTGGAGACGTGGTCCACGGCCCCAGTCAGCAACACTGAAAGACGTGTAGGTCAGGGCCTACGTCTTTCAGTGTTGCTGACTGTGTGTAAATTGGGGCCTTTTGTCTCTGCCTTGGTGGTAGCGGCCCGGGCCCACCTACCACCAAGGCGGGGGCCGCCTGGCCTGGGCCTTTCTTACCCCCGGTCCGTGGGCCAAGGAAGCCCAAGGGCCTTGGGCCACGGACAGCAAGGCCCAGGCAGGCGTGCTGCAGTGCCCGCGTTACGTAGAATCTTCTCCGACTCAGTCCATCCAAATGTGCCGTTTAATATTTTCGCCATTTTTGGACAAAAAAATGCCGAAAATATTAAACGGCACAAGAGCCCCGGCAGCGCGAGGGAGAGGCCTGGCACAGTGGCGCACCACCACGGCTGGTGCCTGGTGGCCACTGGCCAGGTCTAGCATGATGCAGGAGGGGCCGCGGCTGAGTACTGGCCCAGCGCGGTTTTGTCATTATAAAAAAGCTTCTTTGAATTGGGCCCTTTATGTGGAGATGGCTCGACTTCGCCTACACGTGCCATTGATAATCGTTGTTAAAAAAAAAAAATGCTCTGGTTTCGTTTCTTTATTTTATGTCCACCGAGAACGCACCCTGGTTCAATCTTTCAACCTTTCCCTTGGCGCATTTACGACCATTGCCTCCATTCTTCTCCGCTATATGAGGGTTGGTGTCACTGCCCATTTACCACACGCTCCCTATCAGCGTCTCTCCTTCTGCCCGCTCACCCTTCTCTTTCTGTGTCACAGTCAATGTAGCATACGCTGCCAGTAGTTCCATGCTACCCTAGCCAGGCATCTACCTTTCCACCAGTCCAACTCACCCTCTCTGTCTGGCTGTCACTTAACGTACCTGCCCCTCAGCCAGTAGCTCCCGGTTCCCCCTTTGCATCTGCATTTTTAGTGTTCCATGTAGCTCCTTTTGCCCGTCATCCACCCTCGCTCACTGTGACCGTTACTGTCCATGGCTGCACTATCTTTTCTCAGCGCTTCCTATTCGCGTATTTTCTCTGGTGCCTTGCCTGTCTCCACGTAGCATCTGGGTGCAGAGCCTGCACCTGTCCTGTAATTGCCAGGCCTGTTTCCCTGCTCTCCGCGTTCTGCCGTCGTTTCTCGCAGGTGACCTTTGCCACCTTTACCATTCAGTCATCTACCCCCGCCCATCTTAGGGCGTGGGATGCGCTTCCCCCAGTAGCTGTGTTGCTGGTCAAAGTGTGTGGCATACCCACAGGAATCCTTCTGCCACTGGCATTTTGGCACCACCCTAACAAGGATCCTACTGTACAGGTTCCCCTCTCCACCTGACCGCATTTGTACTCCCATCTTTTCTCATATGTCCCTTGCCCCATCCGTTTTGTATCGCTCTGTTTCATTTTCCATGTCCTTGCATTTTCTACCTCTCCTGTCGTCTGCCCCCTTCTTTAATACCTCTTTCTCTGGGCCTTCGGCATTCTGTCAACTGCCGTTTGTTTAGGTCTGCTACCTGCACTTCGGGTCGCTGCTGCCTTTTATCTCGGGGTTCCGGCTCTTCCCTCTCGCTGTTTCTCTGCCTGTGTCTTGTAGTTCTTCGCTTCTTCCCCTCTGTCTAGTTTCTATCTCTATGGTTCTGTATGTTGTAACTAGCTCTCCCACTGTTGTAATCTGGATCGGTGTCTCGTCTTTGTCTCGCCTTCTGTCCCTCATGAGTTCTAGGCCTCATTCCTGTTCCAGGCTGTCTCTATCCCTTAGTTCTGGTCCCAGTGGAGGGAGTTACAAGAGCTTTGCATGGGGGGACAAAAGGGGAGAGAGAAATGCTTCGGCCGTTGGTGACCTGAGCTTACAGGGTGGTGCGATACATACAGCACAACCCCCTAGCCCCCTCGACACAAAGGTGTTCACAAAGTACATTCTAGGTAAAACATAATTTCCTTTATAAAAATGTATTTTGAAGGTCCATAGAAACAGCACTTGCGACTATTTGTGTGCTTCATGTTTAATAAACCAAGTGTGAATGTTATGAAGTGCACACAATTCTTTGCTGACAGTGCATGACAAGGACGCCTCCTCACCTTTGCTGGCTCTCGCCTTCGGGTGAATAGCTCAGCGGTAACGTGCTCGCCTTGGAAGCAAGACGACACAGAGCAAATCGTGTTCGATCCCCGGACCAGCACTTACAATCCTCCGGGCATTAAGCACATTATAAATAACCTATCGTATTAGGGTGTCCAGGAAAACATTGCAGCTGACTATGGGCCTCATTACACGGAAGGCGGTGGTCCAGGGTGCTATTAGCACCCTGGACCATGCCGGTAAAATACCGGCACCGCCTTGGCGGAAAGGGGATTTACCGCCCCATTCCAAGGTTGGAGGGGCGGTAAATCCCCTTTCCGCCATTGCCCTTCCCCATTCCCATTTCTGCCCCATAGGGCTCTATGGGACTGGGGAAGGCGCTAATTACGGCACCGCAATTTTGCGGTGCCGTAATTAGCTCCGAGGTCCCTTAGCGGGTTGGTATTTAACGCCTGCAAAAAGCAGGCGTTAAAACTCCAACCCGCTAAGGGACCTCGTAGTACGGCGGTAAGGGTTAACGGTCACCGTTGCCATTAACGGTGACCGTTAACCCTTACCGCCGTCCGTGTAATGAGGCCCTATGTTTCTGCACGATCCCACATGGGGGTCTGGGCATCTTCTGAATTTCTATCAAGAAAGTTTGGGGGTGGTTTGATTTTATCACGTAAATAGAAATTCCATTATTAAAACTCATGTGTTGCACCTGGATCCAGTAAAAGCCATGTCTTAGATGCCAGTTAGATATTTCACTAGCATGAGCCATTCATGGCTGGCAAAGTGCAACTTGAAACATCCTGCTCCTGAAAGCAGCCTTTGCTGTCAAATTTTTTGTTGTTGCTTGAAGTAGAGTGTCTTGGTGGACAGTGGACACCCCCCTCGATTAATTCCAAATGTTGTCACCTGGATCCATTTGCTGACATACAGCTTTTTGGGCCTCTACTGAAGTCGTATTCTGTCCATCCACGTGCACTGCACCACCCTCCTTATCCCGTCCGTGCAGCTGTAGATAGTGCCATGCAAGCGCCACTCTTTCCCTCGCTCGTCCCCAACTTCTTTCCCTCCCTCTTCTGCGCCTTTCTTTCCCTCGCAACGCCCTTTCCTCTCACAACCTCTCTTTCCCTCAGTGCCCAGCCTTCTCGCCTCACAGACCATCATTGCAATGCCTACACCAAAGGAAACACTGTTGGCTTTGCCAATGCTTGTTTAGCATTTATCTAGCACTTCTTAAGGTGTAAATTGCACATGTTGTAGGCCATTTTTCCAAAAATGTCATGGGGGGGAGAACCCCCCCGCACCCTCCTTGAGGGGTTGGGTTCACGCGCTGCGCCCGCTCGCTACGAAATTCGCCCTGTGAAATTTACGCCCCACCAGCTTTCAAACTCACCAGCCGCCACTGTAACACAGTAAGACTAGATGCGAGATATGGCTAACTAACACAGTCAAACTAGATGCAGGATATGGCTAACTAACACAACCAGGCTAGATGCGAGATATGGCTAACTACCACAACCAGGCTAGATGTGAGTTAGGATTACTATACTAACATTGGGCTGAACACATCAGACTGTATGCTAATAGAGAGTATGTAAAGATGGGTTTGGGTTGGTCAGTTTATTGGGGTGTAGTAATGACTGCACCCCATGCCCGATCTGCACTTACCTTGTCTGCAGCTACTGGATGACAGCTGCACGCCCACACAGGCTAACACGGGCCTGCACAGTCTGGAGCTGCTTCCGCTGGAGCTGTCCTTGCCTCACGGTCCTTTACTGAGGGGCTACCAGGGCAGGAGGGCTACCGTGGAAAGATACCTATTGTAGGTGGAGGGGCCAAAACGGAAATGATGCAAGGGGTTGGGGCGGCTGAAGTTGCAGAGAGAGCGGCCTAATTTATTGAAAAGCAAAAATGCAGCGGGAGACACCGCTTTGCTAAAGCACCTACCTACTAGTCAATGCTGGTGGTGAGAAGATACATCAGTATTCATAGCAAACACAGAACTTAAAACAAATTAATCTGCGCAGGTCTTCATTCATAGGGTAAAAAAGATCAAGTTTCTGGTCCATAGTTAAGGTGATTCATTCATGGCATTTTCAATCCTTACCCTTATTTAAAAAACATTCCATGAACATTTTTCAACAAAGCAGCACACCAATGGAGTTTACATGGCTAGAAACATAAGTCTAGGACCACATTGCCTAAAGTGCATTGCGCGTAATGCCGGTAGAAGTGTTCTGCTGTGTAGAGATTTGAATAAAGGACAGAAGAACATAAAATGCATTATGTCTTCAAATGTACCACACCCACAAATGCATTTATCATGGTTGTGGTACCTTCCCACTTTCTGGAAAAGTCCTTCAGTGGAAGCAGATCACACCTACAGTTTGTGATGAGTGAGCAGGAGCGCAGGTTTTGTATCCAGTATAGAAAAGGGTCTACATGAGGTGGTCATTCAATAGGTAAGCAGGCATGAACCATTGGTTTGCACATATCGCGAACTTCTCTGAGTGAATTTAGATGAACAAAATAACGTTCCTTTAGATAACGTTTCCATTTAGAGTGATATGGTGCGGGTCGCGAAACCATGATTCCAAGCCAGCTTGGGTCAGTGCTGACTTCACATATCTTAACAACTCTACTCTCAACCCAACCATGCTCATGAGAAGGTCAAAGAGTAACCCACAAGTTAGATTGGCTGAGGGGGTTCATCCAGATAGGACGCCCCAACATCAGCGGTCTGCTTTTAAAATAATCAGTTCAGTATGAAACCCCCAATTCTGCATGGATGGAATAAATTAGGGCTAATTGTGGAACTCTGAAAGCCCAGCACAAATAAACTGTTTCCACATTGGGAATTAATTGAGCATTGCAATAGCCCCATACACCCGATCCATAGGTTGCCACCCCAACAGACTTTGCCCGGTATGCTAATAAAATGGCTTTAATCAGCAGAGCTCCAGTCGTACGGCCAAAACTAAACAAGACACCTTTCGACTGGCTCACCCATACCACTCGATTTTTCATATGACTTGCCCACCCACCCTTATCTGAGAAGGACATGCCCAAACAGCGATAATAGGATATCGATTCCAGCTTTAACCCCCTGCTGATTAATACCATATTTCAGTGCCTTTTTGGTTCCTGGGGCCATCGCCTTAGATTTATTTATGTTTGCTTATAAATCTATTATCTTCATTAAGGAGACAAACATGTCAACTAATCTTTGTAGTGCTTTTGGTGTCCGGGCAAGCAGCACTGCATTATCTGCGTACAATAATATAGGCTTATAGATGCAGGGAGGGGTCATTATCCCGGGATAATGAGCAGCCGCCAAGGTATGGCCTGAGGCACATCTAAGGGCCATAAATTGGGGAAGGCCGGGTCAGTATCTCAAGTGATAATCACCCCACCTGAGGTCTATATGGCTATTAGCACCTAATAATAGTAGTAGAAATACATGTTTTAGAGATGTGGTGCTGAAGTTAAAAATGTAAGTTTAATAATGTGAACGTATATCGTGAAACTGCGTTAATTAAATGTGGTTTTATTTTGTAGTATTTAAAATCAAGCTTGTCTTGATACGTTAAGAATTTCAATTGCAAACTTGGTGAAACTGGAACAGGTTTTATGTGAGCATGCATTAAGGGTTGTGTAAAAGTACACTGTTTCTCAATAAGCAAGTGAAAGCAGTTTCCCATGTTTTAGCTTTCTTGTTAGTGTGATAAATAAAATGTTGTTGTGAAAACAAAGGTTCTCTTTGAAAGGAAGTGTCACTTTGAAAGACATCTTTGCTGGAAATTGCATTATTGCTTCCCTGTCTGCTTTTAAAGTCTTAATGTTTTGGAATGCAGTCAATACCAGTAGTTATTGACTGCACTCTGATTATTCTGATTGGCTAAGAGGAGGTCAATCATGATTTCCATGTGCTAATATTGGGTTGTGATGACCAGGAAAAAGAATAGGAATATTCTGGAAGTATCTGAGTCCAACCTCAGATTCAGTCATAAAAAGGTTAAAGAGGAGAGGCGCCAAGATACAGCCTTGCTGCACACCCTCTTGGAATAAAAAGGATTGGATATCTTACTGATACCTGTAGGTCCGAATGCAGTGCCCTCAGCAGATCTAATAATTTGGAGAGAAGCCCCTTGTCTTAATTTTCCCCATAAAACACCCCTATTTACTCAATCAAATGCAATGGACAAATCCATAAATGGCAAAATCATTGGTGTTTTATAACCAGTAATATATTTGCTGGTTAACAAAAGCAAATTTAAGGGCTTTTCCATAGTCCTAGGCCTTCACAAAACCCAAATTTGAAGGCAGAAATTGGGTTTTGTATCTTTGCCCAAATCACTAGTCTTGGGAGCAAAGGTTTCCCAAACAATGTATCTGTGTCCAGTAATGAAATAGGGTGATAACTGGTTGCCCTGGTCCCCGTTCTTACAAATTGAGGCCACGATAACCGGCTTGCAGCGGATCGGAATAACTAAGTGCCTGCTGACCGCATTGAACAGTTCTGAATGGATAAGGGACAAAAATAAGAGGTCAAAGCTGTGCACATCCAGGGGGAACAAGGGCAACACGATGCACTACCTGTAGAGATGCATGGTCTTTCCTATGAAGGAATCTGCTCAAAGGCCTGAATGGTGTTAGAATAATCCAATGTGTTGAGTATTGCCTCTGCAAAGCTTTGTATTTTCTCATCAATGATTGGCCAGGTGCTATCTCCAACTGCGCCTTCCCTCGAGTTTCAAGTCAGTAGTGGGTGATGCAAATGCCCAAGATGGACGACTCTGATAGCATCATTTGTGTATATTTAGTGTCTTCCATCAGCTCTAAGATTTGCGTGACCATAGCAGGACTCCTGAATGACAACATAACACAATCTGTTGCCCTCGGTCCCCAACCACATGACATGTTCACAGACTCACACTCCCAGTTCCTTAAAAAGCTGTTCATCTTAGCTTACTTAATTTTCCAACTGTAAATGGAGCCATGCTGAAGAACTGCACATTGATGTTTCATGCATATTAAAAGATGTGACAGGTAAGAGACATCCCTCAGTGATAATGACTGTTAGTAGAGGACTTGATATGGAATGGTAAAGAATAATACTCCTTTTCCAACGTGGTCACCGTACCAGAAATAGAATTTTGCCTCATTTCCCTTGTGGGCATGTAAGGGAACCCTGCCCTGAAAATGTCAAAGATTATATTTAAAGCACTGCATTGCTTTATTTTCATTTCTAGCTCAAGCCTCCATGATGCTGGAAATTCACATCGAATATATTCCCGCTTGGAAAAACTCAACTTGCCTGCCCTATAGGTTTACACTCAACATTTTCGTTGGAAATGCAAGCAATGATTTCTGTTGTGGCAGATTTTAACTGTGTTAAGCCTGTTAATTTTAGGATATCTTTTTTGATTGCCAGCAAGAGCAGACTTTGCAGCAGGCATCCCTCACTAGTACCTGAGAGATGTCACACAACTCAACAAAATATTTCTGCATCTTAGAGTTCCAGCCTGAAACCCATCCGAGCTAGAAATCAATTATTTTGCTATTTGCGGAGTGATCAGGCCTTGCCCTAGAAATGCCATTTTCTCTATTTCTAGCTCGGTCGTGCTAGAAATAGAAAAAGGTCGATCATGTTGTATTAGAGGATGTGTGGGGGGGAAGCATTTTATTCACCAACCCATATCCCTCCTGAAACTATTGGTCCTGACAAATCACTGTGAAAGGTCTGTGAGCCTGTGGACTTTGAATCACCTGAGAAACGCATGATTCGTCAAACTGAAATGATGAATGCTCCAAAACTACTGGGAATATCAGTTGGTAAAAAACATTGCTTTTGCTCAAAGGCTCTCGGGGCAGACAGCATTTGGAAACAGAGGCCCTCAGTATCTCAGGCCTGGGTTCATTGGCCCTGGCCTATGTCTTAATATGTCCCTGTCACAGAAGTCAGAGAAGTGTCCCTGTGTCTATTCATATTCACATGACTAGATGCTGACTAGAGTTGCATAAAAAAGTTAACATCCTGAGAAATTTGTCAACTTAGGAAAGACATTCTATATGAACGGTGAACATGTAGGTTCATATTTCTTAGTACAATTGGATTTGTCTTTGTAGCCTAAATCTTGATAGAGTGTGGCAAGGTCTCCCAAACAACACAGAGACTCTAGAGACCAGCTGTCACGGAAAGACTTCTATTTTCATTAAAGTATAATTGCAGAAAAATGTGTGGGGTGGCTCAAGTGATGGTCTTGGAGAGGCTTGTCTCATGTGCAGGGTATGGTATACCGTGGAGAGACATAATGGATGCCAGGTTGCCTGATGATGAGATAGTGTGGCTCCGAGAAACCAGAGGGGGTTTGATGGACAATGAACCACACACCATCTGAGGTTGAGGAGATGTACATCAGAGCTAGATCTCAGAGGGAGGCAGAGTATGGGAGCCAATTCAGAAGAGAAGTGCTTAAGCCAGCTGTATGTTGGTGGCAGACTAGCCCAGAGTGGAAAAAACTGTAGTCTATGATAGGAGAATGGGGAGCTGCTGGGAGAGCCCACTAATCTGAGTCTGGTGTGGGAGATAATAGGAGGCGAGACAAGGCTGGCACAGGTGACCCCTTGAAGCGGAGGTGTGTGTGAGATAGAAAGAGAGAGTGTGAGAGCAATCAAACCCATGAAACAGAGAGGGGGTTGTTGAGTCAGAGAGTTAATTCTATGCCCCTCCCATCTTGGAGATTGTTTCTCTTCCTATAACCAATCTGCGCTCTTGTCCCTGCCTGTCGACGTGTATGTCAAGCAGGAAGCGTTGAAGAGGTGCCTAGGCCCAGCCCACTGTCCCTGTGTAGGTATTCTGTGTAACAACCAAAACGGCCTGGTAAATTCAAGAGTTCTGTGTGGGTTTCGGTACCCATTCCTGTCAGCCACGCTTGGACTCGCCTCCTTTCCTCATTCCTGGTGTTCTAGGGGGCCCTTGTTCCCACGACTCCATGGGGCCACAGCCTCATGGCACGGCCTCTCTCCTCCATTGTCTTTTCGGAATTCTCTGCTCCCATGAGTTGCAGCGATGGACTCTCACTGTGTCTGCTATGGTCCCCACAAGGTGAAGTAAAGTAGACCCTTGCGAGCACCCACAGTTCGAGGCAAGAGGTGAGGTAAAAATCTGCATACATACTAAGTGGCACAGTGTTGAGGGTTCAGGAGTTAGGGTCCTTATGATATAATCTGCCCCTTAACGAGGACTCGCCTTGTCCCTCCTTTGCCCCTTTCCTTGACAAACAAGTTGCAAGAGGAAGAACATGCATTGCTGTAGCATTCCGGAGAGGTTCGGTTCTATATTGAGGATGCCTACCACCCTGATGCGCAAAAGGTATTTTATCTTTGCTAGGCACAAAGATTTTCCACCTGACAGTAAATATCATGCAGACAAAAATTTGATTGTTTCGTGTAACAAAAGAAATTAACTGGCTTAGAGGAAATGATAAAGCAACTCATGTTCTTGCCTGAGCACCCATTTCTGCCTGGCGCTCTACTGGAGCTCTGCATGCGGAAGGGCGTGGAACAAGGAGCGGACTTGCATGCTGCCATCTCATTGATGGGTACACCAGTATCATGTATGGGCTGGGTATCTGTGACCCCTATCACCCACACCCTGGTGGGATTTGTGAAGCCAATCTAGGCCACTCCCCGCCACTGCCCAAGTTAAGACCTGCTGTTTACCGTGATTTTTTTTAACAAAAAAACCCATCGAATTTTTTTACATTATTTTTGGGGGGTTCAGGTTCACCCACCAAACCCCCCATTTTCCCAAAAATTAGATGGGTTTTTTCGAGAAAAAAAATCGCTGTAAAAAACCCAGCGAGAAAACATCCCGCAATGAAAGGACGTCATACCGTTGACGCAGGTATTCATTTGGGCGGCATTCCCCTCCCCCGCTGTCAGCACTTGGATGCCAGTGCTGGCGGTGAGCTAGGGCCATCCGCATTAGTCTGCAGCTAGCCAAGAGGCAGATACTGGCCTTCCCAGTATGGAGGTGCCCAGCTGAAGTGTCCGCCAGCAAAGACTTCATCAACGTGCCTGTAATGGCTGATGTTCAGAGCCTGACGGATGCGTGCTTTCCGTCGAGTAACTAGGCCTGCCAAACTGTTACCTCATGTTGATGCTGTTACCCCCCCCCCCCTCGTCCCCCACCCACCCACATGTTCATTATCTTTATGAGCAACTTGTTTATGGTTGGCAGATTTTAAAAGAAACGTTGTTCCAGGCAGAGCAACGCTGAGGTGCTCCAGCCACATTCTAATGTTCTGATGTAGAAAAAAAATGTTTTTGAAGTGCTCTTAAACAACGAGGAAGGATTTCCAATTTCAAGCAGCATGTGCCTGCCACTTATAGTCCAAAAGGAATGTTGGCAGGTGTATTGCTGCTGTCGCCATGCCTTATCTACCCGACTCCTTGCACACCTTCTTGCTGCTTGCACTGCCAGTGCTTCGTTTCTAGCCTGAACGCGTGCGCGGGCACATGCTAGAGATTGGCACATCATCACGGAATTCATTGCATTTGGACAGGTCGAGAAATGCACGGCCCTGACCGATTTTATTTTACCACTGGTTTGTTATTGTCTGTATCCTCTGCAGAGTATGTGTGTGTTTGTGGGAGGTGGGGAGGTTGTTCCGCAGCAGAGCCGGGCAGAGGCATGGGCAGTCTGTGCGGTGGCACAGGGCCCCGCTGACAGAGGGACTCCGCAAGGCACCAGTGTCTGCCTCAACTGCTCGGAAGCTTCCTTGCAGGAAGCTTGCGAGAGGCCACGTTTATTTATTTTGCATTTTTAAAGCGCTCACACAACCCGCGGGCATCGAGGCACTGTTAGAGGAATCTGTCTCTTAGTTGCGTATTTATAACGCGCTTAATACCCAGAGGTTCCTAAGCGCGGACCCGGGCATCGAACCTGTACTGTTTTGCGTCGTCTTGTTTCCAAGGCGAGCGCTTTGCCGCTGAGCTATCCTCCCGGGCAGGGTCGACGTTGTCGCCTCCCAACCGCCCCTGGCTTTCTAGAGACCAGCATCAACTCCCAGAGGCTCAGACGCTGCAGGCCCTTTTAATGACTGCTTATCACTTTCTTTCTTCAAGCAGCGTATTAAAGTGGGGGCGATTTACACATGATAGACCATTGTTTTGGAGGACATGTTTATAACGTTTCTGTGTTAAGAAATGCTAATAGGTATTTTCATTCTGAAAGCACACACAAAGCACCAGTCGGATGCCTAAATCTACGCTCTCCTCAGGGTCAATTACAATATATGAAACAAAACAGTTTTAAATTAGACATTATTTTCAGATGTTCATATTTAACACACAAAAAATAGTTTATTTTTGGTAGAATGTGATCTTTTCATCACATCATAAATGAAGCCTTCATTTGTCACACTAAAATACAATGAGGTAACCTTTTCACACATTACATATTGTTATACGTCTTCAAAATACATTTTTAAAACCCGAAGGCCATTTTTTTGCATTTTGGTGAATTGCAGGTTACAATCCTGGAGACTGGTGCAGTATTTGTACCCGATTGGGGCATGTGCTGCTTTTCAGAGCACAAGTAAAGGATACATGTGGGTGGACAGCGTAACTTTTTTCAGAGGGCAGATGCAGCCTCCTTGGGTGTTTTTGAGGTCAGCAAGCTTGCACAAGCATTTGCCTACCAGGATTTCACCTAGATTGTCAAGATTTCAGTGCAGACACTTACCCACAAGACACATAAAATGATCATCAAAGCACATGCTCATGTTGGGATTTTGTTTTGTAGAGAATCAGGGGTGTTGCTAGGTCTGGAAAAGACCCGGGGCTACGCTGATGTCGGAACTGTTGGGACTGGGGGCTAGCTAGCCTTTTGGCTGTAGCTCTTGAGATTCTATCCGGGGCTACAACCAAAAGACTAGGGGCTATACCCCTCTTATCCCCCCTCCCCCTAGCAACGCCTCTGTAGAGAATATTTCACTGCATATTGCTGGGTTAAAAAGGTGGGCTATATCTGGACTATGGGAGAAACCAAGGACTTTTGCAACACTCAGGTCACCCCTGGACTTTAAACTTTCATAGCACCTTGAAACCTGAGTGGACTGAAACACAGAGAAGGTAAAATGCTCTAATTTCTCATATCAAAACATGTATTCGAATTTTACAATAATTGATACTGGAAAAACAGACAATTATATGTATAAGTAAATGTAAAGTGAAAAAGTGCTCATGTGTCTACAGGACATCAGTGTCAACTAGTCCTACATTGGAGACAAACATATCATACATAAAAACAATGAATACTAAAAACAATGCTAAAAATGCACTGTGCTATAAATCACTTAATGTGTGTGTATATATATCATTTACCCTTCGATTCACTAATTACATGAGTTCACAAGTATAGGTGAGATACATGGATATCATGGAGATGTAATCTGGCTATGGTCGCCAACTCTAATGCCCGACATGTTTCATTCTTGTGTACTTGCTTTAGATACAAAGAAACTCTTCTGGGGCAACTGAACTGATTAGACCGTTATGCCCTTCTCCAATATGCATAAGCAATCTGTGTTGATCTGTGTTTTTGGCTATGCTACAAGGAGCCTTACAATCTTTTAGGTTTCCTTTTCTCTCAGCAATCAAGCACTTCGATGCTAGACGGATTTCTGAACTCTGTCCTGGTGGCGCAGAAGTTCAGAAGGCCAACCTAATTACTTGGAACAGGGTAACCTCTGGACGAGCCAGACCAATCAAGGTAGCGATCGCGGCGGTCAAGACTAGGTCTCAAGAGGGGTGAGGGTGACTGAAAGGCCGCAATGAGCACACAAAGCAAGATCACTTACAAACTACTCCAAACAGTTGTTATATTAAAAATATATACACATTTATTTCAAGGCCTTTAAAACAATGACCGTAGCGAGGAAATCACAATATAACGATACTAAACCAACACATACCATATCAACACAATATATATACAAATACGTCAGCCTCAAGCATTAGATGCACGAAATGGGTAGTCCACCTAAAAGGGAAGGAAGACAGGCAGTGCGAAATAATGCTCAGACCCAGTTCGCCTTCAGAGGCACCTAACTAGATGGAAGTCCGAGCCCTGCGAAGAGTGGAGCCTTGTGCTCAAAAGTACCTGCACACGCTGGTGCCAACGGGCAAGAGGAGAAGCTCTTCGGGGGAAATCAGGCAGTTCAGTTTAGTGCACAAAAGAAGAAGAACAAGTTCCGTGACTCAAGCGCAGCCTCCACAGTGGGCAGAAGCAGAGCGCGAGTACGAAAAAGGGTGCTGTTTGACACAGCGGGGAAAAGCAATGGGCTCCTGCAGGAGGGCGACCAGATCCTAGCTATGCTACTCACCGGTCCCCGATGCAAGCATACCCAGTCTTCTCCGCGTCAGTTTCAGCAGCTGGCAGGTTCAGAAGAGCAGGGAACGCCTCGTCGTCGTGTTGAGTAAAAAGACGTCCCAATCGAAGAAACCCGCACAGTTTGTTACCACAGCAGGGCAACGGAGCGGCCGTGTGTATCTGAGCCAAATGTACACTACTCACTTCAGACTTGGGAACGCCAAGTGTACGAAGCGTGTGAGAGTGACCAGGACTCGAAATACTACACAACCTGGCGGCGGTTACAGAGCAAGACTCCTGTGTAAGCTGGTCAGTCAGCTGGATGGCCCAGAGACGCTTCCGAAGGCTTACTGGCAGGAGATGGTGAAGATGCCGAGAATAGCTGTTCCCGCTATTCCAAGGGTCGAAGTACGAGTACAGGCCTTCTGGTTCGATCAAAGGTGAAAAGGGTTTCACAAGGCGACAGCAGTGCAGAGGAGAAGTCCTTCAGCGGGTCACCAGCGATTCCTCGGTCCAGCCTCGTGGTTGCAGGATACTTGGCTCCTGTATTCCTTCGTTCGTGAGAACTCAGGAGATCGACATGGTAGTGGTGTTTCCAGCCCCCTCTTATCCATGGTTCCCTTCGCGCCAAAACGGAGGGGACCAATTGGGAGATCCGCTCATCAACACTCACACCATTCGTGGACCAATCACGGACCACGGTGGTCCCAGGCATTCACACCACCCTAGACTCTCTGGCACCCAGGATGTGTATTGGGACCAGACATCCCAGCCCACATCCTGGAGGCACACACAAGACATGTAGAAGCCCCCGAAAGCATCTGTGTTTCGCGGGAAAGTACATGCCCAAATAAGGAAGGCCCCGGGTCGGCTCGACCTGGGGAAGGTGAAGGGAGCAAGACGGTCAGCGGACAGGACAAAGGAGCCTCGTGGTCTGGCCATTTTGTGAGCCAGGCCACCATTTTGGGTTAAGCGCGGAAAACGCGCTTAGAACGCCAAAAGGAGCTCAAAATACAAAGAAACGATCGCTGCCACCATTCCGTCCCTGAATTACTTGCACCGATCAGATACAATCCTAAACGAGTATCTAGGGCCTGTAGAAGGCTAGAGACCCAAGAGAGCTGTAACTTAGCTTGCAGTGCCCTCTTGTGTCATGTTGCACGAAAGCCGCAACATGATAAAATAAACTACGGGAAACAGCGTTCCCCGGTACTGACAGTCTTAAGGGCATGTCAGTATCCCCGTAAGAAAGGAGCGAAAGCCCAGAGGAGTGTGGCAGAAGGCTGCACTTCTCTGGCAAAGTCAAGAACAAGGTGAAAAACAACAGCAAAAAGTTTAGGGGTTGCCACATGGAAGGAAAATTACCTACAATTACGAAATCTTTCCTAACAGGTGAGATACATGGATATCATGGAGATGTAATCTGGCTATGGTCGCCAACTCTAATGCCCGACATGTTTCATTCTTGTGTACTTGCTTTAGATACAAAGAAACTCTTCTGGGGCTACTGAACTGATTAGACCGTTATGCCCTTCTCCAATATGCATAAGCAATCTGTGTTGATCTGTGTTTTTGGCTATGCTACAAGGAGCCTTACAATCTTTTAGATTTCCTTTTCTCTCAGCAATCAAGCACTTCGATGCTTATTAGCTTCTCTGTTAGGGAACTTTAAATGATCCTTATTTTTGGTAAGACCGTCCTAAGTAGCAAAATGAGTCTTGCACTTAGAGGCTTATTTCATATGCCTAATAACTATTACAGACGTCCCGCGTTGCGTGGCTCTTCTGGCATTCATCACTACTTATGGCTCATCTGTTGGTGCGGATGTTCTAGCCATTTAGCAAATGGTCTGGTCTCTGTCTTGTGCTTGTTATCTAGGCTCTCTCTTCTATCCGATCATGCGGATCAACTATAGCATGGGCCTCATGCGTTCGTGACTTCTCGCTGGGAACACCATTTAGCAAGCCATTTAACAAGTAGTCTGGTCTCTATCTTGTGCTTGTTAATCTGTCTCTCTCTTCTATCCGATCGCACGGATCAATAGCAATGACGAAGTCGTCCTTGCTATTGATCCGTGCATATTTCTTTTCCAATCAGTCTGCAGTGCAAGAGAATCGATCACACCATGTGAAGTGCCCCTAAGTGTAAGCTTGTAGCAGGGGCATAGCCAGGGGGGAAAAGGAGCAGCCGCCCTTCGTGTCTGACTGGGCGCCCCCCCCTAATATACAAAAAAAGTTGCGAGTGGCGTGCGGATCTGTCCAGCCCAGCAAACCACGAACAGTTTAAAAAACAAAAATTAGCCGCAGAGCTGGCACTCAGTCACGGCATCAACTTTTTAAATAAAAAAAACCATCAGTAGCGTGCCAGTGTGGCAACCATGTTGGTGCCGGTGGGCCCCGCAGATTCAAGTACTGCCAGGGCACGCCAGCACTGCACTTCTAAATTTGTCCAGTGTGCTGCTGCCTGGCTGTGCCCTCCCTGAAGACCTATGAGCATGTGTCTGTTTTGTATTATGTTATGTGTATGTATGGATGTACGCACGCACGCACACAAATGTTAGGACCAGCGTGTGTTTGGGCATGTGTTTGTATCACCTCCGCAAGGGATTCTCAGTGACCAACCTTGTCACTGTAAATCCCTTGCAGAGATTTCTGACATAGATAGGTTGTATGTTAGTAGCTTCATGCATGTAGCTTACAGTGACTATTACTGGCTATGATAGGTTGTGGCCAACAAACTATTTATGGCAGTATTGTTCACTTTAAATCACATGCATGAAGCTGCTGATAAACAACCTATCTATGCCAGTAATTGCCACTTTAAATCATGCATGAAGCACTTCAGGCTTCATGCATGTGATTTAAAGTGATATGATTTAAAGTGACCACTGCTGGCATAGATAGGACGGTTGTATACGAATTGTTTGTTTTACAACTGTTCGAACGACAATTGACCTTTTCACAATTGACCGAATTGTGAAGGTCAATTGTACCATATATGTGGGGGGAAACCCCCCACAACCCCCCACCCAACGCCAAACCCCCCAAAACCCATATATATATATATATATATATATATATATATATATATATATATATATATATATATATATATATATATAGCCAAACCGATAAATATATATATTCAGTCAATTGTGACCCTTTAAATTCAGTCAATTGTTCATTTGAACAATTGTAAACAAACAATTTGGGTAATACCGATAGGACAACGTACCTATGCCAATCTAGTACCACTAAACAGGCGGGCTATACTCTTCAAGAGGGTGTGACCCAGCATGGCAGCATCTAAAACAACAAAAGTATGGTAAGTACCAAAATAAAAGATCTATAAAGGTAAGACTTCAATTAAACGAAAAGGACAGATAAACTATTAAAAACACACACTATTAAAAACACTAACAACCCACCCCTGTAAGGAAATACACAGTGAAAGCAGACTTTGGGGGGAAAGACGCGCTTTAGGTATTGCATTACAGGGGTCTGCCGGTAAACATTCTTTCAGAAAAGTCAGACACTTTCTAGAATGTCTCTAGGGCATAGCAATAGGGCCTTATATGCCACTAGGGCCCATCGAACAAGGCCAGAGAGTCATAACCATTGTTTGACACCTTTTGTCTTCTTTCAGGAGGTTAACAGTGTTGAACTGGTTTCTGGCAACTAGCCGGTGTGTTGAATCGGGCTTGAATTGTCGAGCTGGATCAATGGGATTCCGCAGCACAGTGCAATTCAACTAGCCGCAAACGCAGTTGCTCCAAAAAAGCTTAGGACAGACATGCAACGTTCAAATCTGCGTGGTTTGAAGGCTCAACGGGTCTGGATGCAGAAAAGTGTGGATTCAACTTGAGTGGCGAGTTGGCTGAACTGGTTCCATTGACGTGATGCGGTTCAACAAGGAACAATGGCTCGATTGGATTGACAGTGCTCAAAGGTGCTAAACACAGCTTGAAAGGTAGCATGTCAAAGGCAGCTCCTTTTGGTCTTTGCAGCAGCGCAGAGGTGTTGGTGCGCTTGAAGCAGCTCAGATCTGCTCAACATTTCAGCGAGAAAGAAAGGATGGTTTGCTCCTTGGTTTGCTTTGAGACCCTTCTCTAGTGTGCAAGTCAGCTTTCTTTCCTTTCCAGCCAGGAAAGTTGGCAGCGATGTTTGCAAGGCTTGCCATTTCAGGGGATGGTAACCTGGGTATAATTGTCCAGCAGCAATCAGGCCTTTTACACAGCAAGTTGCTTCCAATGTTCCCCCAACACGGTTGGTGGAAGAGTACGCACTCTCCTTGGAAGTCTTTATTTTCATCCCTATGGCTGGGGACTTTGGGCAGTGGCAACAGTTAATGCAATGTAAGCACTTTGTAACAGTGATAGCTTAAACACTTTTTATATCACTTCTTTTTGCATAGCTGAAACAACTCTGCATATGGCGATGAATTAAATATCAGGAGTTCCTGAAGACTGTTTAATATAATCCCAAAATGTAGGAACCAACATAACACAAACGGAGACAGTCTTAAAGTTCAACAGCGTTAATAACTTTGGGTATCCAATTAGAAACTATATGCAATACTAGAAACAAACGTATCAGGATGTCTTAACTCAGTGTCATGTTAGAATCACTATGGCAATACTGGTCTTCTCCATGGTTCTCTCCCTAAAGATCCTCAACAGTCGTAAGTGCAGGGTATTGCACCCAGCTCCCTTTTTCAACTCGTCAGCATTTATTGCACGCAGCCGCGCAGCCTGCTCTTTTAGCAACCCCTTACCAGCAAGCTCCCACGCAAGAATGATGAAGGCAGGGTTCTAAGTCCCTGCTGCTGGGAAGTCTCTAAGCTGGGGAAACAGTGCATTCAACAGCCCAGTGAATGATGGGCGGCTTGCTCGTAGATTATGCACAAGGCTCACGTATATAGCATTCTCAATAGGGAGTGGGGTTGGAGGGAGGGCGGCTCTGGAGAATCCGCCATTTACCTTAACCCAGGAGGCTCTTCAGGTAGCAGGTGAACCTCCCTGGTTTCCAGAGTTCCTCCAAACGTACAAGAGGGATGATTTAATGTGACACAATAGTCTTCAGTAATTGGCGGTGGTTCAGAGCATAGCTGATGGATGTTTACATGCTTGACGAGACTGGGGCTGTAGATCAGCTGCTGCAAGACATTTAGAAGACAGTTTATCCCACTGCACTGTCTGAAAAAGCAGCTGCGTGTCACATACAATTTATTCAGACCGCACAGCTTGGCGATACTGCAAAAAAAAGGGGTCATTTTAAGCAAGCCAACACAAATTGTCATGAATGGTACAGTAAAGGTAGGGAAGATACTGGTGTGCGCATCAGTCCCTCACTTTCATGGGTTTCGAGGACCTTCCAATTCAGGTTCCCGATTTCTGAAGAGCAGAACGCCCACGTTCCCACAGCATGCTTTTATTGGTATTAAGCCACTCGTTCCAGGAAGCTTTTTTCAATCGAGAAATCACAACGATGCTTGCGCTGGAATTCCCCTTTGAAAAGCCTTGTAGGCGTATTTGAATTACATGTAATTGCAATTCTGCAATGCCACCATATTGCGTAGGACCGGTTTATTTCCACTGCTTACTGTTAAATATTTTGCTGTCGTATTTTGAGGGCAGTTAGCAATAGCAGCAGTGTTATTTGGCTTGATGATATTTTGCGGTCTTGACAAAATAACATGTTTTTGTCCTAGAGCTGATCTGACCCACACCAAAGTGCTTTAAGCAATAAGACAGTTCTAGTTTAGCTTCTCATAATGTTGAATGGCTTAATTGAGCCATTCGGATTCGTATCTGTGACTGCAGGTTCTGCATGGGTGTCAGAGAGGAGCGCTTAATTTGATGAGGTGTGGTGCCAGCATAGCATACTAGAGTGAAAACTATAGGTGGAAAATAATTGCATTCATCATGCCGCTTGGAACCTTGTCCTGTGCGTTGGAGACAGATCTAAAAACAGACTGCCTTTTTTAAGCTGCCTCGCAGTGGAACCCCCAGGAAAATGCCTCTGTCTGCGCCCCCACCCCCTGAACCACATCCTGCTCACCGTATTATGCGCCATTGGGGGATTTCAAATCCAGAACCCTCATATGCCATCTTTCCGCCACCCCCACCCTGTTGCTTGAGGCATACATGAGCCCCTGCCCCCCAAATCCCCCTCTTGCAGATCCACCACTCACCCCAGACCCTCCACTACTCCTGGACCCCTCACACATTGACCTACTCCCTCGTGACACCCCACGTCCTGCTGGTTTCCGATTACCGTAGGATGTTTCATTCCCTTTTTAAAACATCTAAGGAACATCTGTGCTGAACAGTAGGTCCTCAAGTTTGAGTGTTCTACCCGGTCTATTTCACTATCCCATCCATGTCATTACACTACCACTCACCATCTCTCCTCTCCGCTTATTGTTGGCATTTGCCAGCATTCCTTTTTTGTTGCCTTCCTCCGAGATCCTATTGATTAGGGCTAATTTTATTCATCATCTGTCAATCGCTCTTGCTTGTTGTTACCTGATTGTGTACACCGCTCTACTCAGCGGCCAACTTTTCTAGAAAAAGGTTGCTATACAACACCACTTACCTTTTCACCCCACAGATGCCTCTGAAATGAGGAATATACCCTATGGTTTAAACAACCAATGAGACCACCATACCTTTAGACAACTACTGTCCTACATTCAGAGGCAGGGGTTACACAATCCTCCCTGCCCTCAGACTTATTAAGTGTGATGAATCTAGTGATAACATCACTGCATCTCTGGGGAATGTCTCTTCCCATATGGCATGGGAAAGGCAGCCGCTACTTGATCCTGACCCTGGGGGTGACTATCTTAGGTTGGCCCATATGGAGGTAGACAACCCTTATGGGAAGAAGGTAGACCCGCCAGCTGGAACATTATATCCCCCTTTCCACTCGGGTGTGACACCAACCCGTTGAATTCGCAGTCACGTATGGCCTATTATAAGGTAGAACTACAACCTACAATATGTACTGACAACAAGGGTCTTTCATACATTTGTAATAGAAGGACTGATATGAGGAAGAGCACTAGAGTAATGCAGATTGCTGAAGCTACGAAACCGGAGAAGGGCCCTAGTTATTGGACGAATCTGATAGGTGCTGGTATGTTTAAAAACATCAATCAGAAAGAAACATGGAGAACCACTACTCCCGATGCAGGTCGGGAAACCGAGCGGAAGCAAGTTGCAGCATGGAGCAAGAGAGTTCCTTCAGGTGCTGTCACGAGAGGCTACGAAGTCGGAGTTTCGGCGCGCAGAGGCCCGAGAGCAGACAAAGCTGTAGAACAAAGGCTGAGACATTGTGGGGACTGGAAAGCCGACAGAACACCAGAAAAAGGAGGAAGCGAGCTGCTGGTTGAACCACAGATCACACAGAATGCTGTAGCAGCCGGGAGAGATTGGTCAGCCCAGAGAGGGGAGTTGGGACACTCAGGCGCTTCATAGCATATACTGCATACTGTTAAAGGAACGGTATATGACCTGAGTGAACCTGAACAGGGTAGCTGTGACACCAAGTAAAATATTAAGTGATTCAGCTGAAAGAGGGTCACAGACCCCATGGTTGAATGCAGAAAATGTAAAGATGTGGAACTGTGACCATTTGAGAAGGTCCTGGCAGGAGAGTATACCTGGCAACCTGATTGCGAGTCTGGGACCCCCACCCAAGTACAAGTGAGCAAAATAAGAAAGTCCTGTTAGAATCATACACCAGGTGAATTGCTTGTGAGCCTGGGACCTGCACCCAATTGTATGAACACAAGTGTTTTGGAAGCAAACGAGGAGAGTGGACCAGACTGCAAGAGGAGAGTCTGGGGCTCACTCTCATGCTTATCAAGAAGTCCCATGTAAACTGGGTACATCAAGAGTGTGTGAAATCCAGTGGCAGGGAGCCATTCCCCCTGGATGTGAAACAAACATATTGTTACTAGGGGAAGGGAAGCAATCCCCTAATGCTTGGAAACTTATGAACTGTGCCAAGGAGCCAAGAAAAGAGGAGTAACTTCTTGTCATTGTGAATTGTGGAAGTGAGATCAGGGAAAGAACCATATCCTTTGAAACTGCGTATTATAATGAGCCTGAGAAACTCAGGGTCAGGGAAACATGTCCTGAGGATTATAGAACTTTGATTATTTATTTCTTTTTGCACCATAACAACTCTGGGAAAGAGCTGGACACAACCAGTTGAATGACTATATCCCTTTTCACTTTATCTTGAGTTTATTATGTAATGGTCAGGTTAGGATTTGGACACAGGATGGCGAACTTTACTTTGGACATTCTGACACAGACATCCTTTAATCTCGTTGAGTTATGGAAACCCCTCTTAGAAATCGGGCAGGATAGGATTTCCTCCAACCCTCTTTTGATTTTAATAAAAGTCTTTATCAACCACTGTAATGCCCACGTGTCAGAGTCTTACCCCTTATTCCTTACACAAGCCGTTAGTTCTTCGATGCTCTATTTTGAAGACTCTGTCTACGTTCACTGCAAGTCAATGCACTAATTTAAAGCGTGCCTGTTTCTTTTGCATCCTTCTTATCCCAGCTTCAATACAACTATTGCACAGTAGGATAATGCAACCAAAGATAAGTTGAATGTCAAAAACAAAATCAACGCTTCTACTCCCTCTTGATATCTAAGTGACATTTTCTATCTGCTCTACCATACGTGGGTGGATCAGTCCTATTTTTCCCTTTTCTGTTCAAAGTCCCAGAGCCAGTGATAAGAACTCACTTGAGATTCTTTTTGTATTTGGAGTTTTATTTTAGTGAGTTAACAAGTGAAAACCGTCTCATGAGTATATCACAAAGGTACTGCATACAGAGAAGCGGTACGAATAATGAGTTCAGAGTATAAACATTTATATGTACCTATCATGAATATGTCCAGAGTTTATTTATAGCTAAACCTCACCCTTTGTGTCCACTACAGGTCACCTAACCAAATGTATCCAGGAAAGTTGACCAGGTTTTTTGTGATCTCAACTTCACTTCTCTTGAAATATTGCTCTTTTTCTTTAGAATATTGACAGCAACTCCATCAGCCATCCCCCTTTGGTAGGTGAAACTCAGGAGCTCCACAACCCCAGTTTTCTTTTCTTAGCTGTTACTCTTACTCTAAGCACCAAGGATATTTGCAGGATAAGTGGATCTGTCAATATTTTGTCATCAGCTAACGTCAGTATCTTAAAATCAAGTGTCAGCTCTACATTTACCTCATTAATTGTGCCAGTTACATCTGTCCAGAGGTTTTGGATTTTGCTGTATTCCAACAGCCTATGTTCAAGGCTCCTACGCCAGTGCCTGCAGCCCCTGCATGTGTCAAAATCAATCAAGCCCATTTGAAAAAAAATTTCAGGCATCCAGTAGACTTGATCAATATCTTTATCACAATATCTGGCGATTGTATGAGTCGCTGGACAAGTGATGTCACTACACTACTTGGTAATTTTGGGCATACCTGAGGATATTATGGCAGTTTCTGGCCACAATTGAAGTACCTAGGACTTTAATGGTAGTCATATGATAACACTACTTCGGTAGTCAATTTCTGTACCAGGCATATGCTGCTTGAACCTAAGCATATTTTGGCATTGCCTTCCACTTGGTAAATGTACTTATTGGGCCATGTTGTGGCACTACCTGGGGATATGATGACCAAATGATTTTAATCAATTTAATGCATGGACATATTATCCATGTTTCAGGGATTTGATTGTGGTAGCTGAGTTTTTGATGTAAATGCTTGAAAATATGGTGCCGTTCCTAAACTGATACAACCAGCTATACCAACTCAGCGTAAGATAATACATATACAATTCTCCAATTTCCCACTCAAACACACAAAAACAGATGCCAAAGCATATATCCAACCACTGTTGCCAATACACACATCTATACACTACACAATATGTACACATACAACAATTCAATTCTTTGCTATTCATTCTTTTCAGGCTCATGTGAAGTTCCACAAGCAAGTCCAAATGTTTCTGTTCTAATAATATCCTGGTGCTATTCATTTGTGATGCCCCAATCAGTTTCATGAAGCCATCGGCTATACATGAACTTAATGAAACTTCACATGACCTATAAACTAGTTGACAGCTGAAAATGCACTGCTTGACTTGGACTGTTTTTAGATTTGGAAGAGGAATCTGTTGGCCTTTTCCAGAGGTATAGAAAATACATGTTAGAGGGGTCCTGGTATGCACCTGCTTCTCCATGGTTCAGACATGGGTGAAAGCTCTGTTATGGTGGCAGCCATTTTGTAGAAGCAAATGGTATTGTTTAGGGTTAGCTGTTGCATTTCAGAGCTTGCTTTGTTTCCACGCTGTTGGTACGTTGATGTGTTTTCCATTGTTGTGCTACATCACGATGTGTTTATTATTGTTGTTATGATCATTATTAATACTGATATATAGGGCTACCTGTGTTCACTTGGTTAAAGAACAAGACCATGATGGATTGGAAGCCTTGTAGATACATCTTTTGGATGCTTCCTATCCATATTGACCTCCATTATAACAAGCATATACGAAGGTAGATCTTTTGCCTTTGCTATGTTTGTGTTTGTTCCTCTTAACGTAGAATAAACTGATGCCTTCTCTGGAGAAGACACGGAAGACTCAGGCCTGCCCAGAAATACTCTAGGAGATATACAGAGAGACCAGCACTGTCACGTCCGTATACTACTGTCCTTTGTATTTCCTCATGGCACACAGGTAGCCAAGTACCCATATTCCTGGCTACTTGGGGGGTCAGGTTGATTCTAAAGCTAACTTCATGGCTCATAAAATATCCAGTGCTGGGAATTGCAGCTTCACACAAGTGCTATTGACTGGGGTGCTAAAGTATCACCATTCTACCTGTGAAACAACCAAGTCACATTGGCAACATTTCGTTCATCAGGCAAAATAAACATTAAAAAGTGGTTTCTTATTCAAATTCACCAATCTTGAAAATGAAAGCACGCTTTAACAATGTCTGTATCGCAGGAGAAAACTATGTTAGTGTTGAGGAGGAAATGAACAGTATTCACCTTCTGGGGGAGAAGCTACATGAGGTTTAGGTAATGGTTTGAAATGAGTAATTGACTATCTGGGCATGGGGTTAAGTCCCAAGGCTCTGACTGTGCTAAAGAACATGGATGAGAGTCTAATGCAGGCAGGTCTTTGTGGACCAGAATGGTAAATCAATAATGCTTTGCTATTAAAGATTTAAACTGCATATTCGTGCGCTGCACTAAACTCTGACTTGCCAATGAAAAATAGTGCTGAATGTGTACCCCTTCGAAGCAGACCACAGCACACGTTAAACAGTTAGATTATTTTAGACAGCCTAATGATAAAACCAAAGGATTTGAAAAAAATACTGGCCTCGAATGGAATCTGAAATGTATTACGTTAAAGTATGTGGCTTTTGAATTAAAGGCACATTTATATCAGGATTATGCATATCAAATATAGAAAGATTCAGTATTGATTGGCATTATATGAGGATCTATTTAAATTAATGTGACTATCTTGTGAGTACTTTGCATACACTTATCACCGAGGGTGCATACAATCTCATATTTTAAGACATAATCCTATTCTTTATGCTTTGATAGAAAGAAAGTGTGTTGGAAGTGATTTGTCCTCTAAAACGTGTTGCCGCCCAGCCTATCAGTGATTGGCACAGTGGAAGAGAGGAGCAATCTTCTCGATTTTCCTCCCTACGCCTTCCTTATCTTTTGAAAAACTGCATGACATGCTCTGTCTCTGGTTATGAAGACAGCACACAACCTTCTATCATTGAAGCTACTGTCACAGACTTCAACCAGCCCAAGTGTGATTACCGAATCCCGGTCCTGTGCTTAGAGGCTGGTCTCCAGCATGAAGCACGATATAAAAGCTACATTTTAATATAGATATATAATATATATATATTTGAAGACTTCGTACCAGCGCAAGGCATAGCTAAGGTTAAAACAAAGTCTCTGTGGCGTTTCAGAAAATCACTTTTCTCAATTTTCAAAGGCTTGAATGTAAAATTCTAAACATATTCCACAGTAATACTTCAAGGCAGCCACCTGTGCTTGCAAAATTTCACAATTGTACATTAACGGCTTCATAGTTTAAAAATGTTTACTTTGATCGTGTCTACACCAGCTTTTTTCACCTCCAATATACCCAAATTGGCCACCTCGATTTAAAAAAAAAAAAAAAAAATCCGGGTGCGTACATTTCATCTGGAATTGGTGCACAGAAATTTTGTATTGAAAATCAACCAATTTTGAGGTATTAACATTTGAAATGTGTCTATACATGATGCATAAGCAGAATGAATGCACATCTTTCAGAGTTTGAGTTTTACAGTTAGTACATTACATATTTACAGTACGTTATTTACACAGTTAACATCTTCTAAAAACTCACATTAAAGGCAAATCGCAGCTGACTCTGTCAGTTTTAAGGCGATAGAATACATGTACACTTTTCATCCGAACTGTATATGATATATTTCTATGTATATAACTGTAGCAAGAGGAGTTTGAATTTCACAGATTGTACATTATGCAGTTTACATCTGAAAACACATCAAAGTGAGGGCTAATTTTACACAAGCGCCTGCTGCATATAACGTGTGGATGTACAACATGTGCTCTCATGTGCACCTACGACATATGCACCTATGGCACATGCTCCTACAAGACATAATTCTACAACAAACCCTACTACCACACACACTCTTACAACACACACTCTAATGACACACACTCCTAAGACATGTGCTCCTCCTGAATATGCTCCTATGACACGTGATGCTGTGACACGCACTCCTATAGCACACACTCCTATGATGCATATTCCCATGACAAGAGCACCTAGTACAAACGGGCCTGCTACTCATAACATGTGGAGGTATGACGCATGCCCTCACATGCACTTACGCCATGTTCTCCTATGACACATGCTCCAACAAGACATGGTCTTATGACACACGCTCCTACCACACATACTCCTACCACACACATGTACTGCACATTCTTACGATGCACACTCAACACACAAGTCACATCCTACGATTCCTACTCACACGGTCCTACGGCATTCACTTATAAAAACTACTCCTATGACAGGAGCACCTATGACATGCTGTGTTAGTACTCAAACTCTTATGACAAGACACTGTTCTCACACATGCTCCTGGCATATGCTTCTATAGCATGTGCACCTACAACATGTGAACATATCACACCTGCACCTACAACACATGTACCTACAACACATGCACCTACCACATGTGGACATACAACACATGGATGTACGACATGTGGACGTAAGACACATGCTCCTATGGCTAAAGCTGCCATAACACGCCACCTGAAGACACACACACTTATAACATATGCTGCTGCAACACACGCTCCTACAACACATGCTCGTACAAGACACGCTCCTGCAACACATGCTCCTACACCACACACAATCTTGCGATGCACGCTGTTACAACACAGAAACATACAACACATGCACTTATGACACAAACAGTTATCCCACCTGATTTTATGTAACATGATCTTATTCCACACACCCACTTATACTAGATGCTCTTACAACGCACGCTAGCATTACAAAAACACTCAAAATCAATAATCATGTAACCATAAAACTAAAGTTGAAATTATTTGAACATTTTATTTTTTGCAAAAGATTTAAGGTTAAACCAACAAAAACATAGTTTACAAACATCAGAAATAACCACGTTAAGGTACCCACATAATAAACATTATTAATACATTTTAAACAATTATATTGAAATCAAATATGGTAACCTTAACTCACCTCGGGAGGATAGCTCAGCGGCAACGTGCTCACCTTGGAAACAAGATGACACGGAGTAACACAGGTTCGATCCCCAGGTCCGCGCTTAGAAACCTTTGGGTATTAAGCACGTTATAAATAACCCATTATATCATATCATACCTTCACACTTAAAAACATACATTACCATATTTTATAACAATATCACACATAAAAACAAGTAATTGCACAAAATGTATAATCATTCAAAAGTGTATTAAATGTTAACGTATAATAAATGTTAAAAGAAAGTTTGAAATATTATTGTAATACACAATTGCTACATAATAACAAACTTAGCATTTAACATACATGGGCATACTTCCTCCAAAAAATTGCAATAACAAAATAAACAGAAAACAAAAAAAAAATCAACAATAACAAAATATACATAAGTATTCGTGCCATATGCTACATATACAACAATATCAATCAACAAGGTATGTGTCCATGTAAATACATATAATTGACTAAACAACAAATATAACATTTTAAAAAGAAAACATACACTAAACAAGTGAACAAGTATTAAAATAGCTATATTAAAAGCTTATAAACATTTACTTCTACAAATAACAGTATACACAACATGCATTACACTGTGCATAAAAAATACAAATATGTAATATTTGTGCTAAATTAAATGTAGTAAATAATGCAAACTGTAAATACTAACAGCAGCAGAAATGTAAAACTGTTTTTATTTATTTCTGTTTCTAATGTGTAATATTTTTATTAAAAACAAATATTCACCGAACTCATTACATTACTTTCACTATAAAGTATTTTAGAGCAAAATCTAAATATTGCAAAACAAAAATAGGGAGGGAAGGTAAAGGTTGCCATGATATTCGAATTTAACATACTACTTTTTAAAATTATGAATACAGTTTGTATTACGTAGTTACCTTGACGTTACCATTTCTGATGTTTGTTGACGTTACATTTTTGATGGTTTAAACTTAACTCTTTTGTAAATAAAAATGTAAAACTATATATATATATATGTGTGTGAACATCCATTGGAGCCAAGCACACGCTCCACAGCGCCACTAGTAGCCATCGCTGGAAGTTCACCTCCAGTTCTGGGCCAAAACAGCAAGGCATTGGGGGTATGCAAATTAGCCCAGATGTAAACCTTTTTCTCCAGGAAATTGTCTTTGTCTAAGAGGACAGTGCTACTTTATACATAGCTTAATCAACCAAAGACAGACATTTTGCAAGGCTGTCAGGACAACTACATAACTGGTTTCACCCTTACTATGGATAATCAGTGCAGTACAGTCCTGACAACTTTGTGGTTGCAGCATTTGGCCATGTTTTAGCAACACCAAGAAAGTTATGGTGGGTTTAAAAAGGTTTGAAAAAAAACCTTTCCCCTGAAATGTAAAAATAGGAAAATCCATTTGAGCCAAATATATATGTATATATATATGTATGTATATATATATATATATATATATATATATATATATATATATATATATATATATATATATATATATATATATTATATTCAATGAAAAAAGTTTAGTTAAAGACCAGCTAAGATGAGAAACGTAATGCAACAAAACCCCTGGAATTCATTGCATTGGGGGACTGAGGACCGGCTTATTTTGGCGTGCTCCCGTTGATAGCCACCCTAATGCTATATTCCCCATGCTGCCATTTTGAATGTTATTGTGAATCCTTTCTCTTACAATATATATGTGCTCTTGGGCACCAGAATGGGAACGTGCCGAGTTAAGCCAGTCCTGGGTCTCCCAATGTGCTGAATTTCAAAGGTTTTGTTGCATTACGTTTCTCACCTTAACTGATCTTTAACTAACGTTTTTTTCATTGAATTTCAAGGGTTTTGTTGCATTACGTTTCTCACCTTAACTGATCTTTAACGTTTTTTTCATTGAATTTCAAGGGTTTTGGTATACCATCGTTCTTTTCAGTGTCACTGGCCACGGCATTTGGCCATGGCCACTGTATATTTTAAAACACTACCATACTACTAGCCTTTGGGCATGCCTACTATATATTGTCACTGGCCACGGCATTTGGCCATGGCCACTGTATATTTTAAAACACTACCATACCACTAGCCTTTGGACATGCCTACTATATATTTTAAAACCCAAATGGGCCACTAGCCATGGCATTCAGCTGTGCCCGCTGTATATAACACCCATTCGGTTATGCCCACTCTGTACTTTAAAACACTATCGCTGTAGCTGTACAAATATATACATTTGTTATCACTTTTTTTCTATAACCACAGCTATATTAACAATGAACTACAAATGCCCTTGGTTATTTGGAGTCATTATTCCTGCGGTTATTGGAAAAAACTGTGAAGAAAATGCTTTGTTGCCCTCCCAAGTAGTCACCAAGTGCCACCCTCCTTTGTGCCTGCTCCTCCCAATCCGCTGAGTGTCTCCTCACCTCCCATGCACTTTCACATTCACTCCACAACACTTGTCATTTCTGTGATGCAGTTTTAGTTGAAATGTCGAGAAGCCGCAGTTATACCCCAGGTTATACCCGAGGGTATGTGAAAAAGGTGTGTCTCGTGTTGCAAACTTGGTCACTAGTCCCCTCCAACTCCCACATTTCACTTTGTGTCCTCTACCCCCTCCCCCCACCTCTAGCCTGATGGCATTTGCATGTTTTTTCGACCCGGAAATGGCTTTTTTCTGTGTTTTATTTTTCGATATCCTAGTGCAGGGGTCTGCAACCTGTGGCTCTCCAGAGGTTACGGACAACAACTGCCATGATCACTCAGCATTGAATATGATGGTCAGGAGTGATGGGAGTTGTAGTCCAAACATCTAGAGAGCCAAAGGTTGCAGACCCCTGCCCTAGTGCATACCAGGGATGTCATTTCACCAAAATGCCAGGGGTAGCGGAAATAACATCACACAACCCTTGACATATGGTGACATCATGGGAAGTGATGTCATTTGACCCCACCCTGAAGTGTCATCACGGGAAGCGATGGAACACGACCTTTCACCCCTTGACAAATCAGGAAGTGGCATCACAAAGCATTGTTCCTAAGTACACTACAACAAATATGGTTACGATATCACTGTAATGTGAAATACATTTCATACAAGAGTGGATCACCATATGTATCATTAATATTAGTGTGTATAGGCCCATATTACCAAATTACTGTGAATATAAGCAGACGTCCGCAGCCAAATGATAATGTTGTGTTATTATATAGCACTTACGCTTAAGCGATTTATATACAACAAACATACATACAAGATCACCCAACCTTTGTTGGTAATCATTTATCATCCTCAGAAGAATGACAGGCTTAGTTGGCCTTGCCGGGATTCGAACCTGCGGATCACACACTCATTGCAGAGCGCAGAGGAACGGACTAGGAAGCTAGCCCCTCCTGCTCTATTGCTCTTGTATCTTGGTGTGAGAAGACAATATGTGTAGGCTGATCTTACCAGTCTCGTTGAGGAGTGATTTGTTTCGGCCAGGTCTAGAGCGGCATCATTGGCGATGCAGCAGGAGGTTATGGAAGGAATCTGGAACTTGATTCTGTTCTTCAAAGGTAGCCAGTGGGCCGAATTTCTTGCCTCCAAGATGTGGGCCTGCTCTTTAATGTCCAGCGCTGGCCGGAGTGCATTGTTTTGGATTGTTTGAAGTTTGTGCAGGTTCTTTTCTGAGGTGCCACAGAGTAGGGAATTGCATTAATCCAGTTTAGATCCCATAAAGGGCCAGGCAATTTTGAGGTGGTTCTGGGTAGTGAGGAATGCTTGCTAGTGTTAATGAGTTTGGTGGCATACCCTGAGGAGGAGGCAATGTGGTTGACCTGTCGGGTCATGCAGAGTGAAGAATCCAAGTGCACACCTAGGGTTTTGACAGAGGAAGCAATAGGTATCTTGTGGCCATCGATGGTGAAGGTTTTGTAGGCCTCGTGAAGTTTAGCCAGGCGGGCAGGAGGGCCAATGATGAGGAGCTTGGGGTTCTCATCATTGAGGCATAAGCTGTGTGTCGGTCCATCCAGAACTGGATGGTTTCATAGATAGCATTTATTCTGAGGGAGTCTATAGGGTGATCGCCAGTGAGGGGGATGAGAATCTGCGTTTCGTCAGCGTAATTAGTGTACAAGACGCTGTAGATGTCTAGGAGATCAAATAGATTTTTGGTGTATACATTACACAGTGTAGGCGATACAGAGGAACCTTGTGGTAAACCACAGGTAGTGGGTGTGGAGACAGCCTCCCCACCGAAGACTCAGGAGAATCTGTCCATCAGAAAGGAGGCGATCCATTTGGTCGCGACCATGGGGAAGTGGATGGAGGTGGAGAGTACTTGGCATAGGATCTCATGGTTCACGAGGTCGAAGGCGGCCGAGAGATCAAGCAGTAGGAGGAGTGAGAGCGAACCCTGGTCGTTGGCGGTGTCCAGCTAATTCTTAAGGTCAAGGAGGGCTGTTTCCGTCCGATGTTTGGGCACAAGCCTGATTGATGGGTTCCCAGGATGTGGTGGTGTTCGAGGTATGATTGGATTCGTAGGTATGCGACTATCAGTGCTTTTAAGGAGGAAGGGCACCGTAGTGATAGGTTGTAGTTGGTGGGTCAAATGAGTTTCTTTCAGGAGTGGGGCGATCCAGGATTCTTTGAGAGAGACAGGAGCCATGCAGGAGGAGAATGGCGCTTTGATGATGGTGGCAATAAGGGGGAGAAGGGGTTCTGCGCATTCCTTAACCAGAGAGGCTGGGCAAGCATCTCCCTTACAGCGGGATGGCTTGAGGCCTTTAATGATGTTGGCAAGGGTGGTGGTGCTGATAGGTTGGAACTGTGGAAGGGGGTAAGGCTGCAGGTGTCGGTGTTGGGGCTGGTATGGATTTCTATTTATCCTTGTAGTTGTGAGATATTTCCTGTAAGGGTGTCTTGGATACTGTTACACCAGGCATCGTTTTTTAAGATGGTGAGGGGTGGGGCGATAGGGGTCTCTAACTCCTTAAGAATGGTGAAGAGTTCACTGGAACTGGAGGAGGCTTTGGAGTTTCTCTCGTTGTAGGTAGCTGCTTTCAAGGTCAAGATGGCTTGTTTGTAGTGGAGGGAGGTATTCGAGAGGAGGGCTTTGTTGGTGGCGGAGGGCACTTTGCGACATTCAGCTTCTGCAGCTCTTTTGGAGGCTCTGGCAGAGCGGAGGCTCGGGGTGAAACAGGAGTTGAGGTGTGTTACATTTTTGGTTTTCTTGGCTTTGAGAGGGGCTAGATGGTTGACAGAAGAGTGTAGCAGGGTGTTGTAGTGCTCCACTAAGGGCGTGGTATCCGATGTTGGAGGGGGATCATCTGAGCACTGGTAAGGTTGTGGGAGCTACGGCCATGATGATGGAAGGGCTGGCTGCTGGCTTGGTCTGTATAGTGGGAGTGAGTCTGGAGAAAGAGATAGAGTAGCGGTCTGACACTGGGCATGATCGATTGGAGAGGACAGTGATATTGCTATTGTGGTCCACGAGCCAGTCTAGGATACGACCGTGGGAATGTGTAGGCTGGGTAATTAGTTGGGTGTAACATAGAGCTATTAGCGAGTTAGTCAAGGTAGTGGCATCAGTGTCAGATGGGTCGCTGAAATCCTGGTTGAGGTCGCCTAGGAGAAGGAGTTGTGTGGTAGGCTTAAGATTGGATGAGATGTGTTGAATGAGGTCATCCTCAAAGGTGTGCATGGTGCCTGTTGGCCGGTAGACGAGGTGGATGGTGGTTGTGGCATTGCGTGAGCATTTCGATTTAGCTAACAGTACTTCACAGTTTGGTAGGGGGGAGGACTTGATGATGTGCAGCGGGAGTGAGTGCTTATAGATGAAGGCGACTCTGACACCTTTTTTAGACTTCTTGTCGCAGCGGACCATTGTGTAACCTGCTGGGATAGCCAAGGATAAGAGTGGTCCAGAAGCTGGGTAAGACAGGCTTCAGTTAAGGCCAAGAGGTCAAGATTTTCCACTGTGATGAGGACGAGGATCTCATGGGTGTGGGCAGTCAGAGATCTAGTGTTCAGGAGGGCACACCGGAGATTTGTGGTCAATGGGCGTTTGGGGGCAGAGGGAGATTCCAGGGCCAGAAGAGGGGGGACGGGCAGGGTGGTGCTACTGGTGGTGGGTGTGGCTGGGAGATATATGGGCAGGAGTTGGTGCGGTATTGGAGATTGGCTTTGCGCACCTCTGGGACAGGTGGCAAGGCATCAATAGTATGTCAAGTGGCAGCTCGCTCTAATGGGTGTGAGGGCATATTTTGATGTGTGGAGGACTTTTCAAACCGCTGTGTTTGGCAGGCGCTAGGAAGGCAGTGTGAGCTTCAGTGATGTTCTGTGGTGCAGAGGCTGTTGGTCTTTGCTGGTGGATGGGTGGAGTGGAAGCTGGGTTGGGTACTTTTGGGGCGGTCTACGTGGGTTGGGTGGTCTTAGGTTGAGATCTTACGAAAGTCCTTGCGTATGTGGTGGGAGGAGGTGCCAGTGTCCGTGGAGTAGGCGCTGAGTTCTGCAGGGCAGCTTTGCAGGCGCAGGAGGTGTGTTTGTAGGGGTAGTGGCATTAAATGATGATTCACCAGTCTTGGTCTGCAGGTTGCCTGATTGATGCCGTGGGGCGTGAGTGGCAACTTTAAGTGACTATAGGTCCCGTAAGATGTAAGATGTAGCAGTTGGCTCACCTTGGATATTGACTGGATCAGTGGGTCATGAAGATGACATTGGGGCATCGCGGCTTCTCCGGGGGAGACAGGCAGAGACGCTTCCTGGCCTTAAATCACAGCCTTTCATCAGGGCCGGCTGCACCTCCCGGCTTAGGGACGCACTTCTTGGTATGCGGAAAGCTAGCCAATCAGCTGAGGGGCTCTACAGAGCTTTCCAGGAGTCATTGGTGTGAATGTAGATGGCGGCGGCCATGTTCCTCACCCCAGGCACCTCGTTGTGCGGGTGGGGGAGGGATGTTGTTTCCAATGCTGCTTGATTCTTGTAATATGAGTGCTCTGTTGGTAAACTGGAATCAATGTTTTTCTGTTTCTGTGAACATTTAGTGTTTTTCTCCCTCACCTGTGCACTCCTCGTTTCCCCTCTCTCAGATCCACTGTGCTTATTATATGGATTTTAGAAGTGACTTGCTCCAATTTGCCACTATAAAATCTCCAATAAACAAATAAACCTAAATAAATCCTAGACTGGCAAATCTCCATTTGGTGAAAGCCCTTCATTGATGACACATTAAGACAGAGTTGCAAGTTATTAGTGTGGTGAATACAGATGCCGCCCTGGACCACTAGCTTTACCAGCAAACATTAGAAATCAGTTTTCATCGCCCTTGGTGCATGGCAATGATAGGAAGCGTGATCTAGCACATCATACCTGACTGACTTAAATCACCAAGAGAGGAAAGTGGAAAGCCACTTCCTAGCCTGCCGGCCACACACCCTGTAAGAATAGATCAAGTTCTCAAGGGCTGACGGAGTCCCTGGCCACTGACATCAGTCACAGGTGGTTGCTTTGGATTAGCACCCATGTACACACAAGGCCATTGACTTTGGGTTATTATATTGATAGCTCTAGCACTAGCCCTACGTCACCTCTGGACGGCCCACGACCACCAACATCATTCTCGCTCGGCGAGCCAATTCCTTTTCCAGAGAGCAGGGCAGCAATGACCAATCTTCTCCTGCTTTGGGAAACCATCAGACAGCCAAAGAGCAGCCCTCGCTGTGCTTCCTGCTGGCTCTGTGGCTTCAGTGATGGACAGTAGCAGCAAACCACTGAACCAAATAAAAAACTGCCCGCGAAGAAGAGATGAAGCCTTGGTGTTATTCTTGCCACAGTCAATTATTTGAAGATGTTCTATAAAGTGATTCTACATCAGAGCGTTTTAATTTCTCAGCCACGAGCTCTCAGGCTATTGCTGCCTCCCAGAAACATAACAAGGCTTTAGGCCAAGAAATCACCTTTTGATAATGATTCAATGTCTCCCTTCCTCTATCCCAGGGCACACAGCTGTGGATGTAGGAGGGCGTGTTACGTCTCTATTCTCCAGCAGAACCTTCTCCAGCTAGGAAAGGAAGATGCGCCAGCTTCCGAACCTCATCATGACAAGAGCAGGACTCAACAACATTGAGCACCTTGGGGAGAGGTGCTGGCCAATCAGGTGGAGTGCAATTCGGGCATACACTGGTAGCAAATCTCCAGGTTGAACGCTGGCCACAGGGACTTGAAATTCATCTGGTTCGAATTTAGCGATCTGGACGCGCCTTCAATTATTTTCAACTGGATTTGAATTGTAGTAATCTTTTTCAATCCGTCCTTCTGCTTACTCTCTGCTGCCTTGACTGGAGACTCGTGTTGATAACTTGAATGAAGTCGGTTCCAGATTAGGCCAATGTCTTGGGTGGATATTTAAGTATCCTCCTCGTCTGGGGCCTTTAGATAGGCATGCAATACCCGCATAAAGTGTCTTAAGTACAGTTGTGAATGCCTTCCTCTTTCAGGAAAGCACACATGGGGGTCTTAGTTATACCAGCCAAGTACCCAGAAATAGTATGTTTTATGAAAACAGAGTATGATCTCTGCGGGTCTTATTTAGGGAGGAAGGTGAATTGTAGTACACTGTAAAAGAGGATTAGGGCATGAACTGAATGTCCGACAGCGCTGAACACTTGCATATCCCTTTAGTGTGGGCAACATGCCATAATGGGCACACTAGAAAAAAGGAAACATCAGCCTCATTAATTGGTGAGGAAGGATAGCTCGGGGTCAACGCAACACAGCGCCACACAGTTTCGAATCCCGATGCCGCGCTTAAAAACCACAATGCTGGTATTAAGCGTGTTATAAATGAACAATTAAATAAATATAATTAGCGTTACATTGTCTTTGTGGCTCTGACATTGTCTCATCTATAGACATCTTTTTGAAAGGAGCTCATGGATCGCCTTCCCCCTAAAGCATTCCTTTAAGTGGGAAGCGCAGGACAACAGCACCTTAAATAATACAACTATAGCAGAACAACATTGAGACATGGGTTCATGGGAAGGATATTTTGATGCGATTCCGATAGAGCCATGACGAACAGTGGAATAATTGCTAGTGTCTTAATTATAAAGATGGAAGAGCGATCGCACGACTTTGCAGTGTTGCCAGAGCAACGAAACTGCTTTTGCCGTTTCAAAAGGAAGCGCAGTGTTTTCAAGAAAGTAGCTTTGCTTCAGTTATTTGACTCCGAGAGATACGCGAGTTAGAGCTGCACCCATTTTAGCGCACCTTTCTTCTGACTTGTTCCAATTCTTATTGGTTAGAGATGAAGCTCTAAACACGTTCAGTCTGATGAAACTCTGGGAAGTTGTAGCACTCAGGGCTTGGCAGGTTGCACTTGAACTGCAAAACGGCTGATATGAACACCATAAAGCGATGCATGGAAATGCTCTCCAAAACACTTCTGAAATGTCGGCAACTGCTATGACCAGCATTCTACGGCATCATTGTTTTGTGTATTCTTGTAATTCTATAGTTGGTTATAAGGTTCCAGAGGGTAGGCTTTCTCTCCAGGCAGCCCTGAGCCTGCTGTCAGCGTGGAGTGCAGGCCAGGAAGGGCATTCGTTCACTGTAGTTCTGGCTAGGTTTTAATTCCATCAATTGTGAGCTATCTACGCAATTTAGTGGGTGGTTCGGCTAAAATGTGCAGTGACACTCTTTGCAAAGAGCAGATTTGGTCTCCGGCCATGCATGCAGTGCGCTGGGCATCCTAATTCTGAATCTGCTCTCTGCGTGCAGTCTGCTGGGCATCCTAATTCCCTGCTTGCAGTGTGCTGGGCATCCTAATTCCCTGCTTGCAGTGTGCTGGGCATCCTAATTCTCTAATGCTGAATCTGCTCTCTGCGTGCAGTGTGCTGGGTTGGCATCCTAATTCCCTGCTTGCAGTGTGCTGGGCATCCTAATTCTCTAATGCCTAATCTGCTCTCTGCGTGCAGTGTGCTGGGTTGGCATCCTAATTCCCTGCGTGCAGTGTGCTAGGCATCCTAATTCTGAATCTGCTCTATGCGTGCAGTGTGCTGGGTGGGCATCCTAATTCTGAATCTGATTTCTGCATGCAGTGTGCTGGGCATCCAAATTCTGAATCTGCTCTCTGCGTACAGTGTGCTAGGCATCCTAATACTGAACTTGCTCTCTGGGTGCAGTGTGCTGGGCAACCTAATTCTGAATCTGCTCTCTGCGTGCAGTGTGATGGGCATCCTAATACTGAATCTGCTCTCTGGGTGCAGTGTGCTGGGTATCCTAATTCTGAATCTGCTCTCTGCGTGCAGTGTTCTGGGTGGGCATTCTAATTCTGAATCTGCTCTTTGCGTGCAGTGTGATGGGTGGGCATCCTAATTTTACTGCATGCAGTGTACTGGACATCCAAATTCCGAATCTGCTCTCTGCTTGAAGTGTGCTGGGCATCCTAATTCTGTATCTGTTCTCTGCGTGAAGTGTTCTGGGTGGGCATCTTAATTCTGAATCTGCTCTCTGCGTGCAGTGTTCTGGGTGGGCATCCTAATTCTGAATCTGCTCTCTGCGTACAGTGTGCTAGGCATCCTAACACTGAACCTGCTCTCTGGGTGCAGTGTGCTGGGTATCCTAATTCTGATTCTGCTCTCTGTGTACAGTGTGCTAGGCATCCTAATACTGAACCTGCTCTCTGGGTGCAGTGTGCTGGGCAACCTAATTCTGAATCTGCTCTCTGCATACAGTGTGCTAGGCAACCTAGTACTGAATCTGCTCTCTGTGTGCAGTGTGGTGGGCGTCCTAATTCTAAATCTGCTCTCTGCGTGCAGTGTGATGGGTGGGCATCCTAATTCTACTGCATGCAGTGTACTGGACATCCAAATTCCGAATCTGCTTTCTGCTTGAAGTGTGCTGGGCATCCTAATTCTGTATCTGTTCTCTGCGTGAAGTGTTCTGGGTGGGCATCTTAATTCTGAATCTGCTCTCTGCGTGCAGTGTTCTGGGTGGGCATCCTAATTCTGAATCTGCTCTCTGCATGCAGTGTGCTGGGCATCCTAATTGCCTGTCTGCAGTGTGCTGGGCATCCTAATTCTGAATCTGCTCTCTGTGTGCAGTGTGCTGGGTGGGCATCCTAATTCTACTGCATGCAGTGTGCTGGGTATCCTAATTCTGAATCTGCTCTCTGTGTGCTGGTTGGGCATCCTAATTCCGAATCTGCTCTCTGTGTGCAGTGTGCTGGGTGGGCATCCTAATTCTGTATCTGTTCTCTGAGTGAAGTGTTCTGGGTGGGCATCTTAATTTTGAATCTGCTCTCTGCGTGCAGTGTGATGGGTGGGCATCCTAATTCTACTGCATGCAGTGTACTGGACATCCAAATTCCGAATCTGCTCTCTGCTTGAAGTGTGCTGGGCATCCTAATTCTGTATCTGTTCTCTGCGTGAAGTGTTCTGGGTGGGCATCTTAATTCTGAATCTGCTCTCTGCGTGCAGTGTGATGGGTGGGCATCCTAATTCTACTGCATGCAGTGTACTGGACATCCAAATTCCGAATCTGCTCTCTGCTTGAAGTGTGCTGGGCATCCTAATTCTGTATCTGTTCTCTGCGTGAAGTGTTCTGGGTGGGCATCTTAATTCTGAATCTGCTCTCTGCGTGCAGTGTTCTGGGTGGGCATCCTAATTCTGAATCTGCTCTCTGCATGCAGTGTGCTGGGCATCCTAATTGCCTGTCTGCAGTGTGCTGGGCATCCTAATTCTGAAGCTGCTCTCTGTGTGCTGGTTGGGCATCCTAATTCTGAATCTGCTCTCTGTGTGCAGTGTGCTGGGTGGGCATCCTAATTCTACTGCATGCAGTGTGCTAGGCATCCTAATTCTGAATCTGCTCTATGCGTGCAGTGTTCTGGCTGGACATCCTTATTCTGAATCTACTCTCTGCGTGCCCTGTGCTGGGCATCCTAATTCCCTGCATGCAGTGTGCTGGGCGTCCTAATTCTAAATCTGCTCTCTGTATGCAGTGTGATGGGTGGGCATCCTAGTTCTGAATCTGCTCTGTGCGTGCAGTGTGCTGGGCAACCTAATTCTGAATCTGCTCTCTGCATGCAGTGTGATGGGCATCCCAACTCTGAATCTGCTCTCTGCGTGCAGTGTGCTAGGCATCCTAATTCTGGATCTGCTCTCTGGGTGCAGTGTGCTGGCCATGCCCTAATTCTGAACCTGCTCTCTGCATGCAGTGTGCTGGGTGGGCATCCTAATTCTGAATCTGCTTTCTGTGTGCAGTGTGCTGGGCATCCTAATTCTGAATCTGCTCTCTGCGCGCAGTGTGCTGGGCAACCTAATTATGAATCTGCTCTGTGCTTGCAGTGTGCTGGGTGGGCATCCTAATTCTGTAACTGCTCTCTGCGTACAATGTGCTGGGCATCCTAATTTTGAATCTGCTCTCTGTGTGAAGTGTGCTGGGTGGGCATCCTAGTTCTGAATCTGCTCTGTGCGTGCAGTGTGCTGGGCAACCTAATTCTGAATCTGCTTTCTGCATGCAGTGTGATGGGCATCCCAACTCTGAATCTGCTTTCTGCGTGCAGTGTGCTAGGCATCCTAATTCTGGATCTGCTCTCTGGGTGCAGTGTGCTGGCCATGCCCTAATTCTGAACCTGCTCTCTGCATGCAGTGTGCTGGGTGGGCATCCTAATTCTGAATCTGCTTTCTGTGTGCAGTGTGCTGGGCATCCTAATTCTGAATCTGCTCTCTGCGCGCAGTGTGCTGGGCAACCTAATTATGAATCTGCTCTCTGCATGCAGTGTGATGGGCATCCCAACTCTGAATCTGCTCTCTGCGTGCAGTGTGCTGGGTGTCCTAATTCTAAATCTGCTCTCTGTATGCAGTGTGATGGGTGGGCATCCTAATTCTACTGCATGCAGTGTACTGGACATCCAAATTCCGAATCTGCTCTCTGCTTGAAGTGTGCTGGGCATCCTAATTCTGTATCTGTTCTCTGCGTGAAGTGTTCTGGGTGGGCATCTTAATTCTGAATCTGCTCTCTGTGTGCAGTGTTCTGGGTGGGCATCCTAATTCTGAATCTGCTCTCTGCATGCAGTGTGCTGGGTCATCCTAATTGCCTGTCTGCAGTGTGCTGGGCATCCTAATTCTGAATCTGCTCTATGCGTGCAGTGTTCTGGCTGGACATCCTCATTCTGAATCTACTCTCTGCGTGTCCTGTGCTGGGCATCCAAATTCCCTGCATGCAGTGTGCTGGGCATCCTAATTTTGAATCTGCTCTCTGCATGCGGTGTGCTGGGTGGGCATCCTAATTCTGAATCTACTCTCTGTGTACAATGTGCTGGGCATCCTAATTCTGTAACTGCTCTCTGTGTACAATGTGCTGGGCATCCTAATTTTGAATCTGCTCTCTGTGTGAAGTGTGCTGGGTGGGCATCCTAGTTCTGAATCTGCTCTGTGCGTGCAGTGTGCTGGGCAACCTAATTCTGAATCTGCTCTCTGCATGCAGTGTGATGGGCATCCCAACTCTGAATCTGCTCTCTGTGTGCAGTGTGCTAGGCATCCTAATTCTGGATCTGCTCTCTGGGTGCAGTGTGCTGGCCATGCCTTAATTCTGAACCTGCTCTCTGCATGCAGTGTGCTGGGTGGGCATCCTAATTCTGAATCTGCTTTCTGTGTGCAGTGTGCTGGGCATCCTAATTCTAAATCTGCTCTCTGCGCTCAGTGTGCTGGGCAACCTAATTATGAATCTGCTCTCTGCATGCAGTGTGATGGGCATCCCAACTCTGAATCTGCTCTCTGCGTGCAGTGTGCTGGGCGTCCTAATTCTAAATCTGCTCTCTGTATGCAGTGTGATGGGTGGGCATCCTAATTCTACTGCATGCAGTGTACTGGACATCCAAATTCCGAATCTGCTCTCTGCTTGAAGTGTGCTGGGCATCCTAATTCTGTATCTGTTCTCTGCGTGAAGTGTTCTGGGTGGGCATCTTAATTCTGAATCTGCTCTCTGTGTGCAGTGTTCTGGGTGGGCATCCTAATTCTGAATCAGCTCTCTGCATGCAGTCTGCTGGGTCATCCTAATTGCCTGTCTGCAGTGTGCTGGGCATCCTAATTCTGAATCTGCTCTATGCGTGCAGTGTTCTGGCTGGACATCCTTATTCTGAATCTACTCTCTGCGTGCCCTGTGCTGGGCATCCTAATTCCCTGCATGCAGTGTGCTGGGCATCCTAATTTTGAATCTGCTCTCTGCATGCGGTGTGCTGGGTGGGCATCCTAATTCTGAATCTTCTCTCTGTGTGCAGTGTGCTGGGCATCCTAATTCCCTGTGTGCAGTGGGCCAGGCATCCTAAATCTGAATCTGCTCTCTGCATCCAGTGTGCTGGGCATGCCCTAATTCTAAATCTGCTCTGTGCTTGCAGTGTGCTGGGTGGGCATCCTAATTCTGTAACTGCTCTCTGCGTACAATGTGCTGGGCATCCTAATTTTGAATCTGCTCTCTGTGTGAAGTGTGCTGGGTGGGCATCCTAGTTCTGAATCTGCTATCTGCGTGCAGTGTGCTGGGCAACCTAATTCTGAATCTGCTCTCTGCATGCAGTGTGATGGGCATCCCAACTCTGAATCTGCTCTCTGCGTGCAGTGTGCTAGGCATCCTAATTCTGGATCTGCTCTCTGGGTGCAGTGCGCTGGCCATGCCCTAATTCTGAACCTGCTCTCTGCATGCAGTGTGCTGGGTGGGCATCCTAATTCTGAATCTGCTTTCTGTGTGCAGTGTGCTGGGCATCCTAATTCTGAATCTGCTCTCTGCGCGCAGTGTGCTGGGCAACCTAATTATGAATCTGCTCTCTGCATGCAGTGTGATGGGCATCCCAACTCTGAATCTGCTCTCTGCGTGCAGTGTGCTAGGCATCCTAATTCTGGATATGCTCTCTGGGTGCAGTTTGCTGGCCATGCCCTAATTTTGAACCTGCTCTCTGCATGCAGTGTTCTGGGTGGGCATCCTAATTCTGAATCTGCTTTCTGTGTGCAGTGCGCTGGGCATCCCAATTCTCCATCTGCTCTCTGTGTGCAGTGTGCTGGGTGGGCATCCTAATTCTGTAACTGCTCTCTGCGTACAATGTGCTGGGCATCCTAATTCTGAATCTGCTCGCTGTGTGAAGTGTGCTGGGTGGGCATTCTAGTTCTGAATCTGCTCTGTGCGTGCAGTGTGCTGGGTGGGCATCCTAGTTCTGAATCTGCTCTGTGCGTGCAGTGTGCTGGGCAACCTAATTCTGAATCTGCTCTCTGCATGCAGTGTGATGGGCATCCCAACTCTGAATCTGTTCTCTGCGTGCAGTGTGCTAGGCATCCTAATTCTGGATCTGCTCTCTGGGTGCAGTGTGCTGGCCATGCCCTAATTCTGAACCTGCTCTCTGCGTGCAGTGTGCTGGGTGGGCATCCCAACTCTGAATCTGCTCTCTGTGTGCAGTGTGCTAGGCATCCTAATTCTGGATCTGCTCTCTACCTGCAGTGTGCTGGGTGGGCATCCCAATTCTCCTGCGTGCAGTGTGCTGGGCATCCTAATTCTGAATCTGCTCTCTGCGCGCAGTGTGCTGGGCAACCTAATTATGAATCTGCTCTCTGCATGCAGTATGATGGGCATCCCAACTCTGAATCTGCTCTCTGCGTGCAGTGTGCTAGGCATCCTAATTCTGGATATGCTCTCTGGGTGCAGTTTGCTGGCCATGCCCTAATTTTGAACCTGCTCTCTGCATGCAGTGTGCTGGGCATCCTAATTCTGAATATGCTCTCTGCGCGCAGTGTGCTAGGCAACCTAATTCTGAATCTGCTCTCTGCATGCAGTGTGATGGGCATCCCAACTCTGAATCTGCTCTCTGCGTGCAGTGTGCTAGGCATCCTAATTCTGGATATGCTCTCTGGGTGCAGTTTGCTGGCCATGCCCTAATTTTGAACCTGCTCTCTGCATGCAGTGTGCTGGTGGGCATCCTAATTCTGAATCTGCTTTCTGTGTGCAGTGTGCTGGGCATCCCAATTCTCCATCTGCTCTCTGCTCTCTGTGTGCAGTGTGCTGGGTGGGCATCCCAATTCTCCTGCGTGCAGTGTGCTGGGCATCCTAATTCTGAATATGCTCTCTGCGCGCAGTGTGCTGGGCAACCTAATTCTTAATCTGCTCTCTGCATGCAGTGTGATGGGCATCCCAACTCTGAATCTGCTCTCTACGTGCAGTGTGCTGGGCAACCTAATTCTGAATCTGCTCTCTGCTTGCAGTGTGCTAGGCATCCTAATTATAGATCTGCTCTCTGGGTGCAGTGTGCTGGCCATGCCCTAATTCTGAACCTGCTCTCTGCATGCAGTGTGCTGGGTGGGCATCCTAATTTTGAATCTGCTTTCTGTGTGCAGTGTGCTGGGCATCCCAATTCTCCATCTGCTCTCTGCGTGCAGTGTGCTGGGTGGGCATCCCAATTCTCCTGCGTGCAGTGTGCTGGGCGTCCTAATTCTGAATCTGCTCTCTGCGTGCAGTGTGCTGCATGGGCATCCAAATTCTGAATCTGCCCTCTAACCGCAGTGTGCTGGGTGGGCATCCTAATTCTCTGCCTGCAGTGTGCTAGGCATCCTAATTCTGAATCTGCATCTGAGATGGGACAGAGCAGTGTTGATTCTTTTTTAATACTCTACTGGTTTGAGTTTGGTTGATTCGGGTAGCTGTTTAATGTGGACGTGCATGTGGCCGCCGCCTATGGTTCTTTTACCAATACAGTTACCATGAAGCTAGGTGTAGTAGGATCTTCAGATTAGTATGGGGTTGGCCTTTCAAATGAGTTGTTGCATTTGAGCTTCAAACTGCCTGAGTGTGTCTTGCTGTGATGCACGTTGGCTGAGAGTCAAGTTGGGAAATGTGGGTAGTGAAGTGGATGGGTAGGGTAGTCAATGTTCATTTGAATGGAATATAGTGGTCTACCGCCTCTACTTTTTATCATTTTTGATTTAGTAGAAAACAACGGGCCCAATATTAGGAAGGGTTGTTTTTCCTAAGGGTATACTGGACTGAGGTTCAGTGTTAGTTTTCGATTGCTCTGGGAGGTTCTTGCAACCTTTGGCCAATATTGGTGGTTTTAGTGAGAGTCGGGTTCTTTGAAGTGCATGGGAACCAATGCCTAGCGTCAAACGTCTTAAGGTCCTTGTCAATACTGTCGGAATATTATAGAGGGTTTTTGTCCTTTGACATTGATTTTGGGTGCCAATTCCAATAGAGAATCTGCATACCTTCGGAATATTTGGGTTCTCAGTAATTGGCAAGACTTTACATAGAGTTGTCTTCAGTTCCTGCAGATCTTGCTGTAGAATTAGGCTTTCTCTCAGTGTGAAGTGTCTAAAGGGCTTCCCTGACAGATTATCTTACTTTAAGGATGTGACTCTTATAATTATAATTGCTCTTTTATAACGCTCTTAATACCAAAGACCAGATCTAAGGCCAATCCCGGGATTTCAAGACAAATGTTTGTGGCGGAGCTATCCTTCCGGCTACTGAAATGTATCCATACATGCCGTTCTGTTATGTACATGTTAGTTTACTGGAATACTAGGAGTATGGTGGGTTGCTTACATTTTTAGGAGTGAAGATTCTGTGGTAGGTGAAGGGAGGCAAACGTGTGTGTAGATAAATCATTTTTATTGACGTTTTGGGGTAGCTCGGTTTTTATAGCTCGTGCATTGTCATATAAACAGAATTGTTTTTGGTGCATTTTATTAGATTAATAATTGTTGCAGCGATCCTTTGGATGGGCAGGCAACTGCTTGCGTGAATGTCCCTTATATAAACAACCACTTCTAACTAAGTTGACTGGTAGCTCGGTTTTTATAGCTCGTGCATTGTCATATAAACAGAATTGTTTTTGGTGCATTTTATTAGATTAATAATTGTTGCAGCGATCCTTTGGATGGGCAGGCAACTGCTTGCGTGAATGTCCCTTATATAAACAACCACTTCTAACTAAGTTGACTAAGACTAGCTTAAGCGTGTCATTATGCTGAGAGTGGGGAGAATACCTCTCAAAGTTTTTCTCTGGAAACGAAATAAATAAAATCAGTTTTACATTGCATTCTTTCTCTTTACCAGTTAACTTCCTTCTTTCGTTTAGCAGTTGGCCTTATTTATCACATAGCTGCCCCCTTTTTTTAGCATGTTTCCCAAAGGGTAGCAGTGCTTTCTTCCTTTCGGTTTTTTTCTTATTTTCCAGGTGATACGGTCGCCTCTTTTCAAGGTTGAGACCCTCAATGCTGATTAAGAAGGAACATTGCTTTTGTTTGAAGATGGCTGTCAAAGTTAAGAACTGTGTTTTGTTTGCTTTCGTTTTTCATCATTGGAACGCCCAGCCTGTTTTGGAAGATGGCAGCTGCCTGTCCTTTTGTTTCAGTTCACCATGTACGATGGAGTTGTAAAAAGATTTTTATTCTCACTGAATTGTTTATCTGATGGGTATCCATTGTTTGTTGTCACAACCCGCCTCCCCGTAACCAATACTGGGTCTAGTAGCAAACCCCTTTCTGTTCCATTTTTAATCTAGATGCTTTCTTGGCTGAGGGATCAACAGATAACTTAGTACTCACTAAATTAGTTTCAATCTGGTTTATTTTGTAATACAAAACAGGCCCAGGGATGGCAGTTCATTGGATAAATGAATGAGTTTTCAAAGAAACAAAATTGATCAATTCCAACTTGCTTGTGGACTGTAAATCGTCACTTCATTCCTCACATCCCTGAGAACCTGTGGTCAAGTCAAATTTGCTGTAAGTTTTCCCTGTCCTTGTTTCTTTACTTGCTTGGTCCTTTCAGCTGTCATCATTGGAGTCTAGACGCTAAGCTCTCTAGGTGGTCCGCTCCAACTGCAGCAAGAGGCCTGGGGCTTATAACAGGCAACACCACACGTGGGATACCCTTTGCCAGATCGTACTGGGGTAAGGGGACTTAAGTCAGGAGCCGTAGGACGCATACGGTCGACTCGGTTATAGTCGGAGCCATAATGAGTTTGCCTGGTGTCCCTTTCCTTGCTCCTCTATAGACCCCTTTTCATCCTCCTGTGCTGCTTTAGTTTATGCCTGGTCTCCTCTCTGCTAATCCATGTCCTGCAGCGATATGGCCCTCTTCACCTCCCTTGTAAATTCGCTTCTTTTCCCAGGGCTATTTTGTTCTTTCATCTGTCTGTGCTCTTCTTCTCTCCACTCCCTTTTTTCTTCCTTCTTCTTTCTTCATATGTCATTCCGCTGTGCACGTTGCTTTAAAGCTCTTCCACTTTCTATCCCCCTTTCTCTGTCTTCTCGTTCACCTATCAAATTCTCCTCCAGTTTCCCTCCTTTCTGCTATTCACCACCTCAACCTCCTGTTCATCTCTTCAAGTCTTTATTCTGTACTTTCTGTTCTTCACTTCTCCTATTCCCCTCTTCAGTCTTCAGATATTTCCTCTCCCTTTTTAGTTAGACTTCTGTTAATGTCCTCCTCCTGTCCCCTCTCCAGGTCTTTGTTATTTGCTGTGTCTCTCTCGCTACTCCAGTGGTCTTCAAACTAGGGGCTGGCCCAAAGAATGCCCAGGGGGCTCCAGACCCTTTACAACGGGTTAAGACGACTGCTTTTAAATATTAAAAAAGGATAAACATGACTGCTTTTAGAGCATGGGGCCACCTTGGACATCCTCAATCCCTAGGTGGATACCCCAGAAATAATATTTTTACTCAGGCCGGGGGAGGAGGGTGTGGAGGGGGGGCTGGGTATGAAAAAGTTTGAAGACCACTGCACTGCTCTACTCTATCCTTCCTCATTCCTCGCTTCGCCTGCTCCCTATTTTTACAAATATTGTAATGCTTGACGGTTCTGGAGAGTGAAGACAGGCAAGTGTTACAAATGAAAGGCACAATGTTTGTGAAAGCTGTTTGTGGAAGTTGTAAGTCTACATCTTTTTGGCCTCAGAAATATATACTGGTGCATTGTCGCTGCAGCGTTAAGCAGTGACAAAACACTGACAAATGAACCTGTTTTACAAGGCGCATAAAGGTTGTACACAAGGATGTATGTCTTTTACTGGGCCTGCATTCACTTTGCCCATACATTCACCTTGACACTTTTACTTCACCATTCCTTAACGTCTCCTGTCCTTCACTCTGCTAGCATTCACTTAGTCAATACAGGGGGAGGCAGCCGGTAACCTCCCTCCCTTTCTCCCCCGTGTTATTTCCCCCTGATACCCCTTGACCCCAACCCTTACCGTAACCACATCTGTTGCCACTTCACAATGAGAGGTTGCAGGTGAAGTAAAGACATGGCAAAGTGAATGTAGACAAAGTAACTGCAGGCCGAGGAAAGGGCGGGATACCTGGACACACCTCTGGTTGATAAAGCAATTATATCTTAACTGGGGGTCATTTTAAAGTAGCAGAGTGAAAAATAAAAGTGTAAAAGCAAGGGACATTTTTTGAATGCCTCCATTTTCCTCTCCAGCTCATCTATTTGCCTTTCCAAGGAATAGATGGACAGCAAAGCAGAGTTTGCACACTCACGTTCCTTTCCTGCTCCTTTGTAGCAAAACACTCAGTTTTACGAACGCATACGATTTTCAAGCATGCTCAAAACCGAAAGCTCCCTATGAAATGTTACTTTTTTTAAATTTACCTTTTATTACAGTTTACAGTTTCTTACAAACTTTTACCTAATGCTAAAAGAAGAGACCACCTTTCTCTAACATTAAATTCTTAACAAGTGGTCTATAACAATTTCTAAAACTGTGTCAATTCAGAAAGCAAAGACCACCTTCCTCTAACATATAACATTTTTAACAATGTATCCAAAACGATTTCCTTGGTTTTGCTAAAGACCAGGTGTATTCCATAGGAATCCCTAGTGCATACTGCTTGCAAATCGAAATTTGCAGAGATCATTTTATTTTGTACAAAGCTGAGAGTAAAAGTGAAGTGTAAAGGCCATTGCGCCTCGTCTTATTCTTCTTCACTTTTGCACTACGCTTTGTAAATGATATGATGTTGTCTTGCTTCCAAGGCGAGCACGTTGCCTCCCGAGCTATCCTCCCGAGAAATGTCGAACATGAATTTACTGCAAAATGACCTATTGCACTTCAAATGATGGGACGTGTTCTGGTGGAAGCTATTTAGTAAATAGTTGTCTCTTGCAAACAAATGATGGCAACTTCACTTGAAGAGTGCCACTGTTGGTCAGTCCACTATGTAACGTGTGTTCTCTCTCTCTCTCTCTCTCTCTCTCTCTCTCTCTCTCTCTCTCTCTCTCTCTCTCTCTCTCTCTCTCTCTCTCTCTCTCTCTCTCTCTCTCTCTCTCTCTCTCTCTCTCTCTCTCTCTCGTCTACTGGGATGTAGTAGTAACCGAATGAGAGGGCATTTCACCTTAGACACTGTCCTTGTCTACTCTCCTTGGCTCTTCTGGGCTTTTCCTGCTATTACAAACCATGCAGGCATTTACAGCACAAGTGCTTTTTGCGGCTCCACGCATGGGTGCACAATGAATGGAGTTCGTCTGGCAGGCATTTTCTTCTAAAGTTTGCGTCAATCAGTGTGGAATTCTCATCTTTGTGCGAGGTTGTGCACCTTCAACTCACATTACCAGAGCCCGTTGGATTCGAACAATAAGGAGCATGCTTAATATTGTTCAGTTTGAACAGTTAAAATGACTGTCTCCTTCAGAAGGTCATATATGTGAAACTGTACCTTTCAGAGTGAACGAATTTGTGGGTTTATCTAATCCTAAACCCATAATATTTGTCAACATTATTTAAAAGGTCACCAGAACATCATATTGTGTCCAAAACACAGTGCAGTTGGCGAAATAAAAGAGCTTTAACTCAAGTGTTCTTTTGTTTGCCCGCCTCTACTTATGTCAATAAGTGTGCTTTGCAAACATCACATGTTTCCAAGAGGGCAAAGTACACAATGGGCAGACTTCCTCTTCGCTTAGACACGGAGCAGTGCGTCGGAACAGTGGGAACCCGTTGAACTTGTCTTCACAGAACTGGGAGCAAAGAAATGGCCAGCGGAACAAAGCAGTGCACTTTCTCATTAGCATTGGGCAAAGGTGATCCGGGTGCAGAGCAAGTGCGACACACACTGCTGTTGACGACAGCCTGCGTCTGCAGCATGTCCAACTGGATGGGCAAAAGGGCGCATGCTCGCCTCTCAGTCAGGTGGTTAATGAGTGTGCGACACATCCCCGCCCGCTCAGTTCAGCCAGTACCTAGACCACCCCGTTACGTCACTTCCCAAATGACCAGATGTACACATTGCGATGATATTCTCACACACACTGTTTGGATTCATTTAGGGGGATATATTAGCAGGGAATCGGCCTGCATCCGAGTGTTTTAGGAGAGCCATGTAGAACGTTTTTTGCATAGCCTCAGGGAATGGCACCTCGAAGAGATTCTATGACTGCAGGTGTAATTCAAATGAGCATTGAAAACATAATGTTGAGGGTCGTAACATGCTCTCGCAATCAGTAAATACACAGAACACAAGCAATGGTGGCAAACGCAAGCACCCTCTGACACACATCATGGCTATGCATCTGTCGACTAGCATGTCGAGAATGAGTCAGTCAGAGCTCTGTATTTGCAGTTGATAGTTATGCCATGATTGTTGGGGGAAGTGGGCATATTTTTGATTTCAAACATTTTTTAGGGCATCGCAAATGCCTACAAATCACAGAAGTGGGGATGCAGCCCCCAAAAGTAGAATTGAATCTCTAACCGTTATGTCCGCACCGTCTGACATTGATTTCATGCAAATCATTTGTTACTTTATCTTATTCCTAATCAAGTCTCTTGTTGCTGTCCTAGTCCCATCACAAGACACAGAAAGGTGAGAGGTATTGTGGAAGGGAAAGGAAGACACAGGAAATGGCAGACAGCCACGCCCCACACGTTATCTCTACAAGGTCTGTGGGGGTCATTACAAAGTTTGGAGGTAGCCATGGCGCTATTAGTGCCATGGCTGCCTCCAAACCCGGGTCTGGGTGTGGTCTGACAGAATGGGGACTTACTGGGTCATTCCAATCTTGGAGGACCCGGTAACTCCTCATTATGTAGACCATTCCCATTTGAGCCCCCATAGGGCTCAATGGGAATGGGGAAGGCACTAATTACGGGCCCGCAAATAGCAGGCCTGGTATTAGCGCCCTGGTCCCTTAGCGGGACCCGCAAAGGACGTGTGGTCAGACCACACGTCCTTTGCGGGCCCCGCTAAGGGACCTCGGAATTGGGCAGTAAGGGTTTAACGGCACCAGCATCATTACCGGTGACCGTTAACCCTTACCGCCCAACTCAGGATGAGGCCCTTTGTCTCCGTCCCAACCGCCTCGCTACATGCCCACATTAGAATCTGAAGCATGCAGCTCATTATTTGAGAGCTGCTCCCTTAAGCATATCGACGATAGGTCTGCCATCATGCTCCATCATAAAATGGAAAACTCAAGCCTGGCCTAATAAAGCAAAACATTTTGTTAAATAAATAAATAGAGCTTTTATATCGCACGGGACTGGGATTCGAACCTGTGATGCAATGTGTTGTCTTGCCTCCGAGACAAACATGTTGGCCCTGAGCTATCTTCCCGGCCACTTTCTCTGTAGTCTTACACTCAACAATTTCTGTGTTTTACAACAAGACTTAAGTGTTGTCTCTTTTCCTGGCCCTCATCAATGTCTTTGCTGACTTCACTTGCATGAATACACATGTTTTAGAAGTAAGCTGCACTTTTTGTCCTGCCAGCTACATCACTGATGCGTGCAACCTCAGCTGGTGTAGCTCTTTCCTAATTCAAAGCACACCTTGACATTTCTGTTCTAATTGAAGTCTCACGTCAAGGAAACTCCGGCTCCACTTGTAATCATATAGGACTTTTCTCTTCTTGGACGGCTGCAGGAGCAAGCGGGTTCTCTTTTCAGGGCCTTTCAGCACTGCATCAACTAATTCCCCCCTCCTGTGAAAACACTGTCAGGGCTCTGGTAGGCAGGCTGTAGGCCTTTATTAGTTGCATTTGTGAGTCTGGCTCCAGTCTCGCCGACCCTTACTCCTCTTGGAAAATTTTCTCGAGGAACCTTCTTACCTCTTTGCTAGGCACTCAGCTGATTTGCCCAGAACGGGCAGATTCATCACTCTCGCTCTGTGCTCTAGAAGTTCAGCACTGCTTTCAAACTGCCCGAGGGTCAGAGCTGCACAATGGTGGAAGTGGGAAAGGTTTTCTGTGCACCACAAATAGTCCAGGAGGCAGATTCCAGAGTTGCCACGTTCACCTCAAGCTATTTTATACTCTTCCCGGTTCCCTCCATCTTCGAGCTGAGAGCCTCTATTTCATTCTCCCTAGACGCCACGCTATCATCCATGGTACTCACCTTTCCATCAAGTCTATCCAAACTCTACATGCTCATAGACTTCCAGTTGCATGATATTGGTCTGGGCCATTATTCCTCGCCGTTTCCTGCTGCCACTGGCTACAAAATCAGCCTGTCAACCTAATCCTTCTTGTTCTTTTTACATTTTTGTTTATTGTGTTTTGGCTTTAAACAAAGTATAAACCTTTCACATCATACAGTAAAGATAAAAGGAACACAAGTTACATGGGCGCCATAAGGGTGGTTTAATTGCCGTTGATCAAAATGTCAAGGGCACACGCGTGGAGGTAATAACACGGCCAAAGGACCTACTCACAATCAATATTTCTTCCCCTAATTTGTAGACAAATGTGTTGGTGGTGAATGTCTACTGGAACAGTGAAAACCTGTCTCTGGTGGAGGACATAGATGCTGAAATTGATGACCTGCTTTCAGGATGGTTGGAGAAAAAAACAAACCTGCACATTATTCTGGGGGGAGATCAACATGCAAAATGCGTAGAGGCTCAGAATAAGAAAAACGGAAGTAGAGAAGATGACCAAATGCTCAAGGGGTGCCAAACTGGGTGCCTTGTGGAATGAATACTTGGTGAATTGGGACGTAAAGATATGCCTGCCTAGGGAGAAGGAAATAAGAGGTGGTTTCTTCACCTGGTGTAGAGGACAAACTAAATCATGGATTGACCATCTCTATGTCTCATCCGAACTAGGCAAGACATGTGAACCACTGACTAAGGGCGCAGTTTTGGGCAGTGACCATTTTCCACTAGTATTGACACTGCGATTACCATTCTCTACGCCATGCTTTGCGTTTCTTTGATCCCTGTACTGCCTTTTTGGCCCCGTAAGGGGGTGGTCTTGTGGTGAAATGGAATGCTGTGGCTTGCAGAACCTTCATGGTGACATGGGAGCTCCTCTTGAGTAATATGGGCAGAAGCGATGATTGCTTCTGTGCTGATAACTTTAATCATACCTTGTTAAATAGTATGAAACAGCAATAGAGGTCAATTCCACACCAATAAGGAGCACCTACCCATCTTTGACCAAAGACTGAGGGCTAAGAGGAATGCCCTACGTGTTTTGGTTTCTTTCGGCTTTGCCGTGTGTTCCTCATTGCAAAGGAAGGAGGAGTGGATGCACTGCCTCACATTCCACTCCCTCTATGGAGAGAAAAGCTCAGGTGCCGCTGTCATGTCCCACCTGAATGCTGCTTGCTGAAATCTGCTGCAAGAAAATGCAGATGCTAGTATTCCTGCTCCCTGACACATGCAGGTCAGAGGCACAGGAATTGTTGGTGGCGTGAGGAAGGGTTAAAGGTATTGCGGGAGAACCATGCTGTAAAGAAATGCGGCCATGCCACTGGTAGCATTTTGAGTGGTGACATTCATCCTCCAGCATTTTAACGAAGAACCACTGATAACAACTCCAATACAGATGGGCTCCCTAAGAAATGTGGATGCCAGTACCTCTCTCATTAGCAACGAGCAGTGCCGGATCACTACTCTTATCCACCCTGCACTGCTACTCACATCCTCCCCCTCACACTGTCACCTTGTGCTCCTTCCCATGCTTTGAACTCTGCACTTATCTCTGGCACTTTAATCCTGAAAGCATCAGAGGCTTCATTTTGCACTGTTGCATTGCATTCTGCGGAGGCACCACCGCTCCGCTTAGACCTATGCCAGAGGCACCATCACGCGTCTGTGTATTAATCCACCTGTATTGGGCCCACAAACATGTATTTCCGGAAGCCTGTGTCTCCGGCCAAAGCCTTCTGAGGAGGACTTGCAGTGGCGACTTGGCCAGAGCGCTAAGCCAAAGCAGGTTTGTGGGCCCAAAAATGGCTCATCTTCCAAGAATCTATTTTTCAACCACGCCATCAATCCATCAAACGAGAGAAGCAAGTCAGTTTGAACCTAGAGCCCCAAAATATGATGAAGGCAGGTCAGGTTCATCTTAAACCCATTTGTTCTAGATCTTCTACAGCACAAGAAACAGTAACCAGCCCTGTGTGCCTCAACTTACAGTGTGAACTGTACAACCACAAGACGGGAGCACGGGAAATCGCTGTGCTTGATAATCTAGGGGAGCAGGTATATCCTAGCTACACTGGCGAGACGTGCCTCACTTCTGTTTATCAAGGTTGCCATGGTTCGGGATGACCCATTATTCCATGGATGTATAAAGGCATTGGGTATAACCAGTAGCTTTTGAAAAACCTTCTGGGGTAAATCGTACGTAAAATGGCAATAACCTACTTGCATTGTGGACGCATCCCAACATTTCTGTGTTGCTTTGGTATTGTGCGTGGCAGAGTTTTTCAAGAGAAAGCAAAAACTAACACGCATCCAGTAAATCATTTAATTTGGTGAATCAAGATCAAAAGAGACCTACCGGAAAGAATTACAAGGACTGATGTATTGTTGAGCAAAGATGACTGCCAAAAAGCTGGACCCTGGGACGGTGCTTAAGTAGTTTGCGTGTGATACCTGACACTGATCAAGGGTTGTGTTGTTGGAGAAGACTGATCTGTGAATGCTAGCACTTCTTTGCAGAAATTGTTGGTTGTTGAACATATTTGGCCAAAGGCCGTGGATCTATATCTATTTGTGTGATCCGTTATCTGTGTTGATTTAATGCTAGTGCTTTTTGCTATACAGTAACACTGGCTACTTCAGGTGCCCTTGCGGGGATTGCATAGGATTCTCTGTGTTGAACACTTGCGGTCATATTTGAAACCAACTCTAGGATGCCTGCTAGATCTATTAAGTGTTTGCCAAAATCCTGAATGCGATCAATGCTTTACACATCCTCTTCCTCCACTGTGGAGCATTCACATTTCCATTCTTAATAGCAAAGAATAAAACAAACGTATAATTAAAAGATGCTCAATATATTATATTTCTATTCCGAATGAGCCTTGTTATAAAATATAAGTCTTGATAGCTGAGGGGTAAAAGCAAATGATGAAAATAATGATATCAAGTTGATATTTGGTGCTTCTCACCTGATTCCCAGCAAACTAAGGTGTTGGGCAACAGCACTGCTTAGTCAAGGTAAGAGATCAACTCAATTTCTATTGCATGCAATGGCATATCATTCACTGTGCATGTACGCTGCATGTAGCACTCCACTCCGTAGCATACAGCGGAGTCCCACGAAAAATGTGGTCCAGCTGTCACATAGTCTCTACCATTTGTACCACACGTCCATTGCATGTAAAGTGTAGCAGATCCCTCAACTGTAGGCAATTCCGCTAGGGGTTCATACACTGTACATTACTGTTAAATTCCTCTTCGTTTCAAAACATAAACTGAGTCCCACGAAAAGAATTGCATCCAGCTGTCACATTGTTTCTTTCATTTTTAATACACTCCATGCCTCTCTCCATTCTTTCTTCGGCTTCAATTGTCTGAACACTAGACATCTCTGCTTTCCATAGACTGCCTAAATTACAATTTGTGCTGCATGCATTGTGCTGCTCCTCTTTCTTTTCTTTTCAGGCTACGGTCTGCTGAAGGGCCATGCATTCTATGACAGGAGGCGCTATACAAACATAACTTCCAAGCACTGAGTTAATAGCTGGTGCTATTAGCCAATTTAATGGCACACAGTTAGTCAACCTCAGAGCATGGAGGGCAGCTATGTCAGGTTTCAAACTTGTTACTGTAGACTGCAAACACATTTCTAAGGTGAGAGCTTACCTTGATAAGCAGCCCCGCCATACAAATACCTCTGCCATGATCAACAGGCTGACCTCCGATTACATTCAATTTAAGACTCCGCATGTACATGGTTGTACTGTGCTGTGCAATGTCCATGCAGATAGCACCACCCACCTTCCCCTAACCTGCTCCTTGACTGTGGCTGTGGGTCCATCTACAGCTTTGGCTGTGACCACTTCATCCACTATGAACCTCCGGTCGTGGAAGCGGCCACTATCGTGTGCCGGGTGTAGGAGAGTCAGGTGAAACAAGTGAGTGACGTCACTCTCCTCTGGCTCTGTGCTTGGGTAACAAATATAAGCGCCCATGAAAGTGCATTATTTGCTTTGTTAAAGCTTGATACAAAGGCATCTGTTTCCCCCTCCTCTAATGCAGTTAGCCTGATATGATTGTAAATCCATCATATCCTGTGTATACTGTTCCATTTACCCAGCTAAAACATTGATTTTCTTTTCTTCTGCCTTTTTCTAATTGAAACTAACAGGTTGATATCATAGTTCGAAGTGAACCAGAGCTATCGGGAACTGAGCTTCACTACTTTTAATTTTTGCTATTAACGGTCCACTTTTTTATAAAACCATTTTCGCCATTAGAACTCCGAATTCACAAAGAGTAGATGTCATCTCAGTCTGGATGGACGCTAGTTGGCATCATCAAGATGGAGGATATCACCAAGAAGGTATCGTTCCATATACACCATCTCTCCCTGATTTGATGGAAAACCTGTCAAACTGTTATTTCTGATTAAATGCTTAGATGTTACAGTTGAGAAATGTCCAGCCATTATCATTTCAAGGGTTGCTATTTTAATATCAAGTGTCTATGTGGGATTTGCCCCTTTATGCCAATGTACACGTGTGCAATTGTAATAGGGGCCTTAGTGACTAGTGTGTGTGCTATTGCATGCACAGAGGCAAGGGTACTTCTGTTAGCAGACTCCAGGTGACTCAAACATTCTTGGTTTCTCGGTGTAGAAAAGGTGATCTTGCCCAAGCTGCTGCTTCCAGTAGAGTAGAGAATTTATCTTAAAATAATCTGTCATTTTCCGTTGTACCCATGGGTCTGCTTCTAGTTACCTTAAGTCTAGCATCCCTTTATAAAGGATAGACCCTTTGTCTGTGGTAGATCACAGACTCTTCATCCCTAGGACTCGGTCACACCAGAGGAGATACAATACTTTCAGATTTGGGAGCCAGGCCTTGGAATAAATTAGCACGTTCTATTCATGCCATTGCAGGTATTTCTAGTTTCAGGTTCCTGTGTGGGCTCCAGTAGGGTTAAGATCAGCAAGTAGAGGCGATTGATTTATTTTATTTTATTGTGCATTTGTAAGGCGCTTATACATCAAAGAATTGTTTTCAAACCGCCCAATTCACAAAGCTGATATATAAATGTTTTGACTGACTGACCAACAGAGGAAAAAAAGGAGAAACTATACAGGGAACCAGCTTCTTTTGCCCATTCCACCCACTTGCCTGTTAACCTGCCCCACCCTGCAACCCCTTGACACGTGTGTTGCACCTTGCTCCCGCCTACCCCGTCTGCTGAAAGGATCACAGTTCCACTACTTTTGTTGGTACACGTCTACCACTGGTTGATGTAGATATATAAATAGCTATATCAATATTTCTACGGATATGGTATCTCAATAGCTACACCATTGTTAAGGTTATGTGATGACAAGTTGAATGGGAAATGTGCTTTTTTCCCCTGTGACGTTTGAACTTGCCCATGAAGGTTCACCAAATTTGGCAAATATGTTTGGACACCCCAGAACCCACATGGCTAATGTGGTGACATTTGATGGATGCTTTCATGGTGAAACAAAAGGTATTTGTGCATGGGGTTCTCGAGTGACCTCAAACACTCCACACCCTTCACACAATTATCTCAAAATTGCTTCGATTCCAATGTTTTTGCCTTGCACGTGGTCTTGAGAGGGATCTGGTGCACACAACAAAATGTACAAAAACAGAATCTGGAAATGTAGATTTTTTTCACTTTTCAAAATTGATCTCTAAATTTAGGCGAGCCCAATAAAACACTCAAACACGTGCAGAAATGCAAAATGCATGTGTACACACGCACACACACGCCTTCTCCCCTCCCCACCAGGTGGACGAATGGCAGACAAATGGGCACAACAAGCAGGTAACGGCTATTCAGGGAGCAAATTTAATCTGATGAAAATAAAATATATATGCAGAAACAACCACCACGACATCATACACTTAGAAAAAAGGTCTGAAAAAGCCAAAGCTAAAGGTACATCACCATTGAATTATAGGACAGATGTTTGCATTCACCATCTACCAGTCTCCATCACGCTAGCATTGGAAGAGTCCACGTGTATATGAAGTTCTGACTTGGTATTCAAGTGGAACGCTGCGCTCCTTCTGAAGATCTGGTCTTAGATTTCTTTATGCTTCATCAATTAATATTATCCGGCAGGGACAGCTGATGGTGTAATTCATGTCTTTAAATGTTAGTGTTTTCATTCTTCAATTATCCATGTCAAATTAAATCTGTTCCACCTTGAATCATTTTCTGAAACTTATTTGAAAAGTCAATAGTTCTTGAGTACTTGTACTGTTCTACGTAGTTAAAAGTGCTAGTTGTGCAGCTTGGTTTTCAACGTTGGATGTACATGATAAAGGTTTTTGAAACAACAAATTTAGTTTCTTCAAAGGTCACACTTTTCAAGCATGTTTTTTCTGCTGTATGGAGATTTTTGAGAATTTTTCATTTCATTTAGCAGAATGTGTCTCACGATTTCCTCAATCGGTGTCCACTGCACCTCCGTTTTCTGGCCAAAGTTTCTTTTTTACAGTACTCTTGGAATGGTTTGATCTTCAAGGCCATCGTTAGTCACCTATAACTGCTGCTGAGTGTTTGTTCCAATGCTGCAAACTGTTTATTTTAGCATCTGACTATAAATCGGTCTGATTGAAGTGCTTCCTCCGACTCCCTTTAGCTCCTTGATGGGGCAGTTTTATGAACATTATGATTGCTTAGAGATTCTACAAAATGGAGCCCACACAGAGGAATAAAGCCTGGAATCGTAATGGTATTGTGTCATAGCATTATCATGTAATGTGGAAGTAAGTCATGGCTCTAGTCAGGAAAACAGTAAAACAAATTAAAAAAAATAAACATGTGATAAAGGTGTAACGTGAGGCAGTGATGGAGCGACCATGGCAAGGCAGCGACGATTTCAGACCTAAATATTCTTCTTTAAGGTAAAACCAAGGCCATTAAAAAAGATCTAAATGGGCATTATTTGTGCATGGCATCGAGGCTACGTTTTTATAATGTTTGTATTTATTTGAAGAGATAGTGGAGGTTCAACAAGAAGTGCTTTACATGATTACCTGTCGACAGGAGAAGCCTTACAGTAAAATGAATGTTACATTGAATGATATAGTAACCGGGTGATGACTAGGGAGTTGTGGCACTTATGTAGGGGTTGGTGCGGGTATAAAGTGAATGCAGATATACAGAGTTGGCCATTTACATAACTACAGCTTGCGGGGAAGAGCGAGGAGTCACAGCAGGATGATACTGGAGACTCATGTGTTGCTTCGAGGTAAAGGAGGTGCCTTCTTAGGGCAGTTTGAATCATGGTACAGTAAGGAGGGACTTTATGGCAGTGAGTAGGGAGTTTTAATGTTGGGGCAAAGAGAGCAAAGGATCAAAAGTGAGAGGTAGAGCAGAGAGGAAGGGTAATAGAAAGGTTATGTAGAGCTTGGCATTTCTGAGCATGAGAGCCATGGATGGGAGGGAATGCTCATGGTTTGATTTGAAGACGAGCATAAGGAATCTAAAGAGGCAGTGATTGTACATTACAGCCATCCCACCTGGAGATCATGTGCAGAGGTCAGCGACAATCAAATAAGGTTCTAGGAGATGTGGGTGGCAAATTCGGGACCTTTTTAAGGGGGTTCAAGTGGTACAGAGTTAATCCAAAGAAGAATCCGTATCAGTAGAAATCCATGCTGAGGAGAAGGGTGGAGATGAGTCTTAGTGGGATGAAAAGTGAAACGGGCGAATCTTTCAGATCTTCAAGAGATTAAGACTGGCAGCCATTGTACTGGAGGTAGTGAACTGTTGCAGTTGCTTTCAAGGGGAACTCCGAAGGGTTGAATATACCCCTGGGGAAAGATAGTGGAAATGAGAGGGGTGGAGGAGTGAAGTGTTAGAAGCTGGGAGACAGATGACCTTAGTTTTAAAGGAGCCCAGCATCGGGCATTATACTTCCATCCAGTGTTGTATGAAGGAAAACAAGTCTGGGAGGCAGGAAGATAACTCTGGGGTTAAGGAGCGGAAGTAGACGACGATCTGTGTCACCGGCAAAGAGGCGATATGAGAATCCAAAGGAGAAGATGAGTTTGCAAATGAACAAGGGGTTGGGAGGGACTAGAAGGGGCCCAAGAGGAGACTTTAGGGCACAAATACAAGCGTTTCTTGAAGACACACAGACACATTAATGTCAGGAAGCTGTAGGTTGGCAAGAAACAGCCATAAAAACACACAGCTTCAATGGCCAATCCAGCAGTTATAAAGGCCATTCAATGAACATTAGCATATAACAGCACAACAAATAAAGACGGAATCCATGTCACTGCCGTGGGGAAAGTGCAATGAATTCGGGCGGGTATTAGTAAGTGAACTCAAGCAAATGCGGATACAGACACCTGTCAGGAGATGAAGAAAAAGAGAGAGCATGGGAGTTAATAGCGAGAACGTACAAACAACTTGCAATAGGAGCAAGTACAGCATAAAAGGGTCAACCGCTAAAGCACCACACACTAGCAACATGCCAGTGTATTTCTCGTCCATATAAGCAAAACCTTTGGGCATCCCTCTGATTTGGGTATTGGTTTGACTCAGGCGAGTACGTCTTACCTTTGGACCTTGGACTCCTGTGCAATGCTTCACTGCCTCTCCTCCTCAGTCTCCTTTTCTTATTACTCATACAGGGTTTATAGTGATAATGTCGAAAAACATTTTGTCGAAAGTCAAAATATCGAAAACATAATGGCGAAAAAAAAAAATTGAATGTCTTTTTTTTCTTTGTTTTTTGTTTTTCGAAATGGGGGGATTCCCCCCGAACTCCCCTTTTTAATTTTTTTTCTGTTTTAACCTTTTTTTACTTGCGGAACCCAATAAAAACATGTAAATAAAAAAAGAAAGCATTCGAGAAAAAAAAAATTCGACATTATTTTTTTACATTTTTGTAATTCGACTAAATGTTTTCGACATTATAACTGCACACCCTCATACAGCTTCAAAAGATTTAAGTCCTGTGGACACTCCTCCTGACCTATCAAGAGAGTCCAACTAACCTAACCACAAACTGAACTATTCTCTTGAGTCTGACTCATTTGTATCCTCTTCAGATTCATCACCAATTTCACCGCCTTCCCGACGACTCTCGGCGGCTTTGCGAAAGCTTGAGGGTGGTCCAAGGGAAGGCCCAGAGGGGCTTTTCACTGAAATTAACCAAGTGATCTGCATATTGGTTTCCCTCTATGAGGGTTTCCAAAGAGAAACTAAATCAAACTCAGTGCTTTTGGAGTCACTACTGTTTAAATTCGATCACATTAACGTGCATGTGGCAACAAAAGAATGTTTATTCTCACGTAAGAACGCTTCCACATACATACATCTCGCAAAGGGTACTGATAGTAATGACAATTTGACAGACCAACGACATCAAGCCGGATAGGAGGCCACAAAATCAGTGTTGGGAGTTGGGCATTCTGCACACGGTGAAGTGATATCAGCCCCTTTGGTGATTAGAGAGTCCTTGTCTTCTGCTTGTCTATATCTGACGGACCCTATGACCCCCAGTCTGGTATTCCCTGTCTTGGCCCTCAAAGCGGGCATGTGGTACTTCCAGGGGCCTCTGAATTACATCATGGGGATCTTGCATCAACTGAGGAAGTCATTTGTGTAGAGGATGAAATCATTGTAGAGGTTGCAGACCCTGTCCAACATACAGGGGCCTTATCTTTGTCTAAACCTCCAATTTGTCGCAACAAGCGTGGTGCACAGGTTGAGAAGCCTAGAAATAATACCTAGAAACAGCTAAACAAGCAGGCTTCCTGCCAATTCCTACGATCTCTTTTTATACAGCCTGCCGTGAATGCTGCATTGGCAAATTCTATGTGTGCTGCTCTGTCTCTGACTCCCTTTGGGTTAAGTGTCACCAATAAGCCAATTGACCTGGAGGTCTCCTTGGTAGAGGTGGTAGCAGCAGGCCCTAGAGCACCAGCCCCAGCAGTGGAGGTACAGCAAAGTGCCTTGGAAGTGGCAACAGCGAACTATACTGAGTGCCGCCTGGGATTGGAGGCTTCCAAGACTTTCTTGCCCCCACTTGAGGCTAGATTTGGTGGGGCTGCTTCTACGATGCAGGCTGCTCATCCTTCTCAGGGCCCTGGATTGAATTTGGTGCCTGCTTACAAAGACTCAATGAGGAGCACAGAGCAGATCTTACAACCACTGGCCCTCATAAGTCACCTTATGGCTAATAATACAAGGTCTTCTAATATCAGTTTGTGTGCCCTACCTGTTACAAACTCTCAGATGGGTGGCACATACGAGCAGTTTCCAACTGGCCAGCAAGGCTGTAGTGTCTTTGGCCCTTTAAATACTTGTGTACCTTCAGAAGGTTTTGCTTCCCTTCCATCTTGTATGATTCTAATTGAAAGTGTAATTCCCGACATTCAACCAGTTGTGCTAAACGTAGGAATATACACATTTTTTGGAAATAGATTCCTGCTCTAGCACATATTGCCTCTAAGAACTTGGAAACAATTGACTTCTTATACCATTGTAGAACAGACCGTGCTGTAATGTATGTTAAGTCTAAGATTGTGTACAACATCATCCTTAAAGAATGTGATAATCTTAGAATGTTAAGGTTTGATCTGCTGCCCTATAGTGATGATAGATCTTTGGGGGATTGCATTACAAATGTCAGGAGGCAAACGATGGCAGCAGATTCAGCTAAAATACTGGGTGGTGGTGCAGTATTGGATGAACAACTCATCTCTTTGAATAAAAAGATTTTGGCCTCTGAAGAAAATTGGTCCTGGCTTTTGGGAGCATCGAATTGAGATTGCCCCCTAAGTCTCCTCTTTATGCCTCTCTCTGTTAACCTAGTTTCCTCTTACTTATCACCTTGAATACGCAAAGGTCATAGCCACCTTTTTAATATTTCTCGTTTATGTGAAGAGCTTCAGACACAATTGTAACTGCCCAAGAAACCTGGCTTAGGTCCTCTGCTTCTTTCGATGGGTTTGCTGTCTACTTTCAAGAAGCCCGGCAAGGGGGCTTAGGTCGCCCCTATGGCGGTTTACTGACCTTGGTGAAATCATGTACTGAGGCCAGGGCTGTGATGTGTTTTGACGTGGGCTTTGAAATAATGGCAATAAATCTTGAGATCTGAATGAAGAGATGTTTAGACATATTGGTTATCAATGCGTATTCACATCCTGGTGCTAGACCTCTGGATGAAGAACTCGATCTCATAATGTCATTAGTTAATGACTGGTCTAATACATTTCATGGGGGACACGTCTTACTGGCGGGAGATCTGAACTCCGACTGTATTCATTGTAACATTCTGTTGGACATGGGGAATGTGACTAGTCAGCAACATCCGAAACTTGTGAATGAGAGAAGATGGCTCGAGTGGTTTAAAGGTTTGTGTTTGCTCCCTTTAAATGGGACTGTGCCAGGAGATATTCCCCCAGGCCTACTTGGTCAAATGGCGCTGGGTATTCCATCACTGAGTATGCCTTTCTTGATAGTTGGTTATTTGAGAAATGTTCTGGGCTTGTTATTAACAAGCTGAGACTTTAGTGATCATTATCTGCAATCAGTACATTTTGACAGACTTGTATTAGGAAGTCTAGGGATTGATAGCGAGGATGGCCTGACAGAAATTTCGGTAAATTCTGGGAGTAACAGGATTTTCTGTTCTTTTGTCTTGGCCTCCAGAGTTAATGCTAATCGTAACTCCTGCCTTGCCCTGACTTTAGGTAAGTGGAAAGTTCAAACTTTTACAGTCGACAATTTTGAATGTTTTTTTCCAAGACATAATTGAGGACAGTTTACTACGGAAAAAGGACCAATGTTTGAGAATGAATAAGCACTCTCATGCTTATGATATTGAACTGGTTGCTAGGAGGAGAGAGATAAGACGGCTTGTTAAGCAGATTCTGGATAACACATTATTTACTGCTTTAGAGAAAAATCTCCGGATTAAGAAAATTCACTAATCCTATAAAAATTGGTTACGTGCAACCCACTTTGTGAATGTCAGGATGATGTGGAGGCTATGTTGACAGCACTGAGTAATACAAATGCCAAGGCCTTTTGGAAACATATTAATATTATAGATTCTCAGCAGATTGGTACTCTTGCAAATGCCATTTCCGAGACAGACCGGGTAAGCCACTTTCAGTCTCTTTATGCCCTTCATGCATGGCCAATTCCTAATTTGCATGCCAGCTCTGATATTGGTGACGCGACATATAATATTGTCATCAATTACGAGGCTGTCCTCGAGATGATTAATGGGATTAATTCTTTCTTAGCTCCAGGACCCAATAAACATTCCAATTTCCTACTTCAATCCAACCCGACTACCTGGGCATGTATTCTTACGTATTTATTTTCTAACATAATACGGTTGGAGTACTTTCCGCCATCCTTGTCCCGGGCGCATCTTGTACCAATCTATTATAAGGGTGCAGTATCAGATCCTACCAACTATAGGCCAATAGCAATTCTGGATGCTGGTAGCAAGGTTTTTGCTGGTATCTTGTTTAAGCATGTAGAATTATGGTGTATCGGCTCGGGAAGAATCGAGAAGTGGCAAATTCGCTTTAGAACAAATATGGGCACTTCATTAAATGGTTTGGTGATTAAGTGCTTACAGCACCTGGCATGGGGGAAGGGAAGTAATCCCATTTATTTTGCCTCTGTTGACCTGACATCTGCCTTGTATGCAGTAGATCGTAACTTGCTTTGGTCCAAACTGTATAAATGGGGTATTCCCCATGTTTTTTTAGGTTAATTACTGGCCTGTACAATCATTCTTCTATACAAGTTGAACCATCAAGGCCTGTTATCGCTCCCAATTCCTACCTTAAGGGGGGGGCCAGGCAGGGCTGTGTTTTAGCTCCATGTTTATTTAACATGTATGTGGCTTATATTGGAGAGTATCTGCAACTAAAAGCTCTAGTAACACCAAAAATATGCAAACTTAGGACCCTATGGCTGGCCTATGCGGATACATTTTTGATCTTTGATTCTACCCGATTTTGAGTCTCGGAAGGATAGCTCAGGGGCAATGTAATCATCTTGGAAGCAAGACGACGAGAAGCAACACAAGTTTGATCCCGGGTCCGAACTTGGAAATCTCTAGGTAGTAAGTGTTTTATAAAAACAATTATAATTACTTCTTTTTAAAAAACCCATAGGTCTGCAACATCTGCTTGAGGGTTTTCTCTGACTTTGTCAAAGTTCACTCTTTGTCAATTAATTCTTCAAAGACTAAGGTAATGAACTTGACAAGTTCTAAAGAAATGTGATCTTTTGGTGGTGGAAACAATCAGAGCCAGTGGCCACTGTTGACTCCCTCATCTATTTGGGCTTCTTTATCAATGCTAAAAAGAATAAAACTCTGATTCGTTCTTGGTTAAGCACTATCTAATCAGCTGCGTAGAGTGGATTCCCGTTATGGTAGATTCTCTCTGCTATGCTGTATTAATTTTTACAAAGGGAAAATAGTGCCAAAGATCCTTTACGGAATTGAAGTATATGATTTGACAATAGTTGATCCTCTTTGTGTCTTGGAAGCCCTTATTTGGAGGAAGATCTTGGGTGTTCGTGGTTCAACACCGCTCCTAGCAATTCGATACAAGTTTGGTTTAACCTCGCTAAAAATCAGGGCTCAGTGGAGATACCTCACACTGTATAGGAGCATCTTGGTGTCCAGTAAAGGGTCCCTATTTTTTTTACTTTAGAGACGTTTGTAGGGAAACGGGCTCTATGGTAATGCAGTAGGTGGAGGTTCTTTGTTCTGTCTTAATATTTGAATGTGGAAGTACTGTTGATGAATTGATAGAGAATCGTACTTTATATTATTTTGATTGGGCCTGTACGGTGGATGGCTTTCATCAGTTTACTTCACTGGGTCACATGCAGGGGGACCATAAGAGGCGGGTCTTTCTAGCTCCCTTGTTGTCAATCTACTCAGATAGGTGCATGCGTTGTCTGTTTCTTAAGTTTTGTTGGAACCTTGTACATGCTAAAGAGTTTCTGGTACGGTATGGAGTAGAAAAAGGGCAGAATGCATTTTGTAGGTTCTGCCAAGACAAGGATCATCAAGAAACAATCAAACATGTGTTACTTTTTTGTACAGCTGTCCAAGGACATAGATGTAATGCTTTGAAGAGGTTTCAGCACCTGTTTGTTAGCAATGTAGGATGCAATGAATCCACATGGAATTATTGTTTCTCTGGCTCAACTACCTCTATCCTGGTGGCTGTTACTACTTTCATTAGAGCTTTGACTATTGAAATTGATTTTTATACATAATATGTTATTATGCCTTTTTTATCTATTCTTTACTTTACTCTTTTACTTTTTCTTTTTTCTTTTCTTTATTTTCTTTGCTTAATTTTTATGCAATGTTTTATTGTGCATTGACTTTCTTGTTCGATTTTATTGATGTTAAAGGTTAATTTTCTTTAACCAATAAAACATTTTTAAAAAGAATTAAAACAAATATTGTCTAGAAACAACCTGCTACAGAAACTACGCAGTGTGTGATGCAGGCCCAATCTTTACTTAAGGGGTATTTGATCAGTTGCAGTTTATGTTCTTCTGCATATGAGGCACATTTCTTTTTAATCGTTCCTGTTTAATTGCATGTTCAACCATACACTCATTGCTCCAAACCAGTGGATGGGGCATATCGTGAACTATGGACTTTCTTAGGAAAATTGCCCAACTCTGCGGTGTCATAGATGGCCTAAAGAACACAACAAATCTCGAAGATAGTTCAAGGGTTTTTATTTTTGAAATGGTAAAGGGGCTCAATAAGGTATGTCCATCCCTCTGTCATCTATTGTGGGCCATTCTGTCCCTGGGCCAGGTGTCCCTTAACATCAGACTTGACTCTAAAGATTGTTAACCTCTACTATCTAAAAAGCTGTCTGACTAGTCGCAATAACCTGAAGGCAAACAAATTCTCTCACAACCTCCCTCTGGGAACAATCTAGGTGGTCACTGATCTAAGTTCCCCAATGTAGTTTATATCTTGATCCCTTTCAGATACTCATACCCCACTTAGTCCTTTTTCTATGCCCTCTTAACTCTCTCTCTCTCTCCTTCCTCCTACTCTTCACACAGCGACTCCACACATCTTCTGTCCTCTCTCCATCTCTGATGTTCCTCTCTTCCTACCTCTTACCTCCACCCTCCGAGTTTACCCTCTACTACTCTCCCCTCCCCACACTGCTACCTCTCTCCCCTTTCCACACCACTACTCTACTTTGTCTGCTCTACTACTACTCCCCTCATGATGCTACTATTGCTCTCTCCTCTCCGCCCCACTACTTCTCCCCTCTTCTCTCCAAAATACTTCAACGACCCTGCTCTCACTTCATCTCACCTTGCAGTCACACTCAAACCAAAGAACTGCATTCTCCCACCAACCAATACCTCACTTTGCACACTCCTTCAGCAATTCTCCAGCATGGAGAACCATCTCCGGTTCCGGAAGCACCTCAAAACCTTCCTCTTTGCTTCTGCTTTCTCTCTCCCTCTCCCCTGCTAATTCTTCGCTGAAACTGCACTGAATCTGCAACTGGGCCACTCTCACCGACCTCGGTCCTGGGCCCAGCCACTCTCCACTTGCACTGTGGGACTGTCTCTGTATCCCTACAGCCCCCCCTTCCCAGCACTTGTTCTGCACTTACCTTGCACTTGCCACCAGCTGGCCCTTTTATTTATTTATTCTACTTACCTTGTACTGCACTTCCCCCCTCCCCTTCCCCATGCACCTCTCCCCTCCCCCTGCACTTGCGCGATCTGAATGACACCTGGCCTAGTAGGATCGTTGTCTGTCTTCCCCTTGTTCCCCCCTCCCTGCCTCGTCGCGCCTTGAAACACCTGTGTATAGGCGCGTTACAAATGCCTTATCATATCATATCATATCATGGTATTCTGCTTCATTATTTCTCTGCCTCGTCTCTTGGTTTTCCTTCTCCCCTTCTTGACCTCACCTGAATAACCCACACCTTTCTGCTTCTTTTCCTCCCTTTTATCCTCCTCCTTCCCCTTCGATTGGCTCTCTCTCTCCTAGCTGGTTTCCTAGGCCAATTGCTGACTGCCCTTTTGTCCAGTGTTACCACACAAGAAAACACACAAAAGGGGTATTAAGCTTCACCCCTTTCTCATACGGGGGCCTGGCAGTCTCAGGCAATGGTGGCCCACAGCCTTCAATGTCCCAGTTTGTGTGAAAGGTTTACCGATGTTAGGAGATGCTGGCTTGGTCATGGTAGTGCTCTGTGGCACCTTCACAGACTAGCACAGTGTCTCTGAGCGTGTCAATCAGCAATTAGCACACTGCGACATTGTCGATACGGGCCATGTAGCAGCTTGGTCTGTTCAGACTGCTGCATGGTTTGTCCGGTGTCCCGTTCTTTGTCTCTCTTTTCGGTCAGGTTTTTTGCTGGCTGTTCAACTGCTGGGGTTCCTGGTACTGGAAGTCCTATCGAACAAACAGAAATAAACTGCCCAGAACTGGGTAGTTCAGACAGAGGCTGATCGACAGTGGTACTCGCGTCATATATGAAGATTGGACATTGACTGGGGCCTCACCAACTATCACAGCCCATCTCTAGGGCAGGACTAGCTACGGGAATACCAGTGACAGGCCTCCCATTCCAGACTGAGCGGGGTCCCTATCCCCTCTTGACAGTATCAGGTCTCTGACCCTACCACAGCAGCAAGCTAGAGCTGTTGTTGCACTGATAAGACATTCCTATTAAAAAGACAATAAAAATATCCCCCCAGTGGCAGGACGTGTGGTGCTCCAAGTCATTGCTTCCCCATAGAAATACAGAGCAAGAGGAGGAGAATTGTAATTAATGAAAAGGTTGGCTTGGTTGTGTGTTTGTCAATGACAGAGCTTATTAAAACAAAAAATAAGCTAGATGCCATTATTGATCCCAGTCCATGGACCCCCCCTCCACCCCCAGTCCAAAATGCCTCTTATCTGGCTGTTTGAACTTTTTGCATCGTGAGGGATATGGTCTGTTCCTTGGCATTCAGTTGTGCTGATTTGATATTTACTATCCGAAAAGTGGCAACTATGCAGTGATTTCAGTCCCAGGGATCGTTGGTGAAGGGTTTTTCTTCAGCAGTCACTTTCCCTCAGATAATTTTGCAGGCTCACGGGTACTGGATTGCTTAGAGTAAAGACTTCTTACATTACTGGGTATTTAAAACTCTTGACTGACGTCCACTATTACAAGCAGTGGCCACAATTGCATCCCTAAACTCTAAACAAGGAAGAGGACGAAGGGCATAATAGCAATGACCTTGGAACATTCTTTAAGTTCATCTTGGGTAAACGTTGCCTGTCAAAACTATCAGGTAATTTGCACCTGGTAGCTCAGTTCCGAATCTCTCTCGGCAGTTTCTTGACAAATATTGATGGGTTTAGGTAGAGTGGCAGAGCACACAGGAAGTATTTTGTTACTTGCGACTGGGCTACCATTTCCGATTCCGCAAAATCACAAAGGAATTGAGCGTGAGCCATTAAGCAGGACCACCAAACCATGGTTGTCCTTGTAAGGTTTTAGTTTAAATATGAAACCATCTTGCATTCCATCGAAGACTTCTTCAGGGAAGAAGCCCCTATTAGGACTGTGAAAATCGGGGCGGGGCATTTAGTAGCCGATTTGAGGCTACTCCAAATAGATAAATGTAATCCATTATAGAAACCCCAGGAGGTTTTTGTCCAGTGTGCCAAGGCCGCGATGTGACATTCCATCAACAGTACTCAACTTGGCTCGCCCAGATATGTTCTGAAAAGGAACACAGTTGGATTGAAGCCCATCACCGCAAGCATCCTGAAGCCCGGGAGGTCTGTTCGCTGGGCAGTGAGGCACCCTTGGCATTACCACGTATTTGAAGCTCTTCGATCTTATCATTGGAAGTTGGATGATGTAAGAATGCCCTGCTGGATTTGGATGGCAGAGTTGAATCAATGTAACAGAAGCAACAGATTTCAGAATTTGAGAATCAAAGTTCTTTTCATAATTTACCCTGGCAAAATCTAAATGAGTATGACCCACTTACAGGTGTCTGGAAGGTGCAAGGGCTATTTGGCTACTCAAGCAGGTTACCAGTGAGCCTTACCTCTCGTGGATCTACGATTGGCAAATGAGTATGAGCAAAAGATGTCTCACCCCAGCGCATGGCACGGAGACTTGGCACAGAAGACTCTGCCATTAGAATTGAATATATGCACCCTTTCTGAGGGGCTGTCTCGTTGCAGTGCGTGTAGGACCAAAAGGAACAGCACACAGTGTCATTATTCGGTGAGTGGGACCCTGGCAAAGCACTATGCGAGACTGGTGAGCTTTCCCATAGGGCTATATCAGACTAGGTGTTTGCTGTAATCTAGAAAGAATGTAGCTCCTTAACACGAAGGAAGCCCCAGAGGCCCCAGATGTAGCCTTATCTCGCATCGCACTTTCAACAGTTAAGACAGCTCCGACTTGTTTTAATTTAATCGAGTTTGTGCTAAATATGTGTACAGTTATGATGAACGAATTCCTTGACATTTTGTATTTCGTGGAGAAAAGTGAATGGAGACTGGAGAAGCAGGTGGCTATCGCAAGAAAGGCTCAGAGTTCAACTGCAATGATCCAGATTCACGAAGAATAACTAAAACGCTGTAATATTGATATTTTGTGTAATAATTGAAATGTATTTTTTCCCTTTAAAAGCTACCAAGTCATTGGTCCAACTCCTATCTAGTAACTAACGCAAGTTCCAATGTGTATGTATGCCTTCCTTTCCACTAAGCTCGCCTCTCGGTGTAGCATTTAGGCCTTCTGTGTCACAGGGCTTGTGTACTTTGGAGTGTTACAGTTGCTGGGATGTGACACCAGGGGGTTTGGGGTGGGAGGAAAATGTGGGAGCTCGGTCCCATTGCTGGGAGCTTTACAGAAGCGGCTCAGAAGGACGTTCAACCCTCAAATTAGGGAACATCTGCATTTTTCAAATTCGAGAAACGTTATTTTGACTGTCACCAGTGCACGTGCATTGAGTGTGAACGGCATGGATTACCTTTGTATGTTTTATAAAACCCTGGGGTCCACAAAAGCGACGGCACCAGTGAAGGCATGGTGGGTAGACATCAGTGTGGCAGACGAGGGGCGGCTCTATCTGGAATCTTGCTTATCTTGACTTCTTGAATCACTTACTGACAAGAAACAAACAACATTAAACGAAACTGGGCAACGTGTATCCACTCTCAGCTTTTAATAAACATATCGTTCATTGAATCCCAGGCACTAAACGTTTTTGCTGCACGTGGAGCCCTAAAGACATCCCTAGCTCACGGGCAGTGACTTGCTTTTTGCGTGCAGAGCATGTATGAGAACCACAACCTGCAATTCATCCATCAGTAACAATATTCAAAGTTGTCTGAAATGTACACGTGTACGTGAAATGACGCGTGTTAAAACCCGAGCTGTGCATTAAAAACATGTACACCAGACATAGAGTATATTATTTTACCTTTTAAGTATTTTAGACATGATTTGAAAAATGCATTTTAAATGTGAGTGGGTGAATAGGGTTGTTTGGATGGATGAGTGGGTGAATATGCAGTCAACGTCAAGAGCAGATTTCTATCCAGAAACTGGAGCTTTTGCAACCTTGGCAGATTCTGATTTCTGGCATATACCCCGTCCAAATGTTATTGAGGGTCTTGGGAAGTAAGTAGAAGGTCTTTGTTGCCCGAGATTTCTTGGGCGTGGCTCTAAAATCCCTCCTGGCATAGGAAACATTTCTTCTCCCGCTATCTCTCTTTTCGGCCGCTGCGCCCCATAGAACACAGCTGAGTCCCATAATACATTTGGTCCAATTGTACACACAGCTCCTCCACCTTTTCTTTCGCATGCCTTCCAGATTATCTTATCTCTCCTGCCCTCATGCCAGCTATCTACCCAACTTTGCTCGTCCATACAACTACTTAAGCAATAATCCCGCGTTCTGCGGGCTTCACCGGCCAATAACGGCCCGAGGCCCAAGTTACCTGACAAGCGAAGCACTGTATTCTTTATTAGCCAGCCTCACGGGCACACCCCATCATTATGTTTTGCAGGGTCAAAATCTGTCATAAGAAGTATAAAGAGGATTGGTGGGATTGGGCAACCCTGTTTTACCCCCCATTGGGCTAGAAAAAGACTGTATTATCAGCTACTCCTCCATAGCTAACCGCCGTCCTAGTCTGGTTGTAACATAATAGAACCAATCTTAATAATTTTGGGCGGGATCTCAATGATATACATTTTTTCCATAATGTACCTCTATTGATTCCATCAAAGGCTTTTTCTAAATCTAGAAAGGCGCATACACAGCTGTGCCTCGGACTTTGCAATAATTGTCAATAATTATTCATAAAATAAAGCAATGATCTATAGTTGCAAAACTGCTCCTGAAGCCTGCTTGCGACTGGTCCAGGATATTCCTCTCCAAGACCCAGTCTTCTAGTCTACTCAGGATGCATTTTGCATAGATTTTGGCTGAAATATCCAGTAACGAGATGGACTGATAGCATTTCCGTCCTCTATATCCCTCTTCTTAAAAATTGGAACTATGAGCCCACCCCGCCACCTTGAGGAAATCTTACCGGTCACATCGATTGACTCAAGAGTTTTGCCAGGATGGGGACCCACCAGTTATCCCGACCCACAAACACCTCTGAGAGCAGCCCATCTGGGCCCACTGCTTTTCCGGTTTAAATAGAGCAATAGCCATAGAGACCTCCGTCTCAGTGAACAGAATCTTATTAATTTGAGGAACTGGCTCAATCTCCTCACCAGAATCTGTATAAAAGATATTCCTAATATGCTCCAATCATATATCCTTTCCAATAAATCCGCCCTGCTGGGTACCTGACATCTCCCAGGCTTTTGATACTAGCCACCAAAATTGCCTCTACTTATTAGTGCGAGTGTGTCCCATTGTTTTTCATAGCCTCTTGTTTCTTTCCCTTTAAGAACTCTTATATTCCCTTTTAAGCATGTGTCTCTCTCCCGCCTCGGGTAGACGTTTCTTTCTAACCCTACACTCCAGATCAAACCAAGCTGTATGTCTGCTTTTTCCTGGCCCCGATCTGCTGTGGCGATCATACACATCATAAATTATGTTATGGGGCATATCTATGAGGGATTCAAAGGCTTCCACTGTTTCGGCTGCTGCACAGGGCTTATTTTTGAGGTAGAAAATGATTATCAAATGTAGGTATGTGAGCGAGACACCAGATAAGATTTTGAAGTGGGGGCATTTAACTCCCTATTTTTTAGTTTAAGCTACTAGGTGGTGCTTTGGTGCCACCTAGAAAGCTTTTGCATTAGAAATGGCTTATGAGGAGGAACACTGCGTTTGTAGGTGTTGTTTAGTTATTTACCCACCCATTGACTGCCCATAGCTATGCTAATCCGCATGGCCATTCCGACTGCCTTCATCCTCGCTCAAAACACATCCTCTGGGGATCTCTTTGAGACAGCTTTAGCAACTCTTCCCATCAACCATTGTGCTTGAAGTGCCTGCAAGTGCTTTTTATAAGCAGTCTTTTGAGAGTCTATGACTTAATTGGAGCTGTAAATACACTACAGGTGTATTGCAAATGTCTTAGCCAGGTCTGCCTTCAGGCCCTCGATTTATAAACCCTATGCGTGTCCTTCACTGAAGTCCTGTTAAAAACAAGCATTGGCAAAGTGAACAGTTTTTGTTTGTGCATTAATAATTGGGTATTTACCAGTTGCTCGCACCATTTTGCAGCTGCTACCATTGATGGCCTGTTAATACAACTACGGCAGTGCCTGGCAAATGCATTTCCCATGCCAACACAGAAGCCAAAACTGTTGCCATTCCCAATGCTTGTTTGAAATTGGAAGTAAACTGATTTTTTGGGCAAATGTTATTCCCGATTTCAATAGAGGTATTTTTAGGCAAGTTATAATATGTTAGCTCTCTAAGACAGATATCATTTTGTAATCCATACTTCATATTCAAGTTCCTCTTTGGATCAGATGCGGTCTGCTTTCTCTTTTTCCTGGGTGTATTTTTACTCCCTGTTACTTTGTTGTCCAGAGTAGTTGGTTTTAGGGGGTAAACGTGACTGGTATGCTGCTTAAAGCTCTGTTAGGAAAATGTACCTTTTGTTTCCCAAATGCGGAAGTCGTTAATTTAGACCATTAAAATGCAAGCAGCATGAATATATCTCATTAACTCCGACCCACACGCTCAAATTCTGTTTATAAACAATGAGCTCTGTTCCGTGACACTTATCAGAAAGTGTTGATTTCCTTTTATTGGGAAAATGGTAATCCTTGGCTCGTATTTCACTTTTAATAGCAGGCAATCTGGTTTTAGGCCCACACAAAGGACGAGGCTTTTTCACTATGGAAACAAGATTATGAAGAAACTGTGATAAATCAAAGAGATAATGGGCTCTTATCAGACTGACCCATAATCATTAAATAGAAGGGCAGGGTGAGTCAGTGCATTTTGCTTCCCAGCTGATAGCACACTGATTGTTGTGAGGCCCAACGACCTTGCAGGATGGTAGCCTGGCCCCCACAGACACACAATCAGACGTGCGTTCCATCGGGCTCCACCAGCACACTATCCCGCATGCGCGAGAAATTCACTTTTATTCACTGAAACAGAGTTGCATCACTCTGTCACGGGCATGACGTGTCTAACGTCACAAAATCCCTCCTTTTTCATAACAATAAAAACAGTATCACATTATCAAACAGAATAGTGCAGCAACACATCAAAACTTAACAAAATTGCAGCTAAACTTGAACGTTATGCATGTAACAGTCCCTACCGTATTTCAGTTCAATGTTAACTATTAATCATCAAGCACATAGTCCTTCAGGTGTGATGGCCGGCATCGGGACTCCCTTTGTGGATATCTTCTACCTGCACGTCCTCATGACTCATCTTCTCCACCTGAGCTTGGATCAGGCACCCCTTCGGTGCTCCAGGTGCTTTCAGGTCGCAGGTCAAGCTCACCCCGCACTGGACTATGGCCGACCCGGTGATTGCCCCCGAGTCTTTTGAAGAAGCTGGAGTTGGGGGTCACTGGCCAAAATAATTACCATGATTTCGGTATGTTACAGCTCACATTTGAGCAATCAATGTCTTAATCAATTAATTAAAAATCATGTATCTATATTGCAGAGACCGCATGGGAGTTCCTCCAGGTGTTTTACCCTATCTCTGATACTGGTCTTGACTTCCTGTATCCTTCAAATCGATATATATAAAAAAATTATTTCTGAAATATTACAAAATTACTGCGATCACCAACAAATGCAAAAGTGTGCTGTACATTTCCATCTCACATAAGTTTGAAAAATGAACTACTTCAAGTACCCGATGATTGTTTTTCTCACGCGCCTATCTTCATATCTTCTATACATAGCATTTGTTCATATATCACATATACATGCCCGCTCGAGCCTTGCAGCTTTTCCCTAGCTCCCTCAGAACGCGCCAGCACAAACTTTACCAACCCACCATCGCATTTCTTCATGCGGTGATGCATTTGTTGGTGATGCAGCGGCTGCATCCACTTCTGCCCCCCACATCATTTCTCACTTAGTGCCTGACAGCCCCTACTAAAACTGGAAGCCATCTGCCAGAGCCCGCCCTTGCCGAAAGAACGTTGCCCGAGTTCCATGACTATAGGAAGGCATCACTATGGTACAGGGGCCGGATTACACAAGAAAAGGCGAGGGTGCATTTTGCTTCAACACCTTTTAATGCATTGCATTCAAGATCGTGCAGATGCCCTTTGGGCTAGCGCTAATGCAGTAGTGCATGGGCCAACGCCCTTTGCTTATGTGCAAAATACCTTTGCTCACCTGTGGTTTTTCTATAATCACCACCTGTTGTTTTTTCCAACTGTGGAGAAGTTTGCAATTCAGTGGCCGGGAAATATGGCAGTGCTCTGATATGGCAGTAACCAAAAGAATCACCACACTCCTCTGTTATGTCTTTCCCACTCTCTTTTCCTTCCCTCTTTGTCATCTTCCTACTTTACTTTGCAGGCCATCTTACTCCATTGTCACGCGCTCACTTTCTGGAGTGAGATATCAATGAAGGCTGGGAACGCATTTTCTTAAACATTCTAGAATGTGTTCTTGTGAGGTCTTGTGGGTGGTGTGCCAAGAATAGGCAGATAGATGTACGGCTGTGACTGAAAGATGCCTGAGACGGTGCGCAGCGCTCATGCTAATAGTACAATTAGCCATGCAAAGCCAGGAGATGGTGAGAACGCACAGCTGAAGCACAACGCACCTCTTGTTTATCTACCTCCCGACTAGCACAGTTAGGCCTCCCACGTTAGGGAACATCACCCGTCACCATCCCACCTGGTGCAGAATGAGACTGCTTGAATGATGAGACATGTTCCTGATTAACCACTTGCAGTGTCATTTATTACACACGTGCATGTGTGACATGTGTCCTGCCTAAGGGGTATGGAAACGGCTACTTCCTCTCTACACCCTCGCAGTACTAAACAAAGGCATTTTTATGGAAATGGGCCCCAGAAGGGGTGGGGTTGCAGAGTTTTGGAACAGGTGATGGGGTCGGTGGAGGTTGAGTTGAGCAAGCTTGATTGTGACAACAGAGCATTTTAGGACCAAATATCTCATTGTGATTGGAAGTCCTCTCTTTTACTGTTGGAGTTGAATGTTGGAACGTGTGGTCCTTAGCTGGCTGGTAATCAAGTTGTGCTAAACATAGCGTCATCTATGACCGGGGCTGTCTGCTTATCAAGGGAAGGAAAGCAAATCATGAGGACGCGATTGCTTTGCAGGTTCATATCCGGTGTCCTGAAAAATACACTAGTCAAGTAGCCCTGGATCAGTGGAAAAATGAAGCCTGCCACCAATTAGCTGGATGGTTAACACATGACTTCCTGGGTTAGTGGTGTAAATGTGTTTTTGTCCTTTGCCCCCTTAAATGTATCACATTTCCCAAGGAATTTAAACATGGCCCTCCTTTTCAGAATAATATATCCATTGCCAGCCCCATGGTTCACATGTTTCTAACTTCAGATTTGGACAGACAAGTAACAGGACAGACCCCGACGTGTATTTCGTTATTTCAAAGCCATGGCTTTCGATGTGCAGATGGCATTTGTCGCCTTGCATTGTATACTGGGCTCCAGGAGGACGCACATTATGACAGTTCAATTCAGGCTACTTGTGCATCGAGCTTGCAGTGAAGTTCCTGAGAAAAGCGAAGGCAAGGAACACCAATCCCTGTGCCCCTAGAAATCATTGTAGGGGGTGGGGCCCGGATGCCAAGGAGTTGAGTAGGTGTCTAATTGGAAGTACCTAGATGTGTAGAATACATTACCATTACTGTTTATGTTATGGAGCATTTCCAAAGCTCACTGCCACTAATAATGCTAAGCTGATATTGACTGACAAGTATTACATCTGTGCCTCTGGCATAAACGACATTGTACATTTGTAACGGTTTAACCAATCACGGTACATTAGGCAATTTCCCATTTCCTGAGTCTCCTGTGGTAAAACTTTCAACATGGCTACTACCATGATTTCTACCAGGTCCACAAAACATTTATCATCTGCCAGTTTTTAATGGAGGTGTGAGATTATAAGTAGTGTGTATTGCAAGTTTCGAGTAGGTGTAAACAACAGATCCAGGAACTTGTAGTAATACATCATGTACTTCATGTTTCTCGTAGAGTGTACTGCACAACTCATTGGGCAATATCATTATTACTTAGGAAGCTGTACTGTGTTCTGTTAAGAAATATGTGTTGTCTACATCTAAATTGCAAACTGCACTTAATCACTCACTCATAGGTCTAGGTGATCTCAATAGGTGATCTCAATATTGCCCGTTAAATAAAATCTGTAACAGCGAAGCAGCGATTTGCTCAGGATCACAGTATTAGGTTATGTAGGGAAGAAGGGGTTTGAGCATACGTTCCCTTGTTCAACAGTTTGCATTTAACAATTAGATTACATATCCACTGTCTAACCTTTACATTTAAACATAGTTTATATTTTTATACAAGCTTACTGTTGGTAACAAGAAACAAATAAGAAAATAAACAGACACACTTATGCCAACACAAAGGATCATTAAGGCCTTCAACACACATTTGATGTTTAATTAAAAAAAAAGAGCAGGCTGTACGCATTTAAGCAGCTTTGAAAAGGGCTCTTATGAGATGATAAATCAACAAGTCCGTACCTAAGAAATCTTCATAGTAGCAAGGACACACAAGAGAATTTCTTTATCTGGTAAGAGATCTCAAGGAAAAACAGCAGCAACCTACATGGATTTAGATGTGTCCATCTTCTCCATGGTCTAGTGTCAAATGTAAGAAATGGGAATAGGCTATTTGAAAGTTCAAGTCATGATCTTCGATTTACTATAATAATTATTTGAGAAGTTTACAAAGTGGTCAAACAGATCACATGCCCACATTATTAACTGAAAGCTGCGTACATAGACTTTTCCAAAAAACGTATTGCTAATAAAATGTTGAACTGGTTGTCATGAAACACTAGAGGCTACATATCCTTTCTTGGCCAGCCCCTAGGACTTTCTCTGATTATGTCATCGGATGTTTTCATATTGCAGGAAACATGGATAACAGAACATTTTAATATTGATGGCTACAATATTCTGTGTAATCCTGCAATATGCTCTCATAGAGGGCGACCTAGTCTAGGCTTGGCTATTGGAGAGAAAGCCAGATATCACGAGTCTGGCGGTAACCCTTAAATGCAGCTGTAGCGCTATTACTGCCGCATTTAAGGGTCTGCCAGATCATGGCTTTGCCGGATTTCCCGCCAGTTCTTAGCTGGGGGGAAATCTGCGGCAAAATTGCTGATTTTCGGCGCGATTACCGTCGGCGGGAAATTCACCGGCGGTAATAGCGCACATTTTCCCCATTGAGCCCAATGGGGAATGAGGAATTCCCGAATGGGCCCAATGGGGAATGGGCAATAACACTTCTGCCAAACCCGTGATCCTGCGCTAATAGCCTTACCGCCAAACCCCCCGGCGCTATTAGCGCCGGCACTAATAGCGCCAGCGTTACCGCCCAACTTGTGATGAAGCCCATACTCTGGTGCCCTTAATAGTAGATATTTGATCTCCATATGTGTTATCGGTCCTTTTAATTCACACACAGATCAATGACAGAGGACTGATTATCAATGTTTATGATGCTCCGAGAACCTTGGCCATGAAGCAAATTCAACAATTAATTGAAAAGACACTTAACTTGGTATGATATGTATCCGTCAAATAAGGTTTTGTTTGCGGGTGACTTTGATGTGCATGATTTGCACCTACTTATGTTTGAAAACACGTCAAGTGAAATGCATGCCTCTTCCAAAGTACCTGCTCTTTGTATTAACGATCATTGTTGGAAAAAGGTTCTTGAAAGCCATGATCTTGACTGCCTATCTGATAAAAATGTTGATAGCCCTGAATTGAATTATACCTGGACGAATGGGCGATATAAATCCTACATTGACTATGTCATCACGGATTTGAAAATGTCCAGGTGCTGTAACTTGGTGAACATTTTTCATAATATATTAAGTGACCATACAGTCCTTACTTGGACATGAAGCACTGGGCCATCTTGCCCTAGGCCCTCTATGGATGCTGTAGTCAATGTTTATCAGCAAGGAAATAGTATTATATGGTCGGGGAAAATGAGAAGAGATATTAACAACGTTATATCTGCAAATCAAGCTTTACTTGAAGGATGGCTAACAACCCATAATTTGGATATTGAACATATGACAATAAACGTAGCTGGCTGCAGCCAACTTTGAGCCTCAGATTCTGCAAAGAAAGGTGATATATAAATTGAGGGCTATTATTAGAAAACATCCCTATTCGTCTCCAAAAGAAAAAAAAAGCATAGTTAACAGTGTTAGCTACGTATTATAAGAATTGGTTGTCTCATCATAGGTATTCCTTAAGCAATTAAAATTGGAACTTGCTGTTTAGAATGCTGAAGAATAATGACAACTGGAAATGTTGGTCACAATATAGGGAGTACCATGCGGCTTTCGCACCCCTAGAACTTAATGCAGTGTCTGAATTTCATTGGGAGGCACACATCAACTATTCTTAGATCCAAATATTGAAGAGCTGGTTGATGAGAGATATCATACGCAGGTTAAGTTCTTTGGGGAAGGATTTGGACTTGATGATATTGTATTCATCATTAATAAGTTAAAGTCCTCCCGAGCCCCTAGACCGGATGGCACAGCAAGCATCATTATGAAAGCCAACCCTGAATTCTAGGGAAAAAATCTTATTGAGATTATTTACACACATAGAGATGAGTGGAATGGTGGCTGCCAGCTGGAGAAAGTCTTTATTAATCCCAGTATATAAAAAGGGTGGCAGATAAGATCCAACTAGTTATCGTTTATTAGTGATGCTCAACAAAATATTCACAAATATCCTACTACGTAAGCTCAGAAAGGCGCTGAAAACCAATCTATTCAAGTAGACCGCACTCTCTCTGCTGTTCCCCTGTAACCATGGAACACGAATATTGTCTGAGCTGTAATTATGTGAACTTGTACCTAAGATCTGTACCTATGTTAACTTGCACCTAAGTGAATATTCTGTAACAGCGCCATGATACCTGAGGGCAGTTGTGCGATTTATAAATGAAAATAAATAAATTAAATAAATAAATGGGTGCAAGAGAGAGAATTGCTGAAATGTTTTCAGACTGTTTTTAGAAAGGCACATTGCACTTTAAATAACATTTGCACTATACAATTTCTTATGGCAGAGGCAAAGTGTTGCTCTAATTCTAATCTTTATTGTTGTTTCATAGACTACAGTGAGGCTTTTAATTTGGTATCTCGTCCGCTTGTATGGCATAAATTGGAATAGCTGGGGATTGATCGAGATTTGCTTTATTTTCTTAGAACTCTACATATGCATACGACTGTGGCAGTTCGACTGAATCAGGATGGTGGACTGATTTTACTAAAAACAAATCAAGGACTTAAACAGGGATGTGTCCTTGCTCCCCTACTGTTTAATTTGTATATTTTGGATATGGCAGACTACATAAACACTGCAAAATAAAATCCTGCTAGGATTAATGGACAGGCTGTATCGTGGCTTGGTTATGCTGACTACACAGCCCTCTTCGATTGAACTCCTATGGGATTGCAGTGATCAATAGATGCCCTTGCTAATTTTACCCAAAATAATGTTATGATAATTAACACTACTAAAACAAAAATGATGTGCTTAGGTGACAATCTAGCCAAAAAATCAACATTGGAAACTGGATAACACCAAACTAGAAGTGGTGGACAGTTATATTTATTTAGGTTTCCCCATAAAGCTTAACCCTACTATCCATTTCTTCAAGGATGCCGTTAGAACTAAGGCTTGGAAGAAATGGCTAGAATTAAAACGATACATAGCCAGTAGAGGAGGAAATAATGTAGAAGGGTTGCTAACAATTTATCGTAGTAACATTGTTCCAGCAATAATGTAATAATGTATGGTTTGCAGGTCCTTTCCGCATAGGCTAGTCAATTAGCTAGATAAGCTTGAAGGAAAAATTCTTCGTTCTCTGATTAATCTGCCTAGCTCTGTCCCAGTAGAGGCTCTGACGATAGAATTTGGTCTCTGCTCATTAATTACAATTTGGCAGATTTAGCGAACCAGCTTATTTCTTAAATTGATCTCTTCCCATAATAATTCTAATAAGCTTCTGAGAATTATGAGTAAAGAATATCCTAATGTAAGAGCTCACATTTTTATATGAAATGGAACAATCAGCATTAGCATTTTTGGAATCTTTGGGATTATCATTGCCTCTTGCTCTCAAATGACCAAATATTGATTTAATTCTGAAGAAAATCTCCAGAGACTGGGACAAAGTAATTAATTTGGTAAAATTGGCAGATAAGAACAGATACAATGTTTTTTTCTTCTCAAAGCTTTTTTATTAAATGCTCCATGTATATATTTGACTAAACATTATCACCCAGCCTTAAAAAATGTATTTGATATTTATGTCTTAATCTTCTGCCTATGCCGTATTATGTGGGCGGGTGGGAAAATATACCTCATGACAAAAGATTATGTCGCCTTTGTGGGTTGGCGGCTTGAGACAAGCAGTCATGTTTTGACATTATGTCCTCTGCCGGAAACGTATTATTGTAAGGTATTTTGAACAAATTGGTGGAACAAATTCAAAATATTGGAAACAACCAGTTCTGGAATACTATTTTTAGAGCACAATCAATTGTAATCACTGCTGCTGCCTATTATATCTGGAAAGAGGTTTTGAAGCTTTTCAAATTGCTGTAAACTAATTTGAGCATAGTTACATTTTAAAGGGTTGTCAGTATGGAATTTGGAATTTTAGATGATAACATGGAATCTTATAATTTGAAGAAAATATTTTAATGTTGTATTCTGTTATAATTAATTTAATGTATTTTGAGTGATATAACACAAATACAAATTTGGTTGGTGACTATGTTTAGAGTTGAATATTTGTAAGGAAATTCTTATAAATTAACATATGTTTTTAAATGTGCTTAAGGTTTGCGTAATAACCAAATGAACAATAAAGTATATTAAAAAGAAATATTGCTAATAATATTTAACTTGGGGGGTATTCGGATTAAGTTTTCCAAAGCAAACAGTTTGTCCCGGGCACCCCAGAACTGAAATGTTTGGGAAATATTTGTCAAAAGATGAAAAAGTTATTAAGAAATCAAAGACCACTGTTTTCGTGCTAGTCCCATTTCTTTTCCCATAGAGAAAAAGTGCAACTATTGAACACCCACTGAACAGATTTGTACCAAATGAGAAACAACTTGGGCACAAAGTGTCAGAGATATTTATTTTGCTGGCTTGGGGTAAATCCATCCAGTACTTTTTAAAATATTCAACGGAGAAGGGGGTACCCCCTGTAAAGACTGGAGGGGGTGTCTGTACTTCTGCTCTCTAAATGGTAGAGGAGTGGCACAGAAGACCCCAGCCAAGATTCTCTATTCGGTAGCTATAGTCGAGCAATCAAGGCCTAGCTTCTCAGGAGGTGATGCAGGCTGGTTCTTAAGTACAGTGTAGTCCCCAAGCCCCCACAGAGGAATGTCCACACACTGTATTAGTTAAAACACAGTCTTTATATAATTAATATTCAAGGTTATGTACACTATCACAATAACTCACTTTGTGCTCAGAAAATCAATAATGGTAAATATGTATAGTTCTAAAGTGGTACCACAATTATTATCAGATCTCATTAAAGTGCATCAACTATACTGTCAAAATGTCACACAGATCAATAAAGAGGAAACCAGCAGTAGAGAGGGGAAGGAAAGCAAGATGGTTGAGCAATTGGCAGAATACTGGCCTTTACCAACTAGGCACAATTCTGTGTGGAGATCCCCCCACCTGGGCAATCTGTAAAGCAAAGATGTATCACAAGCTTCGTTCCTAGCGTTGCTGGTCGACAAAGGAGCATTGGTGTCCTGCAAGGAAGAGTCGTGCGGGGCACCTCAGTGACGATAGTTCTGGACCGCAAAGAGATGATGAAGAACTGTGGCCCAGCAAGGGTGTCGAGTCGTCGGCGTCTCTGTGGTCTTTAGGTGGCGGGAAACCCGCCAGCGGATGCTCCTCGGCGCGTTGACAGTCGGGCCTTCTCCAGCAGGATAAAGCGGGCGGCTATGCAGACAAGAGCGTCCTTGGATCAAATGAAGTTCTTAGGCAAACGGGAGCACGGCGGCTCCAGTCGGCGATGGCAGTCATCGACAGAGGCGGACAACAGTCCGGGTGCTTCTCGTTGGGATTCCGTGGCAGTCCCCATCTCCGGTCGGCAGCCTGTCGTAGGTTGGTCTACCAGGGAGCTTTTGCAAAGATCAGCTGGTGCACGATGGTCCCTCTTAGCTCGGAAAGAGGGAGCCTTACCAGGTCCTCTCTGGGTCAGTACTTGGAGACACAGCAGCTTTCAGATTGATGAAGGAGAGCAACAGCAATTCTTCTCTTCCAGCAGGGCTTCAAGGTTAAGCTTTAGTTTCAACTCCAGTTTCTCTTCAGCTTCTGAACACAAATTCTAGCAGTGAGAGGCCCCCAGATATACTAGTTGATCTCCCATTCGCTGGGTCACACTCAGGCAACCAATCGGTCAGATGGGCATTCATGCAGGCAGGCATCCAATCAGGTGCATAGGGCATTCAGGCCATTCACTCATCTCCAGACACTCACAACAAGGTATGTGTATTGGGACAAGTACCCAGCCATTCAACACTCCACACTGCATTCATACCAGTTTCAGGCAGGGCTGTCTCAGTCATTGTGTCAAACACCAGATACTAGACACCCACAACACAGAATGCGTATTCGTCATACACTCTCCATTCACCCAGGTCCCACCCACAGGGTGTACCCACAACAAACAGTCACTGGGAAGGTTCCAGCCAGTCTGGCCTGGACTTCACAACAACACCATATATGGAACTTCCATCCAACAGCTGGTCAGGGCGAAGGGACAGAGTCAGGGCTTCCCAGGACTTTGGGAAAACAAGGTAATAGGCAATAGAAAGCAAGAAGCCACAGGGGCCATCTTGTTTCCTATCAGGAATCAACTGATTCCAATGGCAGGGCCTGGGTATCCCAAAATGGGGGATACTCGGGGCACCTGTCAAATTCCGCATGGAGCTGCCACCAGCCCATCCCGTGCTATGTGGGCCACACACAGGTGCCCAAAAACAGACACTCGGGGCACAGGGTTGTACCCCCACCCACGGGTGCCATAAGGGTATCCCATGGGTCTGTACACCAAACCAAAAGAGAGAGCTGCACCGCCAGGAGTCCCACATGAACTCCTGCGCGGAAAACATGACAGAACACATGATAAAAAGCAGTAAAGGACAAGGATACGGAGACCCTGTCCCTCCGATACATTTCCAGCATCACACCCCCTTCACCTGAAAAACGTTTACATATCTCTCATGGTGCTTTACAGCAGAGAGGCTGAGAAGATTTTTGGAAATGAAAATTCACTTTTTTATATATGCTTGATGCGCATGATTCCTGCAGTAATACCGGGAGAAGCGCAAAATGAAAAGTGCCCAAAATGCTATTTGGAGGAGGAAATGGGGTATATTTATATCAGATTAGAGGTGGGGAGGGGAATGGAGGAGAACATGTTAACTGGTGGAGTTTGTGATGTGCTGGGGAGCCCATTTGGGGTACAACATGTTTGGCTTTTTGGTGGAATCCCAGGGGAATCTCACAAGATGCCTAGGGTAATGTCACTAGACACGCTTTGGAAAAGAAAATGTGTAACACAGACCAAAGAGTGAAAGAGGGTAATGGGAGAGGCCCTGAGAGGTAACATGTAATGGAAGGGATTGGGAGGACCAAGAACGTCAAGGGGGCACATGGTGAGTGCCAGTGAGGATGGGGGAGACTTTATGATATATTTGTGCTTTCCCGTTACCGCGGCAATATGTAAATGATACGTTATCCTGAGAATTGGCATATTATTTATTTATTGGATATTTGTAAAGGTGCCGATACAACAAATGGTGTTTCAAGATTCCACAAGACGAAAGAGGGGGAGGGGACAAGGGAGAAAGATAACAATAACAGTCCTACTAGGCCTTGTGGCATTTGAATTGTGCAAGTGCAGCAACAAGAAGGGCGAGGGGGTGAAGTGCCGTCTGTGCGAATTGCTAGGGTGGGAAGGGAAGTGCAGGATAAAGAAGAAAGAGTGCAAGTGAAGGGGGGTGGGCTGGGTGGGGGGACTGGTGCCCTGTAGAACTCGGAAGGGGCCAGGCGGACAGTCATTTCACCAGACAGTGGTGTTAGCAGGGGAGAGGGAAGGAAGAAGGGTCTTGAGGAGCTTCTGGAACTTACGGAGATCTGGCTCAAGTCTAAGAGGGGCAGGGAGACCATTCCATGGAGAGGCTCCTGCGTAGGAGAGAGAGCTACCCCCCATTCTCTGCTTAGAGAAGCATCTGATCTGCAGATAGTTGGAGCTAGAAGACCTAATGGCTCTATCAAGGGGGTATTTAGGGAGGGGGAGTTGGATGTAGCGGGGTCACAGGCCCCTGAAAGTCTTGTGCATGATGCAGAGGGTCTTGAACTTGATCATAGCAGCATCGGGAACCAGTGGAGAGATTTTAGGGCTGGGGAGATGCTGTCCCTGGGCTTGAGGCCAAGGATAAGTCTTGCAGTCCTATTATGGATTAGGTGAAGGGGCGAATGGAGGATAAAGGAAGATTGAGGAAGAGGCTTTTATAGTAGTCCAGCCTAGAGAGGACCAGAGCTCTGGAGACATTGAGTTTCTGGGGGAAGGTGAGGAAAGGGAGAATGCCTTTGAGGAGGTGCAGCTGATAGTGGGCCTTCTTGGCAAGGTCCACAATGTGTGGAGAGAAGGAGAGAGTGGAGTCAACGATGACACCACGTTTATTTGCATCGCAAGAGGGTGGGGTAGGGGACCCATAGAGGGTGGCCAGAGGGTAGGAGGGAAGGAGAGGAGCTGGGGTCACAATGAGACGGATCTCGGTTTTACTGGCATTAAGGCATAGATCATTGGCAGCACACCATGCCTGAATAGCAGTCAGACAGTCAGGGATGAGAGAGTAGGAAGAGGTGGCAGTAAAGGGAAACTTGAAGGAGAGCTGGGTGTCGTCTGCATAACACTGGAAGTGAGGAGAGAAGAAGATCAGGTGGACCAGAGGGGTGAGGTAGATGTTGAAGAGCCACAGCAAGAGGACAGAGCCTTAAGGGACGCGGTAGGTGGAGAGTGTGATAAGGGAGAGAAAAGGGCGCAGTTGGACCTCGGAAGGTTGGTCAGGGAGGAATGAGGTCAACCAGTCCAGTGCCAGGCCTGTGATGCTAGGAGTGTCACAGAGCCGATTTATTATGGCATCACTACCATGATAATAGAAAGATGGGGGAAAAGATCACTGGGTCAGTGGTTCAAACCTGCACAGATCAAATTTACTAGGCATGGGTCTTTGGGATGAATTGGTGCAACATGTACAATGGACTCAGCCGTGGCCTTTGGAATACAATGGACACAGCTGTGGCCAGTGAACCGAGACCAGTGGTCCACTGGCATTGGCTGAAGGGCAGTAGATCCTGAGGTACCTAGGGGACTAGGGGCCTTGACCGGTAAGCCATGACCACTGGCTATGGCAAGGGCCATGACCAGTGGGCCCTGAAGAAACTATAGTATAACAAAAGGCTTGAAATTCAGCATAAAATCTTTAGTTAAGATTGAGTTAAGGTGAGCTGATAGGTCGGATGCCTTACCTTTTTTTAAGTCATTGTTGCAACATAGAGAGAGGCTAGCATAACGAAACTCTTGAAAATCACTGAAAACACTTAACTTAAGATAATATTAAGGTGAGACGATTTATCGCAACAAAATTCTTGAAATTCAGCGGGTGTGGGAAGTAACGCCCATGTTAGCTGATTACTGATTCACTATAGGCAAGTGTCCTCTACTCTTTAGGCTAGCCTTCCCATAGGGAGGCCTAAAAATAGCCTCCTCTATCTAACTCCCTAAGGGACTTCCTAAGTGAAACACCCTCTTTCCCCCACCAAAACTACCTTCAATCACTATCTCACTCACACTCAAACGGCCAAATTAGTACCGCCCTCTAAGTCACAACACCTTAACATTCACTCTCTCTACATGCCACAAGCGTCTTCCAAGTTGTCGTTGCCCTGCTGTGGACTCCTCTCTGGTCTCTCAGCCTCCCTACAACCTCACCCAAACACCTTTCAGTGAAGACTCGCTGACATTTTAGAATGCTTCCCTTCCTGTCTTGAAGATTCTCTCTTCTTCCTTTGGCTACCTAAGTGAGCTGCTTCCATGTGCTTATTTCTAGCTATGCTACTCCCAAGTCCTCACATCTCCTCCTTTTGTGGACTGGGATTTTCCCAGGAAGTCTTCATAAGGCCCCTTAGCCGCACCCCTATTTCACTCTCCATTTTCCTCTAGTCAGCCATGCAGTCAGTGTGGTCGTTTCTTTCATTGTTCAAAGAGAACTTGCAGAGTGTTCCTGGGTCTCCTCTTTCTCTATGCAGTCCCTGGCCAGTTCCAGTTCCGCTGCTTATCTGTAGCCAATATGGAGTTTGTAGGGAGATTGTTCAGGCTCCCATTTGGCTCCTAAATTTGGAAGCCTAGTCTAGTTCATTACCAATTTTGGGAACCAGTGCATTCTAGATGGACAGTCCTGATGCCTGCGTGTTTTAAACGCAATACAAATAAATAAATTAATTAATAAAATAAATAGAGTAATAGGGTTGAGAAGAGGTGACGATGTAAGACCCCTGATGGCGATTGATATTACTTCCGGAGTGAACACTGGAAAAGAAGACCAGGAATGGAGCGGAATGGCCTCCTGTGTGCCCAAGGCCAGATTGACCCCACTCAGGCTAGACAATTAAATGTTTTACGAATGCCCTTAATTTTAGTAACAAAAATGTCAGACAAGGAGTTGCAAAGCATTTGAAATGAAATCACACCTGCCAAAGGGGAAGTGTTAGATGAAAGTGACCGCACAAATGAGGACAACTCGTAGGGTTGGTTCAGAGCAGTCTCAACTTTCTTGGTGCAAAAGACACATTTAGCTTCACGAATAGTTTGATGCTGTTGTTCAGTGATTCAACCTTATAACAGCTTATCATTTGGCCCATTAGAGGCGCACCACTTATGTTCTGCTTGCCTCCACTTGAGGCGATGAACCCTCAGGTCATCCGTGGATCATGGCTCTGAGGGCCATCCACGAGATCTTACAGATTTCCAAGGGGCAAATAAATTAGCTGCCAGGCTAAACACTTGGCATTGAAAGGACAGGTCATCTCAATGGGCACTAATACATTTGTCGTTAACAAAGGAAGCAATGGCGTCTGCCTTTACTGAATGCCAGCTGCGTTTAAAACTATTCTATATCTTAGGGGGAGCCCTTGCCAGCTGAAACTGCATTAAAAATGGCATCACCAGACGATCAGACCATTGAAATGGAAAGACAGGGGAAACAGAAATAAATGAGTCTGCTGAAAAAAAAGTTCTAAGACATTATCTAAAATATGAGTACACTCTGAAGCATGCTGGTTAAGAACCAGATCTGCCATAACCTCAAAGAACGGAGTGGCTACAGGAGAAATAGGTACATTAAACCCTAACATTAAAATCACCAACAATTAACATATTAGAGATTTGAATGTGCAAGGGTGCCACAAGTTCTAAAAATGACTTGGAAAAAGCAATAGTCAGTGCGAGGAGGACTATATACAACTAGTATATGTGTAGACCGAGAAGCTGACATCGTAAAATGTACTAACAGAGCCTCCATATTGATGTCATGGAGAAAAAGGTATTGATGACATCAGGAAGTGAGATTTAAAAATGACCGTCAACCCACCACATGGATGGGCCGAAACCCGGTCCAAATGAAGGGTATCGTTGTTGTCGTTCATATGCTTTATTTCATCATAAAATCCGCAATTCATAAATGCATCGTGTACACATTAAACAATTGTTGTAAAAACCACAAATATCACATTAGCACACAGAAATATATAATAACATATAAACACTGCCTCATAAAATACTTGAAATGCAAATTGCCTTCCAGTTAAAATTAATCACACTGCTTCCACCACTGGTTGTAAAGACTGCAGGGATATCAGCTGAGTTTAGGCACAGAGCCATAGCTTCAGTTACTGTCCTACAACCATGGATCAAGAATAACAGTTTCAGGTAACGCTGCCTTAGACCCATGAAGGCCGGACACAGCCAAATTAGGTGCTGCAGATCTTCTTTGGCGTCCTTAGATCATAAACACATCAGGGAAACAACCTTATCCCACTTATGCAACTTCAGTGGTTGGTAGAATACCCAAGCGCAGATTTGTATGCAAAGATCTTTCAAATTTAGAGGGAAGATAATCTAAGAATTTGCCACAACCAACCTGATTTTTAATGGCAAAATAACAAGCTACGGTTACAGAAGCCTGAGAGTTCAACACATTGGGGGTCATTACGACCTTGGCGGTAAGGGGTTAACGGCGCCGGTAATGGTGCCAGAGCTGTCAACCCCTTACCGCCCCATTATGAGTATGCTCGTGGGACCCGCGAAGGGTGCCTGGCAAAACCAGGCGCCCTTAGCGGGTCCCGCTAGCAGACCAGGGAGCACCAGACCTGTCCGGACCTGGTGTCTTACATAATTTCTGACCTGAAAGGTTCTTCCTGACCTCTTCACTAGATAATAGCAATGGAACAAAACTATGTTCCCTTCATTTCCTACCCGAATCCCAGTAAAGTTAACCCCTTCATATAGTGACCCCTCTGCCCACTACAAGCTACTTTAATGGTCAATCCAGGTTTGTTCAGGTATACATCTCGTGAGAACATTGGCTCCAGATCCACGGTGTGCCCCCATCAATGCCCAAAAACCCTTTGTATCCCCTCTTCCTATGGCCTCCAGTTACGACTCCTAGATACCCTCATACCACCCCTGGCCAACCTCAGCTCGGCCCCCCTTCTAGAAAGTGGCTGCTTGGCCACCGTTATCAGCCAACCCTTGGACAGCTTACATTCCTTATCGTAACCCGGGGTGGCTTTCTACGTACCACTTTCCGTGGCTTAGAAAAAGGCTGGCCTACCAGCTCCATCACTTTCTCGTGCAGGGAAATTAACTGAGCCGCATCATCGGGAGCTACCCTTGTGAAATCCTCCAGCGGTTGGATAATATACTCGTAGACCAATGGTAACAGTGCCTCGAGATCCACCTTACCCCACCTTACGTTCCTCCTGGCTTGCCCTGCATTTTCCAGATGGACCACCATCTCCCTGGGGCAATTTGACCTCCCAACTTGGGTGGCCCATAAATGTAGATGTTCACTCGTCTCCAGGCATAGGGGGTGATTGTCACTTGTGCAACTATCAGGGAAACCTATCAGGAATGGGGTTTACCTTGGACCGATAGGCCAAAATGCAGCATCTTTCCAAACATCCGCCCAAAATCAAAACTGTTAGGGTAACAGACATTCAGTACCCTCCAGAGACAAGTAAAGACAGTGAGGAGATAGGGCTGGTTCCCTTAAAAACACATATGAACAAAAGTGACATATAACATGCTATCCAGTTTCAAAAAAATTCAATTAAAATAACTTTGTAAATGTGCCCTTTTCTGAGTCTTTTATGATGCTCTGTTGTAAGACGTTCAGGAACTAAGTGAACTTCTATAACATTTGTTTTTCGGAGAATTAATGAATCCGTGGCATAAGAAAGATGCCATTGTTTGTACACTAACCCATGAAGATTGAGGGTAATTGTTTGATATGATCATGCAAATCATGATGTGTTATATGTTTTTTTAATAATGATACACTTCAGACCAAGGAAGCATTTGTGAAATGAATAAAATGAATGCTTCCTTTGTAATTTAAAAACATTAAGGTATGAGTCAGTGTCTTGCCTGTTGACATGAGTGTCAACAGTCTGCAGCTAACTTGGGTCTAAAAATCTGTGGACCCTGACGCTGGAAACTGGAACAAAGGAAGAACGGATGCCCTGGTGAAGTTTTCACAGTCATCTTTAATACAAGTTCAAAAGACACACTGGAAGCACACAGAGCAGCATTCTGTCTTCCTCCTTATATAGGCCTTTTCAATGATGCAATACTTTCATGCAATTTCAGGATACATATCTGATTGGTCCTCTTAGCGAAAAAAAGCCCCCCTTATCTTTGATTGGGTGGCTTATCTGTCACTCACAAAACCCACATTAGTTCACTCTTGGCAAGCACTGGCTGACTGGCACAAAGACTTGTAAGCTTATTGTAGACCCAGCCGGACACAATTACACATCCTTTAACTTCTGCCAAAAAACAGTTCTTATCTGCTTCTCGAGGTCCTGCCAAATTTAAATGGCAGTTCATACCGTAGAAACCCCCATGAGCTAATTTTGTTTGCTGCCAAGTAAGCAGCTGATCTTTACTAATTGATGGTAAATCAGATAAAGGCAAGGAAGTTACCAATCATGTCTGCTTTTCCCCCAGCCACGTTTCAAAATATATCATCCCAGACGTGCTTATCTTACAGTGAACTGCTGCCAAAGAATATTTGCTATCAGCATGAGTCAGGACTTTAACACCTGCTCTCACAACACCATTTTGTATTTGGTGTCCATTTTAAGACATCTCTCAGTCTGTTACTGCCATACTACCAAACGTTGAGTCAATATTTACTTTAAGCATATCTCATTTTCTATCCAGTTTCTAGAATATATTTTTGCATATTCATGATACGTGAGTAATACGGGAGATACTCTTCATTTCCAGAGTAATTTTGCCCCAAAGAATGTGTCACCCGAATAGGGACTTTATCTTTAAAAACACTATAATTCTAATTTCTGCAATGCTGGAACCATTGATCAGCCTATCATGTTATCTGTACTCAGTTTGAGGGGGAGGAGTCTGGTACCCCTATACACTCCCCCCTTTGGTCAGTATTAGACCACTGTTCAATACAACTTCCTTTAAAGGCAAAATCCCCCAGGTGAATGGACTAAAGCTAACCTGCTTTAGGGTTCCAATCTCTGTTCTTGGAACAAGTGACATCTCACCCAAAGTGCTTTGTGCTACTGGAATTGTAGGGAACAGGAAGGAAAGATTGAGGCAGCGGGAAACAATATGGTGGAACCTTCCTCTAGCTGTACAGAGCTCCTTCTGTCTACAATAACCCTTGCCCCTTTCATCCTAAATAAAATCAAAGGCCTTTTGGTATGCAGCACCCTGGTGTGAGGCTATTTCTATTGAGGTTGGGTGTTCCCTTTGAGTCCTGTTCCCAGGACAACTTCCTTTGAAGTAGCTGTCTCTCTGGGGGGTTGACAAGGAACCAAAGAGAACACAAAGGAACAAAGAGAGGCAATCCTCAAGACACATGTGAAAGAGATTCAGGCTTTAGAAAAAAAGGTATTTACTTCCCTAATAGTGGTACCGGCACCTGCGAAGCATTCCTTTAACTAAGAGATGCATGGATGCCGACACCACCATTATGGGAGAAAAAGTGAGGCTGCTAGAAGTCAAGGCCTTCTTTCCTAAAGCCTGAGGCTCTCGCTCAAGCGTGAGAGCTTTGGGTTTTAGGAAACAAGACCTCGGCTTCTAGCAGTCTTACCTTTTCATCCTTAATGGTGGCACTGACCCCCGTAAGGCATCCTTTTAACTAAGAGATGCATTGTTCACCCAAGGGTGATTGCTGCATCACTTGATTAAAAGGATGCCTGGTGGAGGTCGGTACCACCATTAAGGAAGAAAATATCTGGACCTGACCCCGCCAGGCATCCCATTATCTAAAAGATGACATGATCATCACCCTGGGTTTGGGATGGCCATGATCCCTGCATCTCTTAGTTAAGGGAATGCCTGGCGGGGTCAGCGCCACAATGAAGGAAGAACATGTTAGGCGCTGACAAGCATTGGCAATGCCAAGAGATTTGGTAGTTGTGTGGGCATGGGAAATGCATTTGCCAGGCACTGGTGTAGTGGTATTTACTGGCTATCAATGGTCGCAACTGCAAAATGGTGTGAGTAACAGGGCATATAATAGTATGCCTTGCAAATGCCTAATACTTATACACAAGCCATAATTGTTGGCTTTGCCAATGCTGGTTTTAACTGGACTACAGTGAAGGACACTACTAGTGCTTATAAATCGTGTGGTTGGAGGCAGACCTGGTTAAGACAGTAGTATTACACCGTAGTACATTTACAGCCCCAATTAAGTCATTAACTCTCAGAAGACTGCTTTGAAAAAAAACTGGCAGGCTTTAAAAGCGCAAAGTTTGATGGTAAGGCTTCATAAAGCCAGCTCAAAGAGTTCCCGTGAGGAGGTGTTTTGGGCGGGGAGTGGCAGGAAGTGGGTGACAATGACCATATGGATTAGCATGGCCATGAGCAGTCAATGGGTGGGTAAACAGCACCTACAGGCTCTGTGTCCCTCGTGCCATTCCTCCCTAGCTGTACCCTAATGCAATAGCTTTGGATGTTGCTGAGCGCTTTAATAGCCAAAACTAACAGATCACAACACATACAGTATTTTGCACATAAGGTGCATTTTATGCATTGGTTTTATAATGTGCGTGTTCGGTGTGTATGGATATGAGAACATAGGGCCATTCAATGTATTGGTATTAGGTATACACAGAGGAGCAAACGCTGCTGTATATCAGCCACTGGAAAGGCCATTCATTGCCTGTGAGGGAAATACCTTTTACTAACAGTTCATGTACAGGACAGACTGCTTTCTTTCCCTGGTGGAAAGCAAGATGTGACGTAGCTAGCGGTTCCCCGTTTCCCGCAGGTAGACTTTGCTGTGTTTGAGCCTGAGCTCTGGCTGCCTTGAGGATGTGATTTCCTGTTTGGAATTGTCTTCCATCAAACCATATTATTATGGTCTAAACATTATTCTCGGTCTGAATGCATTGATTTTGTTTTGCCACTATCCCCTCCTGGCAACCTGACTTGGCGTCCTTTAATGTAAACCCCTGGAGGTAGTACAGAACTGGTTACTGAGACAATCACTGGGTCTCCCACGCAGTAGCCTAAGTAGTGCTCTAAAGATTGAGCTAGCACTCCAGGGGGTGGATTACTAGCTCAGTCCAGATTCATATTCTATTTTGCAAAACTCCATTAGGTCATGCAGACAATCCCAATATGGTCGTAGGGTTCTCGGAGATGGAGGCGTCCAAGAACTCGGCCAAATATGAGTGGTGTAGGATTGGCTGCAGTCTTTGGCATGAGTTTATAACAGCAAACGGGGTCTCTGAAACAAGTAACCTTAAACATCCAAACTTAGACAAGAAAAAAGGCCCTGGAGTCTGATGTAGTAAAAGGTAAATCTCTATCCTCTCTGGCAATGCACGCAGCTCTGAAGACTTTCAAGGCAAGGCCAGGTCCCACGTTTAAGCTAAACTAACCAGAAGGCAGGACATTGCTAATTCTGGCCCGTTTGAATGAACTTCACCTACTCAAAAGGACGGGCTGGCGGAAGGTGCCACACACATGGCTAACAGAGGATCTAGCCCACTGTCTCCTGATTTTCCTGCAGTGTCACAAGGAAAGAAAGGAATGGCTAACACAATACTTCCAAGGCCATCATATCAGGTCTTTTAAGGCAGCTATGTCAGATGTATGTTGATCTGAGGATGCTCAATTTTTATATAATCTGGCAGAGCTGCAAAATTGGGATGGCATTTTATGCACGGTACAGGATAAGAGAAGTCATGAATAATGGGTATTTGATCTGGCCCACAACAGTGGTGGAAATGGAAAAAACTTGGTGGGGGATCCCACAAGGGCTGGGGTGGGGGCGGAGTTGGGGGGGCGATGCCTGAGAAGGCAGGGTTTAAGGGGGCGGAGTTGGCAGTTGACCTCTGATCAAAGGAAATGTCCAAAATAATAGTTTAAAACGGCACTATTTCTTTCATGCTGCTTCTTTTCCAAACTATATATCAATTCCACTTTAAACCACTCCCATGGCACTGGTGATGAGTTACTTCACTATGCGGATAATAGTTTTGACCAGTGTTGCTGAGTAAATATTCTTTAAAATGCATAATTTGCATCCCATTTTATTTTTTTTTAAATCTCCCCCTTGGGTAGTATTCAAACAGGGTGATTTCTGTTCGCCATAAGCAACGTTTGCTTTTACTTGAACCCCAGCCGCACATCTCCTGCAGCTCTCCTCTGAAAGCAGTTGGGTGGCTGCATCGTGTGCGATAGGTCCAATGTTAACAGGGGTATTTATTTGTTCATGCAATGTTTGTCGGATAACTGTATATTTATTTATGCAACGTTTGTCGGATACAGGTATCCGCAAACATTGCATGAATAAATAAATAATCCAGGGCCATGTATCGAACAAACATTGCATAAATAAATAAATAAATAAACGGGGTCGTAGCTGAGGACCGGGTCGTGGCTGAGGACTGTAGGACTGTAACTTCCTCTTGTGACCCTTTGCACAGGGTCACCTGAGAAAGTTACAGTTTGCTCACGGGCACTTTTTTTTATTCCCAGCGCTGACTCTGGCTGGATCCCGAGATCTGGCTACACATCTGGTGCCGGATCTCAGATCCGCCGAGAGCCGGCCCAATCGCCAGCGCTGGCCCACACCATCTGTTTTAATCGTAATCACGTGGAAAGGAGGGTGAAGATTTAAAATTGGTTTTACTGTCGAATTTATGGTTGTTATTGTGAATCTGTTTTTATTGCTAATGGAGAAATCCGAAATACATTCTTTGCTTGATACAATGTATGGGCCTTGGGCGTGCAGCGATAGGCAGAGGCCGCAGTGTATCAGCCTCTGTAAAGGCCCCTCCTTGCCTGTGAGGGAAATACCTTTTGCCAACAATTCACGTACAGGACAGGCTGCTTTCTTTCCCTGGTGGAAAGCAAGATGTGACGTGGCTAGCGGTTCCCCGTTTCCCTCAGCTGGACTTCGCTGTGTTTGAGCCTGAGCTCTGGCTGCTGCCTTGAGGATGCGTTTTTCTGTTTGGAATTGACTTCCATCAAACCATATTATTACCGTCTTAACATTATTCTCTGAAGGCGTTGATTTTTTGCCGATGTTCCCTCCCAGCAACCTGACTTGGCTTCCTTTAATTAAAACGAGGTCGCTGTTTGAATATTTTTCATAATTGGTACTGAAGCTGTCTTTGTACACAACTTAGCCTGTGCGGAAGTAATTACGCTTCTTTCAGACAGATGGCTGCACAAGCTAATGGGACTCATTTTGATTCACGATTTTCAGAGTGATAGTATTCTTTGCTGCGCAATCTTCGTACTATTACCATATCAAAACGTTTGAGTACATTTCTCAATCTAAAAATGCATGCCAACCATGCTTCCCTTGCAGAGGGTGAGATTGCACGTGCTGGATGTACAGAACTTCAGAAATGTGCTTATCTTACAAAATATTACGCCTCATGCGCAGAAGGCTGGCTCCAGGGCGAGGAAGGAGCAACCACTCAACCAATCCAAGAACGAAGTGCTGGGGGCCCTTATATCCCCTAAGACTGGAAGTGACTGACTTTCACTTGACGCCAGTTGCTGGAGCCCAAGGGATGAGAGCGGTGACTGACCTTACTACATTCCTTCATCTGGCTGCATTTTCTCGTCCTGGGTTTCTTTGAAAATCCCACATCCTTGATTTCAGTCCCCGGGGGGACACTTGGCGCACTGGCGTTTTAAAATAAGCCTCTTTGCGCTGCACTTACTGAGTGTTGAGCCGACTGTTGATTCCTCAGCTGGTGATACCTTGTGCCTTTGCCATGCCTCTTCTTCAGGACATTTTAGTACCAACAAGGAAGCTTCGCTCAGTTGCGCTGAGCTTCTGTTTGTGTGACAGCAATATGTGTGTCAAGGGTGTGTGCTGTCAAGCTCGTTACCAGGAGCCACCTCTTGTATCGCATGCTTGTCTTGCTGGCCGTGTTGCCTGAAGGTGCAATGTGCTCAGAGAACGCTGAGAGAGTGCTTGAATGATTGCTGCATGGGAGTTTCAGTTGGGGCTGAGCTGCAACTGAGCGTTGCGCCTGGCAGGTGTCGGTTGCCACATGTGTAACGTGCAGGGTTTAGTGATTAATGCTGAATCTGAAGAATAAGCCGGAAGCACATTTTACCTGCAGGCTCCTAACTCACCAAGAAAGTACCCGTGTGATCGTAGAATAGCGGGGACGAGGGTGTGATGTACCCGTGCGTGCTGAGGAAGAACGCACAAAGCTGGGAGCAGAGTAGAAGCCCAAGAAGGCAAACCGGCTCCCCAATACCCTCGGGTAGTGTGAAGAGCAAGTTTAGTTTAGACCAGGCGTGAGAAGGCCAGTACGTTGTCACCATTGCCTAGGTCTGCCCAGCCCTTCTCACAAGAAAATGCACACAGGGTGTACATGTCTTTCCTTATCCGTGCCCAACAAGGCTTCAGTCTCTGTGCCGTCCTTCATTGTAGTCACAGATTTGTGGGGGTTAATGCATTCAACATGCCTGAATTCATTGAGTTTTGCTTACCTCGTCTTGGTGATAACTACACCCCACTTGACTTCCCTGCAGTCCCTTGTAGGAAAGACAGCACGTATGGGACCCGTCTTGTGATATCCGGAACTGGCGCCTCATACACATTTAATGTGCATGTTGTAACGCACGATCATTTACGGATGTTCCCTGAGGGGCACCTTCAGGCCTGGTAGTTCCATTGGGAAGCAGCATGTGTTGAAGCGGCCTCATTTCAAAAAACATTCTTGGCAAGTGGCACTGCTAAAGCCCTTCATATCCCAATAGTGGCAGAGAGACCGAAGATATGTGCTATTGAGTTCTTTGCCCGTGACTGGACCGCCCACTGCCCCAGGATTTCCGGACTGTGGGGCTGCTCCCCAATCTGAGATGACTGTACTGAACTGTTGTTTGTATATGCCCGCCCAGTGATGGTTTATCGGATCCAGCGGCAGATATTTCGGGTTTGGCAAAGTTTCATTTTGAGGTTTTCATTTTAGATGCAGTTTAGTGTTCGTGTTGTGTGATCTCTGAGCAGCCTTGCCGGATGTGTGTGTGTAGTGTGATCTGGTTTTGCTCTGAGGCCTCATGTCTTGGTTTTTGGTGCCCAGATTAGAGCCTAGTTTCATAAACTAGCGGGTACTCGTTCTTTTGGGCAGTTGTGGCTTTTGTGTTGTGGCAAGCAGTATGGTAACAAAAAAACAGGGTGATTCTCTGATGCTCTAATGCACGCCCTCCACCCCGCCCCCATGTAGGGAGTGAATTATAGTAGGTTATTGTAGTTAGCCCAAATAAGATGGGGCTGTTTTAGTCTTTCCTTGCAGAGGCTCAAGTTGTTCCTAAACTGATGTCATTCCTATGCTATTCACATGTCATTGCGCCACTTCTACACCATTGCTTTGCTTGTGCATACTTGTGCATGAAAAACACAACAAGAAACTAAATTACAAGTTATGCCGAAGCTATTTCAAATTGTAATTCTGCTATATGTGCACAGGTGGTGTGCTTGAACATCTTGATTACTTCGTTAATTCTCAGAAAGCATGGCTGCGCCAGTCAGTTTCAGGCCATCGATGTATGGGGGTGCTGAGTGCTTGTGTGTGTCGGTGGAGAGTATGCTTGAGATGATGATGTTTGAAGTTGGGTGCATGGCGTGTACTAGTATGATAAAATGGTTGCTCCGTATTGCAGGACTTGGTGTGTGCTGTGGTGTAGCAGACCCAAGCTCTGGGTATTGGCGAGAGTGTACTTGTAGCTTGGTTGTGAGTGCATTTGTGCCCTTGTAGCTTGGTTGTGAATGTTGTAAAGGTTTCTCTGTGTTGTAGAGCGTGTCTTTTGCTCTGGTTTGTCGGGCCAGACGTTTGAGGGTGCCAGGCCCGAGCAAGTGGAGTTTTGGTTTGCCATGCTGATGTGGGCACAGCTAGACTCTGTTTGTTCATGTGTAATTGCAGTCTCATTGTTTTGTTCTCTTCGAAATGTGTGGGAATGGTGAGTTGGACTCTGGTCCTTTCTTCCTTGAGGGGCCAGTTGCTGAGGTGGCCATTCCACAGGTAGGGTGAGCGTTATTGGAAGGCTGCACTCATTCCCCTTGTGTGTGTGTGTTGAGTGTTTTCCATTTGTTGTCTCGACTTTGTATGTTTGTCACATGCGTAGAGTCCCTATACACATTATTCTCAAGAATGGGGCTTGCATCTCTCCGTTCGCCTCTTCTGTGGCATGCCTACGCATTATTTTTTCTCTGATTTAGGCATGGGCTCAGACTGTCAGTTGTTTGTATGCATGGGATGTGAGTTTTGGTTTGGCTGTTCTGCTGGATATTTGAGTGGTTGTGTGTGCTTTGGTGTTCTGTGCTTGAGCTGCTGGTCACGTTGACTGAAGGTAGAAAGTTAATGAATGCTGTGTGTATGTGTAGTCCAGTGAATGGTGAGTGCCATGGAAGTGTCAGTTGGTGCTGAGTTGTGACTGAGTGTGGTGGCTGTCATATATGTAACAGTGGGTTTAAGTGAATAGCTAATTCTGAATCGGAAGAATAAGGCCTGCAGGTGCCTATCTCATCAGTGAAAGACTTGTGTGAAACTAGAATATCATACCACAATTGCGCTTCTCTCAGCTAATCCCAGTATTCTGTGCAGGTACCTTTACTCCACCTTCGGTAGGGGGTTTTGTTGGTATAACCACACCCAAGGCTTAATATGTGTGTCTTTGATGTCAAATGGTTTGATTCCAAGCTGTATGATTGTGTCCCATATAAATATTCACATTTTGCTGATACAGGCTTTGAGCAAAAGGGCCTGGCAGGAACTGCCATCGTAAACTTGTACTCTAGGTATCTGCGTTCCTCTCACTTATACACCTTTCTGACTGGAGTTGACAGTCTTGAGAGTTGCACATTTTTGATGCTGTTGGTGCTGATGTATTTTGGCTACTGCTATTGCCCTATTTTAACCCCAGTCCGAATTACAGTCATCAAGGCATATCATACTTGTTCTACTATCCGGATAAATGGTTGCAGTCCATATGTTTTTCTTATCAACATTGTTGGCTTCACATCTGCTTCATTTGCCTGCAGGACATCACGAAGATCAGCTGTGTTATTTACTAATAGGAGGGATGCTTATGTTAGGAATTGATAGGCATCTACCCAGACCCATGTTTATGTCATGTAATAGAATAGGTTAGCAATCTCAACTTAATTAGATCGATGCCTACTAGTAATGAGTTTCTCCAGTATTGGATCTTTCATGGATTCACATGCTTTGAATGTTCCCCGTTGGCAGGCTGGTAATCCTCGGTAACCTCAGTATTACAATATATAATAAAAAAAATTGAGCTCACTTCACTAGCCCATCACTGTCCTTTTGGGTCTATTGTGCCCCAGCCAATAGACCAACGAGTATGTAGCTCCACCCAAGAGGCCATCTTCAGGTTTTAACCGTAAGTTGTACTGAGGAGTCCTCTGAACCATTTCTTCTGTTAGAAACGTCATCTGACAAAAGCAACATTCTACAGAAGAACTTCCTTTGCTCAAACTACTTCACCTACACAGATAAGTGGGGCGTCAACTAGTTATGGAGGAAAAGGCAAAGAAATCCCCTTTTAAAGCTTGTCAGTCATGTGGCATCAAAAACATTAATGAAGGGGATAAGCACCCACAGCACATTTATTGCCTGCACCCTAACCACACACAGGAAGATTGTGACATTTGTGCTACTTTTAGCATAGAAACACTTAAACATAGGCATAGGCATCTAGTGTGCTGGTCAAATGAGGGTAAATACCCTCCTTTTGTGGCTCAGTCTTCCAGAGTGTGGTGGCTGTCAAGATTGACAAACCCAAAGCCCCTCAAAAGGACAGGTCAGAGGTGATACTACCATCTCTCTCTAAGAATAAAACTGGCGGGGGGGAACAAGCCTGTCCATAAAATCCATCCAGCTGTCATAGACGGCATCACTGACAGGCTTGTCCATGAAGAAAACACTGTCTATGGGTGGAGTAAAATAAAAAGAGGCTACGGCAAAACCTCTGTCAAAGGGAGGTGCAACGTTGACAGTCCCACCATAGACAGGTTCGTCGGCGGCAGAAGCCGCGTTAAAGCAGGCATCAACAACCTTGTTGTTGATGAAGTCAACCGTGTCAACTACAATAGGAAACACCACTTCAACGACGAAGACAACGGGTGGCAATAAGGTAAAGACTATTCTATCGTCCATCGTGCATGACATATCGCCAATGACAAGTGATCATCGAGGGGACACTTGTCGACAAAAAGAAATTTTCCCTCGATGACAGACTTGTCGACGGCAGCCTTGCCCAGCGCATGCCAGGTCACATTAATAGTTATCGGCAAGCGAAGGCACAGTAGCGCCTCGTCAACAAAAAAGGCTGTCAATTCCTCGTCGGCTGAACAGTCCACAGACCATAACAAATCACACACAACAATCAAGAAACAGCCGTCTATGGCCCTAACAACACCTCCAGGGGAAACATCATCTGGAGGGTAGGACAAAGCCCAATAACACCAAGGGCAGATCAGAGATACCTCCCCTGAGGAACCCATAGTGATAAAGATTCCCCTAACAGCTTTGCAACTGCCTGTCAGGGAACAACAGCCTTGCAACTGCCTGTCAGGGAGCAGCAGCCAGTCAGGGAACAACAGCCGGTCAGGGAACAAACCCAGACGACTATCAAGAAATCACCAATTTCACCGGTCTCATTGATGCTAGCGGAACAAATCCTTGAACACCAAATAGGCTCTTGAGTTTGAACAGTTTTATTCACCCGAATTCTCAGATGGTTATTCAGACCCCGACCCTCTGTCACCACAAAGGAAGCTAATACTACACTTGCCCATCCTCACAACCTTATGAACACTTCCAAGGGGACCAATACCACAATTACCGACCCTGCTGACCCTGCCAACACGTCCACAGCCAGACGCTCTCAATCCACAATCGATTCTGACCTTTCAGATCCAAACCTCACTGCAATCGCTAGTGGAACAACTAGATAGGAGGTAACCTCCCACACAAGAGCAAAGAAGACAGGATATCTCTTACAAAGACCTTCCAGGTCCGTTGGGGAGTGACCATATTTCTTATCATGGGAAAGTAAAAAGTTTCACAGAAGGAGGATTCTGGGCACAGGGGTTCACGTTCTCCATCAAGGAAAGACAGATTCACATGAAGTCGCCTCTCAGGCCATTGTCACCTAGGTACAGGTCTGCATCAAGGAGTCTGTTCAAGGAACCACAAGCCAGCCCAGGCACGGAGACCAAACTGATTCTCCATATCGCGAACAAGAAGAAGGGCAAATACAAAGAACAGATACAGATGGGGATAACCCAAATACAGCTCCTCCAATCACCCAACGCCGGCCCAAGATGACTGGGATGAGTGCAACACAGGTATGGACCCATTACCGGAGGAGCCTTTGATGCCTAAATGGCAAAGGCATGTGAAGAATTCGGCACAGTACCATTAGAGCAGAAAAAGGATTGTTTCTTTCTGATCTGGAGCACAAATGATGAAAGACAATCATGTCGGCACTTATACTAGACCATGTCTGTGAAGAAGGATTGCTGCTGATGAAAAATCAGTTCTCTGAGCCAGTGCTGAAGGGGAGACTCGAAAAAAAAGTTTCAAGGGCTGGACGTGTCCCCTAAGTGCTTTACATCTCAGCCTAACCCGAGTCGGTGGTGTGCGCCGTGGTGGGCCGAAAGTTGAACACCCAGGGGTCTAAATGCTCCATCCCACCGGAGAATGAGAGCAGGAAAAGCAATGCCTTTGGGAAAAATATCCTAGCTGTAGGGCCACCACGGTAAAGGTAGCAAATTATTTGGCAATCATAACAAGGTATGATTGATAGATGTGGAATAGAATGGCGCCACTGTTGGAACATTTCCCGGACGATAAGCACAAAGAGCTGTGGTCATTTTACGTGAGGGAGAGGAGGCATAAAATCGTGCAATCAACATTGATGTAGCCTTAGCAGAAACAGGATTCATGCAGATTGGCAATGGAATGGTATTGCAGAGACAGGCATGGCTGAAGTGCATGGACTACAGACCAGATGTACAAGCAAAGGTTATCAATATGCCTTTTGAAGGTGATCAGATTTTTGTGCAAAAAAATTGACGAGGCCCTGAAGGCAATCGAAACTGATACAGATACTACAGCAAGATCTCTGACTTCCCTTCAGTCAAGGCATACGTTTCGGCCCTTTTGGGGTGCTTCAGGGTGCTCAACAACTTCAGGCAGGGGGAACAGATCCTACCAGAGTTGATCATTCTATTCACAAGGATATTCTCAGGGGTACAGAAAACCATACTATTACAAACAAAAGGATTACAAGGCACCACAAAAAGGTGCCAAAGACTTACCTCCCAGAAGGGAAGACAGCAAAAGCAGGCCTTACTTGTGAGGTTTACAGGCCCCCACAGGAATACACATAACATCTCATCTAAGACAAACACAAATGGGAGGCAATCTAAGGTTTCACCTGCAACAATGGACAACAATTACAAACGACAGATGGGTCATGGACATGATTCCAAAAAGAAGGTCATGTTTTGGAGTTCAACAGAACATAACTCTAGGTCCCACCAAGCACACAAAAACAACCACACTTGCATGTCCTACAAAACGAGGTGGAGAAAATGCTAATCAAGCAGGCCATAGAAAAGGTACCAAGAAACCAACGAGGCAAGGGAACGTACTCCTGTTTTTTTGTCATGTGAAAACTAGACAAATCTTGGAGACCAATCTTAGACCTGAGAGGACTCAACAATTTCATCAAGAAACAGAAATTCAAAATGGTCACCCTGTCCGATGTAATAAAAGCGCCCCAGAAAGGGGATTTCTTAGCATCTTTGGACTCAAAGATGCATACTTTCACATACCAATCCAGAACGCTCACAGACGGTTTCTAAGGTTTGCTGTGGGGAAACAACCATTATCAGTTCAAGGTTCTACCATTCGGGCTGCATTCAGCACCAAGGACATTCATGAAATGCTTGGTTGCAGTGGAAGAGTTCTTGAGGAGGGAGGGGTATCATGCAACATATACCCTTACCTCGATGTTTAGTTAATAAGAGCATCCACAAAGTGAAGGGCACAAGAAGTAATCAAGCGTGTTATACACATCCCCACATATCTCAGCTTCACAATCAGCTCTGCGAAATCCTGTATTGAGCCGTCCAACAACTTGGCATTTTGGGGGGCACAATTCAACACAAACAAGGGCTGGGTCCAACCCTCTCAAGAGAACGCACTATCAGTCCACCGTTTGTTAACAAAGCTCCAGCCCGGGCACAACATTTCACTAAGAACACGCATGCAACTGTTGGGGACAATGTCCTCCTGTATTCCGTTGATTCTGCAATTAAGGCTTCACACGCGACCATTGCAACAATTTTGGCGGACCGGTGGTCTCAGACAAGTGGTTCATGGAATGACAAGTTACCCATAGCAACTCAACTAGTACATCGGATGAAATGGTGGGCGGAACCCTGTCACATAACAATAGGAATGGCACTTTAGGAGTTACCTTTTCAGGAAACAAGAATAACAGACATGTAGCTCACAGTATGGGGCGCTTACGTACAACACCTATCCAGCAAGGGCCTATGGAGTGTTCAAGAGTTAAAAATGCACATCAGTCTCCTAGACCTAAAAGCACTTCGATCATTACAACCAGTTCTGAGAGACAAGGCGGTGAGGGTGTTGACAGACAACACCACCTTAATGTACTTCATACAGCAACAAGGTGGCGCAAGGTTCAGGACTTATCGCAAGAAGCACAGCAATTGTTGCATTGGGTGAACTGCAACCAAATAATGTTGCAAGCTTTCCACCTACCAAGAAAGAAAAACAAAATGGTGGATCAATTCAGCAGAGCTGTCAATCAGTACCACGAAATGGCCACTAGCGGACAAAAAGCTCAACAAGCTATTCGACCAGTGGCGAGCATTATCCGTCCACCTGTTTGCAACAAGGGAGAACAAGAAGTGTGCCCAGTTCGCCAGCAGATACCCACTAAAGGGGTTACTAGGGGACGCCTTCAAACTATCATGGTAATGAATGTTTGCTTATGTGTTTCCACCGATTCTGGTAATACGCAAAGTCCTGCAGATGATGACAATGTGCAAATGCAAGATCATTCTAATAACGCCTGCGTGGCAGCCCTGCTTCTCAGATCTAATGTACTTAGCTCAAGAACAACCAATCCCTCTAGGGAAGGACCCAGACCTGCTCTCAATGTGCAACCAATAGGTTCTGTACCACGATCCAGGGTCCCCCATTCTAAAAGCATGGCTTCTGACTTCATAGAATTTGGCCACATCCCAGTTTCACAAGACTGCAGAGAGATTCTTGCAGCAGTTAGAACAGACTCTACAAACACGTCATATGGGTACAAATCGGATCATTTCTGTAAGTGGTGCATACAGCAACAGCAAGATCCTCTCATCAATATCACACCACATCAAATGTTGCCATACTTGTTGAAGCTAGCAAAAGACAGCCTTTCATACTCATCAATTAAAGCACACCTGGAGGCAATCTCAAGATACAACAGGAGGTAGGGCAAAGCCCCCCTTTATAGTGCAAGAATTGTGAAGCATTTCTTGAGGGGACTTTTTCGCACTTACCCGCCTCAAAACAAGATGCCTCTGCAATGGAGTTTGAATACAGTCCGACCCAGCACTGATGAAAACACCATTTGAGCATATGGCTGTGACTCATATTTAGTATGTGTCTTGGAAAATGGCTTTACCACTGGCAGTGACATCATTCTGGTGGTAGTCAGAGATCCAGGCATTGTCAATAAAACCTCCATGCCTTTGCTTTGAAACTAACAGGGTTTTGTTCCCAAAGTGCTCCCAGAGTTCCATTTGCAATCGAGATAGTATTGCCGGTTTTCTTTTCCAAGCCTTCTACCCCAAGCTACACTCATTGGACCTTCGCAGAGCTTTAAAGTATTAACTGGACAGAACGAAAAGCTTTCGGACGAACATCAAAACGGTTGCTTTTGGTCCTCCAAACAAGGGTCAGCCTATTTCCAAGCAAGGCATCGCCCGATGGGCAACGTCTGCTATAGACACAGTTCATATGCAGGCGACTGGGCCTCTGTAGGGTCCTGTGCAGGTGCATTCTATGAGAGCACTTGGATCATCGGCAGTGTTGTGAGCAGGAATTCCGCTGACCGCCATCTGCAGGGCAGCTATGTGGGCAGTGTTGCAAACTTTCAAGAAGCACTACTGCATCGAAGGACAACCTATATTTATTGTGATCTGCAATATGGTTGTGTGAGATGGTGCTTGCGCATACAGCTTTGTGTCAGGTTCTACAGTGTTATGGTGTGTTTTCTGGGAGAATTATCTCCAAAAGCTAACAGCCGTGAATCACATCCATTCATGTTTTTTTTTATTTATTCGCTTTAGTTATTGTTTTTCAATAAGGTACACCTTTTTCCCCTTACACCTCCTATTTATCTTTTCATTACTGCTGTGTATACTCTATTCATAGCATGTAAATCCATCAAAGGTCCAATGCTGGAGAAGGAGTATATTGCTTGCCTGTATCTCCAGTTCTCCAGCATTGGCATCTTTCATGGATTCAGATGCGCCAATCGTCTACCCCAGGGGAAGCAAGGCTATAAGACTGTGGCTCCCAAATCTCCAGGGTTAGAATCTGAAGATGGCTTCTTGGTTGGAGCTAATACGCGACGGCGCATTGGCTGGGGCACAATACACCCAAAAGGACAGTGATGGGCTCCTAACATGAGCTCAAAAACGTGTATTATATACTGAAGTTACAGAGAATTATCTGCCTGTTGACAGGGAATATGCAAAACATGTGAACCCATGAAAGATTTCAATGCTGGAGAACTGGTGTTACAGGTAAGCTACATACTCACACAATTCAGCTCTCATCACTGGATTAAGACATGAGTTAAAGTCCACTGACACGAATACAAGTTACTTCTCTTAATCACTATTGTGACTGAGTGGCCCTGTAGTAGCTTGGCTCCTTGTGTCCACTCCTGCCTAAGAAAATGTCTAGGATATGCCTTTTTTGTGGACAAAGCTAGCGTACGTTCCCTCTCTGCTCTTTATTGGTGAGCCATTGCAGATGACAATAAATATAGGTTTTTACTGTACGAAATGGGCTTGCCTGATTTTAGACTTTGTGAGATTGGCCCTTGGTTGGGTGAGATGGTGGTGCTTGCACATGCGGCTTTGTGTCAGGTTCTACAGTGTTATGGGGTGTTTTCTGGGAGAATTATCTCCAAAAGCTACCGACCGTGAATCACATCCATTCATGCTTTTTTCATTTATTTGCTTTAGTTATTATTTTTCTAAAGCGCAATTCATGCCAGACAACCGATTTTCCCACCATTCTTCATAAACATAGCCCTTCTATCATCTCCTGTATTTTTGTTCACTTCAGCTAACATTACACACGAATGCAATCTGATGAAAGACCTCCCCTTGACGAGCCTCTTCAGGTCCTAAGGGAAGAGTTAAACAGTTACACGATCATGTAAGTATTGAGAGGGGCATTAAACACTTTTCAAAACACCATCATCATAAAACAGCAAAATTCAACCTTCTCTTATTTTGGACCACATGTACGATGCCTCATTTGAAGATACTGGATTCAATTGAAGGCTGAAAATACTGAGTGCAAAAGGGGTAGAGTGTCCATCTTTATGTCAATGTGACCCAGTGAAGGCTTTCTGGAAGGATCTTTCAAAAAAAGAATCTATCTACTAACCTCAACTGATTGAAAATAGGACAAGATAAAAGGCGAACTCAAAAGGCTCTTGCTGAGACGAGCGGTAAGTGTAGGGGGGCAATTATTCATTTTTTCCTGGCGATGCGGGGGTCTTATGACTGCTATTGTTCAGCAGCGCCTGATATAAGCTTGCAGTGTCCTGAACATATGCAGGAACAGTTTACGTGTGAGGCTACATCTGGGCCTAATAGGCAGGCATTTGGCACACGATATACTGGCCGTGTGAGGCTTACATGTGTATATGATGCTTGTAACTGGCCATGCCCATCTGTGATGTAGAAAATGGGCAACAATGCTGTAAATAGGTTGGAGGTATAAGCAGGTGCTCAGCAAATGAAGGAGGGGCCTGCGCTCCTGCATACAATGCAGCACAAGTACAGAATACAAGCACTCTAATATCAGTTAAGTGCCTTTGAATTTTGAATTTAACAAAAGGAAATGTTGCATCAAAATGACAGTGGTCACGAATACAGCTTTTTTGGCCTCAATCAAAGCAAGGGTCAGTCTGCACCATGCCCTCCCGCCCTCCTTCATCCTATATGCATAGCACCTATACATTGTAGCACTTTCGACATACTTCTTTTTTCTGTCGTTTACTTGCACCTTTAAAATGCACCTACATTCATATTCCAATATTGGAGTGCTAATATTACGTTGTCATGTTGCATAAAATAAGGGGTGTAATTAATGTTCGCTCCACTGCTTTCCTTTCCCTTCCTCTACCCTCACTTCCGATGCCTCTTCCACTCAGAGGTCTGAAGCCACTGTGCATGCAAGCAGCGAGCTACACAGTGGCAAGTAAATAAATACATTTAGATAAACACAATGATCTCTGGGTGCATTTTACCATAGCTTTCAACGGTATGATCACGCTTCCATTTTACTAGTTCCACTGTTGGCATTTGCAACTTTTGTGTGCACATTAAGTTGTCCTAACTGTTAGCGCAAGGGGTGGGCGTGGCTAAGCAGAGAAATGTGGCACTGCCTAGTAGTGTGGCACTTGGGTCACACATGTGAGGTGCTTCTACATATAAGTGTATTCTACTTCATGGTGACATTATAAGCTGTCATCTAATCTTAGTAGATGTTCTTAATTATGACGAATGGACTGATGTTTAGGGGCCTATGACCCTGCTGTTAAAAACTATTCCGAGCGTCCTCAGGAGAAAATAAATGCCCATTGCCTGGTGGTTATGATCATGTGGCTGCTGTTTCTGGCAGTCCAATGAAGCATCAAGTGATGCAGCTGTCAGCAAGGATCAGGGTTACCAGCTGCAGCTAGATGGCATTTCCAGAAGCCTTATTTAACCTATTCAGTCCTATGAAAGATGGGCTTTTTATAGCCTACGAGCCACGTTTTGTTTTTATGAATTATCAGTGCTCAAAATGGCAAGCCTTGCCATTCTATTAAGCACCGCGGACACTTCTATTTTGTTTACAATTGAAAATCATGTCATTTCACTCTTTTACCTGTTTCAGGGCCTTTTCTCTATTGTATTATGCTAATAATAATAATAATAAAAATTAAATAGGAACGCCTCGGTCGTTTTTGCTGCTGACATAAAATGTAAATGTAATAGCCATTTATTCTGGGTCATGTACCCGCATACTGGTCTCCTGGTACCGAAGCTTGTGCAGAACATGTATTGTGCCCATGCCTGGGGCAACCAGACCTTTAAAATGGAGATAGAAAGGAACATGTGCAGGGGTGTTGCTAGGTCTGGAAAAGATCAGGGGCTAAGCTAATGTCGGGACTGGTGGGATTCGGGGCTAGCTATAGCCTTTTGGTTGTAGTCCCTGAGCTTCTATCTGGGGCTACAACCAAAAGACCCGGAGCTATAGCCCCCTTAGCCCCCCTAGCAACGCCTCTGAACATCTGAAGAGGGAGAAGATGAGAAGATAGAAGCCGATAACCTTGAAGTATTACATTTTGGAAGATAGGCAAACACATGCTTCTGCTCGCATGCAAGGGCTCTCGGAGGCGTGGGGATCAAGCGAGAAGCCCCGAAGAGTAAATATGCTAACAATGGTGATCCAGTAGCTGGCCTGGTTTTATGCAGATCTTCTCCATCAAGGAACCAGGTAAATGCCTACGGTTACCTGATGGCTTCCATGCTCCAAGGGTCCATGTAAGCACATCTCAAGCCTGTTACCTTGTGGCATTGCATACATTTTCCTAGACTCTGCATCCAGGCTGTTAGTTGTATAGCCTATGCTTGCCGTGGATTATGCTGTACAATTACAGTTAAATCAAGATTTGAACATGTTCACAGGTCATTGTGATTGGGAGAGATCGGAGGATAGGAGATTTCATGTCATGCCCCCAGAAACCAAGCCTACTTAACATCATAAGAGGCATGTCACAAGGAATATAAAGAATTGCATATTGTAGATTGACTTTTGCCGCCTTTGCTGCTCTTGCTGAGATTATCTCATCATCCTTGATGGCATTCATGGCTGCTGTTGCTATATCTGCCTCAGCACCACCCCCAACCCCTCCACTACCAGCACCTCCCCAAGGGTCTGCAGAGGGGAACAGGCGTGAGGATGTAGAGGATGAGGTAGTGGAAGTCCCTACTACCAGCACTCGCTGGGAGTCTTGGGTGTGACGGTTGTTTACCATTCATGGTAACGTACCAAAAGCACGGCGGAACAAGGTCACCTGCAACCAGTACAAAATGGTGCTGAGTCGTGGGAGGCGTGGTTCGTACAGCTTTGGTACGACATCCATGAAGCGACACCTGAAGTCGTTCCACGGTGGGGCCGTTCGCAAGGTTGTACCTTGTGATGAACGTAGTAGGTTGAGTTCCTCTACCACATGCTCCGTTTCCGCTCCTCTCACCACAAGAGACACTCCTGTGGGAGAGCGCATCCCTCCAGCTGCCTCACAGGCCATTCACGATGCTGTTGACCCTTACCTTTTGAGGGTCACAATATTGTGTATGTACTGCGACGCAGTACTCTGCGGGGGGAGAGTCTTCAAAGTGCTTTCGAGACTGCAGTCATGGAGCACTAGAAGACCTGCGACCCACCTAAGTAAGGCCCACCCTATATCTTCCTCTCTCTACCTGCCCTTTCTTATCCCCGTGGTTGGTGTCCCTTCCTTACCCTCCTTTCCCCTCCTCTCCTAGTTTGTAGTGTGTAAAAAAAACAAAAACATATAAAACAACAAAAAAAACCCAAAAAAGGCTCTTTTCAGAGCCGCCTTTCACAGTTTAAAAATAGAAGTGGCAAATAAACAGTGCAGGGCCCTCTGCATTTTTTAAAAGTCAGCGGAAGTTTTAGGACATATAAAGGTTTGGGGTGCTGCCCTAGCAAAACCAATGCACTTTTCTCTGGGAAGAAGTGGTGACTCTGAAAAGAGCCTTTTGGTGATGTTTTTGTGTGTTTGAAAAAACTTGAAATCATCAACATCTACTGCAAAATAGAAGACTGTAATTCCAAAAAAGGTTGCAATGCATTTTGTAAATTTCTCAGAAAAATCTGATTACCAGCATAGTAAGGTGGACTCCATCTCTGCGACAAATGTATGTGCTACGAAACATAATATTTTCATTGTGAAAAGAGGACATGCCAACATCTATTAGAAAGGCACAAACAGCCTTATTGACATTGTGCCTCGCTTTCTCCATTTGTGGACCAAATGAAGAAGAACGCAGCCGCATTTGTCTTTGCGCAATACGAGAAAAAATTACTTGGGAATTTGGAAACATGTCCATGACCTCCCCAAGTCCTTCTTTCATTGCAAATTGCAATGAAATTCCAGACACATGTCCTAAACTGTTCCCTCCACAATGAATTATAATTATGTCTGGATGATGCTCTGTCAGAAAGGTACCAAGTCCAGCCACTTCATTTCACGCACTCCATGCCGGTGCACTTCCACATTAGCGAATCCAAGATCTGCAGCTACTCCACAGCGTTCTGCATGCACCTCCAACCAATATATCCATGAGTCTCCCAAAATCCAGATAATCTGTTTTCTGAAACACACAGCCATAGCTATCTGTTCTTCTCTCTGGAAAAATACTTTCTGACAAACTCTCTCCTTACACAACAAACCCAGCAAACTTTACTGACCAATTCCTTGCTCTGCTCATTCTCATTTGCATGCCTCTCCACCCCAAAGTCCCTGTATGTAATACGCGCTGTCCGCGGACTACTGCCATGTCCACGGACATATCGAAAATCTGAGCGTGGTGAATTTAAATTTAAATAGTGTGCCCCATTTCCCCTTTGAGGTTGGCTCTGAAAAGAGCCGTTTTTGGGGGTTTGTTTTGCAATGCTTGACAGACACCTGTTATTTTGTATTTCTTTTTCTTTTTATTTCTTACTTTACTCCTAAAATCTTCACATAACCTTGTCCAAAGCAACCCTTACATTCTAAAACAGCATGGCATTTCCCTTAAAAGATAAAGAGATGCCATCTTCTTTAAAATAAACTGCATTACTGGAATCAATATTCTCATTAATACAGAAGAACATACCGGCTCTAAGCATGAAAGCACACATGCCTCGGTTGATTGCACCCCAAGCAATGTTTTGCTGAGGACAAAAGACAGAACTATTGTCGCACATTGCCTTAGGAACTAATCCAGAAAAAATTACTTTGGCATTTGGAAGGATGTTCATTACTGCTTGAACCAAGTGTTCCAAATCTGCCAACCAGGTAAGGGCACTAACATAAAATCCCTGTATGTAATACGCGCTGTCCGCGGACTACCGCCATGTCCACAGACATATCGAAAATCTGAGCGCAGTGAATTTAAATAGTGTGCCCCATTTCTTCTTTGAGGTTGGCTCTGAAAAGAGCCGTTATTTGGTTTTTTTTGCAGATGCTTGACAGACACCTGTTATTTTGTATTTTTTCTTTTTATTTCTTACTTTACTCCTAAAATCTTCACATAACCTTCTCCAAAGTAACCCTTACATTCCAAAACAGCATGGTATTTCCTGTAAAAGATAATGAGATGCCATCTTCTTTAAAATAAACAGCATTACTGGAATCAATACTCTCATTATTACAGAAGAACATACCGGCTCTAGGCATGAAAGCACACATGCCTCGGTTGATTGCACCCCTAGCAATGTTTTGCTGAGGACATAAGACAGAACTATTGTCCCATATTGCCTTGGGTACTAATCCAGAAAAAATGACTTTGGTATTTGGAAGGATGTTCATTACTACTTGAACCAAGTGTTCCAAATCTGCCAACAAAGTAGGGGCACTGGCATTGCCCAAATGGAAAGTACCATAGTGCAAAACTACCACATGGGGACTGTTCATCCTGCCGATGTCTTCACAAACTTGTACAATTCCCTGTACATTGCAATCAGGCACAATGCTGCACACCACCTCCACTCCTTTAACATCAAAATTGTTTGCCACATGCCTGCATTGAGCATACTGCTGTAAACCATGCACAAACATATCTCCACGCACCAACACTCTGACTTTCTCCACCTCTGCCATCTTCACTACAGACAGTCTCTTTCAACACGAATCCACAACGTCAACATCTCATTGGCAGATCCCTACAATCCCCTTTCCATTGCGGAATTGCTGGAAAACCCTGAATGTGGCTATTCCCTCATTGGATATAGCTAAGCAGTCACGCAACCATCCACCAATCACATCCAAGACCTCTACATCTAACTCCATCATCAGAGTTCCACACTTCAAATGTACTGTTGATCACTCTGAGAACAAGTCTCATATCATTGGAAAGCACCTACTACAAAAACTACTATACAAGTCTCCAAGATTTATACTTGCAGCTGCATGCATATCCACATGCATGAATACAAACTACAGGTATGCATATTTTCTGCACAGTACATGTACAACTCTGATGAATGCATATAAACAGAGTAACTGCCACTGAACCTGTATAACGTATAAAACAAACTTACTGTCATTTTTCCCATCTGCTGTAATCAACGGTCACTTCCAAACCTGTCTGCTATCTAAATTTATTTTTACACACAGCTATCTAAAAAAATCTAATATTAGAAGATGGGAGAAATAACAGTATAATTGTAGAAAAACACTTAGTAGTGTATTACAAATTATACACAGCCAGGATAAGATCATGGATCTTCATACACTCACATAGATAGACACTATCATTGAAAAGCTCCCAGCTGCAATAACACCACTGCCTGTAAATCACATCCTTCTGATTTATTACCCACACCTTCACAAATGCATACATGCCATGCTTTTCTATACAGTATCTGCCATTTACCTTATAAAAATTGCAAAATAAGTATATCATTATTTCTTCTTTCTCCTAACATTCAATAACACACCCTTAAAAAACCATGTGAGTTTCATACCCTTAGTATTCTACTCATTTGCAAAGCATTTTGAACTAACATATTGTAAGTAAAATATAAAAGCTGAAGATAGTCAAAGGAAACTGCATGCACACACTATGCACAAGAATACTACTACAAAAACATAAAAATCAACGTCTAAATTAACATCAGTGCTATAAACACACAAAATGACTAACTTCTTTCTTTTACAATTGCAGTGAAGACCACTATCCTGAAAAGCAGCAGCACCTGAAGTACAAACAACAACTCAGAAGAAATCTGCTCATTCCACACAAAAGAGTAAGTGCAATACTACCATAATATTCTTATTGTTACTCAAACACAATGTGGGGTTGATTCATGGAATTTGTGCACCGAAAAACGCAGATTTGTACACCATTCTGCCAATAAATACTCATTTGTTAAACAGGGATTATCAGGCAGAATGGCGCACAAATCCCCCTTTTTCAGCGCACAAATGACATAACTAAGCCCCTAGAATGTTATTATTACAGAACAAAGAACTGTTTTAATTCTATACCATTAGATTTAGTATTAGTGCTTCTCCTCACCACTAGCTTACTTTCTACTGTTATCTGAATCCCAATAAAGTAACACACAAATAGAAGAATAGCCTTCCCAACTAGTTTTAGCTGCCCAATGCACAGTCACACACCACCACAAACATCCTTACCATCATACTCAGACACTCATGCACACATACATTGCAGAACAGCCCAACCTATACCTTCTTTTTTTTCAACAGACCCTAAAGAATGCCTACCAAAAAGCAAGTCCGTAGAAAGCAACGCAGAAGTAGAGCAAATGAAAATAAAAGTGTCCAAAATAAGCATCCATCTCTAGCAGATATTTTTGTACAAAAAGTTCAAACAAAATGGCTAATGCAGTCATTAAGCGAAACAAAACAAGCCTCCAGTACAGAAACTTTGCCTCCTCTATCAAAATGTAAAACGAAACAGAAAGTGATTAACAAGAATTGAGCTACCACTACTGCTAACACTGCTCCTATAAATCTTGATGTACTGGCAAGTAACCATACCAAAAAAAGTATTTTAGCAAAAATGTTCCGCCACAGAGTCCTTCAGAATCTTATAAAAACAGGAGACAAATCATGCACAACCCTTAAAACCTACCGTAGAAAATTAATCTTAGAAGCTTTGGTAGACAGTGCAATCCTTCTCAAAAGGAAGTTATTTATTTTAGTGTTAAACAGAATGAAACCACTAACAAAACTAACCACTAAATTACAAAAAGACTTCTCAATAAACAAAATGTAAACAAAAATAACTTCTTAAATATCTGTGGAGGTGAATGGCGTCACACCACGAGCACAGAACCATATTTCAATGAAGAAGCTTACAAACAAAAGCAAATAAACACAATTGCCATACATAGCAGTGGACGAGAGTATGAAAAACATAATGATACCATAATGGAACAAGAAATACTGCATACAAAAATATCCCCAGAAAATTCAGTATCACCTCTCCATTCGACTGAACCTGAACGTCCAGTATACAAATGGCCGTGCACGTCAATGTGTAACATTGCCAAAAAATCTTTCAAATCTTTACACCAGTTCCTCAATCAGTATGTGAAAGGCAAAGACAAAATCAAAATGAAACTGCTACAAAATATGGATACCTGTCCACTGCGCAAATACACAGGACTACAAGGACATTCATTAGCCTGCACTTCCGGACCTATTTGCAAAAGCACCTTCCATCATATCAAAATGATATCAACACATCATTCAACTATAAGAAATCTAGTCTATAAATTGTACTATGCTAAAAGTCCGGCTTTAGCACTAGCCAATTTAAATAACAATCTTCTACATGGTACAGCCAAAGACCTACTCGAAGAAATAGAGCATATCCAGAGAAAATATTTTGGAAGTGAAAGCCACTTACAAAATGCAATACCTTTACAACAGACTTGCAACAATTGTACAGATGGCAACCTTCTACTACACACATACAAAAAAGAAATACTAAAATTTAAAAGTACATCTGCTGAAGTACCAAAAGATGGGTGTGTGTGTGTGTCTGAGAACTTTTTATAAAAGTAAAACAAAAACTATAGACATAATATACAAAATAGAAGACAATGAAGATTCCAAATGGTTTGAATTAGCTCTCTACCTTATAGCAGAAAACAAATATGAAAAAACTGACCCCTTAATACTTTGCAGTTACTGAACTACAAAATTTGACAAGAACCAAACTCCTTCACGTGCTATCACAAATAACTTAATAATTATTCCCACTACCAAAACCGCTGTAACAACTCAATTTATATGAGAGCATCATAATTCAAACAGTGCACCCATTTCAAGCAATAATACGCCTTCAACCAAAAACAGCAAAATTAGCTCCCTCTGAATTAGTGAAAGGCATTTGTGGCAAAGTAGTTTATTTACCATTAGATCTAAAAGAAAATGTGCACACTCTGCGAGTGCAACGTCCAATAGAGCAATCTTTAATTGTCTCAGTAAATGGTGTACCTACAAAAGACAAAACAATTTGGCAACAACTCGTAGACTTACATAAAGTTAGACAAGCCTTGCAATATCTAAAAGACAATAATGAATACTATAAAGAAATTAATATTGAAGAAAACCTGAGAGTAACCACTGCAATAATTCAAGAGTCACCAGAAACTGGTCAATTTCAAATTCTAGATCCTGCTACAGCATCCAGTATTTTAGACCATTATACAATTCATCCATTACACTCTAATGACACCATAGATAATGCACTAGAAACGTACCCAATGTGACAAACCAAAGGATCACCAATCAGCATATGGGTAAAAAGTATAGAAGCATGTGCTTTTCCTCTACTCTTTCCTACTAGGAAAGGAGGAAGATACGATGATAGACCCATTCAGATAACAGCATGAGAATACCGCTTGCTACGAATGTATTCTGAAGATCCCAGATTTAGACAAATGTGGAATACATATTCCACCTACTCTTTGAAAGTCAACTAGCAACTCTTATGTGTTAGGGACAATTCTCTTATAAGGCTAATTTCCCAAACCTAGTGAGGATTTTTGGGGTTTGTTTTTTACTCCTGCTAAGAGCGAGACTCTTTTCCTGCCACTCTTAGGCACGATTTGAGGTATGTCTTTGACTGTTTGTGTGCTTATGGGCTATGGGGTCTTTTACTCCATAGGGTATCATCTATTTGTTATGTGTGTTACACAGCACCCTCAGTGCAGTAACACCGGGGTGTCATAGTGACCCCCAAACATAGACTCCATACCCTGGGACTGACTACTGTCTCCCCAGGGCATGTAAAGTCACCATTGACTTTACTAGTCCAAAATTGTGAACAGAACCAGTAAAAACCATCATAGTGTGGAAGTACTGGAAGGGGTTATTAGATTGCCCCTTGGTCTGTTTTTCAAGGGGGCACTGTGCAGTCCCCCCTTGTCGTGTTTCTGGCTGGTGGCAGTGGTTACCACGCAAAATATTCCACCAGAATATTTCCTATGGGATTTTCCCATTGATTTTAAACGCACCACTTTTTGGTGCAATGTTAAAGATACCGCCAGTTTATTTATTTAATATTAAATCAACGGTTGGGACTTTTTGCCAGAACTCTTTTCTAAAATGGCGCTCGTATCCGTCTCTGTAACTCTAAACAAGGTCGAGTCCACTTTTTTGCGGGCTTCTCCACAGAAGCCCTCAAAATGGTGCCACTCTGTCTGGGTTCCACAGGATGCGTGGGGAGGGGAATTGGCACCCTGGACTGCGTTGCCTTAGCAACCCAAGTTGCACTCTATTCTGATTGGCCCAGTGGTGAGCCGTCCGGCTCACCACTTAGCATGTGTGAGTGACAGCTAGGCTGTTGAATGGGGGTTTTTCTGCATAAAAGCATGGCCTTTGGGACTGGAACTTCAGAAGTCGCCACAGGACCTAAGAATCCGAAGAGGGAAGAAGCTGAGCCATCTGCAACGATGACACCACCGGTGGAGCCCTGCTGCAACAAACTCACCACTTTCCCAACGACAAGAGAAGATCTTCTGCTGGACGAGTCTTCTTCCTTTGAGCTGGTGGGATCAACCAGTTCGCCCCTTTCGCCTTCTAAAGTCGTCTCTTGGTTGAATCACTCGTGCCAAGCACCCCGGCGGCCAGATAGCCAAGCTTCACCACTTTGACCGCGAATAAAAGGAACGCACCTTTTAACCGATGAACTCCGCGACTGGTTTCATCCCTGGGCAGTGCAACGGCTCCAAGTTTCCTCCTCGACGATATCCTCTTTTCCCCTGGTCGAAACAATGAACTGTAACCACTACAAGGAACAACTGCCACCGCTGGAGCTTCATCTCTCTTTAAGTTACTGTGTTCTGCCTGGCCTCCCTTTCCATGGATTGCTAAAGGTGACCCTTAAATCCTTGGCTTTCCAGCTGGGTTGGCCCCAGACCTTCTAACTTTACTTCTTGAATCACCCCAACCTCTTTTGAACATTCTGCAAAGACTTTTAGTGCATTTTAAACTGTGTGATCTTGGGCACATTTCGCTTTGCTCCATTTAAAGTGGATCTGGCCTATGAACTTTGGCTCTACAGTGTATACTGCCTTTACTCCCTTGCTTTGAACTTCTAAAAGTGTTGGGAACTTTTTATTTTTATGCCCTGCCTTTTTCTCTCCCTTTAACTTAACTATTGGAGTGCCATCTAGGTTACGCGCTTACATCTGTTTTAACAAATAGTGGTGTTTTAACTCTGACTTGTCTAATAGTTATCAAGGGAGGTGTCTATACTTTACCTGACTGTGTTTTAATTTGCTTTTGATTTAGAGTGCTAGTGTATTTCTTAAAGTGTGTTTTAAATAAATAATTATATACTTTTGATACAAAGCTCTGGTCAGTGTGTGTTTGCTCTACTGTGTTTTTAGCCCTATTGGGTATACTCTATATACTGCCCTACTCTTCTTGAGAGAAGTCTGACTGCTCAGCCACAGCTACCAGGTAAATCTGGGTGGTACAGACTGCTACCAATTGGGTTTACTGCTTACTCCTGTAGTCTTAATCTTCTTGCAGTGGTCCCCAAGGGAACTGCACAGGATTCTGCCTAACATTATGCTACAGAGCTGCACACACATTGAAATCAGGAACCCACTTTCAAAATATTTCAGCTACGCAATTACTACAAAAAGTGCAAGAAAAAGATGAGGGTTTACAATCAAGCATTCCAAATCTGTTACCAAACATGCGTGGTACTAAAGAGTGCTGGTTCCGACATCATGGAGATGTACGTTGTATGATAAGAAACCTTGGCCCACCCACCTGGTTTGTTACATTAAGTTGTGCAGAATATGCATGGGAAGATTTACATGATTTCCTACGCATATCAAACAAAAACAAAACAAACATAGATATACTAACACCTGGAGAACTTTGCTCTCTAGATCCTGTTAATGTTTCAAGATATGTCCATCATCGCATCATTGCTATGCTACACTTTATTTGTAATAAAACTGTTCCTCCCCTCGGAGAAGTGCTACACTTCTTTTGGAGAAAAGAATACCAAGCCAGAGGAGCACCACATATCCACATGCTTTTATGGATTAAAGATGCTCCTAAATTTGGTCAAGACAGTGATACCACTGTTTTGCAGTTTATCGAAAAATATGTCACTTGTGAAATTCCATCGGAAGCAACAAATAGTGATCTTCATCCACAAATTGTACAATTTCAAAGACACAAATGTGGGAAATATTGTCGTCGCAAATACAAAAAGAAAGGTAAATACTACACCAAATGCCGCCTTGGTTTCCCTAGACCAGTTAGAGAAACAGGTGAAGTGAACACCTTCATGTCTTCAGTTAGACATAGTGTTAAAGCTAAATCACCTAAGAACACATATTACATAAAAAGAACAGAAGAAGCAAAACATGTCAATGATTACAATGCAATCATTGCCCTCTTATGGAATGCAAACATAGAAGTGCAGTAAATTGCAGACAATTCCATTGCAGTTGCACGATATGTTACAGCCTACTTAACCAAAGCAGAAAAAACAGAAATGCAAGACCTCTGAAATGACCTATCATTGGACAAAACACTGTCTCAGAAATTGTACAGCTTAGGCGAAAAAGTGCTCTCTCATAGAGAATGTGGCTGCTATGAACCTGCAGATCGTTTAACCGGTACTGCTTTGTATGGAAAATCTGAAAATATAGTATGGCTGTCTTGGTCCTGCTAAATATAGAATAAGAGTTCTCGAATCATATGATGACATAGAAACAATAGTCAAAAATGATCCCAACAGCCGAGACATTTTGAAAAACAATTTACTAGACACATACTACCCAAACAGGAGTACCACTTTGGAAACCATGTGTCTATACCACATAGCCCAAAACTTCACATACAAAAGCAATATAAAACCCGATTGAAAAAAAGGTAGATACAGAGTGACAAATTGTGAAGGCAGCTTAGTGAAACTTACCAAACGAAGCTTAATTAATCATATCAAATTGTCATTAAAAACTCCTCAACATAAAGAACTATATTACATGTCCCTGCTACAACCTTTTAAACCATGGCGAAAAGAAGAAGAGTTACTAGATATCTATGATTCCTATGAAGACACTTTCAAAGCAAACGAAAGCACTATAACCAATGTAAACTTTACACAGTACAAAACAATGTTGCACAATGAACAGCAACACAAGGAAGACCTTCAGGCCCAACTAGATAAGGACACTCCCAACAGTAGTCAACGTTCTGTAACAGGAAGCCAAGAACCTCTGGGACAGCCACTAATACCAAATGAGGCAGGATTAGCTATGACAGAAGTGGAAAACACCATGTCTCACTATGAAGAAGATACAGAAGACTTAACTGTACTTCAATCAAAACTGAACAATGAGCAGCGTAGCATTTTTCAAGAAGTAACAAAAGAAATTGCACATGGTGTACAACATGAAAATAAAAAAATTACCTGCCAAAATTACAAACCTATACTACTATACGTCAGTGGTCAAGCTGGTTCAGGCAAAACATTCTTAATCAAAATCATCTGCAAGTTCCTTCAACAATTGACAAACAACAAACTGTCAGCTGTTGTAACTGCCCCCACAGGTTTAGCTGCCTACCACATAGGCGGCGTCACTTTACACTGATTACTAGTCTTTCCAGTAGAACACCAAAACAAATTAGACTATTACAAACTTTCTACAGAAGCTGCAATGGAACTACACAGAGTTTTAAAACAAATGAAAATGCTACTAATAGATGAAGTGAGCATGGTCTCCAACCTAATGTTGGCTTTGATTCACCTCAGTAAGAAGTACTGAAAACAAACTACGAAAACCTCTTTGGAGGAAAATATATTGTTTTCGGAGATCTTCTTCAATTGACACCAGTGAAAGGTGAACCTATTTTTAAACCCTTAGGACACAAACTCTGTCGTAAAACTGTTGGCAGCTTTCAGACTTCGGCTCCACCTCCCCCTTCTCCTCACCTGAATCTTCTGAGACTGAGTCCTTTACAGTAGTCCGGATTCGGGGACGTTCCTTCTTCTTGGTAGAGATAAGATCCTTAGGTGTTCTAACCTTCTTATCGTGCAAGTAAGGTCTGGCCCCTCCAGAGGCCACCTTGGCAGTAGTGGAAACCTGCCGTGGGGGGCCTCCAGTGGGCCAGCCTCGGTGCCCAAGGGAAAAAAACGGAACGGCAGAAAAAACCCTTCAATGAAGATCTGCAGGCAAGATGAGGAGTGGTTCCTAAGGCAAGGTATAAGGCAGGTTATCCCAGGCTGAAAGATGAAGATTCAGGAATGATGGATTGAAAAGCGAGGGCTTTCTCCAAAGTCAGGACACTGTAGAATGTCTAGAGTGCCAGATGCCTCGGACACAGAAGCTGATAGGAGCCGAAAGCGGTATAAGGTACAGGAAGGTAAGCAAGAAGCTGAACGCGATAGGGATCGCGGGCGGAGAAAAAGGAATCAGGAAGGCAGAGCGAGGAGCAGAGTGCGAAGGGTTTCGCAAGCGGAGAAAAAGTAAACAGGAAGGTAGGCAAGAAGCTGAACGCGATAGGGATCGTGGCCGGAGAAAAAGGAATCAGGAAGGCAGAGCGAGGAGCAGAGTGCGAAGGGTTTTGCAAGCGGAGAAAAAGTAAACAGGAAGGTAAGCAAGAAGCTGAACGCGATAGGGATCGCGGCCGGAGAAAAAGGAATCAGGAAGGCAGAGCGAGGAGCAGAGTGCGAAGGGTTTCGCGAGCGGAGAAAAAGTAAACAGGAAGGTAAGCAAGAAGCTGAACGCAGATAGTCGGTTAAGAAAAACCACGCAGGACAAAAAACACAAAGCGGACAGAAAGGGGAGAGGGACTCAGGAGAAAAAACACAAGCTCACGCCGAAAACGAGAGCGAGAAGGTAAACTCGGAAAGAAAGATACGAGCAACTCTGAGCGCTGGTAGAAGTGTAGGCAATACACAGATACAACGCGACGAGCTGGAGGCGGGGCCTAGATTTATAGTGGGGGTAGCCGTGATGGGTGAGGACTAGAGCGTCCATCAATCCCACAGTTTCCACCCTCGATTCCTGACAGCGGCATAGGAAATGTCAACCTTTGGCAACATTTCTAATACAGAGAATTAACTGAAAATATGTGTCAGTCTGCAGACCTCACATATGCCAACATTTTAAAAAGTATTAGGGTTGGTGTACTACCTCAAGAAACACAATCTATATTAAAAACCCGGCACATCCATGCACTACATGGCCATAATTCATGTGCTACTGATGTCATGGAAAAATTAGCACACAAAAATGTCACTTGTATGTCCTTGATGCCAACTCTTGCAAGCTGTTCAAAATTCAATGAAACAATGTTGAAAAAAGAAATGCAACCAATAATTGAAATGTGCTCCTCAGGCAAACTGGACGTACATGGTATGACACTACCCATGTGTCAGCTAGTTACAACAAGACTAAATACCTTAGAAAACTCTATCTCCAACACAGCTTGTTTGGAGAAAATAATAAAATTATCTTTAAACTGTTGAGTAATGCTTAAACGTAACCTTGACATGGAGCAAGGACTAGTTAATGGAGCACTTGGTACAGTTGTTGGCTTTCAAACATACCCACGTGACAACAACATTCAGTTTGTCAATATTCTCTTTGACAAACTATCAGAAGTAAAAAGGATAGGACGCTCAACAGCTTGATTCCTTCTTTTCAAAGACATGTATGTACGCAGAGAACAATTTTCTCTAACTCTAGCATACGCAGTCACCATTCACAAATCACAAGGTCTTAACCTAGATAAAGCATTGATAGATATTGGGAACACAGTCTTTAAAGAAGCTATGAGCTACATAGCACTATCACGCTTACGTACACTTGACAGTCTATTTCTAATCAACTTTGATGCAAGTAAAATAAACACTGATATTCCTTGCATTTTAGAATACAATAGACTATGTTCACTGTGCACCCCCATCTAAAAACGTATCCTGTTCCACAGAAAGGAAAATGTTGTAAAATAAAACTACTTCAAACAGAAATGCAACAAGATCTCTCTGCAATTCCTCCAAAGAGAGTAAAAGAAGGTAATACTTCATCAATTACTACAACCAAAGAAGAATCTACTACTCAAAGTAACTCAGGTACTTCTTCAAAGAAGCAGCACACACTCCGAAGAAATCACTTGGACACAGAATTATCTGGTCCATTCAAATTTTCAAATATAACTGGTGTAAATTGCTACGCAAATGTAGCAATAAATATTCTATTCCAATTGCCACCAATTGTTGACAACATTTACCTACACAATACAGACCAATTGTATTTGCAAATGTTAGTCCTTCATTGAAATGCAAGCAACAATCCTCACAACACATACAGTGTTCATGGAATAAGATAAGAATTGGACTACTGTGCTGGAATGGTGAAATTCACTATAAACTCACAAGAAGATCCACAAGAATTTCTAATGTACTTACTACAAGTGCTGGAAAACAAAAAACATACCTATAAATGAAATCTTCCAGATTTCATACATGTGGAAACATACATGCACTCTGTGCAACAATATGGCACAGGAACAAATCCCTTATGAACGTTTTGTGTATGTATCCATACCTAACTGTGAATCCGTTCCATTTCAGCAACTTGTACAAAATGCAAATCATGGCAGATTATGTACTATCTGCAATTCAGATAATCGCTTCACCGTACAAATACAAACACATAGTAAATACGTAATACTAATGCTTTTACGTTACAATGCAGATGGTACCAAAAACAACTGCAAACTGACTGGATCACACATGGTCAAGTATCACTTGATAAGAAAACCTTCACAAAAATATGTATAATCTACCATGCAGGAGCCACAACCAATGCAGGTCACCACACTGCATATATGAAAAAGATTTGTGGATGGTTTGAATGTAATGATAGTACCATTACTCTAAAGCAAAGATTACCAGCAAATATTATAAACGCTTATTTAATATCCTTAAAACCAAAATTTAATAACTAATCTGTGCATAAACATTAATAAAACTTCAATTAGAAAACTATAAACAGTTAGAATACGCCAACAGGTATCTGACTGCCCCAAGATTCTGCAATAACCAAACAAATAAATCAATACCACTAAATTATAAGAAGAAATAAACAGTTAGAATACGCCAACAGGTATCTAACTGCCCCAAAATTTTGCAACAACCAAACAAATAAATCAATACCACTAAAATGTAACAAGAAATATACAGTTAGAATACACCAATAGGTATCTAACTGCCCCAAGATTTTGCAACAACCAAACAAATAAATCAATAGCCCCAACAACTAATCTGTGCATAAACAGTAATACAACTTCAATTAGAAAACTATAAATAGCTACAATACACCAACATGTATCTAACTGCCCCAAGAATCTGCAACAACCCAACAGATAGATTAGCAACTTGAGAATATAAATAAAAAAGTATAACCAGTTACAATTCAACAACAGGTATCTAACAATCTGCTACAAGCCAACAGAAAGAACATTAGCCAGAAACAACAAATAAACACTGAAAACAAACAAACAAATGTACTGTACCATAACAAAAAAAGTTTTTTTTTAATCCAACATGAATTTGTTTTCCCACAGACCCAATGACTTAAGCAACAAACACAGAAACTGAGCAAATTGCACAGTACAGTGATTTGTAAACTAGTAAATATGCAGGTCGAAATAAAGCAGAAATGTCTATTAGGCAATGTAATAAGTCTTTACTAAATACCTACACTAACATGATCTTTTCTTTTATCACAGAAATTGACAAAGAATATATCTACTCCAGTTACCCACGTCAGGAAAAAAATATATCCATTCACAAAAAAATCAAACAGTAAGTATATTATAATAAATACAACTCATGAATACTGCTCCATAATGCGACCATTGAAGCAAACATCTAACCATACACCACAATACAAAATGTTTACTTCCATGGATATGTTATACTGCAGTGCTTGTTACCAAACTCTACAATCTTAATGACATGACGTAGTCAAAACTTCACATACAAACTATACAAATCAAACAGTACACAAACTGTAGATTTGCAAATATTTGATAGATATTCGATTCTATAGGTGTGATGTATGGGTGTGATATACTGCGGTGGTTGTGGCCAGGGCGTAGAGTCTTGGGTGCATGATCTACGGCCTACGGCCTTCGGCCTTGCACCCAAGACTCTAGACCCTGGCCACAACCACTGCAGCATAACACACCCATAGAATCAAACAATTTAACTGTGCTATATGGGCCACCGCAATGCATTTTTTATGTCCGCGGACAGCCGCGGTCACCGCGGACATGGCGAACACATCAGGGGTGCCTGCCACCTAAACAAACACAGCATTTGACCCATCTCTTACTCCCCCACTCTCCTCAAGCACGCTTACACACCAACACACTTGTCAAAGTTGTATTTCTTTCCCGTTCTTCGCCGTGCTGTCCGCGGATGTCTGCAGATCCAAGATATCGGGCGCATCGAAACACTCTGATGCACCTCACGCTTCATCCCAGCCAATCAGCGGACATGTCGCATGTCCGTGGACATGACGCAAGCCGATTAGCCAATCGGTGTCCTCTCCGCGGAGCGAACAGGGAAGTGTGTCAGGGGAGCGGACATAGATATCGCTCATTTTTTGTGACCTACTTTTTAGTGGTTTTAAAAAAAAACTACTGAACGGATTTTCACCAAATGTACAAAAGCGCACTTTTGGAGCCAAGCCGCTGCTCCTGCCGCAAATTTGGTTAAAATCCATCCAGCGGTTTGAGCTGTAGGCGTACGCAAAGTTTTTTCCCCATTCAGTCTATGGGAAAACAGAAGTTTTGGGACCCCCCCCCCCACCTCCTATAAAAGAATTCAGAGTGCAAAGTTTGGTGAGGATTCGTCCAGAGGGAGCGAAGTTATAAGCCACCCAAAAAGTGCTCTTCCTATGGGATTAGCAATTTAACCATAACTGCGGTAGCGGGTGTGTAGTCATGGTTAAGTTGCTAAACTTATAGGAAGACCACTTTTTGTGCGGCTTATAACTTCACTCCGCGTGGACAAATCCTCACTGAACTTTACAAAGAAAGTATATGGCCCGCTCTGGATTCTTTTGGCAAGTTTGGTGAGGTTTCTTCAAGGGGGGGCAATGTTATAGGGGAGGTCCCAAATATTATTTTTTTCCATAAACTGAATGAAGAAAAACTTTGCTCACACCTACAGCCCAAACCGCTGGACGGATTTTCAAGAAATTTGCGGCGGGAACAGTGGCTTGGTCCCGAAAGCGCGCTTTTGTATATTGGTGAAAATCCATCCAGTAGTTTTATTAAAAAGAGGTAAAATGTTGGTGCCAAAACATTTGTGATATCTGGCTCCACTCCATGGACACATTTCCCTGTTCGCTGTGCGGCGGGGACTCCACTTGACTAGGGGGGTAGCGTCATGTCCGCAGACAACCAACGTGCTCGCTGATTGGCTGGAGGCAAGCGTGATGTGCGTCACATTTTCCTGAAACATCCGCCATGTTGTATCCGTGGATAACCGCGGATAGCTCATTGGGGAAAACGGTTGGAAAACATGTTTTGGGGCATCTGATGTTGGGTAGAGGGGCTGCAAAGGGCGGGGGAGAGAAAGATGGTTCAAATGATGTATTTACTTAGGTGGAAGATGAGTGTGTTGTGTGTGCGGGGTCACCAGTCACCACGGTAGTCCGCGGGTAGGTTCTCAGGTGAGCAGGTTATGTGGTGACTTCAGGCAGGCTTCATTAGGGTAGGGGAGTGGAATGTAGATGATATGAGGATGTTTGAATAGGCTGTATTATGCTGTGGTGTTTCTGGCCAGCTACTAGAGTCTTGCCTTGCACCCAAGAGTCTGCCCACTAGTTGAAATACTGTAATAGTATGTGTAGAGAAGTGTACAGGGCTGCAGGCGGCTGTCTTATTGGATCCAAGAGTGTGCTGACTGGTTGTACGTACTGGAATACTATGTGTACAGAAGTGGATAGGGCCTCAGGTTGTTGGCTTATGTGTGTGGTTTGTGGCAGTGTATAGATTGTTGAGTGCATGCTTGTATTATGCTGTGGTGATTGTGATCAGCTAGTAGACTCTTGGGTGCATGGTTGGAGGCTGTAGGCCGTGGGCCATGCACCCTGAAGTCTAGGCCCTGCAACAACCACTGCAGCATAATACAGCCATGCACAGAACTTTTTGGCAGTGGCATATGGATTGCATAAATATTTTGTATAGAAAGCATTTTGCATATTAGAAAGAAGCATGACACCAATAATTGTATACTCACTGTATGTATTGTTGAGGCCCTGTCCACTTTTTTGCATGCACTGCAGAATAGTGGTCAAGCAGCAATAGCAGATTTCCCTACTGTGGTATGTGGAATTCCAAGAGAAATCGTTGTTTCATTGTCTGTGATAAAAGAAAACATAACATGTTCAAGTAGGTACTTCGTAATGTCATATTGCATTGCATTGTAGACATTTGTGCACTTTGTGGACCCTCATAATTAGTACTTCACCAGTACTATGCTTTAAACAAGTGTACTGTGCCATGTGCTCAGTTCCTGTGTTTTTTGTATAATCATTAAGTCTGTGGGGAAAACAAAACAGGATAAAAAAAACTAATTTAATTTGTTGTTATGTGGAACACTGTGTTTCAGTGACGTGTGCACTGTTTACAGTAATGTTTAAGGTGCATATTTATGTGGTATTGTGGTTATAGGCACTGTTGCTTGCAGTAGGAGGAATTGAAATCGTGTATGATTTTCTTTTTGGAAGTGGTGGTGCTATGGTTGCAGTTAGATACCAGTTGGCATATTCTAAATGTTTATTTCTTTTCTCTTTCTAGCAGTATTTGTTTATGCATTTGCTTGTTGTTGATGTTTTCTAAGTACTGTGGTATTGCAGAATAATATTGCAGGATTGTGGGGTCAGTTAGATACCTGTTGGCGTATTTTAACTGTTGGTAGTTTGAAAGTTGTTGAGGGTATGTTTGTAGCAATGTGAGTGCTGAAGGTTTATTTTGGTAGTTTGACTGCTGGAAGTAACATTGTAGTACTGCGGTGCAGTAAGATACCAGTTGGTGTATGGTGGCTGTTCAGTGTTGAAGGGTTTCCACAGAAGAACTTTCATTTTTGCTGGTGGATTAATGGGAAGTAATATTGTAGTATTATGGTTGTAGTTAGATACCAATTGGCGAATTCTAACAGTTCACAGTTTCTCATATGTGATGGTGGGTATTGGGCAGTATCAACAGTAGACATAATCTACCACACAGGCGCCACAACCAGTGCAGGTCACTATACTGCGTGCATTAAAAGAAATGTGGATGCTTTGAATGCAATCACACTTCCATTATTCTGAAGCAGAGATTGCCAGCAAATCTTTCAAATGCCTACTTAATATTCTTGAAACCAAAATGTACTCACTAATCTTAACCAGAAGTGAATTACGGCATCCACAACCTGCTGCTGTTCAGTGAGCTCCACCAGCATGCTAGGCCACTACATGGAAGGACAGAGGCAGCACAAAGACGGAGGAGATGCGTGTTGCAGAGGTCCCCCATACTACGTGTCCATCTACCCCCCGGGCCTCTAAATGATGGCCAATTGTGACCAATGGGTCTTGCTGTATGGCTTGGACACGAACACCATAAGAGAGCTGCTGACCCTCGTAGAGGCAGATCTCCAGAGCACCATACATATCAGAACTGCAATCCCACGACTACATAATCTGGTGTCCAGGAGACTGTAGGAATGCTGCATGGCATGTCCAAGCCGATAGTCTCAATAGTGCTGGCGCAAGTGTTGGACATGGTCATCAGGCATGCCCATAGACACATCTCACTGCCCACCACCCAGGCCCAGGCGCAGACAGCAAAGGCACGATTCTGTGCCATTGCCCATTTCCATAATGTCATAGCAGCACTTGACTGCACTCATGACCCCTCTCCAGGCCTAATCATACATACAGAACCCCAGTCACTTGGCATCTCCTCAACCATTTGAAGTCCTCAAGCAGCTTTTTTCCATCATGCCTAGCAGCTCCCAGATTAGAGGGGCAAGCTGGCGTTCCAGAAACCATACCGCTGCCACCCTCCGCCTCTCCCCTCTCCATCACACCCCACCTCTTCTCCTAACTCCCGGGCCCACCAATATGCACATTTCTCACCTCCCTCCACCCCAACCTACCCAGCACTCCCCCTACCTCTCCCTTAGACCCTCTGCCCCTCCTCGCCAACTCACATTTCCCTTCCTTAAGCAGAGCTCGAGCCGCCTTGGCAAACACACCACCTTCGACTTCCCCTCCTACACCCACACACGCACACAACTGCCTCCCAGACAGCTCCCTTAACACAATGGCTACATCCACCACAGGACATCACCTCTTCACTCCTCACCTCTGCTCCCAACTAGAACGCCACCCCCTCATGTACCATCTTGTTCTCCCTTCCTACTCCCAACCTTGTCCACTCTATACACTAGCGCCTTGACGCTGTCAGTGCCTTCCCAATATATTCTCCAGAGCAAGGTAAAGTATAATTTTGGAGCATACCACACAATCTGATTACATGGCTACATCAAAAGAACAGCTCCAACTGAGGCTCAAGGTAGATATTTACGCACCACTTCGGTGGACACCAGTCGCAGGCACATCCGCCCACCTGCACGCAACCGCATACATAAACACAAAGCACAACATCTCTGTTATTAGAATGCAGCTGTGTCCTTTGAGAAAAGTTTGGTCTAGCTGTGCACATAACAAGTCTCTTGTACTTGCGCACTCTCCTGGCCATCTCTCAGCACCCATCCACATCCCTGACCTTCATGGGTACCTTACTGGTGCTCGGCCATCCCACCAAAACAGAGGCACACATGGAGGCAGGCATGAGATAATTTGTGAGGAAACAAAGTCCCATGAACAATTTTCTTTGTGGCCCATAATCCAACTAACGCCAGGAAAAGAGACACCTGAGAACATATTGCATACTCTTGCATGTGCCCACACACAGTCACTACAACCCCTCCTCCCCCTCTGCAGTATTGGAAGTCAGCACTACACACATTTAAACACACAAAGGCCACCAGGACAATAGTGAATGAAATTAGCATGCAGAAGAAAAATTGTACTGTTCAACACTCTTCTTCCTACCTGCTGTTGGTGACTCAGGCTATCTGCTGCTACCTTGGTTGTTGCCACTGATGAGGAACCCTGGTACACCGCAGGAGACGGCTTACGAGGCACACATAAGGACCAGATCATGCATATAATGCATGTTCGGGCCACTCCAGGGAAGGTTCAGGTGCCTCAACCAGATTGGTTGGGCCCTAATGTACACTCTGGAAAAATGGGTAAGATTTTTGTCACTTACGCTATTCTGCACAACATGTATATGCTGGAATATACCCATGCCTCCAGATGAGGACATTGCACGCCCCGGCTCAGATGTTGAAGAAGATACAGGTGAGGACAGAGCACCTCACAATAGACGTGATGGGTGAAGGACGTGTTGTTCAGCAGGGCATCATTGACAACTATTTCTGAAAGCACATATAGATACATGTCACTGTGCATTTAACTGCCACTATATTCACATGTATCACTCTAATGAAATGAGCACCATGGCCCTACTCACACCCTCATTCCCTACACCCTGACCCTCCCCACACCCTCATCCCAATGCAATCACCCTCCCTCCACCCTTCCCCAACACCATCCTTATCCCCACACATTGTGGTCTACGGTCTGTCCCATTAAAGGAGCCACTATTTCCTCCTCTTGTCCCCTTCCTTGTATGTGTGGTTGCACGACCTGTGCGGCGGGTGCAGTAGCCTGGTCCCATGCCGGCAAGTTGTTGGAACTTCGGTGGGTGGGTCCCTCGTCGGACTCCCCAGAAGTGGTGGGTGGTCCTGCAGCCTCTGTAATGGATGGAGTTGTTGACACAATAGTGACAGGTGTGCCTGTGCCACCACAGTTGGCAGCACCAGTGCCCATGGACAGGTGTGTTTTGGAGGTCTTGTTGGCATTCCCCTTCCTGGGTGCAGCATGTCCTGTGAAGGGTGCAGCATGTGTTGTACCCTTTTTGCCATTTCGTGGAGCAAGCGCTGCTGCCTTCAATGGGGTCCTGGATATCTTATGTGCCTTTTGGAAGACAGGAAATAGTGCACCAATACCTTGATGGAATTTAGTAGTATGTGCTCTCATGTAGTGTTCTATGTAGTATGGGGTCACAGTGTGCTACTGCCACATGGGGACCTTCTTCATGTGGCAGATAGTATGATAGTTTACTGGCTTGATGGTTGTGTGTGCATATGGACTATCGGAAATGGTCCTTGCTTGGACTGTGGTATCATGTGCTTCACAGTCGTGCAAGGTAATGTATGACCATGTAGGGCAGGCCCAATGTTGCTTGTGTATCTTGCTGAAGGGTGCCCTGCTAGCTATAATTATAATTATAATTGTTCTTTTATAACTTGCTTAATGCTGGGGACCGGTTTATAAGTGTGAGCCCGGAATTCGAACCTGTGGGACACAATCTTCATGGAGGCCTTGTAGCTACTGGTCTGTTCCACTAGTTGTGCCGTGTCTTAACGTGTGTGCCAGCAGTTTGGCTGATGTGTCTGTACATGGGTGCTTAGCATGCTGGCAAGGGGTGGTGGCGATGTGACATGTAATTGGGTGACTGCATGATGCTTGCTGTTCCATGGTAGTTGTATGTGTCCTACATCATGAACTCTTCCTTCTATATGGTGAGTATTTAAGGGGTTCACTCCTTCCATGCCTCCTGATGTACTGTCTGGCGGTGTCACATTGATTGCTTGTGCATTGTCTGGGTTACTCTCTGCTGTATGCATGGAAGTATGTATATGTCAACATGCTACTGGTGTTGTTGTGCAATGGGCCCATTGTTCACTCATGTGCTCACTGGGATCTTCCTGGCTGCTGGCTCCAGCTTCTGCCGATCCCATACGCTCCCGGTCAGCTGTATGAAGGATGCTGCTCACCGTCTCCTCCCAGGGTATCAGCTGCAGCGGGGCAACGATTCCACCACCAGTGGCTGCTGTCTCCTGGTGGTGATTGGAGATGAGGGTGCAGACTCTGGCTTCGTGGTCATTCCACCTCTTGGGCATATCCTCACTTTCCCAGGAGACATGTCCTAGGGCCACCACCTTGTTCCTGATTTCAGCCCAGATGACGTTCGTCTGCTGCTGTGATTTTTTACGGTTTTGTGACCCATACAGCTTCTCTGCATTGGCCTCCACCTTGTCGCAAGCACACTCGGCTCCCACTCAGTACATTTCTGCTAGGGTTGCTGCATTTCATGCACCTTTCCCTTGCCTTTACCTCCTGACATGATGTTTGTGTTTTCTGGGGGTGGGTGGCACTTCCTTAACAGTGATTTAGAGTGGATAGAGTTTTTAAAGATGGCCACCGCAGAACTTCCCATTCGCGTCATGACGACTTCCCGTTCAGCGGCAATTCCGCCAGTGGAATTACTGTACAGTAATTCCCTCATTATTGGCGGTAATGTTAATTCCCCAGAAAATTGGCAGATTTACCATTGGTGTTCTGTTTTTAGGCAGGAATTACAGTTACTGCTGATGGGTGGTGCACGTTCCCGCCTGCTCATGATGTGGCTGAACATTCCACTAAGGATGCTCGGGGTAGTGGTAATATCACCTGGCGGAATTATCGCCATTCTTTTCACCAAACTCGTAATGAGGGCATTTATGTCCCTGCTCAAGCTCTTTCTTCTTTCTCAACCACCATTTGTGTCTTCCTGAATCATTATCCACCTTAAGCTCTATCTCCACTTGACTCCCCTGAGCCTCACCCTGCTCCTGCCTATATTGGACTTCTTTAGTGGTACTCTCCTATGTCCCACCTCTAACAAATCTCCTACCCCTTCCACCAAGTCCCCAATTTCCTCCTCCTGCTTTTCCCACCTCCTCTTTCAACTTGCCAACCTCCTCCAATAACCTACAGGCCCTCGCCATGACTAACACCTCGTTAAATTCTCCCACCTCCTCGAACCACAATAAACCTGCAGTCTCCTTTATATCTCTTCAACACACCTGTGCCTCAACACCCCTCCTTGCTCGTTTCCCTCCTCCAATATAACTTTAGTTTTCACCTCTTTACCCCCACCAATTTCCGCAAATGTCCCTTCATGCCTTCCGGTTCCTCCTCTCATGTCTCCTTCTCCAGGCTACTTCCAGCTCCTTCCAACCTCCTATTTCTAGCTCTCTCCATACTCTTTTTTTCCTGCTACAGGCACCATGTTCCTTCCTCCTAAATTCTACCCTGACTGACTGGGAGCGTGAGGTTATATATTGCCATAGCTTTCTTACAATTTTGAGCTTTGAAAAAATGTTCTTTCAAAATCAAGGCACAGTAAAGGGTTGAAGAATTGTTCAAAATATGGCTGTATTCTCAGATGCAATCTAATTAATTGGTATATTCTGATGGACTGTGCATCTGATGGGAATGTTCTAAGCTATTGTACATTTGATGGGCAAATATTGAAGCAGCAGGGGTTTGACATGGATCCCTGTCTGACTGGGCGTGGTCGATGGGATGATCATGGAATCCAGGTACCGCCACCTGTGCCATGACGCTCAGCACAGGGAGGTATATGAGGGATCCCATGGAACCCTAACTCTGCCTAGAATTGTGGCAGGGGACTCTCACAACAGCCATTGCCATCTACAGTGATCCCATTTTAGAAGTGCCTCACTCAATGCAGAGAGTGTAAAACATGTTACTAACCTGTATGTCGTTTAGGTTGTGCAACGTCATAGAGGTGACATTCTTTCTTTTGTTACCATTTTTAAATTGAGTAGTTTTGGGGTAACCACCAGTCCCTCAAATACACAGCAGCCCGGGGTTTTCCTCGATCACCTTATCAATTGATTGCGAATTATGTTTTCTTCACAATCTCTTCTATAGCCCAGCGCCTCCTCCGTATGGCATACGTCATTTCAGTTCTCGTAACCTGTATAGACACCTTCAGGTAACACACTTTGAACGAATATTTTGCAAGCAGCGTCTTGCTACGCACTTCATCACTGAGCTGCCATAGTTTGAAGTAGCGCAATTGTTGTAGGAAAAGCAATACACTGCTGAGTTTGGGAGGTCACCAGGTCTACCTCAGTGATTGTGAAATGCAAACAAAGAGTGCGGCGTGCCTCAAGAAGGCTGCACAGACATCGCTGCACAGCGCAGTGCTCTTGAACTCCAAACAGCCTCCACTGCACAAATCAGTAAAATGCCACAATTACCCCAGACATGTGCAGATGCTTGTGGGTAGGACAGCCCTCGGCAAGGGGTTAGTGAACCAGTATAATGCGCAGTAAGGTTATGGCACAGTGGGCAGTAGGAGTTGGTGACAAGTGGTGACATGAGGCAAAGGAAGGTAGGGGCATGGAGAACTGACACATAGGAAGTTACGTGGAAGCTGTGGCAAAGTCTCCAGCCTTATGCTTAAGGTGGGTGGTGGGGTAGCAAAGAAGATTTGTTTCTGCTACCTACAGTACGTTGCTGAGCCCTGGGGAAGTATTGGGAGGATTCCCAGACCACCCTCATCATGTCACACATAATAGGAAGAGGACAGCACATATAGACACTGGATACTCTCCATTTCAGGATCCTGTGTGGGAAATCTGGGAATAAAATGACTCTCTGTTCTTGGGAACCATGCTATAGCCCTAGCATTAATACCCGCTGAATTGAATGTAAGCTAGATGTTGAGTGATAATCAGGCAAGCTTTCAGGTAACTCAAATCCCTGTGATACAAACCCTTCATTTGGGAATAAGTATGGGACATGTTTACTGGCAGTCCCCAGGTAGAAGCGTTCATTGGGGAATAAAGTGCAGAATTGCAGCTACCTACCACCACTCACAGGACCCCCCACTGACTCTGCCCAAGAACATGTCCCAAAGTTGTTCGAGGATGGTGGTCAGTCTTATTGAAGCCTCACCCTGTGCGATGAGCAAGGATGGCTGTTAGGCAATTTTGTATGCAGTACCTTTAGGGTGCACTACAACAACCCTGACCTCCTGGCAATAGCAACCCAACCTTTGGTATAAGTCTGTACTACACAGGTTGGTAGTGTGGACGAGTAGCCAGGCTTATCTCAAGAGGGGTCAATGTGAGCTGTACGGGAGTTACACAGAGATTCACAGTGACAAGTATTCAAGCAAAAACTTACACACAGGGTTTCTTGATAAAACAATTATTCATGCATTTACCAGTCAGTTAATGTAAGCCTTCTTCAGAAGGGAGCACTGTAAAACACCACACAAATATACTTCAAAACTATACACTCTTGAATTCAAAATCAGTAACTACCCATTTGGGATGGCATACAGCAGAGACCTACACCCACAGGTGACTTCAATTGCTAGGTTGGTGTTGGCATCAATGTATTACTGTTGGCATTCAGAATTAGTTAATAGCAAGTCAAAGGAAAAGATTATTAGAGCAAACAAGATACCACAAATATTTCTTAGGCAGGCAAATACTTTCAGATCCCCAAGAAGAGTCATTCAATTAAAACAGGCTAAGCCAAAGTCAATAGGCAAGAGTCTATATGGGCTGAAGCACTTCTTTGCAGGCAAGTAGAAAGGTCTTTGCACAATGTTTCAGAAGTCTTTGGAGAAATATAAATCACTATAGGGCCACAAGCTGTTAGACTTGTGAGTAGTAGAAGATGCAAGCAACTCTACAGAAAGTCGTAAGTTCTCTTAGACTTTGTACAGTACCTTTAAAATGAAGAAATGATGCAGCTGATGACTCCTGTTCCTGTGCAGTTCTGCACATCTCACTGTTCCTGGGCCTCAGTTGTGGGGACAAGATGGAGGTCGTCGGCAGACTCCTGCACTGCACTGGGACGGTCTAAACTTGCAACCGGCAAACTTCACTTTCAGTGGCTGTTCAGCGTTTCAGTTCCTCGCGTCTACCGCAAATAGCAACACTGCGGTTCCTGGCTGTCAAGTTGGACTTTCCTTACTTCTGGGGTCCCGCACTATGTTGAGGGGGCTCAGACTCGGTCATTCATGCTTCCAGGGAGTCCGGAGGATCTTCCTGGAGCTCTTGGCCAACTTAAAAGCAATGCACACAGACTGGTTTTCCTCTCCGTGGCTCTACTGTTTCCAGCAGCAACTCTATGGAAATTCATCCATCTCGAAGATGGATGTCCAGGTGGCTTACTCTGGAGTTGATTGGTCCCACCAACTCAAGGGGAGAAGTCGTCCTTGCAGGGGCTTCTCTGTCGATACAGACGTGGCGCTTAATAGCTGCAGCAGGGCTTCGCTGGGCAAACCAACGGTCCAGGAGTTGCAGCAGGTGTCCTCTTCAAGTTCTTCTTCGGTTCCTTCATCCAGTGATAGACTCTGCTTTCCAGCGAAAAAGACTAGCCTTTTATACAGTTGTCTCCCTTTCATTCCAGCCTAGCTGTCAGTCACCCAGCAGGGTGGCTGTCCTTGCCGGACAGTCAGCCAGCCAATCATCACTGAGTGCATTTGGGTCTCCTAGGAGACTAAGCACAGGGAGTTTTGGGCACCTCCGCCACTTCCTGCCTACCCCAGACACCCTGGAGCCAGAGGCAGGCTTCACTCGTGAATCCTGCCAAAGGCAAAACAAACAAAGGGACCAAACCTGGTTTGGCGTGCTGAGTAAATCTCAAGAAGGGCCTTTCCATAAAGAAATGGCGAAAAAAGACCACCAGGCCATTTTGATCAAAATGGCACCTTTGGGTGCTTAACTGCAGCTGCAAACGCTGCCCGCGGTAAATGCACACCATGGTAGTAAAAACAAAACCACTGCCACCAGCCATTCAGTGAGGAAAGGGTAACATAAAAATGTAACATGAGAAGCTAGACAAAAGGGGATCCTAGGTAACAGCTCCAGCACCCTATTGTAATATAGTGTGTGCTGGGTCTAGAAAGTTACAAATGTAAGAAAAGTCAATTTCACTTTACTGCTCTGGGAAACAGTAGTTTATCCCAGAGAAGGTATTTAAACTTTGGGGAAATCTAAAAGACTTCCCTGTGCCACTGCAGTGAAGGTGCCTTGTGACACAATCTAAAAGATGATGCCTATGGAGTTTGTCAGACTCCACAACCAAAAGAAACACAAAGCTCAGAAATCATATTAAAATACATGAGAGAGTGGGAAAAAGGGTCTCACTCTCTCCAGGTTAAAAAAAATCAAGTCCTCAAAATCCAGCAAAGTTGCTGGGGGTCTCTAAGGTAAAGGGAATTGGCACATTTCTGAGAATTTCCCCTAACAATGGCATTCTTGATCTAGAAACACCTGAAATAGGTTCTTCGTGTGTTAAGCATGAGAAAATCACCTTCCAAACAGAATTAAGTTTTTAATAGGAAGTCATCTGGTTCAAATGGTGTCCAGACATTTGGTCGACCTAAAACTGGTCGAATGACATTTGGTCGACGCAATTTGGTCGAAAACCAAATGGTCGAATTTTTTTTTTAATTATATATTTATTTTTCGGGTTTTCGTTTTTTACAATAATGGGTTTTTAGAAAAAAGGAGGTTTGGGGGGCGACCCTCCCCAAAAAGAAAAAAAAAAGGTGAAAATAAAAAAAAACAAAAAATTCGACCATTTGGTTTTCGACCAAATTGGTTCGACCATTTGTCTGGTCAACCAATTTTTTTCGACCAAATGTCTGGTAACCGGTTCAAATATTGTCATGCTTGCATCTAACATCGTGAGCTGCCATGCTATATTCGGAAATGTATCATGTGTGTCACCACCTACTTAGCACTCGAGGCCATCTTGATCACCATGGTGCCCATCGCTCTTGAGACACAGATGGTGCTGTAATACGCTGGCGTGATTTTGACCGTGTTGGGTTTAAATGGATTTTGTGGCCACATATGAGGATGCTGTCTTATGGAGTGGTATCTGCACTGTGGTGATAAAAGGAAGAGAGCGTGCATATCTTACTTTGTCAAGAGGTCTAACAACTTCAGCATTCAGACATATGTCTGCCGTGGCTCATACTGAACATATTAAAAATAGGAAAGGCTGTTGCACACAACCTCATCCTCTCGTTGCTGGTTAGAGGTCATGCCCTTCATTATTATTTGCAGGCTCACTAGTTGGTTCCTTATCTTTTTTAATTCTAAGACCTTTGCCAGAAGCATTTATGATTGTGTTTAGTTTATCTCAGCCTTTGGGTCCACCAACCCCCAAGGAAAACCAGTCCCAATTGACATCCTCTTTCTCTGTTTGATGATAATAGCTGTCAGGGGGACCGTTGGAAAGGGTGTCTTGTTCCCCCGACTGAAATAGAAAGAGTGATGCTGTTGTATGTAAGTAACAGCAAGAATGTTGTCAATTGGAGAGATCCACCTGTACATCTGGGTGTCATTTGCATAGTGGTGGATGGTGATGCCATTGTTTTCCTTCATGATTCTCAAAAGATCCAAGTAGGTTACGATTTAACAACATTGGAAATATATGGCACCCTGAAATATACCACAGCACAAATGTCTTGTCAGGTTATGGGTTTGTATTTCCTATTCTTACCACTTTGGATCAGTTCTACAGTAAGGAGGCAAAACCCTGTAGAGTGACTTGCTCTAATATCCTGTAGAGCCGTCAATATCTGACTAGTTTTTCATAGTCTATCATACTGCAGGCTGTGAAGCAGTCAAGAGTAGTGAGAAGAGAGGAGCCCCTGTCATCTCAAAATCAGTAAATATCATTACTTACTTTGAAAGCGAGTGGTTTCAATGCTCCACTCGGGAAAAGCTTGATTGATGTTAGGGCCAGATGTGTTTTCTTCAATTATGTCTTGGGGTGACATGGGTGACGATGTATTTGTTATGCCTTGTAGGCAAATACTAGGGATTGAGCAGAAGTTAGAATGGAAATCAAGGTCAACCTCAGGGGTCAGAAAACCTGTCCTACAGCTTCACAATAATTGTTATCTGTGTTTTCTAAAAGAAAACACCTTTGAGTGTTTTAAATTGGCATTGATTTTTTAAAAATAAATATTTTCTGGTACATTAATCTGAATGTCAATCATTAATCTCAGTGGCAATCACAGTATAGAGAATATTTTAAAGCACTGTCCTTTGTGGCTTTATATCTAAAAGTTATTTTGAAAGTGACTTTAACCCTGGTTTTGGGAAACAGCAACTCAAATAGGCATTTTCTAAGGCACAGCAAATTGTTTAATTGAATGATTGTTATCAGTCATGAGGACGGGGAGCACCAAAGCACTTGTTCACCAAAAATGTAGTATGTACAGTTTTTTCCTGAGACAAAAATGAGGAAAAGATACTAGCGACAAACGAAAGGTGTATAATGTAAACAGAACGGGCCTACTTCGTAGGTTGGAATATCCATATTTACAATCAGAGATTCCGTAAACAAAAGGGTTGAACCCTATTAGACATCAGGGTCTCTGGGATAGTTAGCCAGCCTTCAGTACCATAAGGGCAGTTCTCAGCCTATGACTGTCTTCTGATTGAGTAGTGCTGGTTACTCTCTGTATGGTTTTCCTGAACCGTTGTGTCCGAAACACACTGACACAGCTGCTATACTGGCTAAGGCACACCCTACTTCTCCTCTTGATCCTCTTCCATCTATTCTCATTCTAAATGTCTATCCTCTTCATCCCTTTCTTATTGCTGTTTAACTTCTCCCGACCTCTGTCTTTCCTTCTTATAAATATGCTACTATTCTCCCTATCTTGAAAAAACCCTCATTGGACCCATCTGTTTCATCTAACTAGCGTCCCATATCTTTTCTTCCCTACATTTCTAAGCTCTTGGAGCTTGCTGTTGATTCTCAAATGTCATCTTGTGTTACTTCCAATTCACTGATTCCTCGTTTCCAATCTGGCCATCACTCATCATTTTACTGAGACTGCTTTACTTTCTGTCTGTAACTATTCCTTCTACTCATTAAAACTAAACACTCCACTTTTAATTTTCCTTGATCCATCAGCAGCTTTTGATATTGTTTATCACTCCCTTTTACTTTCTTCTCTTGGATATTCCAGTTCTATTGGTTTAAATCCTACATTCTAATCGCACATACTTTGTTGCCTGGGCCAGCAATATCTACCCAAGCTTTCCTCTCCAACATGGTGTCCCACACGGGTCTGTCCTTGGTCCCCTTCTCTTATCTCTCTAAACATGTCCCCTTGCGGCTATTATCTCTTCCTTTGGACTTTCTCGCCATTTCTATACTGCTGACACCCAGCTTTTTCTATCCTTTTACTCTTTCGCTTCTGAGATTCACCTTACCCTTTCATCATGTCTACTGGCCATTCAATCATGGATGGCCGACCACTAGCTTGTCTTAAACTCCTATAAAACGGAGGTTCTTTTCTTTCCTACTCCTTCCATCCCTCTCCCTCCAGTCTCTATTTCCTGTCCTCCCTCTGCTCTACCGATCTCGTCTACTGTTCCTAATCTCAGAGTCTACTTGAATTCCTCCCTCTCCTTCACTCATATTTCCTCTCTTTCTCACTCCTCCAGAGCTCATCTTTTCAGTATTTGTAAAGATCTCGTTTACTGTTCCTAATCTCGGAGTCTACTTGAATTCCTCCCTCTCCTTCACTCATATTTCCTCTCTTTCTCACTCCTCCAGAGCTCATCTTTTCAGTATTCGTAAAGCTAGAACTTTCTCTTCTTCCATGCTGCTAGACTCTTAATCGTTTCCCTCATTTTTTCACGTCTTTTCTACTGCTCTTGCCTTCTCTTTGGTCTCCCTGTCTCTTGCTTAACTCCTTCTAGATCTATGTACAACTCTTCGATCTATCGCCTATTTTCACTCTCATCCTGTGACTTTATTTCTTCTGCTCTCTCTTCGCTGCATTGGCTTCCATTTCACTCATCTCACATTTCATTTTCTCTGCTTAGTCTTCATGTCTCTTCATTATTTTTCTGCTTCTATCTCTCTTCCCTTGTACCCATCTATTCTCTGACTCTTTCTCTCTGTTCAGTCACTTTTCCTTCTTACGGTTCCTCACCCCTCCCTCTGTGCTAAGGCCCACTTCCGTTCCTTTGTACTCCTAGCCCCGCTCCACTAGAATGCATTCCCTTCGCTCTCTCCCCATCTATTCTCTCTTTCGTACCCACCTCAAAGACTATCTTTTGACTTCTCAATGGCTTACTTCTATTTTACTTCTTCTTTGTTGACATGGGATGTACCATTTTAAATTGTTCAGCTGTTTGGTGTAAATTGCTATATAAGGTCAAATAAAATACAAATAGGAGAAGAGATAAACAACAGGCAAAAGTGTCTGGATGAGAGGTTTAAGTTAAATCAAGTGAAGGGCCTATACCAGCAGGACTAGTGTCCAAGCCTAATGTCAATCCCTAAACTAAATCATAAGCTCCCAGTGTGTCCATACCCTTATAATCACAGTCTCATGGTAGTTTTCAGGGCCCAGCACACTTCTTTGTCTTGCCAAATTATTGTAATGTCAAATAGTCTCCTTTGATGTTGTAGCCATTGCACTCCTACAAGACAAGCCCTGAAATGTCCCTTTCCCGGGGGTTTCTTGATGCCCTGAGGCAAGATGTGTTACTTCCCCTCTTGCCCTGTGGGTTCTCCAATGCGTTACATGGAAAGTACTGTGGCTTCCCCTCTTGCCTGAGGGATCCTTCTGGATAGGTTTTCTTCCCCTCCTATCTTGGTATGTATATGGCTATAGTAATTCTGTTCCACCAAGCCAAAGGTATCTCCAAGGATGCACACTTCTTTAGCTAGGTCTTCAGCTACCACCAGTATCTGGGCTAGATCCCCCAATAGGCTTTTCTCCAGCGTATCATCTTAAGACCTTGCTCCTGCCAACCACAGGCAAAAGGCTCCCAACATGCGCTGCAGTCTAACCTTTCCTCTTGAGACTTCTAAGCGGTATAGTTAAAACACAATATAACATCTGAGACATGATTTGAAGATTGCAGTTCAAATTTAATATACAATATACATAAAAATAAAAAACACTCGAGCAGACTTCAGTTCAAACCACTACCAATTTATGGCAAGTGCAGAAGTGAGGTACACAAATGCTACATCGTCTCTCCTTTTATACAAATTGAGCCTGCACCAACACAGTTAGTTCATCATTAATTTACAAAAGATGGTAAAAATACAAACATCTTTAGAGTATATACTCCACAATTTGACCAATGCGTATCTAATCTAAAGTGGGTACGGCAAACTGTGTTTTTTGCAGATGTACCTGCTATGTCAAGAATCTTCAATTTACTTCTTAAGATGGATTTCTGAACTCTGACCTGGTGGGCAGAGGTTCAGAAGGCCAGCCTAATTTCTTGGAACAGTGTAACCTCTGGACAAGCCAGACCAATCAAGGCAGCTATGGCAGGCGGTCAAGACTAAGTCTCAGGAGGGGTGAGGGTGACTGAAGGACCTCAATGAGCACACAGAGCAAGGACACTTACACATTACTCCCAGACAGGTGTATAAATCAAAAATATAAACACATTAATTACAAGGCCTTTGTAACTCAACACACAGTAAAAGAATCACAGTAATCCTACTAAACCAACACAACTCAATCAATACACGATATATACAAGATCATTGGGGTCTAAAGGTTTAAAGGCACGAAATATGTTCACAACCTAGAGGGAAGGAAAATAGGCAGTTAGGTGTGTGTTTGATGTTGAAGGGGACTACAAGACTATCTGCACTAAGAGGTAGTCCAAACCCTAAGAAGAGAGGAGCCTTATGCTCAATAGTACATGAAGTGCAGGCGCACACAGTTGTTCCAATGGGAAAAACGGGGTCTCTTCAGGGGTCTCTAGCAGCTCAGGAAGGTGGGGGAGAATAGATTCCCACTATTCGAGGAGGGCCTCCACTTCAAGGCAGAGGTGTTTCCAAGGTTCGGAAATAGGTTGGTAGTTCGCACTAGCAGTGGAAAGGAGAGGGACCCCCAGGGCCACTCATGCATAAAAACAGATGGAGGCGCTAGGGGCCACCAGTTAAAGTTAGGGTTACTCACCAGCCCCAGCTGCACTTCGGGCAAACTTCGCCAGTTGAGTCCACTGCGGCTGCAGGTTCAAATGCGACAAAAAGGACGTCTCTGCGGCTTTCAGTTCTGGCGATACAGCGATGATTCCCAAACGGGACAGTGGTGATTTCTCTGCTCCTGATGGATGGATCAGGCCAGTTTCACTGTAGCAGGCTTCAGGGGCAAGAGGGTCACAAATGCAGTGCAAAGATTGTTGCCACAGCTAGGCAACACGGTAACCGTGTTTACTCCGTTCCTGGTGCACTCGTCTCACTTCAGACCTGGGAGACACAGAGCGAGCAGTATACCAAGTTTCAAGGGTCTCCTTGAAACGGAGGCAGAAACAGAGCAAAGGTCCTGCGTAAGCTGGGCAGCCCACTGGTTGGCCCAGGGACACTTCCGAGAAGGCTTACTTTCAGATTTTGCTGAAGGTGCCGAGAATAGTTGGTCCCACTATTCTAATGGTTCAAACGTCTTCACATACCTTCTAGGATGACCAGATGCAGAGGGGTCCCACGCAACGACAGCGGGTGCCAAACCTTCCAGCAGTTCACCAGCGGTTCCTCAACTCGGCTTCTTAGTTTCAGGATACTTGGATCCTATCCTTTGCTCAGTGAGAACTCCAGAGATCGACATGGTATGGGTGTTTTCAGCCTCCTCTTATCCAAAGTTCCCTTCGTGCCAAAACGGAGAGGACCCGATGGGAGATCTGCTCACAAACACACACTCCATATGTGGACCAATCATGGACCACGGTGGTCCCAGGCATTCACAGCACTCCAGACTGTCTGACACCCAGGATGTGTAATGGGGACAGACACCCCAGCCCACATCCTGGAGGAACACACACAAGGCATGCAGAAGCCCGCGAAAGCTTGGCGTTTTCGCGGGAAACTGCATGACCAAATAAGGACCGACCTGGGGAGGGAAAAGGGCAAGATTGCCAAAGGACAGGACAAAGAACTTCGTAGCATGGCCATTTTGGAGCCAGCCCACCTATGTGTGCCAAATGCGGTTAACACAGTTAAAATGGCAGGAAAGGGTTAAAATTATATGAAAAGATAAGCTGCCACCAGCCCTGTCCATGACACATATGCACAACTCCCAAAAAGGCCTACAAGAGTATCTAGCATCTTTGTAATTGACTATGAGACCCAAGTGCACTGTACTGTAAGGTACATTGTGCACTTGTTACATGTTGCAGAAAAGTTGCAACATTGGAAAAAGGACTAAGGGAAACAAAGTCTTCCAGTGCTGACTGTTTTAAGGGCATGTCAATTTCCCCATAAAAAGTGAGTGAAAGCCCAGAGGAGTGCAGCAGAAGGCTGTGCTTCTCTGGCAAAGTCAGACTAAGGTGTTTAAACAGCAGCAAAAAGTTTGGGGGTGTACAACTGGAGGGAAAATTACATATAAAATGAAATATTTCCTAACATTACTCATGGCTCAATTGTATATTCTTTTCGCCAGTTCATGGTCAGTGACTCAGGATTGAAGTCATTGAAACATAACCACATCTGCCTTTTGCATCAACACTAGTACTCCTTTTCAAGTAGGCTTTGAAGGCTGTCTTTCATGCATTTGATAAGACAGAGAAAACTGTGCACTTCAATTCAGTGTTTAACTAAACTTTATTTAACATGGTCAGCCTTTACATAGCATTTACCCACAGCATGGGCTATCTTGAAACATGGTTTTCTTTCCCTGCTAGATAAGAGGACTCGCTGTTATCTTATATAACCTAGGCTGTATCAGCAAGGGCAAAGAGACCACAAATACACCATTCTACACAGATCCAATTTTTTCAACACCAACATGTTTTGCAATGACTAGAGGGGAAAAGGCCACAAGTACATTTCTATGTTCTTTCATTTGGTAAAATTGACAAATGTACCCCTTTTAAACCTTGCAAGAAAACGGAGTTTTGATCACAGAAATTGATTAGATTAGGGCTAATTAACTACATATATTTATTATTATATTCTAACACTCTAATCTTCGACGCGTTTCAATGTGGCTCACTTGTTTTAGTCACCTCCATTTCTGTAGCTTTCTCACTATATGGTCTACTTGTCTTGCCCACTTCTGTTCTTGCTAACCCTTTTCCTCCTCCGCTTGCATCGTAGTTGACACTTTGGAATATCTTCCTAGCACCCTCAAAGTCAAGAAGCTTCTGACTCTTTTTGTTTGGGAGTAATTATCCCAATGAGTTACCTGCTTGGTGTGCATGGTCATTCCTAATGCGTTTACTTCCTACCTGGTGTCTGTTCCTTGGGTTCACTTAACATGTGTTGTGTTTGTTTCATCAATTGTGTTCTGCCCTTACCCCGGTCCGTGGCACAATTTATTAAAAGCCTTCCCACCATCTTGCAGGCAGTAGTGTTGTGGTGGCTTGCTTATTCAGCATTGTGGCTTGCCACTTTGTGAGAGCAATTGTTCTCTTGCTCTCAACGTTCACATGCTGAGCATGGATGTTTGTGTTTTCTTTTGTTGCCATATGATTCTCGTCTGGTTCTGATTAGTCTTTGCCAGGGCTTGTGTACCCCGAGGTGAGCTGATCACCATATTCACTCTGTGCATAGAGCCACAAAGGTCTTGGCAAATCACCTACCTGTTTAAGCTGATTTCCTTTACTTCTGATAACTCTCTGCCTTTGGAAGTTTGACTAGGAACGTCTTCCCCCAAGAATGGGCTATGGACTAGATGCCTGATGGCTGACCTTCTGGAACTTACCAGCACACCCAAAGGAGGGCTGTGGAAGCATAAACGACCTCTAGGAGTTCGATTACAAAGTTGGACACTTTCCCTGACACTCAGAGTTCCCCAGTCCTCCTCTTTGCATGATTTAAAGGTGACATTGTCACATAACTGTCTTTAACTGTAATCTCAGTCATTTGTATAGCAATTAGAGGGAAAGCTCCGACTGGGGAGAGACTAGCAACCATAGCCTTTTTTGAAGTCAATGTTTTTTTTTAAGCTAAGCAATTTTTATTAAGCTTTGTAATGGATAAATACAGAATATAATAATCATCAGTTAACCATTATAAGACTTGCTCATCAATAATCCAAGATAAAAATGTAAGGTGAGTTAACAATTAAAAGGCACAACATAGTGCATCAAGGTTAAAATAACTGCAGTAATTCACTGAGAGTCCCTTTGCAGATCAGAATACATTGAAGCAATACGTGAGACATATAAACCTAAAAGGACTACAGGAACACAAAAGAAGAACACAACAGACTGGACATTACAAGACACCAGTGGAGAAGGAGGAACAAACAAAACTAAAATTGAAGCAACAAATTAAAAATAATCTACTGAGGAGGCATTAAAATATTCGATCAGTGTTCTCCACTTTTGATTATATTTATGTACATCAATTAGAGAAGTGGCACAACCCTTTTCTATTCTGTGAATGTAGCATATATAATTCCACCAAGTAGCATAAGATAAGCGATCAAAACATTTCCAGTTAGAAGATATTAGATGAAAACCAATCAAGACAAGTATGTGAAATAACCTGGAAGAGGAAATATTACTTAAATCAGAGTAACCATGTGATCCGACAATTAGATAGTCAAGTGTTAGAAACCCAAGGGTATTCTCACTCCTATTCTCATTGGAACCTCTGTCCAGTTGGCCAGGGGAAGGCCATTGTGCTTGGATCCTGACCCTGGTGGTGGAGAAGCAAGGGAGGATCACCATTTTCCCATTGATAAACCTAACCCTCCCCGATGTTTATGGGGTATTTTAAGGCAGCCCCCCTCATTTTTCCACACATGAATTTTGACAGTACTGGGACGAGGAAGAGGTGACTATGAATTATGCACACCAACATGCACCACTTTGGTATTGAGATGAGGAAGAGGGCCTCAGAAGAGTACCTTTCCAAAGACCAGGCATATCTTGCTAACAGGCCTAACTATAGTCAGGAAATTATTGGAAAGTTCTCAAACCTGCAAACCCTTTACACAACTCAGTTGTATAAAAAAGGGTGTGTCCAGGAAGGTGGGAAGGGAGAGGTGAGATGCTGATGGGAGCCATGGTACACCATGCTGCAGCCGCAGTAGCACACTGAGGACTGAAGCAGCTGAGAATCCGAACAAGTGTGAAGGGGCATCACGAGCTCTGTGGCACAGAGGTGAGGCGAAGGAAGGAGAGCAAATGAGGAGTCATCCTTCATTCTATCTGCAAGACTGCTCGTTCTCCCGTGGTGCTGCAAGAGCACGTGAGTGTCTGAGCGGCAAAGAACCCCGAGAAGTAAGCCGCTGAGTGTGGCCAGCACAACATGGGAAAAGACTTCAAAGTGAGCCAGTGAGTTTCCCCGATAGAGAAACCCGGTATTACTCTAACCACAAGGCTCGTAAAGTGAACTGCTATTGTTGGATAAGAGCAGAGACTTAAACAACACTGTGCTACATTGTATAAGTGTTTGCGCACCTTAGAAGAAAATTTACCAAATCCAATGCATATTGAATACCGAACTAAAGGGCAACTTAAAGAAAGCCAATGCATATGAAATACCGAAACAGAAAGGAAACTTAACTTTGAAGCAAACCAGTTAGCTTTGAATACTGAATGCAGGGGGCACAACTAATGAATTACACGCTTATATCTGAATATAATTCAACATCAGACTGCATACAAATCTGAACTGCATATTAATCAAACCGAATAAGTGTTGCACAACGAATGAACCTGAACTTTGAAATTGAATACCTTAAAAGCTGATGGAAATCTAAACAGCAAACCGTGATAGGTGAATACAGTGTGACAAGGCTACCATTTGAAAAGGGGTGTAACAAACAGGGTGGCAGATTCACAATGAAGCTAAGGAGAAACCAGAGAAGCCCAAGAACAACCCCCAAAACCCAGAAACTAATAAAGGAAATCAAGTAAAGGTGACTTGGTACACATGAGCAAGTACCAAGGAACCTGTGTGCAACATTGAAATCTTGGGGAAGGAAACCCTGAGACTTAGCAGGTCTATATGGGTTGTCTTGGGATTAGAGTCGCAAGACTCCCTCTTTGTTTTGATTGTGTTACCTGAAGCTTGGGGAACGGAACCCAGGCTTTGTTCTGAAGTATATTGTTTTTCGAACTGAAGAAAGGTAAACTTAAAGACTCTTTTTTTTCTTTTTCATGGAACCTTCTTGTGCTTGGGGAAAGGGAGCTGAGTGAAAGCTGTGAGTTGTAGCAAGCTCAGAACTTTGAGTTAAACCCTGTTTATTTTGACTTTGACATTCCTACACATTTGTTTGTTATAGTTGTGAGGGCAAGAATAGGTTTTGGACACCAACGGACTATTAAGTTGAACTCTTTGACTCAGACTTTGCTTAATTTCGTTTAGATAGGGAAATCCCACCTTAGCATAGGGCAAGTTAGGCCTTCATCCATCCTGAGATTTAAGTAAATAAATATATTTTGTTTGAACTTTAAGTCTGTTGTCTGTGTCTTGCTTCATGATGCCTTCACACAAAATTGAGTTGAGCTGTAAAATGAAATTATTTTTTAGTGTTATCCAAATTCTTTCCCAGAATGAAAAAAATAATTTACACTAAAAAAACGTGTTTAAAATCAGATACATTTTTTACAAGACTAGCATGAGGTTGTCAAGTTGGAAGCAAATCTAGAACTACGTTTAGGAGTAAGGTAGGCTCTGCTCAAAATAAAAAAGGCATTCTGAGTTAGACTTGTGGCTTTAGCTATCTTAAAAACCTGCAGTCGTATCTTTTCCTATATGGCAGCAGTATATTGGCTAGAAAGATCATTTATCCATCAATTTTCAATGTGTTGATTATCAAATTAGCACGTTGGAATCAGAAATAAAGAATTAGATGTCAACGTGGGTCATTACAAGTCAGGCGGTAGGCGGGTAACATCCTTTCTGTCACCTGAGATCCCGTGGCCACTGGGACATTACAAGTCCTGGCGGCCCGCGATATCAGGCGGTGGAAAACATTGGTCCCCATTCCCATGGAGTTCCACATGACTCCATGGGAATGGGGACCCAGGAGCACTGGCACCGTTATAAGCGGTGCCGTTGCTTCCATGACAACTATGACTACCGGTGCCGATGCACCCAGCAGGTCAGATCTGCCGTGCACAAGCGCGTCGGCAAGCACAGTTGTAGTACGGCGGTCCAGAAAGGGTGCCGGTACGTTGCTTCCGGCACCCTTATTTCCAGACCGCCGTACTTGTAATGACCACCAATGTTTTAAGGAAAGCCGGAAATGGAGCTGGTAAGCATATAAGGTGTATGGGCATGATTTTATACTGATCATGAAGTACGCTATTCCTCAAGGCTATTTAATCAAGAACAGCAGCTCTAAAGAGTGCAATCGGAGGCACAGGAACGTCCAAAGGTATGTTCTAAGGCATTAACTGTGATGGTCATCATTTTCTCATCAAAAGTGTTGTGACAGATAATGTAATTCTGGTGATTAGTGTGCTTCCAAGTAATCCAGCCAGTAACTGTGATGCCATTGTGAAACCATTGGTGCTGCTTCCAGCTCAGAGGACTTTGTGCTGTGTGACTGAGCCGCTTACGGCTGACATTTTTAAAAGGGCTTTCAGCTTCTGAATCTCTATGACTTGCAAATGAATAATAAAGACATGGAAATTGCAGACCCTGTCAACTATTAAAATATTGAAAGCAAACGTCTGTTAATATAAAATGTTTCTAGAAAACTAGGATTGCAGCAACAAAAATATCATAGGATAATTCGATGTAAATGGGTAGGTTCAGTTCAAGAGTTCCAATACTTTGAAAACATTAAAACATACATACAGTTTTGTCCTCGTTACTAAAGTCTTCATGCTCCTGTAAGGAATGGCAGGATCAAAGCATTGGGCATGTGAGCCTTTGACCGTTTTATAGAGAAACATAAATCTTGCTGCGACATGCTCGAAAGTAATCAATTTTGCAGGATAACAGTCAACACAGTGCTCTGGACACAGAATTTACTTGGCCCACATAGGTCAATATCAGTAATATTTTTCGAGTCCCAACATGGAGTCTGTTTAGCCGGACAAATCTAGGTAGTAGTCCAGCAAAGGGAGAGATTTAGGAGGTCTCAAAATTGGGAATATAATTCCAGTCAATCGTCAGTGGTTTGTGAAGGTTGGGATGCATGGAAGTTGTGGCTTTGTCTTTTGTCCACTGGTGCAATGCCACCTCCCTTTCATGTCGCTCGTTTAACGTTCCTTGCCAAATGCCACCTTTGTTGTTGGTAGGGATGCTTACATTAGAGTCCCTTCGTCCTGCCAGCATGATCCGCTACACCTTCTGTACCAAAACATTTTGGGTCTGCTTCACAAAGCGTTTTCCTCTGGGATTGCGCCACTGTAAAATGCTTCTGTGAATCAGGCCCTTTGTCTCCTTTCTGTCTCCTTCCCGGGCTGGCTGCTGTTCAACCGATTTTGGCACGTGCCCCCACACCTTTCTCTTTCTGGGCCTACCTGCTCTGAGGCCTGCTAGCGTGCATCCTTGGCTGCCAGGTAAAGCTGTTAAAAGCTGTTATATAAAGGAGTGTTTACTTCTGGGGGATTCACTGATGAGCAGTGCCGTCACTAGAAAACTGTATTATTGTGACGTAAGGAGGGGGGGGTAATCCAGGCGGCACAAATACAACAATGGGCCAGGCCAAACTGGTTTAAATATACCTATATTGTACTAAGCTGGTTAAAAATGTGACATTAAGCTTGTAGGTTTAAGACAGTAAACGTGTTGCATCAATTTAATATACATCCTAAAAAGTTAACTCATGTTCAACAGTCAAAAATGCACTGTGCACTCAGCAAGAGACTGCATTATTTTAAATCGAGCAGACATCCCTCCAAGCACAGCTTCAAATAATGTGTAGTTAGCGGTGGTATTAAGCAGAAGAGACATCACTTGTGGGGAGTGGCCTTTGTTGCACAATATTGGTTCTGGACGGCATGTAGAACACAACGTTTTGACCTTATTCTAAATTAGCATGTAGGTGCTGCCGTAGTCATGAGCAGCAAATGAAGAAGCTGTGAATGCTGTTGCAAGGACCTGCACTTCTTTTATTTCTTATTCACATTGACCCTCGTGCTGCACAGAGGTGTGAAGGAAGTCATGTTCACGAGCATTGGACTGAAAGGGCATTTTCTGCCATTCACGGAATGCAGTGAAACCAGGAGACTTCTGTTTCAATGATGACGAATCTAAGGAAATTTAGTAATTTTGTGTCTAAGCGCGCTTGCGAGTGTGAACTCTTATTTTGTTTTATTTATTATGCGTTTGTAAGGCGCTTATACATCAAGTAAATTGTGTTTCATAGTACCCACAGGACAACAGGGAGGTGTTGCAGTTTATTAGGCGGTCACTCTCTACTCAGGGAATCCCTTCTCCCCTCAGCGAAGTGGTGCACAATTAAGTGTTTTATAGATTCAAATTTGATGTGGCCTTCTACCTGTCTTGCACCCTACCAATGAGCTAGGAACAAGGCCGGTGTATAGTCCAAATATATATTTATTTAAGTTTGGACCAAGCATAAAAAGACAATCGCAACTCAGCCACCAATGCCGTGGCTCGACACAATATCACAAATTTCAATTGTCTCCACCAATTGACTAGCATATATTTCTACTAAGCTTTTTGTTACTACAACACACAGATTGAATTTAATTCTGACTGCAAATCTCGAAATTCTGATTTTGTTGTAAAGGAAACAATATAAAACATTCACAATATAATACACTATACACAGGGATGGCTTAATTTGAAACAATACTTTTCTCCCAGCAACGCCCACCCTCCAGGCCTCAATTAAATATGACCCCTTTGATTTAAAGGCAAGGTGCAGCGAGTCAGAGCACAATGGAAAAAATCGTTTTGGCTTCTTATTTAAAAGGCATTGTTTTGGGAAAGGAATTCAATGGGGTAAATTGTTTTGGGCTTGTTACTAGTAATGCAATATTAGGGAAAGGAATTGTTAGCAACACACATTAAAATGAAAGGTGGGGCTTTGTGATTTGGGTCAGAGAAAAATGGGCAAAAGGGGAAATTTTGTTTTGCAACACACATACAGATGAAAAGCAACGCTTTGTAATTCTGATTTAAAATAAATGGGGATGAATGGGAAATTTCGTTTTGCACCCTCCACACTGATTTAAAAGGCAGCGTTTTGTGAATTACTTCTTCTTTTGGGATTCAGGACCCTGCCCTTCTTTACAGAAGTCAAGGGTTTCACAAAACAGTGAAGCAAGTCTTTATGGGCTAAACCGGCTCTAACCCACTGGGCATGCACTTTGTTAATTTTGAATTCTAACACTCATCCCGTGATTTTCTATATGGTAATTAATTGATTTAACACTAAGCATCTACACAGCTTCCCCCGTCCCCACAATTTAATGTAAAGGATTAAGCTGGGCTGTTCCCAAAGCTATGCAATTTAAATGGATCGGGGGATTTTCTATAGTGGAATTGATTTGAATTGGATTTAATACAATGTGCCAAGGGACTACCCAGTTTCACCTCCATTACCCACTAATGGAAAGGGATAAGTCAAGTTGCTCCCCACACAACTGTTGGCTTTTGGATTTTCTACTTACATGGGCGCCTTTGGTCAGGGACAACCGCAGGGTTCCTCTGAGGACAGCGCATATCTGGTCAAGGGTTTTCAGTCAAGGATTTTCTCCTGCACCCAGACTCCTTCTGCGTCCTCTGGTCCCAGCTAGCTTCTAGGTTTCCCTGTCACTGTCTCCAATGCAAGGATTGAGACCTCTCTGCTAGTTGTTCCTCACAAGAGTCCATCAGCAGGCTATCTCCTTGAATAAAGTGAAAAGCCCCCATTCTGATGAAAACATGCCCTCTTATAGGGCTGATGACACTCCAACATTGTCATAATTCCCATGGTAACGATTGGCTAGCACTCTCCCTTCACCTCCCACCAAGACACCCACAGGCTGCTGATAGGACCAGAAGTTGGGAGATATATATGATGTAGGCTGAGGGAGGAGAAAGATTTGTCATCTCAAAGTGACATGCGAGTTGAACATTGTGTATTCTGAAAAATCTCACAATGTGGTAACTACCTTGATCTTTCAGATAACCACATGAATATATATATATATATATATATATATATATATATATATATATATATATATATTTTTTTTTTTTTTTTTTTTTTTGAGTTCTATAGTTTATGGCGAGTCAGACAAGACTCATTTTATTTTGGCGTGTCCTTCCTGGGCGGAGCCACCATTTTTCACGGTTTGCCACTGCACTGAAATAGTTACAACTATAACACTACATACTTCCAACATTAAAGAAAGTTGTGGGGCTTATTTGCAAATTTGCTCACGCAGGCGACTCCTTACAATCCCTGTTGTTTACCACGTGTTAATATAGTAGATTCACTGATTCCTATTTACTTGTCGCTGGTCACCGGATTCAGACGGGTATTAAGCCCATACCGTCCAAACACATCAGAAAAACCACAAAAGATTCCAGGACTCAGCGCCAATAGTAAGGGTTGTTTATTAGCATAAGCCCTCTACTTGATAACGCGTTTCGGCTCCCACGAGCCTTTGTCAAATCAGGGCCAACGTAATTCTGAAAAGATCCGTAGGACTGTTGTCCGATATACAGTAATAGGGACAAATCCCAAAGACAGAAACTTCTATTACTCCGGTTTCACTCGTGTTGGCTGCTCACAATGCGTTTCGGCTCCCACAAGCCTTTGTCAGGGCTATGTCAGTTCAAACAAACATATTAATATATTGAAGTATTACCATTCATGCCACAATTCAAAAAATTCAAAGTTACATATAACATATCAAATTAGTAATTTACAAACATGTATGCCATTGGTTCAGACAGAGAAACAAGGGTTGGTGAAGGGGAGGATTGATTGGGTTCAGAAAACATCACAGTGAACACAAAGATGTAAAAATAAAACATAAACGGAGAGAGCAGATCGAAAAGTACCCATTAGTACAATTGAAGGATTAAGGAGAATACTGATTTAGAAAAGTAAAACATAAGGTACACATTAGACAATCTGCTTACCCAACGTAATTCTGAAAAGATCCGTAGGACTGTTGTCCGATATACAGTAACAGGGACAAATCCCAAAGACAGAAACTCTAGAATTGAAGAGTTAAAAATAACCCCAATTTAGTCTAATAATATAATCATCAAACGGTCACCCATAGTGAAAATAAGGCAACCTATATCAAATGTGGAGTGGATACCCATACAGGTCCTGGTCCCCATACCTTTATTACTGTGGGGTAGCTGCTAATATTATACTTTCATAGCCAAATGCTTTAATAATTCTGACAAAAGAATTAAACATACAAGTGAGAAGTGACTGTCCTCCATATAATCTAGTGTCCATTTTGTTTAGGTTAGCGCGGCATTCAAGCCCCAATTATTATACTTGTAGGCACTCGAATTAGAGGTCCAATGGCCATTATGTTACATCTTGCACGGCAGTCCTGACAGGAAAGGTTACAAATGTAACCACTCGCACCAGCGTATGTGCGAAGTGAGGTGAGAGCATTTACTTTCAACAATTCTGTGTGGGCTGAGATGAAAGCATTTCTATACTCCGAGTAAGTACAGATTATCTACTTACTCTATTACTCCGGTTTCACTCGCGTCGGCTGCTCACATTGCGAAGGCAGCCGGCGCCATTTTGAATACCCTTAAAGAGGCATTAGGAAACCATGGTAACGCGTCACATTGTTGCCATGGGAGCCTCTCTAGTACCTGCTCACTCTAGCTAAAGCGTTCAGCGGCCACTAACGCCGCCATACTGGAGAACAAAAAGACATGCACTCGCGCGTTAATACAGTGCTTCCCAAACTCCATTATTACAAAAATTGTTGTAATGGGCAGCTACCACGGCCCCCATCAAAATACATAATCGAATGTGACTGAGCCTAATTTAGCGGCTAAAATCTCCCAGCATATCACTTGCTTCTATGCGAATTGTGCCCCATATGCAAAAGGCAATATAATGTATAAAGTCCCAAGGTGTTATAACACAAAGTCACTAGACGAACATTTATTATTTAGAAATTATTATGTGTGCTAAACCCCACATCACCTAATATCATTTTAGTCGCCAGTTCCCATAAATTACCCATTCCTCCACTAGAAATACAAGGGAATGCTTATCTTTACGCAAAATGTAAGTGCGTAATATCGGTAAATTAGCTGTAACAGATAGAGACATTCAACCCATCATTTGTACAGTAACAAAAATAATATGAACACTCTACAGAAATGACGCCATCTCCTTGTCATTGTTAAGGCCGGTAACGGTGGAATTAAAAAAGCATATAGTGCGTGCTTCTGACTGCCTCAAAGCCTTGAGTCTATCTCCTCCTCTTTTGCTCAGTGTAACTTGCTTGAAGCCTATAAATCTAATATCCACCTTATTTTGCATCTGATGACAGCTTTGCCAATGTTCTGCTAAGGGCAAAGAAATGTCTTGACTGCCAATTTTCGCCAGATGCTCTCGAATGAGTATTCTTAGTTCTCTTTTGGTGCTGCGAATGTAAATCTTATTACAAACACAAACAATACAATAAACAACAAATTTAGTTTTACAGTTAATCCCCTGGCGGATGGACCATTTCTTGCCATGAACATCCGTAAATTCCGTCGTTTGTTGATGGGCATATCTACATTGAGTACACATGCCACACTTCCTGAAACCACTGAAGTTGCTGGATAACCAGGTTGTTCGATTCATTTGCTCAATGTCTGGTAATAGTGATGGACTGAGCATGGTTTTGAGCGTCCCAGCTCTCTTAAAGATCATGCGAGGTCTCTCCTCTATAACTTTAGTAATGTGATCATCAAGTTTCAACAGATACCAATGTTTCTCTAATATTCGTTGGATCTGCTGATGATCCCTGCAGTATTGCGTTATAAAGCAGGGTCCAGTTGGTCCATCTTTGTTTCTGTCAGCTTTCGGTTGAAGAGTATCTTGCTGTTGCATATGTATGGTTCTCTTATAAGCAGCTTTAACACATTTGTCCGAGTAACCCCTGTTTTTAAAACGGTCTCGTAATAACGAACATTCTTCTTTGAACTGCTTATCCTGTTGACAATTGCGTCTGGCTCTAATATACTCTCCTAATGGTATATTCTGAATCGTAGGGTGATGATGACAACTACTTGCATGAAGTGTGGAATTAACCTCTGTCTGTTTCCTGAAAGTCTTAGTATAGAGCTGGGTACCTTCTATTTCTATTGTCAAGCCCAAAAAGTTGATACTACTCTTATTGCATTCACCTACAAACTGTATGTCATAACAATTTTGGTTCAATGAATGAACGAAATCTTGAAATTCCTCTGTGTTCCCATCAATGATGCAAAAAACATTATCAATATATCGAGTCCATATTTTAATCCTGTTATGGAAGAAAGGTGATGTGTATACTATTTTGTCCTCTAGCATACCCATCACAAGGTTGGCTAGGGCTGGAGCATATTTAGTGCCCATAGCCACTCCTTTAGTCTGTCGGTATATGTTGTTGTCAAAAGTAAAAAAGTTGAGATCCAAGGTCATTTGCAACATTTCTTTCAGCATTTGAATTTGATTGTAATAAGAGGCGGAATCATTCCTGTAGGTGTAATCAATAGAGGCGGTTGCCCATTTATGGTGAATGGACGTATAGAGGGCCTTAACATCCAAAGTGGCAAGGTAATAGGTATTGAGCCATTCAAAGTTCTGTAACTTATGTATGAGACTTGTTGAGTCTTGTAAATACGATTTAAGCAAGGCTGCTCTTGGCTTAAGGATAGCATCTAAATACATCGTTGGAGTCACTGGTTCTTTCACTGCTAGAAATGTCCTTTCCTCATCCGTAATGAGTCCTTTCCTATGCCAATTCAAGATGTTTTCTTCAAGTAATTCAACAGCTTCTTTCTTAAAATTGTCAGGTCTTCTTAGGTAACACCCGGGGGTTGATAGGTGATTGTTGGCCATCTTTAGGTAATCCTCCCTGTTCATTATAACAATGTTCCCCCCTTTGTCAGCCTCCTTAATGACAATCTGTGTGTCTGATTTCAATCTTTTGAGTGCTGTTCGTTCTCCCTGATTTGACAAAGGCTCGTGGGAGCCGAAACATGTTATCAAGTAGAGGGCTTATGCTAATAAACAACCCTTACTATTGGCGCTGAGTCCTGGAATCTTTTGTGGTTTTACTTCCAACATTAATTTCACCGTCTATTAGTCTATCAATATTTCCAATTCCTCAGATTTATGAAAATGCCAGAATCATACTTTTGATCATAACTTAAGTTATATACCTCACAGGAATGTCATTTTTACATGGTCCGGGGTGGGTTCGATAGGACCCACTTAAATGTGTTCAATGTTTAATCAATGGCACTGCATGTTATGAGAGGTCGTTTCGTTTCTCCTCCAAGTTTCAATTTCTCCCGAAGCAAGTGACCAGCCATCTGCTCAGTGAATGTTTATCTTATCCTTTCCCCCTGATTTCCGAAGGGTATTTATTTAGGGGTAATGCACATTGTATGTGAAACCTGACCTTAAAGGTAATTTCTGTTGGTCATGTTATCTGTAAATCCCAGAATTTCCATCTACTTCTTTGTATATTTAGCATTTAAATTGACAGCCAGACCTGTTTCCTTGGTGGGCCCAGTTCCAAAGGTCTTGGGGTCAGAGTTTCAGCTCACAGAGAAAAATAAGTTGCAGTTCACAATTCTGAAAGGCTAGCATATTGCATTTACCCACTGTGTACATGTAACTTTCAATACTGCACCAGGGCCTGTTGTTCACAATATAATCTTTCTTTATACACTGTATAAACAGAAATGCGTTCACTCTTGGTATTCTTCAAAAAGAGGCCACAGTTACATAAGAAACCAGTCATAGGACTCTTGAGAAACATTGTGACTAGATCTGTTACCCTAAAAATAAAAAACATGTTTTTGAAGCACAGTAGATTCTGTTTTGGTACAGGAATTTTGACGGCATATTCAGTGTCAGTTTTCCTAATGGGCATAAACTTTGATATTATATATAGAATTATTGATGGATGGCATTCAACCAGTTATATTTCACCAAGCTGTTCTAAGGGGCAGCTTACAAACAACAAAAGCGAAGCCCGGGTTGCCTAATGTATCACTCGGAACTCCAAGATGGAATTCACCCTGAAAGCTGTCTATGTATGGTTTTACATAGTATATGCTCTGTCAGCATATGTTTTCCATTCTCTGTACTGTTCTTGTGGATCAGCATTGCAAGGGTATAGAGGAGGAGGTATGACAGAACTACATAAAACAAGAACAAAACAGGTTCCTTTCCCTTTATTCCACATCAACCAACAAGGGAGAGAAAATTCCTGGCAGAGAAAATGCTGTATTTCCCTGTCATGAGATTACAGTTTTTTTTTATAAAGAATTCCATAATTGACAGCATGATGTTACAGTAGGGAGAGACAGCATTTACAAAGGGAAGTAGTTGCTAATGGCGTTAAATGTAAGCCATTCAAATAAGACGTTTGTGAGAAGTATAATTTCTGACACAGCAATTATAATGTTTCATGCGTTTCATCAGTGTGGAAAATATGGTATTCCTAGGCATCGGAGAGTTAAAGAGGAATGGGTGTGATTGGGATGCACTGTGTACATGCACATCATTTATCATTTCCAACCCCTGTGAAGAATGCAGTTGCATTTTCCGCTAAATTGTGGTTCCAGTTAGCCCTTAGAACACACAATGCTGTCACATAGAGTAGTTTGTGTTGGACAAATACAGGCTTCAACGATTTCTATTGCAATTTGCCTTGCAGAATAGGCAGTCCAATAATGTTACTATGCTTACGATAGAATTTTATTTAGACAGGTGAGGTGGGTGCAGGTTATCACTAGAAAGGGACTTTTTTTTATAGTTAAGACACCCGTTTCTTTTGTAAAAAAAAAAAAGTACAACCTATCGAGTGCCTACCAAAAACAATATATACTTAGAAAGAACTTGCCTGCCTCCCATCCACCGCCCCAAATTGCTTTACCTCCTGGGATTACCTGGCCTGACCCTTATCCCTGTGCTTTCCTGTCTAAACAAAACATTTTGTATGTTCTTTATCTGTAAAGTCTATTCTGTTCAACGTAACCAGTGTTTAATACTGAGAGGCAGAAACAATTGAAATCCATTAAGACACAGATTAACTCAGTCAAAACAATTGTCTTTGTCATAGTCATTATATAGGCCCTTCTCAGACATTGTCATCTTATATGCCCAGATACAACCACAAGTTGCCAATGATTGCCCTTTCATGCCAAAAAATGCCCACCATTTGCTTGGGTACTATGATGGACAAGGGATCAACAGACGCTCTATGGTCCTCAGACTTTCCCTCTCTCCCCTAGTCAAGATCACTCTTCTGGGTGGGTCAAACAGTCACTCACATTTCCAGAGATTGAATACTCTCTCAAACACTTTCTTGTTGGCTCTCTGGCTTTAATGGTGGAGGCAGGGCTTACTAGGGCCTTACGTTGGCCCCCTGCACTCTGGCACCAGCACTCCAGCACCTTAAGTCATCTGGCAGTGTCCAGGTGCCAGACACTGCATGAACAGTTGGACCTTAGGGTACTTCCACCTTCCCCCTCCTATGTTGATTTGGAAATATGCCCTCGCAATCTCAGCCTGTACTAGAAGCGACCTCCCCAATGCTTGTTGTTCTGGCATAGCTCTGGCCCCTCTCCACAAGCATCGGAGCATGATCCCAACCCATACCTTAAAGAGCTGTACTCAATTTCCTTTCCTCCCAGTAGCGGTTTCCTTTCTCTCATTCTTCTGCACTTCTCCCCCATCCATTGGTTTGCCACCTTTTTCTGGCTCTCCTTTTCCCTCTGATCTCTCTCCACTTTGATGTTCCTCCTCCTTATTCCCTGCTTTCCTTCTTCTTTGGATGTTTCACCTCCTCCTCTCCTTCCTTCGCCTCCAACCCCTCCCTCCCCTCCACTTTCCTATCAACTTGCCTTGCTCTATATTCTCTAGCAATCTCCTAACTACGACGCTCTCGTTCTGGTTATCCCTCCTTCTATACTCTACTTGGGGTTGTAATATGAATCAGAAGGCAGTGGTGGGCTAATCAAGAGCAGGCCTTTTGATTGACAGGGTCCTACTCACTACCATTTCCCTTTGAGCTTTTTAATGTGATTTGACTCTGCCATGGATCCGTAGACCAAGAAGATGTAAAGGCTATCCTGTTTACCATCTTAAAGTCCGATGATCCTTTCTTCATGACATCTAGACTGCCCTAGCCAGCTTCCATTGCTGAACATTCTGCATCCTGCAAATGACAGAAAGTTCCCCTTTCCTGGTCTGGGACTGACCCGTGGTGCTTCATGCCAGCTAAATTTTCTGTGCTATCCTACCCCTGTCACCTGGCAGACACTGATGGTCATATGTGGCTTGGGGCGCCCCAGGTTTACAGACTTGCAAATGCTGTTCCCCACAGGTTTCTCTTTTCCACCAGCATGTTGGATGCCATGGACCATCCATTCCAGGTTGGGAGGATAGCTCAGGGGCAGCGCGTTTTCTTGGAAGCAAGACGTCACATAGCAAGACAGGTTGAAATCCCAGTATCGTGCTTAAAAAACCGGTCTCTGGTATTAAGCGCATTGTAAAAGAATAATATAATTATATAAGGGGTCTCTGAGGTCTACAGGGCAAATGAAACATGATTGGAATTTCAAGGTTATCCCCAGTCTAACCAATATGGGGTCAGCAACACTGAGTCTCCCAGTCCCCCACCCCATAACTTCTCATTTGTGACATTGTCACAGTATTTAAATGTTCTCCTGGCATTACAATCATATGCCATGTATTGCCATTAAAAGCCCAGGAGCATATACAATGGGCCTCATTACGAGTTCGGCGGTAGCCGTGCCTGCATTACAGGCACGGCTACCGACGAACTTGCATCTGGCACCACCAGCCGCGAATGGTCACTTACTGGCCCATTAAGAGTTGAATGGGCCGGTAATTGCCGATTCGTGTGTGGCGATAATGCCGGGCTCCTCATCCCCACTCTGCCCAACTGGGCAGAGTGGGGATGAGGAGCATGGATGCACCGGCACCGTTTATAACAGTCAAGTATGCCCAGTTAGCACAGTAATGACAGATTCAAATATTGTCAGTTTAGAAATAAAGGTTGATTCTATGGGTCCATTGAATAAAGGAAGGGCTCTTTTTCATTATACCCAATTAGCACAGCAGTACATGGCTGTGATAATCAGCGCAGTTCTCCTCTTGCAGTACGTGGCTGTGATAGTCAGTGCAGTTCTCCTCTTACTGGGTAGATGTAGACACAATTTGTAGATGCTGTGATCACACGTTCATCGGCATGTTGAAATGCGGGCAGAGGCTGAGTTGGGACCCCTTCTTCCAGGTCAGAGAACTGAACATTCATTTGCACAAAGCTGAGTCTTATTTATTTTTTATTTATTTGAATTTATAAAGCGCACTGGCAGCCCAAAGTCATCGAGGTGCTGTTACTGGAGTTACAGGTACCAACATTGCTGCTGGTTACATGAGGCTTAGCAATGTTCGGAGAAGGAACAAGGGTTGGCATAAATTAAACATGAATGTGTTACTTGGATGGTACATACAGGACAGATCAGAGCATAGAGTGCCATTTGAGCGATCCAGACGGAGTTCAGATGAATAGGCGTGTTTTGATTTCTTTGCTGAAAGCTAAATGGGAGAAGATTCCCCTGAGGTTAGGTGGAAGGGAATTCCATTCTGTTCCAGCTAGGAAAGGGAAGCTGGTACCTCCGGCTCGTGCTTTAGTGACCTTGGGCACCAAAAGTAGGTTTGTGTATGGGGTTCTAGTAGGTTTAACTATAAGGGGTATGGTGAATCTCTGAGAAAGGTATGATGGTGCTTGGCAGTGGATGCATTGATGGGCGACAGCCAGGGTTTTGAAAATGACGTGTTCTTTGACGAGTAGCCAGTGTGCTTGTTTTCTTTCAGCTGAGATGTGTTCTCTTCTTGGGATACCTGTGGCAGCCTGCAGTGCATTATTTTGGACAATTTGTAATTTTTCAATGTTTTTTAGGGAGGTCCCAACCAGAAGGGCGTTACAGTAATCTAGTTGGGCGTCAATAATAGCTCTAGCTGTCGTTAGGCAGTTTTGTTCAGTAAGAAATGGCCTGACTGCGGTGAGAAGTTTAGAGTGGTATGCCACTGAAGATGCAATGGCATTTACTTGCCTACTTGCTTACCTACAATCCTTTGCATGATACAATGAATTATGTTTCCTTCCCACATGAAAGAATACATTCATGTCACATAGTTCACACACGTGCACTTATAAAGGTGTCGAATGTTTGCGACTGGACTAAGCAGACATTCATTTCCCATGAGGAACACCTGATCTGTCATGAAAAGGCCTGCTTTCCATGTTTATGCACAGGGTCTGCTTCCCTATTGACTGTTGGTGAAAGGAATACTCTACTATTGCTGATGGGCAAATATTTCCAGGGTGATGTTTCTTTCAGCAGCAGCATTAGTTCATGGAACTGTTGTTAACCATAATCATTCCTGGTTCTATAAGACTTTCATTTTACACCAGAAATTGTTGACAATTCACAGGTATAGTGAACAAAGGATTAACAAGATCTGAGTCGGAAGCGGCCTCAGCGTGATCTCTACGTACGTACGCTGGAGAGGTGCGGCTTGACTTCCGGATCTGCGACGCTCGAGGTTTCGGACGCTCGAGCTTTTGCAGCTGTGACGGAGCTAGGAGTGAGAGGGGGCCGCAAGTTGTGAGCCGAGAGTGAGTTGCAGCGTCGCGGCTGTCACAGCGGGCTAGCCTGACACGATTGAACGGGCTTGAATGGGCTTGAACGTGTGAGGTGCCCGGAGTGCTCTAGCTTGCTGGAGGCTCGCTGGAGGGCTGGCTTGCCGCGGATTTGCACTCAAAATCTCGGACGACTGAAACCGCGGCTTCTGGAGTTTTTGTGGCTCTGTTAGAGGCTTGCCGCGGATTGGCACTCACAATCTCGGACGACTGAAACCGTGGCATCTGGAGTTTTGTGGCTCTGTTGGAGGCCTGAATTAAGTAAGTGAGCTGTTGTGTTACGGGGGGTTATCCTGACACGTCCCACCCCTCAGCAACACTTGACAGCTGGAGCCGGGGCGCGAGCGTGTGCGGCGCCCGGAGAGCTCTGGGCTTGTTGGCAGCCTGCTGGAGGCGAGTAAAAGAGGTACCGCCATAGGAATCTGACTTCAGGGGGGCGGTAAAAACACTATTTAGGGTCCTATTTTAAATTTTTGGATCTTCAGCAGCACATCACAAGCTTTACTTACTTTATTCTTAAGATAAGAGCATTGGGGTCTGAATTTTGGAGAGAGCATTGAAAGTTAAGCGCACTTATTGTGACCCTGAAGCTATTATTGTGCTGCTGAACTTATAAAACGTCTAGAGTGGATTAATACCAGACAGGCCAGCTTTATATATTAATAACGACTTAAAACAAAATAGCCCTATGCCTCCATGTAAGAAGCTTCAAGCACCCTATAATCTGCGACAGCGGAAAATAGGGAATAGCCCAACGAAAGGTGAGAGAACGATGGATAATGAGAAGCTATCAAAGCTAGCACCGGTCACCAAAGGTGCAATAACAGACTTTTTCCCAGTGAACCTGCATCCTGCAAATAACTCTACCATTATGGATGAGGGGGAGGCGAATAAGACGGACCTGCAGGATCAAGAGAGCTTTGGAGATATTGATAACAACTCTCTATTGGAGCTATGTCTCTCTATGCAAAGATCGATGACACCTGCGGCGATCAAAGCATTACAACCGGCTCCGAGAGATCAAATTGAGGGAGCTACACAATCACAGAAAGCTGGCCTTGTGAGACTATCAACAACACCTAATTTAGAAATCCTCAATGACTCCGAGCCAGAACTCAGAGAGGAGGACGCAAGTTGTATTACATCACCCAGCCCCATAGACCTGGCTGAATTACAATCGTCGGTTGCATCTGTACAATTTGCACTCAAGATTTGCTAAAACTATGTGGACGCATATTGGAAACCACATTAAGTTTACATACACAAAACCCTGTTGCAGAAATAACTATTGTCAGACCTACAGAGGAGAGCTCGGGCCCAATTCCAACAGTACCCGAGATAGTGGAAAACCCGGAAAGGTCTCCTAATACAGTTAGCACATTTGAAGTATTTCTTTCCCGTAAGCAGCGGAGACTGGCTAAAAGAGCTGCAATGAGAAAGAAGGCTGGTGAGGTGATACCCCCGGTATTGGAGATCGAGACACTAGGGAATAATAAGAAAAAACCTAGGAAACCAATTACAGGTGGGGGCAAACGTAAGAAGAAGCAAGCAGGCTATCTAACAAGCTGGGCACTGTCAGATGATGAAGGGGACCACGATATAGAAGGTGGCACTACTCCCGTACCTGTTAATATAGCTGACACTGAACAGCCAGAGGAAATTCATGTAATGGATGGTGAAGGTAACATACCAGCTGACAGCGATCAAAGCAATATGGAACCTGTGGTCAATCCTAAGAATAAGGAGGTTCCTCCTAAAGAGAACAGGATATGCCTCATTAAAAATTTGTACCAACAAAGTGAAAACTGCTGGCTTGCTAGCACTGAGCTAATGACTAGATTCCACGCTGTTCCACAACTACGAGTACTAAGATCAGACGACTTTGAATTTGTTGAGCCGCTGCAAGTGCCCAATGCCAATGTCTCCGCCATCCATTGCAAATTTATTTCTTCTGCTCAATTGATACGCAATTACAAAGAAAGTCTTCGAGATGTCGACATCGAAGTAGATACCGATCCTGACCAGGAGGATCCAAATTGGCCACGAAAAATCCCCTTAGTGGTAAAAGAATCCACCGAAAGTCTGCCTAAATTGAAAAGTGATCAGGAAGCGATAGCTGATGTCCAAAATGTGTTAACTTGGCTAGTATCAGCATTACCAAAGGTGGTGAATTCAAATTGAACTCCCTCACTTGTATCATGGAACTGCAGAGGTTTTAAGCATCTATTTGCCGCGGCAGGTTCTCTCCAGCTCTTAACTGAAAACACTTGTATATGTCTGCAAGAGACTTGGCTGAGGACATCTATTATCCTTAACGGTTATTCAATTTACCAATCCCTTGCGACGAAGGGAAGGAGAGGGAGACCTTATGGAGGGCTGATCATAGGCATTAGAAACACTGTTAAATCTAGACAGCTGGAGACATTATCCAGCGATAAAGTGATTGCAGTGGAAATGGAGAGCATAAGTGATGGAGGCAAAGAAAACATACTCATCATTAATCTATATAGCCCACCTTATGGAAATGGAACCGAACCTCTTCAAGAAGCTATTCATGAATTACTAGCAGCATGGGTGATCGATCCAATTAATAAATCGGTAATTATAGCTGGGGACTTTAATTGTCATATGCCAGGCGTAACTGTCCCTACGAATAATCCTCTGCTGAATCCAACAAATAATTTGAAGCATAAAATTAAAGATCCAATTGGTACCTCTTGGCAGTCATTTTTCAATGAATGGGAAATGGAGATGATAAACGGCAGAACTCCAAGTGACAATCCTGGAAACTACACCTGGCATAGTAGGAAAGCAAAAAGTGCCTTGGACTATATATTTGTGAGCCCTCAGATGGCCCTGAATGTAAGAGATTTAAAGATCACCACAAATGAATGGAGTGATCACTCTACTCTCGTGTTAATGTGGAATATAGGTGTGACAGCTACACATACTAAACCCCTGGGGGACATGTCATCTAATCACTCAGGCACTCGAATACGCTGGTCGGATAAAAACATTAACGCAGCTGTAAACTCGGTACAAACTATGGACGATAACATACTGTCCCAGCTCCAAAGCATGTCTTTAAATGAGTTGGAGCAATGGGCCACCACTTTTTCCTCTGTACATGCGACATCTGCAGTAAACCAAATAGCGACAGATGATAAAATATCAGTAACATACGACAAAAGTATAAGAGATGCCAAACGCAAGTTGAGAGCTGAAATTCGACAGGCTAAATGTACTAGCACAACCTTTGGAGACTACCATGGAGTATGCAGGACCCTAAAAAACAAATACAGAGGGTGGATTAAAGCCAAAAGAATTGAGCAAAAACTTAAGCAATGGCAGTCAATGGTTCAAATCATATGCTCCAAAAACTCGAGAAGCATATGGTCGTTACTGGGCCAAGCAAGGGGCAGTGGTTGTAGGGATCTGATCAACCCGATAAGTGCAAATGAATGGTCAGACTTCCTTACATGCCGAAATATCGCCAATGAAGAGGTGGGCAAGCCGGTAGAAAAGATGACACCAAGGTCCGTCCCATTTAACTTAACAAATGAACATTTAATTTGTAAAATTAAAAAGCTTAAGTCATCCAGGGCTCCTGGGCCCAATGGTCTTTCAAATGCTGTATTGAGGAGCCAGCCGGAATTCTGGGCTAAATTTGTAAGCATATTATTTGGTAAAGTACTAGCAGTCGGGAGGATTCCTAAATCATGGCAACATGCCTATTTAATTCCAATCTTTAAGAAAGGAGTCAAGAAGGATCCCTGTAATTACAGACTACTTTCAATGTTAGACTGCACTGGGAAACTCTTTGCAGCACTTCTTTTGGAGAAATTAGAAGAATGGGCGTCCAAAACTGAAATATTCAATACATTTCAAAGTGGTTTCCGGAGAGGATATTCAACAACCCATAATATTATTATCTTGGACACCCTGCGCACAAAAGCAATGAGGAAAGGAAATCCACCTTTATATGCTCTGTTTGTAGATTTTAAAGCAGCTTTTGACTCGGTTCGTCGTGAAAAACTGTGGGCAAAACTTGAACTATTAGGCTGCCCCGAGATCCTCCTGTACTATTTAAAATTACTGCATGAGGATAACACAGTGGCCTGTAGACTTAGTAATCAGGGGGACTTTACAGCGAAGATCCCACAAAACCGAGGTGTTAAGCAGGGTTGTGTGACGCCCCCATTCCTGTACAATTTGTTTACATACGATCTACCAGGTGTTATTTTAAGTGAACATAATTGTCCTCCTGTCGTCGGTACCATTCACTGTGCGGTACTAGCATATGCCGATGATCTGATTATTATGGATCACACATTTAGTGGCTTACGGAGGTCCGCACTGAAGCTCTGGGAATATGCTATAAATAACGATCTAATCATCAACCAGGAGAAAACTCAGGTGATGGCCTTTTCAAATAAGAAGATAGCACGACCCAGATTATTTCTGCATGACATAGAAATTAAATACACCCAACAATATAAATATCTAGGGGTCGAAATAGAGGCCAAGTTGGGTTACAATATCTGCATCCAAACAAGAAAACATCGGGCAGCACAAGTAACGTCATTGATCAGCCAATTTGCAAGGCAGAACTGTGGAATGTCACTATATGGTATCCGTCAAATCTACACCCAGGTACTAACCCCAATGGTGGTCTATGGACTGGAAGCGCTACTACAGATAGATTTAAGCTGGCTGCAAGTGATTGAGGGGAAGTTCTGGAGAAGAATACTAGGTCTCCCTCAATCTATCCCAATGGCACTGCTAAGATTGGAAGTTGGGGTTTCCTCACTGGGGTCTATTGTCCTGAAAAGGAGAGCAGAATTGTATTTAAAGATGTCCAATCAACCAGAGTCTCGGCTATTAAAAGAATTCAGTATGGAAAGTATAAAGGAATCCACCAAATGCCATATGAAAAAGGAGACCGAAGCCCTTCTGACGACAATATGTTGGACCATGAGTGGAGAGAAACTTACTGATCCTCAAAAAAAAGCATTATCTAAAAAAATCGACCTTTGGGACTGGCTAGAAAATTATGCACATCTTGAGAAGCTTCAAAAATACAAATTTATTCATTACATGCTCTATACATTTAAACAAATGCAGCCATATTTATCTCTCTGCCCCTCTAGTAGACTTAGACGATTTCTACTTTTACTGAGGGTTAATAATCTACCGCTGCTGACTAATAAAAGCAAATATAATGGTTTAATCTCTACAGAGAGATACTGCAGACTTTGTAAGAATAAAGGATGTAAAGAAACAGCTTATCATGTTCTCTCCAGATGTGCAAATATGATGGATACTTATTTAGTAAATTTCAGCAACTTTGTACATGACACGGAGTACATAAGGGATCCTGCCTTTTGGCAACGCCTCATGAACACTCAGAGTATGCAGTTGCAGATTGCCACCTTTAGAGTATGGTTAGAAATTGAAAGAACCTTGAAGATCTCTATATGAATTACCTAAACAGCAGGTTGATGATTACGGTAGTGGGTTCATGATCTCTGTCATATGTGTTTTAGTATTCTTAGTATGTGCAATCATTATTAAGTTTGAATGATCCGAAGAATTGTAAGTGTAATAAGTCCAAACTATGTTTGTGTTTAATGGTATTTTAAATATTCTCTTTTTTTTTCTTTATATTTCTGTTTTTATAATTGATCAGTTGACTAGCTGATTAGAACTAATATGTAATAAGTAATATGATGAACTTATATAATTTATCAGCATGTGTAAAGTTTAAATATAAACTGTAACACATTACTAATAAATAATAATAATTAACAAGCATGCCAAACCATCTATATGTTCATGGATAGTCATGGTTGGTCGTGGTTATCCATATTCTTCAGGATCAGGACCAACCATTATGTCCTTGCTCCCATGGACGCCATAGACCATGGTTGTCCATTATTTGTCCCTGATACTTTTACCATCCATGGTGTTTAATGTTTATCCATGGTCTAAATCATGAGCAAACCATGGGCATCCGTTGACTTTGTCCATTGTTAACCATGGTAAAACCATGGAGAGCAATAAACTTAAAAGCAGGGATGCTCTATTAGGAGGATGGATTATAGTCTGATTGGAAAAGGTGTGTGTGTCTTCAGAAAGGTTATTCTCGCTTTAGATTTGGGTCCATTATATACAAACATGTGTTGGGGTTAACCCTGAAGTAACTGCGATGGTTGGAATGGGTATGCGGGTACTGCGCCTCACTCCATGCTCAAGAGCCCAGTGATGTGGAATGTCTGATGTCACAGTAGACTGCTGTACAGCTCTCCGCTGGCCCTGTGTCACCGAAGTAGCTAATCTCGTACGGTGTTGATCCGTTGCATTCTGGTATTGCTAGCATTTCTGGTTTCATTTTACAATTCACAATATACATTTATCGCTGGAAGAACAAAAATGCAGAGTAACACCAGGACGGACAATCTACACCCATCTGACAAGGTGAAAGCTGTGAAGGTTGTTGATCTCTTCCTAAACGTTTGCAATTCTGTATAGCCGTAAGCTCATATCGTGGGCAAGCTTTATGGCTAGCATACGCTATTCATCCACTCTCATTGGCAGATAGAAGCTTCCAGTAAGGGGGCGGAGTAAACGCTTGAATTACATAATAGAAAATGCCGTTAGTTCAAGGTCAACCCCCAACCATTTTTCTATACGATGGACCCCAATCTAGAATGAGAAAGCCTTTCTGTAGTGCTCAGTCTGGTACCTTTGTTTTCATTCTCCCACAGCTCTAAAACGCCATTCTCTCCTCCCCCCGTGGCAACCTTTCATTTAAGGCGCTGCATCTACACCGGCATTAGATTTCTGACTTCAGCTGCGGTAGCAGAAGAGCGGGAATCGCTGGTGAAGAGACCCAGTGCAGTTAGGCTGGCCACAACGTCGGAAACTCACAGAACTGTAGCACCAATTGGAGCACAGGTGTGTAACCTCCAAGGCTCGGTTAGGTCCGCCATTTCCTCTGTAACCTTTCAACTGTATCCTTAATTGTCGATCCTTCCAATCCACATTCGTGTACCCTCCTGCTGTATCCCCTTGTTGCACTTTTCTCTCCAAGCTGGGCTTGAGCTATGTAAAACCTACCACAAATCATTGGATGACCTTTCAATCATAGCATGGATTGTGTGGCCATGCTGGTAGCACCCAGAATCAGTGATGGGTGATTTACAGCCTATAGTACTAGTCAATACTGGGGCACGGGATGTCCCATTTTAAAGCTGACATTTTTACACGGAAAGTATCTTTCAGCAGCATAACATATTGCACAGGACAAGACGTGTTGGGGCTGGTAATGCCCATGCCACTGCTACTTATTTTTGTCGGAGGCTGGTTGTGTTGAGCATTTACAAATCAGATTGTGCATGATGTCGTGTCAGGGCCAGGAGAAGCCTGATTGGTTCAGTGCTTAAAAGGAAGGAAACACCAAGTCAAAATGCTCTATCTTGGCACAAATGCACACACCTCACCCAAAGCATTATTTTAGCCACAAAGTAGATTCAACCATCATGTGTGAGACTTAAAAATACATTTTCGCGATAAAACACATGAGAGGAATGTTGTAGATAAGTCTGAATACATTTTAGATGTAACATTGCTGCATAATAGTAAGTTAAAAAAGGGAAATTCCTGCAATAAAGTTTAAGAGCAAACATGGAATGCAAGAAACAAGTAGGTTAGGATCGGAGCAATGAACATGATAAAACAGAGGATGTCAGGTCTTTCAACCAATTAAGAAAAATATAGCGAGCCGGGAAAAGCTGCATTTAGAAATGTGTCATCTGTGAATCTTAGTGATCCGCGTCATCACTGCCAAGATCTGACTTTCCTGGAACTACTATTGTGTGCCACCATCTTTACACAGCGAGAATGTGAAAATAACATTACCGCTTGTATTCATGTTTCGAGGTCTAGCGTGATGATTTCTCACATAGAATACCGTTTTCCATGTCAAGACATCTTCAACCGCATTCCTTTGTCTGGAGGTAAAAGCACAGAGCAAGACATGAGTGTAAGGTAACATGCTTACAACAGTCCCCAAGTAGACGTGTCAGGAGCGGGAGTCCCGCAAACCTTATGCATGCGTTGAAAGTCCAAAGCGGCGTGTGCCCATTTGATAGGAACTTTGCTGGCAATTACTATTGAATCGCATTCCAGTAGAGCGCTTCATCCCTTTTGGCACTGACCCTCACAGGATGTAAGATAATGTGTGTCAGGTTTCCATGGCAACCTAATACCACTGACCACTTTTGTATCTTGTGATGTGTAGGTGAAAAGAATGGGAGAGAGCCTGATGATGCCGAGTTGGTGAGCCTCAGTAAAAGGCTGGTAGAGAGTGCTGTGCTCAAGGCAGTTCAACAGTACCTAGATGAAACGCAGCACAAAAATAGACAGACTGATGGAAGCCCCGTTGAACCATCCAACAGTGATAGAAACGGCAACAGCAGCAGAAAATGAGAATCCACAAGCAACAATGAAACACCTGAATTACAAAGCAACCAGCAGGGTACACGCGTGCCCTTACACACTCTCTACAAGCTTATTGATGTCAGGCAGCCTGCAGTGTGCTTTTCAGTGCGTTTTTTTTAATTAAAGTAAGCTGTGAACTGACGGATGTTTTTGAAGAAATGTTCATGGTCGCTGTGTTGGCTATTGAGAAGTAGGCACAATCTAACACGTCTGAAAGAGGTATTGGAATACAAGGAGTAGCTTGTACAGCGCAAAGTTTTGTTTTTTTCTACTGGAAGTACCCGGAATCTCATGGTCCCTGTCAGACGGTGGGCTGAGGTTGCGTTTGACATGCGGGTTGGATGGCCACGGAAGGAAACTTTTTGACAGTGTGTGCAATGGCATCCACCCCCCAACCTTTGAGCTGCCTGACTTCCTGATACGCAGCAAGACGGAAAGGAAATCCACACATGTACAGTTCATACAAAGACAGCAGTCGGTGCTCTGCAACTTATCTCTACAGAAGCTCAACACAAAGGATATATACAGTGATGTAGTATGGTGGACGTTTCTATTGAATATTGTGACACTATGCAGTGTTTTCCAGTGACAATGATTTACGTAAAATATATTTTTTGACAGAAACCATACCTTTTTATATAAAAAATAAATGTGGCCAAATTAACGAGAAGATTTGTGTCCTCCTTTGTTGATGATTAAAGTCCAACTGTGCGCTTCAATTGAATGTCTTATGCATGGTGTATTATTTTATATCCTTCTCCAGGAAAGAAACATGGAAGAGACATGAACACAAAATCTGTGTGCCGGAAACCACCGGCTCTGGTGGCCAAGCTGCAGCAGATAAAGGAGCTCTTAGCGAATCCAGAGATCAGAGCAAAAATGTTCAAGGAAGTGTGCGGATCAGGAGCCAGCAGCGGCCATGCCCAAGCATCACAGCCATAGTGTGTATGGCCCCTATAAGAAGGTCCAAACAAAACTTGGTAGCCATTTCCTTGTGAAAGATTTGGCATTTTAATTGCTTTTTACGAATTGTTTTCCTTTACCAGAAATTGGCAAGTGCTTGTGATCTGAACGCGACCAGAGACGGACTTTAGCCCATCAGAAAAGCATACTTTCATGTTATATGCATCAATGTGGGCCACAGTATATACTACTGACTACCTCAGCTGTGAGCTTAGTGACAAGGAAATACAAATATTGCTCTGTCTTACGTAAACTGAGATATGGCCAGGTGCAGACTGTCCATTGATCTTAGCAATTGCCCGGTCAGCCGGCTGCATCAAAGCATACAGGGCTTATCACTGCTGTTATACGCACCCCTCTAACCTTCCTCACATGGTCTGGGCTGTGACAACAGAGAAAACACATATAGGATCATCCTTCCTAAGCACAGAGATCCAGGTCAATAAACAACCGCCTGGGCACTTCTACAGATTCCGTGTCAGACCCTACAGCTCTTAGCGATCTTGCTCACATATTGCAGGAAGTAATGTTATGATGGGTTAAACCGGGTTGATACATATATGTGCCTTTATTAGTGGGGATTGACAACTGCAGTTGGCGGTAGCAGCCTCAGGGCAAATATTTAATGAAGCCCTAAACAGCGTGATCCTATTTGATCTCTGTAAGCAAATTGTTACAACATTCAGTTCACAACTGTTTTAGGCACAGGCCAGATTTGACTAAAGGTATTATGTTGAATACAGGAAGGTAGTGCATTGTCCTCACATTAAACACGTCTACGATTTTGTTCTTTCAGCCAATGTTGTCTGCATTCTGAACCTTTTTGTTGCTTATATTTATCATAAAGTGTTGGTGGTTGCTTTGCTGTAACTGCACATCTACGATAGAATAATCTGGCGTCACTGTTTGACTGTCCTCCGATATTTGTATGTTGTCTTTTTAGCGAAGAAACGTTTCAGTGCTTTGATACGTCAAAACGTGACTTTCCGACAAGGCATTGCCTCTGTGTGTGCCTTCTTTATCTCTACCAACTTTCTGCCACAGATTAGGGAGCAGTATTAAACAAAAAAATGGGGATCCACACTATGGACAACACCGTTTGTTGTCATTATTCATTTGAGTTCATCTAGAAGAGTTTTTTTTGTGCTCAAAGAGTCACAGGTAACAAAAACATAAAGAAGTGTCTAAGTTATCAACATTTTTAATAATGCAGTAAATAGTGGCTTGATACATACTTATTGACAATACCTAAAACCAGAAACCAATATTTTTCTTGAATAGTAAACATTATTTTCAAAACTGCATAGAGTATACAGTCCAATTTGCGAATGGGAAACAAACAAAACAAAAGAGATTAGGAACAGAAAGAACGCATGAACGTAAATCAGACAATCATTAGTGCTCCTATACAGTAGGCTTGTTACTATTTTGAAGAGAGACCAGGTTATCTATTAGTATACTCCTGATTAATTGTTTTTGTTTTTTTGTGTGTTATAAAGACACGATCAATAAATGATCATGTTTGTAGCCTTTCAGATTAGGGAGCATGCAGCGTTGGTGCCATGTTACCCTCTTTCAGAGTATCAGTCAATGAACACTGGATAACTTGCTATACAGAGCAAAAAAAGGAAAATGTCACCGTATGGAAACTTCATTTTTATTATATAAAATGTCGTTTGAAGCATCAACCTAACTACAACAGGGGCCACTGTAAATACAAAACGTTTTGATGTTGAAGTTCTAGAACATCCCCACTTTGTGGATTTTGCCTAATCAACTCTTATTGTTATGGACAGTTTTTAATAATTACGCAAGATAAAAACAATATCTTTTGTCACTTTTTTGTTGCCGGTATATGGCACATGCTATCTTGAAGAGTGATTCTTGCTTGGCCTCATGTACTGGGCATAGAAGCCTCCCATTTTAGGGCACGCCCTCTACGTTAAATGTTGTAATTTGGTGTCTTACTTCCAAAAGTACTTTTGTGCTGTCTAAAAGTATGTTTAGTGCCCTCTAAAAGCAGAAAATGTCCACCCTCCTTAAATTCTAGGAAGACCGCAGTTGTGACCTGCTAAAGTATCTTCTTTCCTATATACAGGAAGAATTGTTGTGTATAGCTCACGTAGGAAACCATTCCTCATGTTTCTAAATACTGTATCATCTTGCTCTGGCATAGCCTCATAGTAGTGGAATGCAGCAATTCCTGTGCCTTCCTGGGGCTCCAGGCGATGGCAGAGAAGATGGGAGGACCCCAGTTATTTTACTTCGGGCCCATGATGGCCACGGCTCTCTCATGCCTCCCTCATTCATCCCCTGATCTTCGGGTCCTTTGTGGAAATTGGAAAATGGATACAGGAAGGGCTATACACAATGGAACATTGTAGATTGGCACTTATAAACACAGAATATGTCACCATGGGAATTCGATTGACATCCTAGATAACAGCTTTGGCTAGCAGATGTCACTCGGAAACCCTAGGTGTAATATGTCCATGTTGTTGATTGTTTGCTATCCACGCTTGTATATTTTTATATTGTTTACTGCAGTCTACTTAAACACAAGTTCAGTGTTTTTATATTTGCTTCAGCTGAAGAGTAAGATGAATGTGTGCACACTCTGATGCTGTATCAGCACTGCAACTCTAGATGAATAGACAATGCTATATGAATGCCATCTTCAATTTAATAAAAACATATTTTAGAGATTTCAAAAGAAGTCATCTCTCTGTCTTAAGCCAAAAAACCCTTTCTTTTTATATGTATTTTACACCATAATGCCTTTTGCATGTTGCATGAGTGATTATTTTTATTGCACCAATAAAATTAGCACAAATATGCCATTGCAGATTATCTTTGAAGGCCACGCAGGTCTGTTCTTTGAACAATAGGTAACTGGTGCCCAGAAGTAAAATCCCCAGTTTTGTATTATGTGATCGGGAAGTAGTTTATTTACCTTTTTTAAAAGTAATCTAGATAATCCACAGGTAATCCACAGGTAAGTGTAACACCAAGAACGAGGCTACATTTCTTCTGGCGGCAACCTTGTACAACCCATGTTCTCCAATGCTTCAGGTATTTGGGATTAAATTACAATGTGTGTCCTGGCTTTTCGACATAACCAGCAATGGTTGGAGAATGTTCTGCTCATTAAATGGTAGCGTATACCATTTCATCCTGGATGTTGTGTGTATGGAGCTCATGTGTGTATTTTTAAATTTTTACTTTACCTTTTCCTCAGGTAGCAGGTAACATGTTGTTTTGCTTTTTCAAAGCAACACAACTGTCATTGGATCCCTCTTCAACAAATCATGCTATAAACCAACAGTGGAACACTTGTATTGCCAAGACGTGTTTTGATGGGAGAGGACATTGTTGGTACCAAATTTAAATATACTTCTAAAAATGCATAAAAGGAGAGTAAAGACTTGTGCTAACAATTTCACTCACACTTGCATATTACTTGCCCTGTTACCAGTGGCAAAACCTTAAGCAAATCAGTGCAACACACCCCAAAAGGAGCCCTGTGGGCCAAACTGCTATGCCACTTCCCCGCTATAAGAGAAAACAGTTTACCACAAACACATCACAGCCTATGTGCTGCTTCTGTGCAGTGTAACTTGGGTCTCTACGTGCAACATCTTGGAGTACACACTGGGACAGATCCACTCCACACAGGGAAATGAAACACAGACAAAAAATGTGGTGGTTATTCTGTGTGTTGATTTGGAGTTCCCAGTACTGGAAGAGTTGCAATATGTTTATTTTCAAATTGTTAAAAATAACTGTGATACAGTAAATAACGACTGTCAAAAGTTACAATATTCTGCCATCTGGTTCTTTTACCTTCCCTTCTCCTCTGACTGTTTAGTAGGATTGAACCGGGGGTTGCCTTCCCATCTCATCAAGCATCTGGCATCTATGAACACTATTGATCAGACAGAAGTACAGAAAATCAGATGCCTTGGAGTTTCTCAGGAGTCGTTATTGGCTGTAGTTATAAGACACACTTTGGACACACTCAAAGACATTTTGACTTTCCCCAGCTTTTATAGTCTGGTGTAAACCAAGCCCACATTAGCATAGCAGGCATCCACAGACTATTGCCAATGTATCAGCTTCTGTTGCTTGTCTGAACACTCTTGGCATGAGTCAAAGTTTTTCACACCTGGCTTAGGACTGGACACCATTTTTGTACTTGAGTTATCCATTTTGAAATATATTTTGTCTGACACTGTATTAATTCTTCAGGGAGCTATTATTTATTTACTTAAGCATCTCTCACTTTGTATCCCTTATTCATAATATATCTTTATACACTCATGGTATGTATGTGATATTTAAAGCACCCTTCATTTCCTGGGTCATCCTAACCCAAATATGTGCAGTGCCATGTGCACTTTTTATCTTAAATAAGGGCACTATAATCCTGATTCCTGGAATAATAGAACCATTTGATCTGCCTATCATGTTATCTATACTCAGTTGAGTAGTACTGCTTTTCCAAAAACAGACTCTTGACTAGTGGAGGAATCCAGGCTGTAGGATTTTGTTAAGGTGTGTGCAGACGGCCACATGTCAGCTGCACAGATGTCCTTTATTGGAACTCCCCTCTGAAAAGCAGACCAAGTTGCGATACCCCTGGTGAAGTGAGCCCTTAGATGTTCTGGGGGGCTTTACCGGCCAGCCTGTAACACTCTGAAATTGTTAGAATAATCCATCAAGATATGGTTTGTTTGGTGATGGCTAGGCTGAGTTTATGACTTGTATAGCCCACAAAAAACTGATAATTCTGTCCTAGCTTTGCCAATCTGGTAATGTAGAAACTCAGTGCACGCTTAGGGTCGAGTCTGTGAAGACTTTCTCCCTCTTTTCCCGGGTGTGGCGGAGGATAAAAGGATGGTAAGGTTATTTTATGAGTGATGTGAAATTTAGAAACAACCATAGGGAGAAATGTTGGCTTCACTTTCAATACCACTCTGTATTTATGAAAAACAGTATGAGGAGGCTTGCAGAATAAAGCCTGTAGCTCAGTCATCCTTTGGGCAGATGTTATAGCCACTAAGAAGGTGAGACGTCGTAATGGGCAATAATGAATAGGCTCAAAAGGAGCACCCATTAGATAGTGTAAAACCAAATTGACATTCCACAGTGGAACTTGGAAAGGAGTCGGAGGATAAACATTAGTTAATCCTTTTGAGAATTGGATTACCAGAGGAATCTTAAAATAGGAGACTTCCTCTGCAGTGCGCTTGAAGATAGCGCTGCTAGATATTGTCATGCCGCGGCGGGGATGGCGGAAGTGGGATCGCTGGCGGTTCTGTCCGCAGTAGCATTCCACTCCTCGTCTTCAGCTTAACGCTCTAGTCGTTGTACGCGATCGTGACCCGGAAGTATAAATCACTTCACTTCCGGGTCGCATACGCGTTGCAACGTTTCCGGGTTCCTTCCTGAGTTGCTGCCGCTCCCGTACCTGGTGATATTCCTGCCTTTCTGCCTTTCGTTTTGCTGTTTCCAAACAGCTGTTGTTCCACCCTTGTTTTCTGCCTTGTGCATTGACTCATCCTTGCCTAGCCTTCTATTTCTCCTTATTTCCTTTCTTCGTACCCCTTCCTTACCCCTTTCCCTGTTTCCCTTTTCTTCCCAGCCTCTTCCTTCTTTATCATCCCTTTTCCCTCGAATTGATCTTCCTCCTGCCAGACCTGTGCCTGCCTATTGGACTGCCTGTGAATTATCCCTTGTGCCTATTTTGGATCTTCCTCCTGCCAGACCTGTGCCTGCCTATCTGACTGCCTGTGAATTATCCCTTGTGCCTATTTTGGATCTTCCTCCTGCCAGACCTGTGCCTGCCTATCGGACTGCCTGTGAATTATCCCTTGTGCCTATTTTGGATCTTCCTCCTGCCAGACCTGTGCCTGCCTATCGGACTGCTCTCCCATCAGCGAACTCACCCCCTGTGATCATCCACCTGAAATACTACGTCTAGGGGTTTTTTGTGCCTTCCGGCTTTTTTCCCCCTGTGAGGCGTTCTCGGTAGGATAACCCCCGTTGCCCCTATCTAGTGGCACGGTGGCATCCTATCGAGGGCTTCCTTATCTTCACAAGAAAAAAGAGAAGCCTCCACGACATAAGGACGGAAAGATCAAGCAGAAAGAGGAAGGTGAGGAGTTGGGGGAAGGGGGAGAACTCGACATTTCATCAGAAGAAGAAGATATAACCGACATTCGTGACAGTTTGCAACGCCAACAAGATACTGAGATGGCTACCCCCCAACAAGTTCAGGAACTTATAGCCGCCGTCCAAAACCTTAATTTGGAGGTCCAGAACCTTAAGGCAACCAACGCAGCATTACAACTAAGAATGAATGAACGGGAACGACCCTCTGCAGACCTACCTTCATTCCCTTTGGTTTCCGGCAAATTTGATGGATCGCCGAAACGAGTCAAGGAGTTCGTGGATGCCTGTAATCTCCACTTTTCCTTCCGTCCGCAGACCTTCACATCGGATCATGCCAAAGTAGGATTCATGATTACCCATATGACGGGTAATGCCCTGGCATGGGCCACCCCATTGGTTAACCAACCAGATCCTGTGCTCCAGAACTATAACGATTTCAAAACCCTGCTGCAGCAAACATTCCTACGCACAGAAAGTACTTTTTTGGCCTCTGAGGACCTCTTAGACATCCGCCAGGGAAACACAGATCTTCTCTCCTATATCACTACGTTCAAACAGATAGCCGCCGAAGCTGGCTGGCAGGAACAGGCCCAATATGCCATTTTCCGTCGAGGGTTGAGAGAGGATCTCAAGGACGAACTGGCACGTATCGACCGTCCGTCCTCCTTTTCGGATCTCATCACGGCCGCTCTTCGGATTGATTTCCGACTCTCGGAACGACGGTCAGAAAGAAAAAAGAACAAACTCTACAGTCTCTCCCCCTTAGAAGCCCACTTGCCTTCTTCTCTACCACCTTCACGTCAAGGCAAAGAGGAACCGATGCAGATCGGTACTGCTCGTGCACCACTCACCCCGGAAGAACGGAAGAGACGAAGGGATGGCAACATGTGTATGTATTGTGGAGCCTCTAACCATTTGTTACGGAACTGTCCTGACGTTCCCCCGAGGCGTTCGGGAAACGAGCGCCCTCGGTGAGCATTGGGACGCACTCCCGAGGGGCCATTCTTAGTCCTTACGCAACTTTGTCGATTGCATCTTCTGGTATACTAGAGGATTCTAGGTTGATGGTTCTGTCAGTCACTCTTACTGTGGGCAGGACCGTGGTCCCAACTCAGGCCTTACTCGACTGTGGTGCAGCCGGCAACTTCATGGATACCTTGTGGGCTAAACAAGAAGGAATAACACGTCTGGCCAAACCGGAGAATCAGAAAGTCGAAGGAGTGGATGGTGAACCTTTAATTTCCGGCATGATCACACATACCACAGAAGAATTACACCTAAGTATCCAGCAACATACCGAAAAGATCTCGTTTGACATCATCCGAGCAGCCCATTTCCCTATCATACTAGGGATAAGCTGGCTACGAAAGCACAACCCTCACATTGACTGGGCAAAGAACGTACTCAGTTTCCAGTCCACTTTTTGTAGTTCTGAATGTCTGCCTGAACCAAGACATGAGACAGTACTAACTACCAGTGTTTACGACTCTAGACTCATACATTGTCTTCCACGTCATCTACAAGAATACGCAGAGGTAGTGACAGAAAAGACACCTAGCGATCTTCCTCCCCACCGACCAGAAGACTGCTGTCTGGACCTTGTTCCTGGTGCACTGGTACCGTTCGGTAGGATGTTCCCTTTATCCCTCAGAGAAAGACACGTCCTCCGGGAATATCTGGATAACAATCTGGCCAATGGGCTTATAAGACCTTCAAAGTCACCGGCTGGAGCTTCCCTGTTTTTCATCCCTAAGAAGGACACACAAGAACTGAGACCCTGCATTGACTACAGGGGTCTAAACAAGGTGACCATAAAGGACAGGTATCCCATGCCTCTTATCACCGAAATCATTCAAGCTGTTCATGGTGCCACGATCTTCACAAAATTGGATCTCCGGAATGCCTACCATCTCCTCCGGGTCCATCAAGGGGATGAATGGAAGACAGCTTTTAGGACCCCCTATGGGTTGTACGAATACCAAGTGATGCCCTTTGGGCTCGTCAATGCCCCTTCAGTGTTCCAGCGTTTTATGGACCGGCTTTTTTCAGACCTGCTGTGTCAGACCACGATTGTCTATCTCGATGACATACTGGTGTATTCAAGAACCCCGGAGGAACATGTAGTCCATGTCAAAGAGGTCTTCCAGAGACTAAAAGAAAATCACCTCTCAGTCAAATTAGATAAATGTGTCTTTTCTGCAACCTCCATCCCATATTTGGGTTTCATATCATCCAGTCAGGGTGTCGCCATGGATCCCCGCAAAGTATCTGCCATATTGGAATGGCCTTCACCTAAATCCATCAAGGAGGTACAAAGATTCTTAGGTCTGGCAAACTTTTACCGGAAATTTATATCCAATTTTTCCCACCGCATTGTACCTATTACCACTCTACTTAAGAAAAGCACCAAACCATTTTTCTGGTCCAGCGAAGCTGAGGACAGTCTCCACAATCTCAAGGAAGCCTTCTGTACCGCCCCCATTCTTCAACAGCCAGATCAAGACCGGCCTTTCATTGTCGAGACAGATGCTTCTTCATCAGCTATGGGGGCTGTTCTTTTACAGGTACATCAAGGAGTGGAACATCCAGTCTCCTATTTTTCCAAGACACTCAACGACAGCCAACGGAACTACTCAGTCATAGAGCGTGAATTATTGGCCATGAAGTCAGCCTGTGTGGAGTGGCATCACCTCCTACAAGGAGGTAAACACCCATTCTCCATCAGAACCGATCACAGAAATCTACAAGTCCTGCGACAGTTTGAGTGCTACAACACACGACAAGCCCGCTGGGCTCACTTCTTTGCCCAGTTCGATTTCGACATTACCTACATCCCAGGGCAACAGAATGTAGTCGCGGACGCTCTGTCTCGCAGAGGAGACTATGTGACCGAATCAGACAGGACACCGGATCTTATGTTCCCCTCGACAAGACGAATAGGAGTTCTGTCCACTTTCTTGAGACAAGTGAAAGAAGCTTCAAAATGGGGGTTTTGAATCTGAGAGACACCCACAAGACCTCGTCTACGACGATAAGGAAGGACTCTACTTTGTGGAAGGCAAATTATACCTACCTACTCCAGAATTTCGGAGATTGGCATTAAAGTGGTGACATGACTCCAAGTTGGCAGGTCATCGAGGTATCAAGGGCACGTTGGATTATCTACAGAGGCACTTTTATTGGCCGGAGATGCGACAAGACGTGACCAGTTACGTACAATCCTGCGTGACCTGTCTTCGCATCAAGAGTTCTCGTCTTAGACCTTTGGGACTTTTGAAACCTAACCCTGTTCCCGATGGTCCTTGGGAAGTTGTTTCTACCGATTTCATCGTGGACTTGCCTCCTTCTGAAGGGTTCACATGCATCATGGTAGTGATCGATTTCTTCACTAAAATGGCTCACTTCTCCCCATTACCAGGGGTACCGACAGCAGTAGCCATGGCCGAAGCATTCATCAAGGATGTTTTTCGTCTCCACGGGATACCAACGAAGATCATCTCAGATCGAGGTAGCCAATACACCTCTCGTTTCTGGAAAAACCTCTGCAGCCGTTTGGGGATAGAAAGAGCTCTATCGTCCGGTTTCCATCCTCAGTCCAACGGACAGACGGAACGTCTAAATGCCACCTTAGAACAGTATCTACGATGCTATGTGAACCTTCAACAGGATAACTGGGTTTCTCTACTACCCCTGGCAGAGTTCTCCTACAATAACTCCTTTCAGACTTCTCTCGGTTTCACCCCTTTTTTCTGCAGCTATGGCTACCATCCCCGGTCTATACTACCGGTCTCTAATGTCTCCACCTCTTTACCCACAGTTGATTCCACTCTCGCTTTGTTGAAAGACGTTCACCTGCAGGCTAAACACAACCTTAGTAAGGCTCAAATGAGATATAAGGACCAGGCCGACAAACTTCGGAAAACTGTACCTGATTGGGGGGTAGGATCTCAGGTCATGTTGTCCACAAGGTACCTACCACGATGGGCACACCCTTCCAAACTCTCCCCAAAATATCTGGGTCCATACGAAGTCACCCAAGTCATCAACCCGGTGGCCTTTCGTCTAAAACTACCCATAAACCTTCAGAGGGTCCACCCGGTGTTTCATGCCTCACAACTGAAACCATTTCATGCAGATATCTGGTCCCGTAAAGAGAAGAAAACCTCCTTGCCTGCTACTTCGACCCAGGAGGAATTTGAAGTAGCCCAAATCTGTGACTCCCGGTACCGCCGGGGAAGGCTGGAATTCCTAATACGGTGGAAGGGGTATCACTGGTCGGAAAACTCTTGGGAACCAGCCTCTCATGTACATGCCCCACTCTTGGTCCGCAAGTTTTTTCACTCTCATCCGGGTAAACCGGGGGGAGGCCTCCCTAGGAGGGGGCATACTGTCATGCCGCGGCGGGGATGGCGGAAGTGGGATCGCTGGTGGTTCTGTCCGCAGTAGCATTCCACTCCTCGTCTTCAGCTTAACGCTCTAGTCGTTGTACGCGATCGTGACCCGGAAGTATAAATCACTTCACTTCCGGGTCGCATACGCGTTGCAACGTTTCCGGGTTCCTTCCTGAGTTGCTGCCGCTCCCGTACCTGGTGATATTCCTGCCTTTCTGCCTTTCGTTTCGCTGTTTCCAAACAGCTGTTGTTCCACCCTTGTTTTCTGCCTTGTGCATTGACTCATCCTTGCCTAGCCTTCTATTTCTCCTTATTTCCTTTCTTCGTACCCCTTCCTTACCCCTTTCCCTGTTTCCCTTTTCTTCCCAGCCTCTTCCTTCTTTATCATCCCTTTTCCCTCGAATTGATCTTCCTCCTGCCAGACCTGTGCCTGCCTATCGGACTGCCTGTGTATTATCCCTTGTGCCTATTTTGGATCTTCCTCCTGCCAGACCTGTGCCTGCCTATCTGACTGCCTGTGAATTATCCCTTGTGCCTATTTTGGATCTTCCTCCTGCCAGACCTGTGCCTGCCTATCGGACTGCCTGTGAATTATCCCTTGTGCCTATTTTGGATCTTCCTCCTGCCAGACCTGTGCCTGCCTATCGGACTGCTCTCCCATCAGCGAACTCACCCCCTGTGATCATCCACCTGAAATACTACGTCTAGGGTTTTTTTGTGCCTTCCGGCTTTTTTCCCCCTGTGAGGCGTTCTCGGTAGGATAACCCCCGTTGCCCCTATCTAGTGGCACGGTGGCATCCTATCGAGGGCGTCCTTATCTTCACAAGAAAAAAGAGAAGCCTCCACGACATAAGGACGGAAAGATCAAGCAGAAAGAGGAAGGTGAGGAGTTGGGGGAAGGGGGAGAACTCGACATTTCATCAGAAGAAGAAGATATAACCGACATTCGTGCAGATATCCTTTCATTGTTCCAATCTGGAGGCCCAGATTTGTCAAGTGTACATGAAAAGATAACACCATCGGTGTATTGCATGAGAAAGGGTCAACATTCTTATCTCTACACCAGCTGCAGAACTTATTCCAACGGCAGCAGTATAAAGATTTGGTTGCTGGTCTTCTGGCCGAAAGCAACACCTCCATTACCTCGTCTGGGAGATCCCAATCCTTGTATCTCAGCCTCTCAGAAACCATGCTTGAAGGCTGAGAGTCCTGATATCCGATGGAGAAACTGACCCTCCTCTCTCTCTCTCTCTCTCTCTCTCTCTCTCTCTCTCTCTCTCTCTCTCACTCTCTCTCTCTCTCTCTCTCTCTCTCTCTCTCCCTCTCTCTCTCCCTCTCTCCCTCCCTCTCTCTCTCAGGTCCTCTCTTAGTGGGAGACGAATCGGAGGGCAGATGGATATGTCCAGAAGGTCCGGGTACCATGTCCTCCTGGCCCAATCCGGGGCAATTAGTATCATGGATTTCCTGAACCTTCTCAACCTCCTTATTATGTGAGGAATGACGGGGGCGGGAGGAAACGCGTAAAGGAGTGGAAATTCCCAGTCCACCACAAACCCGTCTCCTAGAGCTCCACTTGGGGGAAATTCCCTTGAGCAGTAGAGTTCGCACTTCCAGTTGGCACCGGTCGCGAACAGATCCACTTGAGGGGTTCCCCAAAGGGTGAATATCTCTTGAAAGACTTCCTGAGCTAGTTCCCACTCATGGGAGACTGTGCTCTGCCTGCTCAGAGTGTCCGATGTTGTGTTCTTCTCTCCGGCTAGGTGAACTGCCGATAGAGAGATTCCTTCTTGTAATGCCCAGAACCATAGCTGCATTGCCCTTCTGCACAGTGGTAGTGACCCTACTCCTCCTCTTTTGTTGAGGTAGTAAATGGCCACTGTTGTCATCCGCAACCGCTACCGCGGATGGCGGCTCCTTCCACGTTGGAGGCTCTCCGGCAGGTAGAGCCATTTAGTCCTTTCTTTGTATCTAGTACCTACCACCACCAATCACAGCACTGCCGGCAGTTTATCTGTCATCCAAGCCCGACAGTCGCTGCGTTTCAACCGTTGCTGGCGCTCACTCCAGCGGCTCGTGTTTTTGCGCTCTCCAGCGTTGCCCTCTGCTAGCCTCGACTTGCAGCGGGTCTCCTTTGCTTGCTCACTCCTCATTTTTGGTGTAGGAGTTCTTTTCCTCTTACCTATTTTTGCTGTTTGATTACAGCGGCAGTTTTTTGCTTTTTGCAGCATTTTGTACTTGCCGATCCTTCGGCTCTTCTTCGTTTTTTCTCTTTCTAGACTCGCCGCTCCGGCGGCGGGCGTGCTATTTTTATCCTTTCGCTTTGCCGCTCTTTTCTCTCGCGGCTCTCCAGTTTTCCTTTTTTCTCTGTCCATCAGTTTTCTCTTCTATCTTTTCTCTTTCTCTCACCGCTCCCAACTTATCCGTGGCCTGGTTCCTTCCACCATTCTTTGGAGCATTGGATATCCCTCCTGAGTTCTAACCAGTGGATCACGCATCAGCTTCCAGTTCGATTCGTCCCACTCCTCTTTACCAGAACTTCCTAAGGGTTTTTTCCCACTTGTGGGTTTTTCCCTTTCTTGTCCGGCCTGTTCCCGGTCAAGGGGTCCCAGGACGGCTGTCCAGTCAGCGGTCACTGTGGCTTCTCACCGAGACAGGCAAGTGCTACCTAAAAAAGAACGGGATTACCTGAGCCGGCGAAACCTACAGAACACCGGTGACTCTGAGGACTCAGGTGAGGAGAGTGTGGAGGGAAGAAAAGAGAAAGGGGAGACACAGCTTTCACAGCCACGTAAATCACAACTGTATTGTCAGTCATTACCAGGACATTCTTCCACCGTACAGATGGCAGGAAAGCCTTCAGCGCTAGTCTGATTGCCCTCAGCTCTAAAAGGTTGATATGTAGTTTGGACTCAAATGGAGACCAATGAGTGCTGATGTTAAAATCGTTGGTATGGGATCCCCACCCTGTGAGTGAGGCGTCCATCACTATTGTTATCACCAGCCATGGTTGCCAAAAAGTTTCTCCTTTCAAGATGTTTTTCCGACAGGCCCACCACTGAAGATCCAGTGAGACTCTGTCTGGGACATGGTGGAGATCTGACATCCTTCCTGATAATTGTGACCACTGGTTTCTGAGAGCCCATTGGAGAGATCTTATTCTCAGGCGAGAAAAATGCAGGATGCCATGAGACCGAGCAACCTCAGAAAATCGATGGCCGGAAGATTTTGGGCATTCTGGAATTTTGTCACCATCTGCAGAATGTCTTGAGCCCTCACCTCTGGTGGCGAGGCTTTTCCCAGGGAAGCATCCAGGATTGCTGCGATGAACTGGAGCCTTTGTGAAGGTATCATTTGAGACTTCTTGAAGTTGAGGGAGAAGCCCAGCCTGTGGAGGGAGCGGCAAGTATAGCTGAGGAGATCCAGGGCTTGATCTGGGGAACTGGCCCTGATCAGCCAGTCGTCCAGGTAGGGATAGATGTGAATCCCCCCCGCTCCTGAGACTCGCTGCCACTACCGCCATTAGCGTGGTGAAAACCCTCGGACGAAGGTTAGCCCAAATGGCAGACCCTGAAACTGATAGTGAGAGTTTCCAATGGCGAACCTCAGGTACTGTCTGTGCTTGTGATGGATCGGCACATGAAAGTAAGCATTCTGGAGGTCCATTGATAACAACCAGTCCTGAAGCTGGAGGGCCTTGTTAAAGACTCCAATCAAGCAGTCCCACTAAGTCAGTGCCTTGTCTGGGATTGCTCAAGGGAAGCCCTTATTTATATATGTTTATGTCCAGTTCGTGTACTCTGGATGACAATCCTTATATAACACCCCTCTCTTAGAATCCCCCTGACCCCACTAAGCCAAGAAGTAAGTTTGTTTTGCAAATTTAAAAGGTTTATTTGAGAATTAAACAATATATATATATATCACACTTTTATAATAAATTAATAATTGATATCACACTTGTGAATATGAGCAGTAATCAGCAATGGATGAGGTGATACTAGCACGCTGGTTTAATTACTTAGGAGTAGTATAGAGGATAAGGTAGCTGAGAATGCTTTATATGGTACAAGGAAATGCAAGGTGGAAAAGAAGCAACACAGGAATAAACTTGATATGATTTCAGCAAAACATAATATAATCACTTTTCCCCTTTTGGCAATTCACCCCCCCTCTATGCAATGTAAGGAGGTGGAAGTGACACACACAGTTCTTCAGGAATACAATCACAGTACAATCCCAATTCAGTTTCCCCCAGCAAGCTTAGATCAACAGGGATGATTTTAAGCGCAGGCAAAGTACTTTAAAGGTGGTATGCAAAGAAGGGAAAAATATGCAAAAAAATATTTTAATTCCCTCTAGAGGTTCAGGGTGAGTGATAGCTACTTTAAATTAGTTCAGGATCACTTTAGCAATGCTCTATGAATGATTGTCAGGTTGCAAACGAATTTCAGCAAAGGAAAGCAAGGACAAATATTTGTACACGTGGCTGAAATGAAGCAAAATGTCAAATCGCGGCAATTTAGGCGCGTGCGTCGAGCGCAGTTACGGAGGAAGTATAAGTATCACAAACGGTTGAAGAGATACGGACAATTTTGTGGCGGTAGATTTTCAAAAATGAAATTTTAAAGTTTCAGAATGACCGATGACAATTTTGCAGCTTTAAAGTCACAGAAGGACACACAATGCTATGGTGTAGTTCTAGATAGGTTAAAATAGTTTGAATTACATTATTTTAAACTAAGAGATTGGTTTTGCACAGTCCTGGCTGGGTACTCACACTATATGTTGGACAGGAATGCGACTTCGTCACGGGTCGGGTCAGGATTGGACTGCGGTTCCCTCGCCACGGATGGTCTCTGCCTGGTTCTGCTCACAGCGATCTGGGTCAGCTCTGCTAGCGGCACTGCACAGTGGTCTGGATCTCTGGTTCTGGCAAAAGTTCTTGCCACTGGACGGCGGTCTGGTCTCTGGTTCCGGGTACAGCTCTGCTTTCTGGGTGTTTCTGCACAGGGTTTTAGGCCAGAATCAAACACCTCAGCCTGGCTGTTTTACTCTGATGTGCCCCTTGGAAGTCTGGGGTGAATCAGTTTGCAAAAGATTTTGAGGCCTGCTGTGTTACGCTCACCTGGTTCCCACGGGGACGTCGATCTGGACCGGCCTGGTGCCACATAGAGCCGAGATGACTGACTGGACACCCCCGCTTACTTCGTTTGTCGGCTCGTATGAATGTCTTTCTGCAAAGGAGAAAGGGAATTAACCTCCCGTAATTCGAGTGTTAACCCACCTTCCACTCCCGTTGTCTGCCCACTGACCACTCCCGATGTTCCCTCTTGTTCTCACCTGATGGTTCAGAAAGGTGGCTCTCCACCCTGCATCGAGCGCAGGGGCGCGTAGACGACCAGTTACTTCACTGGCGTGGAGGAATTGGTGAGTTCCAGTATTGACTCTAGGATCCAATAGTTTGTAAGAGTTCAAATGTCTGATCTTCACTCTTTCCGATTCCTTGTAGGTTGCCGACTTAACCACCACGAAGAGTCCAAAGGGCATTTGGTGAGAGTCAGGTAAGTCTATAGTGGTTTTCCCCTTAGGGGCCGGGGTACGGCGATGATGCAGAGTTAACTGCGCCGACCCGATATTAGGTGAGTACCCCCTGCGGTAAATCAGGTAAGTCTTTGGGGGGTTGCTTGTAATGTCCAGTGGTTTCCCCTTAGGGGCCAGGGTGCGGCGGTGATGCAGAGTTAACTGCGCCGACCCGAGATGAGGTGAGTACCCCCCGTGGTAATCCGGTAAGTCTTTGGGGGTAGTTTGAATTGCCCTTTTACATTCCCGTGCTCACCTGGCTCTTCTTGTCCCCCTTAGATATCGGAGAGCGGTGTGGAAATGCTGAGCATGCGATGGAGTGAGGAAAAGCTGCACTGGATGGTGAGTGCAGCGCGGCGCTGCGAGGTGCGTGACGATGCGCGTGCGATGACTCCTTCTTCAAGATCGACGGCGCGATGGATCAAGAATTCAGGTAAGGTTTCAAGTTTGAACCTCTTCTCCTTCTTTCCTTTTCGTTTCCAGGTGGTCCAGGACTGAAGCGGGCGTGGCTGCTGAATGCAGAATAACGCGAAGCACGTGTGGCTGTCCGGGCGTGGTTTAAATAGCCTAGGAAGAAGTCCCAGGTAAGTATTCTTCCACAGCCCCCACCCGAGAAAAAAGTAGTCCCTTAGGTAAAATAGTCCCTCCTAAGCCCCATTTGGCTTGTGGCTTCGTGCATCATGGTCTGCACCAGGTGAGTATGCAGCATGGTCTGCATTAGGTAAGTTTTCTGTAATGAGCCTGGCACCATAGGTGCCAGGACTGCACCCAAACAGCCCCGAACTGGGGTTTTTGGGCATGCTTCAAATGGCATGATGCCTGCTTCTGGGGTTGCTGGGCCTGGTCTGGCTTCCCGGGGCAGGCATCATGACAGCACTCCCCCTCAAGGCCCCTCCTAAAGTCGTTCTTCCCCCTGGCCTTGGTTTGTTAGGAAATTCTCAGTGGAACCTTTTCACTAATTGAGGTGCATGCACGTGGTCACTAGGTTCCCAAGACCTTTCCTGAGGACCGTAGCCTTTCCAGTCGATTAGATAAAAGATTTTTGATCTCACTTTTTTTGAGTCCAAGATGCTCTTAACCTCAAATTCGGGTTCTCCATCTATGAGGATGGGGTCTGGAGGTTTGGTTAGTCTTGTTCCAGGATGTACTGGCTTCAAAAGGGATACGTGAAAAATGGGATGAATCCGCATATGAGCAGGTAGGTCCAACTTGACAGCCACCGGGTTAATGATGGCCTTGATGGAGTAAGGTCCTAAATACCTAGGGTTAAAGGTCCGTGTTCCCTTGAGTGGGATGTGCTTAGTGGCCAACCATACTTGGTCCCCTATCTGGTATTGCGGTGCTTCACTCCTGTGCAGATCTGCATCTTTCTTGTATTTTTCCTTATCCTTTCGCAAATGTGCAGTTGCGTCCTTAAAGGCTTGTGTAATCACAGTGTGGAGATGGTCCACCGCAGGCATCTCCAAGAGTTGGGGCGAATCAAGGTCCGAGGTTCGAGGATGGTGTCCATAGATGGTAAAAAAAGGACTTTGTCCGGTTCCCGAGTGTACAGAGCTATTGTACGCATACTCGGCAATCCAAAGAATGTCTTTCCAGGTACCCTCAGACTGATGTAGCATGCAAAGCAAGTACTGCTCAACAGTCTGGTTGGTCCTCTCTGTTTGACCGTCGGTCTGAGGGTTGTGACTGGTGGAAAGCCTAACATCTATCTGCGCCAATTGGCAACATTTTCTCCAAAAATGCGAAATGAATTGACTGCCCCGGTCCGAAATCAACACGGATGGAAAGCCGTGTAGGCGAACAATGTTTTCAAGGAACTCTTTGGCCAAGACAGCTGAAGGTATCCCTTTTAAAGGAATGAAGTGAGCCATTTTGGAAAAAAGGTCCACAATAACTAAAATGGTGTTAAAGCCATTGCATGGGGGTAGATCTGTTATAAAGTCTAATGACAAGGTATGCCAAGGAGTGGGTGGGATACCCAAAGGTTGCAATAGTCCAGCGGGTCTTTTCTTTTGACTTTTATTTTGGGCACAAATGCCACAAGACATGACAAACAATTTAATGTCTTTGCGCCAGGTGGGCCACCAGAATTGTTTCTTAATTTTGGCTTCAGTTTTTGCAATACCAGGATGTCCTTCCAGTAAGGTATCATGGTACCGGGAAATGACAAGTTCTTGTAGTTCCTTTTGTGGCAGAAATAGCCGGCCTTGGTAATAAGGTAAATCATCTGTGACAGAATACTCTGGACCTTTCTTGGCCCAGTCCTGTAAGGCAACTGAATCAAAGAGCTGGTGGATCTTTTCTTGAATGTCCTCCAGTGAATGTATGGACGTCAGGCCAAGGATCCTTTGTTCGGGAATTATGGGTACGGGTTCTAAGGCTATTTCTGTCTCTCCCATTCCAATTCGGGACAAGGCGTCTGCTTTACCATTTTTACAACCTGGTCGATAGGTTATTACAAAATCAAACTCGGCGAAGAATAATGCCCAACGGAGTTGGCGCGAAGATTGGGCCTTAGCTGTCTTTAGGTATTGCAAGTTTCGGTGATCGGTGACGATCGTGATGGTATGTCTGGCACCCAGCAGATAGTGCCGCCAAGCCTTGAAGGCGGACTTGATGGCTAACAGCTCCTTGTCGGTAATGGCATAGTTTAATTCGGGAGCCGAAAACTTCCTTGACCAGAATGCCACTGGATGAAGCTGGTTAGTTTCGGGATCCCTTTTGGAGAGCACTGCTCCCATGGCTGAACTGGATGCATCCGTTTCCACTATGTATGGAAGCTCAGGGCGCGGGGGTCTTAATACAGGGGCAGATGTGAATTTTGCTTTTAACTCTTGGAAGGCGTTTTCGGCTTCCTCTGTCCACACAAAGCGTTTATTCTTTCGCAATAGCGTAGTAATGGGATGCACAATGTGTGAGAAGTCCGGGATAAACCTGCGGTAGAAATTGGCAAAGCCAAGCATGCTTTGGACGCCTTTGACTGAAGTTGGCGAAGGCCAATTAAGAATTGAGTCCACCTTATGTGTATCCATCCTGATTCCTCTCGGGGTCAGAATAAATTCAAGGAATTCCACTTCCCTAGTGTGAAAGACGCACTTTTCCAGTTTAGCATATAGTTTATGCTGGCATAACTTCTCTAGGACTGCTCGGACGTGCTTTACATGATCAGATTCTGATAGGGAGTATACTAAGATATCGTCGATGTCAACGACCACACAAACATCGATGAGCTCTCGGAGGACATCATTCATGAAGAATTGGAAGGCTGCTGGTGCATTGCATAGTCCGAAAGGCATCACCTGGTACTCAAATAATCCGTACTTGGTGCGAAAAGCAGTCTTCCATTCATCGCCCTCTTTGACACGTACCAGATGATATGCCCCCCGAAGGTCTAGTTTAGTGTATATACAAGCGTCCTTCACCTGGTCTAGTAGTTCAGGTATCAAAGGTAATGGGTATCCATTCTTGATGGTTATCTGATTCAGAGCGCGGTAGTCTATGCATGTTCTAAGGTCACCTTCCTTTTTTGGTGCGAAGAACAAAGCTGAAGATGCAGGGGACTTGGACGGGCGAATGAAACCATTAGCAAGGTACTGGTCAAGGTACTGGCGCAAGTGGAGATTTTCGGGTTCCGTAAGGGCATAGATTCTGCTGCAAGGTGGTTGTGCTCCCGGTACAAGATCTATTTGACAATCATACGATCTGTGAGGTGGTAAAGTGTTTGCCTGTTCCTTTTGGAAGACATCCTGAAAGTCTTGGTATTCAGCAGGTAATTGTGTGGCAGCTGGGATTACTGGGGCCAGGACTGAGTTTTGAGTTTTCTTAGGGTAGCAGGTGTGAGCACATTCTGGGAAGGTTAGTCTCTTCTCTCGCCAATCAATGCAGGGATTATGTTTTTCTAACCAAGGTATTCCCAGTATTAGTTGGAACTGTGGGGCCTTGATCAAATCAAACACAATAACCTCTCGGTGCCCATCTTGACCCAGCAATGTCATTTCTGCAGTGGAATGAGTTACGGGCCCAGAGACAATTTCCGTTCCATCCACTGTGGTGACGACATCGGCAGTGGTCTTTCGGATGAGAGATAGATTCATCCTGGAAGCCAATTCACAGTCCAAATAGTTTCCTATAGCTCCACTATCAACGTACGCCTTTACCGCGTGCATGCGTGATGGTTGCTCTGGATCTACAAGGACCATGGGTATGGTGAAATGCGAGGTCAGAGTGTCCTTCTTTAGGCTCGGCAAGCGGACCCCTACACTTGCCGGGCTTGATCATTTCCCGAGTCAGGTTCTAAATGGCTTTCGTCTGCTGCTCCTATAGTTTTCTTGGGTGGTTTTACTGGGCAGTTCCGAAGGAAATGACCGGTAGCTCCGCAATAGAGACATAATTGCAGTTGTCGTCTTCTTTCTCTTTCCTTCTGCGTTAGGGGTCCTCTAACCCCCCCAAGTTGCATAGGTTCTGGGGCATCTATTCCCTTGGAGCTTACGTGGGTTTTAATCAACACCCTATTCTCAAACTTGGTTCGGTCAGCCTTCCTGGTTTGAAGTCTGTGATCCAACTGGACCACTAAATCTATATATTCAGCACAGTCCTGAGGTGGGTTCACTATTTGGGCTAAAACATCTTTGAGTTCTTCTTGAAGCCCTCAATGGAATAATGTGAGTCGCTTGGCTTCAGGCCATTCGGTTTCCACTACTAATCCGTTAAGGGTTGCAATGTAAGTTAAAAGATCCTGATTACCTTGCCGTAAGGATAAAAGTTCGTTATCCAAAGCCTGTCCTTGGGAGTGTCGGGCGAATAGTCTTTCCATGCTTGTTCGAAAACCCTGGAAATCTCGAAGAATCGGGTCATCCTGATTGACTAGTGGAATGGACCAATCCGCCGCACTGCCGCTGAGATATGACAGCACAAAGGCCACCTTGGCCTGATCGTTCGGGAAGGCTCCAGGTCTACATAAAAAGTGCAAGCGGCATTGATTCATAAATATAGCAAACCTTTTTGGGTCTCCGGCAAAGCGTTCAGGCGGAGCCAAGGGAACGGATCCAGGTAGATTTATCTGCACCGGGTTACTCAGTGGTACTGGAGCTGGACTTGCCCCAAGTCCTGGTAGAGGTGTTTGTCCAGCCTGGCTTTGCAATAGTTGTCTGGCCAAATCATCGGTTCGTTCTTTCGAAACTATCAGTTCTCTCCTGAGGGCATTAGTTTCTTGACGGGCGGAATGCACTTCGGCCCTTAATTCCCCTAATAATTGGGCCAACTGATCCGTTTCCGAGGTCTCCATGACGCCCAGGTGGGTATTTGTGGGTAGGCTTTGCGTTCTGTTACTCTCACCTGGTTCCCACGGGGACGTCAATCTGGACCGGCCTGGTGCCACGTAGAGCCGAGATGACTGACTGGACACCCCCGCTTACTTCATTTGTCGGCTCGTATGAATGTCTTTCTGCAAAGGAGAAAGGGAATTAACCTCCCGTAATTCGAGTGTTAACCCACCTTCCACTCCCGTTGTCTGCCCACTGACCACCCCCGATGTTCCCTCTTGTTCTCACCTGATGGTTTAGAAAGGTGGGCTCTCCATCCTGCATCGAGCGCAGGGGCGCGTAGATGACCAGTTACTTCACTGGCGTGGAGGAATTGGTGAGTTCCTGTATTGACTCTAGGATCCAATAGTTTGTAAGAGTTCAAATGTCTGATCTTCACTCTTTCCGATTCCTTGTAGGTTGCCGACTTAACCACCACGAAGAGTCCAAAGGGCAGTTGGTGAGAGTCAGGTAAGTCTATAGTGGTTTTCCCCTTAGGGGCCGGGGTACGGCGATGATGCAGAGTTAACTGCGCCGACCCGACATTAGGTGAGTACCCCCTGCGGTAAATCAGGTAAGTCTTTGGGGGGTTGCTTGTAATGTCCAGTGGTTTCCCCTTAGGGGCCGGGGTGCGGCAGTGATCCAGAGTTAACTGCGCCGACCCGAGATGAGGTGAGTTCCCCCCGTGGTAATCCGTTAAGTCTTTGGGGGTAGTTTGTATTGCCCTTTTGCATTCCCGTGCTCACCTGGCTTTTCTTGTCCCCCTTAGATATCGGAGAGGGGTGTGGAAATGCTGAGCCTGCGATGGAGTGAGGAAAAGCTGCACTGGATGGTGAGTGCCGCGCGGCGCTGCGAGGTGCGTGACGACGTGCGTGCAATGACTCCTTCTTCAAGATCGACGGCGCGATGGATCAAGAATTCAGGTAAGGTTTCAAGTTTGAACCTCTTCTCCTTCTTTCCTTTTCGTTTCCAGGTGGTCCAGGACTGAAGCGGGCGTGGCTGAAGACTGGAAGATGCTGGAGGCACGGTGAGCGTTACGCTGCTGAATGCAGAATAACGCGAAGCACGTGTGGCTGTCCGGGTGTGGCTTAAATAGCCTAGGAAGAAGTCCCAGGTAAGTATTCTTCCACAGCCCCCACCCGAGAAAAAAGTAGTCCCTTAGGTAAAATAGTCCTTCCTAAGCCCCATTTGGCTTGTGGCTTCGTGCAGCATGGTCTGCACCAGGTGAGTATGCAGCATGGTCTGCATTAGGTAAGTTTTCTGTAATGAGCCTGGCGCCCATGGCGCCAGGACTGACTTTATCCTTATGAGCCTGGCGCCATAGGCGCCATGACTGCACCCAAACAGCCCCGAACTGGGGTTTTTGGGCATGCTTCAAATGGCATGATGCCTGCTTCCGGGGTTGCTGGGCCTGGTCTGGCTTCCCGGGGGCAGGCATCATGACATGCTGACAAATTCTGAAGTCTGAATTCAAAGTTCTGGTCTCTGTCTGGATTTGAAGTCTAAGTGCTGGATCTGGTGTCTTCTGGCAAAACGCTCCGCAAGAAATCAGCTTGAAGTGGGAAGTGAATGTCCCTACCTGTCCTGGACAGTCTCCTTTTACGTGTTTAGAAAGTGGGAGGGTCGGCTCATCTTCTATGCCCAACCCTCTCAACTTATCATTGGCCAGTTCCTCCTCTCTCCCTTGATTGGGGAAACTGGGTTGTGAGTCAGAGTGATGAGGTAGGTTTATCGTCAGAGGATCCTCCCCTTGTCAAATTGCACACAAATCTATTTCTGATCCAAATACATATTTATCTATGTACCATTTTTCTAATATTATACGTCCAGTTAACATATTTTATGTAGCACCAAACCATCCGATCCCTGTCTTTGTAAGATGTTGTGTCCACTTATGACAGAATTCTGCCCTTTTCATCCAGATAACGACCTCTAAACCTTTCCAGATTTTACACAAATGTGCACCAGGGATATGGGTTTCAGATGATAGTGTCAGATTTTTAACATGCATACATTTGGAGTAACAACCCTTTTTCCGCTACTATCCCCAAGAACATACCACAGGGTCCTAACACCTCTGAAAATGTGCACAGAAAAATCACAAGAATGATGATGTTATTTATATAATTTTTACAAGTCTGCACTATGAATTATCCCTCTTTTTAAAATTATGCTCTGGCCCCAAAGGGGTGTGGTTTTCCAAAGCACATGGTGGAATTTTTGGTTTATCCACTTCCCCCAAGCTCAGCTGGCTCACAGATGCAGTGCCCCTCCCCAATTCCTTCCAAGAGGTAGCCATTTACGACCCCCCCTAATTTAACATTTGCCTGGGCCAAGGACAGTGCTTTGTTTAGTTTCCTGTAGTCCCCAGGTTCTCCTCCCCTAATTCAATCAGAGAGGTGTCATCTCCTTTTGGCACGGGCAGCAGAATGCAGCCAGGCCTGGGAACACAGCTGCTGATCAAGTTTCAACTCCTGTCGGGGGTGGTTGTCAGGCAGAATTCAATCTCTTTAAGCCAGGCTTCAGCTAAATGTCACTTTGGTACCCAGTTTTATACATTCAAATCAAACTGACAATTTTTACACATGCAGCTAGAACGCTGATTCTAAGTTCAAAACTATGACATTTCAACAGTTGCAAACTATGTGACACTCAACAGTAGGTCACTCATTTATTTTAAACATTTAGATTTTAGTGTCTTTCAGTCCAATTTCACTTCAGCTGCTGACATCCACAGCTCAGCCAGTTTTGTTATAAACATTGTTTTGGGCTCTTTCTCTTTCCATATTTTGAATATCTTGCAATGTTTAAAATAGCCATTTTTAGCTTGCATTTCAGAGAAACAAAGGTGATTTCAACGCGTTTTTTTATTTTAGCCACCGGCACTGCTGTTTTTCCTTTGGCACACATTTCCCTCATCGCACTCCTGGCCCCTCACGCTCGCACTGGTGGATGGCAGGTCAGGGGACCATTTTGCTGTGCACAAAACTGCGCGGTTCTCCAGGATTCTGGCGCAAATGTGGGCTTTTCCACCCTCTTGGATTTCCTAAGCCCACAGCACCAAGTGTTGCAGCATAATAACTTGAACGTGGGCCAAGACACTCAACAGCCTGAGGTATCTAAGAAAGTGTTACAATCTTGAACTTGTCCTTCCTGAGGAACTTGTTCAAGTCTCTTAAGTCCAAGATGGGTCTAACTGCTCCGTCCTTCTTTGGAATTAGAAAATAAGGGGAGTACCAACCCTTGTTCCTCTCCACTACAGGTACCAGTTCTATAGCACCTTTCTTCAGCAGGATTAAAATCTCCTGCATAAGGTGCAGATCAGGAATCTTCAAAGAGTTGTCTCCCGGTGGATGACTGAGGTTTTAGCAGGAAAGGAAGGCAGTAACCTTGGGCAACTGTTTCCAATGCCCAAGTATCTGAAGTAATAGCCTGCCATTCTATCATTCTATCAGATGCTGTGATAACCTGCCTCCTACTGCCGTCTTGTGATGTAAGACCTCAGAGAGGTTTCGGAGCGGCTGACGCAGAGGCTGAGGTTAAAGCAGCCCCTGATGTTGCAGTCTTAGTACCTATACCCCGTCCACCACGGGGGAATCATCTTTGACCTCTTTGAGCTGGCTGTCCTCTGCCTCTTCTGAATGCGGAACAATAGCGAAAGGACCTACCCCTCCAGGGTGCACCTGTGGGGCGGTTTGGAGTTTGCCTTATTGCAGCTGCAAGGGATTTGGCTGCCGCCTTGGAAGTTTGCAGCTTCTCCAAACTCTCATCCGCTTTATTCCCAAATAGATGTGTGCCATCAAAGGGCATGTTGAGAAGTCTGGATTGTACGTCAGGGGCAAATCCTGACTTCCGCAACCATGCAAATCTGCAGATCACTGTACTAGCCGCCATGGCTCTGCTGATGCTGTCAACAGAGTCGAGACCAGTCTCGAGGGATTTGCACCTAGCGTCCTTCCCATCCTTGGCAAGGTTCAAGAATTGTTCCTCCACTTCGGGGATGTGGTCAGCTGCCATCGAAATACAGTCCCAAAGGGTGTAGGTAAACCTCGCCAGCATGCACGTCACATTAGCAGGTTGTAATGCCATACCACCGGCCGAGAAAACCTTCTTGGCCATGTCATTGTATTTTTTGTCATTTCTGTCTTGTGGTATTGTGGGATAAGCAGTTTGTTTGCCAGAAGAGGCAGCTGCCTGTACTACCAGGCTTTCTGGTGTCAGATGTTTCGAAAAGTACAGAGGGTCAGAAGTTGAAGCTCTGTATTTGGCAGTTAGCCTCTTATTCACTGCCGGGACAACCTTGAGATTTTCCCAGTCGGAAGCTAGCCTTCACTGCACAGCCATATGAAATGTGACAATAGGGTCTTCCTGTGGTCCTTCATCAAGTATGTCCGTTAAGTCATCCTGTTCAAAAACAGGTGTGGGGCTGGGCCATCCCATGTATTCCATTACTCTAGTCATGAGTTGTCTTTAGTTACCTTCACCATGATCCCCTGGATCTGCCAAATTCAACTTCAGGGGAAGTGTCAATGCCACTTGCCTCATGTAGGGAGTCCTGTAGGTTCTTTATCTGAGACTCTTCTGATACGAGTTTGTCTGGAACAGGTGGTGTTCCATACTCTAGACCAAATGATCTTTCCTCGTCAGATGAGTGTTTAGCATCCTCATAAATTGAGGAAAGAGATTTAAAATACTCTGAATGAGGTTGAGGAGTATAAATCCTCTCAAAAGAAGAAGAAGGCGCTATGGAGGTCATAATGAGAGCTGACAGTGTCGAAATCGTGGATGTTTACGGCTTCGACAAAACTGTTCATAGCTTCAAAGGTTTACACAAAGTCTTCGAGGGCTTCGACACAAACATCGAGGTCTTCGACGATAACTTTGAGGCAATTGTCATATACAGCGTCGAGGAGGTCGACACTCGAGGCGTCAATAGTTTTTCCTTTGATTTTGGCGCAGAGGGCGTCAATGACATAAAATAAATCATCATCGACACCGAAGGAAACCCATACAGCAAGCCCGTAGAGTGCGTCAAAAAGGCGTTCTCTTGACTTGAGGGATGAAATCACTCTCGAGGAGTTTCCACACCTGGGGACTCCCGGCTTCTGTGCTTCCTGGGTGTTTTGTCTGGGGTATCACCTCTAGGGGTTTTTGTGGGGGGCAAGGCCGCGTTCTCAAGCACCTTCATCATACTCATTCTGAATTCCTCCCATTGGGCTGGTGTACTATGCTTTGAGGGACAAACAACACTTTCGGGTGCACTGGATAAGGAAGTGGACGGCGATCTATGGTGCCTCTTTTTGCCATGCCTCGAAGACGAGGAATGATGCGACCCACTTCGCGACCAGGAACGGGAGCGTTTATGTTTTTTATGATGGGGAGACAAAGGTCTAGATTCATCAGAAGATTTTTGTTTGGACGGGCGAATAGATTTTAGAGGCCTACCTCTCTCCAACTTCCCTCTGTGCTCCCTCAAGGCTTTGGCCGTCATCGACATGCATTTGTCGCACTCCGAACACAGATGTTCTGCCCCTAGACACCACAGGCAGATCCTGTGCGGGTCCGTGATGGACATGTAGCACCACAGTCGCAGCACCTTTTAAAACCAGACAGAGGATTCGACGGAGTTGATGAGGAAGCCATCTCGTCGAAAACTTGAAGAATTTTCTCGGGAAACTAGATACATTCGAAGAATCACGCAGAAGCAAGCATTACATTACCGAAGCTGTGAAGTACGGAAAAATGGAACTGAGCAACGGGAGCTGCGTGCACCACTTATATCAGTGATGACGTCAACGTCAGGACGCAGACCTCCGAGGGACATCGACTCGACCATGCATCGATGCACAGCGCCCTCTACTGGGAAAAAAAATTCCAAAGCAGCAAGCTGGATATTAAGAAATATCAAAGATAAGGAATATGTGGGAGGACACAATCCATTCACCATATGCATCTCTTTTCTGTCTAAGGACCATGGCATATGTTTTGCCCTCTTCTAATCCTTGTATGTACGTATCCTCAAACGATAATTTTGTTTGCTCGAGTCTAGTACCCTTCCCTGTTACCCAATTAAACGTTTAAAAATAACATGCACAGCAAGTGATTTCAGCCACCACGAGAATCAGGAGAGATAATTTAGAACATTTGCTCATTCCTTGAGGGAACCCACCAGCCCATTTTCTACTGTTCCTTCCACGTGCAACATTTTATTATTTATATACATTTTTTTCTTCCTTCCACCCCACTACACTTCCTTGATCCGTGTCTTCTCCCCATGCATGTTCAGTTTCATCTTCATCTTATTCGTCTTCCATCTGCACATCTTCCACCCATTTCTTTATTCTCCTTATTCCAAGACCAAAGAATTTCTCAATGCAGTCCATATTTTCAGTATACTTTGGGCTGCTTTGCAGCAAGTTCAAGAGCCCCTTGATTCATAGGCCAGTCTTTTAGGATTCACTGTTTTGTGACCTCAGAGGACTCGAACTCTCTTATTCTGTTTCACATTAAAATAGTCTGTTAAAATAGACAGTTGGGGGGCATTAGAACATTTCTCTTTTCCTAATATAATTGAATGGCTGCTACTTTCTCCCTTTCCTACGTATCTTAGTGTCACCTATGCTTCATATATAATGGCTGATACCTGGGTGTGCCAATGACACGTTTTTTCCTTTAATTGTCCCATTTTTTCCATTTCTTTTTATAGTGTGCTTATTTTCTTTTTTTTCTTTTAAGCTTTGATTATTGTTGCTTAACAAAGTAACAAGACAGTCCAAGACATCGCATGGTACAGCATTGGTTATATCAGCAAATACATGATACAAACATAAGAGCTGGGCTCTAGCATGTGTAACAGTGGCTTTGCATGTGCACATGACGAGCGCTTAGTTCAACGGGGGTTCATGGCGGGCCTGGAGGAGGAAGCGCGAGTGTATCTCCTATAGGCTCCCCACTTGTATTGTGTGTAAGTATGCACAGAAAGGGCACCATATGTCTCGAGGTCGGCAGCCCGGTGGGTGCAAAATGATCCAGTGTTCCTCCGTGTCAGATGCCCAGGTGACATCAATGAGCCATTGTTTTGTGGTGGGGTTGGCGGGTCTGAGCCATAGTAGCATTTTGCAGCGCATTGCGAGGAGCAAGCACAGACTAGCAAGTTTACCGGAACCACCCGAAAGCAAGGAAAGCTCGTGGAATAAGCAGTTCATGGGGTCTGGTTCAATCTCAGTTCTAACATGGCGGATATAGCAGTACAAACATTGCTCCAGAAACCAGTGATTCAGGGGCAGGCCCAGGTCATGTGGATATATTTTGCGTTGTCAGAGTGGCATCTCGGGCATTGTGGGGAGTAATCATGGGACATAATATGCAGCCTAGCTGGGGTATAGTAAAACCTGTGGAGTACCTTACATTGGATTAAGCGGAATCTAGCATTTAGAGAAACCCATCAGGTCTGCATACACATGGCATCCCATCTTTCATCAGTCATGTCAGCGGAAAGGTCTTTGCCGCACACCTCGTGGAGCTTGGTAAGAGGTTTGGTGATGTGTTCCTGCAGTAGTTGATAAAGGTGTAATACTGCTTTCGGGGGCAATGTGCTATCCATCACAAATGCTAGAAGCGGATCGTCAGGGGGTTGAGAGGGAAACCCAGGCCATGCCTGCATGACCGCTCGCTGTATCCAGCGGAAGGAGAGCCCACCCAAGCCATCGTGCAGCTCAGCCCACAAGACCAAGGAGCCCGTTGCATATAAATCGCCCAGAGAAAAGTAGTTGTGGGCAGCCCACTGAGCAGCCATGGACTTTCCCACCCTGGGGAACCCAGGTATAGTATTTCACAGTGGCAAGCCACCATCGAAGGGACGAGTATTGCTGGTCTGTCTCCTTATTTTGTCCCAGGCTAGGACGGTGACGGCCGCAGGGCTGGGACTCCTGGGTTAGTCCAGTGTGGGGGCATCACCAACAAGTGGAGGTCCCTGGGCCGAGCGGCATGCCGCTCAATTCTTACATGTGGCAATGGAGGGCCATTTGTGAACCACTTTAGAGCATATTGTGCCTGGGCGGCAAGCCAGTACTTCTCAGGGACCATTTGAGTGTCACAGCACCACAGTGCCACAGGAAACCATTCACCGATGTGCGCAGTTCATTAAACAGCGTTGTGCCAGGCCACAGGGGGACATTCAGAAAGCGGTATAACAGCTGCAGTAGTAAGATCATCTTAAGCAGGGATACCTTGCCGGGAAGTGAGATGGGTAGCTTAGCCCATGTGTGCAGTTTAGGCTCAAGTTGTTGTAGATAAGAGCCATAGTTCTGTTCATACAGCAAGTCTTGATGCCTAGTAACAATGACCCCAAGATACTTTATTTCTGTTGGAGTCCAGGCAAATCCCATTAAATCAGTAGGGGGTGTCGTGGCATTAGTAAGGGGAAAAAGCTCAGACTTTGGCCAATTGACCCAGAGGCCGAATACCTGACCAAAGTAGTTAACATCGCACCTAATAGGTTCAAGATTAAGTACTGGGTCTCTGAAGTATAGGAGCGCGTTTTGTTGGCATATAATGAAATGATCTCAGAAGGTCTGGATATACGTATGCCTTTTTGCAAGTGTTTCTGTCGGAGTAGGTCAGGCATAGGCTCCATGGCCAATGCAAAAATGAGCGGCAAAAGTGGACAACCTTGCCTAGTGCCCCTACATATATCGAACAGCTTCGAAAGCCGGCCATTAGTGCAAACAGCACCCACAGGTTGGGCGTAGAGTAACTGCACCCATGAGATAAAGCGTGGACGGAAATTGCATTTTTCGGAGTACAGCCCACAGGAATTTTCAGGATACGGAATCAAAGGCCTTTTGTATGTCTAATAGAGCAGCTACCGCATTCACCCCGGGGTCGACCTAGGAAAGAATATTAAACAATCGCCACAAGTTAAGAGCGGTAGATCGGCCGGGGACAAAGCCGGATTGATCAGTGTGTTTCAAGTAGGTCATGTATGGGGTGAAGCGAAGAGCAATAGCCTTAGCAAAAATCTTGACATCGCTGTTGATCAAGGACAGGGGTCGGTAGGAGCCACATTGTGTGGGCAGTTTGCCAGGCTTGAGAAAGACCGTTATCACTGCCTCCCTGAGGGTGGGGGGCAGCACCTTCTGATCACAGGACTCCTCCCATAAAGCTGCCAAGTGGGGAGCTCGAGTGGGCTTGTAACACTTATAAAAATCCACAGTTAGCCCGTCAGGGCCAGGGGCCTTACCAGGGGGCAAGGCTTCGATCGCCCATAGTATTTACCCAACTTCGAGTGGGAGATCCAACACCTCCCTAGTTTTGGCGGTTAGGACCAACATCGGCAGCCCTTCTAAAAATACCTCCACAACAGGGGCAGACACCTCGTCATTATTAGTATACAGCGTTGAATAGAATGAGCGGAACACATCATTCACACCAGTGCCAGTGTGCACAGGGAGCCCATCAGAGTCGTTGATCAATGTAATGTGTCACCCACACTCCTCCTGTCGGACCAATCTGGCCAACAGCCCGCCCGGTCTGTCACTCTCACCGTATTGGCGCGCCGCTATAGTGTTATCGAGAAACTTAAGTTCTCTGTCTGCAGTGTCTTTGAATTCATCAAACTGTCACAATCCGACCTTGGAGGATCTGGGATCGATGGAAGGTACTCAGAACACGCCACCACGCACTTCCATAAGTGTTGCCGTGCAGTCTAGTTGTTTCCTATATGGCCGCCACAAAACACTATTTGAAACAGCTGGGAGTTTGGCTGGGTTAAAGCGTGTGTGTGTGCTACTCCGGTACGCTCATGTTCTTCAGTGCTCTCTTCTTGCACTCTCTCTTCGATTTCAGCCTTGAGACCTTCCGCGCTCCTCACCATTCCACATTCCCTCTCCCTTGCTTTCTGTTTGGTGACGGATCCTGCTTCGGTCTCTGTCCCGTGTCCAAGTCCTCCTTCCGCGCACCTTATAGTTCCGCTGCTATTCTTCCTGCTCGCTGAGTAGAGACGGATCTCACTCCTTTCTCCGTCCCCTGTTCCAGTCCTTCTGCCTTACCTGTCCTTCCTTGTAACGCTTGTCTTCACTTTCGGGCACCTCTGGCCTCGGCTCAGTACCATTTCGGACTGCTAACTTGTGCGTGCTGGGGAAAGTAGTTTGAACGGAAAATACAGGAATCCTTGAGAATGGAACACTGCAGAATCATCTGGATCTCCATCCCACCGCTACAGACTCCCCAGAGTTTTTGCCTCTGCTTTTCCCTGGATTGGGGGCGGGCTCCCTGGGGTCCCTGCTGTCGGGCAAGTAGCCCATTGAGGCAAAGTGACCTCTGGGGGAGCCCGTCCTTATCTTTACTAGAAAGGAAGAAGATGAAAAAATTAAACAGGCAGTCAAAGAAAGAAAAAGAAGAAAGAATCTTTAACAGAAGAATCTACTGAAGAACCTTCTAAATCCTCAGATGAGGGAGGGCAAACGATACATGTGTTGCTATTTCTGACAGTCATGCCGTGCATGAGACAAGCGCATCTTTTATTGCTCCTAGGGTTGCGGTGGTCGGGCTGTAGCTTATGAAGTTTCGAGGTGTTTAAGAGAAGCCTCACTGTTCTGAATGCTCCTACGTATCGTCTTGAGGATACCAGCTTCCTTGGACAAGGCCATGCCCCTAATGAAAGCTTTGAAGGCATCCCAGAGCGTGGCGAGGGAGTCTACTGTGCCAGTGTCAATGTCGTAATAGTCATTAACACATTCACCCAGTTCAGACCTGTAAACGGGGTCCGAAAGTGACTGTAGATTGAGCCTCCAAGTACGTCCTGTGATTCTAGGTTAGGGACATTGTGATTGGGGAGTAGTCTGAATATGTCAGTGAGAGTATGCCAGCATCATCTATATGGTTTATCAGAGTACCAGATACAAGCCAACGGTCTATCCTGGAGTGTGAGTCGTGCACGCTTGTGTAAAATGTGTAATCGTGGGTTTGCGGGTGTAACAGTCTCCATGCATCTATCAAACCCAGTCCCGTCTGCTTTTCGGATAAAACCCATGTAGCTCTGGTTAGTTGATGGGCTCTGCTCCCGGATCTATCGAGGCAGAGATCGGAGATGGTATTGAAGTCCCCGCCCCAGAGAACAGGGATAAGAGAATAAAGTGAAAGCATGTCCACGATTTGTGTGTATAAGTCTAGGTCGTCTATGTTGGGACCATATATGTTGAGCAATACAGTCTCCAGCCCCGCAAGGACACCATGCAATAACACATAACGCCCCAAGGGGTCCACCCATGTGGCCCACGGTACAAATTGTATTGATTTGTGGATCACAGTGAAGACGCCTCTACTTTGAGTCGAGTATTGCGTATAGTATTGTTGCAGGCCCCAGTTTTTGGCAATACTCCTACGGCCCGTCCCCTTTCCTCCATACTTATGGGACATCTCTCCGTCCTGTGGGACGGGACCGGAGCACTTTGTAAAAAGCATCCAAAAGAATGTTTTCAAAAATGTGTCATTCCTCTCTTTCTGCGCGGGGCACGGCACACGGCCGTAACTCCGCCCACCTTAGCTCTGCCCCGCGCATCGCCCATCAGTCCTTTTCTCCGCTCATTCGGGAGTGGACGCACTTGAATTCTCGGAAGATTTTCTTCCCTTTTTTCCTCTCTGGCACTCGGTAGCGATCGTGTATTAGTGTGTCTATGTCGTTCAAACTAGACTTTCCAGACTGTTCATCGTGTCACCGTCGTTTCGCGAGGGCGGATCCCCATCCTCTTTGCTTAGAGTGGTTGGGTCCGGATCACCTTTGGGACTCCTGTTTTTACTGCGACTCCCTTTTGGTCCGGGCTCTTCAACGTCGGTTGGAGCAGTGGGAGGAGGTGTTCCGACAAACTCCTCCTTCACATTTTCAGGCGTTCATCGATGAGAAGAAAAAACGCCTGGTAAGTTCTTTACTTTTCAGAGCACCCCGGCCGGGGGATACCTTTCCAGGTTCCTCTCGGGCTGGGAGGGGCGTTGATCGCTCTGTCACCGGGGTTCGCCCTGAGGTGCCAGTTTGGCCTAATAATTGTACCAGAGTTTTCTCTGATGGTCTCCGTAAGGGGCCTGTGGATACCGGAGCACGCTCCGAGGCCCCTCCTGTGGGGGCCGTTTGTAGACCCAGTTCTACTGAATCGTGGGATACCGGAGCTCGCTCTGAGGCCTCTCTGTCGGCTTCCCTCAAAAATAAGACCAGGGTGCACACCGAGGCCTTGGTGGGGCTTGCTGTTACCGAACGGATGTTCGAGGCCCACGTGGATAAGGCTGTCACTCGATGTGGGTCCGAGGTCCCTCTTTCAGAGGCTAAAGTTACCAACATTTCTGAGAGGCCTTGACAGCTGAAGGCTGTTTCTCACCATTCCCGCTCTTGCGGCGACACCAGATCTGTTGAGGGGGCAAAGAAGGAAAGCTCTTCTTTTACCAGCAAGGCTGAGGTCCTGCATGGGAAGGCTGATTTGGTGGTTGGAATGTGGCAGAAACATTCCAGGCCTCACAGTACCGGCACTGCCGAGGTTCCTTATGTTACGGCTAAAGTTAAGACCCCTGATCCATCGACGGGGACCCCTGCCTCACTTCCTCACGTGCCGCAGTTCCCCTCAGACAATGACAAAATGGCACCCGTTCCCGCCACGACCGCGGCGGCCATTTTGGGTACTACCCATACAACTATGCCATCGGCCTCAGGTGTAGGGCTGGGTTCCTTGGGTGAACATAGAGTCCCTTGTGCGCATCCTTATCGGCCAGTTTATGACTGGAACGCTCGGATGCCTCTTCCGCACAATGTTTCGTTGCCTGCGGGGTCAGCACCTTTGATTTATGTGGATATGTCGGTGGAGGGGCCTGTGTGGCACCCTTCCCCGTTACGTCCCTGGATTTGTCCACCTCGTGAGAGGCCTCCTCAGGTTCCGAAGCAGTCTCCAGAGGAGGCCTTTTTCGGTACTTTTCAAACGTTAATGCGTACCGACCCCATGAGGGGATATTTCAAAGGGCTTTTCAGGGAGATATATCCACCCGCGCCTCCGGCTCCACCCGTCCTTCCGGTGGTTCCCCCGGCGCCTCCCTTGCCTGCGGTGCCTCCCCCGACTCTTCCGCCTTTGCCCCCATTGTCCCCTGTGGACAAGGCAGCGCCCGACATGGTTCAGCAGGATCCTGACCTGTCGGATGAAGCGCAGGGCGATCAGGACAACGAGGACCTGCCCCGCTCTATTAGAGCTTTTCATGACCGGTTACTGGACATGATGTGCTTCTTAGATGTTCCGGTGCCCGAGGCACCCGCTCTGCAGGAGGGTGTGCTTTCTGGGGCCTTCACCCTGTCTCCTTCGGAGCGTACCGGCCTGTTCTTGCAGAAGGACGTTCTGGCCGAGGTCCGCAGGGTCTGGGAAAAGCCACACCCTGGACTTTTTGTCAATAAGAAGATTGACGCGAGATACAGGCTGCGTTCTTCGGAAGAGGTGGCCCTGTCATCTTGTCCGCCCCCTCCTCCACAGTGGTGGCCGCGGCCACTTTATAATCCAGGCCTGCAGCATCCTCTTCCACGACGGCTACTCAGGTTCTGGGAAAGGAGGACAAGCTCCTTGACTCCCTTGGGAGGAAAATCTTTGCCAACTCGGCCTTGCAGCTCAGGCAGGCCAACGCCGAATTGGTATTAGCGGGAGGTAATATGCGGATGTGAAAGGTCTGTCGGAGTTTGAGGAGCTTATCCCGGTCGAGAAGCTGGAAGACTTTAAAGAGGGCCTATCCGACGCCAGGGTCTTGGCCCAGGATCTCCTGGAGGCTGAGACTCATCACGTAGATACCTCGGCTCGGGGCCTTATGCTGGGGGTTGATACCTCACGGCAGGCGTGGTTGCATGCAACTAAATTCTCAAAAGAAGTGCAGGACAAGGTGTTGGACCTTCCGTTTGATGGGAAGGAGCTGTTTTATTCTACAACAGATGTAGAGCTCACCAAGACGAAGGATAGCACTCAGACAGCTAAGTCCTTGTCGGTCCTGGTTAAGACTCCTTTCAAAACCCAGAGACCGTTGTCGCAAAGTTGACCTTTCTCTGGCTTTAGGGGCTTCCTCGACTGAAAATCATGCAGAGTGGATACCCCTGCGGGGAACAACGACCGTAGGCACCAACGGACGTGGTTTTTCTCCTGCTCCTCAGCCTCCTCCTCAGGTTCAGGTGGCAACGCCACCGATAAACCTGCTAAATGAGGGTTTTCCGCGCTCGCACGAGACCCCGGTGGGAGGACGCATTGTGTCTCATTGGGAGGCATGGCAGACCATCACATAAAACAGATGGGTCTTGTCAGTCGCTCGGGCAGGCTTCCGCTTACCTCTACCCCCTACCCCACTCCTCAACCCTCCTTTTCAGCTGTCTTCTGGACCTCAGAGCTGTGGAACCCGTTCTACTTTGGGAGCGAGGGGAGGGCTTCTGCTCCCGGCTGTTTATGGTGCCCAAACCCAACCAGGCTGGCCTGCGCACCATCCTAGAACTTTCCCAGTTCAATCTTTTCCTACCCCAAGAGAAATTCAAGATGATCACGCCCAGCCCGATACCATCCTCCTTGCAGATGGGCAATTGGCTCAGTGTGGTGGATCTTCAGGATGCGTACATGCATATCCTGATTTGGAACCCACACAGGAGATATCTCAGCTTCTCTTTGGGAGAGGAGCACTTCCAGTTTCGAGTGCTTCCTTTTGGCCTCAGCTCGGCGCTGCGTGTCTTCACAAAGATAATGTCGGTGATTGCGGCCCATCTTCGTCTCCAGGGTATCCATGTGTATCCATATTTGGACGACTGGCTCTTACGCAGCCCTTGTCCGCTGGCAGCAGCAGGCAATCTCCAGTCTCTCCTTCAGCTCCTGTTCCATCTTGGGCTGTCGGTGAACTGGCGGAAATCTTCCATGACGGTCTCGCAGGACCTGATTTTGCTGGGTTTTCGCTGGAACATGATCGACTGCAGAGTGTACCTGACCGGGGACAGAATGGCGGATCTGTTAGCCACGTGTCAGATGTTTGTGCAGTCGGAGAGCATGTCGGCCTGCTGGTTCCAGAGGCTTCTGGGTCTCATGGCCTTGTGTGTGCTGGCTCTTCCTCTTGCTCGTCTCAAGATGAGACAGACCCAGATGGCTCTTCGGGGTTCCTGGCGTCAGGCTGTAGACCCGGATTCCAAGCTGATAATGATTCCAGATTCCATGACAGTGGACCTGGAATGGTGGTCATCTCTCAGCAACCTGTCAGTGGGTGCGGGGTTTCAGGAACCAGCTCCTATGGTGACGATCACGACGGACTCCTCCCTCCTAGGGTGGGGTGCGAAGTTAGATCTTCTACAAGTCTCGGACCTCTGGTCGCCTCAGGACAAGCTCCTGCACATAAATCATTTGGAGTGTCTGCCGATCTTTCGAGTGCTCAGTGCGTTCAGACCGGTCATTGCCAACAAGGTGGTCCGCATACGCACGGACAATGTGGTGTCGATGTATTACATCAACAAGCAAGGGGGAACAAAGTCTCCCCTCCTCGTGGAACTGTCCATCAAGATTTGGGAGTGGGCCGTGCTTCATGGTGTCTGGTTGCTTGCAGTGCACATCCCAGGCCAGCTGAATGTCACAGCGGATGCCCTCAGCCGGCGGACAGTGGTCAGCTACGAGTGGGAGTTGAAGGCGGAGGTCCTCTCATGGATCTTCTTGCGTTGGGGCACACCGGAGGTGGATCTCTTTGCTACTGCGGTGAACAGGAAGCTTCCTCGGTATGCTTCCAGAGCGGGGCTGGGAGCCTCATCTCTGGGGGATGCTCTCGAGATTCCATGGCACAACATGAGAGCTTATGCCTTCCTGCCTCCGCCTCTAGTCCATCGAGCAATTTGGAAGCTGAAGAACTCGGTGAACTGCTCCCTTCTACTTATAGCCCCCTGGTGGCCGGCCAGGTTTTGGTTCTCAGAACTTCAACACCTGTCTGTGTATCCGCCGATCAGATTACCAGTGACCCCCAATCTTCTTCATCAAGGGGACCAGCAGATATGGCACCCCTCCCCACAATCGCTCAGCTTGGCGGCATGGTGCCTGAGTTCAGGTCTTTAGAGCATCTTAACTTGTCTACGGATAACATGCGTATTATCCAGGCAGCCAGGAAACCCTCGACCAGATCCCAATACAGGAGTAAATGGCCCAGGTTCTGTCATTGGTGTTTGGGAAAGCAGTTGGACCCAAGGGTGGCTACGATTGACACTGTGCTGTCCTTCGTGTCCTCCCTAGCAGAGTCGGGTGTTCACGTTCTGTCCTGCAGAACTTACCTTTCAGCGGTCTCCACTTATCTTTGTACAGACCAATGTTCCTACTCTCTGAGTAACTCAGTCATCAAGAGGCATTTTGCAGGCTTGACCCGCCTCTACCCTCCAGTTCGTAGTCCGCACCCGCCGTGGGACCTAAATGTAATCCTGACGGCACTGTGCCATAAGCCTTTTGAACCCATGGCCACGGTGGACCTCAAGTACCTATCATGGAAAGTGTCCTTTCTGGTCGCCGTTACCTCAGCAAGGCGGGTGATTGAGCTCCAGGCATTGTCAGTGGAGCATCCCTTCTTGGTCTTTCACAAGGACAAGGTGGTCCTACGGACAAACCCTGCCTTTCTACCGAAGGTGGTAACTGAATTCCATCTGAATCAGTCGATCTCCCTGCCGGTCTTTTTGCCGAACCCTACCTCAGAGGCAGAAAGGGTTCTGCACTGTCTTGATGTCAGAAGAGCTCTTAAGTTCTACCTTGACAGGACTACCGAGTTTAGGAATTCTTCTCAATGTTTTGTGACTTTCGGTAACCCTCAGGGTAAGCAGGTGTCTAAGGCGACCATTTCTCGGTGGATCGCCGCCTGCATTCCGGAGTCTTTCACTGTCCGAGGGCTGAATCCTCCTAAGGGTATTCATGCACACCTGGTGCGTGCAAGGCAACTGCGGTTGCTTTTCAGAAGTATGTCCCCTGGGAGTCCATCGCTAGGGCAGCTACTTGGGCCTCCCCATCCGCTTTTTGTAAGCATTATTGTCTTGACATGAGCTCGAGAGCTGATGCTCAGTTTGGTCAGGCTGTGCTGAAGAACCTTTTTCAATAGTTAGGAGTGCTTTGGAATCTCCCATAAGTATGGAGGAAAGGGGATGGGATGTAGGAGTATAACCAGGTTACTCACCGTAGTGACCACCTTACTCCTAGTCCATAGTCCCCTTTCCTCCATACGCCCGCCTGCCGTCCCCTCTAATAAGGTTCCTCTGTTATTGCTAATAGGTCTCTGACCTGGCGATAGAAAAGGACTGATGGGCTATGCACGGGGCAGAGCCAAGGTAGGCGGGGTTACGGCCGCGTGCCGGGCCCCGTGCAGAAAGAGAGGAAGGACACATGTTTTAAAACATTTTTTGGGATGCTTTTTACAAAGTGCTCCGGTCCCGTCCCACAGGACGGAGAGATGTCCCATAAGTATGGAGGAAAGGGGACTGTGGACTCGGAGTAAGGTGGTCCCTACGGTGAGTAACCTGGTTAATCTTTCGCAGCCCGCCGCCAGGGAGTGTGTTTCTTGCAAGAAGAGGATACAAGCTTTGTGCTGTTCAACATATAGTTGAAGCGTACGCATTTTAGTGTAGTTACCCAGACCTCTAAAATTCCAGTTTATGCATCTTAATGTGTTAGCCTCCATCTAGTACCTGAGAATAATGGGTGTCATTGTCAAGGGTGTCACCTAGCTGGTACCCCATAAAGCAGACAAAAATAGAACAGTGCCATACAATGGCCTTGTCACTCTAGTCAAGCATTTTACATAACCCCCATCCCGTCCCGCCACCCACAACCCCCTCCCAATCAGGAGGATGAAAACCCCAGAACAAAGAAAAACCAAACCATTGAAACCTTGCATGGGGGGCTGCTTGCCACAAGCAGTCCGCTTGTCAACATGGCAGTGTCAATATAACTAGTATCGTAGGTGCCATATAACATGAACAATCACAAGAAAGCAAACAAATAGTAATGGCCTGTTTAGACCCATAACAGGAACACAGTAATCTGTCCTCACTGGTGTCAGTGCTTGCGTTGTGGTAGATGAACAAGAACATAGCTGCAGGACTAACAGGATCAGCCCGGGAAATGTTGATCTAAAAATGTCATTGCCTCCTCAGGAATCGAGAAAAAGTATGTCTTCTCAGGGTGTTCGACGCAGAGCTTGGTGGGGAAAAACATGGCATAGCTGACCGCGAGGTCAAGGAGCCGCTTCTTCACAGCAAGAAAGGATTTGCACTCATTCTGCACTGCGACAGGAAAAATGGGGGTAAAGATGAATCTTGTTGGAACCTAGTGTCAGTTCACCTTTGACCCTGGTCGCTCGCAGCGAAGCGTCCCTGTCGCAGTGTTAAGACGGATTTCTGAACTCTGTCCCGGAGGGGCAGAGGTTCAGAAGGCCAGCCTAGTTTCTTGGAACATGGTAACCTCTGGACAAGCCAGACCAATCAGGGTAGCGATTGCGGCGGTCAAGACTAGGTCTCAAGAGGGCTGAGTGTGACTGAAAGCCCGCAATGAGCACAAAAATCAAGGACACTTACAAATTACTCCAAGCAGGTGTTATATTAAAAATATATACACATTTATTACAAGGCCTTTGTAACATTGACCGTAGCGAGAAATCACCATAAAACTCAGGTAAACCAACACATACCAAACCAATACAATATATATTCAAATACAAACGAGTCTAACGAGTTAGACGCACGAAATTTGTAGACCACCTAGATGGGGAGGAAAACGGGCAGTGCGAATAATAATTAGACGCAGTCCGCCTTCAGAGGCACCTAACTAAAAGGAAGTCCAAGCCCTACGAAGAGTGGAGACTTGTGCTCAAAAGTACCTGCACACACTGGTGCCGACGGGCCAAAGGGGAGTCTCTTTGAGGGAATCGGGCAGTTTAGTTTGATGAACAAATGAAGATGAACGGAGCTCCGCGACTCAAGCGCAGCCTCCACTGTGAGCAGAAGCAGAGCGCGAGTACGGAAAGGCATGCTGTTAGACACAGCGGGGAAAAGCTATGGGCTCCTGCAGGAGGGCGACCAGTTCCTAGCGATGCTACTCACCGGTCCCCGATGCAAGCAGACCCAGGCTTCTCCGCGTCAGTTTCAGTGCTGGCAGGTTCAGATACGAGCAGGGGACGTCTCGGCGTCGTGTAGATTCCGCAGCAGCAGAAGTTGAGTTGAGGATGTCCCAAACGCAGTGAACCCGTACAGTTTGTTACCACAGCAGGGCAACGGAGCGGCCGGGTGTATTTCAGCCAAATGTACACTACTCACTTCAGACCTAGGAATGCCAAGTGTACGAATCGTGTGAGAGTGACAAGGACTCGTAATACAACAAAACCTGACGGCGGTTACAGAGCAAAACTCCTGGGTAGGCTGGTCAGTCTGCTGGATGGCCCAGAGACACTTCCGAAGGCTTACGTGCAGGAGATGGTGAAGATGCTGAGAATAGTTGTTCCCACTATTCCAAGGGTCGAAGTACCAGTACAGGCCTTCTCGTTCGATCCAAGGTAGAAAGGGTTTCACAAAGCGACAGCAGTGCAGAGGAGCAGTCCTTCAGCGCGTCACCAGTGATTCCTCGGTTCAGCCTCGTGGTTGCAGGATACTTGTTCGTGAGAACTCAGGAGATCGACATGGTAGCAGCGTTTCCAGCCCCCTCTTATCCACGGTTCCCTTCGCGCCAAAACGGAGGGGACCCAATGGGAGATCCACTCATAAAACACTCCCACCATATGTGGACCTATCACGGATCATGGGGGTCCCAGGCATTCACACCACCCTAGACTCTCTGGCGCCCAGGATGTGTATTGGGACCAGACATCCCAGCCCCCATCCTGGAGGCACACACAAGGCCTGTAGAAGCCCGTGAAATCATCTGTGTTTCGCGCGAAAGTACATGCCCAAATAAGGAAGGCCCCGGGTCGGCTCGACCTGGGGGAGGTGAAAGGGGCAAGACGGTCAGCGTACAGGACAAAGAGCCTCGTGGTCTGGCCATTTTGGGAGCCAGGCCACCATTTTGGGCTAAGCGCGAGAAACACGCTTCAAACGCCAAAAGGAGCTCAAAAACACAAGAAACGATCGCTGCCACCAATCCCGTCCGTGATTCACTTGCACCGTTCATTTACAATCCAAAGAGAGTATCTAGGGCCTGTAGAAGACTAGAGACCCAAGAGAGCAGTAACTTAGCTTACAGTGCCCTCTTGTGCCATGTTGCGCGAATGCTGCAACATGATAAAGAAACTAGTGAAAATAACGTTTCCCGTTACTGACTGTCTTAAGGGCATGTCAGTTTCCCCGTAAGAATGGAGCGAAAGCTCAGAGGAGTGCGGCAGAAGGCTGCACTTCTCTGGCAAAGTCTAGATCCTGGTGCAAACAACAGCAACACGTTTAGGGGTTGCCACATGGAAGGAAAATTACCCACAATTAAGAAATCTTTCCCAACACTCGCCCCTCCCAGACTATGGGCAGGGGGAACTAATCCACCCCTGGATGAGTCTTGTGTTCAGGTCGGTTAAACATTCTGGACAACCCATCAGCATTGCTATGTTGGACACCTGGCCTATGCTCAATAGTGAAGTCGAAGCCTTGTAGAATTATGGACCACCTAAGCAACTTTGGATTCTCTCCCTTCATGTTCATCAGCCACTTTAAGGGCTTATGGTCAGTTTGCTCGGTGAAGTGGGTCCCATAGAGGTAGGGCCTCAGCTTCTGTAGGGCCCACAAAACAGAGAAACATTCTTTCTCCACTGTGGACCATCTGAGCTCTCTGTCCTTAAGCTGGTGACTAATAAAACCGATAGGGTGTTCCTTACCCTTCTCATCTACTTGCAATAGTACAGCTCCTATCCCAGTGTCAGAGGCGTCCGTCTGCACAATAAAAGGTCTTTGATAATCAGGGGCCCTGAGGACAGGGGCCCTGAGGACAGGGGCCTGGCACAAGGAGTCTTTTAAGCCATTGAAGGACTTCTCATACTCGTCGGTCCAAGTTACCTTCTTGGGTTTCTTCGGAGTAGTGAGGGCAGTCAGAGGGGCAGCTATGGTGCCATAGTCTGCCATGAAATTGCGGTAATACCCCCTGAGTCCTAAGAAGGCTCTCACTTGGGTCTGTGTGGTGGGGGTAGACCAGTCTTGTACTGCTTGTACTTTACTGGGAAGAGGCTGTATCCTCCCTCCACCTACTTCATGTCCAAGGTAAACCACTGAGCCTTGTCCAATCTGGCATTAACTAGCCTTTATGGTCAAGTGTGCTTTCTGAAGAGCCTGGAGCACAATCCCGAGGTGTTTCACATGGTCTTCCCAGGTGGCACTGAAAACTGCTATATCATCCAGATATGCAAGACCGAATTCATCCAACCCATTCAACACATGATTCACAAGCCTCTGGAAAGTGGCAGGTGCATTCTTCAACCCGAACGGCATTACCCTGAATTGGTAAAGGCCGTCTGGAGTAGAAAACGCTGTCTTCTCCTTGGCATGTTCTGCTAAAGCTATTTGCCAATAGCCAGCAGTGAGGTCAAACGTGCTGAGGTACTTGGAGGCACCCAAAGTATCCACCAGCTCATCTGTTCGAGGCAAGGGGTGTGCATCTGTCTTGGTGACAGCATTCAGAGCCCTGTAATCCACGCAGAACTCAATTCAGAAGTGCCTGCCTTTGGAACCAAAACCACAGGGCTGGACCAAGGACTACTAGATGGTTCAATCACCCCAAAGTCTAACATCTTGTTGACCTCGGTCTTAATGTAAGACCGTACTTTGTCTGACATCCTGTATCCCCTACTTTTGGAAGGTACACTGTCTCCTGTGTCTATGTTATGTTTGCACCAGGGTGTCAAACCAGGCGGCTGTGAAAACAGGGGGGAAAACTGCCTAAGCAAACTTTTCACCTCAGCCTGCTGATCAGAAGTCAGGTGAGGGGCCACTCGAACACCCTCAAAGGAGCTATCTGAAGGACCGCTTTGGAACAGGTCGGGTAGAGGTTCAGACTCCTCTTCCTCAACATTTGAAGCCAGTAGCAGTGCTGCGATTTCGACTCTTGAGACGAAAGCCTTCAACCTATTTACGTGGAACACTTTTGGAGCCTGTCCAGGCCTTCCAAGGTCCACTAAATAGTTAACCTCACCCAGGGGCTCCACCACTGTGTAAGGGCCTGACCATTTGTCCTGTAAAGCTCAAGGCCTTATGGGATTCATGATCAGGACTTGCTGACCAGGTGTAAAGTTGATGAGGGAAGGTTTCTGGTTGTACCAATGTTTCACCAGCGCTTGTCCTGCCTTCAATTTATCACTAGCCAAGCCCATCAGAAGTACCATCCATTTTCTGAGCCCCAGCACATAATCTACCACATAGGTAGTAACAGGGGGAGTGGGCATCTCCCATCCCTCTTTGACTATGGCTAGGGGTCCCCGTACAGGATGACCGAACAGAAGTTCGAAGGGGCTGAAGCCAACACCCTCCTGTGGTACCTCTCGGTTGGCAAACAGTAAGCATGGTAAAAGAAGATCCCATTTTCTTCTCTGAGGTTCTTCCAGAGCCCCAATCATGCTCTTTAACATTCTGTTGAAACATTCCACCAGACCATTGGTCTGGGGGTGGTATGCAGAAGAGAACTTGTAGGTGACCCCACATTCTTTCCACATAGCCTGCATATACTTTGACATAAAGTTGCTGCCTCTGTCAGACACAACTTCTTTAGGGAAGCCAACCCTAGTAAAGATGCCAAGTAACGCTTTTGCAACTGACTTGGCAGTTACAGTTTTCAATGGGATGGCCTCAGGATATCTGGTAGCATAGTCGACTAGCACCAAGATAAACCTATTGCCTGAGGATGTCTGCGGGTCAAGGGGACCAACGATGTCGATCCCTACCCTTTCGAATGGTATTCCCACAACTGGGAGTGGTACCAATGGAGCTTGGATTGTTGAGCCACTCTTACCAGATAACTGGCAGGAGGCACAACTCCTGCAGTGACTTTCTACTTGCACCCCCATCTTGGGCCAGTAGAAGTGCATGGATAACCTTTGCTTGGTCCTCTTAATACCAAGGTGACCAGCAAGGGGTACTTCACGCGCCAACTGCAGGAGGAAGGGTCTTACAGCAAGGGGAACCACCAACCTCCTATGGTCTCCTTCTGTAGACTCTGTGGGCTCACTATACAGGAGTCCACCTTCCCAATAAATCCGATGCGTCCCAGGAGGGTCACCCTCAAGCTGGGAGCAGGCCTGTCTCCTTAGGCCTTCCAGAGATGGGCACTCACGTTGGCCTTTACTGGATTCTTCCCTGCCAGGACCACCTTCTACTAACAAGTCTTTTAGTTCTGGATGGTCGTTGGGGTCAAATACTTCAGGCATCGCCACCTCCTCGTCAGGCCCGGGCGATTGACCTACTTCCTCCATCGCAGTGGTAGGCGAGTTCGGGGGAATGCTCTCTTTCCCTCATCTTGACTTGCTTACTCCTTTCGCCTTGGGTTTCCCCTTCGGCTGCGGCGGCATATTGGTCTTGGCCAATGCTGCCCGTGTTTGAGACCGGGTGCAGGGTCTGTCGGCAGTGTCTCCTACGAGCCATAAAGCTCTGAGATCATTGCCTAACAAGACCTTTCCTGGGACGTTTCTCTGAATGCTCACTGGAATCCTGACTGCTGTACCGTTTAAAGTAAGATTTACAGGTATTACTGGAAACATGCGAGGTGGGCCGTCAGCCAACTTAGTGGGCATCAGAGTAGCTCTGGCAACTTCCTCTGAGTCTACCAAGGTAGAATCCAATACAGTTCGACTGCACCCACTATCCCTAAGAGCTGGAGTATCCACTCCATTGATCAGCACACTGTTTTAAAGTAGTGCTTGGTATTATCTGGAATCCTAGCATAAGCCTCTGCGACTTTAGGCTCCCAGGAACCCAGGGAAACTAAAAACTACCTCAGCTTCTATCCCGCTGGGGAAGGAGTCTGAGGAGAAGGATGCTCCTGTAATCTCTTCTTCCTCATAGGAGGAGAAGGCCAGATTAGCGGAATGGACCCCCAAAGGTTTAACCTTACACCGGGGATCCCCCTTCACGTGGTCAGTTGCTCCACAAGCAAAACAAGATCCATTGGGTCTGTTTACATAGGGAGGCTTACTGTAACCAGAGTTCTGTTTCGGAGGCTGACCTCCACTACCCTGTGAGTTCTCTTGTGTCTTACCCTTATTTTTCTTTTTGTGGCCCTTTTGAGAAGAAGATTTATCAGATTCTCCACCCTCCTTATCTTTGTAATTTTTCCCTTCCTCCTGCTTAGGATGAGTTTTGTCCTTATGGGACACTCGATGTGACACCCATAAATCTACGGCAATGGCAAGCTTCTTAGGATCTATCTCCTTTGAATCGTCCAAAAGCTGCTTAAGCTCCGGGGAAGAAGATGCAAAAATATGTTCCAGCATGACAAGACTTATCATGCCTTCAAAGGTAGAAACCTTATAACCTTTGACCCAGCCAGTCAAGTTTTTTAAGGATTCGGTTACATAAGGTACCACCTTCTTTTTTCTTATACTCTCTGAATCGTTTTAAATATTGGGCAGGAGTCTTTCCAAACTTTAAAATGAGAGTTTGCTTTAACATTGCGAAATCCGCTCGCTCAGCCTTCGACATTTCCATAATGGCACTACAGCCAGAATGGGGAGTCTTCTGAGTAACCAGTCAATCTTATCAGCATTGTCAACTTGTTGAACTTCACATGCAACGTATTCAGCCAGTCCATAATGTCATTCTTTTCCTCATACACACTGAGCAGATCGTTTGGAAACCGTGGATGAGAGGAAGCCCCAGACCCATGTCCAGGACCCTTGGATCCATTTGCAACCTGAAGCTTGGCCTGTTCCAACTGGTGATCCCTGTCTTTCTGCTTTTCTGCCTGTTCGATTTTTAGCTTGACCCTATTGAACTCAAGCTCTTCCTGTAGTTTGGCTATGTTGAAATCAAGCTCCTTCTGCCTAAACAGCAGCTCTTGCTTCTTGAATTCAAGCGTGGCCTCCCCATCGACACTGGCAGAGGAAACATTAGACATCTCATCCTCCCTTTCCTCGTGGTCGCGGTGGGCCAGTGCAGCGGCAGAACCGTCGGTTCTACCAGTGAGAGCAGCCCCACCTCCTTTTGCATTGTCCTCAGAAGTTATAGCGTCAAGCTGCGCTTCTTGCCACGCCACGATTCTTTGGATCATATCCATTTTGGTGCCTTGAGAGGAGACACCTCTCTCTGCACACATCTTTTTCAATGTTTCGGATTTAGAAGCATTTAAAGTTAACAAGGTATTTGTTTCCATACTGTTCAGATAGGACTATGGCCTTTTAAAAGTAATACTACGACAATTCACTACGTGTCCTGGTAGGAATAACTTGAAATGCCTTTGCTCGTGCGCAACACTGGATACCTTCAGTCGTATCCCACCGCTGTACACCAATTTGTTAAGACAGATTTCTGAACTCTGTCCCGGAGGGGCAGAGGTTCAGAAGGCCAGCCTAGTTTCTTGGAACAGGTTAACCTCTGGACAAGCCAGACCAATCAGGGTAGCGATTGCGGCGGTCAAGACTAGGTCTCAAGAGGGGTGAGTGTGACTGAAAGCCCGCAATGAGCACAAAAAGCAAGGACACTTACAAATTACTCCAAGCAGGTGTTATATTAAAAATATATACACATTTATTACAAGGCCTTTGTAACATTGACCGTAGTGAGAAATCACCATAAAACTCAGGTAAACCAACACATACCAAACCAATACAATATATATACAAATACAAACAAGTCTAACGAGTTAGACGCACAAAATGTGTAGACCACCTAGATGGGGAGGAAAACAGGCAGTGCGAATAATAATTAGACCCTGTCCGCCTTCAGAGGCACCTAACTAAAAGGAAGTCCAAGCCCTACGAAGAGTGGAGCCTTGTGGTCAAAAGTACCTGCACATGCTGGTGCTGACGGGCCAAAGGGGAGTCTCTTCGAGGGAATCGGGCAGTTTAGATCGATGAACAAATGAAGATGAACAGCTCCACGACTCAAGCACAGCCTCCACTGTGGGCAGAAGCAGAGCGCGAGTACGGAAAGGCGTGCTGTTAGACACAGCGGGGAAAAGCTATTGGCTCCTGCAGGAGGGCAACCAATTCCTAGCGATGCTACTCACCGGTCCCCGATGCAAGCAGACCCAGGCTTCTCCATGTCAGTTTCAGTGCTGGGAGGTTCAGATACGAGCAGGGGACGTCTCAGCGTCGTGTAGATTCCACAGCAGCAGAAGTTGAGTTGAGGATGTCCCAAACGCAGTGAACCCGCACAGTTTGTTACCACAGCAGGGCAACGGAGCGGCCGGGTGTATTTCAGCCAAATGTACACTACTCATTTCAGACCTGGGAATGCCAAGTGTATGAATCGTGTGAGAGTGACAAGGACTCGTAATACAACAGAACATGACGGCGGTTACAGAGCAAGACTCCTGGGTAGGCTGGTCAGTCTGCTGGATGGCCCAGAGACACTTCCGAAGGCTTACGTGCAGGAGATGCTGAAGATGCCGAGAATAGTTGTTCCCACTATTCCAAGGGTTGAAGTACCAGTACAGGCCTTCTCGTTCGATCCGAGGTAGAAAGGGTTTCACAAAGTGACAGCAGTGCAGAGGAGCAGTCCTTCAGCGGGTCACCAGCGATTCCTCGGTTCAGCCTCGTGGTTGCAGGATACTTGGCTCCTGTATTCCTTTGTTCGTGAGAACTCAGGAGATCGACATGGTAGTGGCGTTTCCAGCCCCCTCTTATCCACGGTTCCCTTCGCACCAAAACAAGGGGACCCAATGGGAGATCCGCTCATAAAACACTCACACCATAAGTGGACCTATCACGGACCACGGGGGTCCCAGGCATTCACACCACCCTAGACTCTCTGGCACCCAGGATGTGTATTGGGACCAGACATCCCAGCTCCCATCCTGGAGGCACACACAAGGCCTGTAGAAGCCCGTGAAATCATCTGTGTTTCGCGCGAAAGTACATGACAAAATAAGGAAGGCCCCGGGTCGGCTCGACCTGGGGGAGGTGAAGGGGGCAAGGCGGTCAGCGGACAGGACAAAGAGCCTCGTGGTCTGGCCATTTTGGGAGCCAGGCCACCATTTTGGGCTAAGCGCGAGAAACACGCTTAAAACGCCAAAAGGAGCTCAAAAACACAAGAAACGACCGCTGCCACCAATCCCGTCCGTGATTCACTTGCACCGTTCATTTACAATCCAAAGAGAGTATCTAGGGCCTGTAGAAGACTAGAGACCCAAGAGAGCAGTAACTTAGCTTACAGTGCCCTCTTGTGCCATGTTGCGCGAAAGCTGCAACATGATAAAGAAACTACGGAAAACAACGTTTCCCGGTACTGACTGTCTTAAGGGCATGTCAGTTTCCCCGTAAGAATGGAGCGAAAGCCCAGAGGAGTGCGGCAGAAGGCTGCACTTCTCTGGCAAAGTCTAGATCCTGGTGAAAACAATAGCAAAAAGTTTAGGGGTTGCCACATGGAAGGAAAATTACCCACAATTAAGAAATCTTTCCTAAAACGCGGTAATTCAAGACCCTAGCGATAATTGGGTGAGGGAGCCCCAGGTCTGGGTTTCACATTCAGAGATCTGTGGGCACGCTCTATAGCGAAATGGGGTGAAAACTTGGGACCATCAAACAGAGAGAGGAGTGTGCACTCAACAAAATCTCCCATGGGGCCTGAGATGTTAACTTCAGGGACTCCAATGATGCAGATGTTATTGCATCTTGACCTGGACTCTAGGTCGTCGTTCTTCCGGCTAACAATTTAAACCTGTTTAGTGAGAGCAGTCAGGTCAGTCCTCAGAGCGTTAAGGTCATCCTCAGCCACTCGACCCTGCTCTCAACCTCACCAACCCGGGCGTCAGTCTTTTCATGCAGGCCTTTATTACGCTGATTGTGCCACTCATGTCGTCCAGTTTTGTATTTAGAGTTGTAAACCACTCCCGCAAAAAGTCCATTGTTTTCTGCAATTCTGTGGGTTGTTCGATGGCAAGCGGAGAGGAGCACGCCACAGTGTCAGACATAACTGCAGTATCCTTTGTGTTGTATTTGGCAAACATGTTTATGGAACTTTGTTTCTTGCCACCACCTTTGGTGAGCAAACAGGGGAGTGGCCTTGACAAAAGAACAGCTAGCAGTCCAGCAAAGCAGAAGGGTGTGACGAGAGATGGGGGCCGCCCCCTTGGTGAAGGCTGTAGGGTATATATGGCAAGCCTGCAGTTGGAGCCCACTATCCCACCTCAAGTGTCCCGTGAAGTGCAGGTGATGATTGGTGAACATCACTGGGCTGTATGGGCTACACAGCGTGTGGAAGCGCAGTTTTGAGGATGTAATGTTGTTCAGTGGGTCCAAGAAGTGACTGGGGACTGGCAGTGTGCAGCACTCTCATCCAGGGGCAGGTGGTGATGGGTGCACCTGACAATGTGGGCAGGAGGTAACCCCGTAGCAGTGGACGCCTTCACGCGGGGCAATACAGGTGCCAGTGCACTTGGCAAAAGACAGTCCAGTTCTCAATAGTCCAAGCAGAGAGCCATTGGGCCAGGAAAAGGGAGCAAAGCTCAGCTCTGAAAGCTATGGTAGGGAGGTCACCACAGAGGGACATTGGCTCCAGTGGGAGTGAAGCAGGGGGCTGGGGGTCTGTATAAAATCCAGTGATTTGCAGTGGACCAAAAGGTGGGGGCCCAATGTGGTGGGCCAGGCACACTGTTACAGACACATCTCCCCAGTATCAGTAATATTGTGGCATCCAGAGCGGGGGTTCCTACCTTAGGTAAAAAGCAAGTGAGGCTCTTGTTGGGTAGTAAAAGCCAGCAGCTGGAAATGTAGATGGATGAAGTAGGGGGCCCGGCAGTAGTGTAGCCACCCATGGTGTCGCCGCGGGCCAGCTGCAGGAAAGGGCAGGCCAGTCAGCAAGCAGTGCAGTGTCGTGGTAAGAGGAGGCAGGGGCGGGGTGCAGGTTCCACACACAGGCGCATAGCAGAGGACAGCCACAAGGAACAGGAGAGCAGGGACTGAAGCGCCGGCGTGAGGAGGAGCCAAGCCCCGATGTAGCAATGAGTTAGCCATAAAAAGAGGCCCTGGGGCCAACTGGACCCCTCGATGGTCGGGGGCTACTCGTCTGGGGAATCAGCCTCACGGGGCACGTAGTCCAGTGTAGTTGGGACCCCAGGCCCCGGATTGCATGAAGGGGGAGGCACTCGCGATGGCGGGCAGTCTACGGCTGCCAAGTACAGCAGTTAACGTTGACGAGCAGCGGCGATGCAGATATCGATCCGGATTAGGCAGCACTGTGAAGAGCAGGTATTTCAGAGGCGCGAAGGACGCCAGCCATGTTATTAGACCCTAGAGTAGTGTGCCAACAGCACAGGTTGCATTCCAGGGTCAGGTGGCAGAGGGCACTGCAGCATATTCAGAGGCAGGCAAGCCGCGGATGACCCCTGCGCCGCAGCTGTCACATCACAGGTTAAAGCTGCAAGTCTGATGGGCAGCTGTCGGGGTGTCACACATCTAAGGAGTCTTTGCGGGCAGCTAGGGAGTGCAGGTGCTGACAGAAGGATGGGAAATTCACAGTGGAGATCAAGCGAACTACGGAGCCATTGAATTAGGTGGCCTTCTTGCGCACGCTCAACAGCACCCCCGTGGTTGCTTATTTTCTAAGTGACAAAGGAAATATTTTCTCTGTGGTTGTGTCATTCTTCACATCACTAGGGTTACATTTGTTTCCTTCTTTATGATAGAAAAGACAAAACAAACAACATAACAAACTCAAAACGTTTTTTTTCTTCAAAAAAAGGATGTCATCTTCTTTAGCTGCTCCCTTTTCTTTCTTCTTGGCGTATCCATAGCTAATATGGTTTCTTGCTCCCTGTAGAAACCAAAACAGAGGCAAAGTCATAATAAGATAGCAAAGCGATCAGTTATTTCCTTAAAATAGGCCTTTGTTTTTCCTTTAATATGATGTTGCTGAGGTCATCTCTTGGTATCCACAGCCCAATAAAAATTAAGGATTGCTTTCTTGAAAAATAAAATGATGGTGCAGTTTTAGTCTCTTTTTAATTGTCATAAGTGAAGTGACAGGCCTGTTTTTAAAACCTTCTGCTATGCTGAAATGTTCTCTGTATTTTTGAAGTCCTCCTCCTGATGGCTTGGGACCGCAGTCTCTTCTTTCTTTGCTGTATTTATTCTGTTGCGACAAAATTAACATTTTTTGTTGCCCTTCCTACACTAATCTTACTTACCTGTGGTATTCAGAAATGAGCACTGATCCTATTAAGTGCATGCACATGTGGCATATAGGCCTACAGTGTTTTGCCTATCCTTAAAGTTTCATGCATTTGCCAAAGGTAAATATTTGACATTCTTTATTGCCAGGATTACAAAAAGGTTACTCCACAATTTATCCAAAATTTATCTAATGAGGAGTAACCTCATTAGATATGGCCATACTCCCATATATGTACTATTCTGTGCTCACATCTGTTTGGACCTTTCTTGGGAAAAATGCTATTTATTAAAATAGACTGTATCCCTTACTACAATTTTTCTGTACTCCTAATATTGATTAAAAGGCTATTCACACACTTACTGTGTCCAGTACCTTTTCTTTCTCTACTCGTGCACTAGTACTTACTTTTGTTATAATGTTTCTTCCCATTATATCGCTATACTCCGCTAAGGCCATATAGATATTCCTCCAGCGCTCCAAAAATGACAATTCTTTTTATCTGTAATACATAAATCAACATCAAAAATGACCATTCTTTTCATCTGTAATACATAAATCAACATCTTCCTATAAACACAAACAATTGTCTTTTTACTTACTCTCATATGTTCTTTTGTGCAATTCTGGTGAAAATTCTCTCATACTGTTAGATCAATCTTGGCCATCCATACCCTTTTGGCCTTTCATTAATCGCATTTTATTTTTTATAAAATATACTACACTGATCAATTTAAATAGTCACCATCCATTGCTGCTCATTCTTTAAAAATCAGAATATTTTATCCACACCTTCCTCCATCAACCTTGTGTTCACAATGTTATTTTTGTTCCTTTATTTACACCATCTATCAACTTGTATTATTTGCTGCTTTTTAATAATCAGACACTGATCATTTTTTTCTTCGTTTAAGTCACCCCCATGATTGACGTCAATCTTTTTGTTAGGAACTTCTTACTTCAGCGCTTTTAGTTTTAATAGTATGATATATTAATTAGTCTAAACAATAAACAAACTCCTACACTTTACATATTATAATCCCTTACCTGTGCATACTTTTATTCTGTTCCCCTATGTACATTTTTCCTGCACTGTCTTAGTGCATGTATTGTCTTCTCTTTTTGCTACTCCTTCTGGGAATTTGATACACGCTCTCCTACCTGGCCTTGCCAGTAGGAATCCTTACCACTCTTACATGAAGCTTTATTAGTGTGTACCCTTCCTGTCTCTTCTTGAGCCTGTGAATTCAAGGTATCCCTATCTCTCTTCCATTTATAGTCTAAACAATCCAGCTACTCTTATATTGTATGTCAGCAAGACATAATGTTCCTAACAGGTGTTCCTAATGTAAAGCTAAAGCAGCCTGTCTGTGTGTGTGTGTGTTCTCATTGCAGTATTGAATTCGTTCTCTGACTATCTAAATGTGCTTTCTTTCCCATATGGCAGCAGTACATTGGCTAGAAAGATCATTGATCCATCCATTTTCGATGTGTCCATTAGCGATTGATAAGTTGGAACCAGAAATAAAGAATTTGATGTCAATGGGGGTCATTACAAGTCCAGCGGTAACCCGCCGGTGCTACCGGTGGGTTTCTGCCGGACTGTAACACCCTTTCTGCCACCTGGGATCCCAGTGCCACCGGGACATTACAAGTCCCGGCAGGCCCGAGATATCATGCGGCGGAACATGTTAGTCCCCATTCCCATGGAGTCGCACAGGACTCCATGGGAATGGGGACTCGGAAACACTGGCACCGTTACTAAGGGTGCCGGTGCTTCCATGACAACTGTGCCTACCAGTGCTGATTCGCCTGGCAGGTCAGAACTGCCATGCGCAAGGGTACGTTGCTACCGGCACCCTTATTTCCGGACCACCGTACTTGTAATGACTCCCAATGTTTTTAAGTATAGCCGAAATCAAGCTGGTAAGCACACAAGGTGTATGGGAATGCTTTTATACTGATCAAGAAGTATGCTATCACTCAAGGCTATTCGGTCAAGAACAGCAGCCCTAAAGGGTTCAATCGGAGACACAGCAACGTCTAAAAGTATGTTCTAAGGCATTAACTGTGATGATCATCATTTTCCCATTATAAGTGTTGTGACAGATAATGTAATTATGAAGATTAGTGTGCTTCCAAGTAATCCAGCCAGTAACTGTAATGCCATTGTTAAACCATTGGTGCTGCTTCCAGCTCAGAGGACTTTGTGCTGTGTGACTGTGCTGCTTAGGGCTGACATGTTTAAAAGGGCTTTTAGCTGCTGAATCTCTATGACTTGCAAATGAAAAATAAAGACCTGGAATTTGCAGACCCTGTCAACAAATAAAAAAGTGAAAGCAAACGTCTGTTAATATAAAATTGTTGTAGAAAACTAGGACTGCAGCAACAAAAATAGCATAGGATAATTCGATGTAAATGGGAGGTTCAGTTCAAGAGTTCCAAGACTTTGAAAACATATCAAAACGTACATACCGTGTTGTCCTTGTTACCAAATTCTTTATGCTCCTATAACGAATGGCAGGATCAAAGCAACACTGTTCATGTGAGCCTTTGACCGTTGTATAGACAAACAGAAATCTAGCTGCGACATTCTCAAAAGTCATAAGTTTCGCAAGACAACACAGTCAACAAAGTGCTCTGGACATAGAATTTACTTGGCCCACAAAAGTAAATGTCAGAAATATTTTTCGAGTCCCAACAGGGAGTCTGTTTAGTCGGACAAATCTAGGTAGTAGTTCAACGAAGGGAGAGATTTAGGAGGTCTCAAAATAGGGAATATATTTCCAGTCAATCGTCAGTGGTTTGTGAAGGTTGGGATGCATGGAAGTTGTGGCTTTGACTTTTGTCCACTGGTGCAATGCCACCTCCCTTTCATGTGCAATGCCACCTCCCTTTCATGTCGCTCGTTTAACGTTCTTTGCCAAATACCACCTTTGTTGTTTAATGTAAGCTTCCCTACAGAGTCCCCTCGTCCTGCCAGCATGATCTCCTACACCTTCTATACCTAAACACTTTGGCCCTCATTATGACCCTGGCGGAAATCGAAAAACGATGGCGGAAATGCAATACCGCCATCGAATACCGCTCGGTGCGACTATGACCCGTCACCGTAAAGTACGATGCCATTAGCGACACCGTAGTGAACGCCAACGCTAACTGCACCAAGTACGCGCACGCGCGCCATGCAAAACCGTAATTACCACCATGGCGCAACGGTACGCGAATTCTGACCCCAGCGGACATTTACTTAACGCCATCAAGCAAGGCGGAAAGTACCATTCCGCCATGGTGAGAATTACGGCATCGTGAACCAACCGTAAATGGCCCTACTGAGTGCCTGTACACCACTCCCTGCCCACATTGCACAACTCCTCGTAGGTGCAATGAAGTCACACAATGCAACCAGTGAAATGCACAAGTCACCCATGCATGCCAACGAACAAATGAATGTAGGGGCTCCAAGTGCCTTCTGAGTGGCCATCCATATTTGGCATGTCACCATTGCCGTACTGATGCAGCACAGGCATGTGAAGGTTCAAGTACAGCAAAATGAACTGAAAGATGAGACAAAACAACAACAGGCCCCCATCGCCTGACACCAGTGTAAGGCAACATTCAAAGCAGTATCCCGAGGCAGACTGCACCAGCCCTGTATACATGCCAGTAAACAAACCAACCATCAGCATAAGCATGTACCACACAAGTTGGCAGAGTGACTGAGCAGCCAGGCTCATCTCAAGAGGGGCCAATGGGAGCTGCAGGGCACAGATGGCACGAATACAGAAGCTATTCCAATGGACATGACCTCAGTCTCCCTCCAAGAAACGCACGCAAACACAGGCACCTGTGACCAGCCATATTCTGATAATCACGTCATTCCACCAATCCACCTGGCTGACCGGCATCTGTTACACAAAAGCTAATCCCCCGCCCCTAAGCATGACATCATTAAAACAGTCATAATGGCAGCCCCATCCCTGACCTCAGTGGGCTTCGTAGGCAAACGCGGCCAGTACAGTACCACGCAACTATACTCAGAAGCCGGAACCCAATGCAGATCTACTCACAATACATCGCTCCACAAATAGGAATATGCTACATTACTTGCAAAGAATAACGCTACACGGTTAACATCAGAATAAAATTTTAATGCACATCAAATTCACCAAGCCCATACAGCTATCGGGTCATAAACCCCAAAATATCTACATTACTGTGGGCTGCATCCGCAATAAATGACCAGCTACTCCTTGTGTGACGCCCTGTTCCTTCATGGTACACAGGGGCTACATTCACGTTCAAAAAGGCAACATGGAAGCGCCTAGAACCGCAGGGCCGTCCCATTAGGTAGGCACTAGTCCAGCTGAAAGGTAGATATGTTGCTCCTAGCCACTAGTACTGTGTAAGGGCATGTGGCCCATTGGCGATCGTCCCATAAGATCGTAATGGTGCTCCACTGATTAACTCGAAGCAGCAGGTGTCGGGAGTAAAAGCCATCTGCAGGAGTGGCATACAGATGGCAGCGGCAAAAGGGGAGGAGATACCTGTCACCCAAATGAAATGAAAAAGAATAGTATGGCCATCAGAACTTCATTAGTATTACTCACTTCAATGATCACACTAAATCTACAGCCATATGCATGCTAGCCCACTCAAAAGGATTATTTCCACCCAAATATCACTTGCCAATCATAACCATATAAATCGAGGTGAAAACACTATTACAAACGAGTGTTTGTGTGCATGCGTCTGTTAAAACAGAATCCATGAGATGGGATTAGTAACGTGCATAGACACAAGTGTCGGAAGGCGCGTCGAGACTGGGAGGGTTCAACAAGGGCAGATAGACGATGGTCCCACTATGGCAGCTCTGCATCACATAGCGCAGGGGAAGGGGATAGATTCCAATAAGCCATGTACATGGCAAACTCTCAATTAAATCATCTGTCCATGCATCCATACATCATTCCCTCATCCCGGTATTAAAACGCCTGATTATTTACTCACATAACATTTGAAATCTCCATTGAGTCTGTGCGTAATGCAGCCTGCAAAATCCACTGTGCTCCAGGCCGGAATAATAGTGTTGTGAAGTAACATGTATTTGGGAACGTCCTGCCTAATCGTCCACTACGCTATTGCGCATCCCATACTATTCATATCAATCATTGCATTCTCGCCATGGCCCCTGTCCCAAGGACATTAAACAATAGAACGTTATATTTGCAGTCAGACCTGTGGGCGTCTCCTCGCCGCTAGCTGAATACCGAAAGCGCTGTCCTTCGAATTCCTCATTTGCAACATCACGTCGAAAAGGCATCTGTGACCGCTTGAAATCACAAATTCATCCATGTAGTGCGGCAGTGTGTGAAAATGGCAACTGGCTTCACTCACAAATGGGACGCCCCGCCCGTCGGTGAACCTCGGTACAGTGCTCGCCCAAAGGGGATAGCAGCTGGCACAGGTGGAATGAATCACCACAGGTGGAGGCTATACAGCCTGAAAACACATAAATTGCACTCCCAACCCCCTCCCACAACCACACCCACTCCAAAATGCTACCGGCAGGACTAGCGATGTTGGGCCTGGGGGACCTGATAGCACTGCAAGTACTCCAACTCCAAGAAGAAGACGAACACCAACTACTACAACAACCGGCCGCACAGAGGAGACGTAGGAGGAGGAGGGCAAGGCAGGGCCAGCAAGGCCCACCAGCACAGCCTCTACCACCACGCAGGCAGCCCGCAATCCCACGCCTCAGAGCACATCCGTTCAACCTCACTGCTGAGCAGATCCACACCCTCTACCGTTTGGACCGGGACACCATAATCTCCATTGTGGACATGACACACGCTGACCTTGTCAGCATGATAGATAGCCCAACCGCCATCCCACCCCTACTGAAGGTGGTGTCTGTACTCCACTTCCTGGCCACAGGCACCTACCAGCACACAGTCGGACAGTTGCATGGCATTTCACAGCCACTGTTCTCACGGACACTATTGCAAGTGCTCGATGCCCTCCTGAAGCACGCAGACGACTACATCTCATTACCACGCTCGGAGCTGGAGATTACAAACACAAAAGTGGGATTCCATGCACTTGCCGGCATACCGGGTTGCATTGGTGCCATCGACTGCACCCATGTGGAATTGGTTGTCCCACATGCCATGGAGGTCCAGTACCGCAACCGGAAACAATATCATTCTCTTAATGTACAAATGGTGTGTGACTCCAACAGGATCTTTACACATTGTTGTGCCCGATTTCCTGGATCAACCCATGATTCTATGGTCTTGAGGAACTCTACAATACCACGCTACATGGAGCGACACGCAGGGAACAGATCCTGGCTACTCGGTGAGTCTCAATCCATGCATGATAATGTGGGGTATGTGATGCGGCAATGACCTGGCAGGAAGGGGGGGGGATGCGTACGTAGCAATGTCATCCCACAAACATCCTTTATTGTCCACATACAGGTGATGCCGGGTATCCACTGAACAGATGGCTCCTTACACCACTCCGGAACCCACAGGACCAGCATGAGGAGGACTACAACCATGCCCACTCACGTACCCGTGTAGTCATAGAACAGGCATTCGGCCTACTGAAGGCTCGTTTCCGCTGCCTCAGCAGGTCTGGCGGGGCACTCCTGTACCGCCATGAGAAGGTTGCAAAGATAGTCATGGCATGTGTCATGCTACACAACATGTGCGTATGTAGAAATGTGCCCATGCCCCCTGACGCAGAACTGCTAGCACCTGAAGATGGTCATGATGAGGCTGGGGATGTGGCAGCACCTCAAGGAGTCCGCGAGGCACAGGAGGCCCGTGAAATCCATCAGAATATCATAGATTCATGCTTCTAGCACTCACGCTGGTGGCTGATGCATGGACACGGGACTTGTGGCACTGTGTGTGTTGGGAACATGCACAATGTGGACTGTACGCCTATAAAGGCCTCGTACACAAGGAACAATGTCCACACATCTCATTGGATGATTATGTAATGTTTATAGCATATGTGAAATTATGTTACACACCCCATCGACCCGCAACCCAAGAACGCCCAACACCCCCCCTCCACCCTCCTACCTCCCCCCCGAACACCAGTGTCCAAAGATGCTCATTGTCAGTGGGCAGACGCTATTGCAAGCCCCCTCTCCGGGTATCAGGGGCACCCCTGCCTGTGGAGCGCAGGTTCCTCCCAGATCTACGTTGGGGGCTGCCCTGGACGGAACTTGCAACGGATGATGTCTCTGCCTGCTCACGCCCATGCATGTCCCTAAGGGTTTGTGAGAGCTCAGTGAGCACACGGCGCACAGCGGCAAGTTCACCACATACGTCTTTGGACGTCGCATGCAGTTCCCCCCTCAGGCTCTCGGTGCTTCTCTCCATTTGTACCCTTAGTGTCTCTGTACTTCGCTCCATTTGTGCCCTAAGTGTCTCAGTAGATGTTTCTATGGCTGCCTTAGATGCCCCACATTCATCAGCATGCTCCTTGAGGAGCGTGGCCAGTTGCTGCTGTTGCACGATCACCTGGTCGAGGGACTGTTGCCTCTGCTGGGCCATGGCCATTAGCGGTGGTGTCACAGAGGGGCTGATCAACTCATGTTGCCTTGCCACAGGGCTTGTGGGGGATGGCCAGTCGTCGTCTTGTGGGTGCCCCTGCGTGGTATCCTCATGGTGTACGGGATGAAACAAACAGGGGGATTGTGACAGGTCATGGATGGGTCCTACATCGACAGCACCGTTGTCTGTGTCGGAGCATGCTGGCATTAATGCAGTGTCACCTATGGTGCTGCTGCCATCAGAAGCAGTGCCTTCTGTGGCATCCATTGGGGGGACCTGTGGTGCTGCTGGTGTGGGCATGCTGGCTGCTGGGGTGCCTGTTGAAGTCCCCTCCTGTGTGCTGCCACTTGATTTGGGCTGCTGCCGTTTCTTGATCCGTGCAGCTGAGGTGGAGGGTCTTTGGCCGTTGGTCTTGGCCCTCTTTGCAGGTGTGCTGGTAGGGGTGTCCTGCAGCTCGTCGTTTGACTCGGACCCTGTGGTGGAGTAAAGGAGGGCGAGCGTTATTTATGGGTCTGTGGAAATTGGAATGGCAATGTGTCACATGCATTGGGGTGGTACCTGAGGGTGATTTGGGTCAGGGCCTTGGAGGTGGTTTCATTTCTGTGTGGATTGAGGATGCAGTTGTTTTGCAGCCTGCAGTTAGGGTGTGCATGCTGCACATGTAGAGGGTGTTTTTAGGATTTGCAATTATTTATGTTTTTTATGTGGCTTTTAAAGAGCGCTATCAGGCCTATGTATATGGACGTTCTCCTGGACATGTGTTTCTGTTGCACTATGTGGACACATGGTACTTCACATGATTGGACATTGTGGATTTAGCATTGTTTTATTTGGCCCACCTACCTGATTCTTCGGATGTCTGCACTCCTTTCTCCATCCCTCCGACTCCCTCTATACTCTCCATTCCAATGGTGGAGGCACAGATTTCTTCCCAGGGGGTCAACTTGATGGGTGATTCCGATCCTCCCCCGGTAGCTGTGGCAATGTTACGGTTGGCTGATAGTATGCTCCGTACGCGTATCCGCAAGTCGTCCCATCGCTTTCTGCATTGCTGTGGGTTGCGGGGTGCGGTCCCCACCGCACTTACCCGCTGTGCCACCAGGGCCCATATGGCCTTCTTGTTCGCAAGTGCCGTCCTGGTCATTTGCGTCGAGAAGACGACGCCAGCATTCTCCTGGAGGGTCTCTGTGAGCACGGTGAGTTCCTCATGGGAGAAGTGGACCTGCCGCTTGCGGTCGCACGCTTTTTTGGCAACTTTTCCCATTTTGATTGTTTTAACTAGGGTGGCTAACGGGTTGGGATGTGTCTCAGGGTCGGATTTTTAATGGTTGTGTTGGGATTCTGATTTTATGGGTGTACGGCGTGCTGTTTCCCGTTCCGGCCCCATGTTTTTACTTCCGTTTCCGTATATTTACGGTCACCGTATTTTGCGATTAGCGCTCATTACGGTGACCGCTATGATGGGTGGCGGAATTGCACCTAGGGTGCCGTACGACGGCGGTGAGGGGCGTTTTGGGGAGATTTCCGCCATCGCGGACTTTGCACTTCCGCCATGGCGTAATGCTCGTGCCCGATGGGTCAGAATTAGCCGCACTTTGCTCCATCGTGCAATGGCAGAAACGCTATTTACGCTATAGCGGTCGGGTCAGTTACTTTCCGCCAGGGTCGTAATGAGGGCCTTTGTCTCCATTCTGGCTCCTTTCCGGGCTGGCTGCTGTTCAACTGATTTTGGCACATGCCGCCCACACCTTTCTCTTTCTGGGCCTAGCTGCTCTGAACCCTGCTAGCGTGCATCCTTCACTGCCAGGTAAAGTTGTTACATAAAGGAGTGTTTACTTCTGGGGGATTAACTGGGGAGCAATGGCGTCACTAGAAAACAGTATTATTGGGAGGTCGGGGGGTGGTGGGGAGCCAGGCGATACAAATACAACAATGGGCCAGACCAAACTGGTTTAAATATACCAGTATTTTACTAAGCTGGTTAAAAATGTGACATTAAGCATGTAGGTTTAAGACAATAAACTTTTTGCATCAAGTTAATATGCATCCTAAAACAATTACTCACGTTCAACAGTAAAAAATGCACTGTGCACTCAGCAAGAGACTGCATTCTTTTAACTCAAGTAGACATCTCTCCAATCACAGCTTCAAATAATGTGTAGTTAGTGGTGGTATTAAGCAGAAGAGACATCACTTGTGGGGAGTGGCCTTTGCTGCACAATATTGGTTCTGGACAGCATGTGAAACGCAACATTTTGACCTTATTCTAAATTAGCATGTAGGTGCTGCCGTAGTCATGAGCACCAAATGAAGAAGCTGTGAATGCTGTTGCAAGGACCTGCACAAAACCACTTTTATTTCTTATTCACATTGACCCTCGTGCTGCTCAGAGGTGTGAAGGAAGTCATGTTCACGAGCATTGGACTGAAAGGGCAGTTTTTTGCCATTCAAGGAAGGCAATCAAACCAGTAGGCTTCTGTTTTAAATGATGCTGAATTGAAGGGAATTTAGCAATGTCGTGTCTAAGTGCGCTTGCAAGTGTGAACTCTTATTTCACTTATTTTATTTATTGTGCATGTCTAAGGCACGTATACAGCAAGTAAATTGTGTTTTAAAGTAGCACAGGGCAACAGGGAGGTGTCGCAGTTTTTTAGACGGTCACTCTCAACTCAGGGAACTCCTCCCACTGAGCGAAATGGCGCACAATAAAGCACTTTACAGATTCAAATTTGGCGGGGCCTTCTACCTGTCTTGCACCCCCCTGACAAGCACCCTACCAATGAGCTAGTAACCAGGCTGGTGTATAGTCGGAATATATATTTATTTAAGTTTGGACCAAGAATAACAAGACAATCACAACTCAGCCATCAATGCCGTGGCTCGACACAATATCACAAATTCCAATTGTCTCCACGAATTGACTAGCATATATTTCTACTAAACCTTTTGTTACTACAACACACAGATATAATTTCAAGATTTGCAGTCAGAATTAAATTCAGATTTTGTTGGAAAGGAAACAATATAAAACATTCACACTATAATACAAGGTACACAGGTATGGCTTAATTTGAAACAATACTTTTCTCCCAGCAACCCCCACCCTCCAGGCCTCAATTAAATATGACCACCTTTGATTTAAAGGTAAGGTGCGAGGAGTCAGAACACAATGGATAAATGGTTTTGGCTTCTTATTTAAAAAGGCATTGTTTGGTAAGGGAATTCAATAGGAAAAAATGTTTTGGGCTTGTTACTAGAAATGCAATATTAGGGAAAGAATACAAAGGGAAAAATCGTTTTTGCAACTGTTAAAACGGATTTCTGAACTCTGTCCTGGTGGCGCAGAAGTTCAGAAGGCCAACCTAATTACTTGGAACAGGGTAACCTCTGGACGAGCCAGACCAATCAAGGTAGTGATCGCGGCGGTCAAGACTAGGTCTCAAGAGGGGTGAGGGTGACTGAAAGCCCGCAATGAGCACACAAAGCAAGATCACTTACAAACTACTCCAAACAGTTGTTATATTAAAAAAATATACACATTTATTTCAAGGCCTTTAAAACAATGACCGTAGCGAGGAAATCACAATATAACGATAGTAAACCAACACATACCATATCAACACAATATATATACAAATACGACAGTCTCAAGCGTTAGATGCACGAAATGGGTAGTCCACCTAAAAGGGAAGGAAGACAGGCAGTGCGAAATAATGCTTAGACCCAGTTCACCTTCAGAGGCACCTAACTAGATGGAAGTCCGAGCCCTGCGAAGAGTGGAGCCTTGTGCTCAAAAGTACCTGCACGCGCTGGTGCCAACGGGCAAAAGGAGAAGCTCTTCGAGGGAAATCAGGCAGTTCAGTTTAGTGCACAAAAGAAGAAGAACAAGTTCCGTGACTCAAGCGCAGCCTCCACAGTGGGCAGAAGCAGAGCGCGAGTACGGAAAAGGGGTGCTGTTTGACACAGCAGGGAAAAGCAATGGGCTCCTGCAGGAGGGCGACCAGATCCTAGCTATGCTACTCACCGGTCCCCGATGCAAGCAGACCCAGGCTTCTCCGCGTCCGTTTCAGTAGCTGGCAGGTTCAGAAGAGCAGGGAACGCCTCGTCGTCGTGTTGAGTAAAAAGATGTCCCAATCGAAGAAACCCGCACAGTTTGTTACCACAGCAGGGCAAGGGAGCGGCCGTGTGTATCTGAGCCAAATGTACACTACTCACTTCAGACCTGGTAACGCCAAGTGTACGAAGCGTGTGAGAGTGACAAGGACTCGAAATACTACACAACCTGGCGGCGGTTACAGAGCAAGACTCCCGTGTAAGCTGGTCAGTCAGCTGGATGGCCCAGAGACGCTTCCGAAGGCTTACTGGCAGGAGATGGTGAAGATGCCGAGAACAGCTGTTCCCGCTATTCCAAGGGTCGAAGTACCAGTACAGGCCTTCTGGTTCGATCGAAGGTGAAAAGGGTTTCACAAGGCGACAGCAGTGCAGAGGAGAAGTCCTTCAGCGGGTCACCAGCGATTCCTCGGTCCAGCCTCTTGGTTGCAGGATACTTGGCTCCTGTATTACTTCGTTCGTGAGAACTCAGGAGATCGACATGGTAGTGGTGTTTCCAGCCCCCTCTTATCCACGGTTCCCTTCGCGCCAAAACGGAGGGGACCCAATGGGAGATCCGCTCATCAACACTCACACCATTCGTGGACCAATCACGGACCACTGTGGTCCCAGGCATTCACACCACCCTAGACTCTCTGGCACCCAGGATGTGTATTGGGACCAGACATCCCAGCCCACATCCTGGAGGCACACACAAGACATGTAGAAGCCTGCGAAAGCATCCGTGTTTCGCTGGAAAGTACATGCCCAAATAAGGAAGGCCCCGGGTCGGCTCGACCTGGGGAAGGTGAAGGGAGCAAGACGGTCAGCGGACAGGACAAAGGAGCCTCGTGGTCTGGCCATTTTGGGAGCCAGGCCACCATTTTGGGTTAAGCGTGAGAAACGCGCTTAGAACGCCAAAAGGAGCTCAAAACACAAGAAACGATCGCTGCCACCATTCCTGTCCCTGAATCACTTGCACCGATCAGATACAATCCTAAACGAGTATCTAGGGCCTGTAGAAGGCTAGAGACCCAAGAGAGCTGTAACTTAGCTTACAGTGCCCTCTTGTGTCATGTTGCACGAAAGCCGCAACATGATAAAAGAAACTACGGGAAACAGCGTTCCCCGGTACTGACTGTCTTAAGGGCATGTCAGTTTCCCCGTAAGAAAGGAGCGAAAGCCCAGAGGAGTGCGGCAGAAGGCTGCACTTCTCTGGCAAAGTCAAGAACAAGGTGAAAAACAACAGCAAAAAGTTTAGGGGTTGCCACATGGAAGGAAAATTACCTACAATTACGAAATCTTTCCTAACACTCGCCCCTCCCAGACTATGGACAGGGGGAACTAATCCACCCCTGGATGAGTCTCTTGTTCAGGTCGGTTAAACATTCTGGACAACCCATCAGCATTGCTATGTTGGACACCTGGCCTATGCTCAATAGTGAAGTCGAAGCCTTGTAGACTTATGGACCACCTAAGCAACTTTGGATTCTCCCCCTTCATGTTCATTAGCCACTTTAAGGGCTTATGGTCAGTTTGCACAGTGAAGTGGGTCCCATAGAGGTAGGGCCTCAGCTTCCTTAGGGCCCACACAACAGAGAAACATTCTTTCTCTACCGTGGACCATCTGAGCTCTCTGTCCTTAAGCTGGCGGCTAATAAAACCAATAGGGTGTTCCTTACCCTTCTCATCTACTTGTGATAGTACAGCTCCTATCCCAGTGTCAGAGGCGTCCGTCTGCACGATAAAAGGTCTTTGATAATCAGGGGCCCTGAGGACAGGGGCCTGGCACAAGGAGTCTTTTAAGCCATTGAAGGCCTTCTCACACTCGTCGGTCCAAGTTACCTTCTTGGGTTTCTTTGGAGTTGTGAGGGCAGTCAGAGGGGCAGCTATGGTGCCATAGTCTGCCACAAAATTGCGGTAATACCCCGTGAGTCCTAAGAAGGCTCTCACTTGGGTTTGTGTAGTGGGGGTAGGCCAGTCTTGTACTGCTTGTACTTTACTGGGAAGAGGCTGTATCCTCCCTCCACCTACTTCATGTCCAAGGTAAACCACTGAGCCTTGTCCAATCTGGCATTTACTAGCCTTTATGGTCAGGTGTGCTTTCTGAAGAGCCTGGAGCACAATCCCGAGGTGTTTCACATGGTCTTCCCAAGTGGCACTGAAAACTGCTATATCGTCCAGATATGCAAGACAGAATTCGTCCAACCCATTCAACACATGATTCACAAGCCTCTGGAAAGTGGCGGGTGCATTCTTCAACCCGAACGGCATTACCCGGAATTGGTAGAGGCCGTCTGGAGTAGAAAATGCTGTCTTCTCCTTGGCATGTTCTGCTAAAGCTATTTGCCAATAGCCAGCAGTGAGGTCAAACGTGCTGAGGTACTTGGAGGCACCCAAAGTATCCACCAGCTCATCTGTTCGAGGCAAGGGGTGTGCATCTGTCTTGGTGACAGCATTCAGAGCCCTGTAATCCACACAGAACCTCAATTCAGAAGTGCCTGCCTTTGGAACCAAAACCACAGGGCTGGACCAAGGACTACTAGAGGGTTCAATCACCCCAAGATCTAACATCTTGTTGACCTCGGTCTTAATATAAGACCGTACTTTGTCTGACATCCTGTATCCCCTACTTTTGGTAGGTACACTGTCTCCTGTGTCAATGTTATGTTTGCACCAAGGTGTCAAACCAGGCGACTGTGAAAACAGGGGGGAAAACTGCCTAAGCAAACTTTTCACCTCAGCCTGCTGATCAGAAGTCAGGTGAGGGGCCACTCGGACACCCTCAAAGGAGCTATCTGAAGGACCGCTTTGGAACAGGTCGGGGAGAGGTTCAGACTCCTCTTCCTCAACGTCTGAAGCCAGTAGCAGTGCTGCGATTACGACTCTTGGGACGAAAGCCTTCAGCCTATTCTCGTGAAACACTTTTGGAGCCTGTCCAGGCCTTCCAAGGTCCACTAAATAGTTAACCTCACCCAGGGGCTCCACCACTGTGTAAGGGCCTGACCATTTGTCCTGTAAAGCTCGAGGCCTTATGGGATTCATGATCAGGACTTGCTGACCAGGTGTAAAGTTGATGAGGGAGGCTTTCTGGTCGTACCAATGTTTCACCAGCGCTTGTCCTGCCTTCAATTTATCACTAGCCAAGCCCATCAGAAGTACCATCCGTTTTCTGAGCCCTAGCACATAATCAACTACGTTGTTAGTAACAGGGGGAGTGGGCATCTCCCATCCCTCTTTGACGATGGCTAAGGGTCCCCGTACGGGATGACCGAACAGAAGTTCGAAGGGGCTGAAGCCAACACCCTCCTGTGGTACCTCTCGGTAGGCAAACAGTAAGCATGGTAAAAGAAGATCCCATTTTCTTCTCTGAGGTTCCTCCAGAGCCCCAATCATGCTCTTTAACGTTCTGTTGAAACGTTCCACCAGACCATTGGTCTGGGGGTGGTATGCAGAAGAGAACTTGTAGGTGACCCCACATTCTTTCCACATAGCCTGCATATACTTCGACATAAAGTTGCTGCCACGATCCGACACAACTTCTTTAGGGAAGCCAACCCTAGTAAATATGCCAAGTAAAGCTTTTGCAACTGACTTGGCAGTTACAGTTTTCAATGGGATGTCCTCAGGATATCTGGTTGCATGGTCGACCAGCACCAGGATAAACCTATTGCCCGAGGATGTTTGCGGGTCAAGGGGAGCAACGATGTCGATCCCTACCCTTTCAAATGGTACCCCCACAACTGGGAGCGGTACCAACGGAGCTTGGATTGTCGCGCCAACCTTACCAGACAACTGGCAGGAGGCACAACTCCTGCAGTGACTTTCTACTTGCACCCCCATCTTGGGCCAGTAGAAATGCATGGATAACCTTTGCTTGGTCCTCTTCATACCAAGGTGACCAGCAAGGGGAACTTCATGCGCCAACTGCAGGAGCAAGGGCCTAACAGCATGGGGAACCACCAACCTCCTATGGTCTCCTTCTGTAGACTCTGTGGGCTCACTATACAGGAGTCCACCTTCCCAATAAATCCGATGCATCCCAGGAGGTTCACCCTCAAGCTGAGAGCAGGCCTGTCTCCTTAGGCCTTCCAGAGATGGGCACTCACGTTGGCCTTTACTGAATTCGTCCCTATCAGGACCTCCTTCAACTAACAAGTCTTTTAGTTCAGGATGATCGTTGGGGTCAAATACTTCAGGCATCGCCACCTCCTCGTCAGGCCCGGGCGATTGACCAACTTCCTCCACCGCAGTGGTAGGCGAGCTCGGGGGAATATTCTCTTTCCCTCGTCTTGACTTGTCGACTCCTTTCGCCTTGGGTTTCCCCTTCGGCTGGGGCGGCGTATTGGTCTTGGCCAATGCTGCCCGTGCTTGAGACCGTGTGTAGGGTCTTTCGGCAGTGTCTCCTACGAGCCCTAAAGCTCTGAGATCATTACCTAACAAGACCTTTCCCGGGACGTTTCTCTGAATGCTCACTGGAATCCTGACTGCTGTACCATTTAAAGTAAGATTTACAGGTATTACTGGGAACATACGGAGTGGGCCGTCAGCCAACTTAGTGGGCATCAGAGTAGCTCTGGCAACTTCCTCTGAGTCTACCAACGTAGAATCCACTACAGTGCGACTGCACCCACTATCCCTAAGAGCTGAAGTATCTACTCCATTGATCAGCACACTGTCTTTAAAGTAGTGCTTGGTATTATCCGGAATCCTAGCATAAGCCTCTGCGACTTTAGGCTCCCAGGAACCCAGGGAAACTAAAACTACCTCAGCCTCTATCCCGCTGGGAAATGAGTCTGAGGAGAAGGATGCTCCTGTAATCTCTTCTTCCTCGTAGGAGGAGAAGGCCAGATTAGCGGAGTGGACCCCCAAAGGTCTAACCTTACACCGGGGATCCCCCTTCACGTGGTCAGTTGCTCCATAAGCAAAACAAGATCCATTGGGTCTGTTTACATAGGGAGGCTTATTGTAACCAAAGTTCTGTTTCGGACGCGGACCTCCACTACCCTGTGAGTTCTCTTGTGTCTTACCCTTATTTTTCTTTTTGTGGCCCTTATGAGAAGAAGATTCATCAGATTCTCCACCCTCCTTATCTTTGGACTTTTTCCCTTCCTCCTGCTTACCAGGATGAGTTTTGTCCTTATGGGACACTCGATGTGACACCCATACGTCTGCTGCAATGGCCAGCTTCTTAGGATCTATCTCCTTTGAATCGGCCAAATGCTGCTTAAGCTCCGGGGAAGAAGATGCAAAAATGTGTTCCAGCATGACAAGATTTATCATGCCTTCGAAGTTAGAAACCTTATAACCTTCGACCCAGCCAGTTAAGTTTTTCAAGGATTCAGTGACATAAGATACCCAAGTACCACCTTCCTTTTTCTTATACTCTCTGAAACGTTTCAAATATTGGGCCGGAGTCTTCCCAAACTTTAAAATGAGAGTTTGCTTTAACATTGGGAAATCAGCTAACTCAGCCTTCGACATTTCCATAATGGCACTACAGCCAGAATGGGGCAGTCTGCTGAGTAACCAGGCAATCTTATCAGCATTGTCAACTTGTTGAACTTCGCATGCATACTCAAACGCATTCAGCCAGTCCATAATGACATTCCTTTCTTCATACACACTGAGCAGATCTTTCGGAAACCGTGGATGAGAGGAGGCCCCAGACCCATGTCAAGGACCATTGGACCCATTTGCAAACTGAAGCTTGGCCAGTTCCAACTGGTGATCCCTGTCTTTTTGTTTTTCTGCCTGTTCGATTTTTAGTTTGGCTATGCTGAATTCAAGCTCCTGCTGTCTAAACCGCAGCTCTTGCTTCTTGAAGTCAAGCATAGCCTCCCCATCAGCACTGGCAGAGGAAACATTAGATATCTCGTCCTCCCTGTCCTCGTGGTCGCGATGGATCAGTGCAGTGGCAGAACCGTCGGTTCTACCAGTGAGAGAAGCCCCACCACCTTCCGCACTGTCCTCAGAAGTTATAGCATCAAGCTGCGCTTCTTGCCACGCCACGATTCTTTGGATCATTTCCAATTTCGTGCCTTGAGAGGAAACACCTCTCTCCGCACACATCTTTTTCAATGTTTCTGATTTGGAAGCATTTAAAGTTAACAAGGTATTTGTTTCCATACTGTTAGATAGGACTATGGCCTTTTTAAAGTTATACTACAACAATTCACTACGTGTCCTGGTTGGAATAACCTGAAATGCCTTAGTTCGTGCGCAACACTGGATACCTTCAGTCGTATCCCACCGCTGTACACCAATTTGTTAAGACGGATTTCTGAACTCTGTCCTGGTGGCGCAGAAGTTCAGAAGGCCAATCTAATTACTTGGAACAGGGTAACCTCTGGACGAGCCAGACCAATCAAGGTAGCGATCGCGGCGGTCAAGACTAGGTCTCAAGAGGGGTGAGGGTGACTGAAAGCCCGCAATGAGCACACAAAGCAAGATCACTTACAAACCACACCAAACAGTTGTTATATTAAAAATATATACACATTTATTTCAAGGCCTTTAAAACAATGACCGTAGCGAGGAAATCACAATATAACGATAGTAAACCAACACATACCATATCAACACAATATATATACAAATACGACAGTCTCAAGCGTTAGATGCACGAAATGGGTAGTCCACCTAAAAGGGAAGGAAGACAGGCAGTGCGAAATAATGCTTAGACCCAGTTCACCTTCAGAGGCACCTAACTAGATGGAAGTCCGAGCCCTGCGAAGAGTGGAGCCTTGTGCTCAAAAGTACCTGCACGCGCTGGTGCCAACGGGCAAAAGGAGAAGCTCTTCGAGGGAAATCAGGCAGTTCAGTTTAGTGCACAAAAGAAGAAGAACAAGTTCCGCGACTCAAGCGCAGCCTCCACAGTGGGCAGAAGCAGAGCGCGAGTACGGAAAAGGGGTGCTGTTTGACACAGCAGGGAAAAGCAATGGGCTCCTGCAGGAGGGCGACCAGATCCTAGCTATGCTACTCACCGGTCCCCGATGCAAGCAGACCCAGGCTTCTCCGCGTCCGTTTCAGTAACTGGCAGGTTCAGAAGAGCAGGGAACGCCTCGTCGTCGTGTTGAGTAAAAAGACGTCCCAATCGAAGAAACCCGCACAGTTTGTTACCACAGCAGGGCAACGGAGTGGCTGTGTGTATCTGAGCCAAATCTACACTACTCACTTCAGACCTGGTAACGCCAAGTGTACGAAGCGTGTGAGAGTGACAAGGACTCGAAATACTACACAACCTGGCGGCGGTTACAGAGCAAGACTCCCGTGTAAGCTGGTCAGTCAGCTGGATGGCCCAGAGACGCTTCCGAAGGCTTACTGGCAGGAGATGGTGAAGATGCTGAGAATAGCTGTTCCCGCTATTCCAAGGGTCGAAGTACCAGTACAGGCCTTCTGGTTCGATCGAAGGTGAAAAGGGTTTCACAAGGCGACAGCAGTGCAGAGGAGAAGTCCTTCAGCGGGTCACCAGCGATTCCTCGGTCCAGCCTCTTGGTTGCAGGATACTTGGCTCCTGTATTCCTTCGTTCGTGAGAACTCAGGAGATCGACATGGTAGTGGTGTTTCCAGCCCCCTCTTATCCACGGTTCCCTTCGTGCCAAAACGGAGGGGACCCAATGGGAGATCCGCTCATCAACACTCACACCATTCGTGGACCAATCACGGACCACTGTGGTCCCAGGCATTCACACCACCCTAGACTCTCTGGCACCCAGGATGTGTATTGGGACCAGACATCCCAGCCCACATCCTGGAGGCACACACAAGACATGTAGAAGCCCGCGAAAGCATCCGTGTTTCGCGGGAAAGTACATGCCCAAATAAGGAAGGCCCCGCGTCGGCTCGACCTGGGGAAGGTGAAGGGAGCAAGACGGTCAGCGGACAGGACAAAGGAGCCTCGTGGTCTGGCCATTTTGGGAGCCAGGCCACCATTTTGGGTTAAGCGTGAAAAACGCGCTTAGAACGCCAAAAGGAGCTCTAAACACAAGAAACGATCGCTGCCACCATTCCTGTGCCTGAATCACTTGCACCGATCAGATACAATCCTAAACGAGTATCTAGGGCCTGTAGAAGGCTAGAGACCCAAGAGAGCTGTAACTTAGCTTACAGTGCCCTCTTGTGTCATGTTGCACGAAAGCCGCAACATGATAAAAGAAACTACGGGAAACAGCGTTCCCCGGTACTGACTGTCTTAAGGGCATGTCAGTTTCCCCGTAAGAAAGGAGCGAAAGCCCAGAGGAGTGCGGCAGAAGGCTGCACTTCTCTGGCAAAGTCAAGAACAAGGTGAAAAACAACAGCAAAAAGTTTAGGGGTTGCCACATGGAAGGAAAATTACCTACAATTACGAAATCTTTCCTAACAGCAACACACATGAAAATGAAAGGCTGGGCTTTGTGATTTGGGTCAGACAAAAATGGGAAAAAGTGGAAATTTTGTTTTGCAACACACATACAGATGAGATGCAGCGCTTTGTAATTGTGATTTACAATGAAAGGTGATGAATGGGAAATTTCGTTTTTGCACCCTCCACACTGATTTGAAAGGTGGCTTTTTGTAGATTACTTCTTCTTTTGGGATTCAGGAACCCCCCCCCTTCTGTACAGAAGTCAAGGGTTGCAGAAAACAGTCAACCAAGTCTTTATGGGCTACACCAGCTCTAACACACTGGGCATGAACTTTGTTAGTTTCGAATTCTAACAACACTTATCCTGTGATTTTCTATATGGGAATGAATTGACTTAACTTCAATTCAATTTGCTAAGCATCTACACAGCTTCCCCCCTCCCCACAATTTAATGGAAAGGATTAAGGCGGGCTGCTCCCAGCGTAATGCAATTTAAATGGAGCGGGTGATATTTTATAGTGGAATTAATTTGAATTGGATTTAATACAATGTGCCAAGGGCCTACCCAGTTTACCCCCCACTCTCCAAATGCAAAATGATAAGTCAGGTAGCAACCCACACAATTGATGGCTTTTGGATTGGTCTACTTATATTGGAGGCTTTGGTCAGGGACAAAAGCAGGGTTCCTCTGAGGACAGCGCAGAACTGGTCAAGGGCCTTCAGTCAATGATTTTCTCCTGCACCCAGACTCCTTCTGGCTCCTCGGGTCCCAGATAACTTCTAGGTTTCCCTGTCGCTCACAGAGGCCCAGGTGGCGCGTGCGTTGGCATGCCAGAGGCTGGGCAAGGTCCCGGGCCCAGATAGAGTCCCGATAGATTTTTTCAGGAATGAGTCTTCAATATGGGTGCCCTATTTGACCAAGTTATATAACGCTGTGGGGATCCGGTTACATTTTCGAAAACATATTTTCGAAATGGCATTTTGTTGGGGAAAAAAATGCAGATTTTTTTTAAATGTTTTATTTTTTGTTTCATTAGTAAAAAAAGTATCAATAAAAAAACGGGGGGTTGGTGGGGAACCCCCCCATTTCAAAAATAAAATTACAAAAAAACCATTCGAAAAAATAAATTCGGCAATTTTGTGTCGACAAAAGAGCATTTCGATAATATGGTGTTCAAAAATGTCACTATAAACCAACGCTGTGTTGGCCAGTACCATAGGTCTGGGGTCTTGGACTGGGGCTGAAATAGTCCCAATACATAAAAAGGGTGCTTGCAGTGACGCGGTCAACTTTAGACCAATTTCCTTGCTGGATGCTGAGGGGAAGACGTGTGCCAGAGCACTTTTATTCCACTTGGATGAGTGGGTATTGAGCTCCGGTGTAATTGATCATCGCCAGACGGGATTTTGTGAGGACCTGAGCCCAATAGACCAAAGTCTTCGGCTGCGTTTGATCTGTGAAAAGTAATCTGTTCTGAGAAAGGTCAGTGTCTATGCTGTGTTTGTGGGACTCCGCACAGCTTTAGATACGGTCCCACAGGCACGTTTGTGGAAGGTCCTGGAGGAGCTTGGGATCCCTGTGGCTCTGCTTACAACAATTCAGAGTCTTTATACAGAGAGCTCGGCGGTGGTCCGATGGAGCCAAGAGGGAAGCACTTCCCGAGTATTGCTATACAGAAGGGAGTCCGCCAGGGATGTGTGTTGGCGCCGAGGCTGTTCTGATGTAATGAAGTTTTGAAGGGGTTGTTGGCCGCCCAGACTGATGCCCCTTTTCCTAGCAGGTGACAAGTTTCCTGCATTGCTGTTTGCCGATGATGCTGTGCTCCTCTCTCTCACGCTGGCTGGTGTGTACAAACAACTGGAGATTTTTGTGTCTTTTGCAAAGCAGAATGGGCTTGCCTTGAATATCACAAAAACCAAGGCTAGGATCTTTAATGCCAATTCCAAGAAGAAACATAAGCCCTTAACTCTCTTTCTAGAGGGGGGTGCAATTGAGCAGGTTCAGTCCTATGATTATCTAGCTCTGAGAGTTATGGTATCATGCAGTTGGAAAATGCACGTTAAGAAGGCCAACATCACCTTGGCTAGATATAGTGGGACTCTAACTAGATTCACCACCGAACATGGGAATGGGACAGTGCGGGTCTCGCTGGAGGCCTACAGAACACAAGCACATCAGGCAGCATTGTTTGGGGCGGAACTCTGGGGGCACGTGGAGACCAAGTGCCTTGCAGTGACTGTGGCAACATTTCTGAAGAATATCCTTGGGTTGCCCACTGCGGCCCGAACATCCCAGTGCTTTTGGAAACTGGATTGGAGTGGTGTGAGATGATCTGTAAGTTAGGCCTGGTCCTTTACTGGGCTCGCCTCTGGTCTAATAAAACCTTAGTAAATACAAAGAGGCAGTTACAGATGTTTTGTCCCAGCAAGGGGGCAGCTCCTTAAAGTGGGCTGCCCATGTGAAAGGATATCTGGATTTGGAGGATTACTGGTCAAATCCCTCAATCATCACACCAGTTGCAAAGGAAGCAATCAAGAGCGCAGCAGGGGTAAAGGCGCGTGAGGACATCCGGGGAAGATCCAGGGCTCCTGAGCAGCTGGCCGGATATCTTTGAATAAAGACGTGGGCGGGCTGCGAAGAATACCTGGACTATGTCTCACCCAGGTAGGAAAGGGGAAACATAGAATAATACTCATATTGTTGTACCTTTAGTGCTGCTGCACCAAAAACTGTAAAACAAGGAGAAAAACCTGCAGCTACTGGATCAAGTGCTGTAGAATACACGTGGTCGTTTTTTCTCACCATCTTTCTGTGGAAGAACTGCTTTAAAAAAACATTGCTCTAGTGGCAATATAAAGTAAGCTGTTCGTTGTAATCAGGTAACCCTGGTGCTGGCGCATTAGCACGTGAACATTTTGAAGAAAGCCTGCTCAGTCTCTTCTGACCCTGCTAGCAGTTGTGTTTTGTTAAATTGCATTAATTCTTGTAATGGTTGGACCAGTACTGCATAAATAAGTATCAATTGACAACAATATCCTGTGATCCCTAGAAAAGTTTGTATCTGCATTATCGTTGTGGGTCTGCGTACCTTTAAAATGGCTTTGGTGTGACTGTTTGGTAACAGTCTGTAACCTGCTATAATATAATTTTCTAAGTACTGTACTCTTTACAGGCATAATTGTAACTTTTGTTTGGATGCTTTGTGCCCTAGTGCAGTTAGTAATATGGGTATTTCCTATTTGCGGGTGTCATTGGATGGTGAATCTGGGAGGATGGTGTCTATGTACAGAACCAATAAAGACTTTCCTGGGAATGTTAAATGTTCTAGATTCTCCTCTAAGTGTTGAGAAAACAAGGTGGGGGACTCTGTAGCCTTGTGGAAGGCAAGATCGATTATACTCTAACCCAAGTAGGAAAACACAAACATGTGCCTGCTATATGGGGTTAGAAGATAGAAAAGAAAGAAGAGCATAGATCAACAACAGAGAAGCAGGGAACTAAGGGTGCATGTATGATAGTATAATTGCAGGATTTTGGACGACTAGGAATGATGGTATCACTATCACATTGACTGCATGGAGATCTTGTACAAATCATAGATATTCTTCATGGGTTTCTTTGCAGGGAGAATAGGAGTGGTACAGGGAATATTACATGTTATTATTAGCATGTTTTTTCAAAACAGAATTACAGAGGAAACCTCGTCCTTTGCTTCGAAATGTAACTGATATTGGGTAATCAGAAAAATTGAATGTGGGAAGGTATCTCTCGCTCAAACCACAGAGTTCACTGTAATCAACTCAAGTACAATTTAGAGTAACTCCAGTATTAAGTGAAGTAATGTCTCTTTTAATTCTTATGTAGTAGACAGCCGACATGTGTTTTGACCACAGGTAGTTTTCGAGGCTGTTAATTAATTCACCCACCACAATTAGTTCCGTATTCCATATATATGCACACCACATAATTATTCAAAAACAATGTTAACAACTAAATTTGAGATATTCATATATCAAGTCAATTCAAGAAAACCATACCATATTGTGTCAAAAATCAGGTCAGGATGGAGGGGTATATTCAAGATGGTTGAAAAAGTTGTTGGAAAGATGTAAAAAAAACATAAGTTAGCACCCAATATCTCTATCCATATTTATACACACGGGACTCAAGCCCCACTATATACTTTAAATAGTCGCTTTTAATTGTTCCATCATGCACACCAATGTGACTGTGGCATGCGAAGCCATCCCATCAGATCCAATATATTAATAGTGATATCCATATTTAATGATATCATTAACCATTCCAAATTGTGTGTCTAAAATTGTTCCCTCAAAATTGCTTCTTATTAATTGATATAATGTGCTCAAAAGTAATTAAAGGTGCCACTCTGTTGACATGCAGAACTAATCTAAAACAAGCCTACCCTCACCCTTGCTTATTAGTCTCCCTCTCTTGAGCTAGTAGCTTGACAGATGTCCAAATGCACTTTAATAGCAGCCTGGTCTTAATCACCATCTAATATATTATTCATCAGTTGATGTGTCTTTTGAATATTGCGTTACAATAGAAATCTGCTCTTGTTTTGGTTTCTCTTTTGTACAGTCAAGTAATAAGTCCAACTGGTTATATTTACTGTATTTGTTTGCCTCTTTAATTACATTGATCCGACTATAACCCCTATTGGTAAACCTTCCAATGAGTAAATCTGATTCTTTTAAATAGTGTATATCTTTGCTACAGTTCCTCCTGGCTCTGTAAAATTCACCTGTAGGAATATTATCTATTGTAGATCTCTGATGACTTCTCTGAGCATAAAGTACAGATTGACCTCTGTTGTATTCCGGTATGTTCTAGTTTGTATATACCCATTGTCAACAAAAATGTGTAAATCAAGAAAGTCAATACTTTCTCCACTCACATTCCCGGTAAACTTTATGCCAAACTTGTTAGTATTAGTGTATGTAACAAAAGTATCAAAGGATTCCTGGGTTCCTTTCCAAACAAACCCTGAATCTCCTGACACACCTGTAACTTGTGGGGGTGAATAGTTGTTTTTGTTTAGATATGTTAACTAAGGGATTGGAAAAACATGTTGAATAAGGGATTCCCCTTCATTTAATACTTTGTATACTAGCCATCTATAATGAGGATAACTGTAATTACAATAGGTATGGCAATAATTGGCCCAATCATATACTATTTTGCACTTTATATAGGTGTTTGGGCTATTTCGAAGCCGGATTTTCAAGCTAAAGCACACTCTAGAATCTGTCAACAGTCAATAGACTACAAATTGTGGCACACCTGCTGCAGGTTGGTTTAACATTTGGATCCCGTCTGACTGTGCATCTCTTTGTAAACTCAAAATATTGTATGGTCATAAATTGGTTTCTATTATAGATGAATAATATATGAGATGGTGATTAAGACCAGGCTGCTATTAAAGTGCATTCGGACATCTGTCAAGCTAGTAGGTCAAGAGAGGGAGATTAATAAGCAAGTGTGAGGGTAGGCTTGTTTTAGATTAGTTCTGCATGTCAACAGACCCTTAATTACTTTTGAGCACATTATATCAATTAATAAGAAGCAATTTTGAGGGAACAATTTTAGACACACAATTTGGAATAGTTAATGATATCATTAAATATGGATATAACTATTAATATATTGATTCTGATAGGATGGCTTTGAATGCCACAGTCACATTGGTGTGCATGATGGAAAAATGTAAAGGGACTATTTAAAGTATATAGTGGGGCTTGAGTCCCATGTGTATAAATATGGATAGAGAGATCGGGTGCTAACTTATGGTTTTTTACATCTTTCCAACAACTTTATCAACCATCTTGAACATACCCCTCCATCCTGACCTGATGTTTGACATAATATGGTATGGTTTTCTTGAATTGATTTGATATATGAATATCTCACATTTTTTTGTTAACATTGTTTTGGAATAATTATGTGACGTGCATATATATGGAATACGGAACTAATTGTGATGGGTAAATTAATGAACAGCCTTGAAAACGACCTGTGGTCGAAACACGTGTCGGCTGTCTACTACATAAGAATTAAAAGAGACATTACTTAATACTGGAGTTACTCTAAATTGTACTTGAGTTGATTACAGTGAACTCTGTGGTTTGAGCGCGAGATACCTTCCCACATTCAATTTTTCTGTATATACTGATACAGGGTGCCCCGTGGACATACTGCGGCTGCTGGTTGATCTCCATACAGACAACAAGGCTTGTGTACATAGCGGTCCAGGTGGGCATTGCACGGCCTGCTTTCGGGTGGGGTGTGGCATAAGGCAGGGTTGTGTACTGGCTCCAATCTGCTTCTGCCTCTATATTAATGGCCTTTCACAGGACCTTACCGATATATTGGCCGACTTCCTGGTATTGGGGGGAAGGGATTTTCCCGGTATTGGCCTATGCAGACGATACAGTCCGATTAGCAAGAACACCAAGGGCTTTACAGGTCCTGATTAAAGCCTATTCAACATTCATGGATAATTTGGGCCTAAGAATTAATACCAAGAAGTCAGCAGTAATGGCCTGTGCAGGAAGAAAACGCCCAGTGCCCATGAAACCTATGCTTTGCGCAGGGGAAATTATACCAAGAGTCAAGGTTTTTGACTACCTTGGAATACGTTTCTCCGAGGCACTAAATGGTAGAGCCCATGTAGCCAAGCAATCTGTAAAGATGAGTCAACAGATAGGCAGCATCTTTAGATTTATGTCAAAATGTAGGGGCCAGCCTCTAGATGTGATCACAAAGATCTATGGTGTACAAACTGTGGCAACTACTATGTATGGTGCAGCCATTTGGGGCTTTCAGAATGTGACGTAAATCCAAAGTAAAGAAAATAAGTTCTTCAAAAATGTGTTGGGGTTACCAACTAATGTCTCCGGTATAGCCATCCACAGAGAACTGGGTGTGGAATTCTAGGAGGACCAGTGGGTGATGGCACCTCTTTTATTTTGGGTTCGCTTGTGGGCTAACAAACATGCCTCTCTTTGTCATTTTATTATTCGTACTGTGTTGGGCAGAGCTGGTTGGAAAAAAATCCCCTGGCTAGTTTATGTCTCCTCTAAACTGGGGGAAGTTTATCTAAGTGCCCTTTTTCCACCGGCCTCGATAATAATAAAGAGTGAGGGGGCAGCATATAAAGCAACACTGGGAGAGATTGTGGTAAGGAAAAGAATTCTCTTAGAGTATGGCCAAAAATCCGGCTAATTCCACACTACTATTAGCAGGCTTACCGGAATTCAACCATATTTGACATGAAGCCTGTATAAAAAAGATAGATGGTTGATTACGAGGGGATGTTTTGATTGCCTTCGGTTGCAAGGAAACACTTTTAATTGGAAAGGCTTTCCCGACTCTGCGGGTTGTCCGGTCTGTGGCCATATGCGTGAGGATCTTCTGCATCTGCTGTTTTTTTGTATAGGGTATGTTGGTATACGTAGAATGACTTTGATTCCTGCCCTTAAGAAGACAGCGATCCGCACGCATCGGGCCGCACTTGTGTTTCTCTTGAGTTCCGATACAGTTTTCACATCCTGGGCTCTTCTGACGTTTTTGAAAAGAGCAATGTATTTCAGAAATAGTTTAGTAAAATTGCAAGGTGTTGAAAACTAGTGTTGTGAATCACACAACATTTTCTGCTAATGGGTTAATTGTATGACCTTTGCTCCCTGCTTGATTTTTATCTAATTTTAATGCGGCCACCATAAATGAATTGATGTGACATTCAATTTTATTTGTATGCTGTTTAATGAATTGTCCACTGACCTTTTATCTTTTTATACAAATAGTGATTTTGTTATGTGTATAATTGTATTTTTGTCGTTTAATGGATTTTTTTATATTTCCGAATTAACATGTTTGATTGATTTGATTGATTGATTTGTATAGCTGATTTGCTAGCCCCTGTAGCGACCAATTACGAAACAGCCTGCCCTTCTATGGAGCATTGCACATTGGGACTACCTTGAACAATTAATATCAGGGGACTCATGGCAAAGTTACCTCTCACGCTGCCCCAAAACTGATCTTCATTCAGAGCGCTAAGCATTGAGTTGGTTGGAATAAAGTTGAAGCCCATGGATATGGGTAAGTGGGTGGATCTCGGTAGTGGGTCTTGAAGTCCATTTGAGGTCTGTTGGGGAAGTGGGGCATTGGTTCCTCCAGTCACCCTCCTGCTTACAGTAGGTACATGCTGTGCGACGATCAAAACCTATTGCCTGGAAGATCTGTGCCGCACCACTACTTCTCACTCTCCCCTACCCGCTCCCACTTTCCAGCTGAACACCTCTTCCTCACCCATGAGACATCTGAACTTAGAGATTCTGCAGCTGCTAGCCCATAGCTTGGATGTGAGATATTTGTTCTGCAACTAATGCTGACAAGGGCTTTATTTTCTACCAAAAGCAAATCTTCTTCAGTTGCTGCTGCAGTTTTGGCAATATTCCCTCAACAAAATCATTGGCCACGACTTCCTGTGCAGTACCTGTGAGTTTCATTATGCCAGAATGTTGTATAAAAACGACTTTAAGCCGATTCAGGAGTCCATTTGTTCTGTTTATAATTTCTAACCTTTCCCCAATATATTTTTGGGGGGCAAGCACTGTATTTAGTAAAGCCTATCGTGTTCATAGCAAGTCTGCTCCAGTCTTGAGATTAGCCACTGGCCAACTGCCAACTTGAACAGATAGTCAACGTAGTATAACAGCAAACAAGTTGTAGAAATACTTTGGCAGCCATGAATACATCCATAAATTAATTAATATCTGCCCCTGACGGGTTGCAGCACTGTTTCACCATTTCAAGTTATTGAGTGAATCTCTGTGTTTGGAAAGTCTTTGACTACATGTCTTTAATGGCTACCCTGTCTGACCTCTAGATATTATTGTGGATGTTGCGATGTGGGGCATTGATGGCATGATGCCAGGAATCAACAATTTATATTTTTTAGAAAACTGAAGATATTATAAGAGAATGATTACATGTAGGATAATAGCGAAATTCAGGTTAAAATCATGGAGTCAACAACTCTTCTAGTGCATGGAAGGGATACAAGACTTAAAGTTCCCTTTCCTGAAGTTATGGATATGGCGGCTGCCCTGTTTTTTGAAATACCGAACTTGCCATTAACAATGTGAATAGTCCCCATTGCCTTTTGGTAACACATTCATCAGCGTGAAATATACTATTTCTACAACAAGGTATGTTCTGCCCTGGTACACCTGTTTGCATGTAACAGAGAGATAGTTAGCAAATGATATGTCCTGTTCCTTAGTACAGTAGTCCATCTCATATGTTATGAATGTAAACTAATTTATTCACCTTGTTACTGTTGCAAGTCAGGAGTTGCGGTATGAGACAACACCCAGGCTAGATATGCTGCCTCAAATATATATCATTCATAAAAGTTAGCATAGGCATTATCAGTTGTTTATAATACGATGTAAGCGGGGTGTGGCAGGTAAGTGTGGAATGGAGCAACATTTTGCAGTTGCAACGTGAAGCATATACAAAGGCCAATCATTTAACAACCATTTAAGTTAGTTGCAAAAGGTGGCAGTCCGCATACCTAGGTCGCAGATGTCAAGAACTTGAGAATTAAAAATAGTTTCTGCTTTGTGCACTGTCACCCAGCATCTTTTGACAAGCCTGACATGGAATGTCACCATGGCTTGTGAAGCAATGAAATGGATCACCACCTGTTTGGAAGTCCAATGGTTTGTCAATGTGCAGTTGCTGAGAATCCGCGAAGATGTGTAATATCGGGTCTCACCCAGACAACTCATGGAAGAGTCCAGGAATCCTCTAGATCCATGGCAATTGGGGCTATTCTGCAAATAAAGTAGCAGGAGCTAACAGAGATTACTATACTGCTTTCAAGATTCTGGGCAGTCGAAGGGATGTGGGCCCCTGTGTCACAGATGGCCTTAATAACTCATAGACTCTCAAGTAACGTTCAAGGGTTTTTAATGAGCCGATGGTAATGACTGGTTTGTTATTTTGGGTAGGATAAGATGGAGGCACTCTAAGGGCTGTCCCTTTCTCCCTCGTCTGCCGTGGGCTCCATCCACCGTAGCCCAGACTTTTCTAATCCTCAGTATAATTTCATTAGAGATCAGTAACCCTACTGTCGTGCAGCTGCCTGGCTATAGTAGAGGGTCTAAAGGCTGAATCCCGAACCATCTTACTCCCTCTAGGGGTCCTCTACAGGTTCCTACTTACAATGTCTTCAGTGAGGTGTTGATTTCTTTGTGCCAATAACAAAGACCCTTGTCCTTTCTTTCACACCCACTCCTTTCTCTGTCTCCATTTCCTTGGTCTTTCTACTCGCCTCGCCTCCCTTTCCTGCTCTACTCAAATGTCCCCTCTCCTGCCTCTCTCTTGCTTTCCTTCTGTCTCCCAGAGAATGGGTAAGAAATCTCTTTAAGCCCCTCACCCTCTTCCAGCAGGGTTTTTGTAACCGTCGCTGATATCGTATCTGCTGTTTCTCAGGCATGCTATGGGTCTGACGGTTTGTGTTTCCTTCATGGCTGAGGTGTCAGCCTTTCTGAAGCCCTGAGGTCTGTCTATGCTTGATGGCTGTTCCACATTCATGTAAGTTGCCACATTTTGGGTTTCTCGCTTATGTTGTTCCAGTCTGAGTTTTCTTTATTGCTCTCAGCTGCATTCTGGGAGTTGAAATTCTACAAGAGAAGAAAAAGAACACTGGACAGAAACAGTATTGGAAAGCAATAGGTAACATAAACCATGAAAGACAACAGACTAACACTTAAAGGTGGAGCACAAGAGCACACGACGAGCAAGGCAGACCGCACAACGAGACAGCCATCAAAAGGAGGCAAAAGGGGGCAAGAATCAAAAGTGTGGCAAGGAGATAAGCAGCCGTGCCCTTTTCGACCCAGACCCTCCAAGCCTCTGTGTAAGGAATCGCAGATATCAGTGGTACACAGAGCATGCCTATGCTGATAAGTAGGATGGAGAGAAATGCCTGCTACCGTGGTACAATCTTTGACTCCAGATACAAAAAAGCCAAGCGGTTGATCACAGCCGGTGAGTCGAGGGGAGAGCCGATAAGAAACTGAACTGTGTTGAATGAAAGTCGCAAAGTGGCAAGGTAGCATTAAGGGAAAAGTAGCTGAAGAGGGGTCTGGCACCACGTGTGTGCTCACTCGAGAGACTCTGGTTCATCCCGCGTTTGGTGAAACTACCGATACCAGAAGGCCCTAGGAGAGCCGCAAGGAAAATATCAAAGTGGTCATACAGGGGTCTTGCAAAACCCCCTGTACAGGCAAAAGTCTTTGACCTGCACATAATCGGAAAGCTAAGGGAAATTAATCCTGCATAGTGAGTTCAAGAAAAAGACTGTGTGATTGGCAAGACTGAACCTGACAGAGGAATGCTGATAGAACGGGGCTGTGACAATAAGGCAGACAGGCAGAATCTTGAAGAAAGAAAATGCTGTCTCTATTAGATTTACAAGCAATGTCAGGAAATTATTGAAAAAAAAATAAAAATCAGAGTTTTTCAACAGAAGGATTCATCCTCTTTTCCTTCTGTTTTTATGCAGTGTTCTTTTCCTGGTTCTTTACAGGGGATGCAGTAAGGACCTCTGAATAATCTTCCCCTTTTAGTCTTCATATGCCGATAAGCCTCCCGCAGCTCCTTTCGCCACGTCTGGTTGGCTCTGCAACAAAACCGAGAGTGAACCAACATCCCCTTCATACGTTTGGACTTATATACCCAGGACTTAATTGGCCAATCCGAACCCGTTTTGCTCCCCATGTTATAAATATCCCTCTAAGCCCCCCCCCCTTCCTCTTGGGACGACACCGAGGAGAATGGCGTCCTGTTTTGTTCCCCTGTTTCTGCTCCCCTGGCCACCCTGGCTGGGACCCAGTAATGCAGGTAAGTGTTTTTGTAAGTATGTGACTGTTTTTCTGTAAGGTTGCCAGCTCTGTGTGTTTTTGTTTGGGTGTGTTTCACTTTGCTCCCGTTCCCAGGAACGTAATCACTGTTAACTATCAGCGGGGCTGCCAACTCGCAGTAACGAGGCATTTCGGCATTCTAGTCTCCGTGCTTCGGGTCTGTACACTTGCTGGAGGTTACAGCTGGCTGCTGGTTTTCCCTACGAGCTCCTTTCCCCATGCTGTTCTCCACCGTACTGCCAGTTGACGTTTCCTCGCATGCCAGCACAGTACGTCCAGTTAACTTTTCCTTTCATGCCAGCATACTGGGTTCTGTTTCCTTTCCGCGTTGCGGCCCCACCACACGCCAATGTTGTGAAAATCAGCTTGCTCTGAGTCACTCCTTGCTGTCTCTGAGCTATTTGGTGTTGGATTCTCCCTGGCCATTCCATTCTAACATGAGAGCAGTACTTGCCGCTATGTGTTTCTCTCTTTACCGTTACAGTCTGAAGTCCCAAGGAACAGTGTGTTGACAAGAGTGAACCCGAAAGAGGGATGTCCACAGTGAACTGTTTAAAAAGAGATTAGGATTTGTGAATGCCACAGGTGATATTGTTTTGAGAAAATACTGTAATGAACCCGACAGAGGGAGGCATAAAGTCGAGAAGGGTCTAAGCCCAGAAGAGGGGGATCCAGGGGTGAAAAGCCATCACCCCTTTGACAAGTGAATGCAACAGAGAAATCTTTTGAATACAAGCCAGAGTGAACCCGATGTAGGGAGGCTGATATTCAAGAACAGAGAAATCTTTTGAATACAAGCCAGAATGAACCAGATGGAGGGAGGCTGATACTTGAGAATGGTCAGAGCTCGGGACAGGGGGACCCAGGGGTGAAGAATTCTCACCTAACATATATACGGAAAGGAACTTTTGTTTATTATTTTGAACACATCAGGTCCTCAGAGGCAAGAAACTTTTTGTAGAAAGGAGCCGTAACCACCAAAGGTCCTGACGGCTGAGAGCGGAAATGTTGTCTCATGCTGGGAAAGCTCGAGTGTGTGATGTGCTCAGGAGTCCCACCTTGTCCCGTGCTCCAAATGTGGGGAAGGGAGACCCCCGGCTACCACATCCTGACGTACCATTTGTGAACACTCTTTTCTCTCTTGTGAACACTATCCCAAACTCTTTTTGTATTTAGTTGTAAGGATTGGCAATAGTTTTCTTTAGTATAGGCCCTTTTATTTGACAAGACGCAACTAGGACTGCCTTATTATTATTTGATGATCATAGCTTTCTTCCAACTTAGATTTAGGTTTAGATTAGGCGTTTTTCCAACCTGCACCTACAGTTTGATAAACACTTGTGTCTGTCTTTACTGTTGCCACCATGAGTTCCTTACATTGGGAAGGATATGTCCAGTACTGGATCACCCACAGCGACTTGTGGTAAATCAAGATCGCTGGACATCCCACCAAATTTGTGCTCAATGCCCACAGATGGTACCAAGCATCTGGTCAGGCACTTGAACAGATTGGTAGTTATGGTACACCGGACCAGCCCAGCTGCAGTGCATCAGAAAGCTAAAGACAGGTCAGATCGATGTTTTATGTCGGGATCTCAGACAGGACTCAAGTGAAATCCACACCCAGAAGGAAGTCTGGGCATGAGACGACCACATCTTGTACACGGCGGCATGAATCAGGGTTGGCGATTTCTGCCACTTCACGTTTCAATAAATGAACAAGCTATCTCAGACTCCGTGGTTGCTGGAGGCTACCATGGAAACAATGGCATCTCTTGCACATGCGCAGGTCAGCACGTTCCGTGAGGCGAAGGACATGATCATATGACTTAGTGTTTATTAGATCCTCCTACTTTAACCTTGCGGCTTCTAAATTACGCTAAGAATCTGTGTGTTATTGCTGTTCAAGTTGCCAACCTGTTTTTTCTCTGTCACAACCTTTTCTCTTGCTTAGTCGTTGTCTGCTTTGGTGATATCCTGATCCTGCTTTGATTTTGAGAAACCTTTTCAGATAAATCTTCCGACCCGGACCGTTCTCTGTATTGCCTTGCTCCCGTTTTTGTCACTTCATTGCCTGATTCCAACCGACCCGGACCTCCAACTGGACTGCTCTGCTAACGTTTGGTTAGCTTTTTCTCGCCTCCTTACGACCCGGATTGCAACATGGATTTCCTTTCAAGCCGTTTTATAAACGCTTCAATCGTTCAGAAAGACAACTGATGGGTATTCTTTCTCTGGCGCCGTACACGCCATACAACCACCAAGGATTGCTGGACGTCAATCCATACAGGATGAACCATCACGTCCCGTTGCACACGGACTAGAGACTAACTTTGTGTGCCTCGACGATAGGCGTCCACGTGTCCTTGTGATAGGTTGCTCAAACTTTAGGCGTCTTCGTGCCGGCGATATAGGCATTGGGATTCAGCCTGGTTGCATTCAAGAATCTTCATTAAGAACTCTCAAGGATCCAGCACGGTAAGGCTCGTTCTTCTTAGCCCTGTTCCTTCAGTCTTGCTATTTTTCTAGTACTTATCTGTCTTTGTGTACTTTGCAGATTACCTTCTAATACCGAAGACCTCTGTGGCCTCTGAACTCCTGAACTCATTACTCTGTTGAGTAGCTTGGCACAGGTTAGTCTGGGTCTTGGGAGAATGTCTTATTGTTACTTCATTACCAAGTACTGAATTGTGTATTGCCTTCCTTTGCAGACATTGGTGTCTCATTTCGATCCTGTCTTTCAATTAATTGACCTCTCTGTATCTTGGTTTCCACATCCAGAGAGGTGCATTGGTGGGAAGAATTCATCTTCTTCACTACGGGGTCAGCAGCCTGAAGGAGAATTCTGACATTTTAGAAGATTAGGGGGAATTTTATTATTTTGTGCCAATGAAAGCTGTGTTTGTGTTAGACCATCCCAAACTTTACATTTCACGATACAGGCAGGTACTAGCACTCACACTGTTCATAGAATGGCCAAAAGAAAAAGGTTGGCAAGTCTTAACTATGAAATCCCATGTAACTGGTCCACCCTTGTGCCACACTGATTGCTAGATCTATTGGATAGCTTTCTCCAGGTGATTTAAGGACAGCATTTTCAATATTTAGAAAATCGTGTTCAAGACCGCTTAATACCATACCACCTTGTGCACTCCTTCAAATATACTGTGTCTGGCGATGGAAGGTATTCAAAGTAAACATTTGTATTTCTTAAGAATGATCCAATCCTGTCATTTATAATGTAGCTATTAAAGGGTATTGTTGCTGCAGGTGTCATTCCAATAAAAGCTGAGGAAATGTAATGTAAATGATGCAGATAGGCAGCTGAAGATGACTGAAAGAAAGGCCATATGTTTTCATGATGAAAATGTACAGCGTGAAAACCAGCTGCAAATTGAAATTGACACCCTGATGAAAATAACTGTCTAGGGTTGAATAGGGTTGAATAAAAGTCAGGCTGCTTTGACCTGGTTCCCATGAAACCAACTCTTATGTAACGGGGAATAAAGTGTGTTTTGAAAGAAGGTGAGTAGTGCATAGAGTGCAAAAGGGGGGGAATTGTGGATTTCAAAAATATTCCTTTCTTGTATGTTTCTACTTTATGGACACTAATTAAAATATATTGAGACAAGACCACAGTATTATGAGACGATATTATGAGGTCTCAGCTGTTAGAGCAGCAGGCACGATAAGATACTGACTGTAACCTAAGACTTGGTGCTGGCAAGGGGTTTGGTGCTATATCAATGAAGGATTGTGGGTGGGATACTGACTGGTGGAAAAGTATACACTGCCCAATATGTGATGAAGGCAGGTACTCCCAAGGTTTCTGGATATTTCGGGAAGGTTCTCATCACATGACCAAGTACAGCAGGTGCACACCCAGGCGAGAATGGGCTAAAGGGAAATGTAATGACTGACTAGGAGGAACTCGCTCCGGAAGTGGGAGAAAGCACCTTGCCAGGATGTATGGAGCATATAGTTGGGCACAGCTAGTTTGAGTAGGTGCTTTATATGACCAGGCTGACACTTATTTTGGACAGAGGTCCAAAATAGTTTTTTTTACAGTTCCTTGCTGCCATACTTGTGGACAGAGTCATGATGAACATGTACTGTTTAATGGCATGCTGGAATACCTTGTGGACACCATCATGAAAGAATGTCACTGTGGCAATGATGGCATTTGTTATGGGTGCAGCATCATACATTTGTTTTGCAGTCAGAATGCTGGTATATGTTGTTGGCACAGCATTATACAATTGTTTTATGGTGGGAGTCCTGGAATATTTTGTTGGGCACATGCATTAGAAAAAAATGATGTACTGCTGGAATATTTTTGTGTGCTGGTGTACACAACCAATTGTAAATTGTCAAGCTTTTGACCCCATTTATTCATAAAATGCACACCCCAACTGCCTGCTTTCCGTTGTCACCAATCCCCTGCTCTCCCAAGAAAACCAACCCCCTTGTGGCATCTGCCTCTTCAACTCATGCACCCCAACCATGTGCAGCTTGTCCGTTTTCCCCCTCCCACCAACCTTGTTTGGCTTTTTCCACCAACCAAGACACCAACAACTCAGCAGCTTGTTCCAGTCCCATCCACCAACCTCCACCCCTCAAACCTGAGTGCAAATCCAATCCCCAGATGGCGAGGTTACATGCAGCACAATACATTTACAATACATTCACACATCCATCCAATGAAATCCATCGAGACAATGGGCCTCATTACGACCCCGGCGCTAAACCATGGTGCTATTAGCACCATGGTCCATGCCGGGGTCCGCCATTCCAAGGTTGGCGGGGCGGTAATTCCCCATTCAGCATGCGCCCCTTCCCCATTCCCATTTTTGGCCCATAGGGCTCAATGGGAACAGGGAAGGCGCTAATTACGGCACCGTAAATTACGTTGCCGTAATTAGCTCCTAGGTCCCTTTGCGGGTTGGTTTTTTAACGCCTGCTAAATGCAGGCGTTAAAGTGCAACCCGCAAAGGGACCTCGTAATCAGGCGTTAAGGGTTTAATGGCACTGACACCTTTTACGGCATTGTTAACCCCTTAACGCCTGGGTTGTAATGAGGCCCAATGACATCCATCATCCACCTAAACAATCATGCTCATCAACCCATCGACCCATTCCCCATCCAGGCAATCTAACCCATCCCCCAGCCTTCCTTCTGTCAATAAACAAACACGGACAGCTATACAAGGCCAAATCTATAGTGTAGCATGTGTCTTCGCCCTGTTGCTGTATATGTGTTCTCTTTTTCTCTCTCCGACACACACACATATAACATATATTTATGAATCCATGCCAAATGAGAACTTCATGCAAATTCACACTTTAAATGGTTATGCGAAGCTCAGCACTATGCACTTTATTGATTTGAATTCAATATATATTGATTTATGCACTTTATGACCTGTTTACAATCTATTAGCACTATGCACTTTATTGCAAAGGTTTAGATTTTTCTTTTCGGTCCACTAAGGTTGTCATATCAATTGTCTCAAAAAACCGCCGCAATTGAAAAGGTTGCATTGTTTATTTACGTTATTTTTTCGCCTCAAGCAACGCCTTAATAGGAGCAAAATAATCTGGCAAGGTTGCCATAATCACAATGCACTACTGAACGCATATAAGAATGTGACAAACAGGCTGGGAATTACAATTACATTCCCACGGTTATGTATGTCCTGATAAAGGCGTGTTAGCAATTTTGTGTATATGAAAGCTGTTATAATAGCCATCACAAAATGGCAACTATGCTTACTAGCTCAAATAGGCTGAGTTTTGGTAGCAATGAAAACTAAAAAGGGACCACCACTGGCTGTAGAACCATAGAGTTGGGAAATGGTGGGTATATATACACAATGTGACAAAGCACTCACTTGTACGTGACCAAGCAGCGAGGAAGCTGTGAAACGCGTTGTACCGTGTGATTTTCTACTTTGGCTGATGCCGTAATAAAACTGGATATTTTAAAAGGAAAACACATTGCTTTTTGTGTTTAATAACGGACGAAGCTTCACTCTGGTGAGTAATTCATTGTTTGGAGTGCCATCCTCTTTGGGAAAAAGAAGAAATAATTTTTTCCCTTTCTTTGGAATACATTTTGCGCCCTGTGGCAGATGCTGGATGAGCACCCATCCTAACGAAGAAGCGAAAGGAGTATCGAGTCACTTCACGGACTGCCTTGTTGCCGCTCCAGATCCAGACGTATACCATAACATGCGAGTGGGTGTAGCTTTGGAAGTTACCGCCGGTCACGGACGTTTCCATCTACATCGGAGGATGAAGGCGGATTCTAAACTCTCCGGTAGGTTTTTTCTAATTGCTCCCCAAAGTCCCTTGCATTTTGGTCCGTACGTGCACCTGTAGTTAGCCACACACAAAGTTGATGTGGTGTGAACAGTCAATACGAACACCAGAATTTCGTCAAGTTAGCCTGTAGTTTGTATCACAGGCCCACATATTAATACACAAAAGCAATCCTATCCAGTATACATTGAAGCAAAAATGGCATCACAGTCAGACAGAGAAAGAGCACGACGCGAACAGGCACAATCACTATTTTGTGAAACATTGCATGCAAGCATACCCACCAAAAACATAGCAGAACCCAGCATCGTGGACAAAAATGAAATTAGTCTACTTAAAACATTGGAAAAATTGCAGAAAAAAGAAGTTAGTAAGTGGTGGGAAGAACACTCACTTCAAAATTATGTGGATGTGGGAAGAATACCACGTGGTCTCAGAATTCTGACCTCACTATCTTTTGATGAACAAGATCCCAAGATGTTGAGAGAATGGGGCGATTCCACTAATGCATGCTCAGAACAGTTCCTTAATATTCTCATTAAATATGCTAAAAAAGACAGAGAAAAAACATTGGACAAAATGGAAGAAATCAACGAGCAACTATCCCTAATAACTGCAAGCGAAGAGGGCATCAAACTGAAATCCAATATTGAAGACCACCTCAAAACCTACGAGGAAGACATCAAACAACGGAAACAAAGGAAATTCCTCCGCGACAAAGAGGATTATGAAAAGGGAAGAGTATACACCTTTGCCCGCAGTTCGACCATCTGAGGAAAAATCTGTCCAACAAAACATCCAGAGCAATGTACCAACAATGATCCCCACATCTAGTGAGGCAGCCACCACATTAGAATCTGAGACACCCACCAGTGAAACCGAAAACGTCTAAAAAAAAAAATTTTTTTTAGACGAAATGAGGATGCTGGGCCTAGACGGCCGAAACAACCCAAAGAAGCACACAGGCAAAGGACGAGGAAAACCATCAGGACGTGGAGGAAAAAGAAAACCAGGAGAGGACAAAGGAACAAGCAGTTCAGAGTCAGAGGGCAATCCGAGAACACGCTCTGGCAACAAGAAGGCGAAATAAACACAAACAGCATGGATAACAGCATCATCAATTTGTCGGATTATGTACTCAGCCAGGACCAAATCAAAGTCCTCCAGTATGGATTCAACTTCGGTCCAACTTTTTCTTATGACTATGCAGAGACAAGGATTGACTTCTTTAAGCACATGCGGAAAATTAGATTAAACAATGTTTTTCTGTTGAATCCACCAAAAGAAACAATCAGAATCACTCCACAAGGAAAAACATCTGTTGCCATTGAGGATCTAGACACCTTATTAAATTTGGTGGAATTGGAATCCTTAGGCAATGTGGAGGCAGTGTCTGCTGAGATCTCTCTGGAAATGCTAAATATACATACAGATTGGCCGATAAACAGCAAATTAAAGGCCAAATCAAGGTTTAATCCCCTACTCCAACCGGGGGGAAAAATCAAAGCCTTTCAAGATTTAGTGATCCATGATCTTCAGAAAGCTAGACTACAAAAAACTAAAATCAAATCTAACTTCTCACCTAAAGAAAGACAAATCCATAACGATCTACAAAGTGTCAAAAGCATTGTCATTAAAGCCTCTGGCAAAGGCACGAATGTGGTTATTCAAAACCGCACAGAGTATATAAAGTAAGCACACAGACAACTGCGGGATGTTGATTGCTATGAGCGATTGGAAATCAACCCCACAGAGGAAATAACACTCAAAGTGGAGGCTTTGCTTAAGAAATGGTTCGATATGGATCTCCTTGACGAAGATGACTGCAAGTTCCTTTTCAACAAATTCCCAAGCATACCTACCATATACTGTCTCCCTAAAGTCCATAAACACCGTACCCGCCGCCCAGGTCGACCCATTGTCACTTTGAATGGAGCCTCCCTCGAAAATATCTCCAAATATGTGGATCAGACCTTATTACCACTTGTATTCACGCTACCATCATACCTGCGGGACACTAAAGATTTCCTCAGTAAGATCAAAGGTATAATTTGGGAGGAAGATTATATGTTTGCCACATTGGATGTCGTTTGATTGTACACCTCTATTCAACACAATGATGGCAAAAAAGCGTGCAAGTATTTTCTTGACAGTAGGTCTCTCAATTACCTAAGCCATGAAGAAATGATAATAGAAATGATAGAAATGTGCCTCACCAACAATGTCTTTCTATTCGATAATAATGTCCATCATCAGCTTAGAGGGACTGCTATGGGCACAAGTTTTGCCCCATCCTACGCAAACTTGACAATGGGGTGGTGGGAGAAGTTTCATGTATGGACAGAAGGCAACCACTGATACACTGACCACGTGGTTCTATGGCTTAGGTTTATTGATGACCTCTTTATCCTTTGGAAAGGTGAAGAAAAAGATTGGCTTGAGTTTGTAAGTGTGTTGAATGTAAACAATCTTAACCTACAATTTACTGAAACTCATAGTCGGCAAGAAATAATTTTCCTGGATGTCTTGATGAAGACCAACCAACAAGGAATTGTGACCGAACTATATTGAAAGCCTACAAGCTCAAATATGCCACTTTTCGCCACAAGCAACCACCCCACATCTCTAAAGTGGAGTATTCCATACAGCGAATTTGTAAGAATAAGACGTAATTGCAGTACAATTGAAAGCTTTGATAAAGAATGCAAATTTACAGCGGCGAAATTCTTAAAACAAAGATATCCGAAAGCAGTTCTAGAGAGAGCATACACTAAAGCCCGTAATTTAAACTGAAGGACTTTACTCTCACCTAATAAATCAACGGAAGACCAAGAACAAGATGATGCAATAAGACTTATCCCTACATTTGGAACACATGCCAATGTCATAAGAAAGATACTACATCGACATTGGCATGTCTTACAGTCTGATGAAGCTCTAGCACCGATTCTAAAGGAAAAAGTCAATATAACTTACAGAAAATCCACATCCATTAAAGATTCTCTGGTTAGCAGTTTTTTGTTGCCCGCAAATGAAAGCCAACACACCGCTATGTGGTTACAAAAAAATACTAATGGCTTTTTTAAATGCTCGAAATGTAAGGCATGTAAATTCGCTCAGAATGAAACAAACTACATACATCCAATAACAAAGCATCTTGTAGAATTGGGCAGTATTATTACATGCAATACCGAGTTTCTGGTCTACGCTCTCCTATGCTCCTGCAATCACTGGTATATTGGCAGCACCATCGGCAAATTAAAACTCCAAATTTTACAGCATATGAGAGCGATAAAAAACTGTGACCCTTCTTATCCAATGGCAGTCCACTTTAAAGACATACACGAGAGCAAGTTGGACAGCCTAAAATTCTTTGGATTGTATCATGTTCAAGCCAACCCTCGTGGGGGCAACAGAGAACTAGCACTACGCCAAATGGAGACCAGATTTATTTTAGATCTTGAATCGAAAAAACCCAAAGGCCATAATCTTGCCGAAGAATTATATACATACTTAGGAACCTGAGAAGTTTGTCTATCAAGAACTATGATTGGTTTTAATTGCTCTTATTGTCTTGTGGAAATAATTTGGGTATTAGTTTACATTAATTTCAGTTTATTTCTTAACTGATAGCTTGTATATCTATAAGAACTTCAGAAAGCTAAGGCCTGGTGGGATGATGCTTTTTATTATATCTTACTTAAGATTTTTAACATTTTGTGAGTAGTGTCTGGCTGTGGTGATATGAATGTTCAATTAATGGTGTTTACATGCGTTTTTATTCACTTTAAATTTCTACTCCGTGGTGGTTCCCGTACTAAGATAATGAGAATGGACTTTAGGAATAGTTAATTCTGCTACCTACATCTAAATATAGAAGGCCTAGCTTTGATTCATGCTTACATAGATGTTAATTTTACTCATAGATTATATTTGCACTATGCACTTTATTATTCTATCCTCAGTGAAATTACCTTTGCACTAAGCACTTTATGAATCCATGCTGAGAACTTCATGCAAATTTGCACTTTAAATGGTTATGCAAAGCTCAGCACTATGCACTTTATTGATTTGAATTCGATATATATTGATTTATGCACTTTATGACCTGTTTACAATCTATTAGCACTATGCACTTTGTTGCAAAGGTTTAGATTTTTCTTTTCAGTCCACTAAGGTTGTCATATCAATTGTCTCAAAAAAACGCAGCAATTGAAAAGGTTGCATTGTTTATTTACGTTATTTTTTCGCCTCAGGCAACGCTTTAATAGGAGCAAAATAATCTGGCAAGGTTGCCATAATTACAATGCACTACTGAACGCATATAAGAATGTGACAAACAGGCTGGGAATTACAGTTACATTCCCACGGTTATGTATGTCCTGATAAAGGCGTGTTAGCAATTTTGTGTATATGAAAGCTGTCATAATAGCCATCACAAAATGGCAACCATGCTTACTAGCTCAAATAGGCTGAATTTTGGTAGCACTGAAAACTAAAAAGGGACCACCACTGGCTGTAGAACCATAGAGTTGGGAAATGGTGGGTATATATACACAATGGGCCTCATTACGAGTCCGGCGTTAACCGAGGTGGTAAAACCGCCTGGTTAACGCCGGACTCGTATTACCATTCCGCCTCCGTGATTCCCGGAATTACCGGGGCATCACAACCCCGGTTTTCCGGGAATCACGGAGGCGGAATGGTGTAAATCCCCATTCCCATTGAGTCCTATGGGACTCAATGGGAATCGGGATCATGGAAACACCGGCAGCATCTTGTAATGCTGCCGGTGTTTCCTCGTCCGCCTGCAGGCGGGCGGTGTTAAACCCGCCAGGTCAGACCTGGCGGGAACATCACCTCCCGCCTGCAGGGGTCGGGATCAGGCGGTCCGGAAACAACGGTGGCGGCGGGTTTACCGCCACCGTTATTTCCGGACCGCCACGGTCGTAATGAGGCCCAATGTCACTGAGCACTCACTTGTACGTGATCAAGCAGCGAGGAAGCTGTGAAACGCGTTGTACCGTGTGATTTTCTACTTTGGCTGATGCCGTAATAAAACTGGATATTTTAAAAGGAAAACCCATTGATTTTGTGTTTAATAACGGACGAAGCTTCACTCTGGCGAGTAATTCATTGTTTGGAGTGCCATCCTCTTTGGGAAAAAGAAGAAATCATTTTTTCCCTTTCTTTGGAATATATATATATATATTCAGGTCAGTATGGATTGTTGGGGGTGCTGTTTGGATCCCCAAACCGCCGGAATGAGGTTTTCTCACTTTTCGGCCTATTTGTGGCATTTCAGCGAAATGTGAAGGTGTGCGTGTCTATTTTTTGTGTGTTGTGTTGGTTGATAAAGAAGGGATGTATGTAGTATGTGTTGTCTCCCTGACGATGTCCCTGTGAATCTCTTCCCAAGTGTGTGTGCGATCTCAGAGAGTATATGATGTCATTATGGAATGTATGTTCCCCCTGTGTTCCACCCAGGATCGTTAGAGATCAGTTACTCAGGTGATGGGCACAGAGGGAGTAGACACTCCATAAGGACCTAAACAATATACACATCCACACCCCACACAAGAGTATGCATCCGCAAGCAACCGGATTTGTATTGTAAACAAGCCTCACTTCACCTACCCTCAACGTCAAACACATTAGTACATAAATCACTATGCACAGTATTCTTGCAGTTTATAAAGGAGAGTTTGCAATTTGACATCAAATAAATCTACTTATTGCAATTGAAGATGGAAGCCACACATCAGCCCACCAGCTCAAGGGTACATAGACTGGTGGACCAACGAAGTCCATCTGTAAAAAATAAATAATATTGGAATCTTTACCATTGTCAGTGGATCATGTCCTGATAAATTTAGTTCAAACTTCCTTAACCTCGTGAATCACCTGGCTTCAGTGGGATCAGCCGTGATTAAGACTTGCAGTGAAGTGTGGGTAGTGGGGTCTGAGTGTCTTGTTTTGTTGTGTTCATTGATAAAGAAGGAAGATGCGCAGCATGTGGTTTCTCCCTGCCCTTATGGATGCCTTCCTAAGGCATTGTACTTTTTGACCGACTATAAATGGTCACAAGGACCAAAAGTTCTAAAAATGCTACCACCAAAGGTTCGAACACCAAAAGTTGGAACCTTTGGCGGTAGCATTGCAGGTAAGTAAAAAAACAAACAGGGGCTGTGGGGGTGTCCCCCGCAACACCCTGCTCCCTATACTTCAAAGTATAGTGAGCGGGGGTTGCGAGGGAAACCCCTGCAGCCCCCGTAGTAAGTACGTGTGTTCGAATGAGAAAGGTGCAAATGTTTGGTGGTTCGCACCTTTCTCATGCGAATATTGTGCCCGATGCAAAATCAACTGCGGTCGGATCGCTTAGAACTCTACCTACGTGTGTGTGATCTTGGAGTGTGTGTGAGGTTGTTGTGGTATTTTTATTCGCCCTGGGTTCTAGCCAGACCGGTGGAGATCGGTTACGTGGCTGGTGGGCCAAGGTGAGTCCTACTTGTATATAGTTCCTACTTATAAGTGTACTTAAAGGACTTACCTGAGGGACCTACCAGAGACTCCCGGCTACTTCACGAGTCTAATACGTATTGTCTTTTCCATAGCCTGTTTAAAGGGTCCTAGCCGGGAAGCGTGGCTTTTAGGGCGCAAAGTTTTACTAAAAAAGTGATAGCTTTTATTATGCTTCTGATGTCAAAGTAAACAGTTTTCATTTTGCTGTAAATGATTTACTTGTACATCGATAGTATCTAGAACATATTCTATGATGTATTATGTTTGTTATTCCCCTAATGTTTATAAAGAGGTGGTCAAAAGCAGTTTTGCTCTCTTCATTTTCAGTGCTGTAGAGTACATCAGTTGCTCGCCATAAATTATCTTAAAATACAAGGGAAATAATTGCCCACAAGCCAATAGGGACGACAGTACAAAGTGCTAACAAAAAAGATTAGGTCATTAGTTCGGCCCAAACAGTGGTTAAAAATAAACACAGCAGCAATGTTTTACAACCTTTTCCAAGCAACAGGAGGCAGTGATTGCATGCTTCCTCCTGTACTTCACGCAGAGATGGCGTGCACATTCAGTCAGCACTAATGCTAGCAAGCTGTTATTTTCCAATTATTCAGGGTTAGGGTAGGATTTCAGCCACTCACGGGCTGGTATCAAAGCAGGTTAATGGAAGCTGAAGCAAAGCAGCGCTTTTTTGTTAGGCAAAGTGAAATGTCTGCAGCTTTTGATCCCAATAGAGGTGTATCCAATGTTCTACTGGCATTTACAAACAGACATTAAATACAGGGCCTCATTACAAGTTGGCCCGTCTGGAAACGAAGTGTGGGTAATAACGTTTACCAGCACTTTTCCAGACTGGCACGTAGGGTGGAGGAGTTACCTCCTGCTCCAAGCTGGAGGCATAGCCGCCACCCTGCCAGAAAAAACTGCCAGTGTGACCTTCCCGGTTTTACTGATGCCAGTAATGAGTTTGCATATCCCTCCATGGTGTCATATGGGACTGCATGAAATGGGGAATTACTGGCATTTCTGCCACTTGGAATCTGCCAGTTATTCCGACACACGCAAGTGGCGGAAACAGTATTACAGTTTGCCGGTATCCCGCTGGCAATACCGGTGGGCACCAGCAAACTTGTAATGAAGGCCATATTGTTTTTCATTGCCCATATCATTAATTCCGAAATTGTCAGTAGGGAAAATGCCCATTGAAATATAGCCACTTGCAGGGACAACATTATCAATCGTCTTATGTACGTCCGTTTTCAATTGCAGGTTTGGGGAACCTTGGCAGCCTAACGAGCGATTGCTGTACAACGTCTTGAAACATCACAGTTTGCGTCATTGCCTTGGTTGGCTTATGTATTAGTAGTATTAGTAGTCATTTATATAGAGCCTTTTCCCATTTGTATGGCCTCGACGTGCTTTGTGGTAGAACCGCCCTTGGGGACCTAAATCCAGGTATGGGAATAAATCTCAGAAAAGGCTTAGAGTGCGTGTGTGCGTTTATCCAAGATTAGGACTTAGGTGGGCTAGCTAGGCTCCAGTAAGCAACCAGAGGTCCGGCATGTGGATGGGTGCTGAGGTAGTCTCTATATATGAAATGTGTTTGGTTGCCTGCAGCACCTCAAGAAGTGCGTAACCTATGCCTGTCTATTGCCACCCACAGAATGAAACGCACCACCAGCTACCTTTTTCATTTACATGTTGTTCTCATTGTGTATCACAGAGTTTGAGGTGTGCCATTTTATGAGCCATCTCTTTACTCCATGATACTAGTGTAATTCCTCGGTAATTTGATTGTCGCAGACTATACATTCCAACTTATCAATATTCCATATGAAAGAGTGCCCAACATTGTGTTTTTGATACTGAGATTTTGGTTGAGTAAATAGCGCATACAAATGTTACTGTTACAAATCTTTTGTAATCCTGTGGCCTGTGGTGAGGGGACTTTGCACAGTCCCTTATGTGTGGATTGAGTTACAGAGGATAATAATGATAATGGGCCTCATTAGGACTGTTGCTGTAAGGCAACAACGGCGCCGGTAGTGCTACCAGCGCCGTTGTTGCCATTTCCCGCAACATTATGAGTTTGCTCGCGGGTGCCGCTCTGGACGCCTGGACAGACCAGGCGTGCAGAGCGGCACCCACGAACAGACCAGGATGGTAGCAATGGTACCGTTATGAACGGTACAGCTGCTACCATCCTCCCCATTCCCATTGAGCCCTAAATAGGAATGGGGACACACCGGCTCCGGGTCCCGCGAAAGGGAAATTACCGGGCCCTCCAAGGTCAGAATGGCCCTGTAATTCCCCTTTCGCTGGACCCGGAGCCGGTCCCGAGTTTGGGGTTGGCATGCCCTTTTTAAGGGCATGGCTACCTCCAACCTCGTAATGAGGCCCAATGTCTTTATTTATATAGCTCCTTAATCCAAAACGCTTTACAGAGTACATATTTACATACAATATCACCCAACTGACATTGGTACTCATTTATCCACCTCGGAAGGATGAAAGGCTGAGTTGGCCTTGCCAGGATTCGAACCTGAGACCTGCAGATCACGCTCAGATTGCAGCTGGAAGCGCTCAACCCGATGAGCCATTTTACCAGCGATAGCAAGGATGAGGCTGAACCGACAGTAATCCATGGTAATTTCTTGGGTTGGAAGAAGCGTGATCTGGTTGCCCTCTACTGCCCCAGAGATGCAGTAGTACCCAACTAATGGATCTTTTTGGGAAAAGTGGGTATTAAGTGCATTATAAATAACAATTATAATTATAATAATGCACTCATGCAAGGAAACACATCATTCAAGCAACAATATGCAGCCAACGTTATCATGACCAAACAACATATGCATCCCCCACTGCGTACACATTACAAACATACACTCATGCAAGGAAATATCTAATTAAATCAGTAATATGCAGCAAACATTATCATGACCACAAACAACACCACTGCGTACACATTCCAACAAACCTTAATGCAAAAAATACATAATTCAAGCAATAATATGCAGGCAGCATTATAATGACCACACACAACATCTGCACTCACACCCAATGCATACACATTACGACATATATTAAATAATTCAAGCAGCAATATGCAGGCAGTACACACCACACACAACAAACTCACTTCCACTGCGTACACATTACAATATACAATAGAGCAAAGAAATACGTGATTTATTAACACAAACACATGAACATGCTGTGTACACAAACAAAAGTAAAGCAGCCAATTACTACAATATATTATGGAGTCCTTCAATAACATTGGCTAGAAATAAGCTATTCCCCATATCACTTAAAAGTACTCATCAACTCTAAAACTACTTTAGTTTACTGGACTTTATTTCAATGCTTATGTAGCACCACATGCCTGAGGGCGTCAGGGTGCACATAAAACAGGTACAAGACAAGAAAGACAAAAAAAAAAGGACCAGGAAAGGAAAACAAAATAAGGGGGACACCTAGTCCACTCCTTTGTTGAAGAGGTGCATCTTAATCGCTCGTTTTAAATGATTCAGACAAGGAATAATTCTCAATTAGACAGGAAGCTCATTCCATACATTTGGAGCCCATGTATCAAATCTGACTCCCCGAACCTTTGAACTTTAAACCACAGCTAATTGAGCATTGGAGCGAAGTACTCTACTACTTGGTACTACTTGGTGCTGCCTTCAATCGATTGGCCCTTTAATGAGGCGTATTACCAGTCCTTCACAGGCAACCAATGCATGGTGCGTCTAGCTGCATTGATGTGATCCTGCCTGCATAGTCCAGACACAGCCCAAGTGGCCCCATTCTGGATGGTCTGAGGTTTGTTCAGGTTGGATGCAGGGACGCCTATCACCAAGCTATTGCTATAGTCTTACTTGGAGTTAATGAGAGCTAAGGCGACAAAGGCTCAATTCTCCTCAGAGAGGTATGGACGAATCTATCTAGGCAGGTTGACAATGTAGGCACAAGACAAGCGCAGATAGGCAGTATGCTTGTTGAATGACAACCAGAGTCAAAGAAAAGTCCTAGAGTTTTGACATGGGGGGCCAGTGGGATGGAACAGCTGGCTATCATAAAATGACTATAGAAGGGATCAAGTTTTCTTAACCTGGGACCTGAACCAATAATCAGAAGTTTGGTTTTGTTGACATTCAGAGCAAGCGAATTTGAATCCATTCATGACCTGACCGAGGAGTAGATCCTATTGATGGCTGCAGAGTCCAGGACATGATCACCCAATAGTTCAAGTAAAATCTGGGTGTCATCTGCATAGTTTGTGTGCAGACACCTAAGCTGTCCAGGAGGTCAAACAAGGGTCTTGTATAAATGTTAATGAGAGTTGGAGAGAGACAAGAACCCTGTGGCACCCCACAGGTAAGAAAAACAGGGGAAGCCTGAAAATCAACCACAGCGACCCTTGCAGAGTGAGGCCCCCAAAGAGACTTGATCTAGTCAGCAGCACTATAGGAGCATCTCCCAATTTCAACCAGTCTGCTGTCAAGCAAGGTGTGATCGACTAGGTTGAATGTGGCTGAAAGATCCAAGAGCATCAGGAGAGCAGTGTGACCCTTGTCAATGATGCCCACAATATTGGACTTCAGATCTAACAAGGCAGTTCTTGCCCCATGCTTGGCCCAAAAATCAGATTGCCGGTTCCCCGGTAAGTTATACGTCTCAAAGAACTCCTGCAGCTGTAAAGTACGCAATCCTATTTCCCTTTGACTTTTTATGTTACAGTGAAAAATATAATGTAGGCCATGTTCAACTGTCCATTTTTATATGCATCTATTCACATTCGGTGAACACGTCATTTTTCTTTTTGAAACCTATTCAGTACCTCTCTGGAATCACAAATTGTTTCCTCCAGCATGAATCCAAATTATATCTGGCATTTTGCCACTGTCATGATACACAACAAGTTTCTTCATTATGTCTTTCCATTTTCCACCGCAATAACTGTGCCATTCAACATTCAAATTTGCTTATAGTGAAACAGTTAGCATTCAGTGGGAGTCATTACGACCCTGGCGCTAAGGTGTTAACGGCGCCGTAAAAGGCTGCAACGCCGTTAACCCCTTAGCGCCTAATTACGAGGTCCCTTTGTAGGACCCGACCTGAATGGCTGGTCTGGACCAGCCGTTAAAGTAGGGACCCGCAAAGGGACCTTCGAGGTAATTACGGTACCGCAATTTGCGGTACCGTAATTACCGCCTTCCCCAGTCCCATTAAGCCCTATGGGGCAAAGATGGGAATGGGGAAGGGCCAATGTTCAATGGGGAATTACCACCCTGCCAACCTTGGAATGGGGTGGTAATTCCCCATTGAACACTGGCGGACTCGTTACAACACCGGCAGCAACCATTGTGCTAATAGCGCCATGGGTTACCGCCAGTGTTGTGAGGGCCAATGAACGTAATGCTGCAGCCAATAAACGCAGGAGGCTCTCATTATTAACACCGTTTTTCCCCAGATTGAAAGGAAAAATAAAGTGCTTTCAATCACCATACAAATGTGGAAAAATACATAGACAAACGCATTCCTAAATACATATAAGTAATGCAAGTGAAACATAAAGTACCGAAAGAATACATAAACGGGGGCCTCCATAATGAAAAATATGTGCATAAAAATATACACATGGCCATGCAAAACGTAAACTACAATAATTAGCATTACATACAAAACACCTTGTGTGCTTCCATGCCTAACGTACAGTATGCATAATTTTAGATACAAACATTGTGTGCATGTATACTGTAATAACGCTGCACCTATACTTGTAATCAAGTGACTTGAATGAAGCTGCAGCACTACAAATAAGCATGCATGCATAATGCTTAACAGGCTTACATTGCGTATGCATACAATTTTTTCTTACAAAACTTTACCAAAGTATGTACATTGCAATATTAAAAAGTAAACATAAAACATACACAGCACTTTTTCATATACACTTATCTAGTGTGCCATTTTGAAAACCTGCAACGTGAACTACTTTGCCAAAAAACACTTTTTCATTAATAAAAGGCACAAACAAATAATTGCCAACTATGCATACACAATGTACACTAACCAACCACCATACAGAAACACCCTGAAGCCCTTATTTTGTGCTTTACACACCGGCCAAACGCAGAACATTTCCAACCACGCCTGTTAAGAAGATAGAACACTTCAATGGAAGGCAGCAACAATACAGATGCAAACTATATATATTTTTCAAAATAATAACTGCTAGTTTCATAAATAATGTTAAACTTATCATTTCTTTAATTCATTCTTTAAAATAAATCATGTATTACAATGTTATTGCAGCAAATTTCAAAATGTCAACCACGGGATTCCAAGATAGCAGCCGTTGAAGGAGGACACTTCTGACCGTCTCTCCTCCCAGGGCCGCAACATTAAGCCCATCACTGCAGCACATCGGCGAGCCCGTGATTGAAAACCAACTCAGCGGTACGGCAGCAGAGCACCCCCGGGGGATCGAGTTCGCAAATGCTATAACAACCCGGGATCGGGGAGGTGCACCGGGGGGCGGAGAGCCCATGCCGCACGAAGAGCCTGCTCGAGGGGGAGAGCGCTACTGCGGGCGGCAGGAGGCAGCGCAGCAATTAAGGCGAGGACGGCGGGCCCCCATCCGCTGATGGTCATGCCCCGGTCCCACTGGGGAGGAGACCGCGGTGACGAGACACTGCGCACCCCAGCGGGGTAAGAACAGCGGGCCCACCACGCGTAGTGCACCTGATCCGAGAAGAGGCTGACCGAGCATCGAGAGCAGAGGTGGGCCCCCCCGGGTGGAGACCGGGGCCGCGCATTGGCAGAGGCCCTCTCCCGGTGCCCCCTGAGAACCGTGGGGCAGCAACACAGCAGCAACACCCCCATGTGGCCTCCCTGGGCCCGGATCAGGGCCGTTGTGGGCCCTGCTTGTCTCCCACAGAGCCATGGGGCGTGGAGGCGCTGTGCCTCTATGGTGACATACCTCAGAGCGTCCCCCGGCTCCGGCGCGCCTTCCCCGGGGACTAGTGACCCCCAGGCATCGTGGGGGCCAAGCGGGGTTTAGTGCAAAGAGTAGCCCCGGGAGAGGACCTTCAACAGCACAAGTAAGCCTGCAACCAATTTCTCCACAAGTGCAATGAGCAAAGAGGACATGCAAATGTGCTTTAAAGAACTCCCATTGCAACTACTCAATTCTGTTCATGAACAATTTAAACTTCTGAGGGTCGAGATGGTGCAATCAATCCAGGAAATGAAGCAGGATGTCGCCAAACTGGGGGAGAGATCCAACACAGTGGAAAGAAAATTCCAGAAACTAGAGGAAGACTTCCTAAAGTCCGAAGATACACTAGATAGGGTAGCCCAGACAACCATGTACCTAGAACAACAATGTGAGGACCTTGAAAATAGATCAAGGAGATCCAATGTGAGAATCAAAAATCTGCCGGAAACCATAGGTGATACAGACCTGACGTTGACGGTTACGCAATTGTTTACAGAGATCCTGGCCGAAGAGGTGGACCCTGGGGTAGGGATTGACCGTATCCATAGAGTAGGCTCAAAAAAGAGGGGCCGAGCCAGGAATGAGACCCAGGGATGTGCTGATGGCCATAACATCCTACGTCCAGAAAGAACAGATACTGAGAAAAGCCAGAGAGGCCCCCCCGATAAAAGTGAACGGACAGGAAGTGCAATTATGCCAGGACCTGGCCCAGTCCACCCTGCTCAAGAGACAGATGATGGGCCGGTTGTTCGCCACTTGTCTGCGGCCCAAGTGAAATACAAATGTACTTTTCTGTTTGGCCTCCTATTCACATGGATCACATGGACAACACAGGATCACTTCCAGTGAAGGAGAAAGGATACTGGGCATACCGAGTGGAGGAGAAGGGGCACACACGAAACCCCAGAGGAGGCTAAAGGGGCCAAATCAGCAGGAGGGGTGGGAGACGGTCTACAAGAAAGGAAGAGACAGGAAGGTCTGGTCGGCTGGGGGGAATGCCAAGCGATCCATGAACTCAGAATAAGTTAAAGATCGCCGCTGCAAACGCCAATTGAAGAAGAAGGAGGCGGTTGAGGAGAGGAAGCGGAAGGAACCCAATGGAATCTCTAGTCGGGTTTAGGACTCCCCACAACGTGTTTATGAGGGGAAATACGAGCCGGGAGCACTGGACACTTCGTCCTAGGGCATGTAGCAACCCGGTTCTGACCTCAGAGTTTTTAAAAAATATATATTTTGGGGGGGGGGGAGAACAAGGGGGGGGCTTACCAGTTAGAGGTGACGTGATGACCTTTCAGCAGAACACAGAGTGCAACTGGAAAATGGGGCGACCACAAGGAACCCACCCACCAATCATTCAATGGACACTCTAAATAAGATCCCGGTGACGGTACTATCGCAGAATGTAAGAGGCATGAAAACCCCCATAAAAAGGGCCAAACTGGACAGGCAAGCCTGGAAGCAGAAAGCGAACATCCTACTATACCAGGTAACACATATAAAGAAAAGTGAAAAAAATCATTTGAAGACAAAAGGGGTGAAACATATCTTCCAGTCAAATGCAGAGGGAAAGAGAGCAGGGGTCCTGGTGGCCATAAAAGACACCCTGAAAGCACAGATCCATGACCACAAAACCGACAAGGAAGGGAGATATGTCTTCCTGAACATTACGGTGGAGGGGAGGTGGATCACCCTGGCGTCGGTCTACGCCCCCAATATGGGCCAAGAGGCATTCCTAAAGGACATGTTAGGAGCTCTCGAAGAATTTGCAATGGGAGCTTTTGTATTGGGAGGAGATCTGAAACTGGCTTGGAACCCTACTCAGGATAGGACAGGTAGAACTAGCGAAGGCTTGAAGGCCCCCTCGGAGGCACTGAAGAAGTCATTCGACTCCCTCTCCCTCTTCGACGCCTGGCGAGCAAAACAGGTGGATCGGCAAGGCTTCACGCACTACTCTCATGTACATAACTCTCTATCGAGAATAGACTATATATGGGGCTCCACGGACCTTCTAGGTACAATCAGGCAGGTGGAGTTGGGCCCCATTGTGCTCTTGGATCACGCCCCAATAACGTTTTTTTTAAATTTTTTTATTTTTTATTTTAAGCAACACTTCAAACATAACCAACATTTAGGACATTTCCATTAATACGCATCTTGTCTTACATTTATATTTGCATTTTACAGTCCTACCCCTCCCTCCCCCTTAACTTGAGCCCCTAGTTCAATGCCTTAACGTTTGTTGCTTAGGGTTTATCGCCATTATTGTTTTCGGGTGTGTCATCTTCACTAGATTCAGCCTCGGAAAGTCCCAACATCATGGTTATCATTTGCCTCCATACCACCAGGGGCCCTGTTTCCTCCTCCCCTCCCCTACTGACTGCTTCATACCATGCCATTGTCTCCGCCTCTGCCCACTTTAGGAGGTCATTCCACCACACCTCTAGCCTAGGTCTATGGGCTGCTTTCCAGCCCATTGCTATTCTCCGTTTGGCCAGTATGTAGGCCAGGTCTTTCAATTTGCTAATGTGTTTTGAATTAAGTGGTCAAGCAAATCCCCCCAACATGCATGCCCATGATGATTCCACCTCCAGCCTGATCCCCCTCTGGGCCAAGCATTGCTTGACCTCCACCCAGAATCTTTCCACCTCCGGGCATTCCCAGAACATGTGAATCATCCCGGCATCCACCTCCCTGCACTTAGGGCATTTCTGTGTCCCTTTGTTTCCAAACCTGGCAATTCTGCTCGGTGTCATATATGCCCTGTGGGTGATGTACAGCTGGATCTGCTGCAGCCACGCATTCTGGGACACTTTCTTGTGGTACCTCTGGACTCTCTCCCATTACCCACCCTGCATAGTTTCTCCCACCTCCTCCTCCCACTCCTGTCTCAACTGGAGCAGCTCCTTGCCTACTCTGGACATCAGTAATTCGTATATACGGGAAATTTCATGCCCACCTCCGAAATGTCGTACGTTTCAATGGCAGCGTCGGGTTGTTCTATCAATACTGCCGCGGGCCACTTCTTTCCTATTCGTTGAATCATTCTGGTATATGTTATGTATTGTCCTGGGTGTACCCCGGTGCTTTCCACTATCTCTTGAAAATCTAGGGCCTCCCCTTCCTGCCATATGTCCCCGAGCATCACCAGGCCCATCGGTTCCCAGAATTTATGGATCCCTTTACCATTTGCGTGTCCTCGCTGCATAGCGCAACCAGGGATACCTGCAGAGAGCACGGGGTCAGGTTTCTCAGCACCTGGCACATTTTTTGCCATACTTTTCAGCCTAGTTCTACCAATGTCGCTCGTCCCTGCATCTCTGGTTTAGGTAGCCATATGAGCTCCCTTAGGAAGTATGGGGTGCAGTCCTTACTTAGCAATCTGGATTCTGCTGTCTCTTCTCCTGATAGCCATCTGGCCATGTACTGAAGCTGCCCTGCTATGTGATATATCTCGAAATTCAGCAGGTTTATGCCCCCCCTATCATACGGGTTCTGCAGCTTCCATAGAGCCACCCTGTTTCTGGAGTTATGCCATATGAAGCCCCTGCATAAGCTCTGGAGCTTCGTGAAAAAACGTTTGGTATGTATGGAATATTTGTGAAGAAGTTTAACAGTCTGGACAGAACCACCATCTTGAGCAAGGCAGCCCTGCCCATCATGGCCAGGGGGAGTTTCACCCAAAACCCCATGCTATTCTTGATGCCCTCCACAGCCCTCTCTATGTTATGTTTATATTCATCTGCAGCCTTATGGTATATTTTGATCCCCAAGTATCTAAATGTTCTGGACTGCCAGGGTACCTGCAAGACGGGCAAGTCTCTTGGTGGGGACCCTCTGTATCTCCTCAGGGGGAACATGCTGGATTTTTTAGGGTTTACTGCTATACCGGAGAGGGTTGTGTAATGTTTCATCACTTCTAGGACATACTGCAAGTTTAATTCCGGGTAGCGCAAGTATAGCAACATATCGTCAGCGTATAATGATATCAGAAGCGGTCCCCCCTTCGTGTGGATGCCTATCTCCCCATATTGTTGTCTTAGGCAGATTGCTAATAGTTCTAGTGCCAGTATATATAGCATGGCGGACCAGGGGCAGTCCTGCCTTGTGCCTCTGCTGAGTTGCCATTTCTCAGAGATTATCGCACCCGTTTTGACCCTAGCTACTGGGGAGCTGTATGCCATCTTTACCCACCTCAGATACCCAGGACCTATCCCATATTCTTTTGGGGCCGCTATCATCCAAGGCCACTTCATGGAGTCGAAGGCTTTTATTGCATCCAGCGAAACTATTGCGATTTCACCGAGCTCGCCCTCTGTCTGTTCTATTATGTGGTGGAGTCTCCTTTGGTTATCGGTGATGTTCCTTCCAGGGACATATCCGGTGTGATCGGGGTGTATGAGTTTGTTGATTACCCTTTTCAGCCTATTCGCCAGCACTGCAGTAAGGATTTTTCTGTCCTGGTTTAACATTGATAGGGGCCTGTATGACCCGCAGTCTGTGCGTGTTTTCTGGGTTTCACAAGCGGGATAATCATTGCTTCCATCAGGGATTCCGGCAGCCTTCCCCTTTCGAATGCCTCGTTTAGCATGGTCAGCAGGGGGGGAAGTACTTCCTGCATATAAGTTTTATAAAATTCACTGGGGAGCCCGTCTGTCCCCGGGGCCTTACAGGTGGGTAAGTGCAGGACCACTGTCTCAAGTTCCTCTAATGTAATTGGGGCTTCCAGGTTTTCCCTTTCCTCCTTGTTTAATTTAGGCAATCCTATGTCCTCTAATGTTTCCAGAATCTCCCATCCCGCTTCCTCCCCTGTATCTTCATAAAGACGTTTGTAGAATCTAAGGAACCCCTCGTTCACTCCCTCCTGGGTGTCCCAGATCTGCCCTTCGTATCCCATTATCTCTCTGATTACCGCTCTCTGTGTCTCATTTTGATATAGCCATGCCAGCAGCCTCCCTGTTTTGTCCCCCCACGTGTTGTCTTTCAATATATTTCTTATAATTCAATTTGCATAATCGTTCCCAGAGCTCGCAGTTAGCTTGCTGTAGTTGGCTCACTTGTTCGGCATCCTCCTGTGAGGTGCCCCCTTTCTTCATCATTGCTTCTAGTTTCTTCTCGGTCTCCTGCAGTTCTCGCTCTATACCCCCCCTGGAGCCCACTAGATTTAGATATGGCCGCGCCTCTTACTACCACTTTGAACGCCTCCCATAGAGTTCCTTCCGACTTCACGCTCCCTGTATTAGTGTCAAAATACTCAATGATTTCCTCCCTTAAATCCTCCTGGAATGCCGAGTCCCGTCGGGCTTTGGCTCTAAGTCTCCATGTTGGAATTCTTGCCCTGGGGGGCTGGTGTCTCCACTCCACCACCAAGGGGTAGTGGTCTGATAGCGTTCTCACCTTGTATTCCGTACCCTCCATTTCACTCATGAGTTCGGAGGCCGCAAACATATCGTCCAGTCTCGTGTATAGGTTTTGGGGGGCTGCATAGTGCGAGTAGAGCCTATCATTCGGGTGTTGCTGTCTCCAGACATCCTCTAGCCCAAAATCTTTCAACAAAGCCTGTAGGGCTTTTGCGGCGGGGGTGGGCTTATCTAATTTCGTGTTAGACCTATCTATTTTGGGGCATAACGTGCAGTTGAAATCCCCCCCATATAATCGCCCCTCCCAGAAGGGGCTAACTTTGCCATATAAGGTCCTGAAGTAGGCCGCTGTATCATGGTTAGGGGCATAAGTGTTTATAATGCTCAGTTCTCTATTTTCCAACAGCCCCCGGATTACAACCATTCTCCTGTCTGGCTCCACCATAGCTTGAAGCATCTGAAACGGCACATGGGGTGCTACCCAGGTGACCACCCCCCTGGCATAAGCTGAATATGTCGCTCCCACGGTGGTCCCTCTCCCTTTTTTCTTGACCTTCTCGAGTTTGTCTTTAGTGAGGTGTGTTTCTTGTAATAATGCTATGTCCACTTTCTGTCTCCTCAGGTACAACATTACCTTGTTTCTCTTCAGGTAGCTATTCAGACCCCTCACATTCCAAGTTACGATTCTGAGACTTCCCGTAGCCATCTGTGTTTTGTTCCCCTTCCCCTCTCTCTCTTCCTCTCTCGAACTTGTTTTGGCAAGGATGTGGGCTCATTCCCTGTCTAAAATCTACGTTACCTCCCCAACTAACTCCCCAACTAACTCCCCCCCTTCCGAATCCCCCAACTTTATTCACTACACACATTCCCTCCCCACACCCCACCGTCCGTTTCCAACTGGTGCCCAGCTCCATCCTTGGATCTCATGCTCTCCCGCATTTGGTCCTATCTCAAGTTGCTGAGACCAGGAACCCTGCAGGATGATACTGATCTAACGGTATCCTAACTAATCTATACCCGGGGGTGTCGTAGCGGGTTCCGTGGGGCTCCTGTGATTTACTTTATATCTCCATACCTCAGTTTACTTATCAATGCGGCCTATGTGGTCACAGGCCCAACTGCCCACTCCCTATCTTATAATCAAGTCCCAATGTCTGAGTCCGCGGCACCATAAGTACCGCAGAGTCTGTGTTACTTATCTGCGCCATCTTTCTTCTGGGTACCAGTCTCCGATGGGCAGTTCTGCGTGTCCAGCCAATCTGATGCTTCCTCGGGGTATCGAATAACAGTGCTCTGTTTTGATGGTATACCTTCAGTTTCGCAGGGTACATCAGCATGTACTTAACCCGCTTCCCGCAGCCGTCTTTTCACCGCCCCATAGTTCATGCAACGTCTCTGTACCATCAGTGTGTATTCTGGGTAAGCCGTGATTTTCGCCGATGCCCATTTTATCGTTCCTCCTTTCCGAAAAAATTCCAGAATTCGCTCCCTGTCTCGATAATTCAGGATTTTGGCAATAATTGGTCTCGGTGGGGCCCCTGGTGGTGGCCTCCGCGTTAAGTCCCTGTGTGCCCGTTCCACTGCAAATCCTTGGGTCAGCGCCCCTCCTGTTATTTCCTGCAGCAGCATTGTTTCGATGAAGTCCATGGGGTTTGGTCCCTCTGCTCCTTCCGGTAGTCCTACAATGCGTTTGTTGTTTCTCCGGGCACGTCCCTCCGCTTCTTCTGCTCTATTTTCCAGGTTACTCACGCGTTGTTCTAGGATGTGGATCTCTGATTTGTGGGATGTGCTTGCGGCTGTGTTCGGGGCATTCCCTTTTTCCAGTTCGCCCGTGCGTTTCGCCAGCGTTCTGACATCTTGTCTGAGGATATTCACCTCTTCCTGTACGGCGCCCACTTTAAGTTCTAGTGCTGCCTTTAATTCAACCATGGCCAATTCCAGTTTGGTTTCTCATGCGAGTTTCAGGTCCACTATAGCGTCCAGGATCTGCTGGTCTTTATTTCCTGCGGCAGTGTCTGCAACTGGGGTCTTTTCCTTACTTCTGGCCCCTTCTGACATTTGCAGTGTTCTTGCATATTCCTCCAGCTTGGGTTGTTTGCCCTTTCCTTTGATGTGTTTATTCGCCATCTGGCCGTCGCCTTGTGTTTCTCAACAGATGTTCAGAAATGTAGTTTTTGGCGCCTCAGGGATAGTTCGTGCTTGGGGTTATTGCCCTCAGGGGGCTGTAGTGAGCGTTTTTATGCACTGTCTGTATTGTGACCTGAATGGATTATGTTCTCCCACATCTTCGACCGTTGCTGTTTCCTCCGATATGCACTCTCTGGCTCTTGGTGGGGCCTCTCGCTGTCTGCGCATCCTGAGGCTTAGCAGCCCGTGTTGGTATTAGTGCAGGTCCTGTGGGCACCAACCTTGGTCTGGCTCGCCGCTTCACACAATGTCTTTGCAGCCGTGATAATCAATGGCTTACTCGCTTGTCTCCTGGGGCTGTTAAATGCACCTCCCTCTCCGCTGCTGCAGAGTCTCGGGCTTGTGTGGTGCCCGGTGCCGTGATATCCCGTTGATGTGGGCCCGTGTCCTGGTATTGGCGTTTAGCTTGCCCACCGCCTTTCTTTTCTTTTCTTTTGTCACCCTTCGAGCACCCAGGGTGAATCAGCCTCTTGCTCTATCTGATTTCCTGTCCTGCCCTTTTGCACTCGGCACTATTGTCCATTCTCTCGCCAGTGCTGTGTGTGTTCACGTTCCCTCACCCCCTTGGCTTCGTTATGTCCGGCTCCTTTGTCAGTCACCATCCAGCAATCTGGGCAATACCATGATGTGCTTGCTGCGGTAACGCTCCTCGTTCTATTATGGCACATCAATGGGCCATGGCCATTTCTTGTAGTCTGCGCCCGTCTCCCAACACTGTGTGCCATGTAGCGTGTCCCGCTTATGTTGCTGTGTGTGACGGTTCGCTAGGGGTTTTGGGTCAAGTTTGGCAGTGTTTATCTGATTGCATGGATCAAGCCTCAGGGCGTGGGGCCCTCATCCCCTCTGGGGTGTTAATGCTGGACAGTACACTGTGATTACAGGGGCATATTAGGGCTGTTACCTCCCAGCAGAGTGGGGGCCTCTCCCCCGTTTGCTCAAACAAAGAGCTGGCGTCCATCTCCACGGAGCATCAGTGTGGTGCTTTGTTTATGTGGGGTGCTCCCGCCTCCGGGCGGAATAGCAGGGAAACGTTTATGTGCCGTTTCCCACCGTGGGGTGCACCTCCCCCGGCTCCTCTTTCACCGCTTATGTCCAGGCACCCTTGTGAGATTGCGAGTGGGAATGATTAATGTCAGCAGCGCCGGCTTTCCTGCCTGCCCAGCATGGCTCGCTCACCAATGTTCCTTTGTTGCAACAATGTTTCTGCTCCTCTGGATTTTTGCGTGTTACAATGTATTCAGCCACGCAAATCATGCCGTTCGTTCCTCGATCTCCACTGCTGCAGTCCTTGATGTTTACCAAGCGCGGCAACAGTCTCTTCCCTGCAGATCACCTTTTGTATTCTACGTTGCTGCGGGTCTGCGACTGTTCATGTCATTACATAACGCTAATTTCCAGCGCGGCTTGTTATTTATTTTTTCCATCCAAGGCCAAATTGCCCTCCACCATGTCGCTTCTGCTACAACTCGCATGTTTTATGAGTTCCTTCTTGCCGGTCTCACGTTATAGTGCCGGCTCCTCATAGGCACGCTGCGATTTGGTGCCCCTCCGTTTCTGGGTGCCTCTGCTGCGTTCTCATGCGGAAAGCAGCGGATGCTTACGTGATTGCCAGTAGACAGAGGTGAAGTCAGAGCGCCGTGTGAGCTCTGAGTGCCGATCTCTTTCCCAAGTTTCCACTCCACGGATCTAATTATTTGCTTCTGCGGCCGTGTCTTTAACTTCCTTTGTTGTCCGCCATCTTGTTTTTGTTGTGCATGAGCGGCCGCTTCTCCAAAACTCCTTTACACAGTACTCCTTGTCACGGTGCACTCGCCCTTTTCAATTAATGTAGGGCACATCTTCCGACGCACTTGCCTTCATTTCTGGAGGTTGTAGGTCATTTTTCAGCACGTTGTTACGAATCAGCTTTGGATCTGCAGGAGCTACCCAGCAAGGCACCTCCTACACCATGGCTAGATATCCACGCCCCCCCACGCCACAATAACGTTGTCCTTAGCTCTCAAAACCGGGAAGGGGGTGGAGTATGGGCCTGGCGGTTCCCTTCGGAGCTCCTACAAGACCCATTGCTGGCGGAGGAAATCCAAGAGAAGATAGATATGTACTTTAACGAACACGCCACGGGGGAGACCCCGCAAGACACTGTGTGGGACGCCTTCAAGGTAGTTCTGCGAGGTGAATTAATAGCCTTGAAATCCAAGAGAGATAAACAACATGCGCAATGGGCAAGGGACCTCGAACCCCAATTGAGAGATGCGCAGAGGGAGGCAGCAGCCAACCCCAGTAGAGCCAAGAAGCGGGCCATGCAGCACATCCAGGGCCAACTGGAGCTCCTTCATACTCGGAAGGTGGGCCATTCACTCATGAGAACGAAACAAAGATATTACATCCTCGCCAAAAAGGCGGATGCTCTACTCGCTCGCCAGCACCGGGAGATGACCAGGGAGAGATCCATAATGGTGCTGGTGGATCCCTTTGGTGCCCGGCAAACGACCACGACGACATGGGCGAGGTTATGAGATCCTTTTACCGGGACCTGTATACCACCAGTAATCCAAAACAAGAGGACCAAGAAATATATCTTCAGAATGTACGCCTTCCACAACTGTCTGAGGAGGCCCGCGAGGCATTAGACCAGGACATCTCACTGGAGGAAGTGCTGCAGGCCATTAAACAACTCCCCAAGAACAAGGCACCGGGCCCGGATGGGTACAATGAAATATTTTATAAGAAATTCCGACATACCCTGGCCCCCAGACTTACAAGATTGTTCAACACCTTCAAATCTCGGGGTAATATCACACCGTCAATGAACGAAGCAAAACTAGTGCTCTTTCTGAAGCCGGATAAAGATCCTACTTTTCCAGGACCATTTAGACCAATTGCTCTAATAAACCTGGATGTAAAGCTCTTTACTAAAGTCTTAGCTAGCAGACTGACAGTACACTTGCCCTCTCTGGTGGATGCAGACCAGTCAGGTTTCATCCCCACAAGGCAAACAGCGGACAACACTAGGAGAGTGTGCAACATAATAGAAAAGGCTGACATAGAGGCTATACTAGTCACCCTAGACGCCGAAAAGGCATTTGACCGAGTGGAATGGTCGTAGCTCTTCCGAACAATGGCACACATGGGCTTTGGAGTGAGGATGATAAAGTCAAATTACAAAAGTCCCTCCCTACGAATCGCCGTCAACAGCTTCCTGTCCAAGACTGTCGCGCAGACAAGAGGCACTAAGCAGGGGTGCTCGCTGTCCCCCTTCTCTACGCCCTGTTCCTAGAACCTCTCTTAGCGAGGATACGACAACAGCATCTAATTAAGGGAGTGCAGATGGGCGTGCTGGAACACAAAACCATGGCATTCCCCGACGACATGTTGTTGGCTCTGACGGACCCCACCAAATCCTTACCCACAATTATGAGCGATTTGGAGGAATTCAGAGCCATCTCTGGCCTCAAAATAAACAAAAGCAAATCAGAGGTACTGAACGTGTCGACCGACCCTGTGACCATTTCAAGCCTGACCCAGGAACAAGGAGTGAAGCTGGCACGGGATAGTATAACCTACCTCGGCGTCAAAGTCACCTCCAGGACAAGGCACCTGTACGCTGCAAATTATCCAGAATTGCTCACCCACCTTCAAAAACTGCTGACAAGATGGACGCCACTATCTACCTCGTGGTGGGGGCGCATTGCGGCGGTTAAGGTGACGATTCTCTCTAAAGTCCTGTATTACTTCCAGGCCCTCCCAATTAGGCTCCCCAGGTCATTTTTTCACTCATTAAACAAGATGGCATCCGCATACATTTGGCAGCGCAGGAGACCGAGGGTAGCAATGGCCACTTTGACAGCAGCAGTGAAGGAAGGGGGTCTGGCTTTCCCTCACTTTAAGAGGTACTATGAAGCGGTAAAGCTGCGAGTCATCAAGGAGTGGGTGGCAGATTTCCCAAAGTCCACATGGGCAAAGCGGGACATAGCTGTGGCAGGGCGCCCGCTCTCAAACCTCCTGTGGTCCCACAAAAGGTACAGACGCGCGAATACCCGAATAAGCGAGATATTGAGCGCTCCTCTCAACACGTGGGACTCGGCAATAAAGAGGGGAAATCTGACGACACATCCATCTCCATTTATGCTGCTTTTCCACAACCTTGACTTTCCATCAGGGATGGACCCGAAGGCCTTCATGTCCTGGAAACAGGCGGGCTGTACTAAGATTGGCAATATGTACAAAGACAGGTGACTCAGGTCGTTTGAAGACTGTGTTCAAGAACTAGGTGTGGCGAGGGCAGAGAGGTACCGATATGTCCAACAGAGTCACTGGCTATCCACCCCGATCAATGAAGAAGCGGGAATGAGAGACCTTACGAAATTTGAGACGTATTTGATATCAGATACATGTACGCACAAATTGATATCCAGTCTGTACGCTCACCTGAACTCACAAGGGGAAGAAGTTAGATGGCTATACATGAAAAGGTGGGAGGGGACGTTGGGATGGAAATTCCACGATCCCACTGGGAAGAGACATGGCGAAGCATCACTACACTGACAAGATCCATTCACCTAAGGGAAATGTGGCAAAAATTCTGCTGCAATGGCATCTAACACCAAAGAGACTGAAAGACATATATTCTACTATGGACGGTTTATGCTGGCATGGATGTGGCCAAGAAGGAGATTGGAAGCACATCTGGAGAGCCTGCCCGAATATCACTGGTTTCTGGAACGAGGTCAAGGCTCAAGCCGGGAAAATGGTCCAAGGGTCTGAAAACCTTGGGGACAGAGTATGGCTGGCCGGTATATGGGACCCCATGCAAAAAACGCACACCAAGCACCAACGGAAGGTGTTCATGGTCCAGGTGGTGGTTGCCTGGCCGGTGATAGCCCAAGGTTGGAAGCAACAGATGCCCCCGACACAACTTCAATAGCTTAGAAAGGTATGGCACTTTGTAACTATGGAGTGGATGTAATGTAAACTGCAGGGAGTCACTGAGAACTTTCAACTGGACTGGGGCCTGGTTCTCCAATACTTACAGAGTGACTATATGCTCCACTGGTGCCCCCACAACATTCGTATCCTTAATATGTTTTAAAGGTGTAACTCTGTGCTGATTTCAAAAGACTGGTAGTTATGTTGTAGTCGTCTCGCGCCCTAGGGAAAAAGGGGGAGGGGAGGTTGGGGGAGGGGATTAGGGAGGGGGAGGTTATCGATGTTGATTCATGTTATGTCATAAAACCAATAAAAAGATTTTAAAAAAATGTCAACCACAATCATTCCTCTAGAGCCTTCAATGGAGCAAGGTTAGTCATTTTTTAAAATTGCCATTTACTGGTAAATGGAACTATTGTTTAATTGTAAACATTGTAAACAATAAAACCTATCCTTTCAGTTATTTATTTAATAATACAATAGAACAGTATATACAACTTAAAACAGCAGTGTAACATTTAGTTTTTCTAAGAATCCACACGCTTTATACACTGCATGTGTGTTTAATGTAATGTTAGTAGCATTGCGTACATGTGGTACACTGTACACCTTCAACAGGTATATATGCCAAACAGTAATTGTAATATCCAGTTGTATAGGTCAAACTGTTGCTGAATTGGTGAATCTTTTAGTAACAGCTTCAACACAGGTGTTTGTTAAACAGTATGTATAACATCATCAATGTACACATAAAAAAAAATACCCACGTTAAACATAATATACAGCTCGCAAAACTGTACGCTTAAACTACTGATCTTACTAATTCAAACATAAGCTAATATGTCATTTATTGATTTTACCATTTTACATATTACATATTTTACAGTAATACATACATGTACTAATGTTACTATTTTTACATTATCATTAACATTGTCATATTTTACTACTCTTAACAACAGGTCATCTTTTTTTATAGGTGAAACAGTGAAACATCAACATTAAGAGAAGATGACAAAACAATTACACCAAATATTGAGAAAAACAAAGAACAAAAACATCACCATAAATCTTGCAAGTATACATTACTATGAAAAAAACATTTGCAAGTAAAACATGCACATTTTACAAAGGTAAAACCAACGGTGTTCTGTCCAATCAATTTTAAATCCAATTGTTTTTTTATTGCAGCACACTTAATAATACAGACGTGCAATTATAACAAAAGTAAAACAAAATTGAGGTTAAAGAAAATGTATGTTTCTTACAAAAAACTAAAACACAATTGGCAAAAATCTACTAAGGAAGATACAAGTCATAAGTCCAACTTATGCCCAAATCGAGTCGTAACTTATGTTGAGGTAACTTACACAAATTTACTAAAATGACACGATAAAAACACAGAAAGGCAAAAGTCAAGAAAAAGAGCGTATGCCAAAGCGTAACTTCCCTCAAAGGCGAAAGTTACGCAAAGATGAAAATGCATAAATAACCCCAAGAAGAAATACAAATCAATACATCTGGTAAATAATGACCACAAAATACACCCACAATAACAGCAAAGTCATCCATGGGGAGAATGGGCACACAAAACCCAACGCACGTCCCATAACACACCACATAATACATCAAACACACATACTGCCACATCATACATGGAACCAATACAACCATCCAGAAAAAGGAAAAACATGCCATGTCAAACACACACACACAACATCAGCAACCAATGCACTTCTAAACCCCCCTACCACACACAGCTGCAGAACATCCCACACAAACAAGGCCAAACCAATCCATATAGCGACGATGCACATGAGCACATAAAAATGATGCCATACATCCCCATATGAAGGCACACAGCGCCACTCTATTCCAGGAAATTGCACAATGCTGTTGTTGCAGCTGCCGTACACCAGCCGAGGAGGAGATGGTGAGAGCAGGTCTTCTGCACCAGGATCACCCTCTTCGGGATGGCTGGAACAGAGGTTTACCAAAGGTATCGCTTCCCTCCACAGGTCAACATAGACATGTTGAAGGGTCATTTGCACCCCACTACCACGCATTCACATGCCATCGGGGTACTGCAGGGAACTCCCACACCACACAGTCTACGACAGCCACATATTCCGGGTCTCCAGCTTGTGGGAACAGTTGGAAGCTGAACACTACAGAGACATGTGGCTGATAGGTAAGTACTGTAACTCCTACCACGTTCCACCACACACAGGCAGCTTTGCACCCATACACAGTCGTACAGACACATGACCATCACAACACATGCACACTATCACTGGGTCCAAACAAAGCAAACTAGTACACATCCAACATGACACACGAAGGAACACCCAATGCGCACTGACACCATTCATGTCCTTCCTCACACAGGTGATCTGGGTTTTCCATTGCGCCCCTACATCATGACTCCATTCAGGTGGCCCGCCATTTCTCAACAGAAAAGGTACAATATAGCGCACAGGGCCACCAGGGGCATCAATGAGTGGTCCTTAGGCCTCCTAAAGTCATGATTCAGATGCCTAGTGTGAGGAATCTGGGGGCATCCTCTCTTCTTTCCCCCATATATCCTCCTCCCAGCTGACTCTTACATACACAGACACCACTATGGTACTGAGACGAGGAAGAGCCATGAAACCCAGAAGAAAGGCTGTAGGTTTGACACTGAGTGGTCAAGTGTTTCTGACATCGTAATTGATGCTTGTAACTTTAAATCCAGGATGTGATGGCAAGGGGGAAGACAGCGAGACTTCTGTTCCCCTGTGGGAACACAGCAGGACACAAGAGGAGAAGCAGGGACCTGGAGAGGCTGCAGCGACGGAGGGGCTGGAACCAGAGAGAAGCCTGGTCGGGACTCGTGAGCAAGCTGGGAGAAGTGGAACTGGCGTTGCGGAAAGTTGCAGAGATGCCAGGAGCAGAGAGAAGCTCCCTGGGCGTTTGCAGCTGCAGGATCGCAAGGACAGTGCTTAACGGTGCTCCAGGCAAGGCAGCAGGGTGAAGCAAGATAGCTCCTTTGAGCAGGTGGCCAAGGCCGTGTAAAAGTGTCGCAAGGCAGAGGGAGCAAAAGGAGATTCTCCAGCACCATACAGAAGCTGACCAACACACGACAAAAAACGGCGAGTCTGTCCAGAAGGCAGGGGGACCCCAGGGCTTCTTCAATGAATAGCAGAAGCTGCGAAAGTGCATAACAAGTGAAGGTTCAAATCCAGAGGACCAAAAACTGTTAAAGGGGGCATTGAAAAGTCCAGTTATCGAATGAAAGGAATGAATGGTTGTAATGAACATTTTCAAGAAGTGAAAAGGCAAAGAGGCATTGCTAATACTCGTGAGCATTTTTCAGAGAAGCAAGTTATTATTGAAAGGAATGAATGGTTGTAACACACATTGTCAAGAGGACAATAATCATTGCCAAGAATCAAGAAGCCCTGGATAAGTTTCATATCAGGAGAGTGTACTTGGAAGCTTATAACAGGTAGTGTGAAGGAGCAATAACAAAGACTGAGTGAGAGTGTACTGTGGAGCTTATACTGGTCTTTGTAAGCAAAAGCTACAAGTAAATGGTGATAAAGCAATCTATTTCAAAATATCAAGGATAAGTGAATGAACATTAAGTCAAGCCTCATTGAAAATCAGAAACTGTGGCATAATACATATGAAGCCAAGCCAAGTAAGGTGTACCGGTTGTTTGACCTGTAATGGGTGGACCGTGTGTCCAACAACTGCGCCTAGACCAAGTGCATCCACCTAATGAGAAGCCACTTTTGTGATTAAATCAAAGAAGATATATGTGAACTGAAACTAAGGAATTACACTCTATAACTTTGTGAAAGATGACTGAACCAGAAGAGCTGGGGAGCATCCCTGGGAGTTGTGTTGTTTGGAACATTGAGAGATCTGGAAGATTGTTTTATTTGAGAACCTTGAGAGTCTTGAAAACATGGGGAAGGGAACTTCTTTTAGATAGCGTGAACTATGTGAACTTTGGAAAAAGGGAAAACCCTTTTCCATCCAAGAGCTGGAAAAAGCTCTGAAATTTTATTTGAACACTTACAGGGTAATTCATAGAATCCAGCGCACAAGTAGCGCACGCGGCTGGCGCACAGCGTGCGCCTGCGATAGTCTGCGCCAGGCACGTGCGCTAAAACTGATTTCCGCGCACAGCGTATTCATGGATTTCATGCTCCCAAACCAGCCGTGGCGCAGAGAATCGCAGCGAGCCTGCAGCAGCGCCAGTAACGCCCCCAAGAACGCCCTCGCGCAAGGAAAAGCCATCAAAATCGCTAAATCATCGCTAAGGGCTGCGCTAACCCTGGACCACTTCACAGGGCAGGCAAACAAGGAAAGCAAAGCGGGCAATCTTCAAATCAGGAGTACGCGGGAAGTTCTACACGCGACTAGGCAGGGAACGTGAATTACAGGGGTACGCGGGAATTATCACACGCGAACAGCCAGGGAACGCGTATTACAGGGGTACGCGTGAAGTAGAACACGCGATAGGCCAGGGAACGTGTATTACAGGGGTACGCGTGAAGTAGAACACGCGATAGGCCAGGGAACGTGTATTACAGGGGTACGCGGGAATCATCACACGCGAACAGCCAGGGTGCGTGTATTACAGGGTAGCGGGAAGTTCAACATGCGATTGGCCAGGGTACGTGTATTACAGGGGTACGCGGGAAGTAGAACACGCGATAGGCCAGGGAACGTGTATTACAGGGGTACGCGGGAATTATCACACGCGAACAGCCAGGGTGCGTGTATTACAGGGGTAGCGGGAAGTTCAACACGCGAATGGCCAGGGAACGTGTATTACAGGGGTACGCGTGAAGTAGAACACGCGATAGGCCAGGGAACGTGTATCACAGGGGTACGCGGGAATTATCACACGCGAACAGCCAGGGTGCGTGTATTACAGGGGTAGCGGGAAGTTCAACACGCGATTGGCCAGGGTACGTGTATTACAGGGGTGCGTGGGAATTATCACACGCGAATAGGCTGGGTGGGCCCTCACAGGTGTACCCTGTACACCCTCCACGGCCCCTGCAGGCAGCCCACAAAACAGGGGACTACCCTGCACACCTGATCATGTCCCCCTGCACCCCCATCCACCAGGGGCACCCTCCACCAGGCCCCCACCCATGTCTCCCACCACCCCCACCCCCCAGCAGTGCAGGGGCACCTGCCATCAGGCCCCCACCCATGTCTCCCACCACCCCCACCCCCCATCCACCAGGGGCACCCTCCACCAGGCCCCCACCCATGTCTCCCACCACCCCCACCCACCAGCACTGTGGGGCACGTGGCCAGCAGGCAGTCAGGCAGCAGCAGATGGCAGGTGGGAGCGTGCTCAGGGCTCTGGGGGACTGTAATTTCGCCTCCTGGCCAGGAGCGTGGTCTTTCGTGTTTGAACGCGTGGACAGCCTGATAGGGAATGATTTTGCACGTGAAAACCCCACACTCAGCGAATCGCGCGAAAACCCGTCACCAGCATATGTGCGTCTATAGTTACCTGCACGTGCAGTGTCAAAGCGTGTGATTGGTGAAAATGGATCTACACGCAGGAGTGACAAAGCGTGTGATTGGTGAAAATGGATCTACACGCAGGAGTGACAAAGCGTGTGATTGGTGAAAAGTGAGCTACACGCAGGAGTGTCAAAGCGTGTGATTGGTGAACATGGGCCAAGCACGTACACGCCGTAAGTGACGCTGTACGTGTGGGCCTGTATATAAGGTAGTGTAGAACACCATTTCCTTGTACGTGCTTTTCGTGGAGAGCGAGTGGGTGAATTCTGTACTTCTTGTCGTTTCACACGCGATTTACTTCACGGCGTTTCCAGTTCGTACTCCCTGTTACCTCTGACAGCTTTTTCTCTTTTTCCTCTTGTACTGGTTTACCTGGGCCTGTTCCCTCAAACAGTGTCCCCTTCTACTGTTGTCCTGTCTCCTCAGACAGCGTACACATCTTCTTTTGGCGGGGGTGTTGCCAACCAAACGCGCTCATTTTTCACGCTCTTTTACCTGGCAGACGGTGAGTCACGCACGTATCTAACTTCTGTGCTTGCCCCGTGTGTAGCCTACCCCTTCAGAGGTCATTCTAGGCTGCGTGTGACACGCATACGTTCATTGTGTTACTGGATGCCACAGCGTAGTGCAGGGTTTTCCATCAGCACACGTGGTCTAGGAGGGGTATTGTGCACGTTCCTTAACTTTTCTGGGGTGCCTGTGCGTTGCGTGACCCGTCATCTTTCCCCAGGGGTGTCATATAGCCTTGCCACTGCACTAGGGTACGAATACCATCTGGTACCCAACCCCTTTGACACCCAATTGCCCAGGACAATTGTGCACACCGACTCCCATACGCACAATAACATCAGTGCCATGGTTGGGAGGCGTGCAAGCCGTAAGGGTGGCAAAGGTGGCAGAGCCACACGTGGTGGCCGTGGAGGATCCACTAGGGGACGTGGTTGTGACTTGCAGGGTGCCCCTGTCCCCCCCAGTCTGGAGGACCAGTCAGGGACACCCATGCCCCCCCCCCCCCCAGTTGAGGGTCATGTGGCTGATACCAACCCTGATCAGCCCTTGTCGGACCAGCCCATTGTGGCAGCAGACCTGTCCGAGGGTGATCCCATCGCTGACATCCAGGTCAGCAGGTCCACTGCACGTGCACCGGTGCACATTGGTGTCATCAGGGCACGCGTATCTATGCCAGATAGGTCATCTGCTGGCCCCCGTAGCCAGGGTGTGGCTCCATCCACCCCACCTCTCATACACCCTGCCAAGACTGTGTCGGTCCTAGTTCATGCACCTCAGATCAGGCCTGACCCCATCCCACTACCCCCAATGCCTGCACCTACTCCCATGCTGAGTGTGCAATCCCACACACCCAGTACTGAGTCCACCACGGCTCCTGCCCCTAGTGTCCACAGCGGCGTAGGACACTCTGGATCCCCACCCCCTTCCAAGCGCAAGAGGAAGAGTGCACGTCCGGCACAGGCTGATTCCCCAGGCACGGCTGCACAGTCCGGCCCATCAAGGAAGCCAAGCTTCACAGACGCCGAACTGAATGCACTTGTTCAGTATGTGTCAGATCATGATAGGGAAATGGTCATCGTTGCAGGGTCCAAGACCACACATGCCAGACGCCAGGCACACTGGCAGACCATTGCTGACAGAATAAGTGCCCTTGGAGTAGTGAGGCGCACAGCTAGTGATTGCCAGAAGTGCTGGAATGACCTTAAGCGCAGGGCAAAGGATAAGCTGGCCTCAAGTCATGCCGCAACCTTGGTGACTGGAGGTGGGTCCCCAGCACAGGAAATAGAACTCACACCACACGAGTCCGTAGCTGGATCCTACGTCACCGAGGGACAACTCCAAGGTGTGGGAGATCTCCCTGATTACGAGGCATCATCCGGTGAGTGCACATGCATGTGTGTATTATCCATGTGCATGGTGTGTGTGAAGCATTCATGTTGGGTGCCTGTCAAGGGGGTGTGTGGCAGAGTTGATAGTGGCACCCATGTGCCTCATCCAGTATGTTCAGTGCAACACCATCTGCCCACAGCACTATCCCAACTGGCAACAGTGCACATATGGCCCTACACCATGGAAGTTGCCCTTGAATTGTCATTTTGTCACTACATTGTTGCTCATACTCCCCTGTCTATTCATCTGATGTCTTACATACCATTCCTATACTTTCCCCCAGCCAATCAAGTTTCATCTTCACATGCCTGACATGCAATGATACCACATGCTAATGCGTCCTCTGTATATAAATGCCAACCAACATGCTGTCATACTGTGGATGTTGCCTTGACATCCACCTCCTACCTGTGTGCTTTGGTACCGTCTGGTTTCGAGCCCCATTCCCTCACACTCCATGCTGCTCTTCATGGTCTATCTTCCCTGACTTCTACAGTTCAGACCATCGTGCCCTACTCACGACACCTGCTTGCTAACAGTCAAATGAGGGCACCCTGCCCTCCAATGCGACCCACCCTATTGCTGACAAGTGCATCTGAGCCTACTCAAAGCCAACTCTCACTGACATCTGCTCATACATGCCTTTGCCTGTCCCATAGACCCTTCACATGGTCCCTGTCCTCTCTCCTTGCTCCTCTTCCACCATCAATGGTGGGACCCATTGGGGTGTACTCCTGGCCTCCTTCCAATCCTCAGAGGCCACAATTGATGTGCATGGTAATGGGAGCATCTCAGTCCAAGGCCCTTAGGCCAACCTCATTCTCCTTGAGAAATGCTAGCCACATCTCATCAACTTCCTTTCCTCTCCTGCTGTCCCCCCTCCTCTCTCCTCATCAATCCTGCACTGCCTCCCTGCACCCTCCCATGATCCTTCTCCGCCTCCCACTCCAACTCCTACACATGCTGCACCTCTGATCTCTAGCACTCCCCGTAAGTCCTCCAAGGCTGTCAACCTCCTCCACAATTACACTCCTTTCACTGCGGCTGCATCAGGCATTCCTCCGATATCTGTCACTTACATGAGGTTATGCACCTTGACATCCTTGGTCTCATGGAAACATGTCTGACGGCCAGCTCTGTCTGCATCCTTCACACACTCCTACCTGATGTTCAGGAGACCCTCTCCTTGGCCCACCACTACTGTGCAGGGGGGGTGTGCCCTTGGCTTCCCTGAGGGTATTCCTGCCACTGTCACTCCTACTTAGACCTACTCCACTCTGGAATGGCTTGTGTGACGTCTCTCTCTACCACACCTTGACATTCACAAACTGTGCGTACTGTGTCTGGGAAAACTGGTCAAATGTACTACTTCCTTTCTGAGTGTCCTCACCTCTCCTCCTCACTCATGTCCCCAGACACAGAAATCCTCTTCCTTGTTGCTGTACGCATCCACCTGCATGCTTGTTGACCCCCCCGCGTGACCTTTCTGTGACCTCAGCAACTCCCTCTCACCCTCTAGACTCCCGTCTGTCCCTATTCATTCTGCAGGGCACACTCTTGATGCTCTGATCTCATCTGACTTTCCCCTCTCCGTCCATCTCTGCACTCCTCTCTCCTGGAGTGATCACATTCTCCTCTCCTCCCAGCTCACCCTCACCACCCCACAGGCAAAGCCACCCTCACCACTGTCACACACCTTCTTGGTATTCCAACCCATGAAGTGTGTGTCAGTCGAGGCTCATGCTGCCAAAATCTCCCCCCCATCCAGCTCCCCCTTAGGCTCACTCCCATCCTGACAGGGCCCACTCCATGCTCCACTCTATGTCAGGTACACTGGATGTCTTTGCCACGGTCATGACCACCTGTCTGAAGCCCCATGCCAATGCAGAGTCCTGGCATGACTCGGATCTTGTGAACCCAGACCACAGGTGCCGGGTGGCAGAGAGGGAATGTCCTGCATCATGCTCATCCTCTGGCAAACTGGCCTGCCACATGCTCCAAAGGCAATAGCGCCTCACCCTTTTCACCAAGATGAGATCCCCAATCCAAGGGCACATATCTGCGGCATGTGACAACTCTGCAGGACACATAGAAATCTGCAAGGACCTTGCCGAGCCAGATGCAGTGTGTACCTCCCCTGTCCCCTCCGAGCCCACAGCACTGCATGATTGTCTCTGTACCCCTATAGGCCACCCCCCCCAGCACTTGTCTGCGCCTAACACCATCTGCCCTTGACGTTAAGTCCTACTTACCTTGTACAGCACTTCCAGCCGCCACTTCCCCTTGCACTTCATTGTGCCACCCACCCCTGCACTTGCGTGACATGAATGACACCAGCACCAGTAGGATTGTTGACTGGCATCCCCTACTGCCCCACCACCCCTCAGTGCTCCGCTGTACCTTCATACATTTCTGGACCGGTGCTTCACGAATGCTATATGATTCCTTTACAGGTGATGGGGAGGTGGAATCTCATTGTTTACTGCATTTTGTTGATGTAGACAAGGCACTGTGCATCGTGGCCAATTTGGACTAGCAGATCCATGTACAACATGTCAATTTATTGATGTGATGATGCAATGTCAGGACCAGAGTGGTAGAAATCCAAAAAAGTTGCCCTCCTCTCCCTCTTCACTTGGTGGCTATGTCACATGCCATGTGTGTGATGGCATGTGCCTTTGACATGGCAATCACCGGCCAATGTGTGATGGCAGTGCTAGGCAGCATGGTGAGCAGGCGTTGCTCTCCAATCTGTACATTGTATGCCCTGAGCCTCCCCTACAGACCCAGTGATGGTGAATGCATAGGAGGTCTCCCAGTCATGTGGGACATGTGTCGTAGAACTACTGCCTCTGTTGTTCATCAGCCCTTGTTGCATGCCATGGTGCTAATGCCTGTTTCCATTTTTCTCTTTCATGTCTTTGCAGGGGACGAAGCACTTGTTGATGCTGGGGATGTGGTGGTTAAGCCGTCCCAGGAGGGCAACCCGGGCCGACCTTCCACAAGTGAGGGACGTGGTGTGTTTGTGGGTGAAAACCCACAAGTGCTGCAGGTCGTGCTGTCGAGGGGTGTCTCTGGGGGTTCCTCCCCCGAGCAGTATTCAGGTGTAGACTCGGAGGATGACACCTATGTGCAGTCGCACGTGAGTGTTCTTGGGAGAGAATCTCCTCTGTCCGACCCACCTGCAGCCGGGCCATTGCCCTCAATGGGGATGTCAGTGTCGGCAGCTCAGCCTCCGGTGGTTACGGATGCAGGGCCACACCACTCAATCTCTGATCCTGTTCCTGGGGCTGCAGATCAGAGAGGGAATGCAGTCCTGCAGCCTGAGGCCTTGCCGGCACAGCAAGGCGCAGTCCGCCTTGCCCCAGGCAGGTGTGGTGCCCGTCAACGTGGTGGCCGTATGCCACCTGGCAATACCGCTTGGGAGCAATCCATCTACGGTATGGCCAACCAACAGGCAGCATCATCCGAGATGATTGCACAGGCCATGGATAGGGTGGCCACTTCCATTGTCCCCCCAGAAAGGCTGATGGAGCGACTGGAGCAGGCTACAGAGTCCATCTGCCAGGCACACAGGGAGGATATGTTGGCGTCCAACAAGGACAGGCGGGCGGCACTGGCGACTCTGCGGGAATCACTTTCCATGGAGTCCCAGCGCCACAGGGAAGGCCTGAGGGAAGAATTCCATCACCTCAGGTCGACCCTGTTAGAGCTTGAGGCTTCGTCCCATAGAAGGACAGAGGAGCAGCTGGAGCGTCTGACACGGACGCTCTCGGCCGAGATGCAGGCAACTCGTGCGGAGGTCAGGTCATCCCGGGAGTTACTGCATGGGGACCTCCGCATGATTATAACCCAGAACCAGAACTACCAGACCCGCCTGCTTGCAGCCATGGAGGAGCAAACTCGTGCTTTGCGTGGGCTGCCTCCCATTGTCACACCATCTTCTGAGGCAGCTCCCCCACCTCCTGAGTCAGCTGCAGGGTCTGGCCAGAGCGATAGCGACTCATCTCCCACAACAGAGTAGCCGTGTGGGCCACGAGCCTATGGGGTGTTTTAGTTTCCCATGATCCACACAGGTGGATTGTGGCGTGCATCCTGTCCTCGGACCTCATAGGTGGCCCCCCCCCCGCCGGCCCTTTCATGGCCATTTTTTCTCAATTTTCTTTTTTCTTTTCCAAGAGTGTTGCCTTGTGTGGGTACCTGGGCATACACTGTATTGTGGCTGGGCACATGCAGGCTTGTCCTGAGTTTGGTTTAGATGCTTGGGTAGCAGACATCCACACCCCTCCTGCTTCCGTTTCCATGGGCTTGCAAAGGGTGTGCCCAAGTGACAGCAAATTACACGGTGACATTGGACTCCCATGAGCTGTTGGCCAGTCCATAGTCAATACTGTGTAGACATTCATAGTGTACATTGTTGTTGCACCTAACTATGCATGATGGTTTGATATGTGCCTCTACTTACATATGTTGCTCATGTTTTGCAGGTATTTCACACAGTTCTTCACACGGGCATACTCTCTGGAGTCAGACTACATGTCGGTAGATGTGCACTGACACTTTTGCGTGGCGCCATCACTGTACATCTGGACGGTGAGGACATACCAGCAGAATCAGGTAATGAGACTACCATTGATTACATGCATTGTGTCTTGTTTGGGTGGGCTTCAGGGTGGGTTGGTGTGTAATTTGATTGAAATTACTCTTACACAGGTGTGTAGCAGTGGCTCCAGCGCGGTTAGCTGTTCAAGTGCGGCTATGTTCCATTTGGGGCACTGCTATTTGTGACACCGGTGTCATGTTGTGATGGCCAGTTTGTTTGCTCTCACATACCATGACATGGTGTCCTCAGTGGCGGGACTGTGAAGGGAATGGGTGACATGGCAATGTTGTCATGTAGTGAATCGCCTGTGGCAATGCATATTTGATTGATGGAGTTGTGTCTTCTCGTTGTGATGCATTGCTGGTGTATGTGTAGGTAGGGGTGCACACATAGTGACACTTCCATGTTAACAATCTCAGGCTGATGTGTATCTGACAGTTTATTGTCAAGTAATTTTGTGACATTGTCAGGTAGTGTCATCATTGATTGTCAGATGGTATGTGCCAGAGCAGTGTGCACTAGCCAGCACTGTGATTCCTAGGTGAAGAAGTTGGCCACCAGTTGCGTACGGGCTGCCACCCCCCGTGCCCTTTCCCCTCCCATGCGCAGCGGGCGTGCATGTGGTTGTGGATGTGGGGGCACCACCATGTCCACGGGCAGGCCCCGGCGTGTTGCAACGTTGTGCAGGACACATGCTGCCACTATGATCCTGCACACTATTCGGGGAGCATATAACAGCTGCCTGCCAGAACGGTCAAGGGAGCGAAAGCGTGACTTCAGCACTCCGAATGTGCGCTCCACTATGCCCCGTGTTGCAATGTGGGCTGTGTTGTACCTTACCTCGGGTGGCGTGGTGGGGTTCCGGATTGGGGTCATCATGTGGGGGCTGATAGGGTAGGCACTGTCCCCTGCGGAGGTGGTGATGGGTATCATTAGTGGTGTTGTGTCATGACCCAGTATCTGACATGCATGCATGTGCAGTGGCATTCATGCTCACCAAGCAGCCATGTATCTCCATGCTGGCCAGCCTCCAGGTCCCGGCATAGTGTAGACATTCTGTAGATGAAGCTGTCGTGGGTGGACCCGGGATAGTTGGCATATACTGATGTGATTATTCCCTTGGCATTGCATACAACTTGCACGTTGATGGAATGCCAGTGCTTGCGGTTTCTATAGATGTGCTCTGTTGCCCTGGGTGGACGTAGAGCCACATGTGTGCAGTCAATTGCACCAAGCACTTTGGGGAATTGAGCCACACCATAGAATTCCTGGATGCACGTCCGCCTTTCTGCATGAGTCCTGGGGAGATATATGTGCCTGCGGACTGATGGCCGTGCAGTGATGATGTTCAAGACCTGGTGTAGGCAGCGTGACTGCGTGGCCTGTGACACACCACCCACTATGGCACTTGTCCGCTGAAAGGATCCAGTGGCCAAGAAGTGCAGTACATTCAGGACCTTCTGCAGGGGGCTGAGTGCTTGGGAGCACAGGGTGGGTGATGTGAGGTCATCCTCCCACTCACTGACCAGGTCCAGTATGATGTGTGCTGGAAACCTGTACCTCCCATACACCTGGTCATCAGGCATCCCGAATAGGCTGGTTCTGGGTGTGAATATTCTGGCCCTGACTCTCCTCCTCCTCCTCCTTTGGTAGCCCACTGCCACTGCTGCTAGGAACGGTATGTTCATCCTGGCATCTGGCTTGTTTATTGATAAGTGCGCAAATTAATGCCTTGCGCGTGTTCTAGGCGAGCGTGTGACCCTCGCACCCCTGGAATCTAGTTCCCACTCCAATAGCGTGTGGGAATTCCCACGCAGCAGGCATACAGGTGCGCTGACGTACTTGCGTGTGTAAGTGCCCGCGCACCCCTGTAATACACGTACATAGGCCAATGGCGTGTACGCGCACTTTTGGCCAATTACACGCGATGTAATACACGTACATTGGCCAATCGCGTGTACGCGCACTTTTGGCCAATTACACGCGATGTAATACACGTACATTGGCCAATCGCGTGTACGCGCACTTTTGGCCAATTACACGCGATGTAATACACGTACATTGGCCAATCGCGTGTACGCGCACTTTTGGCCAATTACACGCGATGACACTCTGACGTGCAGTATTTCCACGTGTGCTCCGTCATCACGTGCTGAGTGGGGAACGCCCGTGCGGATCACGTCAGACGCGCTTACGCGGTGAGGGACTCTGGTCCAATAGAATCGCGTATGCGTGCTGATGCACTTACGCGCTAAGGCCCTTTCCTCGGATTTCACGCTGACGTGCAGGAATTTCACGTGCCAAATCACTCCGTATCAAGCTGGCCACCCGAAAACACACGGAACACCACGCTCCTGCCCAGAAGGCCGAGTTACTGCCCCCCCAGTGCCCTGAGCAGCCTCCCACGTGCTATCTGCTGCTGCCTGCCTGCCTGCCTGCCTGCTGCCACCGTGCCCTGCCATTTGGTGCCTGCACATCAGCCATCTGCAGGGGTCCAGTTGCTGTGTCCACCCCTGCTGGAACTGAAGACTCCCAACTGGGATTACATCGCTCCACAGCCCAGCCCCAGGACCCAGTTGCCCACCCACACCTGCCTCTGGGGTTGCCATGTCGGGCACTTCGACATCTGGCACCAGTGGCAACCCCAGGCCAGAGGGGCAGAGGGGCACCAGCTTCACTGCCACCGAAGTTGGTGTCCTGGTGGAGCATGTCCTGGGGCAGTATGATGCCCTCTTTGGATCGTCCCGCGCCAGCAAGGAAGGACGGGAGAGGATCTGGGCCGACTGTGTGGTTGCCATCAACGCGGAGGGGGTGGCAACCCGCAACGTCCAGAAGATCAAGAAGCGCTGGGAGGACTTGAGGTCCAGGACCCTTGTGAAGGCCCGGCGCCTCGTGGAGGGGGGCCGGGCCCGCATGAGTTCCATCCAGAAGAGGGTCCTGGAACGCGTACGCCCAGCGCTCCACGCCCAGGTCCTTGAGAGGGAGGCCCGTCTGGAGTTGAGCGGTAAGTGTGCAAGCATTACTGTGTGAGACAGGGCATGTTGCGGTGTGCTGGTTCTATGATACTTGCCTGTATGTGTGCCATGGGCCATGTATGCATGTATGTGTGCAGGTACATCATGGTAATGCATGTGCGACCAGTGATGTGTGACCCACATGGTTGTTGCATGTGTTGAAATGTGGCATGGGGAGCCCTATGCAGATTTAGGACATGAGAGCATGCCAGTCTCTGTACCTGGACATGGATGGGGGTGAAGGATGGGTGCTGATGCCAGGTACATATATGGTAGCCATGTCTGTGTGCCTGACCTGCGTGTCTGTGACTTGTGCATGCCATGGATGCATGACACATGTGTGTGACAATGCACAGATTCTGTGACGCACCCAACTAACCCTTGTTTCGCCTGTGTTCGTTGTGTTTGGGGCCAGATGGATGTGACTGAGGTGAAGTGTGTGCATGTGATATGCATGAGCCATGATGCATGTGAGTCACATATCATTGAATGTTTCAAGAGTCAATTGGACATGCATGGAAATGTGCATGGCATGCACCATGCCTGTTACTGTGTGTGTTTTGCCTGGACTGACCCATGTGTTGTGGAGGGACATGATGGAAGTGTACTTTGACAGGGGTGCTCATCTGCTATTGCTTCCTGTCTAGGGGACCATTTTACAGTAGCCTGATGCTTGTGTCCTTTGTCTCCCTCTATGCAGCGGCTAGTGAAGAAGAGGGCGGAGACGGCGCTGTGGAGCAAGGCGGCGGGGATGCCCCCACGGCTGCAGCGGAAGGGGTGGGTGAGCCCCCACAGGGGCCTGCTACGGCGGGAGACGGTGAGGAGCCATCCAGGTTGGTGGTTTGCACAGAGGAGGAGGAGGCCGACACTGGTGCACACATGGGGCCTGGTGGGAGCATCCCTGCTGGTGCAAGTGGTGCAGTCCAGGGTCAGGGGCAGGAGGCAGCACAGGTCACCGTGGAGGTGCCTGTGCATGTCGCTGTCCCTGACCCTGTGAGTGCACCACCATGCACCAGCAGGGATGCCCCGTCCCAGGCCCGTCCGCAGGTAGTGGGGATGTCCATGTCAACTGACTCCCCTCCACCTGCGGCCGTGGGAACCCCTGGCCGCGTGGAGCAGGTCCTGATTGGGGTCGCGATGCGCACGGCTGTGATTCGTGATGACGTGCGTGCTTCCCGGGAGGAGCACGCACGTCATCACGAAGTGCACCGTGCCGACGTGGCCCAATTAGGATCGGCCATGTTCGGGGGGTTCCTGCATGTGTTGGCCAATCTGACGGCCCTCTCCTCCTCTGTGCAGGCTATCCACCGGTCGTTCTCCTTGCCGTCTTCCGGCCCAGATGCCACCATGGCCCCCTGTGGACCTGCCCCGACCAATGCAGCCAGCTCGGTGGGGATCCCATCCCTGTCACAGTTGGGAGTTGGAGGTCCAGCAGGGGTGGACGACACAGCAAGTGGACCCCAGCAGATGGAAGATGTGCCGGCATCATCGGGCAGGGCACGTGCACGACGGCGTCGGTGGTTACCATCAGCCTGGATGCCGTCGTGCTGGCAGAGGCAGTGGCGTCAGAGGCAGCAGCGGGCTCGACGTGGGAGGCATCATGGCTCAGGGCCATCAAGATCAGAGTGGCAGGCATCGGCCGGAGGGCAGGGCAACCCTGGCATGGCGGTGTGTTCCGTGTGGGAGGAGTTTGGCCAGCGGATAGGTGCGGAGCGGCAGCGGGCGGAAGAGGAGCGGCTCGCCATGGCCAGGGTGGAGATCTCCATGCATCGGGCATTGAGGCGGGCTGAGTGCCTCGAGGAGGCTCGCAGGGATTTTGGTGAGCACATGGGGTTGTCCCTGCGAGACCTCGAGGCCAGGACAGAGTCCCGCCTCCAGGACATTGACATGGAGTTCGAGGATGCCCTGGCCAGCATCACCAAGTGAGCCGCAGGACTAGCCCGCTGCCTTTGTATATAGTTTTTTAGTTAGTTAGTGCTAGGTTTCCTTTATTTATTTTTATTATTTTGGACCGCTCGGACAATGGCCACTTTTTTGTACATATTTATTTTATTAGTTAGTATTAGGTTTCATTTGTGCTGTTGGGCTCATGGACCCTGGAACATTCCTGTATATATTGTTATATTTTGTGAGATACATTTTTTAAATTTTTTATTGTTTACACCATGACGTAATGGTTTTTCTTTGATTTCCTACTACATGGTTTTGCTTTGGACAAATTATATTGATTTTTTAATCCTTTGTTTTTTGGTTTATCATTTTTGTTCTCGGACATGGACCTTTTATTTACTTTGCCACATAGTAGTATGTTTTATTGGTTTACTTGATTTGTGTTTTTAATACATTTTTATATTATCTTACACTTGTGTTATTTTCACTTTGGTTTCTTACATGTCATGATATGGGTTTTGACATTCACTTGCACCCATTGTGTATGTGTGTGTGACGGACATGTGTTCTTTTGCATACTTGCCTTTGGGGTTGTGTCATGTGATTGCATTCACTATGTGGGTGCATGCAATCCTTGCCTGGGTGTTTGTGCTGGGTATGCTGGCCATTACTGCCATGATTGTGTATCGTCAGGACCTGGGGCCAGGGGGACATGGGTGGGGGCCTGCTGGCAGGTTCCCCACAGTGCTGGGGGTGGGGGTGGTGGGAGACATGGGTTGGACATGGGTGGGGGCCTGCTGGCAGGTTCCCCACAGTGCTGGGGGTGGGGGTGGTGGGAGACATGGGTTGGACATGGGTGGGGGCCTGCTGGCAGGTTCCCCACAGTGCTGGGGGTGGTGGGAGACATGGGTGGGGGCCTGGTGGAGGGTGTCCCTGCTGGATGGGGGGTGGGGGTGGTGGGAGACATGGGTTGGACATGGGTGGGGGCCTGCTGGCAGGTTCCCCACAGTGCTGGGGGTGGTGGGAGACATGGGTGGGGGCCTGGTGGAGGGTGTCCCTGGTGGATGGGGGGTGGGGGTGGTGGGAGACATGGGTTGGACATGGGTGGGGGCCTGCTGGCAGGTTCCCCACAGTGCTGGGGGTGGTGGGAGACATGGGTGGGGGCCTGGTGGAGGGTGTCCCTGGTGGATGGGGGGTGGGGGTGGTGGGAGACATGGGTTGGACATGGGTGGGGGCCTGCTGGCAGGTTCCCCACAGTGCTGGGGGTGGTGGGAGACATGGGTGGGGGCCTGGTGGAGGGTGTCCCTGGTGGATGGGGGGTGGTGGGAGACATGGGTTGGACATGGGTGGGGGCCTGCTGGCAGGTTCCCCACAGTGCTGGGGGTGGGGGTGGTGGGAGACATGGGTTGGACATGGGTGGGGGCCTGCTGGCAGGTTCCCCACAGTGCTGGGGGTGGTGGGAGACATGGGTGGGGGCCTGGTGGAGGGTGTCCCTGGTGGATGGGGGGTGGGGGTGGTGGGAGACATGGGTTGGACATGGGTGGGGGCCTGCTGGCAGGTTCCCCACAGTGCTGGGGGTGGTGGGAGACATGGGTGGGGGCCTGGTGGAGGGTGTCCCTGGTGGATGGGGGGTGGGGGTGGTGGGAGACATGGGTTGGACATGGGTGGGGGCCTGCTGGCAGGTTCCCCACAGTGCTGGGGGTGGGGGTGGTGGGAGACATGGGTTGGACATGGGTGGGGGCCTGCTGGCAGGTTCCCCACAGTGCTGGGGGTGGTGGGAGACATGGGTGGGGGCCTGGTGGAGGGTGTCCCTGGTGGATGGGGGGTGGGGGTGGTGGGAGACATGGGTTGGACATGGGTGGGGGCCTGCTGGCAGGTTCCCCACAGTGCTGGGGGTGGTGGGAGACATGGGTGGGGGCCTGGTGGAGGGTGTCCCTGGTGGATGGGGGGTGGGGGTGGTGGGAGACATGGGTGGGGGCCTGGTGGAGGGTGTCCCTGGTGGATGGGGGGTGGGGGTGGTGGGAGACATGAGCAGGTGTGCAGGGTAGTTCCCTGTGGTGTGTGCTGCCTGCAGGGGCCGTGGAGGGTGTACAGGTAATGCCTGGGAGCACACAGCCATATCGCGTGTGGAACTTCCCGCGCACCCCTGAAATCCACGTACCCGGCCATATCGCGTGTGGGACTTCCCGCGCACCCCTGTAATCCACGTACCCTGCCATATCGCGTGTGGAACTTCCCGCGCACCCCTGAAATCCACGTACCCTGACTAATCGCGTGTGGAACTTCCCGCGCACCCCTGCAATCCACGTACCCGGCCATATCGCGTGTGGAACTTCCCGCGCACCCCTGAAATCCACGTACCCGGCCATATCGCGTGTGGGACTTCCCGCGCACCCCTGAAATCCACGTACCCTGCCATATCGCGTGTGGAACTTCCCGCGCACCCCTGAAATCCACGTACCCTGACTAATCGCGTGTGGAACTTCCCGCGCACCCCTGCAATCCACGTACCCGGCCATATCGCGTGTGGGACTTCCCGCGCACCCCTGCAATCCACGTACCCGGCCATATCGCGTGTGGGACTTCCCGCGCACCCCTGAAATCCACGTACCCTGCCATATCGCGTGTGGAACTTCCCGCGCACCCCTGAAATCCACGTACCCTGACTAATCGCGTGTGGAACTTCCCGCGCACCCCTGCAATCCACGTACCCGGCCATATCGCGTGTGGAACTTCCCGCGCACCCCTGCAATCCACGTACCCGGCCATATCGCGTGTGGGACTTCCCGCGCACCCCTGAAATCCACGTACACGGCCATATCGCGTGTGGGACTTCCCGCGCACCCCTGAAATCCACGTACCCTGACTAATCGCGTGTGGAACTTCCCGCGCACCCCTGCAATCCACGTACCCGGCCATATCGCGTGTGGAACTTCCCGCGCACCCCTGAAATCCACGTACCCTGACTGATCGCGTGTGGAACTTCCCGCGCACCCCTGCAATCCACGTACCCGGCCATATCGCGTGTGGAACTTCCCGCACCCCTGAAATCCACGTACCCGGCCATATCGCGTGTGGAACTTCCCGCGCACCCCTGCAATCCACGTACCCTGACTAGTCGCGTGTGGAACTTCCCGCGCACCCCTGCAATCCACGTACCCGGCCATATCGCGTGTGGAACTTCCCGCGCACCCCTGCAATCCACGTACCCTGACTAATCGCGTGTGGAACTTCCCGCGCACCCCTGTAATCCACGTACCCGGCCATATCGCGTGTGCAACTTCCCGCGCACCCCGGTATGCACGCACACGTTTATTTTTTCTCTCAGCGCGTGTCTGTGTTTGTGGGTACCCCTTTGTACGTCATTTGTCCTGGAGGGCCACAGTATTGGACATTGATCATGTCTGTATATAGGTGCTATTTGTTGGCGCACCTTTTAGCGCACATTTCTTGCAGGCGCAGAGACGCTACCGCCTGCTTTCTTGTGGCGGTCGTGTTTGTGCCTGTTTGTGCCTGTGCGCTGCTTTGAGCGTGCGCTTTTTTGCCCTATTCTATTCCATGAATACGTGTTGTATGCGAGCGTGTGGGCGTTCCGCGCACTTGCCTCCTATACTTTCCCCGTGCCGCCCACATTCTTCCCCATTCCGAGTGTTGTGCCCCATTTTATTCCCCATTCCGAGTGTCCCGCCCTGTGTTCCGCCTACTTTAGAGCTGTGCGCTGCGCTCGGAGTGATAGCGCAGTGGCCGTGGTGCACGACGTTGGTTGACCTGTGCGCCGGCCTGCGCCGCGCGCTTTTTCAGCGCACGTCCTCTGCTTTTCTTGCGCACGGACTTCCATGAATCGACGTGCGCTGGTTTCCCTGCGCTTTTCGCTAATTTTCGGCGCAGCGCACGTATTGGCCCCTCTGTGCCGGGATTTTCGGCGCACATTTATTCCATGAATCGGCCTGTGAATTTGATGCTGACATCCCTACATATTGTATACAGTTAGATAGGAGGGCATGGATAGGATTTGGACACAGACAGACATTTGCTTTGGACTTCCTGACACAGACTATCATTAGTTTCATTTTGCATGGAAAACCCACATTAACATAGGGCAAGTTAGGCCTTTTTCCAACCCTGATCTTTGGTTAGTAAAAAGGTTGTATCCTAACTTCTCAGTTGTCTGTGTCTACTTCATGTTTTCGTTCACACTGGATCACTTGGGTGTGTTCTCCTGTACAGCCCACATGTTGTGTGAGACATCATATGTGCCTTTTGCATCCTGCATAACATTGCAGTGTGTCAAGGTGTACATGCAGCCCTAGTACCTGACCTCAGGCCAGAGCCACAAGCCAAGCCACCGACCCGGGGAGAGCAACTTGAGTGAGGGAGCGGCTGGTCAACAGCTTCTACACATGAGCATGCATGCTGCCAGAGAGAACAGTGACCGCAAACGAGACGGTGTCTATGATGAAAGGATGACAATTGCCAGGTATGGCCTGCACACACCTGCCTGCCTGAGACATGCAGGGAAACAGATTTCTGGCCATGCCAACACATAGCAAACATGCATGCCTCCACACACACAGGTGTGCAGTGCATGAAAAAAGGAATGGACAGATGCATAAAACCATTCCGGCACGCCAGCAGTGCACATCCTCAAAAACCCATAAGGTATGACCATGGAGTAATTAGGGATCAACAGCAACTCCATTGCACACAGCATCACTCGTATGTTCTGTCATTCTGTGGCGGTATGTCTGACATTTAATGTGCACCCGTAGATGGCATGCTTTCTACCTTTATTCTACCTTTCCTTGACATTTGGTAAGGGCGCTCCGGCAGGTGTGCCTGCTGAATTGTGGATGTGTGTCTGTAGGTGTGTGTCCAACTTTGGTGGGTATGTCGCTCAGAGTGTCCTTTCATTTGGGGGAGTGTTGGTGGGTGTGTTCATGTTTTGTTGGGCATGTCGGGGGCGTAGTGAGTCACAACAGGTGTGACGCTCAAAGTGGAAGTGTATGAAGTGAACACAGCTCTTGGGAGATGTGTCTGGAATGGGAAGTTAAACCATGACATTGGTGCTGTGGGTATGGTGCCCAATGCATACAAGTTTGTTTATTTGCACGGTGAAAGCAGGAATGTTTGGCGAAAGTGTGTGGGTGCATGGGAAAAATATGTGGGCATGGTTTGTGTACATGCTTGTCATTTTTTGCTTATGTTTTCCTTGATCCGTTCACTTACGCTGGCACGTGTCCTGCTAACGAAAGTGGGATTTATGGATGTACGTGCTTTTTCTTAGCGAATCAGGCTTAACTTACATTTAATTTTGTGTATGGTGTCAGATCCACTGAATTTCCTTGTGTGAGTTAGTTAGTAAATACACAAATGTGGAATAACTTGTATGACATGTACGACTAAATTACTTTTGTCGTAACGTGCGCACAAAAACTTCATAGTTAGCAAATCGGGTCCAATTGTATTTTAAACATAAAAATTCAAAACTCAATGAAAAAAACATGGGGCCTCATAACGAGTATGAGGTAGCCATGCCCTTTATAAGGGCATGGCTGCCTCCATACCGGGTTCCAGTACCGGGTTCCTTCAATGAGGAATTACCGGGTCATTCCAACCTTGGAAGACCCGGTAATTCCTCATTGAAAAAACCCACCCCCTTTCCCATTTGAGCCAGGGCTCAATGGGAATGGGGAGGGAGCTAATAATGGGCCCGTTAATAAAAGGCCCGTTATTAGCTCCCTGGTCCCCTTATGGGACCCGCTAAGGACGTCTGGTCTGACCAGACGTTCTGAGCGGGTCCCGCAAGGGAACCTCATGATAGGGCCGGCACCCTTCATTACGGGAACGCCTGGGTCGTAATGAGGCCCATGGTCCTTTAATAAACAAATTGTCCTTTGTTATTTAATTTCAGCAGGAAAACACAAGCATGAAAACAAAGCAGTAACAGGAAAAATAAAACATAAAGAAAAACACCACAAACCATCTGTCAAAAAGGAACACAAAAAAGGAACATAAAAGCAAACATATCACTAGCCAGCAGGGACTTGAAATTAGCATTCCCACTGATGGAATTCCAAATGCCTCAACTAAGGGTAATGTTATAGAAGAAGTAGTCAAAGATATATTATTCAAAGAAAAATGTAGTACTGAAACAACAACATTCATTGCACTGGTTGAAGTCTTCCCTTCTGTATCCAAAAGTCCTTTAAAACATTTAAAACAAACAACTACAAATAGTGATACACTTTTCAAATATAATTTAGGAAATTCAGTAATGTAATGTAAGCACATGTGTGAAATAAACATGAGGAAATATATTTTAAAAATGTTTATAAAAATAAAACAAACAAACTACAATATAAAGTCCAGTTCCACTGTAGGTAATATGACTAAAAAGCAAAATACTAAAAGAAACCATATAGGGCCTGATCACGACTTTGGTGGTAACCCTTAAATCTGGCGGTAGCGCTAATACCGCCGGATTTAACGGTCCGCCAAATCAGGACTTCGGCGGATTTCGCCCCAGCTCCTAGCTGGGGGAAAACCGCCAAAATTTGCACTATTACGGCTGGCGGGAAATCCCCAATGGGGAATGGGGCATTCCCGAACAGGCTTAATGGGGAATGGGATTAACATTACCGCCAAACTCGTGATCTGGCGCTATTAGCGCCAGCGAGTTCGGCGGTAGGGCTAGCATTACTACCAAAGTCGTGATCAGGCCCATAGAAACTGTAATTATAGAAAAAGGACAAGAACCAGTATCTTCTGAAGATCCCAAAACATCAAATTGGTAATTCTGTGTCACTTCCTAATTTTTGATCCAGAGTGCGCTTATTCTTTTTTAGGCTGCTTAAAATGTGGAATAATAATTGCAAAAACAATAAATAAGTAAAATAATTTCCGTTTATAAAATTAAAATGCAGTATGTAATTCATATATAATTTTAAACATTAATCAAAAAGACAACGAATACACTTCATACCAATTTTTTGGAAAATAATTTCGATTCAAAATGCACACAACACATAATACAGCTTTACATTTGGCTTTTACCCCCTGCATCCTGACATTCCCTTGCATCCTCTTCGGGTAAGTTAACCTCCTTCCAGGTAGGCCCGGGCAAAAATGAACCCACCATGAAATGTATAGAAAGACAGAGAGAATAAACTCCAGCAGACGATAGGACAGAATCCAAGCCGCAGCATCTACGAAACCAAGAAACCAGCCAGAACACATGAGTATGTATCACAATCACACTCCATGAAAGAAAGCTGAAAGCAAGGCCACCCCCCCCATGCATCTGCTATAAGACACCATTTTAAAGACACGTCGCACTACACGTCTGCCATTAGAATGCAGCTATCCCCCACAACTTTTTCGGTGTAGCTGAACACACAATGGGTATCCTGCACTCGCATACTCTCAAGACGACTTCATAGCACTCTTCCACATGACAGCATGATATGGGTAACTAATAGGGACTTGGCCACCCGTAGCCTCCTTTGTATTGGCTAAAATACACACACACATTCTAAACTACTGATGAATTTCCCATACCTCGGGCTTCGTTCACTCGAAGGTGTTCACCTACAGCTCTTTGAGACTATACCAATGGGAAAAGGCACTATACAAATGACAATTACATTTATGCTGTATAAAACATACCCTGAAAATAGTTTTTACCAATTCAATATTTTTTAAAATACTAACATTAATGAAACAAAATAAGAGTTAAAAATATATACAGGGTAATTCATGGAATAAATGCGTGCCGAAAACAGGCGCTTGCGTGCAAAAAAGCGCACAAGCGCCCGTTTTCGCGCACATATGTATTCATGGAACATATTGCGCGTGGCTTACCTGAGACCTGCGCTGAATCCGTGCGGGTCCAACACGTCACTGCGATAACACGAATGCCTTGCGCAATATGGCCAGCGAAGGCACACACCATCCAGCACACACACCTAAAAATGGGGCGAAACACGTGAATTGGGGAACATCACGCGAAAATGTGGGCGTTACAGGGGAAGCACTGAAGTAAAATCCCTGCAACGCCCACACGTGTGCTAACAACACGTATTCATGGAATCGAACAGGGCTCACCGGCGCGCAGCAAAAGAAGTGCAAACCCAGAAACATGTACGCCAGGCGAAAGCAGGCGGAAGCACCACCGCGCACCAAAGCCAGTGCATAAAAGTGCCCGCAAACAACAAACGCGCGTATACAGCTACGATGAATGTATCATTCCTCGCAGCAGTGATCGTGGGACACCTCAGGAGGAGGAGGAGGATAGCCAGGCCCTGCATTTTTTTACCAAGGACCAGCCTTTTTGGGATGCCTGATGACCAGGTCTATTGCAGGTATAAGTTTCCACCTCATATCATCCTAGACCTGCTCACTGAGTGGGAGGATGACCTCACATCACCCACCCTGTGCTCCCAAGCACAGAGCCCCTGGCGAAAGGTGCTCAATGTCCTGCATTTTTTGGCCACTGGGTCATTTCCGCGGACAACTGTTATAGTTTGGGGCATCTCACAGCCCACACAGTCACGCTGCCTGCACCAGGTGTTGGCAATCATTACTACATGCCCCTCAGTCCACAGGCACATATACATGCCCAGAACACCTGCAGAAAGGCAGGCCGTGGTCGAGGACTTTTACGTGGTGGCACACTTCCCCAAAGTGCTTGGTGCCATTGATTGCACTCATGTGGCCCTACGTCTACTAGGGCCACTGAGCACATCTATCGCAACTGCAAGCAAAGGCATTCCATCAACGTGCTGGTTGTATGTGATTCCAAGGGAATCATCAGCTCTGTCTATGCAAACTATCCATGGTCCACCCATGATATTTTCATATTCAGAATGTCACCCTTAAACCGGGACCTGGCAGTTGGGAGGCATGGCAACACATGGCTCATTGGTGAGTACAAATGCCTGTGCATGCATGTCACACACAGACAAATAGACAAACCCAACTAATGCCAACCATTATTAGCTCCCCAGGGGACAGTACCTACCCTCTGAGCACCTAAATGATGACGCCAATACGGAACCCCACCACACCACCCCAGGTAAGATACATCGCAGCCCATATTACAACCAGGGCCATAGTGGAGCAACATTCGGAGTTCTCAAGTCACGTCAGGCCCAATGTAGTTGTGAAATGTATTACATATTGTGAAAAACAACACCTAAAATGTTAAATAAAAAATCTGTCTGCAGGAGAAGAGGCCCTGATACTGTTGGAGTGGAAATTGCACAAGAGGTGTGGCTAGACATTATAATAGTTTGCCCTATCCAATGCTTTGTGTGGACTCCTTACATGACCATGGATGCCAACTTCACAAATGTATTGTTGGCGCAGCGTGGGGTGGCGAGGAGTGTACATTCACCAAAATGGCATCAGGAGCAGATGTGACACTGCATGCACATTGACCCCCTGATGGCATGTTAGGAACTGTTGCCATTTGCCCATAGACCCAAATGGCATCACAGGAAGTGACATCACTTCTTCTTAGACACAATAGAGAGTTCAATAAATCTGGGTCAGGTGGCCTACACAGGATCCACCAGCCACAAATGAACATGTTTCTTTAATATGGAAAGCCACCCACACTGGGATATTCTCATAGGAGGTAATGGGGTTTAAGAAGAAAGAAGCCATAGCACTTGGCACTGAAGAACGGCAGGATCAGTGGTATGTGCTCCACTTTTGTCAAATTTAAAAGTGGAGTTGTGAACACTCTCAATGCCGCCTGGTCTCCGCTGGTCAGATGGTGGTGTGCCCAGTGTTCTGAATAGATAGAGTACATGTCAAAGGAGGCATGCCTTCTGCCCTCATCTGAACAACATTGTCCCAAGGTGCTTGGCCTGCATTGCAAGTTCAGAGAGGAGGAGCTCTTGGAGCAACCGGTTCTGCTTCCAGCTTTGCATTCACATCACTGTTATTGAACAGGAACGTGTCCATGTAACTTCCCATATGGATCTGACATCCCAGGGCTGTAACAAATAACTTGGTTGTAAGCGTGTGGGGTGGAGTGTAGGCTCAGACTGGCCTATAGGGCAACAGGCCAATTTCCGAGCCAAAAACACAAAATGCTGGAGGGGCCAGTATTTTTGGTCAAAGTGGGGGACTTTTTAGGACTATTTGGACCAGTTTGAGGAGTTAATTCACTCTGCGGGTAATAGTTTTGACCAGTGTTGCTGAATAAATATTCTTTAAAATGCACAATTTGCCTCACATTTGATTAAACAAAAATCCCCCTTGGTTATTATTCAAACAGTCCCACAAAAGGAATGAATAGCCATTTGCAACTGTGGGCCGCTTTTTCATTGTTGCCTGAGACTATTTTATGTCCCAGTCTGACCCTGGCTGGGTGCATGGTAACTGGTGAGCTATGTAGGCTTAATGGCATGATGAAGCATACTGGAGTCAGGCCGGTCTATTGATTCACGCCGACTTTTATTGCAGACTATAATGTAAAGTGGTTTTATATAGCACCCTCATTTGCTGTTATGGTAGCTCTTGGTGCATACTCCTGCATTTAATGTATCTTTGACATATCTGACAAATGTGCATGTATTTTGCATGTGATTGCATGTTATTCATTGAACATGTGTTCTGCATGTAAAGTAGAACTGTACACAATTGCCATTGGAGTTGGTAAAGCGATTTATATCCACTGTCCCACCTTTAGCACTGCTCCCCATACGTGTGCCTGGACACACTTCCCTCATGGGCCACCCTGCCCACATTGCCCACCGCGGCCACCTTGGCCACCCTGGCCACGTCCCCTACCGCAGCCAACTCTGGGAGTTCGCCCAGCTTTGCCTCCCTTATCACTTGTTGACCTCCCAGTCATGGCACTGATGTACTTGTACGAATGGGAGGTGCAGACAACAATTGTCCTGGGCAATTGGGGTGAAACGTACCCGTGTGCCCCTGCAAGGCTGTCTGTGACCCCTGGGGAAAAATGACAGGTCACGCAACGCTCAGGCACCATAAAACAAAAACAACGTGCATGCTACTCCTTGGTAGCCCACGTGCATGGAATTAGTATCCCGCAGTACGCTGTGGCACCCAGAAACATAAAAAATGCGTACGCGTGGAACACGCAGGCTACAATGACCTCAAAAATGGGGTACGTGACACACAGGGGCAACCACAGTGGGAAAAATATGTGTGTGACTCACCGTCAGCCTGGAAAAATGAAGAAAAACACACACGCATGTGCGTGTTGGAAACTCCCCCGCCAAAATAAGAAGTTAGCACTGCTGTAGTAAACAAGAAGTACGCTCTGCCACAGTAGTGAGCAAATTGCATGTGAACCCACAAGAAGAAGAATCTCACGCGTCGGTCACCACGAAAAGCACGTACAGTGCACTGGCATCCTTCGCGGCCCTTTAACCCGTACTGAACAGCAATGCCCAATGTCCCGCGCGCGTCATGTAACTTATGCGCTTAGGGCCTTTCCTCTGACTACACGCTAACACGCTGTTTCTGCACGTGCAGAGTCACTCTGCATCCGGCTGGCCATGCTAAAGCACACAGAAGACCCACGCTCCTGCCCACAAGGCCATTTACCTGCCTCAGACGCCCAGAGCTGCCTCCTACAAGCCATCTGCTGCTGCCTGCCCACTCTGAGGGCCTGCTGCACACGTGCCCTGCAATTTGGTGCCTGCACATCAGCCATTGCCAGAAATTCTGTTGCTAAGACCACCTCTGCTGACCCAGAAGACTCTCCAATGCCATTCCGTAGCTCCACAGCCCAGCCCCAGGACCTAGTTGCCCACCCACACCTGCCATGTCGGACGAAGCAACATCTGGGCAAGTGGCAACCCCCCGGCAGAGAGGCAGAGGGCGGCCAGCTTCCATTGCAAAGAAGTTGGCATCCTGGTGGAGCAAGTCCTGTGGCATTATGATGCCCTCTTCCCTGGACCATCGAGACTCGACAAGGAAGGACGGAGTAAGATCTGGGCGGACATCATGGGTGCCATAAACGCGGAGGGGGTGGCACCCTGTGACTACAAACATGTCCTGAAGCGCTGGGAAGACTTCAGGGCCAGGACCCTCAACAAGGCCCGGCGCATCGTTGCGTCTGGTGATGGAGTGGGGCGCCAGTGCCGGTTGACCAACAATGAGATGAGGGTCCTTGATCGCATCGCCCAGCGCTGCACACCCAGGTCTTAGAGTTGGAGATCTGTCCGGAGTCGAGTGGTAAGTGTACATGTGTTCTTGTCCAGCATAGTGCATGTTGAGGTGTGGATGGAGTATGCACCTTGACCTCATGTCTGACATGCCTCATGTATGGATGACTATGTGCATGTCCATAACAGTGCTGCATGTGAGTCCAATCAAGCGTGTTCCACATCAATGGTGTCTGTATTGCAATGCATGATGTGCACCAGCATGTGACGACGCACACATGTTTGCATGCCTCTGTCTGGACTTGGCCATGCAAGAGGTGTGAGACATGGATGCTTATGTCACCTTTAAGGACATCCATGGTGTACATGTGTGTGTGTATGAGTGGTGAGTGTGTGACTGGCCAACCCCATGGATGGATTGACTCATGCGGTCCAGTTGTCCACAAGTGTGCTGTGACGGGAAGTCTACATGGCCTGATGCATGCCTGTCAGGTGATGTGTGTGCATGTGATGTGCATGTTCCATGATACATGTGAGGTTCAGCCCCTCTTCTGATGTGCCCGCAGTGTCTTGTACATTGATGCAAATGTTTGTTGCACATGGCATGCGCGTTTCTGCATGTGTGTTGCTTGCACTAACCTGTGTGTTGTGGAGGGTGATGATGGTTGTGATGTTTGACAGTGACACTCATGTGCATTTGCTTTGTGTGAAGCAGACATTGGTTCGGTGCACTGATGCCTGTGTTCAATGTCTCCCTATGCACAGCGGCGATGGAGGAAGAGGGCAGAGACGGCCCTGTGGAGCACCGCGGCGGGGATGCCTCCACCAGGCGGAGACGCAAGGCCCAGTCATCCTCCCAGGTTACTACATCTTCCGGGAGCGAGGAGACTGGTGCCGCGTCTGCAACTACAGCCGCAGCTGCTGAGGGGAGGCCCAAGAGGGTGAAGTTGGATGTGGGCTCCTCTGCAGCGGGAGGGACAGGTGAGCCCCCACAGGGGCAGTCCAATGCAGTCTGTTTCAACAAAGGTTTACCGTTCCCCTTGTTTTAACAATCCCTCTCTCTCACGGTTAGGGGATAACCAACATTTTCATCATATAAAGGAGACAGTAATTACATTCCCTCATTCAACACTGATCTTATCATTTTGTATGATGCTATACAACCTTCTTTGTACCAATGATCTTGAAAAAATAGACCTAGTACCTAGTTATTTTTTTGCAATATCAAAAATGGTTTATTTTAATAGGTTAAATCACAACCCAATTTTTTCTTTTATAAAACTAACTTTAAAAATAGAATTTACAGTAAAATAGACCCTACAACACAAAGTGGATACATCTACAATACAAATTACTGGTTTCACACACATACATTCCTATAACATGACAATACAATACAACAGCATATAAAATTTATATAATGATTTAAACATTTCCAATCACTGAGTATAATTAACTCAGATTAAACAGTCCCGACATGTTTCAGTTCCTCATGGCGCTTGGTGCATGAACCTTCTTCAGGGGAAGAACGCTTTTATTATTATTCTCCACCATGTAATCCAGGGCCACAACAGTACTCTTCAAAACCGTACTCCTATAATTTATTCAATACACAAAAAAAGTGGGGTATCACTACAAATCTACATCATCACAAATACATAAGTCAGCTCTATAATACTAAATATACTACAGTACCATTGAAGTATATACCAATGTACTGATCAGATTCAATAAAACCAGAAAGCCACTACATACCTCACAAGTAGGATTACTGCAGTGTAGGTGTGCCACAATGCACCAGAATAACCAAAGACCTCTTAGATAAGTCTGGTAATATTTTCTTAATGGTTCTTAAGTAACCAGGAACCCGATTTTTGCTGAAAAGGAACATCAAACAAACAGTGGTGTGAACAACACAACCACTACTTCCTCGCTTCATCACAACCGTCACGTGACCACACAAATTAAAGTGAGCTTAGAAAACCATGCCACTCCTGGTAGAGCCCCATCGTGTACCACTATCATTCAATGTGCTGCTGAGACTACACCCTTCACCATGGCAATGTCACCAATTCAAAACAATATATACATATATACCTATTATGCCACACCACCAATCCTGCGTCAAATGCTGAGATTGTTTACATATTCTTCATCGCTGGTAGGTGATCCAAGAAAATATCCTACAACAGAAAAAACTGGATCAATACTCTAGCCACACACTATCGTGTATATTTCTATACCGTACTCTGCCCACTACGTTATGATTAGCTTAATATGAACCATTATTGGAGAAAAAAATCCAGACAATGCTCGCGTATGACGATGGCCCGTCATTTCATACCCTGTAGTGGCGTCTACAATACAATACACTCAATGTCACTCGTTGTTACCTTAAATAAGGACAGAAGCTTCACCCAATGTGACTCCGAGAACCCCAGAATCGATTCCGGTTAGTGCGGCGGTTCGGCTGTTAACCACCTACTCTCGCGATGAGCAACAGTTAAAATACACTATAGCTCAGACATAAAAACAAAGAAGGTTAGTCCGTTGTTTATGTCTCCCACAATAGTAGGCTTGACGCATCATGAAACAAAGAAGGTTAGTCCTTCGTTTATGTAACAACGAGTGTATTGTATTGTAGTAGTGGGCAGAGTACTGGCCCGTCTCCGGGATATTGACACACAGTTTGATGATGCCCTGGCCGAAACTCTTGGAGGAAATGGTGAGTCGTAGGACCAACCCGCTGTCTTTGTAAATAGTTGTTTAGTGGTAGGTTTCCTTTCTTTTTGTTATGATTTGGAGTCAATGGACTTTGCTCCACATTTTGTAAATAGTTCATATTTTTTCTAGGGTTTGTTAGGGTGTATTTATCTTTTTTGGGATCAGGGACCCTCGAACACTGTACATAGTTTGTGACATTTGCTTTTTTTGCATTTTTTTACACCTTCAAGTAATGGTTTTTCTTTTTTTTTCTGGTTGCTATTGCACGACATTCCTTTGATATGGACCACTTTTTGGAGTGTACACTTTTTTTTATCATACCATTTATTTCATTTTTCTATTTCATTATTTCATTCTCTTTCATTTTCATGGTTGTCTCTCAGTTGTCGTGGATTTTACTATTTATTTAATACATTTATGTTCCTTATGATCAAAGTAATGTCTGCTCTCAATGGTTTGGTGCATGTGTCACTCTTCATTGGCTCTGTTACGTATCCCTGCTGTTGATCAATATTGGTCATGTGTGTGCAAACATGCATGTGAGATTTTGTGATTCCCATGGCATGGGGCATGTACTGGGGAGTAGGACCAATGGATGGGTGTTGAGTTGCACTGTTGGGGGGCAGCCTGTGGTGACATTTTAGTGGACATTTGCTACATGATTGCATGTTGGGACAATGTGTTGGGGTGGGGGGATATGTGTTGGGGCCTGCCTGCAGGTTGACGTCACTGGTGGGGGTGGAGGGACATGGGTTGGGGCCTGCCTGCAGGTTGCTGTCACTGGTGGGGGTGGGGGGACATGAGTCGGGGCCTGCCTGCGGGGTATGGTCCCATGTGGACAGCCTGCGGGTATGGTCACAGGTGTTGGGGGATCCCTTGTGGTGTGGGCTGCCTGCGGGGTATGGTCCTGGGTGTTGGGTGGTCCCTTGTGGTGTGGGCTGCCTGCAGGGTATGGTCACGGATGTTGGGGGGGGGTCCCTGGTGGTGTGGGCTGCCTGCGAGTATGGTGATGGGTGTTGGGGGGTCCCATGTGGTGTGGGCTGCCTGCGGGGTATGGTCCCATGTGTATTTGTATTTGTATTTATGTTATTTATATAGCATTTTAATCCAAAGCACTTTACAGTATAACAACAGAATACATCAAAGCCTGGTGGAGGCTGCCCCTGCACTGCTGGGCAGTGGGGGTGCAGGGGGACATGAGTGGGGGCCTGGTGGAGGCTGCCCCTGCACTGCTGGGGGGTGCGGGTGCAGCGGGACATGAGTGGGGGCCTGGTGGAGGCTGCCCCTGCACTGCTGGGGGGTGGGGGTGGTGGGAGATATGAGTGGGGGCCTGGTGAAGGCTGCCACTGGTGGCTGGGGGGCGGGGGTGGTGGTAGACATGGGTGGGGACCTGGTGGAGGGTGCCCCTGACTGCTGGGGGCTAGGGGGTGGTGGGAGACATGGTTGGGGGCCTGGTGGAGGCTGCCCCTGCACTGCTGGGGGGTGGGGGTGCAGGGGGACATGAGTGGGTGCCTGGTGGAGGCTGCCCCTGCACTGCTGGGGGGTGGGGGTGCAGGGGGACATGAGTGGGGGCCTGGTGGAGGCTGCCCCTGCACTGCTGGGGGGTGGGGGTGGTGGGAGACATGAGTGGGGGCCTGGTGGAGGCTGCCCCTGATGGCTGGGGGGTGGGGGTGGTGGTAGACATGGGTGGGGGCCTGGTGGAGGGTGCCCCTGACTGCTGGGGGGTAGGGGGTGGTGGGAGACATGGGTGGGGGCCTGGTGGAGGCTGCCTCTGCACTGCTGGGGGGTGGGGGTGCAGGGGGACATGAGTGGGGGCCTGGTGGAGGCTGCCCCTGCACTGCTGGGGGGTGGGGGTGCAGGGGGACATGAGTGGGGGCCTGGTGGAGGCTGCCCCTGCACTGCTGGGGGGTGGGGGTGGTGGGAGACATGAGTGGGGGCCTGGTGGAGGCTGCCCCTGGTGGCTGGGGGGTGGGGGTGGTGGTAGACATGGGTGGGGGCCTGGTGGAGGGTGCCCCTGCACTGCTGGGGGTGGGGGTGCAGGGGGACATGAGTGGGGGCCTGGTGGAGGCTGCCCCTGCACTGCTGGGGGGTGGGGGAGGTGGTAGTCATGGGTGGGGGCCTGGTGGAGGCTGCCCCTGGTGGCTGGGGGGTGGGGGAGGTGGTAGACATGGGTGGGGGCCTGGTGGAGGGTGCCCCTGACTGCTGGGGGGTAGGGGGTGGTGGGAGACATGGGTGGGGGCCTGGTGGAGGCTGCCCCTGCACTGCTGGGGGGTGGGGGTGCAGGGGGACATGAGTGGGGGCCTGGTGGAGGCTGCCCCTGGTGGCTGGGGGGTTGGGGTGGTGGTAGACATGAGTGGGGGCCTGGTGGAGGCTGCCCCTGCACTGCTGGGGGGTGGGGGTGCAGGGGGACATGAGTGGGGTCTGGTGGAGGCTGCCCCTGCACTGCCGGGGGTGGGGGTGGTGGAAGACATGAGTGGGGGCCTGGTGGAGGCTGCCCCTGGTGGCTGGGGGGTGGGGTGGTGGTAGACATGGGTGGGTGCCTGGTGGAGGCTGCTCCTGCACTGCTGGGGGGTGGGGGTGGTGGTAGACATGGGTGGGGGCCTGGTGGAGGGTGCCCCTGACTGCTGGGGGGTAGGGGGTGGTGGGAGACATGGGTGGGGGCCTGGTGGAGGCTGCCCCTGGTGGCTGGGGGTGGGGGTGGTGGTAGACATGAGTGGGGGCCTGGTGGAGGCTGCCCCTGCACTGCTGGGGGGTGGGGGTGCAGGGGGACATGAGTGGGGGCCTGGTGGAGGCTGCCCCTGGTGGCGGGGGGTGGGGGTGGTGGTAGACATGGGTGGGGGCCTGGTGGAGGGGGCCCCTGACTGCTGGGGGGTAAGGGGTGGTGGGAGACATGGGTGGGGGCCTGGTGGAGGCTGCTCCTGCACTGCTGGGGGGTGGGGGTGCAGGGGGACATGTGTGGGGGCCTGGTGGAGGCTGCCCCTGCACTGCTGGGGGGTGGGGGTGCAGGGGGACATGAGTGGGGGCCTGGTGGAGGCTGCCCCTGCACTGCTGGGGGGTGGGAATGGTGGGAGACATGAGTGGGGGCCTGGTGGAAGCTGCCCCTGGTGGCTGGGGGGTGGGGGTGGTGGTAGACCTGGGTGGGGGCCTGGTGGAGGGTGCCCCTGCACTGCTGGGGGGTGGGGGTGCAGGGGGACATGAGTGGGGGCCTGGTGGAGGCTGCCCCTGCACTGCTGGGGGGTGGGGGTGCAGGGGGACATGAGTGGGGGCCTGGTGGAGGCTGCCCCTGCACTGCTGGGGGGTGGGGGTGGTGGGAGACATGAGTGGGGGCCTGGTGGAGGCTGCCCCTGGTGGCTGGGGGGTGGGGGTGGTGGTAGACATGGGTGGGAGCCTGGTGGAGGCTGCCCCTGCACTCCTGGGGGGTGGGGGTGCAGGGGGACATGAGTGGGGGCCTGGTGGAGGCTGCCCCTGCACTGCTGGGGGGTGGGGGTGGTGGGAGACATGCATTGTTGATCAGTAGTGCAAGGTGAAATGTGGGTTGGCTGGGGGGCATGCCTATGGTGGATGGGCTGCCTGCGGGACATGAGCAGGGGTGAAGGGTAGTCCCCCGTGGTGTGGGCTGCCTGCAGGGGCCGTGGAGGTTGTAGAGCGAACACCTGGGAGGACCCACACGGCCAATTGACGTGTAGTACTCCCCAGAACCCCTGAAATACACGTACCCTGCTGAAATCTTGTGTGGAACTTCCCGCGCACCCCTGCAATACATATACCCTGCTGAAATCGCGTGTGGAACTTCCCGCGCACCCCTGGAATACACGTACCCTGCTCGCACGGGGCCAATCGCGTGTGGAACTTCCCGCGCACCCCTGAAATACACGTACCCTGATGGAATCGCGTGTGGAACTTCCCGCGCACCCCTGAAATACACGTACCCTGCTGAAATCGCGTGTGGAACTTCCCGCGCACCCCTGAAATACATGTACCCTGCTGATTTTGCGTGTGGAACTTCCCGCGCACCCCTGATGCACACGTACACAGGACAATCGCGTGTGGAACTTCCCGCGAACCACTGAAATACACGTTTACCCGCTTGGCGTTTGCTGTTTGCTAGCCCTGTGAACTGGTCCAGGGTTAGCGCAGCCCTTTGCGATTATTTGGGGATTTTGAAGGCTTTTCCTTGCGCAAGGGCGTTCTTGGGGCCGTAACTGGCGCTGCTGCAGGGTCGCTGCGCCACGCTGCGCCACGGCTGGTTTTGGATGCGAAAATCCATGAATACGCTGTGCGCGGAAATCGATTTTAGCGCACGCGGCTGGCGCAGACATTCGCACGGGCATGGTGTGCGCCAGTCGTGTGCGTCACTTTTGTGCGAATTTCTATGAATTACTCTGTTAGTGTCTGTTGTGAAGGGATTTCACAAGTGACAGATTTTTGGATAAACTGCAAAACAGTTCTATCACTGTCGTGACTAAATTTCGGTGCACCTTTGATCCATAACAGCATGTGAATATGTGGTGCTCCTCTCACTTGATATTCTTTTCTCCAAAAGAAGTGTTGCACTTCTCCAAGGGGAGGAACAGTTTTATTGCAAATAAAGGGACTGATTCATGGAACGTTTTCCTATGGGATTGCACCATTATAAAACACTTCCATGAATCAGGCCCAAAGTATAGCATGGCAATTAAATGATGATGTAAATATCTTGACACATGAACTGGATCTAGAGGGCAAAGTTCTCCAGGTGTTAATATATCTATGTTGTTTTTGTTGCTGTTTGCTATGCGTAGGAACTCATATAAATCTTCCCATGCATATTCTGCACAACTTAGCGTAACAAACCAAGTCGGTGGTCCAAGGTTTCTGATCATACAACGCACGTCTCAGTGCCGTCGGAACCAGTATTCCTTTGTACCATGCATGTTTGCAAACAAATTTGTTATACTTGCTTGTAAAACCTCATCTTTTTCCTGTACTTTTTGTATTAACTGCGTAGCTGACATATTTTGAAAGTGGGTTCCAGATTTCAAAATATGTGCAACTCCATAACATAGTGTTGCTAATTCACTTTCATAGAGTATGTGGAATATGTATTCCACATTTTGTCTAAATCTGGGCTCTTGCGAATACATTCTGAAGCTCCAATCTAAGTTGGTCTATCATTGTACCTTCCACCTTTGCCAGTTGGAAATAGCAGTGGAAAAACACGTGCTTCTATACTTTTTTCCCATATAGTAACCCTTTGGTTTGTCGCATTTGGTAAGTTTCTAGTGCATCATCTATGCTTTCATTGGAATGCAATGGATGAATTGTGTAATGGTCCAAAAGAGTGGATACTGTAGCAGGATCCAGAAGTTTGAATTGTCCAGTTTCTGATGGCTCTTAAATTATTTCAGTTGTTTCCCTTGAGCTGTCATCAATATTTATTTCCTTGTAGTACTCCTTATTGTCTTTTAGATATTGCAATGCTTGTTTAACTTTATGTAAGTCCTCCAGTTGTTGCCATTTGTTTGTCCTTTGTTGGTACACCATTTACCAAGACTATTAAAGAATGCTCTAATGAACGTTGCACTCCTAAAGTGTGTACATTTTCCGTTAGATCTAATGGCAAATAAACTACTTTGCCACAAATGCCTTTCACCAATTCAGAGAAAGGTAATTTTGCTGTTTTTGGATGAAGGCGTATAATTGCTTGAAATGGGTGAATTGTTTGAATTATTATGCTCTCATACAAATTGAGTTGTTGCAAGATTTTTGGTAGTGGGAACAATTCCAAATTATTTGTAATAGCACGTGAAGGAGTCTGTTTGTTGTCTAATTTTGTAATAAAGTAACTGCAACATATTAGGCGTTCAGTTAGTTCATATTTGTTTTCTGCTAAAAGGTAGAGCGCTAATTCAAACCATTTAGAGTCTTTAATGTCTTCTATTTTATATGCTATGTCTACATTTTTTGTGTTCCTTTTGTAAAAGGTTCTGCGGCAACACACACACACATGGTTTGGTACTTCAGCTGATGACCTTTTAAATGTTACTATTTTTTTTCTGTATGTGTGTAATAGAAGGTTGCTATGTGCAGAGTTGTTGCTACTATGTTCTAAAACTATTGCATTTTGTAAGTGGCTTTCACTTCCAAAATACTTCGTCTGAATACGGTCAATTTCTTCTTGTAAGTATTTGGGTGTACCATGCAGAAGAGTTTTATTTAAATTGCCTAATTCTGAAGCTGGAGTTTTTGCATAGTATATTTTATACACTAGATTTCTTACACTTGAATGATGTATTGATATCCTTTTGATATCATGGAAAGTGCTTTTGCAAATAGGCCCAGAAATGCAGGCTAATGAATGTCCTTGTAGTCCTGTGTATTTGCGCCCTGGACAAACATCCATATTTTGCAGCACTTTCATTTTACTTTTGTCTTTACCTTTTACATACTGATAGAGGGACTGACGTAAAGATTTGAAAGCTTTGTTTGGAATGGCACACATTGATGTGCACGGCCATTTGTATACTGGACGCTGTAGTTCTGCTGAATCGAGAGGTAATTCTGAGTTTACAGAGGATACTTTTGTAAGCAGTGTTTCTTGTTCCATGATGGTAGTATTGATTTTCTCATACCCTTGTCCACTGCTGTGGATGGCAATTGTGTTTGTTTGATTTTGTTTGTTTGCTACTTCATTAAAATATGTTTCTGTGGTTGTTTTGTGACTCCATTCACCACCACAAACATTTTAAACATTTTGTTCACATTCCATTTATTGCTGAGTTTCTTTTGTAGTTTGGTACTTAGTTCTGTTAGTGCTTTCATCCTATTTAACACTAATATAAACAACTTCCTTTTCAGAAGGATTGCACTGTCCACAAGAGCTTGTAGGATTAACTTTCTACGGTAGGTTTTAAGGGGTGAGGATGATTTCGGTCATCTTCTTAGTAGATTCTGAAGGACTCTGTGACGAAACATTTTTGATAAAATACTTTTTTTATTATGGGTTCTTGTTACACTATCAGGATTAGTAGGAGCATTGTTAGCTGTACTGGTAGCCGATTTTTTGCCAACATTTTTATGTTTTGTGACACATTTTGATGGAGGACGTAAAGTTTCGGTATTGAAGCTTCTTTTGTTTTGCTAACCGACTGCATTAGCTGGTTTCTTCCAACATTCTCTACAAATCCTACAACAGATGGATGCTTAGATTGGGCACTTTTATTTTTATTTGCTCTACTTCTGCGTTCCTTTCTACAGAGTTGCTTTTTGGTAGGCATTCTTTGGTGTCTGTTGAAAAAAAGAATACATACTTTGGTCTGTTGTATAATGTATGTGTGCTGTGTGCATGCTTGCATGAGTCTGATGGGGAAGCTCTTTGTTATGGTGTGTGAATGTGCATTGGACTCTTGCAATGATTTGGTAAGGCTATTCTACTCTTTGTATACTAGTACAATGTGCTTCAGATGAGACTACAAAGTGGGCTAGTGGTGACGAAAAGTATTATTAATAAACGAAATTCCATACACTTGCGACAGCAACTACTTTTCTAAATCTAACCTTCTAAGGATTGCGTACGTTATTTGAGTTCCAAACACACAGGGATTTGTGAGCCATTCTGCCTGTTATTCTTTGTTCAATAAATGGATATTTGTAGGTAGAATGGTTCAAAAATCAATGTTTGCTTTGGTGCCCAAATTAAACAAATAACCGATGCAGCCTCTTTGAGGAGTAGTTACAATATAAAAGTAGTACTGTACTTACTTTTGTTTGCAAAATGACCAGGTTTCTTTGGATATGTTGTCTGCAGTGTAGATGCTGTTGATTCTCAGGAGAGTGGTCTTCACTGCGATTCAAAAAAACAAAATTAATTACTTTGTGTGTTTACAGCAGTGCTGATACTGCACACATTTATTGTGCATCGTTCGTCAGAGCATTCTCCTTTCATATTTGAACCCAGTGCATGTGCGCATTTCACTTCACTCTGTGCAGGCTTTGCATGGTATTTGCAATATGTTACTTGTAAGTCCTTCGAAATTGCTAACATTTTTAAGGTTATGAAAATGCCTTGTTTTTTACAAGGTGTACTATCAATAGGAGAGAGGTTTGTAGGCGATGGGGCACAGTAGTAGATGGGAAAAAATGTTCTACTTGCAATTTAAAAGCACGATGCCGAAAAATCGGGAGAACCTCAGAGGGAGATGTCACCACAGCAATCGGGAGCGCTTAGTTTTGTCATACGATTACATTGTAAGTAGCATTACTGTAGATCGTACACAGTATACAACTCTGACATTTTCTAATACAAAATCGAGTTTCGCCCTAAATAGGCATCTTTGCAACGTTTGTATAGGTTATGCGGAACACAGTAAGAAGTCGTGTGGTTTGTCAATGATAAATCGGACATCTTGCACTTAAAAGGGGGAGTGTTGGTATGTATTGCCTATGCGCATTTAGCAGCATTAATTTGTTTTACATTAAATCATAAAGGTTGCACATGTTCTACGAATTAAATATATATTCCTGTACTCTATACTCATGCATGTGCGCATGCATGGAGCTGTACATAGAAATTCGCAACACTTGCACAGTAGCTTCTGAAGTAGGTGCTTTGCAATGATATGCAACTTCCATTCAGAATTATCGACAGTAATTTTGAAGTGCGCAATGTTGATGACGGAGTTACATTTAGCGATTTTCAATGTGATTGGTGGATGGTTGTGTGACTGCTTAGTTGTGTCCAATGAGGGACTCGATTTGCTACCGCTGTGGAAAGGGTGAAAGGACTGGGTAAGAGTTGTGTGCCGCATGTAGGCAACGCTTGTCCGCGGGTAGGACGTGTCACATACGGGTTTCTGCAACAAATCCTGCATGGAAAGGGGACTGTAGGCATCAGCCAATCAGATGTTCACATTACTCTTTTGTGTCCAAAGACGGTGTGTACACTGAAGATGGCAGAGGTGGAGAGGGTCATGGTTTTGGTGCTTGGATACATTTTCGTCCATGGCTTACAACATTATGCAGAGAGAGACACCCACATTCCATTCCTTGCAGATAGGTCGAACGAGCGCGCTATTAGCGAACATTTTAAGTCGTTTAAAAAAAAAATCCACAAAACTCTATAACTACAACTACTATACAAAAACATTCCAAACACACACACACACACTTCAATCCAAAGAAATAGCGGGGGAAGCAGATACTGACACAAATATAGGGGAATTAGGATTCAGCACGGGCTGGTTATGAGGAGAAGATTTCTGAGGGGAAGAAGGGATGGATATTTCGTCAAAACGTCTATTTTCTTCTTGAAGGTTTGGGGATGGTTCACTAGGCAATGGAGAAGCGGGGCAGGTACAGGTGGGACAATGGTAAAGTACTTTTCCTCTCACACAGTCTCCACAAACTCCCTTAAACTTTTAAAATTGTCATTCAGTACATCAATTTTCTGCTCAATCCTTTTCATCCTGTCTTCGTCTGTCTCGTTTGTTGGCCTTTCTTCTTTTCTTTCCTGGTCTGTTCAAAAATATACATATATTAAATGCCTATAAAATACTGATCAGTATTTTGCCTATGCAAAGCAGTGTGTACCATTATTGTCGCTGTCTTCAGACGTTTCCCAATGCGGAAAATTCTCCTCCAGCCACTCCAAATTACTAGCCATTTCTGTGTCAAAACAATAGAAGAAATTATTATTTCTGCACCACATACTAAAAGAATTACACACACATACAAAAAAATGACCTTCACTCACTATTTTGATGTAATTTCCCTTCGTCCTACTGCGTCCGTCCACTGTCTGTCCAGGCTGCAGAGTTTCTGTGAAGTGCTTACGCTGAAGTCATCCTTTTTTATTTATGGTACCATCCATTTCATTCTACATGGTTATTAATACACGATCACAACATACTACACGAGCCACTCAAACAGAGGTGCTCAGCACTGCCCCTTCACATCCACTGTTTTTAGTGACACCTTCTAGTGAATACTTTGGGGCGTCAGACAACCATATCTTATTTAAGACACTGCAAGGCCATCATGAAAGTACTACATCTATGCTTGTCTCTGATTCCTGTAAGCCTCAGGCCATAGCAATGCCACAGGCTGAGGTTAAGACACCACAAATGCTGTCCACTATTCTGCCAGGTGCCTCGCCGGACGTACTAACACAGAAATCAAAGAGGCTTTAGTACCCATCACTCAAGGGATCTCCCATTTGAGTAATGAGACACATAATGTCCCATTAGTTGTGAGTGGGATGCCCATCTCCACCAAAGTTGACCTAATTAATATAAACTCTATAAACACAACAGATAATCGTGAAACCAGTTCTAAGCCTGGTACCCCGCTATGTTATCTCAAATATCTGTTACTTAATACTAGGTCACTTCTTAAACATGCCACAGAGGTAGCTTCGATCATAGAAGAATATAATCTTGATATGTGTGCCTTGACGGAAACATGGAGCCATGAAGCTGCTGATCCCACATTGTCACTTGCCATTCCGGAAGGTTATTACATGATCAGTCAAGATAGAACTCAGAACAGGGGGGGGTAGCGTTTATTATTAAAGGCTCTTTGAAAACTTGGGAAACCAAGATTGATTCTATTCCAGGTTCAGAAATTCTATTTATTAAAATTGCTATTAGCACAGAAACCACCCTAAATGTTCTCTTACTTTATAGAGCCCCTTCAACTGACCCCTCCTTCCCCACTGCTCTAAAAAGTCTACTACTCTCCTTTCTGAAGCCTAACACCAAATTGATTCTGCTAGGAGATTTTAACCTTTGGCTGGGTAACGACATGGACAAATCAGCAAAGACAATGGAGAATACCCTTGATGCCCTACGTTTCGTCCACCATATCAGAACTGCCACGCACATGAAGGGTCACACACTGGATTGGTTATCCATCCTTAATGTGCCCATAACTAATATAGATATACAACCCTGTCCGTGGTCAGACCACTTCAGTATTAGCTTCCAATTCAAAGTGGAATCTTTTAGGACCAAATCTTTGTTCCCCAAATCATTCATCACCACCAGAAATCGAAAAAATTTGGACAAAGAGGCGTTACTTCCCTGGGCTCAATCTTTGAATACCGATATAGGTAAATTATAGGATCTAGATGCTATGTCGGACATGCTTACAAATTCACTGAAAACAGTGAAATTTCCCCTTTTTTGTAGTATATAAATATATATATATATATATGACATTATTCCAGGAAAACAAATATAACAGAGCATAAAATAACATATTAAAATTAGTTATACTAATAACTAGCTGTTGCCCATGGCTTCGCTCGTATGGATTTTGGGATTTGGTACAATTGTTTTCAAAAGACACATGAGTTTTTTGTTCAAACTGTATTAAACATAATTTCCAGGTTTATGTCTTAACGTAATAACATTTATTGCAAACGTTAGTCGGGGCATATTGGCTACAAAAGAAAGTCTTTTGAATTCAAACGGATATGCTGTTTCTATAAGAGGTATTTGTGGTATCAACATGGACTCCGCCTGGCGAGAACAGGTTAGCACCGTAGCCTCAATCACATTTCTGTGGAAAGCTTTCACTCATAATCTGGTGCCATTACAGAGCTTAGGTGGGTTGAGGTTCTACCCCTCCTATACACCCAGAGGGGTGAGGGCAGGAGCCCCCCCAGCCCCACAGCCCAGCAGAGGATCCACAGCAGGACCCAGGTACGGAGCGTGCCACTGTGCAGGGCCTGCCTGACCCTGTCCTGAAGAAGTGCCTGACTCGCCCATGCCGGGCGCATCGCGGCACGATATCGAGGCTGAACCTCGATTTGATTCGAAAGAACCGCCGGCAGGCAGAATCGCCGGCGGCCAATCCTAAGGCCATACAAAGGCCTGTTCTGCGCCTGTTACGCGCATGGCAGCGCGGAGTGGCCATCAACTCGGCTCAACTTACACCCTACCCTCCACCAGAACCCTCTCGCATAAGGAGAACGTACTGTAAGTTCCTGCAAGTACCGGGACATTACTGCATGCATGTACTTTTAGACACCTCTACTGAGATGGTCTATGGTCACTACTACCAGTCACACACCCTTTGGTCGTATTTAGACCACACTTCTGTGTTGTGCCTCATGGTCGCATAGTGACCACACTACTGTGTTGTGCCTCATGGTCGTATTTAGACCACACTACTGTGCTGTACCTTATGGTCGCACAGTGACCACACTATTGTGTTGTGCCCTATGGTCGCATAGTGACCTCACTACTGTGTTGTGCCTTATGGTCGTATTTAGACCACACTATTGTGTTGTGCCTTATGGTCGTATCTAGACCACACTACTGTGTTGTGCCTTATGGTCGTATCTAGACCACACTACTGTGTTGTGCCTTATGGTCGTATTTAGACTACACTACTGTGTTGTGCCTTATGGTCGCATAGTGACCACACTATTGTGTTGTGCCTTATGGTCGTATTTAGACTACACCACTGTGTTGTGCCTTATGGTCGTATTTAGACCACACTACTGTGTTGTGCCTTATGGTCGTATTTAGACTACACTACTGTGTCGTGCCTTATGGTCGCATAGTGACCACACTACTGTGTCGTGCCTTATGGTCATATTTAGACCACACTACTGTGTTGTGCCTATGGTCGTATTTAGACCACACTATTGAAACAAGGCGGGTGCCTATTTCATACCTGTTACACGCCAGTGCCTGCCGACGGCCAGACCCCCGGCATCACAACCCTATCAACTACCTTTATCTAGGGGCTACATAGACCATCCCAACCACGGTCACCTTAACCAGGTATTACTCAGCGTTTCCATAACATTCTCGACCCCACCATTTAGCATGTATCTACTCACCTCCATCTTGCTTGCCTACGTCATGACCAGCCTCAATACCACATTTCCGACCAAGATGGCTCCACACCTACCCAACATGCCAGCCCTACCCAGGCGTAACAACCAAGTACCTTACTCAGATTTAAACGCCTCTCAGACACTATCTTCCAGTCACCCTCGCACCACCACAGAAAGGAACTTAGGACTTAGAGCTAGACTAGCCAAAATCCATGAACCACTTGCCCGCTCACTGTCCACTACACATAACTCTAGATCGCTGCCACCGCGACCTATTACCTCCACACAACCCAGTAACCCACTACAAACCCTTCAGAACTCCCGCAACCAGGGTACCCCTAAACTTACACAAGACAAGCGCCATACTACTACCTCAAAAAATATAGCTACCATCTCTAAAAACAAAGCTAGCCCCAATATCAAGGGAGCCTTGATCAATGCCAGGTCGCTAGTAGCTCATGCTACAGAAATTGCAGACCTAATACTCACCGAAAACCTTGACTTCCTCGCCATCACTGAGACCTGGCTACACCCAGCAGCAGGCCCTATGCTTATGTTGGCAGTCCCAGATAACTATTCTATCCTGAGACAAGACCGCCCTAACTCTAGAGGAGGTGGTGTCGCCTTTATCCACAAGTGCAGTCTTACCATGAGACTAACCACCTCGACCGACGCCCTCTCTTGCGAATCACTAGCAGTCAAAATACCACTCACTAACTCCCAAACTCTTAACATCTACCTGATCTACCGTCCGCCAGGCCCCATCGGCACCTTCGATGAAGACCTTAACTCCATCCTATCCAGCAACCTCAAAAGCTCCACTCAAGCCCTCACCTTAGGAGACTTTAACTTGGGCTACAATGACTTAGAAGACCATTCCGCTAGTACCATAGCTAATACTCTTACTGAATTAGGCTTTGTGCAAAGATGTATGACACCTACGCACACGAAAGGTAGAACACTTGACTGGGTGGCCGACCATAACTGCCTAGTGAACATCACTAATATCTCACCCCAAGCCTGGACCGACCACCATTTGGTATCATTCATGCTCTCCACCGACAGACCCCCACCCCCGGCCACCATCAAGGCCCCACCCACTCTCACTAGAAACAAGAAGAACATGACAGTAGAAAGACTTATCCCTGACCTCCTCCCCATTCTCAACTCACTTCCTGATAACCTGGACCCTGAGTCCTTAGTTGAAGAATATAACAAGATTATGGCCACCTCACTGGACCGCATCGCCCCCCTTAAACTGAGATCCAGTAAACCGAAAACGCACCTCAACAAATGGTACTCACCATTCCTCAAAAAACTAAGACAGCAAAAAAGAAACTGCGAGGCCATCTGGAAAAAATCCCCTTCAGTCTCTAATAAACTAAAACTCTCCAAACTAGCCGCACTCTACAAAAAAGAAATCTACCTGGCCAAACGAGCCTCCTTTGACTCTCGTATAACCCAAGCGAAATCTAACATGAAAGAACTTTTCTCCATCCTCAAAGAAATAGAAACCCCCATAGCACCCCTTGACACGTGCACCAAAGATAAAAACTGGTGCTCAGAAATTCAAAGTGCCCTAGCCAACAAGATTGCGACTCTTCAAAGTAAAATCACTAGCAAAAGAGCATCCCTGAATGACACCCTCAACTCAATAATTCCGGACAAACCCACACCCACTGACCTAGCCCGCTTCCAATTCACCAAAGTCAACATACTGGAAGTCGAAAAAATTATCCTGTCCTTGAAACCGTCTAACTGCCAGGGAGATCTATGCCCTGCACAGCTCATTAAAGATGCTGCCCGCGACCTCTCCCCTTTCATTACAAAATTGATCAATGCCTCCTTTGTCACTGGCTCCATCCCTACTAACCTAAAACAATCCTGGGTACTACCTCTACTGAAAAAACCTACACTCGACCCAGCCACACCCACAAACTACCGACCCATAACTACTGTTCCCTTTCTACTAAAAATTCTGGACAAGGTTGCCTATGTACAAATACAGAAGCACTTGGAAGAACACAACCTCTTAGGCTCTAGACAATCTGGATTCCGTCCCCAACACGGGACTGAAACCGCCCTTATTGACTTGAAAGCGCAGATCGATTCGCTCAGAGACAACGGACAAGCCGCCCTACTCCTCCTCCTCGACCTATCTGCAGCCTTCGATCTGGTCGATCACTCCGTCCTTTGCTCACACCTCCACTCCTCGGCTCATTTCTCCAGCGAGGCCATCACCTGGATCACATCCTTCCTTAACGGCAGGACTATGAGGGTCTTCTCTCCCACGGCGGCAGCAGACCCTATACCCATCACCTGTGGTGTTCCTCAGGGCTCTTGTGTCTCCCCCACATTATATAACATATTTACCAAGCCCCTTTTCGATGATTTGGATCATCTTGGTATCACCTACACTAACTATGCAGATGATACTCAGATCCTCCTTCCGCTTTCAGGAGATTATGGAAAGGATTTGGCCTTGTTAAATAGGGTGTACATCATCATCCAGGCATGGATGGCTACTCATGGACTATGCCTGAATGATGATAAAACAGAACTCATCATCTTAGGCACCACAATCAGTATAAAGAAACTTGGCCCGGCTTATAAATCCTTCATGATTGACGGGAACAACATCAAAGTCGGACTGGAGGTCAAAACATTGGGATTCTATCTAGACTCCAATTTTTCCCTCAAAAGACAAGTGAGCTCCCTTGCATCCTCCACGGCTTACACGTGCAAATTAATTCGTGCAGCCAAACCTTTCCTGTCCGACACTAGTTGTCTGACACTCGCCAGAGCCCTCATACTGTCTCGCCTTGACTATTGTAACGCCCTCTACCTAGGATCCACCAAGGCCATCACCAATAAACTGCAAACCCTTCAGAACAACGCTCTCAGAGCAGCTCTGGGCATCTCCAGAAGAGAACACATTACAGGATTCAGCCAACAGAACAATTGGCTCCCCACCAGAGATAAAATTCTCTTAAAAACGGCATCCCTCACCCACAAGTCTCTCAACAACGCAGCCCCAACCTACCTGATCAACAGGTTCCACAAACTATCCTCCTCAAGACCCATCAGAACCGCATACAAAGATTGCTTATCTGTCCCCCACTACAAACGGGCCACTATAGGAGGCAACAGCTTCCCGGTAAAAGCTGCCAAGTTCTGGAACTCCCTGCCTCCAAACCTCAGAGCAGACTTGCCTTATCAGAACTTCCGTTCCAAGTTAATCTCCTGGCTGAAACTGGAGACCCACTAAAACCAGGTAGTGTCCAGCGCTACACGCACACATCGTAACCACGTGTGCCTCTTGCTTATCTGTATATTACATTACGGCCTGCTGGCCTACTGTTGATTTGTATATATTGTATATAACATTTGTGCACCTATATTTGTATTATGTATCTTCCTCGTGTAGTGTAACCAAGCTTCGAAAATTCTTGTAAAGTCTGCGCCCTGATACCCCCGGGTACGCTCGCGCATTATAAAAAACAAAACAAACAAACAAACAAACAAACAAAAATATTACAGGTGCTTCCACTTTGAGAAGAAGTTTGTGTTCGGGAAGACCAGGATGATTTAAATTGTTCAAGAACTCAATGGGGTTGGGGACTACAGTATCACTTTGAACGACTGAGTTTACAAATTTTCACTCCATTTTGACTCCTCCAAAAGAATTAATAAGAATCTTTTAGATTACAGCAGCCATGTTATTCTTTGGCGTTGAAATGGCACGCTCACATAACCTTTCTGCAGATTTCTCCATTAGATGTTTTATGTTATGGTACATTTTGGATGTCAAGTCTGCTGGGGAGTTGACGGCTGTGCCTAGGTCGGAAGGGATGACAATTTTGCTCTCAAATACGGGATACACTCCATTACCAGCAGTTCAGAAACATACTTTATAATGAAGATTTAAAATGTGATTTTTTTATTTTCTAACATCTTTGGTTCGTGATATATGGGTATCCCTCAAAAAGAATTTACCCCGCTTTTCCACTTCCCTTAGCTGGATTTTCAGAAAATGATAAAACACATGTTTCTCTATTTTTGATGAAGAATCAAAATACCAATTTTCACTTTGGTAATATCTTTTTTTTTTTAGATATAGGTATCCTCATAAAAAAAAATCATCCCTGTCCCCCTTTTGACCCCCTTAGGGATAGGATTTCCCAAAATCCTTCCTGACTAGGTGCCTACGTCATGAAAACAATGTACCTTGCAAATTTCAGGTTCCTGGGTTAAACGGTTTGAGCTGGTCATTGATGAGTCAGTCATTCGGTCAGGAGTTCTATATATATATATATATATATATATATATATATATATATATATAGATAGATAACAAGTAAAAACGTACACAATGGCAGTATTCACATGGTGCTCCCCTTGCTCTCAAGGGGAGCGCCACGTATGTCAGGAGCAGCCCAGGCAGCGATGATGTTGGGTGCTCCCCATCCCTATGGGCAGTGCCAAGCAGTGAACCAGGGTCTGCAGATTTTGTGGAGGCGTGGAGTCCCCTCAGGCTGTGGGGTGCCTTGTACACAAAAGTCCCAGGCTGCGGCAGTGATGAAAGTTGGGGCACCCCACCTGGCAGCGGGTTGCTGCAGATGTGAAGGCAGGATCAACCCAGTACATTTTTGGGAGCGCATTGAGCGGAGCATGGGCTTGATCCTCTGGGGTGATGCTTGGGCTCCAAATGTCCTTCAATGGTGCACCGCTTGAGCCACTTGCAACATTTTCTTTTGTTTGAAGGATCACCCAAATGGGATACACGCAGAGGGACCCTTTCATTTATTTCTTTCTAAAGGTGGTTACAAACAGAACACACAAGACATGTATAATGCAATTCAACACCTTTATGAAAGTCTGAAATGTGAAGTGTGGGGTAGGGAGGAATGCTAGCAAATCTCTGGGCCTTCTATAAAACCAAAATAAGGATTTAGCTAATCTATGCATGTCAGGATGGAATGTCTCAGGATACCTTACGAGCATGAATATCATCTGCCCTTCTTGAGTATCAGTGGTATATTTGGGACCTGCTCACTAACTGCAACCCCTGCTCCCACTACGTCAAATTCTGTTTCCTTGATTCCCTTTAAATGGCTATGCATTAGCTAAACTACCCAATAAGGTGTCAAATTTCTTGAGAAATGTCCTGATCTGCTGTGGGACCTAGGAATAGCTAGAACTTACTGACTTTCATTGACCCTAAGGTGTTTTGTGTTTCCCTGTTGGTGACCTCAGATGTGGGGTTTTTTCTCCCCCACTATCTCCATAAGGGCCTCATTACCCAAGCTAGTGGGAACATGAGGCTTAACGCCTTGGCCCACCATTTTGAGATGAGGTATAATTGTGATTAGCACTGAGTGACTCAGTGACCAGTTGATAGGGATTGTTCACTTTATGCAGAGTTACCTCGCATATGGTGGGACTCTATCTCTGGGCTCCTTACCTTGGTGTTATTTTTGACCAAGGAGTTTATGAACAGGATAGAGACTGTGAGAGAGCCTCATTTAAACACCTATGGCTAGATCTTCACAGTGTGCATTGGTGTTGCTGGCTACACAGTTCCACCAAGCTCCCCAGATTGTCATCCAAATATGACTTCAAAACATGAGGCAGACATGTAGAGGGAGCAGGGACATCATGCTCCACTCTCCATGTGATGAATGTTTAAGGAAGGGGTCTGCAACTTGTGGCTCTGCAGATGTTTGGATTACAACTCCCATGATTAATTGACATTGGCTGTCCTGGCTAAGCCTCAAACTGTAGCCCAAAACATCTCGAAAGCCAAAGGTTGCAAACCCCTGTTAAGGAACACATATCTACATTTGTAATGGTTCATTTAATTTGGAGGAATGACATTAATCTAATACTCCACTATAGCAATCCCACTTCACAATCTCAGGCAAGAAATTGGCTGTTTTATACAGATATTTTTGTTTTATTTAAAATAATAAATCAGGGAATTCCAGGTGGTCCCCTAAATCACAATACTGTAAATGTCACCCCAGAACACTACAAATGAATTCACACTTCAATGATAATATACAGCAGACCTGCATATTTTTGTCCTACCTACATTTTCATTCAACACGAAGCACCCCGTTGTGCACACTCACACAAACATCCAAACACAGAAAAAACAATATCAATGACTTTTCTAGAAAATGTGATCAATGTTTTACTATCCAATTCACAATTAAGTATTATCTGTTTATTGGAAATTGAGTTATACAAAAGAGTGCTTGGTAATTATGTTTTTAAACAAGCGATTGAAAGTGAATTAAATATTCAAATGAGCTGTTCAAAAGAAATTATATCAGTGCATAGTATTCAGAATCTAATTCACTTTGCTTCATTTTATTTTGAAGAACGAACGTGGTTTCTGTTCAGAACACATGTACAGAGAAATGGGTTTTGATTAGTAAGTTATGAATACATGAAAAGGGAATTTAAATGGTTTTGCTTTCTTTGAAAAGGAATGAGCTTGCAGTAAATTAAATGCTTTGGGGGATAGGTTTATAAAATCAAATTTCTTATCACAATCTTCAACCCCTTCATTCTATGTTCATCGAGAATTATTCTATTTAATGGCTTTTAATTATAAAAAGTACCGGTTTATAGAGATCTATTTAAATCCTTTGCCAAATCAGTGAAATCAGATCATGAAAACAACAGACTCCAGGAAACACAGCACATTTTGAATCAATGTCGCAGAACTCATTATTGTATTTACTTTTTAGAAAGAAATATGACCCCCCTTTTTCAGATTTCCATTTCAAAGATAATTATATTTAGATACAGTGGTGCAGAATTTAACTTATGTTTTTGGTGTGTTGACATATCTTGCATGGATATGAATGAGTGTCTAGGATGTCTCAGGAACAGTTACCGTGCTTTTACCATGACTGTTTTCACTGTGGCTTTTATACATGTAGTGTTTTTGCTGCAGTCGTTTTTGTCGATTTTCCTTTTACATAAATGTGTTGTGTGTTTGGGATATGGGCTTTCGGGTGGTGGGGGTTGGTTGCATGGGAGGTGGAGGGAGGAAACCCCATTTAAAAAGAAACCCAAAAAGGCAGTGGCGAATCACCATGGTAAAAATAGCTGTGTTGAAAACAGCTGCATCAAAAAAATGTGAAACCCTCAGGAGTTCTCTTTAGTTGGCACTGTTCAACCGTTAAAAGTGGGAAAGCACAAGACACCCACATTATCTGATTCTCCTCAGCCCTGTTGGATCCAGACGGGATGGTGTCTACTGCTCTACTTCCCTTCTGGCTCAGATGGAAATCCTTTACCAGATTAGATGTATTTTCAGCATGCAATGAAAATACAGCAGTTTACGTTTGTCCTCTTTTTATGGAAACATAACTTTTTAGGCTAGATTAATCCCAGCTCATGTAGCATCACCTGATATTAGATTTTCAGTTGGATGGGCCTTGCAATTGATCCCCTCTGTTTCTCACAACCAAAATCATCCACCTTATTCTATTGGCCCATTGAATCTGATGCGTCAAAAGAGGGATGTATGAGCTGCAAACTAGCCCTCCCTAAGGAGTGAGGATTTGTAATTCACTGATATATTCATGTTTGGTATAATTCTTTAAATACACATGTGATATTGTGGAAAATGACATATTCCGACTCCTAAGAATGCCACTGATCTGAAGATGTAATTTACATTTATGTCACTTTGGGCATAATTGAGTTAGTGATACATTACGATTGTGCACAAAGCATATATTGTAACATGACTCATGTTTTGCAGCTCAACTTAGAGCTGTATTTATTTTTTAGTGGTCCAATCGATACAGATATTACACTTGAAAACCAAGTTCCATTATTATCAGTAGCAAGGATCTGTGGCTTAAAAATCATCTAACTTGGCAAGGGCATGATTTAGTAACATTTTCTCCATTAACTAAGGCCTAATGGAACAAGTGCACATTCTTCCTATGCACTTAAATCATTTCCAAGATCATGGGCTAATGCACCTCTGTAGACATATTCTTCTGACAAACATGTAACTTGTCCTTGAAGTTGTCATTTATCAATTCAATTATTTTCTTTTGATTTGCTTAGAAACACAAGACCATCCGTGACTTTGATTTTCATGGCCAAATACTTGTATTTAAAAATATATGTGTTGTTTGAAACCAAGGCTTATTATGTTAAATAAAAAACAGTGGTTGGTTCTACTTATGTTCCATGCATTGAGGGGTATGTTAATAGAAATCTGGAAATTCTTGTGGCACTGTCTAACATAAACATGTTGTCTCAGATGAAGAGAACAGGATTACAATACTGCATGAAATGCATTCTGTCACATGTATAAAACAGCATGTTTAATTTAAACCAGTTTGTATTTAAAATGTTAATCAAACAATATGTTGGTCTCTCAACAGATAGCTACAAGTCTAGTTGATTTAGAATAAGTGCTCTGATTTTCTCTGATTTTCATCAATCCCAGAATGTAATCTTTAGTTCAATAATGTCTACACCCTGTAACCAAAGCATATCATGGCTTTGCTGCCTATATGACATGGACCACGGTGGTGGGAGTGACAAGGGAAGAACAGAGATAGAATGCTTCTCTTCTCCTGTCAGCACTTTCACGTTTCCCTATCTTTCTTCATGGCTTAGTAACAAATATATCAGGAGTGTGGTTTGGAGGTGTGCAGGCAAACAACATGTCTACAGGTGGTTCACTACTGCATTCACTCTGTCCTGGCTATCTCCATTACTGTTCTGATGCATGTTAGCAGAGGTAGGTGGTGCAGAGGCTGTCCGGTCATTTGGTCGACAGAAAATTGGTCGACAGACAAATGGTCGACGCAATTTGGTCGAAAGACAAATGGTCGAATTTTTATTTTTATATATATTTTTCAGGTGTTCGTTTAGGAAAAAAAGGTGTTTTAAGCAAAAAAAGGGGGAAAATACCAAAAAAAAAAAAAAATTCGACCATTTGTCTTTCGACCAAATTGCGTCGACCATTTGTCCTGTCGACCTTTTTTTTCTACCAAATGACCAGTAACCGGTGCAGAGACAGTATGGTTGCCAGATGTCTTTCTTACTGATAGCATGCCTTTCTTACCCAGCCTTCCTCTCAGTCCCATTGCCTTTGAAGCAAATTCGGGTAGAAGGTCTAGCCGGGGGAAGCATGTTGCCTGTGTGCTCCCAGGCACCAGGGTCTGGGATTAATTGGCAATGCCTAGCATTGGATCTGAGTGCCTGACCTTTGTTGCAATTCCTACATATGATGTGAGTACCTACCTTGGTTTTCAATCCCTGGCAGATAATGTGAGTACCTGGAATGTGTTAGAAATATCTGGCATATGTTAACAAATGAAAAACAACGGAAATACCTGGTACACAAGGCTCTGTCATATGTTGTGAATGCTTGCCATACATTATGAATACATGGCAATAGTGGCAGATCCTGTCATTTGATGATGTTACCTGGAATTCTTTGGCAATAGTTGGCCTATTTTGGGAATTACTGGCCTTACAAATCTACACCTAGCATATGATATGAACACTTGGCTGCCAAAATGGAGGGGAGACCTCAATGACCTCTCAAGGAAACAAGGTTGCCATAATATTCTAAAGATAAACAAATGTTAACTTATTGCAACATATTCAATCAGACAAAAGCACACAGCATGTTTCTGAAATATTTGCACTGAAGTAAATCACGAGAAAGCCATCAGCATCTTAGATTTACACTTGCTAACGTATACTGGATTCACAAAGCCTGAAAGTGGAGCAAATCTTGCATTGCCTGGAAAATCTGTGAACTGCCTTTGAGGGAATCTTTGAGAGTCGCATGTGCACATGAGCATCACAGAGGTTATCCAAATGTGGTCAGGATTTAGGCTTTGTTAACCAGACATTGTGAAGCAGGTGGACATCTATGATGGTCCTGGGCATCTCAGGCCCATAGTCAGGGGTATATGATTTGGGGCATTGCCCCTAATAGTGACGAGTTAAAAGGAGGGGTGGGAAATCACCCCCCCCCTCTTCTGCACTCCCATCCCTTGGCATTTCCTTTAAAATAGGCTGTCAATTATTTATTTTGTATACCCTTTTTACAATCATTTTGGCTAAGGAAATAATTGGAATTAGAGACAGTTGTGATAGGGAGCTCTTTAGGTAATCCAACATGTTGTTGTCTGCCATTGGTCAAAGTCCATGTGCCCGAAAAATATGCACATCAGAATGCTTGTGTTTAAGAATATGGCTGAATGACTGGCACCTGCTAGGCACATCTGTGCTCTTTGGCACAAGACAAGTGGAGCATAGTGACACCACTTGATGGAAATGGTATATAGAAGAATGTATTTTATATGTGTGCGGTCTAGATGCAGTGGCATGAGAAGCATGTGGCACAAAAGGTTGCACAAAAAAGTGTGGCATGCTCTGCATTGAGCTTCTGGGCATGTTTTATCTAGGCTACACAAAGGTGTGAAAGGAGGCAGCCAGAGGCCATAGCCCGCAGCAGATAAATGCGGGAAGGGGCCAGAGCGGACAGAGGGGGCCCCACATTGGTGGAAGGTGTGAATGGAGGATCCCCCCTAGAGTGTCGGTTACAAAAGGCGGAAACTGTGGAATGCTGTCTTTTGTACTGGAATCCACAGGTTCGCCCTTTTGTAACCTCCCTTCACACATAGATCCATTATAGTAACTAGTAGTAAACCACATCAAATATGGCTGAAAACCAACAGCTGACTTTCTTATTTTTTCCACTAAATGTATGAGGTTAGGGTCTCGCTAACTCCTGTTTGCTCTATAGTGTGTGCTGATGATCAGGCTAATCAGGCTAGAGTCTCACACGCAAGCACACTTTCACTCATCAACTGTAAGTCTCTCTCTTTTGTTAACAGTCCAATTGTGTGAGCCTTGCACAATACACCCAAGGTTTACACATTGAGTGTGATTACCATCCAGTAGAGAATAGTATTGCTTAGTGGGTGTGTCAAGCCTTGCAGCAACCTCATTTCTTTGTTCTGAGTCTCAGAGCTTACATCGCTGTCTCACACATCGGCCATGGGTCTCACTTCTGCAAGAAGTATCCCAATCATAGGATGCGACTCTCACATTTGGGATCACAGCCTCACTTACTTATGAGTCTCACACTATACTGAAAAGCCTCATTTTTTTTGCAAGAGTATCACACTGTGCACCACAGTTCCCTTTGGGTGTGAGTCTTACCCCATGGAACACAAGGGGCTTCATTACAAGTGTGGCGGTCCAGAAATGGCGGTGCCGGTCACATCGTACTGGCACCCTTTCCTGGTCCGCCTCCCTACGAGTTGCGGTGCCAGAAACATGTGACTGCAAACAAGACCCACGGTGCCACCATTGTCGGCAGCACCGTGACCGCGAACCACAATCCCACCTGGAGCTTGTGCCTGAAACACCAGAATGGTGGTCGTACAGGCACATTCTTATTATCGCCAACACGGAAACACTGGCACAAAAATGCCAGTGCCACTGTGATCACTGCGCCGGAAACACCAGCATCGCAGATCAGGCGGAAAGCAGTCCCAGGAGTGCAGAACCAGGCCACTAGTGGCCATAATCAACCCAGCTGCACACAATTAGCACTGAGAATGCTCAAAAGAACCACACCCACACCCCATACACCTCCCAACACAACCATGCTGGGAGCTGCAGTAGCAGTTATGGATCTGGGTGCCCTGCATGCAGAGCTCCAATATGAGCATGATTTGGGAAGGCAGAGGAGGCAGTGGAGGTGCAGGAGGAGGAGGAGGATGATGGCCATGCCCATGAACAATGACCAGCAGGTAGCACCCGACAGGCAGCCACCCATACCCCACTTAAGGGCCACACCCTGGAACCTGAGTGCAGCACAGATCCGCACCCTGTATCGGCTGGATAGGGAGAACATTACACACATTGTTGATTTCATCAATGATGACATCTGCAGCCTAATCAACATCAGGACTGCAATACCCCCCTTGCTCAAGGTAGTATCAGTGCTACATTTCTTGGCCACTGGAACCTTTCAGCACACCGTGGGAGAGCTGCACGTGCTATCCCAACCCTGTTTCTCCACTGTGTTATTCCAGGTCGTGGATGCATGTGTCAGACCACATAGCGCACCCCAGAACACCTGCCCAGGTGAATGCCACCAAAGTGGGGTTCCACACCCTGGCAGGCATGCCCAATGTCATTGGTGCACTGGACTGCACACATGTTGAGCTGGTGGCCAGACATGCAAATGAGGTAACATACTGCAATTGCAAACTGTACCACTCCCTGAATGTGCAGGTTGTGTGTGATGCAGATCTTTTCATCACCTACTGTTGCGCACGCGACCTTGGTTCCATGCACAATTCCATGGTTCTGAGCAACTGCACGCTCCCAAGGTACATGGCATGATATGGCGGAGAGCGGACCTGGCTGTTGGGTGAGTCAAAGTACCATAGCATGTGCACTGCGGAAAGGGGGGTTGGGTTGTCCACTGTCAACAGTGCATGTGCGTCATGCAATTGTGCGTCATGCAATGTCATGTACACAGTATGCATGAGCGGGAGGGCGTATCTGGCATGTGGTGCATGGGCAAATGGAGCACATCCCATCACAATTTGTGCACAGATAAATAGGCACATCACATGCACTACAGGTACTAGAATGGATTTCACCCATGCCACCCACCCCAGCATCTACACACCGTGCATATCCCCCACTACCAGCACCACAGCCATGTCAGAGTAATGTAACTCCCCCCAAGCACTGTACCCCACAGCATGTAGCCAGATCACCTGCCTGTCACAAGTGCACATACCCATATGCATGTGACACGTAGCATAACAATGTTGGAACACAGATGAACGAATGGATGAGATGACCATTGTACGACATCCAAAAGGAACCAGAAGTGGCACACGCAATGGACAAAGTAGAAGCTGGTGTGGCCATAGGGTCAATGGGTGAGGTGGGTTTGAAATGATGAGGGAAATGTGTACGCAAACCCCCTCACCGCCCTTGCATCATGATTAAGGCTTCCGGTTCATGGTATGTATCAACTGCCATTTCCCCCTGTTTACATCCATATTTATTCCTGGGTCTTTCATGGTGTATTTGTTTACATTTCTCCAGTGTCATATAAAAAGTTAATTCACCACCGGTTTTATACTGCTTTCATTACAATCCATTTGTTAAAGCATGCATGCAGACATATAGGAAAGAAATGCATGTGTCATTACTTTCATAACAACAAACGATTGCTCATGTGACAACTGCTGCCTTAAGTTATTTGCTGTCAGCAATTTCACGGCTCTCAATGCAATTTCCATACAACTATTACGCTATCCATGTTGCCAATGTGCAATGAGATTGGCCTGCGATGTAAGAGTGACATCATAGAGAACAAGACAGAGAGACCTGTTTCATCCTTATTTTCCATTACCATAAATAAATACAGACTGTCAGCAGGTGGATTTCCGCCTGTACGAATCTGTGAAAATCAGGAAAAACAAGAAACTGGAAGCCTTAAACATAATGCACCGGATACAAGGGTCATCTGTGCCATTCGCTAAGTCTTGTGTCAATCCCATGTGACACAGACTAATATACAGATTTGGCTTCCATGACACTGCCACCAAAATTACTGCTTCCACCTTGTGTTCCTCCCATGCAAGTGATGCAGGAAACCCCGTGATGCCATGGCTGATGACCACGGTCTGGCAACTGTAAAATTATCACGAGCATGCCTGCAACCATGCACACATCCGAACACAGTGCACCAAAGAACTTACTTTTGGGCTGCTGAAGGCAAAGTTCCGCTGCCTGAGTAGATCTTGGGGTGCACTCATGTACAGCCCCATGAAGGGGGGAAAGATAGTCCTGGCCTGTGCCATGTTACATAACATGTGCACCAGGTGCAACATTCCCCTTCCCCAGACATGAACATGCACCCAGCGGAGGAAGAGGACGACACTGACATCAAGGATGAAATTCCATTGTCCCATCGCAGGGATGCCATGGATGGGCATGATGCAAGCTATAAACTGATCATCCACTACTTTTGAGTACATCATTCATGCACATGGCCTAGGCCATAAACCACAATCTACAACGTACACCAAATAAATCACACACTCACATGAAGAATTCATGTCCAGCCATGATTTCAATGCAATATCCAGTGTATTGATATGTATGATTAGAAATAACAGGTTGACCAACACCCCCTCTCCAACTATCCCTCTCCACCCCTCCTTCCCAACTCTCACTCCCTAGCTTCCAGCCTCAGCTGGGCCTCTGTGCGCAGCAGGGCAGCCTCCCACGCATCAGGCAGGACTCCTCAAGGTGCTGCTGCACCAGGGCAGTTAATCCCTCATGCCATGTCATTTCAAACCCACCTTGCCCATTAACCTGAACGGCACTGGTTACCTGGACACCCTCTGATCTCTGGCCCAGGTCCTCCCCCACCACTCTCACACACTTGGGGACTGTTTCTGTATCCCTGCAGTCCACCTACCAGCAGTTGACCCCTGATGTCTGCACTCGCCCTTGCACTTGCCACTTGCTGGCCGTTACCTCACTTATTGCTATTATCTATTCCCATGTACTGCACTGTCTCCCTACCCCCATCCCATGCACTTGTGCGATCTGAATGACACCTGGCCTAGAAGGATCGTTGTCTGCCCTCCCTTTGTTCCCCCTCCCTTGCCTCGTCACGCCTTGAAACACTTGTGTATAGGCGCGTTATAAATGCCACATCATATCATATTCCTCGATCCGGTGCAGACAGCTGTCCATGTACCTGACACTGGGAAAGGGTGGGCGTGGGGGGCTTGAGAGGTTCATGGGGCTGAAATCAGGCAGCTCAAAGGTGGTATGGTTGGTGGCATCCCCCGTGGTGTCTCCTGCATCAGTCATGGACATGTGTGTGTGGCTGCTGTGCTGGGGGTAGTGTCCGTCCTCCTGCTGTTGGCCATGCAGACAATTGCACCACCACAGGTGCTACCAGGTTGGAGGGTGCAGCAGGTGCAGCCACAGCAGGTGCTGCCAGGGTGGAGGGGCCAGCAGGTGTAGCCACAGCAGGTGCTGGCAGGGTGGAGAGGGCAGCAGGCATAGCCACCACAGGTTGTGACAGGGTGAATGTGGCAGCAGGTTTAGCCATCACAGGTGCTGGCAGGTTGGAGGGGCAGCAGGCATAGCCACCACAGGTGCTTGCAGGAGGAGGGGGCAGCAGGTGTAGCCATAGCATGTGCGACCTGGGTTGGAGTGGCAGTTGTGACAGTCACAGTGGTTACTGCAGTGTCCTGGGTGGTGGTCCATGGAGTTGTCCGCCATCAGCGTCTGGTGTCCCTTGAGGTGCCTGAGGGTTGAAGAAAGGCATGATGTTAGGGACCAGTGTGGGTTCAAGATGCACTGATACATGCAATGTGTAAGCTCTGAGGTGTGCTGTAGAGGGGACGTGCCGTTGAACATGGCATGGATCGCACATGTTTTGTATGAGCGGACTCCGCTGCAGGTTTGTTGGTACATGATACACTACTCTAATGGGACTACTGGCGTGGTGTCCGGGCATCTGCTGGGGGTGGTGGTATAGAGGCTCTGTTGGGGTGTGTGGTATTGGGATGTGGAGGGGAGAGAGGGGGTTTGGATGGGGCAAGGTTGGGCTTGATGGATGACCCAGCTGCAGGGCCAGTATGTATATTGGGGGTCTTTGGCAGGTCTGGCAGGGACGTGGGGGACATGTGTCATTGCCATTGTATGGGAGGGTGGCCATGTGTGGGTGGAGCTGAGGGACAACATTGTTGTGTCTTCAGGTGCTGTGGGGGGGGGGGAGATGTCTTTACACTTGGCAGTACAGGGTGCCTGGGCAATGTTCAACATGTATTACAGGCATGGGTCATTGTGAGGGGGCATGGGTGTATGGCCATGACAGCGCTCTGGGTGTTGGTCCAGGTGTGGGGGGGCGTGCCTCCACAGTGTATTCTGGGGGATGGGGAAGGTGCAATTCCCATCTCAGTGATGTGGTGGTACGGTGGTGGGGGCAGGGTGGCCATGGGGGTTGTTCAGTATTTTGGTGCTACGTGTACTCACCACTATTGCCGAGTGTCTCGGTTCTGGCCTCCGCCTCGCCAGCCCCTTCTATGGAATCCATGTGCAGCACACTGCTGCACTTCTCCTCCCAGGGCATGAGTCTAATTGGCGAGGAGGGTCCACCACCTGTGGCCATGCTTTGTCTGCGTTGTGATGACAGGAGATTCCAGACCCGCAGATGGAGGTCATCTTACTGCTTGTGTCCATCCCATACTGTGTGTGGGGTTGTCCCCACTGCTGACACCTTCTGTGCCACTTCTTCCCATAGACTTTTTCTAGTCTGTTAAGAACAACTCCCCTGCATGCCGGACAATGGTCTCAGCAAGCATGTTGAGCTCCGCCTCAGAGAAGCGCGACTTGCACTGCCGGGTCACATGGATGCGAGTTGACATGGTCCACTATGAATTTATGCAGTTAGGAGGGGTGGATGGCAACTGGATGCTGCAGATTGCAATGGATTGTGTTTTTATAATGGCCACTGGACTGTTTCCTGTTCCAGCGATCACTTTATTTTCGGTCCCGGTAATTTCGGTGCTGTTGTTTCTGGTGACGCTGTCTCTGGCATCGTGATGCCGAATCAGGGGGCAGCGGCACCGGTGGCAACGGTGCAGTTGTTTTTGGCCACTTTTCACTGAGTTTCTGTGATTCCGTTGTCATCGTTTCTGGCATGCTGGAATGCATGTGCTCGACAACCCTTGATCGTCCGTTATATCCAGCATCACAGCTCGTTGGAAACGGTGGGACTAGCATCACGGAAACGTTTTCTTACCAGCAAACCTGTAATGAGGCCCAAGGTCTCTCTTTGAGTGTGGGCTTCACACTTCAGATCAGTGTGACTCACTGAATGCAAGTCTCACACCGTAGAGCACAGTCTCCCTCAGTGGCTGTGTCTTACTTCTGCAAGCACATATCACTCATTGGGTGTGTCAGACTGCTGGTAGTGCTGTCTTAATAATGAGGTTTGAATTCACATCTCAAGCATAGATTGGGTTTGAGACTCACACCCTGGAACACATGTTCACTCTCACTCTTTGGACATCTCCGGTACTGATTGGCTCTCACACCAGCAAGCACAGTCTCAAACTCAGGGGGGGCCACCTTACCTTAAACCACAGTTTCACATTTTTAATGTGAATGCCAGTCTCTCTGATTAGAGCTAGTCTCGCTCTTGAAAGGAGTATATCATGTTAATGCTTATTTTCACGCCTAACTAATTTTTGGTGAGCATTGTACCTGAAAGCAAGGTCTGACTCATTAGGTATGACGTTCTCTCATCATTTTATGAAAACGTCACATCATGCAGCTAAATCGTACTAATCGGTTATGAGACCCTTGAGAGCACTGTCTAACTTGCCAGGTGCGAATCCCACAACCTTGATCACAAACTAATGTCTTGCCTCGGAGTGAAGTATCACTCATTGAAGGTGTGCCTCCCACCTTAGTACAGCCTCAGTCCTTTGATGCACGTCTCACATGTGAGAATATAGATATGATATGGCATTTGTAGCGCGCCTATACACAATAGGCTCATTTATTGTGTGCATGGGGGGTGCATATCTTACTGTATCATTCACTGTGAAACTTGGCACACTGTCTTACCCACAGGGGGCAAACGTTACCCGTAGGTGCATTCCTCGGCTTAGCTTATGGTACAAAGCCACGTAGGCTCAATCTAAGGCAGACATGGAGATCTTAGTTGAAAGTGCAATGCAAAAGTATGAACAACAAAAGGAGGGCTTTTCTTTGTTTCTCAGTCTTAGACTCTGCAGTGTCTCGTTATTTCTTAGTTACACATAGTCAGTTTATTGTTCCTCCTGCACTTCTTTCTTGTTTCCTATTGTTGTAGACACCTATCCTCTGCTTCTTGGCCTCAGATCAAGGAAGACGCCACTGGTTTCTTTGAGGCCCCAGGGCCGCCGGTCTGCTATACTAATGGCAACATGTGGCCTAGATAGAAGTTAGCAAATCTCCCAGTGTGCCCAGAGAAGGCTGGCAACCATATTCCTTTTCTAAACTTATTTAGAATACTCTTGCCACCTCCCTGGCTCTCATTCCCAACACCTGTTCCTCACTTATCTTCCCCCAAAATTCACAACAGTCTGGTACCCAAGGGATTCTCTCCTGCTCCTCCTATTCTATTCTCACCACTCTGTCTCTACTTCTCTGTATCTGCCTCCTCGATGCCAAGCCACATGTGGAGACCTCCTCCTACCCCAATGCTGTCCCTGCAGGCCATGGGTTCTCCTGCCCCCTCTCTTTAGCTTCCCTTTTCCTCAGCACCTCTTTAAATCCTCCCGCCGAGATCTTGCCTCTGGTGTTCCTTCTCTCTTTGCCTCTCCTGATATCTAAGTATCCTTGATACTTTCCTCCTCATCTCCCTTAAGGATCTCTCCCAACTCCCTTTTGACAATCTTCTCTTCTCCCTTGATGTTTCTCCCCACCACCTCCGCAACACTCTCCTCCATCTCAAAAACCTTCTTTCCTAGCATCCTCCTGTTCAATTCTCATCACTCTGTCTCTTTCCTTTAAGATGAAATAACACAAATATAACAGCCCTGCTGATGAATTCAGATGTAGTCACATGATAGTAAAGCAGCCCTGCTGAAAAGTGTAAATACTGTCTCATTAAGTGTATGGGTGCAGTGCATAAATGCCCTACTGAAATGTTCCATACTGTACCATAGAAACACTTGTGTACAGGCGCGTTATAAATGCCATAGCCTATCATATCATAACAATCCTTCTAAGAAGGGGCCAGGACTGTCCCATAAAAAAACATAGCTGCCTTACTGGGAAGTGTTAATACCTTCTCATTATATGGTAAGCAGCGCGTCTGAGAAGTGTAAGTAGTTTCGATTAAAGTACAGCAGCCCTTTTGAGGAGTGCTGTATTGTACCATTAAAAGTGCAGCAATCCTCCTGAGAAGTGGCAATAATGTCAAATACAAAATGTGTCAATCCTCCTTAGAGGGGCAGTTACGTCCCTTCAGAAGTATAGCAGCCTTGCTGATAAGGGCCAGTACCATTCAAAATGTGGCAATTAATACATATTGCAATCTTGCTGAAAACGGTAGAATTGCCCCAATATATATACTGTACCATTTTGTCTGTCAGGTTAATGATTAGGACTGCTTTGAAATTGGTTTTCTCATTCTTATCACACTGTTTTAGTACTTGCATATCCCCCAAATGAAAAATGTATTGCAGATCTGCAGAGAAGTGGTAGTACTATTCCACTAAGAAAATATCAGCTATATTGAGACATGCTGAAACAGCACCACTCTAATATTAACATCACACCCATTAAAAAAAGATGATCCGGGTCCAAAATTGCCGGCATTGCCCCATGAAAAGGATAACAGGCTTTCTAGCAACTAGCTGTACTGTCCCATTCAATTATGCCCGTTTGGCTGAACCTTGTGGGCTTCTCCCAGCATAAATACATCAGCCTGGCAGAGAAGGGCTAGTACTGTCATGTAAAGTATACCGGACACATTGAGAATTGTTGGTACTATGCCATTCGTAGAATATCACCCCATTTCAGAAGTGCTACTACTGTCCTTTTATCCTACAGATGTGAGCACATGAAAAGTATGACTGTCCATTGAGTAATGCTTTGCCTGTGCCAGATGCACTGCAGACTTGCTGAGAAGTAATTGTACAGTGTCACTATAAGTGTAACGGTGGCACTACGAGTATAGCAGTTCCACTGCTAGTAATGCATTGACACAGAGAAACGTCATACTGCCCATTTAAAAAGTACAGCAGCACTTGTCCAAATGTCCATTGTAGAAGCATGAAAACCTATTAGCCTTTTTCAAAACTATTGGCATTGTCCGTACACAAAATATGACAGCTCTGCTGTAGCCTCCTGGTTTAATAAAAAGTGTGGTTACTGTGCTGCTAGCAGTATTACGGACCTAAGAAAAATGCTTGAGGTGTGCCATTCTAAGTATAGAAAGCCTGCTGAGAAGGGCTAGTATTGTCCCTTTCAAAAGTATTTTAGCACTGTCCAATAGTGCAGGTATTACCAGAAACATATGTCAGCGGGGACCCCGCTAGATGTGTGTGATAAAGGTGGCCAGGAGCCAGCCGGCTAATAGGTAGGAGGGGAAATGCATTCCCGGGAAGGATCCTGAAGGTCAGCAGTGAAAGCAGAGAGGGCTCGAAGAGGAAGTCCAGACTGTGAGTAACTACGAAAGGAGCCTTCCCATGAATCATTTGTTGTGTATGTCCTTCTTTTGTGTTAGCCTAGTGATGGATTGTTAAGAATAGGCTGCAAACTCTTGTGTTGGCAAAAGCGTGAACATGTATGTCATTAGTGCAGGAAGCCTGAAGGCAAAGGGTGTATGGAGATATGGTTGAGAACCCTTCTTATGGACATTTCCTTTGAACATGTGTAGTCTAGGGTGTCTTTGGGACGGGCAAGGACACTTTGGAAGTTTATTATTTCTGAGCATCAAGCAGCAGAACACCCACTTTGTTTCAACTGATAATTGTCATCTTTTGCTTAAGAAGATTTCAGATAGGCTCTAGGGAAACCCCTTTTTAGTACCAATAGGCATTAGCTCAACCTGTTCTTAGCGATATTAACAAAGTAAAGCATGGCAAGCATGTCATTGCTTGGCCTACCACAAGCCAACTCCTTTGTATGGGGAGAAAACAAAATCCTAAAAATGAGGATCGCAAAAGCATGTTTGAAAATATATTTTGGCTATCCTAGCACACATGTTTGAGGTTTTCTGCAAAAAGAGCTGTTTGGCTATTTTTGTGGATCACGTGACATTTATAATTATAGATGGGCAGCTATCAACTATAGGGTTATGTTCCACCAAGGGGTTTCTGAGTAATCTCTGACAATGAGGGAAAATCTTGAGTTGTCTGTGATGTCGCTCAGAACACTGAGGGGTAATATATAGTTGCCAGTCACCCATCTATATTTTTATAGGTAATGTAACTGATAGGAACATTGAGATGTTGGCGGAAAGGGTTTTTTCAGCAAGTAATTTCTCCATCGGAACCAACCGATACACAGCTTATATCGTCCCGCAGGTTAGGCGACATGCTCACCTTGGTAAAAATACAGTGCTGTGCAAAATGGTTTCTGTAACCTGTCGCGTGATTAGATGCTGGTGGAGTCCAACATTAGGTGTGATATAACATAAAAACAATTATATAAATATATAGCTCAAAAAGCTACTGAAAGACTTTAAGCAGCACTATGACCATGCACAATAAGAAGATCCGTACTCTTTCCTGCCAAACATGGAGCAACAGGCACTTCTACTTTCGGATGTTACCTTTGACCACGGGCAGCTGGTGAATTTTTGAAATATTGATATGTAAATGTTTACCATGGATATGCCTAACGATTAAGCCGGAACCAAACAAGAGGATTTCGTATGGGTTGGGTTCTCTCCCTGAGGTAATGTTTAAAATAATGGTGCATTTTACAGCACACTTGAAAAGTTGGGTAAAAAGCCGCACAATTTGCAATCAGTGTTGTAACTCATGAAAGACATACAATAGGTTAAAGCTACCAACAATGCACTAAACATTTCCATGATTCATTTTCTCACAATATATGTCAGCATAAAAACACGTTCATGTTTGCTGCGCACATGCATGGCCATGCTGGCTGCACCAATATATTATATGCCAGTATTCACACATAAGAACATATATATGGTTTCTTCACACATAATTCCAGTAATGATAGTATAAGAAAGCATGTTCATGGTGCCTCCACTAACATACACCAGAATCCCCACTTAAGAACATACTCTTGTTGGCTTTGCCGGTAAAAGTGCAATGCCACAGCATGAAAACATGTTCAGACAGGTTGCACCAATGTAGGCCATGCAACAACACCCACCGTGTTTGCTTTACCCTTGATGGTCAGTAAAAAAGGCCACCAACAGTGAGAAAATACATGCAGAATGGCTGCACCAATGTAGTCCAGTTTAGCCACACATCAATACTTTTCATGTTTGCTTTACCCATGAAGCACAGTAAAAATGCCATGCCACTGTAAGAAAATATATCCAGACTGGCAGCACCAATGTAGGTCAGTTGAGCCACATCATAAAATTGATCACGTTTGCTTTTCCTTTGATACCCATTAAAAATGCCATTCCACAGTGGGATCATATCTCCATACTGGCTACAGCAATATAGGCAAGTTTAGCCACATAATACTCCTTAGCATTTATGCTTTACCCTTGATTCCCAGTAAATAATGCCATGCTACAGTAAGAAAATTCATCCAACCAAGCACACATGTCAGACAGTCTAGCAATGTAATATCACTTATCATGTTTGTTTTACCTTGAATGCACATTAAAGAATGACATGCCAAACTCAGTCTGGAAATATTTCCTTCCAATAGCATATGTCCAGACTGGCTGCACCCATGTAGGTCAGTACAGCAGGCTATGTAAGAATACTTATCATGTTGGCATAAACCCTAATGGCAGTAAACAATGCCATGCTACTGTAAGACTATGTGTGCAGACGGCTGCCCAGTACATCAATGTAACCCCCTCATCCAGAACATTCAAATTGTCTTTGCCCTTTATTTCAGTGATGTTAATAATATTATTGGAATAATGGCGCAGACAATGTGAGAATTACCACCAAACACACTTACCATTACCGTCACTTGGTCCCGTGCTTGGGTGGTGTTAATCCCTATTTTTCCCATTCCGATACAGTCATTCCATCAATTTATCTCCAGAATGATGCTGGAGGAAAGTCTTCCACTTGTCAAACTTGCAGTTCAGCGTTGCGGGAAAAACTAGAGTAATTATGATACAGTGAAAAAAAAGAGGTGTCAAAGGAAATACTGCACGTTTCCCACAATGCCACACTTGCAATGAAGCCCAATGTTAGTGGTTTATGCAGGCCTTCCCCTAGCCAATCACTCTGTGATGACTGACGAGTAAAGAGAATAGTTCACTCGTCGGTGAGGTGATCATCACACACACACGCGCACACACACGCCCACACACACTCACAGACACACTCACACACTCTCTCTCTCTCTCTCTCTCTCCCAATATTTCACTTACCTTTGGGCAGGGGCAGTGAAATCTTCTCCACAGATGCACAGATTCAGCAGCCGCCGCTCAGGTGCCAGCCTTTACCCCTCGCTCTTCATGCTCTCTCTCAGGTTGGGGGAGGAGTAAACCCCCAGCCTGAGTCAGATTTAGGGAGGGAGGGGCGAAGAGGCATTTATTTCCCTGCATGGGCTTAATTTTCAGCAACTATGCAGGTAAATAAATGATGTGATGTCAGGTGACGTTCCAATGTTTGTCAGTCCAGCCACGTGATAACGCTTTTCATGTATGCTTCACCCTGTGTTACCCAGTAAAACATTTTTAGATTCTTTACAAATGCGAAGACTTAATTTGCATTATGAAATGTAGGAAAAGAATTGTTTATATTTATGGAATAGCTCCTAAATTAAGGGTGCAACGGACTGCACTCTAGCACCCCCAGTGGGTTGACCACCCCTTCCTTTGACGATTTAGCTCCCTTGCTGTCTCTGTGGCATCTGATATGGAAGCTAGGAGGCAGATTTGGATGGGGCCCGGGAAGCTGGATGCCACTGAGAAAAGCCGTTTACTACATTTGGCTAATGAGTGGGGAAAGTTCTCTGGTCCTCAGATTGAAGAGCCTATTATAAAATCAGCAGAGGACGAAAAGATAATACTTCCAAGCAAGCAAACATCCCGGTGTATATTTCCAGTGAGGTGGTCCTTTCGAGGGAGTCACTGTGGTCTTGGGGCTCATCCTCAGACTGTGCCTAGCCCCCCACAGCACAGCCTTGAATCTCCTAGCTCAAGCAGCACCCAAAGCCCTCCCTGCTAAGTGGGAAGTCACAGGTCTTATTATGCACAGCAATGTCAAGAAACTATTAAAGATAGTTTTGCTTCTAAGGGTATATGCAACAGAACTTTCTATGTTTCCCTCAGAGTCGGGTCCATCTCAACTTCTATTCTGAGGAGTGGCACTTAATAGGGGTATATAGATTAGGGATCTCGGAACTGATAGAGAAGAGAGCAATTATTCCAGGTCCCCTCTTGGAGCGCAGGAAGGGTATTTATTACATTTTGATCCAAGTCCAGACCGCATCAGGTGATGTCAGACATGTATGTATTAGATCTGCAGAGGGTAAACATGTTCATAATCTACAAGCCATTCAGAAAGGTATCCCTCTAGAAAATAATGCCATTGGTTAGGCCAAAGGATTTTCTAGCATTCATGGACCTCAAAGACACTTATCTACACTTACCAATACTGCTGAGGCACTCGAGGTTCCTAAACTTCTGTTACAGGAGTCAACACTTCCAATTGTCTGTCCTACTGATCAGGCTGGCCTAACAAAGATGTGTGCACCTCTGGAAGGTATTTTAGGTACTCTCCAAGCCAACCACCTCTACCGAGGAATGACTCCATGTTCAAGGGGAGATGATGGCCTGAACTCAGAAGGTCCCATTGCCTGTCCCCATCAGAAACCCCTTGTTCGTTACTTCCTCAGATGTTGTTCTCTGGAGTCCTAGAATCACGAGGCTATGATTCTTATCCCTCCTTTTTCAGAACTATCTCCAATGGTATCTTTCCTCTGACGAGCTAAAGAAGTGGATTTCTGTTGATACCTCTTCCCCAAGGGTTGTATCACTAATGCAAGTCTGGAGGATATGGGGGCCAAGTCAGTCCAACAGATGTGGTCTCTATTGGAAGCCTTTGCACTCATTCAATTAGAGGGAGCTTTGTGGGATCCAGAGTTCTCTCCTGGTGTTTGCTGTACACCTGCACAGCCAAAGGGTTCTTGTCAGAAAGAGACAACAAGTGGCACACCAGCGTACCTGGCAGATAAACTCCACACATCATGTGGCACACGCTCCTCGCGTAGCAAATCGACCAACCAACTTGAATCACTGCTCGTCCAAAGAGAGAGGACCTGCAAACAATCCTTCTCTTGCCATGTACTCAACCTATGGAGCTCGATCCTGGCGTCAGCTCAGAATGCCCCCAGAATTCTCCAATTTTACAAATCTCTCAAAACATACATTTTTCAACAACACCTGAACAAGAGCTAATTCCAATAGATGCAAATACTGACACACATACCTCAATGTACAGTACTGCGCTACTGTTAAAAGATGACAGCCCAAATACTGGCTACCCACACTCTGTACAGCGCTCCTCTGCTCTCGAGCTAGGTCCACGCTTTAAACAATAAAATAAAAAAAACAGGTTTCGAGAGCATATACAAATCACAAGTGGGATAAGAACCTGTACTTTAAAAGACTTTTTATTTTTAAAGTCTTCATTTTATTTGTGCACATTTGCTCAACCAGAATTCAACCAGTGTTTTTATATGTATTTGCATAGGTATATGTGTATGTCTGGGTAGGCAAGTGGGGGGTAGTGGGGAGGTGGGGGTGTGGGATAGCATAGGGGTCATGGAGGGGACCCCAAACATACAAACAAAACTGGTTGAATTCTGCAAAAGTGCACGATCACAACAAAGAGTTACCAAAAGTATTTCAAAATCCGTACGACCTCATAGCTCAAGCCCTCATGGATCTAGCACTTGTTATTGGCTGTTCGGCATATATCGATCTCCTGTCCATATCTGCGATCTATCGTCTGGAAATGAAAAATGTGGTAGCCGACCGGCTGAGCAGGTCCTTCACTTTTTCAGCCCTACACAATCTTCAATCAGCCATTTTCTTGCAGTTGTGCAATCTGTTAGGGACCCCAAGGACATACCTATTTACATATGTCCTTCTCACAGTCTCTTTGTCTTCCAACATCTGTCCTCCTGTGCTTGGTGGTGGGCCTCCTATCATTCTTTTGCCCTAGGGATAAACTGTTCTGTCATATTCCATTCTCTAATAACCCCATCAAGAGTATGCGTCAGAAGATTTGCAAGGAGCAGGTAGACCATCTGATGATTCTCCTACATTGGTCAAGCAGACCCTGTTCCCTCTCGTATGCCTACCGAAGCAGGGAATTCCATTACCTCTCTCCCCTTAGATGTCTAGACTTCCATTAATTTGTGTTAAGAGTGTAAGGTGGCAGAGGGGACAAGGTAGACCGTGGGCCTCATTACGACCCTGGCGCTAAGTGAAAAACGATGGCGGTAAATGGTTACCACCATCGTTTTCCGCTAGGTCCGATCATGACCCGTGACCGTTAACTACGATGCCATTAGCGGCATTGTAGTTAACGCTGCCGCTAACTGCGCCAAGGGCGCGCGCACGCGACCTCTCACACCGTACTTGGCGCCATGGCGGAAAGGTACGCGAATGCCGACCCAAGCGGACATGCACCTAACGCCATCACCCAGCCCGTTAAGTACCTTACCGCCATGGTGCTAATTACGCCATCGCGAACCAACCGTAAATGGCCATGTAAAGTGAATGCAGCTGCCACAGGTGCACAGAAACAGCACAGGTGAAGGCAATACAGACTCAGGAAGTACAAAAAGAGCACACCCCACCCCTTCCCACACCCAGTCACACCACAATGATACCAATACGACTAGCAATGTTGGGGCTGGAGGACCTGATAGCAATGCAAGTGCTACAACAGCAACAACAACAACAGGCAGCACAGAGGAGACGCAGGAGGAGAAGGAGGGCAAGGCAGGCCCAGCAAGCCCCACCAGCACAGCCAGTGCCACCACACAGGCAGCCCCCAATCCCACGCATCAGAGCCAATCCATTCAACCTCACTGCTGAGCAGATCCACACCCTGTACCGTTTGGACCGGGACACCATCACCAGCATCGTAGACATGACACACAACAACCAACATCGTCAGCATGATAGAAACTCCAACCGCCATCCCACCCCGACTGAAGGTAGTGTCTGTACTCCACTTCCTGGCCACAACACCTACCAGCACACAGTGGGGCACTTGCATGGCATTTCACAACCATTATTCTCACGAACACTCCTCCAAGTGCTCGATGCCCTCCTCAAGCACACAGACAACCACATCTCATTACCACGGACTGCCCAGGAGATTGCAAACACCAAAGTGGGTTTCCATGCACTAGCCGGCATACCTGGTTGCATTGGTGCCATCGACTGCACCCATGTGGAATTGGTGGTTCCACGTGCCATGGAGGTACCGTACCGCAACCGGAAATAGTTCCACTCAATCAACGTGCAAATGGTCTGTGACTCCAACAAGATCATCACACATTGTTGTGCCCGATTCCCCGGATCAACCCATGATTCTATGGTCCTGAGGAACTCCACAATACCACGCTACATGGAGCGACATGCAGGCCCAAGATCCTGGCTACTCGGTGAGTCCAATGTCATGACCATGGAAATGTGAAGTGGGTAGGTGAATGACGTACCAATGCATACTCCACCTGGCTGAAAGGGGGGGGGATAATGCATACTCCACCTGGCTGAAAGGGGGGGGGGATGATGCATACTCCACCTGGCTGAAAGGGGGGGAAATGATGCATACTCCACCTGGCTGAAAGGGGGGGGGGGATGATGCATACTCCACCTGGCTGAAAGGGGAAGGGAATGATGCATACTCCACCTGGCTGAAAGGGGGGGGGGGGATGATGCATACTCCACCTGGCTGAAAGGGGGGGAATGATGCATACTCCACCTGGCTGAAAGGGGGGGGGATGATGCATACTCCACCTGGCTGAAAGGGGGGGGGATGATGCATACTCCACCTGGCTGAAAGGGGGGGGGAATGATGCATACTCCAATTGGCTGTGAGTAGCAGAGAGAACGGAGACAGATGATTCCCTAAAGCAACCCAAACTCCACCCAACACCAGTAAAGCCAATACCCAATGTATGCAGCCCTACTATGTGAATGAGGTTGTGTCCCAACCATGACACAACCATCTGCAAGTGCATTCTACCAATTCAGACCACATTGTCAACAATGAAATGCACCTACATGCACGTCACCAAACACCATCAACCGATAGGCCTGTCCCCCATAACTGCCCACGAAGGAGGCACATGACGGACAGAAACATCAACACACCATTACACAGACAGCAGGGCCCCCAAAATGTCCCTGTCTACATCAGCATTGCTCACTGGGGTCATGATGAGGCCCACAACAATGTTGCAATGATGTACATTGCCATCACAGGACATGTGCCAGGCCAACTAACCAAACGGCATGAACGGACACAGTGGATGGGCACTCACAATGCATACATTGGGTGATGGCATGCAAAACAGGCCATGAGAGCCATGAGCATATACTGGTTGCATTGTGTGAATCAATTAGTGCATGTAGAAGTGAGCCAAAGTAACAGTTGGATGCAAGCCATGGTGGCACATCATGTTCTTGATCAGATGTCATGACTGACGCATACATTCTCCCCTACATACAGATGATGCAGGCTATCCCCTGAAGAGGTGGCTCCTTACACCAGTCCGGAACCCGCAGAACCAGCACAAGGAGGACTTCAACCGTGCACATACACGTACCCGTGTGGTCATAGAGCAGACATTCGGCCTATTGAAGGCACGGTTCCGATGCCTCAGCAGGTCTGGTGGGGCACTCCTGTACCGCCATGAGAAGGTGGCAAAGATCGTCATGGCATGTGTTATGCTACACAATATGTGCGTCAGACGGAATGTGCCCCTGCCCCCTGACGCAGAACTGCAACCACCTGACGATGAGGATGAGGAGGGTGCAGATGGGGCGGCACCTCATGGAGGAGGCGATGCACAGGAGGGGCGTGAAATGCGTCAAAATATCATCGACCACTGCTTCTAGCACACACGGCTGGTGTGTATCACATGGAGACTGCACTTGGGGCACGGTGTGTCTCTGGGACATGCACACTGTGGACTGTACACCAATAAAGCACACATATGCAATGAAAATGTCCACACATTTCATTTCGGAAAAGGAAAAAGTGTATTTCAATCATAAATTGTCGTGACACACCCCCTCCCACCTCCCCCCTCCCCCCTGCATACCCCAACACACCCCCTCCCCCCTCCCCCTTCCCCCTGCACACCCCAACACACCCCCTCCCACCTCCCCCCTCCCCCCTGCAGACCCCAACACACCCCCTCCCACCTCCTCGCTCCCCCCTGCACACCCCAACACACCCCCTCCCACCTCCCCCCTCCCCCCTGCACACCCCAACACACCCCATGTAAGTGTCTACAGATGCCTGTGACAGTGGCCACAGGCTGTTACGAGCCCCCTCTCCCGGCCCCCGGGGCACCCCTGGCTGTGGAGCGCAGGTTCCGTCCGGAACGTCGGACGGCGCTGCTCTGTGCAGAACTGGCAGCGGAGGATGTCCCTGCCTGCTCCCGTGCATGCACGTCCTGTATGGTGTGGGGTAGCTCAGTGAGCACACGACGCAACCCGGCAAGTTCGCCACAAATGTCCCTTGACATGGCCTGCATAGCATCCCTCAGGGTGGCAGTGCTCTGCGCAATTTCGGCCCTTAGGGTCTCCGTGGCCTGTTCAATGGTTGCCCTAGCCCCCACACATTCCGCAGCATGCTCAGTCAGCATCGTGGACAGATGTTGCTGCCGTTGTATGATGTCCTCGAGGGACTGCTGCCCCTGCTGGGCCATGCCCAGTGCTGGTGGTGTGATGGAGGGGCTGCTCCCCTCCTGTGGACTGAGAACTGGGCATGGGGTAGAAGGCCACTCCTCTTCCTCTGTGTGCCCCTGTGTGTAATCCTCATGGGGGCTGGCATTTGACAAACAGGGGGAATGTAGAAGGTCAGTGGGGCTTCTGACTTCGTGCTCCTCAATGTCAGAGTCTGAACATGCAGCAATTGCAGCTGTTTCACCCATGTTGCTGCTGGCCGCAGACCCGGTGCCTTCTGTGGCAGGCAATGTTAGTACAGGTGGTGCTGCTGCTGGCCTGCTGCCTACTGGGGTGCTTGCCGGTGGGCCTTCTGGTTTGCTTGCAGTGGATTCTGCTTGTTGTGGGGCCTGCCTCACTGAAGCTGAGGTTGAGGGTGCGGGGATGGTATTCTTGGCCTTCTTGGCTCTTTTCGTCGCAGGGGTGTCCTGGTCCTCGGGGTGTGATTCTGTGCCTGTGGTGGAGCAAAGGAGGGAGGGCGTTATTGATGGGTCTGCAGACTTTGGAATGACAATGATTGACATGATTCTGGTCAGTAGATGAGGCAGATTTCAGGCAGGGCCATGCAGGTTGTCTCCTTTTTGTGTGGAATGTGGATGAAGGTATGTGGGTGCCAGCAGTGTATACAGGGTGGAGCTCGCATGTGGCTGTGGGCAGTGTCCAGCTAATGTGTTGCATTTACACTCTAGGGCAACATTGTGCTACACATGAATGGACTGCAGTGACTATGGCAGGTCTTGTTTGAGGCACCTACCTTCATCGCCTGATGTCGGAACTCCCCTTTCCATCCCTCCGACGCCTTCAATGCCTTCCATGCCAATCGTGGTTGCACATATTTCCTCCCATGGTTGGAGTTTCAGTGGGGATTCCGAACCTCCACCGGTACCCAGGGCAAGGTTGCTGTTCGCAGAGATGACGGCTCCGACCCGTATGCGAAGGTCATCCCAAGGCTTCCTGCACTGCTGTGGGGTGCGGGGTACGGTCCCCAACGCGCTGAGGCGCTCGGCCACCAAGGCCCATATGGCCTTCTTTTTTGCTATCGCCGGCCTGATCATTTCCGGCGAGAAAACGACAGCTGCATTGTCTTGCAGGGTCTCCGCAAGCATGCAGAGTTCCTCCCGGGTCAATCTTTCCTGGCGCTGGCGGTCACATGCCTTCTTAACAACTTTAGGCATTTTTGGGTGGTTGAATGGGTGGGTGATGGGTTGGGACAGGTGTCAGGGTTGAATCTGGTGTTGTTCGGAAGGATGGCAATGGATTGTGTTTTTAAAGATGGCCGACGTGCTGTTTCCCGTTCCGCCGCGATGATGCTATTTCCAGTTCTGCTTTTTACGGTGACCGCTAATTGCGGCCACCGCTAATTACGGTGGCCGCTACTTGCGGTGGCGGAAGTGCACCTTGCTCGTCCTACGATGCCGGTAGGGGCCCTTTCCGCCATGGCGTTATTTACATTACCGCCATGGCGTAATGCTCGTGCGCGATGGGTCGTAATGTGGCGCTCTTTACGCCATCGGCCCACGGCGTAAACGCTCATTACGCCATGGCGGTAATGTCGGCAGATTACCGCCTGGGCCGTAATGAGGCCCCGTATCTGCAAAATAAGGTGAAAAACAAAGGTAAGCACATCTCTGCATCTCACAGTTGACAATATCCCCTTATCCTGAAAATTGCCCTTGAGAGTGGAAAACAAGACTTGGCATATAGGTCAAGATAGGTGTAATGGATCTATAGCTGTTAAATGAGCCCTGGGTTGCTAAGAGAAGGGATCTCAATAAGAGGCTGTTTTACTTTACTGATTGTCACTACTCCGGACAATTGCATCCATGATACAGAACACATCCTGCTTCTTCGGCATCTGTATGACCCTTATAGGATGCAACACCAGATTTGAAATACTTCGTGCTTGGGTTCAGACACCCCTTTTCCCAGGCTACCTGTGGAGGCCTTCCTCAGTGAAGCATGAAGGAGGAATGAAAATACACCTGTGAATGTGCTCAGGTCAAGTGGTTTAACCCAGTAAGACTGATGATTGCTCCAAAGATGGGGGAATACAGGAAGAGTTTTACACAGTCTCTAAAATGAGTACCACATATCCTTACAGCTGAATTATAACAACCCATTATACAGCTGACAATTGCAGCCAAAAAGGCCACATTGATCCCATATGATTGGGCAAAAAGTGGTGAACAGTTAAATGGATGACAAGTATTCCCAACTGACGAGCATTCAAAACATAGTAGGAAAGCTGTCCGACAGAATATTGGTGGCCTAAAGCAGGACACGTGACTTCAATTCCTTAACTCATGGTTGAGATCTTGATTATCCCTAAAGTTTACAAGAGATAACCATTTCAGCCAGGTGATGTAAAAACGGATGCAGTGTCACAACCTGAGGTTCACTTGTTTAAACTGCTTTAGCAGAGAAGAAATGAATGGGGCCTTTTACTGACTGTATTCTGAAACTGCTTACTAAGATCTTCACTGAGTGTGTATGCTTCCCTGATGCACTTTTCGAAAGGCTGGACACATTTCTGTCAGTTGAACTGATGCCAGAAGCAGTAGAGCATAATAATGTACTGCACGTTTGGACAAGAGTTCTTAGGGCAGCCAGGCTACAAAGGATGTCACATTTATATTTGCAGTGTGAACTCGAAGTAGAATCCCCCCCAACTTAATGACCAGCTGTCATTAAGGACTAGGAATATAGGAATCACTTGTGACACTACATCCTGGAAAAAACAAAAGAGCAATTGGGGGAGTATTATGCAAAGAGGGGTGCCAGTAAAGGTCAGTGCATGTGAAGACCTGTGTTCTTCACATTCATTCCGTGTGAGATCTTGCAGATCCTAAAGACAATTCCACAGATCAGAGACACCTGAATGAGATCCTAGCACAATACATCTAAGGGACAAGTAAAGGTAAGAATTAAATTATAGTATTTCATTTGCAACTTGTTCTAGCCCAAGATCCTAACTCAATTTGCACCTCTACTGCATTGGGCCCCAACATTTCCATGGGAAAAATGCAAAGGTGGTATCACTAGGCCAGAACAGGAAAGATCTGATATGATGGTTGCGAAGGGAAGGCACCGTTGTGGGGGGGAGGGGTAAAGGAAGATGTGGTAGGACCAGAAAGAAGAGGAAAAGAAATATTCAAGAGGCGTAAGGCATATGGAGAGCTTGGACACTTTGAGGCTGAAGCAGAGCATTTGATGAGGCAGCTGCCCAAATGCATGGGTGGAGGTCAGCGTGGAAGATTGGGTGGTGCTCTGGATACCTGAAAGGACCAGCAGGAGGACAAGCAGGCAGGGAAGATAGAGAGGCAAGTAGACAAAGCAAAAGGGGACTGACAAAGGGGTGTGAGGCAGGTGCTGGGGAATCCTACTATGCTGGTAGCTACACTGAGCAGCAATCAAGGCCACCTCTGCTTACCCCCCAAGAACCTAGAGCAAGCACATATGCATACCGTGAAGTGATGGCAACAATGCATGAGGTGATTCGCATGTAAATGCTTGTCTGGCAAGTCTCAATGCCCATATCTTCTACTCAAACAATTCAGTCTATAAATATCAAGCCCAAGATTTATGGGCTGGCAAAATGCATTGTGGAATAATGTCAAAGCTGGATCCATGTTTTTTCACAGCATCACAGGGCCAATTCAGCAAATAGTCAATCAGGCTCAGTAAAAAGAGTCAGTGTTGCAATGTTTATCACATCGTAGATGTACTGAGAGTTCTGCTCCTTCCCTAAGGAATTTTGGCCAACGTCAAAGTTCATAACATAAGCAGACTTAAGTCTGAACGCATTATCGGCCCAGGATCCTATTCAAGCCTTACAATTAAACACAAATATTGATATCTCCCCATTGGAATATTCACATTCAACAGCATTGATCAAATTAAACCTACTCCTGGGAGCCAAAATTCAGTTTTACAGAGAATAAAGCTTTACAATGTACATTATCTTATGGCACAGTCCTTAGATCCGAATAAAGCACAGTGTTTTTGTCTACCTATTAAATTCAGTGGATTCTGGTGAATTATTTTCATGGAGTGGCATACATATTTTTTCCAAAATATGCCCTAGCTCCCAAGCGTAGCGAGGGTGATATTTTAGAGGACTCTTTTAGAAAAATTGGGTAAAAAGCCAAACAGTTTCCAATTGGTTTTGTGTGGTAACACTCAAAAAATCCAATTGCTGCAAGTCACCAACAGTGTACAGGAGCATTTCACCAACACATTTTCATGATACCTTTGCCTACAATATGTGCCAGTATAAAAATATGCAAGTAAGAAATGGCTAGACTGGCTGCATACAAATATCAGTCTAGCTATATAATAACACTTTTCATGCTTGCTTTACCAAAGATGGACTATCCAAAATGTCCTACCACAGTAAGAAATTGCTAGACTAGCTGCATTGAAATGCCAGTCTAGCTACATGTTACCACTTATCATGCTTGTTTTATCAAAGGTACCCAATGTATTTTATTTATTTACTTTTAATGTGTTTTGGTTCACATTTAGCCTTTTACATAAACAAGTTTCTGGGGCTTGTGGAATCTGCTTAGATCACATGCTGTGCATAGGCCGACATCTAGTGGAAGCTGCAGAGTATTACAGTTAGTTTTTTTCGAAACTCGAAAATGGGCGTCGACACAGGGCATGCCAGTAATACTATCCCTAGTGTGACGTCCACTGTACCCATGATCCCTCACGCGTGTAGGACTCACAGATTGTTTTTTTTCCGCCATACTTGACGGAAGCATTCCGCGGAGTTCCCTGGCTTTCAGCCATATTTTGCTAAATATCATAATATTTCCCCGTTTCTTCCACTTCCACGTCGAGTCATCGAAGTTCGACGCCGGCCCGGAGAAGAAACAACCGTTGAGACCTGCACGACAGACTTTGGGCCTCGGAAGGCCTCTGGCCTCGGCCAGTGTCTTGGAAGGCCTCTGGCCTCGGCCCTGCAAGTAGGGAGAGTGGGGGGTGGAAACATACTCTATACTCATATATATATTTTCCTACACACACTAGCCCGCTGCCACACAGTGCGTATGGAGGGTACCCCTTTCAAATTGTGCCCCAAGTGCAACCGCAAGTATCCATCTGTAACCTCTGCTTGCCGAGGGACCACCCCGAGGCGAACTGTAGAGCGTGTAGCCAGTTCAAGGCTAAGACACTAAAGGACCGCTCGACCAAACATTGGGCCCACCATGCCAGGCAACGCGAGGCCATGGAAGCGGAGGGCACCTTCAGTGACGGCAGCAACGCCATACTTTTGGACGGCGAGGGCAACGAGGCGTCGAAAGACGCCCAAGCGCAAGTCCCTGACCTCGGAAGACTGTCCGGCAGGGCAGTTATGGGGAACACAGCCGGCGACACAAGCGCTAGCCACACCACTTCCACACCTAAACACTCAAAGTCCAACCAAGACTCGACACGTGTGTCAAGTTCTCGGAAAGAGGCACACAAAGAGCAGTCCACCGAATCGGTGTCCTCTGGGCGTTCTTGGTCAAGATCGCCTCACGACACCAGGCAACCATCCACAGTTGCCAAAAGTGCCTCACTCACCAAAGTCATGGAGGTACGCTCGTCAGAAGACTAAGCCGACCGCCAGCCCCAGGCCGCTCACCAGGAGTCGGCTAGAGCAGACCGTTCGGCGGCTGCTTCCGAATCCCGACATCCTCTCTATAAGGAAAGGGACACTACCCCCGAATCCCGACGCCAGGCGTTGAAAAACACTGAGAGGGTGAAAACACCAGGGAAACACTCTTCCACTCATGGGGAAGGGGGGGAAACAGCAGAAGAAACCATCTCACCCTTCTTCTGCACCACAGATACATAAAGTCAGCTCTAAGTCTTCTGATAAGCATCTAGCCAAGACCCATGCACAGGCCCATAGGTCCAGTGAAGTCATAGAAGGGGAATCATCTCAAGAAATGGTCATTCCCAGTTCCAAGAAATGGACAGGTGGGGATATAGACAGGGTTATGACTAGAATGTCCTCCCTAGCAGAATTCTACTCCAAGAACCCAGAACACTTCCTCACCTATACCCCTGATGGTGCTACTCCCTCAGGATCTAGGGACCTGCAGCCCCCTGGTAAGAAACCTCGGTTTGAGACCCCAACGCAAGGTCTGTCTTCAGACCCTTTTTACATCCAATTTACACCCAGTATAGTGAGGATCCACTACAGGATGAGGATCCAGACTTGGTAACGTTGGACGACCAAACTGGGGTGGACTATTATGGGGATTACGAGGACCAAGAGGAGGAGGAAAATGACCCACAAGTTTACAGAATAGACTCCCCTGTAGGCAAAGAACATCAAGTTACCGACTCTCCAGTCGACAACCAGCCCCTCCTAAAAGAGGTCTTAACAAAAGCGGCAGAACACTTCTGCATAGACACTCAGGGAGCACAGGAAGAGAGGGACTTTGCTGAGGAACTAGTGGGAGAAAAGAAACCCATTGCCCAAGCCATTCCAATTCTCAAGTCCATCCAACAGAGAATTGACCTTCCCTTCTCAATCCCAACCTCACAAGGTCAGTAAACCCCAGAATCGAGAAATTGTTCAGAGAAGCCCAATCAGAACCCGTTTTACATAAGGGGTCAATTGAAGCCCGACTCCCTGGTAGTTAGTAATACCCGGAAGAGGGCGGGAACACCTCTATCATCTGAGGCTCCCTCCGACAAGGAGAGCAAGAAAATCTATGCGTTGGGAAGGAAGGTAGCCTCCACTTCCGCTTACCAGGCAAGGATTGCCAACTCCACCACTCTGCTGGCTAGTTACAACTGCCACCAGTGGGAGCAAGTAGCTGCCCTCATCAACTCCGCACCGGAACCTTTAAAGGGCCAGTAGGCCCAGGTCGTGTCGGAGGGGAGAGCCGTGTCCAGTTGCATCCTTAAGGCAACCTTTGATGCCGCAGATAACGAGGACAGGCTAATAGCAGAGAGCACTGTCATTAAGAGGCATGCTTGGTTAAGACAGTCAGGGTTTAAACCCGAGACACAAGCATCCTTAATCGACATGCCGGTGGAACCTAATCTACTGTTTGGCAAAGCGGTAGAGGACGCATTAAAGACTGCCAAAGACAAGTATGATACTCTGAAATCCCTGGGACAGTTGACCAACAAGCCCCCTAATCAAAGAGGCAATAGTAATTTTCGTCGCCCATGCAGCCAAAATTCACAAAGAGGCTCCAATTATTCACAGGACAGGGTACATCCTGGGGTAACAACCAGCAGTCTACCCAAAGTTACAGCAGAGGAAACAAGATGGGCCATGGTAAGGGTAGAGGCAGCCCCAGCAGAGGCAGCACGCCTCCCGCAAAACAGTGACGCCGCGCTCAGGGTCCCTTCTCACGCATCCCCAGTAGGGGGACGCATTTCCAACTTCACCCAAGCTTGGGAAGGGATCACATCAGACAGACGGGTGCTGTCCACAGTGTCCGCAGGATACTGCATAGAACTGCTCGAGCGTTCCCGAAACCACCCTCCACGTCAAAAGATACATTCCTTGGACCACTAAAAGTTCCTCCTCGAGGGGATCGTCAATCTTCTAGCAAAGGACGCGATAGAACTCGTCCCGGGCAACCAGGTAAACAAGGGTATTTATTTAACTTACTTCCTGGTGCCAAAAAAAGTTTTGACAATGCGCCCAGTATTAGACTTACGCCCTGCAAACAAGTATGTCAAGCCCCAAAAGTTTTGCATGACTACTCTCCAAGAGGTAATCCCCCTCCTAAAAAGGGGGGATTACATGGCAACATTGGACATGAAAGTTGCCTATTTTCATATTTCCATGTTCCCAGCGCACGGAAGATTCCTGCGCTTCAAGGTGGACAGTCAGCACTACCAGTTCAAGGTGCTGCCCTTCGGTATAGCCTCGGCTCCAAGGGTATTCAGCAAGGTACTGGCGGTGGCGGCGGCACACCTGCGCAGGGAGGCAATCCCGGTGTACCCTTACCTGGACGACTGGCTCATCACGGGGGAGACCCCAGTAATTTGCAGATCAAACATTCAAAGAACGATTGACCTCCTCTTCGAATTGGGTTTCTCCATAAACGAGAAAAAATCAAGTCTGGTGCCAAGCACCTCCAAACAGTTCCTAGGAGCTGTCTTAAACACTCAAGAGGGGTTGGCCTTTCCATCAGAGGAAAGAATTCAGAATCTACTACTGCAAATTCCTCTATACCAGCCCGGTCGCCAGATAAGGGTGCCCAAATCGATGCGTTTGCTAGGCATGATAGCGTCATGTATTTACCTGGTTCCCACGCGCGCCGGCGCATGCGACCCATGCAAGAATGGTTGGCGAAACAGTGGTCTCAGGCAAATGGTCAGTGGGACGATCTAGTGGTCGTTTTGCCAACACTTGTCTTCACTGGTGGACAAGAGAGAACCTGCCAAAGGGGAAACCCTTCTACGATCCAGAAGTGCAGGCTGTAGTCACTACAGACGCATCACTGTCAGGGTGGGGAGCACACCTCCTCCACCACACAGCTCAGGGTCTCCGGTCTCACACAGTGGCCAAGAATCATATCAATCTGCTAGAGCTTCTGGCAGTATTCAGAGCGCTTCAGGCTTTCAAACCCCACCTGTTGAACCTGTCAGTGCAGATCCTGACGGACAGCACAACAGCGATGTTTTACCTAAACAAACAGGGAGGGACTCGTTCGCCAAATCTGTCCATACTTGCCCAGAAAATTTGGATATGGGCACTCAGTCGGAACATTTACCTGTCATCTCAACATGTTCCATGGGATCTCAATTCGCTAGCGGACACTTTGAGTAAGGATCCCCTCCCAAGAGAACACAACACTACAGACCTACTCGCCACAATCGAAACAGGCAATGCCCAGAATTTGCATCCAGGTTCCCCCAGCCAGACTCCAAGGGGAACGCCCTGTGGATGAACTGGTCAGGAATGTTTGCCTACGCTTTTCCACCAACCCCTCTCATGAGGAAGGTGGTCAACAAGATGCACAGGCAATCGATGACGCTCATCCTAGTTGCTCCCATGTGGGCGAGGCAACCGTGGTTCCCACACCCACGCAGACTAGCGGTGTGCGAACCCATCAGACTCCCGTGCTGGTACAACCTACTGTCCCAGCACCAAGGTCAAAATGTGCATCCTCAACCCAACTCAATGAACCTGGCAGCATGGCTCCTGAAGTCATAGAGTTTGGACATCTCAACTTACCACAGAGATGTATGGACATCCTAAAAGAATCTAGGAAACCTAACACGAGGCACTGTTACTTTGATAAATGGAAGAGATTCATTATCTGGTGCCAGAATAAGCAAATCAACCTGGTTGATTGCACTCCTTCCAAGATTGTCACTTACATGCTCCACCTGCTGGATGCAGGGCTGGTATTTAACTCACTCAAGGTGCACCTGGCAGCGCTGTCAGCCTATACCACTTCCCACAACAAGGTTTCGTGGTGGAAAGTACCAGTGGTTAAAGCCTTCATGGAAGGGGTAAAGAGACTCCACCCTCCAATTTCAAACCCACCTCCTGGTTGGGACCTTAATGTGGTGCTTGCTAAGCTCATGGGCCCACCCTTTGAACCCATGCATAAAGCCAGTCTCAAACACCTGACCTATAAAACTGCCTTCTTATTAGCCATTACATCCATAAGAAGGGTCAGTGAAACTCAGGCTCTGTCAGTGCAGGATCCTTTCTTTACTGTTCATAAGGATAAACTGGTTCTACGAACACACCCTAGGTTCTCACCTAAGTTTATTTCTAAATTCCACGATAACCAGTCCATCGAGCTTCCGGCCTTCTTCCAAGAACCCAAAAGCTCTGCTGAGGTGAAAGATCGCGTCTCTCAAGGTGCCATCTCCAAATGGATAGGCAATTGTATCAAACTATGTGACTCCCTTTCTGAAAAGACTCTGCCTTTTACGCCAAGAGCCCACTCTACAAGAGGCATTGGGTCCACTCTGGCTTTCATTGCAAATGTACCCCTTGACACCATTTGCAAAGCAGCTACTTGGAGCTCTATTCAGACTTTTACTCAGCACTACTGCATTGACACTCATTCCAAGACAGATACTCAAGTGAGACAAGCGTTTCTAAGACATCTATTTGCTCATGACCCTTCTCACATCCCACCTCCTTCTTCTAACACTACTCGCTAATCTATGCACAGCATGTGATCTAAGCAGATTCCACAAGCCTCAGAAGGGATAAATTACTCACCATAATCATATTTCTGATGCTTGTATCTGCTTAGATTCACATGCGACCCGCCCTTCCTCCGCCATGAGAGAAGGCGCATGGATGCTTGTAGTCTTATCTTATCTTTCTATCTATCTTCTTGGATAATCTGTACTCACGCTACTCCTCATGCTACATCATGTCAGAAGAAATACAATCTGAGGGTCTTAGACGTGTGAGGGATCATGGGTACACTGGACTTCACACTAGGAATAGTATTACTGGCACGCCCTGTGTCGAGGCCCATTTTCGAGTTTCGAAAAAACAAACTGTAATACTGCGCAGCTTCCACTAGATGTCGGCCTATGCACAGCATGTGAATCTAATCAGATACAAGCATCAGAAATACGATTACGGTGAGTAATGTATCCCATATTTACATTACAGGCAAATTACCACATAACATTTCATACATTAATTTCATTGTGTCATCACAAGATAATAAAAGTTATTTTACACCAAAAATCACATGTACCATACAAATTCTAAAAGGGTTTACTAACGAGTTCAGTGAAATACTAACCATTAAAAGTATCATATTCCTAAAACAGTATTTCATAAAATAGGTTACCCACTTACACAAACACTGACACAAATAAAGAGATACACAATCTGCACCCCCTATTTCAATTTCTCTTGTGTCACAACAGCGACATTTATAATTGATTAAAAGCCTTCTTACACAGGGGTTCTATTAGTTACCATAGTTTAAATAGTGCAATGTTTAATGTAGGGGATTTCCAACTCAGACACTGCTGCCAAGGAATCTCAGTGTTTATCTACTCGGCATCATGTGCAAACTATTATAAAATTCGAATTTATATAATACCAAGTGAGAGGCAGCAAGTAAGTACTTGTATATTGGTCTCCGGGATATGCTGTATTTTGCAAAGTCTACAAGCCCTTACATCTTGCAGAAGGCCTATTTGTGGGCCAATAACAGACAGTGTAGGCAACTGATTAAATCTCAGCAATAACACAAATCACCTGAGTGTAGGAGAGGGTGTTAACATTACATATTTCTGTGGCTTCCTGTATGTACGTATAGTTCTAATACATGCTGACATCAAGAATAAGTTGGCAATATGACTCATATTTCTTTTCCGGTCCCATAATTCAATTTTCAAAATAGTTTCCTAAGCATATCGAAGTCATACCCAAGTCTGTATTCGCTAAACAAACAATCTCATCAAACAAACATAAGTTAAGAGATTCAAAGTCTTTCAAAGAGGAAGCCTTGTCAAGTGCTATTGAGCTACCCGATAAACTCAATAAAGAGCAGCAAGGGTCCTTCACTGCCTTAATATATAAGACACCTCGCCTGAATTTAAGCAAATCGTCCAGAGACATAAGACCTAATTCCAGCCTCATGACTTCTATTAAAATACACTGTGCAAGACCTAATATTCGGCACTAGAACTTACCCTCCATTACCTTTAACTATTTTAGATTGCTTGCATCACTGACTGTTTATAATCCAGGATGACCCCCTTTAAGAAGTAAGCTGAGAACTGCTCTGCAAACACTGTAATCAGTGTCGTTAAAGCAGTAAATCTGGCCTGCTAACATGCTATTAGACTTCTTATTGGGAGAACTGTTTATCCTGTAGTGCAAGTATTTGTACATAGTGATATACATGATGCACCCCATAATCTGCATCGAGCGATAAGAGACCCTAATGGAGCCGTAAAACATAAAGCTTTGTCTTATCAAAATGTATCTCCAGACAGTTCTCCTTAGCATATGAGCATAGTTCCAATGCAGCTCTCCTCATCCCTATCAGGGTAAGGTCTAATAAAACCATGTTGTCAGCGTATGACGCCATCTAACCCTGTTTCCCTTTGACAGTTCAGCCAGTCCAGGAGTGCTCCCTCAGCGGCTCCTTCATAATGGGCTAGGGGGCCGGTGAGTCAACACCCCCACACTTATCATGAACGAGCCACCTCTTGTTAAATTAGGTAAAACACACATGACAAAAATAAGCACACATGAAAACATTTCAATGCTGTGGAGACGTGTACCATTGGTGGTCTGAAATCTATAGGTCATGGCACTCAGCGCTGAACTAATCCAGTTGTGAATGAGTGAGGGATGGATGCAAGAAAGGGAAGGGGAGCTTTAGCTCAACAGCTATTTTAAAAATACTAGTAATGTGGAAAATAGGGTTCATTCAGAAGTTCAGATTGTACATTATGGGGGGCCTTTCCAACCACCTTCTCATTATGAGAACATTTGTGGAAGACACCTACATAGTATTAGTTTGGGACACACACATATCAAGCATGTGTGTTTAGAGCATGTGGTACCAAGAACATATATGGAAAATCCCTATGAGTTACATAGTGTACAAAGAGGATACACATTCTAGTGAGGTGTGTGTGTGGGGGGGTGTGTGAGAGGAAGAGAGAGAGAAAGGGAGAGAGAGAGATTACTAACGACACATTAGAAATAGAGATGTGTAGAAAAGACTTTCTATGTTACACTATATTCAGCACACATTTCTGGCAATAGAACACACGCTAGCAAAAGAGATGCATGCCTGAACAACTTTGTTTAATAATATACATAAAAAGCACACAACTATCAAGAGTATATGTTTACCATGGGCTTGTCAGTTCATTATTTTCTACTTCTATGGACATGTAACATTTTGTGTGATATAACCACTGATGGCATCAAAACTGACACTGCTAATGCATATGCCAGGCATGTTATGAAAAGGTCATTGGCCATGCCAATGCATATTTAATTGGTGCTGTCTTGTGTGGAAATCTCATTTTTGTGGTTCTCAATGAGAGTTCATGACCAGTGAATATTTCACCTTAACTAGTTGAAGCTTCTGGAAGGTCACACGCATTCCATTTATATAGTAAATGTCACCTGCCGATTTTCAATTGGTTTACCTCAATGCTAATTGTTCTGCAAAATGCCCCTTGCCAGCCTTTTCCATTCAGAAAGGGCACCATGTTGTGCCTTTGCTGGAGCAGCTGCACACGTGGGTGGAAAGATGGTGGACTGAGTCACTAAAAAAAGGATTCCTTTCAATCACTCCGTGCTCTTTCTTGTCAGACATTGGCAGCGACAGATGCTTAATTTAACTAAATGGACCTCTCCGTGATTTCACATGGCGCTGACATCCCACCTCTCTGTGTTTCCCCAGAAGGGGTCAATTAACTCAAAATACATTTAAGACTAAGAATATTTTTTTCCCATTAATGTCAGCTGGTGTTTTTTGAATCATTGCATATGATATGTGGTTATATTATGCATTTCTACTTTTTCTTTTGTATCCCTTCTCATCGTGATCATCTTTTCATAGCCTTTGGTAGTAATTGTGTTATTGTTCAACCACTCAACCACCGCGTACCTTTAACAATAGTTTGTTTATATTGTCCTAGGCCCTGGGCAGTCTATTTATCTAGACTTTTTAAAAAGAGACAGCCCATCCATTGGGACGACCCTGGTGAACCATTGCCAGAATATACATAGGATAGTCTAGCACATCTCCAATTCATGTACCCAGGCCAAACACATGCGTGTGTGTGTGTGTGTGTGTGTGTATATATGTATATATATGTTTCTGAAGCTTATGGAATCTGCTTGGATCACATGCTGTGCATAGGCCGACATCTAGTGGAAGCTGCAGAGTATTACAGTTTGTTTTTCGAAACTCAAAAATGGGCGTCGACATAGGGCGTGCCAGTAATACTATCCCTAGTGTGACGTCCCATGATCCCTCACGTGTGTAGGACCCTCAGATTGGTTTTTTTCCGCCATACTTGTCGGAAGCATTGTGAGGAGTTCCCTGGCTATAGGCCATTTTGCTAAAATCAATATTAAATTCCCCGTTCTTTCACTCCCACGTCGAGACATCGAAGATCGACGCCGGTCCGAAGAACAAACAACCGTCGAGAGCTGCACGACGGACTTTGGGCTTTGGAAGGCCTCTGGCCTCGTCCCGGGCCTTGGAAGGCCTCTGGCCTCGGCCCTGCAAGTAGGGAGAGTGGGGGGTGGAAACATACTCTACACTCTTTATTTTCCTACACACACTAGCCCGCTGCCATAAGGTGACATATGGAGAGTACTCCATTAAAATTTTGCCCCAAGTGCAACCGCAAGTACCCTTAGGGTGATAAACACGCCACCTGTAATCTCTGCTTGCCGAGGGACCACCCCAAAGCTAACTGCAGAGCGTGTAAGCTTTTTAAAGCTAAAACACTCAAGGACCGCTCCACTAAACGTTGGCCCACCACACCAGGCAGCTCGAGGCCATGGAAGCGGTGGATGGCAGCGACGCCGCCCATTCGGACAGCGAGGGCACAGGGTGTCATGATGCCTACCCCCGGGCATCCGGCTCAAGCCCATCAGCCCCGGGAGCAGGCATCCAGATATTTAATAAAACCCCAGCAGCCCTGGCTGGGGGCTGTCTGGGTTCAGTCCTGGCGCCTTAGGCACCAGGCTCATAATAGAAATCAGTCCTGGTGCCATAGGCGCCAGGCTCATAGACTTTACTTACCTCATGCAGACCATGCTGCAAATGAATCCAAGCCAACGTGAGGCCTGGATGGGACTATTTTACCACAGGGACTATTTTTTTTACTCGGGTGTGGTTCTAGGGACTTCTTACCTGGAACTACTTTGGCGGCTATTTAAACCACGCCCGAACAGCAGCACATGCTTCGCGTTATTCTGCATCCAGCAGCGTAACGCTCACCGTGCCTGCAGTCAGCATCCAGTCTTAAGCCACGCCCGTCTCGAATCCAGAGCTCCTAGCAATAGAAGAAGAAGAAGGAAAGGTTAGAACACAGATATTATTTCAATCCTTACCTAAATTCCGGATCCATCACGTCTTCGAACTTGAAAAGGACATTATTCTACACGCGTCGCATCGCCAGCTGCAGCGCCACGCCATACTCACAGTCCTCACAGCATTTTTTGATCCGGCGCAGCCTCCATCATTTTCTTCGCCAAATTCCACCATCTAGGGGACAAAAGAAACATAAGGTGAGCCGAGAGAGCCAACAAATACAACCTCTCCACCATAGACTTACCTGATTAACAACCAGAGGCATTATTCTATAACAAACCGCAACTTCTTACGCCGCACCTGGAAGGAGAGAGAAACCAGCAATTTAAATACACGCATCTTTTACCGGACAGTGTTGGGTAATACAGACTCTTACCTGAACACCATCAGCTGCCACAAGACAATCTTCCCTCGGTTCCAGCAGCAACACAAGAAAGGAATGTACAAGAGTGAACATAGGATATATTGAACTCTTGGAACTTTATACTTACGGGTTCTCGCCTGGAACCTCGGAGTCAATATTCATCCGGAACTCTTCCAATGCCTTCAAACCAGTGAAGTAACTGGTATCTACGCGCCCCTGCATTCCACGCAGGATGGAGAGCTCATCATTTAAAAACATAAGGTGAACTTACTGAAAGTGAATATCGGTGGTGATTAGTGGGGAGAACAGTGGGGTGCCATTACTAGAATCCACGGATGGCTAAATCCCGTTCTCCACTTGCAGGAGAATACTTCTACGGGTCAAGCAGACGAGATTAGGCGGTCCAGTCCAGTCTGTCATCTCTGCACTACGCTTCACGTTGGAGGAGGTTGCAGCTGTCCGGGTCCGATCGACGCCCCTCTGGGAGCCAGGTGAGCGTAACAGAACGTGAAGCCTATCTACAAATCCCCGCCCGGACGTTATGGAAACCTCCGAAACAGACCAAATAGCCCAATTATTAGGGGAATTTAGGGCGGAAGTGCACTCTGCGCGCCAAGAGACTAATGCCCTCAGGAGAGAACTGATTGTGTCAAAGGAACGCACAGATGATCTTGCTAGACAACTGCTTCAAAATCAAGCTAGGCAAACACCCCTACCTGTTCTCCGGGGAAACCCAGCTCCTGTTTCATCGAGTAATCCCGTGCAAGTAATCCTACCAGGGGCTATTCCTTTAGCTCCACCCGAACGCTTTGCTGGGGACCCAAAAAGGTTTGCAGTGTTTATGAATCAATGCCGCTTGCACTTTTTATGCAGACCTGGAGCTTTTCCAAATGACCAAGCCAAAGTAGCCTTTGTACTATCATATCTTAGTGGCAGCGCAGCTGACTGGTCAATTCCACTAGTCAACCAGGATGACCCTCTTCTTCGGCATTTTCAGGGTTTCCAAAGAAGCATGCAAAGACTATTCGCCAGACATTCACAGGGACAAGCCCTGGATAACAAACTTTTATCCCTACGACATAGTAATCAGGATCTGCTAACCTATATCGCAACCTTCAATATGTTGGTGGTGGAAACCGGATGGCCTGAGGAGAAACGAATTACATTATTTCATCGTGGGCTTCGAGGAGAACTCAAAGATTTTTTGGCACAAGTTGTGAACCCACCTCAGGATTGCGCAGAATATATAGACTTAGTGGTCCAGTTATACCACGGACTGCAGAATAGAAAGGCTGATCGAGCTAAGTTCGAGAGTCAGGTATGGGTTAAACCCAATCTTACCCCCAAAGGAACAGATGCATCAGAACCTATGCAGATCGGGGGGGGTTAAAGGACCCTTAACTCAAAAGGAAAGAGAAAAGAGATGGCAGATGCAATTGTGTCTGTACTGTGGAACCGCAGGACATTTTCTACGGGATTGCCCTATAAACCCACCCAAGAAAGTAGTAGGAGTTGCTGACAAAAGTCAAATAGAGCGTGATTCGGTAAACAACCATGCCCGACAAGCTTGCCGAGCTTAAAGAAGGACACTCAGACCTCCCACCTAATTACACCAATGGTCCTAATTGATCCAAGGCAGCCATCACGTATGCACGCAGTAAGGGCATACATTGATAGCGGGGCCGTAGGAAACTACATGGACCACGAATTGGCCTCAAGGATGAATCTACCTCTTTGCAAAAAGACCGCTTTGGATGTCATCACCACAGTCGATGGAACTGAAATTGCCTCTGGGCCTGTAACTCATTCCACTACTGAGCTGACACTGTTGGGTCAAGATGGGCATCGAGAAATGATTGTGTTTTATTTAATCCTTGTATTGATTGGCGAGAGAAGAGAGTGACCTTCCCAGATTGTGCACACACCTGTTATACGGAAAAAACCTTGAACAAAAGCCTGGCCACCGTCACTAATCCAGTTGTGCAATTACCTCAGGAATATCAAGAATTTCAGGATGTTTTTCAAAAAGAACAGGCAAATACCTTACCACCTCACAGATCATACGATTGTCAAATCGACCTAGTACCCAGTGCACAACCTCCATGCAGTAGAATCTACGCCCTTACGGAACCCGAAAATCTTCACCTACTACAATATCTGGACCAATACCTTGCTAATGGCTTCATTCGTCCATCCAAATCTCCTGCATCCTCAGCTCTATTCTTTGTGCCTAAAAAGGAAGGTGACCTTAGAACGTGCATAGACTACCGCGCATTAAATCAGATTACGGTAAAAATCTGATATCCATTGCCTCTGATCCCCGAATTACTAGACCAAGTAAAGGATGCTTGTATCTACACTAAATTGGACCTCTGAGGGGCATATCATCTAGTACGTGTAAAGAAAGGCGATGAATGGAAGATTGCCTTTCGCACCAAGTACGGGTTATTCGAATACCAGGTGATGCCCTTCGGGTTGTGCAATGCACCAGTAGCCTTCCAGTATTTTATGAACGATGTCCTTCGTGAATTCATTGACGTCTGTGTTGTCGTATACATAGACGATATTCTAGTGTACTCCTCCTCAGAATCAGACCATGTGAAGCACGTTCGTGCAGTCCTTGAGAAACTACGCCAGCACAAGTTATACGCAAAATTGGAGAAATGTGTTTTTCATTCTACAGAAGTTGAATTCCTGGGATTTATCCTGACTCCAAAAGGAGTTTGAATGGACTCTCGAAAGGTGGACGCAATCCTCAAGTGACCATCACCCAGTTCAGTTAAAGGGGTACAAAGCATGCTTGGATTTGCTAATTTCTATCGCAGATTTATTCCTGAATTCTCACATATTGTACATCCCATCACAGCACTTTTTCAAAAAAACAAATGTTTTTTGTGGACTGAAGAGGCTGAAAGAGCCTTCCAAGAGCTAAAATCGAAATTCACATCTGCACCTGTCTTAAAGCATCCACGCCCTGAGCTTCCATACATAGTTGAAACCGATGCATCCAGTTTAGCCATGGGAGCTGTCCTGTCCCAGAAGGATCCCGAAACCGGTCAACTTCATCCAGTAGCATTCTGGTCAAGAAAGTTCTCAGCACCGGAATTAAACTATGCGGTTACTGATAAGGAGTTATTAGCCATCAAGTCCGCCTTCAAGGCTTGGCGGCCTTATCTTCTCGGTGCCAGGCATACCCTCACTGTAATCACAGGAATCTGCAGTATTTGAAAACAGCCAAGGCCCAATCATCGCGTCAACTTCGGTGGGCATTATTCTTTGCCGAATTCGATTTCGTGATCACTTATCGACCAGGTTGTAAAAACGGCAAAGCAGATGCCTTATCCCGAATAGGGATGGGAGAAGTATATTCAAACCCGGAACCGGTGCCTATAATTTCAGAACAAAGAATTCTTGGCATAACTACTCTACAGACTCTAGAAGACATTCATTTAAAAATCCAAAAACTTTTCGATCCAGCAGCCCTGCAGGACTGGGTAAAGAAAGGCCAAGATTATTCAGTCATCAATGACCTACCTTACTATCAAGGATGTCTATTTCTACCACACAAGGATCTACAAGAACTAGTCATCTCCAATTATCATGACACCCTTATGGAAGGACACCCTGGTATTGCAAAAACTGAAGCTAAAATTAAAAGACAATTCTGGTGGCCCACCTGGCGAAAGGACGTAAAGTAATTTGTGATGTCTTGTGGTATCTGCGCCCAAAACAAAAGTCAGAAGAAAAAACCAGCTGGCCTTTTACAACCTTTGGATATTCCACCTACACCATGGCACACTTTGTCTTTAGACTTCATTACAGATCTACCTCTGTGTAATGGATTTAACACCATTCTAGTTATTGTGGATCTTTTTTCCAAAATGGCCCACTTTATTCCTTTAAAAGGATTACCTTCCGCTTTGATTTTGGCCAAGGAATTTCTCGAAAACATTGTTCGAATCCATGGATTTCCTTCTGTATTGGTCTCTGACCGAGGTAGTCAATTCATTTTGCAATTTTGGAAGAAATGCTGTCAATTTGCGCAAATCAACTTAAGGCTATCAACCAGTCACCACCCCCAAACTGATGGTCAGACGGAGAGGACCAACCATACTCTTGAACAATACCTACGTTGTATGCTACACCAAACCGAAAGCAATTGGAAAGATATTTTATGGATTTCCGAATACGCATACAATAACTCCGTACATTCAGGAACGGGACAAAGCCCCTTTTATACCATATATGGACATCATCCTCGAACCTCAGAACTCGATTCGCCTCAACACTTAGAAATGCCTTCAGTGACTCATCTGCACTCTACCATTACACAAGCCTTTAAGGAAGCAATAGAACACTCGAAACAAGCAAAGGAGAAATACAAGAAAAATGCTGATCGACATAGAAGTGAAACTCCACAATACCAGATTGGAGATCAAGTTTGGCTGGCTACAAAAAACATACCTCTAGGGAACTCGAACTTTTAATCCTAGATATTTGGGACCTTACACCATTAAGGCCATTATCAACCCGGTGGCCGTCAAATTGGAATTACCCTCTAATATGCAGATTCATCCTGTCTTTCATGTTTCACTTCTAAAACCAGTTCAACCTGGGACAAGATTAACCAAACCACCTGACCCCATCCTAATAGATCGAGAACCTGAATTCGAGGTAAAAAATATCCTGGACTCTAAGATGGTTAAATCAAGACTTTTTTGTTTAATCGACTGGAAGGGTTACGGACCACAAGAAAGATCATGGGAGCCTAGTGACCACGTTCATGCACCTCGGTTGGTCAAGAAATTCCATCGGAACTTCCCAGACAAACCAGGACCAAGGGGAAGAGCAACTTTAGGAGGGGCCTTGGGGGGGAGTGCTGTCATGATGCCTACCCCCTGGGCATCCGGATCAAGCCCATCAGCCCCGGGAGCAGGCATCCAGATATTTAATAAAACCCCAGCAGCCCCGACTGGGGGCTGTCTGGGTTCTGTCCTGGCGCCTTTGGCACCAGGCTCATAATAGAAATCAGTCCTGGCGCCATAGGCGCCAGGCTCATAGACTTTACTTACCTCATGCAGACCATGCTGCAAATGAATCCAAGCCAATGTGAGGCCTCGATGGGACTATTTTACTACAGGGACTATTTTTTTACTCGGGTGTGGTTCTAAGGACTTCTTACCTGGAACTACTTTGGAGGCTATTTAAACCACGCCCGAACAGCAGCACATGCTTCGCGTTATTCTGCATCCAGCAGCGTAACGCTCACCGTGCCTGCAGTCAGCATCCAGTCTTCAGTCACGCCCGTCTCGAATCCAGAGCTCCTAGCAATAGAAGAAGAAGAAGGAAAGGTTAGAACACAGATATTATGTAAATCCTTACCTGAATTCCGGATCCGTCATGTCTTCGAACTTGAAAAGGACATTATTCTACACGCGTCGCATCGCCAGCTCCAGCGCTGTGCCATACTCACAATCCTCACAGCATTTTTCGATCCGGCGCAGCCTCCATCATTTTCTTTGCCGAATTCCACCATCTAGGGGACAAAAGAAATATAAAGTGAGCCGAGAGAGCCAACAAATACAACCTCTCCACCATAGACTTACCTGATTAACAACCGGAGGCATTATTCTGTAACAAACCGCAACTTCTTACGCCGCACCTGTAAGGAGAGAGAAACCAGCAATTTAAATACACACATCTTTTACCGGACAGTGGGTAATACAGACTCTTACCTGAACACCATCAGCTGCCACAAGACAATCTTCCCTTGGATCCAGCTGCAACACAAGAAAGGAATGTACAAGAGTGAACATCGGACATATTGAACTCTTGGAACTTTATACTTACGGGTTCTCGCCTGCAACCTCAGAGTCAATATTCATCCGGAACTCTTCCAACGCCTTCAAACCAGTGAAGTAACTGGTATCTACGCACCCCTCCATTCCACGCAGGATGGAGAGCTCATCATTTAAAAACATAAGGTGAGCTTACTGAAAGTGAATATCGGTGGTGATCAGTGGGGCGAACAGTGGGGTGCCATTACTAGAATCCACGGGTGGCTAAATCCCTTTCTCCACTTGCAGGAGAATACTTCTACGGGTCAAGCAGATGAGATTAGGCGGCCCAGTCCAGTCTGTCATCTCTGCACTATGCTTCACATTGGAGGAGGTCGCAGCTGTCCGGGTCTGATCGATGCCCCTGTGGGAGCCAGGTGAGCGTAACACAGGGGTGTCGAAAGACACCCAAGCGCTAGTCCCCGACCTCAGAGGATTGTCCGACAGGGCAGTTGTGTGGAGCACACCCGGCGACAGGAGTGCTACCCTTTCTTCTTCTACATCTAAACACTCCAAATCCAACCGAGACGCGACACTCGTGTCGAGTTCTCGGAAGAAAGAGGCACGTCGAGAGCAGTCCACTGAATTGGTGTCCTCTGGGCATTCCAGGTCGAGATTGCCGCACAACACACGGCAGCCATCCACAGTTGCCAAGAGTGCCTCGCTCCCTAAAGTAACGGAGGTTCGTTCGGCAGGAGACAAATCTGACCTCCATCCCCAAGCTGCACACCCAAAGTCAGCTCCGGTATCCCATTCGGCGTCTGCCTCTGAGTCCCGACATTCGCACTCTAAAGAGAGAGAAGGAACCCCCAAATCTCGACGCCAGGCGTCCAAAGATTCCGAAAAGGCCAAACCGTCAGGGAAACACTCTTCCACTCATGGGAAAGGGGACAAACAGCAGAAAAGGTCTACACTTACTACTTCTGCATCCCAGGTACACAAGGACAAACACAAGTCGTCAGATAGGGACAAATCTAAGACACCTGTCCCTGTGACTTCACCCAGGCTCACCCTTCCCACTTCTTATGAAATGAGATTAGAGGAGGAACCTCATCAGGAGGTAGTCATCCCAGCTCCATAGAATGGAGCACTGAGGACATAGACAGGGTGATGAGGAGAATGTCTTCCTTAGCAAATTTTTATGAAAAAAATCCACAGCATTTTCTTAGCTATACCGCTGACAATGCTACTCCTTCAGGATTCAAGGACCCCCAACCTCCTTATAAGAGATCTCGGTTTGATACTCCAGCTCAGGCACTGTCTTCAGACCCTTACCATATTCAGCCTTATCAACAGTATGAGGATGACCCAGACGTTATGGTGCTGGACGACCAAACTGGGATCGAGTATTATGGAGATGACGAGGGCCAGGATGAGGAGGAGGAAGACGAGGCAGAGGTCTACAATATGGACTCCCCGGTTAACAAGGAACCACAGGTTTCTGACTCACCTATAGATAACCAGCCCCTTCTAAATCAGGTCTTAGCTACGGCTGCAAAGCACTTCCACATAGATACGCAGGGGGCGCAGGAAGAGAGGGACTTTGCAGAGGAGCTAGTGGGGGACAAAAGACCCATTGCTCAAGCCATTCCTATTCTCAAATCAATCCAATGTAGAATTGATCCTTCCCTTCTCAATCCTAATCTCACTAAGGCTGTGAACCCCAGAATTGAGAAAATGTTTAGGGCCGCCCAGTCAGACCCTCTTTACATAAGGGGTCAACTCAAGCCCGACTCCTTGGTAATCACTAACACCAGAAAGAGAGCGGGAACATCTCTATCATCATCGGAGGCTCCCCCAGACAAGGAGAGCAAAAGAATCTACAGTTGAGGAAGAAAAGTAGCCTCCACTTCCGCTTACCAGGCAAGAATCGCCAACACCACCACTCTGCTGGCAAGCAATAATTGCCAACAGTGGGAGCAGGTAGCTGCTCTCATTGGGCCTCATTCCGACCCTGGCGCTAAGTGGTTAACAGCGCCGTAAAAGGCTGCGGCGCCGTTAACCACTTAGCGCCTTACTACGAGATCCCTTTGCGGGACCCGACCTGAACGGCTGGTCTGGACCAGCCGTTAAAGTAGGGACCCGCAAAGGGACCTCGCAGGCAATTACAGTACCGCAATTTGCCACCTTCCCCATTCCCATTGAGCCCTATGGGGCAAAAATGGGGATGGGGAAGGGCCATGGTGAAATGGGGAAATACCGCCCCACCAACCTTGGAATGGGGCAGTTTTTCCCCAGTTCACCATGGCGGACTCGTTACAACACCGGCACCAACCAATAGCGCCATGGTTTAGGGCCGGTGTTGTAATGAGGGCCATTGACTCTGCACCGGAACCACTAAAGGGTCAGTTGGCCCAGATCGTGTCGGAGGGTAGAGCCGTGTCCGGCTGCATTCTAAAGACAACCTTTGATGCCGCAGATAATGCAGGACGGCTCATTGCAGAAAGCACTGTCATTAAGAGACATGCTTGGCTAATACAGTCAGGGTTTAAACCCGAGACCCAGGCAACCCTTATTGACATGCCGGTGGAACTGAATGTCTTGTTTGGCAAAGTGGTGGAGGACGCACTAAAAACTGCTAAGGACGAGTATGATGCTCTAAAGTCCCTAGGTCAGTTGACTAATAAGCCCACTAATCAAAGAGGGAACAGTAATTTTTGCCGCTCACGCGGACAAAATTCCCAGAGTGGCTCCAATTATTCACAGGGACAGGGTACATCATGGGGTGGCAACCAGCAGACTACCCAAAGTTACGGCAGAGGAAACAAGAGGGCCCGTGGTAGAGGTAGAGGCAGAGGCGGCGGTACGCCTCCCGCAAAGCAGTGACGTTCCGCTCAGGGTCCCTTCCCATGCATCCCCAGTAGGGGGGCGCATTTCCAACTTCATCCAAGCATGGGAAGGGATCACATCGGACAGATGGGTGCTGTCCACAGTGTCCGCAGGTAAAATACCGGTACCAGTAAACCCTTACCGCCTACCGTGTAATGAGGCCCAGTGTTTCATTGTTTTCTCAAGCTATAAGGTCCTTCGTTATATGCACTTATACAATTGGTTGGCACACTTGTGCCATATCTGGAACATTCGGTTCAATTAGCAGCATGTAAGCCAAAACCCATGTGCAAGCAGATAAGACATGATGCTGCCCTACCCCCAATTAACCCAACACCTCTCATCACCGATGCCTTCTGCCATGAAATTCGCTTTTTAGTTGGCCTTGCAAAGTATTCTTGTCCTCGGAATGCAACGGGAGTGAAGGCTCTCGCTATCGTGTCTGGAACTTCAAGTTCAAGCCCTATTTCCATCCTTGACTCACATGACAGGAGATCATGATTCTGCTAATTCTGCAAGCTTTTAAATGTTTTAAATTAATTAAGACTTGGCATCCTTTGTGTTCTTCTTTGCACCGTAACGTGATAAGATTCATCCTCTGCACATATGTTACTCCTCAATGTAGATAGCTCCCTCGACTTCTCAGTTCTTGACTTCAGGCTAGACAGCATCACAACGGAGCTCCAGCAGCCTGTTATTCTACTGTGACACAGCCTTTCATTCTTTCTTCATGATTTCTTTGGCTTATTATTTCATGACATTTAGTTGGTGAAGGTGTGCAATAGAAGAAGAAGGAAGGAGAATAGAGCATGGAAGGAAATGCTTGGGAGAGGGTGCCATTGATGAAGAGCAAGAGGAAATACAAGTGAGAAAGGTTGAGAGTGAGAGGCTAAGAAATAAAGGAAGAGTGTGAGAGGAAGGTTGAGAGGGGTAGAGAGTGGGGGTGGGTGGCTGGGTTTAGACAGTTGGGTGGGTGGAGAGAGTGTGGATAGAGAGTGGGGATAGGGTGGGTGGTTTTGGGTAGAGTGGTGGTAGGGTGAGTGGGGATAGCGAGAGTGGGGGAGGTTGAGAGGGGTATAGTATGCCTGTAGGGTGGGTGAGTGAAGGTAGAGTGGGGGTATGGCGGGTGGGGGTAGAGAGAGTAAGGGTAAGGTGGTGGGGTAGAGAGTGGAATCTGGTGGGTGTGTGTCTTTGGGGGTAGAGAGTGTAGGTACGGTGGGTTGGGTAGAGAGAGGGTAGGTAGGGTGTGTGTGGGGTAGAGAGAGGGGGTAGAGAGATTGGGGTGGGGTGAGTGGGTTTAGAGTGGGTGTACGGTAGGGGTAAAGAAAATGGGGTAGGGTGGGTGGCGGCAGAGAGACTAGGGGTTGTTTGGGTGGGGTTCGATAAAGTAAGGCTGGGATGGGTGGGTGAGGGTTTTGAGAGTGGTAGTAGGGTGGGTGGGGGTAGAGAGAGTGGAGGTAAGGTGGGTGGCTGCGGGTACAGAGAGTTGAGGTAGGGTCAGTGTTATGGGTAGATAGAGTGGGGGTAGGTTGGGTGGTATGGTTCTAGGGTGGGTTGGGATAGAGAGAGTGGGGGTCGGGTGAGTGAAGGTAGAGAGTGCTGATGGGGGGGGCCTGGGGCTGGGATTAAAAAGGGTGGGGGTAGGTTGGGTCAGGTTAGAGAGAGTGGAGGTAGGGTGGGTGGGGGAAGAGAGAGTGCACCTTGGGTGGGGTTAGATAGAGTGGATGTAGGTTTTGTGGGGATAGAGAGAGTGGCAGTAGGGTAGGCGGGAGTAGAGAGAGTGAAGGTCGTGTGCAAGGTTGGGTAGAGAGAGTGGGGAAAGGGTGTGTGGGTCAGGGTGGAGAGAGTGGGGTTGGGTTGGTGGTAGGGGGTAGAGAGAGTAGGGGTGAGGTGCCTGAGGTTAGAGATAGTTGGGGTAGGGAGGGTGGGGGTAGGCTCGGTGAGTGGGGGCAGGGGGGGTGTGTGGGGTGGAGAAAGTGGGGTTAGGGTGGGTCGGGGTAGAGTGGGTGAGGGGAGGTGGGTGCATGAGTGTAAAGAGGGTGACTGGGGTTAGGGAGAGTGGGGGTAGAGTGGGTGAGGATAGAGAGAGTGGGAGTAGGGTGGGTGAGGGTAGAGAGAGTGGGGATTGGGTGGGTCAGTGGGGTAAGAGAATAGGGGGCACAGTGGGTGTGTGGGGGTAGAGAGAATGCAGTAGGCTGTGTGGGATGGGGTAGAGAGACTAGGGGCAAAGTGGGTGGGGCTAGAGATAGTGACGGTATGGTGGGTGGGGATTAGAGTGAAAGGGAGTAGGGTAGGGTAGAGTGGGTGTAGCGGGAGTAGAGTTAGGATGGTGGGTGTCGGTATAAAAGGTGGGGGTAGGGTGGGTGGTGGTAGCAAGAGTTTGTGATAGGGTGGGTGGGGTTAAAGAGATTTGAGGTAGGGTGGGTGGGAGGGGGTGGAGTAGAGAGAGTTGGTTATGGTCAGTGGAGACAGGGAGAGTCGGGTTAGGGTTGGTGTGTGGATTGGGGTAGAGAAAGCAGGGAAATGGTGGGTGGGGGTAGAGAGGATGGGGTAGGGTAGGTGGGGCTAGAAAGTGGTTATTGGGTAAGGGTAGAGAGGGTGGGGGTAGAGTGGGTAGGGTTAGATGGAGTGGAGAAAGAGGGATGGAGTGGGGAATAGAGTGTGGGGTTATGGTGGGTGGGGGTAGAGAGTGTAGAGCTAGGGTGGGTGGGGGTAGAGAGAGTGGAGGTAGGGTGGGTGGGGGTAAAGAGATGGGATAAGTTAGGAGGGGTAGAGAGAGTGAGGGTTGGTGAGTGGGTGGGGTAGATAGAGTGTGTTTAGAGTGGGTGGGGTCAGAGACAGTCAAGGTAGGGTGTGGGGGTAGAGACAGCGGGGGTAGGGTGGTTGGGTGGCGGCAGAGGCAGTGGTGGTAGGGAGGCTGGGCATAGAAAAAGTGGGGTTAGGGTGGGGGGTAGAGAGAGTGGGGGTAGGGTTGGTGGGTGAATTTCAGGGGTTTAACGTCCCTGCAACAAACGTTTTTTCCTAGAATTTCAAGGGTTTTGTTATTCCATTCTTGTTTTCCGTACATAGCCAGAGGCCACAGCCTATGGCCGAACCCACTGTATATTTAGAACACTACCAGACCACTAGCCAGGGGCTTCAGCTATGGCCAGTGGGCACGGCTTTTGTCCTTGCCCACTGTCCATAATAAAACACTACCAGACCATTAGCCATTGCCTTTGACCACGGCCGGTGGGCACATTGTTTTTAGGCAATGCGCAGTGAGATAAAATTATTTTCCATGGAAAACACACTTTGGTTAAGCAGCGTGCTACAAGCCCCTTGTTTTATGTCTGGTCTCTTAATGACTGCTATGATACATTGCGCAACCCCAACGAACTGCGCGGAAAAGGGGAAAAGAATGACCAGCTGCAAGAATAACGTATGACCAAGTACTTTTACCCTCAAAAATCAAAAGCTGGCACCCATAAATATACGGTAAGTGAACATATATCTTAAAGTGAAATATGCAAATGTAGTTCAAATTAACTTCCCCTTAGAAGAAAGGTCGCAAGATATGATAGCATTGGACCTTTAAATAACTAATGAACACCAGAAAAATAACCTAAGAGAGGAAATGTTCCAATAAATATGCTGGCAAAGTACAAAAGGTGCTCACTTTTACCCCCAGCAATGTGTCGTGAAATATTCCCTGGAAAACAAAATCCCAATACGAAACAAGTGCTTGTGGTCTTGTGGGTAATAGTCTGCACTGGGAACATGACAATCTGAGTAAAATCCTGGTAGCCAAATACTTGAGGAAGCTTGCTAACCTAAGAAAAAAATAAGGTGTTGCATCCACTCTCTGAAAAGAAGTTACTCTGTCCACCCACATGTCCTTCACTTGTGCCCTGAAAAGCAGCCACAATTAGGGGAGAATAACTGCACCAGTGTCCAGGTTTGGAAACTCTCTTGCAACATCGTGGGCAAATACTCATGACTTACTTGCTCCCTCATCATTTCCCTTCCTCACCCCCATGTCTGGCTTTCAACAATACCATGCTTTATAGAGATAACTTGAAAGTGACAGTGTCACTCAAATATATAAATCCTTATAGAACTAGGTTATTCAAAAAGTGTACAATTGCGGCATTATTCCCCCCATCTTGAATGAGAGACTACAAACCATACCAGAATGCAATTCATCAAAAGGCTTAAAAATTGCCTCTAAGTGTAATACTTTCAAGGGCTGATGGTAGCACGGTGTAAAATAAAATATGGATGCTGTGTGTTTTCTTAGTGTGTTATAAGACATTTAAAACGAAGAAAACACGGAATATAGGACTGTGGACTGTCTCCCATCCATGCAGTAACCATGACCAACCCTGCTTAGCTTCAAAGGGAGGAAGGGTCCTGCCGCCTCAGGCCATGTTGCGCTAAGTTGTTTTGTAACTTGTTCTCAGTTATTTGGCAATATGGCTTGAGGGCGCTGTCCGCCACCTTGCTTTGAAGCTATGCAGGTTCAGTCCTGTTTACTAAATGGATGGGAGTCCTGGATGCCTATTGTGTCCATGACCAGTGATTTCTTACCACACCATAGCTGTAAAAATATCTATTTTTCTTAACTTTTTTTTTCTATAGCCGCAGGCACAGATCTACAGATACCCTCAGCTATCTGTAGTGATTTTATGTATGGACTACAGATAGCCACAGCCATCTACAGTTGTTATAGCCACGAATAGCGGAAAAACAGCAAGAAAACAATGCTGTCTTTCCCCCAAAACCCTCACCAAGTGCCCCTCTCATTTATGTGAGCTCCCCCCACTTCTCAGATGGCTTAAATACCTCCCCTGCCCTCTCCTATTCCCCCACAACACACTGAAGAGGGAACATCGAGACCAAACCCATGGCCCCTCACCCCAAGCGCATACATAAAAGAACAGCAGGAAGAACAAGGAGCGCACTTATCATTTGAACCAGGCCCCAGCGCACCCATGGGTGACAAATATGCTGAAACACACCGACTTCACCAACAGTGCAACTTCTATGCTACATTAGAATCAATGCTGCAATATCAGAATCTACAAACACAAAAATCCCTGTGTAAAGGCTTGCAAATGCCTATATGAATTAACATGGTCTAAATGCACAGTGTAAAGCTATGTTTCAGGAAAATTACAGCTAAGTTCATTTCACTCACTGAACACTGGCTGCGGGAGCCTTATCAACATTCCTCGCAAAACATTCGAACTGCCAAGGCCGCAAGTTCAAGATAAAATTGCTTTCTGCAGACAGACATTTTTTAATTATCCACAAATGCGAATAAATCACGGCAACCCAGTGTGCTTTTTTTTTCTTTCTGGGAAAGAAAGACATTTTCTCAAGGACTCGCACAACATTGAAACATAACTTGTAACAAGCCAGAGCCCAGGTGCGAACTGCTTGTTCAGCTAAAAGTTATGGGAACAAAGTCACATTGCAACAAGATTAGAATTAGGTAATGGGGGCTGGCACAGCTAAATCAACCCACTGACGCAAGAGGTTAATATCCAATTATCAGGCTCTCTGTAAGGGCTACATAGGTAACCTACCACTTTGCAGCCAATAGCAGGAGGAGATAGGTTTCTGGGAGCTGATCCAATTCTGTGAGGTCAGCCTGCAGTGTGATTATAAAACTTACTTGCAAGACAGCTCCGGGGGAGACGGCGCCTGAACTCGCGATGCACGATGCTCTGTGCTTTTCTTTTGCTTTTTTCTTTTTCTTTGCCTAGAAATAAATGCAGTTTGAAACATGCTGCTGCCTGCTTGGGACTCTGTTGCATTTCTGGGGGCCATATGGGAGGTGTTGGGGCCTCCCATAGCTGGTGAGGGTATGGCTGCTGGCCCCCCACTGCCCTGGGGGGGGGATCCAGCTTCTCCCCGACAAGTTGGTGCCCTCTGTGAGGCTCATTGTAACATGGGTAAATGAGCTCTGCCTGCGCAAGCCCTGCGGTGGACTGAGCTCCCTGCCGCCGACTCAAGGAAGCTGTGGGACCCTCGCCTGCACCTGAAGACCACCGGAAAACGCGTAACCGGCTAAAGGCTTCGGGGGCCACTTGGAAATACCCCGCTTGAGGGCAGGTGAGAGCCCTGCAGGAGAAGGGGTCCGGTGAAGCGCATTGAGGGGGTGTCCAGCAGCGGTGCAACTGCCAGTGCAGCATAGGAAAATGTAAGTAAACCAGCAACATGGGCTATGAGGGGGGGAAATGTTTAAAGTAGAAATGTTAAAGTGTGTTTTTTTTTTTTTGGTAGAAACTGAGGGAGGGATTGTAAATTGGGTGGTGGGTGATTGTACATTGTCACAAAATTCAGTGCATTGGTGGTGATCGGCACGTGAATTGTAGTTGGGACTGGGGTGGTGGCAGTGGTCCCTTCTTGTGTTTTTGAGCATATTGGGTGGGGTAGTGACTCCCTACACATAGAACAGGAGTGCCGCGCTGATTGGTCTGGATGGTGATTTCATGTACGGGGGTCTGGATTTCCTATGAATTGACGTTATAGATCAATGAGTAGATGAGGTTCCCTGCTAATTGAGCGTTTAGTTCAGTGAGTGGAAGATAGTTGGCTGGTTAAAGTCCCCTGGTGAGGAGCGTATCACACACTAGGCGACGCAGTGGGTGCAGTCCAATTATAAGAGTTTTATTGTGGTTTACCTTGTTCCAGTTGAGACAGGAAGACAGCTGTGGGGATTGTGGGGTTTTATTTTGGGATTTTTTGTGGGGTTGGGAGAAATGGGTTATTGTTCTGTGTATGCACATTTGTCTGTTCATTTGCACTGTGTTTTTAGTTTGGTGACGTCACCTTCAGATTGATGCATAAGGACACAAAGTTTTGATGGTGAGGAGATAGTGGTGTGGTTTTGGATTTGGAGAATAGGTGACCAAGAGGCGGTGTGTGGAAGACACATGCGCAAGATTGTGGGGGTGTGCCGGAGAAGGCAATGGTTTGGTGAAGATGGGTTGCACGTGGAGTGCACTGGCTAAGGTGCGGAGCCAAGAAGGCTCACAGAAGTTGAAAAAATGTTCAATTATCTTCTAACTTTTGCTCCCTGAACAGCGGACTATCGAAATTTTCGAATTGAATAGAGGTAAAATGTATCACACAATACAGAAAGGACTCCCCTTCACTTGTTGTGTAGCACACAGCTTCCATGCTGAAATAAGTCAGTAAAACATAGTGTGCAAAGATTCAAAAGTACTGAAGGTAAATTAAAAAGACCATGGCTGCTCATAGGCGGCTTCTCCAGAAGCGTGCAGCAATCGCTAAGGACACACATACACAGCACTTACACGGGAATAGCTTTAAAAGCACATGGCTACAGTTGAACTGTGTGCACGAAGGAAAGGGAAAATGCGAGGGGTCAGCTGATGCTGAACCAGCACGAGCAGAGGGAAGAGGGGACTCACCCTTCTGAACCTCCGGGAGTGTAATATTTGATGACACAGGGGCAGAGAAAGGCAGATGAGGACAAGTAGGCACAAAATATATCATTAAAGTATGCAATGGGAGGGGCAGTTAAAAACAGCTTCAACACACACGCACAAGAATGACAATAGCAGTGTCAACAATCACCACAATATGCACCGCCCATGTGGGGAGGATACATGGGGCAGGATAGGATCATTTCAGCAGACACCACAAGCACCAACGCAGGTACTGTTACCACTACATGTACAGACACAACAAATGACAGCACCACTACCCCAGGACTGACTAGAATAACAACACAGGGGCACTGCACAGCAGCCAGCACCCATACAGAACACTGACACAATAGCAATGGTACCGGTTACATGACTGGGTGGGGTCTTCCTGATGGGGAACAAATCTTTCAAAGGACATAGATTGACATTTTACCGCTAATAGGACAGCCCAAGACAAACTTGATTTGACTCACTGTGCCACACACACTCATGCTCCACCTCCCCAACAGAGCGGGCGAGGCGCGCGCCGACACACACACTCACGCACACTCAATAATGCAGAGGACAATTGCATAGGGGTGGTGATAGGTATCAAAACATTTTCTTTTCTGGGTGACAGTGGAGCGACTAGGCCATGCATTAGGGAAGAGAGATTTGTGACATCATGAGCGATGTGGATATGACCACCTTATTAACAGAGAAATCCATAACTTGTTAAACACCAGGCATACACATGTTGAAAGTAAGGAAGATTGTTTAAGAATAATGGGGGTGCACGGTACAGAGGGGGGTGCATAATGATAGCGCATCACAAGAGAGTACATTTAGCTACATTTTGAGCACACATCTTTCAGTGAGGAGACTGGGCTCATAAATACACGATTAACACAGAACAATTAAATGAGACACACAAGGTGGAAGAAGGTGCACTTGAGGGGGGAGGCCTACATTTCATTGACAGTTCACCACAGGAGGAGAGAAATAGGGGTAAAGGGTGGATGATCCATGTTCCCAACAGAATTAATTTGGCGACAAAATGACAGTGCAAGTGGTACTGCCACTAGCGCTTTTGAAAATAACACTGGCACAAATGCATTAGCCAACACACATAGGGAAAGAGGTCATTGCTGCACGAACTGGAGCATAATGGTTGTATTAAAATTTGAGAGCAGATATTGGGGGGAGAAATATATATTGTTTAAATGTAACAGTAATTAGAAATATATATTGTTTAAATGTAACAGTAATTACAGTAGTGGAGTAATAAAATACTAGACTAAATGAGTAATTAACAGAGTAGGTAAGCTTTAAAAAGTGGACATGGGGTGGGATAGAGAGAATGAGAGTAAATTGGTAGCGGATTTCATTAGTACCAGCTTAAAGTGCCTGCAGTTCACGGCGAGGCACGCCCTGAGAAGTGAGAGAGGAGCCATAGGAAAAAAAAGGAAAAAAAAGATTTTAAAACCCTGCGATTATCTTAACTAAGTAACATGGTGCACTTAATTTAGAAACACAGCCACCCTATATGACAAATTTACCACCCTGATGTTTCCCTATTTAGCTTGTCAGTGCCTGATGCCCCACGGGACAAAGGCAGGCACTATAAATAGCTTGCAACAAAAGCACAGTAAATATAAAGATCCAAAGGCCCATTTGTACACTAGCACCCAAATTGCATATATATGATCCAAGTGTGTAATGAGTATCTTCACATAAATTAAGTGCCTACCCATTTCCTGAGTACATTCCGAATTGTGTAATAATTTACAGTCAGACCGCCATTGAACGCCACCAGGTGGTGACAGGATGGTGCATAGGTGTACCATTGGCTCCTCCCACTAGGACACTGAATAGTGTGAGAATAGTGCAGAGAGGTTAGGTCAAGAAATTGAAGAATATGTAAATTCTCAGGTCTCAAGCGCTTCCATTTCATTTCTCTCCAGATACAAAGGACCCAGGGCAGGCCTGAAGACAATGGACAACCAACACCCAATGGCTATGGACTACAGTGGGACATTTTCCCCTCCTGACAGACTTTGTTAGAAGTGTAAGGCGTCAAGCCCTACAAAGCGGTGGCCACCCTGGCAACGAGGGAGCAACGATCAACAGGGCCAACGCAAGAGATTTTCATGAACTGCAAAATAGCACGAACACTCCCGAGTTAGGGAAACATGGCCATCCCATGGTCCAACGCACACTAGCAACTAGAATAGGGACCGACACACGCATTTCCAAAGTTTAATTGAGTTTCACATTACATTTTGTGCACCTACAGCTGTAACACTGTTTTGTTTCTTCTCTTTTCCCCGCACATGCAGGTTGTTGCGTATGTATGCTGTTAGAAATGTGTAGGAAATTTCCTTAATGTTATCTTCCATTAGAAACTGTGAGGCCTACTGATTAAAACATTGTGTAGCATTCCCCCACTCAATTGCCCACCCTATCAAGAACCTCAGACCCCTTAGAGCATGTTTCCCTGAAGTATATTTCCTTGCTTCCATTGAATAAACAGCCCAAGATTTTCCCTACCCATATTGAGAAATTTTGAAAACACGAAATGTCCAGGGGGAGGTTTGATTTTTGCCCTTAGTGATTGTTTAGTTCGCGGAGCTTGAGGTTACTAACATGTACTAACGTATTAACGCTTTTCTTGCGATTTTCAGGCGGGCAACTTTATCATCTCATCAGCTGCAAGGACCCAGCAGCGTAAGTGGTTATGGGCACGCAAATAAGGACTTTTACCTTCACGATGGGACTATTAATGATGAACGAAATTATGGGGGTGGTACTTTGAAAATTAGTTGTAATAATGAGCATTACCGCTGTATCCCCTGCTAACATTCCCTAACCTAAGCAGGAAGAGTTACGGCGTCAGTGGGTAAGGAAAAGCTGCTGCTAAAGTAAGGAGAGTTAAAGGCAGACACAAGGGGAGTAAAACATACACATAACACACATATCAGAAGTGACCAACAACATGCACACATGTACAAAATTGGTAGGGACACCACTGGAGAGAGCTGTCCTGACTGTTCTTTAACATATGCCGGAAGAGAATTGATTACAACAGAAATTACTACAGCAGAGCACGACGCCCATGTATGACAAGGTGCGAAGAAGATTGCAAGGGAAGACAGCAACATTGAGATTGAAAATAAATAAATAAATAAATAAATAAATAAATAAATAAATAATAAAAGAAGAAAGAAAAACAAAAAGAGAGAAGAAAAAATAAAATGAAAAAGACAAAAATATGATAAGTGCCTAACAGAGTGGGAGAAAAGAGCAAAGATGGTCAATGAAGAAGGACGTATACTGTTAAGGTACCAACGTTATGTTACCAGCACAACAATGACAAGAAGTGGACAATCATGCTGGATGAGAGAAGGTTGAGAGAAGTTGCGAGATGAGAGCAGGAACATCACTGCTTATGGACTACTATTGAGCACATGCATCCAAAGATCAAGAGAAACTACCACTGAATTGGGGAGGAGAGTGTTGATTGGTGCGCATCAGCATGCCCTTGTTGGTGATGACCAAGGAAGATGTGAAGAGTGACACATTAACAAAGATTGAAAACAACGGAAGAAGAGAAACAGACAGAGGAGTAAAAAGAGGGGGGAATTACTTCTCGAGCAAGAAAGAAGAATGAGTGGGTGCAGTACCAGCATACCAAAAAATGATCAGCAAAAAATGCATCTGAAAAGAGAAAGCAAAGAACTAGCTAGTGCTTGCATGATAATGGATGACATCATGACTGCCTGGTTGCTTGAAGGTGATAACGGAAGAACGAGTACCGAGCACAGCACCATTGTGCAAGATAGAGATACATTGCAAAAGAACAACAGAAGGAGACATCGGAATGCAAATAAGAGACATGCTGAAAGGAAGAGCCGGACTAAGATAGCGGTGCGCAACATGGTTCCAGCAGTAATAAAGGTGGCCACTCCCTGTGATCAGAGGAAGTACGAAGGGAAGTGAGTGTGGTGGAACACAGAAGTAGAACACTCCTATATGTACTGTTCATCAACAACAATGTAGAAAATTATGGACACTTCAAGGAATTGACAAAGATATGCAGACCGGAAGGAGGTGAATGTTGCTTGGTGGTGTGGTCGACAAAGTCGACCAGAGGGGGGACTGAAGAGGGAAAATCGAGACCAAACCCATTGCCCCTCACCCCAAGCACATACATAAAAGAACAGCAGGAAGAACAAGGAGCGCACTTATCATTTGAACCAGGCACCAGCGCACCCATGGGTGACAAATATGCTGAAACACACCCACTTCACCAACAGTGCAACTTCTATGCTACATTAGAATCAATGCTGCAATATCAGAATCTACAAACACAAAAATCCCTGTGTAAAGGCTTGCAAATGCCTATATGAATTAACATGGTCTAAATGCACAGTGTAAAGCTATGTTTCAGGAAAATTACAGCTAAGTTCATTTCACTCACTGAACACTGGCTGCGGGAGCCTTATCAACAATCCTCGCAAAACATTCGAACTGCCAAGGCCAAAGTTCAAGATAAAATTGCTTTCTGCAGACAGACATTTTTTAATTATCCACAAATGCGAATAAATCACGGCAACCCAGTGTGCTTTTTTTTTCTTTCTGGGAAAGAAAGACATTTTCTCAAGGACTCGCACAACATTGAAACATAACTTGTAACAAGCCAGAGCCCAGGTGCGAACTGCTTGTTCAGCTAAAAGTTATGGGAACAAAGTCACATTGCAACAAGATTAGAATTAGGTAATGGGGGCTGGCACAGCTAAATCAACCCACTGACGCAAGAGGTTAATATCCAATTATCAGGCTCTCTGTAAGGGCTACATAGGTAACCTACCACTTTGCAGCCAATAGCAGGAGGAGATAGGTTTCTGGGAGCTGATCCAATTCTGTGAGGTGAGCTTGCAGTGTGATTATAAAACTTACTTGCAAGACAGCTCCGGGGGAGACGGCGCCTGAACTCGCGATGCACGATGCTCTGTGCTTTTCTTTTGCTTTTTTCTTTTTCTTTGCCTAGAAATAAATGCAGTTTGAAACATGCTGCTGCCTGCTTGGGACTCTGTTGCATTTCTGGGGGCCATATGGGAGGTGTTGGGGCCTCCCATAGCTGGTGAGGGTATGGCTGCTGGCCCCCCACTGCCCTGGGGGGGGGGGGATCCAGCTTCTCCCCGACAAGTTGGTGCCCTCTGTGAGGCTCATTGCTCATTGTAACATGGGTAAATGAGCTCTGCCTGCGCAAGCCCTGCGGTGGACTGAGCTCCCTGCCGCCGACTCAAGGAAGCTGTGGGACCCTCGCCTGCACCTGAAGACCACCGGAAAACGCGTAACCGGCTAAAGGCTTCGGGGGCCACTTGGAAATACCCCGCTTGAGGGCAGGTGAGAGCCCTGCAGGAGAAGGGGTCTGGTGAAGCGCATTGAGGGGGTGTCCAGCAGCGGTGCAACTGCCAGTGCAGCATAGGAAAATGTAAGTAAACCAGCAACATGGGCTATGAGGGGGGGAAATGTTTAAAGTAGAAATGTTAAAGTGTTTTTTTTTTTTTTGGGTAGAAACTGAGGGAGGGATTGTAAATTGGGTGGTGGGTGATTGTACATTGTCACAAAATTCAGTGCATTGGTGGTGATCGGCACGTGAATTGTAGTTGGGACTGGGGTGGTGGCAGTGGTCCCTTCTTGTGTTTTTGAGAATATTGGGTGGGGTAGTGACTCCCTACACATAGAACAGGAGTGCCGCGCTGATTGGTCTGGATGGTGATTTCATGTACGGGGGTCTGGATTTCCTATGAATTGACGTTATAGATCAATGAGTAGATGAGGTTCCCTGCTAATTGAGCGTTTAGTTCAGTGAGTGGAAGATAGTTGGCTGGTTAAAGTCCCCTGGTGAGGAGCGTATCACACACTAGGCGACGCAGTGGGTGCAGTCCAATTATAAGAGTTTTATTGTGGTTTACCTTGTTCCAGTTGAGACAGGAAGACAGCTGTGGGGATTGTGGGGTTTTATTTTGGGATTTTTTGTGGGGTTGGGAGAAATGGGTTATTGTTCTGTGTATGCACATTTGTCTGTTCATTTGCACTGTGTTTTTAGTTTGGTGACGTCACCTTCAGATTGATGCATAAGGACACAAAGTTTTGATGGTGAGGAGATAGTGGTGTGGTTTTGGATTTGGAGAATAGGTGACCAAGAGGCGGTGTGTGGAAGACACATGCGCAAGATTGTGGGGGTGTGCCGGAGAAGGCAATGGTTTGGTGAAGATGGGTTGCACGTGGAGTGCACTGGCTAAGGTGCGGAGCCAAGAAGGCTCACAGAAGTTGAAAAAATGTTCAATTATCTTCTAACTTTTGCTCCCTGAACAGCGGACTATCGAAATTTTCGAATTGAATAGAGGTAAAATGTATCACACAATACAGAAAGGACTCCCCTTCACTTGTTGTGTAGCACACAGCTTCCATGCTGAAATAAGTCAGTAAAACATAGTGTGCAAAGATTCAAAAGTACTGAAGGTAAATTAAAAAGACCATGGCTGCTCAAAGGCGGCTTCTCCAGAAGCGTGCAGCAATCGCTAAGGACACACATACACAGCACTTACACGGGAATAGCTTTAAAAGCACATGGCTACAGTTGAACTGTGTGCACGAAGGAAAGGGAAAATGCGAGGGGTCAGCTGATGCTGAACCAGCACGAGCAGAGGGAAGAGGGGACTCACCCTTCTGAACCTCCGGGAGTGTAATATTTGATGACACAGGGGCAGAGAAAGGCAGATGAGGACAAGTAGGCACAAAATATATCATTAAAGTATGCAATGGGAGGGGCAGTTAAAAACAGCTTCAACACACACGCACAAGAATGACAATAGCAGTGTCAACAATCACCACAATATGCACCGCCCATGTGGGGAGGATACATGGGGCAGGATGGGATCATTTCAGCAGACACCACAAGCACCAACGCAGGTACTGTTACCACTACATGTACAGACACAACAAATGACAGCACCACTACCCCAGGACTGACTAGAATAACAACACAGGGGCACTGCACAGCAGCCAGCACCCATACAGAACACTGACACAATAGCAATGGTACCGGTTACATGACTGGGTGGGGTCTTCCTGATGGGGAACAAATCTTTCAAAGGACATAGATTGACATTTTACCGCTAATAGGACAGCCCAAGACAAACTTGATTTGACTCACTGTGCCACACACACTCATGCTCCACCTCCCCAACAGAGCGGGCGAGGCGCGCGCCGACACACACACTCACGCACACTCAATAATGCAGAGGACAATTGCATAGGGGTGGTGATAGGTATCAAAACATTTTCTTTTCTGGGTGACAGTGGAGCGACTAGGCCATGCATTAGGGAAGAGAGATTTGTGACATCATGAGCGATGTGGATATGACCACCTTATTAACAGAGAAATCCATAACTTGTTAAACACCAGGCATACACATGTTGAAAGTAAGGAAGATTGTTTAAGAATAATAGGGGTGCACGGTACAGAGGGGGGTGCATAATGATAGCGCATCACAAGAGAGTACATTTAGCTACATTTTGAGCACACATCTTTCAGTGAGGAGACTGGGCTCATAAATACACGATTAACACAGAACAATTAAATGAGACACACAAGGTGGAAGAAGGTGCACTTGAGGGGGGAGGCCTACATTTCATTGACAGTTCACCACAGGAGGAGAGAAATAGGGGTAAAGGGTGGATGATCCATGTTCCCAACAGAATTAATTTGGCGACAAAATGACAGTGCAAGTGGTACTGCCACTAGCGCTTTTGAAAATAACACTGGCACAAATGCATTAGCCAACACACATAGGGAAAGAGGTCATTGCTGCACGAACTGGAGCATAATGGTTGTATTAAAATTTGAGAGCAGATATTGGGGGGAGAAATATATATTGTTTAAATGTAACAGTAATTAGAAATATATATTGTTTAAATGTAACAGTAATTACAGTAGTGGAGTAATAAAATACTAGACTAAATGAGTAATTAACAGAGTAGGTAAGCTTTAAAAAGTGGACATGGGGTGGGATAGAGAGAATGAGAGTAAATTGGTAGCGGATTTCATTAGTACCAGCTTAAAGTGCCTGCAGTTCACGGCGAGGCACGCCCTGAGAAGTGAGAGAGGAGCCAGAGGAAAAAAAAAAAAAAAAAAGATTTTAAAACCCTGCGATTATCTTAACTAAGTAACATGGTGCACTTAATTTAGAAACACAGCCACCCTATATGACAAATTTACCACCCTGATGTTTCCCTATTTAGCTTGTCAGTGCCTGATGCCCCACGGGACAAAGGCAGGCACTATAAATAGCTTGCAACAAAAGCACAGTAAATATAAAGATCCAAAGGCCCATTTGTACACTAGCACCCAAATTGCATATATATGATCCAAGTGTGTAATGAGTATCTTCACATAAATTAAGTGCCTACCCATTTCCTGAGTACATTCCGAATTGTGTAATAATTTACAGTCAGACCGCCATTGAACGCCACCAGGTGGTGACAGGATGGTGCATAGGTGTACCATTGGCTCCTCCCACTAGGACACTGAATAGTGTGAGAATAGTGCAGAGAGGTTAGGTCAAGAAATTGAAGAATATGTAAATTCTCAGGTCTCAAGCGCTTCCATTTCATTTCTCTCCAGATACAAAGGACCCAGGGCAGGCCTGAAGACAATGGACAACCAACACCCAATGGCTATGGACTACAGTGGGACATTTTCCCCTCCTGACAGACTTTGTTAGAAGTGTAAGGCGTCAAGCCCTACAAAGCGGTGGCCACCCTGGCAACGAGGGAGCAACGATCAACAGGGCCAACGCAAGAGATTTTCATGAACTGCAAAATAGCACGAACACTCCCGAGTTAGGGAAACATGGCCATCCCATGGTCCAACGCACACTAGCAACTAGAATAGGGACCGACACACGCATTTCCAAAGTTTAATTGAGTTTCACATTACATTTTGTGCACCTACAGCTGTAACACTGTTTTGTTTCTTCTCTTTTCCCCGCACATGCAGGTTGTTGCGTATGTATGCTGTTAGAAATGTGTAGGAAATTTCCTTAATGTTATCTTCCATTAGAAACTGTGAGGCCTACTGATTAAAACATTGTGTAGCATTCCCCCACTCAATTGCCCACCCTATCAAGAACCTCAGACCCCTTAGAGCATGTTTCCCTGAAGTATATTTCCTTGCTTCCATTGAATAAACAGCCCAAGATTTTCCCTACCCATATTGAGAAATTTTGAAAACACGAAATGTCCAGGGGGAGGTTTGATTTTTGCCCTTAGTGATTGTTTAGTTCGCGGAGCTTGAGGTTACTAACATGTACTAACGTATTAACGCTTTTCTTGCGATTTTCAGGCGGGCAACTTTATCATCTCATCAGCTGCAAGGACCCAGCAGCGTAAGTGGTTATGGGCACGCAAATAAGGACTTTTACCTTCACGATGGGACTATTAATGATGAACGAAATTATGGGGGTGGTACTTTGAAAATTAGTTGTAATAATGAGCATTACCGCTGTATCCCCTGCTAACATTCCCTAACCTAAGCAGGAAGAGTTACGGCGTCAGTGGGTAAGGAAAAGCTGCTGCTAAAGTAAGGAGAGTTAAAGGCAGACACAAGGGGAGTAAAACATACACATAACACACATATCAGAAGTGACCAACAACATGCACACATGTACAAAATTGGTAGGGACACCACTGGAGAGAGCTGTCCTGACTGTTCTTTAACATATGCCGGAAGAGAATTGATTACAACAGAAATTACTACAGCAGAGCACGACGCCCATGTATGACAAGGTGCGAAGAAGATTGCAAGGGAAGACAGCAACATTGAGATTGAAAATAAATAAATAAATAAATAAATAAATAATAAAAGAAGAAAGAAAAACAAAAAGAGAGAAGAAAAAATAAAATGAAAAAGACAAAAATATGATAAGTGCCTAACAGAGTGGGAGAAAAGAGCAAAGATGGTCAATGAAGAAGGACGTATACTGTTAAGGTACCAACATTATGTTACCAGCACAACAATGACAAGAAGTGGACAATCATGCTGGATGAGAGAAGGTTGAGAGAAGTTGCGAGATGAGAGCAGGAACATCACTGCTTATGGACTACTATTGAGCACATGCATCCAAAGATCAAGAGAAACTACCACTGAATTGGGGAGGAGAGTGTTGATTGGTGCGCATCAGCATGCCCTTGTTGGTGATGACCAAGGAAGATGTGAAGAGTGACACATTAACAAAGATTGAAAACAACGGAAGAAGAGAAACAGACAGAGGAGTAAAAAGAGGGGGGAATTACTTCTCGAGCAAGAAAGAAGAATGAGTGGGTGCAGTACCAGCATACCAAAAAATGATCAGCAAAAAATGCATCTGAAAAGAGAAAGCAAAGAACTAGCTAGTGCTTGCATGATAATGGATGACATCATGACTGCCTGGTTGCTTGAAGGTGATAACGGAAGAACGAGTACCGAGCACAGCACCATTGTGCAAGATAGAGATACATTGCAAAAGAACAACAGAAGGAGACATCGGAATGCAAATAAGAGACATGCTGAAAGGAAGAGCCGGACTAAGATAGCGGTGCGCAACATGGTTCCAGCAGTAATAAAGGTGGCCACTCCCTGTGATCAGAGGAAGTACGAAGGGAAGTGAGTGTGGTGGAACACAGAAGTAGAACACTCCTATATGTACTGTTCATCAACAACAATGTAGAAAATTATGGACACTTCAAGGAATTGACAAAGATATGCAGACCGGAAGGAGGTGAATGTTGCTTGGTGGTGTGGTCGACAAAGTCGACCAGAGGGGGGACTGAAGAGGGAAAATCGAGACCAAACCCATTGCCCCTCACCCCAAGCACATACATAAAAGAACAGCAGGAAGAACAAGGAGCGCACTTATCATTTGAACCAGGCACCAGCGCACCCATGGGTGACAAATATGCTGAAACACACCCACTTCACCAACAGTGCAACTTCTATGCTACATTAGAATCAATGCTGCAATATCAGAATCTACAAACACAAAAATCCCTGTGTAAAGGCTTGCAAATGCCTATATGAATTAACATGGTCTAAATGCACAGTGTAAAGCTATGTTTCAGGAAAATTACAGCTAAGTTCATTTCACTCACTGAACACTGGCTGCGGGAGCCTTATCAACAATCCTCGCAAAACATTCGAACTGCCAAGGCCAAAGTTCAAGATAAAATTGCTTTCTGCAGACAGACATTTTTTAATTATCCACAAATGCGAATAAATCACGGCAACCCAGTGTGCTTTTTTTTTCTTTCTGGGAAAGAAAGACATTTTCTCAAGGACTCGCACAACATTGAAACATAACTTGTAACAAGCCAGAGCCCAGGTGCGAACTGCTTGTTCAGCTAAAAGTTATGGGAACAAAGTCACATTGCAACAAGATTAGAATTAGGTAATGGGGGCTGGCACAGCTAAATCAACCCACTGACGCAAGAGGTTAATATCCAATTATCAGGCTCTCTGTAAGGGCTACATAGGTAACCTACCACTTTGCAGCCAATAGCAGGAGGAGATAGGTTTCTGGGAGCTGATCCAATTCTGTGAGGTGAGCTTGCAGTGTGATTATAAAACTTACTTGCAAGACAGCTCCGGGGGAGACGGCGCCTGAACTCGCGATGCACGATGCTCTGTGCTTTTCTTTTGCTTTTTTCTTTTTCTTTGCCTAGAAATAAATGCAGTTTGAAACATGCTGCTGCCTGCTTGGGACTCTGTTGCATTTCTGGGGGCCATATGGGAGGTGTTGGGGCCTCCCATAGCTGGTGAGGGTATGGCTGCTGGCCCCCCACTGCCCTGGGGGGGGGGGATCCAGCTTCTCCCCGACAAGTTGGTGCCCTCTGTGAGGCTCATTGCTCATTGTAACATGGGTAAATGAGCTCTGCCTGCGCAAGCCCTGCGGTGGACTGAGCTCCCTGCCGCCGACTCAAGGAAGCTGTGGGACCCTCGCCTGCACCTGAAGACCACCGGAAAACGCGTAACCGGCTAAAGGCTTCGGGGGCCACTTGGAAATACCCCGCTTGAGGGCAGGTGAGAGCCCTGCAGGAGAAGGGGTCTGGTGAAGCGCATTGAGGGGGTGTCCAGCAGCGGTGCAACTGCCAGTGCAGCATAGGAAAATGTAAGTAAACCAGCAACATGGGCTATGAGGGGGGGAAATGTTTAAAGTAGAAATGTTAAAGTGTTTTTTTTTTTTTTGGGTAGAAACTGAGGGAGGGATTGTAAATTGGGTGGTGGGTGATTGTACATTGTCACAAAATTCAGTGCATTGGTGGTGATCGGCACGTGAATTGTAGTTGGGACTGGGGTGGTGGCAGTGGTCCCTTCTTGTGTTTTTGAGAATATTGGGTGGGGTAGTGACTCCCTACACATAGAACAGGAGTGCCGCGCTGATTGGTCTGGATGGTGATTTCATGTACGGGGGTCTGGATTTCCTATGAATTGACGTTATAGATCAATGAGTAGATGAGGTTCCCTGCTAATTGAGCGTTTAGTTCAGTGAGTGGAAGATAGTTGGCTGGTTAAAGTCCCCTGGTGAGGAGCGTATCACACACTAGGCGACGCAGTGGGTGCAGTCCAATTATAAGAGTTTTATTGTGGTTTACCTTGTTCCAGTTGAGACAGGAAGACAGCTGTGGGGATTGTGGGGTTTTATTTTGGGATTTTTTGTGGGGTTGGGAGAAATGGGTTATTGTTCTGTGTATGCACATTTGTCTGTTCATTTGCACTGTGTTTTTAGTTTGGTGACGTCACCTTCAGATTGATGCATAAGGACACAAAGTTTTGATGGTGAGGAGATAGTGGTGTGGTTTTGGATTTGGAGAATAGGTGACCAAGAGGCGGTGTGTGGAAGACACATGCGCAAGATTGTGGGGGTGTGCCGGAGAAGGCAATGGTTTGGTGAAGATGGGTTGCACGTGGAGTGCACTGGCTAAGGTGCGGAGCCAAGAAGGCTCACAGAAGTTGAAAAAATGTTCAATTATCTTCTAACTTTTGCTCCCTGAACAGCGGACTATCGAAATTTTCGAATTGAATAGAGGTAAAATGTATCACACAATACAGAAAGGACTCCCCTTCACTTGTTGTGTAGCACACAGCTTCCATGCTGAAATAAGTCAGTAAAACATAGTGTGCAAAGATTCAAAAGTACTGAAGGTAAATTAAAAAGACCATGGCTGCTCAAAGGCGGCTTCTCCAGAAGCGTGCAGCAATCGCTAAGGACACACATACACAGCACTTACACGGGAATAGCTTTAAAAGCACATGGCTACAGTTGAACTGTGTGCACGAAGGAAAGGGAAAATGCGAGGGGTCAGCTGATGCTGAACCAGCACGAGCAGAGGGAAGAGGGGACTCACCCTTCTGAACCTCCGGGAGTGTAATATTTGATGACACAGGGGCAGAGAAAGGCAGATGAGGACAAGTAGGCACAAAATATATCATTAAAGTATGCAATGGGAGGGGCAGTTAAAAACAGCTTCAACACACACGCACAAGAATGACAATAGCAGTGTCAACAATCACCACAATATGCACCGCCCATGTGGGGAGGATACATGGGGCAGGATGGGATCATTTCAGCAGACACCACAAGCACCAACGCAGGTACTGTTACCACTACATGTACAGACACAACAAATGACAGCACCACTACCCCAGGACTGACTAGAATAACAACACAGGGGCACTGCACAGCAGCCAGCACCCATACAGAACACTGACACAATAGCAATGGTACCGGTTACATGACTGGGTGGGGTCTTCCTGATGGGGAACAAATCTTTCAAAGGACATAGATTGACATTTTACCGCTAATAGGACAGCCCAAGACAAACTTGATTTGACTCACTGTGCCACACACACTCATGCTCCACCTCCCCAACAGAGCGGGCGAGGCGCGCGCCGACACACACACTCACGCACACTCAATAATGCAGAGGACAATTGCATAGGGGTGGTGATAGGTATCAAAACATTTTCTTTTCTGGGTGACAGTGGAGCGACTAGGCCATGCATTAGGGAAGAGAGATTTGTGACATCATGAGCGATGTGGATATGACCACCTTATTAACAGAGAAATCCATAACTTGTTAAACACCAGGCATACACATGTTGAAAGTAAGGAAGATTGTTTAAGAATAATAGGGGTGCACGGTACAGAGGGGGGTGCATAATGATAGCGCATCAGAAGAGAGTACATTTAGCTACATTTTGAGCACACATCTTTCAGTGAGGAGACTGGGCTCATAAATACACGATTAACACAGAACAATTAAATGAGACACACAAGGTGGAAGAAGGTGCACTTGAGGGGGGAGGCCTACATTTCATTGACAGTTCACCACAGGAGGAGAGAAATAGGGGTAAAGGGTGGATGATCCATGTTCCCAACAGAATTAATTTGGCGACAAAATGACAGTGCAAGTGGTACTGCCACTAGCGCTTTTGAAAATAACACTGGCACAAATGCATTAGCCAACACACATAGGGAAAGAGGTCATTGCTGCACGAACTGGAGCATAATGGTTGTATTAAAATTTGAGAACAGATATTGGGGGGAGAAATATATATTGTTTAAATGTAACAGTAATTAGAAATATATATTGTTTAAATGTAACAGTAATTACAGTAGTGGAGTAATAAAATACTAGACTAAATGAGTAATTAACAGAGTAGGTAAGCTTTAAAAAGTGGACATGGGGTGGGATAGAGAGAATGAGAGTAAATTGGTAGCGGATTTCATTAGTACCAGCTTAAAGTGCCTGCAGTTCACGGCGAGGCACGCCCTGAGAAGTGAGAGAGGAGCCATAGGAAAAAAAAAAAAAAAAAAGATTTTAAAACCCTGCGATTATCTTAACTAAGTAACATGGTGCACTTAATTTAGAAACACAGCCACCCTATATGACAAATTTACCACCCTGATGTTTCCCTATTTAGCTTGTCAGTGCCTGATGCCCCACGGGACAAAGGCAGGCACTATAAATAGCTTGCAACAAAAGCACAGTAAATATAAAGATCCAAAGGCCCATTTGTACACTAGCACCCAAATTGCATATATATGATCCAAGTGTGTAATGAGTATCTTCACATAAATTAAGTGCCTACCCATTTCCTGGGTACATTCCGAATTGTGTAATAATTTACATTCAGACCGCCATTGAACGCCACCAGGTGGTGACAGGATGGTGCATAGGTGTACCATTGGCTCCTCCCACTAGGACACTGAATAGTGTGAGAATAGTGCAGAGAGGTTAGGTCAAGAAATTGAAGAATATGTAAATTCTCAGGTCTCAAGCGCTTCCATTTCATTTCTCGCCAGATACAAAGGACCCAGGGCAGGCCTGAAGACAACGGACAACCAACACCCAATGGCTATGGACTACAGTGGGACATTTTCCCCTCCTGACAGACTTTGATAGAAGTGTAAGGCGTCAAGCCCTACAAAGCGGTGGCCACCCTGGCAACGAGGGAGCAACGATCAACAGGGCCAACGCAAGAGATTTTCATGAACTGCAAAATAGCACGAACACTCCCGAGTTAGGGAAACATGGCCATCCCATGGTCCAACGCACACTAGCAACTAGAATAGGGACCGACACACGCATTTCCAAAGTTTAATTGAGTTTCATATTACATTTTGTGCACCTACAGCTGTAACACTGTTTTGTTTCTTCTCTTTTCCCCGCACATGCAGGTTGTTGCGTATGTATGCTGTTAGAAATGTGTAGGAAATTTCCTTAATGTTATCTTCCATTAGAAACTGTGAGGCCTACTGATTAAAACATTGTGTAGCATTCCCCACTCAATTGCCCACCCTATCAAGAACCTCAGACCCCTTAGAGCATGTTTCCCTGAAGTATATTTCCTTGCTTCCATTGAATAAACAGCCCAAGATTTTCCCTACCCATATTGAGAAATTTTGAAAACACGAAATGTCCAGGGGGAGGTTTGATTTTTGCCCTTAGTGATTGTTTAGTTCGCGGAGCTTGAGGTTACTAACATGTACTAACGTATTAACGCTTTTCTTGCGATTTTCAGGCGGGCAAATTTATCATCTCATCAGCTGCAAGGACCCAGCAGCGTAAGTGGTTATGGGCACGCAAATAAGGACTTTTACCTTCACGATGGGACTATTAATGATGAACGAAATTATGGGGGTGGTACTTTGAAAATTAGTTGTAATAATGAGCATTACCGCTGTATCCCCTGCTAACATTCCCTAACCTAAGCAGGAAGAGTTACGGCGTCAGTGGGTAAGGAAAAGCTGCTGCTAAAGTAAGGAGAGTTAAAGGCAGACACAAGGGGAGTAAAACATACACATAACACACATATCAGAAGTGACCAACAACATGCACACATGTACAAAATTGGTAGGGACACCACTGGAGAGAGCTGTCCTGACTGTTCTTTAACATATGCCGGAAGAGAATTGATTACAACAGAAATTACTACAGCAGAGCACGACGCCCATGTATGACAAGGTGCGAAGAAGATTGCAAGGGAAGACAGCAACATTGAGATTGAAAATAAATAAATAAATAAATAAATAAATAAATAAATAAATAAATAAATAATAAAAGAAGAAAGAAAAACAAAAAGAGAGAAGAAAAAATAAAATGAAAAAGACAAAAATATGATAAGTGCCTAACAGAGTGGGAGAAAAGAGCAAAGATGGTCAATGAAGAAGGACGTATACTGTTAAGGTACCAACGTTATGTTACCAGCACAACAATGACAAGAAGTGGACAATCATGCTGGATGAGAGAAGGTTGAGAGAAGTTGCGAGATGAGAGCAGGAACATCACTGCTTATGGACTACTATTGAGCACATGCATCCAAAGATCAAGAGAAACTACCACTGAATTGGGGAGGAGAGTGTTGATTGGTGCGCATCAGCATGCCCTTGTTGGTGATGACCAAGGAAGATGTGAAGAGAGACACATTAACAAAGATTGAAAACAACGGAAGAAGAGAAACAGACAGAGGAGTAAAAAGAGGGGGGAATTACTTCTCGAGCAAGAAAGAAGAATGAGTGGGTGCAGTACCAGCATACCAAAAAATGATCAGCAAAAAATGCATCTGAAAAGAGAAAGCAAAGAACTAGCTAGTGCTTGCATGATAATGGATGACATCATGACTGCCTGGTTGCTTGAAGGTGATAACGGAAGAACGAGTACCGAGCACAGCACCATTGTGCAAGATAGAGATACATTGCAAAAGAACAACAGAAGGAGACATCGGAATGCAAATAAGAGACATGCTGAAAGGAAGAGCCGGACTAAGATAGCGGTGCGCAACATGGTTCCAGCAGTAATAAAGGTGGCCACTCCCTGTGATCAGAGGAAGTACGAAGGGAAGTGAGTGTGGTGGAACACAGAAGTAGAACACTCCTATATGTACTGTTCATCAACAACAATGTAGAAAATTATGGACACTTCAAGGAATTGACAAAGATATGCAGACCGGAAGGAGGTGAATGTTGCTTGGTGGTGTGGTCGACAAAGTCGACCAGAGGGGGGACTGAAGAGGGAAAATCGAGACCAAACCCATTGCCCCTCACCCCAAGCACATACATAAAAGAACAGCAGGAAGAACAAGGAGCGCACTTATCATTTGAACCAGGCACCAGCGCACCCATGGGTGACAAATATGCTGAAACACACCCACTTCACCAACAGTGCAACTTCTATGCTACATTAGAATCAATGCTGCAATATCAGAATCTACAAACACAAAAATCCCTGTGTAAAGGCTTGCAAATGCCTATATGAATTAACATGGTCTAAATGCATAGTGTAAAGCTATGTTTCAGGAAAATTACAGCTAAGTTCATTTCACTCACTGAACACTGGCTGCGGGAGCCTTATCAACAATCCTCGCAAAACATTCGAACTGCCAAGGCCAAAGTTCAAGATAAAATTGCTTTCTGCAGACAGACATTTTTTAATTATCCACAAATGCGAATAAATCACGGCAACCCAGTGTGCTTTTTTTTTCTTTCTGGGAAAGAAAGACATTTTCTCAAGGACTCGCACAACATTGAAACATAACTTGTAACAAGCCAGAGCCCAGGTGCGAACTGCTTGTTCAGCTAAAAGTTATGGGAACAAAGTCACATTGCAACAAGATTAGAATTAGGTAATGGGGGCTGGCACAGCTAAATCAACCCACTGACGCAAGAGGTTAATATCCAATTATCAGGCTCTCTGTAAGGGCTACATAGGTAACCTACCACTTTGCAGCCAATAGCAGGAGGAGATAGGTTTCTGGGAGCTGATCCAATTCTGTGAGGTGAGCTTGCAGTGTGATTATAAAACTTACTTGCAAGACAGCTCCGGGGGAGACGGCGCCTGAACTCGCGATGCACGATGCTCTGTGCTTTTCTTTTGCTTTTTTCTTTTTCTTTGCCTAGAAATAAATGCAGTTTGAAACATGCTGCTGCCTGCTTGGGACTCTGTTGCATTTCTGGGGGCCATATGGGAGGTGTTGGGGCCTCCCATAGCTGGTGAGGGTATGGCTGCTGGCCCCCCACTGCCCTGGGGGGGGGGGATCCAGCTTCTCCCCGACAAGTTGGTGCCCTCTGTGAGGCTCATTGCTCATTGTAACATGGGTAAATGAGCTCTGCCTGCGCAAGCCCTGCGGTGGACTGAGCTCCCTGCCGCCGACTCAAGGAAGCTGTGGGACCCTCGCCTGCACCTGAAGACCACCGGAAAACGCGTAACCGGCTAAAGGCTTCGGGGGCCACTTGGAAATACCCCGCTTGAGGGCAGGTGAGAGCCCTGCAGGAGAAGGGGTCCGGTGAAGCGCATTGAGGGGGTGTCCAGCAGCGGTGCAACTGCCAGTGCAGCATAGGAAAATGTAAGTAAACCAGCAACATGGGCTATGAGGGGGGGAAATGTTTAAAGTAGAAATGTTAAAGTGTTTTTTTTTTTTGGGTAGAAACTGAGGGAGGGATTGTAAATTGGGTGGTGGGTGATTGTACATTGTCACAAAATTCAGTGCATTGGTGGTGATCGGCACGTGAATTGTAGTTGGGACTGGGGTGGTGGCAGTGGTCCCTTCTTGTGTTTTTGAGCATATTGGGTGGGGTAGTGACTCCCTACACATAGAACAGGAGTGCCGCGCTGATTGGTCTGGATGGTGATTTCATGTACGGGGGTCTGGATTTCCTATGAATTGACGTTATAGATCAATGAGTAGATGAGGTTCCCTGCTAATTGAGCGTTTAGTTCAGTGAGTGGAAGATAGTTGGCTGGTTAAAGTCCCCTGGTGAGGAGCGTATCACACACTAGGCGACGCAGTGGGTGCAGTCCAATTATAAGAGTTTTATTGTGGTTTACCTTGTTCCAGTTGAGACAGGAAGACAGCTGTGGGGATTGTGGGGTTTTATTTTGGGATTTTTTGTGGGGTTGGGAGAAATGGGTTATTGTTCTGTGTATGCACATTCGTCTGTTCATTTGCACTGTGTTTTTAGTTTTGTGACGTCACCTTCAGATTGATGCATAAGGACACAAAGTTTTGATGGTGAGGAGATAGTGGTGTGGTTTTGGATTTGGAGAATAGGTGACCAAGAGGCGGTGTGTGGAAGACACATGCGCAAGATTGTGGGGGTGTGCCGGAGAAGGCAATGGTTTGGTGAAGATGGGTTGCACGTGGAGTGCACTGGCTAAGGTGCGGAGCCAAGAAGGCTCACAGAAGTTGAAAAAATGTTCAATTATCTTCTAACTTTTGCTCCCTGAACAGCGGACTATCGAAATTTTCGAATTGAATAGAGGTAAAATGTATCACACAATACAGAAAGGACTCCCCTTCACTTGTTGTGTAGCACACAGCTTCCATGCTGAAATAAGTCAGTAAAACATAGTGTGCAAAGATTCAAAAGTACTGAAGGTAAATTAAAAAGACAATGGCTGCTCAAAGGCGGCTTCTCCAGAAGCGTGCAGCAATCGCTAAGGACACACATACACAGCACTTACACGGGAATAGCTTTAAAAGCACATGGCTACAGTTGAACTGTGTGCACGAAGGAAAGGGAAAATGCGAGGGGTCAGCTGATGCTGAACCAGCACGAGCAGAGGGAAGAGGGGACTCACCCTTCTGAACCTCCGGGAGTGTAATATTTGATGACACAGGGGCAGAGAAAGGCAGATGAGGACAAGTAGGCACAAAATATATCATTAAAGTATGCAATGGGAGGGGCAGTTAAAAACAGCTTCAACACACACGCACAAGAATGACAATAGCAGTGTCAACAATCACCACAATATGCACCGCCCATGTGGGGAGGATACATGGGGCAGGATGGGATCATTTCAGCAGACACCACAAGCACCAACGCAGATACTGTTACCACTACATGTACAGACACAACAAATGACAGCACCACTACCCCAGGACTGACTAGAATAACAACACAGGGGCACTGCACAGCAGCCAGCACCCATACAGAACACTGACACAATAGCAATGGTACCGGTTACATGACTGGGTGGGGTCTTCCTGATGGGGAACAAATCTTTCAAAGGACATAGATTGACATTTTACCGCTAATAGGACAGCCCAAGACAAACTTGATTTGACTCACTGTGCCACACACACTCATGCTCCACCTCCCCAACAGAGCGGGCGAGGCGCGCGCCGACACACACACTCACGCACACTCAATAATGCAGAGGACAATTGCATAGGGGTGGTGATAGGTATCAAAACATTTTCTTTTCTGGGTGACAGTGGAGCGACTAGGCCATGCATTAGGGAAGAGAGATTTGTGACATCATGAGCGATGTGGATATGACCACCTTATTAACAGAGAAATCCATAACTTGTTAAACACCAGGCATACACATGTTGAAAGTAAGGAAGATTGTTTAAGAATAATGGGGGTGCACGGTACAGAGGGGGGTGCATAATGATAGCGCATCAGAAGAGAGTACATTTAGCTACATTTTGAGCACACATCTTTCAGTGAGGAGACTGGGCTCATAAATACACGATTAACACAGAACAATTAAATGAGACACACAAGGTGGAAGAAGGTGCACTTGAGGGGGGAGGCCTACATTTCATTGACAGTTCACCACAGGAGGAGAGAAATAGGGGTAAAGGGTGGATGATCCATGTTCCCAACAGAATTAATTTGGCGACAAAATGACAGTGCAAGTGGTACTGCCACTAGCGCTTTTGAAAATAACACTGGCACAAATGCATTAGCCAACACACATAGGGAAAGAGGTCATTGCTGCACGAACTGGAGCATAATGGTTGTATTAAAATTTGAGAGCAGATATTGGGGGGAGAAATATATATTGTTTAAATGTAACAGTAATTAGAAATATATATTGTTTAAATGTAACAGTAATTACAGTAGTGGAGTAATAAAATACTAGACTAAATGAGTAATTAACAGAGTAGGTAAGCTTTAAAAAGTGGACATGGGGTGGGATAGAGAGAATGAGAGTAAATTGGTAGCGGATTTCATTAGTACCAGCTTAAAGTGCCTGCAGTTCACGGCGAGGCACGCCCTGAGAAGTGAGAGAGGAGCCATATAGGAAAAAAAAGAAAAAAAAAAAGATTTTAAAACCCTGCGATTATCTTAACTAAGTAACATGGTGCACTTAATTTAGAAACACAGCCACCCTATATGACAAATTTACCACCCTGATGTTTCCCTATTTAGCTTGTCAGTGCCTGATGCCCCACGGGACAAAGGCAGGCACTATAAATAGCTTGCAACAAAAGCACAGTAAATATAAAGATCCAAAGGCCCATTTGTACACTAGCACCCAAATTGCATATATATGATCCAAGTGTGTAATGAGTATCTTCACATAAATTAAGTGCCTACCCATTTCCTGGGTACATTCCGAATTGTGTAATAATTTACAGTCAGACCGCCATTGAACGCCACCAGGTGGTGACAGGATGGTGCATAGGTGTACCATTGGCTCCTCCCACTAGGACACTGAATAGTGTGAGAATAGTGCAGAGAGGTTAGGTCAAGAAATTGAAGAATATGTAAATTCTCAGGTCTCAAGCGCTTCCATTTCATTTCTCGCCAGATACAAAGGACCCAGGGCAGGCCTGAAGACAACGGACAACCAACACCCAATGGCTATGGACTACAGTGGGACATTTTCCCCTCCTGACAGACTTTGTTAGAAGTGTAAGGCGTCAAGCCCTACAAAGCGGTGGCCGCCCTGGCAACGAGGGAGCAACGATCAACAGGGCCAACGCAAGAGATTTTCATGAACTGCAAAATAGCACGAATACTCCCGAGTTAGGGAAACATGGCCATCCCATGGTCCAACGCACACTAGCAACTAGAATAGGGACCGACACACGCATTTCCAAAGTTTAATTGAGTTTCATATTACATTTTGTGCACCTACAGCTGTAACACTGTTTTGTTTCTTCTCTTTTCCCCGCACATGCAGGTTGTTGCGTATGTATGCTGTTAGAAATGTGTAGGAAATTTCCTTAATGTTATCTTCCATTAGAAACTGTGAGGCCTACTGATTAAAACATTGTGTAGCATTCCCCACTCAATTGCCCACCCTATCAAGAACCTCAGACCCCTTAGAGCATGTTTCCCTGAAGTATATTTCCTTGCTTCCATTGAATAAACAGCCCAAGATTTTCCCTACCCATATTGAGAAATTTTGAAAACACGAAATGTCCAGGGGGAGGTTTGATTTTTGCCCTTAGTGATTGTTTAGTTCGCGGAGCTTGAGGTTACTAACATGTACTAACGTATTAACGCTTTTCTTGCGATTTTCAGGCGGGCAAATTTATCATCTCATCAGCTGCAAGGACCCAGCAGCGTAAGTGGTTATGGGCACGCAAATAAGGACTTTTACCTTCACGATGGGACTATTAATGATGAACGAAATTATGGAGGTGGTACTTTGAAAATTAGTTGTAATAATGAGCATTACCGCTGTATCCCCTGCTAACATTCCCTAACCTAAGCAGGAAGAGTTACGGCGTCAGTGGGTAAGGAAAAGCTGCTGCTAAAGTAAGGAGAGTTAAAGGCAGACACAAGGGGAGTAAAACATACACATAACACACATATCAGAAGTGACCAACAACATGCACACATGTACAAAATTGGTAGGGACACCACTGGAGAGAGCTGTCCTGACTGTTCTTTAACATATGCCGGAAGAGAATTGATTACAATAGAAATTACTACAGCAGAGCACGACGCCCATGTATGACAAGGTGCGAAGAAGATTGCAAGGGAAGACAGCAACATTGAGATTGAAAATAAATAAATAAATAAATAAATAAATAAATAATAAAAGAAGAAAGAAAAACAAAAAGAGAGAAGAAAAAATAAAATGAAAAAGACAAAAATATGATAAGTGCCTAACAGAGTGGGAGAAAAGAGCAAAGATGGTCAATGAAGAAGGACGTATACTGTTAAGGTACCAACGTTATGTTACCAGCACAACAATGACAAGAAGTGGACAATCATGCTGGATGAGAGAAGGTTGAGAGAAGTTGCGAGATGAGAGCAGGAACATCACTGCTTATGAACTACTATTGAGCACATGCATCCAAAGATCAAGAGAAACTACCACTGAATTGGGGAGGAGAGTGTTGATTGGTGCGCATCAGCATGCCCTTGTTGGTGATGACCAAGGAAGATGTGAAGAGTGACACATTAACAAAGATTGGAAACAACGGAAGAAGAGAAACAGACAGAGGAGTAAAAAGAGGGGGGAATTACTTCTCGAGCAAGAAAGAAGAATGAGTGGGTGCAGTACCAGCATACCAAAAAATGATCAGCAAAAAATGCATCTGAAAAGAGAAAGCAAAGAACTAGCTAGTGCTTGCATGATAATGGATGACATCATGACTGCCTGGTTGCTTGAAGGTGATAACGGAAGAACGAGTACCGAGCACAGCACCATTGTGCAAGATAGAGATACATTGCAAAAGAACAACAGAAGGAGACATCGGAATGCAAATAAGAGACATGCTGAAAGGAAGAGCCGGACTAAGATAGCGGTGCGCAACATGGTTCCAGCAGTAATAAAGGTGGCCACTCCCTGTGATCAGAGGAAGTACGAAGGGAAGTGAGTGTGGTGGAACACAGAAGTAGAACACTCCTATATGTACTGTTCATCAACAACAATGTAGAAAATTATGGACACTTCAAGGAATTGACAAAGATATGCAGACCGGAAGGAGGTGAATGTTGCTTGGTGGTGTGGTCGACAAAGTCGACCAGAGGGGGGACTGAAGAGGGAAAATCGAGACCAAACCCATGGCGCATACATAAAAGAACAGCAGGAAGAACAAGGAGCGCACTTATCATTTGAACCAGGCCCCAGCGCACCCATGGGTGACAAATATGCTGAAACACACCCACTTCACCAACAGTGCAACTTCTATGCTACATTAGAATCAATGCTGCAATATCAGAATCTACAAACACAAAAATCCCTGTGTAAAGGCTTGCAAATGCCTATATGAATTAACATGGTCTAAATGCACAGTGTAAAGCTATGTTTCAGGAAAATTACAGCTAAGTTCATTTCACTCACTGAACACTGGCTGCGGGAGCCTTATCAACATTCCTCGCAAAACATTCGAACTGCCAAGGCCGCAAGTTCAAGATAAAATTGCTTTCTGCAGACAGACATTTTTTAATTATCCACAAATGCGAATAAATCACGGCAACCCAGTGTGCTTTTTTTTTCTTTCTGGGAAAGAAAGACATTTTCTCAAGGACTCGCACAACATTGAAACATAACTTGTAACAAGCCAGAGCCCAGGTGCGAACTGCTTGTTCAGCTAAAAGTTATGGGAACAAAGTCACATTGCAACAAGATTAGAATTAGGTAATGGGGGCTGGCACAGCTAAATCAACCCACTGACGCAAGAGGTTAATATCCAATTATCAGGCTCTCTGTAAGGGCTACATAGGTAACCTACCACTTTGCAGCCAATAGCAGGAGGAGATAGGTTTCTGGGAGCTGATCCAATTCTGTGAGGTCAGCCTGCAGTGTGATTATAAAACTTACTTGCAAGACAGCTCCGGGGGAGACGGCGCCTGAACTCGCGATGCACGATGCTCTGTGCTTTTCTTTTGCTTTTTTCCTTTTCTTTGCCTAGAAATAAATGCAGTTTGAAACATGCTGCTGCCTGCTTGGGACTCTGTTGCATTTCTGGGGGCCATATGGGAGGTGTTGGGGCCTCCCATAGCTGGTGAGGGTATGGTTGCTGGCCCCCCACTGCCCTGGGGGGGGGATCCAGCTTCTCCCCGACCTCACGTTTCTGTGACGCAGTTTGCTTTGAGATGTCGGCTATTCCGGGATATATCCAAGGTTACAGAAAAGATTTGTGTTGCAAAACTCATTCCCCTTCCAACTTCCAAATTTTACTTGGTACCATCCAGCCGCCCGCCTCCGACGCCACCTCTAGCCTAATGGTATTTGCATGTTTTCTGAACCGCAAATGGCTTTTTTCCTGCATTTCATTTTCCGATATCCTCAGCTATAGCTACGGCTCTCTCACATCTAGAGAAAAACAAGATGGCGGCTGTTTCATTTCTAAAAATTCCCTGTTTAGCAATTTACCCGAGCTATAGCTATCTATTTTGGATAAGGGGGCACCCCCTTCTCCATCAAATATTTTATTAAAAACAATTTCACGGAATAACCCCACATCAGAAAAGGCCTCCAGTAAATGCTTTGTGCCCAAGTTGTTTCTCACCTGGTCCAGATGCATTCAATGATGTGGGCTGTGTGGTCCAGCAAAAATTGCCCTTTTTTGTCCATGGGAAAAGGAATGGGAAGTAGTCCTCAACTTTGTTTTTTTTTTCTTCTGTTTTCTGAATCACATTTTAATTTTGTAACAAATCTTTACCAAACTTTGCAGTCCGGGGCGTGAAGGGGACCTGAGTGTCTCTAATTGACTTCAGCATTTTGGCCAAATCCGTCACACAAATCAAAAGTAATTAACAATTGAATTTTTAGAGGTTCCTAATGGAGTGTGACTTACCTTAACTATAGGGCGGAAACACCACCCTATTATATATAAATATTTAAAATTTACATCATTGAGTTTATTAGTGTCCATCCAGATCTATATGTACATTTTACAAATGATTTCTCTTTATGCATATCAATCACTGTCTGTCTATATACTTTGATCCATAGGTATGTCTCAATGGCTCAATCCCTCTGTAACAGCAAATATTTGTCTTTGTTTTTGTACATATATGAATGTATACAGTGATTGATCTCTATCCATGTACATGTGTTCTTCTGTATGTGTGCTTCTTTATATATGCCTCTATCGTTTGGTCTGGCTACATCGATGTCAAAGTGTGTATCACTGTCTGCATCTTTATATATCCATCACTCTCTCTATGCAACAGTCTACATCTGTAAATATTTGTCTGTTGATATACCCAAATGTTTGTACAATTCTGTAGCTTGATAGAGCATTCTCCAATCAAAACCGTTATCCTACAACCACTAGGTATATGTATGTAACTTTCTCTGTCTGTGTGTAGCAGTGTTGTGTTTTTAGTCTGTTTGCAATATATTGCATGATCTAAAATCCCATTGGGATGTCTAAGTAGCGCTGCATTCTTGAATGGACGTTTGAGGACCATACTCACTTATGGGAGACGTGAATAGAGGATTTGTAAAATGAGTTTGTGCATTTTTATTGAGCACCAAATGTAGCTAGGGACTAGCTGGGTAGCTAACAGCAACACATAGGTGCATTGAGTAATTGTGCAATGGGTGGAAGAGTCAAAAGGGTGAAATGATTTAACTGATTGACATAATTTCAGAAGTGTGTCTAGGTTGTATTGGGTTTGAGGTGGTAATGCATGTTTTCATGGTGTATTCGAATTCTGTTTTTTGAAAAGTGTGGAGATGGGTTGGCTGTGTCCAGGCGCGGTACGTTTAGGTTTTGTTGAGATGGAGCATCACTTTACATTGACGAAAGGCTGGCATGTGGTTATAAAAAACTCTTTCGACAGTAATGCCATGAGCACCTAGCCCGATTGGAACCACAGGGGCAGACAGATCTGCAACCCATCCTCCAACCCCAACGCTGCAGGATTGGCATCTATAACAAACCTTATCATACATGCCCAGGGAACATGCCTGGTGGAAGCTCTTAGCACACAGCAATGTGTGGTGTTCATGTACCGCTCCGCTCCAGGCCGCATGTGTGGCAGTAGCCCAAAGCGGGGGGAGACAGGGCACCTTGATACCATTAAAATGAAAGCTGTGCACGGTATAAATCACAGTAACATAACATGGACACTTGTTTGTGGTCAGCTCCTGCTCCATTTCACAGGAAACCATGTATGCAATGGTAGTTCTTCCTGTAGGACAATGTAAGAATTGGGTTGAAATAAGTTAGTCGTTATTGATTGAACCAATCTAAATTTGATTTGGAAGACAAGTTATTGGGGCTCATTACAAGTATGCCAGTCCGGAAACAACGGTGGCAGTAAGCTTACCAGAACCGTTGTATCCGGACCGGCATACTACATGTCTGCCTGCCGGAGCCGCTGTGCCTGACAGGTCTGACCCTGCCAGGCACATCGGCCACGGTGGGGAGACCGTCACTGAAATACTGGCACCCCCACTCCCACAGAATCCTATGTTGTATTCTCTCGTGGTACCGGGAAGTCAGGCAGCAGTAAATATGTATGGGTCCGGAGGCAACCCGCAGTACCACTGGCGCAGTTATCGCCTGACCCGTAATGAGCCCCATTATGTACTTGCAATAAAAAAAATACCTGACCAAATGAACACTTCCTTTTTCCGCATGTATTATTGGACTTTAAAGTTACTTAAAAATGTTTTGAAATGTTACGTTGAGAAGGGGTATGTTTACCCTCTTTCGAAGAGTTGAAATAATTCCTTATTTCCAATGCAGAGCTTGCAATTGAAAGTGGAAGATAATATTGTTCATTTTTGTGGCATTTGTTCCTGAAAATGAAAGCTTGCTTTGGCAACGTGAGCACAAAATACAGGGTCTCACCGTTATTTGTCCTTGAATCCCTCGTACTAATAATTTGAAGAACACAGTGTGGTGAATAGTGTAAGGAACCCATGGAAACAACTGTAAAAACAGACAAAAGTGATCACAGTTCGTGGGTGTTTATTAAACTGTACTTTAGGGTGTAAAAATGCCTAAGCTAAACCTAAATCTAAGATGGGAGCAAGCGTCGACCATCAAATGAAAAATAAGGCAGTCCTTGTGGTGTCTTGTCAAAATAAAAAGGTCTGTACAAAATAAAAAACGATTGCCAGTTCCTTGCATCTAATAAGAGTGTGGGATAGGGTGTTCAAATAAAGGAAAAGTGTTCACAAATAATAAGTCAGGGTGTGATTGCCTTGCGGTCTCCCTTCCCCACGTTTTTTAGCATGGGACAAGGTGGGACTTTGGAGCACAGCACACGCACAAGCCTTACCAGCACGAGCTAACAGTTTACCGTAGCGGCTATCAGGTTCTTCGTTGGTTAAGTCTCTTTTCAATAAAAGTCTCTTGCCTTCGAGGCTTGATGCTCTCAACAAACACAAAGTTCTTGTTCAATGAACATGTTGGGTGATGATTTCACCCCTGGGTCCCCCTCTTCTGGGTGCAGACCTCTCACAAGTCGTATTTAATGAATAAACATAACAGTTCTTTTCTCAGTGAACTTTGGGTGGTGACTCTCCACCCCTGGTTCTCAGTAGTTCGGGTTCAGACCCCAAAGGACAATGGTGACACTTCACCTCACCTTGTCTTGCGATACTTCTGGCTTTTACAAATCTTACTGACTTTTTAAACAGTCTTTCAGCCTTTGCCCCTGGTAGTCACCTTCTCTCTGTCGGGTTCACTCTCGCCAACTTTTACCATCAGTTTCTTACGGGCCTTCAGACTTCGCCTCTTCTCGTTAGCATTATTATTCCCTCTGCAGAGGCGTAACGGGCCTTGGTCGGAAAGGGCAAGGTCGCCTCTCTCCTTGTCACCCTCTCGGTCTGCGCCATCTTTCTCCTCCTCTTCTGCTGTGCTGAGTTAGCTCTTACATTGTGCTGTCTGTCTTGCTCATACTGTGCTGTTGTGCTCCACCTTCTATCCCTGTGGGGAAGGGAAAGGGCCGTCAGGTGTGTTTGTGATTCTGGTCAGTTGCCTGACTTTGTCTTACCCTTGTTTTGGGACATGTCAGGTAAACGGCTCTGGTGTTATTCAGTTGTCTTTCATGTTGTGGGAAAGTATTCAGGCGGGAAAAGAGGGGGCAATGTTTTAGAATATCCTACTTGGTAGGATTGGGAAAAGGTGTTGTAAGAAGGGGGATACCGCATCTCACCCATCAGTGTCCCACTCCCACTCCCCAAGGACGCCCCTTCCAGGTGTTCCTCCCGCACTGGTCCATCCCAAGAACTGGATCCAATAGTGACGGCCGTGTCCTGGCCACCTGGATGACAGATCCCCGGGGACTAGACAGGGAGACACTGTCAGGTTTCTCACAATAGCCACAAAGACTCTATAAGATTGACTATAATGAAACCTAACATAAGAAAGTGAAGTTTTTATTAATGAAATCTGTCGATCGAGACTGTCACTCAACTTTACATAGAGAGAATGGAAAATCTCCAAATGATGTAAGGAAACTTTGACATGATATTTATGCTACTGATGTTAGCATGTGTGCTGCATGCTCGATGATTAACAATATTCTGCATTGATGTTCAAGTTAATGCAAAGAATAGACATTGTACATTTAAATTTTACAGTAAGTTATTAAATATATCTATGTACTGTGTATATTATTTTTCAAAATGGGTATTGAATTATATTGTTGCCTTCCCAAATGTACCCTTGGAATGTGCGTGTGTCATGGAGACAATCTTCCTGTGGAAGGGTTTTTCAACTAAAACTGGACAATAACTATCTATAACGGAACTGTAATATCCATATTCTGGGACAATCGTCAGGTACCAGTATGTCAATTTTCGGTGGCAGTGATACAGAGTAACATGCCTGCCTTTATGGTATGAATACATGCAAATGGCAAAGTGTTGCATTTCAAAGTGAAATGAGTCTTTTGTTCTCACAAATGGAACAACATGTGCGTGGATCAAACATCAGAGATGGAACATAAGTGCATTAGATTTAACCACACAGACCTTTGACTTCACAATGCAAATACAGGGATAAATAGATCAATGAAGGCAAGCAGCAAGATTTCATGGAAGTGGACAGTTTAGGAACAAATTGAAGAATGCTATGTTTTCTGGTGATCACTTTTATTCGCAAACGTTTTTAATGCTCTTCTATTTTGAGAATCATGTTAAAAAATACAAATACTTGTTTCTTTCCTGACTATTAGTATTTTCTTAAAAGTATAAGTTGTTTTCTTCTTTTTGTGAAAAGAATGTTAACTTTTACGCTGTGTGTGGATGTGTGTGTTGATCTTGCTGTAGTTGAATTAGGTAACATTATGATGTAGGCAATGACAGGGGACATTTGGCTATGCTGTCCACTCACGCCATGAGAATAGGTGGAGCATATTGTTTTGACTAGTGATGTCAGCTTGAGGGGTGGGTGATCAGATTTACTGTCATGAGGGTACTAGATGGATCGATGGATAAGATTAGCACAAGATGGAGGGTCCTGACCTGTGAGTTTTGCATGTGTAAATGTGAGAAAAATCAGGGTAAGATGCATTGGAAACATTTTTTGGAACAATCGATGTATGCTCAAAAACCCATACCCAATCGATTGGGCCAATGCAATTTCTGAGAGAACTTCCCCTTTAAGATTTTTGTTGTGGCAGACAACTTTTAATGTTTTTGTTTCTGGATGCAGCCAAGTGGGGCATGTGGAACTGTGAGGAACATTACGCCATCAAGAGGTGCAAAACTTTTTTGAAGAAATATATTTATTATACTATTAATTTTAAATATTAGCCTGTACTTTATATTAGATTTCTGTTCTATTCTTTAAACTTGATGTGCCTTCTAAGACATTAGGTATTTCTAATACTCCTAAACTGAGTGTCCCCAAATTCAGACTAAATTCGGTTAGTGGATGAACTCTCTCGGTTCAAGGAGCCAACATTTGGGACAAGTTCCCATCAGAATAAAGAGATTAACTTAACTTTGTAACTTTGTAAAATGAAGACGAGTTCCGAAAACCTCTCTTAACAGTATTTAAATACATATCTGAGTGCAACAAAAACAACATTTATTTGATTGCTTATTAACTGAGTCCTTTGCTTTGAAACAATAAAACATTACATGTCTCAGACACTCTTCTCATAAAAGGTAGACAACTTCGGCCTCATGTTATATCCAATCACAGTTTAACCACCCCACCAACATCACTCTACCACTCTAACACTCAAAGGCTCCAGCCAAGCTTTCTCAGGCACCACTTTGCAATGCTGTTTTTGCTTCCATGCTCCAATTAAATGGTGGGCTGTCATGGAAACAATCGCTGAGTGAAGCATTGATTTTGCCTGGCTAACCTTCCTAGCCCTTGAGTATTGGTTTCTATGATCCTCACATATGTTTCCTCGTTTATCTACCTCAGTGTTACGCACAGCTCTACAATACCTCTGCAGCGATAGTGTGCTATAAATATATGCACATATACAAACACATAATACTGTTTGCTTCTGCTATAGTTTATTAATTTTTAGTTTATAATAGCCCAAATTATCCGGAAGCTTATCCGGAAGTGCTTCTGAAGTGCTGTTGGCTGGAGATGCTGGAGACGCTGATCGTTGACTTTATAATTGGAATTCGCAAACTTTGCTTTTGTAAAGCTTCAAAAGATCCACCTATGCTCTGCCCCCTACCAGAAAGTGACTTACAAATACAGCCGGCCACGAGCATCAGCGCATACTTCGGAAGTGCTGTTGGCTGGAGACGCTGAGCGTTGACTTTATGATTGAAATTCACGATCTGTGCATTTGGAAAGCTCTAAAAGATCCTCCCATGCTCCGCCCCCTACTAGGAAGTGACTATCAAATACAGCTGGCCCCACGCATCAGCGTGCACGCATCCAGAAGTGCTTCTGAAGTGCTGTTGGCTGGAGACGCTGAGTGTTGACTTTATCATTGGAATTCACAATCTGTGCTGTGGATGTAAAGATGTCATGAAGTGTATTTGGAATGTTGGTGTTGTTCTCTGTCCCACGACTCTGTTGTTCTTCGAGTGCAGGAGTCGCGAGACAGAGACAGTACCGTTAATGAAACAAAAGCTGCCTCGGGCTCCAAGCGGGCCTGCGTTAAATAAAACTTTATACTTAGGATGGGATTCGTGTAGAGTTACGCAGGCCTGCTGCTAAAGGAAGCGCCATGTGGAGCCGCTCATCTGATCCCTGCTAACTGCTGCTGAGGCCTGGTGCGTAAGGAAGCGCCGCGTGGACTTGGTCACCTGGTCCCTGCTACTGCTGCCGTGAGGTGCCTCCACTACAGTAAGTTGCGAGGTAAACGGGCCACTAAAGCGAAGTGCAGCCACAGCTGTCTGCACCACAACGAAAAAAGAGGTGAGGAGACGGGGGAGGACGCTACAATCTTTTACAGGATCGTAGCTTTGGACGGATATCCTCTCAGTGAGCTACAAGACGTTGTGGGAGGGGCTAAAAGGATTTAGGAAGTTGCTTAATGATTGGAGTAACGATTGATCAATTGTTGAAGGACATGTCTGCAAGTGAAATGGTACAGCAAAAGGGGCATATAAACTTGCAGTAGCAATTGGAAAGCATGCAAGAAGAAAATAACCTACTAGTGGATGAAATATGAGAGACAGTTATATTAAGTGAACATATGCCACAAGACTAAGTTACAAGGACTGGCTCTGGAGGGTAAATCATCGACAAAGCAAAGTAAGCAGAAAACAAAGAGGGAGTAAAGTGTCATTGGCAGGGTTGTGCTACACTCCCACTCAGTCTACCATTGGTGATTAGACAGAAATCTACGCATATAAAGTTAGGTCCTACTAGGACACTGTAACTATGGCAGCAGCAAGCATGGCACCACCTCCACCTTTCTTATCAGAGGCCGGTACACCTGCTATCAGGTGGGTTCGAGGGAAAAAACTGTTTGATAAATACCTGATCGCCATAGGGAGAGAGAAATTTGCCTCAGCCAGAACAGAAGCGATTTTACTGCACAATTTGGCAGCTGTAGGCCGCAGTGTATATGATGGGTTGCCAGAACCACCACAAGAAGGTCAAGGTGACACTGATCAGTATAGCACGGCTGAGAGAAAGCTGTCAATTCACTTTGAGCCTAAAATGAACACTACATTTGAGAGGCACAAGTTCTTCCAGAGAGTGCAGCAACCACAAGAACCAGTGGAGAACTTCATTGCCGCTCTAAGGACACTAAGTCACACTTGCGATTTTGGACAACTCATTGACTCACTCACACGCGATCAATTGGTTCGCTGCACCAATAGTGCCAAAGTACAGGAGAGATTGCTATCTAAGGACTGTCCTTTGGATTTGGCTGTGGAGGTGGCTAGAAGCATGGAACCGACATGTAAATACATGTCAACTATGAGAGGAGACAAGCAAGGGGGTGAAGTTGCGGCAGTCAGAGGCACGAGAAAACCTGGCACCATTAGAGAGGTCAAGTGTTTTAAATGTGGTAGTAATCGCCACATTTCTTCACGTATGTTTTGCCCGGTTAGAAATGTTAATTGCTTGAAATGTAAAAGGAGAGGGCATTTCGCAAGAGTTTGCAAGGAGTCGGGACAAGTAAATAATGTAGAAGCGGGAATTCCTGAGCAGGAGGAGATTTCTGTAATTCCACAGAATCACCAGAGAAAGCATGTGTTGGAAGTAGCCGAAATGTCTTCTAAAGGGAACGGACCAACAGATGTCTTTCTGATCGAAGGAAGAGTAGTCACTATGAAGGTTGACAGCTGCTCGCCTTGGACACTAATCTCAAGAAAGACATTTGAAGGGTGTGTGCAAGGAAAGGTGGAACAATTGAGTGAACACATGATCGAACCGTATGCCTACGGCAATGTGAAAAGCAAGTTTTAGGAAATTTTAAAGCATCTATGAAATATAAAGGCCGCAGCTGTGAGGCGGATGTTTATGTAACTCAGGAAGGGTCTTCTCTCTTAGGTTGGGCAGAACAGTGGAAGTTAGGCATAAGGATAGAAGAAAGTGCTGAATACCCCATCACGGTTGCAGAGGTAAGGGACAAATGGGAACAGGAGTTTCCAAAAGTATTCACAGAAGAACTAGGGATACTGAAAGGGTTCGAGCATGAGATCATTCTCAAAAGTGGAGCCATTCCCAAGGTGCATAAAGTTAGACCAGTACCGCAAAATTTGAGCGATAAAGTGAAACAGGAGATCGAGAAGCTGTTGCAAAGGGGAGTTATTGAAAGGATAGAAGGTTCTGAATAGTTGTCTCCGATGGTGGTAGCGGCTAAGTCTAATGGAGAGATAAGACTATGTGTGGACCTGAGAGAATTGAATAGGAATATTTTAGTTGACAGACATCCGCTTCCCATCATTGGAGAAAAATTGACAACTTTGAATGGTGCAAAACTTTTCTCAGTGATAGATTTATCTCCAGCCTACCACCAAGTACCTTTGACCGAAGCATGTCAACACCTAACTGCATTTGTGACCATGTTGGGAACTTTCAAGTATTGCCGGATGCCGTTCGGACTGGCATCAGCGGCAGCTGTTTTCCAAAGAGTGATGGAAACTATAATGGAGGGGGTGCAAAACATCGTGATTTTCCAGGATGACATGTTGGTTTATGCTAATTCAGAAAGAGAGCATAATGAGATTCTTAAGCCAGTGTTGGGCAGACTGAGTGAGCTGGGTTAATGATGCGGAGGAGCAAGTGCAAAATTAAAGTTGAGAGTGTAGAATATTTGGGGCATGCAGTAGACTGGGAAGGGGTGAGGCCAAAGGAAAGTTTGGTAGAGGCTATTAAAAGTGCACCTTGGCCAACAGATAAGGATCAGGTGAGGTCATTCCTTGGTTTGGCGGAGTACTATCATAAGTTCGTAAAGGACTTTGCAGTGATCTCCACGCCTCTGAGGAGCTTACTCAGGAAAGATGTTAAGTTCATGTGGAGTGTGGAGTGTGAAGAGGCATTTGGAAGAATTAAAGAAGGAATAATCAGTGCACCCTCAATTGGAAAGTTTATCCCAACTGATAGATGTGTTTTGGAGGTAGATGCCAGTATAGTAGGGTTGGGTGCAACATTGATACAATATGACAAGAATAACTCAGAGAGAGTAATAGCTTTTGCTTCGCGTCTCTTGAGGGGTGCAGAAGGAAATTACTCAGTCATTGAGCGAGAAACTTTGGCAATGTTTTGGGCAGTTGATCATTTTAAATATTTCACGTGGGCGAGGAAATTTGTCTTGAGGTCAGATCATAAACCGATGGTACAACTTTTTGTGAGTGGCAGGTGGGCATTGGGATCTCCGAGGATCAGCAGATGGGGTTTAGGATTACAGATGTACAATTTTGGAGTGAGTTACTTACCAGGAAAAAAAATGTGGTGGCAGACTGCCTATCTAGATTACCTGTGAAAAAGGAGGAAGGGTCAGGGACATAAGAGATGGAAGAATGTGTAGTGGGTGAAGTGGAGTGTGCAGTGGGACGTGAAACATGGCTGTAGGAAGAACAAAAAGACGGAGATTTGAATTTGATAAAGCAGTGGACAGTAGAAGGTTGGCAGGAGAAGAAGATGCTGGATAAAAGATTTGAGGTGTGGTGGAAAGTCAAGGAGTATCTATGTTTGATTGATGGAAGGTTGAGGAGGGGGCAGTTTTGATTGCTGCTAGAAAGTATCAGGGTCATGTTAGTGGAGTTGGCACATCAAGGGCATCCTGGTGAGGGGGCAATGAAAAGGAAATTGAGACAAAATTATTGGTGGCCAGGAATAGATAAGATGGCTGAAAGATGTGTAAAAAGTTGTATGTCATGCCAGTCAAGCGACAAATGCAAAGTGGTATGTGAGACACCCATGATTCCTAACAGTGTTCCAGATCAACTGTGGGTAAAATTGGCAGTGGATATTATTGGCCCCATTACAGGGTTAGGTGATGGTTTCAAATATCTGTTTGTTCTGGTAGATTTCCATTCCAAGTGGGTGGAGTGGGAAGCAGTTAGAGAAGTGACTGCCAAAGATTTGATTTTGTTCTTGGAAAGAGTTTTTCTCAAGGAAGGAGTTCCCACTGAGTTGGTATCTGATAATGGAGTGCAATTTGTGTCGGTGGTGATGAGGACATTTTTGGTTGGCTATGGCATTGTGCATACCAGGATGGCATTATATCATCCTAGCGCAAACGGCTTGGTAGAAAGGGTAAACAGGTATTTGAAAGGGGGAATCCAAATGGCAATGCACATGGGAAAACCATGGAGAGAAGTTTTAAACCATGTAAGTTGGAGTTATGTGATTACGCCACACTCCATTACGGGGGTTTCTCCTTTTGCTTCTCTCAAAGGGAGGGAACCTGGGACAAAACTCTGCCCAGGGTGGTTAGGCATGGCGAAAGCTATTGTGGTGGACAGGAAGGAGATTATGAGACTAATCAGAGAATGACAAGAAAGGAATAAGGAGCAGTTTGATAGAAGAGAAAGTGTGAAGGTACGTGAGTGGAGTGTAGGGGAATCTGTTTATATCAGGAATCCCAGATCCGTAAACAAGTCTACCGAAAGTAGATTTCTTGGTCCCAAGAAAATCGCTGCTGCAAGGAATGGTGTTGTCATTCTTGAGGGCACTGAGGTAAGGTCCAAAGGTAGGTTGGCTAAGGTCACTGAGGTGCAAGGAATGCAGGTGGAGAACCAACAAATGGGAGGTGGAGGTGTGAATGAGGATGATGTGCAGAAAGAAGTGGATGGGGAAGCTGGTACCAGTGACTCTGTGGTCACCACAAGAGTAAGAATTACCAAGGAACCTGCATGGTTGGGAGATTACATTTGTTGAACATATATTGCTTTGAAATTCATTGTAGTTTTTAGGTAATGCTAATTAGTGGTTTTCATAGTCTTATATTATCTTGTTTTTTTTCTAGGGGGGTAGATATGTAAAGATCTCATGAAGTGTATTTGGAATGTTGGTGTTGTTCTCTGTCCCACGACTCTGTTGTTCTTCGAGTGCAGGAGTAGCGAGACATAGACAGGACCGTTAATGAAACAAAAGCTGCATCATGCTCCAAGCGGGCCTGCGTTAAATAAAACTTTATACTTACCCATCGCCTCCATCGACTTTATCATTGGAATTCACAATCTGTGCTTTTGGAAAGCTCTAATAGGTGGAGTTGACCTACAAACGCTTATAGTTAGACTTAAGTATTCAAATGAAGTTATATTGCATGTATATGCTAACATAATGTTTCCATTATAGACCCTCCCACGCTCCGCCCCCTACCAGAAAATGACTTACAAATACAGTCAGTCACGGACATCAGCGTCGCGCAGATCCGGAAGTGCTTCTGAAGTGCTGTTGGTTGTTTGGCGGGGTTCGGGCGTGAGGGTCGAGTTTTAGTGTTTACCTCAGAATTTGTTTACACCAAAAGGTTTTATCGATTTTTGCAAGCGCTATCACGCTGCGTGTCAGGAATTCCAGCTGCGAGCTTTGCTTTCTCCTAAGGTTTGCTGAGTGAGATTGTTATAGTTATTTGTCTATGCTGCCGATTGTCAGTATTATAAATTTAAAAATGTATCATATGTTATCGAATGTTATTGAATGTTACTACTGTGCTAATGTCATAATATTTTTGATGAACTACGTAAGTTAGTGATGAGCAATCTTTGAGAGTAACGAATAGCGTGTACTGGAATTGAAAATTGTTCGGGAGGCCGCTGGTGTTACTGCACTATTTAAGTATATTATACGTCAAAGTCTTGTAGAGGTGAAGCTCACTTGTGGGTTGGTAGTCACATGAAGGGAAAAGAAAATATGAGCTAATCGTACACCCTAAAGATGGCAATGCCTCCTAAACACAAAATATTCCATCTACTCACGAGCACGATCTCCGCTTCAGATTAACGATACAAAGCGGCCATCTAAAATCTCTCAAAATCTGAGGCATGCCAAATCTTTAACAATGGACATACACAATGTCTGTACCCTTGGGAAAGCATTAGAATTCAGGGGGTTCTGATCCAAAGTTAAACTGGTTGAAAAATGTGGTTAAACCAGTTGTGCAGGTCGCTGCTGATGTTAATGGACTCCTGATAAATTTCAGCGAAATTATCCGATTCCATGATTGTAGCCGTCATACTACGGCGAATTGATCTCCCATGTCAGTGTTCTATCTCTCGACAATATTAACCAGAGACAAATTGATTCGGAAGCAATAATGGTTCCTGACACTCAGTTTTCAATCCGTGCACGGTTACACCTCCACCTCATCTCTTAAACCTATCACAATCTCCCATCTTGTATAGGTCTTTGCCAGATACCTTGTCATGCTCATCAGCTTCCTATGTAATCCCAACACCACAAAGACCTCTTATTTGAATAGGGATGCTGGCATTTGCCTTGGTGTAACCCTGAGCACGATGAATACAGCCCTATTAGCATTAGTTACATTATACAAGTCACTTGAAAATAGGATAAATACCCAGACTGTATTGCTAAACAACCTCTCTGTTCAAATAGCTGATAACATCAACGAAAAATCGAAACTACCCCCTTCGGCAGGACCAAATCCACAGTGTGTATGAAAAATGGTAATTCCAGTCCAGTAAGTACTGACCCTTCCTTGACACAATCCGCAGTTCATCTACTGTCACCTTCCCTAGAAAACAAACTAGATACTATGGCTTTGATGGCTGAACAGTTGAATAACATGGATGAATTGGGAAATGTAGATGTGCCTACACTCTTTTTGCAACCTAAAAAAACCTGCATTTGAGATTTTTCAAGAGTAAAAGACAAAGGGTTTATAGCCCAAACTAGTATGAAACATAAGAATCAAAAAGGCTGTTCAAAATCAATGAAGTTAGGATCGAGGAAATGTATCCAATTATTGATGACACAAGAAAAACAGCGATTTCACACAAATGAAAGAACATAGAAAAAAACAAGGAAAATAATGAGATTTCCTAAAGAAACAAAACATTCTAGACCAAAGCCTCATGTGACAGTTCAGCTGCATTCAAATGAGAATGTAGAGCCTTTGGATGATTTGATTGAAGTCGCTGAACAAATGAACAGAGAAGCGATTGCTTGTAAAGCATTCATTCCAGCTGACTCTGCTAGTTTGCCATATATGAATGTGGGTAAATAAGAGAGTAATGGGGGTGAAGAAAGACCAAATCTTCAAAAGTGGCAACATATGGCAACATGTCTCACTTTAGAAAAACGTAGGAATGAAATAGAAAAATCTCGGAAGCTATCTGTAAGTTTACAGAACCCAGATACAGGACCTATGAAGACACTATTCAAGTAAAATCTATAGTGAGTCAAAGTACTTAACAAGCCCGCTGCCTGGAGTGAGAGCGACAATAACTGAACGACATATAATCAACCCTAACCCAGATAATCTTAACCAATACCCAAATAAATTGTCATTCATTAATTCTGCAATTCAGAGTTGATCCATATCCTCAATATCTTCTAAAAAGATAGAGTATCCTAAATATTTTTAGTGATATATAAACTTTGGAGGATTTCCAAAGTACTGATATAACACAAGTAGAATTTGTCCAAGAAGCTGATTTGAGCATTGCAAGGTTATGGATACAGTCTGGGGTCATTATGAATGCGCACACTATGGTTAGCGAGAGATGAACTGTATCGACTTGGCTTCATACTATCCCAGGATTATATCCTCAACCAAGTAGTACCGGCTGGAAAAATAATTTTAACCAAAAACAAAAACTGTCAGGATCTGGAAATCTCCTACCGGTATATGACGTTAGCTTGAATCATAAGCTAAATTTACCCTGCACTAGGGGAGAACCCCAGAAAAACACAGCACCTAGAAGCGAATGGAAAACCCTTAGTGACGATTACCTGTACGAAAGGTAATTTAATTTAATGAAGACTAGTTATGATATGATATGATATGATATGGTATTTGTAACGCGCCTATACACAGGTGTTTCAAGGCGCGATGAGGCAGGGAGGGAAGGAACAAGGGGAGACAAAACAAACGATCCTACTAGGCCAGGTGTCATTCAGATCGCGCAAGTGCAGGGGTGGGGGAGGGGGGAAAAAGTGCAAGGGGAAGGGGAGGGGGGGAAGTGCAGTAAAGGTAAGTGGCGTAAGTAATAAATAAAAAAGGGCCAGCTAGTGGCAAGTGCAAGGTAAGTGCAGTACAAGTGCTGGGGAAGGGGGGGGGCTGTAGGGATACAGAGACAGTCCCGTAGTGCAGAGGGGTTCCAGGGGATCAGTGACTGGGACCAGGACCGAAGGCAGTTTAGAGTGGTCCAGTTGCAGGATCAGTGCAGTTTAGTGAAGAATTAATTAGCTGTTCAGCAGGGGAGAGGGAGAGAGAAAGCAGAAGCAAAGAGGAAGGTTTTGAGTTAAGAACATGGCCAGCCAAACATGCTTAGAGACGGTACTAACTAGACATAAAGATTAAAGTATGTAACAATTCACAGAAACCTTGCAAAGATTCTATAAATTGGCAAGCTGAAACACAAGGGGGTTTAAGCACCTGCTATTTAATAAAATAGATACCTTCAAAGAGTTTGTTGTTATGTTACTGCAGGAGACATGGTTTCTGGAACCGCTTGTATGGGAAGGTCATTCTCTATCCCTAGTCCCAGCAATTAGAGGATCTCTGGGTAGGCCCTCCTCTGATCTTTTGATAGCCGAGAAATCCAGCAGAGGCCTGGGTTTACAACCACGGGCTTCGCCAAACTCCTTTACCCAGCTTGTTAAAATAAAATTTGAAAACAAGATCTTTGCAGTGCTAAATTTATATTGGAGCCCTGCTGGAATAACAGATAACTCTTTCCTCTTGGGAGTAATCCAAATAATTGATCTAACTAATAAGGAACCTACAATTACATAGGTGATTATAGCAGGAGACCTAAATATAAAGTGCTTGACACCGAAATAACTAGACACCATAGCTGCTTCAACACGATGGATATCATTGATGCAGGGGAGACAATTTGACATGGTGAATGGTGCTGTTAAGAGTGATATACCACCCATACCTACGTGGAGGTGTGGCAGATCTACCTCAATTATTGATTATGTCTTTGTCCAAAGAAAAATGCTCCAAAATATAACTCACTTTGTAGTAAAGGAACAGACACAATGGGCCTCATTACGACCCTGGCGCTAAGGGGTCTGCGCCAGCGTTAGCTGCGCGGACCCCTTACCGCCAACTACGAGTTCCTGGAGCGCCATGGTCATTTTTCCGCCCGCTTTTTGCGGGCGGAAAAATCCATGGCGCTCTGGGACCTTGGTGTTAATTACGCCACCGTATTTTACGGTGGCGTAATTAACTCCTTCCCCACTCCCATTGAGCCCTATGGGGCCGAAATGGGAATGGGGAAGGGTAAATGGGTCAATGGGGACTTACCGCCCCGCCGACCTCGGAATGGGGCGGTAAGTCCGCCATCCGCCATGGCGTAAAGGGACTTTGCGCCATGGCCGGAAAGTCCGTCGCTGGCGGAAAAAATCCGCCAGGGTCGTAATGAGGGCCAATGTGATTACGACTTGCTAGCATTCTTTTGAAAGCAAGCCAAGGTCTCAAATGATTAATACACAACTCAGGTATGTGTAGCGATTATAACCGTATTCAAATTTCAAACACCCTTAACTCCGAAGCTGTGCTATAAACATAAATATTCCTTCGACCATGCTGTACGTGATATGAAAGCACAGATGTGAAAAGACATCAGAGTAGTTGCCCATTTAGACTTGGTCTTGAGATTACCCTTGATCCAGAAGCTCAAGATAAAATATCATAAATGGTGTAAGTCCCATCGAGTTCAGGTCTTGCAGCACAATGGGGAACATATGTTGAAAGCTATAGAGTCCAAGAATACTGTACAAATTTGGGCGATACTCAATAGTGCCATCCATGACAATCAATTGCCTTTTCAAATTAATGCTCTTCAACAGTCCGCCTGGATTCAGTATTATGAGCAGATCTATGGCCTTCGAGTGCCACAACAGGAGGTAGTCCCTATACCCTGGATGTCTGAAGATTCAATTGTATTTGATAAAGATGATATTTTGCTATTTATTGCTAAATTGAGTGGCTCCAGAGCCCCAGGCCCGGATGGACTTACAAACATAATGTTAAAGGCTCATCCCGAAGCCTGGGCACAAATATTACTCGACCTGTTTAATGATGTTTTACAAGCAAAATAGATACCACCAACTTGGAAGAAATCAATAATAATTCGGATTTATAAAAAAGGGAGACCGTGAACTGCCCGAAAATGATCGTCCGATTGTGTTATTAGATATCCCTGGACATTTTTTTTGCTTGATGTATACTGAGACTTTAAAGTCTGGGTAAATAACATCCAGTTCAATGACAACTTTAAATAGTGTTTACAGCGTGCCTCTGTTCCTCACTAAATCTGTTAGCATTATTCTTAATAAAGTGCTGCAGTCTTCTAACAGGGCAAGCTATCTATATGGCTTTGATACACTTTAAAATTGCCTTTGATTACATCTCCAGAGAATTACTATTTATGAAGTTAGAAGATGCAAGCTGCCCTTAATATATGTGTTCTGACTTGATGGTTGTGTAGATAAATAATACCTCCGTCCCCAAGTACCACACGAGTAAGAGCAAAAACACTACTCGAGCAATCTTTGAGGCCACAGGTGTAGAATGTCATCACCCTGGAACCGGGAACGCCGGAAGAACCCCCTGACCACTGTAAGGCAATGAAGGGTTATGTTAAGCAGTGATAATTGACAACAATGGTAGGGATAGTAGTGACAATATAACAGCAGTTTACCTATAGTGGGCAGGTGGGAAGTTGTAGGCGTAGGCAGGTAGTATGCTGACAGCAGCGGCAGGCTGAGGTGTTCTGATGGCACTCCGGGCGACACCTGAGTTAGGTATGGAACAAGAACGTAATCCATGATCAATCCAAAAACACAATCTGAGGTCAGGAGCCAAAAGACAGAACTAGAGACAGGGAAATCCAAGTACCAAGTCCAGTATCCAAGCCAGTGGTCAAAAATCCAGGTGATCAGAGAGCACGCCAAAATCCAGGTAGGGAAAATCCAAAAGACATTCCAAGCAAACGTTCCATGATCAAGGTAGTACGTGAATAACAAGAGTAATCCAAAACGCCAAGCAGTTCTCCGTGAAGAAGCTGTGAAGCAATGTTTCCGTGTTTGCTCGCCCTTTTCAAATACGAGCATGGTCATGTGACGCGGTCACGTGACTGCAGCTGCGTGTCACATGGAACGCAACGCTGACAGGGATTGGTGTTGCGGGCGTCTTCCGGGCATGTGACACGTGGGTTTCCATACGCCCTTGTTTTGCAGCGGATCGTGAAGGAGTCGCCATGGCAACCGCCACCGAGGAAAGGGGCGCAAATACACTGGTCCACCAGCCGGGAAACCTCTGCGGCTGTGCCGCTGCTGCTGTCGCTGCCGTTGGGGGTGCATGTGGGAACTAGAAACAGTAGCAGGTGAGCGATTGGACATGACAGAGGACATGAGAGAGCCCCTCCCCAAAGGCCCACGACCCCGTGGGCAGGAAGGATGGTCACAGTGGAAGCGGGCCAGCAATCGAGGGGCGTGGACATCCCGGGAGGGAACCCATGAGCGGTCCTCGGGACCTTAGCCCAACCAGTCCACCAGGTATTGCAGGCCACCCCTAAAGACACGGTAACCCAGTATGGCGTGTACCTCAAACACATCAGGAGAGGAGACAGATACAGGAGCGGGAGGAGCAACCAGTTGGGTGGGACCCAAACAAGGCTTAATCAATGAAGTATGGAAGACTGGGTGGATCCGCCAGGAGGAGGGAAACGCCAGGCGTAGGGCTACCGGGTTCAGGATCTTGGAAACCCAATAAGGATCCACAAAACGAGGGAGCAACTTGCGACAACCAGGGATATGCAAGTGGCGAGAGGAAAGCAAAACCCGATCCCCCACCCGATAGCTAGGGGCATCCACCCGTTTTCTGTCGGCCGCTGTTTTCATGGACGCCTGTGCCTCGCGCAGATTGACTAGCGTCTGGGCATGGATTGAAACCAGATCACGGGCACAAGCCGTGGCCGCAGGGGTATCGGAGGAAGAAAAATCTGGAAAAGGAAGGGTACAAGGATGTTGACCATAGAGGGCGAAGAAAGGAGAAAAACCAGAAAACCAGTGGAGGAGTGTAGTGTGTTATTGTATGCGAATTCAGCAAGATGCAACAGATTGAGCCAGGTGTCTTGGAATTGGAGGGACAGACAGCGTAGATACTGTTCTAATGCCTGGTTAACCCTTTCTGTCTGTCCATCACTCTCTGGGTGGTAGGCGGAGGAAAATCGAGCATCGATGCCAAGTAGTCTGGTGAGGGTCTGCCAGAATCGGGACGTGAATTGCATACCACGATCGGATACCAAGAAATGGGGTAACCCAAAAAGGCAAAACACGGACTTGAAGAATAGCTTGCCCAACATTGGAGCTGAGGGTATCCCTTTACATGATATAAATCGTGCCAACTTCGTATAGGAGTCAACCACCACCCAGATGGTGTCAGAACCCTGAGTACGGGGTAGGTTGGTGATCAGATCCATTGAAACAGTATGCCAGGGTCTTGGGGGAATGGGAAGAGGTTGAAGAAGACCTAGAGGGCGACCCCTACGTGATTTACCCTGGACACAAACAGAACAGGTGTTTACATAGTTCTCAACATCTCGTTTCATGGTTGGCCACCAGCACCAACACTTGAGGAGGTCTAGGGTACGTTGTTGTCCAGGATGACCGTTAATGGCAGCATTATGGGACCAGTCTAGTGCCTGATTTCGTGTCTCAGTCGTGGGTAAATAGAGCTTCCCTTTTACGAAAGGTAGCCCGTCTTACATAACCGGATCCCAGTCTGCTACCGAGTGCGGATATTGAGAGGCCCATTGACGTATGGTAGACAACATGGAACGCGATGGTGTACAGGCGCAAATAACATGCCCCTTTTCCAGTAGGGTATCAGGAAAAGACGAGAGGGCCTCCCCCCCCAGGGGAACGAGACAGGGCATCTGACTTCCCGTGAACCACTCCAGGTCTATGCTTAATCACAAAATCAAATGCAGTAAAGAAAAGATGCCAATGCACTTGCCAACTGTTCGTGCACTTGAGGGAGGCAAGATCTTGTAGATTTTTGTGATCCGAGAACACCACAGTCTGATGTTTCGCGCCCAGAAGGTGGTGCCTGCAGACCTGTAATGCATCTTTAATGGCTAAAAGCTCCTTCTCTGTGACTGTATAGTGCAGTTCGGTTGATGTGAACCTCCGTGAGTGGTATGCCACGGGGTACAGTTGGCCTGTAGTAGGACAAGGTTTGAGAGTACAGCACCCAATGCGTACGAAGAAGCATCCGTTTCCAAGACAAAAGGGAGCTCTGGGTCAGGGTGTTGAAGCACTGGTGCTGTAGTGAACATTGCCTTAAGGGAATCGAAAGCAGTTTGCTGTTCTGTGGACCAGGAATAAGGGACTAGAGGACTAGTCAGGGCAGTGAGAGGGGCAACAATAGAAGAGAAACCAGCAATGAATCGCCGGTAAAAATTGCCGAACCCCAAAAATGATTGCAATAGTTTCAAGTTCGCTGGAACCGGCCAATCGCTGATCGCTCGGACTTTGGATTTATTCATGGACAGACCCCCAGGTGAGATGTGAAACCCCAAGAACTCGACCTGACTGGTGTGGAAAAATACTTTTTCAGGTTTGGCAAACAACGCGTTTTTTTGGAGTCGAGACAGCACTTCCCTGACATGTATAATATGTTCCTCCAGTGAAGAAGAAAAGATTAATATGTCGTCTAAGTAGACCACTACGTAGACGTTCAGGATGTCACTGAAAATGTTATCCATGAAACGTTGAAACGTGGCTGGGGCGTTGCAGAGGCCAAATGGCATCACTGTATATTCGAACAATCCCTGTCGGGAGCAAAAGGCCGTTTTCCACTTATCCCCACTACGCATGTGAATCAGGTTATACGCCCCCCCGGAGGTCCAGTTTAGTGTAAATAGAAGCATGGGTGAGTTTATCTAGCAGCGTAGAGATGCGAGGGATGGGATAACGTTTTTTTTACAGTGATGGAGTTCAACCGCCTGTAGTCCACACAGGGACGGAGATCCCCCTCCTTCTTCGGGACGAAGAAGATCGGACTCGCCGCTGGCGAAGTCGAAGGGCGGTTGTGGCCCAAACGTAAAGCCTGCTGAATATATTCCTGTAGGGCTCGTTCTTCTGCCTTTGTTAAAGAGTAGATTCTGCCTTTTGGAATCAGGGTCTCGGGGACCAGATCAATGGGGCAGTCGTATGGCCTATGTGGAGGAAGGCCTTCTGCAGAATCCTTGTCGAACACAGCTTGAAAGTCATGGTACATCGAGGGGATTCCTGCCATGACCGCTCCTACCACATGCGGGCCCAAAGACACGGAATCATCCTCAAGGACCAAAGAAGCTACTGCCCCAAGAGCATTTGCCGGATTGGAGATCGAAGGGGACTCTATTAGACAATAGTCTTGGCATATCTCAGACTCGAAGAAAACCTGGCCTGTGCCCCAGTTGATTAAAGGGTTGTGCTTCTTTAACCATGGGATGCCTAGGATGATCCCAAACTGAGGAGTAGCAATGAGATCAAAAGACAGAGTTTCCTTGTGGACTTCTTGGATTACGACCTCCAGCGGGGCTGTTTGTTGCATAATCGGACCTGAAGCGAGAGACATCCCATCAACCGCCTGAACCAGCTCCGGATGTCTTTTGGATATCAATGGTAGATTTAGCGAGTTGGCTAGTGCGATGTCTATGAAGCATCCTGTAGCCCCTGAATCAATCAATATGTGCACTGGATGCGTGTTGCATGTGGTAGGATTCAATGAAGCCTGGACCATCACGGGCCGGACAGGACCAAAGGCAAGGTCAGAGGGGTTTTGTGAAGGACTCGCCCCAACCCCTGATCTCAAGGGCGAGTCTTCTGAAAACCCGGAGTCTTATTTTTTGGCCGACGGGGACACTCCTTAACAAAATGATCGTTGAGACCGCAGTAAAAACAGGCATTGTCTGTTCCCCTACGTTCTCGTTCGGCCTGGGTGATGGGACTGCGTATCCCACCTATCTGCATGGGTTCACAAGTAGGATCCGGTGTGGGTGATGGTGGGAGGTGTGACAGCCCTGTTTCCGCCCTGCGTTTGGTCCGTCTAGCGTCCAACTGTAATACCAAGTCAACCAGGTCGGCACAGATGGAGGGGAGAGACGGTACAACTGACAATGCATCTTTCATGGCGTTACACAGACCCCGATAAAACACTACTGCCTTTTTGTTTTCGGGCCAAGAGGTTTCAGCAGAGAGTTGGTTAAACCGAGTAATGTATTGTATGAGCGACTGTCTGCCCTGGGTGAGGTCCAACAATTCCATATCCCGGGATTGCACCTTGTACCTAGTATCGAAAACCTTGGCCATTTCACTGACTAATAGATCGAAATCGTAAAGGGCAGGCTGACCACTCTCTAACAGAGGGTTAGCCCAAGTGGCTGCCACACCTGATAAGTGGGAAAGCAGAAATGCAGCCTTAGTTACTGAGTCAGAGAATGCCTGAGGTCGGCACAAAAAGTGGAGTTTACATTGGTTTAGAAAAGTGCGATACTTTCTGGGATCTCCCTGATATCTTTCGGGGGCTGCAAGAGGAAATGGTGTTGGAATAACCACATGGACAGCTCTGATGTAGGGGGTGGCGTGGCAGGAGTCGGGTTCTGTGACGGGGAAGGATCCCCAAATTCAGAATCTGCAGGAAGAGGATGATGGGAGCTTTGTAGGGTGTCAAGGTTGTGATGTATAGCAGTAGTAGCGGCGGCCATGTCAGTCCTGAGTGCAGTGGTGGCGGCGGCCATGTCAGTCCTGAGTGTTGTAACTGCTTGCATTAGAGCAGTCACAGGGTCCCCGGCTGAGGTATCCATTATCTGGATGACCAGAAGGCTTCACAGTTTATTCTGACTTGATGGTCGTGTAGATAAATAATACCTTGGTTCACAAGTACCACACGAGTAAGAGCAAAAACACTACTCGAGCAATCTTTGGGGCCACAGGTGTAGAGTGTCATCAGTTTTGAAGGAGAATGAGGTGGTAGAGTCTGCGGCCGAATGGTGTGAGGGGGTGGGTGGGAGGGTGTTGTTCATCATCAGGGTGTGTTGTGCCATCTGGATTTTGGTTTGGAGGGTGTTTAGTTTGTTGATCATAGCTGTTTGGATTCCATCACACCATGTCTTGTCTTTGGTGAAGTTCTAGGGAGGAGGAGTGGGAGTCTCTAAATCCCTGAAGATGGAGAAGATTTCTTTGGTGTTTGATTGTGCTTTGAGGATCCTGGATTCAAATGAGATGGCTTTGGCGCGGATTATGGATTTTTTAAATATTCTTTGAACAGGGCTTTGAAGTCTAGTTTGACTGCTTCTGTGTGGGTTGATTGCCATAGGGATAAGGCAGCCCTTTTCTCGGTTCGGAGTTGCAAGAGGTGGCCAGTGAATCATGCATTGATGTGGTGAGTGGGTTTAACTTTGCAGGGTTTAAGTGGAGCAATGGCTTTCAACCGCAGATTTGATAGTCTCTTCATAAGTGATTGCGAGGGTTTCAGGGTCAGCTGCGAATGGGGGCTTATAGGCAGGTCCTTGTAGGTATGGTAATAGTCTTTCCTGGGTGAGCTGCTGGGTGCTTCTGGAGAGTGCTCTGGGCAATGGAGGTGCAGGAGGGTGCTTGTCTCTAGCAGTAAGGATATTGAGTGGATAGCATGATGGTCAGACCATGGAATAGGTGTGTTACCCGTGATGATAAGGGGGCAGTTGTGTTGGGCTATCCATTCAAGGGTGCGCCCTTGGATGTGAGTAGGGCTGGATATGGCATTGTTAAACACCAGGGTTTCAAGTGCTGTGTTTAGTGACTTAGCTGCCGGGTCTTTGGCTTCATTGAGGCCCAGATTGAGGTCCCCAAGTAGGATGGTTTTCAGATTGTCCGATAGGAGGTGGGTGATGGCTTTCTGGAAGTCACCCAACGGTCCAGAGGGGCAGTAGACAAGATGTGTAGAAATAGTGCAGTGATGGGAGCGGTTGATTTTAACAAGGAGGTAATTGCATTTGTTGTCCAAGTCTTTGTCAGACTTTCTGATAGCTAGGGATAGTTTAGCTATCATAGCTACGCCTCCATCTTTAGTGGGGCGGTCCTGCCTGCAGATGGTGTAGCCAGGAGGTAAGGCGAGGGATATAGCGGGTCCTGATGCTTCATGCAGCCATGATTCAGTTATCATGAGGATGTCAAGGTTATGGGTGATGATGAGATTGTGTATTTCGAGTGGATTGTGTCCTCCAATGTATTCCTCATCTTAGATGTATTCCATCCAGCTTTAGCTGCTTCTGAAAACATTTTCGGCAGTGGGCGCCGTGCGTCGATGTCGTTGAGTCGATGGTCCCTCGAAGGCCTCTGTCGAGGGTGATGTCATCGGGTGTATAAGTAGCAAGCGTGGCGCCCGTTGGCCTCAGTTCCGTTTTTCCGCAGTATACTTTGCTTCAGAGATTCGGTGCGCTCGAGTTCTGTGAGACTAAACTAAATATAACGAATAATGTCCTCATCATCAATGCCGACCACAACCCCGAGATCGGGTTTCAAGGAGTGCAAATCGTGCGGTTCAAAAATGTCTATCACAGACCCGCACCGAGAGTGTTTGTGGTGCCTCGGAGAAGGCCACGACATGGAGACCTGTACGAATTGTCAGGCGATGAGGGGGAAGGCCTTGCGAGAGAGGAGGGGGAAAACTACAGGTAGGTCGTAAATCTGACCGTAAAGCCTCTAGCATCGAGTCGAGGTCCCGTGAGGAGAAGTCTCCTCGACGCGAAAGGCATCGGTCCGGGTCCCGAAGCGATTCCCATCGCTCGTCATCTTCGACAAAAAAATCGAAGAAACAACGCCACAGGTCCCCGTCCACCTCGTCCTCGGACGAATCCCCAAAAAGGATGAAATGTCCCACTAAACATTTGTCATCTGAATAATGGGAAGCATTCAGGGTCAAAATTATGGAGGTGTTCAAGAAAGCAAAGCCTCAGTCCGCACCTTCTTCAGAAGCCGGCTGGGAGCATCATCGCTCTGACACTCGCTCGACCTCGAGCCCAGATGATCGAAAGAGGAAGTATACAGAACCTTCTAGGACACTGAGCGAGAAAAGCCACTCGAGTTGAGTCGACCGCTCGAGGTCACCGACGCCGTCCGAGACCGAACACACCTCGAAGCCGGCGCCATCGACGACAGATATTACGTCGACACCATCGATGCCTTTGTCGACGTCGACCCCGAAGCCCTCCGCGCCAAAGGCTCCAGTTTGGCCAAATCGGCCAGAAAAGCGGAAAGAGAAGGCTACAAGACCTGTAATGCCTTCAGGACCCATTAATACTCCTCCTCCTCCTCTCCCAGAAAAGGTTTTCAAACCTCTCCCTAGGAAGGAATTCTTCAAGTCCCTGACCTCAATTTTTGAGGAATAGGAGAAATCTGATGAGGAGAATGTACCCTTTGGGCTGGAATATGGCACACCAAATGTTCCAGAATGTCTGATTTCAGAAGAAAGCAGGATGAGGGATTTGGTTGAATCACTACACAATGCAAGTGGCATTGATACATCTCCTGAAAATGACTTTGGTATGCCAGAACCAGTAGAACATGCCAGTCCATCATACCGCCAGCGAATGACAAAGGTGATAGATTATTTAGGATGGGCCAGACCTCCAGCCCAATTCATCCAAGATGATCTGACAGACATATTGGATCATGGTCCGACTGAAGACCCAATATTACCCTTTCACGTAGCCTTGCAAAATGGGGTGGCCAAAAATTGGGAGACTCCGGATTCTATTCCGCCAGTGAATAAATCCCTTACTGCAAAATACTGCTCTGCCAGTAGCGACCCTGGCTATCTGTCTAAACATCCCACTCCCGAGAGTTTAGTCATACAGGCAGCCACAGCTTCTAACAAACTGGCGTACCCTTCTATCCCTCTGGGCAGGTACGATAAGCGTGTGGATGGCTGGGCACGGAAGGTATTTTCAGCTGGGAGTATGGCGTTAAAATCAGCCAACTCTACATGTGCCTTGGCAAAGTTTTCGTACAATCTCTGGGAGTGCATTGCAATGGCGGCGGAGCACATACCAGAAGGGGACGAACAGGAATGATTCCTAGCCAACGTTAGAGATGGGAAGGAGGCCATGCAGGAATCCCTTGAATCTGGATTGGACACTGTAGATAGTGTGAGCAGGTCCATGGGCACTAGCACGGTAATTCCCAGATTTGCGTGGTTACGGAAGTCGGGTTTCGCACCAGATGTACAGAACCGTCTTCCGAACATGTCCTTTGATGGGTCTCACCTTTTTGGCAGCAAGGCTGACGAGAGCCTTGAGAGGTTGCAGACCTCAAAAGCAGCTGCCAAGTCCCTGGGAGCTGCTATTAGGCAACCTCAGCCTTTTCGTATGCCAGTCAATCTTGGAGGGATCGATCCTATCGTTACTGCTCCTCATATGGAAAGGCTAGAGGAATGGCCAGTCAAAGGGTCCAGAGAAAGGCCACTCGTGGTGGACGAGCAAAATGTGCAAAACCAGCTCCAGCTACAGCCTCTTTGCCATCAGCGGCTGCAGCAACCGCCACAAAACCACTTTGAGGACTTGCATCACAAGGCATCTGTAGGAGGCAGGCTGTCACAGCATCTGCAAGAATGGTGAGCCATTACTTCAGATGTTTGGGCTCTAGAAATAATAGCCCAAGGTTACTGCCTTCCTTTTCTAACGCAACCTCAAAGCAATCCACCAAGGAGAGACCCTTTGAAGTTTTCAGACCCGCTCCTAGAGCAGGAAGTTCTAACTCCGCTGGAGAAAGGTGCTATAGAACCAGTACCTGCAGCAGAGAGGAATAAGGGATGGTACTCCCGGTATTTTTTGATCCCCAAAAAGGACGCAGGACTGAGACCCACCCTGGATTTAAGAAACTTGAACAAGTTCCTCAGGAAGGACAAGTGATTGCTGTGTTGCAGGCCTGATTCTTCCCCTATATATGTACATTATAAGATGCAAATAATTTCTAAGAAAAGTAGTGTAAGAACATGTGAGAATATCAATATCTACAAATGTAATAGCTTTTGAAAGCTAAGTTTCTGACTGTCAGTAAATAAAGCCACCTTGACTACACATGGCACTGAAGAAAAACAAAGGGGCTACACGTGTGATGTCATCAGTGATATCATCAATGACATTTGTGATGTCATCTTTGATGTCCTGGGTGTTACTGTTAGCAGTGCACAGTGCTGCAGGGATTTATGGTTGCTTGGCATACCATAACTGGCGAATTTCAAGGGTTTTTCGGTTTTACTTTGAACCATAATGAGACTTTTGTATTATGTCACGTTTGTAAAAAACTTTTAGTGAATTTCACAGGTTTTTAGTAGCGCAACTTAACCATAACGTCCACTTAACAACGTTTTTTTAGTGAATTGTACGGGTTTTTAGTAGGACCATTTAAGTGTAAGGTCTTGCTAAGAAAGAAATTTTGTACTGCATGTCACAGATTTTCAGTAGGGCAACGTAACCATAATGTCCTTTTACCAAGAGTCGTTTGGCAAACATTATACACCTTGCGAAGAATTCCACATGAAAGTATGCTGGCGTACAGCACTGTGACATGTCCCGGAATTAGTAAAGACTTAACTGTACCATCTATGCCTCGTGGGCAGTGTGGAAATAGATTTTATATTCATGTCGGAACGTCCACCCTCAACATTTGCCATTCACAATGCCAACATGTATTGGTATGCAGGGATTACCAATGCACTACACATTATATATCGTTAGCAAAAGTTGTACTTATCTGAAAAAGACATCAGCTAAAAGCATCCTTCCTCCCTAAGAAACTGTCATGATGCCTACCCCCGGGGACCAAGACCAAGTCCAGCAACCCCGGAAGCAGGCATCAAGTTATTCTAAGCAAGCCCAACAACCCCTGCTAGTGGCAATTTGGGTACAGTCCGGGCGCCTATGGCACCAGGCTCATATGGAGAGTCAGTCCTGGCGCCATAGGCGCCAGGCTCATAGATTAAAACTTACCTGATGCAGACCATGCTGCAAACTTACCTGATGCAGACCATGCTGCAAGAGCTCCAAGCCAAAAGAGGCTTGGAAGGGACTACTTTACTTAGGGACTATCTTTTTACTCGGGCGGGGCTGGGGAGGATTACTTACCTGGGACTACTTTGGAGGCTATTTAAACCACGCCCGAAGAGCAGCACACGCTTCGCGTTATTCTGCATCCAGCAGAGGAACGCTCACCGTGCCTGCAAGTCTGCATCAAGCCTTCTGCCACTCCCGCCTCGAGTTTGGAGCTCCTAGAAAAAGGGAGAAAGAAGGAGAAAAGGTTAGAACAAGAGCAATACCTTTGATCCTTACCTGAATTCCCGATCCATCGCGCCTTCGAGCTGGAAGAAAGAAGTTATTTTATGCGCGTCGCCTTGCCTGCTGCAGCGCCGCGCTGAACTCACCGGCCTTCGCAGCATCTTCACATTCCACCGCATCCTCATGCATATTCCCGCCGCACTCCGGCACCTAAGGAGAAGACAAGAACAGCAAGGTGAGCCAAGGGAATACACAGAGGAATATTAGTTACCCCCCCATAGACTTACCTGATTTTACCACCGGGGGTACTATTCTTCTTCACGGGTCGGCGCAGCTTCCACTGCATCTTCGCTGAACCCCGGCCCCTAAGGGGAAACAAAAGGACAGCAAGGTGAAACAAAGGGACTAACAAGGGGAACCCTCCTCACCACAATAGACTTACCTGATTTTACCACCGGAGGTATTATTCCCCGAGACTTCATACTTTCTCTCAGCGCCTGAATAAGGGAGAAAGCAACAGGTTACATATTGACATTATTTTATCGAACTGTGTTGGAAAATACAAATCCTTACCAGAATACTACCGGTTGCCACGAGGAACTCTTCATTAGGGTCAAGCTGCAACCTGCAAGGAATCGGACAAGAGTGAAAGTCAGGCATTGGAACGCTTACGAACTTTCTACTTACGGCGTCTTGCCGTGAATCTCAGAGTCAATATTGTTCTGGAACTCACCTATTCCTTCGAGCCAGTGAAGCAACTGGTTATCAACGCGCCCCTGCGCTCAATGCAGGATGGAGAGCTCATCTTTGCAAACCATCAGGTGAGACTATAAGAGGGGACATCAAAGGTGATCTGCGGGGAGAACAGCGGGGGTGGGGGATTTACGCTCAACTCCACGTTGGTTAATTCCCTTTCTGCATTTGCAGAAGAATATTCCTACGGGCCAAGCAAACGAAGCTAGGTGGGCAAGTCCAGTCCATCATCTCGGCCCTACGCGTCACATTGGTGGAGACCGAAGCTGTCCAGTTCCGATCGACGCCTCTGTGGGAGCCAGGTGAGCATAACAGAACACGAAGACTACCCACAAATTCCCACCCGGGCATTATGTATACCTCAGAGACTGACCAATTGGCCCAATTACTAGGGGAACTGAGGGCTGAAGTGCATTCCGCCTGTCAAGAAACCAATGCTCTTAGGAGAGAACTGATTTTGTCAAAGGAGCGAACTGATGACCTTGCTAGGCAACTATTGCAAAGCCAGACTGGACAAGCACCCCTACCTGGTTCCGGGGGAAATCCAGCTCCTGTGTTATCGAGTAACCATGTGCAAATAAACCTACCAGGAAATATTCCATTAGCTCCACCCGAATGCTTTGCCGGAGATCCCAAAAGGTTCGCCGTGTTTCTGAACCAATGCCGCTTGCACTTTTTATGCAGACCTGGAGCCTTCCCAAACGATCAAGCCAAGGTAGCCTTTGTATTTTCATATCTCAGCGGCAGTGCAGCTGATTGGTCAATTCCACTAGTTACTCAGGATGACCCAATTCTTCGGGATTTTCAGGGCTTTCAAACGAGCATGGAAAGACTATTTGCCCGGCACTCCCAAGGACAGGCCCTGGATAACAAACTTTTGACCCTACGACAGGGTAACCAGGACCTTCTATCCTACATCGCAACCTTTAATAGGTTGATAGTGGAAACTGGATGGCCTGAGGTAAAACGAATCACGTTATTTCATCGAGGTCTTCGAGGAGAACTCAAGGATGTCTTGGCTCAAGTCGTGAACCCATCTCAAGACTGCGCTGAATATATAGACTTAGTGGTCCAGTTAGATCACAGACTTCAGAACAGAAAGGCTGATTGAGCCAAGTTTGAGAATCGGGTGTTGGTCAAAACCCACGCTAACCCCAAAAGAGCAGATGCTTCAGAACCCATGCAAATCTGAGGGGCTAAAGGATCCTTAACCCAGAAGGAAAGAGAAAGAAGACAGCAAATGCAATTGTGTCTATATTGTGGAACTTCTGGGCATTTTCTATGGGATTGCCCTGTAACACCACCCAAGAAGGTGGTAGGAGCTGCTGATAAAAGCCATATGGAGCCAGACTCGGGAAACGACCACGCCCGACAAGCGTAGAGGTCCGCTTGCCGAGCTTGAAGAAGGATACTCAGACCTCGCATTTCATCATTCCAATGGTCCTCGTAGATCTAGGGCACCCATCGCGTATGCATGCAGTAAGGGCATACATTGATAGCGGGGCCATCGGAAAGTATGTGGACTATGAATTGGCTTCCAGGATGAATCTACCTCTCTGCCTAAAAACCACCTCAGATATCATCACCACAGTCGATGGAACTGAAATTGCCTCTGGGCCTGTAACTCATTCCACCGCAGAGATGACACTATTGGGTCAGGATGGGCATCGAGAGACTATTGTGTTTGATCTAATCAAAGCCCCACAGTTCCAAATAATACTGGGGATACCTTGGTTGGAAACACACAATCCTTGTATTGATTGGCGAGAGAAGAGAATAACCTTCCCGGATTGTGCACAAACCTGTTACCCAAAGAAAAGTCAGAATGCAGGCCTGGCCACAGTAACCACAGCAGTCATGCAACTACCTCCAGAATACCAAGAATTCCAGGATGTCTTCCAAAAAGAACAGGCTTACCTCCTCACAGATCGTACGATTGTCAAATCGATCTCATACCCGGTGAACAACCCCCTTGTAGCAGGATCTATGCCCTTACGGAACCTGAGAACCTTCACCTACGACAATACTTAGACCAGTACCTTGCCAATGGCTTTATTCACCTATCCAAGTCCCCTGCATCTTCAGCTTTGTTCTTTGTGCCCAAAAAGGAAGGTGACCTCAGAACATGCATAGACTACCGCGCATTGAACCAGATAACTGTTAAGAACCGATACCCATTGCCTCTGATCCCTGAACTACTAGACCAAGTGAAGGACGCTTGTATATACACTAAATTAGATCACCGGGGGGCATACCATCTGGTACCTGTAAAAGAAGGCGACGAATGGAAGACTGCTTTCCGCACTAAGTATGGGTTATTCGAATACCAGGTGATGCCTTTCGGGTTGTGCAATGCACCAGCAGCCTTCCAATACTGCATGAACGATGTCCTTCATGAATTCATTGACGTTTGTGTTGTTGTATATATCGATGATATTCTAGTATACTCCTCTTCAGAATCTGACCATGTGAAGCACGTTCGAGCAGTCCTTGAGAAATTGCGCCAGCACAAACTATATGCAAAACTGGAAAAATGCATTTTTCATGCCACAGAAGTTGAATTCCTTGGGTTTATCCTGACCCCAAAGGGAGTCCGAATGGACTCACGAAAGGTGGACGCAATCCTTAAGTGGCCATCACCAAGTTCAGTTAAAGGAGTACAAAGCATGCTCAGCTTTGCCAATTTCTACCGCAGATTCATCCCAGATTTTTCACATGTTGTACATCCCATCACAGCACTCTTGCGAAAAAATAAACACTTTATGTGGACTGAAGAAGCTGAAAATACCTTCCAAGAGCTGAAAGCGAAATTTACGTCTGCACCTGTATTAAAGCACCCGCGCCCTAAACTTCCATACATAGTGGAAACTGATGCATCCAGTCTAGCCATGGGAGCCGTCCTGTCTCAAAAGGACCCTGAAACTGGCCAGCTTCATCCAGTAGCATTTTGGTCCAGAAAGTTCTCGGCACCCGAGTTAAACTATGCGGTTACCGACAAGGAGTTATTAGCCATTAAATCTGCCTTGAAGCCTTGGCGGCACTATCTTCTCGGTGCCAGGCATACCATTACTGTGATCACCGATCACCGGAACTTACAGTATTTAAAGTCAGCCAAGGCCCAATCGTCATGTCAACTCCGATGGGTATTGTTCTTTGCCGAGTTCGATTTCGTAATAACCTATCGATCAGGTTGTAAGAATGGTAAAGCAGACGCCTTATCCCGAATAGGGATGGGAGAGGCAGAAGTGAACCCAGAACCAGTACCTATAATTTCCGAACAAAGAATTCTTGGCATGACTACTCTACAGACACTAGAGGACATTCAGGTAAATATCCAGCAACTCTTTGTTCCTTCAGCCCTGCAGGACTGGGTAAAAAACGGCCCAGACTACTCTGTCACCAATGATCTGCCTTATTACCAAGGGCGGCTATTTCTGCCACACAAGGAACTACAAGAGCTAGTCATTTCCCGTTATCATGATACCCTAATGGAGGGGCACCCAGGTATTGCAAAAACTGAAGCTAAAATTAAAAGACAATTCTGGTGGCCCACCTGGCGAAAGGATATTAAACCATTTGTGATGTCTTGTGGCATTTGCGCCCAAAACAAAAGTCAAAAGAAAAAACCAGCTGGACTCTTACACCCTTTAGACATTCCGCCTACAACATGGCACACCTTATCGTTAGACTTTATTACTGATCTACCCCCATGCAATGGATTTAACACCATTCTAGTTATTGTGGATCTTTTTTCCAAGATGGCCCACTTTATTCCTTTAAAGGGATTACCTTCAGCTTCAATCCTGGCCAAGGAGTTCCTCGAAAACATTGTTCGCATACACGGATTTCCATCCATATTGGTCTCTGACCGGGGCAGTCAATTCATTTCACATTTTTGGAACAAATGCTGTCAATTGGCGCAAATCGATGTCAGGTTATCGACCAGTCACCACCCCCAGACCGATGGTGAAACGGAGAGGACCAACCAGACTCTCGAACAATACCTGCGTTGTATGTTACATCAGACTGAGAGTAATTGAAAAGACATTCTTTGGATCGCCGAATATGCATACAATAATTCAGTACACTCTGGAACTGGACAAAGCCCCTTTTATACATTATATGGGCACCATCCTCGAACCTCAGACCTTGACTCACCCCAACACTTAGAAATGCCCGCAGTGGACCATCTGCACGCTACGATTACACAAGCCTTTAAGGAAGTAACTACACATTTAAAACAGGCGAAAGAAAAATACAAGAAAGTTGCTGATCGGCATAGAAGTGATACTCCACAATACCAGATAGGGGACCAAGTATGGTTGGCCACAAAAGATATACCTCTAAAGGGAACACGGACCTTTAACCCCAGATATTTGGGACCTTACTCTATTAAGGTCATTATCAACCCGGTGGCTGTCAAGTTGGACTTACCTGCTAATATGCGAATTCACCCTGTCTTTCATGTGTCACTTTTGAAGCCAGTGCAACCAGGGACAAGACTAACTAAGCCACCAGACCCTATCCTTGTAGACTGAGAACCTGAATTTGAAGTTAAGAACATCCTGGACTCCAAGCTGATCAAGTCAAAACTCTTTTATTTAATCGACTGGAAAGGTTACGGACCACAGGAACGGTCAAGGGAACCTAGTGACCATGTTCATGCACCCCGATTGGTGAAAAGATTCCACCGAAATTTCCCAGACAAACCAAAACCACAGGGAAGAACGACTTTAGGAGGGGCCTTGGGGGGAGTGCTGTCATGATGCCTACCCCGGGGGACCCAGACCAAGTCCAGCAACCCCGGAAGCAGGCATCAAGTTAACCTAAGCAAGCCCAACAACCCCTGCTAGGGGCAATTTGGGTCCAGTCCTGGCGTCTATGGCGCCAGGCTCATATGGAGAGTCAGTCCTGGTGCCATAGGTGCCAGGCTCATAGATTAAAACTTACCTGATCCAGACCATGCTGCAAACTTACCTGATGCAGACCATGCTGCAAGAGCTCCAAGCCAAAAGAGGCTTGGAAGGGACTACTTTACTTAGGGACTATTTTTTTACTCGGGCGGGGCTGGGGAGGAATACTTACCTGGGACTACTTTGGTAGGCTATTTAAACCACACCCGAAGAGCAGCACATGCTTCGCGTTATTCTGAATCCAGCAGCGTAACGCTCACCGTGCCTGCAAGTCTGCATCCAGCCTTCTGCCACGCCCGCCTCGAGTTTGGAGCTCCTAGAAAAAGGGAGAAAGAAAGAGAAAAGGTTAGAACAAGAGCAATACCTTTGATCCTTACCTGAATTCCCGATCCATCGCGCCTTCGAGCTGGAAGAAAGAAGTTATTTTATGAGCGTCGCCTCGCCTGCTGCAGTGCCGCGCTGAACTCACCGGCCTTCGCAGCATCTTCACATTCCACCGCACTCCGGCACCTAAGGAGAAGACAAGAACAGCAAGGTGAGCCAAGGGAATACACAGAGGAATATTAGTTACCCCCCCCCATAGACTTACCTGATTTTACCACCGGGGGTATTATTCCTCTTCACGGGTCGGCGCAGCTTCCACTGCATCTTCGCCGAACCCCGGCCCCTAAGGGGAAACAAAAGGACAGCAAGGTGAAACAAAGGGACTAACAAGGGGAACCCTCATCACCACAATAGACTTACCTGATTTTACCGCCGGAGGTATTATTCCCCGAGACTTCATACTTTCTCTCAGTGCCTGAATAAGGGAGAAAGGAACAGGTTACATATTGACATTATTTTATCGAACTGTGTTGGAAAATACAAATCCTTACCAGAATACTACCGGTTGCCACGAGGAACTATTCATTAGGGTCAAGCTGCAACCTGCAAGGAAATGGACAAGAATGAAAGTCAGGCATTTGAACTCTTACGAACTTTATACTTACGGCGTCTTGCCGGGAATCTCAGAGTCAATATTGTTCTGGAACTCACCAATTCCTTCGAGCCAGTGAAGCAACTGGTTATCAACGCGCCCCTGCGCTCAATGCAGGATGGAGAGCTCATCTTTTCAAACCATCAGGTGAGACTATAAGAGGGGACATCAAAGGTGATCTGCGGGGAGAACAGCGGGGGTGGGGGGATTTACGCTCAACTCCACGGGTGGTTAATTCCCTTTCTCCATTTGCAGCAGAATATTCCTATGGGCCAAGCAAACGAAGCTAGGTGGGCCAGTCGAGTCCGTCATCTCGGCCCTACGCGTCACATTGGTGGAGACCGCAGCTGTCCAATACCGATCGACGCCTCTGTGGGAGCCAGGTGAGCGTAACAGAATGAGCAGCACTGGTGTTATGAGAAAGCATAAGAAACAGTGGCGCTCATTGCCGTTCGCAAATTCCCTTATTGCCTGCCGTGCCAAAAAATAAACCCACCCATAAACAAGGATAATAATGCGTTAACCTTTCACAGTGTAAGGAAAAAAAGAAAAAATTGCATACACTCCAAATACTGCATATTTCTCAGTAAAGTACATAGACGCCATAATCTTTGCCAGTAATACTCTAAAGTAGCAAAGCAGTAACATGTGCTACTGAAAAGGACGATTAGTTGTTGTAATCCGGGGCGGCAGTCACAGTTCAGATTACAAAACGAAATCCTCTTTCAAGATGGCCGCCATAGAAAGGGAAGGCGGTTATTCCATACGTAGCCCATCTTCCCTTTCCATGGTAGGCTGCAAAAAGCACAAGTACGTGACGTGACGCCGCACTTGTAAACAAACATACAGCGACGTGCAACCTAATAACTAACATTTGGAAATTATGCAGTTGAATGTAAAAGAAAACGTGAACATTTTACAGTTTGCAAAGTAGGTTTTATTAACAACAAAGTGGCAGAGACCATCGGAGTAAGGGCATTTTTAGTACAATCATAGCAATACTTCTAAGGGCGGAATTGCAAATGTCGAAGATCATGAACACGTTGTTTTTTTGGCAGACAAAAATTTTGGGATTTCGTTGAAGCAGTCGCTTTGTTTCCACATTGATTTCCCAAAAGTCTTCATGACCTTCAGCCTACAGCACCATAAATGAAGTGACTTTGCTCCGCATAGCGAGTTCAGAGTACGGACAAAGCGGAATTAAAGTCTCATTCCACATAATTGTTATGGACAGGTAACCGCTCACCAGCAGCTGCATTTGCCGTCCGAAGAAGCCGTCACTCGGCAAGTGAAACCCATGACACAACCACAATACGGCAAGGTATACCTAGGCGGGAAAGGTTACAGAAAATACGTGTCAATCACCACCCTGTACCAAAAAATTTCAAAAAAGACACATAAAATGTGCAAAGTACTACACAAAGGTACTTGTTCAAACATGACATTTTAATAAAATCTTACTAATGTCCATTTGTACCTATAGTGCCAAGCTACAAATGCCGAGATTTTGCATTCGCCGTAAGAGAAAAAAAAATGCCAACTACACAAGAAGAGGATAATTCAGTTATGAAATTAAAAGGAAGGGAGAATGAAAAAAAATTACGTCGCGTGATTTCAAAGAAGACTAAAAAAACATGCAAAGGTGTACACAAAGCTATGTGGAGATAGTTAACGTTTCAAATAAGAAATAGTAATGCTAAAAAAGAATGAGTGCAGTCATAGACTACAAGTGTACATCCTGGGCACTCTCAAATATTACTGCAATAATGTAATAGCGCAGAAAGATAATACAACAATTATATTGGCACAATAAGATGTGCGGTAAGAGAACAATAAAGCGCGGTTTGCTGCAGAGTGGGCAAAATTAAACTTACACAATATTTACTGCCTCCATTCTGTTTGTGCAAGGTACACCAATGTGTTCGCATGGAAGATTCTTCATATACTGATATTCCATGTCCCTAATAAACTTTTTCAAACATAACGTTATCAATTGCTATTTTTTCCGACCCTTTCATTCCGTGAACTGCCAGTAAGTTTCCCTTTTCACTCAAGGTTAAAAAACAATTGCCCCTTATACATTCACTCAGATGCTTGGGCGTATTGAGCGGTCAACCAAAAAAGCAACTCATCTGGCCTTCACTCAGAAGCCAAATACATTCTTTCTTTGAAGCAGCATATTGCAATCCAATTATGAGAACCGCGAATCCCATACGCATCCCGAAGGGATGTTTCCAGCAAACACTGCAGATGGTTGCCGTAGTTTACAAAACTGAGGCGGCAATTTTATTCCAAAAACATTTGAACCCAAACGCAGTAATTGGTCATGGAATAGAAAGCAGGAACTTCCATTTAAACGTATCACTTTGGTGAGAAAAAAGCTTCACTTTTTCATTTTGCGCTTCCACATCCCATTCCGCCCCCTCAAAGGTCACCTTCTGAAATACTGTTACATGAGTGTGTGAAGTCCAATGCAGTCTTGTTTTCAATGTATTACTGGCGATATCCGCGTACACTAAAACATGAATAAAACGTAAACATTAGAACCCACACGCAGTAATTGCTCGTGGAACAGTAAGCAGTAACTTCCATTTAAACGTATAACTTTGGTGACAAAAAAGCTAAATTTTTTCTTTTTGTACTTCCACATCCCTTTCCGGCCCCCTCAAAGGTCAACTTCTGAAATACTGTTACATGAGTGTGTCAAGTCCAATGCAGTGTTGGTTTCGATGTGTTACTAGCGATATCCGCGTACACTAAAACATAGATTAAAACATAGGGGGGGCACCGAAAAAAGCGCACTTACTTTACGCTGTTGTACAACCTATCAGGGAATGAGTCACATGTTCACGTGCACAAACTTTTTCCCCCATTCAATCTAAGGGAAAAAGAGACGTTTTGAGAACCCCTGCCCCTTATAACTTGCGCCCCCCTGCACCAAACATCATCAAACTTTCCAAAGAAAGTCACAGTGAGCGATACAATTTTTTTTTAAAACTTTGGTGACGATTCATCCAAGTATAGCACAGGTATAAGGCAGTCAAAAAGTGTTCTTCCTATGGAAACAGCAACTCCACCATAACAACATAGCCACTAACGTGCCTGTCTAATATGCTGTAGTGGTTGTTGGCTGGACCTACAGATTTGGATATATGTCTGCATACATTTGAATGTATACGTGTACATTAGCTTATAACTCCACTGCTTATAAGGTCGTTTCTGGGTGCATGGCCTTTGGCCATGCACCCAAGACAGTACACACTCCCCAGAACCATCTGACATGATAACATATACTACAGGTGTATGCATTGCTCTACTATGATGCGGTGGATGTGGGCAGGGCCTAGGGTTTTAGGTGTATGTTGTATGGGCTACAGCCTGCAGCCATGCAACCAAAACTGTACATCCTGCCCACAACCACCTCAGTGATGTGCAGTAGTACTGGTGTATTGATAGGTGTAGTTTGCTTCACTTGTTCTGGCCAGAGACTGCACTTCTAGCTCTATGTCCAGAGATATTGCAATGTGTGGGTGAGCACTGGCTTACAACTCCAGCGCTTATAACTTTGTTCTTGGGTGCTGTACACACTCCCCACAACCATGTAAATGTTAGTCAATACTACAGGCCATGCACCCAAGACAGTACACCCTCCCCAGAACTATCTGACATGCTAAACTATATTACAGGTGTATGCATTGCTCTAATATGATGCGGTGGATGTGGGCAGGGCCTATGGTTTTAGGAGTATGTTGTATGGGCTACAGCCTGTAGCCATACAACCAAAACTGTACATCCTGCCCACAACTACCTCAGTGATGTGCAGGCTTACACCTCCAGCGCTTATAACTTTTTTCTTGGGTGCTGTACACACTCCCCATAACCATGTAATCATTAGTCAAAACTACAGGTGTATCCATGGTTGTGACATGCTGCGGTGGTTGTGGCCTGGGCCTACAGTCTTGAAAGTATGGCCTCCGGCCATGCATCCAAGACTGTAGGCCCTGGCCACAAGCACCGCAGCATCCCATAACCATGGTGGCATACTAATCAATAACAGACCCATAAGAAAATGTAATCTAATAACGTCATGTACTCAATTTGAATGGTCAGTAACACAACGCATGTCCTTCGAACATTTCAAGGTGCCTCTACACAGCACGGACTAAAATACTACCCTTATCGCACCCCTCCTTTTCTGCATCTAAAAATATCCTGAACAAGGCGGCAATGGAGAATACATCATTAACAGTTGCCGCCCAAACAAGTACAGTATTTCAGTCATCTATTACGCTCTGAACCTCTCCAAGCACTGTAGGTGCTCAGAAGACTTTCCCAAACACCATTTTGCATGACGAATACATCATTACCACCTGCCGCCCAAACAAATACAGTATTTAAGCCATCTCTTACTCTGTGATCCTCCCCACGCACTGTAGGCGAGCAAAACAGTTTCCAAAACAGCATTTCGCCTCTGGTGGCGACAGCGCTGCCTTCGGATCCAAGATGTCGGGCGCATCCACATATTCTAACGCACATCATGGCTCGCTGTAGCCAATCGGTGAAGACGTCGCATGTCTGCGATCATGACGCCACCCCCCTGGCCAATCGGTATCTTGTCCGCGGAGCGAACAGGGAACTGTGACCGCGGAGCGGACATACATATCACTCATTTTTCTAGACAAATTTTTGTTCGTTTTAAAGGAAACTACTGGACGGATTGGCACCAAATTTACAAAAGCACGCTTTTGAGACCAATCCCCTGCCCCTGCCGCAAATTTGATGACAATCCGTCCAGCGGTTTGGGCTGTAGGCATGCGCAAAGTTTTATCCCCCATTCAGTCGATGGGAAAAAAAGACGTTTTGGGAACCCCCCTATAACCTTTGCCCCCCTAGACCAAACATCACCAAACTTCGCGAACAAATTCAGAGTGGCTCATATACATTTTTTGCAAAGTTTGGTGAGGATTCGTCCAGTGGGAGCGGAGTTATAGGCCGCCCAAAAAGTGCTTTTCCTATGGAAACAGCAACTTAACCATAACTACATGGCCACTACATACATTGAAAGGTTACATTTTGTAACCAAATCAAAAACAAAATTGCCCAAACTATTGCATTCAAATACTGAATCATGTATACATAGGGAAGAGGGCTTTGGACAAGGTGTACACAAGAATGACTTTTGAGGACAGACACATAGTGTATTAGGTGCTGATTAGCTATTGATCCCTCCCATTCCCTGTCCCTATCCTTGCTAATCCCTATGATATGATATGATATGACATGGCATTTGTAACGCGCCTATACACAAGTGTTTCAAGGCGCGACGAGGCAAGGGAGGTGAACAAAAGGGAGGATGGACAACGATCCTACTAGGCCAGGTGTCATTCAGATTGCACAAATGCGTGGGAAGGGGGCAGGGACAGTGCAGTATATGGGAAAAGATGATAATAAATAAGTAAACAGCCAGCATGTGGCAAGTGCATGGGTAAGTGCGTGCATCAGGAGTCAAGGGCGGGTAGTGGGACTCTAGGGATACAGAAACAGTCGCTAAATTCAGGGGTTGCCAGGTGGGCAGTGCAGATGTGTGAAGCTGGCGGGGGAAGGACCTGGGCCCGAGATCAGAGGGTGTCCAGGTAGCCAATGCAGTTCCGGTTACAGCCAGGAGGTCAGCAGAGAAGAGGAGGAGAAAAAGCAGAAGCAAAGAGAAAGGTTTTGAGGTGCTTCCGGAACCGGAGATGGTACTCCTCATGTTTAAGGGAGGCAGGGAGGCTGTTCCAGAGGGAGGCGCCAGCCGAAGAAAGAGATCTACCACCAACTCGTTGCTTGGAGAAGCGACTGACCCTGAGGGAGTTGGAGGCGGATGAGTGAAGAGCTCGAGAAGGAAGATATTTAGGAAGAGAGAGTTGAAGGTATTGAGGCCCCAGGCCCAGAAGGCCTTGTGTACGATGCAGAGGGTTTTGAACTTAATCCTTGCAGCCACTGGGAGCCAGTGCAGAGATTTCACTCCTGGAGAGATACAATCCCTGGGCTTGAGGCCAAGGACAAGTCTCGCAATCCTGTTCTGGATAAGTTGCAGAGGGCCGAGAGTAGAAGCAGGCAGATTATAATATTGGCTGTTATAATAGTCCAGCCTAGAGAGAACCAGGGCTCTGGAGACAGTGAACGTCTGGGGGAAGGAGAGTAGAGGAAGAATAACTCTGAGGAGGTGCAGCTGGTAGTGTGACTTCTTAGAGACGTCAGAGATGTGAGGCAAGAGACGTCAGAGATGTGAGGAGAGAAGGAGTGTGTGGAGTTGAAGATGACCCCGAGCATAATCCCACCCATTCCTGACCATCTCTGAACTCTTTGGGCCTCATTCCGAGGTTGGAGTAAAGGGAAAAACGATGCTGGTAAAGGATTACCAGCATCGCTGGCCATTCCGACCGGTCAGACTGCTATTTACGGCACCGTAATCTACGATGCTGTAAATACCAGTTTTGGGTCGCACGCGCGCCGCACCATGCTGAAATTAGTGGCATGGTGCAAACTGGAGCTGATCACAAGCATGGAGCACACGTAAATAACGGCCTCATTAAGGCCGTAAAGTATCTTACCGGCATGGAGTACACACAGGCATCTCAGAGAAGGAGTAAAGAACCCTGAGCAGTGGTCCACAGAGCCACAGGTGCACACAATCAGCACAGGTGGAGGCAATGGAGTGTGCCACAGCACAAAAGGATCACACCCACGCACCACACCCCCTCCCACACCAAGAAAAGACCAATAGTGGTAGCAGCACAGGAGGCAGGAGGCCCTGCCAGCAAGGTCACAACCACTAGAACTACACCAAAAACACCAGGCCTCCCAACTGAGGAGACACAGGGAGAGAAGGAGGGGGAGACATGCCCAGCATGCAGCACCAGTGCAGCCTCCGCCACCACCCCAGCAGCCCCCATTCCCACGCAGCAGGTCCTGTTCCTCAAGGAAACCCCTGAGCAGACACACACCCCCTACCCGCTAGAATGTGACAGCCTCACCACCATAATTTGGTGGCGAAATTACTAGATAAGTGAGCAGCATACAAATACACACAGCTCTCCCGGCACAATTGAAGGTGGTGCCTGTGCCCCACACCCATGCCACAGCACCTATCAGCACACAGTTGGACCCATGCATGGCATGTCACAACCGTCCAGTACACGGACGCAGAACGAAGTGCTGGAGACCCTCCTCAGGCACACAAGGGGCTACAAATCCCTAACAAGGACTACCCAGGAGATATACGACACAAAAGTTGGCCCCCATGCATTGGCAGGCATGCCAAATGAATGGGTGCCCCTGACAGCACCCATGTGGATTAGGTTGACCTGCATGGCATGCATGTGGCAGATCACAACCGCAAGCAATACCATTCCCCCAACGTGCAGACGGAAAGCAAGGCAAGCAAGAACAGTTCTCCTACATGACAGTCCAGACACTTACCTAAATTGGCTACACATGCAGGTGTTGGCGGCTGTCCCTTGACACCATGGGACCAGACCACTGTCAGAAACCCACAGACCAGGCCCAGGGAGCCCTATTATAATGGCCATACCCGTGCATGCTTGGAGATGAAGCAGCCGCCTGGCTTGCATAAGGCACATATGAGTTGCCGAAGCTGGACTGGTGGGGGACCCATCTACTGCAATGTGGTGTCCAAGACCCCCATGTCATGTGTACAGCTCAACAATTGTGCATCCCTTGGAATGTGGCTCTGTCCCCTGACATGGGACTACTAGTACCAGATGAAGATTGAGTGAAGGAGGAGGAGGAAGGGGCAAGACAGCATCATGGAGGCGGTGCATGGGAGGGACATGTCGTGTGGCTAACAACGTTTGGACATAATAACCAAAACACAAGACAGCAGAGGCCGGCATTATATGGGCACACAGGGCCCTGGGTGTGTGTATACTTGTAGACCATGCACTGTCAGAACTCATGATACACATGCTGAATGATGAATGTCCACACAGGTTAAACTTTGCAACTCCAAAGGTGTATTTAAATTTTGAATGGATGAGTGTAAACAATCCCTCCACCCGCCCAACCACCTCCCCCCAACTCCATAACAAACCCTCCCCCGTCCCCTCCAACTCCACAACAAACCCTCCCTTCCCCCCAACTCCACAACAAACCCTCACCCCCCCCCAACTCCACAACAGTACTCCAATGTAGTACATTAAGGCCACATGTGGCAGCAATGACGATTAATGCATGCTCCCGGGTCCCGGGGGAGGCATGTCCCAGCGCCGCATAGAACGCAGAGTGCGTCGCGGAAGACTTGCCGTTGTGTCACAACTGGATGGTTCTACCTGATTTCATCGCCGCACTTTTCACTGCTGGGTTTTTAGCCGCAATTTTTTTTTGGAAAAAAACATCGATTTTTTTTTTTTGGGGAGGGTAACCCCACCAAACCCCCCTTTCTTTTTTTTCTTTTTTTTACATCCCGAACACCCAAACCTATTTTTTCAAAAATGTACCCCCCCAAAAAATTCGATGTTTTTTTTTACGAAAAAAAAATCGCAGCAAAAAACCCTGCGATGAAAAGTGCGGTGATGAAATGACAGTATACCGACTGGATGTGGCTGTGTCCTCCTGCTGATGCTGTGGATTGGAATGTGCAGCCTCAAGGGCATCAGCTATGCATCCTAGGACGTCACACAACCTGTTAGTGCTCTCAGTGACTGCCTGACGCATTTCCCGGAGTTCATTCAGCCATTCCACCCTGGCCTGGCGGTTGTCCTCCATGAACACAGTGATGAGGTCAGTCAGCTGAGTTTCACGACGTGTATCAAATGATGGGTGTTCATCACTGGAGGCCTACGTGCTCTGGCATGGACTGGACTGGTGAACTTGGGCCACGATCATCGTATCCTGTGTGTCTGTTGGAGCACTACGGCCAGGTGTTTCAGGATCCCCAGAGTCACTGCATGATGCCAGGGGGACATTGCTGGGCTCCGGGGTGTGGACTGTGGGATAAAACTCCTCCTCGGACGCCCCACAGATGGATAAAGGGCTGTCCACATTCTCCTGCGGGCCTGTAGCTGCCAGCTCCCCAGCAATACTAGACTCTGCCGACGTTGGGGTGGCCATTGTGGCAGGCGCCGATGCAGGGAGGGATTGGGGTGGTGCATCCTCCACTGAACTTTCGGGAGCCAGGGTGGGTGTTTTGGTCCTGGCTGGAATGCGGCGGACCCTGGCACTGCCCATGGAGGTGGTTGGACGGCTCGTCTGGGGCTCGCCGCTGTCATGATCAGTGCCTGTGGGGGTAGAAGAGAGGGACAACATGAGTGATTGTATGATGCCCTAATAGCATTGATGGCTGCATTCAGATTCCAGTCATTTGGGGTTTGTGGCCTTTTGGGTGTAGCAACAGCACTAGTACATGTGCATGAGTATGATATGTACGCAGGTGTCGGAGTGACTCATCCTGCCCTGGTAATGTGCAGTCTGGCTCACACACTACCGAACCTGCGGCACAGTGAGTGTGCATGATGGTATGCGCAAATTAGTGATGTGCATTATGTACTTGCAGTACTTGAATGCGTGGCAGTTGGCTCTGCATTATTTGGATTGGGGGAAGGCAGCATGAGAAGGAGCCTTTGACAGGCTTTGGGGGACTATACATCATGTAAATGCATTTGGCAGTGTTGACTTTGGACACTCACCTCCATCGCCAGACGACGTAGCCCCGCACTCCATATCGCCGACGCCCTCAATTGATTCCGTCCCGATCAGTGAAGCGCATGTCCCCTCCCATGGCTCCAGTCTCAATGGGGAATTTGGGCCCCCTCCAGTCTGCATTGCCTTACTCCGGTTGGTGGAGAGGAGGCTCCGCACCCGCACCCGCAAATCACCCCACCGCTTGCGGCAGTCCTTGAGGGTGCGGGGGGGTGGTGCCTACTGCACTCACCCTTTGGGCAGTTTGTGCCCAGATGTTTTTCATGCGGATTATTGACTCTCGCTGCATGTTGGAGCTGAAAACAACATCTGCGTGCTCCGCAAGGTAGTCAACCATTGCCTGCTCTTCCGGGCTGAATCTTATCTTGCGGAGCCGGTCCTCAGACTTCTTTGGGGCTTTAGGCATTGGTCCGGAGTGTGTGGTCCTTTCACGAACTTCGGATTGATCCCAAGGGTGCTGCCTGAAGAGGATGGCAATGGATTGTGTTTTTAAAGATGGCCGCCACGCTCCTTCCTGTTCCTGTGAGATGACGTAATTTCCGGATCCGTTATTTTACGGTGACCGTAAATTACGGCAACCGTAAATTACTGCTGCTTCCGTGGCGGTGTTGTAAAGTACGTCTCACACCATGCCGGTAGGGGGTTTTACGGGTCATTTAGCGGCATGCCGCTAGGTACTTTTCCGGCATGGCAAAAAACTTGTGCCCGCGAGGTCGTAATGGGCCGCAATTAGCGGTCTGTTACGAGGTCGGTCTCGTACTTTCCGCCATGCCGGAAAGTACTTGTACTTACCTCCAACCTTTGAGTTCTGAGCTCTTCCATGCTGGCGGCCATGTTTGATAAAGTTAACACATGCACACTACATGGTAACTACTGTGCAGCCAATTAGATAGTTATTTATTTCCAGTATTGGATATAATAATGAAGATTATCTCACAAAAGAAAACTTCTGCTGTGTAATAAAATGTGTCCCGAACTGCAGCAGAAAATTGTATTATTTGTATTAACTTACTGTGGGCTTGATGTATTTACCTATTCCTAAAATTGTTTTCACCAAAAGGCACAATCATTTTCCACAAGCCACATGTCAACTTTAAATAATCTTCCTGAAGCCCTGTTTTGTGGCAGCTCATAGCATTACTAATGGACACCATCTTGTACGTACGCGAAGGCCCTATTTGGCAGCAGCAGTATGAGCTGAGCACAGTGTCAGCCGAAAGCGCCTGCCCGCTGCTCGGCCCCGGCAGTCTCCCAAAACTTCCATCGAGCCAGCTTGGCAATGCAATACACTTTTTTTATATATAAATATTGTATTTCTGGCTACACTGATTCAAATGCAAGCTGAGCCCATTACAAGCCAGTGTCATAACCAATGCACTATTTTGAAGGTCTTGGACTGCCCCATGATGGGCTTTATGTAGCAAGCTGTCTATTAAATGAAACAAAAGTAATCCAGCAGCTACCAGGTAGCACTGTGCTGTGCTATGTCGTAGTAGGTGCTGGATTTCTTGTGTTTCATTTAATAGACTGCTTGCCACATAAAGCCTGTAACGGGGCTTCAAGGGGATTGTGTCCTCCGACGTATTCCACATCTATGACAGGTAATGTACACAGCTGTGCTGTTTTGGAACATTTTCAGCAGAGGGCGTCCTGCGTCGATGGCGTCAATCTGTTGTCCCTTGAGGGCCTCCGTCGAGGGTCGAAGTCACCGGATGTTATATATAGGACGCACAGCGCCCGTAGCCTCAGTTCCATTTTTTCAGCAAACGTGTTTGCTTCGGAATCTCTGTGCACACGATTCTTCTCTTTGAAAGCAATGTCTTCGTCTTCTTCTACCCCGAAGTCAGGCTTTAAAAAATGTTGGGACTGCGATTCGAAGATGTCCATCATGGACCCGCACGACATCTGCCTCTGGTGCCTCGGCGAAACGTCTAAGGCCTTGTGGGAACGTAAGAAGAAATTGAAGGTAGGTAGGGTGTCTAAGCCCCATAAATCTAAATCCACTGGGCTTTCGACTGATTACTCGAGGGGCGACTCTCCGCATCAGCAAAAATCCAGGGGGTCTCGGTCTAGGAGTGATTCCCGCCATTCCTCTGCCTCATCGAGGCATTCTAGGAAGCGCCATCACAGGTCGCCTTCCCCATCCTCGTCGTAGGAGGACTCCGCCAGACGGTTGACTTGTCCCACCAAGTCTTCGTCGCCTGCCGAATGGGAATCAGGCACAGTTCCATCCACGCCTTCGAAAGAAGCCAGCAAGGAACGGGCTCAGTCCACCACTCTCACGCCTTCGGGTTCGGGCGGTCAGCGCGATCATCGGGAGCCGTCGAGGTCCCGTTCGGACAAGGGAGATCGACACAGCTGTGACAGATCCAGGTCACGGTCCTTGATGCCATCGAGACAGTCAGAACCTGTGAAGCCTTCGAAGAAGGCATCAACGCCATCGGCGCCGTGTCTGTCGAGGGGCTCTCTCGAGGCTGCGGCCTCGAAGAAGTTGACGATGCCATCGGCGCCTTGGTTGACGTCGAAGCCGATTCTTCAGCGCCTTCAACGCCGTTTTTGGAGGATTTGCCGGAGGTGCCCCGTAGAGCTGTGGAACCTCCGAGGAAGGCTCTCAGTAAGTCAGTGAGGCCTGTTTTTTAGCCCTATTCTGTCCCTACTCCTAGATTGGAGTTTTTCCAGCCTTTGCAAGACATTTCAGAGATTGAGGAACTGTCTGATGAGGAGATGGTTGTGCCTCCTGATGTCCCTGATGATCTTTTGTCTGGGCATAGTCAGATGGAGGAACTTCGTCAATCATTGCATGACGCTAGTGGCCTTGATACCTCTCCGGAGGTGGAGTTTGGCCGACCTGAGCCTGGGGCGCATGCAGATTCCTCCTATCGGCGTCTCATGTCAAGGGTGACAGAATACTTGGGGTGGTCTGCTCCACCTGTTGATTTTGCTCAGGATGATTTGACGGACATCCTGGATCAAGGTCCACCAACTGACCCGGTGTTGCCGTTTCACATGGCTTTGCAAAGAATGGTGGCAGCAGCTTGGACTGCTCCAGAGAGTCTACCTGCAGTTAATAAGTCGCTTCCGAAAAAATACCGCCCATCCAGTGGTGACCCCTGCTACTTATCGACGATCCCTACTCTGGAGAGTTTGGTGGTGCAGGCGGTTACGGCCTCCTCGAAGCAGGCTGCGTACCCTACCATCCCTCCTGATAGGGACAATAAGCGCATTGATGTTTGGGCGAGGAAGGTATATTCGGCTGGGGGTATGGTGTTGAAGGTAGCCAACTCCACTTATGCCTTAGCGAGATTCACACACACTCAGTGGAACTGTGCGTCTTTGGCGGCTGAGCATACTCCCAAAGGGGAGGAACAGGATGGTTTTCTAGCCCTCGTGCAAGAGGGCAAGGATGCCATGTGTGAGTCTGTTCAGTCGGGTTTGGACATGGCAGACTGTGTCAGCCGGTCCATGGCTGCGAGCACTGTGAAACACAGGTTTGCATGGTTGCGGAATTCGGGGTTTGCTCCTGATGTGCAATCCCGTCTTCTGAACATGCCCTTTGATGGTGTTCATCTGTTTGGCAGCAAGGCCGATGAGAGCCTTGGAAGGTTGCAGAACTTCAAAGCTGCAGCAAAGTCTTTGAGCTCTGCAGTACGTCAACCTCCGCCTTTTCGTCCTAGGGGACAGCAATGGAGGAGAGGTTCCTTTGGGTACTACTCTTCCTTTGGTAGATCGAGAGGAGCTGCCAGTCAAAGGGGCCACCATAGGAGTACCCGGGGTGGAAAGCAAGGTACTCGGGCTGCCAAAGCCGCTCGGGCAGTTGCCTCTTTGCCCTCAGGCACTGCCACAGCCGCGTCCGCTCAGTCATGAGGCCCATGGTTCGTCGTTGGGGCCAGACTTGCGCAGCATCTTGGAGAATGGCGGGCCATTACTTCAGATGTGTGTGTTCTGGAGATCATAGGCCACGGCTACTGTCTTCCCTTCCGGCAGAGGCCTCATGACAATCCACCGGGGAAGCTCTCTTTGAAGCGTCCAGATCCGCTCCTTGCGCAGGAAATCCTATCCCTGCTGGAGAAAGGTACCATAGAACTGGTGCCTGTAGCGGAGAGGAACAGGGATGGTATTGGCCTTATTTTTTTACCCCAAAAAAAGATGGGGGATTGAGACCCATCGTGGACTTGCGTTGATTGAACAAGCTCCTCAAGAAGGACAAGTTCAAGATGGTAACTCTTTTTTGGTGTCTCTAGACCTCAAGGATGCTTACTTTCATGTGCCGATTCATCCAAAGCACAGGAAGTACCTCAGGTTTGCGGTTGGCGACTCACATTTTCAGTTTCGGGTCCTGCCGTTCGGATTGACCTCCGCCCTGAGGGTCTTCACCAAGCTGTTGGTGGTGGTTGCAGCGTATCTCAGGAAATGGGGGATTCACGTCTACCCCTACCTGGACGATTGGTTGATCAGGGCGCGCTCTCCTGAGCAAGCCCTGGATCATCTGTCCATCACCTGCCACTCGCTTCACAAGCTGGACTTCTCCCTCAATTTAAAGAAGTCCCATTTGACACCTACCCAACGGCTCCAGTACATCAGAGCACTGCTCGACACATCCCTGGGGCAGTGTTCGCCTCCCCAGGTGAGGGCTCATCACATTCTGCAGATGGTGGACAAGTTTCAACTTGCCCAGATTCTCCCGGTGTTTGAATTCTTGAGGTTGCTCTGCCTCATGGCATCCTGCATTTTCCTGGTGCCAGAGGCCAGGCTGCGGATGAGATGTCTGCAGTGGGCTCCCAAGATGCAGTGGTTGCAGTTCTCTGGCAGGATTTTGGATCCCGTTCAGATTCCGACTTCGGTCGCCCAGGATCTTCTATCGTGGGCCGACGAAGGCAATCTGATGAAAGGAGCACCATTTTGGCAGCCATGGCCAGGGGTGACGATCGTGATGGATGCATCCCTTACAGGTTGGGGAGCTCATGCCAATGAGTTGACAGCCAGCAGACGTTGGTCTCCGTCTGAGTCCAAACCCCACATCATTCTGTTAGAGCTGAGGGCCGTCAGGCTAGCCCTGAAGGCTTTTCTGCCGTCTGTGCGGGGGAAGAATGTCCTGATTATGACGGACAATACAGTGGCCATGCACTACCTCAACAAAAAAGGGGAGCAGGGTCACTCCCGTTGTGCAGGGAGGCGATGCATCTCTGGTTCTGGACCATCCAGCAGGAAATTTCGATCTCGGCAGTTCATCTGGCCGGGGACGAAAACGCGGCGACAGACGCTCTGAGCAGGCAGAGCACGGTCTCTCACGAGTGGGAGCTGGCTCAGGAAGTTCTTTTGGAGATCGGTGCCCTTTGGGGAACCCCACAAGTGGATCTCTTCGCCACCAGTGTCAACCGGAAGTGCGAAAGATTCTGCTCGCAGGAATTTTCTCCAAGAGGAGCCTTAGGGGATAGGTTCGTAGTGGAGTGGTCCTTCCCACTGCTGTACGCGTTTCCTCCAGTTCCCGTCATTCCGCAAGTGTTGAGGAGGTTTACCTTAGGTTCGGTTCTCGAATGATCGTCATTGCTCCGGCATGGGCCAGGAGAGCGTGGTACCCGGACCTTCTAGACATGTCCATCTACTCTCCACGCCGTCTTCCCTACCGAGACAATCTGCTCTCATGGTAGGGGGGTTGGGTTCTCCATCCAGATGTCAAGTTTTTCAGCCTTCATGCTTGGTATCTGAAAGGTTGAGATATAAGGATTGGGACCTCCCCGAAGACATGATGGAGGTGTTGCTTTCGGCCAGAAGGCCCTCAACGAAATCCCCATACCGTTGCTGTTGGAGAAAATTCTGTGACTGGCGCAGGGTACAGAATGTGGATCCTTTCCAATGTTCCATTCCTCTGGTTTTGTCTTTTTTGCTTTCTTTAGCCCACAAGGGCATGCAAGTTTGTACCACTAAGGGTTACCTGGCGGCGCTGTCCATATTTAAGCGGTCGTCTGAGGAATGTTGTTATTTTAAGATCCCTTTGATTTCTCAGTTTTTAAAAGGGCTAACTAATATGTTTCTACCATCGCCTTTCCAGGTGCCGGGATGGGATTTGAATTTGGTTTTAAAGTTCCTAATGGGAGCTCCATTTGAGCCCTTACATTCTTGTTCGTTGCAACTGTTGTCCTTTAAAACTGTAATTTTAGTTGCTGATTCTTCCGCACGCAGAGTGAGTGAGATGCAGGCACTTTCCGCCAAGCCACACTTTACTGTGTTCCATAAGGACAGAGTTGTCCTGCGAGTGCGGGCTTCTTTTCTTCCGAAGGTTTTGTCGGAATTCCATTTCAGCCAGAAGGTGATTCTTCCGGCGTTTTATCCTCCTCCACATCCTGGTAAGGAAGAGGAGAAGCTCTCTAGGTTGGATCCTAGAAGAGCTTTGAGTTTCTATCTCTCACGGATGTCCCGGGTCAGAGTGGACGATCAGCTCTTTTTTGCTTATGCTGGAAGGCGTTTGGGCCAGGCTGTTTCCAAATAGACCTTGTCTAGATGGATCATTTTTTTTTTTAAACTTTATTTAATTAGCTTGACAATCCATTGAGGACAACAGAACAATTCATAAAACGGCTCAGATAAGGTACATCACGGCATCAGCCTGCAACTCATACAAACAAAATTCCACAATACAATGCATCATTATCACATGGAACATTTAGCATGGATGCTGGAGGGAGGATAACGTCCCGGGCTTGAGGGGAGGAGAGTCTCACAGAGCGCTACTGAGGAGAATGGGAGGAAGAGGAGGTACCAGCGTCTGAGCTGGAGGACAGAGCAGACATGTAATCTTGAAATCGTCACCAGACGTCCCTAGGTCTGGAGTGTGGGTGTTGCGTGGCCCCCCAGGCTTCCTCAGTGTCGTGCGCCCAGGTGACTACCCGGAGCCATTGAGCGTATGTGGGCGGTATGGGGCGAAGCCAGCACAGTAGTATACAGTGCACTGCCAGCAACATACATAGTCCAGCTAACTTCCTAGAGTCGCGTTTGAGACTGGGCAGTTCATGGAAGAGGTAGCGCATAGGAGAAGGATCTATGGTGCAGTCTAGTATGTCTGACATAGAAGTGCATATATTCTGCCAGTATTGTGTCAGGTGTGAGCAATGCCAGATCATATGGAGGTAAGTAGCTTGGTCGCTTCCACTCCTGGGGCAGTGAGGTGAGAGCTCCTGGAACATGCAGTGTAATGTAGCTGGTGTGTGGTGATACCTGTGCAGTACCTTGAAGTGAACTAATTTAAATCTGGAATTGTATGACACTTCCTGGGTGCGTGAACACATTCGAGACCAGCACTCATCAGTAATCTCGACTCCGAGGTCTTCACCCCATTTGAGTTTTAGTTTGACAAAGGAGGGGGCGACTCTGGTCTGCAGCATGTTATACAGTCTAGATACTTTCCCTCTGAAGGTCTCGGCAGAACACAGTTCATTTATTACAGGATCGTCTTGAGGGATTGCAGGAATCTCGGGATATTTGGCTTTGAGGATCCTCCGAAGCGAGGAATATTGCAGCCATGCTGATGGTTTACGCTTAAGGGGTGAAGGAAGGTCAGACCACTCCAGGAAATTGTCACTTCTAAATACATTGCTTAGAGTTAGGAAGCCAGCTTCCGACCAGCGGGAGACTATGGTTTGAGGGATATATGGTGTTGTACATGAACAAAAGGGATACAGCCCCTTTAAGAACACCAACACAGAAAGAGCGGGAGGAAAGCGGAAGGGGAGGGGGTTGGAGGGGGAGACGGCAGTAAGTGTGAAGGAGTGAATAAAAGAAGTTCACAGCAGCGCTGGCTCCGTCTCGTCTTTGCATGCCTGTGCGTGATTGAGTGGAGCCCAACACTGGCGACGAAGCCGATGCGAATCCTCGCGTGCCGGCAGCAGTAGCAGGAGGGCGGTAAGCCCAGCAGTCGGGAAGGGCCCGTGCGCCCAGCAGAGATCGAGAGGGCCTGTGCGCCCGTAAGCGTGCAGCGGCCTGTCGGCCCTGCAGGAGGGCCCGTGTGCCCAGCACCTAAAAGGGCCTGTGTTCCCTGCGACAGCAGCGGCCTGTGTGCCCTGCGACAGCAGCAGCTTGTGCGCCCTGCTGGAGGGCCCGGGTGTCCAGCGGAGATCAAGAGGGCCCGTGTGCCCCGCAAGCGCAGCGGCCTGTCAGCCCTGCAGGAGGGCTCCTGTGCCCAGCAGCAACCAGGAGGGCCCGTGTGCCCATCGGCAACTCCGGAAGGCCGGCGCGCCCATCATCGAGCGGCGGCCCGTGTGCCCACCGGAGATTGAAGCGCCAGCTACGTGGAGGACCGGAGAGCCGGAAGAGGCCCGTACATCTCACGAAGGTGAGGCCCGTAGGACTGAAGAACAGAGAGAGTGCCAGCCGCGAGGAAGACCCGCAGGCCCGCGGCGCCAATACAACAAGTAAGGTGCCGGGAAGGGATAACTGTAAAGAGGGGAACCCCATGTCTCCCGCACGTGACATTTCACAAAGATACACTTAAGGGTGAACCACGTTACGGCAAAAAGGAAACCCTGTGTCTCCCCACGTGACATCCAAGGGTAAGACAATAGGATACGCTACAGCGAAAGGGATACCCCGTGTCTCCCCACGGGACATTTAACGAGATCATACGCCAGGAATGCCACGTTAAAGAGGGAAACCCCGTGTCTCCCACAAGTGACACTCAAAATACTAAGGAGCGCACGCCACGGCACAAGGGAATCCTCGTGTCTCCCCACGTGACATCTAACGAGATCATATGTCAGGAATGCCACGTTAAAGAGGGAAACCCCGTGTCTCCCACAAGTGACACTCAAAATACTAAGGAGCGAGCAACATTAAGAGAGAGGGAAGGAAACCCTGTACAAGGCAAAACTCCACCGCGGGGCCTTGCACCACACCCGGACAGCAAGACCAACCTGGGCACACGTGCACAGGAAGACACAGCGCCAAGAGACAATCGTGATCAACGCTCACGCGCCACCTGACCAACTAGAGCAAACCAAGCAGCACCATCATGTCGGCCCCGGATGCAGCAGATCCCAATGCCCAACCACCACTACCAAGGGCACCCTCCTCTTATGCAAGCCTAATGAGGAGACCCGCCCCGTTCACATTAAACCCACACCACGACCAGGGCCAACGATGGGAAGAGTGGATGGAGGAGTTCGAGGACTTTGTGGGTGCCATCGGCACACAAGAACCTCCCAACATACTAAGCATCTTTGCAAATGTCGCAGGGAGAGAAATTAAAAACATCATATGTACGATTCCCCTACAGGACCGCACCACATATGCAAAACTCCGGCAAGCCATAAATGAAAAGATTGTCATCTCACCCAATCGTGACTATGAGAGATACACTTTCAACCAATGTGGTGAATTACCTCACGAATCAATAGGAGAATTTGTCATTCGCCTTCAAAGGAAAATATCAAAGTGCGATTTCGCCAACTTTAATGACGAAGAAGCCATCAGACTACGCATCATATAAGGTTGTGTATCCTCGATGTTCCGAAAACACCTCCTAAAGAAACCCCTATCCCTAAAAGAAGTATTGGACCTAGCCAGAGTTTATGAGAGAGTGGACATTCAGGCAGCAGCCATTGAGAACCCCAAGAAAGGAGAAGTTATAGCAGCATTACACCCCTACACCCGACACCCAGCTCCACAGACAAGGATAAACCCGAGGTACCCGACACAACGAACACAAAGCGACCGCCAATGCTATCGCTGTGGTTTCGAGTATCCGCACAGAGGTCCATGCCCTGCCATCGGCCAACGCTGCATGAGATGCGGAATGGAAAACCATTTCCAAGTGATGTGCAAGGAACTACTACCGGAAGGGAGCTCAACACGCCCGCGACCTGCCACTCGCATGACGGAGACACACACGGAACAACATCGCCAGGCAGACAGAAATGCGCCATTCCCCACGAATGCTTATCAACGCCCAAACACTGTAAGAGCCCTTGAGGGGCTTCAGATTGAACCAGATAGGAAAGATCATGAACTATATGACATCCACCAGAGCAACTTCATGCAAAGCCTGGAACACGAGACGACCTACAAGGCAGAAACCCCAAGCCCCTTTGAGCAAGGCAGAGACCCATATCTCGACTCCCCACCACAATATCAGCCGGGAGGGAATGAACAGGCCCGATACCTACAAGATGGCTACGACAGAGAGTACATATGCCTCCTCAGTGCCGAAACTGAAGACACCTCAGCTCCCAGAGTCACAATCCAGATGGGAAGTACCAGAAACAGATTCATCGTCGACACGGGAGCGACGGTAAACGTCATGAATGAAGACATCTACCGGGAAATAGCCTCCTCGTACCCATTGCAAGAATCCAAGACCCACATCTTTCAATGGGGAGCAGCACAGCCGATGACTTCCAAAGGAAAATTTCAATGTGACCTACGGCACAGGGACATCACAGTAACTGCCACGATACATGTCATAAGGAGTCCATCCGTCGGCCGCTGCCTCCTCAGCTACCGCACAGCCAACGCCCTCGCCTTGATTGACCTACACTACGACCAGTCAGAAGTAATAGAGGGACTACCAGTGCCACACAAATCCGTCAGAGCAATGATCGACAGACCCCTGGCGAAGGGAGACCTCAAGAGCCAATTCCCCATGTTATTCGAAGGAATAGGAATGCTAAAAGGATCACGCATCAAACTACACATCGACAATACCATCAGGCCAGTACCACAACACCCGCGCAAAGTGGGCTTCCACCTTCAGGAACAGGTATCAAAAGAAATCCAACTTCTCCTTCTCAACGACATCATAGAGAAAGCATAAGGGCCCACACATGGGTATCGCCAATAGTAATAGTTCCCAAGGACAATGGTCGTCTCCGCATATGCGTTGACATGCGCATCCCGAACACGGCCATCCAGAGGGAAAGGCACCCAGGCCCGAGCCTGGAGGACATGTTGATCAGGTTAAACCAAGCGAGGTTCTTCTCAAAGCTTGACCTCAACCAGGGCTACCACCAGCTCGTCCTGGACCCAGAATCATGACCCATCACCACATTTGCAACGCACGACGGCCTATTTCGATATAAAAGGCTAAATTTCGGCATATCATCTGCCGCAGAGATCTTCCAAGAGACCATCAGACGCCTCATAGCATCGGAGATGAACGCACTAAACAATAGTGACGACATCTTAATATTTGGAAGAGATCAGGAGTAACATGACAGAGCCTTAAGAACCATCTGCTCCATCCTACAAGACGCGGGACTGACTCTCAACGAATCCAAGTGTGACATCAACAAGACAAGCCTCAAATTCTTCGGCCACATATTCTCGAACAAAGGTATAACAGCCGACCCGGACGTTATTAAGGCCATTACCGATCTCCAGGCACCTACGACCACGGCAGAACTGCGCTCCCTGCTGGGCATGGTGGGATACTGTGCGCGTTACCTCCCGAACTACGCCACAACAACTGACCCGCTCCGCAACCTCCTAAAGAAGAATACACCGTTCGTATGGGAGGCACCCTGTCAGGAAGCGTTCATAACGATAAAAGAAGGTCTCACCAACAACCGACAACTGGCGTACTTTCGTCCGGACTGGCACACCATCATTACGGTCGATGCAAGTCCAGTAGGACTAGGAGCCATCCTTGCCCAGACCGACACCGCAGACAATGCTCATCACGCAATAGTTGCATACGCCAGCCGAGCCCTGTCACACACGGAAAAGGCCTACTCCGAGGCAGAGAGGGAAAGCCTAGCTGCAGTATGGGCATGCGAGAAATACCACCACTTTATCATCGGCCGGAGATTCACCCTGGTAACAGACCACCAAGCCCTAATATCAATCTTCGGGAACCCCAAAACGAAAATGCCGCCTCGCATAGAGCGATGGGGGATAAGACTGCACGAGTACGATTATTCCATTGTCCACAAACCAGGAGGAGACGCGAACCCAGCAGATTATCTATCCAGACACCCCCTACTGGACAAAGACGACACCCTAGCCCATGAAGCCACTGAATACATCTCGTACCTGTCATCAAATGCCATGCCACCTACCATCTCGACCGCAACGTTCGAAGAAAGGAGCAAAGCCGACCCAACACTCAGAGCTGCTGTCTCTCTCACCCGTTCCAACAAATGGAGGGAACGCCACACAAAAGGAACCGAAGGGGAGGATGTAGATCAGAAGGAACTTGACCGGCTGGCCAAGATACACCACAAACTCGTAGCCACTGACCAAGGACTCTTGCTACGTGGGAAGATGCTAGTAGCACCAAGGGACCTAAGGAAGACCCTAGCAACGCTGGCACATGAGGGCCACAGGGGAATCGACAACACAAAACGATTTCTCAGGAACTATGTCTGGTTCCCCTACATGGACGTGATAGTGGAGGACATGCTCAGACACTGCAGGCCCTGCCAACTGGCAGCGAAAGGACCGAATCCAAACCCTCTGCATCTAACCACACTCCCGACAAGACCCTGGCAAAAGGTTGCAATGGACTTCTATGGACCTTTAGAAGAAGGGGGTTATCTATTAGTATTAATAGATGAATATTCGAGATTCCCCTTTGTTAAGCAAACACCTTCAACGTCCTTTGTGGAGACCGCGCCCATAGTGGACGAACTATTCAGCGAGTGGGGCATCCCCAATGTCGTCAAGACCGACAACGGTTCTCCATTTCAAGGACGAGAATTCGCAAACTTTGCAAGCCACCTAGGATTCCACCACCAAAAGATTACACCTCTCTGGCCCCAAGTCAACGGGATGGTGGAAAGGTTTATGGCCACCATCAAGCTAACCAGACAAAAAGCAGTAGCGGAACAGACGCCTCACCCGAAGGCCATCTGCAGCATGCTCCGAAGCTACCGAAATACCCAACACGACGCAACGGGAAAGCCACCAGCTGAGCTCATGGTGAGGTACCAACCCAGGACACGCATTCCCCGATGGGAGGACTACACCCCTGAAGAAGACCTAGCCATCAGAGAACGAGATGCCGAAAAGAAGAGAAAGGCCAAGCAATGGGCTGACACCAAACGGAGAGCGAAAGAACAACAACTAGAGATGGGGCAAATGGTCCTGGTGCGACAAACACAACGCAAGAAAACGGACACCCGATACGGCCCTGAGCCGCGAATCATCACAGCCATCAAGGGACCCATGATCACAGCGACTGGAGAACTGGGAGACGTCACCCGCAACTCCTCCTTCTTCAAGAAGCTATATCTGGAGGAGCCCGAAACACAAGAGACACCCGACGAGAACTTCAGTGAAGAAGAAGAAGCAGAACCCCCAGTGGAGTCAACCGGCGAAAGCCGGGAATCCCCAGGGAGACCCTCTAGGACAGTAAAGAAACCAGTGAGGCTCATCCAACAGATGTAATTGGGCTCTCATGTCAAGTACGGGGGAGGTGTTGTACATGAACAAAAGGGACACAGCCCCTTTAAGAACACCAACACAGAAAGAGCGGGAGGAAAGCGGAAGGGGAGGGGGTTGGAGGGGGAGACGGCAGTAAGTGTGAAGGAGTGAATAAAAGAAGTTCACAGCAGCGCTGGCTCCGTCTCGTCTTTGCATGCCTGTGCGTGATTGAGTGGAGCCCAACATATGGGACATCAGGGAAAACATTCCAGAGTGGAAGGTCACCATGAAGCGGATTAGGCGTTGCGACCATTACCCATATTTTAGTAAGTGCAAGTGATGTGCTAACCACAGGGTCTGGTGAGTCAGGATCGGGTGGGACGGGCTTGAGAATGAGGGAGCCAATCGTTCGTTCGCTGACCTTTAGTTTTTCAAGTTGAACGTGAGGGGGGGGGGTCCTCTGTACTGAACCAGTAGGAAGCGAATCGGGATTGAGCCACTACCCAGTATCTGAGGAAGTCGGGGGCACCGAAACCCACCCAATTCTTTGGGAGTGGTGAGTGTAGTCAGTTTGAGCCGGACTGCACCGGAGTGCCAAAGGTAGGTATTAGTAATGCCGCGTAACTTCTTAAAGAAGCAGTCGCCCGGCCATAATGGGATGTTTGTAAAACAATATAGGAGTTGGGGTAACACCACCATTTTAAGAATACCAATTCTACCCGCTAAGGAAATGGGAAGTCTGTCCCAGGTTTCAGTTTTGGTCGTTAGATTGGCTAAGTAATTCTGATAGTTGTAGGTGCGCAACTTCTGGGCTTGCCGGGAGACTGCCACTCCTAGGTAGGTGAAGGTGGAATGGGACCAAGTGAACCCCTGAAGGTCGGTGGGTGGTTGTGTGTTGTCTGTGAGAGGGAATAAGGTTGATTTAGAGTAGTTTACTTTGAGACCAGATATCAGTCCAAATCGGGTCACGTCGTGTATGATTGGAGCTAGGTTGGCTTCTGGGGAGCGGATGTAAAGCAAGGCGTCGTCGGCATATAAGGAAACAATATCCGCTTGCCCCGCTGTGCGTAAGCCCCTGTGGGAATGTGATTGGCGCATCATGTCTGCAAAGGGTTCAATCGCTATTGCGAAAATTAGCGGGGAGAAGGGGCACCTCTGTCGTGCCCCTCTGGCTATCGGAAAAAGGGTGGAACATCTATCCTCAGTGTGGAACCTAGCCACGGGTTGGTATAGAGGATTTTGACCGAGGATTGAAAGGTGGAGCCAAATCCACATTTTGCCATGACTCGCCACAAATACTCCCAAGACACCGAGTCAAAATCCTTTTGCATATCCAGGGTGGCTGCCACTGCCTGTGTATTTGAATTAATTCTACTGATCACATTGAAGAGCCGCCTAAGGTTTAGTGATGTGGACCTACCTGGGACGAAACCTGCCTGGTCGGGATGTATGATGTGGGGCATGAGTGGAGCTAGGCGGTTAGCCAGTAGTTTAGCAAATATTTTCACGTCACAGTTTATTAGTGAGAGGGGGCGATATGAGCCACATAGGGTGGGAGGTTTACCAGGTTTGAGGAGAACAGTTATCATGGCCTCACGGAGATAGGGGGGAGTGTGCCTACTTCGCAGGCCTCCTCCCATAGTGCTAGTAATTGTGGAGCCAAGATAGATTTATAACGCTTGTAAAAGTCCATGAGGAGACCGTCTGGACCGGGGACCTTGCCCACAGCGAGTGCCTCGATGGCCTCGGCCAGCTCTTCGACGGTGAAGGGTCGATCCAGGGAAGTGGAGGCCTCCATAGATAGGGCCGTGAGAGGGAGTTCCTCCAGGAAGGCATCGATTTCTGAGACATGGGGCTCATTGGCTTTTGGGTACAGGGATGTGTAGAATGTAAGGAACTCTGTGTTGATGTCCTGAGATGAGGTAGCCCGCGTACCGTTGGCCCTTTTTATTGCCGGGATGTTGGGGGCACCAAACCTGTGGCGAATTAGCCTGGCCAGTACACGTCCCGGCCGCTCGCCCTCCCCGAATCGTCTAACTGCCCGGGGACCATCAAGGAATTTTACTTCACACTCTGCCAGGCCGCGGAATCTATCCAGCTCCCGACCCAGCGTTGCCAGCACCGCGGGCGAGTGATCTTCTGCATATTGGGATACCAGGGTGGCCAGGGATGATTCGCTATCAGCAATATCTTCACGAATATGTTTCAGAATGCCACAACCTTTAGATATGGCGATACCTCTGACGTATGCTTTGAATGATTCCAAGAGGGTGGACCGTGAGGATACTGAATCTGTGTTGACCTCAAAAAACTCCTCAACGGAGGACTCAAGTTCAGAGGCGAAGGTTTGGTCCAGGAGGGCATGGGGCCTCATTTTCCATTGTCTAGTCTTTCCAGCGTCATGCCCCCAGGTTAGAGAGATGACCAACGGGGAGTGATCGGACAGTGTTCTGGGGAGGATTGCCAGGTCGGATAGGCGTCTAATTAGTATGTCGGACACAAACCATCTATCTATTCTAGAATGGGAATCGTGGACTGAAGAGTAGTAAGTGTACGTGCGCGGGAGTCAGGGTACATTAGGCGCCAAGCCTCAACCACAGCAAGTGGGGGTGAAGTTGTGAGGATCGTATAAACTGCCCTTGAGAGCCGACTGGGTCTAGAGCCTCCCCTCTCTAGGGTGACATCTAAGATTGTGTTGAAGTCTCCCCCCCATATGATTGGGATCTGTGGGTAACTTTCAAGAATCGAGGCTAGGTGCAGGTAAAAGTCAGGGTCGTCAATGTTAGGTCCATATATGTTCAGAACAGCTACCTCCAGATTTTGCTGTTTACCAACAATAAGCATATACCTCCCCAGGGGGTCCACATGCAGCTGAACTTAAGGTTCCTATGAATTAAAGTGAGGGTACCTCTACTTTGGCTGGAGTAATTTGTGTAGTACCTCTGGGGCCCCCACTGTTTAGCGAATTTCTCGCACTGTTCGGAGCAAGCGTGGGTTTCTTGCAAGCATAGGACTTGGACACCATGACGCTCCGCATAGAGTTCTATTTGTCGCATCTTTCTGTAGTTGCCCAGCCCCCTAACATTCCAGCTCATGAAGGTCAAGCTGTTATCCGCCATTAGTGTGGAGGGGCTATCTGGGCTTTGTACTGTGGGTTAGAGTTTGATCATGCCAACTCGGTCTAAGCCAATGTGTCACTACATCTGAGATCCCGTGCAGTATTAGTGTGTCATATGTGACCTCTCTGGTGGTTGCCAAGACCTTTTCAACATAACTCCATATCCCCCCCACCCACACGCCCTCCCACTCCCTCTCACATCCCTCCCCCAACTTGAGGAATGAAACCCAAACTCCAATAAAACATTAACAAACATCTCGGCATCAGCGCCTGGGGGCCTGTTAGCTGTCCTAGCTATGGCGCGACGGACTTGAAGAGGATGAGGATAGTGTAAATACAGTTGGAGTAACAAGTGTCTTCAGTTTAGGCTACACGAGTGGAGGATTATATGGTAAAGACAGGGGGGCCGCTACAACATGTTTATGCATTTCGATAGATTCCAGCCATGACACATCATAATTGTAAGTATGTCATCGACACCGGCTCCCCGGCAGGGGACCGGCCCGTGACAAAGAACTGGAGCAACTGTATGGTACTGATAATAGTCAAACACAGCACGATCCTGCCCCTCTAGAGGACCGTAGCATAGGGGATCAACCAACAAGACCAACCATGAAGACAACCAAAGTCGATGTGTGTGGCATAGAAACATTATGAATAAGGCTAGATGCGGCCCATCGCTGAACTGAACCAACATAGAAAGTATCATAACAAACTGGGCCTGTGGCAGCAGTGGGTCAGCCAGGAAAATGCTTGTCTAGGAACTTAGAGGCCTCCTCAGGGATTGTGAAAAAGAAAGTTTTGTTGGAGTGTTCAATACGTAATTTTGCAGGAAACAACATGGAGTACTTGACTCCCAAGTCACAGAGTCTCTTTTTCACAGCTGTGAATGATTGGCGTTCCCGCTGCACCGCCACAGAGTAATCTGGGTAGAGGTAGATCCTATTTGCTCCAAGGAGAAGTTCACCCTTGATCCTGGCCGCTCGTAGGATGGCATCACGGTCCCGGAAGTTTAGGATCCTGGCTATGATGGGCCGTGGCGGTCAAGGAGCAGTGTGCCCTCTCAATGGCGAACTGCGAGGAGAGTTTAGGGGAGTCAAGGAGTGTCATAAGGATGCGTTCCACGTAGTTCTACATGGGTTCTGTAATATTGTCCTCGGGTATTCCAATAATGCGTAAATTGTTTCTCCTCGAGCGGGATTCGAGATAATCATTCTTTTTCTCCACCGCTGTCATCTGGTTGGTGAGCGTGGAGACTGCAGCGCGTAGAGAGCCCAAGTCATCCTCCGCAACTCCGAGTCTGGTTTCAACCTCAGCGACTCTTCCATCAGTTTTTTCGATATGAGCTTTTATAGAGGAGATAGTCCCGTTCATATCGTCTAGTTTGGTGTGGAGTGTAGTGAAGCCCTCCTGAATGTATTCCAGCATCTTCTGTGAGTCGTCTGAAGTCGGTGGCGCAGAGGTGGTAGGCTGCCCCTCTGGGTCATCGGGGACTGGCTTGGATGGTGTTTTAGCGAACATGTTTAAGGAACTTTGCTTTTTCTCTGCACCAGCTCCCTTGGTCATGGTGAAGGCTGGGCTCGAGCACCGTGATCCCGGACAAAGGAGGGTAACCAGTGGTAGCGGGATTCCCATGGTAATAGCTGCCAATTAAGGATACCCGGGTCTGAAGGGTACCTGGGACTATAGTTAAGTAGCGTCCAGGTTTGTGGGACGGTATCCTACTTACAGCAGTGTTATGCTTCCAATCTTCTCCTTAAGCAGTTTGTGTATGCCTCAACGGACAGGGCTCACACACGTGGGGGCCGCGGTAGAGGGGACTCCTAGTGCAAAGTCGGCAGGGATGAAGGCGCCTGTGGCATAATGCAGTAGGACTGGTTTAGTACGAGGTGGGTGCTGGGGCTCAGGGTGGAACCCCCACCTACCAAGTGTGCATATGGCAAGCACAGAGTTCACCACTGTAGAAAGTTCACAGGATTGGAGTAGCTGGTATGATTGGTGTGCAGTCCATAGGGAGGCCCCCCGATAACCCCAGTATCAGGGTTTCTTCAATGATCCAATGATCCCAGGCCCCCCCTGCGGAGCAGAGAGTGCAAGGCCAATGATTAGGGTCAGGGGGCCAGGAACCTGGGTGAAAGCCGGTACTCAGGGGCAGTACAGCTCCCCGATGACAGGAGTCGGTGGGGGATGCAGGCATCAATGGAATAGAGTAGCAGGACCGGTGCAGCATAGTGTGGGCGCTAGACACCAGGGGCGGCCCCACCTCATACCAAGTTAGGAAGATTGCCAGAATCAGCGTTGTGCAGGTACATCAGGTGGATTGGCTGGGATGCTGGTTACAGACTCCAGTAGTGACAACCCCAGAGCCGCTCAGGTGTCAGGGCAACCTCTCCAAGCCTGGGCCTCGCAAAGGGCAGGGAGTGCGTAGCAAAGCTTTGCCTCCTTGGCTCTCGCACTAAATGCAGTAGAGGAGAGAGGCGGCCCCCATAGAATCAGGGCGATGTGGACTCCAGACCCTCGGGTAGCACGCAGCACCGATTGCCGCTGCCAATTTAGTCAGTTAACAAGAGGAGATAGGGCCCAAGGCCAGTCCACGGATGTATGGGCCGGAACCCCAGTAACGGGAGGAAGACCGCCCGACCCCTGCTACTCCAGCCTCCTTACCTTGCAAGTCAACGTGGCCGAAGCGCCACAGGAGGGGGAGCGGCAGAGAAGCAGATGAGCAGCTCAGCCGCATGGGGCCAGCCTCGGCGGCTCCGATCGCTCACAGCTCCAGACCCGAACAATAGGGAGCACAGTTCACAGGCTCCGGCCACCGGCTCACGACACTGCAACGCCGCTGCAGCCTCGCTGGGTGATTAGGCGGGCCGTGCGGCCATTGGGTTCAGCACATGCATCGTGACGCCCCTCACCCACACAGGCCGTCTGCGCTGGGGAGTCAGGTAGCACCACTATCCGATCTCCACGGAACTCCGTCCCCGGGCAAGTCAGTAGTCAGCAGCGCCACACAGCCAAGGGTGACAGCAAGGCTCACAGAGGGTCCCCAGACTCCAAAATCAGCTCGAATGCAGCACAAAGCCTTATATCTCAGCCACAGCCTTCGTAAATGGTCCCGCTGTATTTTGCGGGGTGAAATCTAGAGATAGGTGTCCTCTTCATCCGGAGCTCCTCACTCAGGTGGCCATCTTGCTTCGGCGCAACAGCGCCCCCGTCTAGATGGATTATTTTGACGATCTCTGAGTGTTACCGTTTGGCGGGAAAGGACCCTCCAGTAGGCTTACGGGCTCACTCTACTAGGGGTGTGGCTGCCTCCACTGCTCTACAGAGGGGTGTTCCGATCCGCAATATTTGCGAAGCAGCCACATGGGCCTCTGTCCATACTTTTGTGAGACACTATTCCTTGGACTCCATCCATGGGCAGGATTTGGCCTTTGGTAAGGCAGTCCTTTATTCAGCAATTTGATTGGGCATTCTAAAATTCTAAATTGTAAATTATTTTCCCACCTCCATAAGTTGGTACTGCTTTGGGAGTCTGTCATAGATGTGGAATACGTCAGAGGACACAATCCCCTCGAAGAACAAGTTACTTACCATATCTGGTAACGTTCTTTCGATGGAATGTTCCTCCGACGTATTCTACATCGCCCTCCCAGCTTGCCCCTCTACTGAATTTCCTATGCGATTGCAGCAGGAGATTGGTGCCACACATTCTGGGAAAAAACTATAACTGAGGCTACGGACGCTGTGCGTCCTATATATAACATCCGGTGATGTCGACCCTCGACCGAGGCCCTCGAGGGACAATGGATCGATGCCATCGACGCAGGACGCCCTCTGCTGAAAGTTTTCTGAAGCAGCACAGCTGTGGACATTACCTGTCATAGATGTGGAATACGTTGGTGGAACATCCCATCGAAAGAACGCTACCAGATATGGTAAGTAACTTGTTCTTTATGTGGAAATCAGTCTACTGAATAAAATAAAAGCAATCCAGCAGCTACCAGATAGCACAGTGTTGTGGTATGTCCTAGAAGGTTCTGGGTTTCTTTTGTTACATTTAATGTACTGTTTGCCACATCAAGCCTGTAACAGGGCTTTATGTGGTAAGCAGTCTGTTTAATAAAGCAAATGAATTCTTCCACTTACCAAATACCACAGTAGGCTGTGACACTGTTTACCAGAAGGTCTCCTGTTTGGATCCCAAGCACAGGAAATTAAGAAAAAAAAGATTTTCTTGCTGTTGGGAGTGGTGGGTGATTACATTTAACATGCATTTAAATGGCCACCATTAGCGTGTCATTGTACCCCACAATATACCATTTTATGGATTCTCCCCTTAGGAGGCTTCATAAAACTGCATGGTGTGGAAATAATGACCATATATAAAGTAATAGGGTAAAAAGTTCTACACAACAGCAAACCCTTCAGTCTCAAGAGTACTTACAAAAACATATAAATGTTATTCAACAAACATAAAACATGATGAAATCACATCCATTTAAAAACAAAGTGCTAGTGACAAGAACATAATTGATTTTAAATAATCACAATTCCTGAGCACCCTTAAATGGGTCAGTTTCATTCCACCTTCATTTATTCAATATGGCTTGTAAGGGTGAACTCTGTTCTCTACAGATCTTTTTCCAAAGAACCAGTCTCTAAATAATCCTGGTGTTTTGCCTCAACGTGTTTCAGTTCCTTCACGTTAGTTTAGAACTTTCTTCAGGAGGGTTTCTTAGTAAGTCACTTCAACTTGCAACACAAATTTGGGGCCATCTTGCCCCACAACATCTTAATCTGTGTAGTTAATACAGGGTGGCTGTTGGTAGACAAACAATAAAAACCAAAATAAGGACCTTCAATACTTATTTGGGGACAGTTTTAATCTGTACAAACCGGGGTAAAGAAAATATCGTTACCTCGATTTGTTGTAATGGGCGTCTGAAAAGGACTGATTTCAATTTATTCAACCAGTGCTTCTTTATTCCAGTTTCGAGATGGTCTCATCTAAAAGAGATACATATCGGGAAATGTCAGTCTATTGCCAGGGTGCCGTCACTCTACAGAACCAATTCATATAGCAATTTGGGCTTAACACACTCCACTGGTTAAATCAGCGAACCGGGCAAGTGGGTCTACTGCCCACACTCATGTAACAACCGCACATGTTTTAATCACTAGAGATTATTTTTTAAAAAGTCTGAAAAACGCATAATGGGGGAATAACAAAACGTAAACCAATGTGGAGTAACAGGAAGAGAGAAGTTACTCTCTACAGTCACTGTCTTGCAGCACAAAATATCCATCTGTCTTTTAATAAAAGGAACAAGTAATTGCTCAGGCTATTGTCTAATCTGTGCCCTATAAATCTGCTAAGCGAGAAAAGATCTTAAAGAAAGCCCTAAGTAAATTACCTTATATGGCTTGAAATGGGATGATCCCAAGTAACTCTATCTCGCTCAGTGCACACCGTCGGTAGTAATGCGGCGTACTTGGGGAACGGGAAACGCTAAAAGCAAAAGGACCCAAAATCAGCTAAGTAAATAGTTTGGTGCATCAGCTGAGATGTCCCATGAGCAGAGAACGTGTAAGGAGGCCACGCACCCCTGCACCGTAAAAGCCGAAACAACTCAGCGACTTGTTGCTGCTAATTGTGGCGTTACGTTCCTTCAGTTCCATCCCGCTCTGGTGCTTATTTCCTTTTCCTCTTGATTACTTGACTTCCCGGCGCTTCGACCCACCTTTTGTCTACTTGGATTGTCACTGCCTTTTCCTCCAGCCTGATTTATGAACTCTGTTGCCGACTTCGGACTGTCCTTGGATTGCAATTGCCGTTTCCTCCAGCCTGATCCGTGAACCCTACTGCCGACCTTGGACTGCCCTTGGATTTCTATCGTGCCTTCGCCCTGTCTGGTGAGGTTACTCCCTCTTGCCGCCCTACGCAATTTGAGTTACCTTTCCAACGCGGATTGCCACGCTGCACATTACAGAGTGCCCCGCCAACTTGGCAAGTGGTTGTGCAATTCTTAGCAGGTGCTTCAACAGGCCACAGATTACTTCTATCTCCTTCATTCAACCGGTGGCAGTATTGTGTGTTGAAGATAAGGTAAAGCTCGTCCAAATTCTCCTTTATTGTTCATTACCTGAAACTGCATCAGTCCTTCTCATACGTGTGGATTCCTGGAACAATCTCATTAATTTACTGCCTTCTCTACCCTAACCGAGTGCATAGAAGTGACGCTTTCCAGTGTATGCACCAACCCGTCACTAGTGTGACCCTCGTGCCGCCTGGGTATACTCTTCCTTTACTAACCTTCCCATTTGTTGTTTTGTACCTGCCGTTGTACTCCTTTCAACTGATATTCCATTTATCCTTAGGAATCCCACTTATCAGGTCTGTTGGGTGTGATATCAGTCATAGTGAGGTTGTGGTTACTACTTGTGCATACTCATAGTCTTGGGTTTTCTTGTAGGTTCATCATTTAATTTGCAACACCACCTCAACCATTGTCTAGGTACTTAGAGAAATATCTGATTGTCTGGTTTAATTCCATATTGCCTTATTGCTTCTAATCATACTGGCCCTCATTACGACCCTGGCGGAAAGTGACTGACCGGACCGCCACAGCGTAAATAGCGTTTCCGCCATTGCACGATGGAGCAAAGTGCGGCCCATTCCGACCCATCGGGCACGAGCACCACGGCATGGCGGAAGTGCAAAGTCCGCGATGGCGGAAATGACCCCAAAACGGCCCACACCGCCGCCGTACGGCGCCCTAGGTGCAATACCGCCACCCATCTTAGCGGACACCGCAGTGAGCGCCAACCGGAAAGTACGGTGACCGTAAATATACGGAAACGGAAGTAAAAACATGGGCCCGGAACGGAAAAACAACACGCCGTACACCTATAAAACCACAAAATCCACACAACCACTAAAAACACTACCCTGAGACACATCCCAACCCGTCATCCACCCTAGTGAAACCAAGAAAAATGGGAAAAGTAGCGAAGAAAGCGTGCGACCGCAAGCGGTAGGTCCACTTCTCCCGTGAGGAACTCACCGTGCTTACAGAGACCCTCCAGGAGAATGCCGCCGCCGTCTTCTCCACGCAAATGACCAGGACGGCACTTGCGAACAAAAAGGCCATATGGGCCCTGGTGGCACAGCGGGTAAGTGCGGTGGGGACCGCACCCCGCAACCCACAGCAATGCAGAAAGCGATGGGACGACCTGCGGATACGCGTCCGTAGCATACTTTCTGCCAACCGCAACATTGCCACAGCCACCGGGGGAGGATCGGAATCACCCATCAAGTTGACCCCCTGGGAAGAAATCTGTGCCTCCACCATTGGAATGGAGAGCATAGAGGGAGTCGGAGGGATGGAGAAAGGAGTGCAGACATCCGGAGAATCAGGTAGGTGGCCCAAATAAAACCATGCCAAATCCACAATGTCCAATCATGTGAATCACATGTGTCCACATAGCGCAACAGCAACACATGGCCAGGAGAACGTCCACACACATTGGCCTGATAGCGCACTTTAAAACTCACAATAAATACATAAATAATTAAAAACCCCAAAAACACCCGCTACACGTGCAGCAGGCACACCCTAACTGCAGGCTGCCAAACAACTGCACCCTCACTCCACACACAAATGAAAGCACCTCCAAGGCCCCGACCCAAATCACCCTCAGGTACCACCCCAATGCATGTGATACATTGCCATTCCAATTCCCACAGACCCATTAATAACGCTCGCCCTCCTTTACTCCACCACAGGGTCCGATCCAAACGACGAGCTTCAGGACACCCCTACCAGCACACCTGCAAAGAGGGCCAAGACCGACGGCCAAAGACCCTCCACCTCAGCTGCACGTATCAAGACACGGCAGCAGCACAAATCAAGTGGCAGCACAGAGGAGGGAACATCAACAGGCACCCCAGCAGCCAGCATACCCACAACAGCAGCACCACAGGTCCCCCCAATGGATGCCACAGAAGGCACTGCCTCTGGTGGCAGCAGCACCATAGGTGACACCCCATTAATGGCAGCATGCTCCGACACAGAAGACGGGGATGTCGAAGTCAGATCCATCCATGACCTGTCCCAATCCCCCTGTCTGTTCCATCCCGTACACCATGAGGATACCACGCAGGGGCACCCACAAGACGACGACTGGCCATCCCCCACAAGCCCTGTGGCAGGGCAACATGAGGCGAACAGCCACTCTGTGACACCACCGCAAATGGCCATGGCCCAGCAGAGGCAACAGTCCCTCGACCAGTTAATCGTGCAACAGCAGCAACTGGCCACGCTCCTCAAGGACCATGCCGATGAATGTGGGGGCACTAAGGCAGACATAGAAACATCAACTGAGACACTTAGGGCAGAAATGGAGAGAAGTACAGAGACACTAAGGGCACAAATGGAGAGTAGCACTGAGTACCTGAGAGTACAAATGGAGAGTAGCACTGAGAGCCTGAGAGTCCAAATGGAGAGAAGCACCGAGAGCCTGAGGGGGGAACTGCATGCGACGTCCAAAGACGTATGTGCCGAACTTGCAGCAGTGCGCCGTGTGCTCACTGAGCTCTCACAAACCCTTAGGGACATGCATGGACGTGAGCAGGCAGAGACATCATCCGTTGCAAGTTCCGTCCAGGGCAGCCCCCAACGTAGATCTGGGAGGAACCTGCGCTCCACAGGCAGGGGTGCCCCTGATACCCGCAGAGGGGGCTTGCAATAGCGACTGCCCACTGACAATGAGCATCTTTGGACACTGGTGTTCGGGGGGGAGGTAGGAGGGTGGAGGGGGTGTGTTGGGCTCACTTGGGTGGCGGGTCGATAGGGTGTTCAACATGATATCACATATGCCATAAACAATGCACGATCAACCAATGAGATGTGTGGACAATGATCTTTGTGTACTAGGCCATCATAGGCGTACAGTCCATATTGTGCATGTACCAGACACACACAGTGCCACGAGTCCCGTGTCCATGTATCAGCCACCAGGCGTGAGTGCTAGAAGCATGCATCAATGAGATGCTGACGAATGTCACGGCCCCCTGTGCCTCGCGGACTCCTTGAGGTGCTGCCACATCCCCACCCTCATCATGACCATCTTCAGGTGCTTGCAGTTCTGCGTCAGGGGGCATGGGCACATTTCTACGTACGCACATGTTGTGTAGCATGACACATGCCATCACCATCTTTGCAACCTTCTCATGGCGGTACAGGAGTGCCCCGCCAGACCTGCTGAGGCACCGGAAACGTGTCTTCAGTAGGCCGAATGCCTGTTCAATGACTACACGGGTACGTGAGTGGGCATGGTTGTAGTCCTCCTCATGCTGGTCCCGTGGGTTCCGGACTGGTGTGAGGAGCCATCTCTTCAGTGGATATCCGGCATCACCTGTATGTGGACGATAAACGAATTATGTGGAATGCCATTGCTACGTACGCACCCCCCCCCTTCCTGCCAGGTCATTGCCGCATCACATACCCCACATCATCATGCATGAAATGAGACTCACCGAGTAGCCAGGATCTGTACCCTGCGTGTCGCTCCATGTAGCGTGGTATTGTTGAGTTCCTCAAGACCATAGAATCATGGGTTGATCCAGGGAATCGGGCACAACAATGTGTAATGATCCTGTTGGAGTCACACACCATTTGTACATTCAGAGAATGAAATTGTTTTCGGTTGCGGTACTGGGCCTCCATGGCATGTGGGACGACCAATTCCACATGGGTGCAGTCGATGGCACCAAGGCAACCCGGTATGCCGGCAAGTGCATGGAATCCCACTTTTGTGTTGGTAATTTCCTGCTCCGAGCGTGGTAGAGAGATGTAGTCGTCTGCGTGCTGCAGGAGGGCATCGAGCACTTGCAATAGTGTCCGTGAGAACAGTGGCTGAGAAATGCCATGCAACTGTCCGACTGTGTGCTGGTAGGTGCCTGTGGCCAGGAAGTGGAGTACAGACACCACCTTCAGTAGGGGTGGGATGGCGGTTGGGCTATCTATCATGCTGACAAGGTCAGCCTGTGTCATGTCCACAATGGCGGCTATGGTGTCCCGGTCCAAACGGTAGAGGGTGTGGATCTGCTCATCAGTGAGGTTGAACGGATGTGCTCGGAGGCGTGGGATTGCGGGCTGCCTGCGTGGTGGTAGTGGCTGTGCTGGCGGCCCTTGCTGGCCCTGCCTTGCCCTCCTCCTCCTCCTGCGTCTCCTCCGTGCGGCCGGTTGTAGTTGGTGTTCGTCTTCTTCTTGGAGTTGGAGTACTTGCAGTGCTATCAGGTCCCCCAGGGCTAACATCGCGAGTCCTGCCGGTAGCATTTCGGAGTGGGTGTGGTTGTGGGAGGAGACTGGGTGTGCAATTTATGTGTTTTCAGGCTGTATGGCCTCCACCTGTGGTGATTCATTCCACCTGTGCAAGCTGCTCTCCCCTTTGGCCGAGCACGTCCCGCACACAACGCTGCAATTCGAGGAATGGCATCTTGCTATTACAATCATGTATTTGTACCCGATGGCCGTGTAACATTGGTTGATATGTTCATTCGGCTATGGTCCCATTGTTTCACATACAATCTTTTCAGTCGCGAACAGACTTGTGAAGGGTCAGTGGAACGTAGTACTCGAGTAACGGTGGACCCTCATGCATCACTGTACCGAGTTTCAACGACGGGCGGGGCGTCCCATTTGTGAGTGAAGGCAGTTGCCATTTTCACACACAGCCGCACTAGATGGATTAATTTGTGATTTCAAGCGGCCACACATGCCTTTTCGACGTGATGTTGCAAATGAGGAATTCGAAGGGCGGCGCTTTCGGTCTTCAGCTAGCGGCGAGGAGATGCCCACAGGTCTGACTGCAAATATAACGTTCTATTGTTCAATGTCCTTGGGACAGGGGCCATGGCGAGGATGCAATGATTGATATGAATAGTTTGGGATGCGCAATAGCGAAGTGGACGATGAGGCCGGACGTTCCCAAATACATGTTACTTCACAACACTGGAATTACGGGCTGGGGCACAGTGGATTTTGCAGGCTGCATAACGCACAGACTCAATGTATTTTCTCACATATTATGTGAGTATGGAAACAGGCGTTATCATTACGGGATGAGGGAATGATGAATGGATGCATGGACAGATGATTTGATACAGTGTTTGCCATGTACAGGGCTTCTTGGAATCTGTCCGCCTCCCCTGCGCTATGTGATGCAGGGCTGCCATAGTGGGACCATCGTCTGTCTGGCCTTGTTGAGCCCTCCCTGTCTCGACGCGCCTTCAGACACTTGTGTCCATGCACGTTACCAATCCCATCTGATGGATTCTGTTTTCACAGACGCATGCACAGGTACACTCGTTTGTGATGGTGTTTTCACCTCGATATAGATAGTTATGAGTCGCAAGTGGTTTTGGGGTGGTGATGATCCTTTGGAGTGGGCTAGCATGCATATGGCTGTGGATTTAGTGTGATCATTGAAGTGAGTTGTTCGAATGTAGTTCTGATGGCCATTCTATTCTTTTTCTTTTCTTTTGGTTGACAGGTATCTCCTCCCCTTTTGCCACTGCCATCTGTATGTCACTCCTGCAGATGGCTTTTACTCCCGACACCTGCTGCTTCGTGTTAATCAGTGGAGCAGCATTACGACCTTATGGGACGATCGCCAATGGGCCACATGCCCTTACGCAGTACTAGTGGCTCGGAGCAACATTTCGGCCTTTCAGCTGGACTAGTGCCTCCCTATTGGGACGGCCCTGCGGTTCTAGGCGCTTCCATGTTGCCTTTTCGTACGAGAATGTAGCCCCTGTGTACCATGAAGGAACAGGGCGTCACACAAGGAGTAGCTGGTCATTTCTTGTGGATGCAGCCCACAATGGTGAAATGTGTTTTGGAGTTCATGGCCTAATGGCTGTATGGGCTTGGTGAATTTGTTGTGCATTAAATTTCTATTCTGATATGGGCCGTGTAGCGTTCTTCTTTGCAAGTGATGTGGCATATTCCTATTTGGGGTGCGATGTATTGTGAGGAGATCTGCATTGGGTTCCAGCTTCGGAGTATAGTTGCGTGGTACTGTGCTGGGCGCGTTTGCCTACGAAGCCCAGTGAGGTCAGGGATGAGGGCTGCCAATATGACTGTTTGAATGATGTCATGCTCAGGGGCGGGGGATTAGGTTTTGTGTAACAGATGCCGGTCAGCCAGGTGGACTGGTGGAATGATGTGATTTTCGGAATATTGCTGGTCACAGGTGCCTGTGTTTGCATGCGTTTCTTGGTGGGGGACTGAGGTCATGTCCATTGGAATGGCTTCTGTATTCGTGCCATCTGTGCCCTGCAGCTCCCATTGTCCCCTCTTGAGATTCTTTTGTTCGTTGGCATGCATGGGTGACTTGTACATTTCACTGGTTGCATTGTGACTTCGTTGCACCTACGGGGAGTTGTACTATGTGGCCAGGGAGCGGTGTACAGGCACTCAGTGGGGCCGTTTACGGTTGATTCGCGATGCCATACTTCTCACCATGGCGGAATGGTACTTTCCGCCGTGCTTGATGGCGTTAGGTACATGTCCGCTAGGGTCGGAATTCGCGTACCCTTGCGCCATGGTGGTATTTACGGTTTGGCATGGCACGCGCGCGCGTACTTGGTGCAGTTAGCGTTGGCGTTCACTACGGTGTCGCTAATGGCATCGTACTTTGCGGTGACGGGTCATAGTCGCACCGAGCGCTATTCGATGGCGGTATTGCATTTCCGCCATCGTTTTTCGATTTCCGCCAGGGTCGTAATGAGGGCCACTGTGTTTTCTTTGCAGCATTGGTTATTGGCGGTGTGTGTTTTCCCCGCTATTTTAGGCGATAGACATCTCTGCTGGTTTTTACTCAAAACGGCAGAGCGGTACATCGTAGAAAAGAGCCCCTCTTTAGAGGAAGCCTGAATCACAGAATTCAGGGGAGCTGGAATCCTGGAGGCTGAACTCGAAACTGTTAAATCCTACCTCCCTCCGCAAGGTCGTCTTACCTAAGCTCCAATCAGCATACGGAGCGGTAAGTAACAAGGAACTGCAACATGTCGAGGCAAAACACCAGGATTGTTTAGAGACTGGTTCTTTGGAAAAAGATCTGTAGAGAACAGAGTTCACCCTTACAAGCTATATTGAATAAATGAAGGTGGATCAAAACTGACCCATTTAATGGTGCTCAGGAATTGTGATTATTTAAAATCAATTATGTTCTTGTCACTATCACTTTGTTTTTAAATGGATGTGATTTTATCATGTTTTATGATTGTTGAATAAAATGTATATGTTTTTGTAAGTACTCTTGAGACGGAAGGGTTTTCTGTTGTGTAGAACTTTTTAACCTGTTACTTTATATCTGGTATCTATCATTCCCCGACTGACAGGGTGAACGAACATTCTCTTGTTGTTGAGAGTGTTCCCATGGGGGTTCCCTTCTTATTTAGAGTTTTGTGGAAATAATGGCACACTAATGCTGGTCCTTTAAATCCATTTTCTTCCAGCTCATTCCACTTCTTGCATGAAATGCACAACACACTCCAGGCCACGCCCATCATTTGGACCACACCCCATTATTACAGCTGCTCCTTGATTTCTCACCCCACTTAAAGCACTGGTGCTACTCTTGAGCTTCACTAGCTCATCTTGCCAGAGCAACTTGCTGAGCATTATACCCGCTCCTAGGAATATCGAGCTTGATGACAATAAGTAGTTTGGTTGATGAGGGGTTGTACTTTTTGAGATGTAGTCTTATCTTATTCACAGAGGTTTGTCACAGAAACATTACAACATCCGGCAGCCACACATCCACAAACTAGTGATGGATGGGAATGGATGCAGGGCAACTCATTTGCATAAATGGAAAGAGCGTTTTGGGAGTAAGAATGATCACCTTATTTTATATTTGAAATATGTCAGATAGTAAGTCGCATGAAACCCTTTTGAGTCAGTAGTGGCTGTTTAGATCTTTGCTCTTTTTATTTTTCACAATTCTCACGCTAGTATAAAAATATGCGCAAGACAGCCACCTCTTTTGGACTCTGGGCTGTTTCTCCACAGAGCTTCAGTAGACTTGCTTAGGAGCAAGGGACTGTGTGAGCCTAAGCGCCACAACCCCCTTCTGCAGCGGTATGAAGTGTCAAAGCAGCGATGCATGCTCTTTCGTAGTGGTGATTGACTCAGCACCTTCATTCTCAGAACCAGCTATAATGAAAGCTTCTTAAGTTCTTGGCAGTGGCAGCATCATCCTCTGCTAATAGAAGCTTCAACAAATATGGCAGCCTCGTGTCATGAAACGCTTCATAATGCTCACATTTTCATTTAATTCCCACTGAGGTTTGGGCCTAAATCTGTTTACCGAGCGCACACTATGTTCTGAGCACTCTGACAAGAAAAGCTTTGCAAAATGTGTAATTTCACCTTTCGAATGGATTGTGTCCTCCCACCTTACCTTCAGCTTGCTGCTTCGGAAAAAGATTTCTCCTTTCCACCAGAGGGCGCTTCCCTCGAGGCAGTGGCGTTGATGTCCCTCGGTGGCACCCGTCGAACACCGACGTCATCGCCTGTATAAGAGCCTCGAGCGCGCCCGCTGGCTTCAGTTCCATTTTTCCGTTAGCTTCGCTTCGGATCGTTTCAAATGGTGCTTCAATCTTTTGTGAAGAAAAAGCTATGTCGTCTTCTTCAAACCCTTCCACGCCAAAGACGGGATTTAAAAAATGTCTGAAGTGTGGAAAGAAAATGTCTCTGAAAGATCCACACAAAAATTGTCTTTGGTGCCTCGGTTCCGACCACCGAATTGAAGACTGTGGTTCGTGCCAGCCCATAAAGCCTTGAAAGAACGCAGAGGTAAACTGGCGATGGGGGAGGGTTCATCGAAGTCTTCAAAAAAGTATCGTAAAAAGCATAGGTCTTCGTCATCCAAAAAGGCAAAGAAAAGGCGGCATCGATCTCCCTCATCCTCTTCGACCTCCTCGAAGGAGATGATAGCATGCCCATCAAAGCATGACTCTCTGTGTAAATGGGAAGCTTTTCGAGTTTCCATGCTAAACATTTTTGAGAACGCGGCCCAGACCCCCTCAAAAAAGTCTAAAGAAGACCATGCCCCTACTCATGAAAAACGTGACAGAGGGAGGTCCAAAACAAGAAAAGCTGATAAAAAGTCGTCAAGGGTGTCATCGAGAGAATCTTCTCGATCACCTCATGAAAAAGATCTTTCGGTGCATAAATCCAAGGTAGAGGGAAACAAAATGGCATCGAAACATCATACGCCATCGAAGTCGACATCGACGCCATCGAAGACTTCGAAGGCCTTCGAGTCGGAAATTCCTTCGAAAGAAGCTACGTCGAGTTCGCGTTCGATAACTCTGAAAGCTCCTTCAACAGTTTCCGCAACCCCCAAGACGATTACATCGAGGTCATCGAAGGTTCCCTTGACGACGTCGAAGGATGTGGTTATGACATCAGCGCCATCGACGTTTACGTTGACGCCCAAGCCTTTTATAAGGGAAAAACCAACATTACCAGAAAAGGTTTTTCAACCTGAGAATAGACATGACTTTCTCAGCACCATGTCATCTATCTATGAGGGAGAATCATCAGAAGAGGAAGAAGTCACCTCTGCTGGTGTTAAATGTGGCACAAGATCTGTTCCAGAGGAATTAATTAATCCTCATTCAAAAATTGAAGATCTACAAGAATGTTTACAGACTGCAAGTGGTCTGGACACTTCTACAGAGTACGAATTTGACAAGCCAGACCCATCAGGGCAGGCTGATGCGGGTTACAGAAAACTCATGAATAGAGTTACAGAATTTATGGGGTGGGGTAGGAGTTCACCAGTCTGTCAAGATGATGACATGACTGATATACTATCAGGAACTCCTCAACAAGACCCCATTCTCCCTTTTCACATTGCCTTGCAGAGAAGGGTTAGTTCTGCATGGGAACACCCTGAAGCCATCCCGGCAGTTAATAAAAAATGTGTGTCTAAATATAGACCCTGCAATTCTGATCCAGAATACCTGATTAAACATTCAACTCCAGAAAGTCTGGTAGTACAAGCAGCCACTTCCACAGGAAATGCTGCATACCCTACAATCCCTCCAGATAGTGACGAGAAAAAGGTGGATGCATGGTCTAGGAAGATTTTTACATCAGGGAGTATGGCTTTGAAATCTACTAATGTAACCTGTACCTTGGCAAGGTTCACATATACCCTTTGGGACTGCATGTCAGCGGCAGCTGAACACATCAAGAAGGTGAAGAGCGTGATGGCTTTCTAGCCATAATAAGGGATGGAAAGGAGGCTTCGGGAGAATGCCTTCAAATAGGTTTGGACACAGCTGACAGTATCAGTAGGTCCATGGCAAATAGCACGGTGCTACATAGATTTCTGTGGCTAGGAAAGTCTGGTTTTGCACCGGATGTGCAATACAGATTTTTTAATATGCCTTTTGACGGCTTGAGGTTATTTGGCAGCATGGCGGATGAAAGTTTGGAGAAGCTGCAGACCTCCAAAGCGGCGGCTAAATCTCTCAGTGCCGCCATAAGACAACCTCAGCAACGCCCCTACACAGACTCATCTTCCTGGAGGGGTCGTCCTTTTCGTTATTATTCCTCAATTGGAAACGGGAGTGGACAGGCCAGTGAAAGAGGTCAAAGAAAATTTCTTCGGGGGGCGAGTAAAAGGTGCTAGATCTGCCCCAGCAGCGGCATCTGTCCCTTCAGCCGCTGCTGCAGCTGCCGCAAAACCACTCTGAGGTTTTGACCCACAATACCCCGGTGGGAGGCAGAATCTCACAGCATCTAGACGAATGGCGGGGTATTACTTCAGATGCTTGGGCACTGGAAACACTATCCCAAGGTTACTGCCTTCCTTTTCTAAAGAAACCTCAGAATCACCCCCCGGGATATAACTCTGTCAAACATCCGGATCCGCTCCTGTTGCAGGAAGTTTTAACCCTGCTACAGAAAGGTGCAATAGAACATGTACCTGTAGTGGAGAGGAACAAGGGTTGGTATTCCCCATATTTCTTCATCCCAAAGAAGGAAGGAGGACTGAGACCCATCTTGGACTTGAGAAACTTGAACAAGTTCCTAAGGAAAGACAAGTTCAAGATGGTCACACTTTCTCAGATCCTTCAGGCTCTCCAACTCCAGGATTGTTGGTATTATTGGACCTTCAGGATGCTTACTTTCATGTGCCAATCCATCTCAAGCACAGAAAGTACCTAAGGTTTGCGATTGGCAAGTCTCACTATCAGTTTCGAATTCTGCCATTCAGGTTAACCTCCGCCCCAAGAGTTTTCACCAAGTTGATGGCGGTGGTGGCAGCAAGTCTCAGGAGAGGGGGGATTCATGTCTACCCCTATCTGTATGATTGGATGATCAGAGCATGTTCCGCAAAGCAGGCCCGGGATCATCTGTCCAAGACTTGTCACTTCCTTCACAAACTAGGGTTTTCTCTGAATTTAAAAAAGTCAAACATGATACCATCACAAAAACTCCAGTTTATTGGAGCAGTCCTGGATACTTGCTCGGGCAAAGCCTCGCCTCCCGAAGAGAGAGCTCACCACATTCTGCAGATGGTAACAAGATTCCAGAATGCCCAGGATCTCCCGGCCTTCGATTTTCTCAGGTTGCTCGGTCTGATGGCATCCTGCATTTCTCTGGTGCCAGAAGCCAGATTGAGAATGAAATCCCTTCAACAGGCTCTCAGAACTCAATGGTCTCAATTCTCAGGGGAAATGTTAGATCTGTTGCAGGTTCCAGCCAAAGTAGCACAGGATCTACAATGGTGGGCTTGCAGACATCATATTCTCAGAGGAGAGTCTTTTTGGCAACCATGGCCGGAGATAACAGTAGTGACGGACGCCTCACTCACAGGTTGGGGAGCCCATACCAACGATCTGACAATCAGCACTCGTTGGTCTCCATCGGAGTCCAAACTACACATCAACCTTTTGGAGTTGAGGGTATTCAGACTAGCGCTGAAGGCCTTCCTGCCTTCTGTACGGGGAAAGAATGTCCTGATAATGACGGACAACACAGTAGCCATGTACTACCTCAACAAGAGAGGAGGAGTGGGGTCACTGCCGCTGTGCAGAGAGGCGATGCAAATCTGGTTCTGGCCAATACAAGAAGGGATATCTCTTTCGGCAATTCATCTAGCCGGAGAGCAAAACACAGCAGAGGATGCTCTGAGCAGGCAGAGTACATTCTCCCACAAGTGGGAACTAGCTCAGGAAGTCCTTCAAGAGATCTACGCCCTTTGGGGAACCCCGCAGGTGGATCTGTTCACGACCAGTGTCAACAGGAAGTGCGAACTGTACTGCTCAAGGGAATTTCCCACCGAGAGGAGCTCTAGGAGACGCATTCGTAGTGGAATGGGGGTTTCCTCTTCTGTATGCGTTTCCTCCAGTCCCTGTGATCCCTCAGGTAATAAGGAGGTTGAGAAAGTTCAGGAAAACCATGATCCTAATTGCCCCGGATTGGGCCAGGAGAACGTGGTACCTGGACCTTCTGGACATGTCCATCTCCCCTCCAATACGTCTTCCTAGAAGAGCGGATCTTCTTTCGTGAGAGGAAGGTCATGTTCTCCATCCGGAGGTCAACACACTCAACCTTCATGCATGGCTTCTGAGAGATTGAGATACAAGGATTGGGATCTTTCGGATGCCGTGATGGAGATTTTGCTTTCGGCCAGAAGGCCAGCAACCAAATCTCTGTATCGGTGTCGTTGGAATAATTTCAGTAACTGGTGCAGAGAAAAGAATGTGGACCCATTTCAATGTAATATCCCCACAATTTTATCTTTTCTGTTACATTTAGCTAATCTGGGGCTCCCGGTTGGTAAGATAAAAGGATACTTAGCAGCACTATCCATTTTTAAGGGCTCTTCAGAAGAAGAATCTTACTTCAAGATACCTTTAATAATTCAATTCTTGAAAGGGTTAAACAATGTATTTCCACCAATACCTTTCCAGGTTCCAGTGTGGGATTTGAACTTAGTGCTAAAATTTCTAACATGTATTCCATTTGAGCCTTTACACTCGTGTCCGCTAAGGCTCCTTACTTTGAAAACAATACTCCCTGTAGCATTGACATCAGCCCGCGGGGTAAGTGAGTTGCAGGCGCTCTCTAGCGGTCCTCCTCACACTATCTTAGTTCTTAGAGTTAAACCATCTTTTTTGCCAAAAATTGTTTCGGACTTTCATCTGTCACAAAAAATAACTTTACCTACATTTTACCCTCCTCCTCATGCAAGTAAAGAAGAGGAGCAGCTACATAGACTAGATCCCAGAAGAGCTCTTAGTTTCTACATTTCAAGATTGGCAAAAATATGTCAGTGTGATCAACTTTTTGTGGGGTACACTGGACGCAAATTGGGACTGGCAGTAACCAAACAAACATTATCTAGATGGATACTTTTTGTTATAACAGAATGTTATAGATTGGCTGGGAAAGAACCCCCTGATGGACTGAGAGCTCATTCAAGCAGGGGTATGGCAACTTGGACAGCACTAAAAAGGGGTGTCCCTGTACAAGACATTGTGCAGCAGCCACATGGTCATCCATGCATACCTTTATAAAACATTATGCTCTGGACTCGACTTCTTCTCAAGGAAGTCTGTTTGCTAAATCTGTACTCCATTCTGTACACGATTAGAAAAATTCTGTACTCCCACCTCCAAGACAAAACTACTTTGATGAGGAATACGTGGGAGGACACAATCCATTCGAAGAACAAGTTACTTACCAACTGTAACGTTCTTTCGATTGGATGTTCCTCCCACGTATTCCTCATCGACCCTCCCAACCAACCCCATAGTACAGTTTACGTGTATTACACTCTAAGTTCTTTTAAGGCTTGGGTCAAAAGAGGCATGCCATTAATCAAAATCAATTGACTACAATTTACGAAAAAACAGAACTGAAGACAGCGGGCGCGCCCGAGGCTCTTATACAGGCGATGACATCGGTGTTCGACGGGTGCCGCCAAGGGACATCGACGCCGCGGCCTTGAGGGAAGCGCCCTCTGATGGAAAGGAGAAACATTTTTCCAAAGCAGCAAGCTGAAGGTAAGGATATATCTAAGATGAGGAATACGTGGGAGGAACATCCAATCGAAAGAACGTCACAGTTGGTAAGTAACTTGTCCTTCTTTTCCCAGGATACATTGGATTGAGTGAGTGCCATCGAATGGTTCGCCCAGAATCAAACACTTGGCTTAAGTGGTTAAACCAAAATTTTAGCCCACTCAGCCATTTAAGCACTTGGCCACATATCTTTCCATCTACAGTTAATATAAGTATTTGTTAATGTTTGGGATTGAAAAGATTAAATAATATGCTCATAGCAATGCATTTAAAAGTACAGAAACTATGTAAAAACACTTACCTGACATTATTTAAAAAGTTTAAAAAACCACATTGAGCAAAAATAGGACTATAGCTGTATTTTACCTATCCTGACTATGGGTCTCATCACAAGTCTGATGGTAATCCAGCGCAATTACTGCCAGGCAGCAATAGCGTTACCGCTAGGTCGTGCGGCGGAATTAGCGCTGCATGACAACGCTGGCAGAAATTGCGTCACTGTCGGAATGGGAAGCATTGAAGCGGCCATTTTCAAAAACACAATTCATGAAATACCTCCACTTCCTGCAGCCATCCGGTCCTGGTAAGCAGCAAACATTTCTCAGGAGAGGATAAGAGGCAATGTGGCCAAAAATCACCTTTTAAAAAAAACAAAATTCAGCAAGGGGGAGTTTGTTGTCCTCACAGATGAGGTAATCTCACACAGTGATGAACTCTATGGCAGTCACCAGCGCAAGACCACTGAGAAGCGCAGGCCAGCCATCTGGACTTCATCTCCCAGAAGGTGACAGCAGTATCCAGCGTGCCCCATGACAGAGAGGACTGCCGCAAGCAGTGGAACGACCTGAGAGTCACCCCCAGGAATCACTGTAGAGCCACTTGTCCTCACTGCCTGCGAGGAGAAATGGAGCAAGGTGCTGGATCTTGAAGGGATAGAGGAAGTCAGCAGTGCGGAGGCGGGTGCCAGCAGCAAGGAGGCACGCGGTGAGTCAACCCCCCCAAACAAATGCATTCCCAAATGGCATCCCTGCATACGATGACCAAGTGGACAGGTACACAACTCAGCAGACCCAGAAGCTGGGCAGGCCAACAGGGCAGAGTGATGGGGTGGCACATCAGCCACCCTCCACATCAGCCATGGGAAGGTCACCAAGGGCACCCCTGAGCCTGACAGCAGCGCGAAGGTCAGGCAAGTGAACCAAACTAATGCCATCAGCACCATACTCCTGCTGGTGCACCCTGTGCCAGCGGGATTGAGGTGCGGGAGCAACCACAACACTGTGCAGCAGTCGCACCAGCATGTTTCGCCCCCTCTAGGCCTGCCCTATATCGGCATTGCAGACAAGACACAGGGAAGCACACATCCGAAACATTGACATGTGCCCAGCCTGCCAATCACTGTTCACCACCGTGCAGCCCTGCTGGTTGAACAGCAGTGCCCCATAAAGCTATGACAGTGCCATGGTCTAAGCCACCCCCCATGTGAGTGCTACCTGGGGAGGGGATGTGGGGCCATGAAGGAACACAAGCATGCATGCCAGACGTAAGCTGCCCCAGCATGGACACCCTGGTCTGCCCACGCACAGGCCAAAGACCAACATGCCATGATTCACCATCATTACAAGCAACTCCATGCCACTGGGCCCACATGCATCCTCCCATGACCAACCATGCCCATTTGCCCATATGTGTGGGGTCACACTCTGTACCATAGCAATTGTGCCTTGCATGCCAACACACGTGGGTGAACCTTACCTGACAACATCCCTATGTCTGGTACAGACACTCACACATCACCAGAGGCATCAGAGGAGGAAGAGGAGCATGCAGGCCTACCAGGGAGTGCCACTACCAGGCCCTCAAGGTTTGCCACCACCACCCCACAAAGGCCCACACAGGCCACACCAAGTCAGATGTCCCGGCACGTAACGCCGCACCAGAGCAGGGCCAAGGCAATGCTCATATCACAGGCCTGCAGGAGCAGTGCAGGTGGAGGAGTGGAGGAGATTGGCCACATCGCTCACCTGCAGACCATCAGGGACAAAATCCAGTGGTCTACCCACAGGGTTGTGCATAAAATGGCGCGAAACAGGGCCGAGAGGACAGCCAACCTGTCCACCCTTACACTGTAAGCCCAATATGTCAGGGAAATGATAGAAGGTGTCTCTGCACTGGCAGAGGCCATCCGCCAGAGCACAGAAGTGCAACAGCAGCAAAACCATGGGGACACAGAGGGGTCACAGCAAGGCACCCTACGGTGACAGTCAGAGTGCCTTCTGCGCCCAAGATCACCAGGGGCCGGCAGGGGAGGGCACGGTTATGAAAGACTCTGGGACACTGATTTCCTAGAGTAACCATGCTGGGGAGTTGGTGGCGGGAGGGGTGATAGTGTAATGGGGAGTTGGTAGTGGAAGGGGGCAGGGGAATAGTGTGATGCAGAGTTGGTGGTGGGAGGGGACATGGGGGATAGTGGAATGGGGAGTTGGTTGTGGGAGGGGGAAAGAGATATAGTGTGATGGGGCATTGGTGGGGTGAGAGGGTTAGTGTAAGGGAGAGTTGATGGTGGGAGTGGGGAGGGGGATGGTGTGATGGGGAGTTGGTGGTTGGATGGGGAGAGGGGATAGTGTGATGGGAAGTTGGTGGTGGGATGGGGGATAGTTGAGGCACTTCATTCCATAAACACTGTTAGAATTCATCAATACAAGGATATTCCTGATTGTGTCATTGTCGTGTTTATTGATTGGGGTGGTGTTGCACAGTGGTGCATGGCTTGTGCCATGTAAAAGTGTCAAAAGAAATTGTCTATCAGTCCCTGATGTGCCATTCTCCCATCCCTCCCGTCATCTCTGCACAGGCACTGCATCCTCCTCCTCATCCTCTGGGAGTGGCATGCCCATGTCAGGGTGTAGCAGAACATTGCTTTTCAGACAGATATTGTGCAACATTGCACACGCAAGCACAATTTTGCCAACTTCTTCTGGAGCGTACATCAGGGCTCCACCGGTGCAGTTGAGGCAGTAGAAACATGCCTTGAGGAGGCCGAAAGTGCTCTTGATGCACACACGGGTCCTACTGTGAGCGTGGTTGTAGGGATTCTTTTACGGTGTTTGTGGATCACGCATAGGGGTCATTAGCCAGGGCAGCTGTGGGTATCCCTATTCATCTGGACGGACGAGGCACAGGCATTAGTCACGGTGTAAGGTGTGGGGGTGGCCTTACACAATATCAGGTCAATGGATTATCATTCAGATGGACCTTCATTTCACGGCATGTGTCTATTATGCCTGTGTTTGCAGTGTCACTGGTGCCATGCATTGTTTGCGCTTCACATGCACCCTGTTCCCTTGCAGCATATATTCTGTCCCTGGGTGTCTGGTGGCGATGGGGGGGGATTGTGGGCTGGCCGCACATAGATGCATGGCTGTGGTGCTAGCAGGTATGTTGTTCTGTGTGGAAATTTGGCCATTTGTCTGCATTGCTTTGGTGGGTGCATGTTGCATTGTGGTACCTGTAGTCATGTTGGTGTATTTGGTTGATACTGTATGTGTACTACTGCTTCTCCGTGCATGTAAATCCGGCATTTGCATGCTCCGCGGTCTGTATTGTGACGTTGGTGCGGGAGGTGGTAAAATGCAGATTTTGCATTTGCTTGTCATTCCGTCCTTTCTGTGGTCATTTGCACCCCCCGTCCCCAATTTGGGCATATGACCCACAGCACATGTGTGCTGGCTTTTCTACTCACCCACTATCCATGTCCATTGTCATCTGTGCCTCTCCATGTATCTGGGCAGTGTGCTGTTCCATAGGACCATGGCATGGTGGGTGGAACCAGGGAAGCGGGCACAGTAGTGGGTGACGATAAGATTAGGGTCGCAGGTCACCTGTACATTCAGGGAGTCATAGTGCTTGTGGTTTCGTACACTGCTTCGTGGGCCTTGGGGGCCACCAGCACAACATGCGTACAGTCCAGGGCAGCAATCACATTCTACATTTGGGCATTGGCATAGAAATGTGCTTTTATGGCATTGAACTGGGCTGGGTGTGTGGCGTTGCACTTGCCGCAGGAGGGCTTCAAGCACCTGGGCCAGCACTGCACAGAATGAGGGCTGTGCCATGCTGTACATCATGGCCACAGAGTGCTGGAAGGTGCCAGTTCCAAGGAATTGTAGGATAGACACTAGTAGCAGTAGTGGGGACACAGCTGTCCGGATGTTGATCCTGCTCCCTATGTTGTCCTGTATTGCGGTGAGCAGCTCTGTTATTGTCTGCCTGTTGAGGTGGTACAGGGTGACCAACTGGCTGTCAGTGAGGGTCCAAGGTCAAGGCCTGACCCTGGGGATCGGGGCATGCCTTGCTTGGACTCTCCTCCTCCTGCTCCCCTCCCTCCTGTACTCCCTGTGCCCTGCCTTGGTTGTCCCTCCTCTCTTCTTCCAGGTGTTGCATGAGCAGCTGCATGTCCCAGGTCACAGTGGCCAGTCGCAGCATGGTGTTGGAAACAGTGTTTGGGGTAGGGGTGTGCTTTATGTAGCCCTATGGGGCGGATTGGGATCATCTGTGGCTTCATTTAAGGCATCTAGTGCCTCCAGCTGGATACTGGAGGTAACTGTGCTGTGGCGCCTGTTTTCAGCACTAATACAGCCGTAAATGGACTTGTGATGCAGCTGAGTTTGTGCTTCGTGTGGCCGACTAAAATAGCACCGGCTTTAATTGCAACTGTTGTAATAGCGCCGGCTGATTTTACCGTCGGTGGTATTTGCACCGGCTTGTGATCTAGTGTAGCGGTTTTGGTGCAGCTAATTCCGTTACCGCCACTTTAAAGGGTTACCACCAGACTTGTGATGAGGCCCTATATCACGGTAAAAGCCTATGCAACACAATGTAATGTCACCTGTAATGTCACTTATTTCACACAGCATGCAATATTATGCACTCTTCCCATTTATTATCACCCCCCATTCACACCTCTTAGTGGACGGTAGTGCTCCTGAGCCTGGGCTAGGAACCCCTAATTGCCCTTATTGTAACACTTATTTTGCACAAAGCAGAACTTCAGGTGGAGTCGCTGTGCTTTCTTGACCTTAGACTTTTCACAGGAGAAGGTGTGCAAGCTGAAATGGGACAAGGAAATAAGGAAAGTTTGCAATAAGTACCGGTACTCTCCTCAAGCTAGGATGAATCCTGGCCCTCATTATGGCCAAAAATAAGAAGTATAGGTACTGAGGGCCGGTTAAAGCCGGCCCATTTAAAGCAATGCTTTCAAGGCCACATCTCTGCATTCTGCTGCTTGTAAATCCTCTTTTGCACTGGGAAAATAAAACTACAACTAGTGTACAATAAAAAAGAATGATTTCAGACAATATGCCTGGACTTACCTTTACATAGGACAACATTGAAGCTATCTTTTTGTATATCTTTGAAAATTAGTGTTAATATGCAGCACTTTCAGTGGGACAGTTCTGCTTTCTCCAGACTACTTCGTTATTTGTGACTGACTGAATGAAAGAGCCGAGATTTATTACTATTTTTTTGGCTAAAAAGGAACCGGTTTGAAACCTAGGCACATAACACCTCACCTTCCCTTGTATTGCGCTGCTCCTCCTTTCCTTTGCCCTACAAGCAGGCATACCCAGTGTCATCTGGGAGATGGTCATCCAGTCCTAATGAGTTATTTATTCATTTTACATCATGGTACTTGCCCTTTCATTGTTATAATAATAATTTAAAAACTAAGAGCCAGAGTACGAAGAGAAAAATTGGAATACAATGGGCAACTTCTGAATTACATGAGACGTATTGGCATGTATGTTTTACCGACACTTCTGGATCGATCAATGATTGTACCCTAAAACTGCTCGTCTTTCTTCCCCAACACAGAAAATCAAGATGTTGGCACCTTTGCCTAAACAGTAGTTTTAAATCTGCCAAGCAATTATGTAGAAACATATTTTGTTGATGAAAAACTAAAGTTGCAACAGGAGCAGGTGTTGTCCAGCCTTTGAAAATGCAAATTTGCCAACCAAAACCTAGCCACAGAGCCTGGCTGCCACACTCCACAGTTTGGGCTTTGTTGTGTGAATGGAATATATATTTTCGAAACACTCCCACAATGGTATTTCCTGCCATAAGGTGGAAACAGCTGGGAAATGGTGTAAGTATGCTTAGTTATTTAGTGGGCACTGACATCATTTGCCCAGGTACTCACACCCTTTTTCAGCTGTTTCCACCATATTGCGGGAAGTAACATTATGGCAGTGCTGAGAAAATATATATTTCATACACACCAAAAAGCCTAACCTGTTGGCTTTGCCAATGCTTGTTTTTTTTTTTGCATGTCCATACCTTAAACTTTCATGGGTAACTGTCTGCAGAACTGGCTGCTGGGTATAAGCCTTGCTTTTTTATGTTTATGTTCACTCCTTTGTTTTGTGTCGATTTAGTGCATGTTTGTTACACTGTTTTCCTATAACATGGGAGGGGTCAGTTTCCGTACTTCAAACCATATCATTCAGCATATCTTCTCAAATAAGCCCGCTGCTGGTTTGCCCCTCCTGATGCTTCAGATATTCCCTCCTGATGTATATTAGAAAAACATCTGGTACATCCCTTTGAAGCATCTGACCTTATTTATGTATTTAAAAACTCTTCTGTGGCCCTATCAGATCCTATTAAGGCCTCTATCTCTGCCCTACAAAAATGTATTTTCCCTCATACTAAAACCCCTTCCAAGAACCTCTCCCCGCTGCTTTGGCACAACAAAAATATTACTATTAACAACAGAGCCTTGTATCACAAATCTTGGTTAAAAAGAGGCATCAGATTTATTCTGCAAAGTGTCAATGGCCCCTCTATTCTCTCCTTCCAACAAATGGTACATCTTTTTTCCATCCCTATTTCAGACTTTAACTTTTATAATAATTTGGTTAATTCTTGCCTGGATGCACTTGATCATTTCTCAAGTATCCTCTTGCGTGATGCCTCTAGACTACTACAGCTCACCATGTCAAGGCCTCAAGGTTTTACAATGTTCTGACTTCTGTGATTGTTGTATGGCCTGTGTGCTTATTATGGGAAAATGACTTTGGCTGCGCTCTTAATGACCACAGGTGGTCTCAATTATACCCTAGGATCAGGAGCATATCTGCAGCAGCCAACATAACACAGCATCTGCTTTTCTTTACTGACAGAGCATTTATTATCCCCTTGAAATGATCCAAATCCAAGAAAGATGCTGACGACAAGTGTTGCTCATGTGGTGGTGCCCCCGCCTCATACAAACACATGTTTTTAACTGTCCATTTGTATCAAAGTTTTGGCAAGATGGTTGGAAATACCTCAAACTCATCTTTACAGTAGATGTCCCACTATCTTTTTTTAATTTCTTTTTGGGTAGCCAAGCGGTAAGGAACATTGATTTGCATTCCTCGGCCAAACTATACGATTTGTTTATTGCCCTTGCTCTGAAGCTCATCACCGCCAATTGGAAGTACTCGCGCAATCTCTCTACCAGCGGCTGGTGGAACAATATCTGTCACGTACAAAAACTTGAGCTATGTATGGTTACCTGCTTAGACACTATTCCCAAGTATAATGCCAAATGGACTTTTTCTATTCGTTATTTAAACAGTTTTAATGCTTCATCGCATGGAACCTTAGTTTTTGTATTTGTATTTGATTTCCTCGCTTTTATTTTGGAGTAACACCTGATTTCGTTTATTTGCTTATCAGATTTGTTCATTGCTACATATGAAAAGTATCAAATATCATACTGCCTCACATACCCCTCTCCCCCTCCTTCCCTCTGTTCTCGTGTGTGTATTTGGTCTGTCCCCTCGTCTGTCCCCCCTGTTAGTCTTAGCACATGAACTTCAATTCTATTGGAGATCTCATTGTGATTATACCTCCCTCATTAATTACTCTTGTAGCCCTACCCATTTAACTATTAATTTGCTGATGATATATCCAAATTGTCCTGGATCATATTCAGATTAATGTTTTTCTTCATGAATCTCTGCATTGTCATTAACATGATCTGTTCTTACTTCTTATAATCTCAATAAAAATTATTAAAATGAGGATTCTAGTATCACATGAGTTGTTAGCCCCTACTGACTGATTAAATACTGTACATGTTTTACATTAGCAGCTGAGGTGTGAAGCCTCCAACTTGCACAGCATGCTATGCAGTGGCAGATCGAGGAGAGAGATGAAGGGGTTGTGGCTCTCCCAGGCTCCCTTCTTAATACAGGTTGACTCCTTGCAGCCCAATGACTGTGCTAGGATGTGTAGCCGGGCCTTCTCAGCCTCAGCTACACGCAAGCATGCTTTTGCAATCTGCAATACACAGAACACATCTCCAATGGTGCTTGGCGCAATCATCATGCATGGGCTCCTATTACAGCGTGGGCCATCTAGAGTGCTTTCATTCTATGCTTAGATTCCTCAGCTTAGGCCTGGTGGCAAAGCATGTAGACCGTGAAGCTGGTAAAAGTGCTTCTGTAGTTGGACCTTCCGTCTACTGCATGCGATCATTTGGGGAGCAACAGCAGTCTGGCCAAAAAGGCAGGCCTGAATGAGAAAATAAATCCTTGAAGGGTATGCTTCAGCCTTCCAAAACCTGAGCTACAGCCTTGCTGTTAACACAATCGCTGCTCTTTTTTTATCATGCTCAATAGCATCATGCTCATTGTTAATGTTATTGTTTGCAGCCAAACTTTCAAGCAGCACAGCTGCACAGTGACTGGAATGTTCCCCAGTGTTGTGTGCCCCTCCCATATCTGTATTGCCCTACATCATGACACTGTGCCAATAAAAGGAGCTCCTGCATGCACGTGCCTCAGAATGGCGGCAGATTCCAACAACGGATTTACTGTGTCCATCTCTCACTCCGGATCTGCAGGCCCATACCGTGTGATCATGGTCCTGCCAGACTGGCTGACCTGGGACCCTCAGGCAGCATGGTGCCCTGGGTCCACCCAAGTCGCTCTATCATCCCGATGCATCCTGCATCCGAGGGTGCTACGACACCCCATGTCCACACAGCCCATCAGAGTCCGCCATACCACACAGTAAGACCAGTTGATCCCGGCAACAGAGCAAGGTGCTGGAACGCCAGCACTGATGGGGCCGGCTCTAGTGGCCTCGCTGGGCCCCACAACAATGGCAACAAGGAGTTTCGGGCCCCTGTGCAGTTAATGAAAAAATGCCCCATGCTGTTGGGCGTGGCATTCGCAGCTGGGGAGAAGTGGTGGTGAGTGGCAGAAGTAGGCTCCATCTGATGTGGGCCGTGTTGCAGCTGGCCCACTGGGGGCAAATGGAGGTGCGTGCCAGAGACCCTGGAGTGAATGCGGGCTCCAGCGGCGAGGGCTCTGTACGCCTGTCATCGAAGCTCGTTTGAAACCAAGGAGGGAGAGCTCCTAGCTGCGACGCTGCACCGCCGCCACATTACTGTGTCTGCCTCCTGCCTGGGGGCAGGGGGAGAAATGAGGTAGCACAGCTATTCGCGCACCTCCAACTGGGCCCGGCCGCTGCTGGTGAAGTTTGAATAATAAAGTAATGCAGCGCTCCATGCCGGCGCATGAAGGAAAAGGTCAATTGCCCTGCCGTGACCCCAGGCCAGCTGGCGCTGAACATCAGAGGCGCTCCCGTTTTGGAACCTTTGAAAATATAGGTCCCGCTGCAGAGGAGATCCCGGGCCGCTGGCGGTGAACTGTGACCCAGGCCCCGGGCCGCATGAAATGCGGGACGATAGAGGGTCTGGGAGTTTAGGCGCGGGGTGGGGGATAACGGCGCGAAAGCGTAGGGAGGGGCATCCGAATGGCGCCACAAGAAACAAAAGCCCAGGAAGGGAAGGAAACAGCACCTGGGAAGGTGCGAAATGTAACAGCAAGGGGTCAGGGGGGTAACCCGGCCGCCCCCAGGAAGAAACAAAAGGCCGGGGGGGTATAAGTAAGCCTGGAAAAGGCGAGGCGGCACAAACCAGGTAAGAGCTCACCTCTCTCGGGTAGGCTCTTAGTACCTAGAGATGGGGAAAGAAAAACATTTGCTCTTGCGGGCTCACGCATTTTTCTACCTCTCTAGAGTTCATACTGATCGCGGTGGCTACAACGGTGCCGTAGCAGGAGCAACCCAGAAGTACCAGCTACGAACGAATGAAGGACTTTCACCGTGGTCAAACGGAAGCGTGACCGACAGAACTCAGACGAGAAGGATGGCGGAAGGAAGAGCGAAAAGGGCCCAAGAGTTCTCAGAATGGGCAAGAAAGGCAGAGAAGGAGTATGGGGCACAATGGGTGCTGGAAGTAATGCAGAAAGAGGAAAGAGCAAAAGCAACGTCACCTCTGCTGTTCATAGAGCCCAGCAGCAGCGAAGGAGAAGACGAGGTACCGCAAGGACAGAAAAGGGGAAGAGCGGAGTCGAAGAGATCAGAGGGACAGACAGAGGCACCTACCAAGAGAAAGAAAAATTATAAAAAGAAAGGTACTGTGAATAATAATTTGGGGAATAAAATAGTAAAAATATTTAAAAATTGCGTCACGGTTTCGGGTAAGTCGCCCAGAACCAATGACAAGAGGATCAGATGGGGGAAGAAATCCAGGGAGGAACAGCGGGGGGAGTTCATCAGATGAATCAAGCAGTGATGACGAAGAAAGGGATCATCTAAGGGTTTGGGATAAATGGAGAGGAGTAGTGAGCAAAGAAAGACAGAGAGGGGGAGGGGGGGCAGGGGCAGAGCCCAGAGAAGCCCCGGTCCCGGCACCACAGGGGGCACCAGCAGAGCCTAAGGAAACCCCAGTCCCGGCACCACAAGGGGCACCAGTAGTCCCGGTGCCGCAAGGAGCACCAATGATCCCGACACCACAAGGTGTACCGGCAGGGCCAAACATAGGGGCAGGGGCCACACCACCGGGGGCAGCACCGACGGTGGCAGCGGCAGAAAATGAGGGGCCACTCATGACGAAATATGGCAGGCCAACCATGTGTAAAGACGCACAGGGCAGGTCGATGAAAGCGATGGCTTGGTACATAAATGACAAAGTAAAGGAAAAAATCTGGAGGAAGGAATTGATCGATATCTTTACATTGTTAGATTGTCAAAAGAGGGGGATGAATGAGGCCCTAGAGGACATGAAGGAGGACGAGAAAAGCTTACTAAGAAAGGGGCCAGTAGTGAGGAGCTTTGACAACTGGATGGCGGCCTTCACCATAATGTCTACAATTATATTACAAAAATTCCCGGAAGACGGGGTAGCATTAGTTGCGTATCAACAGAGGGTGCTGAAGGTTCACGCAGCGTTTGGAGGGGATGCATGGCTGGAGTATGACCACGAGTTCAGAAAGGAGATGGACTGCTTTCCGGATATGGGTTGGGATGAAGAAAACTTTAACCTCTGCATTTTTAACATGCTAAAGGAGAAATGGGATTCCAAGGAGCGGAGCACAGGGGGACAGCAGAGAAGGCAGTATTGGCAGAATGATTACAAAGCGGATTATAGATCCAGTAGCAGAAAGTACGAATCCAGCTATGGCAGAAATAGAGACCAGAGTTTTCGGAGCAGAAATTACGGGTCACAGAGAGGGTGGCAGAGCAGCCTGCCCCCGACAACACAGGGGGGGGGCAGTGGGAGCACGGGGACAGCACGAGCAGAACCAGGTCAATGCAGGAGCTTTGAAAAGGGGGTACCCTGTAGCTGTGGATGGAAGTGCAAGTTCAGCCACAAGTGCGAGATATGCCAGGGTGACCACAGCAGCTCCAAGTGCACAAGGGCCGCAGCTCCAAGTGGCATAAGAGATGAGACGTGGAAATAAGAACTGGGGCAGGAAAGGGGCCACGCCGGTAAAAATCGAGAGGATGGAAAGGTGGCTCCAGAAATACCCCGACCAAGAAGCGGCAGAACAAATCAGGCAAGGCTTTAGAGAAGGTTTTAACATCCCGTTTACCGGGCAGGGAGCGCAAGACATTCCTAGGAATCTAAAATTGGCAATCGAAAACAGGGATATAGTGACCAGTAAGATCAGGAAAGAAGTAGAACTGGGGAGGGTAGAGGGCCCGTTCACGGCCTTACCATTCGAAGAATTTATATGTTCACCACTAGGGTTGGTGCCGAAAAAAGACGAAGGGGAATACAGGCTGATACACCACCTATCCTACCCCCCGGGTGCCTCGGTGAACGACGGCATCGCTCAGAGCGAGGCGACGGTATCATATTCAGACTTCGAGGAGGCAGTGGAACTGGTCAGAAAAGCGGGGGAAGAGGCATGGATGGCGAAAGCAGACATTAAATTGGCATTTCGCCTGTTGCCAGTCAACAGCGGATCACAACGATGGTTATGCATGCATTGGGAGGGGGAATACTTCATCGACAAATGCCTCCCGATGGGGTGCGCCATCTCATGCGCATATTTCGAGAGGTTAAGTTCATTCTTACAATGGGCAGTAACACAGGAGATGAGGGAGTCCATGATGGTACATTACCTGGACGATTTTTTATTCGTCGGCCCCAAAGGTGCGGAACTATGCAGGGCAACCCTGGACAAATTAGTGGAAATAACAAGCGAGTGGGGTTTTCCTCTGGCGGAGGAGAAAACAATGGGGCCAACGCATGTTATCCAATTCCTAGGTATAGAAATTGACTCAAACAAGGGGAGGTGTCGATCCCGGAGGACAAGGTGACAGAGCTGCTGAAGATAATAAAGGAACTACAAGGAAGAAACAAAGCAACAGTGAGAGAATTGCAAGCGCTGGCAGGAAAACTGAACTTCCCAGGAAGAGTCATACCGCAGGGGAAGGTGTTCCAGAGAAGTATCGAGCTGAAAACGAGAGGTGCTACCAAAGGGCACCACAGAGTCAGGATAGGGGGAGGAATCAAGAGAGATCTGGAAGTGTGGGCAGAATTTCTGAAAAACTTCAAGGGGGCGGTAATATGGCGCTCACTGGTGAACGAGGAAGGTAAAAGGGTGTTGTTCACCGATGCAGCAGGTGGCTTTGGTTTTGGAGCAATACTGGGAAAAAAATGGTGTGCAAGCAAGTGGCCAAGATCGTGGCAAGTGGCGGAATGGACAAAGAACATAACGCTGCTAGAGCTCTTCCCGATATGGGTCGCGTTATGCGCATGGGGGGAAGAGCTAGGGAACACGGAGTTGGCAGTATGATCAGATAACATGGCGGTGGTGCACGTGTTAAACAAAGGAAGTGCGTCATGCATGATAGTATTAGAATTAATGAGGGCAATCACACTAGAAAGCCTAAAGATGAATACATGCATAAAGGCGAGGCATATCGCTGGGGAAGAAAATGTGGTGACTGATGCAATATCTCGCTTTCAGTGGGAGAAATTCAGGGAGCTGAGACCGGACGCCGACAAGGAAAGAACGCCCACGCCGCGGAAGGCATGGGTCCCGTTGGAGGCACTAGAAAGGAAAGCATGGTTGGCCACAAGGTCGACTCAAAAGAAGTGGGAGAAGAACGGAGAAAAGAAAGGGTCATCGACAATCTGACCAGAAATGCCCTGACGTACAAAACGGGTAAGCAGTACGAAAAGCATGTAAAAGATGTGTTGTGGAAACAGGTGAAAAAAAGGTGGAAAAAATTTAAACGGAAAAAATTTGTGAATTTCTCGAAGGGGCATTTGCCAGAGGGAAAAAGAAAAGCTGGGCAGCAGCGCACCTGGCGGCAGTGGCATATACCACAAAAGTGGCGGGCATACCGGACCCGACTGACAGCGCTAAGATAAAATACGCTATGAGGGGATGGACGAAGTTAGAGGGGAAGAAACCAGATAGCAGAAGGCCGGTCAATTTTGGAAAATTGATAATTCTGATAAAAGTGCTGCAAGACACATGCAGCAGCACGTACGAAACCGCGCTGTTCAGAGCAGCATTTGCGCTAACATACTATGGAGCTTTCAGAATAGGGGAACTGGTGGCCAAGAATACGGGGGCAGGAGACGGCCTGGCAAGGAAAGACGTTAGTATGGGTATCAAGGGGATGTCTATAATGCTAAGGAAATCTAAGACAGACCAAATGGGGAAGGGGAGAGCAATAGATCACAATTGCATCAGAGAAAAAAAACACTGTCCCAGATGCATCACCCAAGAATTCCTAGATCTGCGACCAGAGGTCGACGGACAGTTATTGATTCATAGGGACGGCAGTGCACTCAGCAGGTACCAGTTTCAGGCAGTATTAAAACAGGCGGTGGCGAAAGCAGGATGGGATCCAGCCGAATTTGGGACACACTCTTTCAGGATAGGGGCAGCAACCTCTGCGTGGGTGGGGGGCCTGGGAGCAAAGGGGGTGAGACGAATTTGGGGATTGAAGTCGCAATGTTTTAAAAAATACATAAGGGAGGAACTGATATGACACTTATATCCCCCGTTTCCACAGAGGCCGGACCATAGAAATCGGCATGAATAGTGGGGCACTCTTGCGTGACCCGGGCGGGCAGGTGGCTGGAAGAGGTGAAGCAAGGACTACATTTCAGGAACACAATTACGTCATGGTGGGGCCTCCCGGGGATGCACTGGGAGGGCATCCACGACAGGCTGTCGGACCTGATAGGTTTCAGGGACCCGCCCGAGTACCTGGTTATACATCTCGGGGGGAACGACCTGGTGAGCACAAGCAGGGGTAAATTACAAAGGAACATCTGCGAGTCACTGCATAGCATAGCCCGCAGCTGGTGGAAAACCGAGATTTCTATGTCAGAGATAATACCAAGAAGGGTCTTGTATGGGGCACAGAAGAGGCATGCAATTGAAATAGCCAGAAAGAAACTAAATAAATCAGTAGAAAAATACTGCAAGAGCACAGGGCTGCATTTCATAAGACATGGCTTACACCGGAACAATCCGGACATGTTTCACCAGGATGGGGTGCACCTATCAAAGGAAGGGATGGGGGTTTTTTCCAACAACATTTTTAGGGCACTCCAGGAACGGGGTTGTAGGTAGGGTGCTTTTGGGGGGGGACCTGTCGGGCGTAAGGAACACCCACTCACGTGTGGCGGCATGTGCCCAGGAACGAAGGCTCAGGGATGACAAGGACGCAGGAGGAGCCTTGGGCAACTTCGGAACTGGACACAATGTGCCCAAAAGCATATGGCAGTGTAAATATTTTGTTGTGTTGTATTTTCTGTAAGAAAATAAAATGCCTACGGCCTACAACCTTTCCATACACATAAGTTGTCTGTAATTTATTACTTAGGTAGGGATCTGGTAAGAGAAGCAAAGTGAACCCACACTACTCAGCCTATGACCCAGGCCCCGGGCCGCATGAAATGCGGGACGATAGAGGGTCTGGGAGTTTCGGCGCGGGGTGGGGGATAACGGCGCGAAAACGTAGGGAGGGGCGTCCGAATGGCGCCACAAGAAACAAAAGCCCAGGAAGGGCAGGAAACAGCACCTGGGAAAGTGCGAAATGTAACAGCAAGGAGTCAGGGGGGTAACCCGGCCGCCCCTAGGAAGGAAAAAAGGCTGGGGGGGTATAAGTAAGCCTGGAAAAGGAGAGGCGGCACAAACCAGGTAAGAGCTCACCTTTCTCGGGTAGGCTCTTAGTACCTGGAGAAAGGGAAAGAAAAATGTTTGCCACCCAACCCACCCTACAAGAATAACGGAAGAAGAGGGGTGCAGACAGGAGCCAGTACGCCGAGTACTCTCTCAGTACACGGTCCAAAAAAGAAGGAGCGGGCAGAAGTAAGAACGCCGAGTACTCTTTCGGTACACGGTCCAAGACACGTCGTAGGCAGCATGTGCCCAGGAACGAAGGCTCAGGGATAGCAAGGACTCAGGAGGAGCCTTGGGCAACTTCGGAACTGGACACAATGTGCCCAAAAGCATATGGCAGTGTAAATGTTTTGTTGTGTTGTATATTCTGTAAGAAAATAAAATGCCTACGGCCTACAACTTTTCCATACACATAAGTTGTCTGTGATTTATTACTTAGGTAGGGATCTGGTAATAGAAGCAAAGTGAACCCACACTACTCAGCCTATGTGTTCTTCCGGTCAGAGCGGAAAAAAAAAAAAGATGCAGTGCTCAGGGTTGGAGCAAATTCCGGGCCCGATCGGTGGTGAAATAAAAGGAAGTGCTCCGTTTCGGCACAATGACAATCAATTGATCATGGCCCCTGCAGATCCCGGACCCATGGTCAGTGAGTTGAATGGAAAAATAACAGAAGAAAAAGTGGGAAATGAAGTAACGCGTTTGTGTACCTAATAGCAGGAAGGTAAAGCCCTCCAGCGTTCCAGAGCAGCCAAGCAGGTGAAATAAGGGTGCGTCATCATCATCATCTGCCACTGCTGTAATTAACTGTCCAATGCCCTGCCTTGCCCAGCACCCTGGCCTCAGGCAGATGGTGCTGGTGCGGCCGGGTCCAGTGAAGGCTGATGGCAGCTCTCCTGCCTAAACAGGCAGGCTGCTGGCGCTGTGCCTTAGTTCCAGAGATGAAAGGAAAGAAGCAACATGCTACTGAGCGATGGGAAAGGCTTGATTATGTTAGAGCCCCAGCATGTGCATGACGAGGCAACCCACCTGGTGGTATCCAAGCAGGGTAAAGTAGTTCCTGCCACCCATTACAGCTCAGTGACATCCAGGCACGGTAAGGTAGTTCCTGCCACTGAAGGCACCTCAATTACTGGGGCGCAGACAAGTGCAGGAGCCCCAGTAAAGAAGAATCAATCTCTCTGTGCCACTGCACATAGGAATTCACTGGTCATGCTCTGAATGGGAAGACTCAAGTTTTCAAATGGCGTCACGTACCAATACGTCACGTACACGTCACGTACGTGTACGTACGTCACGTACGTCACGTCCCTGCAAACCAAGCAGCAACTCCTGGGAGTCAACTGACAACTACTCAATGTTTTGCAACTGCCTATGCTTTCTGACTCACCCTATCTTTGAATTCCACTCAAACATCTGGTGATAAAAATGCGAAAAGAAAAGATGGCAAGAAAGAAGTTTGAAAGATCGAGCTGTGTTCAGGACAGTATCCAAGAATCGTCCAGTCCTGTGGAGGATCTGAAAGATGTAGACGAAAGATTTATTGCTAGTGGCAATACTCTTTCTACATCCAGGGTATTCCTGCCTGGGGAAGGGAGAAGAGTGGCTGGTGGTACTCCAGCAAGCAGACCCAGCAGATGGGTAATGGAGAAGCATTTGAGAGTTGCAGCTCTCCGATGCCAGCTGCGTCCTGCCAATGGCCCCTACATGGGACAGTATAAGAAGTGGCCAGGCACCCTGTCACCTGTGTACTGCTAATGATCTTGCCTAGGGGAGGAAGAGACTGAGGGCCGCCTCCTGCTGCCGTGGGAAGACCCATGATTCCTGCCTGGGTAGTGTGGCCGAGACACCATGCACCAGTTTCTTGCTGCCCTACACCTGCTGCAAGGATGTGAATCCTGCTTGCTGCCAGGTACAGCCTCTCCGAAGGTGGCCTACCATCATGCCTGCACCGTCATGCCTGAACTGACCTTTGCGTGGCCCTCCACGGACAGGGTGCTTGTGCGGCCAGGACAAGGGGGTGAGTAACTTGCTGCCACCCCACAACGCTTGTCAGCACCATGAGGCATTCCCGCCTGGGAGAGCCTGAACGTGGAGCAGCCTAGATGCCCTGCTACCAGTGTCTTGCTGCCTGCCCCAACATCAAGGGACTAAGCTGATGTGTTCCCCGGATTCCCCCGGGTGTGGCTTTGCCGGCCTTTGAACTGTGCTATCGACTGACCTGAACTGATACTAGTGCAAGTTTTAACTGGTTTCCTGCAGCCCCGCAAATGCTTAAAGAGGACTCAGTGAACATGTATTTGGATGCTGTGAGGCTGCATGTAACTTATATGCTTGGAGTGGTCCCAGTTAAAATGGATGCGAAGCTGTGCTCCCGCAGTTTGTCGGCATTCTGTGTATGGTGTCAGTAGCTGACTATGGTATTATTCGGTGGTTGAAGTTCCATTTCTCCCAAGTGTTTAGAATGTGGTAGAGATGCCAACAGTCCATCAGCAGTCCACCAACCCTGACTGTCACCCGCCAAATATTTACAGCGTGCTTGATATAGTATAGGTTTGCAACTATGTGAGTCCCACTGTATGTTGTCATTGTTTTTCCTACAATTCCCAAATGGTTTAAGTATTGTTATTTTGTAACGGGGGTTGGCAATCAGTTTATATTCAGTGATACTCTTTTTTATTCGTTATGAAAAAGGAGGAGTGTTGTGTGTCCCTCCCATATGTGTATTGCCCTTTTAAGAGGTGTCCATCATAACACCATGCTAATAAAAGGTGCTCCTGCATGCACGTGCCTCAGAACGGCAGCAGACTCCAACAATGCATTTGGTGTGTCTGTCTTTCACTCCGGGCCTGCAGGCCCATACCGTGTGATCATGGTCCTGCCGGCCTGGCTGACCTTAGACCCTCAGGCAGCATGGTGCCCTGGGCCCGCCCAGGTCGCTCTACCATCCGGATGCATCCTGCATCCATGGGTTCTATGACACCCCGGCCCATGTCCGCACAGCCCATCAGGGTCCGCCCTGCCAGACAGTAAGACTGGGTGATTCTGGGACCACAGCAAGGTGCTGGCACACCCAGCATTGATGGGACCGGCTCGAGTGGCCTCGTCGGGCCTCACAACAACTAGGAGAGTTAGTTTGGTGGAATTGCATTGGTTTACAGTGAGGAACTGCAGAGGAAGACTATTGGAACTGCTCGCCCTTTCATGTATGGAGGAATGAAAAGAAACATACACTGTTAACGTTGCTTTACACCCTTCCTGTATCTCTGGGTAGCAAACACGTACATGCGTCGTGACTCCCAACACATCCTACACTTCCTGAGCCACACTGAGACATTTGCATTTATAGTGTGGGCTTAAAAGCACACGTGTCTCCTGAGTCAGTCAGGAAGGCTGCATCATGTATGCCATTGTTCACCAATTGAGAGGGGCGTGTTGGTGTAATCGCGTGGGTTTACACTCAGTGAATAACAGCATAGCGACCCCATCTAAGGAGCTCACTGTTAAATGTGGGGTTGGGAGGTCGATTTAAGACACATATTAGGGTAGGAACCGCACAATGACCACAAAGCATATGTGGGTGACGTTTCCAATCTGACACGGCCCTGTGAAGGTTAATTCATTTGATGGCAAACATCGGTGTTTAAGTAGCTTTTTTACCATGAGAATGAATCACACATTACAAAGGTTGCATGTATGACTCGAAAGAGCTGCGCAGTGCCATGGCGCCCTGCCCGTGAGCCTCAGATTCACTGGGCTTTTCCATGCATTCCATTTGTACAACTGTCACCGGGTGCAGCAAAGTGCAGCGATGCCGTCCCCCCCCCTCCCACCCCCGGCAGTTGATGTGCCTATTTGCCGAGTGCCTCTGCTTCTCTCGCATCGTGCACTGGCTAGTTGTAGCATAGTGGCTAAGCTGTTTTATGGTTAGCAGAAACATGTATTTGAATCTTTGTCCTTTAGGGACCCCCATGTTTGCAGATTTACAGATTCCCAAAACACACACATTTTTTAAACCGGGTGTTCCATCTGGTGATGTCAACAGGCATCACCTAAAGCTGGCTGAGGACAACATATGTGAAATATATATATATTTGTATTGTATATTCAGTTTTTAATGAACGTGTACACAAACGATATTAATAATTAATTACACATACATTCGTGCGTACTTACTCAAAACAAACTCAGATTTGCTAATACGGCCCACAGGCCTGCTCTTGGTACTCTGTCAAAAGCAGTCCTCAGATCAACGAAGATCGCATAGATCTTCATAGACTTTAATACAGCACATTTCCGCAATATCAGGGAGAGCTGCAGGACCTGGTCAACCGTGCTGACATTGTGCTGAAAACCAGGAGATGATGTACTGCCCCCACCTCCAGGCACCAGGCCTCCAGGTGGCCCAACACCACCTTAGCAAACACCTTCCCCCCTGCATCAAGGAGGGAGATGGGCCGGTAATTAGCCGTACAACCGCTATCACCCTTCTTAAATATGGGGGCAAGGATTGCTTGGGTCTAAGAGTAAGGAACCTTGTTTGCCACCAACAGTACATTAAAAATATTGCACAGGCAAGTAAGCCATATAGTCATCTCCTGCCTAAACCAGTCGATGGGAACAGATATGGACATGGGGCTTTCCCCAACTTCTGCGTCAGTAAGGCCACCTCAGCCTCATGCATAAACAATACCAATGGGGCGGTCACAAACTCTTCTGACTGATAGGGGGGACATCCATTCCAAACCATTAGATTCGCTGGGCCCCCCTATATATATTTCCAAAATGGGAGTTCCAAACTGCCCCGGGAACAGTGTCCTGTATCGGTTGATGCTCCCTACCTTTCCAAACCTCAGAATAATGCCAGAAACCTCTAGCATCACCAGACTTAGCCGACCGGAGGAGGTTATCCCAAAGTTGGACAGAATATTCCACCTTTTTTCCCCTAAGTAGTTTACGATATTGAGCCCTTGCTTCCACCAGGGTCCCTGGGACGCCTGGTTTGCTCAATCAACACCTTTTTTGCTGCACAAAAGTCTCCATCATACCAAGAGGTACTACACCTTACCTTCCGGCCAGTAAAAGACAGAGACTTGCTCAAACTGTTTCCCAGGGAACTCACAATGCTTTCATATAATGGTAACGGATGATCCACGTTAAGCACCTCGCTAGAACAAAAGACTCCAGCTAGGGCAAGATGGTTGCATACATGCCTGGTACTTCCACCTCAAGGTCCAACGCATGCCACTTAACAGGGTGCCTTGCTTCTCCTTGTGACTCCATTGAAACAGCTCCACAGCTACATCCCTCCCCTTTTGCGTCAAAGAGTGACCCAATTACCAAAGCTACGCTAGGATTGTGGTCCCTTTCTGGGCTCTCCAACACCTTGAAGTCCTGCAGATGACCCCAGGGTTCCACATTTACAAAAATGTAGTCTATAAAACTACAGTTATGACACATACCCTAGGTCTTGCTCGCTGGCTAGTCACTTTGGAATCTTCCATTACAAGGCTTAGGACCGCCTGTCACCTGCGTCCGCCAGCCTGTGGCCTTTCTGCAGTCTCAGGACCGGCTCCAGAGCTCTCGGCTTCTTCCTGGGTGTCCCGGCCTTCTCCCCGTCTCCAGCAGATACTGTGCTTTTCCTCATGGCTCCTCCAGAGAGGGCTGTACTGTGTGGGAAGTCCGTTTTTCCTTTTTATTCCATAGCCCAATTCAACTTGATTGAATACGCTGGTCCATTTGCTGTGGCTCCGCGGGTGCTCTACTGCACACCGCGCATCTTCTTGATCTCAGTACATTTCTCTGAGATGTCATAACTGGTCTTTTTTGTCTCAGTGCTATTCAGGGGAGGGCAAAGCTGTACTTTGCTCATATAAATAGAGGTATAGAACTATTCTGCAGCCCTCCTAGGGTGTCATCCCTAATGCCATGAGAGTTTTACCTTCCCATGTGATCCTCCACCCCCAGGGGCATCATTGGACTGTGGCTGCACCACCCTGGCCACAGGAGAAGGGTCCTCCCCATGGGAGAAGGGACGACATCCAAGGATGCATCACAAATGCCTAACAATACTTTTGCTATGACAACAATTAGGACTGTACCATTCTGAAATGAATATAGACATATATGTTATAAGAAAGCATGATTAGGGGGCACACACTGCTTGATAACTATAATTTACAGCAAGATAATAATAGTGTGCTTTACTAAGACCCAGCAACAGTTTACCAGCCATGCCCATATACAGATGGCATCACCATTCATGTAGATATTATAGTAATCGCTGATGTTAGGAAGGTCTGGTAGCATCAAAACCATATGCCAATTCCTGCTAGAGAAAAATTCGAGGAGCGTGAATCCTTTACTATCTACTTCATGTACAACTGACACAGCAATATTTACTTGCAATTTTTATGCTTAAGAGCTTAAGTTCCATACATAATCCACCCCCTCCTTCCAAGCTAGAAACCAGTTGCGAAATACAGAAATGTCCCAAGCAGATCCTTATTGAGGCTTAGGGGGTGGTTATTTCAGCGTAACATTGTGACATTTTTGTGGATTACATCACAAATTATGCTTTGAGCATACACCCCCCCATTTTAGCTGCCTTTAGATCATACTTTCCCATTGTTAATCCATTTCCATCCTGAACTACACCAGATTTCTTAGGAAGTGGGGGAAATTAGAGAGCGGGGGATAGCAAGCGAGAGAGAGTGAGAGAGTGTGAGAGAGAGGAAGGGGGATGTATAGGAGGAACAAATAAAATATAGATGAAGCATGGTATGTGACTGAGCCAGTGATTAGGAGTACTACGTAGCATTGGACTGGGACTTGGAAGAGAGAATAGGATTAGCATGAGAGACTAGCATGAGAGACAAGGTTGACAGACTAGAACAACAAACTAGTATTAGAGAATAGGATAAGGAACTAGGAATTGTGGCAAAGGACTAGGAATAGGGACTAGGATGGAGTAGAGGTAGAGGGACAATTCCAAGGAAGCGGAAGGAGGACAAGGATGAGGAAAGTGAGAAGAGACTGAGGCACCAAGATGAGGAAGAGGGACTAGGATGAAGAAGAGGAAGAAAGAATATGACTCAGCCCAGGAATTAGGGTGAGGCAGATGTGCTGGGATGAGGAATATTGATCAGGAAGAAGGAATAGGAAGTGGGACAGTGATGAGGATGGCAAAGGAACAGGGATTAGGATGAGGGAAAAGCACTATGAAGAGGAAGAGGGACTAGGATGTGAACAAGAAAGATGAAGTGGTAGAAGGACAAGGAAGAGGGGAAGAGAAGAGATTCGGGCACCAGTATGAGAGAGAGGGAGTGAGTAGGATGGAAAAGAGAAAGACTATGACTGCGGTGAGAAAGAGGAACTAGGATGAGGGAGACGGTCTCGGATGACTTAGATGGATCAGGAAGAAGGAAGAGCAAGCAGGACAATGGTGAGGAGGATGCAATAGGAAGAGGGAGAGGGATTAGGATGAGGAAAAGGGCCTAGGAAGCACTAGAAAGAGGAACTGGGAATAGGATCTGGACAAGAAAGATGAAATGGGATAAGGACGAGTAAGAGGGACCAAGATGAGGAAGAGGCTATAGGGCTAGGATGAGGAAGCAGAGCCATGACCAGGAATGGGGACTATGATCAAAACGGTGCAATGAGCAAGAAGGAAGTTGAAGAAGGACAATGATGAGAAAGTGAAACTATGATGGGCAAAAGAGTCTAGGAAGAAGAAATGGGATTAGGCTGATGGATAGGTACTACAAAAAGAAAACGAGAGAGGAAATACAAAAAGGAAGGTGGACTGGAATTGGAAAATTAAGGGGGATAAGGAGCAGAAAAAGGATTAGGATGAGGAAGATGAAGATGGATTAGATATGTGTTAGATTCACCACCGTGCAGACAGGCCGGGGCGTTGGCTCAGGACCACACGAGAGCTGTTCAATGAGTCCAGAAATTCAGCCACTGCTGGCATAAAACCCCAGCGCGGAATTGACCAGATCGGACCCCGTCTCACTGAGGGAACTCATTTTGGCAATGGACCTTCCTGCTATCTATAGGATAACAGCCAAGACAGTAAATTACCCAAAAGAGCGGGGATACCCACACCGCTTTCACCAAGCTATAAAGAAAGGACAGATAGTTAGAACTGAGTGGATAAGAAGCAATAATGAACACAGAGCTACTGCTAGGACAGCTACCTGTGATACAGATGATGGTAGACTGGTCGTACCTACAGGGAAATGGGAGGTTGAAATTAGCTATGGCCAAGGGATAGATCAACCGGAAAATAATAGGAGAAGTAAAAACGCTTACCCTCTGTAGGCTAAAGAAGTGCCTGAGTATGGAGACAACTACAGGATAAAATAAGAAAAGGTAACGTTAGTACAGGGAACTCCCTGAACTGAATGAGGGCCGCTGCGGGATGGTGCAATATAGGCAGCAGAGCGTTTGTTTTATTGCACTGGTGATACTTGGGTAATGTCCAGTTAAGTTGAAGATGAACGGGTTCAGTATAAAGGAGTTCTCAGATAATATCCAGTTATGTTTAGAAGGAACAGCTTCAGTATAGGATATTTTGAATGATTGGCACAGAGGATACTGGTGTGGAGAAACAACCCCCAGAAGAAAAAGTACAGATTTAGTCTTAACAAGTTACCAGGTGCGGAGGGGCTACAGCTAGCATCAACTGATCAATGTCCACGTGAGATGCAGCGTTCGTTCCTTGAGTCTAGTGGAAGGCAGTATGCTGCGGAAGTGGCAACAGGTATGCGTAGCTCGAAGATCGTATCCCTGCTGGGTGGTCAACGCTCAGAGCGGGAGTAAGCAACAGGGAGATCCACAAGAAGCAGAGCGCTGGGTCTAAGACGGTCCGGGTCGGAAACCAGAGGTCAAAACCAAGTACAAGGGAGAGACAAAAGAATGGTCGAATCAGGATAGCCAAGGTTGGTTTCAGAAAATACGGCAGTAAGTGTTAGGAAAAATAACGCTAATCAGAAGCACCACTTCCGGCGTTACGGGCTCCTTTATGGACACTTGAATGTGAATTGAATAGGCATGCCAAACCACCAGCTGGCAGCGTTGCGGTCAGCTGAGCAGTCATGTGACCTTGCGAACACAGCCTCTGTTTCCCTAGCAACTGCCAGCGTTGCCAGAAAGGAGCTGTTCTCTGCAATCTACGCTCCTGAAGGCGGGGGTAACAAAAGTGTTGCAGTGTGGATTGGACTGCAGGTGTGACAGCATCTGCCTCCAAAGATAGCGGCAACCCCCTGGAGGTATGAAAGGAACGGAGAAGGGCAGGTGAGTGGATATGAGCCAGCGGTTCCCAGATGTGATCTTCATGACCAAAACCCTTCCAATCCACCATATAGTACAAAGTACCCCCAGAAATCTTGACATCCAGAATGCGTGCCACCTCAAACTCATGCTCCCCTTCCACATGAACAGGGTCAGGGTGCACTGGCAACCGGGTACCTGAAGGACAGGGTTTTAAAAGGGAAACGTGAAAAACCGGATGCACCCGCCAGCTGGAAGGCAAAGACAGACAAATGGCAGCAGGGTTTATAACTCTGTCCACCTTGTAAGGACCCACGAAGTGAGGCAGTAGTTTTCTGCACCCAGGGATACGCAAATGGCGCGTGGACAGCCATACATCCATACCCACGCAGTACTTCAGTGCCGGAGTACGACGGACATCTGCATATTTCTTGGTCCGTACCGGAGCACGCTGTAGATGAGACCGCACGTCCCAACGAAGATGATCCAAATCTCGCATACACATTCCGGCAGCCGGATTATCAGTCAGCAATGTAGGGTTTAAGGGGAATGAACGTAGATGAAACCCGTATAGGGCATAAAAAGGTGAGGGTTTATTGGCCGAGTGCAAGGAATTATTGTATGCAAACTCAGCATGAGGCAAGGCTTGCAACCATGATTGTTGGAACTGGAGGCATAAGCAACGTAAGTATTGTTCCATCGTGGCATTGGTGCACTCTGTTTGGGCATCCGTTTGAGGATGATAGGATGAAGAAAAGAGATCATCAATGAGTAACGCAGCCGTCAAAGCCCTTCAAAAACGGGAAGTGAATTGGGGCCCCCTGTCGGTATAACAATGGAGGGGAGTCCGAATCGCTGGAAGACATGGGCCAGGTACAGAGGGGCCAGAACAGGGGTGGTGGGAATACCCACACACAAAATAAAGACCGCGTATTTAGTGAAATAATGAACAACAACCAAGATAGTATCAAAGCCTTTAATCGTAGGTAAATCCACCACAAAGTCCATCGATACCATCTGCCATAGTTTGTACGGCATCGGAAGGGGTTGTAACAAACCCATCGGTCTAATTTTGGAGGACTTAGATTGAGCGCAGATGGCACAGGAGGCCAAATGATCAACAAAATCTCTAGATATAGAAGACCACCAAGACCAGCGTTTTAGAGACTCGATTGTCTTTTGTTGGCCCGGTTGAGTGGCATTTATGGAGTCATGAGCCCATTGTAGGGCAAGGAGATAAGCAGGTCCCGGCGGAATGAAAATGCTTCCTTGGATAAAGGGTAGACCGTTCAAGAGATCTAAATTGATTTCAGTGATTTCTGTAGGGTTAGATGATATCCATTCTTCAAGGAGAGTACGAAGCGAAGGTTGGAGTGAACAACCACATACCACGTTGTTTTGCAACAGAGGAACTGGTTTGATGCATGTTAGGTGCTGCTCCATGTGTAGACGAGAGAGAGCATCCACCGATGCTTGCATCCAAGCAGGCCTATAAGTAATTGTAAAACGGAACTGGGAAAAAAATAAATGCCACCGAGCTTGATAGGCGGTAAGGCATTTCATAGACTGGAAAGACAAGAGACTCCGGTGATCGGAGTAGAAAGTGACACTATGCTTAGCACCCAAAAGGTGGTGTCTCCATTCAACGAAGGCTTCCTTTATCGCCAACAATTCCCTCTCAGTTATAGCATAGTTCCGTTCATATGTAGTAAGCTTCTGGGAAAAATAAGCAACAGGGTGTACGGTCCCCGAATCGGAACAGGCCTGGGACAAAACCACTCCAATGGCAAAACCTGAGGTATCCGCCTCAACAAAGAATGGACGATCAGGATGCTGTAGCACCGGTGCCGTAGTAAAAGCGATCTTGTGTTGTTCGAAAGCCTTATGGGCTTCCTTGCATCATATGAATGGTTGTTTGGATCTTGTCTGGGTAGTGAGCGGAGCTGCCAATGAGGAAAAGGAATGAATAAAGCATCAATAAAAGTTTGCGAACCCTAAAAAAGGATTGCAAGGCTTTGATCGATGTAGGTGCAGGACAATCCAGGACCATTTTTACTTTGGAAGAGCACATTCATATTCCATTATTGGTGAGATCAAAACCCAGAAACTCAACCTGCGTGGCATGAAACATGCATTTTTCAGCCTTTACATACAAGTGATTAGCCCGGAGGTGTTGGAGGACCATAGAAACGCGTTAAAGGTGTTCCGACCTTGAAGACAAGTAGATCAAAATATTGTCCAGATATATCACTACATATTGGTCCATGATATCACGGAATACGTCATTCATGAATGCCTGAAAAGTAGCCAGCGCATTACATAGGCCAAACGGCATAACTAAGTACTCGAAGAGCCAAAACCACATTTTAAAAGCGGTTCTCCACTCATCCCCACTCATCATATGCACCAAATTGTATGCCCCACGGAGGTCTAGTTTGGTAAAGATCTTGGATTGCCCTAGCCGATCAAGCAAGACCGAAATCAGCGGGAGGGGGTATTGGTTTCTGACCGTCACCGCATTGAGAGCTCTGTAATCAACGCAGGGCCAGAGATCACCCTCCTTCTTGGGCACAAAGAAAATGGGTGAGGCAGCAGGCGATGTGGAAGGTCGGATGAAACCCATGGATAAGACTTTGTCCAGATATTTTTTAAGTGCAGCATCCTCCTTGAGCGATAACAAATGTACCCTGCATGATGGAATCGTAGCTCTCGGAATCAACTCAATAGGGCAGTCATAGGCCCGATGTGAAGGTAGAGTTTCTGCCATTTTTTTGTCAACAACATCGGAAAAGGAGGAATACTCTGGATGTATTGCTGCAATGGATTACATGGAGATGGCTCCTATAGAGGGTGTAATGGTTGCTAAAGCATGGTCAGGAGTGAGCATTTATATGCTATGAATAGCTAGACACTGGCCATTACAGAATGGAGAAGGAAACTGAATAGCACCCAGAGCCCAATCGATCATAGGATTATGGAAGTGTAGCCATGGAATACCCAAAATGATCCTGTAGGCCGGAGCCTTGATGACATCAAAGGTGATTTCCTCAGTGTGCCCATTAGTAGTTCACATAGTGTGGGGTGCAGTGTGTTGCGTTACCAGACCCGATATTAGAATGGAGCCATCCACTGCGCTGACCATCTCGGGCTGAGGTTTGTTGATAAGGGCACTACAATAAGACGAGGCAACATAGTTTCCTGTAGCTCCAGAATCTATAACGGTCGAAGCAGCAAAGGCTACCCCCTATGCTGTTGAAAAGTTGATTGGGAGAATGAATAGTGAAGGTGGGCTGGCTATGATAGAGTCCAATACAGGTTTTCCTGACAAAGGGACTCTTTATATTGTCGGGATTCGGCTTTTCTCGCCTTCTCTTTTGGTTTCTTATTGCAATCGGGTAACAAGTGATCTGAGGACCCACAATACATGCAGAGATTATTTTTTCTGCGGTACTGTCACCGGGGTCGGTGATATCTTCGTCCGAAAGTGTAGCTTCTGAAATCTCCCCCTCCCCCGACTCCTCACCTTCTTCTTCCTTCCAAGAACCCTTCTTTTCTTTTCTTCGAGTAGACACCTTTTTTTTATGAAGATAGGGACGACCCCGGAAGGAAGCCACCGTGCTCCCCAAAGAAGGGAGACCAGGGGGCCCACCCCCGGGATCGACCAAGAGGGGAAAAAGCCTTAGGCACAAAAAACCCCTGTAGAATCGTTGGGTGTCTTGTAAACGTGGAACCAGGAGTACTCTAGGTAAGATCTGGTAGAAGTGACTGAAGACAACACGTGGAGTGAAGATTCAGAAACACAGGCAGTCCATTAAGAGGTCCGAGGAACTGGTACACAGGCTAAGTGAGGAAGTACTGATGCAGCAAGCAAAGGCAGTCCAGGGGAACAGGCCGGAGTCTGGTACACGGGAGGTCACAGAAGCAATACCGAAGGTAGGTGAAGGAAGAGCGGGAAGAATAACAGACAGGAAAAGGAAAAATGCGGTAAGTGAAGATGGGAAGGTGGGAGGGGAAGCAAGATGGAAGGAGGGCAAAGGAGAATTATTGCGAACCAAGAGAGAAAGGGAAAGGCAGACAGATCCAGCGGAATGAATGACAGACAGGTTCAGACAGGGTACGAGGACCCGACCAGCAGCAAGCGAGAGAGCAGCACGAAAGCCACAGGCAGCAAGCAACTCAGCCTACGGACGACACCGGAAGCGTTGCAACGCGTCCGTGACCCGGAAGTGGCTGGTTAAAACACCGGGCCGCGGAGCGTCTAGCCAATCAGAATCAGAAAAAGGAAACCAGGAAACAGGGGGCGTGGCCGAAGCGAACGAAGCTAGGTTCCGCGTCGCCAGCGGCTCCATAGACGCCAAGAACTCGGCGGTATGACAGTATGCCCCCTCCTATACGCTCCTCCTCCGGGTTTCCCTGGATGGAAAAAGTGGTATTTGCGAAGTAGGACAGGAGCATTAATGTGTGTAATGGGTTCCCAAGAGTTTTCCGAAGAAGGGTAGCCTTTCCACTTAACCAAATACTCCAGCCTGCCCTTATGATACCTGGAGTCACAGAGTTGGGCGACCTCATATTCAGCTCGAGTGGAACCCTGGGGAATAGGAGTCTGTCTAACCTGTCGTGCCCATGTATCAGCATGAAATGACTTAAGTTGGGAAGCATGGAAAACAGGGTGTACCCTTTTTAGGTTATTTGGTAGTCTTAGGCGAAAAGCCACAGGATTGATTTTCTGTATGATCTCATATGGCCCTAGATATTTTGGAGATAACTTGGAGGGATGTACCCAACGAGGTAAATATCTAGTGGAGAGCATAACATGGGTACCCACATCCCATCCTGGTACAGGTCTACGATGTTTATTGGCTTGAATGCAATATCGGGCTTGGGCTGACTTAAGGCCTTCTTCTACCTTCTTGTGTGTCTCTCTAAGGAGGGAGAGTGAAGAATCTACTGAAGGTACGTTAGTAGAAAGGCCTGAGACAGGAAGAATGGAGCGAGGGTGAAAACCATAAGTACCAAAAAAAGGGCTGAATCCCAGAGCTGCATGTGTGGAGTTATTATAAGAGAATTCAGCTAGAGGGAGTAGTGTGTACCAGTTGTCTTGTTGGCTGTTGATAAAGCATCTTAAGTACTGCTCCAGGGTTCCGTTCAAACGTTCAGTTTGCCCATTGGATTGTGGATGAAATCCAGAGGTGAGAGCTCTTTCAATACCTAGTCTGCTACACAGGGCCTTCCAGAACTGGGAAGTGTACTGACTACCCCGGTCTGAAATAATCTTGTTAGGTAGACCGTGTAACCGGAATATGTCTTGGAGAAACACTTCCGCCATCTTGGCTGCCGTAGGGATGCCAGGTAATGGGGAGAAGTGAGCCAATTTGGTAAATGAATCCACTACTACCATGACACAGGTGCATCCTTCAGACGGAGGTAAATCCACTATGAAATCAGTTGAAATTGTGCTCCAGGGACCCTTGGGTACAGCATTAGGTTCCAGTAGACCAATTGGTCTTTTTCGGGATGATTTACTCCTCAGACAGATGATGCATGACTGAACGTACTGCTCTACATCCTTTCTCATTGTAGGCCAATAGAAATGTCTTTGAAGATAGTCGTGAGTACCAGCCACACCCCTGTGTCCCCCTAGTTTAGAGTCATGACACCAGACAAGTGCGGTTTTACGAAAAGCCGGAGTGGGTAGATAAAGTTTTCCTCCTACAAGGTAAAGACCGTTCCTGATTTCATAGGCCAGATCTTTAGAGTGTTTTTCAATTTCAAAACGACCTCCAGAATCCTCCTGTACCTGCTGAAGGAATTTAGAAATTATTCCGATGGTCCTGGACTGGGGAAACATCCATTCAAGATTCGTCTCTGACTCTGACAGGTAATCACACCGGCGGGAAAGAGAGTCGGCTACAACGTTATTTTTTCCCGGGATGTAAGTTATGCTGAATTCGAATTGTGCGAAGAAATGAGCCCATCGGGCCTGTCGGGTATTGTAACACTCGAACTGTTTAAGAACCTGTAAGTTCTTATGATCAGTCCTTATGGTGAACGGGAACCTTCCTCCTTGAAGTAGATGACGCCATTCTACACAGGCCGCTTTCATGGCTAGAAGTTCTCGCTCAATAACCGAGTAGTTCTTTTGGCTGGAGGTTAGGGTCTTCGAGAAATAAGCCACCGGATGTTCTGTACCCTGGATTTCTTGAAGAAGTACAGCCCCTATTGCGGCTGAAGAAGCGTCCGTCTCTAGAATGAAGGGTAGATGTTGGTTTGGTTGTTGTAAAATGGGTGCTGAACAGAAGGCTTCTTTAAGAGTACCAAAGCTGTCTTCTGCCTCCGTTGTCCATTTAAATGGAGTTGCAGATTTCTTTAAGAGCGAGGTGATAGGTAATATCTTTTGGGAGAAATTTGGGATGAATCTTCGGTAGAAGTTTGCTAACCCCAGGAATCTTTGTATCTCTTTGACTGAGGTGGGTGAGGGCCATTCAAGGATGGAAGACACCTTATTAGGATCCATGGAGATTCCGTGGTCTGACAGAATGTATCCTAAATAAGGAATGGAGGAGGCTGAAAACACACATTTGGTGAGTTTAACCGACAACTGGTTTCTCTGTAGTCTTCTGAATACTTCCCTAACATGTTCCACATGGTCTTCAGGAGTACGAGAGTATATCAGTATGTGATCTAAATAAACCAATGTGGTTTGGCACAGGAGATCTGAGAATAGTCTGTCCATAAATCGTTGGAATACCGACGGGGCATTTACCAATCCGAAAGGCATTACCTGGTATTCAAAAAGTCCGAAAGGAGTCCGGAATGCTGTCTTCCATTCATCTCCTTTCTGCACCCGGAGTAAGTGATACGCATTCCTCAGGTCGAGTTTGGTAAAGATGGTAGCACCCTGTACAGCTTGTAGGATATCGGTTATCAATGGCATAGGATACCGGTCCTTTATGGTAACCTTGTTTAGGCCGCGATAGTCTATACACAGCCTCAACTCCTTAGAATCCTTTTTTGAGATGAAGAACAGTGATGCCCCTGCAGGGGACTTGGAAGGCCTAATTAGCCCGTTCTCCATGTTGCTGTCCAGGTACTTTCGGAGGTATTGTTTTTCTTCTAATGATAGTGGAAACATCCTACCGAAGGGTACCAATGCACCTGGGGTGAGATCGATGCAACAGTCTTCAGGCCGGTGAGGAGGGAGCTCTACGGGTATCTTTTCAGTTGCCACTTCATTGAACTCCTTCAGGTAGTGGGGAAGACAGTGCACCGTTTTGACTTCGCAGCTATTAGTGGTCTTGACGGTCTCGAATCTTGGTTCTGGCAAACATTCCGATTTACATAGTGAGGACTGAAAGCTAAGTAGGTTTCTAGACCAGTCAATACAGGGGTTGTGTCTGCGTAACCAACAGATACCCAGGATAAGAGGGAAGTGAGCAGCTCTGATGATATCGAATGTGATACTTTCGGTGTGTTGTTGGATGGATAAAGTAAGTGCTTTAGTGGTATGAGTGATCAAACCCGAGCTCAAAGTTTCGCCATCCACTCCTTCCACCTTTTGATCTTCATTCTTGGCTATCCTCTTGACTCCATGTCGTTCTGCCCAATGGGTATCCATGAAGTTTCCTGCTGCTCCACAGTCGAGTAGTGCTAAAGCGGTTACTTCTTTAGGGCCTACTCTGAGAGAAACTGTGAGCACCATCAACCAGGAGTCTTCAGATGTTTCTGTAGAGGATACAGAAAGTGGTGCGTAGGGACTAAAAGCAGCCCCTCGGTAATGCGTCCCAATGTTTACCGAGGGCGAGCGTTTCCCGATCTTCTGGGTGGTACTTCCGGACAATCTCTTAATAAATGTAATGAAGATCCACAGTACATACACAAGGAACCCTCCCTGCGCCGTTTCCTTTCTTCCGGTGTCAGTGGGGCTCTGGTGGTCCCAATCTGCATGGGTTCTTCTTTAGTTGTCCGTTGGAAGGGTACAGATGCTGGTGAAGGAGTCTCCACGGGAGGGGGTACGCTTAGCCTGATCTTCCTCTTTTCTTGACGTCTTTCCGTCATCCTGAAGTCAATTCGGAGGGTAGCTGTCAGAAGTTCGGCGAAAGACACCGGTCTTTCTATTCGGGCAAGTTCGTCCTTCAATTCCTCCCTTAAACCTCGCCGAAATATGGCATACTGAGCCTGTTCCTGCCAACCTGCCTCTGCTGCCACCTGTTTGAAAGTGGTGATGTATGTCAGTAAATCAGAATTCCCTTGACGGATGTCAAGGAGGTCCTCCGAGGCCAAGTATGTACTCTCTGTTCGCAAAAAGGTTTGTTGAATCAGGGCCTTAAAGGCATCGTAGTCCTGTAAAACCGGGTCTGACTGGTTTACTAGAGGGGTAGCCCAAGCCAGGGCATTTCCGATCATGTGGGTGATCATAAACCCCACCTTGGCGTGATCTGAGGCGAAGGTCAGAGGGCGAAAGGTAAAATGAAGATTGCATGCGTCCAGAAATTCTTTAACCTTCTTTGGGGATCCATCGAACTTCCCTGATACTAAGGGAAGTGGAGGTAAATCGGCTAAAGGTCTTTCTCTGTCCGTCATACGCTGTTGAAGGGTGGCGTTAGCAGTCTTAAGGTTCTGCATCTCTAGACTTAGACTTTGTACAGCGGCTACGAGTTCTTGTACCTGCTGTGGGGTGGCCATCTCTTTTAGGCGTTGCAAACTGTCACCGGGGTCGGTGATATCTTCGTCCGAAAGTGTAGCTTCTGAAATCTCCCCCTCCCCCGACTCCTCACCTTCTTCTTCCTTCCAAGAACCCTTCTTTTCTTTTCTTCGAGTAGACACCTTTTTTTTATGAAGATAGGGACGACCCCGGAAGGAAGCCACCGTGCTCCCCAAAGAAGGGAGACCAGGGGGCCCACCCCCGGGATCGACCAAGAGGGGAAAAAGCCTTAGGCACAAAAAACCCCTGTAGAATCGTTGGGTGTCTTGTAAACGTGGAACCAGGAGTACTCTAGGTAAGATCTGGTAGAAGTGACTGAAGACAACACGTGGAGTGAAGATTCAGAAACACAGGCAGTCCATTAAGAGGTCTGAGGAACTGGTACACAGGCTAAGTGAGGAAGTACTGATGCAGCAAGCAAAGGCAGTCCAGGGGAACAGGCCGGAGTCTGGTACACGGGAGGTCACAGAAGCAATACCGAAGGTAGGTGAAGGAAGAGCGGGAAGAATAACAGACAGGAAAAGGAAAAATGCGGTAAGTGAAGATGGGAAGGTGGGAGGGGAAGCAAGATGGAAGGAGGGCAAAGGAGAATTATTGCGAACCAAGAGAGAAAGGGAAAGGCAGACAGATCCAGCGGAATGAATGACAGACAGGTTCAGACAGGGTACGAGGACCCGACCAGCAGCAAGCGAGAGAGCAGCACGAAAGCCACAGGCAGCAAGCAACTCAGCCTACGGACGATACCGGAAGCGTTGCAACGCGTCCGTGACCCGGAAGTGGCTGGTTAAAACACCGGGCCGCGGAGCGTCTAGCCAATCAGAATCAGAAAAAGGAAACCAGGAAACAGGGGGCGTGGCCGAAGCGAACGAAGCTAGGTTCCGCGTCGCCAGCGGCTCCATAGACGCCAAGAACTCGGCGGTATGACAGGTACTCACGTTGAGCGGGGGTAAGGGGTTCCCTAATGGTTCCAATCTGCATAGGTTCAGGTGCTGGCGAGGAGACCGAGGATGTGTCTGCAACCATGGGAGGAAGCGCGGGACGTTTCTCGCCCTTCCTTTCTGCCCTACGAGCATCGATTTGGAGCACGAAGTTCAAAATTTCACTAAAGTCCCTAGGTACTAGAGGAACTGTAGACAATGTGTATTTCAGTTCTTCCGAAAGACCTTGATAGCATACCGCTGTTTTCTTGTCCTCAAGCCAATCAGTTTCAGCGGCAAGCTGATTGAAACGAGCAAGGTAGGTGATCAGGGAGGCAGTACCTTGCCTGAGTTTAAGGAGCTCAACATCAGAGGCTTGAGTAGTATACCGAGTATCGAAGACTCGACTCATGGCAGAAAGGAGGGCGTCGCAATCATACAGTACATTGCTGTTGGACTCCAAAAGAGGGTTGGCCCAGGCAGCTGAGGTACCCCCCAGATGAGATAATACAAAAGCAGCCTTGGTAGTTGAAGTAGGGAATGATGCAGGGTGACACAAAAAATGCAGTTTGCATTGGTTAACAAACGTGCAATACTTCTTTGGATCACCTGTAAACCGTTCAGGTGGAGCCAAAGGAAACTGAGGAGAGACCACTATTGGAGCTGGTTCTTGCCCGGGAGTAGGGAAACCAGAATCCGAGGCAAACGCACTTGTTACCCCCGAGACCTGTGGCTCCGGAGGGGTCACCATTTGCTGAAGGGCATTGATTCGTTGCCAAAGGTTTTCCTGTGCAGATATTATGTCTGACCTGAGTTCAGTGATCATCTGCATAAGTTGTGCCAATGACTCTGTGGGGACCATCAGCGCTTTCACTTGAGGCCTCTGATTCTGTTAGACTCACCGCCGTGCAGACAGGCCGGGGCGTTGGCTCATGACCACACGAGAGCTGTTCAATGAGTCCAGAAATTCGGCCACTGCTGGCATAAAACCCCAGCGGGGAATTGAACAGACTGGACCCCGTCTCACTGAGGGAACTCTTTTTGGCAATGGACCTTCCTGCTGTCTAGAGGATAACAGCCAAAGACAGTAAATTAACCAAAAGAGCGGGGATACCCATACCACTTTCACCAAGCTGTAAAGAAAGGACAGATGGTTAGAACTGAGTGCATAAGAAGCAATAATGAACACAGAGCTACTGCTAGGACAGCTACCTGTGATACAGGTGATGGTAGACTGGTCGTACCTACAGAGAAATGGGAGATTGAAATTAGCTATGGCCAAGGGATGGATCAACAGGAAAATAATAGAAGTACAAACGCTTACCCTCTGTAGGTTAAAGAAGTGCCTAAGTATGGAGACAACGATAGGATAAAATAAGAAAAGGGAAGGTTAGTACAGGGAACTCCCCGAACGGAATAAGGGCCGCTGCTAGGTACGGATGGTGCAATATAGGCAGCAGAGCGTTCGTCTTATTGCACTGGTGATTCTTGAGTGATGCCCAGTTAAGTTGAAGATGAACAGGTTCAGTATAAAGGTGTTCTCAGATAATATCCGTTATGTTGAGAATGAACAGCTTCAGAATAGGATATTTGGAAAGATTGGCACAGAGGAGAGTGGTGTGGAGAAACAACCCCAGAAGAAAAAGTACAGATTTAGTCTTACCAAGTTACCAGGTGCAGAGGGGCTGCAGCTGGCATCAACTGATCAATGTCCACGGGAGAGGAGGCGGGTGATTTCCACGATAGCAGCGTTCGTGCCTTGAGTCTAGTGGAAGGCATTATGCTGCGGAAGTGGCAACAGGTATGCATAGCTCGAAGATCGTATCCCTGCTGGGCGGGGAACGCTCAGAGCGGGAGTAAGCACCAGGGAGCTCCAGGGAGAAGTAGAGGGCTGGGTCTAAGACGCTCCGGGTCGGAAACCAGAGGTCAAAACCAAGTACAAGGGAAAGACAAAAGAATGATCAAATCAGGATATCCAAGGTCGGTTTCACAAAATACGGCAGTAAATGTTAGGAAAAATCACACTAATCAGAAGCGCCACCTCCAGCGTTACGTGCTCCTTTATGGACACTTGAACGTGAATTGAGTAGGTGTGTCGAACCACCGGCTGGCAGCGTTGCGGTCAGCTGAGCAGTCATGTGACCTTGCAAACACAACCTCTGTTTCCCTAGCAACCTCCAGCGTTGCCAGAAAGGAGCTGTTCTCTGCAATCTACGCTCCTGTAGACGGGGTAACGCAAGTGTTGCAGTGCGGATCGGACCGCAGGTGTGACAATATGGAAGAGGAACTAGGACAATGAAGAGGGACTGGGGCAAAGAGTAGAGACTAGGGCCCTCATTACAAGTCAGGCGTTAAGGGTTTAACGGCGCCGTCGGCGCCGTTAACCCTTAACGCCTGATTCATACTTTAATGCCTGCTTTTTGCAGGCGTTAAAGTCCAAGGCGCTAAGCGACCTTGGTGCTAATTACGGCACCGTAATTTACGGTGCCGTAATTAGCGCCTTCCCCATCCCCATTATGCCCTATGGGGCAAAAATGGGAATGGGGAAGGGCAAATGGTGAATGGGGAATTACCACCCCACTCACCTTGGAATTGGGCGGTAATTCCGCCATCCACCATGGCGGAATCCGGCATGGACCATGGTGCTAACGGCACCATGGTCCACCGCCTGACTTGTAATGAGGGCCTAGGAGTGTAAGAGAGACTAGGATGAAGAAGATAGTCTAGGATGAGGACGAGAGATTAGGGTGAGGATGAAGAGGTATCATAAAAAGAAAGAGAAGGAGGGACTAGGACAAGGAAGATGCACTTGGACAGGGAAGAGGGACTAAGAAGCATAAGAGCAAGAGTGCTTGAGGGGGGATGGGAAGACTCCAGAGGCGAAGGAGTGGTTGCAAAAGTCAGCCAGGGCAGAAGCCAGAGAGTCGATGTGGTCCTTGATAGTTTTGGAGGAAGATGAGGAAGAAGAGGGACTAGGATGAGGAGGAGGAAGATAAAGAGGGTTAGGATTAGGAAGCACGAAGATAAAAGTGGAGGCGGAACAGAAAGAGTTACCTGATTGAGTAAGGAGGACTAGAACAAGGAAGTGGATCGGAGACTATGATGAGGACATGAAATAATAACTAGGATGAGGAAGATAGATTGGGATGAGGATGAGGAAATGATACTTGGATGAGGAAGAGGGCCAAGGAGGAGTGACTACGGTGAGGAGGAGGATGCCAAAGATGGAAAGAAAGTGTGAATAGCACAAGGATGAGAAAGAGGCGATAGGATGAAGACGAGAAAGAGGGATTAGGATGAGGAAGTGGGGCTAGGGCAAGGGGGAGAGACTAAGACAAGGAGGTGGGGGTATTAGGATGAAGAAGGATTAGGATGAGAAAGAGGGACTACAAGAAAGAAGTGTGACTCGGATGATGAAGAAGAAAAGAGAGTAGAACAAGGAAGATGAATATGAAGAGGGACTAGGGCAAGGACGAATGCCTAGGATGAGGAAGAGGAAGTATGACAGGAAAGTGGTAGAAGGGAGACAAAGAGGGACTAGAATGATGAAAAGGGACTAGGAAGAGGAAGAGAAAGAGGGACTAGGTAGAGAAGAATAAAAGGGGATGAGGACGATGGACTAGGATGAAGAGAAAGATGGATTCAAATTAGAGAGAGGATAAAGGACTAGGACAAGAAGGAGGATCTAGGGCAATGAAGAGTGACTAGGATGAGAAGAGGGACTAGGATGAAGAATAGCTACTAAAATAAGGAAAAGAGACTAGGATGAGGCAACACAATAAGGACTAGGACATGGAACAGTGGTTAGGAGGAGAAAGAGGGACCATAATGAGGAAGATGAAGAGGACCAAGAGTTGGGACACAAAAAAGGGACTTGGTTGAGGAAGGGGAAGTGGGACTAGAATGAGGAAGGGGTAGAAGGATTAGGGTGAGGAAGAAAGACTAGGATAAAGAAGTGCATGGATGAGTAAGTGGCAGATGGACTAGGATGAGAAATGGGAACATGGATGAAAAAGAGGGACTAGAAAGAGGTGGAGGTAGGGAGACTAGGATGAGCACAAAGGAACAGAATGAAGAAGAGAGATGAGGAAGTAGGACAAGCTACAATAGAAGCTAGCGAATAAAGAAGAGGGACTATGTTAAATTGAGGTGGAGGAAAGGGACGAGGCCGTGAGAGAAGAGCGAGGAAGAGTAAGAGGGACTGGACGAGGACAAAGGAAGAGGAATTGAGGCAAGGAGGAGCAACCAAGAAAAGGAAGATGAATTAGGGCAAAGATAAGGTACTAGGATGAGGAAGAAAAGGAGGGACAAGGATGAGGAAGAAAAAGAGGAACTAGGATGAGGAAGATGGATTAGGTTAAGGTAAAGAAAGATGGTCTTCGATGGTCAAGATTGACTGAGATTAGGAAGACGGTTGGTGATGAGGAGATGGCCTAGTATAAGGGTCTAGAGTGGGAAAGAGGGTTGCGGGAGAGGGACAAGGATGAGGGACTAGGAATAGAAAGCAGGACCAGGATGAGGAAGTGTAAGAGTAATGGGGACAAGGGAGAGAACAAGGGATGGGAGCTGAGGAGTGGAAGAGGGATGGAGACTAGGGTGGGGAAGTAGGTTGAGCATGAAGGGATGTGAAGAAGAAGAGGCATTAGGGCAAGGTCTTGGAAGAAGGGCTAGAATAGGAATAGAGAGGCACTATTATTATTATTATTATTATTATTATTATTATTATTATTATTATTATCTTTGATGTCTGGTATCATGTTATCCTGTTATATCTCTGCATCGTTGCCAAGACACCCTCAATGATGCATCTTGTTGTCTGTCGGGGGCAGTGGTGGGTATTGTTAAGCGGGTGGTCTATAGGTTTTCAATGTGTAAGCTCACTGTTTAGGATCCATCTGTACTAGAGGCAGAGCTGTGGTTTGATGAAACAACTGTAGCAGGTGCATGTTCCTGAAGGGCAGATGCAATACAGTTTGCTGCCCCTATGCTCTGGGCCCATAGTTGTAAGTGCCGGCAGAATTGTCTGTGTGACATGAAGTTTCTCTGGCAACCCAGCAGTCAGTGTTTGCCAGGGTTCTGCCATCTTTTAAGTCATGGCTGGCCTGTTACTGGCAACATTGTTGTATATGCCCTGCTGTCCTTCCCCCCAATATAAACCTGATGGATGCAACAATATCTTGCTAGAAACTTGATGTAGGCACATCTCGTCCCAGGTCTGAACCTGTATAGGCTGTCTGCGGTTCCTATCTTAATCAGTCTGATGGGGTTGCACATCATCCTCAATGCAACTGGGCATGTCTACCTCCTGAGTTACTTGCCATTGGTTGACCTTTGTGCCATAGACTCTCATATGGTGTGTTCCTGTGTATACCCAATAGCCTCACTATTTGTACTTTTGTACAACTGTTCTCTGCATTCCCCCACTCTCCCTCTGTGAAAATTGGTGCCTCAATATTGACCATTATCTGTCACAGATGTGTAGGTCATAGTACCATTTCACGTGCAGCACCAATTGAGCTTCTTGTGCTATGGAAGAAGGATAGCTCAAGGGCAACACATTTTCGAATCCCGATCCCGTGCTTAGAAACCACTCACTGATATTAAGCACATTATACATGAACAATAAATAAAATGAAATATGTTGTATCTTAGCTGAACATTTTAACTGTCCAGTGCTCCCTTTCACCTTTCCCTTCCACATCAGCCTCTGCCACCCGAACCAACACAGAACTATCCAAGACATCATTCTCACCCTGTCATGGCCACGAATTTCTGTGCTGGCAAGTGCTGTATCCTAGGTGCACTTCCTCCTCAGTTTCTTTTATCAGGGTTGTGGGTAAACTGGGACCGGAGCAATGTCTCTGCCATATGCCTACCTTTGGCACATCAGCCCAGTGTCTCTTCACATGTTCACATTGTTCATGGTGCATATGTGTATACCTGGGCATTAAGGTTGTTGGCCACCAACAGACACAAGTCATTGTGAACTCACCATTTAGTTTGAACACGTCATCCTCATGCTCCTCCATGACTGCTCTGAAGACATCCATCTCAGGTTCTATGAAGTTATTCACTCTGCGCCCCGTTTGAGCATCCTTAGAATTGCGGATGTCGCACAGAGTAGCCAAAGAAGTGTTTAAATTACCTCTTCCTGGTATCTTTGACCTTTCAGTGGCCAAGTAAACCTTTTCATGCGTAAGACAACAAGCATGGCCTTTTTAAGTAATGGCATACATGTGATATCATTGGCGTGAAAAACGTCTGCATCTGTCAGCACTTGACAGTTTTGTGCACATGCATGGAGATGTGAGTTTATTTTACTCATCAGGTCAGCTATGACATCATTTTGGCAATCGACTTCCACAAACTTTGGATTTGTGTTTCCGCATGGCTGCATAGTGCACATTTGTATTGCATTATACATCATGAATTTGCACATTCCAGTGGGATGTGTGATCATGCAAGCTCCTCCTGATATGATTGTACATATCATTGTGATGCTCGATATTTTGAGAACAAGGCTCACAGTAGTGCCCTTCCAGTTTGTTTCAAGACAGTGGGCCTCATTACGAGTTTGGGTTGCTGCCGTAGACGTAACAAGTAAGTCTCCAGTCCCATGGAGTCCCATAGGACTCCACGGGAATGGGGACATGGACGCACTGACACCATTGCTAACGGTGCTGGTGTGAGTTTATTGCCCTTAGGAATTTGCATATGGAATGGATGGGATTACACCAGAGTAATTCTGAGTCCAAATAACGGAACCAATTTAGGAAGATGGCAAAGTACTGTTTTATTAACAATTGTCTAAAACAGGGAGGTTACAACAAACAAAAAAAGACATACACTCAGTCTCTCAATGATCTCCACACAAAATATGGTTCTTATACACAAAATGCATCAAAGCAATGTCATACTATGTGGCAATAGTGAAAAACCCATCAAGGGTCGGGATTGGTTTTGGGAGACATCGAAGTATACTTTTCTGTAGGAGATAGGATTGTTATTGGCTGTCCGTTATCAGGTGGACAACATATGCCTACCTCTAAAAACATGTAATTTCACAAACATTAGATACACAGTTTCTCATTGGTCTTCAAACTATAAGGTCCTTTGTTATATGGGTTAATACAATTGGTTGGTACGTTTGTGCCATGTCTGCAACATTCGGTTCATTTAGCACCACATAAGCCCAGACTCAGTTGCAGGGAGATAGGACATGATACTACCTCATCACCCATTTAGCTCTGCATCTCTCATCGCCCCTGCCATCTGCCATAAAATTGTCTTTGTATTTGGCCTTGTAGAGTATTCTCGTCTTTGGGAATGCACTCGCTATCATGTCTCATCTTCAAGTTCAAGCTCTATTTCCATCTTTGGATCACATGACAGGAGACCACGATCTGGTCCATTTTACAGGTTTTAAATGCTCTAAATGAATTAAAACTTGGCCTCCTTGGTGTTCTTTCTTGCACCTTAAGATTCATCCTCTGCACGCTCTCTCCTTTTCAGAGTAGATGGATGACCTTGGTTTTTCACAGTCTTGACTTTGGGCCAGACAGCTTTGCCACGCAGTTCCATGAGTTCGCTATTTGGCTGCGACACAACTTTCCATCTCCCTGCATGGTTTTCTGGTTTACCTATTTCATGATACCAATGTCCAGTTCTGTACAATGGCGGCTTTGCCTACATTCTATTTACTAGTTATAGATGGCCACTATGATGACTTAATCTACCTTGCATTTCAGCATCTGTACAAATATTGAACTTCTGTTTTCTGCAACATCTAATTTACTCCGTGATCTTCTTCTTGTCCATGTCAATAATTCACCCGACCTCTTGGGTCATCGTTTGTCAGTTAGGACTCATACTTTGTCATACTTCTTTATTTTAAGACATCGTGCACACCTCTTTATGACATCGTTAATTCACCCGTTTAGCTTCTTTTTATACTCCTTCAGGGTTTTTCTCCTGTAGGTTGTCATCACATCGAGGGTACATTCTGTAGGGTTGTCTGAACAGGTACCTTCTTTCAAACACATGCTGCAGTATTGGTATTATGGCTGGTGTCAAGCACGGCACAATCTCATGTCTCCATGCATGGGACGTAGGTGGCAGGATCGCCTGTAGATGTACAGAGCTGCCCCTCTACATTCACGCCTCTGGTCGAAACGTTGAATACAACAATGGAACAGCCATTTCACACTTTCCTATAGAGACTAGTAATTCATCACCTGTAGCTCCAGAGAACCCTTGAGCATTCATGGCAACTCCCGATACTGGATATTTTCCCTCTCATATACATGAACGAGTAGCCCCAGTGTCTACTAAAAAAGAAAAAGATGTGCCTCCTAGTGTCACATCGACCCTTGGTTCCTCCTGGGGGTCTGGTGTCACTGATAGTACTGAACAAATCAAGTCACCCTGTGAGCTATCCTATTGTGGATACATGCATACCCCTGTAACCATGAAAGGATTTCCTCCCCCCACATTGACACCCCCTATTCTAGATGTCAGCAATTGTCCTTTGTTTGTATACTTCTGTGTTTGCATGGGAGCGTGCCGTGACTGCCCTTGCAGTGGATTAATTTGCGCTGGCTGTGGTTGCTGCGCCTGTTGCATTTGCAGCACCTGTGATTGATACACTGTCTGATCTTGGGCAGGCCCTTCCCTAACTTGTGAGATATATGCTGGAGGATAAGCTGTCCCCCCTCTTGAGAATTGGCCACTCTGTACATTCTCTTGGCTCCCACATAAACTGGCAAAGTGCCCTGCCATCCCACAGGTCCAACATACAGAAGGAACCCTTCTGATTAGTCCCCTTGGTTAAATCCTCCTTGTGCATTTTGATTCTCATTCTGCGTGTTCTGAAACCCACCTTGATTGCTTTGGAATCCACCACTTCCTCTGTAGCCCATGCCTCTACCTTTCGGCATGAACTCATGCCCACCTTGGTTCATCGGACGCTGATTATTTGCCTGCGATGTACCCGCTGCTTGCTGTACTGCCAGCCCTTCTCCGCTTGTGAATACCGCCCCTTCTATGGCATATTTTGACAAGTTTTTCTGAACTAATTTAGCTTCCTCAAGTTTCTTAGCCTCATTTTTCTGCATATTTTTCTCCTGCAACAGCCAACAGTGATGCACTATTGTCAACTGCATGTCAGCCCATGGCTTTGCTCCCATTCCCACTTGTTTTTTCATCTGCCTCTGTACTTGCTCAGGCAACCCTTCACATAAAATGTGGTAAAATAATGCACAGTTTTTTCTCACAGTTCCCTTGTTTCAAGAGTCCAACGCTCTTGAATATCCTGAATGCAAGCAAGAGGGTCTTCATCTTCTTTCACCTTACGCACTAATTGCACCCATGCCTGACGTGTCACGATACTGTACTCTGAGAGCCCTCCAGGCATCTGCTCAGCAATTATTGAACAGCACTCCATTGTGCAATGTGTTCGGTGCTGTCCCACTAGAATAGCCTGCTCTCTTCCATATGCCATCAGCTCTTTCCACAAGAATAGCTGCTAAGAAACCCGTGATGTCTCCTATGGCTAGCATGTTTCCTCCTGTCATTTTTTCAATTCATAATTCAATTTTCCTGCACCCGATGTCAAACTCGGGAGTTTGCATCTTAAATGATCCTTGCCAATCTGCGGCCATGGAATCTACTGTGGTCTTGCTCCTCCTTTTTCCAGTAAGGGAAACTGAGTAAACCCTAACCTGCAATCGGCTCCCATTGTCTGCCTATCCATGGTAGGGACAATGGTTCCTGACCACATCCTCCCTGGCAAGGATCTTAACCTGCTCACATATGGCGGTGATTCTCCCTTCTCACTATACGATCGTCCTCTGGGATGCTCTGGATATGCTATGGGATCTTGCGTCCTATCCTTAGGATGCTCTAGATCAAACCATCTTACTTCCAAGTCCACCTGCTGGCTTGTCTTGGGGGCACATACACCTCCTCCCTCTTGCCCACCGAAGGATTCCCTCTCCTCGTCTGACATACCTAGTCCCCAACTAGTGTGACTCTCGTCCCCTTCACTCTTATCTAAAGTCAGTTTGCTTAGGAATAGGGTTCTGTGCTCGAGTGCTGAATGGGTTTTCCTCTTTGTTTTGTGATTGGAAGACCAGGGATTGATCTCTCTTCCCTCAGCTTCCTGATTTGCTACCTTCCCTTAACTCTTGATAGGCTTTATCAATCCTGTGATACTTCAGGAACTCTTCCACTCCGTCCCATCATATTGGAGGACTTGGCTCCATTAGCTCCTTATGAATGTGATTAATATCAAACTCCTGTTGTCTCCTCTTGCGTTCTAATTCTTCATCTAGTTCTCTTTGCTTTTTCACCATCTAACTCTTTCCTCTTCGTGTCTTATCTCTGCTCTCCTTTCTTCTTCTTCTCTTCATCTTTGTATTCTTTTGTCCCTTCATTTTTGTGCTTCCTCCTCTTCTCTTTTCCTTTCTTGCCTATCCTGTACTTCTATCGCTCTCTGCCTGTTGTCTTACTTTCTTTGCTCCTCTGCCCTTTCTTCTTTCTTGTGTTGCTCCTCCTGATACATATGTTTTCACCATTGCCTGCTCTTTCTTTTATGCTTATCTCCCTTCAGTCTCTTTTCTCATTCCCTGTCTTTTCTATCCTGTTCGTCCTGATCTTCTCTTTGCCTTACTTCTGCGATGCTTTGCCCATCTAGCTTGAGTAATATCGGTCCTTGCATTCATTTGTTCTGTACAAGTGTTACCTTGTCAGCTTTCTCCTTTTCTCCTTTCCATATCTTAATCTCTCTTTCTATCTCTGTCGATACATTTGATAGCTCACTTTTCTTCTCTTTGTCCTGCAAGATTTTAAAGAACTCCTCTTTCTCTTACTCTGCTCTGGACTATCGTCACTGCTATAAGCGGGTGGTTCGTATATCGCATTACTATACCCTGTCGCCGCTTTCAGTTCCTTTAAAGGATACAATCCTATTTCTTCCGTACTATCGCCTTTTATTTCCGGTGAGGTAGGGGAGCTGAGGGCTAAACACCTTCCTCCTTACACTGGTTAAGCAGCCACTCTTCGGGTGGTGGATCTTGCCTCTCTTCCTGGTACATTTTCCAAAGCTCTAAAATAGCTAACCTTTTCTCTAACTTCATTCCTGTGTACGCAGCGTGTAAGTATGTGGTCATGTGTTGCAATACTGCTTTTGACAATGATCACCCTTGTGGCCATGGCATGAACATATTATCTGCCATGCTTTCACCCATTCAGCACTGTACTGTTTGAGCTTGAGCATGTGCTTTGGCAATATCTTACATAAATGCATCAGAGGAGTGATATCTCCCATTGTGACAAGTCTCAATTGACTGTCAATACTCTTCAGAGTTTTTAAAATACCGTTTGCTGTTTTTCAATTCTTAAAAACAATAAATATGAGTGTGCTCCAACAATCGCTGCCCAAAACCTCTATTTCTCCCATTTTGTCTGTCTTCCTCTAGATTGGTACCAACCACTTCCCTAGATAGATCGTATAACTTCGCAACTTTGTCTCAATTCTTACACAACTGTTCTTGAAGCTCCTCGACACCTTAATTCAACACAAATACATAAACAGACAAAATTAGTCAATTCTTCACATGAAAACCTTGATGATCACCCCTATTCTATTGCTCTTAACTAATACTCTGATCACAGAGTTTAGATTGTCACCTTATGCGAACCTGTCCTGCACATAGCGTAGTTTACTCTGACAGGAGTGTGAGGCAACCTCTTCTAAAACCCCTTGGGTTAGGACTCGTTAGGCACTATATCTCTCTTTTTACTCAATATTTCCCGTTACTCCTGTTACTTCTGTTACTTTTGTTACTTTCTTTAATTTTCAAATTATTACAAACCCGTCCCCTTAGTTTGCCATTCCCCTCAGTCTACTCACCAGTTGCTCATTTGACTTGAAGCCTTCGGTATCATACTCCTTCAATCGAACACTTTCGCCTTCCATCCGCAAAGTGCCTGTGGAAACCAGGTTGAGATTTCGTCAAAGAGGCACCCTACCCACTGTCTCGATTTTCTTGCAAGATTTGTATTCAGCCGCTCTCCACAGGAAACCGTGACCTTCCAGCTGGATGGCGGAGGATATCCGATCGTCTGAAGCTCTGGAGTCAACAAGTTGATAGCTCTTTTTTCAACCATCCTCTGCTACCACGTGAACCCAGGGGTCATTAAATCAGTAACAAGTCATGCATGGATGGGATGCAGAATAACTCTTACAGCAAACAATAAGACAGTCTCAGGAAGTTGGCAAAAAAATCTCCCGACTGTTTTATTATTAATTGTCTAAAACAGGGAGTTACAACAGACAGCAACAGACGTTTGCCCGAGCTCTCAAACATCTTGCATAAAAAACACATTTATTTACCAAAAATTAATCATACGTGATGTCATACTACAGGGTAAACAGGAACGACCTATGGGGGGTTGTAAAACGCTCAAAGGGAACATCTAAGTATACTTTCTATATAGGGACAAGTTGTTATTGGGTTTCTACAGTCAGGTGCACAATTTATGCCCACCCCCAGTGCAAGTCATCTTGAACAGTTATTAAGTACACAGTATATCATTGGCTCCCAAACTATAAGGCCCTCTGTTAGATGGCCCTCTACAATTGGTTGGCACGCTTTCACCCTTCTGGAACATTCGGCTCACTAGCAGCACGTTAGCTGGTATACCAGGTGTCAGTGGGTGGACTTGACCATGTCTCCCCACCCAATTAGCCCAACATCTCTCATCACTCATGCCTTCTGCTATTCAGATTGTCTTTGAACTTGGCCTTGCAAGCATCCTTGCTCCTGGGAATATAAGGGAGTATAGGAACACCCTTATCACACCTGTGGTCTGCACGGCCAACTCCTACGTGACAGGAGACCATATTTCGGCCTGTTTTGCAGCATTTAATTGTCTTGAATTAATAAACTTGGCACTCGTGGTGTTCTTTCTTTGTACCTTAACAAGGGCTGGTTCAGCGTCTCATGTTTACTGTTCTTCAAGGATAGATAAGCAGTTCTTGGCCGCCCCATCATTTAACATCAGGCCAGACATTTCTTCAAGGCCTTTCCATGCTCTTAGCTTCATGTTGCTGCGACACAGCTTTCCAATCCTTCTTTCTCCGTGGGTCTGAGCTTACTAAATATGTGACACTGATGTCCAGAATTCTATATAATGGTGGTACCGCCTGCAGTCTGTTCACTAGTATAGCTAGCCTTTAAGATCACTTAGTCCACTTGCATTGCTGCATCTGTACAGTTATAAAACGACTTGCATTTTCTGCAATGCTTTTCACACGTGCAATCTTCACTCTGCATATTTATTAAAGTTTACCTGATTCTTTATTTCGTCATCAGATTCCATAAAGTCTATACATTGTTTTTTTTAGCCACTCTTCTCAGTGCACCACGCTCGCTTCTCGTGATGTCACCAACTTCTCTTTTGCTCATCTTCATATTCCTTCTGGGATCTCCTCCAAGAGATTGTCATCTCTACAGGGATACATCAGATAGGGTTTTCTCAATGGATACCTTTTGTCAAAGGCTCTCCGTGGAAGAGGCACCAACACTGGTGTCATGCACGTCGTGGTCTCTGGCTTCCAGCATGTAGGAAGGATGGGGGAGGAACTTCCTGCAGAGGCATTCAGCTGCTCCTCTACAATATGATATGATAAGTCATTTATAATGCGCCTGTACACAAGTGTTTCTAGGTGCGAAATGTAAGCTGACTCAATCACCGTGAAATACGTAGGCTTCTTTGTAGTGAATAGCAGTGTCCAGCACCAGCAAGAAAATGTGAAAGCTGTCCTAGATGCCCCCACACCCAAGACCAAGAGAGACCTCAGGGCATGCTAGGATTGATTGGTTATTACCGTAGGTTTATCCCAAAACTATTTTCAGATAGGAAAGCCAGATTAACAGACAAGCTAAGAACCCCAGAAGATTAATTTTACTGGTGAGGATGATGCATGTTACAACAACCTAAAACAAACCGTGTGCCAGAAGTCTGAAGTAGCAGCAAATTATTGCAAGTAAAGGTTGCACTTGTGTGGATGAGAGGTGAAGAAAGGCAGACATGTGAATGAACTTTGAATTAAGGAGACTGATACTGAGTAAGGGAGTCCTCCGGTGAAAGGAAGTAGCCCACTCGAAAGTCTCTGTGAAAGGTACATTGTTTGTAACAATAAAGCGAATTAACTGCAAAAGCGAAGAAGGAAAAATTGACTCCTAGAGAAGGGGAGAGTGAAAGTTGAACCTTGAACTTTTAGTCGAAGTGGTCCTGCAGAGGTCTGTAAAGAAAGCCACGCACATTTGAAAGTCTTCGACATCCGAAAGCGGTCTGAGCCCGACTGGGGGGGACCCGAAGTGTAATAATCTTGGGGAAAGGTGCCCCCTTGTAAGTTTGTTGAACTTTGTTTTGAAGAGGTCTGAGCCTGATAAAGGGGGACCTAGGTAAACATACAGATGGGGGCCAATGTGAACTGTGTTTTGAAGAGGTCTGCGCCTGACAGAATGGGACCTACGTGAATGTTTTGTTGAAACATTATTTGGAAGAGGAACGAGAGAGACTTCAACATGGAAGGCCAAGCAGGCTTCAATCTATGTTTTGGAACTGTTTATTGTGTTGAAAGCCCAAGCCAGAGTGTGTCATCCTGCCTACAGGGACCACCTTACTCTGTGAGCTCTAACGTGGGGAGGAGAGCTGATTCAGCCACGTTTATTATTTTGAACACTTATTTTTTCTTTGCATACATTTCTCCTTTATACACCTTGTTGTACAAGAGATAGGGCAGGCTTTAGGTTTTGTTAGCATATGCCATTTTGATTTGATGTTCCTCACTAGGACTGTTTTGTTTATCGTTTGATGGTCGACCCTACTCCCATCATAGTTATAGGGCAAAGTAGGAGTTTTCCCAACCCCAGAATCTTCAATAAAGGTTTTTAGAAATTGTAACTATTGTGTCAGTGTCATACTTGTGATAGCATGCCTTCCCTATAGTATGGACATTGCATAAGGATCACAGAATACTCAGTGGTCCTATTACTTTACGACAAACAGTCATGATTCAATTAATGGCATGTAGGTATTGTGAACTTTCTTCTTTTTCTCTTTTTGAAGCAGCAAGAAATAAATATTTTCCTAAGGAAAAGCATTGAATACTGCTCTTCCAACCCCGTTCTCATGATCCATCCATCTATGTCTATGCCCAATACTAACTTATCTTGGGCCTAATCAGAGCCTGGGAAGTGACGGGAGGGATGATGCACACCTCTGTACCTTTAATTGAATCACTATCGTACGCTGAATCTTACTACGACCAATAGCCCAAAGGCTCCTTTTATTCACACATTAAAGCCATGCAAAACAACAGGCGAGTCATGCACAGCAGGCTAGCAATAAAGGGTATAGAATGTAGTGGCGTGCGTCCAATCAGAAGCTTTAGGAATATCTTACAACCTGTCACCTTTCCGAAAAGTTCTTTGAAGCTATTGTCCCTCTATAAATGAGACTGTGCAAAGAGATCTTCAACCCCGCTTCTGCCATAACCCATTTCATCCATCTAACCAAAGTAGGAGAGGGAACAGGGTGCATAAGGCCTCCGAAATTGAAGAAAAGAGATTGTGTCTGGATGTTTTCAAGCCTGCCATCATGGCACCAATGTACTTTAAATAGATCAGAACACACAACTTAGCTTTTTCCCATAAGTCTTGACAATCAATAACTTTGGAACTACATCTCGTACGTTTTGTCCCATAAAATCAATCCCACGAAGGAGTAAAAACTCTTCCTGTGAGATCCAAAATGCATACATCGGAGACCTCTGAAAGGCATCCAGATACAGTAACGGGACAATTCTCCCCGCTGACCATTTGAAAAGCAACAATTCATTGCATGGTCAAGCCTGGAACATAGACACAACTAAATCCAAATTCCACACATGTGAATATCGGAGAACTGGCGGAGTTGGCACTCTCACACCCTTAAGCATTCTACGAACTAAAGGGTTTTCCCTGCCCGGGAAACCCCCTGACCCACCAGGTCATGGGATGTGGAAATAGAAGACCTACAAACATTGGCTGTATGATGTGCAGATGGTTGAGTAATTTCTGCCAAAATATTGATCACCTTCACTATATACCTCTTTAAGGGGATCCCAAACCCATCACTCACATCAACTAGCCCAAATTCTTAATGCTGACTTTTATAACCTCCATGTGCTAGGAGGCCAGGATTTCGCCACCAATATGCAAACCGTGCACGAAATGCCTGCATGTGCGCTTTGCCAGAAGTTGTAGCTTACTCTCTCTAAGAGGCTGGACCTTTAGCCTGGGGCACCCAACCAACCTTTTGACGGTAGGCCACAGAAGAGTCACATATATACTCATTTCTAGGACAATAGAAAACCATGCTTGACTGGCGCAAAAGGCAGTCACTAATACCAAAGGTGCTCTGTGACGCTGCATTCAGTAAATGTCTGAGGAATCACAATGAATGGATGAAATGCATAAATAACTCCTATCTCACTCTCCTGGTTTTCATTCCAATGCTAAGTGGTCCAGCTTCCAACTGAGAAACCATGGAAGCTGGGTATTGAAACATCTACCTGAAATAGTCCACAATGCCTCTCTAAAATACGAGACACTCTGGATGCAACTGCCAATCTGTCAAGTCCTCCCAATGTCGGTAAAATGAATCTGCCATAGGATTGACCCTGCCTGTTATATATTCCATCTGACCCATTAGCTACCTCAGAAGACAGAAGTCTCAAAAATCCTTTGCCAGATCTGCCATATTTTTGGATCTTGTCGGTCCTAGTTTTTTCATAAATTAGACTGCTGAGATTTTGTCCATGGTAAGGCTGTTGAACATTGTTTGTGAATACCTTCTCACCGCAAAAGAACCAAAAACATTGCTACGCAAATGATATACTACTGAGCCTCAAGACTTGACAATTTCCATCCAGTGGCGATTCCACTGCAACATGCACCTCATCCAATGAGCCTAGCAGTGGGCTCTAAGAGCAAAACTGGGGATACACCAAAAATTGCTGTCCCATTACAGGCAATCACTACTTTAACTGCTCTTTTACTTCGGGTGAAAGCTGCACAATGTCTGAATCATCTAGACCTCATATTACATGTTGAATGTTTAGCCTTCAGAGAGCCCTGCAATTTTTGGGGGTTTGGAATATCGCTTGAATGGATGCTGAGAGGAGACCCATAATTCTTGCCAAAAGCCTCAGACCCTGATTCACAAAGTGTTTTCCAATGGGATTTTGCCATTATAAAACGCTTCTGTGAATTAGGCCCTCAGTGTCACATGTGAAGTGCCAATATGAATGACGTTTCTCTCTTGATAGTCCTTATCCTGGACTGGGTAAACTGCAAATTACTGAAACCCCCAAAAAGTGGAGCTAGCTTTTGTGAGGAAAGTTTAACCTATTTCTCTCAATTTATAAGAAACCCTACGTCCAATATTGGGTGGATTTTGATATCCCTAAGCCTCTGCACTTTAATGGAATCCTAGGCCTTAATCAGAATGCTGCCTAAATAAATCGACATGTGAATATCCTGAATTCTCAAAAAACGGGACAACGGCCTTAAAACTTTGGAAAACACCATGGGGCAGAGGATACGTGCTTTTGCCATTGAAATAATAGAAACCGTATGAGTCCTGGGGAAATGTAATGGTAAGGTATGCATCTATGAGACGTGGCTGAGCCAACCAGTTGACTTGCCATGTTTTTTTAACATTACAATCGACTCCATGTTGAAATGTCTGTAGACCAGAATCGGGTTCAAATTGAAGACTGGTCTGAAACCCTGCCATTCTTCTTGACCAAGAATATATTGATGTAAACATTGTCTACAATGTGAACCACAACTGAATTGTTCTCTTTTCCCAGAATTGACGTATCTATCCAGGCATGCGACGCTGTTTGTCCTTTGAGCATACAAAGGGATGGGAGGAACATCTCTCTTGGGCTTGAGATACAGTAGATGTGAAAACTTTGCACTGTGCCAACTACGAAGAGACCTTTTGGGCAACAAGCACAATTTTTCAGGAAATATTAAATGCAACCCACCCACCAGACAGATTTTGAAGACAAGTCTTTCCATACTTAACTCCAAAACCAAAGGATGGTTGTCCCCTTCTAGGACCTCAGCCCCTTGATGTTGGTTTCTCCAAGGAAATAACACTGTATATTATCATAAATAACCAAAGGAGGCATTTATTCTGGTATTTTATGAGCCAGTCCCCTCCCATCTTTCTGGGGACATTTTCATGGCTGGCTGCCAGCCCCTATATTGGCTAACCCTATTAGAAAGACAATACGAGAAGAACATTGTCTAAGAAGTCTGGGCCTTGTCAATCGCCATAAAGGTGGATACACATTTGCTGATATCTTTCATAGCTTCTTTGCCAAAATGGAACTCACCCCTCTTCACAGTTTTCAGAGTTTCTGCTAACCCAACCAATTTTGGGTTCTTGCCTTTCTTGTGCACTTGCAAAATCAAAACATTGGCATCCTTGAGAAAACATAGAGCTCTCTGAGCCGAGTCGCTGCTTAGGTTTGAATCCGGGGGCTGTCAAGTAACCCCTGACTTTTGTGATGTATCCAACATTTTCAGGCGCAAGCCAGTGGCATTCAATAGCCGGTCTGACACGTTGTCCGTGCTTCATGCAGACCCTTGCCAATACCACCACCATAGCAGGAAAAGAAAATGGACAGTTTAAGATCCTCTAATGTTGTGGTGCGTTGTTTCAGTCCATGGGAGGCCAAGGACATCTGCCTTCATCTTTCTATTGAAATTATTGTCTAGTTTTTGTCCCACAAAATGCAGAGCAAAACGCTCCAAATGCATGAGTGCAAAACAATCATAGGCACTGGGGTACATTAAATATGATGGAATGACCATGGGTTCCGCAATATGTTATGAAACTCCCATAGATGTTGGCCTGTGTTGTGTATACACATACTCGTCCACCTCCACCGAGACATGGATGCTAACTAGAAGTAGAGTGCTACTGTATTCAATAATGTTTGAAAGTCTCCACTACTCTACGCTTGGCAACAAGTCCATAGGAACATCTAGCCAAGCTGTCTTTTGTGGATACTGGTCACATTCCCTCTGCCAGGGGACCCATATGGTGTACCATAATCACCTGTTCCAGGGGCAGCGAGGCTGTATCATTTCAACTGAGTCCTCTTCCTGACTATTGCAACCATGGATCCTTTTTGGCTGTTTTATATGTACCACATTCGGTCCCACATCACCACTATCTAATCAGGCGAGGATCATGATGATTTGAGGATAAGTCTTACGAAATTGCTGCAGGGAGAGCAATGCCAAAATTCACTGAAAGGTTAGCCATTCATAATTTAATGGCTCACTCTGTCCATAAGTGATCTAACCTTTTCTTTAATTGGCAGGGCACATCTCTTTAGGCTGTATCTCCAAGCCTCATCTTCTGCTGCTTCTATTTGCATAGTTTGCCTTGCAGTCATTATTATGCACGTGAAACAGAAAAGCAATCCCTACCTGTGAGCACAGAGAATCAACACTCTGCATGGGTTCCTCTCCTCTAATCACGCACTGCACATTAGTCTCTGGAACGCTGTCTCTAGTTCTCTGCAGCCTGCGCTGGTAACCCTACTGCAGTCTAAGGCCATGCTCCCAAGGACTTTTTCTGCACCTCATCACGCATCCACGACTGAACAATCTGTATTTATATAATTATTGTTGATGAATTATTTATGTTTAGTCCTATTTTATTAGACACTTGCCAACACGAATGAATGAGATTATTATTGGTCCTGTAAGCCTCTGTGCATCTCTGAAAAGATAATATGTACCCTTTTCCCCTATCAAGGCTCCCTTCTATGGTGCAGCAAAGGCCAACAGGAATCAGTGTACACCAGCAATGTTGTTCTTGCTTCTGTGCCCTTCTGCTACACCATCGTTTTGTATTGCAATTAGATTTGTCTTCCCAAGCCTTGGTTGCGCTTCTCCCTTCTGTTTTCTGTTTTTAATGTGTTCACCCTATATTTCCAATTGTTCAGTCGCTATAGCATCATGTAACTGGCTCCTTTGGAGGGCTAGAGCACTACGCAAAGACAATCAAGGAGTAGTGAATAAAATGGTTATTCAAGCACCTCATAGTGCTTCCAACCTTGCCCATGCCCCATTGGTCCATACTTCAGGAGAGGGATGTGCAGATTCCTGCTGTACACCCATATTTTTTTGTTGGGTGGACTGAGGAATGACCTAGTCCTAAGTGACCTGGTTTACAAATGTTGAACCAGTATCAACTAGGGAGAGATGAAATTGTTTCATGTCTGAGGGCAGTGAGAAACAGGTGTCACTGCTTCAGTGGAATGGGCAAGCATTAGCGTAAATATGCTTCATCAGTCATCATCAATAACTGCAATAATTAACAAGTATCATTTGAGGACACCCTTTCTCTTCAGAATTCCTAGCACCACTGCACTATTGGATCCTTCCTCCCTGTAATGATGCCAACAATCTCAAATATTTAATCAGTGACCACAATATTGTCAAATGTGGGTTCAATGGGAATTCTTTTGGAGGCATTTATTATTTTTCCGTCTGTTTTGAACAGACTTGTCCTTCCCTTTTCCTTTGGAGCTCCATCTCCCTTAATGAACATCTGGTGTAGCTTCCTACAATTTCAAATATATGAGCCTGCCTTTGGATTCTTCCGACCTAAATAATTGCATTAATTAGAGAAGCACCAGTTTAGCCCATGGGGTGGGCAGAGGTCATTGCATCGTTTAGGAAGGATTTTCAGAACCAGATGTGAGGGAGGGTTCTGAGAGGTCCGCCGAGTTAATGAACAAGGTTATAGACACTCTGTCTAGTCAAACTCTCATAAGATAAGGTAGGCAGAGGCGTAAGGCAAACCTCAGAAGATCTGTGACTGGTGTTCGAGTATGGTTAACAACTAATAGAGACAGTTAAGTGATAAAGCAGCACACAGAAGTATACAAAATATATTGTATATACAATTATACAATTTGTTAGGCCTTAATCAAACCTGCAGGTAAAACTCAAGCATAGGATACACTACAAAACACCCATATCTAAACATATATATATATATATATATATATATATATATATATATATATATATTCCTAGCAACCTCTAAAGGAGATAGCATAACACTTTACCCTCCAACACAGTTAACAGCAAGTCAATAAACCGATGCATAAACTCTAATAGTAAATTGGCAGAAGAGAATACAAAGAAAAGAGTCAATGTTTAGCTAAATACCTGGTTGGGGGATGAGGGGGTATAGGTAGTCCAAAGTTTCCCTGCACAACTGTTGCCAAAGCAAAAGCTAAGCAACAAATGTCTTTTAATAGCATAAGCAAACACAATTAGGGGTGTACTCACGATTCCAACACACTAGTGGTTACCCAGGGGATTACCCAGAGAGACTCCTATGCTAATACTTCACTGAGCACCACCAGATAATGGTAGTGCTAGGGATTGGATTGTGCACCCATAGAATTTCCATAGGGAGGTTGGGACACAGAAAGTGGTCAGTGCACTCACACTTGCCTTACTCTGATTTTCTAGGTGACCACCTCCAGGGCACCCAGAATCGCTAGGGATACTAACTTTGATCATTGGTTCTGTCGATAATGAGCCAGGGGTCGCATTTGCAGTGGCTGAGTTGGTGCTGGATTTGGGTTTGCCTACACGCCTGCTGTGATCTCTAGTTCTGGGAGGGCTCTGACAGACTTTCAGCTGGACAGACCAGAAACCTCAGCACCCAGCAGAAGAAACCGCGTGGCAAAGAACCCCAGTCAGGGGGCCAGCAGGCCCAACTCGTGGCATCAATATGAAACAGGTTTCAGGAAGACCTCTCATCACTGTTCAAAGCAGCAGTAGCAGTGGTGCTTTTGGGCCACAAGTCAAGGATCTCCAAAGTTACATGGTACAGCTCATGATGGCTTCTAAAACAGCAGATAACCCTGGTCAGTAAATGGTCAGCTCTGAGAATGGTCCAGGGGCACTTCTGAAGTTCACCAAGTCCATGTCACTAATACGAGATGCAGGACTAGTTGTTCCAATTGGTCCCAAGGAGGAATGCACCATCACAGGTCTTCACTCGTCACTGGAGAAGCAGCGGCAGACACTGGTGGATGGCTTGGGAAATGCTAGTTCCCTTTTGCATCAGTCCTCCGTGTCTTCTTCAGCAGTCTTCTCTTGGATTCTTGGTTTCATTGGGTACCTTCCAGAATATCTACACGATCCACTTATTGCTCAAAATCCAGGCTGAGGTTTCCCCAGCCGACCAAAAGCAAGAATCTGTACCATTAAAAGAAGGCAACCGCTGACCAATCATGGTCAGCCACAAACACCATATCTGCCCAGCAAGGACCACTTCCTAACAAGGCTGACTATGACCACCAGGCAGCCTCAAACTCAGTTCAGCCACACACATGCACGAACCCGGGAGTCGAGGATGGATCCTGCTAAAATGCATACACGTATGTAGTTTCCGGGCCTGAGAAGGCAGGAAGTGGCAAAAAACCAAGATGGCTAAAGACAAACGACAGGGCTAAAACCATATCTAGAAGCCATTTTGTGTATATGGTATTATGCAGTAAAAAACAATGTTGCACAGGAATGCACCGGTAAAAGATGAAAAATAAAGTTTGCTGCTACCAGCATATCGTAGGCATATGATAAAGGCATAACAAATATGCCCAGATATGAGGAGAAAGGATGTGTGAAAAACTGGGTGAATTTTCTTCCAGGAGTCTGGTAGTTGGATCCGGTATGAGACTGGATTTATAATTTCCTTGATGGGAAATGGACCATGGTACAGAGGGGCCAATTTCTTTGGCCGTAGATGTCGGGGTAGTAATTTCGAGGACAACCAGACTTGATCACCAATTGCATAAGAAGGCACTGGTCTTCTTTTGGAATCCACATACCTCTTAGTCTGTGTTCTGGCCTTCTCTAAGTTTTCTTTGGCCTCCTGGTGTACGTTGATGAGGGTTTCAATCCAGGAGTCGAAAGTAGGTACCAGTGTGGGATGAGGGAGAACAGAGGGTAGAACCGATGGATGGAAACCTTGGCTACAATAAAGGGACTGGTCTTAAGTGCTGAATGATCGGAATTGGTGTAGGCGAATTCAGCCATGGGTATCAGGAGCGACCAGTCATCCTGACCCTTGGTGGCGAAACATCGAAGATACTGTTCGAGGGTCTGATTAGCACATTCTGTGGCCCCGTTGGTTTAGGGATGATAACCTGATGAGAGGGCGCGTTGGATTTCCAAAATGCAACAGAGATGTTTCCAGAATTGTGAGACGTATTGAGGTCCTCGATCAGATATGATCTTGGAAGGAAGTCCATGCAGACGGAATATGCGTTGCAGAAAGATTCCAGCAAGTTCTGACGAGGATGGTAGCTTACACAGGGGTGTAACATGAGCCATATGAGTGAACAAGTCAATGGTAACCATGATGGTTGTGTATCCTCGGGAAGGTGGTAATTCCACAATGAAGTCTGTAGCAATGAATTCCCATGGAATTGTTGGCAGTGTAGGTTGCAGTAGAAGACCCGCCGGTCTCTTGTTATCATGTTTATTTTGACTCCAGATAGCACAAGCTTGGATGTACTGCTGTACGTCAGTCTTTATTCCAGGCCACCAAAACTGTCATTGTATGAGGCGGAGGGTGTTGGTTATGCCACGATGTCCGGAGTGAAGGGTATCATGACAGAGGTTTATTATTCTTTGTTGTAATTTCTGTGTGGGAATGACCAGTGCATTGTCCTTGAATAAATATCCTTCCTTGACTCTTAGATTCTATTGATTCTTCCTTGAAATATCCTTCCACAGATCAGAGGATTGGGTTTGCACTCGAATTTCTTCCAGGAGATTGACTGCTTGAGCTACAAAGATCGTGTGGGGAAACATCTTAGGATAGGCCCTATCTTCAGTAGTTACATAGTCAGGATGTCGAGATAAGGCATCAGCAATCAGGTTTTGTGATCCGGGAACATGAGTGATGTGGTACTGGTACTGGGCAAAGAAGTAGGCCCAATGCGCCTGATGACTGTTCCTACACTCCAATGACTGTAGAATTTGAAGATTCCGATGGTCCGTGCGGACCTGAAATGGATGTCTAGCACCCAGAAGTAGATGTCGCCATTCAGTGAAGGCTTGGCGGATGGCTAACAGTTCCTTTTCCAGGACGGATTAGTGTGTCTCACTGGGAGTCAGAGTTCGTGAAAGGTAAGCAATGGGGTGTTCCAGTTTATCCTCAAATTCCTGCTTCAACACCGCTCCTATGGTGTAGTTAGAGGCATCCGTTTCCACTAGGAATGGTCGATTTATGTCCGGTTGGGCTAAGGTGGGGTCTTGCGTGAACTCTGCCTTTAAACGTAGGAATGCCTTATCTTGCAGTGTAGACCAGATAAAGGGGGTGTCTTTCTTCAAGAGAGCAACGATTGGCTGAACGATCTCGGAAAAGGTGGATAAGAACTTCCGGGAGAAGTTGGCAAGCCCCAGGAAGGTTGAACTTGTTTCACGGACATGGGAGCGGGCCATTCCAGTATGGCCTTTACCTTTGAAGGGTCCTTACCAATTCCTTCTGGGCTAAGGATGAATCCTAGGTAGTGTACAGAGTCATTGTAATACTGCCTTTACATGTTCTTCATGCTTTAGAAATTCCTTGGAAAAGATCAATAAGTCGTCCAGATAGACAATGACGAAGAGGAATAACATGTCAGAGAACACCCTATCCATGAAACGTTGAAAAACTGCGGGGGCATTAGCTAGTCCAAAGGGCATGACTAGATATTCATAGTGACCAAAGGGTGTTCTAGAGGTTTTTTCCATTCATCTCCTTCCCGGACACGGATCAAATGGTAGGCACCCCGGAGATCCAACTTCGTGAATATTACGGCGCCTCTCACAGCTTCCAGGATATCCGAGATCAAGGGCAATGGGTACCGGTCTTTGAGGGTGCATTGATTTAAGCTACGATAGTCGAGGCAAGGTCTGAGTTCCTTGGTGGCCTTCTTGGGAACAAAGAACAACGAAGCACCCGCTGGAGATTTTGAAGGTCTTATGGTGCCATTTTCAAGGTTGGTATCCAGGTATTCTCGGAGGGCCTTTTTCTCAGGTTTGGAAAGGATGAACATTCTGCCGAAGGGAATCACTGCTGAGGGATCTGTATCTATGGCACAGTCTTCAGGTCTGTGAGGGGGTAAGGCCTGGACTATGGCAGTTGAAAATACATCATCATATCCCTGATAGGCCTCAGGGACTTGTATGATATTGGAAACCATGAGTGGTGTTTGCTGGTTTCTTGGTGGTTCTTTAGGGGGTGTCAAGGAGGGATCCAGGAATAGACAGTGAGACATACAAAACTCTGAGCCTAGGAATAATGATCCTGCTGTCCAATTGATATACAGATTGTGCTTCTGTAACCAGGGCATACCCAATACCATGGGGTGATGAGCTGACTTAATGATGTCGAATCTAATCCGCTCTTGGTGATAGTTTATAGAAAGCTGGATTTCTTTAGTCTGCAGGCTTTTGGGCCCTGAAGTGAGGGGTCTTCCGTCGATTGCTTCCACCGGCTGTATAGTGCTTCGTGTCTCGTATGGAATGTGATGACTAACAACCCAATCTTGATCAATGAATATTCCCATAGCTCTGCTGTCTACCAAGGCCAAAATGGAATAGGTCTTATTCTTGGAGGGCGATAGGAAGGCCTGCACTATCACCAAATTGTTTTGTCCAGGAGAGTTCAAGGATGGAATTTATGTGGAGCAAACATCTCTCTCCCAAAGCTCCGCTCCATCTAGGATCGGGAGCTGGCGTTTCCCAAACGCCGAAAAGGAGGGGCTAGAGGACATTTCCTAACCAAGTGTTTATCTGAGGCACAATACATGTACAACCCTGTATGAATCCTTCTCATCCTTTCTTGTGGGAATATAGGTCCACGGAAGGCTCCTATCGACATGGGTTCTGGTTCAGTGACTGAGCCTGGGTTTGTGTCCATCTTTGTGGTGCTCTCAAAGGACACTTTCGGAGGATTTCCTCTGGATTTCTTCTTCTCTACCTTCCTTTCCTGGATACAAAAGTCTATTTGCATGCAAGGTCGATTAGTGCCTGGAATGAGTTTGGGCGAGACACTCTGGCCAACTCATCCTTAATCTCCTCATTCAGTCCTCTCCTGAAAAGGGTAAAACTCGCCTCAGGGGACCAATCATCTTCCTTGGCTAATTGCTTGAATCGGGTTACAAAGGTGAGCATATCCTGGGATCCCTGCTGAAAGTCTAACAGGCGTTCCTGGGCACTATAGCCCTGCTCTGGGCAGTCAAACATGGTTTTAAGGGCCTGTATGAACCCATCATAGTCATCTAGGAGAGCCTCGCCGGAATTAACAAGGGGCGTAGCCCAGGTAAAGCCATTTCCTGAAAGGTGAGAAATTATGAAACCCACCTTAGCCCTGGGAGTTGAAAAGTACTAGGGCTTAAAAGTAAATTGGACCAAACATGAATCCAGGAATCCACAAAGGGTTTTTGCCGACTCATCGTATTTGTCAACTATGCTGCCCAGCAACACACTTTCTTTTGTGGCAGAATCACGGGATAGAACTAATTGTTTGAGAGCAGCGTTTTCTGCCTTTAGATTCTGTACCTCGGTTGTTAGTTCTTGCATGCCACACATCAGGTCCTGAATGGCCGCTTCCATGTCCATATCGAGTTCGGTCGGGTGGCGTCTCAAACTGTCAAGGAGTTCCCCCCTTCTCACCTGAGTCCAATCTTTGCTGGATTTCTTGGTCGATGCCTTCTTGCAGACGGATCGGCTCTTGAATAAGGCTGCACAAGTCTCTTCGGACTCCAGCGTGCGTTCAAGTTCCGGGATGCAACGATCCAGGAATCCTGGAAATTAAGAAAGTGCACTACTCAGCACACGAGTCCAGGAAGTAAGACAGAAAGGAGAGGGACTAGGAATGGAGTTAGTAGGGAGAGAATCAGGGCAGCAATACCGCGAGCTACGGAGCACACGTCTGGTCGCTACTTCGCAATAGCATTGAGATGCGCGGAGCCGCGGGGGCGTGGTCTATTAATAGAACACACTGCGTCCAACGTGTAGAGCGAGGAAGGTGTTTCACGCTGGACGGCCATGTTGGGAGTACCAGGGATTGCAAGCCCCGTTGAGACAAGGACCAGGAAGTCCAAAAGGGGCGCGTTCTGTAGGTCATGACAGAGAGAGCCGCCTAGCTCTAAAGTGCATAGTGCGTGCAAATATTGCTTTCCTCTAAAGTGCATAGTGCCTGGAAATATTCCTATTCATAAAGTGCCTAGTGCATAAGTTCTTACATATTAACAACTCGCATGTTTTCATACATTGGGATAGAGTTCAATAGTGAGGTACCCATAAGTGACACTACACAGAATAACACTAGCTAAAACATCGACAATCATAATACATTGTGTACAAAAATCTCTGTGTTCAATAAACTGCTTATAATAAGTCACCAAAAACCTAGCCCAGATGTCAAATATAATACAATTATAAACAAATCACTAAATCTAAGGAAAAGCAAGCTAAAACCAACAATTCATGTATGTAGATAACAGATTAGGATTCAGAAACCATATAATCAAATGTGCTGTTTTACAAACTTGTTAGCAACCACACATTACTCTGGAGCAAGAATAATGTCCAAATGATTATGCAAGGGGGACCAGTTACATAGGACATCAGTGCATGACAGGTACAAAACACACAGTTCAGAGGGATAATGGGCAAAGGACTTCACATGCCTAAAAACGTATACAGCTCCTCATCGAGGTTGTGACCTTTAGGTTTTTTTGTCTTGAGTTCCAAATTACATTTAGTTTCTAGTTTCCTCAGCAGGAGCTCACGATTGCCTCCTTTGCATTGTTTGGAAATTGTATGTATGCCAAAGAAAGAGAACCCCTCAAGTTTTCCATCATGTTCATTTTTAAAATGGAGAGCCATAGGGTATGTGGGGTCGGCATTTTTAATTGCCCTGATGTGTTGAAGCACTCTTAATTTCAGTTTGCCTTTAGTGCTCCCCACAAGCTGTGAGAAGGAGGCCGGCAGGACTGAGGGAAACAGTTTTGTGAGTCCTGCTTCAATGAGGAAACACTGCTGAGTGTGCTTGAGCCACAAGAAGACCACTGGCAGAAGACGCAAGGGACTGCACGGAGAGACAGAAGCTTGTGGCGGCAGAGGACCTTGCAAGGAGCCGTAAGACTGACCAGTGAGTTAAACCAGAAAAGGGGAACACCGGGCTGGCAGGTGGTGCTCAGAATAACGCTATGAACGTTAAAATAAATGGAGAATATGCATTGCTATGAAAGTCAAAGCAAATAAAAATGCATTTTGAATACCGAACTAAATGAAAGCAATACACTTTGAATACCGAATGAAATGAAAACAAGTTAAAGCATATTGAAAGGCATTTTGAAAGCAGCGAAAGAAAGAGTGTGAATCTATATTAAGAGGATGTTTTTTAACTGCATTGAAACAATGAACTGCATTAACTGAAAACAAGTGCTAGCAAAGCAAAGAGAGCACAAGTAGTTGTATGCATGATCTATCGAGCATTTGTCCAAGCCAAGCAAGTGCAAATAACTATATATAAGAAGGAAACAAGTATTGGCAAGAGCCAAGGGAACATAAGAAAGTGTAACAAATACATGGAGGCTAACCAAGCCACAATACATGTCAGGAGAGTATGACACATGTGACTGAGGAAACCCTCTCTGTTGAGGAAAAGCAGTGGACTGGCGTAAAATGGAAAAGCAGTAAACGAGGGGCATTGGTTGTGTGGCCTCTTATGGGAGGACCTTGTGGTCCGAGAACTGCCCCTAGACTGGGAGCCCCTGAATGAAAAACTACTGAAAACTACTGAAAAGACTTATGAAGAAGCTTGTGCTGTACAAAGACCTTTTTGTAACTTAGTGTGGTTGTGAAAGCTGGAAGATTTGAACTCTTAGGGAAAGACGCCCCCTGTGTTGTTTTGGTTTGAAAAGCTGGAAGATTTGAGCCCTTGGGGAAAGAAGACCCTGTGTTGTTTGTTTAAAAGCTGGAAAATGTGAACTCTTTGGGAAGGGATTCGCTTTGTTTGATTTACTACTTTGAACTTGGGGAAAGGGGGCTGATTACAAGCCAAAGAGCTGGAAGAAGCTCTGAACTGTACTTTGAACACTAATAATGTTGATGCTGACATAACTACACATTGTATGCAGTTAGTTGTTGGTTTCCTTTACAAACTGATTTGTGTGACACATACATTTGATGCACTTTAAAGAGATCTAATAGTAATTGTGGTACCACCTAGAACTGTATATTTGCCATTATAGATAACCGAGTACAAAGTGAGTTATTGTGATATTGTACATAACCTTGAATATTAATTATATAAAAACTGTGTTTTAACGAATACTGTGTGCGGACATTCCTTTGTGGGTGCTTGGGGACGACACTGTACTTAAGAACCACACTGCATCACCTCCTGAGAAGCTAGGCCTTGATTGCTCGACCACGTACCAATATTGAGAATCTTGGCAGGGTTCCTCTTTCCCTCACCTCTACCTCTACGTTCCTAGGACAAACGGTTCCAGAGACACGGATGATTTTGTGAAGGTAGTTTTTCGGATTTAAAGTAAACTCAGAATGACAGGTGACAGCTTGCAGCTGCAGAATTGACAGGTGAAAGTTGCGCAGCTTTAAAAATGACAGATGACACGATTTCTAGGAGGCTGTTCTAATTAGGTTAAAATAGTTTGGATTAGATTATTTTAACTAAGAGATTGGGTTCTGCACAGTTCTGGCGGATACTCACTCCTAATTTTGAAATGAATGGGCCTCGTCACGGATCTGGTCAACACGTCCAGCGGCGGTTCTCTCTGCTCGGCGGGTCAATCAGGCACCGGTTCTGCTCACAGCGATCCGGATCTCTGGTTCTGCTCACAGCGGTCTGGGTCTGGTCTGCGGTTCTGGCAAAAGTTCTTGGCAAAGAATTCAAGCAGCTCGCCCGGCTGTTGAATAGTTTGGTTAGGTTTGCTGGATTCTGAAGGCCTGCTGAGAATACTTTTGCTTGCAGTGGGCCTTCTAGGTTCAAAGTTCTGTGGTCTATGGGTCCCTGGTTCTGGTCTCTGTCTGGATGGGATGTCATCCGTCAAAATGCTCCGCAGAAATGGAAATTGAATGTCTCTACCTGTCCCAGCAGTCTCTTTTTATGTGTTTTGGAAGTGGGTGTGTGTGTGGCATAACTGAGCCTGCCCCTCTCTACTTGTCATTGGCCCAATTCTCCCCTCTACCATGATTGGGGGAAGGAAATGGATTGTCATCATGATGAGGTCTGTTATTGGGTCAGGGGATCCTCCCCTGGTCAATTTGCCCACAAATCTATATTTGATTCAAATACATATTTCCCAGATACACAATTTGTTGAATTTACATGTACACATTATATATTCCTTATGGTCCATGCTTGTCCGCCTCTGATCTTCCTGGGGGCTTGCATTCAAAAATGACAACATTTTGCGCTTTTTGACTGGTTTACCAATATCGGACATTTACCAAAAATTACACAAATGTGCCCAAGGAGTATGCACATTAATTGATGAAGTGTCAGATTTTTAACATGCAGACATTTGGAGTAAGACCCTATTTTCCGCTAGCAACCCCCCAGAATACACCACAGTGTCCTAACACCTCTTAAAACGTGCACAGAAAAATCACCAGAATAATGATATTACTTATATAATTCTGACAAGTCCGTACTATGAATTATCCATCTTTTTTTAAAATTATGCTCTGGCCCAGATGGGTGTGGTTTAGGTTCCAAAGCACATGGGGGAAGCTTCTGTCTGTCCCCGCCTCCAGCTCGGGTGGCTGCCAGAGGCACTTCTCCTCCCACTTCTCCCAAGAGGAAGCCACTTTACGGCCCCCCAATATAACATTTGCCTGAGTCCAGGAGAAGGCTTTGTTCAACCTCCTGCAGGTGCCCCTCCCCTAATCTAATCAGAGAGGTGTCATCTCCTTTTGGTGGGGAAGCAGGAGGCAGCCAGGCCTGGGAATGCAGTTTGATCAAATTTCAACTCCTGTCCGGGGTTGTTGTCAGGCAGAATTCAGCTAAATGTCACTTTAGTTCCCAGTTTAAATCAAAACTTACAATGTTTACATATACATTAAATAATTACTTCCTTCAAGTCATTTCAGAATATAGTTTTACATTGTATCCACCTCTTAGCAAGTCTTTCCTTGGCCTGGTTTGGGTTCCTCTGTTCAGTTTTACACAAAAGTCTGGTGGTTTTAAAACGCCGGCTTTCTGATAGTGGTGAGTACTGGTATTGCATCCATTTTTGAGATCTGTCTTGAATTACTGCATTTCAATAGAGTGGTCTTTTGCTTGATAGTATAGGACCCTTGCTTAACATTGTTTTGATGGCATCCTTACAGTAGAGTGGTGATGTGGAACCCCCCACAAGAAGGTTGTATCTTTGGAGTGGTCTTGTGCCAACTGCGCAGTTCTCTTGGATTCTGGCGTGAATGTGGGCGGCGACAGCTCATCCCCACATCCCCCAGTCTATTGATTTAGTTTGTTCTGGGATAGAATAATGGGCGGCGACAGCTCATCCCCACATCTACCCAGTCTAAGGATTCAACATGGGTCAAAACCCTTGACAGTGCAGAAAACACAAAGCATGTTTCTCAGCCTGGGTGTGGCTTAAACAGTCTCTCGGTATCCCAGGTGTCTCTGGGCTGAACCACACCCAAAAGACTAGACCGCACATGCAGTTCTGGGAACCGAAATATGTGGGGCATCCATCTTGTCCGCATCAATGCACTACAAGACCAATCCCCAATGTTATACTATGGGAGTGAGTGAGTCTGGTGCCACAAGCGCCAAGTCTGACTCCAAGTGGGTCTTTGGAGGGATGGAGAGGCTCTTGAGGGCCATGTAGGTGATCATGGCCTGGCTCCAGCCTGACATCTTGGGGGGCTGGGGACATGAGGGGCAGGAATCATGAGGCGGGGGATCTCCACAAAGAACTGTGTTTAACGGTACTGACCAGTATTCTGCCAATTGTTCTAACCAACTGCTTTCCTTTTATCTCTGTTGTTGGTTTCCTTTACAAACTGATTTGTGTGACACATACATTTGATGCACTTTAAAGAGATCTAATAGTAATTGTGGTACCACCTAGAACTGTATATTTGCCATTATAGATAACCGAGTACAAAGTGAGTTATTGTGATATTGTACATAACCTTGAATATTAATTATATAAAAACTGTGTTTTAACGAATACTGTGTGCGGACATTCCTTTGTGGGTGCTTGGGGACGACACTGTACTTAAGAACCACACTGCATCACCTCCTGAGAAGCTAGGCCTTGATTGCTCGACCACGTACCAATATTGAGAATCTTGGCAGGGTTCCTCTTTCCCTCACCTCTACCTCTACGTTCCTAGGACAAACGGTTCCAGAGACACGGATGATTTTGTGAAGGTAGTTTTTCGGATTTAAAGTAAACTCAGAATGACAGGTGACAGCTTGCAGCTGCAGAATTGACAGGTGAAAGTTGCGCAGCTTTAAAAATGACAGATGACACGATTTCTAGGAGGCTGTTCTAATTAGGTTAAAATAGTTTGGATTAGATTATTTTAACTAAGAGATTGGGTTCTGCACAGTTCTGGCGGATACTCACTCCTAATTTTGAAATGAATGGGCCTCGTCACGGATCTGGTCAACACGTCCAGCGGCGGTTCTCTCTGCTCGGCGGGTCAATCAGGCACCGGTTCTGCTCACAGCGATCCGGATCTCTGGTTCTGCTCACAGCGGTCTGGGTCTGGTCTGCGGTTCTGGCAAAAGTTCTTGGCAAATAATTCAAGCAGCTCGCCCGGCTGTTGAATAGTTTGGTTAGGTTTGCTGGATTCTGAAGGCCTGCTGAGAATACTTTTGCTTGCAGTGGGCCTTCTAGGTTCAAAGTTCTGTGGTCTATGGGTCCCTGGTTCTGGTCTCTGTCTGGATGGGATGTCATCCGTCAAAATGCTCCGCAGAAATGGAAATTGAATGTCTCTACCTGTCCCAGCAGTCTCTTTTTATGTGTTTTGGAAGTGGGTGTGTGTGTGGCATAACTGAGCCTGCCCCTCTCTACTTGTCATTGGCCCAATTCTCCCCTCTACCATGATTGGGGGAAGGAAATGGATTGTCATCATGATGAGGTCTGTTATTGGGTCAGGGGATCCTCCCCTGGTCAATTTGCCCACAAATCTATATTTGATTCAAATACATATTTCCCAGATACACAATTTGTTGAATTTACATGTACACATTATATATTCCTTATGGTCCATGCTTGTCCGCCTCTGATCTTCCTGGGGGCTTGCATTCAAAAATGACAACATTTTGCGCTTTTTGACTGGTTTACCAATATCGGACATTTACCAAAAATTACACAAATGTGCCCAAGGAGTATGCACATTAATTGATGAAGTGTCAGATTTTTAACATGCAGACATTTGGAGTAAGACCCTATTTTCCGCTAGCAACCCCCCAGAATACACCACAGTGTCCTAACACCTCTTAAAACGTGCACAGAAAAATCACCAGAATAATGATATTACTTATATAATTCTGACAAGTCCGTACTATGAATTATCCATCTTTTTTTAAAATTATGCTCTGGCCCAGATGGGTGTGGTTTAGGTTCCAAAGCACATGGGGGAAGCTTCTGTCTGTCCCCGCCTCCAGCTCGGGTGGCTGCCAGAGGCACTTCTCCTCCCACTTCTCCCAAGAGGAAGCCACTTTACGGCCCCCCAATATAACATTTGCCTGAGTCCAGGAGAAGGCTTTGTTCAACCTCCTGCAGGTGCCCCTCCCCTAATCTAATCAGAGAGGTGTCATCTCCTTTTGGTGGGGAAGCAGGAGGCAGCCAGGCCTGGGAATGCAGTTTGATCAAATTTCAACTCCTGTCCGGGGTTGTTGTCAGGCAGAATTCAGCTAAATGTCACTTTAGTTCCCAGTTTAAATCAAAACTTACAATGTTTACATATACATTAAATAATTACTTCCTTCAAGTCATTTCAGAATATAGTTTTACATTGTATCCACCTCTTAGCAAGTCTTTCCTTGGCCTGGTTTGGGTTCCTCTGTTCAGTTTTACACAAAAGTCTGGTGGTTTTAAAACGCCGGCTTTCTGATAGTGGTGAGTACTGGTATTGCATCCATTTTTGAGATCTGTCTTGAATTACTGCATTTCAATAGAGTGGTCTTTTGCTTGATAGTATAGGACCCTTGCTTAACATTGTTTTGATGGCATCCTTACAGTAGAGTGGTGATGTGGAACCCCCCACAAGAAGGTTGTATCTTTGGAGTGGTCTTGTGCCAACTGCGCAGTTCTCTTGGATTCTGGCGTGAATGTGGGCGGCGACAGCTCATCCCCACATCCCCCAGTCTATTGATTTAGTTTGTTCTGGGATAGAATAATGGGCGGCGACAGCTCATCCCCACATCTACCCAGTCTAAGGATTCAACATGGGTCAAAACCCTTGACAGTGCAGAAAACACAAAGCATGTTTCTCAGCCTGGGTGTGGCTTAAACAGTCTCTCGGTATCCCAGGTGTCTCTGGGCTGAACCACACCCAAAAGACTAGACCGCACATGCAGTTCTGGGAACCGAAATATGTGGGGCATCCATCTTGTCCGCATCAATGCACTACAAGACCAATCCCCAATGTTATACTATGGGAGTGAGTGAGTCTGGTGCCACAAGCGCCAAGTCTGACTCCAAGTGGGTCTTTGGAGGGATGGAGAGGCTCTTGAGGGCCATGTAGGTGATCATGGCCTGGCTCCAGCCTGACATCTTGGGGGGCTGGGGACATGAGGGGCAGGAATCATGAGGCGGGGGATCTCCACAAAGAACTGTGTTTAACGGTACTGACCAGTATTCTGCCAATTGTTCTAACCAACTGCTTTCCTTTTATCTCTGTTGTTGTTTTCCTTTACAAACTGATTTGTGTGACACGTACATTTGATGCACTTTAAAGAGATCTAATAGTAATTGTGGTACCACCTAGAACTGTATATTTGCCATTATAGATAACCGAGTACAAAGTGAGTTATTGTGATATTGTACATAACCTTGAATATTAATTATATAAAGACTGTGTTTTAACGAATACTGTGTGCGGACATTCCTTTGTGGGTGCTTGGGGACGACACTGTACTTAAGAACCACACCGCATCACCTCCTGAGAAGCTAGCCCTTGATTGCTCGACCACGTACCAATATTGAGAATCTTGGCAGGGTTCCTCTTTGCCTCACCTCTACCAAATAGAGAGCGGACCCCTCTGGTCCCTCACAATGGCCTAGGTGTTGAGGAGGAGAGACTCCTTGAAAAGGTGGGTCTTGAGTTATTTTCTGAATTGTAGGATTGTGGTGGCGAGTCTGATGCTGATGGGGAGGAGGTTCCATAGTCTTGTCCGGGCTTCTGGTGGTGCACTGTCCGACGGGAAGCAGAGTTTCTCCGTGAGGTAGCTGGGTGACTTGAGGGCGACTGCCTTATAGATGATGCAGCAGGACTTGAAGGTGATTCATGCATACAGTGGGAACCAGTGAAGGTCGGTTAGGGCCGAGTTGATGTGGTTGTATCTGCGTCGATCCTTCATGAGGAATGCGGGCACATGTAGGACACTTCTCAGGGAGAATGACGGGAGGCCCCCTAGTGCTACTATTATGCTTCAGCCCCAAAAATTGTAAAGTTGTCTTTCAAGTGGTTGGCATGATGACTCGCACAATGGAGAAGTGCATTCTTATCTGTTACCGTACTGTATGGTTTGATCAAAAGTGTACCTTCATGATGGTAAATGGTGATATCTACGTAACTCACATGATAAACACAAAATTGGGCGCCCTGAACACTTGGAGGCAGGTAGGGCAAAATGGACTGAGAATAAACAAAAAGACCCCTGCCAACAGGAATGATACTCAATTGATCCTTGATTTGACCAAGCTGTATCAAAATATTAGGACATTTAAAGTTCCCAAACATTTAGACCAATACTGTGTCACTTGAGCACTCCAGTATACTATGTGTGGAATATGAAGACATTTTATTGTGGTTATTGAACAAAAGAAACGGTTGATACATTAAAACTTCCTTTCAACAAGGAATAAGAAAGCAAACAAAAGAAAAAGGGAATTGCGAGGAAAGTGAAGAGAAGGGGTGAGACCCAGCGAAAAAATAATCGAAAGCCAAAGGACAGGCTGGATGTCGTTAACAAAAAACAGCTCCGAAAGGTCTCGTTAACATATACATTGATCATCAAATATTGAAACGCACTTCATAAATGATTATGTAAATTGTAAAATATTTAGTAACGTAACACATGTAAAAGAAAATCATTTTTATGAGTGGAGAACATACAGAGAAAAATCGTATGTAGTTCAACACTGATTTGAGTGGTAGGAGGTAAATGTTCATATCTCCTATCTCCTTGGGGGTTCAGTCGACATGTCCCTTTTGTTTTTGAAGGGACTTTTAAAGATGGAGAATCATTGGGCCTGCCAACGTGATACAAGATAATAGTGGAACCAAAATAGACTGGGATGAAGATGTTGTAGGCAAAGGTCAAATGCCCAGCAATGGTCATGTTTCAGCAGCGTTCAACAGGTCATTGCTGCCTTCCTCAGGGTGTGAATTGAGGGACCCTGCAAATACATATATGGGTGTATTAGTGTGGCTCAGCACTTGTTGGTCTACTGCTAAGAATCAATCATTAAAAGGGTGGGTTTCGGCTCAGGGTGGGTCACCAAGGGATTTAACTTACCCTAGGTAACAGAGCTCCATATCTCCTAGTCCGGGGAGCTGGGCACATTGCATGCCGTTCACGACTGGGACATCTGTTGGTGAGTCCTGGCTGGTCGCAAATGTGCACTGGGGAAGATTATTTGTGGGAAGCGAATGGGCCACAACCATCTAAACCACAATGATGGAAGAAGTCAGCTCTGAAAGAGAAGGCATAAAAATGCCCTGTAAATATATAGCGGCTTGAAACATAGGCAAAACAACTGCTCATGAGTTGACTGGGGGGGTGAAATCTTCCAACAAAGGTGAGCAGTACCGTATCATTGCCTGCCAGACATGTGTGCAATCTGGTCTGTGAAGCGGGTTGCCATCTGATATGTAATCCGGCAGTTGCTGCATTGCAGGGAATCCTGTCTTGCTGCATCTGCATGAGTGGAAGGCAAAGAATTGCTTAGACTAACAGTGAACTTCACGTATCGATGTTATTGGTCAAGCCAGTTAAAAAATTCAATGGCAATGGTCACTGACCTTTCTCATAGTACAAAAATGTTCTCAATATATCTAATCCATCTGTTTATATGAGTTTTAAACTGGTTTGCGTCTATGAAAACTACAGTCTCTTCAAACATCTCTAAATAGAGGTTGTCCAGATTTGGTGTCATAGCCGCCCCCATAGCCGGATCCTCGTAATAATACCATTACTGAGCCCCCAGAACTATGACTGCTGAAAATTGTGACTTTTTTGCACTCCCTTTACACCACATCTATATGTGGGAGGGGGTATGGTATTTAATACAAGTAGATGGGGCTGAGGGGGGTCTCCCCCTGCATATATATGTGGTGTAAAAGGGGTTGAAATAAGTCAGCATTTTAGAGGTCGCAGTAATGGGATTCTCAGTAATGACATAGATTTGTACCCTCTGTTTGTAAATACAGCTGACCTTGAAACTGGAAAAAAATATTTGTTAGTGCCATTTCAGTACACAAAAATAATGAAAGAGTTACTTGCAGGGTGGTTATCCTCATGTTTCATTAACATGTCATCAACTACTGGCAGGGTAGCCTGTTGGGGTAGGCATGTGTACGAGGATGGAATATCCAGACATAACATTAAAATGATGGTTGGATTAAAGTCTAACCCCTCAATTTTGTTTATGACATCTTTAGTATCTAGTATGTAGCTCTTCCTGTAAAAGACACAATCTCGAAGATAATGGTCCACAGATTTGGAATGTGGTTCTAGAATGTAATTAACCCCAGAAACAATCGTTCTACCCAGGGGCTTGATAAGACTCTTGTGGATCTTATGGAGGATGTAGAACACAGGTATTCTACCATTCTCCATAACCAAACACTCAGCCACTTCTTTACTTATCTCCATCTCCAGGGCTCTACGCACTTTAGTTTTAATCATATCAGTAAGTGCTCCCCTGGGATCTACTGTTAGCTTTTGATAGTTTCATCTGACAATAAATCCATACATTCGTCCACATAGTCAGTTATAATGGTGCATAATAAAGAACCACATTTTTTATTGAAAAGTATCTAATGAATAGGTCAATTAATGCAGGACATTTTAGCTACATAATGTGAGAGAAGCACTGTTTGACTGCAAAACCTGGATGTCTCTTTCTGTCATGCAACGCCGTTTTCGTAGGACATTGAGGCACAGGTGGAAAGGCATTGCCAGTATTCACGCTATTTCTCCTCCTAACATGGCGGCTTCTAGTCAGATCGACTGTGCAGTCGTGCAGTGGCCACCAGTCTGCATGGCTCCTGCTCCGCTGTCGGAAGGAATACTTCAGTCTGAGACGTCAACGGATCGCTGCGTTGCTACTCTGTATAGTGAACGCTATGTGAGTTCAATTGCCCGTAGTAACATCTTTCTGTCTCTCTAACATTTGCTACAAGTCTCCCTTTTCCCTGCAGAGCTCTGGAGCCATTCCCGCACTTCCTCTTCACTAGACTACCTCCCAAAAGCTTCTCGGTGCATTGCGGTGTAGGTATCCTATACATTTTAAAACTCTCTCCACTTTCCTTCAAAACCTCTAAAAAAGATTCCTCTTAGCATTATTCTTTGTTTCTCCTCGATTTCACAGAGTTGGAAAGTGTGAAATGAACGTCCGGATCCCATGCTCCGCGTTATACCAAGGCTCCACCTCCCCCCTTCTCCGCGAACTCCAACTCATCTCTCTGGCTATCGTATTGGGAAAGAGGGATTCATTTCTATCACCTCAACTCTTCCTCTACTAACTCCTTTCCTCTATTTCTACTCCACAGAAGGGACATCCTTCCTCCCTTTCCATTCTCAGGTTACTTAAACCATTGATCCACACTCAATATAGGTTTGTCACAGGTGATAACATATTAACCACAGATTTAATCCTATTGTTCCATTTACACCAATTACAAAATATTCTGACAATCCTTTATTTCCCACTCCAGTTATCACCTACCTCTGCAATCCCAGCGGATCTTCCCGGAAGAAGAATCCTTCCATTGAACAAACTGTCTCCAGAGAAGACTTCCCGTGACTGTCGTCCAGGGTATTTTTCCCCAAAGGGTTTCCCTGGGGGGCCTGGGGTTGAGTAGCCGTTCAGTGGCACAGAGGCTCAGGGCTCACAGGGAGATTCTTGTATTCTACTCAGCTGTCTTGATCCCTGTGTTCCCGAAGGTGGGTCATTAGTTCTTATATCAATTCAGTCATCTTGTTAAGTATTACACTTTCTTTGTAGTGAGGTTATAGCGCCAACACAACACCTCAAGTAGCTATGCATTCACTACAGATGCATATATCATTGCTATAATACCAACACAAAGCCTCAAGTAACTATGAGTTCAATGCATACATATATACCTTTCAAAAGCACTTAGAAAAAGCTTTCTTATTGAGAATATTATTTAAATACATATACTAAAGATTGATCTATGGTGAAAAGCATAGGAAGTCAACTAAAAAGCCATAATTTTACCTTCAGTAATTCGAAGGCCCAAAGGGTTATTTTGCAATTTGCTGTCACACAGTCAGGAAATCCGCAGTTTGGAAAAAGTCAATTTTCTATTCTCATGGACCAATATGAAAACCAACAGCAGACAGGACACTGGGATAACGTCAAGTGCCCAGTGAGGTATTATAAGACCCAATTATGTAGGGACATTTTTAACAAACAAAATAACAAGTAAATGAACAAGATACTGCAACCACATCAGTGTCAGGAGAAGAGATGTAAGGATTGGCCCTTAAAAACTTGAGATAATGGAAGACCCAGCAATTGTTCACTCGAGATTACGTTTAATGAGCCCAAAAACAGTATAAAAAGGGGGCATAAGATTAGCTTGAGAGCAACCTCAGAAAAACCTAAGAAGAAGGAGATTGAGGTGCTAACACACAGACATGCAGGAAGAGCAAAGAGAAGAGGAAGATGTGAAGATGGGAGAAGAATAACAGAAACATTCAAGAAAAATATGCCAGCTGATAACAACTGAAGATATGGGTATGATCAAGCCGAGCAGAATAGAAACTGATTATTTTTTAAATGATCTTTTTAGAAGGAGACGTGCTGTTCAAATTCAATTAATAATTAACATTATTCAAAGAGGTACAAGGAAAGGCATTCGAGGGAAGTATTTTGAAAGTTCCTAGTGTGATACAAAGGAGCATTTCAAAAGCTCTCATTAGATCGTTCTTTTTCTTATTACACAATACACTAAGTATATAGATGGAAGGAACAATTTCAAGCACGTTAGTGTGAAGTCTCAAATTCTAGATTTGCCATTTCCTCCCAGCATTAGAAGCACAGTCTGGGGAGAATCATGGTATAAAATGTGTAGGAAGTAGAGACACAACAGACGCATATTATCATGCCTGTCTTTCTATCTTTTGTTGACAGCTGATTGAGCTAAATTTTAATTAGAACTGTATGTGACTTCTTGCTAAGCACAGCTCCCAGATGAGTCAAGAAGACAAATTGAACAATATAAAGTGCTTTTGGCTTTCGATAAGGAACTTTGTAATCTTCGTCCTGAGGGGGAGTTACTCTTCTTCAGGGCAAGAGTTAGAGACACCAAAAGTGGAATTCACGTCAAGTCAGTGTTCTGCTTTCCTTGTGCACAAAAGAATATCTTTCTGGGAATTGGAGAAACAAGTGCAAACATTGACCAAGATCACCAAGAGATGTGCCTTGGGTGGAAGATGTCAATGGAGCACTGTCCGAACATGGAACAAAGTCTTACAATGTCTACTCTTTTCCTCCCTACCTTCTGAAATCCCCTGAGTGTGTATGTTTTGAACCCCTTTACTTGGCGGTTTCATTTGTCTTGAAGCAGCTGATAATAAATTAGAGACAGTGTATTGAAATAAGCTATTGCCTGTTAATGAAAAGTTCATCAAAATAATCTGTTTTAACAGAGTTGTAAATGATTTGGGATTGGGAGGATAAAGAGCACCCAAAGAATTCATAGCAGAAGCAATAGATATAGAATCTCGTTCTTTTGTTCGTTCATTAACCTTCATTCGGCATTAAGTCTTTAGGTATACACAAATAACACATAGAATTGTGATTGTTAAAAAAAATTAATTACATTTAAAATTGATCTATACAAACATTACAAACATACCAGGCGCTGGTATTTTACAGTTGGTAAACAGTAAATTGTGTACATTTAATTTTAATTCAGTTATCTTGGGTATAAGCCCAATTTATCTAGGGTTGAGACTCTTGATCACCTGACGCAGATGCAACCATGCCCTATGGATATATTTTGACACCCAAAAAACCACATCAAGTTTGACAGTGGACTTACACAGGGTCATCGTATCAGCAGCCATCAACATTAATGCACAGCTCTTGACTTTGAGTGAACCTAGATGGAAACATAAGATCTTGGTGTTCCCAACACTTAAAGATAAGCCTAGCTCTTTACATTTGGTCAAACAGTATTCCATGGTTCAGTTAAGAGTTAAGGCCCATTGTGGTGGTGGACAGGAGGACTGCTCATCTGCCTAGAACAGCACAGGGAATCTGTCCCTGCCCAATATAGGATGGTGCGTGCAGTGGATTAGCAAGTCCTTGATAGCCTAGTTAATGGAAGTATAAAACAAAAGTGGGGCAAGGACACCGCCTTGTCTAACGCCTCTGTCCACCCCAAAAGTAGTGATCCCACTCGAACCACTGCTCGATTGTCATATTATAGAGCATGTATTACAGATTAATTTAGCAATTTTCCAATCCAATGAAAATTCTTCCGCTGGCAGGCTCAGTACATTGCTCGAAATTGAAGATATTTGCTTAAGTGTTTGCAAGTCAGACACTAGCTGTTTAAAAATGACTTATCTGAGAAAATCCAGGCCAATCCCTGTCCGAAGTAGTCAGGTTTGCAAATAGAAGATGGTAATAGGTTTAGTCTTTAAATGAAAGGAGGCCCTCCGATATGTTTTATTTTTTATTTTAGAAGCATACTAAGTTGTCGAATGTTCAGCTCCTTTCCATTCAGCCTTCTGGAGCTTCAGGAGCTTACCCTTTGGCACTTTGGAAACCTTACTCAACAGTCAGTAGGCACAGAGTGAACAGGAAGTGACTTCAAAAAGCTCAGAATAAAAATCTCTATCATTACATTTGGTTCAGTAAAGTGATTAGATCATTGTTGAACCAAAGCCACTAAGGTTAATTTCGTACAACTGAGGTTACGGTCAGGGTAATATTAGACAGACAACGGTTACAAATCAACGTTTAGGTTAATAATGGACTCCTGATGCACTACTGGTGCTTCCTGATTTGTAGGAGCAGCTAGTAAGTCAATATTGTTACCAGTGATTGAAGCAGTAGAGACCTGCCTTCAGAATGTATCATCTATATGGGACAGAGGTGTTATTGGGGTGGGCTCAATTGCCAGTTTGTGTGAGAGTAGCCTAACCTCCCACAAGCTACATCATATAGCCTTCCAAGCTTCTGGCACAATACACAGGTTAGGATTCTGTTTCCATGCAGTGTGTCGAGTTAGAAGGAGGATGTGGACAAAGCTTCACCTCACTGATGAGGCCCAACAAGGCTGAAACACGTGTATGGGGTTGCTTTTGGTACTCTTGTTCAGAGAGGAATGACCATAGCATTTCGGTGCTGGACTGCCCATGTGGGCGGGACAAAGACTGATATGCAAATGGATATTTCCCATCTGTGAAAGGTACAGTGAACAAAAAACGTGTGCTGCAAACTCTCATCTCAGAACAGGTTATCATGCCATGTTCTTTCTGCAGAGGAGCGCCTGCTACCTTTTTTGAAATATTTGAAAGGAACTTAGGGTTGGTCATCCTGAGTTACCTGGGGCAACCAGACGTGGACTCCCTGCTTACTGTGCTAAGAGAGACAAAGCTTCACATCACTGATGAGGCCCAACAAGGCTGAAACACGTGTATGGGGTTGCTTTTGGTACTCTTGTTCAGAGAGGAATTGCCATTGCATTTCGGTGCTGGACTGCCCATGTGGGCGGGACAAAGACTGATATGCAAATGGATATTTCCCATCTGTGAAAGGTACAGTGAGCAAAAAGTGTGTGCTGCAAACTCTCATCTCAGATTATCTCAGGTTATCATGCCATGTTCTTTCTGGAGAGGAGCGCCTGCTACCTTTTTTGAAATATTTGAAAGGAACTTGGGGTTGGTCAACCTGAGTTACCTTGGGGCAACCAGACGTGGACTCCCTGCTCACTGTGCTCAGAGAGACAAAGCTTCACCTCACTGATGAGGCCCAAAAAGGCTGAAACACGTGTATGGGGTTGCTTTTGGAACTCTTGTTCAGAGAGGAATTGCCATAGCATTTCGGTGCTGGACTGCCCATGTGGGTGGGACAAAGACTGATATGCAAATGGCTATTTCACATCTGTGAAAGGTACAGTGAGCAAAAAGCGTGTGCTGCAAACTCTCATCTCAGAACAGGTTATCATGCCATGTTCTTTCTGGAGAGGTGCGCCTACTACCTTTTTTTAAACATTTGAAAGGAAATTGGGGTTGGTCACCCTGAGTTACCTGGGACAACCAGACATGGACTCCCTGCTTACTGTGCTCAGAGATACAAAGCTTCACCTCACTGATGAGGCCCAACAAGGCTGAAACACGTGTGTGGGGTTGCTTTTGGTACTCTTGTTCAGAGAGGAATTGCCATAGCATTTCCGTGCTGGACTGCCCATGTGGGCGGGACAAAGACTGATGTGCAAATGGATATTTCCCATCTGTGAAAGGTACAGTGAGCAAAAAGCGTGTGCTGCAAACTCTCATCTCAGAACAGGTTATCATGCCATGTTCTTTCTGGAGAAGAGTGCCTGCTACCTTTTTTGAAACACTTTGTGGACATGGTTCACAATCTTTTATTCAAATGTTATATAAGACCTAACTTGCCTATCTCTATGATAGATCCCTGCCTATATGTGTTCGTCAGTCAGTCGTGAATGTCCAAAAGGTTACAGTCTGCTGTCCAAAACTACCCAAACTGATCCTATTACTATGAAAACTAACTTATATATGGAGACTGACTCCCTTCTCCTGAGGGGATTTCTAGTACCAGTGACATAGGATTCTTTAACAATATGTTATCCTCTAATAGTCTCTCCTAATTTCTTGGATTAGTCTTTTTAATTCCTCGGATGCAACCTGGAGTTTTCCCTTCTCCTTGGGGGTCCCTTTTGGGAATCTTTTACAAGCTATAGCTTCCTCAATGCTGTTTCCAACATTTGTTGGGAAGACAGTATTTCTTTGACAGTCTTTCTGTCCTGGCCAATTATAACTCAGCTTGCTTTGGCCTACTTGATTCTTTATTGGGTTCAATTTTATAGTTACTCTGAATTTTTGCACAAAATATTATCTTCTTTTTATATTCTCTTCTTCTTGTACAAAATGTCTAGTGGCTTTCCCCTGACCTTGAGGTCAACTGTACCTTTCTCTTAATAATACTTCTCCCACTTGTGTCCCACCTGTCAGAAGCGGCCTGAGGGCAGAGGCGTGCCCACTAAGTCAAAGGGAGAAAGGCACACAAGAAGCTGGACTACAAGGAGTCCTGTAGACAAGAAAGGATAGGCAACAGAGGCTGTGAGCAAAAAGGGGCAGGAAATACAAAGATGCAAACACGCTGGATTCCCTCTTGGGGTGTACGCAGAATGGGGAAAGAGTGTTCCACGGACCTTGGGAAACTCCAGCCTTCTGCACAGATTTCTATTACAGGGGCCCACTCTGAATGCTCATGGCTAGGAGCAACAGCCATGAGTGACTGTACCTGAACCCTAAGGCACGAACAAGGTAACAGTACTCACAAGACTGAAGCCTGTACAGGTCCAGCAGGAACCGAACAATGACTGCTTCCTGAAACAGGAACCAGTACACTGTAAACAATGGCACGAAGTACAACACTGAAACGCGACAAGGGAAGGGGCAGAGATTGCCTGCTGGAATCCAACAGTCAAACTCTGTACATATGATTTACATAAAACACAAGTGAAGACAAGAACAGAAATATCCAGGGAAAAGGAAGTCAATGAGAGCAAGGTTCAGAACAGAGAACCGTAAGAAAGGAAGGGCAGAAACCTAGTATCTAAATGCAGGGAATGGCGACCAGAAACTGTACACGGGAATCAAGAACAGTAACTCAGGGCTGGAAAGACAAGAGAAGCTAGCAGAGAGAAATTTAGGAAACAGTATTACTGAAGTGGATAACCAAAGGGGAGGACAGAAGACTCAAGGAAGTCAAGGACAGGAATCATGAACAGAGGGCTGCAGGCAAGAAAGAGAGCAAGGGAGCAATAGCCAGGAAACAAAGAGCTGCAAACAAGGAAGAGAGCAAGGGGGCTGTAGCCAGGGAACAGAGGGCTGCAAACAATGAAGCAGGGCTGCAGTATGGAAGGCACAGAAGTGCAGGCAAAAGGCAGGGGAGAGAGGGCTGAGAAGCAGGGCAGCAAGGCAGGAAGCGCAGGGCTCTGGAACAAGAGCAGGAACTGGAAGCCACAGGACACAGCAAATATCCAAGGAACAGGGCAACAAAGGGCTGGTAGAAAGCTCAATGCAAGAGGCCTGTGCTCCTGCAGGCATCTGCTTAAATACTGAGCTGCCCTGTGCTGAAATAGGCTAATTAGCAGCACCTGGAGCAGCACACCTGAATGTAATTGGCCTCCACCCTCTCTCATCCTGGGAAAGCGAAAGCTGCACTGCTCTCTAAGGCTTCTGGGGAGTGTAGTGCTAGAACTGCTGCATAGGAATAACCAGGAAATGGGACTGCCACAAAGTGCATTATGGGACATGTAGTTTGTAAAAGTAAATACGAAAGTTCCAAAGCCTTGCAAATGGAAAGTAAAGACAATAATATGAATAGGTGTTGTCCAGGGAGTATTACGGAAACAATTGAGTCCCAAATCGTCCACGATGGGTGCCAATTGGTGCGTCAGTGGCACAATTTAGTTTTATTTGCTTCAAGGGTGACTTTATCTAGTGACTTCCAATGAGATGAGCGGTTTGCAGGATATAATTATCGGTTGTATGTGATTTAAACGAAAAATGTTTAAACAAGGTTAGTTTTACTGAAACCAAAATACCGAAAAAATACTGAATTATTTATTTGGGGGTTGAGGGGGCTTCCCCCCTGCTGCTTTTTCATGCTAAGGTTGTGTCGTGACTCTGGCATCCCAGTCTCTTCCTTTGGGCTCTTCCCTGCTGGTTTCTTGTGGTGGGAGCGCACCGTGACTCTGGCGTACCAGTCTCTTCCCTTGGGCTGCAGCCTGACTGGTTTCCCGTGCTGGGGTTGTGCCGTTTCTCTATCATCCCCATCTGCAGTATTGGGTAAGTTTCAAGCAGGCAGGTTCCCTGGTTTGTGTTTTCTCTGCCTACTTCAGATGTTACACAGCACAGGACCTGCGTATGCGACTCTCTCACTCTTCTCTCACTGTGATTCGTTAAGTGCACCTTATTTAGCATACTCGTCCCATTGTATTGGTATTTGGCTTTAAAGGGACATGTTCCTTTTCTGTAAGATATTGGCCTCTATTAGGTTTTTTTTTCATTACAGTCGTGATATTTAATAGTTTCTGGTTTTGTAGAGCGTGACATGTAGGCCACAGTGTGCAGAGCCTTAGGGAGTTCCTCACGGAAACGGGAGTCCTAGTCCCCTAAGGGGGTCTCTCTCAGTGAGCTGCCATTAGCCTCGACCCCTAGAGAGGTGGCGAATCCCCTCGATTTGTCACAACAGACAATGTGGACAGTTACCCAAACTGTATGAGCTAATGAAGATCAGTACTAAATAATAAGTCCCAATTCGTGATATCCTCTGCCCGGGCAGTCTTCCACACTCATTTGGTCAGAAACCCTCCCTCTGGTAAGTACGCATGACAAGAAGCACTGAAACACTATCTATATTCACCATCTTGCTCTAGTGCCAGCAGGCAGAGCAAGCTGCTAAACACCTCAGTATAAAGGATACATTTTGATTAGTTATGGACCATGAAGAGAGGTACCCTTAGATTGAAGAGGACCAAACTCACCATTCTTGCCTTGACACATTTTCATGCAGGGCAGAGTGGCAGTCTCCTAAAATTAGAAGATACATTCTGAAGGTAAGTACTCCTGTCCTCTTCTTGGCATCTTCAGTTAGGGCAGGCATTCAAACAGACACCTTTAGGGAAATAATTAATTTGTAGCTGCTGCATTGTTGTTAGTTTGGCACTATGCAGGCAGTTTGTGTAAAAAGTAAGGGCTCTACAAAGTCCATACTTGCACATCTTGTTTTTTTTGTTTTGTTTGGGCTATTAGGTGGCCATTCACTGCCACCTATAAGCCGAATATATTGCATTAGAATACAGCTACACGAGAGTTGTCAAGTGAGGAAGGACACATAGCTTGTAGGTGTTGTTTGGTTATTTACCTACTAATGGCTTGCCAGTGGCCAGGCTAATCCCTATGGTCATTCCCAACCCCTACCTGCCCCTGGCCACCCAAAACACATCCTCCTGAAATCTCCTTGAACTCACTCTATCAATCCGAAATTCACACATTTGCCTGCTAGAGTTATTTCTAAGCAGTCTGTTGAGAGTTAATTGCTTAATTGCAGCAATAAGAGGCTAATGGCATAATAAACATGTCTTAACCAGTGGTGCTGTTAGCCACTTGATTATTATCTGTCCTTTGCACTGAAGTCCTGTTAAAACAAGCATTGACAAAGCCAGGGGTTAAGGGGGGTTATGTACTAAATAGCCACTTGCCAAGCACTGCTATCAAATGTCTAGGCAAGCACACAATTTTCCAGCTGTTGCAATCATATGGCTATGTAGTACCATAGTAGTGTCTAGCAAATGTCTATCACCTACCTAAACAAAAGCCAAAGCTGTTGGTTTTGCCAATGCTTGTTTAACCAAGCAGCCTATCTGTGTTCTTTTCATTTTCTTTCATTTGTTAAATTCAAACTGCATAAATATTATTCTCAATTAGGTTAGACTTGTTTCATCTCACACACTCAAGGTGCATTCCCCAAAAACAAAAATACTTTAAAAAACAAGGTAAAAAATTAACAAGACTTTTTTTTAAAAAAAAAGCTGTATTCTTGGCAAATGAGAATTGTCCTTTGGCAATTGCTTTAAAGTGTTAATTGTGTCTTTCTCTATGAAAACGACCTTATGAAGTCATCCATACAAAAATTTTCTGTCAGGTGTTTCTCGTTTGCTAGTATGGTTTGGTTTGCGATCATGATGCATTGAGCGCCGAAAGGGTGTGACTACACGGGACATAGTAGAACATTTGTTCTCACAGGACACAGTTGAATTGACCATGACCAGTGCAGAGACATACATCTCATGTAGTCCTGGAAAAGCATCTGCATGATTATTTACCATTTACCAGTTCACAAATTGGGGCAATATCTGAACACGCAGTGATTAATTTTTTAGCAGCAGTGGTCTTGCCATGCAGGTTCTGCTGCCAAAGTGGTTTTGCTGACCTGTTTTAGGACTAAAAGAGGTGAACATATACTGACATCCAGAAAATGTGGCTTCTATTAGCATCGTTATTTTCTGCGAGAATCTGGTTTCCATTTCGGCAATTGCTGTATCAAGAATCTGAAGCAGTACTTTCTTTAGAACTCTGTGTTTTGAAATTGAAAAATCATTGACATTTCCAGATTGTCCAATTGTGGTAAATGCAACAGAATCGCCAAATCAGCAGTTTTTTTAGGCCCATTGTCTACATGCGTGACATCAGCTGAAATATTTTCAGTGGAAGAAGGAGAGCAATATTTAGCATGAAACATCGGATCAGCGTGCATGCTTTTTAGATAGTTGAGTGTTGTTGGCACAATCTTTACAGCAACTGAAAGATGTGTTTGCACTGTTTCGAATGCAGAATTAGTCGGTTTCATGATTAACAACAAGTGTAATACAATGTTACCAGTAATTATATATATATATATATATATATATTTATATTTCCTCTCCGTATGTGAGACAATATGCCACGCGTCTCAGCACACAATTCAGATGAACCACTTTCATCATTATATATTTCTGATAAAAGATCATAAATTGTATCTATGTTTTCAGCTACACATTTAGTTATCTCATAATGACTAGTGAAGGCACACCCCTGTACGCTCACACCAGAAAAAATACAACCCACTAGGGAAAAAGGCCCAAGCCCGCGCTTGCAAGGATAAAAAGTTTTATTCATACACACAAAAGATGTGCATCAGCAAAGAACTCTGCTGCCGCGGATCGTTCTGCCAAAGTACAAGCCATCATCGATGACATCTTTCCATACAGTGAAAACCCATGAGGCTGGTTGGCGAGATCCTATGCATAGACGGGCAACTCCATAGGGGGGATAGACCATTGGTCCCAGCCGTCTTGTCCATCTGCATCCATGTGGGTGCTGCTGGGCTCGTCATATGCAGAAAAACAGAACCTAATAAGCAATTAGTTACTTCTAAAAACAATGCTACTCAATCACTATAACGGTGCACCTGGCAGACTGGCAGACACAGATATTGGCCTAGGGGGAGAGCCAAGGCCATACTAACTTGCATACTTTACTCATTCCCAGATGCACCAGTAACCTCCCATGGTCTTCCACCCTCCTTTTAGGCTACAATGTCATCCCTTCCTGGCACCTCGTAGCACAAATCATGTGACCCAAATGTGAAGCCAAGATAGCCTTTTTTCTGATCTCTTTGATCGATCAGGGGTCTTACAGTTTTATGGTCGTAGGTATGGGCCTGGCTGGCACCGTGGTATGTGGGTGTCTTGGGATCAAAGCATAGGAGGTCTGTAGTACTGCTGCAAAGGGCTGAGGGGCCATGCTATCTGTATTGTGGGATGGTACATTCCTCCTGCTGCAAAGGTCTGCAGCCTCTGAGACAATCAATGGCTTCTAACTCCCTGAAGATCGCTTGTGGTGTGGATTATGTCTGCGCTGATAATACCAGTCTAATGCTAATGTGTATGGTGGTTTTGCAGCGCTTGGGCCTACGTTACAAAATGGCTGCCAATAACTAAGATGGCGTTTACACTTGCCTCTACTGTGTAGCTCCTAATACATGCACTATGCAATTGTGCACTCTACTGCATGCACGCATCCCTCTCTCCTGCTCTCTCGTAATGCAGTTTATAATTTGTTTCTCATTCAGAATCGCCTAGGGCGGTGGGATGACCCTCTCTCCTTCCAAACACTAGTCCATCTGATTTCAAGCAATCTCTTAAGAACTGGCCCATTATATTGTTGGCTTATGTAATGGCGATGAAAGAAAGTATGCAAAAGATTACATAAATCAAAGAAATGTTTTGCACTTGGTTCACTCTGAATTGCATGTAAAACAACAAGATCGAGATGATGATTATAGCAGTGAATATAGGGTATACTTCGATTTATCAGCCTCCTCGGACTGCCTGAACTCCCCTGTTACAGCCACTCATCACTGATGCTCCATCATAGCACTGAGCTAAACTGTGCTGTGGTCTAAAATTAGAGGTGTCCTAAAAATCTGTTAGGTAATGAGTTCTGCATCCAACTGTTCTAACTTTAAAAGACTGAGAAAATGCTCCTGTGGCTTGGCTTTACCTACAAAACGCACTATAAGTGACACATTTTCAATATTGCTTTCATCACGAGTACCATCCCTTTTGATACAAAAAATCTGAATCACAATTGTTATACCTTTGCTTAATTTTATAGAGAACCATGCTTGTTAAATTATCTATTACTTCATTTTTAATATTTTTTGAGGTATATTCAGCATTTTTGGGAACAGATTGTGCAATATCGACAATTCTTTAAATATGTCTTCAAAGTGTGCTGGAATAGCTTTAAAAACAAGAAACCTGCGAAATCCAGCACATCTTCTGTGTCACCACAAAGAGGAAATTCATTAACAACACGAAACTGAATCACTTCTTCAATGCTCTTTAAGTAATATTGTTTTCAATTACTTTAATTTCTAATGCATTTGGTTTTATTATTAATTGTTATATGGTTTAAAAAAACCTTTGATTCCATATTCCAATCATTAGTATTGTCTGTGTTAGCACAAGATTGATGCTGTGCTTAGCTGATCACGCCATTTAGTCTCTTTTGCACAAACAAATGGTGGTACGAACAGAAGACTTGATGGAAACTGTGATGCATTGTGGGTGGCTTCTGCAGAACCTCTTCTAATGACAAATTAGTCCATGGCGCTTGAGCTAGGGTAAATACCTGCAATAAAAAATAAAAAATAAACGATTAGTTATGAAATAAGCACAGAAGAATTGATTCCAGAGTGACCTGCAGGCCAGAGCGCCTGCCCTTTTATGGCAAGCACTGCCCAAAGTATTGTTTTGTTCCTCAAAAGCGAAAAACACTCCGCTCTCTTGAGATCTGGGATGGATCATTGATAATGTTATGCGAAAGAAAAGGTGCAATTAAAATAGAGCCATGCGTTACATGCGTTACATGAACACCTCCAATCTGCTTACCCACTGAAGAGGCATGTCTTTGGTTATTAAAATGAAACCCCTCTTTTGCATCAATGAAACCTTGCACTGAATGATTAGGCAATGGGTCTGCAACCTGCAGCTCTCCAGATCTTTATAAATACAACTACTATGATTAGACTCTCCTGATACAGGGCCTTAAATGTGCTGGATCCCCAGCGGCCGGCTTTTAAATTGTGCATTGAGACTGGGCCTGCCATATGCCCCATTCAGAGACACCAGAAGATTTCCTACCTCCTCTTTGTCATTCTGGAGATGCTGCTCTCTTTGCAGCAACAAGGATGAACCTTTAATACCTGGGACTTATTGAAACAATAAAAAGGACCCAATTGGGTATGAACAAACATTGACAAAGCAGCAGTTTTAGCAATTGTACAGGTATGGGAACGGCATTATGCATTGTGAGAAACCTGATGGTATTCTCCCAAGTAGACCTCGGGAAATACTTATTCAGGTGGTCAGGGGAGGGCTGGTGCTCTTAGATGCCAACTCTGGGGGTGGACGAGCAAGGGAGGATCACCTGGGGTAATGGAGCCCGGGGTTATGCTCAGGGAAATGCCCAAAGGGAGACGCAGTATTATACCAAAGAGGAGAGTGAGTTGGACGAAGTCGCTGAGGTTTGCCTGGGTTATTCCACATCTACCTCCCCTCCATCTAAAGAAGTTCCCTTAACAACATCTTACCACCCCGTTACCCTCAAAACCGATAACTGTCAGAATCGTTGTTTCTCCAGTCTCCACTTGAATATTCCCCATCTTTCGACTTCACGTACCTCTGGATAGTCTTTTCTGAACACCCAATCTATTAGTATCGAAAACTAACATTCCCACACTCCCCCTTGTTCATTTAACAATCCTGGTTATTCCCGTTTGTTATACAAACCCTCCTCCTCAGATCACAAACCCTCCAAAACGTACCCTTCCGAGATCACCAATACGAGGGTTATAATTCCCTGTAACACCTCTTTCCCTTCCTACTCCGCAAAAAACTCGGAAACTCTACCTTTTCCAACACAAGCCCTTTCTCCCAACATAAACAACAAAGGACTCATTTGAAAACTGTTTACCTGACATGTCCCGACACGAGAGTCAGGCAAAGTCAGGCAATTCACCTGAATGACACACACCTGACAGCCCTTTCCTTTCCCCACAAGGATAAAAGGTGGAGCAAGAGAGCACAGTACGAGCAAGACAGACCGCACGATGAAACAGCTATCCAGATCCGGTGGTTTAAGAGGAGGAGAAAGGCGGCGAACATTCGAGAGGCTGATGAGGAGGGACACGGCCTTGCCCTTTTTGACAAAACCCTGCGAAACCTCCGCAGAAGGAATCGTAAGACCGAGTACAATAGCCTAAGTGTGTTGCAGCAGATGTCAACGGTACATTGAATTCAATTGAATTCAATTGATATTTTATTTATATCGCGCTCGTACACAAGTGTTTCAGAGCATGACAAGGCAAGGGAGGGGGACAGGGGAGAACAAAAACAACGATCTTACTAGGCCCAGTGACATTGAGAACGCGCAAGTGCATGGGAAAGGGTAAAAGGGGAAATGTGAATGGAAGGGGGGAGAAGTGGAAAGTGCAGAGCAGAGGAGAAACACATAAATAATAATAAATAAATAAAATAAATAATAAAGGTAATATAGACAGTGGTAGTGCACCCAGCAAGTGGCAAGTGTTGGGTTTAAGGTAGCAGACAAGGTATGTCTGATAAGTGCAGAAAGAAAAGAAAGGTGATCAGGGACTGTATGGGTACAGATAGAGACCCCAGTGCAAGGGGCGGTCCGGAGGCAGTGCAGAAGGGTGGAAAGGTGAGCAGGTACCTGGGCCCAGAAGACAGAGGGTGGCCAGGTGCACAGTGCCAAGAGAGAAACATGCAGCATATCGAAGCTGAGAAGCCAGAGCGAGGGAAACTCCTGCTACCGGCCTTGACTAGAGCTACAAGGAAAGCCAAGTGCTTGATCGCAGCTGCTGAGTTGAGGGGAGAACCTATAAGAACGGGGCTGTGGTGAATGAAAGTCGCAAAGTGGCAAAGTAAGAGAAGTTAAAAGAACTGTAAGATTGTAAAGGGGAGACCAGCTGCAGAAGGGGACCAGCACCATATGGGTGCTGATCCGAGAAACTCTGGTCAGTGCCCGTCAGAGTGAAACTACAGATACCAGAAGGCTCTAGGACAGCTGCCAAGATAGGTCAAAGTGGTCGTACACGAGGTCAAGAAAAATCCCTGTACAGTCGAAAGTCTTGGACCGACAAACTATAAAGAAAGCAAGGGAAGTGAATACCTCCACATGAGAAAGCAAGGGAAGTGAATGCTGTAAACATTGAAAGTAAATGTGAAGGTGAAGTTGGAAAGAGTGAACCCGGAAGAGAGATGCTGATGAGAAGGGGAAGAAGTCTAAAGCCCCAAGAGACAGTGTGCTGACAAAGATGAACCCGGCCGAGGGATGTCCTCTGGAACTGTTTAAAAAGACATTAAAATGTGTAAGTGAAAGGACAAGCCATAGTGAACCCAGAGGAGGGAGTCTGAAAGTAAAGAGGAGTGATCCATTATCACCGTGATCAAGTGAACCCGGAAAACTGAGGTTCACAGTGAACTGTTGAAAAGACAATGTAAAAAATGATAGAATTGTATTAAAATGATAGAGAAAGACTTTGTTGAAAGCCACAGTGACCCAGTGTAGGGAGACCAACAGTCAAGAGGGGTCAGAGCCTGAACGATGGAGATCCATGGGTGAAGCCATCATCTAAAGCCCATTGAGAAAAGGAACTGTTATTGATTTATCTAATACGATTTGTGAAGGGAAAGCGCTTGAAAGAGGGGACCCTTGGGTGAATCCGTCACCGAAAGAAAACTTGAAAAAGAACATTGTGTTTGTTTGTCATTTTACTGATCCTCGAATGCAAGAGACTTCAAGAGAAAAGAGACTTGGCCGTCAAGGCTTCTGAGAAGTTGAAACCGGAACTGTCGTCGCATGCTGGGGAAAGCTCGAGAACTGTGCTATGCTCCAAGATCCCACCTTGCCCGATGCTCAAAACACAGGAAAGGGAGTCCCAAGCTACCGCATCCTGACATATTATTTGAGAACACTTCATCTCCACACTGAATCTTTTGGTAGTCTTCATGAACATCAGTCTGGCTTCAGAGCTGCCAAGAGCACGGAAACTGCTCTCCTGAACATCTGTGAAGACCTGCTCTCCAACCCTGACTCTAACACCCCCTGCATCCTCATCTTGCTTGATCTGTCTTCTGCCTTTGACACTGTCAACCATACCATCCTGTTCAACCGTCTCCGTGATAATCTGGGTATCACTGGTCAGGCTCTGGCATGGCTGACTTCTTTCCTCTCTGACCGACCCTCCCAGGTCCAGCTTTGGTCCTTCCTCTCTGCTATGTTTTTCTACACCTGTGGTGTCCCCCAGAGGTCTAACCTCTCTCCCTGGCTGTTCAACTAACACCTGGCACTCCTTGCCCACCGCATCGCCACTCTCTGCCCCAACGTTCAGTGCTATGCGGATGACACCCAGTTCATTTTCAGGCTACCCTTGGCCTCCTCCTCTCGTTCCCTCATCTCTGACTGTCTGCCTGCTATCCAGGAGTGGTGTGCCGCCAATGAGCTCTGCCTTAATGCCAGTAAGACCGAGATTCTCCTCATCGGCACACCCTGTAGCTCTCTGGCCGGCCTCTCTTGGCCCTCTTCCTGCTCCCACCTGCAAGGCTAAAAACCTTGGGGTCATCTTCGACTCCACACTCTCCTTCTCTCCTCACATCTCTGACATCTCTAAGAAGTCACACTACCAGCTGCACCTCCTCAGAGCGATTGTTCCTTTCCTCTCCTTCCCCCAGAAGCTCACTGTCTCCAGAGCTCTGGTTCTCTCTAGGCTGGACTATTGCAACAGCCTCTTTCTAAATCTGCCTGCTTCTACTCTCCGCCCTCTGCCACTTATCCAAAACAGGACTACGAGACTTGTCCTTGGCCTCAATCTCAGGGATTGTATCCCCCCCCCAGGACTGAAATCTCTGCACTGGCTCCCAGTGGCTGCAAGGATTAAATTCAAAACCCTCTGCATCGTCCACAAGGCCTTCTGTGGCTTGGGTCCTCAATATCTTCAACTCTCCCTTCCTAAATACCTTCCTTCTCGAGCTCTCCGCTCATCCGCCTCCAACTCCCTCAGGGTCAGTTGCTTCTCCAAGCAACGAGTTGGTGGTAGATCTCTTTCATCGGCTGGTGCCTCCCTCTGGAACAGCTTCCCTGTCTCCCTTAAACTTGAGGAGAACCATCTCCAGTTCAGGAAGCACCTCAAAACCTTTATCTTTGCTTCTGCTTTCTCTCCTCCTCACCTCTGCTGACCTCCTGGCTGAAACCTGAACCACTCTGGCTACCTGGACACCCTCCTTCTCGGGCCCAGGTCCCCACCTTACCATCGTCTCACACCTGCATTGCCCACCTAGCTAACCCCACACTCAGGGACTGTTTCTGTATGCCTACAGTCCCCTACCAGCCCCTGACAACTGTTGTCGCGCACTTAACCATGCACTTGCCACATGTTGGTCGCTACTTACTTATTGTTATCATCTTGTACTGCACTTGCCACTTGCTGGCCGTTTCTTACTTATTGTTATCATCTTGTACTGCACTGTTGCTGCCCCCTTCCCACGCACTTGTGCAATCTGAATGACAGCTGGCCTAGTAGGATCGCTGTCTGTGCTCTCTCTGTTCCCCTCCCTTGCCTCGTCGCGCATTGAAGCACTTGGGCATAGGCGTGTCATAAATGCCATATCATATCATATCATATCATTGTGATGCTGGAAATGCATCGGACGGACAGGGCTTCTGAATCCTTGTCCTTTACTGTTTTTATTGTTTGTTCTGTCGTGTTTTCCATGCAGGAGTTCATGTGGGACTCCTGGCAGTGCAGCTCTCTCTTTCGGTTTGGTGTACAGACCCATGGGATACCCTTATGGCACCCATGGGTGGAGGTACAACCCTGTGCCCCTAGTGTATGTTTTTGGGCACCTGTGTGTGGGCACAGAGCAGGTTATGGGCTGGTGGCAGCTCCATGCTGAATTTGACAGGTGCTCCGAGTAGCCTCCATTTTGGGATACCCAGGCTCTGCCATTGGAATCAGTTGATTCCTGATAGGAAACAAGATGGCCCATGTGTCTTCTTGCTTTCTATTGCCTGTTACCTTGTTTTCCCAAAGTCCTGGGAAGCCCTGACGTCCCTTCCCCCTGACTGGCTGTTGGGTGTAAGTTCCATATATGGTGTTGTTGTGAAGTCCAGGACAGACTGGCTGGAGCCTTCCTAGTGACTGTATGTTGTGGGTACACCCTGTGGGTGGGACTTGGGTGAATGGAGTGTGTGACCAATATGCACTTCTTATTGTGGATGTCTGGTTTCTGGTTTATGACACAATGACTGAGATAGCCCTGCCCGAAACTGGTATGAATGCAGTGTGTGGTGTTGAATGGCTGGGTACTTGTCCCAATATAGATTACTTGTTGTGAGTGTCTGAGAGGGAGGAGTATGGCCTGAATGCACTGTATGCCTGATTGGCTGACTGACTGCATGAATGCCCTTCTGACCGATTGGTTGCCTGAGTGTGACCCAGCAGAATGAATGGGAGATCAACTAGTATATCTGGGGGTCTCTCACTGCTAGAATTCTTGTTCAGAAGCTAAAGAGAAACTGGAGTTCAGACTGAAGCTTAACCTTGAAGCCCTGCTGGAAGAGAAGAATTGCTGTTGCCCTTCTTCATCAATCAGAAAGCTGCTGTGTCTCCAAGGACTGACCCAGAGAGGACCTGGTAAGGCACCCTCTTCCTGAGCTACAAGGGACCATCGTGCACCAGCTGATCTTTGCCAAAGCTCCCTGGCAGACAGACCTACGACAGGCTGCCGACCGGAGATGGGGACTGCCGCGGAATCCCAAAGAGAAGCAACCGGACTGTTGTCCGCCACCGGCGACGACCGCCATCGCTGACCGGAGCCGCTGTGCTCCCGTTGCCTAAGAACTTTCGATTCATGGACGCGCTTGTCTGCTCCGCTGCCCGCCTTATCCCGCCGGAGAAGGGCAGGCTGTCGACGAGCCCAGGAGCATCCGCCGGTGTTTTTCCCGCCACTCAAAGACCACAGAGACACCGACGACTCGACGCCCTTGCAGGGCCACAGTTCTTCAAACTCTTTGCGGTCCAGAACTATCGACATCGAGGTGCCCCGCACGCCTCTTCTTTGCAGGACGTTTACGCTTCCCTATCGATGAGCACCGCTAGGAACGAAGCTGCCACTTCACTGCCGTAGTTCACCGTGTTCATCTCCCGACGTTCGACGACCCATGGCTCCTGCCTTAAAGGGAGTGCACTCAAGAAGGGCTGTCGATTTCCCAACGAGGAACTCTACAACACCAGGTACTTTGTGGTTGCTAAACTATTGGGAAGACTCTTGTGAACAATATATGGACTGGGCTTGTGATATATCTTTATTCTACAGGTTGCCCAGGTGGGGGGATCCCCACACAGAGCTGTGTCTAACAGTAGGGGCCAGTATTCTGCCAATTGTTCTAACCAACTGCTTTCTTCTTATATCTATTGTTGGTTTCCTTTACAAACTGATTTGTGTGACATTTAACCATACAGTTGTTGCACTTAGATCTTATAGTAATAGTGGTACCACGTAGAACTGTATATTTGCCATTATAGATAATCGAGTACAAAGTGAGTTATTGTGATATTGTACATAACCTTGAATAGTAATTATATAAAGATCGGTCTTTACAATCATATCATATCATATCTTTCCTTGAAAACTACCCAACACCCTTTTTGTATAAGTTGTAAGGTTTAGCAATAGGTTTCTTAGTATAGGCCCTTTTTATTTGGTGTTTTTCCAACCTGCATACAGTTTAATAGACACCCTTAAACTGTGATCACTTGTGTCTCTCTTTACTGTTGTCACCATGAGTTCCTTAAATATGGTGTCAGGAGTGAGATGTGACTCAATTGAAACTAATTGGGGACCCTGACAAAAGGAAGTCCAGAATCTCAGGAGAGCCACCTCAGAGGAAATAGATCAACTTCACCGGAACTTCACCTTTGGGCTGGGGGTTGCCTTTTATCCTCTAAACCCCCAGGCCATTTGCCCCGAACGGAAAACAGTGGAGGGCAATAATTATTATCTCCCGTGTCACAAAACTATCAGATAGCAGGGAAAGATAACATTTTAGTCCCTCTGGAAATACAGATGGGTTGTTCTGCTACCTCATCCATCTATTTCTTACCCCACAAGAAAAGGGGTATAGAGAGATTTCCCCTTCTAGCTTGTGGAGAGGAGCTAAAATTTGAACTACTTAATTTCTCCTCCACTCCAAGAAATATTCACTGAGGTGAAATACTGGGAACCCTAGTATATGAGGCCATGTGGAATCCCCCCTCTAAGGGACCCCCTGAAAACCCAGGAAGGTTAGACGAGTCTCAGATAGACCCTCCCTTTCTTTCCCCAGAAGAACCAAATCCAGCAAAACTGGAGGTAGGACCGTTACTAGATCATCACCTCCCTTGGCAATGGAAGTACACAATACCGCTGCTAGAGAATTTACTCATGACCTCATTCCAAGCAAGAGGGAAGGATGTACAGTATGCCTCCCCTCCCACAGTTTTAGGACAGAGGAAGAGGTATATTTGGTGGAGGGAACACCTAGCGACTCCGAGTTGAGGGAAATGGCCAAAGAGAACCCAATATATGAGATCATGGGGAAAATATCTTGTGAAACATCAGAAAGAGGTATTAAAAACCCTTCTACCGAAAATAACATCTCAAACACCCACCTTTACTATTCAGAAGGGAAAATAGAGGGTGGGCAAATAAGAGAAGGGATATGAAACTCAAGTGAGAGGTTACAAGGAGGACCTTTAACACAGGGGAGCAAAAGCCAGAGAACTATAACATCTGGGAATTTGTGTTTATCCCGTGAATAAATATAAACAAGGATCAAGCTCTGATATATCACTGGATATATTAGAACCCTCATAATTAGAGACATGCTTTTTCTGTGGAGGAAGAGGTCATGGTATAGCGATCTGCCCGGAAGCAATAGAGGAAGAATTCAAGAAAGATCGAAAGAGCTAAGGAAGTGAGAGAACCTTTGAACCCATCTTCTGGACAATCCCTGATAGACCAAGACGGGGTTACAAGTCCTGATGGTGACAATCCCAATTACATGCTGAAAAGCTTGGACCAGCAATCTGGGTGTTCCATGATGGAGCACCCACATAAAATACTGAAGTCCAACCAGCATGGGGGAAGGGCATGTGAGAAACCTGAGGGTATTTTCCCAAGTAGACCTCGGGAAACCCTTATTCAGGTGGGCAGGGGAGGGCTGGTGCTCTCAGATCCTAACCCTGGTGGTGGACAAGAGAGGGAGGATCACCTGGATAAGGGACCCCAGGGTTATGCTCAGGGGAATACCCAAAGGGAGATGCAGTATTATACTCAGGAGGAGAGTGAGGCTTTCCTGGGTTATTGCACATCTACCTCCCTTCCATCTAAAGAAGTTCCCTTAACAACATCCTACCACCCTGTTACCCTCAAACCCCTAACTCCCAGACTCCTTGTTTCTCCAGTCTCCACTCGAATACTCCATCTTTCGACTCCACGTGCCTCTGGATATTCTTTTCTGAAAACCCAATCTATTAGGACCAAAAACTACCGTTCACACAATCCCCCTTGTTCATTTCACGATCCCTCTTATTCCCATTTGTTTCACAAACCCTCCTACTCAGATCACAAACCCTACAAAACCTATCCTTTCGAGATCACCAATGTGAGGGTTATAATTCCCTGTAACACCTCTTTCCCTTCCTATCCTGCAAAACATCTCTTTTCCTGCTGTAACTTACTGGCAAGGGAAATTGCGATCTGTCTTGTACAAGTATATCTCTGCAGCAGTAACACTTTAGCTGGCATGGGCACTGTGACCTTGGGGATATCACCATATCGCTGAGGCACACACTTTAACACTCTGAGGTAGCTTACAGGTATTAGTATTAGAACCTGCACTAACGTTGTATGTCTTTTTTCATGTTAAATTCAGATTAATTATATTTAAAACTTCTTTTTAAATAATGTTTCCCGCTTTCATACAAGATGCTGAAATATTATTAGGTCATTTTATTTATAGGTCGTGTTTTTTAAAGGATCATTACCTAAACACAAGTTTTAGGTGGCAACCGTTTTGATAGTACTTACTCGTTAGTCATTTTCATTGCACTACACTTACAGATATTTGTTGGGAGACTGCTTTCAACTAAAAACAACAACAATACAGCCTTCAATAGTATTTAAATGAGATAGCAGGAACACGACGGAAATAGGCGCTCACTCCAAAAGGCCTCAGTCAGTCATTCGGGAGGAATTCGTTAGAGTCGAGCCAGCCAGCACCTGTAAAACAGCAGAAGCGTACCAGTCCGGATGATTTCAAGGCAGCCACAGTAGGGATCGAGCAGGAGGTGCACGGGAGAGCTCAATGAGTAGTAAACACGTCATTCAATTTCAAGCCAGAAAGAAGACCTGAGAACAGCCAGGGTGTAGTAGAAACTGCGCAGTAGAAAATCCATTTCTGATAGATGCCTCTCTACTGTAGGCCTCGGGAAGGCATACTAGGGGCCATGACCCACCCTCAGTACAAAGGTTAACCTGAATGGGCAATGGGCACAGACTGCTGATGAATGCTGCGAGGCAGGAGTCAGACACAGGTACATTACGTGGCTGCAGTGATGGCCAGTGGCGTAACAGAAAATACGAGGCCCTCCCAAATTCATCAAAAAAGCGCAGGCCATGCCACCTTCAGTCTAATTAAATGGCCCAATCCCAGTGTGCTTAATAGCTTAAGCGGTTAAAAGGTAATAAGTAGCAGGTGATTATTTTTAGTGGAGAGGCATTGCCATCTCTTATGAAGTAGGGTATGGTAGTATGTAAGAAATGGGGATTTAAAATAATGCCTGAAATGTAGCATTTTGCAGCACAGATGTTGAGAAACATTGAGTAAAAAGCCATACAATGTACAATTGGTTCTCTAGGATAACACCTGAAAAGATCCTGTAAATGACATTGCACCAACCATACAAAGGAGCATGTTTGCAACATTTTCATGAGGGCTTTGTCCACAACAAAACTAGCATTGCCATAATATATTTTCCTGATTTTAGTTTGCTAACATATGGGGAATTAGCTTGCTGTTATGTTTTTGTATATGGGACCCTCGGATACCATTGCCAGACTTGGTGCAGTGATAGACACACTAACCTTTTTATTATGAAGGATACAGCTCACACAATGACAGGCCACACAAAGTTTTTACAATTTCCCTCTTTGGCTTTTATCATTTGTTAAAAATAGGACAAAGTCCAAATACAGCTTCTGAAAATGCAGTTGGAAATTCTTAGTACAGCATGAAACACTAAAATGCAAATGTGGGTGTCTCTTTTGTACCGAGGAGAAAATGAAGCATTTCACAGTCTACATATTCACAGATAGCTCAGTAATGCGAATAGATTCTGAAGCCTCCTTTGCTTTAACACCAAACCTCCCATAAGAGAAACTTGGTAGTCGATGTGAAGTTATCTGTACAACTTTGAAATATATTTGATACTTTCGCAATCCTGCAAGTGGCTAACCGCATGCAGAAAACAAACTGCTATATTCTATTTCATGAAGAGAGCATGAGGTCTTTCTTTTCCCCCGTGCCTAATATGACACTTCACTAATTAAAATATCACCCTTACTTAGGAATAATGTAATGTTGTCACTTATGCTTTCCAAGAGCTTAGGGAAATTCTGTCTGCATTGCTGACAGTGAGATCCCTTCCACTAAGCACACATGCTCTCTGCCACTGTCAGCTACTGCCGTTCAGCACAGATTACCCGACACTCTCCTGTGTGTGCTGCCCGGCTCAGTCTCCCAGCAGCTCGGCTCAGCACCCAAAGAGCCAGCATACCGAACTCCAAAAATGTTCTCCTTCTCGCCTCTTCCTTCTTCTACCCCTTTCTGTCAGCAGCCTTCCTCTTGTTTAATCCTCCTTGCTACTTTTAAGGCATTTTTCCTTCTGTCCCACTTTGCCTATACCTTCATAAAGAGCCCAAGAGGATCTCTCCACCCATCTTCAACAATGAAACATCTCCCCTAATTTGGCCAACCCCCAGTAATCCAAGTGTGCTTAATAGCATTCATAAGTGCTCATTTAGGGTTTCAATTCCCCTGTTGGGCATTTTCTTTGTTACGCTGTGCAGAAGCCAAACACATTGTCTGGTTACAATCTACAGCTATTAACTCCATTGTTTTATTCCTGATTTTGCCACAGTATGATAGGAGGGGCTGCTATGCACATATTTACTAGGGAGGCGCCGGTTTTCTCAAACTACAGGCTCTGTCGCTTAAAATGTGCTTTTTCTGTCAAAACCCGAAAGATAGACCTATATAAAAATGTTAACTTATCACCACTGACATGTTTAAGCCTGCTTTCAGCTCTTTAGTCTGGGGCAGGAAGTATATTTTGGGAAATAATTAAGTTGAAGGTGGGGCTCATGTTGTGCACCCTCAATCATAAACCCAGGGGAATCACCCAGTAGGAAACATTTCTATTTTAACCTGTGCACCACACGGTTGCCTCATGTAGGATTTTTTCAGAATCCTTTCTGCTTTCACCTTTATACATCACTCTTTCTCAAACCCAGATGAATCGCAAATGCATTCTGCTGTCTGCCACATACACTGCATGAAATTTTTCTGCATTTCTTTCTAAACCCACATCACTGTGTAAATAGTGCCTTTTCACCCACGGCTTGCATTGTGGCCTTCTAATAATTTAGTCTGTTAAGCTTATTGGTTAATGGAATAATAATTAGTCAGGTTCATTTTTAGCCCCTACACTACACTACCATGCTACCTATGCTATTATAAATCCCAACTTCTTTCTTTGGTGTGTACGGTTCTCATTGGTGTCTCACACCAGGGCTAAGCCACACACACTGGCTGCAACACCATCATTGTTTGTACACTGGCATACACTCATACACTTTCTATAGGAGCCTGGGTGCCGCTACAATTCTTGCATGGTTGAAATTCACACTACTTATTCCTACACTCAGAGGGGGGATTATGGGGCCCCCAAACATCATTTTTAAATGTGCCGCCATGAGCCCCAATAGATCTTCAGCCAAAGATGAAATCTCCCATGAGATAGGGAAGGGGAACACCCTAAAATAACTCACGAGAAAGGGGAGGAGGAGGACGACACATAGTGCCAATGTAATAAACTTGCTGTTTTACATAAGATCAAATAGAATTTTGGGAAATTAAGAATTCACACTTATTGTTATAAATGACATATCTGTGACTGCAATATCAAGCCTGCAACCCTTTTGAGCACCTACAGCATACTGGCCTTCCTGCTGATATCTTTTGATTTTTGATAACACCCAAAGAGTAAAATAACTGAGAACCTCCACTCATATATATACTCATTTGGAGAGCCATTGCCTTAGGGTGGCTGTCCTGATTCAGCGTTAAAATGCTTCCAGCCATGCATTTCGCTCACACCACATCAATTGCAGTTCTTAGTGCTTGACTCATCACTTGCCATCAATTAAAATGGTTAAAATCACGCCAGGCAAGGGCACTTAATCTCAGAGACCTTGTATAGGTCAATAAACGAAAATGGTAACAGCAAATGACTTGTCTTTTACACTTTCTCCCCCCTCTCCTTGGCTCCCCCAGCCAAACACGTGTATTCACTATTCACCATTCACTAGCCATGCGCTCACAATGCACGGACATGCATTACACATGTTTAACAGACCCTACATTTAAATACACAAGCTGCACTTTTTGTTTCAACTTACTGTGCTTCACTTCACTGCTGCTTTCTTTCCATGCTTCCCTTCACTGCTGACTTGGTGTCCTCGAAATTCATATGGGCAGGGGAAAAACATGCGCACCGACAACTGCAGCTGTATGGTGTGCGCCTGAACCTCCGGAACTAACGAGGTCTGGTACTTGCAGGTGGGATATTGGTTGCTTAGCAGCGATTTAAATTATATAGAGGCAGCAGAGGGAATGTTGCAGGCTGTGCATGGAGGCTCGCACTTTTTTTTTATTTTAATCAGTTTCTTTTTTAAAGTGACTTTCTTTTTTAAGTTAGTACTGACTAAGGGCTCTGTGAGCCATTGTTATGCTAGTGGTGCTGATGGCCGCTCATTGTGTAAATTAAAAATTGTTACATGCAAACAAAAAGAAAACAGCCCAAATTTGTGGGGTTAGAGGCCTCCTTTTTAGGGGTGCCCAGACAAGTTGCTTGTGGGGACCCAGACCCCTTGGCCCTCCTGCTGGAGCCGGGCCTGCACCACTAGCGCCTCCATTATCTTCATTGCTTTTTTTAGTAACCTCCTTGTCAAGAACAGGGTGCAAACCAGATAGAAATCGACTTCCTGTCTCATTAATTTTATCCTCCATCTCTGTTACTGTCCTTTTTAAGAAGGCCTCACTAACATTGCAGTAAGGCGGCTGCATAGTGATACTCTCCTTTATGTGTGTGTTGCAATGTTTCCTTTTAGCATGCTAGTAGCGTTAGGCTGAAGCATCCACAGTACTGACGGCCTCTCAGTATAAGAAGTGGGTGGTGTAGCGCAGGTCCGGAAAAGGGTAAAGAGAAATCAATCAGAGGAGAATTGCCAGGGAGAGGTAAAGGGTAAATGCGGTCAGGGCAGCGATTGCTCTGAGTAAATGCAGCCAGGGGAGCCAGCTCTGGATAGTGCAGGGGGGGGGGACTGTAGGGCAACAGATACAGCCCCTAAGTGCGCACTGCCGAGAGGCAATACAGGTGCTTGCAGGTCATGGATGGGTCTGGTGCCCATAGGGTTCAGAGGGTAGCCAGGCAACCAGTCTGTGCATCAGACTGGTGGGTCAGCAAGGGAGAGGAAGAGAGAAAGCAGAACATGTGGATGTTGAGTGCATCCCTTGGCACCTGCTTACAACATTTTTGTGCCTCCTTCTCTGTGTTCCATATTTGTAGTATTTTGCAGTGGCGGGAGCGAGATCTTTGCTTGAGGTAGAGGTAGTTGGGGTAGTTAAAGGCTGATGGCTGTCTCCAGGTTACTGTGTTCTGTCTTCTGCCATGGACTGCTCTAAACTAAACACACTTAACACACTTCATATGCTTTATATGCTATATGTACGGAAATTCTTTAGCTCTGGTCCTCTCAACTCCTCTCACCAGGTACCTAGTGCTGAACCTTCATCACCAGCAGCACAAGGAGACCTGTTGCAGACTGTAGCTCGCTCAGGGCCCTTCCCATTCTATGCCTGCAAAACACTCTTTAAGATGTAGTTCTCTTCACTCCTTTCCCCATGGTCTTAGTGCTGATTCTCCTTCATAACCTACAGCAACGATAGGACTGCTGCAGACTGCAGCTCAGTCAGTACACTTTGTGTGCTTCACACGAGGAACACTCCTTCAGCTCCTGTCCGCATCACCCCTCTCCCTAGGCTCTAGTGCTGACCCTCCATGACTAGTGGCCCAGAGTGTTATTTTCCTCAAAAGTCAGGCAGGGGTCCAGAACACTGACACATATGCTGGAGGTGCCATTGAAATCTACAGCAGGAAAATGCAAAAGGAAAATTCTTCCCTAACAGTTTCCATTAACAATTTTCCTTCTCTATCCACTACAAGTTCCACAACTGACCATCGATCCTTGGAAGTCATAGAAAAGCTGTAAGAATGAGGACACATTGATATTTTGTCAGTAATCCACTCTGATGTAATACGGAGTAAGCTGAGTGAATGTAAAGATGTTGATGTCAATGAAAAGAAGGCATGAGTCATACGACTTTGATTGATTGGTCAATTGGGTCCTTGGTTTATAGCAGTGCTGTCAGCCAAAATCATCCCCAGCTGTTGTGATGTGGTCATGTGACCTCAAGACAGCATCATGGCAGGAAGCACCATGACACAAGTTTAGCAGTGTCGAGGGTAGAGGAGTAGTTCTGAAGAGTTGAGATGTAGATTTGGAGGTCGGAGGAGTGTCTAGACCTTTGCAAGGTGCAACGCTTTTTTCGCATGGTTGTTTTGAGGGAGCGTGCGATGCTGGACATGCCTTATGGAGGGACAAGGCCTCCTACTCCTTGTCCTACCACTACTCTGTATGTGTTTTTTTCTCTATGTTTTCTGCCACTGAAGTCCAGCCTGAACCTCTGGCAGTGTGGCTCTTCATGTTTTCCTTGTGGTGAACAACAGCCATGGGTTACCCTTATGGCACCCATGGTGGGGGTACACCCTTTTACCCCTTATGTGTGTTTTGGGCCCTTGCGTGTTACCCACAGGGCAGGGTATGGGCTGGTGGCAGCTACATGCTAACTTGGCAGTGGTTCTGATTTTCCTACATTTTGGAACAACCTGGCCCTGCCATAGGAATCAATGGATTCATGCAGGAAGGAAAAATGGCCCCTGTGGCCTCTTGGTTTCTATTGCCTTTCCCCTTGTTTCCTAAAGTCCTGGGAAGTCGTGACTCGGTTCCTTCCTCCTGACAGGCTGTTGGGTGGAAATACCATATATGGCTCTGGGCCTGCCTCTTGTCAGACTGGCTGCAACCTTCCCAGAGGCTGTGTTTTGTGGGTACACCCTAGGGGTGGGACCTCTATGAATGGAGTCTGAAGTGAACTCACATTCGGTGTTATGAGAGTCTGTGTGTGTGACACAGTGAATGAGACAGTCCTGACTGAAATTGACATGAATGTAGTGTAGTGTGCTGAAAGGCTGGGTACTTAACACAATCCACATTCTTTATAATGGGTGTCTGGGTGGAGATAATGGACTGAATATGTGATTGGCTGCCTGCCTGCATGACTGCCCTTCTGCGTGATTGGTTGCCTCAGCCTGGCTCAGCCTGAGTGAATGGGAACCAACGTGTATAACAGGAGACCTCTCACTCACCAATTTGTTCAGAAGCTGAAGTCAAAGCTGAAGCAAGACAAAACTGTTCCATGAAGCCCAGCTGGAGGAGAAGTCTGCTGCTGCATTTTCTTTGTGTAATCCAAAAGCTGCTATGTTCCTCCAAGGACTGATCCAGAGAGGACCTGCAAAGGAGACCTCTCCCCGAGCTATGTGGGACCATCAGGCAAACTGTTACTCTTCATCAGAAGTACCTTGGAAGCCACTCCTGTTTGCCTGCCGTCCAGAGAAGGGATCTTCATCAGTATTGAAGAGAAGTGCCCAGACGTCTTGAGTCAAATAAGTTCAATGGTGTCATCCAGAGTCCGGGGGTACATTATTTGACTGCTGGAAGCCATTGCTGTCTACCGCCCAAAAGAGGGGGTAGCCTGGCATAGTGCTGCTGGACACCTGGAGCTGCAAAAGTTCCAAACTGCCTAGCAACATTTCAAGGGACATCCTTGCCATCATCGCTGACAACTTTTTCCCACCAGAGAGAGTGCAGAGTTGCTGAATGCATTGGAAGGTGGGTTTCCTGTCACCAGAAGATAACAGAGACATCCCGAGGGTCCAGACTTTGTGAAGGTCCGTGGTCCACTCCAGTAGTCAAGTCCAGGTCACCAGAAGCCGTCCAGACGTATGTGCTACAACGCAGTACCGAAGAACCAAAACAGGGAAAACCGCAATATTCCCTATGCACCCGTCCCCGCCAGAAGTCATCAAAGGGTCCAGAGGTCCTACTCCCATGGGCCAAGCCTTTAAGGAGCCCACAGCAAGTTTCTTCTTCACAGGACTTCTACAGTCTAAGAAATCGCCGACCAAAGCAGAGCACCATGAAAGGGAGTAAAACTGCTGCCCTTCAGAAAGACTTTGGTTCAATTTTTCTCGTGGACTCAGCATCCCAGTGGCTCCTTCTTCCAAAGGGGGGGGGTCTATCCTCAGAGGGAATCGTAAAGTGAAACCGAGAAACTCTTCCACTTCGCCTGCCAAGGCACCAACGGTACTGTGACGAGGAAGAGCATCTGCTAGCCTCAAGAGTCATCCAGGGGTCCCAGATTCATCTTGGATCCTGTTCTCCTGTGGCCTCTCAGGTACTTTGGGATGGTAGAACCTTTTTAGGTATTGAACATTATTGGACTGAGCTGTAAAAGACAAGATAAGTTACTCCCTAATGTTTCCTTTACAGGTTGCCCAGGTGGGTGGATCCTCACTCAGAATTACTTACCTAGTGTAAAGAAAGCATTCTGCCACTGTTCATAACTAACTTGCCCTTCTTCCCTATTCTATGCTGCTCTACCTCACTTAAGAATTCACATGTCTATTTAAAACTGTCTGCAGTTAATGCAACTATTAATGAATTTAAGTATTGTGTGGTACCACATAGAGTGCATATATTTGCCATTATTTGAATAAGTATTGCCAAAGTATAAAGTGTTATTATATAATATATGTATATCACTACAAAAGAAACTTTGTTAAGGGGACGTTATGGTTAAGTTGCCCTACCAAAAACCTGTGCACTTCACTAAAAAAAACTTTTCCACCTCCCCATTATAGTTCAAATTAAATCCGAAAACCCCCTGAAATTCGCCAGTTATGGAAAACTAAGCCACCATACTTGCCATCACCACTGTGCACTGCTAACACTAACACCCAGAACATGAAAGATGGCATCACAAATGTCATTGATGACATCACTGACGACATCACATGTTTAGCCCCTTTGTTTTCATTCACTGCCATACATATATATGTCCATTCAGTAAAAAAACTTTGTTAAAGGGATGTTACACTTCACATTGAAACCAAAAAACACTGCACATTCTGTCAGTAAAGTAACACAGAGAGGTACCAGGTTCAGCCATCTCATTCCACGCACGCCATGCCAGTGCACTTCCGCATAAGGCAATCCAAGATCTGTAAATAGACGGCAACTTTCTGCACGCACCTTCAACCAATTTATCCATGAGTCTCCCAAAATCCAGATAATCTGTTTTCGAGCACACAGAGCCATAGCTGAGTGGTCTCCTGTCAGGGAGAGGACGGTCTCGCTAAATCTCTCAGTTCAGAACACACCTCCTGAACTGTATTGACCAATCCCTAGCTGCGCTCATTCTCATTTGCAGGCGTCTCCACCCCAGAATCCCCGTTGGTAATATGCGCTGCCTGCAAACTACCGCCATGTCTGCGGAGAAGTACAGGATCAGAGCGTGGCGACTGTACAGTTAAGTAATAAGCCCCTCTTCCCCTTGAAGGTGGGCTCTGAAAAGAGGCGATTTTTAAAAAAATGTTGGGCAGGTGCCTTACAGACACCTGTTATTTTGTGGGTTTTTTAAACATTTTTGTTCTTACTTTCCTCCTACAACCATTACAGAACCTTCTCTAAAGCAAGCCGTACATTCCAAAAGAACATGGCATTTCCCAAAGAAGACAGTGCAACACCATCTGCTGCAAAATAATCCGCATTACTGGGATCAATGTTGTCGTGGCTGCAGAAAAACATACCAGCTCGTAACATGAAAGCACGCATGCCGCGATTGATGTTGCACCTCCCAATACTTTGATCTCGACAGAAAACAGAACTGTTGTCCCATTTTCCTCTAGGGAGTAAACCGGAAAAAATTACTTTTGCAGTTGGAAAGATGTTCATGAGTGCTTGAACCAACTCTCTTAAATCTTCCAACAAAGTACGTGAACTCACGTACCCCAAATGGCAAGCACCAAAGTGTAAAAGTACCACATGAGGAGAGGTCATCGTACGCATTTGTCTGCAAACTTGCAGAATTGGTGCAACATCGCCATCAGCCTCAGCACTCCACACCACCTCCTCTCTTCTCACATCGAAATGGTGTGCCACATGCCTACTCTCGACATAGTGCTGTAAGCCATGGGCAAAAATATCTCCAAGCACCAAAAGCCCGACCCTCTCCACCTCTGCAATCTTCAGTATACGCACCGTCTTTTGACACAAAAGAGCAATGTGAACTTATGATTGGCTAATGCCTACAGTCCCCTTTCCATGCTGGATTTGCTGTAGAAACCCGTATGTGACATGCCCTACCCCCGGACAAGCGTTGTCTACGTGCGGCACGTAACTCTTACCCAGTCCTTCTACCCTTTCCACATCAGTCGCAAATCCAGTCCCTCATTGGACACAACTAAGCAGTCGCACAACCATCCACCAATCACATTAAATATCGCTAAATCTAACTCCGTCAGCAACATTGCGCACTTCAAATTTACTATTGATGACTCTGAATGGAAGTTGCATATCGTTGCAAAGCACCTAGCTCACAAACGACTGTGCAAGTGTCGCGGATTTCTACGTACACCTCCATGCATGCGCACATGCATGAGTATAGAGTACAGGTATGCATATTTTAATCAGAGAAGATGAGCAACCCTTATGATTTTGTTTAAACAAATTAATGCCGCTAAATCTGCATAGGCAATACATACCAACGCTTCCCATTTTAAGTGCAAGATGTCCGATTTTTCATTGGCAAACCGCACTACCTCTTATTGTCTCCCACATAACCTATACATATGTTACAGGCATGCCAATTTAGCGCGAAACTCGAGTTTACATTACAAAATGTCGAAGTTGTGTACTGTGTACGGCCTACAGTAATGCTACTTGCAATGCGATCGTATGGGAAAAATAAGTGCTCCCGATTGCTGTGGTGACATCTCCCTCTGAGGGTCTCCCGATTTTTCGGCATTGTACTTATAATTTGAAAGTAGACATTTTTTTCCCATCTACTATAATGTCCTATAGCTTACAAACCTCTCTCCTATAGATAAAAGAGCTTTAAAAAAAACAAGGCATTTTCATTACTTTAAAATTGTTCTCATTTCTGAAGGACTTGCAAGTAACATACTGCAAAAAACATACAAAGACAGCACATAGTGAAGTGAAATGCACACATGCACTGTGTTGCAATACGAAAGGAGAATACTCTAACAAATGATGCACAATTAACGTGTACAGTATCATCACTGCTTTAAACACACAAAGTCAATAATTTTTTTCTCTCAATCGCCGTGATGACTACTCTCCTGGGAAGCAACAGCATCTACACTGCAAACGACATATCCGAAGAAACCTGGTCTTTTCGCAAAAAAAGTAAGTACAGTACTATCTTTATAATCTAACTATTCCTCAATGAGGGTGCATGGTTTATTTGTTAACTTTGGGCACCAAAGCAAACATTGATTTCTGCACCATTCTACTCACAATTCCCCATTTGTTAAACAAAGAATAACAGGATGAATGGCTCACAAATCCCTGTGTGTTTGGAACTCAAATAACATACGGAATCATTAGAATGTTAGTACTAGGAAAGAAATAGGTTATTCAATTTTATGCCATTTCTTTTACAAATAATGCTTCTCGTCACCCCAAGGCCAATTTGTATTGTCATCTGAAGCACATTGTAGTGCTATATAAATAGAAAAATAGCCTTCCCAAATCATTGTAAGAGTCCAATGCACATTCCCACACCACGACAAACAGCTTCACCATCAAAATCATGCATGCATGCACACAACTCACATACATTGTACAACAGACAAAAGCATGCCTTCTTTTTTTCAACAGAAACCAAAGAATGCCTACCAAAAAGCAAGTCTGTAGAAAGGAATGCAGAATTAGAGCAAATAAAAAGAAAAGTGTTCAATCTAAGCATCCATCTGTAGTAGAGTTTGGAGAGAACGTAGGAACAAACCAGCTAATACAGCCGTTTAACAAAACAAAGGAAGCTTCCACTACCGAAACTTTACCTCCTCCACCAAAATGTGTCACAAAACACAAAAATCTCGGCAAACAATCGGCTACCAGTACAGCTAGCAATGCTCCTAATAATCCTGATATAGTAACAAGAACCCACAGTAAAAAAAGTATTTTAGCAAAAATGTTTTGCCACAGAGTCCTTCAGAATCTAATAAGAAGAGGTCCGAAATCATCCTCAACCCTTAAAACCTACCGTAGAAAATTAATCCTACAAGCTCTCGTGGACAGTGCAATCCTTCTCAAAAGGAAGTTGTTTATATTAGTGTTAAGTAGGATGAAAGCACTAACAAAACTAAGTACCAAACTACAAAAGAAACTCAGCAATAAACGAAATGTGAACAAAAATAATTTCTTTAATGTTTGTGGAGGTGAATGGAGTCACACAACAACCACAGAACCATATATTATTGAAGAAGTATACAAACAAAATCAAACAAACACAATTGCCATCCATAGCAGTGGACAAGGGTATAAAAAAAATCAATAATACCATCATGGAACAAGAAACACTGCTTACAAAAGTATCCCCTGAAAACTCAGAAATACCTCTCGATTCGACAGAACCACACTGTCCAGTATACAAATGTCCGTGCACATCAATGTGTGCCATTCCAAACAAATCTTTCAAATTTTTACGTCAGTTCCTCAATCAGTATGTAAAAGTTAAAAACAAAAGTAAAATGAAAGTGCAGCAAAATATGGATATTTGTCCAGTGCGCAAATACACAGGTCTACAAGGACATTCATTAGCCTGCATTTCTGGGCCTATTTGCAAAAGCACCTTCCATGATATCAAAAGGATATCAGTACATCATTCAAATGTAAGAAATCTAGTGTATCTATTACACTATGCAAAAAGTCCATCTTCAGAATTAGGCAATTTAAATAATACTCTTCTGCATGGTACACCCAAATACTTACAAGAAGAAATTGACCGTATTCAGAGAAAATATTTTGGAAGTGAAAGCCACTTACAAAATGCAATAGTTTTAGAACATAGTAGCAACAATTCTGCACATAGCAACCTTCTATTACACACATACAGAAAAGAAATACTCAAATTTAAAAGGGCATCGGCTGAAGTACCAAACCATGTGTGTGTGTGTGTTGCCGCAGAACGTTTTACAAAAGGAACACAAAAAATATAGACATAGCATACAAAATGGAAAACAATGAAGATTCTAAATGGTTTGAATTAGCTGTCTACCTTTTATCAGAACACAAATATGAACTAACTGAACGCTTAATATGTTGCAGTTACTGCACTACAAAATTAGACAACAACCACACTCCTTCACGTGCTATTACAAATAATTTGGAATTGTTCCCACTACCAAAAATCCTGCAACAACTCAATTTGTATGAGAGCATCATAATTCAAACAGTTCACCCATTTCAAGCAATTATACCCTTCATCCAAAAACAGCAAAATTACCTCCCTCTGAATTGGTGAAAAGCATTTGTGGCAAAGTAGTTTATTTGCCATTAGATCTAACCGAAAATGTACACACTCTAGGAGTTCAATGTTCAATAGAGCATTCTTTAATAGTCTTGGTAAATGGTGTACCAACAAAAGACAAACAAATTTGGCAACAACTGGTGGACTTACATAAAGTTAGACAAGCATTGCAATATCTGAAAGACAATAACGAGTACTACAAGGAAATAAATATTGAAGAAAGCTTAAGGGAAACAACTAAAATAATTCAAGAGCCATCAGAAACTGGACAATTCGAACTTCTGGATCCTGCTACAGTATCCACTCTTTTGGACCAGTACACAATTCATCCATTGCATTCCAATGAAAGCATAGATGATGCACTAGAAACCTACCAAATGCGACAAACCAAAGGTTCACCAATGAGTATATGGGAAAAAAGTATAGAAGCACGTGCTTTTCCACTGCTATTTCCTACTGGCAAAGGTGGAAGATACGATGATAGACCCACTCAGATAGGGGCATCAGAATACCACTCATTACGAATGTATTCGCAAGATCCCAGATTTAGACAAAATGTGGAATACATATTCCACCTACTCTATGAAAGTGAATTAGCAATGCTATGTTACGGAGTTGCACACATTTTAAAATCTGGAACCCACGTTCAAAATATGCAGCTACGCAGTTAATACAAAAAGTACAGGAAAAAGATGAGATTTTACAATCAAGTATAACAAATTTGTTTGCAAACATGCGTGGTACAAAGGAATACTGGTTCCGACGGCACGGAGACGTGCGTTGTATGATCAGAAACCTTGGACCACCGACTTGGTTTGTTACACTAAGTTGTGCAGAATATTCATGGGAAGATTTACATGAGTTCCTACGCATAGCAAACAGCAACAAAAACAACATAGATAGATTAACACCTGGAGAACTTTGCTCTCTAGATCCAGTTAATGTGTCAAGATATTTCCATCATCGTTTCATTGCCATGCTACACTTTATTTGCAATAAAACTGTTCCTCCCCTTGGAGAAGTGCAACACTTCTTTTGGAGAAAAGAATATCAAGCGAGAGGAGCACCACATATTTACATGCTGTTATGGATCAAAGGTGCACCTAAATTTGGTCACGACAGTGATAGCACTGTTTGCAGTTTATCCAAAAATATGTCACTTGCGAAATCCCTTCACAACAGACACATAGAAAGTTGCATGGGCAGATTGTACAATTTCAAAGACACAAATGTGGCAAATATTGTCACCGCAAATAGAAAAACAAAGGTAAATACTACACCAAATGCCACTTTGGTTTCCCCATACCAGTTACAGAAACAGGTGTGACTGTGAAAGCTGTATGACTCCTTTCTCTTCCCTTCCCTCCACACTCTCCTCACCTGAGTCCTCAGAGTCGCCTGCGTTCTGTAGATTCCGCCGGCTCAGGTAGTCCCGTTCTTTTTTAGGTAGCACTTGCCTGTCTCGGTGAGAAGCCACAGTGACCGCTGACTTGACAGCCGTCCTGGGACCCCTTGACCGGGAACAGGCCGGACAAAGGGGAAAAAACCCACAAGTGGGAAAAACCCTTAGGATGTTCTGGCAATGAGGTAGGTGACAATCGAACTGGAATACAGTAGGAACTGGAAGCTGATGAGTGGTCCACCGGGTAGAAACTCAGGAGGGAAGTCCAATACTCCAAAGAGAGGTAGAGGAAACCAGGCCCAAGGATATGATAGGCGCGATGAGAAAAAGAGAAATACAGAAGAGAAAACAATGGACAGAGAAAAAAAAAAAGGGAAAAACTGGAGAGCCGTGAGAGAAAAGAGCGGCAAAGCGGGAGGACAAAAAACGCCCGCCGCCGGAGCGGCGAGACTAGAAAGAGAAAGCGAAGAAGTGCCGAGTGATCGGCAAGGAAAATGCTGCAGAAAGAAAAGGCCACCGCTGTATCCTACGGCAGACAGGTAAGAAGAAAAGAACTCCTATCCCAAAGAGGAGGGACGAGCAAGCAAGGCAGACCCGCTGCAAGGCGAGGCTAGCAGAGGGCAAACGCTGGAGAGCGCAAAAACCAGAGCCGCTGGAGCGAGAACCAGCAACGGTTGAAACGCAGCGACTGCCGGGCTTGAATGGCAGATAAACTACCGGCAGTGCTGTGATTGGTCGTGGCTTGGTACTAGACACAAAGAGGGGACTAAATAGCTCTACCTGCTGGAGCGCCTCCAACGTGGAAGGAGCCGCCACCCGCGGTAGCGGTTGCGGATGACAGTATGACCCCCTCCCCACCTAACCGCCCCAGGCTTCCCCGGATAGCGGCGGTGAAAGGTAGCCAACAACCTTGGTGCATGAACCTGAGAAGCCGGTTCCCATGAGTCCTCCGACTCCGGGTATCCCTTCCAGGACAGAAGGTACTCAAAACGTCCGCGATAATACCTGGAATCACGGATCTTAGATACCTCATATTCATCAGGCTCCGAGGACCGTGCTAGGATAGATCTGGGAATGGTTCTCTGGTGAAGGTCGGGGTGGTAAGGTTTGAGAAGAGAGGAATGAAAGACCGGGTGAATGCGGTGAAGAGAGGAGGGAAGCCGAAGGCGAAAAGCTACAGGATTTACTTTAGAGAGAATAGTGAAAGGTCCCAGAAAACGAGGAGACAGTTTAGAAGGCCTTGTCCATCTAGGCAGAAACTTGGTGGACAACCACACCTGATCCCCTGGCTTCCAAACTGGACATTCTTTCCGATGTTGATCGGCACTGGATTTCGTCCGTCTTCTGCTAATCTCTAAACTCCGCATAGCAGAAGTCTGGGCCTCCTTAATATTCCCTAATACCTCTTCCACCGTCGGGGAGTTGGTATAACTGGGAACCTCCGGAAATACGGCACGAGGGTGAACCCCGTAAGTGCAGTAGAAAGGAGAGAGTCCTGTGGCGGAATGTCTAGTATTGTTGTATGAGAATTCCGCCGTGGGAAGCAGCGAGACCCAGTTGTCTTGATGCTGAGATATATAACACCTTAGGTATTGTTCCAGTGTTGCATTAAGGCGTTCCGTCTGACCATTGGTCTCTGGGTGAAACCCTGAAGACAGAGCTCTTTCAATGCCCAAACGGTAGCAGAAGGCGGTCCAAAACTTCGAGATATACTGACTTCCCCGATCCGAGATTATCTTATCGGGAAGACCATGTAGCTTGAATATATCTCGAGAGAAAACCTCCGCCATCTTCGCAGCAGTGGGCAGACCCGGAAGGGGAGAAAACTGTGCCAACTTGGAAAAGGCGTCTACCGTGACCATAATGCAGGTACAGGATTCCGATACCGGCAGATCAACAATGAAATCGGTAGATATGAGACCCCAGGGGCGCGTTGGAAGTTCGACCTGAGTGAGCAGACCCAACGGTTTTCCCAGGCGGTACTTGGCTCTGGCACAAATTGGACAAGTGTTGACATACTCGTATGTCTCCTTTCTAGCATTTGGCCAAAGAAATGTTCTAGAGAGAAGCTCCAGGGTATTCTCGGGTCCTCTATGGCCGGCCGAGCGAGAGTCGTGACTCCACTTCAGAATTCTAGAACGAAGAGGACCTTTGGGAATGTACAATTTCTGTTTGTAGAAAAACCAGTCACCTCTTTGTTGAAAAGGAGAGGTATTACGTAGGGGTAGTTGAAGTTTTTCCTGAGTGAGGGCAGTTTTCACCTCTTTGAGGAAAGAACCAACAAAGGACAGGATTTGGTTGCGTTTGAACATGGACTCCCTCTTTATTTCCAGGTGTTCCTTGGTGAAGTCTTTGCGGGATAAGGCATCTGCCAGACTATTCTGGGATCCCGGGATATACGAGACTTGGAATTCAAACTGTGCAAAGTGATGTGCCCACCTGGCCTGTCTGGAATTAGAACACTCCAATTCTTGTAGTACCTTGAGGTTCTTATGATCGGTCCTAATCAGAAAAGGATGTCTGCCTCCTAGTAGGAGATGCGCCACTCTTCACAGGCTAGTTTCATGGCCAGAAGTTCTTTCTCCAGTACCGAATAGTTGAGTTGGCTAGGAGAAAGAGTCTTTGACATGTAGGCTACGGGGTGTTCCACTCCTTGGATAAGCTGGAGCAATACCGCTCCTACAGCTACCGCAGAAGCGTCAGTTTCCAGAACAAATGGTTGTGATTGATCAGGATGCTGGAGAATGGGAGCAGTGCAGAACAATCTTTTGAGAAAATTGAAACTTTTCTCTGCTTCATCAGACCAGAAAAAAGGAATAGCCTCCTTCTTGAGTAGGCGCGTAATCGGGTATACTACCTCCGAAAAGTTTGAGATAAATCGGCGGTAGTAGTTAGCTAATCCTAAGAATCTCTGGACTTCTCGGACTGAAGTAGGAGCTGGCCAATCCAGAATCGCATCCACCTTGGTTTGGTCCATGGCCACCCCTTCCTCTGAAAGAATGAATCCGAGATAGTGAACTGAGGATACTGCAAATTTACACTTCCCGCCCTTGACCAGCAACTGATTTTCCTGAAGGCGAGACAGTACCTGTGTGACATGTTGAACATGATCCTCCATGTTAGGGGAGAAAACCAGAATGTCATCGAGGTATATTATGACCGAGACCGACAGCAGATCAGAGAATAGCCTATCCATGAATCGCTGGAATGCAGCCGGTGCATTCACTAAGCCGAACGGCATCACTCTGTACTCAAACAGACCGTATGGAGTTCGAAAAGCCGTCTTCCATTCGTCCCCCTCAGTGATGCGAAGCAAATGATATGCGTTTCGGAGATCCAATTTGGTAAAAATTCGAGCCCCTTGTACCGCCTCAATAATGTCGGTTATGAGTGGCATGGGATACCGATCACGGATTGTAACCTTATTGAGGCCCCGGTAATCGATACAGGGTCGAAGATCAGTCGTGTCTTTTTTCTTGATGAAGAACAGAGAGGCGCCAGCTGGTGACTTCGAAGGTCGAATAAGACCATTCTCCAAGTTGGTATCTAGATAGACTCTTAATACCTTCTTCTCGGCCTGAGAGAGAGAGAACATGCGCCCAAATGGCACCAGTGCATTAGGTTCGAGATCGATTGAACAGTCTTCTGGCCGATGAGGAGGTAGCTGCGCGTGAAGGTTCTCTTGGAATACCCCGAAGTATCTAGCACAGAAATTAGGAAGCGCGTGAACACCTATATGATCCTTGGAGAGAACTCTGACTGACTGTTGATCTTCACTGGTATCGGGAGGAAGACAGTTGACCGAACAGTACGTAGAGCAAAAGCTTAGTCGATTTTCCGTCCAGTCGATATACGGGTTATGCCTGCGCAGCCAGGGAATGCCTAAGATTATGGGGAAATGTGCGGCTCTAATGATGTCGAACTGCAGGGTTTCTGTGTGTTGGTTGATGACCATGGAGAGTTGTTCAGTGGTATGAGTGATTAATCCGGACGACAAAGGTGTACCGTCCACTCCTTCCACCTTCTGACCCACCTTCCGAACTATCCGTGTGAGCCCCATCTTGTCTGCCCACAGAGTGTCCACAAAGTTCCCGGCCGCTCCACAATCCAATAAGGCTAATGTTTCCACCAGTCTTCCATTCAGATTCAAGGTAACAGATAGTACCATCAGTCTGGAATCCTCTTGGGATTCTGACGCCGATACTGAAAGTGTGACATAGGGACGCTGAAAAAGATCTGAATACCCCCGGCTGCCCGTCCCTATTGGCGCCGAGGGTAATCGTTTCCCGCCTTCTTCTCCGGTACCTCAGAGCAATCCTTCAGTACATGTTGATCGGAACCACAATAGGCGCACAACCCTTTTTCTCTTCTTCGCCTTCTCTCCGCTGACGACAGAGGTGCTCTGGTAGCTCCGATTTGCATCGGTTCTTCGCTCTGAGTAGAGGTGAATCGTCCAGAAGGAGAGTGTGAAGGAGGGTTCATGGGATTTCCTGGTCCTCTTTGCTTCCTGCGTTCTGTCCTTCTCTCTTGGAGACGGTACTCAATGTGGAGAGCGGCAGCAAGTAAGTCTGGAAATGTGGGAGAGCGTGGAGATCTGGCTAGCTCATCTTTGATCTCCTCTCTCAACCCTCTCCGGAATACAGCGTATTGTGCTTGTTCGGACCATCCTGCTCCTGCCGCCAGTGTCTTAAAAGAGGAGATGTATGACAGCACGTCCAGAGCACCCTGTCGTGCATCCAGCAGGTCCTCACCTGCAGTAAAAGATAGTTCGGGTCGCTCGAAAGTCTGTTTCAGTAGGTTCTGGAACCCTGAGAAATCCTGTAGAATGGCATTACTGCTCATAACTAGCGGAGTAGCCCAGGCTAAAGCATTCCCTGTCATATTCGAGATCATAAACCCTACTCTGGCTTGGTCCGTGGAGAAGGTGTGTGGTCTGAAAGTGAAATATACATTGCAGGCTTCCAGGAATTCCTTCACCCTCTTTGGTGAGCCATCAAATCTTCCTGACGAAAGAGTCATAGGAGGCAATTCCGGGGGATGTGAGGGTTCCCGGACCGCTACCATCTGTTTTAGAAGGGCATTCTCCGATTTTACCCCCTGTAATTCCAGTGACATGGCCTGAAAAGCCTTCCATAATTCTTGGACTTGTTCTTCGGCTGACATCTTGGTCCTTATTGGCGTTTCAATCTGTGACTGTGAAAGCTGTATGACTCCTTTCTCTTCCCTTCCCTCCACACTCTCCTCACCTGAGTCCTCAGAGTCGCCTGCGTTCTGTAGATTCCGCCGGCTCAGGTAGTCCCGTTCTTTTTTAGGTAGCACTTGCCTGTCTCGGTGAGAAGCCACAGTGACCGCTGACTTGACAGCCATCCTGGGACCCCTTGACCGGGAACAGGCCGGACAAAGGGGAAAAAACCCACAAGTGGGAAAAACCCTTAGGATGTTCTGGCAATGAGGTAGGTGACAATCGAACTGGAATACAGTAGGAACTGGAAGCTGATGAGTGGTCCACCGGGTAGAAACTCAGGAGGGAAGTCCAATACTCCAAAGAGAGGTAGAGGAAACCAGGCCCAAGGATATGATAGGCGCGGTGAGAAAAAGAGAAATACAGAAGAGAAAACAATGGACAGAGAAAAAAAAAAAGGGAAAAACTGGAGAGCCGTGAGAGAAAAGAGCGGCAAAGCGGGAGGACAAAAAACGCCCGCCGCCGGAGCGGCGAGACTAGAAAGATAAAGCGAAGAAGTGCCGAGTGATCGGCAAGGAAAATGCTGCAGAAAGAAAAGGCCGCCGCTGTATCCTACGGCAGACAGGTAAGAAGAAAAGAACTCCTATCCCAAAGAGGAGGGACGAGCAAGCAAGGCAGACCCGCTGCAAGGCGAGGCTAGCAGAGGGCAAACGCTGGAGAGCGCAAAAACCAGAGCCGCTGGAGCGAGAACCAGCAACGGTTGAAACGCAGCGACTGCCCGGCTTGAATGGCAGATAAACTACCGGCAGTGCTGTGATTGGTCGTGGCTTGGTACTAGACACAAAGAGGGGACTAAATAGCTCTACCTGCCGGAGCGCCTCCAACGTGGAAGGAGCCGCCACCCGCGGTAGCGGTTGCGGATGACAACAGGTGAAGTAAACAACTTCATGTCTTCAGTTCGACATAGTGTTAAAGCTAAATCACCCAAGAACACGTATTACATAAAAAGAACAGAAGAATCAAAATATATGTATGGTTACAATGCAATCATTGCCCTCTTATGGAATGCAAACATAGATGTGCAGTACATTGTAGACAATTCTACTGCTGTTGCACAATATGTTACAGCCTACTTAACAAAAGCAGAAGAATCAGAGCTTCAAGACCTCTGGGATGACCTAGCATCAGACAAAACACTATCACAGAAATTGTACAGCCTAGGCATAAAAATGCTCTCTCATAGAGAATGTGGCACCTATGAAGCAGCAGATCATTTAACCAGTACTGCTTTGTATGGAAAATCAGACAACATAGTATGGCTAAGTCTTGGTCCTGCTAAATCTAGGAAAAGAGTGCTGAAATCATATGAGAACATAGAAACAATTGCCAGAAATGATCCCAACAGCCAAGACATTCTAAAAAACAATTTACTGGACACATACTATCCGAACAGGAGTAGCACTTTGGAAAGCATGTGTCTATACCACATAGCTCAAAACTTTGCATACAAAAATAATATAAAACCCAATGAAAGCAAACGTAGATATAGAGTGACCGATTGTGAAGGGAGCTTAGTGAAACTTACCAAACGAAGCTTAATTAATCATGTAAAATTGTCATTAAAAACTCCTCAACAGAAAGAACTATATTACATGTCTTTGTTACAACTTTTTAAACCATGGAGAAAAGAGGAAGACATACTAGATAACTATCACTGCTATGAAGATGCTTTCAAAGCAAATGAAAGCGCTATCACCGATGTGAACTTTACGCAGTACAAAACAATGATACACAATGAGCAGCAACAGGAAGAAGAACTTCAGGCCCAACTAGATAAGGACTCTTCCGACAGTAGTCAACCTTCTGTAACAGGAAGTCAAGAACCACTAGGACAACCACTTATAGCAAATGAGGCAGAAGAAGCTGTGGCAGAAGTAGAAAACACCATGTATTAGTATCAAGAAGATACAGAAGACTTAACTGTACAACAAGCAATACTTAACAAAGATCAGCGCACCATTTTTGAAGACGTAACAAAGCAAATTGTACATGGTGTACAACACGAAAATAAAGAATGTAACTGTCATAATTACAACCCTATACTGCTGTACGTGAGTGGTGAAGCTGTATCAGGAAAAACATTCTTGATCAAAATCATCAGCAAGTTTCTTCAACAATTGACAAACAACAAACTGTCAGCTGTTTAAACGGCCCCCACAGGTTTAGCTGTCTACAACATGGGCGGTGTCACTTTACACCGATTACTACTGCTTCCAGTAGAGCATCAAAATAAATTAGACTATTACAAACTTTCTGCAGAAGCTGCAATGGAAGTACGCAGAGTATTGAAACAAATGAAAATGCTACTAATAGATGAAATGAGCATGGTCTCCAACCTAATGTTGGCTTTGATTCACCTCAGATTGCAGGAAGTACTTACAAATAACAACGAAGAACTCTTTGCAGGGAAACACATTATCATTTTCGGAGATCTTCTACAATTGCCACCAGTGAAAGGTGAACCTATTTTTGAAACCTTAGGCCGCAAACTCTGTTGTAAAACTGTTGGCAGCATAGGAAATGTCAACCTTTGGCAACATTTCCAATACAGAGAATTAACAGAGAACATGCAGCATTCTGCAGGTCTCACTTATGCTAATATCTTAAAAAGTATTAGAGTTGGTGTACTTTCGCAAGAAGCACAAGTAGTATTGAAAAACCGGCACATTCATGCACTTTATGGTGATAATGCATGTGCAACTGATGTCATGGAACAATTAGCGCACAAAAATGTCAATTGTATGGCCTTAATGCTAACTCTTGCAAGCTGTTTCAAATTCAATGAAACAATGTTAAATAAAGAAATGCAACCAATAATGGAAATGAGGGCTACAGACAAACTAGACATACATGGTATGACAGTACCCATGTGTGAGCAAGCCACAACAAGACTAAATAGTTCAGAAAATTCAATCTCCAACACAGCTGGGTTGGAAAAAATATTAAAATGATCCTTAAATTGTAGAGTAATGCTTAAACGTAACCTTGACATCGAGCAAGGGCTAGTGAATGGAGCACTGGGTACAGTTGTTGGCTTTCAATCATACCCACGTGATAGCAATATTCAGTTTGTCAATATTCGCTTTGATAAACTTTCAGAAGTGAAAAGGATAGGGCGCTCAATTGCTCGATTCCTTCTCTTCAAAGACATGTATGTACATAGAGAGCAATTTTCTCTAACTCTTGCATATGCAGTTGCCATTCATAAATCCCAAGGTCTTACCCTAGACAAAGCATTGATAGATATAGGAAACACAGTCTTTAAAAAAGGCATGAGCTACGTAGCATTATCACGCTTATGTACACTTGACGGTCTATTGCTAATAAACTTTGATGCAAGTAAAGTCAAAGCTGATATTTCTTGCATTCTAGAATACAATAGACTGCATTCACTGTACACCCCCCATCTGAAACAATATCCTGTTCCAGATAAAGTAAAACATGGTAAAAGAAAACGAAATCAAACAGAAATGCAACAGAATCCAACAGAAAATCCCTCAAAGAAAACAAAAGAAGCTAAAGCTTAATCAATTACCTCAAACAAAGAAGAAGCTATTAGGGATTGTGAACTAGGCACGTCTTCAAAGAAGGAACAGAAACTCTGAAAAATGCACTCAGATGCAGAGCTGTCAGGTCCATTCAAATTTGCAAATTTAACTGGGGTAAGTTGCTATGCAAATGTAGCAATGAATGTTCTATTTCAATTGCCACCAATTGTTAACAATATTTACTTACACAGTACAGACCAATTGTGTTTGCCAATGTGAGTGCTTCATAGAAACGCAACAAACAATCCTGACAACACGTACAGTGTGCATGGAATAAGGCAAGAATTGGACCACTGTGCTAGAATGGTGAGATTAACTATAAACTCACAAGAAGATCTACAAGAATTTCTAATGTACTTACTACTAGTATTGGAAAACAAAAGCATACCTGTAAATGAAATCTTGCAGATTACGTACATGTGGAAACATACATGCACTCTCTGTAGCAATGTGATACAGGAACAAATCCCAAATGAGCGATTTGTGTATGTTTACATACCTAATTGTGAATCAATTCCATTTCAGCAACTTGTACAGAATGCAAACCATGGCAGATTATGTACTATTTGCAATTCAGACAATCGCTCCACCTTACTGATACAATCACATAGTGCCTACATAATACTTATGCTTCTACGTTATAATGCAGATGGTACTAAAAACAACTGCAAACTGACTGGATTCACACACGGTCAAGTGTCACTTGGAAAGAAAACCTTTACAACAATAGGTATTATCTAACATGCAGGAGCTACAACCAATGCAGGTCACTACACTGCATACATTAAAAAGAAATGTGGATGGTTCGGATGTAATGATAGCACCATTACTCTAAAGCAGAGATTGCCAGCTAATCTTAGAAATGCGTATTTAATCTTCTTAAAGCCAAAATTTAATAAATAATGTGTACTTCAAGATTACCAAAAAATGATGTGAAAGGCTACAAACAGTTAGAATACGCCTACAGGTATCTAACTGCCCAAGAGGATATAACAACGACACAAATAAATGAATACCACAGATCTGTAAGAACAAATGCACAGTTAGAATACGCCTACAGGTATCTAACTGTTGTTAAAAATTGGCAGCAAGGCAACACACATAACATTAATCAGAAAGAAGAAGGAAGCACTCAAAGGAAACAAGGAAGTAGTTAGTACCATAGCACATAAAGTTTTTTTTAATCCGACAAGGATTTTTTTCCCCAGACCGAAGGATTAGAAAAGCAAACACAGAAACTGAGCGGAATGCACAGTACACTTGTTTGTAAACTAAATATGAGGGTAAAAAAAAAAGTTAACTCTCTATTATGCAATGTAGTAAGTTTTCATAAAATGCAAAGACTAACATACCTTTTTCTTTTATCACAGAAATTAAGAAAGGATACTCCCGCCAAGTACTAAAGGCATTTTAAACATATATGGATTCTGAACAAAGTAAGGCGTAAGTATATTAGCAGTCATTTTGTACACATGCGAACCTACACATCAAATCTATGGTAGCCATATGGTACTGTGGCTGTAGGCTGGCCCTTGCATCTTGGTTTTGTAACCTACCACCTACGCCTTACGACCAAGGTACAAAGAGTATAGTTCCTACCCACAACCATTGCTGCATATCAAAACCATGGTCCTTGTAAATTAACTACTTTTAAATTAACTTTTGGGACCATCGTCTGCAGCCATGCAGCCAAGACGCTAGGATGTGTACACAACTACTGCATTACACCACACCCATATTCACTTATAACCCAACTGCTTATGACTTCAGTCTTGGGTGCATGGCCTTTGGGCATGCAGGCAACACTCTGGGTCCGGGGCAGAAACACCACAGCATATCGGAACCATTGTGCCTTGTAATTTCACTACGTACAAAGTTGGTTTTACAACCATCTTAATGATGTTGCATAGTACAAGTGTACCTATAGCTGTGATATGCTGCAGTAGTTTGTAGCCACAGGCTACAGACGTGAGTGTGAGGCCATAGATTTATCAATTAATGGGTATACAGTATATAAAATCCGTAGGTGCTTACAACTGCAGTGCGTATTACTTTGTTCAAATACTCTACTACCACACCATATGACATCCATTGGGGCATATAACAACACTACGTACAAATGTGCTTTTGGGGGCATGGCCTTTGGCCATGCACCCATAACTGCAGACCCTCCCCACAGCCGCCTGACTCATGCACTACCACACCATATCACACCCATTGTGCCTTGTAAGTACACTACATATAACTGTGCTGTTGGGTTCATGGCCTGCGGCCATGCACGCATGACTGCAGAACCTCTCCACAGCCACCTGAGTGATGTTCAATACTAGGGGTGTCTCTGTAGCTGTGAAATGCTGCAGTGGTTGTGGGCAGATCCTAAAATATTAGGTGTATGTCCATACATTTCAATATATGGATGTGAAGTGGCTTATAACTCCAGTGCTTAGAAATTTCTTCTTGGGTGCATGGCCTTTGGCCATGCAGCCTAGACTGAACACACTCCCCACAACCATCTGATCAATAATGAATACTACAGGTGTACCCATTGCTGTGACATGCTGCATAGCTGTGGCCAGGACCTACAGTCTTGGAAGTATGGCGTCCGGCCTACGGCCATGCACCCAAGACTGTAGGCCCTGGACACAATCACTGCAGCATATTACACTCATGGTTGCGTAAAAATCAGTAGCACACTCGTAGAAGGAAACATTGTAAATGTAGCATGTACTGAATTTGTACCCAAAACTCTGGGACCTGGCCACACCTGCCAGATACATAATCGATTGTGTGGGTGTGAAGTATAAATGTGATAAACTGCAGTGGTTGTGGGCAGTGTGTACATGCATGGGTGTATGGCATACAGCCTGCAACCATGCACCCAAAAGTATACATCTTGGCCACAACCACTGCACTCGATAAAAACCATGTTGGCTTCTAAGTGAAGAGGTTATAACTTTGTTGTTGGGTGCACCCAAGAATGCAGGGTCTCCCCACAACCACCTCAGTGATGTGTGGTAGTTGGGTTTTTTCTATAGGTGCGATATCCTTCAGTGCTTCTGGCAAGAGGCTGCACTCCTAGCTGTATGTCCATAGATATTACATGGGATAGGTGTGCAGTGGCTTGGACTTCCAGTGCTTATAACTATGTTCTTGGGTGCATGGCCTTCGGCCATGCACCCAAGAGTGTACACACTCCCCACAACCAGGCAATCGATACGCAGTACTACAGGTGTATTCATGGGTGTGACATGCTGCGGTGGTTGTGGCCAGGGCCTACAGTTTTAGAAGTAAGGCCTTCGGCCTTCAGCCGACGGCCATGCATCCAAGACTCTAGGCCCTGGCCACAACCACCGTAGCATGTCACACCCATGGCGGTGTACTAATGAATACAATACCCATAGGAAAAAGTAATGCAATTACGGCATGTTGTCAATTTCAATGGTCGCTAACACCACGCGTGTCCTTACAACAGTTACAAGTTGCCTGTGCACTGCATGGACTGAAATACTACCGTTATTGGACCCCTCATTTTCTGTGCGTACAAAGTGGCCATAGAAAATACATCATGAAGACCGACCGCCAGAACCCATTGATCACCCATGTCTTACTGTCTGAACCTTTCCCAACGCTCTATGACACAGCAAAACAGTTTTATAAATATAGCATGTTTGCGCTGGTTGTCGCTCAGCTATCGGCGGATCCAAGATGTCGGGCGCATCCAAACAATCTGACGCAGAACACGTCTCACTGCAGCCAATCGGCAGAGATGTCGCGTGTCCGCGGTCATGCCGCCAGCCCCTTAGCCAATCGGTATCTTGTCCGTGGCCTGAACAGGGAAGTGTGACCGAGAAGCGGATATAGATATCACTAATTTTTTCAGACTTACTTTTTGGTCATTTTTATGAAAAGTACTGTACGGAAGGTCACCAAATTTACAAAAGCACGCTTTCTGGACCAAGCCCCTGTACCTGGCGCACATTTGGTGAAAATCCATCCAGCGGTTTGACCTGTAGCCGTGCGCAAAGTTTTTCCCCCATTCACTCTATTGGAAAAAAAGACGTTTGGGACCCCCTATAACTTTTCCCCCCCTGGACCGAACCTCACCAAACTTTGCGTATAAATTCAGAGTGGCCCATATACTTTCTTTGCAAAGTTTGGTGAGGATTCGTCCAGGCGGAGCAGAGTTATAGGCCACCCAAAAAGTGCTCTTCCTATGGAAACAGCAACTTAACCATAACTACACAGCCACTACTGTGGCTGTGTAATATATATATACATATATATTACTGAACCTTATTTTATATAAAGAAGCTGTGTTATCACCTAACATAGTGTGTGCACCTTCCTTTCCTTGGGGACTCACTGTACTTGCCTGCATCACCTCCTGAAAGCTTAAGCCTGGCTGATCGTCCATTGCTACAAAATTCAGAGCCCTGGCTGAGGTGTTCTCTGCCTTTACCCTACCATATAGAGGACAGAAGTAAAGAACCCCCGCCCCCCCATCCACCCCAGTCTTTACAGAGAATTTGAGAGGAGGCTTCTACTGTCGTGGAGGGGAGGGTTTAGGAGTGCAGGTAAAAAGAGGGAAGTGAGAGGAGAATGGAGCATGATGAGAAATGTTGAAGTCAGAGAATGCTTCTTCAGTGGATGGAAATGTGAGAGTAGTGTAGGATTTGAGCAAGTGTTTTAGGTCAGAGAGGTAGATAGGGAGTTTGGAAGGTGGAAACGTGCGCCTGGTGACAGTTTTAGTGGGTGGTAAAACAGAGGAGGAGGTGGGAGTGGAACTAGAGGTGAAAACAATGGAGTGATCAGAGGGACAAGGGGCAATAGAGATATTGTATGCTTAGAGAGGAGATGAGATGAGGATATGGTCAAGGGAGTTACCATTTGAATGTGTGGGTAGAGAGTGGACAAGGAGAAAGGATCTTAAATCAGTGAATGAGGCAGCAGAGAGGGAGGGAAGGTTAACGTCACCAGTAACAATGAGGTGGTGAGTGGGAGGCAGCGAGTCGATTAGTTGAGAGGTGGTCAAAGAATTGACCTAAACGACCAGGTGGCCAAAAAAGAGAGATGATGAGAATACTCTGAGGGGCTGTGATGTTTGAAAGAGGGCGAGTTGCAGGGGGATACAGGGTAACTGTGGTTGAGGGTTTGGAAGATGAAAACAGTCCTACCTCCCACATCTACCAATCATCGGGGAGAGTGGATGAAGGAACAGGCAAGTAGCCAGAATGGAGGGTTGGACGAGTAGCCGAGTTAGAGGGTTTCAGGGATGGAAATCAGATCAACAGCACAGAAATGAGAAAGCAGGAAGTCGGAAGTGAAGGAGGTTTTATTGCAGCCAGATGGGGCATTCCAGAGTGCAATAAAAAGAGAGTGTGATGTGGAGGTATATTGATGAAGGGTCTGGGAAGTGTAGAGGCATAGAGGGTAGATGCAAGAAGAAGAGTAGTGAGAGTTAGGGTTGGCGTGTGTTTTGTTAAGTTTGGAAAGAGAAGTGGAGCATGCGGCGGGTTGACATCATGGAAAAGATAGTATAGGGATGGTAAGAGAGGCGAGTATGGGTCTGAGCAACAGAGATCGAGGGGAGAATAAGAAGGGAAAGACAGCGAAAGCATGAGCAGTGCATTATGGTGGTGATGCTGAGAGGATGGAGTAGTGGTTATGAGCAGTTGAGTAGGAGGGAAGGGCAAAACAATAACTCAGTGGTGAAGAGGCACAGAGGCAGGGAGTAAAGGTATGCAGAATGCCCTTAGTTGATTACCCTTTAGGTGTGTCACCTGGGTCTCGGTAGCCCCAGGAGTAAGGAGTGAAGTAGGAAGGAATGAGCAAAAAGAAGCCAGGGTCATAGCAGCAAAGTCTGCTAATGACCAACGGTGAAACGAGGGAGTCGGCAGCAACTCTGGAGGTCAGCAGACCTGAGCAGGCCGAGCAATGTTGTCAATTTCAATGGTCGCTAACACCACGCGTGTCCTTACAACAGTTACAAGTTGCCTGTGCACTGCATGGACTGAAATACTACCGTTATTGGACCCCTCATTTTCTGTGCGTACAAAGTGGCCATAGAAAATACATCATGAAGACCGACCGCCAGAACAAATGCATTGATCACCCATGTCTTACTGTCTGAACCTTTCCCAACGCTCTATGACACAGCAAAACAGTTTTATAAATATAGCATGTTTGCGCTGGTTGTCGCTCTGCTATCGGCGGATCCAAGATGTCGGGCGCATCCAAACAATCTGACGCAGAACACGTCTCACTGCAGCCAATCGGCAGAGACGTCACGTGTCCGCGGTCATGCCGCCAGCCCCTTAGCCAATCGGTATCTTGTCCGTGGCCTGAACAGGGAAGTGTGACCGAGAAGCGGATATAGATATCACTAATTTTTTCAGACTTACTTTTTGGTCATTTTTATGAAAAGTACTGCACGGAAGGTCACCAAATTTACAAAAGCACGCTTTCTGGACCAAGCCCCTGTACCTGCGGCACATTTGGTGAACATCCATCCAGCGGTTTGACCTGTAGCCGTGCGCAAAGTTTTTCCCCCATTCACTCTATGGGAAAAAAAGACGTTTGGGACCCCCTATAACTTTTCCCCCCCTGGACCGAACCTCACCAAACTTTGCGTATAAATTCAGAGTGGCCCATATACTTTCTTTGCAAAGTTTGGTGAGGATTCATCCAGGCGGAGCAGAGTTATAGGCCGCCCAAAAAGTGCTCTTCCTATGGAAACAGCAACTTAACCATAACTACACAGCCACTACTGTGGCTGTGTAATATATATATACATATATATTACTGAACCTTATTTTATATAAAGAAGCTGTGTTATCACCTAACATAGTGTGTGCACCTTCCTTTCCTTGGGGACTCACTGTACTTGCCTGCATCACCTCCTGACAGCTTAAGCCTGGCTGATCGTCCATTGCTACAAAATTCAGAGCCGGGGCTGAGGTGTTCTCTGCCTTTACCCTACCATATAGAGGACAGAAGTAAAGAACCCCCCGCCCCCCCATCCACCCCAGTCTTTACAGAGAATTTGAGAGGAGGCTTCCACTGTCGTGGAGGGGAGGGTTTAGGAGTGCAGGTAAAAAGAGGGAAGTGAGAGGAGAATGGAGCATGATGAGAAATGTTGAAGTCAGAGAATGCTTCTTCAGTGGATGGAAATGTGAGAGTAGTGTAGGATTTGAGCAAGTGTTTTAGGTCAGAGAGGTAGATAGGGAGTTTGGAAGGTGGAAACGTGCGTCTGGTGACAGTTGTAGTGGGTGGTAAAACAGAGGAGGAGGTGGGAGTGGAACTAGAGGTGAAAACAATGGAGTGATCAGAGGGACAAGGGGCAATAGAGATATTGTATGCTTAGAGAGGAGATGAGATGAGGATATGGTCAAGGGAGTTACCATTTGAATGTGTGGGTAGAGAGTGGACAAGGAGAAAGGATCTTAAATCAGTGAATGAGGCAGCAGAGAGGGTGGGAAGGTTAACGTCACCAGTAACAATGAGGTGGTGAGTGGAAGACAGTGAGTCGATTAGTTGAGAGAGGTGGTCGAAGAATTGACCTAAACGACCAGGTGGCCAAAAAAGAGAGATGATGTGAATACTCTGAGGGGCTGTGATGGTTGAAAGAGGGCGAGTTGCAGGGGGATACAGGGTAACTGTGGTTGAGGGTTTGGAAGATGAAAACAGTCCTACCTCCCTCCCACATCTACCAATCATCGGGGAGAGTGGATGAAGGAACAGGCAAGTAGCCAGAATGGAGGGTTGGACGAGTAGCCGAGTCAGAGGGTTTCAGGGATGGAAATCAGATCAACAGCACAGAAATGAGAAAGCAGGAAGTCGGAAGTGAAGGAGGTTTTATTGCAGCCAGATGGGGCATTCCAGAGTGCAATAAAAAGAGAGTGTGATGTGGAGGTATATTGATGAAGGGTCTGTGAAGTGTAGAGGCATAGAGGGTAGATGCAAGAAGAAGAGTAGTGAGAGTTAGGGTTGGCGTGTGTTTTGTTAAGTTTGGAAAGAGAAGTGGAGCATGCGGCGGGTTGACATCATGGAAAAGATAGTATAGGGATGGTAAGAGAGGCGAGTATGGGTCTCAGCAACAGAGATCGAGGGGAGAATAAGAAGGGAAAGACAGCGAAAGCATGAGCAGTGCATTATGGTGGTGATGCTGAGAGGATGGAGTAGTGGTTATGAGCAGTTGAGTAGGAGGGAAGGGCAAAACAATAACTCAGTGGTGAAGAGGCACAGAGGCAGGGAGTAAAGGTATGCAGAATGCCCTTAGTTGATCACCCTTTAGGTGTGTCACCTGGGTCTCTGTAGCCCCAGGAGTAAGGAGTGAAGTAGGAGGGAATGAGCAAAAAGGAGGCAGGGTCATAGCAGCAAAGTCTGCTAATGACCAACGGTGAAATGAGGGAGTCAGCAGCAACTCTGGAGGTCAGCAGACCTGAGCAGGCCGGGCAATGTAGTCCGGACGCAGACTCTCTCTTCCTTCATTGCTTGTGCAGCTAAGATGGGAGCTGGGGATCAGCTGTAGTGGTGGGAGAGGGCCAGTTGGACGGTGCCATGCTTGCTGGATCATGGGTGGTGTGATCGGAGGGACAGAGAGAACCATACCTCACTTCAGGGTCTGTCGCTAGAAGGAGACTGGCTGCAAGCGGGCAGGTCTGCTTGTGGCCAATGGTGGTAGGAGGGAGGCAGAATCAACCCTAGAATTTGGCAGAGCAGGGCAGACCGGGCAATGGAGTCCAGATTCGCCCTCTCTCTTCCTTCGTTGCTCAGTGCAACCGGGATTGGAGCTGGGGACCAGCTGGAGCGGTGAGAGCGGACCAGTTGGAATGTGCTGCGCTTGTTGGATCGGGGATGGTGTAGTCGGAAGAGAAGAGTGAACAAGGCCTTACCTCGGGGTCTGTTGCATTTCATTGACCTCCAGTGCATCAGAAGCCCTTGCTCACTGAGGGTCCTTTTGATCACAGGGCTCCTGCCAAAGAGCCATTCCACAAGGGTGTGAGGGTTTCCTTTGGGCTGCCCGCCCCTTGCTCGGCACATAAGGCTTTGGCCCTGAGCTGCCCACTCCTGGAGGAGCTGATACAATATCATGGGAAGGAGATTTCCTTTGAATGTTGGTGCAGTCCCACCGTTGCTCGCTACAGTTTCCCGTGGGGGCGGAACCCTGAGGTTGGGTGACACCTGGGGGCCGGTGGGTGCTGTACCTTTGTTGCCCCTCCCACCACACCACTCCTAACTTGTATAGTTAAGTTCCTTATGTTCCTTTTGATCATTTTTACTAATTGTCACCACAATAGTAATTTAAGAAGGATGGATGGAGACCAGATACAGACTAGCTGTGACCCCTTCCTTAAGAAAGTCGAGGTTACTTTATATACAGGTATTTACATGATTAAATTACTCTTGAGATTTATACATATAATACCACCCACAGGTAAACCTCATCCATTCTAGTTCAGGCTCCTAACTGACACATTCACGCTCACACACCAGGCACTCGTCAACATTCTTCTGAGTTGTCTTTCGTGCACTTACATCAACCTACTAGGCCAGGAAGAGCAGATGACATTCAACCTGTCACTACATTGCTCTTCCTTACAGAGAGCAACAGAATCATAATAACACAGTACAATCAGACACTATTGTTTTGCTTTGTTTCCATGGGATCTCAGTGCCCACCACTGGATGCATTCATTCAAACACCGATATGGCTGCACATCTATATGTACGCTCTCCACTTTCTAACTTCATAGCATGTAATGGTTAAACGGTAGATGTACCCGTGTGGCAGGTCCTTTTGTCTCTTTCGCGTTAATGGAGGGATGCTCAGAAGGATTCTTTGCATTGTGTGAACATGTTTTTCTATGGTAAGGCAGTGGTTGCCATGGTGAGCACAGCAGTGTATTTTATGTGGAATTCAAATCCTCATTACTGCGGAAAGACACCAGAGATAGACTCTGGGCTTTTTTTTCCCAGCATCCCTCTGGGGAATCGTTGCCTGGAAATCAGTTGAACAGAACTGAGCACATGCATGTGTTGAATTTTGGCGTTTGCAGAATTGACTTTTGAGAAAATAAATCTGTCCCTGAGTTTTAAAGGTTAGCCTTATTATATTTTCTAACGCACTGCACCCGTTTTGCAAATCCATCTGCATCTATTAATTGCTTGTTAGTCCGTGTCATCTCTTCTTAAAATGTTACATATTTTTAAACCTAAGTAAGTAGTGCAAAAAAATATCCATCGAGGTATATTTTTGCTTCCTCTTGTGTAGATCTGAGAATGTTTGTGACAATAGAACATCGTTTATGGACGTTTGCCTTTAAACCTGCCTTCAGAGTTCACCATTATACTGCGCTGTGACAAAAGGGGGGCTCCTCGTGAGAGCTTCCTTGGCCAACTTATTCGGGTAAACTCTGAATCACCCACATTTCCACTGGTTCGTCCTGACTGAAATTTCACAAACTGCCCTCGAGGTTCAAGCAAGTTTAGCCTCATAGGTTATATACGTCATGCAGAGGCAACAGGCCACTGGGCTATATGAGGAAGAGGTAGAACTCTAAAATAGGATTAATGGAAGTAAGAACATTGAACCAGGATTTGGTTGATGGAGAGGAAGACAACTGAAATGGGGTAGGTTGTTTTTTTTAAAACAAAATTCCTAGAATGTTTTGGTAGCAGGCATGGGGTTACCATTCTTTTAATGTCACTATGCGGGCCATATGTGTTTGACACCTCATAGGAGGGGCAGGATTCTAGTGACCACCTTGCACGATATATGCAGACGTCATTTGCTGCCAGAGAATACGAGGGGAGATAGTTCGCTGGAGGCAGGCAATTGCCATTTAGTGGCTTGTCCTAAGGGTGGAAGCTTTTTGTGATAGCTGCAGAGGAGAGAATAGTAGCGAAGATAAAATCCCAGTGGTGGCTGGAGACAGGAGTAGGGGCGTTGATTCACAAACTGCCAGTGGTAGCGGACGTGACATGACAGACCTAATTACAGCACAGGAAGTGATGTCACTTTACCTTTTGCCGGGATGACATATGTTCCTCTTTAACACTGGTGGCATTACTGAAAGTGGCCTGCAGGAGTAAAAAAGTACATAAACGTAAACATTTTCAAATACCAAATACGTACTGAAGCAGACAAGAATATGTTAGATACCAATCACATTTTAACAACGATGCTGCCCTCATATGCCATTGATGGGGTCATGATATAATAGGGTTAGACACAATAATACAACATAGGACGAGCCAATATCGGCTCCGCCTTCGGGTTCACTATTTGAAGATTGGAATATTTTTAAGCAATAATTTTGACAAAGCATTGAGAAATGTTTGGAAATGCTGTGACATGATTCTTACTGAAATGGACTCAGACAAGCTTACATTGATGGAAAGCCCGGTGAAGAGGTACAACAAAATGAATATTGTGAAATGGGGAAAGATATACAGAGAATGTCTTTGTATAAACTACAAAGGGAGCTAACCACACACATGAGGACATCGAGGGAGATGCAGTGATCCGTGAAGAGATCCCCAGGTCTGAAATAGTGTTACATTTATATGTGCTTTTGTCTTAATTTACTAGGCTCCTAACAAAGGTGGGGGTCCCATGAGAGGAATTCCTTGGCAAGAAAGAAACAGTCGGCTCTATAAGAAGCCCGGGATAGCAGAAATGCTAAACCATTGGTTGATTTGCTGTAGTGCAACACTAAAGCCGAGGAAAATGTGGTTGGGAAAGTTCATAAGGAAATTAGAGGATTTAAACAGTGGAGTCAAGTGGGCTAGTATGTATACTGTAAGGAACTGATGGTGGCAACAGTAAAGACAGATACAAGTGATCACTGTTCAAGGGTGTTTATTAAACTGTATAGCTAAACCTAGATCTAAGATGGGAGCAATCTACGACCATCAAATAATGATAAGGCAGTCCTAGTGGCGTCTTGTCAAATAAAAGGGCCTATACAAAAAAAAAAGCTATTGCCAATCCTTGCAACTAAACGCAAGAAGAGTGTGGGATAGTGTCCACAAGAAAGAAAGAACGAAGTGTTCACAAATTATACATCAGTATGTTATAGCCAGGGATCTCCCTTCCCCATGTTTTGAGCACGGGACAAGGCGGGACTCTTGAGTGTAGCACACTCTCGAGCTTTACCAGCACAAGACTATAATTCCGTTCTCAGGTATCAGGATCACAGGTTTTTAAGTCTCTTTTCTATAAAAAAGGCATTTGTTCTCTCTGGTGGCTGACATTTGTGCCAAGCTCCTGCGCAGACCCTTTTCTCACATTGGATCTTCTACCTCCTGAACTCTATCTTCGTGTTTAATCCTTCACTGCATCTCATTGCAGCAGCACTCATATTCCTGCATTCAAAATTGCCTAGGAGAGGTATTTTGGACTTGACTTGTTGGTATCTCCGCCCCACTCTTCTGGACTCATTTCTCCATTGAGAGTTTTTATGCCATTTGGCTTTCCCCTCCGATATTGCAGGACACTTCCGACCTGGTCGCCCCCATGTCCTACCCGGTTTGTAACAGAGAAGGTCATAGTGGCGGCTGGAGAGGATAGGCCCTATCTCTTCAAGGATCGCCTGAGGGACAAATCCAAAACCAAACAAAGGTAGAAAAGAAGATGATGTCCCAGAAAAACTCCAGTTCTTCTGATTCAGGTGAGAGATTTGAGAGCTTGCAACGCACATAAAAACCAACAAACATGGTGCAATTGCAGGAGCTGGTAAACGCCGTCCAGGGATTATCTACTGAAGTGCAAGCATTGAAGGATGAAAATGACGTGCTCAGACACATGATAACGGCAAGGGAGGCCATCCGATCTGATGCACCAACACGAATCCTTACCACAGTAATGTTTGATGGCCCTACAGGAAAACTTAAGGAATACTCAGACGCTTGTTCTGTCCACTTCCTGTTTCGGGATGAGACTTTTGCTTTGGACAAAACCAAGATAGGCTTTATGGTCACAAATATGAATGGGAATGCTTTGTCTTGGGCTACTCAGCTGGTCATATCAGGCAGTTCTGTGACTGCTACTCAAGCATTGAAAGACATGTTCGAAAGGCAGAAATTGACATTCCATGCCTATGAGTCCTTACTAGATGTCAGGCAGCGGTCACAAGAGGTCTTAGCTTATGTGACCCGATTTAAAAAGCTGGCTCAAGAAGCTGGGTGGCCTGAGTCTGTACAATACACTATATTTCACAGGGGAATGTCCGAAGACATTAAGGATGAGTTAGTCCTTGTTCCTCGACCACCTTACCTAGCAGAGCTAATCTCGGTTGTTCTTCAGATCAAATTTTGACAGCAGGAAACAAAGGAGGAAAGGAGAAGAACCTGAGGACCACCTTCCATGCCTAGACAAGGCGTACCTCCTTCTCCTAAGGAAGTTCCCCCAGTGGATGAACCCATGCAAGTAGGTATGACAAGAGGACCCTTGACACCCGCTGTCAGGATCCATCCCTGGAAGCTATGGCAGAAGTGGAAGTTATTGCCGCGAAGAACTTTCAGTTAGCAGTCCAGTCCTCATCCAACATGGCTGCCTTTGTTATTTAAGCAAGCCCCGCCCACCTCCCGGCGCGTTGTATCTGTGTTATTTTTCCTGTGATACCAGCGCTCGGCTAAAACTCTGTTTTAGCTCCTTCAGTGCCTCCTGCAGTGTTTACCCCTACCCGCTTGCCTTTACTCTCTGCTTAACTTTGTTTTTCTGTCTACCTACTTCCTTAGTCCTTTCACGGCTCTCGACCGTTGCGCCTTCCCAGTCTTTTCCTTTGCTTTCGGCACCTTGCCACTCGTACAAGCGGCCCGCCGCCATCCTCGCGTATCTACGTGTTCCTCCCTGTGCCTTTCGTGGATCCAACCGTTTCTGGTAAGTAGGGACTTTAACTGCTTCTCCTTCTATTCTTCTATTCCTACCTATCCCACTCTGCTCGGACCGTTTCCCCGTTCCGGGCTCTATCCCTCTTCTCTTTCCTCCCGCATCTCTCCTCTTTGCTACTTACCGTGTATCCTGCCAAGTCTTCACGGATCGGATCCTGCCTTCTTTTCCTCAAGCCATCTTCATATTGGTGGACAGAACGAACTTACCTGATCCACTATTTTCCGGGTTCACTCCGGATCACTCACAACCACATCCGCTATTGGAGAGTCTATTACTCAGTACAATCTCAGGAAGACTACACAGGGTTTTTTACCGTCCATCAGTCTTTTCCCTGTCGCGGGGCCTTGGCTCCTCGGGGGCCCCCCAAGACATGTCCCAGTTCCTGTCGAGGTGGCCTCCGAGGGAGCCAGGCCCTACTTGCATGAAAGGAAGTCCAGATACAAGCCCACAAAGGAAGATACCAGGACTCCCCGAAGACCCTCCAAGCACTCCAAGGACAAACAAGAGGAAGCCACAGGTGAGGAGAAGGGTGGTGAGGGTGAACAGCCTGACACCCGCAGAGAGACAACGGCAACCTGATTAAGGTCTTTTTATGTACTGCGGATCTGATCACCATTTTTTAAGAGAATGTCCTGAGGTATCTCTTAGGAGGCAGGGAAACTCCAGACCTCGGCCCTAGAGGGGACCAGAGACAGAGGTGAAGTAATGAGTCCCTACGTACACATAGCAACATCCACCCAACCCTTGGACGATCGACTTCTGGTCCTTAAAGTGATTATTCGAGGACCATCCACAGAACCTTTGAATACCTCTGCTTTTCTCAATTCCAGGGCAGCTGGTTTGTTCATGGATATCTCTTGGGCCAAAGAACACCATATACCTCTGGAACAGAAGACAGAAACTCAAACTGTTGTCTGTGTGCCACTCTTGCCCCTCGGGAGTGTCTGTGTGTCCCTCTTGCCCCTCTGGAGTGTCTGTGTGCCCCTCTTGCTCCTCAGGAGTGTCTGTGTGCCACGTGTGCCCCCCTTGAATGTCTGTGTGCCCCTCTTGCCCCTCAGGAGTGTCTTGTGCCCCTCTTGCCCCCTTGAGTGTATGTGTGCCCCTCTTGCCTCTCTTGCCTCTCTTGAGAGTCTGTTGTGCCCCCCTTGCCCCTTGTTGAACAGCCTGTCTGCCCCCTCCCTCCTCCACAAATCCCCCTTCCTTTTTCCCCCCTTCCTACTCTTCAACCCACTCTTTTCTCCATCCTCTCCTACTCTTCCCTCCTCCCCGCCCCCTTTCCTCCCCCTTGTTAACTTCCGGCACTACCTCAACTGCCGTAAGGTTTACTAAATCCATAGCTGCCTGTCTTTGCAGCCACTTTGCCTCACCTCCCCTATCCCCCTTTTTTCCTTTTCCTGTTAAGCCTGGCACTATCCCAGTTGCCGTCAGGCATAGTAATCATAGCCTGCCTGGCTTCGCAGCCTCCCTGCCCTCCCCTCCTCCACCCCATATTTTCACTGTCCTGTGCACTTTTATCATTTGTCCCATGACGTTTGATAGCAGCTGTCTGTCTCCCCTCCTTCCCTCCCTGTCTTCTCCGACCGCCCCCCCGCTCTATAAAATTTGTCTCTGACCTATTTTTTACAGTAGTTTGTTTTGTTCCTCTCCTTCTCCCTCACTCCAATCCACCCCCCTTCCGCTTCCTCTTGTTTTTTTTCATGCACTACATCAATTGTCGTCAGGCATAGTAATGTTACTGCTTGTTTTGTTTCTCCTTCTTTTCCCTTCCCTCTTTGCCTTAACTGTTCCATGCACTTGCACTATCTGAAATGTCGCCAGCTGTATCACAATAGTTTATTTTCTCATTCTGCATTGTTTCAAGGACTTTAAGAATGTAACTGTATTTTCCCATGTTCCCTCCCTCCTTGAAGCGCTTTGAAACACATTGTTTATTTATTAATAATGTGTTACAGTTTATATTTAAACTTTACACATGTTGATTAAATCATATAAAATCGTCCTATTGTGTATAGGTGCTAAAAAATAAACAATCAATTATTCAATCAATCAAGAAGTGGATGGCCCCTAATCGATGCCTCCTCTGTCACTCTTCCCTCAGGTTTTTCGCCCGCCCATTCTTCTCTATCCTCCAGACATTTCCTGCTGTTATTGTATGTTATTTTGTATGTCGAATCAGGTTCACTTTTCATCCCTTCTTCTTCCATGGGGGCCTTTCGGTTAGTCTCCTTTTTTTCCTTGCGTGGTGGCCCATTCCCATAGCCCGTGTCTCTGTAGTTGGGTCCTGCATCTATGATCTACAGGCTCATCCTCTCCTTCCTCCATCCCCAGTATCACCAAACCTTTGGTGCAAGTGGTGGCTCTTTGCTGTCTCCCGTCCCAGGGGAACAGTAACCCAAAAGGGAATGTCAATTTGTAAGGGATTTTTTTCCACTAGAGTTCTCGTTACCGGCCCCATAGCTCTTCTTTTCTGGAGTGTGGTAGCTGCCAGATCGTGGAATAGGCTCACCTGCAAGCTTTTGATAGATATAGTAGCCTGCCCCCTGGCTGCCCTGAGTATTTTTTCCTTTTCTTTGTAGGATGCCAGCGCAGCTAACAGGTCTTTTGGCCTGGTGCCCACACCGCCCCTCTTGAGACCCACCCTATGTATCCAGCTGATCTGTATCTACTCTGGGGCGGTATCGGTCAGAAGTGCTGCAAAGCACTGCTGCACCCTTGTTTTCAGATCTGCCTCAGAGTTTAATTCAGCCAGGCCTTTTCTACTTATGTTGGATCGTCTTGATCAGTTCTTCAGTTCCTCCGCCTGAATTTCCAGGTTATGCGTGGCTGAGGCAATTTGTTCCAATAACTCAGAGTTCTGGCGCACTTCCTTGTCCTGTTCTGACAGGCCTAGTTCAGTCAAATCCAATCTATTTCCCAGGGAGTTGATCTCCTCTCTGACTTTCAAGGAGCTCTTTAACTACTCCTTTAGATTTGCCACCTGCTCCTGAAGAGCTGCTGTCAACCTCTCCACCATGCCCTTTAGACTGGACAGCAGGTCTTCCTCACTGAGGGCCATTTCCTCTGATGTGAGGCGGATCTGACCCCCTTTTTTCTTGTTGGCCCGATTCTGCAGATGCCGTCCCTGCAAGGGACCGCTGCCAGCACCTCTCTAACTGGCCCCTCCTTGCGCCTTTATCGCGCCTTTATCGGAATTCTGTGCCACTATGGTCTGCTTCCCCTTTTTCCCGGGCAATTGTGTGTGTACCAATGATCTGTGCCTCTCCCCGGGCCTGCTCATTGGTCTGCGCCATCGCGGGGGTCCAGCTGTTCTGGTTCACCTCCTTCCACGTTGGTTTGGGCCACTCTTACTGGTAGTCCCCCCGCTCCCACAACTTGCCACTTCTGTCTTCTTTATGCCGCCCAGCCAATCCTCCGGAGTCCCCCTTCTTTTGCTGGGGGGCCTGGCTTCACCCCTGGGCCCACCCTCTGCCCTTGTCTATGTTTTGGTGAGCCTCTGCAGGGGTGCCCAAGTACTGGGTTCCAGGGAGAGCCGGACCACCACCAGGGCTGCAAGTGATTGCCTTCTTTTTGTTGGCAACCCCAGAGGAGCTGGGGAAATTAATCTTTTCACTCACCTTGGGGGAGGGGCACGCAGATGTCTAAGGCTGGTATGTAAGTGCCGGGGGCCCTGCTCTGGGCCAGTCTGCCTCTACGCTTGTGTGCCGCACAACCACTCTGCTCTGTGTGCCTCAGTCTTCTCTCTGTTGCGGTTCCACCGCACTGGGCCTTCCTCTCGCTTTCCTGCACCTCTGCATTGCACTGCTGAGTGTCAGAGCTTGGCCTCTGCCTTTACTTAACCGTGACAGTTCACCTCTTGACGGCCAGGTCTCCGCTGCTACTCTCTCTCACGTTCCACCTACTGGGGTAGAAAGCCAGCCACCCGCGATCTTTAGCCTTGTCGGGTTCTCTCCACGACTGCAATCGACCGCTCCGCTCCTCCGGCAACCTGCTTCCTCTCCACGATGCGTCCCCGGCCAGCTTCTTTTTTTTCAAAGATGCCAGGCTCTGCTACTTTCTGGACCTCGGTCACCGGCTCCGATCCCTCTGCCACTATCTCACCAAGCCTTTCTCACAGGGGTGTGAATATTCTGTTTCCTGCATTCTGGGATGCTTTTTTTTTTCTTCCTTTCGTGGGCCTGGCCAGGAGCTTGTGAGTGTGCGAATTCACTCTCCGGTGGCCATCTTGGAATGTCATTACATGTTTTGATAAGTGTAAGGAAGGCATGGCATCAAATTAAGACAGACACAAGTGGTCACAGTCCAAGGGTTTTTATTAAACTGTAAAATGGGTAAGATAAGCACCTATTCTAAACCTAAATCTAAGATGGGAGCAAGCTACGACCATCAAATAATAATAATACCATCCAAGCGGAGTCTAGTCAAATAAAAGGGCCTATACTAAGAAACCTATTGCCAATCCATACTGCTATGTTACAAAAGAGTGTGGGGTAATGTTCACAAGGAAAGAAAGAAGTGTTCACAAAGTCAGGTCTTCCACCTCCAACTCCCTCAGGGTCAGCCGCTTCTCCAAGCAATGAGTTGGGGGGAGATCTCTCTCCGCAGCAGGGGCCTCCCTCTGGAACAGCCTTCCTGCCTCCCTCAAACTTGAGGAGAACCATCTCCGGTTCCGGAAGCACCTCAAAACCTTCCTCTTTGCTTCTGCTTTCTCTCTCCCTCTCCCCTGCTAAACCACTGATACTGTTCTGAATCAGCAACTGGGCCACTCACTAACCCTGGTCCTTGGCCCAGCCACTCTCCCCTGCACTGCCTTCCTGGCTACCCCTGCACTGCGGGGCTGTCTCTGTATCCCTACAGCCCCCCCCAGCACTTGTTCTGCACTTATCTTGCACTTGCCACTAGCTGGCCCTCTTTCATTACTAACCCTGCATTGCACTTTCCCCTCTCCCTTCCCCCTTGCACTTTTCCCGTACCCCCCACCCATGCACTTGCGCGGTCTGAATGACACCTGGCCTAGTAGGATCGTTGTCTGTCTCCCCTTGTTCCCCCCTCCCTGCCTCGTCGCGCCTTGAAACACTTGTGTATAGGCGCGTTACAAATGCCATATCATATCATATCATGTTATTGCCGGGGTCTCCTTTCCCCATGTTTTTATCATGGGACAATGCAGGAGCAAAGCACACCCCTGGGCTTCTCCGGCACAAGTTTACAGTTCCTTTTCTCTATATCAGGGCCTTCTGTATCCAAGTCTCTTCCCATGCAAAGTCTCTTGCTTTAGAAGAGCCTGATATATCAAACAACAAAACAAAAGTTTCTTTGATTTGTCCTTTTACGTCGGGTGATTTCCTTTCACCCTTGGATCCCCCTCAGCCGGACACTGATACTTTTATCAGTCATTGGCCTCCCTCATTCCGGCTCAGACCAACCACTCACTGTGGACATCCCTCAGTCGGGTTCATACTTGTCATCTTAATGCTGTTCACGTAGCTTCTTAACAATATGGGATTCACTTTCCTTCAATCTCAATCTCCTTATTTGTAATATTCACAAGACTTAATGTCTTTTTAAACAAACCCTTTGGTTTAGTGAGGTCCACCTCATCTTAGCTCAGATCTTGCAAAGTACTTGTCAATCTTAAATGGAGTCTTCTGAAGGGAGATCTCCTCTCAGTGGGTCACTCTGTTAGGCTACAGCAGGTGCAGGTTTTCACACAAACAGTTTGCACTGCATTTCCCTCAGCAGTGCAAACGGCTGTTTCACATGTCAAAACTGCTGCAATGGGCCAAAGACTTTCGACTGATCAAGGGGTTTGGCTTGACCCTTGTATGACCTCCTTAACACTTTATGCCGGCCTTCCCTACGGCCTCTTGCTATTTGTAGTTTCTTTCTTCATACATCAATGTTCAATACAGTCTCTTTGTTCATAACAGGGGTACTCGCTAGAGACCTTCAACTGAGCAGCCAGGTGGCGCCGGACCACTCTACTTCTGGTACCAAGTTTGCTCACAAAAGACCTTGTGTCTCATTATCTTCTTAATGTTGCCACTGCAACCTTGAGGCTCACACAGTCCGGTTGACTATCAGGTTATTGTGACTCACTGGCTGTGCTGAACTCAGCGGTTCCTTTGCCGCTGGAGTCAAGGATGGTACCACGATGGTAACCACTTCTCCCCACCCTGGCTATCATTGCAGGAGTGTTCCATGTACTGCTGACATCCATCACACCATTTACCAGCTGCGATTCCCAGTCTTATGTTTCTTTCATCAGAGGCTTTGCGGATCTGGGTTTAAAAGGGCAAGGGCAACTCCCTCCTTGACGTCCTCTCAGGTCTCGCCACCTTTCTCTTCCGTTTGAACTGCATTCCTGGAATGGCTGCTTCCTTGTGCGTTTGTGCCTTGCTGGGAGTGTGCTCTTGTGCTCTGCCTTTTATCTCAATGGGGAAGGGAAAGGATAGTCAGGTGTGTGTAGTTGTCAGCAATTGCCTGACTCTGCCTGACCCTTGTGTCGGGACATGTCAGGTAAACGGCTCGGATATTAGACCGTTGTCGTTCACGCGGTGAGAAAGTGTTTATGTTGGAAAGGGGGTAGAGTTTCTAAGTATCCTAATAGGCAAGATGGGGAAAAGGTGTCACAAGGAAGGGGATACTGCCTCTCAACCTTTGGTGCCCCACTTCCAGCACCAAGGACCCCTCATCCAGGTGATCCTCCCGCACTGGTCCACCCCGAGGAACTGGATCCAATAGCGATAGCCATGTCCTGGCCACCTGGATGACAGATCCCTGGGGACTAGCAAGTGAGTCACCTCCAGGTTACTCACATAAGATTGTGTATCAAAGGCAGGTTTGTAGAATCTTTAGTTAGTACATAGTATAATGTTGGATGCATGGGAGGCTCCAGGGTGTGCTCAGGCAAGACTGGAAGTTTGGTGGCTTATTTTCCCAGACATCGCTATACAGTGTGCCCCCGGTCAAACTACAAAATGTTAGTTCTGGAACTGCCGATCCTAAGCCAAATGTAATCTAGTCAAAAATAGACCTTGTGTATAAGTGGAAGTTGGTGGTAACAGAAGGTAAGGGTATAGAGTGATTAAACCAATAAAGTAAAATTGAAAATCCTGGCACCTTCTTGTAACAAAGGTTGTTATGAAGAGTTTGTTTCATGTCAAGTGATGCTACATTTTATTTTAGTTCAGGGTGGGACAGTGGGTTTGTTACTTGGGAGCAGGCTAGCAAAGAAATGTAGTAGGTACACTTAGTCAGAATATATACCAAGAGGTCTCTATGCTGGCTGTGTTCATTAGACTGTGAGAAGGCCAATGTGGTTACATGGCAAACCGGGCAGGTAGCAACAGAAGGGACAGGTATCTGTTTTACAGCATGGAGCAAACGCCTTTCAATCTCTTGCATGAAATGATGATGTGAGCATGTCTTTGGCCAAGCGGTAGTCAGACTTTTAAGCCTTTGATTACGGCAGTGTGTCATTGTTGAAACCATTGTATGGGAGGATTGGTCCAAGAGACCCCCCTCCCCTGCATCCTCTCCCCCGGTGAGGTCCATGGCTCGTCACGGGTCCTTCCTGCCACCAAGGCCCAGGTGGTGGATGGGCCACTGGCTGAAGACATTGACCAAATCTGCTGAATTTAGCTAGGCCCTGGAAACCATTTTGTCTAGTAAAGATGGTTTGAGCCCTGTGCACCGCAGCGCGGCCCCCACCCTTGGAGAGTTTCAATTGCCCCTGTGGCCGCAGCTCTCTGGCAGATCCGCTGGGAGTCCGTTCCCACGAACAGACGGACATGAGCTAGTGTTAGATACCAACACTGTAACATTTTACCTTCCGCAGTGTATCGCTGTTTCCAGCATGACCCGGCCAGCAGGGCCTGGGTGGAAAAGAACTGTAAAACGGTCCCCTGACAAAAAGCAGAATCCCCAAATACTAATTAGCAAACCACCTGTGGTGAAACTTCTCTCTCCATGGCCCCTCTGACTAAAAACCTGTAAACTCCACAAAAATGGCAGAGTGTGTGTGTTTACATGACATTAGGGATGAAGCACCCATATCCCTGTAGCTATGCGCAAATAATAAAAGTGTTCCAGGGTTTTTTTGTGTTATGCGTTTCATCAAGAAGACTGCACCCCACGTTCCCGCGCCATAAATGAACTAATGCTGCTAGAGTGCAAAGGAAGACAAATGTAGCCATATTGAGAGCTCACGCAAGGGGTGCACTAAAATGCACCATATGTATGTCCAAGCTCACCATGTGCCACTGCCGCCAGTCTCATTGGCGGGCTGTTCCTGCGTGCTCCACCAACCTTACTACTACCTCACTTACCACGCATGTATAGGCATATAACAAAATGTTGTAGTTATTAGAAACTTAGTGTATACGTAATATGCACGAATTGGCCATATGGATGGCACTAGCAACGTCAAAATCGTGAGCTTTGAAAAGACTCAATGAGTATTGTATATTATATGAATGTTTATGTCTCTTCCACCTAAAATATGCAACACACGAGGAAAATTCCCTTGTGAGCACATGCAAGGCCATTCCCCCTTCCCCCAATGAAGCCTGCCAGACGGAAAAGCAGAGGCCTGTGCTGCCCTGCTCCACCTCCCACAATTTGGCTGGAGCCGCTTCAAGCATTCACATTCCCCCGCAGCACCCAAGGCCACAGCCTGCCACCTGAATTATTTACAACCCAGCAGTAAACCCCGGCCTTAAAACACGGATCCAAAGGCACCCTTTCTTAGGCTCCACGACCCACCGGCTCACCTTAGGTTAATGGCCCCTGTAAAATTAGGACACCCAATATTATGGCAACACTCCAGGAACACATCCATACTAACAAGACATGATAACGCAGACCACTTGTCCCATGCCCTGAGACCTAACCCCGCGACCTATGATACCCGGTCAACAGGACGATGGTAACCATGTATTGATGTATCGCCACAAGACCCCCCTCTAGGTGCATTCCTCCTGTGTTTCATTAACCTGTAGAGTAACCTATTGGAAGATTTACCAGGGAAGATAATATTGCAATGTTGAATGACTGCGGTGTGCGTGGCCCTAGGGCAGAAAGTCAGGAAAGACATTAATCTCTGACACTGGTCACGGTTGGCACAACAACACCATCCGGATGAGCCCAGCTGACCTGCCAGGCCCAGCCCAACCCACGAGGGTAACCAGTGACGTCCTCCAGCCGCGGCAAACCACATCGCAGCAGCACCTATAGCTAGTCATCACCACCCAATCCCCACTAACTTGTGCCCCCTATAGCATGTAGGTTCTTATGACGCTTTTTGTAAATATATATGCCTGTCTTTGCTATTGTCAGACAGAGCGCTCTCGGAGTTTGCAGAGTTCTTTGCATGCCCTATTCTGATCGATAAACTCCCAGTTAAGCTCACCCGCACTTTGTCCTGGCCTTATTCCCATCCTGGGAGAGTCCATTATTGTCTCTCATTGTGGGGAGGATCGTGCTATCTGGGGACGCTTGCCTTCAGTGGTGACCCCGAAAGCGTGATTTTTATTTTTTCCTACCATATATATATATCCCTACCGTCCCCTTTGGCACGAAAATCTCCGGTCGAAAAGGGATACGCACGGTGCGCCGGTTCCGGAAGGCTTCCCGCCAACGGCGACCGGTACGCTCAGAAGTGTACACTCAACAGAGAGAGGGTTCGGGATCCCGGTTGAAAAATTCCCTTTGAATACCGCTCGCCGGAGCGGGGGCTGACCGTTGAGCGAACGGCAACACTGCCTGGACGGACCCAGTTTCGGAGACTCTCGGTTCAAGACGGGCACGTGAGTATTGAGTGCGAGTGACCATAAAGGGAGAAGGGGAGGAAATATAGGACAGGGAACGAGGCTGGTTGAAAGGGGACACTTTGGGTCTACTAAGGGCCACTCTAAACTTACTTTGCTTTTTCTTCGCATATGGCCATTAGGATTAAGAGGTGAACAGAGATAAAGAGACGGGAACCTAGCTCCGCGAGGGGGTGGAAGGCGGCGCCGCATAGTGCTATCTTGACTAGTACTGGGGATATATGAAGAAGTGGAAAATGAGATAAAGGTGTCTGGTAAAGGAAGACACGGAGAATACATTAGTGACTGCTATTATTTCTATTCTTCTCTCTGGATTTACGGGAAAATAAAGTGGGTTAGTGCAGACAAAGATATAATCTAAGTAGAAAGACAATTTTACATCAAATTAGGAGACAAATATATATCAGAGTAAGACAGACAGGGACAGCTGGCAAGGGAGGAAAGGGAGGACAAACTGAGCTGTGAATAGAGTGCTGCCTATGGATGTGTAAGCATCGTATGTGTCAGAACATATTTGTTATAATGAGTGTGTAAAGGTGGTCAGAAATGCATAATTATGGTATGGTCATGGTAAGTGTGACCAGAAGAAATAACACAAAGAAGAGAGTAACGTGGTGAAGTGAGTGTTTATTTCTTTGATTTGTTAGGTAAAATTGTCGAAATTATTGATGGTTTGCTCTTGTACGTGCCCCCTAAAGTGTATAGAATAGAGGCTGTGCGCAGCCATTTTCATACTGTACAGGTGGCGGGAAAACACACAGTTCCCCACGTTTAGTAGGACATAAATACGTGAACTCATATGGTGATGCATTTATATTGAGATATAGAGATATATAGAGATACATCAGTATCGAGCAAGTATGAAGTATGGGGGCAGAAACACCCTTATCACATATTTGTAAGAATCTACCTGGGTACGCAGAACGGATTAAGAAATATCATGACCAGTGGATCACAGAGTTGAAGGGAGAAGGATTACCTCAGATATGGCCCGAAGGGGGACCGTTTGACAAGAGTGTCTTAGATATGGTAGCCACATGCATTTGTTTGAAATACAAGGGGAAGCAGCTACACAATAGGAGAGAAATATTAGACCTATGGAGACTGTTTGAAAAAAATACCCCGCCTAAGAAAAGGGAATTAGATACTGATCTACCATCTACCACTGACAATCCATTACTGATACCAAAAGATGACAAGGTATTGCCAGAAGGGGAGCCACCGATAGAGGTAACTAGGTTGTACCCAATACTAAATAAGCCAGTGCCCGCAGAGGGTTACAGTGACCCAACTTATGTACCCCCAACAACAAACACTACCACTCAAGGGCCAACAGCACCCCCACCATATGAGAGTCATAGGGAGCGAGAGCAGGTAAGTACACCAAGGGTGGACATAAAGAAATTAACAGGAGACCTAGAATCCAGGCTCTCTATAGCCAAAGACGAGCTCTCGAGAATAAAAAGCATATGCGAGCGGCCTGAAATCAATACCGCTAGATCCGAGCCTGCATCAAGAGCGTAGAGTGAGAATAGAACATTTGAAGAAGGATGGAAAAAAGGGGAGATACTGTTTAGGATACAAGAAGAACCGACACGAATAATTGAACTAGAGGGAAGGGAGGGGTGCACTGATGATGAGATAAGATCCACAGGAGGCAGAGAGGAGCCACTGTGTGATATAGGAGAAGATTTAGAAGAAAGTGAAAGGCTAAGTATGGCAATGGGAGGGGGAAGCAAGGGGTTGGATGGCGCATGTTCAGGCAGAACCATGGACGAAGAGTGGACAGGATGACTAAGGAACAGGTTGGGAAAAATGGCACCATTAGGAAAATCAGGAGTGAAGGTGAGTGCAGATACAACAACAAAGGGAAAGTTACAACTCCCATTAATACACATGGGAGGAGGGAGGCCGAATTACATACCTTGGGCTCAGATGGATAAGGCTAATTTGTTAAAGTTATTGCCCCCGCTATCAGGAGGGGCAAGCAAGTGGATATATGCCTTTGAGAAACACACAGCCGGGGTACCTCTAGCAATAGGCGACGTGACAAGTTTACTGGTATCAGCAGTTGGGGATCAGGCTGACAGAGTATGGGTAAAAGCTGGCTTCCCGGGAGTAACGTTAGACTGCGATCGTCATGATGGTGCCTCCTTTAACACAGTACGTGCCAGGATGTGGGATGCCTTGCGGGAAACATTTCCAGATACCCCAGATTCGCAGTCAGTAATGCAATGTACAATGAATGACGGGGAAGATGCTATGGATTACATTTTTCGGGTCCAAGAGATGTGGAGAGCGGAAACGGGCACGCCCTGGTATCAATCGACCTCACTATTCTACTTCATAATAAAGAGGGGTCTCCCAAAAGAGGTGCAAAAAGCACTTGACAAAATAGCAGGTATTGAAGCAAAAGGATGGCCCGAAATACAGAGCATAATAGTTCACCACCGTAAACGAATAAAAGAAAGGGAAAAGGAGGTAGCACAGAGGAGATTGGCAGACGAGGCAAAACTAGCCGCACTCCCACACAGCAGGGAGGGAGATGAGGAGGAGGAGGGGCTGGTAGCAATACAAGGGAGGATGGCAACGAGTTGGGCAGGTGCAAGGCAACGGCAGTGGAACGAACAGGAGCAGAGTGGTGGTCCGCAGTGGCAAGAGTGGGCCCCTCGAGGGGGACAAGGTGGGTACAGGGGCCGAAGAGGGGGTGGACAAGGGTACGGGGGAATGGGAGGAAATGGATGGCAGGGTCCCAGGGGTGCGCAAGAAATTTGTTGGAACTGCAGGAGGTGGGGACACTTTTCCAGAGAGTGCAGGAGTAGAACAAACAATGGGTTTCCAGAGGTAGAAGTATATGGCCATCCTCATCCGGGGAGCCCATATGGTCTCCCAATGGGACAACAACAAAGAGACCCAGGGCAGGGGAACCCTGAGCAAAGACAGGGACACCAATACAGAACACAGAATCACCCACAGAACAACGACACTATGCACTACGCCCCAGGCAACCCTTTCGCAATGACAGCAAATGGAGCCCCAGCACCAGCCCCTTATACTGGTGTATCAGTAGTTTCAGGGAGTGTGTTCAACCAAGGAGGTGCAATGAGACACCCCGCATAGGACAGCCCACAGAGAACACTTGCGTGTCCTGTTCTATCTACCACCTACGATGCAGCAGAGGAACCATTGGTAGGGGCGCAGATAGGAGACAAGCAGTTCATATTCATGGTGGATTCGGGAGCATAGAAATCATGCATTAGGGAGGGCCAGTTTCCGTTATCTAACCGGAAGTTAGAGACGCAGGGGTTCTCTGGGGCTGTAATTGAAGTTCCTTACACAGAAGCTTTGGATGTGACAGTGGGGGGTAAAACGGTAAAAACACCCTTGCGGTATTATGAACAATCGCCAATAAACTTACTAGGAAGGAACCTTCTTAGCAAGCTTAACATGACAATATCATTCACAGAAATAGGAATAGTGTGTACAACACCAGGAATATACCCATTACGTGTAATGCTGGTAGTACAGGCTCAAACAACTGCTCCGGAAATACGCGGCCTGCCAGTGGACGAAAGAATGTTCATTGAAGGTTTGAAAACACTGGCCCAAGTAGTTCCTGAGCTAAAAAAGCTGGAGTGGAGAATACCCGCAGAATTCATCTTCCGCCCAATAGTGTGCCCATACATAGCACCAGGGTCAGTGGTATCCTTAGACTTGCATGCTGTACAGGTATCAGCGAAAAGGATTGCTGTAATTGGGATGGACATAGACGGGTGTGAATGGCGCACAGTACTGTGCACCAATGCTAACATTGCTCTACGAGACTTATCTGATGAGGATCTCTTCTCTGATTCAGACAATGATGGCGAAATAATAATGGAAATAGCAATGCCCTGTGACATTTTGATTCAGGCTAGACAAATTCCCGTCCAGTTGATGGCAGTGGTGGGAACACCACTGTCATTTTTTGAAGATGACATGCGACTGGTGCCAAACAATTTATGGACAACAAGCCCCCATGATGTGGGGTTGTTGCATGGAGTGACACCAGTGGTAATAAAGCTCAAACAAGGGGCAATTCTGCCCCGAGTGAAACAATATCCATAGTCCCGTGAAGCTGAGGAGGGGATAAAAGAGACAATAAATGCGTTATTCGCACAGGGAATAATAGTGCCTTCAAACTCACCATGCAACACCTGTATCTACCCGATCAAAAAAGCAAAGGGAGGGGCTTGGAGGATGATCCAGGATTTACGCCCCCTAAATGACGCCATACAGAAAGAGTTCCCTTTGGTCATGAACCCTGCTTCAATATTATGCAGTATCCCAAAAACGGCATCACATTTCACAGTGGTCGATTTGAAAAATGCATTCTTCTCCATCCCCTTAGCAGAAGAAAGCAGATATCTGACGGCATTCACCTTAGGGGGAAAGAGATACAAACATTGCATATTACCACAGGGATATTGTGAAAGCCCAAGCATATTCAACCGCATACTACACGAAGACCTGAGTAATTTATCAGTTGAAAGCGCAATCATTCAGTACGTAGACGATTTGCTCGTCTGCGCACAGAATGAAGAAACATGCAGAAAAGACTCAGTAACACTCCTGTCGCTGCTGGCAAATAAGGGGTACAAAGTGGACAAGGAAAAGTTACAATACTGTCAGAAAGAGGTCCTGTACTTGGGGCAGCTGCTTTCAAAATACGGAAAAAGAATAATCCCTGACAGGGTAGAAGCAATAAGATCAGTAAGAGAACCCACAACAGTGAAGGGGATGCAGAAATTCTTGGGAATGTGCAACTATTGTAGAGCATGGATATTAGATTATGCAGCCTACACCAGACCATTACTGCAAGCACACAAGGAAGCAAAACAAGAGAACAGGAAAATAGAATGGTCAGAAGAGATGAGTGACTCATTCAAGTCACTAAAAGAATTGATTTCGAGTGCTCCAGTACTCGCCAACCCTGATTATGAACACGAGTTTTACCTATTCTCACATTGTAAGGGAACACTCATGACAGCTGTACTGACACAAAAGACTTCCCTAGGACACAAACCATTGGCTTACTATAGTGGCACCTTGGATGCAGTGATGCAAGGACATTTCGCGTGCGAACAATCACTCGCCGCCACCGCGTTCGCCATTGAGAAAAGTGCCACAATAGTAATGGGATGCCCTGTCACATTGTTTGTGGAACACTTGTTATTTGCAATACTTGAGAGATCAAAAAGTACACTGACCACACAGCGAGCAACTGCCTATGAAATAATATTGTCCAGGACAGTGAATCCGGCAACATTCATTACAGAAGTGTGCTCATTGGAGGACATGCAGGAACACAATTGTGCGACTTACACCGGGGAAACAGGGGAGGACACGGTGGTGTGCGAGAATGCCCTGAGCGAGGGGGAGGTGTACTTTGTGGATGGGTCAGCATCGATTGACATGGACACGGGAGAGAAACATGTGGGATTGGCAGTGGTAAGGTTAGAAGAAGGTGAGTATGAGACACTAGTGCAGTATCGCCTTCCATCACATTTCTCAGCACAAGCAGCAGAACTTATTGCCCTAATAGAAGCATTACATGCAGCTAAGGGTTGTGCAGTAACAATATACACAGATTCAGCTTACATGACGACAACAGTACATGGAGGTCTGGCAAGATGGGGGCGGAGGGGGTTTCGAAGAGCAGATGTGACCCCAGTGCAACATGCAGAACTACTGAAGGAGTTAATTAAGGCCCTAAAAGATCCAACAGTGGTAGCAATAGTAAAGTGCCAAGGACATACGTCCAACACAGACGTTGTGTCTTTGGGGAACGCGGCAGCGGACGCAGCTGCCAAGGAAGCCTCATACTTTGAAAAACATGAAACAGGTGAGTACATGCTGCAGCACAAGACAAACGAATAGCCCACAGAAGGATACAATGCGATGCCCATATCACAAATACTAGAGCTGCAGGAAGAAGCAAGTAGTGATGAAAAGATGATGTGGGTAAAACGAGGATGCAGCCAATCAGCAATGGACTTACTATGGCGACAAAATAACTCAGGGAAAGTGGTAATGCCGGTCAAGCTATTAGAAATAGCATTTCAGCAATTACACTTTCCAGCACACAACACCAAACAACACATTGCAGCAGAGATACAAGAAGACTGGTTCGTGCCCTGTCTCCAGGAGCACGTATCAAGATTGACAATGGAGTGCACAACGTGCCAGATATACAACTCTGGAATGACGTTACGTACACTGAGGGGAACAATTCCAAAACCAGTAGGACCCTTCAGGGAACTGCACATAGACTACGCGGATATGGGGGATAGGTGTAATGGGGCACACTATATGATTGTGGTTGTATGCCCATTCTCGAGGTGGGTGGAAGCAGGCCCATGTGTACGACCAGATGCTAAAAGCGCTGCAAAGTTCCTAGTAAGGGAAGTGTTCCCGGGGTGGGGAATTTGCGGCGTAATTCGCTCAGACAACGGCACTCACTTTGTGAACGAGCTCTTCAAAGAAGTGACCACATTATTGGGAATAAAACATAAATTGTGCTCAATTTATCATCATCAAAGTAATGGCGTGGTAGAAAAGATGAACAGACTGTTAAAAGGGAGACTGTCCAAATTGTGCTTCTCATTAAAGAAAAACTGGATCTACTGTTTGCCCCTTGCGCTGTTTGAGCTGAGGAATCAGCCAAGCAAGGACCACCATTTGTCCCCGCACAAAATCGTGACCGGGAGACAAATGCACACAGCACACTCCCCACTGCGCCAACACTCAGACGCGCACAGAAGCGCCGCGATATTGGGAGATGAGTTCACAGAATATCTGAAAAAGCTAACTAGGGCAGCGCACGCAATATCAAAGCAGCTCTCAAAACCATTCACAAGGGAAGAAGGGAATACAACGGAGTCCCTTACGGAACATGAAACACTGGTACAACTGATGCCAGGAGAGTTCATTTATGTCCGGAGCTTTGTGCGCCAGTGGAATGCGCCACGGTTCCACGGACCATATGAAGTGGTATTTTGTACCCCTACAGCTGTAAAAGTTAAGGGGCTCAAGTATTGGATACATTTGACGGATGTGCGAAAGGCATATAATAGTGTGCAGGAAGAGGTGGATGAGGAGGCACAGACAACAGCAAACAATACTAATGAAAATGACGAGTGAATGTGAACATGTGAGTGGAAGAAGTGTACCGGACAGAGAGAACTGTTAACGAGAAACATTATATTACAGGTTATCAATAAAGATGAAGGATTGAAGAAAAAAAATACAAAAAATAATGGATTTATGTATAAATAATAATCTGAAGAATACGTATGTTGTCTGCTCCCTTCTCTGTACATCCCTACCCCCCTCCCCTACCCAATCCTATTCCCCTTCCATGATATCTTGGCACTGGTAGTGCCAACAAAAATGTTTACATGCATGCACTTAATGCACTTTTATATCTCAAACAGGAACTACCATGGCAACTAACGGGCAGCCTGCAACGGATAGATTTATTAGATATAGAGAATTTTTAGCTGAGAGATGTAGATATTCGTATGAGTGTGGATTGTCTGTTTGCATTACATTATTCTTTACAATTATGTTTGGCCTGGTTACGTATTGTTTCATAGCGTTCATCTCTATCGAGATGAACGAGGGGGGAGGGATTAACGGGACTAATGTGACAAATGAAACAGCAATTGTAAATACTAATGAAGGTGATTTTTTGGTATGGGATGGAACTAAACTGGCATGGGGATATTACACGACACCATCTAATGTTGCTATCTCGCAAAAGGAAGGCCTGCAGGGAAAAATGCAAAACAGCACAACTTCCCCGCCAAAAGTATCTAATTACTATGCCCGCAGTCTAAATGATCGTAATCCCTCTGCTATATCCTGGTTATATAACAGCCCCACCAGCCGGCCCGCTCCCGTAACAATAAACACACTGTTAGATAGCATGAAGAAAGAGAATGAAGAAATGACAGCGAGATATGCAATATTATACGATGATTGGGCAAAGGGGGGGTGAGAGGGAGAAAGGGGGGCCCACACTGTCCATCGCCCATGAAGCTGGGAAATACCTTAGAAAAAGAAATAACAGACGGAAAAGGGAGGCGGGGAGGAGGAAGTATGATGACTATTATGGGTTAGGATTAGACAAAATGGAAGACCCACGACACCCCCACCAGACAAATAAATGGTATGCGGATATGAGTGCAACGGCTAAGCAAACAACAAATGAGAGCTGTTATGTCTGCTCCCTCATTCCCCATGCTTCAGGTACACCCAAAGTATTGTTACCCAAAGAGTTGCCTATTGTCGATGCCCAGTGTCTCCTTCATCTCACGTTGTGCAGGATTAAGAACACCTTCCAGGCACATGAGGTAACTTTTAGAATGCTGCAGAACGAGAAGACCTGTTATCCAAAGGCAGTAGGAGTGGTATGTCTGGAGGAGCCATTTTTTATAATACAAGGGACACTTTTTTCAGACAACAAGTCGAAGGACGAAGAAATAATGGCCAAGGCTGAAGCACTGCGGGGTGTGGCACCAGAGAAACTGCAATGGATAGAAGAGACATGCACACCAGTATGGAAGGAACACATCTCAAAATTGACTTGGGTAATGGCCATTGAAAAACCCTTCAAGCTGCAGAAAGAAATAAACTATGAACTGTGTTTCAAGGGAGACGGGAGAACCACCATGGGGGCAAACAAGAACTGTAACAAGACCCTCACCATCCCAGATATGAGAAAAGGGACAGCGGCCCTAATGGATACCTATTGGGTATGTGGCAACCAGGCATACCTACACCTCCCACAATCCTGGGGTGGCAGCTGTTCATTGGCCACCCTACACTGCGCACTAATGGTAATCCCAGAAAGCCACATTGATGGGAGCAAGAAAACGCGAGGAAAATCTCAACAGAGTGAGGCCCAGCCAACTGCAGATTCACAAGTATATGTCCTGTCTTCCGGGAACAAGGAAGGGGTGCTGTCCCGAAACAAACGATCATCGAACTACATATCAAAAGCATCATCAGAACTGCTGGCACAGATCCCGGATAGATATCGATTATTCAGCTCTGCAGAAACGTTCTTCGCCTCACTCATCCCAAGCATCCAGGCGCAAGCAAATGCAAAGTGGCTCCAAATCACACGTTGGGAGCTGATCCAGCTGGCAAATGACACTGAAGAAGGGTTTAATGTAATAAAAGTGGAACTGCGAGCACTACGGCTAATGACCATGCAAAACAGGTATGTCTTGGACCTGTTGACAGCAATGGACGGAGGTGTTTGCCAAAAAATTGGAAGTGCCTGCTGCACTTTCGTACCTTCCGAAGACGCAGATAACGGCTCCCTGTCCCATGTAATCGAAGCAGTACATAACCTAGGAGAAAGAATGAGAATGTAAGGTGGAGCAGAAGAAAGTACATGGTTCGACAATATCTTCTCCTGGGTCCCATCGTGGCTGGGAATGACTGTCAAATTTTTGATGCCGGCAGTAGTGTTCCTCCTTTTCATTTGTTGCCTGTGCCATGTGGGTCTTCGATGTTGTGCTAACGCAGTGCCGAATGGTGCAATGATGATGGTGACAATGGGCAACGCCCGCGGTACAATACAAACTATGCAGGAAGTACAGGTACAAACAGGAACAGATGACACGTCAAGATACCAGATAGTGCCCAGGTACCACGACAAGGATATAGTAGATAAATTATGGCATACTACAATTAAAGAGCCCCGTATACTGGAATGGTACGAGGAGGTGTGGGTGGACTTGGAAGGGGAGAGCGGATGTATCTACCTGACCTGCACCCCAGATGAATATGCTAGGAGAGGTGAGAGCCTGCGAGGGGTGTGCAGAGCATGGATGCCCATAAAAGGCACACCTGCATGGGATGACGCAATAATTGATGAGGAAGAGTGCAGGAGATTGGAGGATTTAAAGAATTTGTTACTTAAGTAACGAAAGGGGGTAAATGTATGGGAGGATTGGTCCAAGAGATCCCCCTCCCCTGCATACTCTCCCCCGGTGAGGTCCATGGCTCGTCAGGGGTCCTTCCTGCCACCAGGGCCCAGGTGGTGGATGGGCCACTGGCTGAAGACATTGACCAAACCTGCTGAATTTAGCTAGGCCCTGGAAACCATTTTGTCTAGTAAAGATGGTTTGAGCCCTGTGCACCGCAGCGTGGCCCCCACCCTTGGAGAGTTTCAATTACCCCTGCGGCCGCAGCTCTCTGGCAGATCCGCTGGGAGTCCGTTCCCACCAACAGACAGACATGAGCTAGTGTTAGATACCAACACTGTAACCTTTTACCTTCCGCAGTGTATCGCTGTTTCCAGCATGACCCGGCCAGCAGGGCCTGGGTGGAAAAGAACTGTAAAACGGTCCCCTGACAAAAAGCAGAATCCCCAAATACTAATGAGCAAACCACCTGTGGTGAAACTTCTCTCTCCACGGCCCCTCTGACTAAAAACCTGTAAACTCCATAAAAATGGCAGAGTGTGTGTGTTTACATGACATTAGGGATGAAGCACCCATATAGCTATGCGCAAATAGTAAAAGTGTTCCGGGGGTTTTTTGTGTAATGCGTTTCATCAAGAAGACTGCACCCCATGGTCCCGTGCCATAAATGAACTAATGCTGCTAGAGTGCAAAGGAAGACAAATGTAACCATATTGAGAGCTCACGCAAGGGGTGCACGAAAATGCACCATATGTATGTCCAAGCTCACCATGTGCCACTGCCGCCAGTCTCATTGGCGGGTTGTTCCTGCGTGCTCCACCAACCTTATTACTACCTCACTTACCGCGCATGTATAGGCATATAACAAAATGTTGTAGTTATTAGAAACTTAGTGTATACGTAATATGCTCGAATTGGCCATATGGATGGCACTAGCAACGTCAAAAACGTAAGCTTTGAAAAGACTCAATGAGTATTGTATATTATATGAATGTTTATGTCTCTTCCACCTAAAATATGCAACACACGAGGAAAATACCTTTGCGAGCACATCCAAGGCCATTCCCCCTTCCCCCAGTGAAGCCTGCCAGACGGAAAAGCAGAGGCCTGTGCTTCCCTGCTCCACCTCCCCCAATTTGGCTGGAGCCACTTCAAGCATTCACATTCCCCCGCAGCACCCAAGGCCACGGCCTGCCACCTGAATTATTTACAACCCAGCAGTAAAGCCCGGCCTTAAAACACGGATCCAAAGGCGCCCTTTCTTAGGCTACACGACCCACCGGCTCACCTTAGGTTAATGGCCCCTGTAAAATTAGGACACCCAATATTATGGCAACACTACAGGAACACATCCATAATAACTTCTAACAAGACATGATAACGCGGACCACTTGTCCCATGCCCTGAGACCCAACCCCGCGACCTATGATACCTGGTCAACAGGACGATGGTAACCATGTATTGATGTATCGCCACAAGACCCCCCTCTAGGTGCATTCCTCCTGTGTTGCATTAACCTGTAGAATAACCTATTGGAAGATTTACCAGAGAAGATAATATTGCAATGTTGAATGACTGCGGTGTGCGTGGCCCTAGGGCAGAAAGTCAGGAAAGACATTAATCTCTGACACTGGTCACGGTTGGCACAACAACACCGTCCGGATGAGCCCAGCTGACCTGCCAGGCCCAGCCCAACCGACGAGGGTAACCAGTGACGTCCTCCAGCCGCGGCAAACCACATCGCAGCAGCACCTATAGCTAGTCATCGCCACCCAATCCCCACTAACTTGTGCCACCTATAGCATGTAGGTTCTTATGACGCTTTTTGTAAATATATACGCCTGTCTTTGCTATTGTCAGACAGAGCGCTCTCGGAGTTTGCAGAGTTCTTTGCATGCCCTATTCTGATCGATTAACTCCCATTTAAGCTCACCCGCACTTTGTCCTGGCCTTATTCCTAACCTGGGAGCGTCCATTATTGTCTCTCTTTGTGGGGAGGATCGTGCTATCTGGGGACGCTTGCCTTCACCATGCACAAGGGAAAAGGAGAGCAAACAGCCTTTGATGTTCTCCTTAGGCCCTGAGTGGCCACAGAGTTCTGGGTTCCATAGTCAGGAAAGCTGGGAGGAACTACAGGCACATGTAAATGAGGGTGAGTTTTGAACTGTTGCGTCTCTGGGTACTGGGCTTCCTCAACGTTCTTGAGAACTGCTGGGATCTTCATGGAGATGGTTACAATGGGGTGGGATGTAGTTTTCTCTTGGACTGAGACCGTGTTGTTCTGGGAGCTAATCTGTAGTATTTTAGAACTCGTTGAAAATCCAGATTATGTCAAAAAGCAACTGTATGAGTATGACTGAATAGACATGCTGGAGCTTGCACTGTCATCCAAACTCTTTGGAAAGTACTGTGTAGCACAAAGCTAACGAGGAACGATTCCTATATATCTGAGGAAGTTTCCCTCCGCAGCTTTGTGCCAGCAATTCTTAAAACTGTGACTCAACATTTTACCAACTAAGGAGATCCTTGAAGTAAGGAAACCGAAAGCCACAAGAGATTATGAATATAGGCTTTGTGGTCACAAAATGGAATCACTACGCCACCTCATTATGAACTGCCATGTCGTCGACCATATTCGACGTAATCTTTTACGCAGGTTCTTTGCGGACAATCAAACTTTAACCAAGAAAGACATTTGGTTATTCTGGCTGTAAGGGACTAGGCTATCTGTGACATTTGCTCTGTTAGAACTAGTATAAATCATCATTGCCAAATTTGAAGAAAAAAAGAGAACCTAAAATTGTTTGGATATTTAATCAATCTATGACATTCTTCTTTATCGTTCTTTTCCTTTTCTACTACTTCTTTTTATTCTTCTAATGCGTCTTGTAGCTTGCCATTGTTTTCTCTTACTGGATCTTTCATTTTTTCTCTTATATTAATTGGATGACTCTTCTTTCTTATTTGTATATTCTGTCAATTTTTGATTCACAAGCCTATGTAATGGCAAAAAGTTTCTATTTACCAAATGCTATAATAAAAATAATAATAATAATAATAATAATAATAATAACAATCTGCAGTATCCACCTTCCATACCCTTCTCTATTTAGGCAGTGGTTATCTTGTCCTGTTAACAGAGAGCAGCATCTCTTTAAGTTCCAAAATGACAGTTGCAAAACCTACATAAGATTGTTTAGGGTAACATTACTTTGCATTCTTGACTAGGCTTCAGAGGGAAACATGAAGCTACAATCATTTTCCTTTTGCTTCACGTTCACATTCAGGGTTACATATTTTCAAGCTCGGTCTATTATGGGATGTGTGCATCTTTTCAGTTCTTCTAGATTAAAAAAGATATTTTTCCCATTAAAGCCAGAATGAACATGTGTTTGTACCAGTAAAGCAGAGAGGAAAGATGATTACATTTTAAAAGGGTAGATTGGGCTCAATCCGGACTTCTACAATGAATTAAAGTAAGTGACCCTCGGAAATTCATTTGAAATCATTGTTACTTTATCTGTCAAAATTACAAGTCCTTCGAATTGAATACATTTGCAGCGAATACTACACAAAACAAGGCTCACTCATGGTTTATTATATTGTAATGTTTCTCCATATTTAATAATAATGATAGTGGCCCAGTAAAGATTGAACTTCACAGTTATTTGTCTGTTGCTGACTCAAAGCAGCTTCTTGTAATGTTTACTTTCAATGATGCCACCAAATATCAACTCCTGTTGTTACTACGTGTAATGTCATATTCTGTGATGTCACTTTATGTGATATCAATATATATATGTACATTTAGGGTGGCATTGACATCTTGTTCCACACAAGGCCTCAAGAATCCTGGAACCGGCTCTTCTGTTTCTGCCACTGAATTCGTTTGGTCTCTCTCAGTTAGGTATTACATAAAGCTGGTGTTTAGTTTCCATCATGCTAATTGAGTGTCCTTTGCTACGAGGGACTCCTGGAGGCAAAACATACCCATTGCTAGGTCTTAGCTAATTAACAATTTAGGGGATAATTCATCTAAGTAAGGGAGCAGGATGGTCAAATACAATGATGCGTCATGTATACCCTACTGCACAGGAGTATGCTGGCAGACTATAAAACAACATGTCAAATGTCAAAAGTCAAGAAAGAAATTAAAGCTCTCTTGAAGATTAAAGCTCTCCACACAGCGATATTCTATCACGAGACTGGCAGAAGTCCTAAGGAATTGGACTCATCAGATTCATCAGTCAGATTCGGCAGGATAGCTGGATAACATAATCTACACGCCAGGAAGATGATGCACATCCTTTTGCACAACCAGAAAAGAGAACAACAGAAATTCTATGGAATTACAAAGGAAAGCACACCCAGAATTCCTATCAGATTGACACATTCTAAGGGAAATGTTTGGAATAATTCCTCCATGGATGTCAATATTTCTTTTCCGAATAACCAGGAAGAGTCATTGCATCAGAGCATATTTCATTAATATTGTGCAACCGAGGTGCTTTTTTTCATCAAAGTCCTGTTTAGTGGTCATTTATTTGAAGCTGAAGGTAATTAAAATATATATGAGTGAATTCTCTTTTTCTTTTGCTTTGTCTGAATACCAGATAGCACCTGGCAGTTTTATATTGTTTAGTCAATATCTAAGGAAAGCAAACTCCATAATCAAAATTTGGCGCATCCCCATCCCATGCATGTATGAACAGACTCAATTGGCATGATAAAGAAAAGATATAATTTGCCACATCTCAGTTTCTTTTCTCTTAGTTTGTGCTGTTACTGTTTGGGTTATATGTTCGACCCACCACTTTCCAAAGAATTATGGATCATCTATTGCAGCAAAACCGGGACGATGCAGTGCATAATTAGATGATTATACCCCGCCAGCCACGCCAGAGAGGAATATTCGAAACTCACAATATCTTCTGTAAAATACTTTGAATACCATGTTGGGAGGGTATAGTCCAACAACAAGTCACAAAAGCCCTGGATATGCAGAACGAGAGCTAGCTGGCAAAGTAACAGGATCGAAAGTCATCTAAAAGCCTAGTAGGATATTAACAATGAGTTTTCCCCCTATTTTCCAGATGGGACGAACTCACCACAGAGGCATTACAAGATCTGAAAAGTACTATATGTAATCCACCAGTGTACAATACCATCCAGACTTCACTCAACTCTTTATTTACAAGGAGATATTTTACGGTTTTGCCAGGGTACCATCCTATCCCAACCTCAACATGATGAGGAAAGGCCTACATCATTTTTCAGCCATTGTTTTTTTTCCTCAGGAGACCTGATAGTCATCATTTGAACAGGACTGTCTGTCCTTCAAGTGGCTATGGAGATTCTCTGGCATTATTTGTCAGGGAGACACATCAGTTTAGGGGCAGAACATGAACCCTTAGTCTGGCTATCCTCAAGTAAGAAACGTGGCCCCTAGAATTTCACCCATTCCATTGTCCTGCTATACACAGAAGTGGAAGGAAACATCTGAATGCAGACTTTCTGTCGCACTTTCCCATTTGTCTTTGGTCCAAAGAAAAGATTAGACAGTCAAAGGGAAGTTGTTTGGTGAAATGCCTGAGGATTCCTTCGAACATCAACACGATGAACAGTCTTCTTTCTGATGTTACTATCAAGTAACCTTAAGCATGCCTTCATAGAAGAATCCAAAGGGAGAAGACCCCAAGAGGAAGGGCTCATCTGCAAGAGAATGTGGAGTTAGGGAAATGCCATCATTGGCACAGCTGCATGCAGTCTAATATGAAACCTAAGTATGCATTCACAGACCAGACAGAACTTGAGAAACATAGCTCTCTTCCATATCAAGACTGAAGCAATGTGGACAGGTGAAGATGCTAAATTAGGAAACACCCACTGTGATGCCGAGGCCTGGAGCTGACCCGTAGTGAGGGACATATCCTGTCAAGACTCAAAAACTCTGAGAGCACGGAAGGCGCCATAGGAGAAAAGTGGAAAGAAGGGACAGGCCAGGATGGACACATTGTAGCATTGACAATAGATGCTGATCCATTCTGCATTGAGAAGCAGAGCACACAATCTGGGAAAATAGCAACTTGTACTGAAGACCCAATGCTGAAGAGAATAAGAGGAGGCAAGATGGGAGAATTGAGATTGAAAAGAGTCTCTGAGGACCCAAACATTGCATTGTGAGAATAAAATATGTTCCCATTGCAACAAGAGGGTGGACTTGTGGAGAAATCATTCAACTGTAGGAATTGAAAACTACATTTAAATTGCATGTAAGGGGGAGAATGTGGTGGGAAATTGGCCATGTGTATACTGCATTGAGACTTGACATCTAAAATAAGCAATTTCTCTCAGGTAGAGTGAGTGTGAAGAAATCATTCAAGTATCTGAACATTGAATGCAGCAAATAATTTTCCCCAAACCTCTAAATGATGGGCCATCAATTTTAATCTTTCAAATGTATGAACATTCTATTGTGAGAATGGAAGTATATATTGACACTGAGGTACAGTATATGCAAAATCCATTAATGTGTATTAACATTGCAATCTGTGAACTGAAGTCTAGGTTTCCAGAACTCTCTGAGAAAAAATGATTGAACTCCTCAAGATAGCACACAGAGAACAATGGTCTACTTTCCCAGATGTCTGTGAGAAAGAGTCTTATCCCTTCAGGGTGCCATACTGGGAATTAATATCCAGGTTCCCTGGACCATTGGAGAAAGAGATGGTGAGGGCACTGTGAGAAACATAAGGGTATAATCCCTATACAGCCTCGGGAAACCCTTATTAAGCTAGCCATGACACGGCCATCGCTGTTGGATCCAGTTCCTGGGGGTGGACCAGTGGGGGAGGATCACCTGGGTAGGGGATCCTGCGGTTGTGCTTGGGGAAATACCCCAGGTGAGACACGGTATGTTACAAATGAAGAGGACGAGGAAGGTGAGGTTCCGGTGACCTTTGTGGGCTATGCAACATCTGTCCCCCTTTCTCCCATAAAGTCTTCTGTATCAGAATGTACCTATCCTCCAAACGTACGTGAAATCCTCGAGGGGCACGAGCCATATTAAGGTGGAAAATCACATCTCCCAGAAACCTTGCTTTCACACTTCCTTCCCGAAACCGCTCAACCATTTTTCCCAACATCTTTTGGGTTACTCTTTTACAAACACTCCATCTACCCTGACAACTCACTTCTGGTCCCAGAATCCCCTATGTTAATTTCACAAACCGCAACAATCCCGTTCATCTGAATATCAATCTTTAAACTCTTGGTCAAATGCTACCTACCCTTCCGAGATCCCCACCAGCCTGAATACGAAGGCCTTTATTCCATATAAGACCAACACAAACATTCTTTCATACCCCAACAAACAACGGACTAATCCCAGAACCATTTACTTGACACATCCCAACCCCAGCATCAGGCAAGATCAAGCAATTGATCAGATTCACATACACCTAAGACCTTTTCCCCTCTACACAGGGATAAAAGGTGGAGCCAGACAACACAGTACGAGCAAGGCGAGTACACCAGACAGCACAATGAGACGGCTAAAAGGTGGCAGTTTAAACGAAGGAGAAATGCGGCGGAAACTGAGAGGGTGGGGAGGAGAGAAGTGATCTTGCCCTTTTCATCCCAGGCCCGTGGAACCTTCGTAGAGGAAAGTCTAAGGCCTCGAACAATAACACAAGTGTTACCCATGATCAAAACATGGGGAAGGGAGACCCAGGCTACTGCCTCCTGAAACAGATGTCAACGGTACACGGGGCAAGTTTATGCCGATAAGCAGGAGCGAGGGAAGCTTCTGTGTCTGTGGTACCAGCCTTGAATCCAAAGAAGCCGAATGCCCAGTGGTTCAACAAAGCCAGTTGAGTGGAGAATCGATAAGCACCGGGCTTTGTTGAGTGAGAATCACAAAGTTGCAAGTTTAAAACCAAAGCTATTGGACTTTGAATGAACTGTTAAAAGCCAGCGAGAGCAGCTGCAGAGGAAAAGCGGCACCACGCGGGTGCTAACTTGAGAGACTCTGGTCGAGCCCCACATGAGAAAAACTACAAGTACCAAAATGCCATAGTAAGGCCTGCGAAATAGGTCAAAATACAGAGGGTCAAGCAAAATCCCTGTACAATCGAAAGACTTTGATATACAAGCACGGTGAAAGAAAGGGAAGTGAATCCTATAGTGGAACTGAACATTGAGAAACCAAGGGAATTGACTCTCTTTAAAGACAAGAAGGATTTGAGCCTGGACGAGGGAGATCCGGGGTGAAGCTAAACTCAACATTGGCAGTTGAGAGAGGTCTGAGCCCGAACAAGGGAGATCCAGCGGTGAAGCCATCACCCAAGTGCTGGCAGTCGAGAGAGTTCCGAGCCTGAGCGAGTGAGATCCAAGGAGTGAAGCTATCACCCAATGTTTAATGAGAAAAGAGTAAGAGACACCTAAGAAACAATTGAGCAAGGGTCAGCCCAGAAGAGGGGTACCCGGGAGTGAAGCACTCACCCTATTTTGAAAATATACAAAGAAATACTATTGAGAAACAAATGAAGCTACCACCGAAGTACAAGCAGTTAAGAGAGGTCTGAGCCCGGCAGAGGGAGATCCAGTGGTGAAATCGTCACCCGAGTACTGACCGTCAAGAGAGGTCAAAGCCCGTCCGAAGGAGATCCAAGGGGGCGAAGCTTTCATCAAAGCTTTATGTGGAGAATGATACGAGAAGGGTCAGCCCAGAAGAGCCACACCCAGCGGTGAAGCCATCACCCTATTTGAACTTTGGAATACAATTGAGAAAGGGTCAGTCCAGAAGAGGGGGACCCAGGGGTGAAACCATCACCGATATGGAACTTTGGTAACACACTTTCATTTGTTAAAGGAACTTTTATTTTTGATTAGCTGAACATATCAGGCCCGAAGACAAGAGACTTTCTAAGGAAATGAGACATGGACATTGATGGTCCTGAGAACTGTTAATGGAACTTTTGTCTAGTGCTAGAGAAACACGAGACTGTATTATGCTCCATTAACTCCACATTTCCCTGTGCTCAAAACGTGGGAAAGGGAGACCCAGGTTACCGCCTCCTGACTTTTTAGCGTAAGGAATTGCCAATAGGTTTTCTTAGAATAGGCCCTTTTATTTGACTTGACGCCACTAGGACTGCCTTATTTTCATTTGATGGTCGACACGTGTCCCCATCTTAGATTTAGTTTTAGATTAGGCGTTTTTCCAACCCGCATACCATTTTTCGTTGTTCAATAAACACCCTTGAACTGTGATCACTTGTGTCTGCCTTACTTGTGTCACCATGAGTTTCTCACAACACGTTAATGTGACAAAACTGGAATCCATGATTTAAACAAGCCTTACCAAGAGAATTGCAGTACTGTGACCCCACTAACTAGGCTAACATGCAAGATCCAAACCACTTGGCGTAAAACATTTGAAAAGGTTCAAAATATGGCTGATCACCCTATCTATGGATTGACTAAACAACATCCAATAACCACTGATCTGAAAAGCGACTACTAGTTCCCAGTGGTTTGCAGAATCAAATTTAAGGTTATATGGCTCACTGTAAAACAGCATGGGTGCACCTTCATTCTGCTGACTCCAACTTTCTTGTATTTCCTTCCTTTCATCGCAAGTACAGTGGCAACAGGTGTTTCTACATTATCAGCCAGCGACTCTGGAACACTTTATTCCCCCACTTGAGAGCTGCTATATCTCTCAGGAAGTTCATGGGGTATCAGACGCCTCCTCATTTCAACCCAGGCATTCATGTTACCCTGTTCTCTTTCTCCTTTCTCTTTCCCTTTTTCTCCCCTACTTGTCACTTGCCCTGTCACTTTGACTGTGACAAGAGCTAAGTCAGTTTTTGGTGTGCATGTTATACATGTCAATTTACATAAGCATAAAATAAAGTCTTAAAAGATACTGCCCGGTCTAATGTCATCAGTATGTAAAACTGGCAATGTCAAAAGTTTACTTACGTCAAATACCACAAACACTGCTAAATCAGGTAATCCAGCCCTTTATTTAATCCTTTTTGATAGTGTAGTTGGGTTGATTCTCCTTCATAACTAATTTAAAGTTGTCACTAATCACATAGAGGGGATCAAATAGAACCAACCATACCACAAGATTAGACATCAAAGTCAAGTTGGTGATTATTGCTCCAAAGTAGCACGCAAAATTCAAAATGTTGCCTCCTTTTCTATTCATTTATTTAATTTATTTGTACATGTATAAAGAAATGGAGATGAGACACGCTCCCTGATTCCCAGTCAGATTTACCTGCTAAAGCAACAGTTAGTCTTCTCCTCCAAAAGTTTTCTTGACTCTGTCAATCTTCAGGGAGGCTGTTTTCCATTTCCTTTTCAGGTGTGTCTGGTTAATTCTCATTAAAGTCTCTAAGGATTCTGGTACATGTAGTCTCACACTTTTATTTTTCAATGCAGGTGACAAGGAACCAACTTTCCTCCAAAGCACAAATCTTGTACATGTATAGCAGCGCGATAAACCCAGAGGCATCAAAGCGCTAGTTACAGAACAGAAACTGGTGAAGGCGTGAGGCTTAGAATGGTTGAAGAGGGAAAGGGGGAGAAGGTCAAATCAACCAGTGGCCATTCATATCTGACAAGTTCCACACAATTTGGATCTGGGAACCCTTCTTAGGCTGTTCTGCTGTCTCTTTAATTGTGTCATACACCACAGACTGTCTGGGTATAAACCAGTGCTATAGGACAGATAAAATCTGCTCATCCGCATGCCAGGCTCTTTCCACCAGATCCTGCATGGCTGTCTTGCATACTGTAATGAATCTGATAATGTCATCACTCTTTTTCCTGAGGTAGCCTCTTCTCATGTGGCCAGGGTATGGCAGCCGCTACCTGATTCTGACCCTACGGGTGGCTATATGAGGGAGGAGCACATAGTGGATGTGACCCTCAGGAGGATAACATGGCATCATCAAAACCAGTTACATACCCGCCCTTCTCTTTTAGGGATGTTTTCTCTCTTCCTTTGATGGCATTTTGTGGCACTCTGCCTGAACTTCTAAGCAAGTCTGCTTCCAGTATTCCACAATACACCCTAAAAACAAGGTTATTAACTACTGAGATGAGGAAGAATCAGGGCACAGTGATGATTACTTCCTATGAAGTTCAATGTCAACCTTCTCAACAGCGCATCAGAAACACTGCACCAACTGAGACGAGATGGAAGCGAGGAGTGATGATGATCACTCCCCATAAGAACCTTGAACAGCGGTCTAGTCATTGGGAGAAGACCATTGTCCTGACATGGTTCAAAACCATGCCAGGAAGAGGAGAATGGAGTTCTTCAGTTCACGGCGCAGCAAGATACTGGCAGCGACGCAGGAGTCCAGACAGCTACAAGGTGTGAGAAGGCAGCCCCAGCGAGCAATGTGCATTGGAGAAGCTTGTAGGATGCAGAGCGGATTGCAAGAAAACAAGTTGTACCTCCTGAGAGCTGCAGAGGTGGGGATGCCGTCTGGAGAGTAGAAGCTTACCGAACATGCCAACAGTAGCAGGCGGAGCCACGAGAGCCAGGGAAACCCCTGACTTGATGTTGGGAATGCTGAGAAGCAATACTCAGAATGCGGGTGACCCCAGAGAAAGGGTTGTGATGCTAAAGCACTGTCGGGCAGTGTCACAAAGGCCCTAGACAGTGTGACAGGGGTCCGGGACCCTCAAAATAACCTTGGGACAGACCAAGGAGGGAAACCAGAGAGAGACTATATGTTGAACCGTAATGAAACAGTCTATTGGATATATGTAAAACAAGCTGAAAGAACGGATGAAAAGTACTGAACAGATATTAACGATAATATGAGCAAATGAGAAGTACCAATACGCAGAAATGAAAACAGATGCATACAAGTCCTGGCAGGAGAGTATACCAGGCAGAGTCAAGTGTTGGAAATGAGATGCAGACAAGTCCTGCAGGAGAGTACACCAGGCATAGTCCAGTATGTGTGATAAACCGCTGAAGAATGAAAGCTTAGGAAGTATCATACACGTGAGACTTTGAGCTGTTGTAAATCTCCAATGAACCTGGCAGATGACCTATCAGGTGACCTGCGAGTCTGGGACCCACACCCTTTTGTGAAACAGTAAAAGGAGAATTCTAAGGAGGACACATCCCCTTAGGATTGTAACCTGCTTTCGATTGTGAAAAGAAACCTGGGGATGGGAGCCACTTCCGCGTGAGTGTATTGCAGTATCATAAGGAGAAAGCTATCCTTTCGAACTATAAGAAACTTGATTGTTCTTGGTTTGAACTTTTTGGTTTGGATGAAAGGAACCTGGGGAAGGGAACCATCCTCTGGGACTGTGAACATTAAACATTTGGAACTTTTTGGTTTGGATTTATACCTTTTGTGTTGTATTGGAACATTTGGACACGTATGGACATGAGATACAATATCCTTTGCACTTTAGAGTTAGTTTTAGAGTGTGAGGCCCAGAATAGGTTTTTGGTCACAGGACTTATTCTAACTTTGGCTCATCTTGACAAAGGTCAGACCCATTTGTTTTAGTTGAGGTGCGGAAACACCTACTAGATTAGGGATAGTGAGGCATTACCCACTCCTCTTTTCGTTTAATGAAAGTTTGTAACCAAAACAATGAGTCCTTGTTTCTGCGTCTCCTTCCTGGCTCTGTCTATATGGTGTGGTGTCAGCAGTGGGATCGGGCTCAATTGATACAAACTGGCAGACCCCCAGGAAACCGAGCCTTTGACCGAACAGTAGCTGCAGAAAAATCTGTTGGATTCTACCTTTGCAGTAGCAGGGATGAATTAGTACAACCTGGGGAGCAGATGTGAATTCCCACTGCCTTGGTCCTAATACCACCCCCACACATGTAACTTAAGTTAACCTCTAAGTCTTGCCTGGTGTAATGCACCAGCCGTGGAAGGTCTGGTATCGTTGGAGACACACCTAACATGGAGGTTGTAAACCCGTTTTAACGGTCTATGCCTCATCCAAGATGGCCTCCAGCACGTATTTACGTGGCACACACAGGTACTCTGATGCATTGTATCGTAATACTTTCAAGTTTTTCCCAACACTAGTTCTTGGAACTCTATCTCTGCGTACCAAATATTTCCGTTCTCGTACTCCTCAGTCGCTATCCACTTCCTTGTTTGTTTCTATACTTTAGTTTGTTTATCTATACTGCTCTCTTTCCATTTCTTACCTTTTTCTGCTGTTGCTTTGTTTTCCTTGCCTCTTACTTCCATTTGCTTCTTTCAGTCTTCTGCTCGAACGGTCTGTCTTAAGCCGTTCTAGCGGTCCTAGTGCTTTTGGTTTCTTTGGCGCTTCAGCTTCATCTTTCTCTACGGATCAACACAACTGTGTCGCCTATAACGACACACTGGTATTTGCTTGCCCAGCCAGTTGAGCGCTATTTGTTCCTAGGCGCCTCTGCCTGGCTGCATTTCAGAGACTGTTCTATCTGCCTCATTTCCATTCAGCCGGTGTTAACGGTTCCATTACCTCAAAGACCGTTGTGTATGTTAATACATGTTTAAACAGTGAACGAGCCTGCAGAGCAGTCTCACCCTTCTGTGCCTTCCAGAACCAGAGTCCTTACTCCTTTGAACTTTTGGACAAATCTACACAAACTCACCAGTTTGCATGAAGGAACGCAATCTACCCAGGGTTTTTTCCAGCCTTACGGCTTTTTCCCTGAATTTGGGGACTGGCTCCTGGGAGGCACCTGGAATTTGGTTCCTATCCGGTCACGGTGGCCTCCGGGGAGTCGTGTCCTTATTTACATCATAAGAAGGACAAAAAGAAGAAGGTATCCAGGAAATCTAGAAGAAAAAAGGAGACAGACTCCCCGACCGAATCCATCGAAGAATCAGGTGAGGAGGAGTTGGTGGAAAGATAACCCAAGGTGAGAGATTTGACAGTATACAACGCCAAAAACGAAGAACTATGGCCACTCCAGAACAGATACAAGAGACATGCAGAAGCTTCAGGCAGAGAACCAGACCCTTTGTCAGCAGGTCTCTACCAGAGGAGGAGTTGGTGGAAAGAGAACCCAAAGGTGAGAGTTTTGACACCTGGCTTGGCGAAATGGCCTAGACATCCTAGCAGGCATCATAGATCCCAAAAATCGAGATGACATGAAGATACTACTCCAAAATAGTGGGAAACAGGGAGAGAAAATAGCTCAGCGAATCCTAGAAAGATCTTTGTTCCCCAAAATGGAAGAAATAAAAGGGGCGGATAAAACCGAGAGAGCGGAAAAGGCCTTGGGGAGGCAATTGTAAAAAACCCAACATCTTGGGCAGAAAGACCTAAAACCCTCATTGAAGAAGTGGAGATAATTTCCAACTTAGCCTTTGCTGAAAGGAATGACCTCTAGCTAGCAGAACCCTTTTACACACAGTATCTGAAGAGAGGAGAGTTAAAGAGACCATTCTTCTTTTTGAGACTTGGGTTACTTTAGAGAGGCCATCTCACCCCTGATGGTGCTCCCAGATTATGATACCTAAAAGTCATAAAAGGATGGTACTGGAGATTGCTCGCTCCAATTTAACTTGTGGTCACCTAGGAACAGTCAAGATCCAGGGATAAATCATGAGCCAATTTTACTGGCCAGGTATCTGTGCTGATTTGAAGAACTTCGTAATCACCTGTACCCTGTGTCAAGTAGCTCCCAAATACCTCTCCCAGCTCCACTCCAACCTTTGCCTATCATTGATGTGCCCTTTTCTCGCAAAGTCTTGGGCATAGTGGGGCCCCTATTCAGACATCTAGGTTGGGAAATCAATACATCTTAGTATTGGTTGATTATGCCACTCGATACCCAGAGGCTTTCCCTTTACGTAACACATCTCAACAGATTTTGAAACATCTCCTGCCATTTTTTCATGAGTTGGTTTCCCGAAAGAGATCCCAGAAGTAAAAGAGATCCTATGCATTAAGACTTTGACGACCTCTGTCTACCACCCAAAAACCGTCGGATTAGTGGAACGTTTCAATAAGACTCTTAAAAATGTTATACAGAAACTAGTCGACGCTGAGGGCAAAAATGGGGATATTATTATACCCTGGTCTCTTTTTTCCATCCGAAAGACACCACAATCCTCCACGGGGTTTGGTTTCCAACATTTGAATTACTGTATGGTAGTGATCCACAGGAGGTCCTTGACATGCTAAGGGAGACCTGGGAGGAGAGAGATGAAGCCCTTCCGCCAATCTCACAAACAGCTCTAAGGTTGAAAGAACACATGGACACCGTAAGAGCAATAGTTCAAACCCACCTAACTAAAGCTCAGGGAAAACAAGAGGCTTGCCAAAATAAAAGATCTCCACTTAGGTATTTTTCCATTGGACAGAACGTTCTTGTTCTTCTACCAACATCTGAAAACAAGATGTTATCCAAATGGCATGGGCCTTGTGAGGTGATCGGACAAACTGGCCCCTACAATTATCGAGTATCTCAACCAGACAGGCGAAATAAGACCTGCATATATCACATAAACCTCCTTAAGGAATGGAGAGAGGATCCAGTAGAAAACACAACCGTGGTACTGACTAGCCTCTTGGCAGAAGAGTCAGACAGGGATACTTTGATTCCTGCCCATTTAACACCAACACTAAAACAGGATCTACAGGACTTAGTAGAACAGTTTCCTGATGTCTTTAACAATGAACCAGGGAGAGTAAAAGTGGTCTTTCAATAGATCCGCACACCACTAGCAAAGGTCCATTTAAAATCCTATAGGATCTCTGAAGCAAGGAAGGAAGAAGTCATACAGGATGTGGAGAAGATGTTAAGTTTTTATATAATTGAACCATCCCAGAGACCTTGGTCCTCTCAGATCATACTTGTTACCAAACCAGATCAGTCGTGGAGGTTCTGTATCGATTTCAGAACAGTAAATGCAGTGTCCCAATTCGATAGTTATCCTATGCCCAAGAATGACGATCTAATTGATCGATTGGAAGCTGCTGTTTTCCTCTCCACAATCGATCTGACTAAAGGTTACTGACAAGTACCCGTCAATTCGGACAACAAGGAGAAAACAGCCTTCTCCACCCCTGTTAGGCTCTTCCAATTTAAAGTGTTACCATTTGGGCTTCACGGGGTACCAGCCATATTTCAAAGGTTAATGGACCAAATCCTTCAGCAATACTCGTCTTTTTGTGGGGCTTATGTTGATGACCTAATTATTCACAGTAAGTCCTGGGAACAAAATTTGCACCATGTTTATTTAGTTATCAGGGCCTCAAGGAAAGCCGGCCTTACCTCCAACCCAAAATAATGTCACTCGGCACAGTCAGCCATCAAGTATCTTGGTTTTTTTGCAGGAAATGGACTTGCCCAACCCTAAAGTGAAAAGGTGAGGGCTGTGTAAGCAACCCCAATACTCAAGACCAAGAAAGACTTGAGGGCCTTCCTAGGGTTGGTGGGGTGTTATAGACTGTTCATTCCCAGTTACTCCACTATTACCTCCCACCTCATGGATAAACTTTAGAACGTAGAGCCACAAAAGATAAAGGTGAGTCCCAAAGGCCAAACCTGTTTTGACAAACTTAAAAAAATATTAGGTAGTGAGCCGGTGTTAAAAGTAGCCGACATTAAAAGCAAATTCATCATACAGACAGACGCCTCACATATCGTTCTAGGGGCTATTCTTTCCCAAGATCACAATGGTAAAGAGCATATAATTCTCTTTATTAGTCAATAACTATATCCCAGAGAAAAACAACAATGCCATGATTAAGCTGTACTCTCGTATCTCAAATACTATTTTACGGGCAGAAAATGTAGATTCACCACCGATCATTCTCCATTGACTTGGATGAGCCTACGTAAAGACAACAATGCACAAGTCATGCACTGGTTCTTAGACATGCAACCCTATTGATTCTCTCATGAGCCCTAGCAGGGCCCCCAAAACACGAATACATAGTGTAGGCAGTGCCTGGAAATTAAGGGTTGCTGACTGGCGCAGGTACAAGTTGCAGTCTGTTTATGTGGACAACTGCCACCTCCAAAATGGACCCCAGAGCAGGATGCCATATGGGAACCGAGATGGCCCCTGGCAATCCTCATCTACAGTGACCCTGGTGATCTAGTGGTGCTGGGTACAGCCCAGGGCTAAATAAGCCCCGCCCTGGGCCACACCCAGTGCTTAGCATTTTCTCTGGCTGCAGAGTGCAAGCAGCGTAACGCTTGCCATCCACAGAACTCTCCACGTGCTTCGTGGCTTTCCTGCAATACCATTGTTCTACGGTTCATGACTAGGGAGCCGTTCCAGCCAGCACACTCACAGTGGGAGTTCCTGAATCCGCTCTGGAGGGTTCTTATCCAGCGCTGCATCACCTACGAGAGAAGAAACAACACTCACTAAGCTCCTGTCAGTTTGGAGCCTTTCTAGCACGCCCCGGTGCGTTCCTGCTTACCTCCGATCGCAGCACAGTCACATTCCTCTCTGCTCCATCTGATTCCTCACCGGTAGGCACCATCCGAAAACCACAAGCTGCAGACAGCCTCTAAAGAGAAAGAGAAACACATTAGTAGTGCATGGAACGGATTCCAAACTTCAAAACGAACTCTGAATGACACCTCCATACCGTGCATTGCATCGCCAGTAACTTTGAACGGAGGAAGGAAAGGACGCTAGCAACTGTTGGGGGTTGGTCCTTGGCCCCCCATGCGTGCCCGTGAGCCCCCAACCCGACAGAGCACACTCACACACGTCTGTCGTCTTCGGGCTCCCCGGTCGCTCTGCCGGCTTCCGGGAACGCCCCGTTTATTAAAGCTGCACGCGGCGACGTGCTACGTCACGCCGCCGCGTGCGCAGCCCTTGCGGGGCAACGCCACACTCCTCCTTTTCCAGGAGGAAACACAATTGCAACATTATTCAAACACGACACATCACACAACAAAACAAAACTGCCCGTCCTGAGCCCATGCCCCTTTAATGTCAGCCACCCGGGTCCCCTCACTCCGGATGACTCTCCAACTGTCCCAACAGATACTCGCTGAGGTATGCGGGTTTCCCTCGCCCAGCCCTCTGGGGGTACCTCCCGCTCACCTCCGGCACCGGCAGTCCATCAGCAGCAGCTCCTCGAACCGGAGAGGCCAGGGCACAGAGAGGGGGCCCATCATCCTCCGGTATCTCAGCGACACCAGGGTCCAGAGGGGGTTCAGTTTTCGAGTCCCCCAACTTCTTGAAGAAGCTGACGTTTCGGGTGACAGCCGATCGCCCATCTGAGGCCGTCACCATCGACCCCTTCACGGCGACCACATCCAGGGGCTCTGGTTCGTAAGGGAGGGACAGCTTCCCGTGAGGATGTCGGTTCCGGATGAGCACCTCATCCCCGGGTTCCAGCCGCTGGGGACGAAGACCCCGGCGCAAGTTCTCTTGGCTGATCCTGGCCAGCCCGTCGGCCTCAACCTGCTGGTCATTGATCACACCGGGTTCTTTCTCCTGTACTTCTGGCAGTAGCCCCCGGGGGCATCGCCGGAATAATGCCTCCGCCGGGGCGACCCCAGCGGATGCGTGTGGAGTGGTGCGATACACTCTCAGGAATTGATACAAAGCCCGTTGGAGAGGCTGACCTTGTCCTTGTGCAATCCGAAATGTCTTGTTCAGGGTTCGCATCAGCCTTTCTGCGTCACCGTTGGCTCGAGGCCACAATGGGGATATCTTCCGATGTTTGACTCCACAGCTGACTAGAAATTCTGAGAACCGCTCGCTTTGAAATGGCGACCCGTTGTCCGAGCATAGCGTCAGGGGAAATCCATGGGTTGCAAATATCTTTTCCACGGCGACTACCACATGCTCGAACGCCACCGACTCCACAAACTTCACCTCGGGGTACCGGGAGTACTCATCTACTATGGCCAGAAAGTGGGTGCCCACGGACGTGGACCCAAAGTCCGCATGAACGACCTCCCAGGGCCGGGTCCCCCGAGGCATGGCTTCGATGGCCGGTTCTCTCTGCACCGGGGAGGCTGCCTGGCACCATACGCAGGCTGCCACAAAGTTGTCAACCCTTTTCTCCAGCTCCGGGAACCAGACCTTCATCCGCAGCCTTGCCTTAGTCTTGGCGGCACCCTGATGCCCGTGATGGGCCAGCGTGATCACATCACCTACTTTGGAGTGGGGGACCACTATGCGATCCCCTCGGAGCAGGAGTCCCGACTCCGAGAATGACAGCTCGTCCTTCACTTTCCACAGTTGTTCAAGGGCGGCCTTCGCCTCATGGGTCCGCCCCGCGAGAGCTTCCAAGACGAACTTCCAGGATCCGCTCTGCATCGACTGCTTCAGTATTTGGAAGCACCCATCCTCGGCCGCTGCAGCCTCCAGCTCCGACAGGGGCATCGCATTTGGTGTTGCTCCTTCCACTACCATCCGGACATGGTCGTCCGCCTCTTCCGCGCAGGTGTCTCCTGCCACTCCCCCACGCACTCCGGGATGCCGGGAGAGGTAGTCCGCTGCATTGTTAGCTCCTGGCCGGTACACCAGCGTGACCCCGTACTCCAGCAATGCGAGCATCCATCTCTCAATTCTGGCCGGGGGCTTTGAGGACGAGCCCGCCAAGATCGGGAGCAGGGGCTTGTGGTCAGTCACCACAGTCACCGGGCGCCCCAGCACATAGAGGCGAAAGTGTCTGCATCCCCACAGGACCGCCAGGGCCTCCCGCTCAATCTGGGAGTACCGCTGCTCCGTTTCCGAGAGCGCTTTGCTGGCATATGCTACGGGACGGAGGCTTCCATCCCGGTCCACCTGCGTCAAAACCGCCCCCAGGCCAAACGGACTGGTATCGACCATGATCTTCGAGGGTAGCGCTGGGTCGAAAAACGCCATGGTGTCCTCCGTTGTTAAGGCGCTCTTGATGTCCTCGAACGCTGACTGCTCCAGTGGACCCCAGTGCCAGGCCGTGTCTTTCTTAGTAAGAGCTCTGAGCGGCTCAGACCTTGAGGCCAGGTTTTGGATGAACCGACCGCAGTAGGTCGCCATGCCCAGAAAGCTTCTCACCTCTGACACCGATTCCGGGGGCTGTGCCATCTTTATGTCCTGGACCTTCCGCGGGTCGGGTGACACTCCTCCCTACTTAAACACGAACCCAAAGAATTCTATGGAGGGGCGCAGGAATTCGCACTTGTCCCTATGGAGGGTGAGGCACAATGACTGCAGTCTCTCGAAAGTCTTGGCCAGGCGTTTCAGGTGGATCACCTCCGTGGTGGCAAACACCAAAATGTCGTCACTGATGTTGAGCACCCCTTCAAGATCAGCAAGGGCACCTCGGATAATGTTCTGAAACACTTCCGCAGCCGACGACACCCCGAAACTTAACCTCTTGTATCTGTAGAGTCCCCGGTGGGTGGTGAATGTTGTTATATACCGGGACTCGGGATGGAGGACAACTTGATGATACCCTGCTCTGAGGTCGAGCTTGGAGAAGAATCTGGCCCCTTGCACCTCAGCGATTATGTCGTCAGTGGTCGGAGTCAGGTGTCGCTCCCTTTTGATGGCCTTGTTGGGCAGCCTCATGTCCACACAGATGCGAACTGAGTCCGGCTGTTTTGGTTTTCTGGCCACGACAATGGGGGACACCCATGGTGTGGGGCCTTCCACTTTCTCGATGATGTCCAAGGCCACCAGGTTATCCAGCTCCTTGTCGACCTGCTCCCTCAGATGGAAGGGAACTCTCCGGTGTTTCAGGGCAACGGGTTGTACTGAATTATCAATGTGCAGCCTGACTGGATCACCGGTCATTCTCCCAATGCCGTTGAACAGGGCCGCGTACTTGCCAAGTAGATCGTAAATGTCCTCCAGGTATACCGAGTACGCAAAACTGACTATCCCGAGTGCCTCCGCAGCCGCACAGCTTAGCAGGGTGTTGTTGCTTATAGGGGTCACGTAGAATCGAGCCCTGATCATCGAGCCTTCATGTTCCACCTTCGCCACGAACGCCCCGTCCAGCGGTATGGGCTCAAGTCCACCAAAGGCGAATATGCGAGCCCTTGGCACAGCCAGATTGGGTGGCGGGTCAAGAGCTTCATAATGTCCCCTCGCCATTACATTGACAGATGCCCCTGTGTCCACCAACACGGGAACAGGCGAGCGGTTCACCTCCACCACGCACCTTGGCTGCCTCCTGCTTTTGCCTTTCAGGACCCCCATGCTTGAGACGAAAAAGATGTTCTCCTCCTCCTCTTCTTCAGCCCCCTCCATCTGGGTCTCCTCTTCCGCTTGATCTACCTGGGCCACGTTGTATGGCCTGTTTTGGCGTGGAGTCCAGATCCGGGCAGGGCCTCTCGGTACCATAACAGGGAGAGCCGACTTACACACTCTTGAGAAGTGATCAGGCAGTCCACATCGGCCACATGTTCTTCCTGCGGCTGGGCACTCTGTTGTGTGGGGGAGGTCATAGCCACACTTCTGACATGACTCCCCCGATCTTCCGGCTCTGTCGCGGGGGCTTCCACCAGGCCTTCTTATTCCTCGGCCGCCCCGCCAAACAGCGCACACCTCTTCGGCCTTGATCGAGCGTGATCCCGCCTCCATTTTGTTTGCCCGTGCCTCGGCCACTTCGTGACATCGACCCTGTTCTAGTATGCGGGGCAGAGTGATCCCCGGCTCTCTGAGGACCTGTCTCCTCAGTTTGCCGGAGGAGCATGCTTGGATCAGCATTGTTCGTATCATATCATCTGCGTCTCCCCACGCACACCCTTGGGAAAGGCGGCGCAGGCAGCCGTAAAAAGTGTCCAGGGTCTCATCCTCCTTTTGTTTGGCCGACAGCATGACAAACCTCTCGAAGTCCACGTTGGCGAGGGGAAGGAAATATGCGAGGAGAGCCGCTTTGGCCTCACCATAGGTCTGGTCAACCGGTGTCAGCGACTCGAAGATCTCCTGAACCGCGGCTCCCACTGAGTACAGCATGGTGGCCACCATGCTGTCGTCATCCGTCACCCGAGCAGCCCTAAAGTACATATCCAGGCGGGCCACCCACCTCTTCCATCCAGGCTGGACGGGGGGCCCGTTGGATCAAATTCTGGTATCGGTTGCAGGGCGGCCTGGGCTCCTGCTTGAGCCATGATGAGAGCCCCTTGTGGAGCGGCTGGCTGCGCTCCTAGTAATGCCTGGGGTGCAGACGCCTGATTCCCCGGTGGCAACGGTTGCAGTGATGCAGGTTGTTGCACTGGACGCTGTGGGCCCTGCTGAGGCTGGGCCGCCTGACCTTCGTCCTGAGAGTCTTCCACAGGATCTGCAGCGTCACCGTCCTGGTCGCTGTCGTACATGGGATTGAGCGCACAGGCACCCCCAATTGAAGTCCTGGGGCCGCAACTCAGATCCCCACCATCACCATGCAGGTGGATTCACCCCATGCCCGGCACAGCAATGGTCCACCTATGAGAGCGGAGACGACGGTGAAGTGTGTCCCCTTCCCTGAGCCCCACCAAGTCTTGCACACAAAGAAAAACACCAACTGCCACTACCTTGTGATGATGAAGAGGATCAAGAGAGAGTGTCCTGATGATGAAAGGGGCGAGGAAGTGCCTTGTCGCCACCTTGCAGCAATGCACCGCAGTGTAGAGGTCCCAAAAATTAAGCTGTGTGGGTGGACTGGACTAAGCAGGCCCGGCCATAGTAGTCCTTGTCCTAGCTTGCATTCGACGTAACAGTCCCAAAATGTGAGTTAAACACACAAATTCGGCATGGGTGTGCAGGTTATGCAGTCTGCTACCATGAAATCCAAAAATTAGACCCGGATCACCTTCTCGTTCCAAACCGGAGCCCCGAGAAGTTCCGCGGCCTTGTGTCCAAAATGGCCGCCAGCCGCGTGTGCGGTCCGCAGCCACGGCGTGAAACGAAACGTCCGTGAACGTTCCGTTATGATGAAAAATTCCGGAAGCCTTTCACCTCCGGGCCCGGGCATCCGTCACCACTCGTCGCCACTGTTGGGGGTTGGTCTTTGGCCCCCCATGCGTGCCCGTGAGCCCCCAACCCGACAGAGCACACTCACACACGTCTGTTGGCTTCGGGCTCCCCGGTCGCTCTGCCGGCTTCCGGGAACGCCCCGTTTATTAAAGCTGCACGCGGCGACGTGCAACGTCACGCCGCCGCGTGCGCAGCCCTTGCGGGGCAACGCCACAGCAACTACATGTGCAGACTGTTCTTGTAGCGTGCAAAGCAGAACCTTAAATCTACGCACATAGACTACTACAACGCACAAAGCAGAACATATTAAAACTATGCGCACAGACTATTTGTAACGTGCAAGGCAGAACACTTTCCTTTGGCATCACGAGTGCTGCAGCAGGTCTAGGCCTCCATTCCTAGCGAAGCATTTGGGACACGATGTCCATTTGACATTCTGCAACAGCCTGAATACAAAGGTAAGCACAACCCCAGCCTTGCCAACCAGTGCGCTCTGGAGAGAGTCAGGGTGGTTGGGGGAAAGAAAAAACCACAGCGCTTACCCTCTCCTCTTTTTTGTTCACCTGTAGATACCTCTACAGGGGCCTGAGCCACAATACCATATTCCTCACCTTATTCCAGACTTCCAAATCACTCCCAATTTAGCTGTACTCTAGGAAATTAGCCTCTCAGCAGAACAGTGGGTGAGGAGTGGTTTGGGCAAGCAGCACAGCACCAGGAGTCACACAGAGAGGGATCCGGACCAGGCACTCATGCAGGGCACCAGAGGTAAGCGTTACAGTTTTGTTGAAGGACACCGAAAAGGAAGAAATCAGGGGACCGTAGACTTCCTTTCCCATTTCCCAATAGAGGTTGAAAGAACCAGCGTCATTAGGGGAAGGGTATGTGATGAATCTGATGATGTCATCACTCCTTTTCTCGTTGTAGCATCTTCTCATTTGGCCAGGGGACGGCAGCCGCTACCTGATACTGCTCTTGGGGGTGGCTATATGAAGGAGGACCACATGGGGGAGGCGACCCTCAGGTAAATAACATGGCATCATCAGAACCAGTCACATACCCTCCCTTCCCTTTTAGTGATGTTTTCTCTCTTCCTCATGCCTTGATGGCATATTGTGGCACTCTGCCTGAACCTCTAACCAAGTCTGCTTCCAGTGTTCCCCACTACCCCCTAAAAACTAGGTTATTAACAACTGAGACGAGGAAGAAGCAGGGAGCAGTGATGCCGCTTTCCGAAGACACCAACGGCAGCAAGGGGTGCTGCGAGAGCCATAGAAACACCTGACTTGGAGTCAGAAGGCTAAGATGCAATACACAGAAAGCTGGTGAGCTCAAGGAAAAGTTTGCAACACCGAAGCACTGTCAGGCAGTGTCACGAAGGCCCTGGACAGTGGGACTGTGGTCTGTCACCATCAAAACAACCATGGGAAAGACCAAGGTGACTAAACACAGCGAGACATTAAATGTTGAACTGTGATAAAAAAAAAGGTCTACCAGATATTTGTAAAACAAGATGAATGAACGGAGGAAAAGTACCAAGCATACATGAATGATAATATGAGCAAATGAGATGTACTGGTACGCAGTGCTGAAAACAGATGCACACAAGTTTTGGCAGGAGAGTACACCAGGCATAATCCAACATGTGTGATAAACCTATGTAGAAAGAAAGCCCAAGGAAGAATCCTACATGTGATACTTTGAGCTATTGTTATTATGGAAAGAACCTGGCAGAGTAGTTTACCAGGTGACCTGCGAGTCCTGGAGCCGCACCCGATTCATGAAACAGTAAAAGGAGAACACACTGAAGTGTACCAGAAGTGCTGTTTGTGCTGAGACGACTTTCCATGCTGTGAGAGACTGTAATTGGAAAACGATCTTCTGGCCCCGTCCATCTGTTTGCCCGGAAGCAGCTACAAAACACTGGGGCAATGTGCATCCGTGCTTGTGAATACACGGAATTGCACTGGAAGTGCTGTTTGTGCTGGGAGGACTTTCCATGCTGTGAGAGACTGTAATTGGAAAGGGGTGAATTTGCCCCTCTACTTTACATTAGCCAGCCAGAGCACTGAAGTGGACTTTAGAAAAGTTGACTTGTATTTAACCCCTAATATAGACTTACATCTGTCCCTTGTTTTATTTGTTTTTAGATCTTCTGGCCTAGCTCACCTGTTTGCCAGGAAGCAGCTACAAAACACTGGGGCCGCGTGCATCTATGCACGCGCATTCACGGAAGTGCACCGGAAGTGCTGTTTGGCTGTTTGCACGGTGCAGGGGGCGAGGGGCCGGAGTTAGGTTTGGCCAACTGGTAGTCTGCCTGTTTGTCGGCTGTTTGGCCGTGCCTAGGTGTGTGGCAGAGCTGTGCCAAGAGTAAAACGAGTTATGCCAAATTTGTAGAACTTTGTGAAAATGAGTAAAACTAAGCAGAATGGTGCTCCCTACTCCCTGGATAAATACCTTTAAGACCTTTAATCATTCCCATGAGGAGTGTGGAAGTGCTGGCGGTGGAGGTGGAACCCTCTGAAGCCCTTGATGCAACCTCAAATGTTAAGTCAGCTGTAGAGTCAACAAGCGAGTGACCGGGGGAGTAGAGCCTGCACTCAGAAAATCATCACAAAGCCCGGTAATGCAAATGTCAAGAAAACCTAAAACATGACTAACTTTTTTCTGAAGAAAAATGAGAGGAATGGGGGTAATGTTTTGGAACTCAATGCGATAGAGGAAGAGCTTGCATTGAAAGAGATTGGGCCTCATTCCGAGTATGGCGGTAAGGGATAGCGGCCACCGCTAACGAGAGCGGTGGCGGTAATCCCTTACCGCCATACTCCGAGTTCCCTTAGCGCCATGGTGCTTTTAACACCTGCTTTTAGCAGGCGTTAAATACCATGGCGCTAAGGGACCTTGATGTTAATTACGCCACCGTAATTTACGGTGGCGTAATTGACGCCTTCCCCACTCCCATTATGCCCTATGGGGCAAGAATGGGAATGGGGAAGGGTAAATGGGGATTGGGGAATTACCGCCCCGCCAACCTTGGAATGGGGCGGTAATTCCGCCAACCACCAAGGCGCTGCCGGTCCGGGTACGGCGTCAACCAAGGCGTTAATAGCGCCATTGGTTAGCGCCGTACTCGGAATGAGGCCCATTGTGGTTGATCTCAGAGAATCTCTGCCATGCATAGGGTTTAAGCTCCTTGAAAATGTTATGTGCCCGCTCATCTCTATTTTAATGAACACCTCGTGTGAGCACACAGTGGAGTGCCTAATGGATATTGGTAAAATGGAGATCCCATGTTCCATCTCTGGGTCAGTGGCTGAGACGAAAGAATACTTGCAAGTTGAACAAATCCCACAAGTTGAAATTAATAAATGTGAAGTGAATGAGAATTAAAAAGTGAATGAGAATGAGAATGTGAATATGCATGCAAATCTTAAAGAGAATATAAATGATGTAGATGAGATGAGAAACAAATTAGGTGAATTGAAAGGAAAACGAATGAGAGTCAGCATATCATCTAAAGGGAATAACATATCATTAGACACGTTACAAGAAATTGAGTTAGGAGCACCAGAGGGGGGATTCTGCTGGAATACACAGTCCACTCCCATATTTGATAACAATGGTAACATGGTCACAGGGACAGTGACAGGGTAAGTCACAACCATCATGCCACAGACGAAACATTGAGACATGGGGTTGATGAGACCTGTTGTGAAATGAGCTGCATGGTGAATATGCAGATCCCCAATACATGAAGCAGAAGAGGCGCCTAATGTAGAACTAGAACTAACCTGCACTTCTGCCATGTTTGAGGTGTTTGAAAACGTGGCGTCTGCCATGTTTGAGGTGTTTGAAAACATATTCACATTATTAGTGACAAAATGCGAAAGTATGGAGAGAAAAAAACTGATGTTCAATTGGTTCCGTTACACAAGAGCATTAATAGAGGAAGACAATCTTATAGAGACTGTAGCACGAACACTGAACCTAAGTCATACAATAGACTAAAAAGCACTATTGATGTGGGGTGGCAAGCTATGCCACTTAGTGAGAGTGCGATGAACAATGTGTACAATGTTTCAGAAACGACTATCGAAATTAACGTAATAAGCGTAACAAGACGAAAGCTCAAAAAAGTAACCTGAAATCTAACCAGCAGAAAAGGAAAAATTCACAGGCAGTAATGAATTGCCCTAAATGTATAAATAAGATTGCTAATGGGTGCATCTCACTTTCAGATAACATAGTAATATCTGCTGAAGGGGGAGGTGCGAGTGACATCTCGGAAAAAGCTAAGCGCTCTCAAAATGCACATAAAGGGTCTATGCTGACTGTAATGTCTAATAATGTGGGGTGCCATGCTGCTGAAATACATCAGTATGAGAATCCCCCTGACAGTGTTCTAATTAAAGATTACAATCTAGTAAATGAAATTCGAAATTACTTGGTGGGGACGGCTGAAGCCCTGGATAGACTGAATGGCACACCCAGTGTATCTGGTGGTGCCAATCAATCAAAAAAGTTAGGAAAATGAAATTGAAAGAGAATGCAGGAGTGTTTGACTGTGTATAAGAAGCAGTAAAATGCATATTTATAGATGACAGTGAACAGGAAGCTGACATAGATGGGCCCATCAATGTTACACAGTTAAAGTTCAATGGCAATGTAGCCCCACCGACATTGGGTGGCAAGGCACTGCCAAAGACAACATATACTGCTTGCAATTGTCCCACGTCGGGTTATAACAACCAATTATATTCTAATAGTGGATCAATTGGATAACACAATTAATGTGATGTCCAATATGTGGGGTAGATCTAAATCCAGATTAGAATACATTCTTCAACGTGAGAATGAACTCTTTAAATTAGTCTACACCTGTTCAGAGGTGCAGGTGAAGAGAGTCAAATATGGGAAGATCTTTGACATAGACAATGAGAGGAGGAAAGAAAGGCGTTTGGGCCTAGAACAGAAGGTATGCATGCCAAGTGGTGGAGTAAGCGAGAAAGGGGCAATGAACAATCATGGTGAAGAAGGTGAAACAATATCTAACCAAGATGAAGTGTGTGATTATGAGGGCTACTGGCAAGGGTTGCTGATGGCCTTCAAGGCTTGCTTCTCCAAAACTCATTGATGACAGAGATGTGATATGCTCATGGAACATCAGGCGGAGTGCCCATCTGTCAGCTGATGAAGGTCTCCTGGCGCACATGAATCTGTTCTGTATTGTGGCACAGAATGGATGTGGATGCTGTGAAATTGATAGACACAGTACCCAACAGATCAAGGCAGTAAAGGGGCTGATTGGTAGACCAAAAGGTGGCCTGATGGTCACTGTTTGCCACCCTTGGACAATAACCGAAACTCAACGGTCGACGACAATGGTTCAAGCGGCTATGTGCAAATGCGATCTGCTCCAGAGCAGCAATCTATTGGTGATGAACATTTATGATCCTTCCAATGCAATTGCCAAATAAGAAAATATAGCCACGGTAAAACAATATTAGAGGAGTGCAGAAGTGGCGTCCCTATCATAGTTTTTGGAGATTCCAATGCAATAACAGGATTAAACACAGCATGGCAAGATGAAGTGGATGAGTCAGAGCCTGTATCTAATAAACAAGAGAAAGGTTGGGCAACCTTGTTACATCTGAATAATATGACAATTTTAAATGGGTATTGCATGGGTGATGCTAGTAAAGCATTCACCCGAATAAGTGGAAATGGCTGTTCTTCCTTGGATTATATATTATATATTTGTTAATAAAGAGGCATTGGCCTTTATATAGGTTTAGACATGGCCACAGTGACACGTGAAGAGAGTGATCATCTGCCTGTGTGTGCTCTAATAACTAAAAGGAAATGCAGTAGCCAACTAGAACTAAATGGTGACACATACTTAAACAATGGTGCTAACCGTATATGGTGGAATCCAGTCAATATGGAGAAGGCTAGGTTAATTGCAGAATTTACTCTCCAATTGCTTGTGCAGAGATGGGGCTGTGGAGGTGATATCCATGAATCACTATTAATACAGGATTTCGCTAAAATGATCAATTCAATACAAGATGTCACTGCAAAAACAAGAAGCTATAAGAGCATTAGTGAACGGTGGACTGGAGAAAATAGTAGTAAGCACCCCTATGACCATCAACTACGAGGGGCTAAAAAGAAGCTGCGACAGGACATTGCTGAAACCATCAAATTGGGGAGGAAATTAATGACGGCTGAGGCTTTACCCCATGTAGTAAAGAGAAATTACTGCAGATGGCTGCGCACCCATAAGGCCAAAAGTAAAAATGTGTTGTGGATGTGCTTAGCTAACCATGTGAGAAGTAATAATAATAGGGGCATATGGTCCACTGTGAATGGGTCAAAGCAGAAAATTCTGTCGATCAATAGTGTTTTTGAAGAAAAGTGAAATAATCGTATAGGACTCACTCTGGTTGTTAATTACCCAATGGAGATATGAAAATCATGATGAGAGATGGCAATGTGAATCCACAGTGGGTGATATAGCCAAGTTGATTGGGGTACTTCCGCCCTCTCAGGCTGCTGGGCCAGATGAAACCTGGCATTGTCTAAGGACTATGGGTGCATGCTCTGTACATACTATTCTCTTATATTGGTAACTCCGGACAGGTTACTGAAACCTGGAAAGAAAGCAGGATATTACCTATTCACAAAAAGGGCTGTTGGCAAGATCCAACCAATTATCGTATGCTAGCCATGCTTGACATTCCTGCGAAGATCTTTGCCAAAGTTCTGTTGAAAGTACTGAACCATTGGATCACAGACTATCAGATTCTTCCCCCAAATCAGACTGGTTTTTGAGGTGAATCAACTACTCTCCACAATCCCTTGACCTTGGTTTCCTCCATTGAGTATGCATGGGGTAGGGGACAACTCCCAGTCTATGGGACATTTATAGAGTTTAGAGCAGCCTTTGACACATTCATGAGGAATAGGCTATGGAACAAAGGTGTTTCATGGAATATTCCTCAAGGACTGTTGTCTATGATTAGGCTGCTATGCACTGACACAATGGTCAGAGTAAGATTAGATGCAAGGGGACAGTGACCAATCAATTTCCAACGATGACGGTGTCAAGCAGGGATGCATTCTGGCATCCACGCTCTTTAACCTTTATCTAGTGGCTCTAGCAGTGGCTATGAACAATATAGGGACGCGTCCTGTCAAGATTGGAACCTTGAAATAGAATGGGCATGCTTATGCAGATGATCTGCTGTTGTTAGATTACACCCTAAAGGTTTTACAATCTAAACTGGACACGTTGTGCAAATACGCGGGAGACAACGTTTTGCATTTCAATATTGACAAAACCAAAATAGGGGCTTTTATGGGAAAAGCAAAAACCCAAAAATCGAATCGAATGAATTGGAAAATAGATAAAAATGATGTGGAAATAGTAGATTGTTATAAAGACTTGCGTGTCTACATTGATTATAAACTGAATTGGACCACACAATGGGAGGAAAATAAGACACAGTGCATGAACATGGCCTATGTGTTCAGTCACTTAATTGGGAACCAAGGTGGTTGCTCTGTCAAGACCATTCTAATGTTGTACACAGCTAAGATAATACCTTGCATGTTGTATGGAATTGAAGTTTGGGGGTCTAAACTCACGGTGGTGTTGAATAAGCTTGAGGCAAAAATGGTGCGCATCCTATTTAGAATGCCCAAATGGCGGGAAACTGACCCTACTGTTACCGGTGCCTGATGTCCCAATATTACCAGGATATTCCAGCTGCCACAGGAGGAGGCACCCTGGTGCCCTGGGTGCTGACCCCTGGGAGGAGACAGTCAGCAGCATCCTCCACCTGGCCGGCCTGGAGGTAATAGGAGCAGCTGAGTACAGAGGTGGCAGCTCAACTTCAGACTGAAAAGTGCAACGTGAAACATCAGACTCACAACAAAGAACACATTCACATTGCCTCCACTGCTCATCAACCGGCTGACTATGGGGCTTGCAATACAATGCACAATGGCACACATCACCTGCCAACTCAAACCTAAGAACATTTGATGCCATTAAGAATACAATGATGTAAAAGAATTAGTGTGTGTGTAACATATAAGTAGCCCTATGTACCCTGACTGGACCAACAACTCTGCTTTCCATGGGCAAACAGCATTGTCCACACACAACCATATGCATAGGCAAATATGCAATGATATGGGTCAGATATATGTGGGGCATATGCCACCTATCCACACACAAGCAAGTCTCATGAGGGGCTGTAGGGATGCTGCACAAATCTGTGAAGACATACTCAAAGAAATGCTGCAACCGACCTCACTGACAGCACACAATTCCTTCATGGCCATGCCACCTACTGCATTCAGGCAGTCAATATGCATTTCGCAGTTGAATGGTACAAAGCCATCAATCCCCTGGCGTTACATGTGAAACACCCACACCCTTCCTCATATAATAATAAAAATTTAGCATTTATATAGCGCTACGAACCCTCAGGTAACGGTGTGTGGTGCTCATTTATCGACCTCGGAAGTTGAAAGGCTGAGTATGCCCTGCTGGGGTTTGAACCTGCATCAGCAGGCTCTGCACAGATGTCAAAGTGAGTGCTCTACTCGCTGCGCTATTGGACCGGCTGTGAAATGTATTGTGTGAGTGGGCTAAGGACAACGCTGTAATGCAATGCACAAACATCCCCTTATGAACATTGCATCTGATGGCATGTCACTTATCTATTCACAGGTAGCCATGGCAACCAGGAGCAACAGGAAGGAAGCAGCAAAGCAGGTACCTGTGGCACTACTAATAAAACCACAGTGCCACCGTCCAGCCACACCTCCAGGGATGCAGACCAGAGTGCTGACAAAGGGAAGAAAGGCAGGAATTCTGCTACAGCCAACATGGTCCAAGATGCCCTGACAGCAACAGCAGCTGCAGCTGCCAGCACTGGTGCCAGAACCACCATCACCATGACCACAACCATATGTGCCTCAACAACAGTCACAGTGGCGACCACCGGCACAACTGCAACTGTCTCTGTGGCTCCAGCCACTGATGTGCCAAAGATCAGGTCAGCGACAAGGGTGGCAGTGGACATCGAGGCAAACATTCCCCACACTCCTGCCATCACAAGGGTACTCCCCATCAGCTGGACTCTCCAACACTTCCCTCACTCTCCAGATTCTGCAGTGGCATCATGATCAGGAGAGTGATTCCAATCCTGATGATGATGACACTACAGATGGTGGGCCACATGCATCTGGGGGGGGGGAATGCCCCATGGCCCACCAGTGCCAGTTCCCACAACAACACTGGATGTGATATGGCAGAGACTGCACCGAATTGAGTAGAGGTAGGACTGCATGGAGGCCTTTGCACAGGAACACCTGGGGCATGCTCAGTCCATGGCGGATGCCGATCAGGGGGCCTCGAAAAGGATGGCCACTGCTGAGTCCATTTCCTCTGGCAATGAGACCTTGCTGAGGGCTATGACTCTAAAACTCCAGCATATTCGTGGGGTTGACACGACTGGCTCGATTTTGTTAGGTTAGATTTTCATAGCAATGACAAATCTTCCTGACCTGTGTCAATCCCAGAACTTTTTGCTTTACTGATTGATTCTTTTTCCCTATACCTCAGTGAGTGGAAACCTTTTTCCACACTCACAGAATCTTTTACTCTTTTTATGGGTGTCATTTTTAAGACTCTCCATAGTGTATTTTTAATTTTATCCTCTTTAATAATTTTTGGTATATACCTTTTTACTGTGCAGGGTTGCCCTTGGGCTCCCCTTTAACTTTCTCTGGCTAACCTTGTGAGAACTACAGTTCTGAAGGGTATAAAGGAACGTTTGTTCCCTTTTACATTTTATTAGATGAGACCAGCACCCCCCCACCTCATGTGGAGTGCTGGGGAGATACTGGGTATTCCCTTCCTCATTCTAAATGCAACATTTATGTTACAATGACAAACTTACCTTTAATGGCTGGTGGCAGTGAACCTTGTTATTAATTTGGTGCACCTTTACTGCTGTGCATGGTTTTCGGAATTCCAAATCTTGCAGAAACTTTGTAGGCCTCCTGCTGGGCCTCCAGAGACTTGAATCAAGTCTGATAAGTCCCCTCACCAGATTGCTGGACCTTGCAAACCAAGAGAATCAGACCAGCGATATTCAGTCTTCTTCTGGCTCCTGAAAAGAGCACCAAAATCCACATAGCCACATCCAGCCAAAAAGAAACTCTTTCCTGGAGCCTTCCCCGTTGATCCCTGCTGCAGAAGCCCTTCCAGTATCCTGTCTTCAGTCTTGATAACAAGGAATTCAGCAACCAGGTTTTTGGCTATAGATCCTGGAGTTTCTTCCATGGCAATCTCTTCTTCTGTGCTGAGTAAACCATGCGACTATCCTCTTGCCTAGAGTCTTTCATGTGATCCCTGCTGCAAAAGTCCTTCCAGTGTCCTGTCTTTTGTCTTCATGACAAAGGTATTCAACAACCAGGTTTTTTGCTGCAGATCCTGAAGTCTTCTTGCTGGAACTCTTCTTCCGTGATAGGGTACTGTGCTGGCTGGGGTGGTTACTAATCTTAAGCCTTAGTGATTCCTGTGTAGCCTCAGGGAGTTTCTTGTGCTTGGGAGGTCACCCACCTAGTTCATCCAGGACCACTGCTGAATCCTCCTACGGTGTCTTCTCTGAAGTCCCTTGATCCTCAATGCTTACTTGTGTCAACAGTCTTCCTTGGAAACGCTGACTTTGCCTGCAACTGATCATTATCTATTTTTGTTTATTGTTATTTGTTTTTCGTTCAAATAAACCTTTACAAAATACAATGTACAGATTTATATATTACATATAATTAATTAAAAATAGAAGCATTTAACATACAGGAATTAGACATAAAGGTAACTTAATAGATACATATCAAATTTTTGCATTTATAACATCAGAATGAAATACAGTATTCTGTTCAAAACTCATTAAACAACTAACCAATCTTATATATATATATATATATATATATATATATATATATATATATATATATATATATATATATATATACTTAAAAAATCTCAAAACGATAACATCAGTGTTATTGATTTCCCGTGCATCATTTTTACCCAAAGCAAATCCAAAAATACCACTCTGGTTTCTGGTACACATGTACTAACATTTACTATTCTTTGAGCTCTAAGTGCCGGACAACATAGTAAAAAATGAGGCAGTGTTTCCACTTACGAATTGTCTTTACAATTTCTACACCCGGTTTTAACAACACCAGACGTCCCTCTTATATATAGAATTTCATTTGTAGAGAGAACTGTCATGACTCAGCTCCTCCGTCCACCGCAGGGTGCCGTCTTTCCCAGATATCGGGGACTGCCTTGGCCTTTAACACAGCGTCGGCAATGAAAGGAAAACTACATTTCCCAACACTCTTGCTACGGGATTGGTCACGTGATATGCATGCAACGTGATTCCCATTCGACCAGAAGTGCTGTTACAAATATGGGGAAAGAACGCAGGTTCAACGCTCCTTAACTGTTGTCCTGTCTTCAAGTTAAGTCGCAACTACTTCTGTGTTCTTTCTGGTTTTCCGACCCTGGATTGTGTTTTGGATTCGATCTCTGGTTTTGCCCTCGTCTGCTTCCGACATTTGGTTCCTTGTTTCGTGACTTCCTGGTATTTAGATTCTGGCATCTTCTCGACATCGCTTTCCGTCCGACCCTTCAACTGGTTGTTTTTGGCGTTTCTGATTCCAGCTCCTTTACTTCCCAGTTACTAACCCTCATTTTCGTCCATGTACAATTTCTTTCTTTTGGCATTTCTCTGGATATTGCCCACGGCATTCAAATTCCAGTAATCTCTCCAAAGGATTTGGTCTTGGACGCTTTCCATATATTTCCCAAATTGCATATTTGAACGCTTTGCTGCAACCAAGGGATTTGTTGTGGGACTTTCGGAGTGCACATTGGGACGCTTTGCAGTATCAAGGGATTTGTTCTGGGACTTTCGGAGTGCACATTGGGACGCTTTGCAGTATCAAGGGATTTGTTCTGGGACGCTTTGCTGTATTTTCCTGGATTAAACATTTGGACATTTTGCTGTATCAAGGAATTGGTTTTGGGACGCTTTGCTGTATTTTCCTGGATTTCACATTTGGACGCTTTGCTGCACAAGGGATTGACATTGGGATTTTTATTTTGCTTCACGGATCTTCCCGTCTGTGCCCTTCCCAGCACTAAGGAATGCCTTTTAGGTGTTTCTTGGCCTTTGTTGGAGTCTCCCTCTTCAAGTAGGTTATCGTCTCCTTCAAAAGACTTGGCAGGTAAGAGTGGGGGACTGATGGGGAGGTGTGGTGAGCAGTTGGTTGATCTTTACCTGACTTGTGTGGTAATCCATGAACCTTGTCTTTTTCTCTAGCTCTGTTGCTGCTCCTCGACTTTCCACCTAAGCCCTCGGACTGTCAGGTTGTTTATATCCTGCAGGCCGTGCTCTTGGGGGGAAGGTTTCTTTGTCTAGGGTCTATTGAGGAATAGATTGCAATTGTTGTGTTCCTGCAATCTCATACTGGGAATATTTTGCTAGATCATTCCTCTTGAACCACGACAGATTAAGGAGCCCTGTGCTGCCTACCGTTATGGAGCCTGGGACAGATCCTATGGCTACCGTACTGCAGGCCTTTTCCTTCTTACGCACCGATATGGCAGCAGCCCATGCAGCACTTAATCAACGCATGGATGTTTTACAGAGCTTAGTACAGCCCCTACCTCCTGATGAGGAGTTTGGTGATGCTGCAGCTGCCACACATGCTCCTGTTCAAACACCCCCTACTCCTGCCCCGGTGGTTCTTCCTGGTCCGTTTCCTTTGGCCCCCCCAGAACGTTTTATGGGCGATCCCAGACATCATCGGACCTTCATTAATCAATGCCGCCTACATTTTCTTTGCCGCCCTTTGGCTTTTCCAGATGCCGCTACTAAGGCGGCTTTTGCCCTGTGCCATTTAGGGGGGACTGCGGCAGCCTGGGCCAACCCGTTGCTAGAAGCCGATGACCCGGCCCTGCACGATTTTGATGCTTTGATACGAGTCATGAATTCTGTTTTTGATACCCGCTATAAAGCTCAGGCTTCAGACCTGAAGTTTCTGGCGATAAACCAAGGAAAGCAAGAACTTTTACCTTACCTTGCTCGTTTCAATCAATTAGCAGCGGAAATGACTTGGCCTGAAAACAAGAAAGCGACTGTCTTCTATAAAGGTCTGTCTGAGGAGCTAAAAGATTGCCTTTCAGTCGGGCCTTCCATTCCATCAGGTTTTCCTGAGTTAATGGACTTGGTATTACAGGTGGATGCCCGGATTCGGCAACAACGGGGGGAGAGAAGATTTCCTGATATGCGCTCAGCTAAATCGGACACCCCTCTCTTTCCCCCTCAGGTGATCCAGAACCTATGCAAATCGGGGCTGTGAGAGGCCCTCTGTCTAAAGCAGAGCGGGAAAGACTTATGATCAACCACTTGTGTTTGAACTGTGGTCAGACCGGTCATTTCATCATGGTATGTCCCAAAAGGCCGGTTAAACCTGCGGAAAACGCCAAGACTCGTCATTGATCCGAACCGGGAGGATCAGTCTTTCTGTGGACGGTTCGGAGGGGGTCTTCTTGTCTTCACATGTTTACTTGGTTATGTCTTTTTCCACTTCAGTCCATGTTTCTTTCACTTGTCCCGTCACGATCGACTCGGGGGCCAGTGGCAATTACATGGATATTCAACTAGCTAAGCAGTACGGGTTGGCTTTGCTTCCGAAAGACAAACCGGAAGAGATACAGGCAGTGGATGGTTCTTGTTTAGTCTCAAGACATGCTATAGAATACACAGGTCCTTTGTCCATGTCCACGGAGGAGTGTCATTCGGGAATGATTTTTTTTTACCTTATCTCGACCCCACAGTTCAGGGTTATACTCGGATTGTCCTGGTTAAGAACACATAACCCTGCCATAGATTGGGTAAAGCAAACCGTCCAGTTCTCTTCCGAATATTGCATGTAACATTGTCTGCAGTCTCAGCCAGCCCCTGTACTTTCACCGTATTTGGCCCTAGTAACGGACGCTCTTTCAGTTAGTGCTACGTTGCGGGCGCCTGCTCCTGAGTTGCCCTTGACATATGCAGAATATGCTGATGTTTTTGATCAGGGTCTTTCTGAGAAACTACCTCCTCATAGGAGCTATGATTGCCCCATTGATTTAGTGCCTGGGGCCATAGTTCCACATGGCCGGATATATTCCCTCACTCAAGCAGAAGAACAATATTTAAGGGAATATTTGGATAAAACATTACGCTTGGGTCACATACGACCTTCTCGGTCTCCTGCTGCTTCGCCTATATTCTTTGTGCCAAAGAAAGAGGGGGATTTACGCCCTTGTGTGGATTACAGGGCTTTGAATAAAATCACGGTAAAAAATCAATATCCGTTACCTCTTATATCTGCGCTTCTGGACCGATTGTCCTACTCTTGTGTCTTCACCAAATTGGACTTGAGAGGAGCGTACAACTTGGTACGGGTGCGAAGGGGTGATGAATGGAAAACCGTATTTAAGCCCAAATATGGTCTTTACAAATACTGTGTCATGCCCTTCGGGCTTTGTAATGCCCCCGCCACATTTCAGCATTTTATCAATGATGTTTTCCAGTACATGTTGGATTGTTACGTAGTGGTATATCTTGATGATATTCTGATATTCTCTGACACTATGCAAGAACATGTGCAACATGTCAGCTCTGTTTTACAGCATCTTAGGGAAAACTCATTGTTTGCCAAATTAGAAAAATGCATATTCCATGCTTCCTCAGTGGAATTCAGGGGGTTTCGCATCTCTGTAGAAGGGGTACAAATGTGCTCCTCCAAAGTGCGAGCCGTCTTAGAATAGCCTGTTTCAACTTCAGTAAAAGCTCTGCAGTCTTTCTTGGGCTTTGCAAATTTTTATAGGCGCTTCATCGCTTCTTTTTCTGAAATAACAGCCCCTCTTACGCGCCTTACTAGTCCTTCAGTCCCGTTTCATTGGGATCAGCATACTCAGTCGGCTTTTCAAGCATTGAAAGAAGTGTTTACCTCTGCTCCTGTGTTGCAACAACCAAACCACTCTCTTCCATTTATTGTGGAAGCTGATGCCTCTGCTATTGCTGTTGGGGCTATTCTCTCTCAAGTATGTCCTACCACATGACATTTGCACCCAGTGGCCTATTACTCTAGGTCTTTGTCTCCAGCCGAACGTCACTACACCATCATGGAGAGAGAACTGTTAGCCATCAGAGCAGCATTCAAAGAATGGAGACACCATCTCCTAGGGGCCTGGCATCTGGTGGTTGTTTATACTGACCATTGTAACCTCCAAGCGCTGTCACATGCCAAGTGCACCAATGCTCGGCAGATACGCTGGCATTTGTTTTTCATGTTATTTGACTTTACGGTCACCTATCGACTGGGCCCATTGCACGGTAAGGCAGATGCTTTATCTCGCATCGGTCTTGATGTGGATACGCCTAAAACCAGTCCGTCTATATTACCTACTGGGTCAGTGGTTTGTGTCTGTTCCATCTCCTCTTGCCTTACCGAGAAATTGAAATAGTGGGCAAAGGATCATGTCTCGTTCCTTGATGGTTTGGGTGCCAAACTTGTCTCAGGACTTCCATATGTGCGCAGCTTATTATATCTGCCTGATACACATACCAGGAAGATGGCCCTGGAATGGTGTCACGATACACGACTGACTGCACATCCTGGACATGCTAAGACCTACGACCTGTTACATCGGTGTTGTTGGTGGCCAAGAATGAAAGAAGACATCAAGCAATACTTCTCCCGTTGTTCTACCTGCGTTCAGTGCAAGAGACCAGTCGGTAAGCCAGTGGGTCTCCTGATTAGAATGCCTTTACCTCCACACCCATGGCACACAATCATTTTAGATTTCGTGGTGGAATTGCCGGTGATCAATAACATGTCTACTATTCTTGTTGTGGTAGATGTTTTCACAAAAATGGCACGATTTATTCCGTGTTCCGACATACCATCAGCCACCCAACTGACTGCCTTGTTCTTTGATCACGTGGTACGCTTCTTTGGGTTACCCACAGTGATGATATCTGACCGTGGTGCACAATTTACGTCACGTTGTTGGTGTGCCCTGAGCAGTTCCTTGGGTATTGATGCTCGTCTTTCCTCAGCTTACCATCCTCAGACAGATGGACAAACCGAACGCACCAATGCCACTATGGAGCAGTTTCTACATTGCTTGTGTCTACAGTACCAAACGAATTGGTTAGCGGTCTTGGGGGCTGCTGAGTTTGCCTATAACAATTCTAGGCATTCTTCGGTGGGTTGGTCCCCATTCTATGCTCTGTATGGTCATCATCCTCGAATGCTACCACCCGTTTTGCCTTCTTTGGAACGAACCCCTGCGGCCAGTCTCATTCGGGACACCCTTGTATCAGTCCACCTATCAGTTGCTCAACATCTACGTGATGCCTAGACCCGGGCAAAGAAACAGGCGGACAAACACAGATCTACAGCTCCGTCTTACCATGTTGGCGGTCAAGTGTGGCTTTCCACTAAACATTTGTCTATGCATGGGAATCGTAAATTGTTACCCTGTTTCGTGGGTCCCTATAAGATCGTACAATGCCACAATCCTGTCACAGTTAAATTGGACTTGCCGGTTCGTTGGCGAATACATCCGGTGTTACCTGGTACCCGGCTTCCTCCTGTTCCTTCCCCTATCAAAGTTCGGGGCGAACAGGAGTATGAGGTCCAAGCTATTCTTGACACACGTCTTCATCGTGGCAAGCAGTATTGACAGGCTTATCTTCAATCAGGATGTTGTCCCTGGAAGCTGCTGAACCCCCGCAGTCCCCTTTGGATGCTAACCTCTTAACTGGTAACAAACAGTTCAGTTGAGAGTATCCCCAAGGGAAAGGGGGAAAATGGGACAAAATAATAAACTTCAGGTTTTGCTCAGCTTCTTTATCTTTTAACCTGTAGATAAAATAACAACAAATACACTTTAGTCACTAACCTTTCTTTTCCTAGGCTCTGACTTCTCTTTATCAAATTGAGTAAATAACACGCCACCATACCTGAATTTCCTCTATGAATAACCTAGAGGAAGTGTTTGATTTCTACTGAAGAAAAAATAGAGTCTCTGATGCTCTTACTAACTTCTTCAATTCAGTATTGGAAAACTGCTATCTTTAGCTCACTCTCTCAGTTCATGAATTAATCTTCTAGCAGTTCAAATTCCAAAACACACACACGCCCATCTGGAAATGCTAGATCCGTCTTTTGTATGAATCTCTAGCTTTAACACAAATTCCAAATATGACACTCTGGCATATTCCATTTAAAATTGTTTGTGCATGTGGAAAGATAGGAGTGTTCACTAATTGGATCTTTTGCTTGCGTAAAAATATCGCTCTTCAAAGAAGAGTTCACTTGACTAGAGTTATGCGCATGCGTGAAGATATTCCTTTTCCTTCTAAAATGGTGTGCGCATAGGAACAGAAAATAGAGTTCAAAAATGGCATATGCGCATGCGTAGTTGATTAGTATTTCTCTCTCCTTAATTTTATTTGTTCAAATAGTAAAGAGGAAATTACTTAGTTCTGGACACTAATCCTTGAAGAGGCAGCTTAATGGGGTATGCGCGCCCGGTTAGAATGTTAGTAATTAAAACATAACGTATCAGGATTGCGTATCTATAACACTGTCACTTGCGCAGACAGTGTAAGATTTCTAATGCGAGCCCAATGTTAAAAGAAAGCACTGTTACCGTTAGAAGGAACAATGCCCAATAATTTTTATACGGCCGAAAAAACACATGACGCTGAAACGAGGAACAGACCTCCACACACCAACTTGCCACGCGCAAAATATGTGATGCAGTTCATTAAATAAGAGTACTGTTCAAGAAATCCAAAAATAAAGTCTTAAAAGAACAAAACTAACTACTCTTTAAACAAAGAATAAGAAAACAGGAACTAGTTAATAAATTGTATAGAAATTTAACTCCTTCTTGAATTTCACAAAGTTCCGTAAAAAATTAATAAAGTCACTTCACTTGCTTCTTTCTGTTACCGGAACGTTTCTGAGTTTCTTCTTAAATTCTCCAACACTTTCTTGATCCAAATAACAAATCCTAGGCACAAGGGCCTATCTTAAGTTTCTAAATCTTAAGAGCTTCAAACATAAGACCTTCCAGCTGAGCTTCTGACAATGAAAGGCGGTTTAGAATGTTCCAACAATGCCTTTCTTTGACCTCTGACCAATCACTGATCCTTTTGGAAGTCTCCATTTTGGCTTGGGAAGCTCTCCACACTCTGCACTAAAGGTTAAGGCCCAAACCATACTTTATGTTAATCATGCACTCATTCCACCACATTCAACCAAACCCCATGAAACCTGACAGGTATTATTTGGTGGAATGGAAGGGCTATGGCCCAGAAGAGAGAACCTGGGAGCCTTCTTCTAACCTGAATGCTCCCCACCTCCTTCGTACATTTTGGTTACAGCATTTCCGTACTTCCCAGGGTGGCCGTTCTTTGCAAAGGAGTACTGTCATGACTCAGCTCCTCCGTCCACCGCAGGGTGCCGTCTTTCCTAGATATAGGGGACTGCCTTCGCGTTTAACACAGCGTCGGCAACGAAAGGCAAACTACATTTCCCCAAATTCTTGCTACGGGATTGGTCATGTGATTTACACGCGACGTGATTCCCGTTCGACCAGAAGTGCTGTTACAAATATGGGGAAAGAACACAGGTTCAACGCTCCTTAACTGTTGCCCTGTCTTCAAGTTAAGTCGCGACTACTTCTGTGTTCTTCCTGGTTTTCCGACCCTGGATTGTGTTTTGGATTCGGACTCCGGTTTTGCCCTCGTCTGCTTCCGACGTTTGGTTCCTTGTTTCGTGACTTCCTGGTATTTAGATTCTCTCGACATCACTTTCCGCCTGACACTTCAACTGGTTGTTTTCGATGCTTCTGATTCCAGCTCGTTTACTTCCCAGTACTCGCCCTCCTTTTTGTCCATGTACAATTTCTTTCTTTTGCCATTTCTCTGGATATTGCCCACGGTATTCAGATTCCGGTAAACTCTCTAAAGGATTTGGTCTGGGACGCTTTCGCTATATTTCCCAAATTGCATATTTGAACACTTTGCTGCAACCAAGGGATTTGTTCTGGGACTTTAGAAGTGCACATTGGGACGCTTTGCAGTATCAAGGGATTTGTTCTGGGACTTTCGGAGTGCACCTTGGGACGCTTTGCAGTATCAAGGAATTTGTTCTGGAACGCTCTGCTGTATCTTCCTGGATTTCACATTTGGACATTTTGCCGTATCAAGGAATTGGTTTTGGGACGCTTTGCTATATTTTCCTGGATTTCACATTTGGACGCTTTGCTGCACAAGGAATTGACATTGGGATTTTTATTTTGCTTCACGGATCTTCCCATCTGTGCCATTCCCAGCACTAAGGAACGCCTTTTAGATGTTTCTTGGCCCTTGTTGGAGTCTCCCTCTTCAACTAGGTTATCCTCTCCTTCACAAGACTTGGCAGGTACAAGTGGGGGACTCAGGGGAGGTGTGGTGAGCAGTTGGTTGATCTTTACCTGACTTGTGTGGTAATCCACGAACCTTGTCTTTTTCTCTAGCTCTGTTGCTGCTCCTCGACTTTCCACCTAAGCCCTCAGACTGTCAGGTTGTTTATATCCTGCAGGCCGTGCTCTTGGGGGGAAGGTTTCTTTGTCTACGGTCTACTGAAGAATAGATTGCAATTGTTGTGTTCCTGCAATCTCATACTGGGAATATTTTGCTAGATCATTCCTCTTGAACCACGACAAGAACATTTAATCTGAAACGCATGAATTGATTTCTAAATTCCTTATTTGGAAAACGTTGAAGATAGGTTTCAATCATGCAAGATGCTTTAAACCCAGATACCACCTGGACAAAAAGTTTAGTATTTAGAACCTTCTCCACGGTGTCGGCCGAGTCTCTTATTTTAAGAATTTTCTTAATTTTTACAGGATTTCCCACACGTAGTTCTATAGACAAACCTGCGGAATTTAGAACGTGTACACTCTTCTACCAATTTCTATTGACAAACCTGCGGAATTTAGAACGTGTACACTCTTCTACCAATTCAAATACAAAACCCTTTTTAAGCTTACCGACCTTTACATCCTTACCCAGCAGATAGTAAATGGAACTTGCTGATTCTACTTGCAATTTCTGCATCAGATTTAATGTCTTCCATACTCTTATGCTTTGTATAGATTGTAAACCCAATTCATAACGTATGGCAACAAAAGTGACATATTTTGGGATATAATACAATACCGATCACCATATAAGTGCCTCGTACCATTCTAACTCATTTAGTATCCAAGAGGGAAATAATTCAAGGCCATAAAATAATTTAGGTAGAAATTTGGCAATGTAGTACTTAACCATTGGGCAAACCAAGAATTTACCAGATTATTATCCACATATCTTAGATGTATGGCCAATTTTGTTGCTTTTTCTTTCAGGTATTTCCTACAGAAGTATTTTAGAGGGTAGGCAATAATTGGGTTTCCTAAATAGAGCATATTGAACTGTGCTTCCAATCTAATTGAATCAAGATTCCAATATGTTTTGATTTTTTTAGGATGACTAGATTTGGACATCCTTAGGATAACAGTCTTAGAGAGATTTATTTTAAGTTTATTTACTGCCATATAGACCACAAAAGCATGTATTAATCTTTGTAGACCAATGAGGGTATGATCCATTAGGACAAATGGTCCGCGTAGCGTAGGTGACCCATGAAATTTTTGTCTCACCGATTTTGTGGGAAACAAAGGGTCTTCCGCAAGACTTTTCCCGTCATCCGTCATGTATAGGTTGAATAGTGTCGGTGCAAATAAACATCCCTGCCTTAATACATTACCCATTGTAATAGGTCTCGTAATCAGGCCTTCTGTGTTTAGCCTGACCTGTATCTTTGTGTCAGCATGCAAATACTGGGGCCTGGGGCCTCAATACCTTTAACTCTCTCTTCCTAAATATCTTCCTTATCGAGCTCTTCGCTCATCCGCCTCCAACTCCCTCAGGGTCAGTCCCTTCTCCAAGCAACGAGTTGGTGGTAGATATCTCTCTTCCGCTGATGTCTCCATCTGGAACAGCCTCCCTGCCTCCCTTAAACTTGAGGAGAACCATCTCCGGTTCCGGGAGCACCTCAAAACCTTTCTCTTTGCTTCTGCCTTTTCTCCTCCTCTCCTCTGCTGACCTCCTGGCTGTAACCGGAACTGCACTGGCTACCTGGACACTCTCTGATCTCGGGCCACGTCACTCGGCCGCCAGCATCACACACCTGCACTGCCCACCTGGCAACCCCCACACTTGGGGACTGTTTCTGTATCCCTACATTCCCCCTACCAGCCCTTGACACCTGCCTTGACACACACTTACCCATGCACTTGCCACATGCTGGCCGTTTATTTATTTACTTATTGTTATCTTTCCCATGTATCAAGTTAGCTTACGTGGAAAGTGAATTTTGAACTTTCCTTTCAGCTGACTCACAAATGTATAAAATGGGTTCTGTAGCCTCATGCCTAGACACCCACCAGTCAAGGGTACATGTGAGGTAAGAGGACCGCCTGCTCTCTACTATTTTTTAACACCATCCCCCATAGGTTAAACATGGGAGAGGACGAATGGGGTTAGAGCATGTGTTAACACATGTAGAAAATCCGGAATATGTGCCGGAATCTGCCCAAATCTTGCAAGCACAAAGAAAGCACTAGCTTGTCGGGCGAACGCTCAGTTTCCTGACATCTCAATCTACATGCACTTACCCCGCCTGCCTCCCACTGCACTAGAGTATACAATGCTCTCTGGCTTTTCTATGCCCTATGTAGATGCAGTGCTCTCTGTCACGCTGTCCTCGCTCACACGTTTCCTGTTGGGACAGACAGGCATATAATGTTGAGAGATTTCAGAAAAGGTACGTTCTCCCAATAGGTCAATATTGGTTGAGGAATGTTGGCTGCAGCTTATGCTGCCAGACATTTAACTGACTCGTCCTTATCCCTTATTAATGTATGAGAGTAAGCCAACATGCTGGAAAATTTTCTGATTTCCAAACATCCTCCCCCCTACCAGTTTCACCAAAAGTACATAGTTCTCTGACCATGCCCCCTAAACGATCCTCAGACATATGTTTCTATACTCCCTCTGGCAGACTGGCCGACTGGGATCTGAAGAGATTTTCTAACATGAAATTCCTCAGAGGCCTTTTAGGTGGGCCACATCAGTCTGTCTGTTGTCTGTCTGACTATTTGGGGAGAAAGGATAGCGCAGGGGCAACGCATTTGTCTTGGAAGCAAGACAAAACAGCACAACGCAGGTTCGAATCTTGATCCAGAGCTTAGAAACCACTTACTGTTATTAAGCGCGTTCTAAAAGAACAATTATAATTATTGCAGCCCTACTGGTCTACACTTCCTGTTATGAATTGAAGTGTTTCCGTAGGCATTTCCAATGGGAATACACCAGGCTTACCTCTCACTCATCTTCACCACTCCCCTCCAATACAAAAACATATGCCCCTTAGTTTTACATTTAATCAGGAATGCGTTCAATGTTTGATTCCGTTCCCATCGCAATTTTTGACTCTCTGCACTAAAATGAGATGACAAATTATTCAGCTGGAACCGCATAGCAAAGAATTACTTTCCAGGGTCCAACGGGCTATTTTTCAGCTGGAATATGGCTGAATACTTACTCAAAGCTGAAGATCGGTGCACACCTAGTAGGTATGCTCAGGAAACTCCATTTCATCCTGCCAGTACTGCATATAGCTACCAGGGATTGGGAACTAGATCAGCCTCAACTGGGTACAATGGCAGATCTGTAGATATTTTCACACATCTTTATTGCCTATCTGGAATGTCATTCTGAGGGTGTCAAAGGAGATGAACTGCCTCCCATTGACCCACTTGTATGAGTTACCTGTAGGACATGGTTTCAAGAGGACTGGACTACCAAGACAATTTAGAGTCTTTAATGGGATTAGAATGCTTCTTTCAAATCTAACCCCATTGTGGTTTCCAACACAACAAAGTTCATCCTGGCTAGCTGAACCAACTATGTGGCCCACATTTAGAGCCTCAGGTTTGGCAGTCTCAGACTTCGCCCACCCACTTGAGCAGTCTTTGGACATCCCGTGCAATATAATATAAACTGCAATTTAATATGAGGGTGTCTTTTGCCACAGTATGTTTTGTGTTTGAATTAGTAACTATTTATTTTCTATTTATCTGAAGCTTACTTAAGATGTGTTTCACATCTGCACATTACTTCCTGAAATGCCAAAGATCCTGTGTTGTCACTTTCTCTCATGTCATGTGGGCCACGTGTCACGTGATCCACCTTCCCATGATTCCATCTGCCGGGCAGTGTTACTTCTGAAACCACTGGCCTTTTGGTGAATTGTCATCCCTGAGATACAATCTCTGCAGTCCTATAGGGGCATTTAATAGAAATGTTTATTATGTATGTGTTTTTCTTTATCCTTGATGCAGTGGCACAATGTATCATGAATATTTGTATTCCAGTGCTTTGAGTGGATGCTTTCGGCAACTTGTTCTTTTTTAAGACCAATGCAGTCTGGACCCTCAGATGCTTTGTGAGGCACAGATCCTAGCAGCCTCCATAATGCAGGCGATTCACGTCTTGGGGTCATGCTTTGATCAATACTTGGAAAATCCTCTGTACAAGAACAGCTACAAAGGGATGGTCATGTGACATTTGTTTTTTCCGATTGCTTAGTTAAATGCTCTGGTGTCCGTTTGCTTAACCTACGGTTCTTACTATGTATGTGATTGGCAAAGGAATATTGCCTTGATTTCAACTGGGGCACGAGCGCCAGAGGCATTAATTACATTTCACATATACTCTGTATTTAGCCATGTAACAAAAGCAAAAATACAGCCTTGACTGGCCTGCCGCGTATTAAACAAGAATAATCTGTACCTACATGGCATAGCAGGCAATACATTGGAATTAAATATTGCATCAAGCTGTGGCCATATTAACAAAGGGCTGAAAAGAGGAACCCTGTTGAGAAGCAAGCATCCCGTTGCTTCCAATTGAAGCCTGTAATTAAGTTGAGCAGAAGAAGGACAATTTTACCTTCTGTGATAATATGAGATTTTTGCTGTCAGTCATTTTAAAAGCAGAAGGGTCAGCGCAGCCCTTATTTAAGAGGGCCCTAGGGAACCACATGCAGCAGATTATCTGTAGAAAAGTGCGGCAATAAAATGGATAAACCATGGGGTTTTCAACATTCAGATTTCTGTATAGGGAGGGGCTACATAGGAGAGGAGAAAAGGCCTTGCTTTAACTGCTGGTAGGATTTCTCTGAAATAGATAGAATGCTTTTTCAGTTAATATAGCTGTATATTGTAATAACAGATAATGTTCACAAGGTTTCACATAACTGTAATCATTGTACATTATGTCTATACTAGTGGAAAAGCCTGTATACACAGGCTAATGGGCATAAAGTAAGACATTTTCAAACTCTAAATATAGTATGTGGTGTATTTTAATGTAATTTATGCTAATAGACAAAGAATTGTAAAGGATCTTGCTCCTTTTACGTGGAGGAGTAGTAACCCCAAACAAAATCTCACAGAATCCATTGAAAGTTCAACATGGTACATATGGCCAATTATTGTATCTGCTCCTCATTGTCTTGGATTCCACTTGCGGGTTTCAGACTCAAATATATTAGATCATAAAATAAAGTAATATAGATAATAAAATAAGGTAAATTGAAGTCAAAGTTTAACACATACATGAAGAATATTATTGATATAATATTACATACCAAGACAAATTAAAAGGAATAATTACATAATACATGTGTACATTTAAAAAAAATATATTTTGTTAGAGAAATAATGCTTAATCAAATTAATTTCTGTTTATATGTTTTTTTAAAGTATATATTTTCTTATTATATGTAACTTAAAGTATGCTGTTTAACTGGTATCTCCGTTTTGGGCTTTTTCTGCAGCTAATGTTATGTTATCATTGTTGAAATATACCTTATTTTCTGCCTAGAAGATGATCTTGAAGTCTTATTGTTGTATCCGTAAGGCAACAGCTCCCTCTAGTGGTGATAACATGAAATACACATTTTGTTTGCCCGGAAGATAAACTGGAAGTCTTATTGTTCTATACATAAGTCAACAGCTCCCTCTAGCGGTGATAACAAGTGAAGCAGGCAGGAAGGCTTCAGAGGAAACATACATCTGGCCTTTTATTATATAGGGCCTCATTACAATTCAGGCGGTAAGGGTTTTACGGCGGCGTAAACAGCGCCGACCCTTACCGCCTGAGTACGAGGTCCCTTAGCGCCATGGCGGACTTAACACCTGCTTTTAGCAGGTGTTAAAATCCATGGCGCTAAGGGACCATGGAGTTAATTACGCCACCGTAATATACGGTGGCGTAATTAACGCCTTCCCCACTCCCATTATGCCCTATGGGGCAAAATGGGAATGGGGAAGGGAAAATGGGAAAATGGGGATTTACCGCCCCGCCAAGGTCGGAATGGGGCGGTAAGTCCGCTACCACCATGGCGTAAACGCAGTTTAGGCCATGGTGGTAAAGTCACGGCCCAGGCGGTAACTTACCGCCTGGGTCGTAATGAGGCCCATAGTATGATGATGACATGATGTTTTGTAAAGTATTGTAACTATACAATTATTCAAAAGGGCTGAGGGTTACCTGTACTTAACGGGCAGAACCCATAAGTGTAGCATTGGTATCTAAGCGTCAAATTGCGAATGGGGTGAAAAGAGATATCATTATTGACTTCTGAAACATGGGTATCCACAGGGAAAGTGGTGAGGAGCTTGCACCAAATGCCCCTGTGGCTACATGACCGGTAGGGATTTACTTACAGATGAAATGCACTGAAAAATGACAATGAACTAGCAGATTTTCTGCTACAGTTGCATACAGATTATTATGGTATCCACACAGCACTGCACCTCATACATGGAGATCAGTCATTCGGCTCAATCAAATAATTTTACTGGAGGCTGAATCAGCAGCTTTCACTGTATACAGGGTTTGCAGAACTTCTCCAACTTTCAAGAAGTTCAGATAAAAGAGCTGATTCGTCAGGTTATAACAGGCATTTTCAACTTTTCTATAGTCTCTGGAAACTTTGCAGTGAGAGGACTACGTGTTGTTTTAGAGATTAGTTGGAGCTGCCATGGCCATCTTCTGAAAATCGTGTTTATAGCAACACAGAATAAATTGTTATATGTTATCTTAACAGCGTGAGAAATAAATATCTGAAATGGAACGTGTATTTAGAAGGGAGAATCTAAAAAGGCAGGGTCTGGGTGATTGTTTAAATAGAGCAGCAATATATGTTTTTTTTTGCTTTTACAGAGAGAGAGAGAGAGAGAAAGAGAGAGAGGGAGAGGGAGAGAGAGAGAGAGAGAGAGAGAGAGAGAGAGAGAGAGAGAGAGAGAGAGAGAGAGAGAGAGAGAGAGAGAGAGAGAGAGAGCATTGTTTGGTCGGTGGTTGGCAGTAACATTGACACTGATAGTTTATTATGGTGTGATTGAGGATCTAAACATCGTCTGCTTGAATTCAATGCACAGTAACATAACAGAGCACTCTCGATTTAGATCACTATTCTTTTCACCACATCTTTCAAGGAACTTTATATTGTTTTGGAGTGGTAATAGGTGCACACATTTGCCAGATAACTTTTCCCAACAGACCTCTTTCATCGAAAAGGGCACAGGTGTAAAATTTGCATGTGAGAATTGGCTAGGGCTCTGCAGGGGTACAAGGATTAGTAATGGCTAAACTGCCTTCTCAGCCCTCACACTACTACAAACCAACAATGGTCCCAATCATAAGGTGAAACAGGCACAGTCAAGAGGTATACCTCCAGTGCCTTGTGTGATAACCTGGGCCAGGACCAGGCTATACTCGTAAGAGGGGCATGAATGTCATAGTAGTAGCAACCCAAACGGTAATAGTAGAACAGTCCAAAACAAAGAACTGTCCAATCAAGGCTCTATAAAATATATATATTTGAATTAAGTGCATAATATGCAATATAACTGTACTGTATAAACACCAACAAAAACCCAAAACTCTGGAAATAATGCAGAATATACACCTTTCTCAGTTCTTGGTGGCTTGACAGTTTAAACCAGGCTTAGAGTTGTGCTAGGTGCGAGTCAAAACATGTTTAGGTGTAGCAAGATGGGCTAGAAAGATGGCGGTCAAGTCAGTTTGAAGCAGAGCTCAGTGTGATTCGAAGGCAGCATTCAACAATGCAGTTTAGAGGGCTCATGACAGTCCGTTCGAAGGTCAAGCCAGTTCAGGATTTTGGTAAACGCTAGGTCGGGTCAGCGAGTGAAGTGATGCTTTCAGTGGTTTCGAGTCAAGATCCAGTCGGTTTGCAGCTGTGATCCTGATGGTCCGATGGAAATGTCGTAGAGGCTGTGGTTCAAAGTCTTCTACAGTGGTGACTTGTGTTCGACCCGAACAGGCAACATGCTCTATGGGTATGGTGTGACAGTCGAGTTGGTTTGATGAATAGACCAACTGTGGCTTGAAACATTTTCAGATTTGTGCCATAATCAGCATTGTGGGTCCTGGTGAGTCAATGACATTTGGACACAGTCGACTCTAGTTCGAGGATAAATCTAAGCAGAAGAAATGTAGGAGACCAGCTGGTTTACGTCTTCTGGTACTGTGAGTTCTAATCCAGAGACTCAGAGGCTAAATTGGACCTTGATCTCTTCAATCACAACCCAGGAAGGGTAGCTAGCACCTGCAGAAGTCCTTTACCGAACTGAGCGGCCTGGGTAACGGTGTAGCTGCAGAGAGGCAGTCTTAGTTCAACGGAAGTTCAGCCCCAATGTGTCTTGGAGATGGGTAGGGAACAGAGCTTCCATCTGCCTTTGTAGTGTTGGCTTACATTGCACCAGGCAGTGTAAGCCATAGAGTGTTAGAGTGGCCTGGAACCTGATGTCCCCTGAGGGTTCCAGGAATGACAGTTGGGATCAGCAGGATGAGAACTGAAGCTGGAAAGAAATGCCTACCTTATGCTCCCCACCTATTGTAGCCATAGTACCTGTAATAAAGAATAAAGCTTATTACTTCTTATACCTGCCGGCTACAGTGTCATCAATGTCTCCTGTCAGCTTCCTGTACCCCCGACACTACAAATTTGGTGACGAGGATGGGATGGGACAACAACTTCTCTGTTCGTGGTTTATCATCCACAGTATGCAGAACTTGAAGGAAATTGCAATTTATATGGATGACTGTTTTGGTATTGGCCATTGAATTGTGTAATGCCAGTTTGAATGCAAGGAGTATCTATTAGGTTATTTGAGGATGTATGTATTAATTTATGCAATTCATGAAATTGAGTTGTGGTTTTATGATATTATTGTATCATATCACTACTGTCTCTGTAGGGGAGACCTGCTGATATTTATGGGCATTACATTTCTGTACAGGTTGATGCAGTGAACATAGTTCTATATCGTTTCACATTGTTATGTTGCCACCTCTGGTATTGGAAGGAGAGATCCAATGATTTGGGTACTACACTCATTGGTAATGAGTGCGATGGATGTCTCAAAGGAGGATTGAATTCATGTATTTTATGGTCATGTTTTGTGACCGCACGTGCAGATGAGTTTAGTAATATGGATTTCAGCACCACTCATGTATTGAATCATATAGAATTAAAAAATGCAATTTATATGCAAGTAGTTTCCATTGTGTTAAGCTCTTTAGAGGATATATGTTGTATTTATGCACATATTTATGAGGATGCGTTTTACATTTGCTTTCGCGGTCCATCCAGTAACACCTGGTTCATTAAGAGCATATTGATTGCTGTGCATGTTGGAGGGGTATATATATATATATATATATATATATATATATATATATATACGGGTGAGGCTGTGTGTGTGTGTGTGTGGTTTGTCGGATCAGGTTCTGTGTGTGTGTGTGGTTGTGAATTGTTCATATACAGGTAAGGCTCCGTGTGTGAGTAGTTTGTGAGTTTGTTCTGGGAAAATGTTCCGATCTGATGATTAACTACACGTTGTTGAAAGGTACAGAGAACATGGATATGTAGGCGTATATAAATAAAGTTTAAATCCAGCAAGTGTTGTTGCTATAAGGGATGTTACATCTGCTGTTTTGCATGAGAAGGTTCCAACATTTCATCTGTTTGAGTGCCTTAGTTTTTGATGTTCTCATAGGAGGATTAATTGAACATTGCAGTATTTTGAATGTTCGTGCTATTGAATTCAGAGTTTCTCAAGAGAGGATTAATTAAATATTGGATCATTTGGTATGTTTGTGATATTGAATTGAACTCATGGTAGGTGAGTATTACAGTGGTTTTCTCAAGGGAGGAATGAAGTTATTCATTCAATAAAGAACTTAATTCCTCCCTTGAGAAACTACTATCAATGGGAGATGAGTATTATAATAGTAGTTTCTCGAGGTAGGAATTAAATTCTCAAGGGAGGATTAATTGAATATTGAATAATTTGGTATGTTTGTGATATTGAATTGAACTTATGGGAGATGAGTATTATAGTGGTTTCTCAAGGGGGAACGAAGTTGTTCATTGATAGTTTCGAAAGGAAGGAATTAAATTCTTTCTTTCAATTATCGGAGGCGTGGGCGGACCACGCAGGTGCTTCCCCATCCTAAAGGATGATGTGCACCAGACCCACCAATCATTACTTAGCTTACATAAACTCACAACTCCTCCCACCGCCCCGTCTGCCTCACAAAATCCAACATCACACTGCTCCTCCTCCTGCCTCTCACACCGTCACCTCCCAGCAAAGTCCTCCCACTCAGCTCAGCCACACCTAGCGCAGTCAACCGAACCCTCATCAATTCTCTCTCTTCAACATGTCTCTCACACCTAAGCAAAAAATGTCCCACAGTCTCAGGCACCCCACACACCGCACAGTCCCTCGACTCACGCTTCCCCACTCGAAACAGACAGTCATTCAGCCCCACATGCCCTATCCTCAACCGATTCAGCATCACCTCCTCCCCCCTCCTCCATTCCAGACTCCCCGCATCCACCTTCACCGACACTTTTCCACGAACACCAAACATCCACCTGCCCCTCACCCCACTCACATACCTCTCTTGCCACTCATCCATGACCCGTCTCATCATCACAGCCTTCACCTCATCCACACTCAAAGGCAACCTCACATCAACCGCTCCCCTCCTCATACCCTCACCCGCCGCCAGATCCAACTCATTACCCAAAATGCCACTGTGACTGGGGACCCACGCCAACTCCAAATCCATTCCCCCACGCACACACTGATCAATCTTCCTCCTGATATCCAAAATCACATCCTTCCTATCACCATCCCCTGCCATAATCGCCTGCAACCCACTCAATGAATCCGAGAACACCACCACCTTCTCATACCCCAACTCACACACCCTATCAATCGCCAATGCAATCGCCACCAACTCAGCCGTACAAATAGACACATCATTCGTCAGTCGCCCCACTTTATACTCCCCAGTGTTTTCCAAATAATACGCCATACCCACTCTCCCAGACACAGGATCTTTCGAACCGTCCGTAAACACCTTGCATCCTTCCTTCCCTGCCACATACGCCTGACCCAAAGCCTTGATCTTGTTTATTGAATGAACATGTTTATTGAATTCAACTCATGGGAGATGAGTATTCTAGTGGTTTCTCAAGGGAGGAATGGAATTGTTCATTGATAGTTTCTTACGGGAGGAAGGAAGTTGTTTATTGAGTGGCCATGGGATGGCAATTCTGTTTTAATGGCCATGGGATGGACACTTTGTTTGTGACCTCTATGATTTGAGTTTACGTTTCGTTTTGTTTTCATTGGGTGTACATGATGAGCGTTTTGTGTCCTGTACGATTTGTGTTTCCTTTTCATTTTGTTTCATTTGAAGGAGGGGGATGTGTAGTGTTGGCTTACATTGCACCAGGCAGTGTAAGCCATAGAGTGTTAGAGTGGCCTGGAACCTGATTTCCCCTGAGGGTTCCAGGAATGACAGTTGGGATCAGCAGGATGAGAACTGAAGCTGGAAATAAATGCCTACCTTATGCTCCCCACCTATTGTAGTCATAATTCCTGTAATAAAGATTAAAGCTTACTACTTCTCATACCTGCCGGCTACAGTGTCATCAATGTCTCCTGTCAGCTTCCTGGACCCCCAACACTACAGCCTTGAAACACCTGGCTTCCTTCACAAGTGGATACCTTTAGAAAGGACTGCTCTCCTAACAGGGTCAAAACAAACTCTTCTTAAAGACCTTGAAGGTCCAAAATGAATTAGTGAGGGAGTGAGTGACCCCTATATTGTAAAGGCAAAAGGCCGCTCAGGATTTGGTAAAAGTAAGCCTTTAAGGGGTCCATGGCCTGGGCGTATAGTGTTGACATGAGTATGAAACAAATCAGACGTGGCTTTGATAATTATGTGAACTATCAGACACCATACCAAAATCCAAGTATGGCTTATACTTCCAGATTGCCTTGCCACCGGACGATAGTTTATCATAGTTTTTTGTGCAGATTTAATGCCACCTCTGCCTGAGGTGACTTTGCTGTCACAGCAGCTTTCAAACAGGGCAGCTGCGACCTTTCAACCTGCTATGTGCCACGGCAGAGCAGGAATTGCAGATTAGGGAGACTGAGGCAGCAGCACACAGGAGTACACTATCCTTTCAGCATGGAGATTTCTGAAAGAGCCCTCTTTAGCCGCCCACTCTTTATGAGATGGAATTACCTGCCTCATTATATTACTTAATAAGCATTTTAAAAAAGCTAGGTCTTTCATATCCTTACCAGATGGCAGTTCCTAATAATACATAGACAGCTTGCTGTAGCAAAATGTAAAATGGGTCCGGGTGTGTAGTGCATGGGGAAATCTTGCCCAGCGGCGAAGTAGAGAAAGGTGAGCCAGTGATACAACTCAGGAAGCGCCAGCTGAGGAGAAAAGGGTATGTGGCAGAAGATGGTGGTGATGGGTTGCGATGTTCTACCCCACACACAGAGGGAGATGGTGGGGTTGGCAAGGGCAAAGCATAGGTTGCGGTATTATCCCCCACATTATTGTGCTTAACAGAACAGAGGAGTAGAGCAGGAACAAAAGGATAGACATGCTGTGATAAAAGTGAACCAGGATCCTGGATATGAGAAAAGTGGCCTGCGTTGGAAGCACAGAGAACCCAGGGTTCAATTTTGCCTGACTGAGGATTCTGCACAAGGCATCTTAATTCAATACTCCAGATTGTACAAAGCAATCTAGAGTATGTTTGCATTTGAGTGTGACACTATTTAGGTGATTGTAAATCGGTTTGTATGGTAGTGGTTTTACTTGGTGGAGGCACTACTAGGTTATTCTCGTGTATGACGCACCCCTGCCTGCTAGAGAAATGTGGGCAAAGTATTGGATTGAATACACAATCAAAGAACAGAGAGCAATCTACATATTAATCACTTGATGCACCATTATTTTCCGGAGCGTTACATTGTTTGAAGGGTAGGGCTGGTCCTATGCAGTGGCCCTGATAGGTTGTTGTGATGTGTGTTGTAACCCACCCTATGCTTGAGGGTTTTACAACAGACACTTTATTTGAATCAACAACAGGAACACAACAGACACCATACTAGATCTTGCTCACACTTCTCTTTGCCACTACTCTCATGGAATGTTGAACTGAGATGTATGAAGCACCAACCTAATTGTGAAGCAGTGGAACACTGTACATGTGGGGTGCACCGAGGGGGCCAGAGGATGGGTGTGGGGTAGTAAACGTTCATGTGTGGGTACGGAGATTCGAGCAGGGGGTACTACTGAGTACATGAAGAGAAGAAGGGTTAAGCGGTGAGATTGGCAATTGTTGAGATGTTCTTTGAGTAGTAGGTGTCTTCAGATCTTTCCTGAAGTGTGGCATTAAAAAGGGCAGTCTGATCTGCATTCATACCTAGCTCCAGAGACAAGTTGCATAGTAGGAAAAGGCCTGCTTTCAACATTTAACCTTCTTGCAATATTTTCTTTTCCATGTTGTGACTTCTGGTTGTTAGTTTCTCGACCTAAAGCAGTGGTGTTTTGGTTGCGAGAGCTTTGTAGGAAATACCAGGTGTCTTGAAAGGATGTAGAAGTAACCAGTGCAGCTCATTGAGCATGGGGGTGATGTGGTAAAAATATTCGTAATTCTGTGGTGAGGCATGCTTCAACATGCTAGCTTGTTTTTTGAGGGGGAGTGGACAAGGAGACATCTGGACTCTGGAAAGTACAGCATTACATTTTTATAAAACTATCAGCATCAAAAACTGATTGATGAATTAGCACATTTATAAAGATGAGCCATGATTTTTGTTGAAATGAAAGTATTTTATGAAAGGTTTTTGAATTAATTACATTTTATCAAACTATCAGCATTACGGAAAACTGATTGATGAATTAGCAAATTTATTAAGATGAGGCCTGATTTTTGTAGAAATGAAAATATTTTATGAAAGATTTTTGATCAAATAGATTTTTGAATAGCATTGTTTCCATTGATTTAGATGTAAATGTGTAAAAAGTCACATTTTGACTAAATGCACAACAGCATACAGGCACTTTCCAGTACACACACCAGAGAATGGGTGATGGGCAAAGAAATATACTTTTGGCTGGCAGTAGTACCATCAAGCCAAAGCATTGTAGCATAAGGTGAAAAAGACAGGGGGAAAAGGTGGTCTAACCAGCTATCTTAGAAAAAGTTATGGAAAGCTATCCCTGTGGGTCTGCGAAATCCTGACCATATGCAATGTACAAGACTATAAAAGAGAGGTGCTCTCAAGATCTCTGCCTTGCACAGGTGACGTGGAAGCAATGGCAATGTCTGGAGACCTGGGAATGAATCGAGAGGGGCGTTCCTTGATGCACAACTTCCCTTTCCTGGTTTCGCCTTTTCACTTCTAACAAGTGGAAGTGGACCTGACTGTTCTATCACACCACCATATAAGATTCGCTACATGTGCCGTGTTGAGAGGCGGACATTGAGTCATCAGGTAATTGCTGTGGAGTGATGGTATGATATGATATGAGGTTACCAGACATTTGGTCGAAAAAAAAGGTCGACAGGACAAATGGTCGACACCATTTGGTCGAAAACCAAATGGTCGATTTTTTTTTGTATTTTCACTTTTTTTTTTTTGGGCCCCGCACCCCCCTTTTTTTTCTAAAAAAACCCTTTTTTTCCATAAACAAAAACCTAAAAAATATATATATATAAATAAAAAAAGAAATTCGACCATTTGGCTTTCGACCAAATGGTGTCGACCTTTTGTCCTGTCGACCTTTTTTTTCGACCAAATGTCCGGACACCATGATATGATAGTTTATTTATATAGCGCCTATACACAATGTGTTTCAAAGCGCTTCAAGGCAAGGGAGGGAACAAGGGAAAAACAATGACATTCTTACAGGCCATGAACAGTAAGGATGTGAAATTAACTATTGTACTCGGCCTGACGACATTTCAGATAGTGCAAGAGCTAAGAAATAGATAAGGAAGGGAGGAGGAGAGTGGGAAGGAAATGGAAACAGACAGGCGACTACCGTACGAGGCCTGACGACATTTCTGGTAGAGCCGGAAAGAAAACAAGAGGTGAGGGAGAGGGGTGCAGAAAGGTAGGGGAGGAAAAAAACAAGCGACTATCATATTAGGCCTGACGACATTTCAGATAGTGCTGAAGGGGGGTTGGGGAGGAAAAAAACAGTAAGGGGAGGGAGGAGGAGACAGACAAGGTTGCTATCATACTAGGTCCAGGGACAATTCTGATAGAGTAAGTGCATAGAAGAAAGTAAGGGGAGGAGATAGGAAAAGGGAGAAGGGAAAGGAGGAGAGAACAGAGAGTTAGCAGTCAAAAGAGTGGAGAAGCAAGAGGGGAGAGTGAATACAATTGCTGAAGTCAGTAGTAACGCATAATGTTGCAAGCTAGGATACAAGATGAAGATGGGAACAGCATGATTCAGGACCACCATGAGTACAAGATGCAAAAGAAGTTCAGCATGAGAGTTGAGAAAGGGTGACGCACCATGAATGAATGAAGTCCATAAAAGTCAAATCCAGTATTGTCCACAAGACGGTGATGGTGAAACCAGAATGTATCAGGGCAGCCTCCTGCAGAAGTAGGCTTGAGTGGCGTGAGGGGGGAGCAGGGTAGAAGAATCAAGCAAAACAGGCAACACCTGTGTGCGAAAATGGGGGGGCACAAGGGAACATCACGGGGGGACCAAAGGGAGTAACACATGTTGGTGCATGCCTACCTGCTGTCTGAGCAGGGGTTCGGGCCATGGGTCCTCCTGGTCCGAACAGGTCCAAACAGGAATTCCCCTTTTCTTCATCTGCCCTTCGCTTAGGACGCCCGGGCAAGAGACGCCCTTGATCTAATAGTTTGGAGCAGGAAGGAAGAGGCAGGGCTAAGAAGGTGGGTGGTGCTTGCTAAGTGGTGAAAAAGAGCGTCAAACAGGAAGGCACCAGGAGGGCGGGGCTTGCTAAGTGGTGAAAAAGAGCAGCAAACAGTAAGGCACCAGGTGGGCGGGGCTTAGGCCAGGTGACCTAGATCCACTTGCAATTGCTCCCCATCTGCAAAGGAAAAGAGGAATTCATGGGAATTCCATTAGGGGTGCCACAAGAACAGCTGATGGTAGGCAACCGACTAAGTCACATGATGAGTTCTGCCCTTGCTGTCCTTAGTTACAGGCACACATACACAAGTGATGGGACCGCTGTTGTGCGATCAGGCCCTTTGGGTTGCCTTGCTAAGCTGCATGCTCCTTTCCCCCACTACACAGGATCCACTAACTTGGAACAAGTCCTTGACATAATGCCTCCACCTATGTCTAAGGTTCCTTGAGCAGACACCATGTTGCACTGATGTACTGTATGTTTTCCACACTGCAAGATACTTCATGCAATAACATCTGTCCAGTGTGCTGGGCAGAACCTGCTACTGAATGCACTAGTGCTCCATTCTCAGGATGTCCGAGTCATTTCAATATTTCTAAATTTACAGTGAGATTTGTAGAAATAGATGAGACTTCTCTTTTGAATGTTAACAAACACACTTGCTTAATACTGTATTCTACACATATTTATCCTTTCCCCAGCATATACTAATAAGGTATGTGACCTACACTAGTCTATAAACTAAAGCAAATATTCAGCAAACAAAGAGACCAGGCAGTAAACGGGATCAAGTAAAAAAGAGCAAAGAGCTTACAAGCACGTTTCCTGCTGGCACTGGCATCAAAACACGAAGAGTATGGCAAGATTCTTCAGGAGGAAAAAGGCACCAAAGAACGGAGGATCTACATGCATGCTTCAAGCTGGAAGCAGGGAGTCTGCAAGATAGGCTTGAATCTGGAACAGGAACAGCGGTGAAGCCTGCAAACCCGAACTACGGTTCCAAATAGTGCATTCATGTTGCTGATGTGAGGAAAGGTACATAGGATAGGTACAACCAGAAACGATCATTGTTTATTTATATGTATCGGTATTTCCTATGAACAACTTTATATGTGCCGGGACATTGTCCCGAGAGGATAGCTCAGCTTGCTCGCCTTGGAATCAAGACGACACAAAGCAATACAGGTTCTATCCCCGGGTCTGCGCTTGGAAACCTCCGGCTATTAAGCGCGTTATAAATATGCAACTAAGAGACATAGGGCCTGATCACGACCTCGGCGGTAACCCTTAAATCCGGCGGTAGCGCTATTACCACCGGATTTAAGGGTCCGCCGAAAATTCACGCTATTACCGCCAGCGGGAAATCCGCCGGCGGTAAGAGCGTGAATTTTCCCCATTGAGCCCAATGGGGAATGGGGAATTCCCGAATGGGCTCAATGGGGAATGGGGACTTCCAAGTCCGCCCAACTCGTGATCCCGCACTATTAGCGCCGGGGGCTATGGTGGTCGCGCTAATAGCCCCCGCACTAATAGCGTTAGTGTTACCGCCCAGGTCGTGATCAGGCCCATATTCTTGTATCAGATCCTCCATGCAAAACAAAAAAAAATATGTTTGAATCTAATCTGTGTAAGGCTCTGGTTGGAAGCAGGCGGGCACGTGCTCTGATGCTGGGCTGCTGAGTCACAGCGTGTGCAGATGATGTGCAGATGTGTTTGAAATGCTTTTTTGGCAAGTTTTCATGAAGATCCACCTTTTTTGATAGCAGGATACTTTTATGGTCTCTGCATTTGTACATTTCCATGGCGATGCAATGCTATCATGCAGTTCTTTCCGCCAAAAACGGACCCTACAGTTTTGGAAATTGGAAAGAAAGCCTTGCTGCGAGGAATGCTATCAGGACCTGGTATAATGCTCTTGACAGATGAAGGTGTCCAATTGCCGGTGCGAATATGTATTGACATCCGCATGCCCAACGTGGCAATAGGGTGGGAAAGACACATAACACCAACGGTGGATGAGCTGATTGTGGACTTGACAGGTGCCACTGTCTTCTAGCAAAGGACTCAAGGTACATCAAAACGTTCTCGTCACATCTCGGGCTGAGAAGATATCGCCGGCTCAATTTTGGAAACCCGTCGGCAGCAGAAGTCTTCCAAAACAAAATACGCAAAGTGCTTCAGGGACTCCCAGGAGTCACTAATGTGAGCAATGACATCCTGGTCTATGGTAAGACTGAAAAGGAACACAACAGCCGACCAGCAGCCACACTACAGCGACTAGAAGCGCCAGGGCTAACACTACACAAAGAAAAATGCGAATCCAGCAAATCCACAATGATTTTCTTTGGTTATGTCTTTAATGAGAAAAGGGTTTCTTCAGAAAGGTAGAAGACGTAAAAAATGTGCAAGCCCCCACCACGGGAACCAAAATCTCCAGCTTCCTAGGTGGGGCAAAATACTGCGGGTGATTCCTTCCTGACCTGGCCACCACTGCCACTCTCCTGCGAGAGCTCACAAAGGCAAAGCCAACATGGGATTGGGGAGGGACCGAAGAAAATGCTTTCCAGAAGATCAAAGACTCGCTATCCAGCGACGCAACCATTTTATTTTATCGGGCGCTTACATGTAGACATGTACATAGCTCAAGGTGGAGCCTGAAGAAGCAACAGGACAAAATACATAAAACTACAGGTTGGCTGATTCATTGGGTCCTAAACATGTGTTACTTGAAAAGCTCTGTTTTTAGTTTTTTGCGGAAGACCAAATGATTGGACTCGAATCTAAGGTACTTCGGCAATTTGTTCCAGTTAGAGGCCGCTTGGTTAGGGAAGGCTCTTCCCATACCAAGTTCCTTCCATGGCATTCTTCGTCATGTCGCGCAAGACAGAGCTACTGGTGGACGCCAGCACTGTGGGAAAGGAAATAAAGGTGAGGGAGAAAGCCCGCAAAGGGCACTCTCTGCTCTAATACCAGGGCCAGCGTGTCAGTGCCTTCATTACGTGCTTGCCTGCAGCACTTCCAGCCTTCCATGCCCGGCACGGCCCCACAGCTCCACGGCCCCCTCATCACACATAGGTCGCACTCTGCTGCAGCATCCAAAATAAATGCTCAATAATCCACAATTTGTACACAAATAGTAGAATGTTTATTATTTCATCAATTGGAATATCTGGAAACATGACAGAAAAAAAACATGTAACACATTTCATGCCCTGCTGGGCGCTTGACCACACAAGCACTTCTCTCTCGAGTGCTCATTTAAATGCCTGTTCTTTTCTACATGTACCACTCTATGATTAGCGGAATATGGCGGCCATCTTAGCATGGTATTCACAATCCACACATAGCACTCAAATTGCCTGCTTCTACATTTCAAATATCAAAAGGATGCAAATATGGGCACAAGGAGAGAACATCCTTTCCAAGATTAACAGACATAGATGACATAAAACGAGGGTACTTTCAGTTCCAAAAATTTCATAATTGCCAAAGAAAATGCCAACACAAGGCCCACAATGTAATGGGTCAGGGATGAAATCAAGATAAGTATGCACCCAAATAAACGGATTCTACGTTCTCAACCAAGTGACTCAAGCATGCAGGTCAGGGTGCACTTGCTGGCCGTACTGTCAAAACCTGAATAATGGGTAATGGTTTTTAAAAAAAAATGCAAAATGCAAATTTAATTACCTGTCAACAAATGCGTGAATAACATGCCCCGAATCACGTGTCTATGCAAATCTGCAATTATGCAAAGATGCATGGAGTAAAGTGCACAGTGCATGAACACATATTTGTATGATGTGTGTTTGGGGTACAGGATTGGGAGGTGTTGGGCGGCTGGGTGAGGTGGTGGGGGTGGGTTAGATAGAGTGTTAGAGGGTATGCCTCCCATTTAAAAAAAATCAACCAAAACGATTGCGGGGAACAATCCACAGATAAAGGGCAAACATGGAAAATGATCACAGTCAAAACATGTGGAACCACTTTACAAGGATGAGAGAGAGTGGTGTAGGTCAGAGAGGTAGATGGGGAATTTGGAGGAGGGAAACTTGCGCATGGAAGTAGTAGATGGAGAGAGAGGGGTGGAGATTGAGGCAAAGATGATGGAATGATCAGAGGGAGAAGGTGTGGTGGAGATATTAGAGGAAGAGAGTAGAGAAGAGGTGAGAATAAGGTCAAGTGAGTTACCATTTGAATTGGAGGGCAGAGAGTGGACAGAAGAGAGTGAGTGGTTAAGGAAAAGAGTTCTAACGTCGGTGGATAGAGGAGTAGAAAGAGAAGGGAGGTTAAAGTCACCAGGGACAACGAGGTGATGATGAGGAGGAAGGAAGTGGTGGTCAATACATTGACCAGGGGGATCAAGTGGCCAATAGAGAGATATAATTTGAATGCCATAGGAAGCAGGATTGTGGAGACATTGTGGGATATAAGCGAGGAGGAGAGATAGGAATTTTGGAAGTTGTGAACGGTATAACAACTCCACCCTTATGAGTTGGGCGGGGAGAGTACATGAAGGTGTTGGCAGGGTCATGAAGGGCAGTACGGATTGCAGGGCCTGAATAAGAAATCCAGGGTTCTTTTGAGCAGAGGAGAATGAAGAAGTAAGTAGAAGACAAAGGAAGAGCTAGTAAGAGTATTGCATGGTGAGGGAGGGGCTGAGCAAAGACATGATTGTACTCACAAGCAGGTAGCAGAACAACCGCTGTCCCGAACCATTGGTAGACATGGATTCAATCATTGAGAACACCGACGCAACATAGCAGGAATCTGTACTTTGAACCGACTCAATGCCGACTCACTAGTGAGAGGAAATGACTCAACATTTGTCAACATGGGCTGTTGTAACTCTATTGGAGTTTTACCCAGCAAAATAATGTCATCTGCATGGGGCTAATTCATCAATGCAATCTGATAAATAAAGATTAAAAAGATAGGGTGCTAGTACGCATCCCTGTCGAAGACCCATGCAGGTATCTACTTACGCACCCAAGTTCTCTTAGGTTTTGAGCCAAAGTTGAATACTACTACCAGAATGTACTTCTATTATCAGTTTCAATAATCCATGGGAATACCCCATGTATCCAGTTTGTACCATAATTGAAATCAGTCAACTTAATCAAATGCGCTGGTGAGATCTACACAGGCCATGAACAGGGAAGATTGATCCCTACGGCGAGCCTGTTCTTGTAATAGACTGTTAAGAGAGGTTCGACATTGCGTTCGGAAGCCGGTCAGAAGAACTTTAGATCTGCCAATGGTTTAAGCCCACTTGTTCAGAGCCTCCAATAATAAAGAAGAACACATTTTAGAGGGGTCATAGGCCGATAATTATCATGATCTTGGGTGTTCTCTTTTTGGAATATGGGCACTCCAAGAATGTGGAAAGGTACCCTCCATGACGATATATACAAATCATTTGAACAATATGTTTTCACCCATAGAGTGTGATACTTATTTAAAATTAGGTTCGGAAGACCATCAGGGCCCATGGCTCGAGATGCTTAGCAAACGTTCAATATCAAAAGTAGAGAACTGGCCTTGCCGGGATCCGATTGAAGAGGGCCTCAGCGAAAGCGCAGTGTCAATCGGGATCCCAAGTCTCTTTGAATAATACTCACTCCATGTGCCCTCAGTGATGACATTCTCTAGAGCACATGTCTTTCTAATTTCCAGAATGAGCATGAGTTAAATGTATTGGCAATGGCCAACATACATTGACTATCTGCGATATTAAAATTCATGCAATAGTGTTTTCACAAATTCCTGTGATTTTGTTTCTTGGTTTTGATAAAAGAAATCTTAAGGGGCACAGATGACACAGCACACCAATTAACCTCTCCAACTGAATATCGCAACATTTGCATTCTCTCATAAACAAGGCGATCAAAAACTTGGGACCTAACAAAGTTCCTTTTACTTACAGACGGGCAGTTAAGACGTCAATTATTTAGAGAGGAATTGCAAAACCTTAAAAAGGAAGTAGAATCTATAGCATTATTCAAGATAAAAATAGATTGCATATGAATATGCTTACAAATTAAACGATTACATTCAGAAATCACAGACAGTGACTAAAAAATACCCTGACTATAAGAAATATAAAAGGTTTCAATTTCTGGGAAAATAAGGTTAGAGATTAATTTAGAGGACACATGTAAAACCAAAAAGCAGTCCTGGACCCATCCACGAAATCACCTGTTGTAGGTCATGAGAGTCAATAAGGCACAGTGCAGGAATTTCAGCCAACAAAGACAAAATCATAGCCCGATTTAAAAATAAATTACCAGCATCTTTATAAACAGCTTCAAAGGCTACTATAAACGAATTTGACTTAAAAAGCATCGATCCTTAAACCCATTAAGCAAGCCAAAAGGGGACAGAGAAGCCCTAGTTAAAGGCAATTTTGAAGGCTGAACAGAAGTTGGATCATTAATGGAAGGGGCTTGTATAGAATGTAATGCCCACTTGATCTTGCAGATATAGGTGAAATAGAGGCACATGACACTGTGAGAGGAGATGGCGAGTTAACAGAGCAGCTGTTGGGGATAGCTTTTGTATGGGCACAGATATCCTCCTGGGACTTAATATGGTCTCTGGAAGTACCATAGCACATACATTGTTGGGATTTAGTGAGCTAAAACAACTTTTTGAATGTCTCTGTTTGGCAGCACACAGAGGGGGGTTCTCTTTTTGTGTGGTGGTTTTGATTTGGTCGCCCCCCAGCGATTTGACAAACGAAATGATTGCACTGGTTGAGATTCACATGTAGTGTCATCCCTGACTAATATCAAAGGAGTATTGGAAGAGGACATATCTTGAAGGATCTCTATCTTGACAGTTGGCGGAAGGGGACTAGGAGATGAGGAAATCCAGGCCAAAGACAATGGACTATGATCATCCACCATGGGAAGGCCTTCATTGGATTCAGTCTCAGGAGGCATCAGTGGTGGAAACATAATTTTATATATGGATCATAACATGTAAGAATTTGCTTTTAATTCTCCATTTAAAATATCGTACAGTCTCACAAAAGACTGATGAACAGGTTTTACGAAGATTTCGTATGGGTACAGCTATCTTCGCGGGACTCAATATGGTGTCTGGTAGTAGCATAACACAGGAATTGTTTGGATTTAGTGAGCTAAAAGATCTTTTTGAATGTCTCTGTTTGGCAGCAGGTAGGGGGGAAGTCCTCTTTTTCTGTCGCGGTTTAGATTTGGAAGCCTCCCAGTGATTTGCCAAAGGAAATTATTGCACTGGTTGCACTGGTTGAGACTCAAATGCAGTGTCACCTCCAACTATTATCGAAGGAGACTTGGAAGAGGCCATATCTTGAATGATCTCAACAGTTGACGGATGGGGGCTAGGGGATGAGGAAGTCAAAGCCAAAGACAGTGGAATATGACCATCCACCATGGGAAGGCGTTTGTTGGATACCGTCTCAGCTGGCATTGGTGGTGGAAAAATTGTAACATGTAAGAATTTGCTTTCAATTTTCCATTTATAACATCATAGAGTCTCACCAAAGACTGAAGAACAGAAAAGGCTGCTTGTACAGATGAGCCTCTGTCTTAAGCAGGATAGACAGGATCCCCTGAAAACTGTCCTCGATTACCTTTAATAGTTGTGTACACAAGGACCGAAGATTCAGCAGAGGAATTATCATAAAGAGAAGGAGTAGCTAAAAGGGACTCAATCTCACTTCTCAGGGCACTATCTGTCTCACTCTCCAAACTTAAACATAATTGTAACATTGAATTCTCAACGTCCTCAAGGGGCCACTCAGTAAGAGTTGTTAAGTTGATGCGCAACACTGCAGAAGACGAAGAGGACAAGGAGGCAGCAGCCAGGGGGATAGACAGTACTGTAGGAGGTCTGCCAGATCCCCCTTTTTCTCGTATGGTAGAGGAGGTGTTCACAAGTTGCAGGCCAGAAACAGACTCATTAAGAAGCATTAAGTCCAAAGGAAAGAGTGGAGAGGCAGCATGGGCTGCTGCAGAACCTGCAGGTTTTAAAGGAGCACTACAGAGATTGTAAAGAGTTGAATGCAGTGAGGGAATGATATAATGGTGTGAATAAGGCAAAAGGAGTAGAATGGGTGCAGGGGGGCTTACTACAAATGTTCTCACCTGAAGGCCAAGGCTTTGACGGTCGGCTCAGCACGTCCTCAGTGCCAACTGCAGCAACCGCACTTGCAACCTGCACTTATGCGCGGCGCATGGTGTGCGGCTTGAATGCAGTTATAAGGCTGATTTTTGGTTCCTGTTTACAGCAGTGTTGAGGTTAAAAGTCCTCCTCACAGCAACAAATGTTGCGTAATGACAAGGCAACTGCACTTGCCGTCTGCATTTATATGCTGCGCGTTGTGCACGCCTTGAAGCAGTTATAAGTCTGCTTTTTGGTTCCTGCTTCCAGCGGTGTGACAGGAACAATTCCTCTAGACGGCAACAAAGATAGCGAAATTACCCATTTCACATTTTACATTTATTTAAGTGTATTTGGAAGGCCAGCCTGGTAATGACAACTTCAAAAAGCAGCAGCCTCGAACAGACTCTGACCTCCGATTTGGCAGAGTCATAAAGCCTCTTGCAGAATATGACTGCTCCATTAAAGTAGCCTATTAAAAAGGCCTCTTATTCACGATGACGTATGTTTCTGATAATACCAGAATGCTAGCAAGAAACATTCCACAGCTTAATTCTACAACAGAAGTGTGCAATGAATAATGCCTTTAAAGAGGAGAAATGGGAAATACATTTTTGGTTCTAGTTTTCGGACCCTTGTCTGATTTGAAACTCAAAAATACCTTTGAATTCTGCAGAACAATATGAATAACCCACAAATGTTAAAATGATACATTACAATTTATGAACTATTCACATTTTAATGACCTTTTTGGACACACAACCAAAGAAACATAAAGGATGTATATGTTTTTAATAATGGCATAGGTCCATACTAGAACATTATCAGGGAAATACATTTTTCAGTCCAATTTTGATTTCACATTCCCAATGGGTGGGGTAACTCATGGCCAACATATCTCCTTATGAAAAAGAGAATTCAGTGGCCCAACCGAATTAAAGTGGAGGATATTCATGGGTTTAAGTGAATGAAGGAAACCTATCCTACGCTCACAAATTGCTGAATCAAATGATGTAGAAAAGGAAGAGAACCTGTTTGACAAGAGAAAAGCAGATTGTGGTCCAACCTGTATGTAGCCTTTTTGAACATCTCTTTAAGAAGGCCTTTTCCAGATGGGGCTGAATACAGAAGTCTTTCCGAAGCCAGAATCGGCATGCCTCAGAGGAATTTTTGGATCAAGTGGACAGACTTAAAGCAATAGCCTGTCTGGCGGTGATGCCCAGAGCCGGTTGATGTCCATACCTGTTCTGCACTTTTGATAGACGAATCAGAAATGAGCACAATAATCGCAGATCATCATTTAAACCTCCCACAAAGATTTTTTTCTCTTTATTGTGCATTTGGTTAAAGCAAACCCAGTTACATTGCATACAAAATTGAATCACTTTAAAATTATACAAAATGTTCGGTAATACTTACTAAAATATAGTCATAAACCATTTCTCCATTTGCTCACGCACAATACATCAATATTAATATCAATTCTTCAGTGATCAGTGTATAAAATCAGAAGAGTTTAAAAGCATCTAGTAATACAATTCCATATATTATGGGCTGCCACAGTAATAACAATAGATTCTGCTCGATACAGTGTATTCCAAAATTGGTCCGTCTAGACATTTTCAATATGCACCACGTAGCCTCTTACATAAAGGGGGTACAGGGAAGAGCACCTAGTTAAAGTATCTCGATCAGATTCAATCTCCGAATGGCAAATACGGCAAAGTCTCCACAGTGATCTTCCTCCAGGTACCCTGATACTCTAACACTGGTAAAAGGTTAAAACGTAAATAGATGATGAATCTCCTTAAGGCCAGGAAGGAGGGTTTAGTGAAATAGGCACAATGCCAATTAAGAAGAAAGCTTTGACTTGAGAAGATCTTATATCTCTTCTTCTGAGCCAGTTTATCAATGTTGTTGCTTCTATGCCACTCTCTGGCCTTATGTTTCAGAGTTTGATCCCTGTTAGATGCATCACTGATGCAGCCCATTGTTAGATCTAAAGATGTCAATAGGTGTAGTGTCGATTGTTCCAGGTCAAGGGTAAAATATTTTTTCCTTTTTCCATCTTTATTATTAGCCACTATGCTCAATAGCCCATTCACATGATTCAAAGGAAACATCATGTTAAGGTAGAGAATGTAGAGCTGTACCAGCCAAGTTGTAATAAGGGAGCAAAGGCCAAATTTCATTCTCATAGCCTCGACCTGGCTGAGCTAGGAAGGTTCATCATTGAGCGCAAAATGTTGGCTTCGAATTTGTAAAGCCACTTAACCTGGGTTGGGGGGAGTACCTGGAGACCATAAAGTATCACTAAAATGATGCTCATTCGATAGATGGTCAGCAGGCCTTACAGGATATTACCTTCTTTGCTGGCCATATAGCACGTGATGATCAACCACTTCCTCCAAATCCTAGTGGCTATAAATTCTTTATGGAAATTGTGAGTTGGATTACGTTTAAGGGAGAAGCCCAAGTAGATGTAAGTGTCTACCACTTCGAGCTTGTCCGTTCCAAGTTTCCATGTGAAGGGAAACTTTCTGGCCAGATTACCTGCGAGACACATGACTTTTGTTGTTTTAGCATTGATCGCATGTTATTAACCTTTGCGAGCTTAGCAAGTACATTGAGTGATTGCTGTAATCCTAGTGGGGTCTGATCAAACAGGACGGTGTCTTCCGCATAGCCAGCAATAATAGGGGCACCCCATTTAGTTTTGGAGGGATGTCTTACTTTCTCTAATACATTAGACATATCTGATATATAAAGGGTGAACCAAAAGGGTGCTAATACACACCCCTGTTTCAATCCTGAATTCGTAGAGATAAAACCAGTGATCTCAACATCCTGAGTCAGGCGAATGGCTACAGTTGTGTCCCTGTAGAGCCGTTAAACCAATAGATGAGGGATTATCCCCCATGAGGCAAGGTTATCCCATAGTCGCTGGTGAGAAACCAAATCAAAGGCTTTACTATAGTCGATAAAACAGCAATATAAGTTATAATCAGGACGACCACTAGCCTCTGCCATGAGGTATTATATAGCGCATATACTACATAAAGAGCGTTCTGCTTTTTGAAAACCTCTTTGGAACGGCTTTAAGAGTTCTCTTTTTAATGCCCATCATTGAGTTTTGCCAGAAGAAAGGTGGAAAATATCTTTTTACTCGTATCGAGCATGGCTAGAAGTCTATAGTTAGTGGGACTGTGTCTGTCTCCTTTTTTATGCACCGGAATAAGTATAGATTTACGGCAGCTTTGCGAGAGGTAGCCACTTCTCTCCACCTGCCTGAATAAGTTTAGCAGCCCATATGCCCAGAATACTGGATTTGCTTCCATAGTTACATTCCCCATGCAATCGGCGCCTGGAGTCCCAGAAGATTTAAGCTTTCTTATTTTAATTATAGTCTCTGCTACCTCAAAACTTTCTCCAAATAAATTCTGAGCTGGGAAATGTAAATCCATTTCCAATTTAGTATCAAGTTTAATGTAATATGAATTGGAAATATATGCTACCCATTGCGATTCAGATACAGCATGTAATTCAATGGGGATCGCCCCAGCAAAATGTCCCCTGAACTTTGACCAAAATATAGGATTGTCATTACTTCTCACGGTTCTAAAGAGCCAGAGCCAATTTGAATGATCTAACGAGTGTGTATGTGCTTTCAACCAATTTTTTTAGCGAGTGGTCAGGGAAGTGAGTTGCAACTCCCTCTTGTAAGGGAGGAGGGCAGATTGGCTTCTGACCCTCTCTTTGGCCCTTCTGGTGGAGAAGGGCGTCAAAGGGAGCCCTAATGTATTTGGCGATTTTGATCAATGGGGAATGGTTTCTAGTCCACATAAGGGGAGCCAGGCTGACAGTCATTTGTTGACTATCCCAAGAAGGTCTGCCAGCCAGGATAACAAAAGATCTTGATCCTTTGTAATAACACTGTTGTAATTTGTGGTCTTCTTTTCAGACCACACTATGCCATTACCGGTTGGGTTTTTACTAACTGCAGTGGTAAGGCAAGATATGATATGGGGATTACCAAGCCTGGAAAGCCACATAAAGATCGCATGATCACTTAAATTATGGATTTACAAGCATATTTGTTACATAGTCTTTATATATGTGGTATAAAAATATTCACAACTGTTTGGCTTTCTGATAAGCTTGTGATAGAGTGCAGGTGACGGGAGTTCTCTTATGCTTGGGAACTCTATTGTTTGCATTTCGCATTTTTGAACGATGTGCCAGGATCAATCTTTCTCCCCCGCGCCTTGAGTTCTATTTTTACCATTGACATTGACATTAAGATTAGATTCTTGTTTACTACTATTACTTAGGAAGTGCACTGTGCGCACATTGTGAGATATTTAAAGGTTCACAAATTCCAAGCATTCTAGCATTAACTACCACTTAATCAAGGAAACATTTGTGGCAACCATTTGACAAGGTATATTTGGAACGAGGGAGGCAAGGATTTGCTCTAGAGAGGCATGTTAGATCATGTACCATGAGAAATCGATGCCATCCGCGGTCCGCAATACCAACAGAGTACATTGGATGAGACTTAAATGTCTCCACACTTATGGTGGCAACAGTAAAGACAGAGATAAGTGATCACAGTTCAATGGTGTTTATTAAACTGGAAATGCAGGGTGGAAAAGCACCAAACCTAAACCTAAATCTAAGATGGGATCAAGCTTTGACCATCAAATTAAAAATAAGGCAGTTCTTGTGGCTTCTTGTCAAAGTAAAAGGCATATACTAAAATAAAACCTATTGCCAAATCCTTACAACTAATTATTGAAAACGTGTGGGATAGGGTTTTCAATAAAGAAACAAGTGTTCACAAATAATAAGTCAGGATGTGACGGCCATGAGTTCTCCTTTCCCCACGTCTTGGGAGCACAACACACGCTCGAGCTTTCCCAGCACAAGCCAACAGTTCCGTACCAGCTATCGGGGTCTTCAATGGTTAAGTCTATTTTAACAAAAGTCTCTTGCCTTTGAGGGCCTGATGTTTTCAACAAACAAACATAAAGTTCTGTTCCACGTATACTTTGGGTGATGGCTTCACCCCTTGGTCCCCCTCTTCTGGGCGCTTTTCAACAAATCATTTATACAGTTCCCTTTTCAATGAACTTTGGGTGATAACTTTCCACCACTAGATCTCCCTCTTTCGGATTTGGACCCCTTTTCAAATGCCAGCCTCCCTCATTTGGGTTCACAATGGCTTTTCTTGCATTCACGAATCACTGGTCTTTTTAAACAATTCAAACTCCAGCCTCCCTCCATCGGGTTCACTCTGGCTGTTCTTATTTTTATGAGTTTTAATGTCTTTTCAAACAATTCACTGTGGACATTCCTCAGCCAGGTTCACTCCTGTCAACATATTGTTCATAGGGGCTTCAGACTTCACCCATTTTTGTCAGCAACCCTCCACCTGGGTTAGCTCTTGCCAACTTTTATAACACACTGTTCATGCGCTAATTTCACGAAGCAGAATTTATACGCCTTTCTTTCACAATCATCTAGCGGTCAAAGACTTTCAATGGTACAGAGGATTTTACAAGACCTGTGTATGACCACTTTGGCCTCTTTTCACCTCTTCCCAAGGCCTTCTGGTTACCCACATGGTGCTGGAAACCTTTCAAAGTTTAAATTAGCTGTTGGCTACTTTTCATTCAACACAGTTCTATATGTTATTGACTCTCCCCTCGACTCACCGACTGTGATGAACCGCTTGATTTTCTTCCTCTTTGGAGTCAAGGTTGGTACCACAGAGACAAGCGTCTCTCCCTGGCTTGGTAATCAGCAGGGAAGGATCTCATGTACCATTGACATCTGCTGCAATACACGCTGGATATTGTTTGTGGTCTTATAATTCCTTCTGCCAAGGTTTCACGGGCCTTGGTCGGAAAGGGCAAGTTGCTTCTCTCCTGGTTACCCTCTTGGTCAGCACAGTCTTTCTCCTCCTCTTGAACTGCCCTGCTGAGTTAGCGCTCATGTTGTGCGATCTGCCTTGCTCGACCTGTGCTCTCGTGCCCCACCTTTTATCCCTGTGCAGAAGGGAAAGGGCCGTCAGGTGTGTGTGATCCTAGTCAATTGCTTGACTTTGCCTGACCCTTGGTATTGGGACATGTCAGGTAAACAGCTCTTTTCTTAGTCTGTTGTCTTTTTTTGTTGTGCAAAAGTGTTCGTGTTGGAAAAGGCAGAGGGCGGTGTTTTGGAATATCCTATGTGATAGGATGGGGAAAAGGTGTTGAAAGAAGGGGGATACCACGTCTCACCCGTTGGTGTCCCACTCCCATTCCCGAGGACTCCCATCCAGGTGATCCGCCCTCACTGGTCCATGGCCACCTGGATGACAGATCCCCGGGGACTAGCCAGAGAGACACCGTCAGATTTTCCAGAGTACCTACTGTACCATTTCAGTAAAAGAGATGCAATCAGTTGCTGAATTTTCAACTTAGCCAAACCATTAGGATGGTTGCATACATTGACAATTTGCACTCTTTCATCTGTCTGCGCGACGGCAAGAGAAGCTGAAAGGACTTGGGGAAGGGAATGGAGTTCATTGAAAGGATCAAGGGTAAAACGAGTGCAAGCTCCGATGACTAAGCTGCCAAAGAGGCGACCTCTATGAGAACCCAAAGCATGATTACAAAAAACACTATAGCCATCAATGTTAAAATTCGCAATGATGATGTTAAGGATGTCAAGCCCATCGGACACCCCAAGATGGTTTTGCAGCCTTCCGTGTTCCAAGATACCCAAGATAGCAGAGGAGAAGATATGCTTTGTCCAACAGACTTAGATGGGATGGCTTCACAAATCCATTAATCAGCTGTTTTTTTATGTTAACAAGTTGTTTTCAAAGTGTAAAGGGTAAGCTAGAAGAGATGCACGCTCCGAACAGTGATTATGTAATGTTGCAGACTGACTAGGGCAGACACAAGTCAGAAAGGCTTACATTTAACATATTCATTCAGAGATGTATAGGGCCCGCATAGATCCCAAATTGCTGGAGAAAAGCCTTAGTAAAGTAAAACTATCCAGGTTTTCAATTTTAATTAACATACATATTCACCTTGTACTATATTTCCCCTCTCAGTGACAAAGCTTTTAAACAGGGGTCCCCAAAAATACTTTCAATTGCTTTTTGGGGTTTATTTAATTCTTGGGTGAAGGTTTAAATGATCTGCGATTATTATGCTCACTTCTGATTCATCTATTAAAGGCGCTGAACAGGTATGGACATCAACCGTCTCTGGGCATCACCGCCAGACAGGCTATTGCTTCAAGTCTCTCCACTTGCTCCCAAATTTCCTCTCAGGCATGTTGGTTCTGTCTTAAGAAAGACTTCTTCATTCAACCCCATCTGAAAAAGGCCTCCTGAGGCAGATGTTCCAACAGCTACATGCAGGTTGGACCCCAATATGATTTTCTCCTGTCAAACAGGCTCTCTTCCTTTTCTGCATCATGGCAACACGTGTTGATGGTTTTAGGGGAAACTACGTGAATTGTTATGTTTCACACCTGATTCTCAGAAAGGAGTTATCTTTTTGAATCTAACAACAGATGGCACTATCATCTTTCTATTGGCGATGCCTTTATTCTTCCCATAAAATAATTATTCATATTTGATTTTCTTTGCATGAATATTTGTGTGTATTGTGAATGTAAACAGAAGTGAGGCTGGTGCATGCAGGCTGCATTTTCTTTTCTGTGGGCAAGCTGCATGTATATGTGGGTGACTTCCTCAGCATTGAAGGGGACCACCTTTAATTTGTTGATTTATTATTTTAAATAAAACAGAACATTCAGATCAAAAATTGTGTGTTTCGTTTCCCATATTTGGGGAGGGATTGCTATGGTGGGGGTGTTACATAAGGGATATGTCTCCATAAAATGAATCCACAACTATATATGTAAATATATTTCATAGATACAAGGTATTACACTTCAAGGAGACGAGGACATTTAAGAATAGGACATTCCACAACGGGGAGAGGACAATTCCTGTTGGATCACTATACTTCATTTATCCTGACCCTCAAATCTTTTAAGAACCAACAATATTATTTGTATTGATGCATGCCCCCCCAAACTGTTGGATGTTAATCTCAACCTATCTTGTGTTGAATGAATAGAAGATCTTGAGCCACATGATTCACAGCCTACCACAATGTTCAATAAATAGTTCAACATGGTTTCAGAAAAGTTGAAATCGCAGTATACGTAGCAGAGTTGTTGAAAACAAACCATTGACGGCCCTTGGGATGTATATTGAAATGGAACAAATCTGTCCCATTTTACCCTTAGGCTATATATGCGGGGCAGAGGTGCAATCTGTCTGCCCTCAAGTCACAGACACCACAAACAAACATAGGTTTTTAATGATGTGCCTGGACCCTGAGGGCGGGGGAGTTTGCAGCCAACGGCTCAAAGTTTTAAACAGGTACCTCAATATTTGAAATGTTATATGGCCCATTTAAGATATTTCCAGAAGTTCAATGATAAGACGAGCCAAATTGACAGTCTTTTGCCAGAGATTGAGAGTGCAACTAATATATGTGTCAGATGTGGTAATTACCACTAAATTACCAAAGCTTTTTGAGATACATCTACAATCAAATCAGTGACTTTCTAAAAGAGGAATTGTAGCAAAAAATGGTAGAAAGTCACCGTCTAGGACTAATGAAAGTAAAAGCAAAAGAGCAAGAATAAAGAGTGAGGAGTCCATTGATTGTGAAGCATACAACGTGCTCTATACTTAGAGGAAAAGAAGAGGTGGAAGCAAATATTATTATTATTATCATTATTATTATTTAAGAAAAAGGAAATTTTTAGTGTAGATGCTCGATGTTGAGGCCAAGGAAAGAAGTCGGCTCAACACAGTTGGAAGCAATATGTTGACTTCAGAATTAAAGTCATTACTTTTTGTGAGGCTGCGCATAGTAGTCCCAGTCATTCTTTTTCTTCAGAACAATTGAAGACGCTTTGTCCAATTGAGAGCCTACTGCCTCTAGTGGTTTCCAGAGCAACCGGTAATTTTACAAAAACATTTATGGAATTAAGCACAACATTAGGCACTCAATTCCATGGACGAAAGTATGAACTCTGAGGTTTTGATGCTTCTGAATTAATCTCCCAATTAGTAAAACAGCAGTCTCGTGAATTGGAGCTGAATACAGATATGTAAAGGGAATGTGCAATTTGAGGTAACAGATATTTTCTATCATCTTGAATATTTCATGGAAGAAATAACTGCATTTGAACTCAGCTAGATGTTTCTATAAGAGTTTCTCTGACAGAAAAGGATCCCTTTTGAGGTGAATGAATAACCATGTGTTGGTAGAAATTGTGCGTATGGGAACAACATAAGTACACATACCTTTAGAATATACAACGGGTAGAACATGCTAAAACATCACACAATTATTCTCCTTGATTACTGAATACTGATGATACATACATGTCTAGAGGCAAACTGGATGTTAATTAATACAATTTCTGTTAAAGTCACTGGTAGCTGTTTGATACAGTTAAGCCATATTATAGGGGGGGGCAGACACTGTGCCACAATACCTAACGGCTTGTGTTTCTTTAAATTCAATAAAAGTACATGACTTTTCAGTACCGTTTGGGCCAACGGAGTCCAGCCTTCACCAAAGTAGGTATGAAGTCCAGATGAATGAGGTTTTTGGAGACCCACTGGCCTCCAACAGGAAAACTAGAAGCCAGGCTGGACCAAGCATGTTTAGTCACCAAGCAAGTTCAGGCAGGAAATCAAACTATTTCACAAATGGAAACCAGATGAGGCCTAGAAAACGTCAGTAAGGAGCCACTCAGAAGGTTAGGTCAGGCTAAGCTTAAGCAGGAAAAATGGTCGGACCAATCAGGAAAGATCTGGGAAGGTCTAGGATGAATCTGTGTTTCTAACATGCCCTTGAAGATCTGAAACGATAATACACTTATCTGAACTGGTCAATATCAGTCTTTACTGGTCCATATTGGTATTTCTGATTGAGCTGATTTTGGTTCAGATTAACCTAAAACTAGATGGGCTCTGCAAATAAATGGATTTGGAACACCGTCCATGTTACTTTATTGGCCTCTAGTATCATACAGTTGAGTTCAGTATTGGGCTATTTTGAGTTCACAACACCAAAATAAATCTTCCACATAACCCCTTATTTGCCAATAACAGTGTCCGACTCATTAGGACAGATAGCACAGAGAGTAGAGCGCTTGCTTTGATTTCCGTGCAGACGTGGGTTCGAATCCCTCTGAGGTCGATAAATGAGTACCACGCACAGTGGTGAATAATAAACAGCGCTCAGGTGCCTGAAGGAATGTAGCGCTATATGAATGCTACATTATTATTATTAGGCACTCAATGCCAGCGGTTTGCTTTAATCACTTGGGCCTCTGTGAGTACAGGGGTAGCATACAAAGTGGTGGTAAAGCGGCAGGACTTGTTTACAGACGCGACGAGCTCCACATTACAGCGCTGCTGTACTGTGAAGCTGAAAGCAAATCCTCTGCCTTACTGCTAAAAATCATCGCATGTACGTTGCAGAATTACTGCTTGCGTAAATCTGCAACACAAAGGCGGCCTAACACCACTGTGCCGCCAATTGTATTATTATAATAAATCCATGGGACAGATGACACTAAATGTCATCACATTTTGCAGTTACGCTGACAAAAACGAATGAGATGCACAATACTTTATTGGCTGCACCAGACCACAGTTTAATTTTTCACCTGACGCCTGTAGTATACAATGTAGGTCGCTCCACCACACCGTATTTCGTCCACTATGGCACACATTACAAGAGGTTCACGTGTAACAGCTATGACACGAGTTTGCACGTGCAAATTAGCTTAATACGGGTTTATATGCGTTGTGCTTGATGGTCTATAACATCGCCACCTCTATCTTCTTCCGGACCGTATTTATTTACAGTAGTATTGATATCTAAAAAAAAAAGCAATGGGTCTCATTACAAGTTTGCCTGCCGGGGCCGCTGCGCCCAACAGGTCTGACACTGCCGCGCACAGCGGCTACGTTAGGCGGACTCTTCAGGGAAGCGCCGGCACTGTTAGCATTGGTGCCGGCGCTTTCTGAGTCCCCAGTCCCATAGAGTGCTATGGAACTCTAAGTGAATGGGGACTTAGATTTTACCGGTGTCTGACTTCCAGAGCTGCAGGACTTGTAATGTCCTGCTAGCACCGAGAAGTCAGGCGCTGGTTAAATGTTACGAGTCTGGCGGCAACCCACCGGTAGCGCGTTACTGCCGTTCTCGTAATGAGGCCCAACATCTTATGAATATAACCATGCGCTGAATTTTGCAGTCACCACCACTTTCCTGCTTTACATTAGGAAGATGGGAATGAAACTCATCAAGGAAAAGTGATCTCCTCGTGACGAAAAATATATTTTAGTACAATCGTTGTCCTCTTTAGGTTTCTTTGGCGAATGGGTAGGCATACAATTATTGACATTTTCAAACTGGAGTAATACGTTAAGCACACCATGTCCCAAGTGTTCAGTGGATGATAGTTCCTGCTCGTGCCCTTTTAATCATTCTTGCATGAAGCAAGCATCTCCTCAGAAAGTGCGCGCTTCTGCTATGCTTATGCTTCCACTAAGCAGATACATAAATACAGTCTTGGCGTTTGCTGGGTCCACTAGTGTGGCAATACAGTTGGATGGGTCAGGATGTGTTCCTTTATTTAAGCACGGGGCGCAGGGTCGGGTACTCCAAAGTGACACTATATGCAGAGTTTCCATTTTTTTTAATAATTCATTTTATGTATAATTTATTTTGGTCAGAAATGCTTACCTCATGTGGTTTTGTTCATTAACTGAATTGTGTCAAACATTTCCTTCTTGATTAGAGATCACACTAGCTCCCCTAGCCCATGTATACTTTAAAAGCATGGTTTATATGAGATGTAATTGAATATGTAACTGTACCACAGCAACATTCGTTATGGTACAGTGAACTTTCACAGAATTCCCCTTGTTCTCGGTGACGACGCCCTGACACCTAAATCAGTTTGAACCTCCACTTTGTCAGCACCGTGAGTCCTGATTTCCTGGGGTCTGGGGCCTATCAGCGATGTCTACTCTGAATTCGCAGGTCACCACCATGTTTACGAAAAAGGGTACGACGACATTGCATGGGCGCATCATAATTGCATGCACTGTATTGTTTTTCTCATTTAAAAACTAGAATGCTGTGCACAACTGATTTACTTCCCATTCTACCTACCTTATCCTACTCTGACACAACCCCTGTACTACCTCACCCCACTCTAAACCCTCAGACCCGACCATCCCCCATTCTACTCCAACCTTCCCCACCCCTTCTCACTTTATCACCACCCACTGTCACCACTTTTTACCTACCTACCCTCCTTACCTCACTTCAATCTACCCCACCCCACCCACCCTACCTTACCTCACTGTACTGCTACCCACAATATAGCAGCCTACTCTAGACAAAACCCACCCACCCTAGCTCATCCCATTCTACTGCCACCTGCTCTCTGCCACCTCACTTTACCTTTCTACTCATGCTACCTCAGCTTAATCTACACCCACCCTACTTCAATATTCTCACTCTCATCAATGCCTACTGCCTACCCTCCTAGCTCACGCCTTTCCCCTCCCACCTTTGTTCATCCCTGGCTCAACTGTACCTCACACCTAAAATCATCATTCTTACATAAATATTCCAAGTAGTCTGCAAGTTACTGTTTGCGGACAAGTAACTTTAGTAATAGAGCATTCACACCCGGGGAATAGCATTCAGCCAATCAGATGGCTGGAAACGACTGCGAGATCACACCGTGTACCGCCTGTGTTTTCTCAGCCCTGCAAAGCCCTTCCCTGGGTTCCACCATTCCCTGGGTGCACCCCTCCCGATTCTCAGACACACCATCCCCCCAGACCCCACCACACCCACCTGCATGTCATGTCCCAACCACCCCCCACTTACATGCCTTACATGCACCTGTGCGAGGTCCCCCGTAAGTAAACAGCTGCACCTCTGGCAATCTGCACAAGGTCACATGTGAGTAATGGCTGCACCCCTGTTATTTAGCGTGAGGTCCCGCGTAAGTAATGGCTGCACCCCTGCAAAACTGCGAACCGTCCACCCTACTCCCAAAAGCACCCAAAGTGCTGTCATATTCCCCTACTGCACAGCAGCCCCCTCAAGCCCAGCCACCACCCATCAGCCCCCTCACCTCTGACACCACTCCCAGGCAGCCCCTCAGGTCACGATACCACCCACCAGTGCCCCTCACCTCTGATACCACCCCCAGGCAGCCCCTCAGGTCCTGGCACCACCCACCAGTCCCCTGACATCTGAAACCACCCCTGGGCGGCCCGGGCAGCCCTGATACCACTCACCAGCCCCCCTCACCTCTGACACCACCCCCAGGCATGCCCCCAGGTCCTGAGGCCACCCACCAGCCCCCCTCACCTCTGACACCACCCACCAGCCCCCTCACCTTTGACACCACCCCCAGGCAGCCTCTCAGGTCCTGACACCACCCACCAGCCCCCTTCACTGCCAACACCCTCCCCAGACAGCCCATTAGGTCCTGACACCACACACCACCCCCCTCACCTCCAACAACACCCCAGGCAGCCCTGACACCAACCACCATTGCTCCTCAACTCCAACACCATCCTCAGGCAGCCCATCAGGTCTGATACCACCCACCAGAACCCCTCACCTCTGACACTACCCCAGCCTTGGCCTGCCACATAACACCCCTACCAGTCCAATGTTGACCAACAACTTACCTCAACTCCACTGGCCTGCTTCCAACATGAAGCACAACGGTCACATGCCAACCCCTAGCCTGAACAACTGGGGGCACTGGTGCAGAATCTATGTCAGTAGCTCATTAGAGGACTCCCTCATACATTACAAACAGTTGCACAGCAACAACACAGCTGAATGTGTGAATGCACCATGAACATTTAACATAGTAAAGCAATGTAATGCAATGTGACGTATCATTGTGCCCATGTGCCATTGCAATGGCCGCAAAGTGCTGTAGGTGAATGACCTAGGGGGACACACGCCCAAGACATCACTGATAGGACAGAGTCACATGCAATTTGTATGCATAGTAGCATGTGAAAATCAATGAATGAAGGGAGTCAGGTAGGAAGGCATAACAGTCAAAGCCCCTGCAACTAACACAAGTTGAACAGGCATGTGTTTGGGTGATATGAAGGATGTCTGAGAGTGTGTGAGCCAAGGAGATGGATGTTGTTTACAGCCAGACTTAAAAAACTCACATGTGAAGATGGAGCATATGAGGGGCAGATGTGCAGCATGACATGAGAGCATTTACTGGGTAATAGCTCATGTGTGTAAGTGGGTGGCCATGCATCGGGAGGGACACACCTACTGAATAACGACTGCACAAGTGATGAGTGTATCCCACACATCTACAGTGAGACCCCAACCCACGTTACAGTTACAGTCAGAGAACAAATGCACACCAAAACTATGGTAAACCAAATGCAGCACATGAACAAAGAGACAACCGTGTGATCAAGAAACTCAAATGGTGTCCCGTTAAAGTTTAGAAAAAAATAGTTTCGAAACAAAAGCACTGAAAAAATGTTTTTCGAATGCATTTTTTTAATCTAATTTTTTTGGGGGTTTTGTATAGTAAAAATAGTGGTTTTTCCCCAAAAAACGGGGGTTTGAGAGTGTACCCCCCCAAAAAAAAGAAAAACGTGCATTCGAAATTTGACTATAAACCACTCAAATCTGTATTAAACATATGTACACTGTGAAAAACTACTACGTGGAATGGGGAAATGTCCAAGGGCAAGAATGTACAAAAATGAAAAAAGAAATCCACACACATAACTATATAAGCAGGCAGCAGGCTTCATAGTCTCTCATCACTGAAATCTGAAATTCCTCCAATGGCTCCCCGTGGCTGCTAGAATAAAGTTCAAGACCCTATGCATAGTCCACAAGGCTTTCTGGGGCCGGGGCCCGCACTATCTACAATGCTCTCTACCTAAATACTCTGCTTCTAGAGCCCTTCGATGGGCCTCCTCCAGCTTTCTGCGTGTGAGCCGTTTTTCCAAGCAGAGATTTGGGGGTAGATCTTTATCTTCTGCAGGCGCCTCCCTCTGGAACAGCCTCTCTGCCTCTCTCTGCCATGAGCCGGAACTCCTTAAGTTCCGGACACTCCTCAAGACATTCCTTTTCTCTTCCTCTCTCCCTTGCTATCCTCCCCTCTCTTTCTCTCCAGCCTAACTCCTCCATCTCTCCCCTAACTCTGCTCAGTTATTGCTGACTGGTCGCTAGTGTCACCTCCAGAGCCTCACAGGTCCCAGGCTGCTCTGCCAGTCCTTGCACTTGCCTCCCGACCTCTGCACTATGAGCAGCACTACTGCACTTTTAGCTTTCTTTCCATGTGAGGGGCAACCCCTAGTGCACTTCATCTATGTTCCATGAGAGAGGTAACATCTCTGCACTTAGCTCAGGGCCCTGCTAAACTAGGCTCACTTGTTTCACCGTCCCCCCTCCCTTGCACCTCTGTCTGTACCTTTGCATGTCCTGAATTTACTAGGCCTAGTAAATTCTTTCTTGTCCTCCTTTGTCTCCCCTCCTTAATCTGGTTGGGCCTGTTACACTTCACACACTTGCACTAGGGGAAATGCTGTAAGGCCTAAAATGCTAGTTACTTTTTGTTAGATCATTTGGAAACTTCAAGGCCCCTGCTCCCTTCCTGCCTTAAAGTGCTTTGAAGCACTTCACTTGTGCATAAGCGCTGTACAAATATTTAATTACAATTACGTCCTCCAGGGCAGAGTCACATTACTCGTCCTCCACATGCCGGCAGGCGCCCGTTCTCTCCTGGATGGCTGCTCTGCGCCTCCTCCACATCCCTGCAAGCCTCCTCCAGGATGGCTTTCCACTTCAGAGTCCTTCTCTCCACCACCTCTCCCCTGGCCCTAGTAATCCTTGCCTCCCTAGCCGGTTTCCTCTCTGCCATCAGCTGCCTTCTGAAATCCATTCTGATGCACACCATTTATTCGAGTCTCCTCCGTTCCTCCTTCCAGGTGACTGAATGTTGGATGGCCCTGCGAGGATTGCCTCTGGGCACTCCTTATCTGCTGCTGTCTGGCTGAGCATATGCTGTGCAGGTACCCCCGCTGTCCCGAGGTGTAAACTGTCCCACTGGTGCCTGTTCCTGTGTTGGTGCTTGGGCAGGCACAGTGACCACTGCTTCTGTAGTAGCTGGGACTTTCACCGGAGGCAGACTGGGCGGTGTGGGTGGGATAAGCGTAGGGGGTGCCTTGATGTTACCTTGCGAGGAAGGCTCCCTGGAGGACGACTGGGGCACAGAGCAATCAGTGAAGGAGGGGGCAGGTGAATGTGCCAGCGCACAGAGATCACCCACGAGTAGAACATGTGCCAGCAGGCCCAGGTAGAGGCACATGGAATTGTGATGCTGTGACAGCTCCTTACGAGGAGCTGTCACAGCATCACGAATCATGGCTGTCTGTCTTGCCAGCAGGGCATGCACCAACTCACAGCTAGTTTCCTTGGGCACAAGGGGGGCTTGGTCTGGGTGGAAGCATCCATGCGGTGGGCAGTGCTGCAGCAAATGGACCAGGGACAGGAGGTTGTGCAGCTACCGCCATGATGCACAGCACATCCTCGCGTCCCTGACCTAGCGGTGCAGCCTGAACACCCTCCCGGATGTCCCCACCAGGCCCTGTGTGCTGGTCTTCACATGCCTCCTCCTCCACCAACTCCTCCATCTCCACGGAAGACTCCACCAGCGAGCCTTCTTCCCTGGATGGCCCCTCAGTTACTGCACCCTGGCCCACAGCCACTGGGGAGTCCCCACCACAACTACCTCCTGGGACGTACCCCCTGCAACTCTGTCCAATGTTACATGCGCTCCCACAGCCAACTCTCCCTTTAGGTGAGGTTCTCTCAATGTTGGCTGGCTGGGGTATGCGATTTGATCAGGTGGTCCGGCCCCTGCCTTTCTGCTCCACAGCGATGCCTCCGCCCTCTTCATGTGCTGCAGCAACTGTGGAAAATGGACAAAAGACATTGACATCAGTTATCGTTGTAAATGCATGAGTGGCATACACAACATTAACATCACCAATCATGCAGGATGTTGCAACCAGGAATTGACACACACACATGTACGTGCCCATGCAAACTGCAGGTCAACTGTTGCATGAGTGTAGTGTGGAGGATGAATCACAGTCATGGCACACGCACATGTAAACACAGCACATTGCTGTGTGGCCACCAACACATTACACAAAACAAGCAACGCCACCATACCATTGACCAACAAACACAAGTATAGCGGCATGGGAACTGCACTAGGCCGCCTGCCCACACAAACACATTCATCAACATGCATATGTGGCAGCATGACCTGCAAGCAAGCAACATGTATCGCCACACACATCTGTGAATCAATTGCTCATGTTGTGTGGCACAGCATACACATATTGCATGTACACATGTATAGATGTGCTCCAAATCCAGTGGGATGAGACGTCACATCCCTGTCCTGGAGGGAGTTGTCAATTCAACAACTTGACATTCACAGACATCCATGCACATGTGTCGCCCTCAGCAGATTTAACTGCATGGATGCACTTGCAGGTGTGCCATACAGGGAGGTGTCGTCCCTGCACGTCCCTCACATGCCCACAGCATAGCATGCCTGCAGCCATACTGTCACTGAACTTGGTCCATGATCTCATACAGCATGTGTCCAAGTCCAGCAAGTCACTGATGAATAAACTGCCAATACTAATGCATATGCCAGTATACACTCTCTGACGCCACATAAGCCCATCATTGGCATGGGGCAGCAAGCTGCTGCATCTCACACCACGCACAAGCTGCAAACAGAATGAGGCATCTGCAAACATGCATGCCACACATACACTGTAGAGCATCGCTCAACATGGGTATTCACCAGCGGCTTCTCCAGGCACAGATCTGGGCATGAAGATCTGGATAGAACCTCTCGAAGACCTGCAGCTCTACCTGGCTGAACCGGTGGCAGATTGCATGCAACGGTGGGTTCCTTGGAATGGCTACAGGCCTTGAGGTCATCCCAAAGTTTCCAGACTGTGTTTTTTGTGCGGTCTGCCACGCCCTCCTTGTTGATGGAAGCTGTGATGTCATCCCAGATCTTCAGCCTTGCACCACTGCCCAGCGGTGGTGCTGGGTTAAAGAGGGTATCAAAGGCTCCCAGGACATGATCCACCAGCATGCTAACTTTGGTGGAGGTGAAGTTGGCAGCCCTCTGCCTCAACATAGGGTGCTGCACTCTTTTGAGGAAATTGATGGACCTGACATGGCACCACTGAGGCAGGTATAGCTTAACAGAGTCCTGAGTAGGTGCTGTGGAGCTGTGTTGGTTTTGGCAGGGAGAGGTGGAAGTCCCAAGTACAGAAGAGGTGGTCACAGGCACAACACAGGAGTACAGGCAGGCAAAAGTAGGACAGCTGGCACTCCAAGACATAGCTGTTTGCAAGCAGACACTCACACTCAAGTAAGCAGCAGCAGATAAGGAGTGAGTTAAGCAAAGCAGGGTTGGAGGAGGCAAAATCACCAATTCACATGCAGGAGGATCTCTGGTGTGTGTCTCTCATCCGTAGCAGCCGATAACACAGAAAAGGCCCTTAAAACGTAAGTTACTACAGCACAACTATGCAGCTCACGGCAATGACAGTGTAATATAAGGTGCAGCTACACGCATCACTGGTTGTGCGCTCAGAGGTACAAGTTGGCTGAGTATAGCATTCACGTATTTGGGGGTGCTATGCAAGCCGTTTCCTTCAGGTAACACATACCACATTTATATTTTTGGGGGTTGCTTCTGCGAATACTGGCATGTATTTTTCTCCATTTTGATGCCTGTGGTCTGTTGTGCACGCAATTTTTGGTTTTAGGGTGCCTCTGCATATCGCGTACTGCTTTTTTCACCATTCGGAAGCTTTCTGGGTATTGCATACGCAATGTATGAGCTATGGTGTGCCTCTGCATATCGTGAACATATATTATTTGCTACTGGGCTACACTAGAGACTTGACCGACCACACATCTACGTAGCACATCACGTAGACTTTTCCCTTCTTCATATTACCCAGAACAATATCTTGGTGTGCCTTCCATTTCTCCTTAACATCTGAAAAATAAGTGGAAAGACCCCAAAAGGCAAAAGGAGTAGAGAGGGTCGGGGTCATGGTGAGGAAACATCCGCCCCAGCCCCAGCCCCAGGAAGACGCGGTGGGGCACAGCCCACATGTGACCCGGCACCTGGATGTTAAGGTGGTAAGAGCCAGATAGGAATAGCAGCACCACCTGGGGCCACTAGGACCAAGGAGATGGGTCCACAGAGGAAGAGGCGCTTCACTTATGAGGAGCTCCAGATCCTCGTTGACTATTTGACTGAACCCCATCGTGAGATGTCCCCATATGCAGGGAACATGTTCACAGCCGCACATCAATTGGTGCATTGGCGGCATATCACTGACCTCATCAACGCCTTAACTCTGGAGATGCGCAATGCTGGACAGGCACCGAAGCGGTGGAATGATCTCACACAGAGAACCAAGTATAAGCTCAGTACCAATGCGGCCTCTGCACTGGCCACTGGAAGGGGGCCAGCAGAGGAGTAGGAGCTGACTCCAATTGAAGAGGCCACAAGTCAACTCATCAGCATTGAGCAGGCGCAAGGTGTGGGAGGAGTGGAGACCCTTGAGGACACATCTGGTGAGTGGCATTTTTGTGCATAAAATGTGTGGACAGTCATGGTTATCCAAACCATATTTGTGTAGCTGTATAGCTAGCTGCAGTTGGCAGCCATCCATGGCAATGCATATTTGCTAACATGTATACTTCTGTCACATGGCCTGCCTTCAGTAATTTTCCTGTGTGGTCCACATGTGTGGCATATATCAGCGTGACTTTTCACATCACCGCCGGCTGGCCCACATAGCTGTTCCAGTACATACGTGCAGGGTTTGAAAGTAGTTCAACACATGTGCTATTTGCCACACCCCATGTTGTGCATCCCTGACAGGCACATTTCACCACAGGGCACCCCTCTGTGTATCGTGGGAAACATTGCCACATGCATTGTTCCTTGCCAGAGTTTTTTTATCTTACGGCCCTTTTGGATTGTGCATATGTAATGGATGGGATCATACAGAACAATTCTGATTCCAAATAACAGAACCAACTCAGGAAGATGGCAAAGTACTGTTTTATTAACAATTATCTAAAACAGGGAGTTAACAACAAACATCAACAGACATACGCTCAGTCTGTCAGTGATCTTTACACAAAACATAGTTTTTATACCAAAAAGAAGTGAGAAGTGACGTCATACTACGTGGCACTAATGAAAAACCTATCAAGGGTCGGGATTTGCTAAGGGAAACAACTAAATATACTTTTCTATAGGAGCTAGGATTGTGATTGGCTGTCCACTATCAGGTGGACAATATCTGCCTACCTCTAAAACATGTCATCTTCAGAAACATTAGATACACAGTTTCTCAATGGTTTTCAAACTATAAGGTCCTTCATTATATGGACTAATGTAATTGGTTGCCACGGGTGTGCCATGCCTGGAACATTCGGTTCTTTTAGCAGCATGTAAGCCCAAATCAAGGTGCAAGGAGATGGCACCTGACACTACCCTACCACCTAATTAGCCCAGCATCTCTCATTGCCTATGCCTTCTGCCTTGAAGATTGTCTTTGTACTTGGCCTTGCAAAGTATCCTTGTCTTTGAGAATGCACGGGAGTGAGAGCACGCACTATCGTGTCTGGGACTCCAAGTTCGAACTCTATTTCCATCCTTGGCTCATGTGACAGGAGACCATGATTTCGTCCATTTTGCAGGTTTTAAATGCTCTAAATGATTTAAAATTGGCCCTCCTGGTGTTCCTTCTTTGCACTTTAACAAGAGATGATTCGTCCTTCGCACGTTTGCTCATTTCCAGAATAGATAGCTGACCTTGGCTGCTTCAGTCTTGAATCCAGGCCAGACAACCTTGTCTTGCAGCTCCACAGTTCTGCTTATTCTTGCTGCGACAGAGTTTTCCCTTCCCGCTTCATGAGTCCTGGCTTACTAAATTCATGATACGAATGTACAGCTTCTATATAATAGCGGCTGTGTTCTATTCACTACGTATAACCAGCTTCTATGATGACTCAGTTTACCTTGCGTTTCAGCATCTGTACATTTTTTGAACGGTTTATTTTTTGCAGCACTTTGTGCACTTTGGATCTTCTTTTTTTGTATTTAAAAGTTCCCTTGATTCTTTACTTTGTCATTAGTTTCTTTAGGATCTATACATTCTCTTCAATCAGTATCTCGGGACATCATGCATACCTTTTATGACGTCACTGGCTTATTTTCTTTGCTCTTTCTCATATCCTTCAGGGAGTTCCTCTCTTAGATTGTCATCACTTCGGGGATACATTTGGTAAGGTTGTCTCAACAGGTATCTTTTTTCGATCACACACTGCGGTATTGGCACAACGGCTGGTGTCAAACACGGAACAGTCTCAGGCTTCCAACATATAGGAGGAAGAGGGGTGGGGTCTCCTGCAGAGGTATTCAGTTGTTCCTTGACATTCTGGTGCCTGTCTCATTGCATGTCATGTAGGTGCATGGTGAATTTACAAACCTGTGCTTATGGTTTTAAATTGTCCCACCTGTCTGACATGATAGCCCTGTATTTGTCCATCGGGCAATGCATGACAGACACATACCTTATCCCTTGCATCCTTGAGTCTGCCACTTTAGCATGTCTATGTGTCAACTGACGGCATGGACTGGACCAGGGGTGGGGAGGTGCTGCATGTCAGCAAATGCCATATATTTGTGGCATACAGCTCACAGTGTGACACGTCACGATGTCAGATGCATGGGTGTTCTGCCATTTTGTGTGTGTCTGCCTTGTGATGCACACTTGCATGTTTGTCAGGACACACATGAATACAAATGTCTATCTCTGCCCATGTGCAGGTGATGTAGCTTATACAGAGGAGGAGGAGGAAGAAGAGGTGATGATACGTCAGTCCACCAGTCAAGGGAAAATCTACAGGTGCTACAGGCCATTATCAGTCGTGTTCCGGCCTCTTCGGACTGCTGATTCGGTTGCAGAACTAGACGTGGTGTACTCGGTGATGGAGAAGGTGAGTGCCCCAGCGTTCAGGTCAGATGGGGCTGTTGGTACAGCTCGGGAAGCTGGCTTCACAAGGCCAGACAGTGGTGGACCTCACGTCTGCGGTGGTTACGGCTGCAAGGCCACCCTCCCATGAGTTGGTGTCAGGTTCTGGGGCTGATGTCCAATGGAGGGTTGAAGATCTTCAGTCAATAAGGGAGGCACCACAGCAACGGGTCTGGTTCCTTGCATCACAACGCTGTGGACTCCGCACATGTGGTGGACGTGTGCAGGCTGGAGAAACAGTGTGGAAAGCAGCAAAGGTTGTGTTATGTCATCCGACAAAGCAATGTATTGTATAACATTGCAGAGGGCGTGGATCAACTGGACAGGAACGTGTCCCCATCAGTGACCCGGGATGCGCAACTGCTGTAGATCATGCCATCCTCAAGCCGCTCCCACAGACTGGGTGTAGAGGCCAACATCAAGGGATGATGGTCTGATCTTAGGTGTCTGCAGGAGTCCCTGCATGCAGATGCTGGGGCACATAGAGATGCCCTGAGGCATGAGATGTTGAACAAATCGCTGTGAGATGGAGAGTTGAGGACTGCACCGCATAATAAACTCTCAGACACAAGGACACAGCTACACAAGGAGATGGATGCCTTGAGGCAGACACTGACCCAGCCACTCGATGCGTTACGAGTGAGTGCGCATACAGACTCTGTAGCCATCCATGAGGAAGCACATTGTGACATCGCTGCCATTGGAATGCTAGGGCATGCTTCAGTGTCACAGCTGGCCCTGGCCAATGAAGTCCAGGCCTTGGCACTGCATGGATTGGATCCACCACAACCACCTGCAGATCTATCAAAGGATGGGGGGCTCAGCACACCCACTCCTCCTCCACCACCATTGCTCTGATGTCCATGAGCCCATGGAGGGATGAATTTTTAAAAAACTTTTTTTACTGACTACTCATGTGGATTTGCACATGCATCCTACGCCTCCCCCTACATTTGTTTTTACTCCCAGTGCAGGATGGCCATATTTCTTATTTCTTTATTTTTACCCAACCAGTGTGGTCTGATTTTTGTTTCTCATGACCCCTTTATGGTGAAGGATAATTTTTTCTTGTTTTTTATTACCCCTGTCTATGGTTGGAGGCATGTGTTGTTTGTTTCGCATTCCAAGACGGACTTTATTTTTTCTTTATCCTTGAGAGGTGTGCTGTTGCCCTCTCAATGGATTGTTGAGTGCATGCAACCATGCATAGGGATGTCAACTGCCATGGTTGCCTTGAGAACAACAGGATAACATGTGCAGGTAACAATTGGTTGATGGACTTTAACCACATATGTGCTGTATGCATGATTTGGTATTATGGCTGGTGACATACCATGTCTCATGTTGTTGCAGTGATACTGATTCATCCAGTGACAGCGCTCCATGGGAGTCCACCCTGCACCTTTTCACCTCCCTAGTCCGATGCCCTCTGCCAGGCACTGGCCCTCCTTTCACAAATGTGGAGGTACAGTTTCCGGTAGAGGTTATGAGGGAATCACATCAAGCCGCTCTGTCAGCAGGTAAGTATGAGCACAGTCTCTCTTGTTATATCTGTATTAGTCATCACCATGATATTTGCATGCATTCCCACATCTTTTCTTCCTGGGGGTGTTATTTTTGAGTCATCGATGTATCGCCAATGTGAAAAACGTTACTCTCTCAGACAGCCATTCAAGCCATGCCGAGTTGATGATCTGGAGGAGATGGTGATGCCATCGATCGAACAAGTCGACTGACCACAAATCAAGAAATCAATGACATCATCAGCGACATCACGCATTTAGACATGAAGTACATAGCCATGCATTCACAAAGCTACACAAACATGCATTAGCTTATTGCATATAGACACGAAACACATGCTTATGACTCACGCAGGAATATGACAGACACACATACATATCTCTATCTATAGTGACATTCTTTGCCAAAGCTGAACCGCAAGACACATAGTATACGTATACCAAGCTTGCTATGCAATTTGCGGTACCGTTATTAGCTCTGAACTCCCTTAGCGGGTCCCGTCCATAATGCCTGGTAAAACCAGGTGTCGAAGGAGGGACCCGCTAAGGGAACTCGTAGTAGGGCGGTAAGGGAGTGCCAGCACCGGTCTCCTTAACGGTGCCCGGTATCTCTTACCGCCCTACTCGTAATGAGGTCCAATGCCTATTTACTAGAGGTGGACGGAGAGAAGCTGTTCCCACCAAACCAGAGGTGGAAAGATGTTGCTCACGAGCTGTCTACTGAATGCACTCTCCCAGGCTTAGGTGATCAGGGGTGGCAACCTTATGGAACACGCAGCCTCTCCATGTTCATTCCCATTACTGTGAGAAGGTACACTCAGGGATTCATTACGAGTAGGGCGGTAAGGGATACCGGGCACCGCTAAGGAGACTGGTGCCGGTAATCCCTTACCGCCCTACTATGAGTACCCTTAGCGGTCTGACCAGGCGTTATGGATGGGATCCGTTAAGGGACTTCAGGGCTAATAATGGTAACGCAGTTTGCGGTACCATTATTAGCGCCTTCCCCATTCCCATTGAGCCCTATGGGGGCTCAAATGGGAATAGGGAATGGCTTTTTCAATGGCGACTTACCGGTCCGGCAAAGGTCGGACTACACCGGTAAGTCCCCATTGAACGGACATGTTATTGGTGGCAGCCATGTCGCAAATAGCACCATGACTACCACCAATCTCGTAATGAAGCCCTCAGTCTGGTAACTGTCCAGGGCCCCAGGGCTGGGAGGATCCATTCTGCCCAATTCAGAGTCGCTTTTCACGTGAAGATATAATATGATGCAGGAGCCAATGATATCCCTGCAACCCTGCAACATTGTAAATTGAGACATGCAGACGGGTAAGTAAAGTGTTGTTTCTCTGAAATGTGCCATATTGTTTGTCAAGTATATGGTTTTGTGGTATGATTTAAAATGCTGGTAGTGTACTTTTGAACTGTCTAGTAATAGGTTTGTTAGTCAGGGTAATTTGACAGCATGGCAGGATTGCATCTAAGTTGCAAGAAGGTGTCACTGAATGGTGTGGTACTGACTGTGTGTATTGGTGCATGAAAATTAGTGTGGTATGCTATAGGGTCTAGAGGAGATAGAGCCTTACTGGATTAAGCAAGGTAAAGTGCTAGCAGGGACTGATGTACTGCAGCAGGACTAAGAAAGCTTCGAACAGAAGTGGGGGAACTGCATTGCTGGGGGATGCAGCCCAACGTGCTCAAGAGGGCAGAGCATATCGTTGTAGCCAGATTAGGGAGCTGGGAATGGCCCTAAGGAAGGGTGAGGAGACTCATGGGAACCCCAAAGGCTAGTATATGGGGGGTGCACTGAGGGAGTTTGGGAGATGTTCCTCCAAAAAAGATGTACATCTTTGCAAAAGCATTCACAAAATTGCTATTCTTAATTAGAATGCTATAATAGGACAGTTAGTTTTTGGTTGTCCACCAGTGTTTGTTGAATAAATTGGATTATCCCAAAGTGTTGAGCGGTTAGATATGGGGGGATGTTTCTGACAAGAAATTGGTATGTTAATAGATGTATCCTTCTTATCATGGTCTTCCTTTACATTGAACTTCCAGGACAAACTCTAAACTATGCTGGACAAGGGCTAGGCTAATGTTAAATGTCTAACCCCATCAAGCACTTAAGAATGAACCTTTAACCCTAGTCTCTTCGAGCGGCATCTCCAAAACCCTGTGCCTCCCTAGTCATCATAAAGGCCATGTAAGGCAAGTCCCAAATCGAATAATACAAATCAATCCAAAGAGCCAAGAAATAATGCACAAGAGGTGAGAAAAACAAAAAGTTTATTACACACACACAGCCTAGGCTCGGGAATTATCAAAAGATATTCAAGGAACTACAAAAAATGGCTGTATTTATAGTAAATATCAGGAAAGAAATTACAACAAATGTTACAAATTGTTCACAAATCCCCAGCCTGTGATCATCATTTGTATACTATACTTAGCCCTTTTGGCCTATCCTACCCTTGTGACCAAGACAAGATATGAGTTTATTAATTATGTTACATTGAGGTTTTTGCCTTCCCATGATGCTGATTTGGATGCTATCTGCTATGGTTTTGTATCTTCAAAACTTAATAGTTAATTGGCCGTTCCAGGAGTAGTATTTGTGGAGTGAGTGACTTAATAGAATTCAACCAATCACACTGTGCGATGTGACAATGTTACAATGAAATAACTTTTACGTCCTCTTCCCAAAGACCTCATTGGTTGGCACTATCTTGCCATTCCCATATTTCTGAACTGTTCATCATCAGTTCAATATTGCAATTCCTTGTTGGAAACATTACTTGCTTCCCTTCCAACATTTAATTTCTCGTGGCTTGTGCATGTTTTTATTTGCTCTGTCTTTGACCTTACGAGCTGTGGGCTCAGGTGCTTGCATACGTTATTCTTTTGGAATGGTATGAATACGTATATGTATCTTGCAATATCATAGACATCCTCTTCACTAATCTTGTGTATTTGCTCTTGGGATTGTTCATACATTCCCTAAAAATCATTGGAATATAATTAATTCTGTTCTGTGTCTGATGATGTGCTGTATGTTTCCTATCTTAGCAAAGGGATCTTTCTCTGTGAGGCTTATCCTACAGAGGGCAGTGTGGCTCCTTGATCATTCTTCCCGACCATGTACACTGTGCACTGTTCATTGTTTCATCCTGGCCAAAGTGTGACATTCATTGTGAAATTGTTTTCTGTACTCACTAGGAACATTAGTTGTTATATAGCTCTTGAACACAGGCTTGGGAACTCAGCTAAACTGATGTGTTTCAGCCAAACCATGGGCAGTATTTCTCCCTTCACTCTGGGGTCTGTTACTTCGCTGATGCTTTTGCATGACCTCACTATTGAAATGCAGGCGTGAGAATGTGTTTTTCCACCTGCTTTGACCAATCACTGAGCTGCATTCAGTTCTGCTGTAGGAAGTTGCAACTTTGTGCATGTGGGCTTCTTTTGAGAGCGTGTCTGATATTCTCTGTTGGGGAATGAGGATTTTTAGGCTTCTGGGATATGCTTCATGGGCTCTACAGTTGTTGAATGGAGCTCCATAGTGCATATCACTCTCTGACCAGACCTCTGGGTACCCTGCTCTTTCCCAGACCATGTTTGTCTGTTCCCCTATTATGATGGCTAATAAACCTTTCATATCTCCTACTGCCAAAGTGACCACTGCTGTATGTCTTTCTAATGCATTGATCCACTTGCCCACCCCCACTGTAACAGGTGGTAGGGTCTTTATCAAATTAGTTTTGTCCATATGGGAACATGGTATGTATTGGGATCTGCCTACCCTCACTTTTATTAATGGGAACCGTCTACCCCCTCTAGGGCTACAATGTGTTCTAGCCTTCTTGTTCCCTCTAACCACTGCCATTTTTCTAGGGCGGGGTCTTAATCTTCTTTCCCAAGTAGTCCTTTCTTCCTGATCCTCTTTGGCTTCCCAATTCTTAACACTTTGCTCCTGCTCCTCTTCGCTGTCAATCACCTCAGATTCACATTCTACATCCTGTTGCTCTGGTTCTTCAGTTTCTAGTTGTACATCTTTTATCACTGCCTTAATCAATTAATAGTATTTCTCCTGCTGCCCGTTTCTCGGCACCTACCATAGGGCACGCCGCCTCCCTCTTTCTAGTCACCCTTCGCAATTCCTCTTCTGATTTGCATATTGCTGTTTCTAAATCCTTTTGCGCTTTATTTTGTGTTTTTACTATTGCCAGATCCTGCTCGTCACTAGGTGCACTTGCTACCCTTACTGGGTTAGTTTCTAAGTAAGCTGGGGGTTTATATCAGGGGGTTTTATACTCTGGTGCAGGTTTTAGGGGATAAAGTCTGGTTGTGGGCAGGGTTGTCGGCTACACAGGTGCTGGAGTCTGTGCCTTGTTCTGGGTGCATTGTTCTGGGGTTGTCTGGGACGACTTCACAGGAATTACAGCCTGCGTCATATATGCACTACTTAATGGGGTCAGGACTGCTGTGTCTTTTGTATTTCCCTTTTCTTTATTTCCACCCTCAACTTCCTCATACAATTTCCACAATTATAATATGCTCTGTCTCTTCTTTAGCTTTTTACCCTTGTACGTAGACAATTAATGGGTGTACATGTGTTGGATTTTATTCTCCTCAGGTGTGCCTTCGGCAGGCCATGTTGTGAACATTCTCCCTTCATTTCCCAGCACCCACTCACTATCTTTTCCCTATAAATTGGGAGCTCCTTGCACATGTGCTCTACTGTATTACTCATTTTCTTTAAAACAGTAAAAATCCCAGACACAACTGACCAGTACCTACTACGCCTAAGAGATCAAAAACATTGCAATAACGCCCCTAAAGACCACCCACCTATGGTGCACCACTGAGTCACATCTTGAACACAAAATACAAGAAAACACTGATACTTAGCCACAAAACACAACGCATCTTTGCACACGACCAAATATGGTCTCCATCCCAATCTTTTCCCCACGCTCAAAACCTTACATCAACCAGTTGTCTCGAATCACCCGATACCATATATATATACACACACACACATATAATTTTTGTGTAATGCAAAAAAAAATATATTTATTTACACAATTTTATATGTTCTCCACCTCACTGCTGCTCGTCCACTGACACAGGGTAACGTTCTCACTAATGCAGGACTTCCCACTTGTATTCCTAAAGGAACGCTGCCCTCCCTCCTTCATCGAGGGATGTGCACACTGCACTTACCAAGTCTTATAACTAATGTGACGCCACCACTCTTTGCTACAGGAGCCCTCTTTAGTTTCTAATGAAAAAAAGAAAAAACAAGGCAAAAACAAAAAACACATAGTTCACACCTTCACTCACTCTACTTCCGCATTTATACTCACTCTACCATTGTAATCCTCGGATCAGGTCCACTGGCTCGCTATGGTCCTCCAAAGTCTTCCAGGGCAGCCTCTCCCCCAATGGCATGCACTCAAGGGGACAGGCCGGGCTGAAGTGATCAGGCAAGCCTCTGGGTAACCCCGACACTTGCTGCCGCCTCGTGGTGTGTGCATTCTTCTGCTCTGTGCAGGTGGGCCTCGCTTGCCCAGGAGTGCCGCAGAGGAGCTCACAGCTGTCTGGAAGAAACTTAGATTCCAGTACGGGCCACCAAATATGTAAGGCAAGTCCCAAATCAAATAATAAAAATCAATCCAATGAGCCAAAAAATAATGCACAAGATGTGAGAAAAACAAAAAAGTGTATTACATACACACAGCCTAGGCTGGGCAATTATCAACATTGAAAGAACTACAGAAAATGGCTGCATTTATAGTAAATATCAGGAAAGAAATGACAACAAATGTTACAGATTGTTCACAAATCCTCAGCCTATGATTGAACATCATCATGTGTACTATAGTGACAAGAAATTAGTTTATTAAGTGACACTGAGATCATATTCCTGCCCATGATGCTGATTGGATGCTGCCTGCTTTAATTTTGTATCTCCTAAACTCAATAGTTAATTGGCCATTCCAGGAGTAGTATTTTTGGAGTGAGTGACTTAATAGAATTCAACCAATCACTGTGTGCAATGTGACAGTGTGACAATGAAGTAACTTTTACATATTCTTCCCAAAGACCTGTTGGCACCATACTACTGTTTTTTTTTTTTAACACAAAAGGCAAAACACATCTGTGTACAAATTCTCTGCAACATACTTCTCAGTCACTCGGTGGTCATAGGGAGAACTGAAGGTTATTCAAGAAGACACAAGGACAGAGCGATTTTCTATCTAAGGCTGCCTAGTGATGAACTAATACTAGGAAGCGCTGCTGTGCCGCTTATCTAAAAGTAGACAGTATAAGAAGAAAAGTAATCAATTAAGTCTATCAACTCGGTGCTTCTGGAATCAGTCAGTCTAGTGAGCAAGTTTTCAAACTTTTCCCTCCTAGACCACTTTCTTTCATTCATATGGATGTAAATGAAAATGAAAAAGGTAAAAGAGCAACACCTATGGCATATAGTCAGTAATCTGGTAGGAAATACAAAGCATTTTATTAGCCCATAGACTTACTGATTTTACCCAGAGTTTCTCTAGTTAAAAAGCCGGTTGGTGATTGCTTTTCAGTAGCAACATCTATTGTGATAAAAAGAAGACAGAAAACTCCCAACTTTCTGTAGATGGTTACTGTTAGTCAACAGTATGTTTGAGAGTCACAATTGCTAAAATAATAGTAAGGAATTATTAGCCTCCTATATGTAGCAACTACCATCTACCGGTTTCAGTGGTATAATGTGGATAAAACCACTTTCTTCAGGACAGTGTTCACACGGTTCTAGTGGTATGTTACACTAAATACACAGAGATGTGCTATATAAATTATACATTGCCACACCCCTATCGCCATATAAGGGAAAAGCTCAAGAAGGAACCTGCAAGACACAAGATAGTGCAGGTTCACTGCTTAGTTGCAGCCCCAAAACAATTGGTAAAGGAATATGCATAAAGTTTAGGAATTTCCTCAGAGCACAACACATTTGACAAACACACACACATATCGTCCACAGCTCATCCAGCGGGGGTTTGCAGTTCCAGTTTCGTTTTTTATCTTTTTGGATTTCACATTATTATGTCGTCTGTACAGGCATTTCACACTGACCCAGAGGTGTTGCTAGAGGCGGGCTGAGGGGGCTATAGCTCCGGGTCTTTTGGTTGTAGCCCCAGATAGAAGCTCAGCGGATACAACCAAAAGACTAGCTAGCCCCGGGTCTCGACAGTCTTGTAAGTGACTCCAATCAAGCAATCCCGCTAAGTCAGTGCCTTGTCTGGGGTGCCCAAGGGAAGCCCTTATTTATATATTTTTATGGCAAGTTATAATCTGGATGATGAACCCTTGTATAACACCCCTCTCTTAGAATCCCCCTTGACCCCACTGAGCCAAGAAGTAGGCTTGTTTTGCAAACTTAAAAGGTTTATTTTAAAAATTAAACAATATATATATATCACACTTTTATAAGAAATTAATAATTGATATCACACTTATGAATATAATGTTGATCAACAAAGGGTAACCTAACACTAGCACACTTCTTTACAATCAATGAGGAGTTGGTATAGGATGGATAAGGCAGCGAAAATACTTGTATGGTTTCAAGGGAAAAGCAATGAGGAATGAAATGCAATACAGAAATAACTTGATATGATTTTAGCAAAAGATAATATGATCACTTTTTCTCTGGCAATTCACCCCCCCCCATGCAATGTAAGAAATGGAAGGAGGAGCAGACAGTTATCAGGAATGCAATCAAATACAACACGAAATTCAGTTCCCCCCAGCAAGCTTAGAGGAAAACAGGTAGAAGTTTTAAAACACAGGCCCAAATGCTTTGAATGTGATGACAATGAAGTGATAAATGTGCTAAAAATGCTTTTAATTCCCTCTAGAGGTTCAGGGTAGGTGATGGCTACTTTATATTAGTTCAGGATCACTTTAACAATACTCTATGAATGATTAGCAGGTTGCACACGAATTTCAGCAAGCAAAGCAAGGACAAATATTTGTACACGTGGCTGAAATTGAGCAAAATGTCAAATTGCGGCAAATTTAGTCGCGTGCGTCGAGCGCGATTACGGAGGCACTATAAGGAGTAGGAAGTCGGGCTCGTTGGAAAGCTTAGAATCTTAGCTTTAAGATAAAAGTTAAATCTCGCTCTTAGCACAAACGGTTCCAGAGATACAGACGATTTTGTGAAAGTAGTTTTTCGGATTTTAAATTTTAAAGCTCAGAATGACAGATGACAGTTTTCAGTTTTAAAGATGACAGAATGACACGATTCTAGGAGGCAGTTCTAATAGGCTAAAATAGTTGGGATTAGATTATTTTAAACTAAGAGATTGGTTTTGGCACAGTGAGTACTCACAATATATTTTTGAAATAAGCCGTCAAGGTATGGTCAGGTTGGACGGGACTTCCGGCGGGTGGTTCTGAAGTCCCGGCTATCTGGGTCAGCTCTGCTCTCTGGGTCTGTCAAGCACTGGTTCTGCTCACAGCACTGCACAGTTCTGGTCTCTCTGGATCTCTGGTCTCTCTGGATCTCTGGTCTCTGGAGGTTGATGGATTTGAAGTCTGGAGTCTCCCGGCAAAGCGTCCCGCAAGAAAGTGGAAAGTGAATTCCCTACCTGGGTTTCAGTGGCCCTTTTTATGTGTTTTGAAAATGGGTGTGTGCCTGGGCCTAGCTAAGCCTGCCCCTCTCTACTTGTCATTGGCCCAATTCTCCCCTCTCCTATGATTGGGGGAAGGAAATGGATTGTCATCATGATGAGGTCTGTTTATGGGTCAGAGGATCCTCCCCTGGTCAATTTGCACACAAATCTATTTCTGACCCAAATACATATTTATCTATGTACCATGTTTCTAATATTATAGGTCCAGTTAACATATTTTCTGTAGCACCAAACCATTCGATCCCTGTCTTTGTACGATGTTGTGTCCACTGATGACAGAATTCTCCCCTTTTCATCCAGATAACGACCTCTAAATCTTTCCAGATTTTACACAAATGTGCACCAGGGATATGGGTTACAGATGATAAAGTGTCAGATTTTTAACATGCATACATTTGGAGTAACAACCTTTTCTCCGCTACTATCCCCACGAACATCCCACAGGGTCCTAACACCTATTAAAATGTGCATGGAAAAATCCCAAGAATAAGGGTATTAATTATATAATTTTGACCAGTCCGCACTATGAGTTATCTATCTTTTTAAAATTATGCCCTGGTCAAAAAGGGGTGTGGCTTCCCAGATCACAGGGTGGAATAACTGGTTTATCCACTTCCCCCAAGCTCAGCTGCTAGCAGAGGCACTGCCCCTCCCAGTTTCTCCCAAGAGGAAGCCACTTTACAGCCCCCCCAATATAACATTTGCCTGAGCCAAAGAAGGCCCAAAGAAGGCCCATTGTTCAGTTCCCTGTAGTCCCCAGGTGCCACTCCCCTTTCAATCAACAGGGCCATGTGATCTCCTTTTGGTGGGGCCAGCAGGATGCAGCCAGGCCTGGGAAGAGTTGTTGAGCCAGTTCAACTCCTGTCGGGGGTAGTTGTCAGGCAGAATTCAGCTAAATGTCACTTTAGTTCCCAGTTTAAATCAAGCTTACAATTTTTACATATACATTAAATAATTACTTCCTTCAAGTCATTTCAGAATATAGTTTTACATTGTATCCACCTCTTAGCAAGTCTTTCCTTGGCCTGGTTTGGGTTCATCTGTTCAGTTTTACACAAAAGTCTGGTGGTTTTAAAACGCCGGCTTTCTGATAGTGGTGAGTACCGGTATTGCATCCATTTTTGAGTTGTCTTGAATTTGACAGGAGGTTTTTGCTATTATTTTGATAGGCATCCTTACATTTGAGTTGTTATGTGGAACCCCCCCACAAGAAGGTTGAATCTTTAGAGTGGTCTTGTGCCAACTGGGCAGTTCTCCTGGATTCTGGCGTGAATGTGGGCGGCGATAGCTCATCCCCACATCCACCCAGTCTATTGATTTGGTTTGTTCTGGGATAGAATAATGGGCGGCGACAGCTCATCCCCACATCTACCCAGTCTATTGATTCAACATGGGTCAAAACCCTTCACAGTCCCACCGTTAGCCTAGCCCCCGATCCTTTCCAGAGCTAGCAACACCCCTGCAGTGACCTGTTTAATTCCTTTGGCGGGGCCAGACATAGAGTTGTGGGTTTGGTACACCAGAATGTCCCTTATAGATAATGAATAATCTGTTCAGTCTCACCACTTGATTCGTGCAGGACCGGAAAAGAAAGGAAACACTCGTGACTCAAAAAGCTCATTTGGGTATTGATCTCATCCACTCCCATGATGAAACACATGGAATGGGAGAGTTTCCATAATACTCAGAGTGTGTTTATCTGTCGGCGAAAAGACGCCTGTTAGCCAGTGAACCAAGGTGTATAAGCCAAGCACTCATCCCTCATTTTCGATCATTTACTTTTAATCAGGGTATTCTGTTGCTTGTAGTGTGTGGCACGCGTAGCAATGTTCATTCGCCTACAAGTATCGCTGACTTTTCAGTCTCGGCAGTTCCCGTACCATATTATGTTGTGGCTGCAATATCACTTGATAGTGCCCCAACGTAATGCTGGCCACGTGACTCGTGGGTTACTATAGTCGCGCATAGCATCGGATCGCATCATCAGATTTGTGGTCACGCATTACACGTGACTCCTAATTGGTCAGGCAGGTCAGGCGGATCTTCTGTGACATGCGCTAGACAAATGGAGATAATAGAAACTCAGGATTTTTATCAGATAATTTTCCCGATTATTTATTTTCTCCATTTCCTCATGGTGGTGCCAACTCATGCATATATACTGTATGCTTGATGCGTGTACCACATACATGAAAAAATGTGTTGTAAACAGATATTTATGCTTGGTTTTATGAGAGAAGGGGCTGCATTTGGCATTTTACATTTTGAAGGATTACCTCAGTAGCCAAACAATGCGCCATATGACAGCCATCACCATGTTGTCACAATCTTGGAGATTATTCTTATAATTACATCATCTTGCATCTAATATGGCAGAGAAGAGAAAGGGATGTAAAAAAGGAGGCAAATAGTGAAAGTGAATATTATTTTGTCCATGGAGGCCCTTACACCAGCATGGATAATGTCTGCCAGATTATGGCTTTGTTGAGACCATGTTGGTCTGTCTTCAGGCAAAATATCCAGTTTTGCTCTCTTTTGAGCAGCATACTGGAGATGTCTCCTCCTCGCCTAGGGCATTTTACCTTCTCAACAATGTTCCATTTAATGTCTTGGGCACCATGGCCTTTTTGTTGAAAATGTGCCACCAAGGTCTCTGAGACAATTAGCCATTTGGTAAATTTTTGAGGTACAGAAGGAGCTGCTCAACATTACACGAATATGAGACACAAGCTGGTGTACTCACAAATCGTTTACGTGAGATAGAATACCCAGGGAAAATGATTAAATATGCCAGGAAATGGGCAAGAAACATCCTAAGAGACATTGCAACAACTGGTGGAGACCTGGGTGTCCCACTGATCACAGCTGTGTTTAGTTACTCTAATAAAATCAATAGAGTTCAAAAAGCAATTCTCAAACTCTGGCATATACTAAACGTGGGGTTTGTTAATCTAGCAATGCCTAGATTTGCTATAAAGAAGAGAAAAAATCTTCGAGACACCTCGGTAGATTCGTACCAGCCACCAGATCCTATTGGACATAAGAAAACATTGTGGGATACACAACCAACCCTGGGCCATTCAGTCTTGCTGTGGGAAGGTGCACATGGGCTTCTTTGTGAGAAGCTGTCTGATATTCTCTGTAGGCGGATGAGGAATTGTGTGCTTCCTTATGCTTCTGTGATAGCTGAATGTGTTTCGAGGCCTAGGTCTGGTGTTCGTTCAAATATTGTAAATGTTCACTATCATTATGAGTGCCAATGGTTCCCTGAAAAATGTTAAATGCTGCTATACTTATTAAGGATATGTAGCTACACTCAGGTATAATGTCTACACTTTACGGCTTACTTGCCTCTCATGGATACTGCTTACCGAAGCATGATTACTAGTGCACTTTTGAGCCTACACAGGGGCTCATTACGAGGTTGGAGGTAACCATTGCGCTATTAGCGCCATGGCTGCCTCCAAAACCTCACCGACTCCGCTCTGGTGAATGGAGCCATTACCGCCCCATTCCAAGGTTGGCTGGGGCGGTAATTCCACATTCACCAGGGCCCTTCCCCATTCCCATTTAAGCCCCCATAGGGTTCAATGGGAATGGGGAAGGCGCTAATAACGTTACCGCAAATTGCGGTACCGTTATTAGCTCTAAGGTCCCTTTGCGGGTCCTGTCCTTAACGCCTGGTAAACCAGGCATTAAGGGAGGACCTGCAAAGGGAACTCGTAGTAGGGTGATAAGGGATTACCGGTACCGGTGCCCTTACCGGTACCGGTAATCCCTTACCTCCCAGGTCGTAATGAGGCCCAGGGAATTCAATTCACACGGGGCTGCTTTCTTTATGCTGCGTGCTTCTTCACAGAGACCTTCGAAGCTTGTATTTCCGTGCACGTTGGGTACATTGGATGTACTCCCCAACAGCCTTTTCTGTGTTCACCCATTAAGAAGCACCAACCTTGAAAGTCTTCCGGTCCCTAGATCTCTACTCTTGTACATCCCATGGTCTGTAACCTTGTATTAGAAGTCGTTCATTTGCCATGCAAGCTCCAAAATTCTAGAAACTTCCTTCCCAGACTCCCCCAGACAAAGAACTCTACTGAACCCTCAAGAGAATTGTTAACACCCACCTTTTCTGGCTTGCTTCTCAATTCTGTTTACTTTCTAGCCCTTTCTCTCTGCATCCGCCATCTTCTTTCTCAAGCTGCACCCCCTTTAATCTTAGTTTTTCTATAACCCATGCTGACTTGTCTTACATTGTCTGAGCAGCTATTGGCTGCCGCCAACTTTTTCTTCCCATACAAGTGCATTGAATTTTTCATATTATCTCGTAGCCCACATGCTCAGGGCCTTTTACGCGCGCACTTTCCTAAGCTAATATCACAGTGATGTTGCGTTAGCGCCTATGTTTGTAGGTGGTGCCTTGCAATGGCCTAACTGCAAACCTTTCGCTCATCTGCCTCGTGTGCCTTGCATGAATACTCTACAAAACACCCATAAAAATATATAATAGAAAGTAAAATGCAAAAATATTGAACAAAGTAACTTTTCAGAACTTAAAACCGAACCATCTCCTAGCTGAGTCATTCCAAAAAAAACACTTACTTCAACCGTAAATGAACCGTGATAGCCACTTTTTGGCGTTAGTGCCATTAGAAAAACTGCAAACAAAACGCATTTTGTTGCAGGTTTATCGTGCCGTTGTGTGGTACAAAGAGGTTGTGTTCGGCGTGTCAAGGCTTCAAGTGTAGTGTCACGAGCGGTAACTCGCAGTATCTATTTCAAGGTCCAGAAATAGAGACAACCTCTGTTTATATGTTCCCGCTCCAGTCACGTTGATAGATAAATAGGTCAAGCATTTGACAGTCCAATGATATCGTGTGCCAGGCTGCTGCTGCCTTGGGAGCTGATAGCTTGTTCTCTGGTGTTCTGAAGTCTTCACTGGGCGCTGTTTGAAGTGAACACACAGAGCCCAGAGGCCTTGGGGCAGCTAAACTATGTCTTTCCGTCACATGATTGCCTGACTGCCTTGACCACGTTCGATGCGTTTATTTTCACTCTGCAAATGTTTCCATAACAATTGGTGGCTTAGAAAATGTAGTTCATCTTCTGGTTTTAACAAAGCACATTATCAATTTTGGGATGATAGGCTTCTTTGTCGACCGTTTTTTCAGCAGCTACTACCTTTTGCTGCAGATCCCTTTTAAAACAATAGCTACTGCTCTTTAGATGTGGTCCGGTCCAGTGATTGCTAGCTTACAGGCATCATTCAAGAGCGCATGCAGTCTCAGGCGAATTGACATGCTGTCGCCTCCTCACTTCCATACGGGCCATAGCTGATGTTTTGGGGGCTCTGATGGCACTCCTCGGGGTTCTGAGCTGACACGGCCTCACTGTAATCCCAGCTCTGTTACACTCCTGGATTGTATGCAGCCTAGAATAGTGTTACAGAGCCGTCTACCGTCTCATAACCAGGTGATATATCTTCATCGCACAACCTATTTATCAATGATTTACCTAATTAAACACATTCACAAAAGACTTTATATTCAAACTATATGCATTGTGCACATCTAGAAATGTATCTGAACGTTTCTTTCAGTATTTGCTACTAATTAACACATAATATATTGATAATAAAATATATTTTTATGTCCGTGACTATGTTGAAGTAGATCTTCTAAAAAAAGGGTTTATTCACAACTTTTCTGATGCATCAGTTTTCTGTTGGCCATTTTGTCTGTTGAGCTGACTGCCTAGGTTTTGACTCTAATGACGGGCACATCTTTGGCTGTGCTGGCCTACTCCCATGTCTCGGGCACAGAGAACTGAAAGATGGCCTGCACGGCTGAAGGAGCATGGTTAGGGGTGATGAGTCGAGTATCCGTCAATTCTGTTATCACCAGCTGCCACTAATCCAGCCCATTCTGATGCAGGTGCGTTCAGTGTGTACTGTTTGTGTTTTGTACATCCCTTCTACCCACAATATCCTTGGTTCCCTCTGTTTATGCTAAAGTACCATTTCTGAGATAAAACTAGGTAGCATCAGCATGAGCCACACATATTGTACCATAAGGACAAGCTGCAGACTTTTTCTATTGACATAATGCTGCGCTTTCCTCTATGCACGCTCTACCAGTTCTTTGCCTTTTTTCTCTCCACCATCTCTCTCTCTCCACGTGTGGTGTTCTCCAGGGCTCTAGCCTATCACCCTGGCTCTTCAATGTTTCTGGCCCCTTTGGCCCTCCTGATCTCTACCTTTTCCTCTAACTTTTAGTGTTATACGGATGACACGCACCTCTCCTTCAGGCTACCCTCAGCCTCCTCCTCGCTCAACCCTGACTGTCTATCCGCTACTCAGGCATGGTGCGCCTCCAACAATCTCTGCCTTAATGATCCTTCTCATTGGGATCCCTGCTCCCACTTTTCCTCACTCACTCTGGCCAACCTACTTGGGCCCTCTCACCTCACCCTCTTGTGAGGCAAAGATCCTTGGGGTCATGTTCGATTCCACTCTCTCCTTCTCTCCCCACATCACGGACCTTGCCAAGAAAGCCCATTTCCAGTTGCACCTACTCAGAGGGATTCTCCCTTTTCTCACCTTTCCCCAGAAGCTCACTGTCTCCAGAGCTCTGGTTCTCTCTCGGATGGACTACTGCAACAGCCTCTTTCTCAATGTCACTCTAATTGTGGGTTTGGGTGGAGGAATCCTGCTGCGACAGGGATCCGTGAATCAGTTTGATGTGACAGAAATCAATGCAGTTTGCCCGTCGCATTGTCTGGGGGTTTAGAGTGCTCCCACTGCACTCCTTAAATATGGTAAATCAATTAAAATGCCTCCACACAAGCGCCAGTTCAAAATGTTTTATTAATGCATTTTGTCAGTTGGTCTTCATTAGAGAAATCTGGAAAAATTGTAATCCTTAGTCCACGTGGTATCTGATTGTTTTGGATGTAATGCTTGAGTGAGAGCATCTCCCAATACTTATTAATCTCCTTAATTGATGCCCTTTCTAATTTTATGAATTTGAAGCGTAGATACTCCCTTATACTACTTGGGGGTCTGAACACATGCTTCCCCTGGGCGAGAACAAATTCCTTGCATCCTCTTCCTGTGATAATAGGTATTCTGCCATGATGGCCGATCCGTGTGGGCTGGTCTCCTCACAAGTTTAACTGACAGTCTAATTGTGGGTTCGGGTGGAGGAATCCTGCTGCGACAGGGATCCGTGAATCAGTTTGGTGTGAGAGAAATCAGTGCCACGTTGCCTATTATGGCAGAATACCTATTATCACCGGAAGAGGATGCAAGGAATTTGTACTCGCCCAGGGGAAGCACCGAACATGTGTTCAGGCCCCCAACTAGCATAAGAGAGGATCTACGCTGGGTCACTTAAAAGCAAGGCTGCCGCAGCCAATAGGCCAGTGAGGTGACAATGCAAAACAGGAAAGCTGACAGCATTTTGCCTGTGATGCACTCATGGTCCAAAGGACCATTTGTGTTTCAGGGGATCCATTGTGCCCTGCAGTCTGCGGACTGCCCACATAGTCTCCTCCCTCCTCCAGGACATCTGCGATTGGCTAGGAGGCAGATGGTAGATGGTGAAGACATGTCTGTGAGGACTTTCTGCAGTGGGCAATGCATACCCTCTCTGGGCTAATTTATTTAGCAATTGGATCCGCAGTTGTGCTAACTGCCTCATCCCCACCTACCTCAAGCAAACCCCCATCACCTTCACATAAGGAGGAAGACAATGAGAGAGGAATCGCTGGCAACAAATGCAGGAACAATGTTGCCTGTGGAGTGCCACTCTTGTACACATCCCTCACTACACAAGATACATGGTCATGGGTGAGAGTTGCTGGAGGAAGCAGGCCATACAAAAGCAGGGTGCTTGGCACATGCGGAAACATGCAGGCTGCGTAGTAGCCTGTGCCAATCCGTTATGTATTCTTTGCAAAGGAAACCTACACTGGCACTGTCCATGATGTGCTCATCGGGCCCTCCAGGGAAGCTGTCATGGACAATTCTCATGTAGCACATGCATCCGTTTTACTATTTTAGAGGCCTCCTTACAATGGCCTACTCATGTAGCAGTGGTAACCGTTTGCCTAAAAAGCTTGTATATGAAACCCTAGGTCACACTCAACTTTAATCGTGCAGTTCATTATTGTAGTATGGACATCTTAAACTTGCAATCACCTAGCCTATGCTGTACCAATGCCAGGCTGTGACTGAGCCTGCATCTGCCTTTTATTATGCAGTACTGGTTTGGGGGAAGTGTGCACCGGGCCTGCACATGCCATACCTGTTTATGCAGGAAGAATATACTGGTCCCTTGCCCCACTGTGCCTATTTTGAGTAAGCTTCTGCTTGCCCTTGCCATGCCCTATTGTTTGGGAGGGTTGCTTGTTCTCACCCTGCCGTAGATGCCTGTGATGGAATCTTGCACTAACCCTGTCCATGCTGTATGTATCCTTCTTTAGTGCTGTGCCTACTGTTTGTGAATGAAGCTGGCAGTGTGTGCTGCAATGTTACTGAAAGAAGATGTATCGAAGGATTAGGAAGGGGAGCCTGTGAATGTGGTGGGCATGCCGTATGTGAAGGCGCTGGGACACACTTGGGTGTAGGATATGGAGTCAGAGCATCGGCGATTGGTCAGTATCAAATCGGCAATGACCCACCGCCTGAGTTAAGAGCCCGAGCGAAGGGAGGATGCTTGACAAGGGCTTGGCATGGCCACTACCGACGAGGACGGCCCACCTCCCCAGGTATTATCACCATTAGTAACCACGGGTAACAGATTCAATCTGCAGGTGCCAGTGCTATCTAAAAACAAAACGGCTTTCCGTGTGATTTCTCCTTGTCTGACTCTCTTAGGACGCCGTAGTCTCTTTCACTCTGCATTATTGTAGAGCAATACAGCTGACAACAGGAGCATCAGTTTCAGGAGGATAGCTCAGCGGCAACGTGCTTGTCTTCGAAACAAGACGACATGAAACAACACAGGTTCCATCCCCGTGTCTACGCTCTGTTATAAGTACGCAACTAAGACATATTCCTGTAACTGCGCCTCGATGCCCCCCGAGCTGTGTGACCGCTTTACAAAATAAATGAATCAAGGTGGCATAGGAAGAGCAGAGAAGATGAAAAGTTAATTTCATTTTTATTTTTAAAAGGGAGCGATGGGTGTAGTTGGCCGAGAGCTTGTTCGGAACATGGGCTTGCCGCTTGAATGGAATGTGCAAGAGCCCACGTTCTGATTAACCTGACCATCAGCCACATCTGCCCTTTTTTTCCATGGGGAAGCAGGGGTAGGCTCCTAGTTCATGATGTCAGGGTACAGCTCTCTAGGAGGAAAGCTGGTAAGTAAGGTGGTAGACATTTTTATTCTTTTCAATTATACTGTTTTGGTAATACTATTTTCATCAATTTCATTAATTGTTGCAAGGTTGTTGAAAGTCTCTCCGTTGTATTGGTGGTTAACAGGCATTTTTGTGATAGCACTTGAAATGTGGATTTTAAGGCAATGATGATTCCCCCAAGCCGGTGCCGCTCCCTCTCATTCTTTCTTTAATAAAGTTGACTCTATTTATTTATTTATTGTGTGCTTGTTAGGTGCTTATACAGCAAGTACATTCGGTTTCAAAGCGTCCACAGGGCAGCAGGGAGGGGACATGGGGGTGAGAAACATTGAAATACATAAAACAATATTAAATACAGTGGGTTGGGGACGAAGCTAATATGCCTTGTTAGTGTTCAGAACGAGCAAGTGCAGAAGGGAGGAGGAATGGTGGTAGGTGCTGAGGTGCTCGTGGGTGAGCAACAGGTGAGGTGCAACGTCTGGTAAGTGCGAGCCTCCAGGATGGAGGGTTGTGCCGAGGCAAGTGCTGAGTATAGATAGAAGCTGGGGGCGATTCAGTGTGGGAGGTCAGGGCCCTGGACACCAAACAAGCAACTGTGAGATTAGCCGATGTGAGGAGGGGGGAGGAGGAGGTAAAGAAGAAAGTCTTGAGGAGCTTCTGGAATTTAAGAAAGTCCAGCTCTAGACGTAGAAGGAGGGGGAGGCTATTCCAAAGAAGGGAGCCAGCTGAGTAAAATGATCAACCTCCCACCCTCTGTTTAGCGAAATACCTTACCCACAAAGAGTTGGTGCCAGAGGAGCGCAGAGGTCTAGAGGGGGAATATTTAGTGAGAGAGTGTTGCAGATAGTGTGGTGTCTGGCCCCAGACAGCCTTGTGGATGATACAGAGGGATTTGAATTTAATCTGTGACACAACCAGGAGCCAGTGAAGACTTCTCTAGGGCAGGAAAGATGCAGTCCCTGGGCTTAGGGCCAAGGATAAGTCTTGCTGCCCTATTCACAATTAGCTGGAGGGGTCGCAGAGTGGAAGAAGGTAGATTCAGGAGGAGGCTATTGCAATAGTGAAGCCTAGAGAGAGCCAGGGCTCAGGTAATATTGAGCTTCTGGGGTAAGGCGAGGAAAGGTAGAATTCCTTTGAGAAGGAAGAGCTGAAAGTGGGACTATGACAGAGAATGGAGTCCCGAGACCATCCCTTCGTACCTTTAACTTGACTTCTCTCAGTCCTTCTAGTTTCAAAAATATTTATTTAAAAGAGGAAGAGTTTATAATTAAGTAATCCTATTTAAGTCTTAGTTCCCTGTCTTCCCTTCTGCCACGATTGTCTTTTCATGGTCGGATTAGATGTGTGAGCACATAATGTCCCCAGAGGAGGAAACACATCCTCTAGCCCTTGGCAAGATCTTTGAACTACAACTAATCCCATATTTTGATTTTGATATAATGATGCTGAGTACTAGGAAGACAAACTTTAAACTACAGGGGGTCTTTCAGAATAATTGTAGGGATTCGTCCTTCCTTTGACCAAGCTGACCCTGATGGCCTTCCAAGATCCTGTCTATGTCATCAATACCCGTCTCATAACTATATCATGACAGTGTACTTGTCTGTCAGCTTGTGACAAGTTTTGGAACCTGAACACTTTGAGACCAAGATTGGGTGGAAAGATCTTAACTATGTTCATCTGTTCCACATTTCAGCTAGCCCAGCAGTGTATTGGCTGCAGGCTGAAGAGCCCACGTAAGAACATTTCCACCTGCTCCAGATGTCGGTCGATCAGCTGCTATTCTTGGCAGTTTTGGTTTTGGTGCTCGAGTCTCGTACTCGTTAGCTTTCCTGTGTGTAATGAATCTGGAAGGCTTTTCTGTTCTTCCCTAACAGTATCTTGATCATTGTCCTCACTTGTTTACTGTGGTGACTCTCCAGGTGTTTCTTTTCCTTGCTGCCCTGTCAGCCCTTTTCTTGATTACTGTTGTTCGTTTGCCGCTCCCTCCATTTGCTTTTAGTCTTTCTTGATTACAGGCTTCCCGTGTTCCTGCCAGACTGATTCATGGTTTCCTTACTCTGGGATTCAATCCTCATTTTCCTGGCTGGCTTAAGGCTTCCGTGTATTTCATCTGTTCAAGGTGATCCCTTTATGTCTTTAATGCACTATTTCGTACAGTGCCTCCTTGTACCTGGAATTCCCTGTTCCCATTGTAGTCTCTCTTCCATGTATTTGCTGTAGAGGTAGTGATGCCTCTGTTTCCTGTACTCAATGTTCCCTTTAATAACTCAGTTACATGTATTTGCTGTGTTAACAGGGGCACGATTTTCCTTGTAATTACTATTTCCTGCAAAGCTTGCCGAGGCTCTTTCTGCACCTTTGCACTCTCCAACACCACTGCACTCATGATCAGATAGGGGGAACACTTATTTTGTTTCTACCAAGTCTGTTGAAGTGTTACCTGCTTCAGTATACTTATCACTCCGGTCACACCTTAAACCAGCTGTGAGAAATAACATGTCGACTTTCAATCCAAGGATTTCCCTAAGCTACCCGGATTCCTCGTATATACTAGTACGCCCCTCACTCTGATCAAACCTTTTTAACCAGCATCTGTGCTTGATTGCTGTGTTTCTTTATTTTGTTGCTTACATCCAGCTTCAGGCCCCTGTAGATCATATGAACTCTTGTTTTTACCTCTGATCAACCTGGTATGTACTTGTCCTTCTTATGCACTAAGCAACACCTTCTAAATATTCCTCATGTGACCTGGTTTCCAGTGGCCCTAAACACAATGAGCTGATCAGCCCTAGGAGACACAGGATATTTACCTTCTATCCATCTTGTTGTTGCTTGGAAGACGACTATGGCCAAAAAAGGCACCAAAAGCGCTAATCCAAGGGAGTTATGGAGTCTTGTTTAAATTTGACATTACATTTCCATCTTCATAAAATGCTCAGCAGGAAGAATGATGATATTTCCAGGACATGCCCTAACACAATGCAGTGAACCACATGCAGGTTTCTTGGATTTCAAGGACTAATTGTTTAATTTAACATGGAATCCCTTCTGAGATAAACATGATGTCACCTTCTGCGATACCCACAATGACGGAAGGAGCTTTTGGTACCAAGGGTGGCGTATAGCTCTTGAAGAAACACCAGGATTCTCAGTGACTCATGGGTGACCCCCCTTAAGGGTGGGGATTGTTTTCAGTGACGGGACCTAAATATTTCCTCAAATTTGAATGAGTGACTGAGCATAGGAGGAAGCTCAAAATAATTACAAGCGTTCCGGGGTTCCCCCCCTGTGGAAATGTTTTAAAATAATGTGTTGAGTTGATAAATTTTGCAGCACATTTTTGTCTCAATGGTGTTAAAAACCACATAATTAACAATTGGTTCGCTAAAGAAGCATGAAAACTATCCAATACCTTTCATGATTCAGGATCAGTCATGTCTGGTGAATATTTTCAGGTTCACGGGGTGGCCAAAATATTTCCCAGAATTAGTGTGAGCGACCAAGCATAACAAGGAAGCCCAGAATAATGGGGGATGAGGGGAGCAGGGTTTCCCCTCAATAATTAAAAAGAAAAATGCCTAAAATAATGCATTTTGCAGCAACATTATTTTCGAAAAAAGAAGTAAAACACTTTTAAATTTACTTTTGGTTGCCTAGGGTAACACATGACAAAATCCAGTAAATGCAATGCCAAAATGACAGTACACTATACAGGAGCACTTTATGCTATTTTCATGAGGCTGCTTCCACCCACAACCTATCCATAACAGCTATGTTTAGTGTAAATCACTTGCATGAAGCTATCTATGCAATTGATGGTCAATGTTAAGCACATGTATAAAGCTGCTGCCTCAATCGCTGTTTCCCAGCAATGGTCACTGTAAGTCACATGCATGAAGCTGCGACACACCCTATATAGGTCTGCAGCCCCTGAAAGGGATTTTCAGTCAACAATCAACATGTACAAAGACATGCATACACACACACACACACACACTCATGCCCAGACACAAACATGCACCCACACACACAATGTAATTCATTCAGACACAAATGGCCACAAAAGCATCCAAACATATCACACAAATCACACGCACACAATGTTTTATATTCAGACACACATACACATCACTCAAAACACACTTGGGTTCATTACAAGTCTGGTGGTATTTTGGCGGTAAAAAGAACTACCGTTACCACCACTTGGGCCAGTGGATTTACCGTGGGATTACAAGTGCTGGTAGCTTCTGTAAGTCCCTATTTTCTGGAGTCCATAGTATGACATGGGGATTTTAGTGGAAGTACCCCTGCCGATTCTGATGTTTTTTTAGCAGTGATGTGGTGGAAATCCTCCAACTTACAGCAAAAGTAGTACGGTGGTAATGTGGCAGTAATGCATTGGTAACAGAGTTACCACTGCATTATCACCTTTTTTCCCACACCGCCATACTCAGAATGAGGCCCACTGTTCTACTGTTCTCACCTTAGGTCTTGTTCGCGTTGCCCAGCAGAGTGAGACACACAGGTACAGGTGCAGCATCGGCAGTCGCCAGGTGTGAAGATCCCACATGCGCAGCACCGGCACAATCCGGACGGGCTTGGACACCCAGGGCACGCCAGTGCAACAGTTGTGCATTGTGGTTGGTGCTTAGCAATCATGTATAAGGGGTGCGCTGCACATGGCTCACACATCATGCTGTTAGGGGTTGTACTTGCACTGCACCTCCCCTATGAGAGGCTTAGGGGGTGAATTGGGCACCACGGAAGATCTAGGCGAGGTGACAAACCCTCCTGCCCCCTTGGCTCCATCACTGTATCTGATTGGCATGCTCTTGAACAGAGGGTAGTGGTAGAGAACATTTCACTGTAAGTATCAATGTATTGGAACAACTGAGATCAACCTACCCATCATGCCAGTTCCAGAGCTGCTCAACAATTGGAAATAAATTTGCTCTTTTTCATGTTTCAGGGCAGTTCTGAAGTGGAGTTTTAAATAAGTTCACATCAGAGGTGCAGGCTTTGCCCAACGAAGTGTCATTTTCTTTATTTCACTATCAGGACTTTTTGCCTATCACCTTTATTCATCTTTGGATGTAGATATAGTGTTGAGCTTTGCAGCGGTCTATCCTTTACACCAATCAGTCAAGTTTGTCATCATTATGAAATCTTGTTTTCTTTTGTGATAGGAGCAGTTATCTTTTTTATGTTACATTATGTTATATTGAAAGGCTGATTAGGCATTAATCTACCATCAGGTAAGTTCCACCAGAATGGTGTAGCAGCGGTATAGAACTAAGAACAAATTCTTAAGTGAAATAATGGCAAATCCTGGAACAGCCATGTCTTTATGAGCCTTCTGAAGGTCAAGTGGCTTATGTGGTGTAAACGTTGATAGACAATGGGATATTGGGGAGGCCACCATCATCCTGGAGACTCTCCTAACTACTTTACATTTCAGAATTGGAACACAACTTCTGAGGTTGCCTGTGAGGATGCCAAATTTCTCATTAGGACATTTTTAGTAAATCTAGCGTGAGAGATACTGACTTTCTGCTTTCTTTGTTTATGGACCAGGCTTAATGATTTAAACAGAATAATTGAATCAATAGGAAGCCAGCAGAGAGGAAAAAGGAAGCCTATTAAGAGATAAACATATCCGTGAATCCTGTCATTAACGGACCACGGAGCGCATGTTCCAAAGTAAACCACAAAGTAAATGTGAATGGTCTTGAGACAGGGGCAGAGACCCAGTGTATGAAAGAAGGAGCAAGTATTGAAACAGACTTTGTTCAACAAGGGTCGATAAGCCAACATTAGGCAAATATCATTTTGTGGATAACAGAGAGAGTAACTGCTTGCAAGTCCTGGCAGGAGAATACACCAGGCAAAGCCAAGTGGTTCCAGTTCATTATAGCATTAAAGGGGATATTGATCTTTCCAGCAACAGCCCCATTACAAGTCCCACCACCGTTGAGGCCTTTCTGACCAAACCTTTCCTAGACCACAAAATGGCCACCATAGACAATCTATTGACCCAACTAACAGCACATCAGATCCAAGCTGAGACATGGTTTCAGGCTGGATTGGATCACATTTTTGCCACCCAACAAAAACCGATTTTCCGCCATGTGGTATTATAACCCTATAGATATCGGGAAGACTTGGGACATTTTTTTCTCAATTTGCGAAAGGTTGGCACAGCAATTTCATTGGGGGATGATTTAAAGACCTGGTAGTTGGGTGCCCTATTAAGAGGGGAATTGCCAAATTCATACCAACTTTTAAACCCCCAGGGGCAGCACCATTTAATGAAATCAAACAAGGGCTATTACAAAGGAGTGGCTAAACAGACATCTTTTACAGGCAGAAGTTAAGGGAAATCAAACTAAACCCAGGAGAAACACCTGTACAATTGGGTGCCTGAGTGCAAAACACCATTTCTTTATGGCTTGGGAAGAAAACTCTACTAGAAGTTTTATAAGCCTTAGCAATAGAACAGTATATTAATTCATTAGCACCTTAACTGCAGAAGTCCATCCTTCAGCTAAATAAACCTAGCCTGGCAATGGCCGTGGAAACCAGCCAGAATTATGCCAAAGCCAATAAGCAATTAAAGTCGATACACCAGCGTGAGGAGGCCAGGAAAGATCCAAAAGGTTTCTCCTGTCCTCCATATCCTGCAGGAGAAAGGACAACCATAAGAGACAGGAGTCAGGATAGCTTCTCTAAAACAGGGATAAAAGACCCTGGAAGGGGGACAACAAAATTACAATTGGCAAAGAAATTGGAGAAATAAAATCTGAAAAAGGGTGAATATTTAAACCACCCCTAACTGTGTGCTTCGCCTGTTGAAAGTCTGTGCACAGGGCTAGACAGTGGCCATTAAATAAAAATGAAGAGCCCATGAAAATTGGCTATATGACTGAGAGAGTGATAGCAAGTCAATTTCCCTGAGGAAGGATTCCTAAAGACCAGAAGAAATTATTTTTGTTGGGTTGCCTCTTTCAAAGCTTGTGAGCTTGCAATTGTAAATTTAATACTGGTTAAAACTTTAGTTAATTCTGGTAGCAGACAGACAGCAGTGAGAGCTGGCTTGATTCCGCTTGGGAAATTAGGAAAAGGAAACCCCCAAATCATTATCAAAAAGGAAGCCCTTTGCCGGGAAGCCAAAACATTAGGGGAAGGGTATGTGATGAATCGGATGATTTCATCACTCTTTTCCCAGGCGTAGCTTCTCCCCATGTGGCCAGGGGACAGCAGCCACTACCTGATCTTGCCCCTGGGGGGTGGCTATATGAGGGAGGACCACCTGGGAGGGGGCAACCCTCAAGGGGATGGCGCATTATTGGAGAAAGTCACATATCCCCTTTTCCCTTTTAGAGATGTTTCCTCCATTCCTCATTGCCTGATGGCAAATTGTAACACTCTCCCTCAAACACTTGCAATGTCTACTTCAAGTTTTCGCCAATATCACCCAAGAAATAGTATGTTAACAACTGAGATGAAGAAGAGACAGGGAGCAGTGATGTTTACTCTCAATAGGATCCAATTTCAGCTTCCTCAGTATCATACAACGAACAATGTGGCAATAACTGACACGAGAAAGAGGGATGAAGCAATGAAGATGACTAACACACCAGTCTAGTCTTTGAAAATTTGTCAATTTTTTTATTTGTATTATTTGAGTTAATTGATTTAACAATTTTTGCAAACATACATTCAACATCACTTACTCCTCTTGATCCAGTGCCAAGATGGGAAACAAAAGCATTTGACATCACTGTGTCCTCTTCATCCAGAACAAAGAAAAAAGGAAGCCACAAAGAAAAACTGCATGGAAAGAGGAAAATAGGAGAAGAACCAAAGAGGAGAAAGTAGGAGGTTGAGAAAGGAGATGAATAATTCGTGACAGTGACCCTCTCACAGTCTCTTAGACATCTAAATTTCAGGCAAATTTAAGATGATAGACTTCATCACGGAGGTTACAGCAATAGTTGTTCTAGTTTTTTCTCCACAGATGAGTGTCCTCCAACAATCCTCTATGTTCATTGTTTTATGTTCATTCAGTATTGGGGACAGATATAACTCTCTCAGAGATTCCCATCTTAAGACATCAACAGATGTTTGATCGACCAGTCTCTTCAGATGGTACACAGAACCGGCAAGTTTTGACAGTAGATCTTCCTTGAATGTGGTTAGTTTGATTGGTTTTTAACAAGCTCAATCTCATTCTAAGAAAGATTTCTCTGGAGGCCCTGTCTGGGAATTTCTTTAATTAGTCAATCATGTTAGGAAGTTTAAATCGGCAACAGCTGACATCAAGGAGAGACAGCTGCAGAGGCTTTTTGGTACCGCGACCTGTACTGACACCGGTCAGAATGCTGAAGGAAAGCATGCTGTGGGAAGTGGTGTGGAAGCAAATGCAGATAGCACGAAGAGGAACAAGAGAGCAGGAAACCCACAGTCTGAGAGTACAAGGCAGCGGGAAATGTGCGCAGTAAAGTGGGACATGGCAAAGACACAGTGGCTAATGGGATTCACACTGAGCCAGCAGATTGGAGGGCACAGAAGCCAAGAAATGTGAGAGATGCTGGAAGCACCCGGTAAGCCCTGGGAAGACATACGTGTTACCAGGTTGCCAGAAAGTGTGCACTGTTTCAATAAATGAACGCGAGAGAGGAAAAAGGAAACCACTGATGAGATTAACATATTTGAATCATGCCACAAATGGACCGTCCATATTCCAAAGTAAACCAAAGTGAACCACAAAGTAAATATGAATGGTCTTGAGAAAGTGGCAGAGACCCTGTGTATGAAAGTAGAAAGTATTGAACCAGACTTTTTCAAACAAGGGGCGATAAGCCAACATTGGGCAAATATTTTGTGGATAAAAGAGAGAGTAACTGCTTGCAAGTCCTGCCAGGAGTGTATACCAGGCAAAGTCAAGTGGTTACAAAGAAATTGCAAAAAAGTGTTTGGAAAACTGTATAAAGGTCCTGGCAGGAGAACATACCAGGCTAAGCCAAGTGTGGGGAATAAAGTGAAAGATGACACCGAATACATGTCAGGAGAGTATACCAGGTGAAGCCAAGTGTCTGTAAAGAAACTGCAAGATTGACTAGAAGTCCCGGCAGGAGAGTATACCAGGCAAAGCCAAGTGTATGTAAGAAACTGAAAGAGATTGCATCTAAGACCTGGCAGGAGAGTATACCAGGCAAAGTCACATTTTTGACAGTAAAATAATGATCTCAAGGAAGATACCCTTGAGATTGGTAATGGTTGTAAAGGTGGAAAAGAGCCTGGCAGGAAAGTATGCCACGTGATCTGCAAGTCTGGGACCCGCGCCAAAATTGTAACAGTGAAACGAGAATCCCAAGGAAGACACATGCCCTACAGATTTTGAATTGTTTTGAATGTAAAGGAAACCCTGGGGAAGTGAGCCATTTCCTTGAGTGCTTTGAACCCACTAAGAGGAGAGATGTAACCTTGTGCGGTTAAAAGGACCTTGGCTTATTCTTTATTGGAACTTTGCATTTTGTTTAAAGGAATCTGGGAAGAGGAGCCATTCTATGGAACTGTGAACAGTATCCACTTGGAACCTTTTGGTTGGATTTACCCTTTTTGTGTTGGATCTGAACATTTGTGCACTTTGAGAACAAGAGACAATATCTTCACAACTTTAGAATTAGTTTTAGAGTGTGAGGGCCAGAATAGGATTTTAGACACATATTTTGCTTTCAATATTTGGGCAAAGGATATACCCATTAGTCTTGGTTGGGGTACGGAAATGCCTCCTAGATTAGGGATAGTGGGACATTTTCCAACCACTTCAATACTTTAAGTAAAAGTTTATGACCACAATTATAAGATCTACGTGTCCATGTCTCATTTCTGGCTCCTCACATTACATTTTAAGGAATCTAAATTATCTCTCAGATGTGGTGATAAATGTAGTGATAAGGGTATAGCAGATTAATTCCTGCCACTAAATCAGCCACTTTCTCAAAGATGTTGACAGAGAAACCAGCCGGCCGGGACAGTAGCAACAAAAAGTATGTTTGGGTTGGGCATTGATTGAAACAAAGATGATTCACATCCACCCAGTTCTGAGTGAGACAACATTTGTTTTTTATAAACATCTTTACAGACCAGTGCTAGATCACCTTGGTTTGTATTGGGTGGTTTTTGCATAGCAATTTGTGACCAGATGCAATTAAATTGAAGTTAAGGGCTTTTACAGGATACTGTACCCCTGAAAAACTCTCATGCATATGTTTGCTAGCAGCCGGGTCAAGGGGGTTGTTTGCAGGGACAGCTGGAGAGGCATTCTTTTAGGACTTCCCTAACTGGGTTCACTCTTACTTCTTCTCTCGTATGTCCATAGTCTTATCATATTCTCCCTGCTCGAATGTGTTCCTCTACACACTTCGTGGTCTTGCCTAGAGAAACCTGACCCATCAAAACCTTTCAGGGACTGTCTGGACACGTGACTGCTCTCCTCCTTTTGCTCAGTCCCATCTCCACCACCTGATGTTCTCAGCTCCATTTCTAACGGTTTCAGTTCCTCTACTTTGCACAATCTTCACCACTTGATGGTGGTTATTGTGAGCAAACTTACTGAGCTGCAGAATGGCTTTTAGAATACAATAGCATAGATACTGTGCTGTGACATGGTCAGCTCACTCTGTTTGAGCACCAGTTTGTGGTTGGAAAGTGGCAGAATGATCAATCTGGTAACTCAGTTCTTCTGAGTGGGCAAGCCAAAACTCAACAATGAACAGGGTTCCAGGGTCCAAGACCCTATTGTGCAAGGCATGAAGTTGTACAAACTGTTACAAGAAATCACCACCCTGATGTCCTACACCCGCAAAACTGAGAATTAAATGAAAAGCCCCATCTTTAAATGTAATTGCTTTTTTATAACATGCCTACTTGAGTTTGGTTTCTAAGCACTGATCCAGGATTCGAATCTCTTGTTCTGTGTGGTCTTGCTTTCAAAACCAGCACGTTGCCCCTGTGCTATCCTCCCTTCACGGAATAGGTGTCAACAACTGTCCAGACTATAATGTTTTTGTAGGATGGGTTAACACTGTGATAAGGTCCATATAAAACAATCGCCCAAGACCTATCAGCCACCTCCAAAGGTTGTAAAAAGCTACCGGGTGGTTGCTGAGCTTCCTTCTGCTTTGCACACACTTTGCTGTCTTGGACATAGTTTCAATGTATTTTCCTAGAAATGCTACCAGATTCAACCTTCAACTACCTCCTTCCAAATCCTGTTTTGCCAGGGATAGACACATAGCTTTAAATAGAGGCAACATTTGAGCTGTGTGTGGTATGTAACTGACACGGGTATGTACACTTAATCTTGAAAGTACAAAAGACATTCTGGAATAAGTTAAAGCTCTTGGTGTTGTTTAATGGGCTCGATGACTTTGGCTGCTTGAAGAGATGCTGTGGGTTGTTTTGTTAGGCTCAACAGAGCTCAAATGGTGGTTAAATGAATGAGCTGATGAATAGGTAGGGGCTTCACTGGGTCAGTGGACCAGTGACTGGTGCGAGAACAAGCACCAGCCATGAGTTGTATTTTCACAGGACAATAGCACAGCATATAGTTAAAAAGATTCAAAAACAACATCCCATGGGCATGCCATGCTGAGCTTTGAGGCCTTTGTCAGGAATATTACATTTGTGTGCTCCGTGAGTACTTCCACAAGGTGTTTGCTCCTTCCAGGTGATGGTGCCATTGAGTAAACTAATTCTTGATGACAAAGAGCACAGATTGTAAATGTTGTACACTGCTAGGGTCAGGTTTCTCAAGTGATAGGGCATGAGGTGTAGTAACCAATCTTCTCCGTTTGGAGACAACACAGTTCCAAGGCACAACTGGAAGCATCTGCTTCCAGTGCAAACAGCTTGCAAGCATTTTTTTTTTAAACAAGACCATTTCTAAGCAGAAGGCATTCTTGAGGCTATCGAAACATTCGAGCGTGGAACGATCCCAAAAGAATGGAACAGTCCTCCAAGTAGTCTGATTAAGTGGTTGCACCAATGGAGAAATGAATGTTACATATCACCTGTCAAAGCTGTTGAATCATAAGAATCTCTGAAATTCTGTGAGTTTGGTGGGTGTAGGCCAAGAGGACTTGTATGTTCGGAGGGACCAGTTTTACCCTTTTGGGGGTCAGGAAGTATCTTAATACTCCACTTCCCTGGTGTGGAACTGATATTTTGCCACCTTGGCATAAAGGGAAACTTTCCATAATCAGTGCAAAACATACTGCATGTGACAAGATGTTCTTTTAATAGTGGAGATAAGTCTGCTGTCAAGATATACATTCATTAAAACTCCCCACAAATCATGAAACACACTGGTGATAAAGTGCTCAAGCTTTGCAGGGGCACTGTAGAGACAGACGGTCATGACTGTTTACACAAAATGACTATGGGCCTCATTACGAGTCGGGCGGTAGGGGATACCAGGCACCGGTAAGGAGACCGGTGCCGGTAATCCCCTACAGCCCGATTCCGAGGTCCCCTAACGGGGACCACGCCGCTAATTACGGGCCTGCCATTAGCAGGCCCGTAAATAGCGCCTTCCCCATTACCCGCCAGGGTCGGACTAGACCGGTAAGTCCCCATTGCACCACACCGGACTCGGTCCCGTTATTGGTGGCAGTCATGGCGCAAATAGCGCCATGACTACCACCAATCTCGGAATGAGCCCCTATGTTTCATCTTAAGGTTGGCCTTCCATTTGTCTTCTTTACGAATATGCACCATGTTGTATGCTCCCAACATGCTCTGTTTGGTAAATCATGATGCATCTTACTTGCTCAATTAAATCAGGGATCTAATTTAATTCCCTATAGTCGATATGCAGTAGAATTATTCTTCCCCTTAGAAATAATGTAGACAGGTGAATGCAGTGTTTCATTTATATAAGTGTTGAGAGTGTGCTACCCCTCCAGGGACAGGAAGTAGATCCATCTATGCAGGATTCTCTGATGTGGTACTAGGCAGATCCAGCGGTCATGTGAGCAAAGCGGAGGTAGGTTGTCAATTCCCATAAGTGAAAAAACATCAGCAAAAGTGAGCTATTCCATCAGTATCTGATTGGTTGAGGTTGCTACTTTAGTGAGTACAGCAGCTATCGCGGAAATCCTTTGAGTGGTTCCAGGAGCCTGGAAGACTTGTTTGACAGTGTTGGGTTGGAAAAGTCACTTGCAGTCGGGGCCAGTTGATGCTGGGATTGTGATGAGACAAGCAAGCAATTCTGAGGGCTGCAGATATAGATTGAAATTGGACAGTAGAGTGGATAGTACTGGCTGCGGTTTCTGGAACATGGGAACTCTAGAATGACCAAAGGTGAGTTTGCCTTTAACTTCGAGCTTTGGCGTTTCATTAAAATGATATTTAGCATTCACATATGATGAGTCCTTTATTTTCACAATACAGAAATATATTTTTAATGCATCTTTTATTCCTTTCCCTGTGAGAAAGCAGATTGCGGAGTTGATAAAATTTCCAAATGCAAGGGCTCAGACTCCTCAGTGACTATTGGTATTGGAGGCCCAGATGAGCCAATGGTAAATGGGCAATGCATGGGATGGTCAAATGCTTTCTTCTTGTAGCAGAGTGCAATCGAAGAGTGCTACATTTGTAGCAGCTTGGTCCAGGAAATGAGGTTCAAGAAGGATATCACATCTTTTTGGTGCTTCCTGCAGTGGGCATAGCCATTTACCAGCTTATTTCTTCAATAGTTCGAGAGCATGTAGCGCAAGAACAGAGTGCTATAGTTGTAGCATTGATCCTGGAAACGAGGGTTGAAAAGGATACTGAATCTTTTCCATGTTTACAGCAGTGGGCAGAATAATTTACCAGCTGAATTCTTGATCAGCCAGAGAACGTGTGGCACATGCACAGTGTGCGAGATCAGAGTGCTTCAGTTGTAGCAGGCTGAAGTACTGGTACGACCCTAAAAGTGGTAAGTAAAAAAACAAAGCATGTGGCTACGCCTACTGGGTTGCATGTGATAAACTCGCTGTGAAAAAGTTGGCAGGTTGGCAACTTTTTTCCTGACCCTTACAATTCTTTCCAAATGGTGGCCATTTTCATGGCGACAGTATCACTGGATACCACCTAGAGCAGTGGAGCGAGTATTCTCTGGTACATTGTGTAATGAAGAAATACCAGGATATGTGGAGGCTGTCAGGGTGTGCAATCAAACCCTTATAAATAAAGAAACATCGAAAACTAAAATATGAGACTTTCTGCCACTGCCACTATAGCAGTAGTACACTATGGGAAACCAGCTCCCTCTGTGGGGAGTAATGGGCAGGAATACACTGTTTCTCTACTCCAGCCTTGCATAAATCTTTCTGGAATCCCTGCTTTGTTTCACGCACCTGAAAACTTTTCTGCTTCCCTAAACTCTAACGCTACTGGGCACCAAAAGGAAATTGTGAACAAGGAAGGCAATTACTCAATGTAGGATAAATCATATTCAGTGCTAAGTGGTTTGCTTGTGATTAGAATTTTCATCTCTAATTCCTTAGATCCGTTATCGCCAGAACCTAATAACTGAGTCTCAAATTAAATCTAAGCATAAAACTGCATCTTATGCTCGCTTATAAGGTTGGATGATAATATCATTGCTAAAGGTTAAAACCCACATGTCTGCTTTAAATTCTATTGAAAATATCATAAAAAGACTGAGGATACAGGTGAGTTAGCAAGGGATACATTTGGCAGCATGGTATACATTTCACCTTTGAACTCTACTGTCTTACTTGATACCTCTGATGCTCCTCTGAAATGATGTAAAGTCTAAAGATATGAACTTGAATCCAGAAAGATCTATGCAATGAAACAAAAAGAACAAGTTTGCTCAGCTGTATAGAGGTTCCTCAAGAACGGTTCTGGGTGCCTATCAGCTTCCTTCTTCTCTGGTAATGGCACCACAAAAGGTTTTTTAGTCACTTTGTCTATGCTCCAGTAACAACAAACCTTTGGTTACAGATAATGGAACAAAGAAAAAAGAGGAAAAAAAGCTGTTGGTAATTTATGGTCCAATGCATAGTAGGACTTCGTTCATTATTCCTTCTTCAAGCTCAAGTGTGTCGGTGGCAAAGAAAATAAACATCAACTCTGAGAGTGTGTAAATCTAGGTGAATGAGATTCTGTCCTTTCCTAAAAGCATTGCTAGTGATTTTGAAGCTTCTGATCTAATACTTTATTGAGCTGTAACACAATGTACTAGGCGTAAACAAAATCGGCCTCATTACGGGTCTGGTGGTAATCTTGCCGGTGCTACCACTGGATTGCCGCTGGACTGTAAATATTTATCGGCACCTGACTTCCCAGTACCACCGGGAGATTACAACCGCGGCGGCCCAGAAAGTCAGTCACCGGTAAAATATAAGTCCCCATTCCCATAGAGTCCAAAAGGACTCTATGGAAGTGGGGACACGGAAGCACCGGCACCGTTGCTAACGGTGCCGGTGCTTCTGTGACCGGTCTACCTTCCATGGCCGCTGTGCCCGGCAGAATCAGACCAGATGAGTACGGCGGCTCCGGCAGGCAGACCTGTAATATGCTGGTCAGGAAACAACTGCCCAATGTTTCTTCTTCCAAGTGATTAGAAACAATAAATATTTGTGGTGAAAACTGTGCTGCCAGAAGTCTGGTTGTTGCAATAAAGTTAAATTTCCTTTGTGGAGATGACTGCATACACTTTAATGTGGGCTGGAAGCTGTTTTGAACAGAACTCCTAAAAAGATTTTAAATTGTGGTAATGTACTGGCTCTTTTTCGAGAGGTGCCCCAATTACATTATATAAATTCCAATGACATTGATTTAATTGAATTTATAGACATTACTAGAACTGACGTTGTCTGTATTCATGTTAATATGAGCCTGATAGCAGAATTGTTAATTGCCCAGTAGGAAAATCTCATCTATTTGGGCTATAAACTGTTTCATTCCAATTCGTATTGTTCAAGAGATACAAGACAGCTAACAAATCAAACATGACATGGTTTAGTGATCTTAAAATGACAAATAATATGAAGTATGATTTACAGATTTGTTGCCTTAATGGTAGCTCAAGAAACCATACAGTAAAAAAACTGAGGCGAATCAGATTACATTGACTAAGATTGATTGGTCCTGGCTGGCAACTAAATTTGATATTTAAGTAGCCCATGTTAAGCAGGTATAACTTTTAACACATGTAGTCCAAAAATGTGTTCTTGTAATTCCTGAGGCCTCAACAATCGTATATGTTGCAATATAGGGCACCTTAGTTTACTCTATTTGGTATACTATTGAAAAATGCCTGGTTGGAGACTCCCCCAGTTCTAGATGGCTATACATTATTTTTACATCCTGAACTCAATGGCCCTACGGTCGTCTAGCCAGGGGTATACTTATTGTCATTAGTCATTAGTCATAAGGGCCCTCACTCTATTTAGTATTGCAATCCAAGGTATTCTAGCAATAAAATGATCAGATACTGCCTTAACGAATGTGGGTATTTTGATTATAGTTAATATTTATTGCAACCCTATGCAAGTACAACTGGAACATTTAATTTGCGATATTGGTTAAGCCCTGCATCTTGAGGTTTGTCCTAATGTATTCAATGGCACACCCTCGCACCCCTATGTATTAAAGGGTGATACAAAAATGTGGGGTCTATGCTGTGCTAAATTTGTTTACATATGGGAGCTCGAAAAAGTGAATGGAAATGTACAAGGGGGTATTCCTAGTAGATTTGCATGATCTCCAAGAACATCTTCCACCTTAATAGATTGCATCTTTCATGTCTTGTGCTTTATTTGATTTATACAGTGAGTTCAGACTACTCATTGAGTTATCATAATATGTTACAGGCACAATTTCACATCCACGTATTCATAGTAAGGAGTTGTGGGGTCCTTGTAATCAATGTAGGTAGAAATCAGGTACATTTGGAAACCCGCTCAAATAATGAATACTGAATACTGATCTTGCTATTTTTGTAACTCACTCTCCAAGGAGAATTTATGGGACAATTTGTCGCCAGATAATTGTGCAACTATTTTTGTTAAAACAACTATGTTGTCTCAGTCCAGACCACCGGTGACAAATAGAATTGGCCCTGCATCTTGGTATGGAACCTTTGATCCCATTATGCAGGATAAGAAAAGATCTCTATGGCTAGAGATTGGATGATATAAGATCAGTTGTGGAGCTGAGTAAAACAGAGAAAAAGCTTGCAAAAAAGCTAAACAAACTTCTAAACATTTGGTAAAGTAAAGGCATTACAGATATATGTCTAGTCCAAGGATCAACGAGGGAATGTTGACTGTTGTATTTAATAATTGTACACACAATTTTTGGGAGCTTATTAATAATGAATGGATCAGAAAAAAGTACAAGCCAAACCAATTTCTGATGCAAAATGGTGTTTTCATTTCCAAGACTTACATTCTGCTGCCTGGAACAATTTACAATCTCTACATTCCCTTGTAGTAACTTGGATGTTAAATTGTAGAATTGAGGATATTGGGGATATTGAGGCTAATATTAAAACCATGAAACCATGAAGAGCTTGCAGACCTGTCAGTTTAGCCAGTGTTATGTTGAAGCAGTCGTCCACCTTATGGGCTGATATGCCGAAATATCTGTGTATTCACATAATAGCCAGATAAAGTTTCTCTGAATCTTGGCAATTTTCTTAAATAGTCCCAATATTCAAGAAGATATATCTAATACTAAGAAATATAGGCCTATCTTAATGTAGTTAGCAACATTATTATATAAAATATAAATATAAATGGATTTATGTTGAAGTAATTCAAAATAAAGCTTTAGCCAACACAGGATCACCAGTACGTGCTGCCTGCATTTGTCTGGTGGCATCTTTGGATAGCATCAACAGAGCCATTGTATTAGCTAAGCTTGCCAAACAGAGAATTCTGCATGGTCTCTTGAGTATTTCGGTTGCACTTTTAGAAACACAAAAAATCAGGCAAGATTAGATCATAGTGGGCCTATTTCTCTACAATACCTACAGAAAGAGGTCTCAAACAGGGCTGCATATTGGATCCATGCATTTTCAATCTGTTTTTCTATGATTTAGGAGAAGTTTCATCAGAAATAGATAATTTCCGCCTCCCCTATGCCTGCTTCAAACACCTCGGTTAGCTCATGCAGACAATTTGATGTTACTGGATTATACGCAAATCGGCTGCAGTGTTCAAAAAAAATTATTCAAAGCAGACCATGAGTTTGAATTCAACCCTGAAAGATCTAAAGTAATAACCTTTAGAAGAACAAATACATCTGCACATTTTGCTTGGTATATATTGCTGAAGGAAAGCTAGAGCAGGTTTACAAATTGACTTATCTAGGTTTCAGTATTTATAATACTGTTTCTTTTAGAGCACAGTTTATAAGACCAAAAGCTAAGGTTACGATGTTCTCAGCCTATTTGAGAAGAGTTATCCAAACATGTAGAACATTCTTTATGCTGCCCCTAATTAAGTATAATAACATGAAAATGGTCCCGGAAATTTTATATGGCCTGGACACAGGTGAACCTGGACTTATTCTTATATTAAGTAAACTAGAGGGAATTCTGCAGGGATGGGTATTGTCATTGCCCAATTGTATTCCTATTTCTGTCACTAGGTATGAGTTAGGGCTGTTACCATGGTCAAAAATGATTAAATGAAAGCATTTACAATTGTATACAAATATTCTAGACCCTTTAAAAGCCCCCCTCGATAAATGCCTTTCACAAGAAGTATCTAATAAATCATCTAGAGTGTTAAATGAGTTTGATCAGAATTGTGTATACATCCTAGAGTTTGTGGGGGCTGACAATGAAATGTTCATAACTAATCAGTTGAGTTTAATGACAAAGTTGTGGGTAGGAATGATGCCTTGGTATTGAATTCAATTACCCACATTTTCTGGAGGGAGAAATCAATTTTTGAGATGTAGGCTTAACTTGTTAACCACTAAGGAGATTCTGAGTACAAGAGCGGGTGAGTTAATGTGGATAGTGTATGTTGTTATTGCAACAATAAGTTGAAAGTTTAGTCTTTGTTGCATATACGTGTTCAATGCCCTCTTTTGTATGAATTGAGGAATAGTTATTTTAGTACATTTGTCTCATGTTTCAATAAGATGGATCAGGAAGCCTTTTGGAGATGCATTTTAGCTGTTAATCAAATTTCTAAACTTGGATTTGTTAAAAAACGTTTTAGAATCACAAGAAGTATTGATGTTGTGGTATGTATGGATTATGTGAAGTGTATTTAATGTTTATATATTATATATATTTAACGACCTATATTTTTTATTTTTGCATAAGGTTTATTTTGAACATTTACACAGAACTTTCATTCCGACTATTCATCCTGAATTCAATGATCAATTTGGAGTATGAATTTGATAAACTCTTCCATCGATGATGGTCAATGAAGGTTATACATGAGCCATGGTTTCATAGATTTCGTCCTGAAGCCCATATTAGAAAACTGTGATTTAATATTCCACAGACTAGATAAGATCTGAAACTAGTATCTGTAAGAGTGCGGTATAGGCCATTATGCCTCTTCCAACCAGTTTCAGTGTGAGCATTTCAACTCCTTTTGCCTAGGACAGGGAAGGTATAGCACATATATTTTTGAACAATGCTCTGAATACAGAGTAATTCCCAAGAATTGGGTCATCTCACTAAGTAATCGGGTGGCCCAGATCGGACCATCACTATAAGAGTGCTCTGGTGGTAGTAGATTGTAGTCAGCCTATCTATTTGTGGAGGTGGACCGGTTGTGGGGATAGACGAACGAGAATCAGAGGCTTTGGCCTTTAACCCCCCCATCCCCCGCCCCTCCCATAATCACTATTTATCCTATTATCCGAGCTGGCAAAGCTAGGATAAATGACAGAATCACACATAGCAGAGGTCTGAGAGTGCCCATGTTATATGTCTACTTAAACTTGATTCAACAGAGGCATTCATTGTCATAACTCAGGGGAAACATCCGTCCATTTGGGTGCAGAGAATGGCCTTGCAAACTGTCAGGCATTCAGTTACCAATACCACACAGCAACTGATGTGAGCTGAGCTGACCCACATACTTCCCAAACACTCCTCAAGGAGATAATGAGGTGTGTTGAGGAGGCCAATGGGGCGAGACCACCTTTTACAGGGCAGGAGTAGACAACTTCTCTTTGGCATGCAGCATTGAGGCAAGGAAAGGTGAGGCGAAAGCACAGTGGAAAATCAGTTGGACTGACAAGAGCGTTAAGGAATAATCAGTTAATGAGGTTGCCCACAGTCACCACATGACCCGTGTGCTCGGACTCTCAATAGATTACAGGTTTACCAATGGCAGATAGTCTGGCAGCAAACAACACAATAGGAAGGAAGTATAGACAGTGACGTAAGGGAACATGAGTATGAAGAGACAGATTTGGCTGGAAACTGCAGCAGATGTTGCATACTGTATGCATATATATGCGTTGAAGCAAAGATAATACGCATACTCCTATGTGAATTCATACCTATTGGCTTTGCCATGTTTTAATTGCAAGACATGTAGAACACACAAAACACATATGAAACCATTTCAATTGCATTTGACACTGATTGGATTAAACACATGCCAGCTGCAAATGACATGTGGAAAGCTAAAACATGGCTGGTAGCCTTGTTACATCTAAATTACATTGTGTTGTTATTTTATGTACTTGCTCAAGATGGAATTAAGAAGTGCTATTGTATATCCAATTCAACTTAGCAATTGTTGTTGATTTTGTATATATTCAGATGTATTCATTTATACGAATGTAATGAATGTGTTTTTCTTTTTTGATAATGAGTTTGAAAGGTTGATTAATCAGCCAACCAAATAAAAAAATATGTATACATTTTGTTCTATGTTCTATTTTTCTATAGGGACGAATCCAGTGTGTGCTCTCCTGCTCCTTTGGCTATTACTTCAATGCTCCTAGCCAAAGCTGTTTCAAAGGTGTAACACAGCCTGTAACCCTTGTAGAGTTTTGTTCTAATGAGAGGGTTTTCCGTTAACCAGGTACTCTGCGTGCTTCATTTCAGAATCTTATCTGTGATGCCATACTCTCCTACTACATTCCATTGGCTCACTTGCCAGTTCACTACATTCAAGGACAATATTTCCTCTTCCCCATCAGAGTACAATCTGGTATGTCTCAGGGTCTCCAGATTGTCTTTGATGTCCCGCAGCACTCATTCTGCACACCAACAAGACCTGCCTCTGACCTCTCTGTTAGCAGACTCGGCTTTAGCAGAATACTGTTCGGCAATCAGCAGGAGGGGATCCAATATGATCATCTGGTTAGTAGCCTTGACAACACCTAGGAACTCCTGAGCATTCCTCAAGGCCATCATGCACACAACATGACAGTGTAACACCACAACCACACCAGTAATGGGCTACATGATAGTCCTGGAAGCCAATAAGGGAATCTCTTGTGTCTTCTGTTGAGTACATATTCATGTGTTGGAAACACTGAACACAATATGTTTATCCCAAAGATGGACACCACTCACCATTATGGGTTCATTGCCCAACATGTTTTGAGTGTAGCCTGTACCATATAATTATCTTCTGCATAGAGTATCCCACTAATCCCTTTCCCCACCCTCACTTGCCACCTTTCCTTTTCATCCGGGAGACCATGGTCCTGATACCACCCTGGGTAGGGTCACAAGTCACCTCTACATGGACAGGTCCTGGCATATAAAGACACTCACATGAGTGATGTCTCTATTATAAAGGACCAACCACTTAACATAACAGTCCCATATTAAATTCCCACGTGATTTCATCAAATCCATACATATGTCCATTGTAACACCTTGCAACAATCCTCAATTGTGACTGCATGCAATGTGTGGTGAGAAAGCAGCCTTATAATGAGCAGGATATAGTGGTCAGCAACATGCATTTATTTGTCTCATCAAGGGGAGGAAGGATAGCTCAGGGGCAACACGTTTGTCTTGGAAGCAAGACAATGCAGCGCAACACAGGTTCGAACCCGGTCCCAGCCTGTTATTAAGCAAGTTTTGAAATAACAATTATAAATCCATGCGTGCTGTAATCAAGATTTCTGTCAAAAATCCATCCAAACTGATCCATCCAGTCTGCATTGGCACACAGCAATATGGGTATACGATACACCTCCATTGCCTGTCAGCACAATCGCCTCAACCTCCTAAACAAACAGATCTATGCCACAGTGTTGTAGGGGAAAGGGGAATGGTAATTGAACAAGTGGAACATCACCCTTCTGCCTCCATGCCTGCAGAAACACATAGAGGATAGTTACATGATGTCAAATACATGACCAGTCACAGACTTTCTGCCCCACAATTGCATGATACAACTTGCACAGAAAACAACATTACTGCTGAGCAATGTTCCACAGCTTGCAAGTATTATGTCCAACCTCACCCCATGTGCGAGCACCCTGCTGACATGCACAGAAACAATAGAAAACCCTGGTCTGACCAGATGTCCTGAGCGGGTGCCACGAGGGGGCCTCGTAATGAGGTGGTCGGCACCTTTACCGGCACCGTTAACCCCTTACCGCTCACTTATAATGAGGCAGATTGTTTTGCTTCCAAGACAAACGGGTTGCCCCTGAGCTATCCTCCCGGTCTTAATGGACATGACCCTTGACTCTAGTTTCTTTGAGCTTGCTCTGGACCCTTTACTTTTTTTTAATGATGGTATCTTTGGTGCCTTTCATTTTTAGTCGCCTCCAACACCTATGGGGCTACAGTATTGCTCCCCACCTTTCCCTGTGCACTTAAAACCTAGGGTGCTCACTTGTTATTGTCATTTGCTACATGGCATTCACACAAAGGAAGGGGTGTTTAGGGAGGAGGCCCATGTTAATGTTCAAAGTTATGCACTCACCTTTATCAGAAGGAGTGGTTTATCACAGAATAGCAGGACTAGCCCATCAACATTGTCCTGTTGCTGCTCAGGCCCAGGTGCTTACCCGCCATGGCCATGGCTCCATCATCTGAATCTGGTCCCCTATGACCCACATTGGGCATGGTTACTTTGAACCAGGTGGCAATGTTGTTTAACATACAGCACATGGCCACGAAAAGACAGACCGTCTCTTGCCGATACATAAATGCATCACAAATGGAGGCCCTGAAAGTGGTTTTTGAGGACTGCAAATGCCCACTCATTGGGTTTGTGGGTGGTGTGTTGGCGGTATTGTAGTGGTGTGTCTGGATTTCATTGGATTCTGAAGAGGGACTAGCAGCCATGGTTGCATGGGGTATCTGGCATCATGTATGGAGCAGAAGAAATTGCAACAATGGTCGGTCCATTTCATTACAGTGCAAATTCACAGTATTACCCTAAGTGGAAATGTGTGTGGGCCAGGCATTTCTGTGGTTGTGAGTATGTAACATGGATGTAGCCTTGCTCTGCAGTAGTCTAATGAGGGCAGGTCAGACTCATGTTTATGTACGCAAGTTGGGCCATAAGTAAATGCGAGGAGACAGACACATGGTTAGAGGTGGTGGTGTGGACCTCCTTGCAGCATAACAAGTAATCTTGCTTCAGAGCAGTTCCTTGATATTGAACTCTTAGAAGTGGAATACTCTTTTGGCTTTCCATTCTGTGACTTGTAGTGCTGCCTTAGTGATGTAAAAGGGGTGGTGCAACTCACAGAGTGCGAACAATTGTACCTGGTTGTTATGGTTCATAGATGGCAAGTTGCTATTCCCCAGCAACAAAAGCTACTCTTCGACAGCTTACTAATCAATACCATCATGACAATGAGGCGGCTAAACAACTGTTCTTTACTCAGAAAGTTGAAAAGGTGGCGGACATTCGGAAAACTATTTCTACCCAGATTGAGGGTGGGATCTGCTGACGGCTGATCCTCCTTCTAGGGTGTGGGCCTCATTTCCTGAATTTTCAGTGGATGAGGTCACACAGTCAGCTTTGTGACTGAATTTTGCTTCCCCCTCTGATGCTATCCCGCTGGCCACATTGAAAGCTATGTTGTTATGTTATGTTAAATGTTAAATGTTAAAGGTATTTGTTATGTTATGTTATGTTAGTTACACTTCTAAAGCACAACGTACACCCAAAGTCATCTTTGCACTACAGACCATCAGGCCCAGACCAGAACAATGTGACAGCAGGGACAAACCTAAAACAGATGGGTCTTTAGTAAGCAGCGAAAAGATAGATGAGGCGTCACAGCCCGCAGAGCTCAGGGGAGGGAGTTTCAGGTTTGCGCAGCAGCCACGGAAAAGGCTTGACCCCCTACACGAGAGCACTTTACAGAAGGGATCTTAACTGTCAGAGAAGATTGAGAACGCAGTACTCTAGCTGGAATATAAGGAAACATTTTGCCTGAATGGATCCAATTTTATAGACTGCTCTATGCAGACTTGAATTGAACAAGTTTCTATTAGCCCCCTTCATGGGACCGCTTCACATACATCAAATGACTGCACAGGAGCCCTTGTACACTCTAACCTTCTCTTTATTCCCCCATAACGTTTCTGCCTTTTCCCTTCCCTTGCTCCTCCCCTTCCTCCTGCCTCCCGCTCCCTCCCATAGTCCTGAACTTCCCTCTTAAAGGGGCTCTGTCCTTTTCCCACTTACAACAGTTTCTCTACCGGGAACCAGTGTAGTTGGTGTAGAAGTGGGGTCATTCGAGAGCCAAAAGGAGGATGAAGAATCACTCTGACTGCCATGTTTGGTAACAGCTGAAGACGGCAGAGCAGATAAGCTGGCTGTGCCAGGTAGAGAGGGTTGCAGAAGTCAATACTACTAAGAACCAGAGAGGAGACCACTGGGGCATGAAAGCAAGAAGGGATAAAAGGAAGAACCTTCCGAAGAGTCTGCAGCATTAAGTGACCAGATTAACAAACAGCGTAGACCTGGTCCTTCATCGACAGAGGCATTTGTTCCTGCCATTATCCCTTGGGTCACAGGGGCGGTGATTTGGCCTTTCAGGCTGGCACCATCCCTGCAGAATTGAAGCAAGCTATGGTTATTCCTCTTTGGAAGACACCGTCATTGGATACTTCGGTTTTGGCTAACTGACGTCCTATCAGTAGAAAGGCGACGAGAGGCAGTGTAAGCAGCAACCTTTGTGCTTTCGGGTATCTCGGGTATCTCTACTATTCCTTTTTTCCAGAGGAGGAGCTTACATACAAACTCCCCGTCACAACGCAGAGTGGTGCAGAGAGGCGACGAGAGGCAGTCCAAGCAGTCCAAATGCCAGCTGCCCCTCTGCGAGACACCACACGGAAAGCTCGGAAATTCGACAAATACTTTTAAAGGTGAGAAACACAATAAGAAATGTGATCACATTGTGCTCTCTCTTTACTGACGTTATGCGCAATCTCACTTCGGTGTCTATTTCATCCAATCCTTTCTGCTGGTCGGGAACTGTGGGCTTCAAGCCTTTGACCGGTAACTGTGGGCTGTTAGTGACTTTGAGCCGGTCTATAATTACAATCACAAATTAACGCAAGTAATCAGGCTTTCCGAGCGATTTGCTGCCTGAGTCCAAACCACTGCATTATCAAAGAGCACACACTGTTCTGTACATAAGGGGAAACTGGGAAACAGGAAATGATGCTCAGAAGGTTAGAGTTACTTCAGCAGGCACTGCTGGATCACGTAATTGCCACACAAACATTGCGAGATATCCGTCTCTACTGAAGTAACTTCCTTGCCACTTCCTGCGGACTGACAATCATGGATTTCAGCCACTTCATTCGAGCCAAACCACTGGCTCCATACGTGTTATAGGTGGCAGCAGGCGATTTAATGCCTTTGAGCCAGTATTGACCATTTGTACAATCACCTTTCAGTGCTTTAAATCCCTGAAACCTTTCATTACATTACTAAGGAGCGTGCACTCTACATTTCATTACAAGCACTTCCACTTTGTTGCATATTCATTTTCTGCGTAACCCACTGCTTGATGACGACTTAAGGGCACCAGAACTTGATGAACCAACTCCAATTGGCAAATATATGAAAAGCCACTTCAAACTTAGTATCAGCTCACAAAAGGCAGACCCGTTAACAGAAAGACAATCCACAAATATATCCCATTAACCTAATACCTCTAACATCTGTCAACATACTAATCTGGATGGGATAAATTACCCAACCATCCCAATATCCTGTGTTCTAGAACATCCCAGATCAGATGTTTAGAATATACATTAACTGCTACTACCATGAAGAAAACCATCATGGATTTCTTCCCAAGGAGAAGATGTTGCTGTTTGGACCAAATGGACCTCTCAGAAATGGCAAATATTATGCCTATCTAGGATTTCACTCCACAAAGAGGAGTCAAGCAAAAACCGTCTGCTCAAATAAATATAGCAGGTTTTGTTGACTCTACTGCTCATCAGACGTCACCAACGACCACTCTATCATTAAGCCCAATATTGGCTCACACATCGATTCCTCGAATGAACGTCCAAGTGGCTTCAGATATTTCAACACATGAGACAACAGATGCGATCAAAATCACTCAGGCGATTTACAAACAGGAAAGTGAAATGACTATAATAGCTTTAAATGTTGTACTAAACTCTTTAGTTAATGTATTGAGTTGCTAAAAGGCGAAGAGCAAACACATACAGGCCTGCTAATGGAACTGATAAAAGAAGTAAGTCAATGTGAAAGCTCCATGTTGGGCCTAAATACCATAGTAAATTCTTTCATAAGCAACAATTTGGTGGAATTAAAATGAGACATCAATCAACAAACATAAGCCTTGACTGATCTACAGAGCCAATGGTTAGTATTACAAAGGTCTGCAGAGTCAGTTGGTTGTGGAGTAAAACTGCTCACTGAAGAAATACAATGAATCCATTATGAAAGAGTTTATCTGTCTTGGCCAAATATCTGAGGAGGGCGTCAAACAAGGGCAGTTATCATCTAGATCCTCTGAGATCCACAGATCAAAATATGGAAATTCAATGGTAGAACTAAGAGGAAAAAAAATATGGAAGACAGATCAAAGGAAGAGATCCTCCAAAATAATACAGAGCGTTAAACAAAGAATCAAAAACCACCGAAAAAAAAGATAGCAAAAGCTCCATTTGTGCATGGCATTATTATGGCAAAAAAAAACCGGTCAAAATTCTGTTAAGAGCTCAAAGAAGTTAAGAAATGTTGAACAACAAACTCATTCAACTGACGCATCCAAGTCAACAACCACAAGCCCAATGAGCAAAGTTCTGGAGCAATGCTCTGGAACTAAATCAGATACCACAACTCCAATTCCCCCAAATATGAGTGTAGGCAGTCAAACAGAAAAACCTCAAGCTGGTCTAAAATTAGCTCCAATGCAAATCAAAACTCCTCCCAGTTGTGTCAAATACAACGCTTGATGGAATTGCCCACCCAGGAAACAGTTCAATACAAACCCGAGATTCATCATAAGTCAGTGAAGAGTGATCTGCACCCAAACAGCAGGGGAAACCCTCTCTGTTCAGATACAAGCAATCAAAGCTCTGTACTACCAAAAGAAAGTGTATCTTTTCAACGAGTATGGGTGATACAGTCTCTGGACCAAATATCAAACTACCCGTCCAACCATCTAATCCCTATGCAATTCCAAATGTATGGAGGAGAAGAATTAACGGAGCCAAACAATCATAACCATTAAATAGAACTAGAATTCTGGTGACTTTACTTTAATGAAGTGGCGGATTTCTTCGTATTTCACTCTACTGACATTGAATATGTGCACTTTCCCAACTACCTCAACACACATGTTGTAGAAATAGGATTGAAAACAAAATTGGGAGCCAATGCCATTATATCAGCCACTCAAGCTTTGGAAAAAGAAGCACTGAAGTTTCAGCTGAACCTCTCAATGATAATAGAATGGTCAAAAACATCACACATGAACCTCAAGAGACTACTAGCTTGCCCAGAACATCACTAAGTCTCTTCATGAGCCAAAGCCAGAGGAAAGGAACATCACACGAGTGAAACACCATACTGAGCCAAAACCAAATGTTTGGTTACTTGGACTTGGAATTATTTAGCAAGTCTTTCAATAGATGGAGCTATCAAAGAATTCTCTCTAGCCATTCAATAGCTCATACTCATTGAGTGGAAAACAAGGGACTCTAGTACCTTTAAGAATAAAGCAACCAGAAATTAGATCTTCAATAATTATGATATAATAGCCCTCCAAGAGGCATGGTTAGTGTTTACGATTTAATGTAGATGGTTTTACAATCATGAACCAACCAGCACAGACTCAAGACAAGGGAAGGCCCTCTGGAGGGCTCCTAATTGCAGTACAGAACTCTAGTATGTCCTCTACTGAATTGATCTGTCTCAGGAATATTGGCCATAAAAGCCCATTTGAAGGCTAGTAATGTCACCAGCATTCTGATCATTATTAACATATACTGGAGCCCTTCACATTCCCCACTCATGGAATTTTTAACATCATTGGAAGATTTACTTACTCAAATATAAATGACACATGGGCCAACTAGTATCATCTTGACAGGAGATCTGAATTCCCAATGCATTCAAACAACTGTACAACATCACAAAGTCAAAATGCCAACTCCCAATGAAAATCACTGGTTTTCTTTCTTGACTGAGTGGAATGTATGTATGGCCAACAGAAATATCAAGGGCGATGTCCCACCCATACTAACTTGGTCTCATAGCAATAAGGGTTCAACAATTGACTACCTTTTCTTGTCAAAAGACATGTTTGACGAATGTATCAGTTTCCAAATAAAAGTGAAAGACACTAGCAATCATGATATGCTCAATGGGTCCTTCTCCCACCAGAAGATGAATCCATCAGAAGTAACATCCTTTAAATGTATAGTTAATAACGGCAAGAATCGAGTGGCCAAATTTGGTGGGGGAGGAACTAAACTGAACCTGGAATTATCAAAAATTGTTCCATTATCCAGGGAGTCTGAACTCAGCTCTCTTTTTGATCCCCATACATTTGTAGACTTCTTGTGGGCCATCAATCCACCCATTTCTATGAGTATGAAAACAATCTCCACACATGTGCATGCACACAATGAAAACACACAGCAGAAAAACAAAGAACTAAGAAGATCAATTCATTTACTAAAACATGAATTACTAAATATAGACGAGCGCAGCTTAAAAATTAAAAAGTTACGGGCAACGTACAGGAACTGGTCAAGGACACAAAAATACATTAGCTCTCAAAAGGACGGTGAACAAATGCTCTGTGCAGTTGGCAAGACCAACTCGAGAAATGTTTGGTCTTTGGTAAACTCAGGAAAAGCCAATCAATGCATTATGCAAAGCAATGTAAATGAGGAGGAAGTGTGGGTTAAACATGTCTCATCCCTCTACACATTGCCTTTGCAGAATCCAAAAATGTTACCAAACAGATTCAAATGGGAATTACACTTTTCACAAGACATAACAGACCTAATAAAAAATCATCAACTTCCAGAGAAGCAGGACCAAATGGGCTTTCTAACCAAGTATTGCAGTCAAATATATTAGTATTGTCCTAACATTGTTTCGTTTATTCAATAAAATAGTCAAATCCATGACCATATCCGAATCCTGGAATGGAGCCACAATAATTCCAATATACAAGAAGGGAGATTGGAGTAATCTGATAAACTATCGTCCAATCTCGTTCTTGATGCAAATATTAAAACCTTTGCGGGCATAGTGTTAAAAGAACTAGAACAGTGGTTCTGCAGAGAAAGAATACTATCAAAACACCAAATAGGTTTTTGTCAGGGTCTATCAACATCACTAAATGGCTTGATCATAGGCATGGTCTCGAACTCCACAGCAAAGAAAGGAGGTTCCTCGTTGTTTGGAGCATGGATTGACCTATCCCAGGCCTTTGATACAGTGAATAGAGCCCGACTATGCTCGAAAATCAGACAATGGGGCATACCAATGCCACTTCTATCGATAGTAGTGGTACTCCATGAACAATCCCACTTCTGGGTGGGACTAGATCTGCGTGGGAATCTCTCTGCTCTGATCAGCACTTGGAGAGGCATGAGGCAGGGCTGCATACTTGCCTCATGTCTCTATACTCTCTATTTAGCAGACCTGCCCAGCTCCCTACACAAGTGCGGGAGAGCAAGCCCTAAAATCATCTCAGAGCGGATGAACTGGCTTACCTATTCAGACCACATTGTGTTGCTTGACTACACGCCGATAGGACTTCAGCAATTGCTGGACGCCTTGGAGGTGTACACAAGCTCCAATGAACTAAAAATAAATCCATCTAAGTCAAAGATCCTGGTCTTTAAGCATCCATCAAAAAGACCCCACCCCCCTTTAATTGGAGACTTTTTGGGAACCCAATAACAGTGGCCAGTGCCGTTACTTAGGTGGGGCTTAAATTAAGATCCTTCCCATAAGAGATACACTGGAAAGCCATCATTGAAGGCAAATGACTCCAACTAAGTTGCCAGATGAAAAGACTGAACAATGATTACTGCACATTTTCCCTGGCACCTCTAATCAAATTCTACACTAGCAAGGTCGCTCCATTTCTAATCTATGGTCAGGACACCAATTTGTCTATCAGAACATTGAATTGGACAAGATTGGAGGGTAAAATATGGAGAACGTCTTGAATCTTCCGCAAAGTCTGCCCATGGCCGGTCTTAGATATGAACTAGGTTTGCAATTTCTGTGCTGACATGTTGAGTGGAAATTGATATCATTTCACAGGCTTATATTAACTCCCATAGAACATTCTCTATATGAGGAGATAAATAGCAGTCTCCCCACTAAATCAAATGGAAACCTCTGCAGTTTGAGATCTCATGCCCTGAAAATACTTCAGGAATGTAACTGTACAGAAGGGGAGCTAATGCATAATCATATGCATGTAAAAAAACACTTGAATAGAATGGACTGGATACTCACAATAAGGGAGATGCATATTGCTAAATTACATCAGCCACCTTCTTAATGTGACCAACCACAGGGCTTATTGTTGGGTGTGCACGCTGTGTAAAAACTCATGAACATTTCTGGTCGAGTTGGGCGGTATTCCCAGCGTAATATCCGCTGAGCGCTAATTGCGTTAATGCCGTGATGTTTAGCGTAAGCAACACCAGACAACAGCTGGCGTGCACGTGCACATGGCCTTGGCGTTAACGCAAATATCATCCGGTGGAAAAGCTGGCAACAAACGCAAAAATCCAGCATGCATTGCGCTACAATCGAGCCCATGCGCTTTTAGCGCACACTATTAGCGCCGCAGGAAATGCATCACCGTCGGAAGATGAAAATAAAGTTGCGGCCATTTTAGATATCGCAATCTGCCAAAAAATTGCAGCCCCTGGAAGCCATCCACTCTTGAAAACCCAGAAAAATGTCCCAGGAGCGTACCAGGGGCAAGTTGGCCTTGGACAGGGTCAGAAAATCCAAGTTGTCTGACCAAGAACTTGCTATACTTGTCGAGTAGGTCATGGGCCATCAAGAAGAGCTGTATGGGACACAGCAGAGTAAGACGAGTGCACAGCGGCAAACACAGATCTGGAGACAAGTGAGCCAGAAGGTGTCAGTGGTGGGCCATGCGCCCAGGGACAGGGAGGACTGCTGGAAGTGGGTGAACAACTTGCAGGTCCACCACCACCACCAGAGCTCACCTCGTGGGAGGAGCAGATGACCACCCTAATAGACATCGGTACAATTGAGGGAGTCAGTGGAGCGGAGGCTGGCACCGGAACCCAGGAGACTGCAGGTGAGAAACCTCCCCTTTGAAAATGCATTAATTAATCAGGCCCACCCCTCCATACCCAGTGTGAATGTATGTGTTTGAAATGTTTGTGATGCACTGTAGCCACCCATGAGTGCTCCCTTGTACCACTGTATTCTAGCGCCACCAGGTATCATGAGTAGCCTGAAGTACCACCAATGTATCAATGTAAGCCCCAAGGGAAACAGATCCATGGCCAGGCCACAGCAACATGATTTGCTGCTCCTTCTAGGAGCCTATGCCAACAAGAGGAGCAATCTTGCAACAACGCTAGAATTTTGGACACTCATTTGGCAGTTATTGATAGGGCCCCTTTAAGGGAGACAACATTTGTCCATGGCATAATTGAACAGTCAGGGGTTAATAGGTCAGGCTCTTCCCACATCCGAAAGAACGTATTCTTAACTATGTATCCACCCATTTAAGATAGAGCATCCCTTCACCGAAGAAGCTAGAACACTGGGGTACAAGGAAGATTATGTGCTACCCGTTCTCAAACAATGTTGGTTAACTTAGCCGTAGAGTGGAGAAAATCCCAACCACTGTCTCCTTGGGTGATTCGAGCTGTGTGAGTACAAAGAGCCATAGAGCAACAAAAATGTAAAGTTTACAACAACAGTAGCAAACACTTGCTCAGATTTCAGGAACCACTCACAGTGATGGAGGGCACTGGCTAATTAGTCTGTTCTCAGTGTAGAGGAAAACACAAAACATCTGCAGCACTCTATCTGGCAGCCCACCTATAACGTGCAGACAGTCACTAATCCCATAGCACAGTCGCTTGCGAGACTGCCCAAACACCTGAGATACATTGAAGAGCTTTCCCTCTAAGCTGGCAAAGCAAGTTCATTTCAGGTATTAAAGCTGTATTCCTCATTGTCTGCCCCTCAAATGAGCCATGGGATAGTAGATATGTACATGGCCGACTATTGTCACATAGTACATATTAGATTTCGGTCTCTGAGTAAGTAGGTATGTACAAAGGAATACATTGTCTTCCCACTTTAAGTGCCATACGTCTGTCAGAATGTCCCACAGACTTGCTGAGTAGTAGTTATTATCTATGTGTCACCATTAAGTAGCATTTACAGCTAAAACTGTTATGTGAAATTAGACCATGCTTCAATGAAACAAGCTGTTTTGGCTTTTACATAGTGAAATATTCATATGAGGAAATACTATCAACTGTGCACATTCTCAATTTATATTTATAGCAAGTATTCGCACCATATGCCATATATTCCCATTATGGAGAGTCTACGTGTTATGCTCCTAGGTATTGCCATCAAACACCAGCGACTCCAACACCAGGTATCCAAATCAAATAGTGCTCACTTCCGATGTCAGGTTGAAAGATTCTTCCACACAGGTACGTGCAATAAAAGGTTCTTTATTGTATATCTTCCAGTTGATATGTACACCTCACCGGACTTGCCATCAAACTCCTTCCAACTGATAAGGAACGTCTACCTTCACCTTCCCTATTCCACAGTCCGCATTCTACATCCTACATACAGCAACCCATGGATGGAGAATGCTACACATCTCCCTTTTTCTACACATTGAAACACAAATTATACAATAGACATTTTTCTTTTTGTAGAATAAATAAAGCGGAAATGATAAACTGTTACATCTTCCACGTCCTCTACCTTACGAACTACTATGATTCCCACAGGCTCACGTTTCCGCACGCCCACAACTCCCACATTACGTAGCGCCCGATGCTTACCTCCGGGCGCGCAGACGAGGCGGCACCATTGCGCCCGTCATCTCAGGGGAGGCCATGGCAGGCTGGGTGTCTATCGCCCTTCTCTCCGTTGGCAATGTAATTGGAGGTTCCCATTTGGCCGCAATCACCGTTGCTCGTGTGGACCTGATCGTCACGTGAGGAGACCAAACACAATCGGTATCACGTGACGAACCCCACGCCTCAACGTTTCCCTGTTGAACATCACGTGACTTCTCCATTGGTTAACATGCATTCGGAAACACAGAAACGTTGCTTCACAGCTGGTTTCTCTCTCTGGCATTGCAACGCTTTGTACTTACCAGGATTTGGTCTCTCGACAACGGTCTGCCTAACGGATTGCTCTCTCTACGCCCTGAACTTGCCTTGAATATCATCGGACTCTTGGTTACTCGACCACGGCCTGCCTAACGGATTGCTCTCTCTAAACCCTGAACTTGCCTTGATTAGTTCTGAATCTCATGGTTACTAGACCACGGCCTGACTAACAGATTGCTCCACGAACCACGATTTTTCCTTGGAACCTGGGCCTATGGCCTCTCACTAGGCGTTCGCCTGGTCAAGCACTCTAAAGTCCAGTGCTTGCCATCACCATACCAGAGGTTGTGGGAAACCCATCTGAACCCGGATTCAGGTCCAGTCACTCTCCTTCCTTTCTGGGTGGGCCTACAGTACACATAGGTAAGAACGTTTAGTTTCTATTCCTAGTATACCCTGTAATATTGCATTTCGCCCTGTACTTAATCCCTCCTTGCCTTACAGCGCTGAAAGGGTCCTTCCGGCAGTTCCTGACTCCAGACTCGACGAACTACCACACCTGTGGCCTCAAGGATTGCACAGGCAGTGTTCATAAAATTGCCTGTGTGGTACTTGGGGACGGAGGTATTCATATCTGCACGACCGACAACTTTGTAACAGACTGTGAAGCCTTCCCGGTTCGTCCAGACTATGAATCCCTCCGCTGGGGACCCAGTGACCGCATTAATGCAGGCCCTAGAGGCCCTTAGGACCGACATGGCCACTGCCACGACCGCCATTCACCACCGTCTTGATGCCCTCCAGAGTACACGTTTTTCCTTACCCCGTGATGATGACGAAACCGGTCCTGCCTCTCCAGCCCAGCCTGCCCCGACTTCAGCCCCCGTTCCTACTCCAGTACTGCTCCCGATGACTCCCCCTCTTGCTGCACCAGAACGCTTCCAGGGTGAACCCCGGAAATATTGCACCTTCATAAATCAGTGTAAATTACATTTTTTATGCAAACCCCAGGCTTTTCCCGACTCTGTCACTAAGGCCGCCTTGCTTCTGTCTCATTTGTCCGGGGTAGCTGCCACTTGGGCGAATCCATTGTTGGAAAATGATCACCCTGCCTTATACGATTTCGATCTGCTGGTCGCAGAAATGGCAAAGGTATTCGATACCCGTTACAAGGCCCAGGCACGGGACCTGGAATTACTTGACCTCGCACAGGGTAGGCAAACACTGATAGAATATATCACCCGTTTCAACCAATTGGCTGCAGAAACTTCCTGGCCAGAGGAGAAAAAGGCGATCGTTTTCTACCGAGGCTTGTGTAACGCCATGAAAGACGCTCTGTCGGTGGTTCCTGCTCTGCCTTCTGTTTTTTCGGATCTAGTTGATCTCACGCTACAGTTGGACGCCCGCAGATCCGAGCGGAAGGCAGAAGCGGCATTCACTAGTCACTCTTCCTCGGCACCTCCATCTACCAATCCCGAACCCATGCAAATAGGCGGGATCCGCAGTCCAATAACACTGACTGAACGGGAACGTCGGAGGACTGATAACGCCTGCTTTTATTGCGGACTCAACGGGCACTACTTAAAAGAATGCCCTCGACGTCCCAGAAACAAGACTGTTTTATCAGAAGGCTCGCCCATGAGAGAGGGGGCACCGGCGAGCCCTTCATTGACCCCCGCTGAACCCGCCTTTGGTCCAATCAGACCCATAGTAGTGCAGGCCTTATTAAAACCAACCAGGGAGATCACACACACTGTCTATCCTGTGATCGATTCAGGGGCCACTGGCTGCTTCATGGACATTGCTTTAGCCCATACACTTAACTTGCTGCTAATCAAAAAGGAACATCCTGAGCCCGTACAAGCAGTCGATGGCACGTCCCTGACTTCTGGCCCGATCAAACATCAAACTGCCCCTCTTGAGGTGTTGATACAAGGCACACATAAAGAGATCCTGTCATTCGATCTCATCACTACACCGCAGTTCGGTATCATTCTGGGTATTCCCTGGTTGAGGCAACATAACCCTTTGATCAATTGGGGAACAGGACACGTATCGTTTGAGTCAGAGTTATGTCAACATTTTTGCCTGATAGAATCAGACTCCCTTGTTTCTCCTGCCACGATTCTTGGCGCCATGGCCTCCTCCCGACTCATTGATGACACAGCAGAGGCTGCCACGCTACATACCGTAGGGGCCATCACGGTTAGCATCCCTGTTGAGTACCAATATTTCCACATGGTTTTCGATAAGGCGTCCGCGGAGGGTTTGCCTCCGCATAGGGCCTACGATTGTCCTATTGATCTCATTCCGGATGCCCCCATACCAAAGAGTAGGATCTACTCGTTGTCACCTGCCGAGGAACAAGCCTTGAAGGATTACATACAGCAGGCTCTGCGTCTAGGTCATATCCGTCCCTCCTGTTCCCCGGCTGCTAGCCCTATATTCTTTGTGCCAAAGAAGGAAGGCGATCTACGCCCGTGCGTGGACTATAGACGGTTGAATGCTATCACCATTAAAAACAGGTATCCTATTCCACTCATTTCTACGCTGTTAGATAAGTTAACGAGCGCCTCTATCTTTACCAAGTTGGACCTGAGAGGGGCGTACAATCTGATCTGCATGCGGCGTGGGGATGAGTGGAAAACGGCCTTTTGTTCTCGACAGGGGTTATTTGAGTACACCGTGATGCCCTTTGGGCTCTGTAACGCTCCTGCAACATTCCAACGCTTCATCAATGATGTATTCTCTGACATCCTTGATGTGTTCGTGGTGGTCTATTTAGATGACATCCTGATCTTCTCATCCTCCCTGGAAGACCATTTCGGGCATGTAAGAGAAGTCCTCTCTCGCCTCAAAAGAAACGCCTTGTTTGCCAAACCCGAAAAGTGTCTGTTTCATTCTCAAGAAGTAGAGTTCCTGGGTTTTCACATTACACCCGGTGGGTTGTCCATGAATCAGACGAAAGTATGTGCAATCACAGAGTGGCCTACCCCCGTCAACCTCAAACAACTCCAATCGTTTCTCGGCTTTGCCAACTTTTACAGGCGATTCCTCGCCGGTTTTTCTGCCATCGTTTCCCCCCTGACCGCCCTCACCAGTCCTCATGTCCCCTTCACCTGGACGCCTGACCATCAAAGGGCGTTCGAGGCACTCAAGTCCAGGTTTGTTTCTGCCCCTGTGCTACAACACCCTGACCCGGAAACCCCATTTGTTTTAGAGGCAGATGCCTCCTCTTTCGCGCTAGGTGCTATACTTTCTCAACCTTGTTCTGCTACTGGGCTCTTGCATCCTATAGCTTATCATTCACGGAAATTCTCGGCAGCCGAGGCCCATTATACAGTAACAGAAAGGGAACTATTAGCCATTAAGGATGCACTTAAAACCTGGCGTCACCATCTCATGGGGGCAAAGCATCAAACGGTAGTGTACACAGATCATAAAAACCTGCAGGATCTTGCCTCTCTGAAATGTGTGAACAGCAGGCAGGTGCGTTGGCATTTATTCTTCGCTGCATTCGATTTTGTGGTGAAGCATAGGCCAGCTCTAGCTCATGGTAAAGCGGATGCGCTTTCACGTTCTCCTGGGGGGGTATCACTTTCCACATTCCCGGACACATTATTGGGAAGGGGCCATGTCATCTGCCTATGTACACCGTCCCCAACCATGCTTACCACTATAAAAAATTGGGCCTGTCAACACCCGCATGTACTCACTGAATGGGACATTACACTTCAGGAGGGACTGCCATTCATTCAAGGGAAATTATTCCTCCCCACTAGCGATGTACGCAATCAGGCACTTGCCTGGTCTCATGATGCTGCCATCAACGGGCATCCAGGGCAACAACGTACCTTGGAGTTACTACGAAGTTGGTGTTGGTGGCCATCAATGAGAAGGGATGTAGCGAACTACGTAAACACCTGTGCGATCTGTGCCCAATGTAAATCACGCAGGGGACGTCCTTTGGGTTTGCTCCAACCTCTACCCGTTCCCCATAAACCATGGCACACGGTCTCTATGGACCTTATCACAGACTTACCCCGCAGACGGGGGTATGATACCATCTGGGTCATCGTTGATTCCGATACAAAAATGGCCCGTTTCATTCCCTGCACTGGCGTACCATCAGCCCCGACCTTGGCCCGTTTGTTTTTTAGGTCTGTCTTTTGTCTTTTCAGCCTCCCACAAGTCATCATATCGGACCGTGGATCGCAATTCACGTCCTGTTTTTGGCGCTCTCTGACCAAACTCCTGGGTATCAATGCCCGCTTCTCCTCAGCCTATCACCCGGAAAGCGATGGACAGACGGAAAGGGTGAATCAGGCTCTAGAACAGTTTTTGCGCTGCCTGACCCTTCAGTATCAAGACTCCTGGTTCGATCTGCTCCATCTCGCTGAATTTGCCTACAATAATGCATGGCACTCGGCCACCGGCTTTTCTCCTTTCTCTTCCATGTATGGCCAACACCCACGCACCCTTCCACTTCCGGACTTTCCTTCTGCCACTCCTGCTGCTACTGTTTGTGCCCGCGATCTAACTGAGGTTCATGCCCAAACCCTGATCCATCTCCGTGAGGCACAGACAGCTATGAAGAAGAAGGCGGACAGGAAGCGAGCGGTAGCACCTGTGTATCATGTAGGGGACCGTGTTTGGTTGTCGACCCGCCATTTACACATCCCGGGCTGTCGCAAACTTCTGCCCCGCTTTGTCGGCCCCTACAGAATTACTAAAGTCCTGAACCCTGTAGCTTTGCGCCTTTCTATTCCATCAGCTTGGCGTATACACCCGGTTTTTCATACTTCCCTCCTCAAACCCTACCTTGCCCCTACCCGTGTCCATACTCCACCTGCTCCTGTCTCGGTCTCCACACCCGATGTCTTTGAGGTCAGTGCCATTTTGGGTTCCCGTCTACACAGGGGTCGGCTCCAATACCTCGTGGACTGGCTGGGCTACGGTCCGGAGGAGCGCTCTTGGGTTTCCTCTCGGATGTCCAGGCCCCACTTCTTGTTGCTCGCTTCCATAAGGACCATCCCTCCTGCCCACGAGGTTGTGGACCTTTGAGGGGGGACTCTGTTATATCTTCCACGTCCTCTACCTTACGAACTACTATGATTCCCACAGGCTCACGTTTCCGCACGCCCACAACTCCCACATTACGTAGGGCCCGATGCTTACCTCCGGGCGCACAGACGAGGCGGCACCATTGCGCCCGTCATGTCAGGGGAGGCCATGGCAGGCTTGGTGTCTATCGCCCTTCTCTCCGTTGGCAATGTAATTGGAGGTTCCCATTTGGCCGCAATCACCGTTGCTCGTGTGGACCTGATCGTCACGTGAGGAGACCAAACACAATCGGTATCACGTGACGACCCCCACGCCTCAACGTTTCCCTGTTGAACATAACGTGACTTCTCCATTGGTTAAAATGCATTCGGAAACACAGAAACGTTGCTTCACAGCTGGTTTTTCTCTCTGGCATTGCGACGCTCTGTACTTAGCAGGATTTGGTCTCTCCACAACGGTCTGCCTAACGGATTGCTCTCTCTACGCCCTGAACTTGCCTTGAATATCATCGGAACTCTTGGTCACTCGACAACGGTCTGCCTAACGGATTGCTCTCTCTACGCCCTGAACTTGCCTTGAATATCATCGGAACTCTTGGTTACTCGACCACGGCCTGCCTAACGGATTGCTCTCTCTAAACCCTGAACTTGCCTTGATTAGTTCTGAATCTCATGGTTACTCGACCACAGCCTGACTAACGGATTGCTCCACGAACCACGACTTTTCCTTGGAACCTGGGCCTATAGCCTCTCACTAGGCGTTCGCCTGTTCAAGCATTCTAAAGTCCAGTGCTTGCCATCACCATACCAGAGGTTGTGGGAAACCCATCTGAACCCGGACTCAGGTCCAGTCACTCTCCTTCCTTTCTGGGTGGGCCTACAGTACACATAGGTAAGAACGTTTAGTTTCTATTCCTAGTATACCCTGTAATATTGCATTTCGCCCTGTACTCAATCCCTCCTGGCCTTACAGCGCTCAAAGGGTCCTTCCGGCAGTTCCTGACTCCAGACTCGACGAACTACCACACCTGTGGCCTCAAGGATTGCACAGGCAGTGTTCATAAAATTGCCTGTGTGGTACTTGGGGACGGAGGTATTCATATCTGCACGACCGGCAACTTTGTAACATAAACAAGAACATTTCTGATGCTAATAAATAGTACACTATGAACAGTAGAAACATGGGAAGAATGATATGATATGATATTTTATTTATATCAAGTGAATATTATGGAGCATAAAGTACAGAGATAAACTGTTGGAAGAAACCACTATAACACATCATTTTAAAGACATAAACACATAAACCATATTGTAATCATGAACTGAAAGCAAATGGTATACACCAAATGATCAAACGATCAAATGGTTTGACATCATCATCGCTGCTACTCCACATAGTCTCTAAGACACAAAGGCTTCCCACATCTCCTAACAGGAAGCTATCGTTTATGCACCTTAAAACCTTCCTTATGCACCATTAGATCAGTTTGTTTGCAAACTTCCTTAGGCATTGTTAGATCACTATCCTTCTTTCTCTGATCATTTCCTTTCTTCCCTTCCTGCACATCTTTACACATTCTGGTACACTTACAAACTTGATTCACATTTCAGACTTTTCCATCTGTCACTCTCACAGCACCATGCCATTTGTTTACAACCCTCATTGGTTTAGACCATTTGAACCTCCTTCCACTTTATTGATGGGAAACCTACTTTGTATCCAATCTCCTTCCTTAACTGGGCATTGTTTTGCTGCATTCCTTATGTCACAACTTCCTTTTTTTTATAATCTGTTTACCTTGAATCCTCTCCTTCACAATGTCCATCTCAATGTCTTTTTGACAAGCTCTACGCAACCATCATGGACAAACTCTAGTGTTGTGTTTCTTCCCCGTAACATTTCAAATGGAGAAATGCCTGTGGTAACATGAGGGGTCAATCTAGATGCAACTACTGGATCTTCTGCTGCCTTTTTACAACCAGATCCTTCTGAAATAGCTACTCTTATGCTTTCTTTGATAACTCGATTAAATCTTTCAACTATTCCATTTGTCTCTGAGTGATAGACTGACTGGTCTTGCGTTCAATACCATTCGCCTTTAAAAATTCTTTCATCTCTTCAGCAACAAATTGCACACCATTGTCCGTCATGATGGAAGTAGGATATCCAGCCCTCCTAAAAACATCATCAATAAATTTGATCATATCCTTTGCATGCACATTTTTTACCCGTGACAGTTCCACCCAATGAGAGAGCATGTCTACTAACTCTATGCCATACCGACGTGTTCCTTGGCAAGTAACCGGGCCCACATTATCAAGTCCAACCCTTTCCCATGGCTTGGACAGAATGGACATGAGAGCCATAGGCTCTACACTCGTAACAGAGCACTTGGCCACATTCTCACAAAACACACACTGGCTGATAACTCTTTGTACCTGTAGATCCATTCCTGGCCACCAGTAACCTTGCCTAGTTAACTGTTTGGTCTTGGTCATCCCCTGATGACCTTCATGTGCTACTTTAAGAATCTGCTGCCTTACTCCAACTGTAGGAAAAATGTTGTCTCTTTTTAGGATCATGCCATCTTTAATAAGAAGTTCATCAAAAACATTTTTTTATAGGTTCAGGTATAGTTTCTCTCCTAATTCTACTAATTATGGTACCCTTCATATCTGACTCCAACCTTTCTTTGACATCAATCATAACCTGATCAACCAACATTGCTTCACACCATTCATTCTCAGTCACTACTTCCTGACTGACATTGAGAACCTGCTGATCTTTATCTTCTTCATCACTCTCATCTTCTACCACATTGGTCAACCTGGATAAACAATCTGCTGCTTTATTTTTTATACCTGGTAAGTACTACATTTCCCAGTTGTAATCCTTCAAACTGGAAACCCATTTCCTGATCCTTTATGACACTTTCTTTACAATGTTTGTGGTAAGAACCTCTTTAAAGGTTTATGGTCATACCTGATGGTAAACCTAACACCCCGTAGGAAAGGACGAAATGTCTTTATTGCCCATTTGATGGCCAATAATTCCTTTTCTATTGTGGAGTAATTTCTTTCTGCAGTTCTCAAAACTCTGTAAGCAAATTGAATTGAATTTAATTGATATTTTATTTCTATCGCTCTCACACACAAGTGTTTCAGAGCGTGACTGTTTCAAATGCAATAGTATATTCCTTCCACTCACCCTTTTGTGAGAGAACAGCTCCCAACCCAGCTCATTAACACATAAGTGCCTTTCAAATTTAGCCCTCAAATATCTAGCGAACAAATTTACAAAAAACCTAACCAATAGACCGACTTGATAAACCCAAGCACATCTGCTAACGATTCTGAAATAGAAACGTCAAAAAGTAGGGGGCAACAGTTTCCTGGCGTTAGCAGCCGAACTCTGGAACTCCTTGTCATTAGCATTAAGAGCTGAACCAACCTTCTGGACCTTTAGAAAAAATCTGAAAATCTGGCTCTTTGCCCATGAATTGTAATGTAACATTCTGACATCCACAATCGTGCGCTTTTTAAAGCTGACTGCTGACTGCAATCTAAATTTCTATATATCACTAACGCAAGCCAACATCACACGCCTGCGTGTCAACTAAAATGCAACTGTACTGTAGTGTAATGTCTTTGCTCATTGTAACATCGCTGGAATATTCAAGAATTGCGCCTAGATACCTCTAGGTTAGGTGCGCTATATAAATGCCTAAATAAATAAATAAACCCATGGTTACTGGCATCAGTTGTCACCACACTGTTCCTCCCCGGATCAAACTTGGAATAGTACTCTGCCATGCCAAGCCAGGATATTACCTTCTCTTTGTCTGATGGACTCAGGAAATTAGCATAGAGACGTGTCAGGAATGCAGTTCACAGGCTTACCAGAGGCGTGGACAGGGCAGGGCCTGAGCAGGCAAGGCCCACCCAAAATCTGTAAATGCCCACTTAGCAGTCTTGTGTGGGCATTTACAGATGTTAATGTCACTTGGGTGGGCCCAACTACAGCAGGCCTTACTTGTCAGACAATCCTGGCTACGCCTATTTTAAGCAGTCAGCCCACTACTAAATGCCATTACATTTGCCTCATTAAGGTGGCACAAACGTACCACCTAATACATTAAAACTAAATTCAAGCTGCAGGACTGTCAAGAGCAAATTACAGCAAGTGCTTGTAGCACCAGTAGGAGATGATCCACTTCCTCCTGCTCCCTCTCTCAGCTTTCTTATTCATCCACCCAGTGAGCAGCCCATTTGCAAGTGCTGCAGACCCATTTTTCTTATAAAAGAAAGAGGCGATATCCAGAAAAGAAATAACGCTGGTACAAACTTGAAAATGGCTTGGTTGTGATCAGCTGGTGCCCTGGACAGGAGAAACTGGTGTGGCTGTTGTTATAACTTAATTATCCATTCATGGTAAAATAGTAATAAAAGAAAAGCATTTCAATCTGTGTGGAAAGGAGGCAACTCAATGTACGACATCAATGGTTAGCATCAAGTATGTTCCAAGACAAGGCGCAGAAGGGGAATGCAAATCCACACTTGGGTGTCATTACAAGTTTGCCGGTATACCGTCGATAATTCCGGTGGGATACTGAACTGACCCATACATTACTGGTACCTGACATCTGGAATTTCTGGGATAACACAATGTTAAATCTCCATTCCATGGAGTCCCATAAGACTGCATGGAGGGGATTGTTGGAATTACCGGCACCAGTCATTTATTTGCTGGTGGGATCCTGATTTACCTCCAGCTTTTGGCTGGTGGTAAATCATCGCCCCCACCGGCAAACTTTTGTTTGGCTGGTCCTGGGAACTTGCCCGTGCGGAATTACCAGCAATTTTACCGTCAATTTTCCTGGACCGGCAGACATGTATGCATCACATTCCCGAATATGGGATGTGTATTGCACTGTGTGGCCAGCATGCCACCTGCAACAGGATGTGCTCAAGTGTGCTCCAGAGTGGAAAGAGGCATCAGAAAGTGTGCCTCCATGATTCAGGTGCCCTTTGTCAATTCAGCATATTTAGTTTCTAGCCAATTAGGGGAGACCCTACTGCCTCATGTTCACTTGCATCAGAAATGCTTCATGAATCAGCCTCTTTCTACTGCGTTTATAGGAATCCTGCTTGGTTACTGATCTTAATCTTAACATTTCTTGGAAAATGTCCATTTACAAATGCGTTCGTTCGTAAGATGTTCGTAACACATTCCTAGTGTTAAAAAAAGAGTGCTCAGAAACATTCTAGCCGCTGTTGAAGGCATAATTGAACTTGGTACAGCTCCTGATAGGGCAAAATAGAATATGGCGCTGCTCTGCTCGGGGCAAACATGACTCTGCTGGGCTAAGTAGCCATATCCTTGACAATGGTGTGAGTGCTTTGGCACTGAGGCCCAATGTTACCGATGATTTTGTGGCAATATCTGCCAATTGTGTATCTAAGCATTTGATAAAACCAGGGAGTTTTGGGAGTTACGCAAATTCATTTACGGTTATCACCACTTGGTTCAGTGGATTTATCATGGGATTACGAGTTGTTGAAGGACAGTCTAAATTCCCATTTTTAGAGTACATTTGGATTGCATGCAGATTTTGGTAGAATTACCACATGTGGTAATGTTGCCATGGTAATTCTGCTGATTTTTGGCCCTAAAGTGGAGGATTTACCTCCAAGATTATGCTGGAGGAAAATCCTCAACTTCAAGGTCAAACAGCAGTTCGGTGAACACAGCAAAAATTCTGTTACTGCCAAAAAAAGTGATGGTAATGGAATTACTCTCACTTTTTTACCACACCCCCAAACTCGTAATGAGGCCCAAAAGAAGGTACCACACCCGAATTCTGGACCCGTACATGTTTGTTGTCTTTGACAACTTTTACATGGAAGAACGGTGTTCATTCTTTACTTTTCAGACCATCAACAAATGTAGTAGCGCTGCATGCCAATAGGTTTCGAGTCAATATTTCAACATATGTGTGTGCCCTCAGCTAAGGAAAGAGGACACCGTTCATTAAAGGAGAACAAATGCAGTTCATTGTTGCACAGGGCTACCACATGGTTATGAATGTAAGCAAAACATTGGTAATGCTTCGGCTTTGATTAGGTGTTACCTTTGACATTATGAAGACAGTCAGGCTTGTGCCTGCTTTGATTTAGCAATAAGCAATGCTTCTGTCTTAAACATAATAGAGCAGCGTGTGCTGAAAGGTCTGCAAATAGCAGCTAAACTTGGAAAATAAACACACCCTGGGTTGAACAAGCATTTTCCTGCTTTTACATGCCGCAATAACAACATTGTAAGCAAGAAAGCCAAATAAATACTACAAAAGTAAATCAAACTTCATGTAACACGGAAGATACATAATGATACACTATACTATACAAAACGAATATCCTTTGACACACGCATCTCCTATGCCAAATCCAACACAAAGGAATTGTTCACCATTCTTAAAGAAATAGAGACTCCAATAGCACTACCTGGCACATGCACGAAAGATAAAAAATGGTGTGAAGATATCCAATACGCCCTAGCCAATAAAATACCCACTTTAAAAAATAAAATTTCATGCAAAAGAATTGCCTTAAATGATCCCCCCTGCCTCCAACACAACTGGTAAGGCTAGCAGAGATGAATCTACGCAATTCAACTTCACCAAGGTCTCCATCCTTGAAGTGGAAAGAATTATTCTGTCCCTTAAACCCTCGAACTGTCAGGGAGACCTATGCCCTGCGCAGCTTATCAAGGACGCTGCCCGTGACCTACCTCCATTCATCACCAAACTCACTAATGCGTCCTTCACTACGGGCATTATTCCTACTAACCTTAAACAATCATGGGTAATCCCACTCTTAAAAAAAACAACCCTCGGCCCATCTACGCCAACCAACTATAGACCCATTACTACTGTCCCCTTCCTTCTAAAAATCTTGGATAAGGTAGCATACACTCAAATTCAAAAACACTTGGAACAACAACATTTGTTATGAGCTAGACAATCAGGTTTCCATCCCCAGCCAGCATGGCACAGAAACTGCCCTCATCGATTTGAAGACCCAAATCGACGAGCTAAAAGACAGTGGGAAATCAGCACTACTGCTCCTCCTAGATCTCTCAGCTGCTTTCGATCTTGTCGACCATACTATCCTCTGTAACCATCTAAATACAGCAGCACACTTCTCTGATGAAGCTGTTACCTGGATCAGAGCCTTCTTAAATGGCAGAACAATGAGGGTCTTCTCTCCACTAGCTGCCGCAGACCCTCTACCGATTACCTGCGGTGTGCCCCAGGGTTCATGCGTCTCGCCTACACTCTACAATATTTTCACTAAGCCCCTCTTCGATGATCTGGATCATCTCAGTATCACCTACACTAACTATGCAGATGATACCCAGATCCTCCTCGCGCTTTCAGGCGATTATGAAAAGGATTTGGCCTTGGTGAACAGATTGTATATTATCATCCAGGCATGGATGGCCACACATGGTCTATGCCTGAATGATGATAAAATGGAACTCATCATCCTGGGCACCCCGTCCAACCTAAAAAATTAGGTCCCAAATACTCATCATTCATAATTGATGGCAACATCATAAAAATAGAACATGAGGTAAAAACACTTGGCTTCTACCTCGACTCTAACCTTTCATTCACTAAGCAGGTTAACTCCCTAGCATCTTCGACAGCCTACACGTGCGAACTGATACACACTGGTAAGTCATTCCTCTCTGATAGCAGTTGCATTATTCTGGCCAGAGCCCTCATCCTTTCATGCATGGACTACTGTAATGCCCTTCACCTAGGATCACCCAAAGCCACCATTAAAAGAATCCAAATTCTACAAAATAATTCTCTTAGAGCGGCCCTAGGCATGTCCAGAAGAGATCTTATTTCAGAGACTAGTCGACAGAATAATTGGCTCCCAACCCACGACAAAGTCCTCCTAAAAACTCTATCATTGACCAACAAATCTCTGAGCAATGCCGCACCTATCTACCTGGCTGAGAGATTTCACAAGCAGATGTCCACTAGACCAGTAAGACTTGCCAATAAAGATTGTCTCGCCATACCAAGCTTCAAACGATCCACAATTGGAGGTAATAGCTTCCCGGTGAAAGCGTCCAAACTATGGAATACTCTGCCTCCTATCCTAAGATCAGACCAAACTTACCACAAGTTTAGAGCCAACACCATAATATGGCTAAAATCCAACAACCAGCTTTCCTAGCCACCATCATATTATGCTTACTGCTACGACAGCAGCTTGCAATTATCCCTCTCCCAGACTCTATTTTGTATACACCTCTTTGGGAATGGTCTGTATATTCTCCTGCTGCATACCATGTCTGTAAATATGCCTCTCTGTATATAATTTGTACCTGTATGTATCCTGCATATATTTGTGTAACTAAGCTTCGCATATACTTGCAACTGCTGCGCCCTGTTACCCCCGGGTATGATGTGCATTATAAATAATAAACAAACAAACAAAAAAAACAATGTCAATAAAGTTGCTGCAAATAAAATGTTCTATAAACCGGAGATAGTCACACCCAAGCAACGATTTTAACTATCAGTGTTTTTTGCTTTGACGTCTTTCAACATCATAAGGCTGATTCACAAAGAGTTTTTTCAGTGGGATTTTTACCCACTTAAAAACACTTTGTGAATCAGCCCTATATTAGTTTTTAAATGGATTTGGGAAAAGTGGCAGTAAAAGTGATTACGAACACTTTTTCTGATCCGCCTCAATTTTGGGAATTTTTCAGGCAGAGCTGGGGACAAATGCGGCTGGCTGCCTTACTGACAATGTGGATTTTCATGCTTGCGGTAATGCTATGGATTCCTATGCAATCCTGCCTGAAATCGTATTGCCCAATTTGTTTGGATTTAATTGATCTTATGGTAAATTTGGCCGAATTTGGCCAGGACCATTTAATCAATTAAATTTGAACAAATGTGTTAATCAATACCAAACATGAGGATCAGGGATTGAAGGGGTGTCGCCCGCTCCTCATTTTTGGTAGTGATTGCCTTGGGAGGTGTCAGGGGTGTCCCCCACTTCCTGAGGACTAGAGGCGAGGGACAGGGAAAAAAAAGCATACCCTGCACTGTCGGATCCGACCCACGTAAGAGGGACGGAACTGATGCTGCAGGGTCAGAAGGAAGAAGAGAAGCAAAAGGTACGTGCTGGATGTATTGGGGGTTGAGGGCTCAAGGTTTTGCCAGATTTGACTGCTGAAAATTTGTATTTGCAGCGAAATTGCCCATGGTCAGTTCCGCTGTGAAACATTCTGCTACGGTCAAATTACGTATATCCGGAAAGGACGACGTCTATTAGCAGTTAAGTGCAAGTTGATCCCTATTTCCAATTTTTAACTTTTCAAGAATGAAACAGGCAAAATCACCTTTATCCTTCACTTATTCACAACCTCGGTGCAAAAGTTTAAATGTGAAAAGCATTTACAATGGATTCCAATGGTATCTGCCTGCTTTTACTAATTGGTTATTTCAGGCAGATCTACATGATCAAGTGCTAATAGACGTCGTCCACTCCATGAGCTTCAGGTATAAAACCTATGAAACTCAGTAAAGAAAAGTTAGTTGATGGCATGTTGTGGTTAAGTGTATGCTTTAGAAACCATGTGAATTCAGTGAAAAATGTTGTTAAAGTAAAGTTATGGTCACAGAGCAAATTTGACTAATTTAGTTATCAAATTGTTTTGCTTTTGGATCGATGAATTATATTTGTTGGGCCGAGCCAAATTGCAAATTTACTATTTGTCCGATTCCCGAATAGTTTGTCAAGCATTTGACTGAAGCTGAATCTGATATGATATGTTATTTATAACGCGCGTAATACCTAGAGGTTTCTAAGAGCAGGCCCGGGGATCAAACCTGGGTTGCTCCATGTCATCTTGCTTCCAAGGCGAGCACATTGCCCCTGAGCTATCCTCCAGAGACAATCTGTAGATAATCTGAGCAGAATAATTGTTTTATTTAACAAATCATGTTCCAATATTGACAAATATACTTTTTTCTGATAAAAAAAGAAAACACTATTTTTAATATGTCTTCCCATGTTTTTCATTTATTTCTTTTCATTTTGATCCACATCTAATCCTTATTTAATGGATAGAAAGCACTGGCTGGATCGTTTTGAGGGGGAGATTTTAACCTAAGAACAGGCAATTCTACTTGACGAAAATGAAGATAATTTGCTGGTTATTCCAGAGCTTTGCAGGCATGATTCACGTACATGCGCAACTGGTCTTACTTTTTATTTATGGCTCTTGGAATAGAATATGTGCTATATTAATGGACGAGTACCAAATTATAACCCAGAAAAGTATGTATTTAAAGGACACCAAGGTTGCTGCACCACTGATTATTTTTGTATTCCTGACTCGAAATGGGTAAATATTGCCGACTTCTATGTAGAAGATTTCATATATAGTGATCATCATCCAATTTTATCTATTGGCATGACGGTTCATCTTCCTCCAATGTTCTACCACATCTAGCCATGGACCAATTAAAATCTTCTCGGAGGAGAGTAACATGGAAGTCCATTGGCAAGCCTGTCAGACATCATGATATATGTAAGTCCAACATAAATTATTTGACTCTAGATGTACAGGCTGGTGACTCAACAGTATTATTGGTGTATTAGACATTGTTGAGGAAAATCGAGTAACACCTAAAAACTGAGGTTGGTTTGATGGGGAACGTAAACAAGCAAAAATCAAGTCTGCTTCTCGTACAGAAAAAGAAGGTGTCCTCAAAAAAGACAGCCCATGCTTGTACCTTGTTTACATTCACAATCAAAAAACGGAAGCTTGAATTAGACAACATTACTTGGCTGGAGTTGGCCATGGCCTGAGCTAAGAATGATTCATAGACGTTCTGGGATTTGTTAACATTGATATTGATATTGGTATTTTATTTCTATCACGCTCATACACAAGTGTTTCAGAGCACGACAAGGCAAGGGAAGGGGAACAGGGGAGAAAAAAAACAAAGATCTTACTAGGCCCAGTGACATTGAGAACGTGCAAGTGCAGGGTTGAGGGGGAAGGGGGAGAAGTGCATGGAAGGGGGAACAAAAGGAGAGTGCGGAGCGAGAAGGAAAAAACAAAAATAATAAATAAAAAGGCAACAAACAATGGAAGTGCAAGCAGCAAGTGGCAACATGGCCCAAAGTACAATCATACATCCAAAGACCTCAAAAGTTCTGTAGAATATGAGGCATGGGTAACGCACTTTTCATTGCTATATTGTGTACAGACGGAGACCACATCTCAAGAATAAATGGTACCACACAAAAAATGACAGTTATGCAACATGCCCTCAATCTTTGCGTGGAATCTACCTTGCTTTCCTTAAAAGAAATTGCTGAAGCCATTCTAGTACAGGGCTGGATGGCATCCCAGCCAATTTATTTGTGGATATGGATGACATTTGGGCTCCAGCTCTCACTAGAGCCTTCAATGCCATGTTAAAAGCATGTAAAAAGCAAGATAGCTGGAAACAGGTGGTAATTGACCCCACATTTAAGAACGGAAATAGAAATAGCCCAATGGCATACCGACCTATCTCGTTGGATCCGAATTTTAAAATATTTGGCAGGGCATTATTGAACAAATTGGAAAAATGGGACAGCAACAATGATATTTTAACCAAAATACAGCGTGGCTTCCGCTCAGGACTTGGGACAAGCAAGTGACAAGCAAGCAAGTGAACAAGCACTGAATCTGTGCTCAAGTCATCAGAATGTCCAGGGGGTTTGCTTGACACCCTTATTCACCAGGACACTAAGGCATGTGTCAAGAGTGGGCAAATGCTTAGATGTGCATCTTAGAGATGACTTTTGCTTAGAATCAGTGTTCCATTGGCTTTGCATATGGTCCAATGCCAAAGCTGATTTTACTAGATTATTAATTTGTGGAATCCTTATATTCTTTATGTTCTTTGTGGTAATACATTTCCATTAATGACGTATTAGGAACGATTGAAGCAAAACATTATTCTAACCAGGCCCATACACTACAGCATTTGTTTTTAAGAAAAACACCTTGGTCGTTATGTTCATGAACTGCAGGAAACTAACAAAGCTAATCAGTAGGGCAAAATGTAACTGTATTCCTCTAAAAGCTATTATGGCACTTTCAAAAGGTAACCCAGAGGAAACAAATTGCCCATGCTGTCTTGAAAGCAGGGAAGACCTGTTGCAGTTTGTGCTGTTTTGTCCGGCTTATTCACAACTAAGAGCTAGAACACTTAGACTAATTTTACAAGATGTTGGCCTCCACCAATGTCACCCTACCAGGGGCATATGAGACACTCAAAATCTACAGGGGACAGGGGACAGCTTGGGGACTTTAATACAGACTCAATCCAAACTGCCATAGTGTTAAGTGCAAAAGCGTTAAAGCCCCTGTAAACATATGTGCTAGATTTATTTTAAGCAAGAACACCTAATAATAGAAGTTTTAAAAACACAGATACACCTCAAATAAGTGGTAGATTGCTCATCTATGGGACACAAATGTAAAGATGATTGTAATTTTTATCAAAACATAAATAAAATATGTGTGCATTGCCAAAACAAATGTTCAACGATTTGAAATCTAACAGGGATTTTAAGGAAACACAGTTCTCTGAATCTCTTTGAAGAACGCAATGTAGTTGTAGTGAGGGAGATTTGATATTGTTATATTGTTATTCTAACTGATGTGTTGCACTTGAAGAATGTTTTACAAAGGGTCACAATAATTGGTTGTCTTTTATGCAAAATAGAGTAAACATCAATTATTGAATGAGGTTCAGAGATGTGTTTCTGCACTGCTGGACCCCTGTAACATTGGGCACAGGAGGGCGAAGCTACAAATTCAGTTTTACATTCAAGAAACAAATAATCCAGACACATATTTAAAATGTCCCTTTGGAGCTATTGCTACAAAAACGACTTTGGAGTCTTATGTTACTGACAATGCATTGGTGGAGAAAGCCACGCTGCAGGTGTCCAATAGCACTAAGGTGGCATAGTTGGAAGGAGCGCACAGTGTGATTTGTGTTGCAAGGGGTGCCAGTTCTGGAGGAAGTTCAGAGTCCTAGGGCCCCAGAGCAGTAACAGGACACTACTGATGGAACCTCACTCAAGATGTTGGCGATAACACATGGTGAGTGAGAGGAGATCAAGGCAGACACTTCCCACGCTATTCACATGCATACACCATTGGCATTGTCACAAACATTCAGTGGCAACGCTAAGAGGGTGGTGTGTGCTGATCTGGTTATTGAGAAAGCATCTCACCTATCCATAAACAATAACCTGAACCACCAAATAGGTTGCATTGTACAATATATATTTTGTTTTCATACATATGTACTACATAGCACACTGGTTCCTTTACAAGGGTATAAAGACAGATAAGTCAGAAATACAATTATATAAAATACATGCAATATGACAAATACGATAAACATGAAATTCCATCTAGACGATCAGCCCCATCGCCTTGACTGCTTTTCGCCTTCTCCTTCACCATCTCACTTTGGAAGACTAGCATAGCCATATAGTAAAAAGGACCAATTGTTTCATAGTGAATGAGGATCATGACCATTTGTTAAGTTTTTTGTGGCATTCAATATGCATGACAATTTTTTTCTATTGCTTATATTTCTACCAGATCCATGTTATCTTTATGTATATTGCCCACAGCAACATGATTCAGTATTTTCGAGACACTGTTGAATGTATCAAGGGTTTCAGTCGCCTCACAGGACGACGCTGGAACAGTTAAGACGATCTGCAAAGGCTTCACCTGTACAGATAAAGCTCTTTCTGTGGGTAGGATCCTTCCAAAAAATGTCTACCCATTCTGAGACTGAAGAATACTTGTTGATGTAGGATAAGTTTGTTCACTGTCCAGAGAGAAGGAAATATTTGATTTCTGGGTAATTGACATACATTTCAGAGCCTCCCTCTAGTTGGTGGAATAGTGGAATGGAAGAGAATGGAAGGTGTAAGAAGTAAGTAGTCAGGAGGAGAGTTCTTAACAAATTAGAGTGATGGTGGTGGTGAAATAAGAGGATTTGGGTGGAAGAGCATTTGAGAGAGGGAGAGGAGCTGCAGATACTAGGGCCGGGAAGATAGCTCAGGGGTAAGGCAATGTCTTGGAAGGAAGACAACACCAAGCAGCACAGGTTCAAAACCTGGTCCCATGCTTAGAGGCTAGACATCAACATGAAGTGTGATATAAAGAACCCCATTTGTATACTGTGCACAATAAATGTCGTCAGATCCCATTACTCATTTGACTATTACCATGCCTGCTCTAACACTTTAGACACCACTTAGAATAAGTATTGATGAAACCAACAGTTTTGGCACATCTTTAAGCATTTGATAGGCATTGTCTTCAGAACTCTAGGCACTAATGCAAATTACCAGCTATTCCCATCATGAGCCCAGAGAGTACCACAGTTTGTCAGGTATTGTTATGATGTGCTCTGGTACTCACACCATGAATCATATCTTGCAGGTAATGACATCAAGAGCTCTGGCACGCACCATTTCAAGGTTTTATTATCAGAATTCCAGGTATGCATACCCATACTAGCTACTGCCTTCAACAAACCGGGTTCTTGCATCATTTCCATTCAATACCCAGGTACCCACACCATTGTCAAGGCTGTACTCAATTAGTATACCAGTGGAAATCTCCATGATTCCAATTAGGAGGCAGTGTCAGGTTCCCTGATGTCTAGATATCGCAGCAGTAAAAGATTCCTTTACACCCAACTAAGACGTCAATGGCAGATTCCATTATGTCCACTATGCACAGAAAGGGCAGATACTAATATGCCAAGTTGTCAAAAGCCATGGTGGATTCAAATGTACCAAGACAGCACACTGAGGCCAAATTCCATTATTTACTTTTATCACAGTAAATCAAGATACCATTATGATCACCAGCAGAGTAAGCACAGATCTCAGTATGTCTGTTACCCTGCAAAGACATATCATGTAATTGTTCATGTGTTGTGCAGTGGGATGATTATGTGTGGTGTGGGTGCAGTGTGAGCTGCAGGGAGATATGTGTGGAGTGCACTGCTGGAACATTGTGTGTGCGCACAGTGCAGTTCTGAGGTAATGTGTGCACAGAACCATGGGGTGTGAGTTTTCAGTACTGTGTATGGTGTCTGTGTAGTACTCTGACAGTGTGTGTGTGCGCGTGTGTGTGTGTGTGTGTGTGTGTGTGTGTATGCAGTGCTGGGCTGGTGGTGTGTGAATGCAGGTTAGCGCTGAGGGCATGCTGAACCAGTGCTGTGTGTGCAATCAATGCTGGTGCAGTTTGTATGTGCAATGTTGGGGCAGTGTGTGCGCAGTGTACGGGTTAGTATGATACCCAGATCCTCCTCGCGCTTTCAGGGGGTTATGAAAAGGATTTGGCCTTGGTGAACAGTTTGTATATTATCATCCAGGCATGGATGGCCACACATGGTCTATGCCTGAATGATGATAAAACGGAACTCATCATCCTGGGCACCCCGTCCAACCTAAAAAATGGGGTCCCAAATACTCATCATTCAAAATTGATGGCAACATCATAAAAGTAGAACATGAGGTAAAAACACTTGGCTTCTACCTCGACTCTAACCTTTCATTCACTAAGCAGGTCAACTCCCTAGCATCTTCCACAGCCTACACGTGCAAACTGATACGCACTGGTAAGTCATTCCTCTCTGATAGCAGTTGAATTATTCTGGCCAGAGCCCTCATCCTTTCATGCATGGACTACTGTAATGCCCTTCACCTACGATCACCCAAAGCCACCATTAAAAGAATCCAAATTCTACAAAATAATGCTCTTAGAGCGGCCCTAGGCATGTCCAGAAGAGATCTTATTTCAGAGACTAGTCGACAGAATAATTGGCTCCCAACCCACGACAAAGTCCTCCTAAAAACTCTATCGTTGACCAACAAATCTCTGAGCAATGCCGCACCTATCTACCTGGCTGAGAGATTTCACAAGCAGATGTCCACTAGACCAGTAAGACTTGCCAATAAAGATTGTCTCGCCATACCAAGCTTCAAACGATCCACAATTGGAGGTAATAGCTTCCCGGTGAAAGCATCCAAACTATGGAATACTCTGCCTCCTAGCCTAAGATCAGACCAAACTTACCACAAGTTTAGAGCCAACATCATAATATGGCTAAAATCCAACAACCAGCTTTCCTAACCACCATCATATTATGCTTACTGCTACGACAGCAGCTTGTAAGTATCCCTCTCCCAGACTCTATTTTGTATACACCTCTTTGGGAATGGTCTGTATATTCTCCTCCTGCTATCATGTCTGTAAATATGCCTCTCTGTATATATTTTGTACCTGTATGTATCCTGCATATATTTGTGTAACTAAGCTTCGCATATACTTGTAACTGCTGCACCCTGTTACCCCCAGGTATGATGTGCATTATAAATAATAAACAAACAAACAATGTCAATAAAGTGGCTGCAAATAAAATGTTCTATAAACCGGAGATAGTCACACCTGAGCAACGATTTTAACTATCAGTGTTTTTTGCTTTGACGTCTTTCAACATCACAAGGCTGATTCGCAAAGCGTTTTTTCAGTGAAATTTTTACCCACTGAAAAACACTTTGTGAATCAGCCCCTATGTTAGTTTTTAAATGGATTTGGGAAAAGTGGCAGTAAAAGTGATTACGAACACTTTTTCTGATCCGCCTCAATTTTGGGAATTTTTCAGGCAGAGCTGGGGACAAATGCGGCTGGCTGCCTTACTGACAATGTGGATTTTCATGCTTGCGGTAATGCTATGGATCCCTATGCAATCCTGCCTGAAATCGTATTGCCCAATTTGTTTGAATTTAATTGATCTTATGGTAAATGTGGCCGAATTTGGCCAGTACCATTTAATCAATTAAATTTGAACAAATTTGGTAATCAATACCGCACATGAGGATCAGGGATTGAAGGGGTGTCGCCCGCTCCTCATTTTTGGTAGTGATTGCCTTGGGAGGTGTCGGGGGTGTCCCCCGCTTCCTGAGGACTGGAGCCGAGGGACAGGGAAAAAAAAGCATACCCTGCACTGTCGGATCCGACCCACGTAAGAGGGACGGAACTGATGCTGCAGGGTCAGAAGGAAGCAGAGAAGCAAAAGGTACGTGCGGGATGTATTGGGGGTTGAGGGCTCAAGGTTTTGCCAGATTTGACTGCTGAAAATTTGTATTTGCAGCGAAATTGACCATGGTCAGTTCCGCTGTGAAACATTCTGCTACGGTCAAACTACGTATATCCGGAAAGGACGACGTCTATTAGCAGTTAAGTGCAAGTTGATCCCTATTTCCAATTTTCTACTTTTCAAGAATGAAACATAGGCAAAATCACCTTTATCCTTCACTTATTCACAATCTCGGTGGAAAAGTTTAAATGTGAAAAGCATTTACAATGGATTCCAATGGTATCTGCCTGCTTTTACTAATTGATTATTTCAGGCAGATCTACATGATAAGTGCTAATAGATGTCCACTCCATGAGCTTCAGGTATAAAACGTATGAAACTCAGTAAAGAAAAGTTAGTTGATGGCATGTTGTGGTTAAGTGTATGCTTTAGAAACCATGTAAATTCAGTGAAAACGTTTTGTTAAAGTAAAGTTATGGTTACAGAGCAAATTTGACTAATTTAGTTATCAAATTGTTTTGCTTTTGGATCGATGGATTATATTTTTAGGGCCGAGCCAAATAGCAAATTTACTATTTGTCCGATTTCCGAATAGTTTGTCAAGCATTTGACTGAAGCTGAATCTGATATGATATGTTATTTATAACGCGCGTAATACCCAGAGGTTTCTATTAGCAGACCCGGGGATCAAACCTGGGTTGCTCCATGTTATCTTGCTTCCAAGGCGAGCACATTGCCCCTGAGCTATCCTCCCGAGACAATCTGGAGATAATCTGAGCAGAATAGTTGTTTTATTTAACAAATCATGTTCCAATATTGACAAATATACTTTTTTCTGATAAAAAAAGAAAACACTATTTTTAATATGTCTTCCCATGTTTTTCATTTATTTCTTTTCATTTTGATCAACATCTAATCCTTATTTAATGGATAGAAAGCACTGGCTGGATCGTTTTGAGGGGGAGATTTTAACCTAAGAACAGGCAATTCTACTTGACGAAAATGAAGATAATTTGCCGGTTATTCCAGAGCTTTGCATGCATGATTCACGTACATTCGCAACTGGTCTTACTCTTTATTTATGGCTCTTGGAACAGAATATGTGCTATATTAATGGACGAGTACCAAATGATAACCCAGAAAAGTATGTATTTTAAGTACACCAAGGTTGCTGCACCACTGATTATTTTTGTATTCCTGACTCGAAATGGGTAAATATTGCCGACTTCTATCTAGAAGAATTCATATATAGTGATCATCATCCAATTTTATCTATTGGCATGACGGTTCATCTTCCTCCAATGTTCTACCACATCTAGCCTTGGACCAATTAAAATCTTCTCGGAGGAGAGTAACATGGAAGTCCATTGGCAAGCCTGTCAGGCATCATGACATATGGAAGTCCAACATAAATTATTTGACTCTATATGTACAGGCTGGTGACTCAACAGTATTATTGGTGTATTAGACATTGTTGAGAAAATCGAGTAACACCTAAAAACTGAGGTTGGTTTGATGGGGAAAGTAAACAAGCAAAAATCAAGTCTGCTTCTCGTACAGAAAAAGAAGCTGTCCTCAAAAAAAGACATAGCCCATGCTTGTACCTTGTTTACATTCACAATCAAAAAACGGAAGCTTGAATTAGACAACATTACTTGGCTGGAGTTGGCCATGGCCTGTGCTAAGAATGATTCATAGACTTTCTGGGATTTGTTAACATTGATATTGATATTGGTATTTTATTTCTATCACGCTCATACACAAGTGTTTCAGAGCACGACAAGGCAAGGGAAGGGGAACAGGGGAGAAAAAAAACAAAGATCTTACTAGGCCCAGTGACATTGAGAACGTGCAAGTGCAGGGTTGAGGGGGAAGGTGGAGAAGTGCATGGAAGGGGGAACAAAAGGAGAGTGCGGAGCGAGAAGGAAAAAACAAAAATAATAAATAAAAAGGCAACAAACAATGGAAGTGCAGGCAGCAAGTGGCAACATGGCCCAAAGTACAATCATACATCCAAAGACCTCAAAAGTTCTGTAGAATATGAGGCATGGGTAACGCACTTTTCATTGCTATATTGTGTACAGACGGAGACCACATCTCAAGAATAAATGGTACCACACAAAAAATGACAGTTATGAAACATGCCCTCAATCTTTGCGTGGAATCTACCTTGCTTTCCTTAAAAGAAATTGCTGAAGCCATTCTAGTACAGGGCTGGATGGCATCCCAGCCAATTTATTTGTGGATATGGATGACATTTGGGCTCCAGCTCTCACTAGAGCCTTCAATGCCATGTTAAAAGCATGTAAAAAGCAAGATAGCTGGAAACAGGTGGTAATTGACCCCACATTTAAGAACGGAAATAGAAATAGCCCAATGGCATACCGACCTATCTCGTTGGATCCGAATTTTAAAATATTTGGCAAGGCATTATTGAACAAATTGGAAAAATGGGACAGCAACAATGATATTTTAACCAAAATACAGAGTGGCTTCCGCTCAGGACTTGGGACAAGCAAGTGACAAGCAAGCAAGTGAACAAGCACTGAATCTGTGCTCAAGTCATCAGAATGTCCAGGGGGTTTGCTTGACACCCTTATTCACCAGGACACTAAGGCATGTGTCAAGAGTGGGCAAATGCTTAGATGTGCATCTTAGAGATGACTTTTGCTTAGAATCAGTGTTCCATTGGCTTTGCATATGGTCCAATGCCAAAGCTGATTTTACTAGATTATTAATTTGTGGAATCCTTATATTCTTTATGTTCTTTGTGGTAATACATTTCCATTACTGACGTATTAGGAACGATTGAAGCAAAACATTATTCTAACCAGGCCCATACACTACAGCATTTGTTTTTAAGAAAAACACCTTGGTCGTTATGTTCATGAACTGCAGGAAACTAACAAAGCTAATCAGTAGGGCAAAATGTAACTGTATTCCTCTAAAAGCTATTATGGCACTTTCAAAAGGTAACCCAGAGGAAACAAATTGCCCATGCTGTCTTGAAAGCAGGGAAGACCTGTTGCAGTTTGTGCTGTTTTGTCCGGCTTATTCACAACTAAGAGCTAGAACACTTAGACTAATTTTACAAGATGTTGGCCTCCACCAATGTCACCCTACCAGGGGCATATGAGACACTCAAAATCTACAGGGGACAGGGGACAGCTTGGGGACTTTAATACAGACTCAATCCAAACTGCCATAGTGTTAAGTGCAAAAGCGTTAAAGCCCCTATAAACATATGTGCTAGATTTATTTTAAGCAAGAACACCTAATAATAGAAGTTTTAAAAACACAGATACACCTCAAATAAGTGGTAGATTGCTCATCTATGGGACACAAATGTAAAGATGATTCTAATTTTTATCAAAACATAAATAAAATATGTGTGCACTGCCAAAACAAATGTTCAACCATTTGAAATCTAACAGGGATTTTAAGGAAAAACAGTTATCTGAATCTCTTTGAAGAACGCAATGTAGTTGTAGTGAGGGGGATTTGATATTGTTATATTGTTATTTTAACTGATGTGTTGCACTTGAAGAATGTTTTACAAAGGGTCACAATAATTGGTTGTCTTTTATGCAAAAAAGAGTAAACATCAATTATTGAATGAGGTTCAGAGATGTGTTTCTGCACTGCTGGACCCCTGTAACATTGGGCACAGGAGGGCGAAGCTACGGTTGTTTCAAAATTCAGTTTTACATTCAACAATCAAATAATCCAGACACATATTTAAAATGTCCCTTTGGAGCTATTGCTACAAAAACGACTTTGGAGTCTTATGTTACTGGTAATGCATTGGTGGAGAAAGCCACGCTGCCGGTGTCCAACAGCACTAAGGTGGCATAGTTGGAAGGAGCGCACAGTGTGATTTGTGTTGCAAGGGGTGCCAGTTCTGGAGGAAGTTCAGAGTCCTAGGGCCCCAGAGCAGTAACAGGACACTACTGATGGAACCTCACTCAAGATGTTGGCGATAACACATGGTGAGTGAGAGGAGATCAAGGCAGACACTTCCCACGCTATTTACATGCATACACCATTGGCATTGTCACAAACATTCAGTGGCAACGCTAAGAGGGTGGTGTGTGCTGATCTGGTTATTGAGAAAGCATCTCACCTATCCATAAACAATAACCTGAACCACAAAATAGGTTGCATTGTACAATATATATTTTGTTTTCATACATATGTGCTATATAGCACACTGGTTCATTTACAAGGGTATAAAGACAGATAAGTCAGAAATACAATTATATAAAATACATACAATATGACAAATACGATAAACATGAAATTCCATCTAGATGATCAGCCCCATCGCCTTGACTGCTTTTCGCCTTCTCCTTCACCATCTCACTTTGGAAGACTAGCATAGCCATATAGTAAAAAGGACAAATTGTTTCATAGTGAATGAGGATCATGACCATTTGTTAAGTTTTTTGTGGCATTCAATATGCCTGACAATTTTTTTCTATTGCTTATATTTCTACCAGATCCATGTTATCTTTATGTATATTCCCCACAGCAAAATGATTCAGTATTTTCGAGACACTGTTGAATGTAGCAAGGCTTTCAGTCGCCTCACAGGACGACGCTGGAACAGTTAAGACGATCTGCAATGGCTTCACCTGTACAGATAAAGCTCTTTCTGTGGGTAGGATCCTTCCAAAAAATGTCTACCCATTCTGAGACTGAAGAATACTTGTTGATGTAGGATAAGTTTGTTCACTGTCCAGAGAGAAGAAAATATTTGATTTCTGGGTAATTGACATACATTTCAGAGCCTCCCTCTAGTTGGTGGAATAGTCGAATGGAAGAGAATGGAAGGTGTAAGAAGTAAGTAGTCAGGAGGAGAGTTCTTAACAAATTAGAGTGATGGTGTTGGTGAAATAAGAGGATTTAGGTGGAAGAGCATTTGAGAGAGGGAGAGGAGCTGCAGATACTAGGGCCGGGAAGATAGCTCAGGGGTAATGTAATGTCTTGGAAGGAAGACAACACCAAGCAGCACAGGTTCAAAACCTGGTCCCATGCTTAGAGGCTGGACATCAACATGAAGTGTGATATGAAGAACCCCATTTGTATACTGTGCACAATAAATGTCGTCAGATCCCATTACTCATTTGACTATTACCATGCCTGCTCTAACACTTTAGACACCACTTAGAATAAGTATTGATGAAACCAACAGTTTTGGCACATCTTTAAGCATTGTATAGGCATTGTCTTCAGAACTCTAGGCACTAATGCAAATTACCAGCTATTCCCATCATGAGCCCAGAGAGTACCACAGTTTGTCAGGTATTGTTATGATGTGCTCTGGTACTCACACCATGAATCATATCTTGCAGGTAATGACATCAAGAGCTCTGGCACTCACCATTTCAAGGTTTTCTTATCAGAATTCCACGTATGCATACCCATACTAGCTACTGCCTTCAACAAACCGGGTTCTTGCATCATTTCCATTCAATACCCAGGTACCCACACCATTGTCAAGGCTGTACTGTAACGCTCACCTGACTCCCACGGAGGCGCTGGCCTGGTTCGCGCTGCTGTGACCTCTTCTAGGTGATGCGCAGGGTTCGAAAGACGGACTGGACCAGGCCCCCAAATCTGGCTTGTCTGGCTCGCAGAAGTATCCTTCTGTAGGCAAAAATAGGAGATTAACTGTCTGCGGGGTAATGTAATCGGCCTCCCACTTTCCCCTCTCACCCTCCTCGAAACCCTTCTGTGATTCCTCGTAGCGTCTCACCTTAGGGTCTGGAAGGATGAGCTCTCCATCCTGCTTCTGATGCAGGGGCGCGTTGGTATCCAGTTACTTCACTGGATTTTCGGATTGGTGAGAACCAAACTTGCTTGGCTTCCAGGTAAGTTTTTTGATAAGAGGTTCCCCTTATGTCCATGCATTAATGTACTAATGCTAGTGTCTTTTTCCCCTTAGGGACCGGGGTACGGAATGCCGGGGAACAGGCACCGACCCGAGATGAGAGGTGAAATCCTTGTAGAAATCAGGTAAGTCTTTAATGAGCGTTTTTTGGTAATGTCTTTTCATTCGCTCATTAACGCTGATGTCTCTTTTTCCCCTTAGGGGTCGGGGTCCGGAAATGCCAGGATGCGGCGCGGACCCGAAATGAAGAGGGAATGAATCAACAGGTAAGTCTTAACATGGAGATTTAGCTTTCCTTATTCCCTTCTCTCTCTCTCACCTTTTGTTCTGGTCTTTTTCTCCCTAGGCGCTGGGGCGTGACTGCGAATCCGGATGATCGCTGCTGAACATGGAGGCGCCCTGTAAAGGTGAGTGGAATGCGGCACTGCAGCGATCGACGCGATGAGCTTTTAAATAAAAGTCTTCCGTTTCAGGATTGTCGGTGAGATATCTCCGGGATGCGGCATTTAGCAGGTAAGGACTTTTCCTTCTTCTGTTCTCTTCTTCTCTTCCTTTGCAGGTGATCCAGGATGCTGGCAGGCGTGGCAGAAGTCAGGATGCAGGAGCACACACAGTGAGCGTCCAGCTGCTAGATGCAGAACAACGCGAAGCACGTGTGGCTGTTCGGGTGGGGTTTAAATAGACTTGGAAGAAGTTCCAGGTATGTATCCTTCCTCCAATCAGGTATGTATCCTTCCCCGACCACGCCCGGATGGTAAATTAGTCCCACAGGTAAAGTAGTTCCTTTCAGGCCTCAAGGAGGCCGGGATCCTGCAGCATGGTCTGCATCAGGTAAGTGCACCCAAGCACTCCCATAATGAGCCTGGCGCCTATGGCGCCAGGACTGATGTCTTTTATGAGCCTGGCGCCATAGGTGCCAGGACACTGTCCAAAGGGCCCCTATATGGGGTTGCTGGGTCCTTCCTTGGGGACTGGATGTCCGCTTTCGGGGACGCAGGGCTTGAACCGGCTCCCCGGGAGCGGGCATCATGGCAGCACTCCCCCCCAAGGCCCCTCCCAAGGTTGTTCCCTCCGGGGGTTTTGGTTTGTCTGGGAAGAGTCGGTGGAATTTCCTGACTAATCGAGGTGCATGCACATGGTCACTGGGTTCCCACGACCTCTCCTGAGGTCCGTACCCCTTCCAATCAATTAGGTAGAACAGTTTTGACCTAAACATTTTTGAGTCTAAAATGTTCTTCACTTCGAATTCGGGCTCCCCATCTATTAGAATAGGTTCTGGAGGTTTGAGTAGTCGGGTTCCGGGTACCACTGGTTTCAGAAGTGACACATGAAAAACAGGGTGAATTTGCATACTAGCTGGTAAATCAAGTTTAACAGCCACTGTGTTAATTATTGCCGTAATAGAATAAGGTCCCAGATATTTTGGGTTAAAAGTTCGAGGCCCTTTGAGTGGTAAATGTCTGGTAGCTAACCACACTTGATCGCCAATCTGATACGCAGGTGCTTCACTCCGATGTAGATCAGCATTCTCCTTGTATTTTCTCTTGGCTTGTTGTAAATGCGTAGTTGCCTCTTTGAAGGCTTGGGTAATTGTAGAATGCAGATGTTCTACTGCAGGCATTCGGAGGTTCTGAGGTGAGTCAAGGTTTGAGGTTCGAGGGTGATGCCCAAACAAAGTATAAAAAGGACTGTGGCCAGTTCCAGAGTGTACCGAATTATTATATGCATATTCGGCTATCCAAAGAATGTCTTTCCAGTTGCTTTCAAATTGCTGTAACATACACCGTAAGTACTGCTCAAGGGTCTGATTTGTCCTCTCGGTCTGACCATCGGTCTGAGGGTGGTGACTGGTCGATAATCTTACGTCGATCTGCGCCATTTGACAACATTTGCGCCAGAAGTGGGAAATGAATTGGCTTCCCCGGTCAGAGATTAGTATAGATGGGAATCCATGTAGCCGAACAATATTTTCGAGGAATTCTTTGGCTAGGACAGAAGCTGAAGGTAAACCTTTCAAAGGAATAAAGTGGGCCATTTTGGAAAACAAATCCACAATTACCAGAATAGTATTGTACCCCGAACAAGGAGGCAGGTCCGTAATAAAATCCATTGATAGGGTGTGCCAGGGTGCTGGCGGTATGTCTAGAGGTTGAAGGAGACCGGCTGGTCTTTTCTTTTGACTTTTATTTTGGGCGCAAACACCACAGGACATCACAAAAGATTTAACATCTTTTCGCCAAGAGGGCCACCAAAATTGTCGTTTCACCTTTTCCTCTGTCTTGGCAATACCGGGGTGTCCCTCTATTAATGTATCATGATAGCCGGAAATAACTAGTTTGTGTAATTCCTTATGTGGCAGGAATAAGCGTCCTTGAAAATAAGGTAAACCATTATCTATGGTGAAGTCTGATCCCTTTTGTATCCAATCCTGTAAGGTTGTGGGGTCCAGGAGTTGTTTCACTCTGGCTTGAATGTCTTCAAGCGTCTGTAACGAAGTCATGCCTAGAATCCTCTGTTCGGGAATTATTGGTACTAGTTCTGAGTTTGTATCAGATTCTCCCATTCCAATTCGGGATAAGGCGTCTGCTTTGCCATTCTTGCAGCCAGGTCGATAGGTAATCACGAAATCAAATTCAGCGAAAAACAAAGCCCATCGGAGCTGCCGTGATGACTGAGCCTTGGTGGTTTTCAAATACTGTAAATTCCGGTGATCAGTGATCACTGTGATGGTATGTCGAGCGCCAAGCAGATAATGCCGCCAGGCTTTAAAAGCGGACTTAATGGCTAACAGTTCTTTGTCCGTGATTGCATAATTAACCTCGGGTGCCGAGAATTTTCTGGACCAAAATGCTACGGGATGCAGTTGGTTGGTTTCGGGATCTCTTTGGGACAGGACAGCTCCCATGGCTAGGCTGGATGCGTCAGTCTCGACGACATAAGGGAGATCTGGACGCGGGTGTTTCAATATAGGTGCGGAGGTAAACTTAGCTTTTAAATCCTGAAAGTCCTGCTCGGCTTCTTCAGACCATTCAAAACGTTTATTTTTCCTCAAGAGTGCAGTAATGGGTTGTACCACGCGTGAAAATTCCGGGATAAACCTGCGATAGAAATTGGCAAAGCCGAGCATGCTTTGAACCCCTTTTACAGAGCTAGGTGATGGCCATTTGAGGATGGCATCCACTTTTCTTGAGTCCATTCGGACTCCTTTGGGTGTCAGGATGAAACCTAGAAACTCGACTTCTGTGGTATGGAAAACACATTTCTCCAATTTAGCAAATAGTTCGTGTTGGCGCAGTTTTTCAAGTACTGCCCTGACGTGTTTTCTGTGATCAGATTCCGAAGAGGAGTACACCAGAATGTCATCGATATATACGACAACACAAACATCGATGAGTTCCCGAAGGACATCATTCATGAAGTATTGGAAGGCAGCCGGCGCGTTACACAATCCGAAAGGCATCACCTGGTACTCGAATAATCCGTATTTAGTACGGAAGGCAGTTTTCCATTTGTCGCCTTCTTTAACTCGTACCAGATGATTAGCCCCCCGGAGATCTAACTTGGTGTATATGCAAGCGTCCTTCACCTGGTCAAGGAGTTCAGGGATCAGAGGCAGAGGATAACACTTTTTAACCGTTATCTGGTTCAATGCGCGGTAATCGATACAAGTTCTAAGGTCGCCTTCTTTTTTGGGCACGAAGAACAAAGCCGAGGATGCCGGGGACTTTGACGGGCGAATAAAACCATTAGCTAGGTATTGATCCAAATATTGTCTCAAATGCAGGTTCTCAGGTTCGGTAAGGGCATAAATCCTGCTACAAGGGGGTTGTGCACCGGGCACCAGATCGATTTGGCAATCGTACGATCTGTGAGGAGGTAACGTGTTGGCCTGTTCCTTTTGGAAGACGTCCTGAAAGTCTTGGTATTCTGGAGGTAGTTGCATGGAGGCAGAGGTTACAGATGCTAGATTAACCTTCAGGTTTTCTGGGTAGCAGGTTTGTGTACAATCCGGGAAGGTTATTCTCTTAGCTCGCCAATCAATTCGAGGATTATGTGTCTCTAACCAAGGGATTCCAAGAATAACCTGAAACTGTGGAGCCTTGATTACATCAAACACAACACCCTCCCGATGGCCGTCGAGACCAATAAGAGTCACCTCAGTAGTGGAATGTGTTACCGGTCCAGAGGCAATTTCAGTTCCATCGACTGTGGTGATGCATCTTTGCTGGTTTTAGGACGAAGAGGGAGGTTAATCCTAGTGACCAATTCACGATCCACATAGTTTCCAATAGCCCCACTATCGATGTATGCCTTTATTGCATGAAACCGCTTAGGCTGTTCTGGATCTACGAGAACTATTGGCACAATGAAATGCGAGGTCTGAGAGTTAGTTTTCAAGCTCGGCAAGCGGACCCCTACACTTGTCGGGCGGAGTCGTTTCCCGAAACAGAGTCTTCATGGTTTTTATCAGCGGCTCCTACCGCCTTTCGGGGCGGTTTTGCCGGGCAATCTCGTAGAAAGTGTCCAGAATTCCCACAATAAAGACATAATTTTAACTGCCGCCTCCTTTCACGTTCCTTTTGAGTTAAGGGTCCTTTAACCCCTCCAATTTGCATAGGCTCAGAGACATCAACTCCCTTGGGATTAGCATGGGTCTTGACCAACACCCGGGTCTCAAACCTGGACCGATCTGCTTTTCTGTTTTGAAGTCTGTGACCCAATTGGACCACTAAGTCTATATACTCTGTGCATTCTTGGGGCGGATTTACAACTTGGGCCAAGACATCTTTAAGTTCTCCCTGTAGGCCTCTATAAAACAACGTGACTCTTTTATCCTCTGGCCATCCCGTTTCCACAATTAGTCAATTAAAGGTTGCAATATAGGATAGGAGGTCCTGATTGCCCTGTCGTAGGGATAGAAGTTTGTCATCCAGAGCCTGCCCCTGAGTGTGTCGAGCAAATAACCTTTCCATGCTTCCTTGAAACCTTTGAAAATCACGGAGAATCGGGTCATCTTGAGTAACCAGTGGAACTGACCAATCGGCAGCGCAGCCGCTGAGATATGACAATACAAAGGCTACCTTGGTCTGATCATTAGGGAAGGCCCCAGGTCTGCATAGGAAGTGCAAACGACACTGATTCATGAATACGGCGAATCGTTTGGGGTCCCCAGCAAAGCGTTCGGGTGGGGCCAGCGGCATGTTTCCAGGTAGATTAATCTGCACAGGGTTACTGGAAACCACAGGAGCGGGGTTCCCTCCGGAACCGGGTAGAGGAGTTTGCCCAGCTTGACCTTGCAAAAGCTGTCTGGCCAGATCATCAGTTCTTTCCTTTGATATTATTAATTCCCTCCTGAGGGCATTAGTCTCTTGACGAGCGGCATGTACTTCGGCCCGTAATTCCCCCAGTAATTGGGCCAACTGATCAGTCTCAGAAATTTCCATAGCGCCTGGGTGGGAATTTGTAGGAAGGCTTCGCGTTCTGTAACGCTCACCTGACTCCCACGGAGGCGCTGGCCTGGTTCGCGCTGCTGTGACCTCTTCTAGGTGATGCGCAGGGTTCGGAAGACGGACTGGACTGGCCCCCCAAATCTGGCTTGTCTGGCTCGCAGAAGTATCCTTCTGTAGGCGAAAATAGGGGATTAACTGTCTGCGGGGTAATGTAATCGGCCTCCCACTTTCCCCTCTCACCCTCCTCGAAACCCTTCTGTGATTCCTCGTAGCGTCTCACCTTAGGGTCTGGAAGGACGAGCTCTCCATCCTGCTTCTGATGCAGGGGCGCGTTGGTATCCAGTTACTTCACTGGATTTTCGGATTGGTGAGAACCAAACTTGCTTGGCTTCCAGGTAAGTTTTTTGATAAGAGGTTCCCCTTGTGTCCATGCATTAATGTGCTAATGCTAGTGTCTTTTTCCCCTTAGGGCCCGGGGTACGGAATGCCGGGGAACAGGCACCGACCCGAGATGAGAGGTGAAATCCTTGTAGAAATCAGGTAAGTCTTTAATGAGCATTTTTTGGTAATGTCTTTTCATTCGCTCATTAACGCTGATGTCTCTTTTTCCCCTTAGGGGCCGGGGTCCGGAAATGCCAGGATGCGGCGCGGACCCGAAATGAAGAGGGAATGAATCAACAGGTAAGTCTTAACATGGAGATTTAGATTTCCTTATTCCCTTCTCTCTCTCACCTTTTGTTCTGGTCTTTTTCTCCCTAGGCGCTGGGGCGTGACTGCGAATCCGGATGATCGCTGCTGAACATGGAGGCGCCCTGTAAAGGTGAGTGGAATGCGGCGCTGCAGCGATCGACGCGATGAGCTTTTAAATAAAAGTCTTCCTTTTCAGGATTGTCGGCGAGATGTCTCCGGGATGCGGATTTAGCAGGTAAGGACTTTTCCTTCTTCTATTCTCTTCTTCTCTTCCTTTGCAGGTGATCCAGGATGCTGGCAGGCGTGGCAGAAGTCAGGATGCAGGAGCAGACACGGTGAGCGTCCAGCTGCTAGATGCAGAACAACGCGAAGCATGTGTGGCTGTTCGGGTGGGGTTTAAATAGCCTTGGAAGAAGTTCCAGGTATGTATCCTTCCTCCAATCAGGTATGTATCCTTCCCCCACCACGCCCGGATGGTAAATTAGTCCCACAGGTAAAGTAGTTCCTTTCAGGCCTCAAGGAGGCCGGGATCCTGCAGCATGGTCTGCATCAGGTAAGTGCACCCAAGCACTCCCATAATGAGCCTGGCGCCTATGGCGCCAGGACTGATGTCTTTTATGAGCCTGGCGCCATAGGCGCCAGGACACTGTCCAAAGGGCCCCTATATGGGGTTGCTGGGTCCTTCCTTGGGGACTGGATGTCCGCTTTCGGGGACGCAGGGCTTGAACCGGCTCCCCGGGAGCGGGCATCATGACATGTACTCAATTAGTATACCAGTGGCAATCTCCATGATTCCAATTAGGAGGCAGTGCCAGGTTCCCTGATGTCTAGATATCGCAGCAGTAAAAGATTCCTTTACACCCAACTAAGACGTCAATGGCAGATTCCATTATGTCCACTATGCACAGAAAGGGCAGATACTAATATGCCAAGTTGTCAAAAGCCATGGTGGATTCAAATGCACCTAGACAGCATACTGAGGCCAAATTCCATTATTTACTTTTATCACAGTAAATCAAGATACCATTATGATCACCAGCAGAGTAAGCACAGATCTCAGTATGTCTGTTACCCTGCAAAGACATAATCTGTAATTGTTCATGTGTTGTGCAGTGGGATGATTATGTGTGGTGCGGGTGCAGTGGGAGCTGCAGGGAGATATGTGTGGAGTGCACTGCTGGAACATTGTGTGTGTGCACAGTGCAGTTCTGAGGTAATGTGTGCACAGAACCGTGGGGTGTGAGTTTTCAGTACTGTGTATGGTGTCTGTGTAGTACTCTGACAGTGTGTGTGTGCGTGTGCGTGTGTGTGTGTGTGTATGCAGTGCTGGGCTGGTGGTGTGTGAATGCAGGTTAGTGCTGAGGGCATGCTGAACCAGTGCTGTGTATGCAATCAATGCTGGGGCAGTTTGTGTGTGCAATGTTGGGGCAGTGTGTGCACAGTGCACGGGTTAGTGTGTCTTTGTACACTACAATGAAGTGCTGGGGACAATGTGTGTATGATGTGCTGGTGGAAAAAGTGTGTTTGATGGTGCTGAGGATGATTTGTGTGTATAGTACAATGCTGTGGGCAGTGTGTCAGCATGTGTGCAGTAAGTATCTGCTCTGCACACACTGTCTCCAGCACTCAAAGATATGAGTGCTGGAGACAGTGTTTGCAGACCAGTTGTGGGGCTGTGAGACTGCATGCAGTTTTGGGATGTGTGAGTGCAGGGCGGAAGGAAGTGTGTGAAACCAGGGTTGGGACTGTGTACAGTCATGCATTGTGTGGATGATGCATGTGCAGAGCAGTGTTGGGTGGTGTGCATGAGTGCAGTGGGTGGTTTGAGTCTAGAGCAATGTTGGTGTGCAGTGCAGTGGGATGGTGTGTATGCACAGTGATTGGTGGTGCAGATGTGCCATGGAGTAGGGTGCATGTGTTGGGTGATGTGGCTATGCAGTGGGTTGGTGTATACTCAATGCTGGGGAGGTTTGTGTGTGTATGTCGCTAACAGGTTTGTGTTAGCTGGTGTCAGTGTTTGTGAATGTGCAGTGCTATGATCTCCCTGGTCAATTCTAGCAACTAAAGGAGGTCCTTAATGGTGAACACATCTGAGAACACATTTCCTTTCCATTTACCTAATCAAAAAACAAAAACCTTTCTCACAGAAGTTTCGCTTTGCCAAATTTCAGCCAAAATTAAAAATAAAAGTATGTATAGTCAAAACATTAGTTTTTTTAATCTCTCCCTGATACAACCATGCAAATTCTTAGCACACTTGTAAATAACAAGTATTTCTAAAACCCATTCAATGGCACGCATTTGATCACTTTCAGTAGGATGAAAGTCTGAATTGGCTCCGATGGGATGAGATGCAGTTGGTGCATCAACCCACTAAGCTATTTTACCACCTACATCATATCAATGTAGTAAATGTTCCGCAAAATTGTACAAGCACACATTTACTCACTGTGTTTACATGTGTTCATGAGCAAAGTAGCAAAACTGGGCTCTATAGAATTTGGGTCAGCCTGGCAGGTGGCATTGGGACACGGTCAGCTGAAGATGTATCAAGGCTGGTGGGGATTTTCAGCATGATGTTTGGGAGACCCCTTTGCCTGGCAAAAACAGTCAGAGGGGCAAGTGGGCTGTTTAAATTATAATAAAGTAAAAATAATGCAGCAAGGTGGTTGATAGCTGCATATTATCACGGGAAAGGCAGCCAGCAAGGACCTGAAAAACTAAATGTCAGCTGAAAAGCTATTACTTGCTTTTCGACAGCAGGGTGCCACTGATGGGGAATTCTGAATAAAAGGGCAACACAGTGCTAAGAATATTGCTAGAAACTGCCAGAAGGCAGTCACGGTCTGCAATGTCCCAAATTCAAATGTTTGTTTTTCTGTTCCAACCCGAGGCACCTACACCTGGGCCCCAAATTGGCATGGCATAGTTCAACTGACACCATCCCTGCTCTGGGGTGAGTGGTAGCAGGCAGCAGCTCTCCTCCACGGGCAAGCAAGTAGGTACAGTAGGAAATGGGACCAAGAGTAGTGTTTCCAGGGCTGGGGACTGAAAAGCTCCTTCAGTTGAAAGGCAGGTCCAGGTTGGGAAACTGCAGCTCAGCCAAGACTCCTCTTTTTCAGGTGGTGAATTACATTTTGCTCAAGCATCTGTCTTTTATCTGTTCTTTCATTGTGTACATGGGCTGTACGTGTGTTATGATTTGCAGAGGAAATTTTGCCCATTTAATATAGCCCTCCCAAACAAAAAGGTTAGGAAAAGTCATGCCTCTTCTTAAAAATGTGTCTTGCAGTGACAATTGTCACATCTTCTCTCTGTGGAAAACTGTGAAATATCAGTTTTGCAACAGATTTCAAGTCAGGCCCTCAGCATGAACTGCTAATAAAGTACCCTCTTTTTTAAAGTGTGACATTTTTGTATCCTGCTGGTACAAAAACACAGGTCTCCTCTACAATCCATCACACCAAAAAATTACCCAGTATGTGTTTAACAGGAGAGCAATTCTCACCTTGCTAAATCTAAATAAAGCAATTCAACAGTGAATGGGGAAGGCCAGTCTGAAATAATTTGGCACCCCGTCTGTTTTTGTAGCAGATCAGTGCATGTGGCGGGGTGAGGAGGGGTTAAATGGCTTTTATTTGCTTTTAATAGATTTCAAAATTACAGACATTCTATTTGAATATTAATATCTTTTAACTCTGAATCATACCAAGAAAATATTACTCAGTGACGTTGTGGGCTTAACATTAACATCTTTTCGCTATCTTTAAAAAGATGCTCTGGGGAATGTCCATAATTTCTCACATTGGTGGGGTGCGACAGCATCCAGCTATACACCCACACACCCCCTACTGCACAGAACAGTGACCTTAATGGGCAATTCAAAGGAAGGAAAACACAGTCTGTTTACATTTCTAGCACTTGGGAAAAGAAGGGCAGGTTTCTAAGAGGAAGGCTATGCTTCCCAATTGGAAAAATAAACAGCCTTTTTTTTCACTTGTTCCAGATTCTGGGGGGCCGTGGGGGAAATTAATCATATTGTACCCCCCTGCATAATATGGTGGGGGGATTCATGCCCCTTGCATCCCCCATTTCCTAGGCCTATGCAGCCTGCATTATGTTATTTATTAAGGGCATTTGAAAAATTGGTTTAGTACCCTCTTTTTTGTTAATGGGGGAGCCTGACTCTCGAGGGATGGGTCAATTGGAAAACACAAAGGGTGAGTCAAGGCTACCCCAAACTAAAACACACAGGTAATGGTACAGGCCAACAGCAGGCTATGGTGTATTGTCCTCAGCCATTTATGATCAGGCTAACAAAGTTGAGCACTGTTAAAATGAAGTTTATTCTAGATAAATAATCAATCAGGATTAAAAAACATATGAACAAATACCAGAAAAACATGGCTGACAAGTTAATTCACAACAAACACAAAGAACTGTGTTAATATGTTTTTTTAATCCTGATTGAACAAATACCAGAAAAACATGGCTGACAAGTTAATTCACAACACAACACAAAGAACTGTGTTCATATGTTTTTTAATCCTGATTGATTATTAACCTGATCATAAATGGCTGAGGAAAATACACCATAGCCGCTGTGGCCTGTACCATTACCTGTGTGTTTAAGGGTGGGTTAGCCTTGATGCACCGTTTGTGTTTTCCAATTTATTAAGGGCAGACACCAGAGTTGTTGGATGGGAACTACCTACATATCCGAGACAAGCTCTCAAAATCAGGAAACAATATCTAGATATGAATTGGACTAATTATATGTTTGGTTACTTTTTTTCTTCCCTTATATCAAGAGTCGTAAACGTGTATTGTATTAATCATATGAATTGCTTATTATTGACTTTTATGTTATGCCAACTGTAAGATCTGATTTATTTGATCTTTTATATGAATTATTGTATTTTGTATTCTTATGTTTCGAAATAAACTTAAAGGATACACTCCAGATAATAACTGATTATCAAAAAGCCAGGAACCATATGCGTGGAAGGATCTTGCATATGCAAAACCAATGCTATTCAAGGTAGGAGGCTTCACGAATGCAAAGTGCTAGGTTGCATTGAACAAAATGAATACTGAAATTTACAACTACTTTTGACATGTGCGCACAACACATTGCAATCACTTGTGAGTTGCAAAGACACCAATGTGGAATGTGAATTTTGAACCTTCCTTCCAGCTCACAGGAATGGTTGAATGGTGTCTGCCTGCTTTTGCAGTATACAAGTCGAGGGTAGGTGAGGCCAATGGACATAATCGCCTTACTATTTTTGAAGCGGGACTCCCTCCCCCATACGCCAAACATGGGAGAGGACACTCTGAGAGAGGCTGACAGGGTTAGAGCAGAGGTAAGTCGACATGTGCCAGAGTCTGCTCAAACCCTACAAGCTCTAAGAAAGCAGTTGCCTTCTGGGCAGTCGCTCAATTCCACCAGATCTCAAACCATGTCCACTTACCCCAACTCATTCCCATAGCGCTACAGGTATTTCTCTATCTTACACTCTTCAAACTTCCACACCACAACAATAGCAGATAACATGTTCTCTATTACTCTCTGTCCTCTAATGCATTTGCTATTGGAACAGACATGCCTATAACATTAGAGAGATTTCCCAATAAGCAAGTTCTCCCAACAGGTGAATATTGGCTGAGAAATGTTAGTTGCATCTTGCACTGCCTGACATGTAGTTTACTTGTTTCCGGTCCTATTGACCTAGAAGAGGCAGCCACCTCTTTTGAAGTCTTCTTCTTACCAAACATACTCTCCTCCAACCAATGTCCCCACAAGAGCATACCTATTTGATTATATCCCATACAGAATCCTCACACGGATGTCGCTATACTCTCTTTGTCAGACTGGCCCACCAGGTAACTGCAGAGATTAACTAACATGAAATTCCTCAGAGGCCTCTTAGTCAGGGACATAGCACTCTGACTGACATATAACTCATAACCGAAGTCCTCCTGGTCACCACTACCTGCTTGGAGAAAAAAAACATGCTCATCTACTGCTCATCCTCACCATTCCTCTCCAGTACACATAGTCTTCAGCGATGCTTTTTGAAATTGTTTAATTCCATTCTCTTTTTGAAATATGTACTCCATATTTGCCTCTCTGAGTTGTTACATTGCATTAAAATGAGAAAAAAAGTTTTTGGTTGGAGCAGAAAAGCAGGAAATAATTAGGTTGGAGCCGAATACCTATTTTTCAGCCGGAATTCGGCAGAATACTTACTCGAAGCTGAAGTTTGGTACACCCCTATATTATATCAGGGTTCGAAATGGCTAGGAGCTTGGAGCTAATGAGCTCCTTCATAGGGCCTCGAAGAGCCTGGTCAGCCTGACACAAACAGCTACCAGGAGATATATATGGCTCCTGAATACAAATAGTGGCATTCGAATATACGTATCTGACATTAACTATGTGTCTGGGAATATGCATTAGTAATTCTATAGAAGACATGTAAAGTATGAACGTTCATATGTGCTGGACACCAAGTTATTGATGCACCCCATTGCAAAGCTAGATTTGTTGCATGCTATATATTAGCACCTTATTCTGCAGCAACTTGAGAGTAAAAGAGTGAGCAAGGTCCCATCACAGAAGGAGGTGGTAGAGAGAGCAATGCTGTGGCATTAAAGAGACATAAACACAGATTAATGCAGTAACTGATGTAGTGTCAGAGTTATGATGGAGCAGAAAAGATAAACACCAAATGGGTGATAGAAGGGGGACGGAAGCACTGACAGAAAAAGAAATATAAAATAAGATGTATAGCAATGCAAAGAGAACTTAGAGTGAAGAAATGTAAAGCTCATGACAAGAGAACGGGTTCAACAGAAATAGTCAGCAATAGATTATAAGACATAACAACAAAGCAACCGAACAAGTGGTTCAAAGCAAATGCATTATACTGGGGCAGCTGGGAAGGCACTGTCAAAGTACCCACTGGGTGGTATTGGGGTACCTGGCACTGCTGCAGTCAAAGTGGAGTGCATGTAGAAGGGCCTGGTCAAAGTGGGCTCTGTAGATATGATACTTTATATTGTTAAAACATTGAAATTCAGTGTTTTCTAGTTTCTCTTATCAGCAGCGACCATGAGAGAACAAACGATGGTAACAACCTTGTGAATACTATTGATGACAATTACGTCACCAATTGTGATTTGAATCATACAATAGACGTACTCTTATGGGCTATTGTGAAATTGTAACCAGCATCAGTAATGAACTCCCTCCGAACAATACGAACAAACACACTAAGAGAATCTATCATGCTCGCAATAAGCATAGGAACATATATGACAGGAATATACCTGTTGCTAAACGCCATCTTAGAAGTGACATGCTCTGGATCTGTCAGAATCTGTCTGAGAGTCATGACTGCTCTAGGGCAATTAAACAATGTAAATCTCATTACCGACAATGGCTCAGAGCATGTCCAGGATGAGAATAGTCCAGCAATGGAACTCACTAATCCTTGTGGCTAGGCAAAACGATGGTCGTGGGTTCTGGAAATTAGTTACAGAAAAACCTCTGAAGAACCTCTATTGGGACGAGCCCACAAAACAGACCAGAAGGCTCACATTGGGAACGCTATCAGGTGGCCCGATTACTATAGAGTCTGACATCCCTGTTATCACTGACAGTTGGGTGTATTCTGGAGGAGAAGAGATGTTAATCAGTATTGCGCTCCTGGACCTTAATTAAACTTAACCCTCTTGTGTGGGGAAGGCTATTTATGATCACAAGCATCAGCATCAGTGGTAAACCTATGGCTGCGTAGTATTATTATTCCGGTGCATGCAAGATAACCCCACAAATGTACTGCATCTTGGTGATGCTTGACCCTCCTTCTAAAATCTTTGCACCAATCCTGCTTGGCGGACTTAATGACTGGGCCCAGGATCAGATCATTATACCTATGAACGGAATTGCTTTTTGCGAGGGCTCTGGTACCTCCACTAGCTTATTGGCACTTACCTCCACCATTGAATACTCATGGCAGGTTTTGAAACAAAGTGCTTACACGGCTTTTCTTGATTTAAGCGCTGCTTTCGATGCTGTGCAGCACAGGATCCTTAGGCTTAAGCTATTGAAGGGGGGAATCCCTCTGGACCTACTGCACAGCCATACTAGGGTGAAAGTCAGAAAATCGAAAACTGGTGAGGTTATTGACACCAAACCCACATTTATCAGTTTAAAGCACGGGTACATCCTTGACCCTACTTTATTTAATCTACATCTTTCCGATCTAGCCCTTGTTTTTAATGACACTCGTATATTTCCACCTAGGCTGGGCATGAATCGGCTTCAGTGGCTTCGCTTTGCAGATGATCTAGTGCTGCTCAAGAGATGAGGATTGTTTTTTCCTATGGGTGCTCATAGCAGGTAGTGGAGACCAGGAGGACTGCAGTAGTCAGCTATTCGGTTTGCCAGTGAACATAGTGGGTACTCCACTGACTCCAGTCTTCAGGTATACAAAGCTAAAATCAGATCATCACTACTGTATGGCTCAGAGCTCTGGGGTGAGAATCAACTACTTAAAGTAAACAAGCATTGGCAAAGCCAATAGTGTTGGCGTTTACTACTGTACCGTTGCATTTTGCAATAATAGGCACCAGGGTGTAAGGAGGAGAGTACAAAGTTTCATAGGAGGATGTGATAAGGGGTGCAGGTGTGCAATAGAATGAGAAGGAAGGATAATAGAGCAAGGGAGGAAACAATTGAGAAAGGGTGCCCTTGATGATGAGCAAGATGAAATGTGATTGAGAAAGGTTGAGAGTGAGAGGGTAAGAAATAAAGTGAGAGTGTGAGAGGAAGGATGAGATACTGTTGGTAGGGTGGGTGGAGGTAGAGCGAGTGGGGGTATGGTGGGTGGGGGTAGAGGGAGTGGGGGTAGAGTGTGTGGGGTAGAGAGAGTTGCAGTAAGGCGGGTAGATGGGGTAGCGAGGGTGGAGGTAGGGTGGGTGGGGTAGAGAGAGTGATGGGTAGGGTGGATGGGTGGTGGTAGAGAGAGTAGAGGTAGGGGGGATGGGTGGAAGTAGAGTGAGTGGAGATAGGGTAGGTGGGTGTGGGTAGAGAGAGGGGGTAGGGTGGGTAGGTGTGGATAGAGAGAGTGGAGGTAGGGTGCGTAGGTGGGGTAGAGAGAGTGGAGGTAGGATGGGTGGCTGGGGTAGAGAGAGTGGAGGTAGGGTGGGTGGATGGAGCAGAGAGAGTGGAGGTAGGGTGGGTTGGTGGGGCAGAGAGAGTGGAGGTAGGGTGGGTGGGTGGGGGCAGAGAGAGGCAGAGAGAGTGGAGGTACGGTGGGTGGGGGCAGAGAGTGTGGAGGTAGGGTGGGTGGGTGGGGGCAGAGAGTGTGGAGGTAGGGTGGGTGGGGGCAGAGAGAGTGGAGGTAGGGTTGGTGGGTGGGGGCAGAGAGAGTGGAGGTAGGGTGGGTGGGGGCAGAGAGAGTGGAGGTAGGGTGGGTGGGTGGGGGCAGAGAGAGTGGAGGTAGGGTGGGTGGGTGGGGGCAGAGAGAGTGGAGGTAGGGTGGGTGGGGTAGAGAGAGTGATGGGTAGGGTGAGAGGGGTAGAGAGAGGGGGAAGGGTGGGTGAAGTAGAGAGAGTGGGGCTAGGGCCAATGGGATGTGGTAGAGAGAGTGAAGGTAGGCTGGGTGGGTATTTCTAGAGAGAGTGGAGGTAGGGTGGGTGGGTGGGGGCAGAGAGAGTGGAGGTACGGTGGGTGGGTTCTTGGCAGAGAGAGTGGAGGTAGGGTGGGTGGGTGGGGGCAGAGAGAGTGGAGGTATGGCAGAGACAGTGGAGGTAGGATGGGTGGGTGGGGGCAGAGAGAGTGGAGGCAGGGTGGGTGGGGGCAGAGAGAGTGGAGGCAGGGTGGGTGGGTGGGGGCAGAGAGAGTGGAGGCAGGGTGGGTGGGTGGGGGCAGAGAGAGTGGAGGCAGGGTGGGTGGGTGGGGGCAGAGAGAGTGGAGGCAGGTTGGGTGGGTGGGGGTAGAGAGAGTGGAGGCAGGGTGGGTGGGTGGGGGCAGAGAGAGTGGAGGCAGGGTGGGTGGGTGGGGGCAGAGAGAGTGGAGGCAGGGTGGGTGGGTGGGGGCAGAGAGAGTGGAGGCAGGGTGGGTGGGTGGGGGCAGATAGAGTGGAGGTAGGGTGGGTGGGTGGGGCAGAGAGAGTGGAGGTAGGGTGGGTGGGTGGGGCAGAGAGAGTGGAGGTAGGGTGGGTGGGTGGGGCAGAGAGAGTGGAGGTAGGGTGGGTGGGTGGGGCAGAGAGAGTGGAGGTAGGGTGGGTGGGTGGGGCAGAGAGAGTGGAGGTAGGGTGGGTGGGTGGGGCAGAGAGAGTGGAGGTAGGGTGGGTGGGTGGGGCAGAGAGAGTGGAGGTAGGGTGGGTGGGTGGGGCAGAGAGAGTGGAGGTAGGGTGGGTGGGTGGGGCAGAGAGAGTGGAGGTAGGGTGGGTGGGTGGGGCAGAGAGAGTGGAGGTAGGGTGGGTGGGTGGGGCAGAGAGAGTGGAGGTAGGGTGGGTGGGTGGGGCAGAGAGAGTGGAGGTAGGGTGGGTGGGTGGGGCAGAGAGAGTGGAGGTAGGGTGGGTGGATGGGGCAGAGAGAGTGGAGGTAGGGTGGGTTGGTGGGGGCAGAGAGAGTGGAGGTAGGGTGGGTTGGTGGGGGCAGAGAGAGTGGAGGTAGGGTGGGTGGGTGGGGCAGAGAGAGTGGAGGTAGGGTGGGTGGGGGCAGAGAGTGTGGAGGTAGGGTGGGTGGGTGGGGGCAGAGAGTGTGGAGGTAGGGTGGGTGGGTGGGGGCAGAGAGTGTGGAGGTAGGGTGGGTGGGTGGGGGCAGAGAGTGTGGAGGTAGGGTGGGTGGGTGGGGGCAGAGAGTGTGGAGGTAGGGTGGGTGGGTGGGGGCAGAGAGTGTGGAGGTAGGGTGGGTGGGTGGGGGCAGAGAGAGTGGAGGTAGGGTGGGTGGGGGCAGAGAGAGTGATGGGTAGGGTGAGAGGGGTAGAGAGAGGGGGAAGGGTGGGTGGAGTAGAGAGAGTGGGGCTAGGGTCAATGGGATGTGGTAGAGAGAGTGAAGGTAGGCTGGGTGGGTATTTCTAGAGAGAGTGGAGGTAGGGTGGGTGGTTGTGGGCAGAGAGAGTGGAGGTAGGGTGGGTGGTTGTGGGCAGAGAGAGTGGAGGTATGGCAGAGAGAGTGGAGGTAGGGTGGGTGGGTGGGGGCAGAGAGAGTGGAGGTATGGCAGAGAGAGTGGAGGTAGGATGGGTGGGGGCAGAGAGAGTGGAGGCAGGGTGGGTGGGTGGGGGCAGAGAGAGTGGAGGCAGGGTGGGTGGGTGGGGGCAGAGAGAGTGGAGGCAGGGTGGGTGGGTGGGGGCAGAGAGAGTGGAGGCAGGGTGGGTGGGTGGGGGCAGAGAGAGTGGAGGCAGGGTGGGTGGGTGGGGGCAGAGAGAGTGGAGGCAGGGTGGGTGGGTGGGGGCAGAGAGAGTGGAGGTAGGGTGGGTGGGTGGGGCAGAGAGAGTGGAGGTAGGGTGGGTGGGTGGGGCAGAGAGAGTGGAGGTAGGGTGGGTGGATGGGGCAGAAAGAGTGGAGGTAGGGTGGGTTGGTGGGGGCAGAGAGAGTGGAGGTAGGGTGGGTGGGTGCGGGCAGAGAGAGGCAGAGAGAGTGGAGGTAGGGTGGGTGGGGGCAGAGAGTGTGGAGGTAGGGTGGGTGGGGGCAGAGAGTGTGGAGGTAGGGTGGGTGGGTGGGGGCAGAGAGCGTGGAGGTAGGATGTGTGGCAGGAGGTAGAGTGAGAGTGGAAGTAGGGTGGGCTGGGATAGAGAGAGTGGAAGTAAGGTGGGTGGGGTAGAGAGAGTGATGGGTAGGGTGAGAGGGCTAGAGAGAAGGGGAAGGGTGGGTGGAGTAGAGAGAGTGGGGCTAGGGTCAATGGGATGTGGTAGAGAGAGTGAAGGTAGGCTGGGTGGGTATTTCTAGAGAGAGTGGAGGTAGGGTGGGTGGTTGTGGGCAGAGAGAGTGGAGGTAGGGTGGGTGGGTGCGGGCAGAGAGAGTGGAGGTAGGGTGTGTGGGTGGGGGCAGAGAGAGTGGAGGTAGGGTGGGTGGGTGGGGGCAGAGAGAGTGGAGGTAGGGTGGGTGGGTGGGGGCAGAGAGAGTGGAGGTAGGGTGGGTGGGTGGGGGCAGAGAGAGTGGAGGTAGGGTGGGTGGGTGGGGGCAGAGAGAGTGGAGGTAGGGTGGGTGGGGGCAGAGAGAGTGGAGGTAGGGTGGGTGGGTGGGGGCAGAGAGAGTGGAGGCAAGGTGGGTGGGTGGGGGCAGAGAGAGTGGAGGCAGGGTGGGTGGGTGGGGGCAGAGAGAGTGGAGGCAGGGTGGGTGGGTGGGGGCAGAGAGAGTGGGGGCAGAGAGAGTGGAGGCAGGGTGGGTGGGTGGGGGCAGAGAGAGTGGAGGCAGGGTGGGTGGGTGGGGGCAGAGAGAGTGGAGGCAGGGTGGGTGGGTGGGGGCAGAGAGAGTGGAGGCAGGGTGGGTGGGTGGGGGCAGAGAGAGTGGAGGCAGGGTGGGTGGGTGGGGGCAGAGAGAGTGGAGGCAGGGTGGGTGGGTGGGGGCAGAGAGAGTGGAGGCAGGGTGGGTGGGTGGGGCAGAGAGAGTGGAGGCAGGGTGGGTGGGTGGGGCAGAGAGAGTGGAGGCAGGGTGGGTGGGTGGGGCAGAGAGAGTGGAGGCAGGGTGGGTGGGTGGGGCAGAGAGAGTGGAGGTAGGGTTGGTGGGTGGGGCAGAGAGAGTGGAGGTAGGGTGGGTGGATGGGGCAGAGAGAGTGGAGGTAGGGTGGGTGGTGGGGGCAGAGAGAGTGGAGGTAGGGTGGGTGGGTGGGGGCAGAGAGAGGCAGAGAGAGTGGAGGTAGTGTGGGTGGGGGCAGAGAGTGTGGAGGTAGGGTGGGTGGGTGGGGGCAGAGAGTGTGGAGGTAGGATGGGTGGGTGGGGGCAGAGAGAGTGGAGGTAGGGTGGGTGGGTGTTGGCAGAGAGAGTGGAGGTAGGGTGGTTGGGTGCAGGCAGAGAGAGTGGAGGTAGGGTGGGTGGGTGGGGGCAGAGAGAGTGGAGGTAGGGTGGGTGGGTGGGGGCAGAGAGAGTGGAGGTAGGGTGGGTGGGTGGGGGCAGAGAGAGTGGAGGTAGGGTGGGTGGGGGCAGAGAGAGTGGAGCTAGCAGAAAGAGTGGAGCTTAGCACAGAGAGTGGAGGTAGGGTGGGTGGGTAGGGGCAGAGAGAGTGGAGGTAGGGTGGGTGGGTGGGGGCAGAGAGAGTGGAGGTAGGGTGGGTGGGTGGGGGCAGAGAGAGTGGAGGTAGGGTGGGTGGGTGGGGGCAGAGAGAGTGGAGGTAGGGTGGGGGCAGAGAGAGTGGAGGTAGGGTGGGTGGGTGGGGGCAGAGAGAGTGGAGGTAGGGTGGGTGGGTGGGGGCAGAGAGAGTGGAGGTAGGGTGGGTGGGTGGGGGCAGAGAGAGTGGAGGTAGGGTGGGTGGGTGGGGGCAGAGAGAGTGGAGGTAGGGTGGGTGGGTGGGGGCAGAGAGAGTGGAGGTAGGGTGGGTGGTTGGGGCAGAGAGAGTGGAGGTAGGGTGGGTTGGTGGGGACAGAGAGAGGAGAGATAGGGTGGGTAGGTGGGGCAGAGAGAGTGGTGTTAGGGTGGGGGCAGAGAGAGTAGCGTCAGGGTGGGTGGGGGCAGAGGGAGTGGAGTTAGGGTGGACAGGTGGGTGTAGATATAGTGGAGTTAGAGAGAGTGGAAATAGGGTGGGCTGGGATAGAGAGAGTGGAGTTAGGGTCGGTGAGTGGGGCAGAGAGAGTCAAGGCAGGGGCAGTGGGTGCAGGGTAGAGAGCACCCAGATAGGGTGGGTGGGTGTAGAGAGTGTGGGATTAGGGTGGATGGGTGGGTGTAGAGAGATTTAGGTAGGTTGGATGAGTGGGGGTAGAGAGAGTGGAGTTAGGGTGGATGGGTGGGACTGGAGAGGGTTAAGGCAGGGTGGTGGATGTGGTACAGTGAGTGGGGGTAGGATTGATGAATGGGGGTCGAGAAAATGGAATTTGGGTGGGTGGGATTATGGGGTAGCGAGAGTGGAGGTAGGGTGAGTGGGTAGAGAGAGGGATGGTGGTGCGATGGGTGGATCTATAGAGAGTGGGAGTAGGGTGAGTGGGTTAGAGAGAGTAGTGGCAGGGTGGGTGGTTGGGGGTGGATAGAGTGAGGGTAGGGTATGGTTGGTGGTGAGAATAGATAGAGTGGGGGTAGGGTAGGGCAGGTGGATGGAGTAGAGAGAGTGGGGGTCAGGGGGTGGTTGCAGGTAGAGAGAGTTGGGGTAAGGTGGGTATGTGAGCTAGCGAGAGCAGGGGTAGGGTGAGAGGGGTAGAGGGAGTGGGGAAGGCTGGGTTAGGGTAAAGGGAGTGGGAGTAAGGTGGGTGGAGGTAGAGAGACTGGGGGAAGGGTGGGTGGGAGTAAAGGGAGTGATGGTAGGGTGGGTAAGGGTAGAGAGGGTGGGGATAGGGTGGGTGGGTTTTGGTAGACAGTGTGGGGTTAGGGTAGATGGGAGTAGAGAGAGTGGGGATTGGGTAGGTGGGGTTAGCAAGAGTGGAGTTTGGGGTAAAGAGAGTTGAGGTAGGGTGGTTAGGTGGTGGTAGAGAGAGTGGAGGTAGGATGGGTGGGAGGACTAGATAGAGTGGAAGGAGGGTGGGTGGGGGTAGAGAGAGTGGGGGGTAGGGTGGGAGGTGGTAGAGAGAGTGGGGGGTAGGGTGGGAGGTGGTAGAGAGAGAAGGGTTAGAGAGAGTGGGAGCAGGGTGTGTGGGTGGGGTAGAAAGAGTGGGCCTAGGGTAGATGGGTGGGGGCAGAGAGAATGGAGGTAGGATGAATGGGAGGAGGTAGAGAGAGTGGAGGTAGGGTGGGTGGGGCTAGAGGGAGCATGGAGGTAGGATGGGTTGATTTATGTAGAGAGAGTGAAGGTAGTGGTAGAGCACTTGCATGTAGTGTGTCCTGGTGGGAGTTGCGAGGGTGAGGATAGGGTGGGTGGGTGTTGGTAGAAAGACTGAGTTAAGGTGGGTGGGGGTAGAGAAAGTGATGGTAGGGTGAATGAGTTGGGGTAGAGAGACTGGGAATTGAATTATGCAGTAGAGAGAGTGGTGGTAGGGTGCGTGCGGATAGAGAGACTAGAGGTAGGGTGGATGGGTGGGGCTAGAGTATGGGGATTAATGGTGGTAGGGTGGGTGGATGGGGTAGAGAGAGTGGGCGCGGGGTGGTTGGGGGTAGAGAGAGTGGGGTAGGGTGGGTGACATTATGCATCCATGTTATGCCATAGACCTGAATCAGACCACAGTTGATTTGGCAACAAAATCATACAGCAGAAACATGTAGTTTACAGTTTAACAAATGGGATGCTCCTCCTCGCTATTTACTTGATCTTCCTAATAATCATATCATCACTGAATACTGCAGTTTTATCAGGTGAATATGCTTGAAGTCCTTGGGACTAGCATGGGTCTGGACAAACATCTCAGACCTATAAGCTCTGTGGAAAGAGGTCATTAGAGACTACTAAAAATCTGTTGCTACATTGCGAAAGCCTATTCATCATTAGAAGGGGGACATTTAGGACTCAATCCTGAAAAATCAGAACGCACATGGGAACAACCCTTTTGGGGGTATTGAAGTGTTGTCGATTTATTATTTGGCAACAATCTGGATTTATACCAAAGAGGTTTTAGACATATTAACATTTTAACTTTATTATACTTTTGATCTGTGTTTTATATTGACTGGTTTCATATTGTTATTACTCTGTTTGATATTTTGTTATAACTGTCATCTCTTATTCATATTCCTTACATTGAACGGCTTATCGGCTGATTAATACTAAATAAACAAATTAAAACAATTTTAAAAAAACACTTAAATTAAAGGGACGTTAGGGTTAGTTTTGCCTAGTCAAAATCTTGAAAAAGCCCTATTTCTTTATGGAAGTCTTCTCATTTTTATTGGAGTTATGTTGACAGATGTGTTTGTACTCCTAATCTTTTAATTATGTATAGATGTAGTTGATTTATTTTGCATCGTATTCTGCTGGTGTCTGCATAATATTTGAAGAGTGATTAACATTTTTGCGATTTGGCCATCTACAGTGAAAGTGGTTGAACCTTTGGGGATATAATGATATGGTTGTAAGTTAATTTGCTACAACTTTTTGTATGTGTTTATTTACATACATTTTTCATCGGAAAAACGAATCACTTTTTTTTGTATATTACTAATAAAGATACTAGATGCTTCCTTTTTGGATGATGTGTTTGTGATTGTGCGAATGGATGGATTGTTATGCAAGTATATGTTTGTAATAGTGAAGGTAATGTACCGGTAACCTACCGGGATTCAGTTAATAATATGCAATTGCAAACATGTGTTTGATTGGTAGGTTATTGCTTTTAACAATTTTATGATTATACCCATGGTCAATTGCTGTGTGGACTTCAGAGAACATGGTTGATGTGCTCCTTCTGTACGTGATTTCCTATTAAGTGTGTTTGCTCAACTAGAGAGGCTCAATCATTTGTAATGTGTTTTCTTTTTTCAGTGTTTTGATGACTTCTTGGAAGCAGGCCTGGACTACAATTCAAAGCGTTGAAAATGAAATATCAAATTTGGACATGTGAGAAAATGAATAGTGGAAAGTAAGAGTGGTTTATGGACACGTCGCATTTTTGAAGGGTTACATTTGAACAGCTACATTCGTTTATATTGGCTGAATATAACTCCAAACTATTCAGATTTGTATTCTGCTTAGATATAAACCTTATTTTGTTGCCAGTGTGTGTTTATTGGTTAAGTATGTGATATTGGTGTTCTTGATTCCATAGTTTTGCATTTATTTCTTCATCACTCATGCAGAAAGATTGAATTCACAATTTTTGCATAATAATTTTCCATATGTGGCATCAATCAATGATTATTTTTTAAGGAATTATATGATGTTTGTGGGCGTGTGATGTGTCATTAATCTGTATGCATTCTTTCATGTACATTATTTTCCATTATGCTTGTTGAACATGTTTTATTGTTTTATGTCCTTATGTACTTTTATTGGTAGGGACAGTTTTAACGTTTTAGCAGGAGCAATTTGAAATAAGATTTTACTATGCATTTAATGTTTTTTGTGATAAATGTATGATAACGTGTTGTGAATAGATTATAGCATATAGAGTGAGGGTGTGAAGCATGCTTTTGTACCTTAGGAACATAAATCATCACTTTCACAGAAAAAAGGGAATGTGTCTTTTATCAGTAGTTTTCTGTATGTTTTAAGTGCAATGTTCTTCATTTTTCTAGTTTTGGTAAGGGAAAACTGTACTTTGTTGGCTCATTTCCTTTTTACGTGTTTGCAGACATTTCATTTTTGCTTGTGTTTGATTTTTAAATTCGTTTTTTAGGGACAGTGTTCATGTGTGAATTTCATTTACATGTTGGAAATTAGAGCATGGCACATAGAGCTTTTTAAGTCTCATTTATTAATGAAGCTTATAGTGGACTTGAACAGCACCTTCCATGTAGTATGGCTTTCAAACACTTTCCAATTGACATTGCCTCTGAGAAATGTAGCTTACTTTGCGGATCAATAATGAGACTATAATATTATGGTTTGCACATGTTTACCTCTTTCTTCATAATGGATATTTGTTGAATAGGCAAGCAGGAAGCATTTGTCTTGTAGTTTTGAAACATATGTTTAATAATGCAGAAGATTATGTTTTGTTATACTCAATTTTTTACCTATTGCAACAACTTACACTTATTATATATCGGATCTATAGTTTATTTGTTTCCTTTTTGAGGATGTTACAATTAGTCTTGATCCATTTTTTCCTTCACATCTCTGTATTTACTTCAGCCACAGTAACGGTATTCATTCACAGCAATGTATGGCAATGTCCAAATACTCCTTATCAATTTGAACTTGTGGCCTTGGTAGATGGTGTGGCTCACTAACACGGGGTGGGGAAGTTTTTTGTGTGTCTATCTCAGTGTGTGCAAGGGAGTGTCTGAGATGCTTTGTTTTACCTTTTCTTTAGGTCCAATGTTAAATAACAGTTGGTGTGTGGAAGTTTAAAATGATGATAGGGTTACATGCAGAGTTTTTGGAAGTGATTGGTGGATGGATGAGTGACTGTTTGAAAGCAGGCAATGAGGGAGTGTTAAAAACATAAAAGTGAAAAGGGTGGAAGGGCTGTCCTGTGCAATGGCGTGCATGCACCATTCGGATCTTTTATGGATGCCTGACCTGGAAAGGGGAATGGGGAGACCGTGGATAGTCATGAAGGTCCATGAATTATGGTCTTTATTATATGCTAGAGAAAAGTACTTGTGACAGCAAATGGGTTCCTGTCCTTTTGACTTTTTCTCTTGTATACAATTGTCCATTACTTCCATTAGCATAGTCCAAAATGATAATAGGAATGCTTGATAATGTTATTGAGTCTAGCTACTTTATTGAAAAATGTAAAGCAGATGGAATCTAGTTTTTAACTGTGAAAGATGGCTCAAAAAGGAACCTTTTGGTGGTGTTTTATGATTTTGTATTTTATTTGTTTTTTTCTACATGAGAGGTCAAGCAGTAAGGTAAATGAAAGAAGAGGCACCAACCACAGATATAGAGGAACAGGTGGAAGGGGGAAATGTTGGGCGTGCTTTAAATCTAAGGTTGTGTTTCTCATGCTCTTTGATTACAGCCTCAAAAGCACTTCAGAATTGCTCCTGCGTGCAGAGTGGTGTGTTGCAGTATATATGGAGTACTGTTGTCTCAGAAAGATATGGATCAACAACCTCTTTTATGGCTTGCAAGTTAGCAGGTGGGATCTTCTGCCCCACAGAAGTCGACTGTGTGGTGGCAGTAGCGGTTGATGACGATGAGGTAGAGGAAGAGAGCCTACTACTTCTTGAGAAAGGAACAGCCTTTCTCAGAGCATCTGGGTGGTATGAGAGGGTGTGACGGCGCATGGACGTGGTACAAAAAGAGACCTGCTGGTGTGGTCCATGACTGAGTATGATTCCACACTCAATGCATTCAACATCGGTAGCCCAAGCTTTTGGTACCCCTAGTACAGTCTTAAAGAACTGCCACACCCATGATTCTCTCTGGGCGCTAAAGGTAGGCATTTCCTCTATCTCATCTTCCTGGTCCTCTTGATCCTCCGCTGAATAATTGTGCCTTTTCTCTTGTCCAGGCCCACCAGCTGGTGATGGTGTTGGTGGCTCCCGGGGAACAGGGATGGCCAATGTTGATGCCATGTTTTAAGTTAAATAATAGGTGTGCTAATACTCTTCCAAGTAGGTGCTCTCTCCTGGATTGCAGATGATAAATGAGTCGGAATAGGTCTAGGAGTTGTGCAAGGGTAAACATTTAGCTTGAAACTTCCTAGATCGGTTGAAAATGCAGTTTCGAAATGTCCGCGAAGCACAGACCCATTTGCGAACGTGTCAACATCGATGCTCACTAGTGGTCACTTGACACTGTCTGAAAAGTCTGCGGTGATGTCAGATATTCGTGGACGTCGGCAAACAACAAACAGTTTAAAAAGTTGCAGAATGTTGTTAGAAATGTTAAGAATTTTGCTAGAAGGTGGGCAATGGCACAGCTTTCACTTGAAACTTCGTAAATTGGCTGAAAATGCTGCTATATTGAGGGTGAGTATGATATTAGGTAGTTGTATCAAATTAGGGCGCACTGCTAAAAACCTATGAAATTCATTCAAAACACGTTGTTAAAGGGATGTTATGGTTTAGTTGCACTAATAGAAACCTATGAAATTCAGTGAAAATACTTTGTTAAAGGGACGCTATGGTTCCAAGTAAAATCGAGAAAATAAACAGAAATTCAACAGTAAGGGTAAGCTAAGCAACCATAACTCACGCCACCACTGTGCACTGCTAAGACTAAAACCCAGGACATCAAATATTCTTATCAGTTTTTAACGCTGTTATCCGGGCAGGGGAAGCCTCTAGAATATGGAGGGAAGCAATAAAAGTAACAGTGTATAAAAAAGGGGGAAAAGACCGACCTGAAAACTTTCACCGTAAATACTTATTTGATTGTGTTGGGAAGACTTTTGGGAAAGTACTCCAAGTTAAGTTACAAAGGTGGGTGGATGACACTGAGATCATAATCAATGCTCAGGCGAGGTTCCTGGCTGGCAGGGGAACAGTGAATCACTGTTTTCTGTTGTTTCTACTAATGCATAAATATACTAGACTACTCAAAATTAAACTATATTTTATCATCATAGACCTCAAAACGGCATTTCATTTGGTACCAAGAGACTCCCAGGTTTGGAGGCAAGCAACGCTCCAATATGTTTAGTAGAAGCAATTAAATTATCACATGAGAAGACCCAAGCATCAGTTCAGTTTGGGTTAGTTGGGGAACAAACTAAAACCTTTGATGTGAACAAGGGCATCCGCTACAGTTGCGTCCTAGCCCCACTCCTTTTCTCACTATATATCCAGGAAATAGTGGATGCATTGGAGGAGGGTGTCTTGGATGCGCCCAGAATCGCTTCTTCTTCCCATCTTATTTTTTGCCAATGATGCGGAGATATTTGCCGAGTCGCCAAAGGGGCTGAAATTGTCCATTAGCATTTTTGGAGGGAAATGCAAGGAGCTTGGCTTAAACTAAAGTTATGATTTTCAAACCGCCATTTGCTAAGCCATGTAAGGTGAAAAGGGAGGTTGCATGCCTCATATTAGAGCAAGTTAAGTATTTTGATTAGTTGGGGATTAGGTTTAATGAAATGGGAAACTGGACCGATCAACTGCTAAAAGCTAAGGTTAACTTGTGTAAATATAGAGGGGGAATGTACTCCTTCTTCTCGAGCTACGGTAGTGGGGCAATTCCACAGGCTACTGAGCATTTTGATACAGATACCTTGCCAGCACCTCTCTATGGAGCCGAGATTTGGGGATATACAATACAAAAGTGCTCTACCAATTGAGAATGCTTTCTTAAAGAAATTGCTGCTACTTCCAAAAAATGCTCTGACTTCATTAATCCATTTGGAACTCCAAACGTGGCCTGTAGCCGAGCAGATTTCCCTAAAACGAGTAGTCTATTGGGTAAGACTTTGGTCTTCTCTCAGGATTTGGTTCCGTACAGAGAAGCATTGAAGATCTTTTTGCAACCGGAAGGAGCGAGAAATTGTGGTTGGGAGCTCCATGTTAAAAAAAATGGTATGCTGGATGGATGCTACATCTTTCTGGGACAACCTCCAGGAGTGCCGTTTAACATCAAAAGTGGACCTTGAAGCAACTGCAAGAGGAAAAGCGTTGGACAACCTATAGACATTAAGATACTCATTGAAGATTAGCCCATAATTCTTACCACATAATATGATGGGGACATGTAAACCTTTTCTGGATGGAATTCACCCCCCTTATGAATGTTCCCTATATGTCTGTTTCAGACTGGAGATATTGCATACCGCATGGTCAGTATTGAATTCTAGTGTATGCCCCCTCTGTAAATTAGCAGATGAAACTCTGACCAATTTTTTGTGAATTTGCCCAGCCTCACTTGAGTTGAGATGCAGGTACTTACAAAATCCCTTGGTTGACTCAAGGATAAGAAATACTCAAGAAGCCATGCACTTGTACAGTGGAATGGAAAGTTGTTTTTGCCTCTGCCAGATATGTGCATCATGCATGGCTATTAAGAACAAGGCTGATGGGTAATGTGTGCTTATGATCTCTGAAAGTACTGTGGGTTGCAAGCTTTTTCTCCTCACAAAGGGTAAATTCATACCGAAGAAGCTAATTGTGATCTGCTTTACTTTAAGTATCAATTGTGTTTTAAATCCACTGTCAAATTTTGTTTTACTCATGTGTCAATTAGGGTTTTTAATTGTTTGTATAATTCTAATGGATTTTATTAACATCAATTGTAAAAATGTATTTTCTTTTTTTGTATGAGGATTTGTGCTAAAGGTCAAATCCGAATAAAGATTAAAAATGAATGATGTGGTCCAGTAAATGAAGTGTCTCAAGACATAGGAAAATCAGAGGCACAGTTAGTTTCTGAAGGTACCGGCCAGAAGGAGGCAAATTATGACAAAAGGGAAAAGAGAACAAATGCCCCAAAAATATCCTTAGTCCCAACAAGTACAGTGTTTACGAGTGTCCAGACTGATGGAGCAAATGTTATGATAATTCCTCAAATGTGTAAGATTCCAACAGAAATAAAAGGGAGGAAAGAGGAGAATCAGGTCACAGGCCCAGGGTTTGTTGCAATCTATGGATATTAAAAATCTTGAATGAGTGTGAAACCTGGAGCAAGTACAGGCTGCCCAGACTGGACAACAGAATATGGAGGATAAGAAACGGATCAAATCTATGTTTCCCTAAGATTACAAGACTGTGCTGAACCGGGGGATTCAGTTGCAGCTGTTCCACAAAATCCCCTCCCTACGATTGATCACTTCTCGAGATTTGGTCTTAGTAGACTTCATAATGGCCTGTTGAATGGATATAGTGGTTATCACTGTTCCATCAGCCATAATTTGAAATATTTGATTATCATCCGAGGATGTATCTTGACAAAAGGGTTTTGAAATAATCTTGCATACGGATGCAGCATTCCATTTTAACCCCTTGATAGGCCATACATTATCTAATTTACATTATCTAATCATAACCTGAGCCTATCTAGATTAGATATTTTGTGTTCCCTGTGCGAAAGGTGAAAATGATGGACAGTTAATCTATAAGAGACAGCAATTCTCAGGACTGGTGTTGGATTTCGGGGGTGCTGGCAAGTTACTACTTTTGATGACAATATTCCTTGGTTCTCTGCTGTACATATTTTATGGTGATTAATGTGTGTTATAATGAAGTTTCCATGAAATTTTATATGTTTTTAGGATAATGTAAGGGTGCAGAAGACTCTGACACTGATGGGTCATTGTATTGGCTATAAACCTTTATTCAAAGGTGCAAAGGGAAAATACACTCCTAATTTGCCCTAACTCTAAGGTGGGGTTCCCTGACTCCACAGAAATAACTAGTGCAGAATGTCCAAAGTAAAAGTCATGCTGTCCAATGTCAAAATCCTAACTCTGTTCCTTCCACACTAAGATAACTAAATAAAAAGGAGGTGTCTTCTTGATTCAGAGGGGTATCTCCCTTCCCCTGGACAAAAGGCAGATCTTGTCAGTTTCTCTTTATCTAACTCCAGCCACTCCTTGGCTGACAGAGAAATGTCTGTCTTTCCCCAGCCTTCCTCAGGCTTACAAATCCTTTCCTTGGGGTCCTAACCCTGGTTGGAAGGTTCGGCATACTCTTGCCAGCTAATCCACTGAAAGGTCTTGCCTGGATGCTTTCTCCAAGCTCGATGGGTCCCTGACCCTGGGGTGCAGACCTGGTTCCTTCTCACCAAGTGATGCACTGCACAAGCATCGCCTGGATGTTCTCGTCGTACTGTATGGGTCCCTGGTCCTTGGGTTCTTTGAGTGATGCAGTGTAAAAACATGGCCTGGATTCTCTCTCCAAGCTGTATAGATTCCTGACCCTTTGGTGTAGACCTGGTTCCCTTTAACCAAGCGATGCACTGCGAAAGCATTGCCTGGATGATCCCTCCAACTGTAGACCTGGTTCACAGTTTCATGTACGATTTGGGTGCAAGACTCAGACTTGCCTTTCCGGCGGTATTCTCACTTGTGGTAGGCTTGGTTCACTCTCCTGCCAAGCTTTAGTACAAGTCCATGTACTATTTGGCTGCGAGTCGCAGACTCGCCTCTACGGCGTTATTCTCACTTTCTGTAGACTTGGTTCACTCTCCTGCCAATCACAGACCGTGAACCACTAGACTGTGGAAAGTGGTTCCAATGCGGACTCTGTATTCTTCCACATTCCCTTCTTTTCTCAGTCCCAGGTGAGTATTGAGATGATAACTCACTAGTCCTCTTCATCGTCCCAGTACTAAGTGAGTATTGAGAATATAACTCAATAGTCCTCTTCCTCGTCTCAGTACTATGTGAATATTGAGATGGTAACTCACTAGTACTCCTCTTTGTCTCAGTATTCTCTATTGGAGTGGCCTTAGAAAAATAGATGGGATGTGACTGTAAGTGTGAAGAGGAATGAGAGGAGGAAGGAAAGGTGCGGCAATTCTGGAAAATGGCACCAGGGTCATGTGTTGGGTGGGAATACCGACTTCTCCCAATGTGATCATCACTGGTCCCAAAGGGGGTCTCCCCTCCCATGAGATCCATCCACTGAGTACCACCCCCGGGGGTCTATCGGGTATCAGCCTCACCACCCTGGCCTCAAGGGAAGGGGCTCCCCTATGGAAATAGTGACAATACCCTGGTATTTGTCACAGTAATCTAGCAGTAATCCTCACAATATATGTTATGACATTTGGGAATTAATTTATAATAGTAGCAGGAGATTTGAATTCAAATTGCTTAATGGATCACCCTTCTTATAATAGAAATAGGGGCAGCTGTCAATACACCAACTTAAATTAGATATAAGAGGAACACAGTGGATTCCTTTTTTTATTTTGTTTAAATTGCAATATAAAGGGAGACTTTTGGGGGGAGAAGACACGGCACAGAAACACTCAACCTTCTAATATTGATTACATATATACATCGGAAACTATTTTTAACCGCTGCCTCAAATTGGAGATAATCTCCTCTCAAATGACTGATCATAATATGATCAGTGCAACCTTTGGTAGTCTGTGTAAGGTTTCCAAATTTAGAGTAATGCCTGAAATTGAAATAGATGGGAAGAGGAAAACCATTATCTGGCATCAGAGAAACATTGAAAATTCAATCTTTCTTTAAGAGATATTTTTGATAGTACATCATTTGAGCTTAAGCTCTGTTTCAACTCCCATGTTGATTTTCCATGCTTTGTTAAATGAATTATTGAAGAGAATGTATCATATCAATCTCCTAGATTAAAGAGACCGCACAGATTCAATAAAGAGATCCAGGAAAATAAGAAAATGATGGGAAGACAGATAATATTGGTTAAAAATAGTATGCTTACTGAGGAATATAAAACTGGATAATATTGGTTACAAATTGTTTGCTTACTGAGGAATAGTAAACTGAATGTCTATGAAAAATTTGACAGAAATATAAAAATCAAGTCAGAGCCTTGTCCAGGAAGATGGCACGTTTCGATGAAGAAATCATGCTGAATATGTTGTCTAGCAAATCAGACATGAATTTCTGGAAATTAGCCAACTCAATGAATGTATTGCAGTCGGTTATCCAAGAAAATCCAATTCTTGAATGTACCTGGATTGATTATTACACACAGTTATTTTCACAATTCAGTTATGACACTCGGCTGAAAATGGGTGTTGGGTTTTCAGGTGGAGGATATTTTGAGGGTTATTAGAAATTGTAGTCATTTCTGTGGCCGGGCCTTAATGGTCAATGCAATCGGAATTTTAAAGATAAACCATATTTAAGGGTAAATAATGTATATTTAGCTTTTGACAAATTTTAATAAGTGCGCAAACTCCAGTGTTGTGGAAAAACCTCAAACATTGTACCGATATATACAAAATGATCGAAAATAGATCCAATGAATTATAGACTGTTAGTGCTCCTGTATGAGGACGTGAAATTATTCTCTGCACTTATCTTTAAGGCATTAAATCAACCGGCCAGCGCCTATTTTTATTTATTTTTATTTTATTTATTGCATTTGTATTATAAAAATAGTTGAGACAGTTACAGATGAGGTTACATTGTAAGTAGACAGTTATTATAGAGATGGGAGAGTGATTAGGTGAATAGGTGAGTTTTGAGGGTTTTTTGCGGAAGAGGTCGAAGGATGGCTCCGCCCAGAGAAAGGATGTGGGAGATTGTTCCAAAGTGTGGCAGAGCGAACAAGGAAGCTAGCACCGACGGCTCTGAAATCGTAGTGTGGTGGGGCAGTGGCTGTAAGCCAAACAGAGGGGTCTGTTGGGCTTGTGTCATTTCACCTTCTGGGCAAGGTATGGGCGTGCATTGTTGGACAGGCAGCAGTGGGCGATGGAAAGAATTTTGAATGACATCTATTTGCAGACAGGGAGCCAGTGAGCGGCTTTTCATGCCTCAGAGGTGAGCCTATAATAGCTTAAATAGATTTCAAACTGTATTTCGAGTGGGGCTACGGCCCTCCGTTTATGGGTATATAATCAATGGAATCCAGAGAACTATATGGAATAAATGATCTGGCCCGGCATACTTGGCCAATATAGATCGTTCCCTGTCTTTGGATAACATCATTTGAATTGAGCTATGGGCAAAACTAACAAGATGGGGATTGCCAAATCATCTCTTAAACATTTTGGTTTACATTCATTCAGATATGAACCTACAAGTGAGGTTGAATTTGCAGGGTCATATCGCTAAACCAATTCTGATGAGTAGAGGGCCCAGACAGGGTTGTATTCTGGCTCCAACTCTATATAATCTATATATGGGAGATATGGGAAGAGAGTTGGCAAAGGTAGCTTTTATTTCCCCCAAGGTAAACAATGTCAAACTATTCTGCATCTCCTATGTGGATGGTGTTATTTTGTTAGAGTCCACCCAAATGGTTCTCCAAAGATTACTGATAGCCTTTCAGAAATATACCCAGGATAATGACTCATCCAATTTACACATGTAGAAATTAAAAGACCAGGCTAAAATTAGCGGTTGAACAACCAAGTTAGATACTGTTAAAATATTTGGGCTTCACAGTGACTGCAGAAGCAAATCGTAAAATTCTATTGACAAATTTGAAGAAGAAGGTTTTGCAGATGAGGGCGTAAATAAAGTTTCTTAATAACCAATATGGAAAGTTTTACTTGAATACCGTAATGACATTTTATGATGGAAAGGTCATTTCAGCATTAGTATCTGGTCTGTAAAACCGCCATAGTTTGGTGGGTTATGCGCTCTCCAAAATCAAAAGACTCATTTGGAGAAATTTGCCTGCCCTTCCTACCACCATTCCTGTTGGGATGATCCATTTTGAGTTTTGAGTTAGTACTCCTTAAGGTCACAACTATTATGGAGATGTCACGGAGTTCCCCCCTTCTCACCTGAGACCGATCCTTGCTGGACTCCGTGGGAGGTGTCTTCTTGCGGACAGACCTGGACTTGAAATAGGCTGAGTGAGTCTTTTCCGACTCCAGCGTGCGTTTAAGATTCCGGGATGCAGCAATCCGGGGATCCGGGAAACTAAGAAGATGTGCTAATGGCGCACGAGTCCAGGAAGCAAGAGGAAAAGGGAAAGGGGCAAGGAATGGAAGTAGAAAGCTAGGAACCAGGAAAGCAATACTGCGAACTAGGGAGCACACGTCTGATCGCTACTTGGCAATAGCATTGAGCCGCGCGGAGCCGCGGGGGTGCGGTCTATTAGTAGAATATGTTACATCCAACGTATAGACAGCAGAAGGCGTGTCACGCTGGACGGCCATGTTGGGAGTGTCAGGGAATGCAAGGCCCTTTGCGATAAGGAACAGGAAGACCAAAAGGGGCGCGTCCCGTGGGTCATGACAGCATGCCTCCTCCGAAAACCTGTTCCTCCAGGTTTGCCTGGGTGTATGAGGTGGTATCTTCTGAGCAGTCGAGGGGTATTCAGATTAGAAAGTGGTTCCCAAGTTCTTTCACTGGGGGGATATCCTTTCCATTCAACCAGATATTGAAGCTGACCCCGTTTATACCTGGAGTCGCATATCCGGGACACTTCATATTCCAGTTGATTGTCCACCACCACAGGAGTGGGTCTGCAGGATTTCCGGGAGGATTGAATGTAAGGTTTTAATAAGGAGGTGTGAAAAACTGGGTGAATCTTTTTCCAGGATTCTGGTAACTTGAGCTGGTATGAGACTGGGTTTATAATTTCCTTGATGGAAAACGGACCATAATACCGGGGGGCCACTTTGTTTGGCCGTAGATGTCAGGGTAGTAATTTCGAGGACAACCAGACTTGATCTCCAACTGAATAAGAAAGTCCAGGTCTTCTTTTGGAATCTACATATCTCTTGGTCTGTGTTCTGGCCTTCTCTAAGTGCTCTTTGGTCTCCTTATGTATGTTGATGAGTGTTTCAATCCAGGGGTCAACAGTAGGTACCGGTGTGGGTTGTGGAAGAACAGAGGGCAGAACTGATGGGTGGAATCCTTGGCTGCAATAAGAGGGACTGGTCTTAATTGCTGAATGATCGGAATTGTTATAGGCGAATTCAGCCACGGGTATCAGAAGCGACCAGTCATCCTGAACCTTAGTAGCAAAACATCAAAGATATTGTTCCAGAGTCTGATTAGCACAATCTGTGGCCCTGTTTGTTTGAGGGTGATAACCTGATGAAAGAGCGTGTTGGATTCCTAATATTTGACAGAGGTGTTTCCAAAATTGTGAGACGTATTGAGGTCCTCGATCGGAAATTATCTTGGAAGGAAGTCCATAAAGGCGGAATATGTGCTCCAGGAAGATTCCAGCCAGTTCAGATGTGGATGGTAGCTTATTGAGGGGTGTGAAATGAGCCATATGACTGAACAAGTCTATGGTGACCATGATGGTGGTATACCCTCTGGAAGGCGGTAATTCCACAATTCCACAATTCCACAATTCCACAATTCCACAACCGCTGTAGCGATAAATTCCCATGGCCTTGTTGGCAGTGTGGGTTGTAGCAGAAGACCCGCCGGCCTCTTGTTGTCATGTTTATTCTGACTACAGATTGCACAGGCTCGGACGTATAGTTGTACATCAATCTTCATTTTAGGCCACCAAAATTGTCTTTGTATGAGGTGGAGGGTGTTGGTGATGCCACGATGTCCGGAGTGAAGGGTATCATGACAGAGGTTTATTATTCTTTGTTGTAATTTTAGTGTAGGAATGAGCAGAGCGTTGTCCTTGAACAAATATCCTTCCTTGACTCTCAGGTTCCATTGATTCTTTCTTGAAATATTCTTCCAGAGTTCAGAGGATTGGGTTTGTACTCGAATTTCTTCCATGAGGTTGACTGCTTGGGCTAAAATCGTGTGGGGAAACATCTTAGGATAGGCCTTATCTTCGGTAGTTTCGTAGTCAGGCCGTCGAGATAAGGCATCAGCAATCAAGTTTTGTGATCCAGGAACATGAGTGATGTGGAACTGGTACTGGGCAAAGAAGAAGGCCCAACGAGCCTGACGACTGTTCCAACACTCTAATGACTGTAGAATTTGAAGATTTCGGTGGTCCGTGCGGACCTGGACTGGATATCTTGCTCTCAGGAGTAGATGTCGCCACTCAGTGAAGGCTTGGCGGATGGCTAAAAGTTCTTTTTCCAGGACAGAGTAGTGTGTCTCACTGGGAGTCAGGGTTTGTGAAAGGTAAGCAATGGGGTGTTCTAGTTTATCTTCAAATTCTTGCTTCAACACCGCTCCAATGGCGTAGTTAGAGGCATCCGTTTCCACAAGGAATGGTCGATCAATGTCGGGTTGGGCCAGAATGGGAGCTTGAGTAAATCTTATCTTCAAGAGTTGAAATGCCTTATCTTGCGGAATAGACCAGACAAAGGGGGTGTCTTTCTTCAGAAGAGCAACAATTGGTTGAACAATCTCAGAGAAGGTGGGTATAAACTTCCGGTAGAAATTGGCAAGCCTCAGGAAGGATTGAACTTGTTTCACGGACGTGGGAGCAGGCCAGGATAACATAGCCTTTACCTTTGAAGGGTCCATGCCAATTCCCTCTGGAGTAAGGATAAATCCTAGGTAATGAACAGAAGCGACGTGAAACAGACATTTCTCGGGTTTGGCTAAGAGTTTATGTTCATGGTGTCGTTGTAGTACTGCCTTTACATGCACTTCATGCTTTAGAAGGTCCTTGGAGTAGATCAAAATGTCGTCCAGGTAGACGATGACGAAGAGGAATAGCATGTCTGAGAACACCCTGTCCATAAAACGTTGAAAGACTGCTGGGGCATTAGCTAATCCAAAGGGCATGACCAGATATTCGAAGTGACCAAAGGGTGTTCTGAATGCTGTTTTCCATTTGTCTCCTTCCGAGATACGAATCAAATGATATTCACCCTGGAGGTCCAGTTTCGTGTAAATCACAGCGCCTCTGACCGCTTCCAGAATATCCGAGATTAAGGGTAAAGGGTACCGGTCCTTGAGGGTGCATTGATTTAATCCACGATAATCGAGGCAGGGTCTGAGTTCCTTAGTGTCCTTCTTAGGAACAAAGAACAATGAAGCTCCGGCTGGAGATTTTGAAGGTCTTATGGTGCCATTCTCAAGGTTGGTATCCAAGTATTCTCGGAGGGCCTTTTTCTCAGGTTCGGAAAGGATGAACATCTTGCCAAAAGGAATCACTGCTGAGGGATCCGTGTCTATGGCGCAGTCTTCAGGCCTATGAGGAGGTAAGGCCTGGACTATGGCAGTTGAGAACACATCAACAAATCTCTGATAGGCCTTAGGAACCTGCACGATATTGGAAACCATGAGAAGTGCTTGATGGTCTATTGGTGGTTCTTTGGAGGGGGTCAAGGAGGGATCCAGGATTAGACAGTGAGACATAGAAAACTCTGAGCCGAGGAATAGTGATCCTGCTGTCCAATTGATATACGGATTGTGTTTCTGTAACCAGGGCATGCCCACTACCAACGGGTAATGAGCTGACTTAATAATGTTGAATCGAATCCGCTCTTGGTGGTGGTTAATTGAAAGCTGGATCTCTTTGGTCTGCAGGCTTATGGGCCCCGAAGCGAGTGGTCTTCCATCGATCGTTTCCACCGGCTGCATGATGCTTCGTGTTTCGTATGGGATGTGGTGACTAAAAACCCAATCTTGATCAGTGAATATTCCCATAGCCCCGCAGTCCACCAAGGCCAAAACAGGATAGCTCTTATTCCCGGAGGTTGATAGGAAGGCCTGTAGTATCACTAGATTGTTTTGTCCAGGAGAGTTCAAGGATAGAATTGATGTGGAGCAAACATCTCTCTCCCGAAGCCCTGCTCCATCTAGGATCGGGAGTTGGTGTTTCCCGAACGCCGAGGAGGGGCCACAGGGCATTCTCTAACCAAGTGTTTGTCTGAGGCACAATACATGCACAACCCCATATTAATCCTTCTCATCCTTTCTTGCAGGGATATGGGTCCACGGAAGGCTGCAATCTGCATGGGTTCCAGTTCGGTGACTGATCCAGGGTTTGTGTCAGATTTGGAGGTACTCTCAAAGGACACCTTCAGAGGGTTTCCCCTAGATTTTTTCTTCTCTGCCTTCCTTTCCTGGATGTAAAAGTCTATTTTCATGGCAAGGTCCATAAGAGCCTGGAATGAGTTTGGTCGGGCCACTCTGGCTAACTCATCTTTAATCTCCTCATTTAGTCCTCTCCTGAAAAGCTTAAAATTGCCTCCGGAGACCAATCAGCTTCCTTGACCAATTGCTTGAAGCTGGTTACATACGTGAGCACATCCTGGGATCCCTGCTGAAAGTCTAAGAGGCGTTCCTGGGCACTAAAGACCTGCTCAGGGCGATCAAACATGGTCTTTAGAGCTCGTATGAAACCATCGTAGTCATCCAGGAGAGCATCGCCGGAGTTAACTAGGGGTGTAGCCCAGGTTAAAGCATTTCCGGAAAGGTGAGAGATTATGAACCCCACATTAGCCCTGGGAGTGGAAAAGTAATAGGGCTTAAATGTAAAGTGAACCAAACATGAGTCCAGGATTCCACGAAGGGTTTTTGGCGGCCCATCGTATTTGTCAACAATGCCGCCCAGTAACACACTTTCTTTTGAGGCTGAATCACGGGATAGAACTTATTGCTTGAGAGCAGCGTTTTCCGCCTTTAAATTATGCACCTCCGTGGTTAATTCTTGCATACCTCGCATCAGGTCCTGGACGGCCCCTTCCATGTCAACTTCGAGTGCGGTCGGTAGGCGTCTCAAACTGTCACGGAGTTCCCCCCTTCTCACCTGAGACCGATCCTTGCTGGACTCCGTGGGCGGTGTCTTCTTGTGGACAGACCTGGACTTGAAATAGGCTGAGTGAGTCTCTTCCGACTCCAGCGTGCGTTTAAGATTCCGGGATGCAGCAATCCGGAGATCCGGGAAACGAAGAAGATGTGCTAATGGCGCATGAGTCTAGAAAGCAAGAGGAAAAGGGAAAGGGGCAAGGAATGGAAGTTGAAAGCTAGGAACCAGGAAAGCAATACTGCAAACTACAGAGCACACGTCTGATCGCTATTTGGCAATAGCATTGAGCCGCGCGGAGCCGCGGGGGTGCAGTCTATTAGTAGAATACGTTACGTCCAACATATGTGAAAAAATGATTACAGATAAAGGGATGCCATTTATTAACATCATCGAAAATTGGGGCAGTGCGAGAAAACATTTAAGACAGCAAGATTGGTGTGAGAAGTGCAATTAAATTAAGAGCTTCAAACTCTTCTCTGTTCTTCATACAGAACATAAGAAATTATGGGAGAGAAGTGTTTATCTTGTAAAATCGTTGTCGTTCTCACCCTTTCTGAGAAAGATGGTAATGCGATGCTGCTTTAATTTACTGAACACAAGAGAAAAAACCTGTATTCGATCTAAAGGAGTGCCAAAGGCTGTGTTGTGTAGGTTTTGTGGTTTGGGTTTTGAAAATGCAAAACATCTGGTTATGGAATGGAATGTTTGATCGAATATGCATATTCTTTGTTTTGGCACTTCTAAAGGAGTACTTATGGTCTCAGATTATCCAAGGGAACTCACTGGGCTTAATGTTTGCACTAATGTGATTTTTACAAAGAATCAATTTAATGTCCAAATGGTTCCACTGATGAACTTAATTAATGTGAAGTTTTATCTTTGAGGAACTATTTTAAACAAAAACAATTATAGTAAAATAGTGGCCGTGTAGTTATAGTTAAGTTGCTGTTTCCATAGGAACCATAGGAAGAGCACTTTTTGGGTGGCTTATAACTCTGCTCCCCCTGGAAGGATCCTCACCAAACTTTGCAGAAAATGTATATGACCCACTCTGAATTTCTTTGCAAAGTTTGGTGAGGTTTGGTCCAGGGGGGGAAAAGTTATAGGGGGGGTCCCAAAACACCTTTTTTCCCCATAGACTGAATGGGGGGAAAACTTTGCACACGCCTACAGCCCAAACCGCTGGACGGGTTTTCACCAAATTTTCGGCAGGAGCCGGGGCTTGGTCCCGAAAGTGTGCTTTTGTAAATTTGATGACAATCTGTCCAGTAGTTTTTTTTTAAACCAAAAAAATTTGTCATTCATTTCTATAATGATTTTTTCTTTGGTGCTAACTAACCAAGAAATAAACAACCAAATTAATGACAAAGACTTGACTGGACCATATGTTTAATCAATTCGCACAACAGCGAACATTGGACCAATATATCCAACCAGCACCCAACTGATCCATCGGTTTGTCATCCCCACAAATCCGTTAAAAATAGGTTCACCTTTCACTGGTGTCAATTGTAGAAGATCTCCGAAAATGATAATGTTTTTTCCTGCAAAGAGTTCTTCGTAGTTTGTTTTAAGTACTTCTTGCAATCTGAGGTGAATCAAAGCCAACATTAGGTTGGAGAACATGCTCACTTCATCTATTAGTAGCATTTTCATTTGTTTTAATACTCTGCGTAGTTGTATTGCAGCTTCTATAGAAAGTTTGTAATAGTCTAATTTGTTTTGGTGTTCTACTGGAAGGAGTAGTAATCGGTGTAAAGTGACACCACCTAGGTTGTAGGCAGCTAAACCTGTGGGGGCAGTTACAACAGCTGACAGTTTGTTGTTTGTCAATTGTTGAAGGAACTTGCTGATGATTTTGATTAAGAATGTTTTGCCTGACCCAGCTTCACCACTGACGTACAGCAGTATACGTTTGTAATTTTGGCAGGTACATTCTTTATTTTCGTGTTGTACACCATGTGCAATTTCTTTTGTTACTTCTTCAAAAATGGTGCGCTGGTCTTTGTTAAGTTTTGATTGTAGCACAGTTAAGTCTTCTGTATCTTCTTCATAGTGACACATGGTGATTTCCACTTCTGTCATAGCTAATTCTGCCTCATTTGCTATTAGTGGCTGTCCTAGTGGTTCCTGGCTTCCTGTTACAGAAGGTTGACTACTGTCCGAAGTGTCCTTATCTAGTTGGGCCTGGAGTTGTTGTTCATTGTGCAACATTGTTTTGTACTGCGTAAAGTTCACATCGGTGATAGTGCTTTCATTTGCTTTGAGAGCGTCGTCATAGCAGTCATAGCTATCTAGTATTTCTTCTTCTTTTCTCCATGGTTTAAAAAGTTGTAGCAGGGACATGTCATATAGTTCTTTCTGTTGAGGAGTTTTTAATGACAATTTGACATGATTAATTAAGCTTCGTTTGGTAAGTTTCACTAAGCTGCCTTCACAATCTGTCACTCTATATCTACCTTTGCTTTCATCAGGTTTTATATTATTTTTGTATGCAAAGTTTTGGGCTATGTGGTGTAGACACATGGTTTCCAAAGTGGTACTCCTGTTCGGGTAGTATGTGTCTAGTAAATTGTTTTTCAACATGTCTTGGCTGTTCGGATCGTTTTTTGCTATTGTTTCTATGTCCTCATATGATTTGAGAACTCTTTTTCTAGATTTAGCAGGACCAAGACTTAGCCATACTATATTTTCAGATTTTCCATACAAAGCAGTACCAGTTAAACGATCTGCAGCTTCATAGGCGCCACATTCTCTATGAGAGAGCATTTTTATGCCTAAACTGTACAATTTCTGAGATAGTGTTTTGTCTGATGCTAGGTCATCCCAGAGGTCTTGCAGCTCTGTTTTTTCTGCTTTGGTTAAGTACGCTGTAACATATTGTGCAACTGCAGTGGAATTGTCTGCAATATACTGCACATCTATGTTTGCATTCCATAAGAGGGCAATGATTGCATTGTAATCATTGATATATTTTGGTTCTTCTGTTCTTTTTATGGAATACGTGTTCTTAGGTGATTTCCCTTTAACACTATGTCGAACTGAAGACATGAAGTTGTTTACTTCACCTGTTTCTGTAACTGGTCTAGGGAAACCAAAGCGGAATTTGGTGTAGTATTTCCCTTTGTTTTTGTATTTGCGACGACAATATTTGCCACATTTGTGTCTTTGAAATTGTACAATTTGTCCATGAAGGTCATTATGTGTTGTTTGTGAAGGGATTTCACAAGTGACATATTTTTGGATGAACTGCAAAACAGTGGCATCACTGTTCTGACCAAATTTAGGTGCACCTTTAATCCATAAAAGCATGTGGCTATGTGGTGCTCCTCTGGCTCGGTATTCTTTTCTCCAAAAGAAGTGTGCACTTCTCCGAGGGGAGGAACAGTTTTATTACAAATAAAGTGTGGCATAGCAATGAAACGATGGTGGAAATATCTTGAAACATTAACAGGATCTAGAGAGAAATGTTCTCCAGGTGTTAGTATATCTATGTTGGTTTTGTTGATGTTTGATATGCGTAGGAAATTATGTAAATCTTCCCATGCATATTCTGCACAACTTAATGTAACAAACCAAGTGGGTGGTCCAAGGTTTCTGATCATACAACGTACATCTCCGTGACATCGGAACCAGTATTCTTTCGTACCACGCATGTTTTCAAACAGATTAGTTATGCTTGATTGTAAAACGTCATCTTTTTCTTGCACTTTTCGTATTAATTGCGTATCTGACATATTTTGAAAGTGGGTTGCAGATTTCAATATGTGTGCAACTCCATAACATAGGGTTGCTAGTTCACTTTCAAAGAGTAGGTGGAATATGCATTGCACATTTTGTCTAAATCTGGGATCTTCAGAATACATTTGTAATGAGCGGTATTCTGATGCTGTTATCTGAGTGGGTCTATCATCGTATCTTCCTCCTTTGCCATTAGGAAATAGTAGTGTAAAAGCACGTGCTTCTATACTTTTTTCCCATATGCTCATTGGTGAACCTTTGGTTTGTCGCATTTGGTAAGTTTCTAGTGCATCATCTATGCTCTCATTAGAGTGCAATGGATGAATTGTATAATGGTCCAAAAGAGTGGATACTGCAGCAGGATCTGGAAGTTCAAATTGACCAGTTTCTGATGATTCTTGAATTATTTCATTATTGTCTTTCAGATATTGCAAGGCTTGTCTAACTTTATGTAAGTCCACAAGTTGTTGCCAATTTTTTTTGTCTTTTGTTGGTACACCATTTACTAAGACAATTAAAGAATGCTCTATTGGACGTTGCACTCCTAGAGTGTGCACATTTTCTGTCAGATCTAATGGCAAATAAACTACTTTGCCACGAATGCCTTTCACCAATTCAGAGGGAGGTAATTTTGCTGTTTTTGGTTGAAGGCGTATTATTGCTTGAAATGGGTATACTGTTTTGAATTATGATGCTCTCATACAAATTGAGTTGTTGCAGGGGTTTTGGTAGTGGGAATAATTCCAAGTTATTTGTGATAGCACGTGAGGAGTTTGGTTGTTGTCAAGTTTTGTAGTGCAGTAACTGCAACATATTAAGGGTTCACTTATTTCGTATTTGTTTTCTGCTAAAAAGTAGAGAGCTAATTCAAACCATTTGGAATCTTCATTGTCTTCTATTTTGTATGTTACGTCTATAGTTTTTGTGTTGCTTTTTTAAAAAGTTCTGCGGCAACACACACACACATGGTATGGTACATCAGCGGATGTACATTTAAACTTTAGTATTTCTTTTTTGTATGTGTGTAGTAGAAGGTTGCCATGTGCAGAATTGCTGCTAGTCTGTTCTAAAGCTATTGCATTTTGTAAGTGTCTTTCACTTCCAAAATATTTTCTCTGGATACGGTCGATTTCTTCTTGTAGGTATTTGGGTGTACCATGCAGAAGAGTAATATTTAAATTGGCTAGTTCTAAAGCTGGACTTTTAGCATAGTACAGTTTATACACTAGATTTCTTACATTTGAATGATGTGTTGATATCATTTTGATATCATGGAAGGTGCTTTTGCAAATAGGTCCTGAAATGCAGGCTAATGAATGTCCTTGTAGTCCTGTGTATTTGCGCACTGGACAGGTAACCATATTTTGCAGCACTTTCATTTTGATTTTGTCTTTACCTTTTACATACTGATTGATGAACTGGCGTAAAGATTTGAAAGATTTGTTGGGAATGTTACACATTGACGTGCACGGCCATTTGTATACTGACCGTTCTGGTTCAGTCGAATGGAGAGGTAATTCTGAGTTTTCTGGGGATACATTTGTAAGCAGTGTTTATTGTTCCATGATGGTATTATTGATTTTTTCATATCCTCGTCTGCTGCTATGGATGGAAATTGTGTTTGTTTGATTTTGTTTGTATGCTTCTTCATTAAAATATGGTTCTGTGGTCGTTGTTCACCTCCACAAATATTTAAGAAGTTATTTTTGTTTACTTTCCGTTTATTGAGAAGTTTCTTTTGTAATTTAGTACTTAGTTTTGTTAGTGGTTTCATCCTGTTTAAAACTAAAATAAATAACTTCCTTTTGAGAAGGATTGCACTGTGTACGAGAGCTTCTAGAATACATTTTCTACGGTAGGTTTTAAGGGTTGTGGATGATTTTGCTCCTCTTGTTGTTAGATTCTGAAGGACTCTGTGGTGGAACATTTTTCCTAAAATCCTTTTTCTTTACTATGGTTTCTTGCTAGTATATGAGGATTTATAGGAGCAGTGTTATCAGTAGTGGTAGCCGAATTCTTATTAAGCATTTTCTGTTTTGTGCCACATTTTGATAGAGGAGGCAAAGTTTCTGTAGTTGAAGCTTCTTTTGTTTCGCTAAATGACTGCATTAGCTGTTTTGTTTCAACGTTGTCCAAACTCTGGTAGAGATGGATGCTTACTTTGGACATTTGTACTCTTATTTGCTCTATTTCTGCGTTCCTTTCTATGGACTTGCTTTTTGGTAGGCATTCTTTGGGGTCTGTTGAAAAAAACAAAGGTATGGGTTGGTCTGTTTTACAATGTATGCATGCTGTGTGCATGCGTGTATGAGTTTGATGGGAAAGATGTTTGTGGTGGTGTGTGAATGTGCATTGGGCAGTTACAATGAGTTGGGAAGGCTATTTTTCTGTTTGTATGTTACTACACTGTGCTTCAGATGAGAGTAGAAAGTGAGATAGTGGTGAGGAGAAGCATTAATAGTAAACGTAATGGTATAACATTAAAACAGGTATTTGTTTTGTAGTACTAACATTCTAAGGCTTGTGTATGTTATTTGTGTTCCAAAAAAACAGGGATTTGTGTGCCATTCTGCCTGTCAATCTTTGTTTAATAAACCGGGATTTATCAATGTTTTTTTTGGTGCGCAAATTACATGAATGACCCATACAGTCTCTTTGAGGAACAGTAAGAATATAACGGTAGTATTGTACTTACTTTTTTTGTGGAATGAGCAGGTTTCTTCGGATATGTTGTTTGTAGTGTAGATGCTGTTGATTTTCAGGAGAGTGGTCTTCACTGCAATTGTAAAAGGAAGAAGTTAGTAATGTTGTGTGTTTATAGCAGTGATGTTAATGTACACGTTCTTTTGTATGCTTTCGTGGAAGTATTCCCTTTTGATATTGCAACACAGTGTATGCGTGCATTTCATTTGACTATGTGCAGCCTTTATATGTTATTTGCAGTATGTTATTTCAACCTGCTTCGCAAATGAGTAAAATTTTTAGTTCATGAAATTCCCTTTGTTTTTTTTCAGCTCTGTTGTAGATAGCAGAGAGGTTTGGAAGTGATAGGTCATTATAGTAGATGGGAAAAATTAGAATACTTTCATATTATAAGAAGGCATGCGAAAAATCGGGAGCACCTGAGAGGGAGATGTCACCACAGCAATCGGGAACGTTTATTTTTCTCACATGATCGCATTGGGAGTAGCATTAATTTAGGCGGAAGACAGTAAAACATGGGGACATTTTTTAATGAAAAATCGAGTTTTGTGCGTTAATCAGGAGGGTTGGTACGCATGTATAGGTTATGCGGGAGAAAGTAAGAAGTAGTGCGGTTTTTCAATGAAAAATCAGGAGTCTCCCGTTTAAAGCGGGAGCGTTCGTATGTATGTTTTGGCTATGCAGATTTAGTGGCATTAATTTGTTTATATGGAATCATAAGAGTTGTACATGTACTCTGAATAAAATATGCATAGCTGTACTTTGCAATCATGCATGTGGGTATGCATGGAGCTGTATGTAGAAATCCTCGAGACTTGCACAGTAGTTTTTGTAGTAGGTGCTATGCAATGATATGAGACTTGTATTCAGAGTGATCAACAGTACATTTGAAGTGCGGAACTATGAAGATGGGGTTAGATGTAGAGGTCTTGGATGTGATTGGTGGAGGATTGTGTGACTGCTTAGCTGTGTCCAATGAGGGAATGGATTTGCGAGTGATGTGGAAAGGGTAGAAGGACTGGCTAAGAGTTACGTGCCGCGCGGACACCACGCCTGTCCGCGGGTTGGCCGTGCCACATACAGGGTTTAACAGCAAATCCAGCATGGAAAGGGGACTATAGGAATCAGCCAATCAGATGTTGACTTTGTTGATTTGTGTAGTGTGTGTAGTGAAGATGGCAGTCAGGGTGTTGGTGCTTGGAGATATTTTTGTCCATGGTTTACAGCACTATTCCCAATGTAGGCATGTGGCAAACAATTTCGATGTAATAGGAGTGGAGGTGGTGTGGAGCGCTGCGACTGACTGCAATGAGAGGCAATTCTCCAAGTTTGCAGAGATATGCGTAGGATGAACAGTCCCCATGTGGTAGTTTTGCACTATGGTGCTTTCCATTTTGGCTATGTGAGTTCACCTACTTTGTTGGGAGATTTGGAACAGTTAGTCAAGCAGTCATCAACATCTTTCCAACTGCGAAAGTAATTTTTTCAGGTTTACTTCCTAGAGCAAAATGGGGCAACAGTTCTGTTTTTTGTCCTGATCAAAGTTTTGGTAGGCGTGCAATCAATCGCGGCATGCGTGGTTTCATGTTAAGAGCTGATATGTTTTTCTGTAGCCACAAGAACATTGTTTCCAGTAATGCGGCTTATTTTGAAGCAGATGGTGTTTCTTTATCTTTGTTGGGAAATGCCATGTTCTTTTGGAATGTAAGGCTTGCTTTGGAGCAGGTTATGTGATGATTTTAGGAGAAAAGTAAGAAGAAAAAAAAAACAAAAATACAAAATAAGAGGTGTCTGTCAGGCATCTGCAAAAAAACCCAAAAAAAACAGCTCTTTTCAGAGCCCACTTTAAAGGGGAAATGGGGCACACTATTTAAATGTACAGTCGTCATGCTTAGATCCTGTACATGTCCGCAGACATGGCGGTAGTCTGCAGGCAGCACGTATTACATATGGGGATTCTGGGGTGGAGAGGCATGCAAATGAGAATGAGCGAAGCTAGGGATTGGTCAGTAAAGTTCAGTGGGTGTGTTGTGAACGGAGAGATTTATCGAGAACATCTTTTTCCTGAGAGGAGAACAGACAGCTATGGCTGTGTGTGCTCGAAAACAGATTATCTGGATTTTGGGAGACTCATGGATACATTGGTTGAAGGTGCATGCAGAACTTTGTGGTATATCTGCAGATCTTGGATTCCATCATGTAAAAGTGCACTGGAATGGAGCGCGTGGAATGAAGTGGCTGGACTTGGTACCTCTCTGAGCTACTTTACAGACAGAGCGTCATCCTGATATAATTATCATTCATTGTGGAGGAAACAGTTTAGGGCATGTGTCTGGAATTTCTTTGCAATTTGCAATGAAGGAAGGACTTGAGAAGGTCATGGACATGTTTGCAAATTACCAAATAATTATTTTTCATATTGCGCAAAGACAAATGTGGCTCCGTTCTTCTTTATTTGGTCCACAAATGGAGAAAGCGAGGCGCAATGTCAATAATTGTGCCTTTCTAAGAGATGTTGGCATGTCCTCTTTCCACAATGAAAATATTATGTTTCGTAGCACATTCATTTTTCGCAGAGATGGAGTCCATCTTACATATGCTGGCAATCAGATTTTTCTTCGAAATTTACAAAATGCATTGCGACCTTTTTTGGAATTATAGTTACCTATTTTGCATTACATGTTGATGAATACAAGTTTTTCAAACAGACAAAATACCACCAAAAGGCTCTTTTCAGAGACACCACTTACTCCCAGAGAAAAGTGGATTGGTTTTGCTATGGTTGCACCCGAAAATTTTGTCTCTGCTAGGACTGTCTGCCGTTTGAAAAATGCGCAGGGGCCTACACCGTTTACTTGATAGTTCAATTTTTAAACTGAGAAAGGCGGCTCTGAAAATAGCCTTTTTTTTAAAAGATGTGTTGTTTTATATTTTTTTGCATTTTTCACACACGACACACTAGGAGAGGAGGGGAAATGAGGGTAAGGAAGGGACACCAACCATGGGGATAAGAAAGGGCAGGTGTAGAGAGAAAGATGTAGGTTGGGCCTTATTTAGGTAGGTAGCAGCTCTTCTGGCGCTCCGTGACCATAGACTCGAAAGCACTTCGAAGACTCTCCGCCCTGCAGAGTTCTTCGTCGCAGTACATACACAATATTGTGACCCTCGAAAGGTAAGGGTCAACAGCATCGCGAATGGCCTGTGAAGCAGCTGGAGGGATGCGCTCTCCCACAGGAGTGTCTCTTGTGGTGAGAGGATCGGAAACGGAGGATGCTGCGGAGGAACTCAACCTACTGCGTTCTTTACATGGTACAACCTTATGAATGTAAGCACAGTGGAACGAAGTTAGGTGTCGCTTCGTGGTAGCCGTACCAAAGCTGTACGCACCAGGTCTCCCACGACTCAGCGCCAATTTGCACTGTTTACAGGTGACCTGATTCGCACGTGCTCTTGGTACATTACCATAAACGGTAAACAAGTGCCCCACCCGCAACTCCTAGCGAGTGCTGGTAGTAGGGAGTTCCTCCACCTCATTCTCTTCATCCTCTTCATCCTCACTCTCGCTTCTTCCCCTCTGCAGGCCCTTGGGGAGGTGGTGGTTGTGGAGGGTTTGGTGGTGGTGCTGAGGCTGATGTAGCAACAGCAGCCAGGGATGCCATCAGGGTTGATGAGGTAATCTTCACTAGAGCACTAAAGGCAGCAAAACTCAATCTGCAATCGCCAGAAGTACAATGAAGATGAGCTCGGGGGCGTGGCTTTTAATAGGGGCGGAGGGGTGCGCCTCGTGACCATATCGATCACTCAAAAGCGTTCAAAAAAGTTCCAAAATATATGTGGAAAGCTAGGGCCATTGTATGGGACATGTGAAATAGTGATTTTTTTCGTAAAATAATTTGGCTTGTCTTCTTTTGAAATGTTCGGGAAGCGGACAAAATGCACAAATTAGAACACACACTCAGCGTGGGTGCGGTCACATGATGACGTCGTGAACACATGCACGAAGGAAATGGGTGCCCGCCGGACTCCACATGCACAGGAACGGTTGTGTGCATGCTCGCAGGTGTTCTACAGACAGTGTTCGGGTCCTGAAACTAATCAAAAAGTGCGACACAAGTGAGACAGACAGTTACGGACAGGCGCGATGTTCGCAGGACTTACGGGTGTGGTGCGCATGTGCGTAGATGTTCTGCTGACTGTACGGCCAGGTATAGTGTCCTTAGGACACCTCCATTTTGTATGCCTACGGACATGCCGGACACTGCGCCTGTTCTACGGACAGTTCCATCTTGGCTGCGGAGGGTACGGACAGGTATAGTGTCCTTAGGACATCCATATTTTATTAATTACGGGCAGGGCGAAATAAATATATATATGATAAGTACACACAAAGTACTGACCATTAATTTGCTTATGCAGAGAAGTGTGTACCATTATTATAGCTATCTTCCGACATTTCGTCATGCGGAAAATTCTCCTCCAGCCACTCCAAAGTACTGCACATTTCTGTGTGAAAACAACATAAATACATTATTTGTTCTGCACCTCATACAAAAAGTATACAAACATATAAGAAAAATGAAGTTCACATACTACTTTCTTGTACTTTGTATTTGTTGTGTTGTGTTCGTCTACTGTCGCTCCTAGCTGTGCAGTTTCTGTGAGGTACTACGTTGGAGGCATATCTTTTTTTGTTATGGTATAATCCATTTAATTATATATGGTATTTAAATGGATGGGTGATGTGTTAGACATGTAGGTTCCACTGCTTATTTATTATTACTTATAATGTGTTTATGTGCAGCTTTTTAAACTTGTGCAGTTTTTATATGGCATGATAGAACAATTTCAGATACCCCCGGAGTGTTTGGGTAGTGTTGATCTCGTCCGTGCCGTCCGCGGACATATGCTCAGTCTGTGGCCTTCAAATATCATTAGCGGGGGGGTTCACTATGTTCTATGTTACATGTATATAAAGTAAGGGAATCCTAGTAAATATCTCCTGAATTCACATGATGAAAGTGTATATTCAGTAAAAAAACTTTGTTAAAGGGTTGTTATGATTAAGTTGCGCTACTAAAAATCTGTGAAATTCAGTAAAACAAACTTTGTTAAAGGGACGTTATGGTTAAGTTGCATTACTAAAAACCTGTGAAATTTAGTAAAAAAACTTTTTTAAAGGGACGTTGTGGTTAAGTTGTGCTTCTAAAAACCTATGGAATTCACTAAAAAAAACGTTGTTAAAGGGACGTTATGGTTCGAAGTAAAACCGAAAAACCTTTGAAATTCTCCAGTTATGGTAAGCTAAGCAACCATAACTCACGCCACCACCGTGCACTGCTAAGACTAACACTCAGGACATCAAAGATGACATCACGAATGTCATTGATGACATCACTGATGACATCACATGTGCATTTACTTTTCATGAAAAGTCTGTACAAGGGATTCTTATTATAATGTAGACAAAAAAGTGTCAAGGGTAATTGGAATAAATATCATGAGCTAATTAGTGCATTAAGCAATGCATTGATATAAATACCATTCTGTTATGAAGTTCTATCCAGTATACTAAGCTACTCATGCAGACACATAGGTATTCTGTGTAGCATACATGATGAAGGTGCACTATTCATAATCTTGACATGTTGAATAATGAAATGATAACTGCTTTCTTATTAGAGTTTTGCGTACTGTGAAATATGTACTAAGTAGCTAATAAAACACACTTACCACGTAATTGCATTATTACAGACAGAACACAAAGAGACAACAACACATACAAATATGAGTATATACAGGGAAAGTGAACTCAGCAAAAAAAGCAGCAGTAGTACCAGAAAGTGTTCATAACGTGACTGATTATCTTTATGCAGAGAAATGATTGCTCTGTTTCAAAGCTGCTACTTCCCCTATGTATATGTATCACATGATGTGACTGGACACTAAGGAAAGTAGTGTGAGTAAAATGTATAGAAATATGAGCATATACAGTGAAAGTACAGTAATAAAAAAAACAACAGAACTATCAGAAAGTGCTGATAACCCTATGTATTATCTTCATGCACAGAAAGGATTGCTGTCTTTCAAGTCTGTGGGCCTCATTCCGAGATTGGAGGTAGTCATGGTGCTATTTGCGCCATGACTGCCTCAAATAACGGTACCAGCACCGGTCCCATTCAATGGTGACTTACTGGTCAAGGCCGACCTTTGCAGGACCGGTAAGTCCCCATTGATAAAACCATTCCCCATTCCCATTTGAGCCCCCATAGGGCTCAATGGGAAGGGGGAAGTAGCTAATAACGGTACCGTTACTTGCTCTGATTTCCCTTAGCGGGTCCCGTCCATAACGCCTGGTCAAACCAGTAGGGCTTACCATAACTGGAGAATTTAAAGGGTTTTTCGGTTTTACTTCGAACCATAACGTCCCGTTAACAAAGTTTTTTTTTGTGAATTTCATAGGTTTTTAGTAGCGCAACTTAACCATAACATCTCTTTGACAAAGTTTTTTTTACTGAATATATATATATATATATATAAGAAAGTGTTTTTGTATGTTCAGGGTTGGTTCCAGCCCCATAACAGTTGGTGGGCTGAAATTTTGGCCCAAGGTCGGCAGACCGGTCTGGGTTGTACTGGCGATAGTGAAATTTGACCAACCCCATCCATTCGCCCTGCACAGGGCAGGGTCCGACCCCTTGTTATTAGTATAGAAAATTTCGGGAGATTGACAAATTTGTGACTTTTCCAATAATAGGAAGTTAGGACACAAGGTCGGCATACCAGTCTAGGGTGTACTGGTGATAGTGACATTTGACCAACCCCGCCCATTCGCCATGCACAGGGGTGGAGCGGGGCCCAGCCCTCTGCTATCAGTATAGACGATTTCGGGAGATTGACGATTATGCGTTTTTTCAATAATAGGAAGTTATAACACAATAAAACATACACAAGCCTAAAGCAGACCCCCAGGTGCATGTCAGCTACAGACCCGTGCAACACAGGGTGGTACCACTAGTAAAAAAGAAATTGGAAAAAGAGAAATGTTGCCCTATTTTTAGTTATACTTTTCACAGTTATAATTCCCCCTATCTTAGTTACAGTTTTGTGTAAGTAAGTTACGCATAGAGAGAGAAAAAGGCACAAAGAGATGATTTAGCATCATTAACAAGGACATTATTGGAAAGCTTAAACCCCCCTGAACGGGCATAATGCCCCACCCGGCTTTTAAAAATAGTATAGAGAATGTATGCAACATAAAGTTTTCACGCATTATGCAAAAAAAAATATAACTACGTGCAAGCTTGGACAATTCATTAGTGCAAGCTTAAACGTATTTCCCTTGGACAAGATGCAGCCGTCCTTTCAAACTGCCTATTTCCGTTATATTTATAGAGCTGACTTTATTGTTGATGTGACTTTACACTGAACTGTAAATTGACTCCTAAAATCCAGGGAAAAAGAAGCACAGCAGTAGGGAACTTTTCACACTTTCAATGCACTGTTCACAGCTTGTAACATGGCGGCTGTTGGTTATCTAAATGGGGAATGTAGGCTGAAGTGTCCAGCAGCTGCACTGCTGTGCTGACATGTGCTTTTGATTACTCCGAACACCATGTTTCTAATAGATTCTCCTCGGCAGTAAACTGAAACTTGCATTCACGCTGAGAGAGAAAACGGAGCAAATATGGGACTAGAAAGAGCACAAAGCTATGCTGGCATTTCTTAACAAGGACTTCACGGGTGACCGTCCATTACTATTACTCCACACCTGGCCCAGTCAATACACGGCTTCCAGTTCTCAGTAAAAACCTAAAGAAGATGAATTACATCATGAAATCCTTTGGTCTGTTTGATGCCTGTTTTTTCCATTGAAGAAGTAGATGAAAAGCAGAACATATCAAACAATTAAAAGTCATTTTTTATTTTTCCTTCTATCATATATGGAAAATCCCAGGAAGTGAACTTTAGAACATACAATATTTAACTATATTTTTAAAAAGCTACACAACGTAAACGTACTGGTTGCCAATAAATGTAAGAGCTTTAAAAATGAAAAATAAATACAGGTAAATCCACTTTGGCTTTCTAGAGTAACTAACGTAATTTAGCCAAATGTAAAGCACATTCTTTTAAATAATTATTCCAACATTACTTATAAGAACAGGTGGAAATATCGTGATTGATCCCCAATTAGTAGATTTAATAGATTGAGTTGTGGGGTCAGTGATTGAATCAGATACAGTTCTGTGATCTATTAGTAAACCACATCAATTATCACCCAAGCCTTCCATAGCAAAACTCCTTCCACAAACCTCAACCAGAACTCCACACTCCCAAGATTCCCTCTCCAGATACAACACATCCCAACCCAAACATGAAATGCAGACTAACTTGCCACCCAAAGGAGTATAATCAACATAGCTAAAAATATATGTTGAACATGAGCTTAAGATTTCATAACATGGTGATGAGTCCGCCTAGAGGGTAGATATGACGGACAGGCATTCAGATTAATACAAATGCATAGAGTTACAAGCCTCAGAATCTAATCTTGTATTTTCAGGTAATACATCACTTTTTCCTGCCGCACCCTTATCCTACCACATCTGTGCGCACAGCACCATGATCAATGGCTTCCTGTCACACATGTGTCATCACATTCCAACCTTTTCACACATCTGAGGAGAATCAGCACAATTCTTGACAACACGCTACAGGGCATACCATCATCGATTCTCTTAAATTATAGTGTGGCATTTCACTTCCTTTGCAACAGTGAGTAGATACAGTCCACGTGAAACGAAACACATCTTGGCATAGTAGAGTTTTAAAATACTCCCTATTTGAAGATACAGTCACAGTACCAAACTTCTGTTAGGCAGCTGACAACTAGCATAACAATTTACCTGCTATTCAGTTATTCACGCTTCACTGTCAGACTACCGATTGCATCGCTCTTTTGTCAGATACTCAGTTCACCACTGTGATTGGCATCTATCAAGCTAAAGCCGCTCCTATCTCTCACTGGTTGCATGAACCTGCAGCCACAGAACTAAACAGAACATGTTTTTTTCTTGGCAAATTCCACCATGATTTTAGTGACCTTTATCCCAGAAGATCGTACAGCATGTGTGGTGGCATGCCCTTGAATGAATTAAATCATCACGCATCTCCTGTAAAACGTCACCAGCACACTTTTTACCCCTCCTATGTCCATACACACTAGCAACAAGTTAAGTCACTGGGCTATAAATACCTTTCCAGCTGAGATTGGTCGAGCAAATCTTACAATTCTCAATTTCTGCTGAGAGTGAAATAGCATTTACAGCGGCATCTCAGAGTATCTCCCTAAAAGGCTAAAGAAAATAAAAAGGCAGTGGCCATAACACCGCTGTGACTAAACTGAAGGGAGCAGATCACCCAGAACTGCAAGTTCTACAGTAGATGCCAATAGTAGTAGTAGGACGACATTCATGAAACTTGGGATCACCACAGTAGTTTACCAGGCATGGAATGAAATGTGTCCAAAGGAATATCATACCATGCCCACATAAGAGGATGCTGTGATTCGGCAGCATTGCCTTTTGGTTGGTGGTGCAGGGCCAAAGGAAATATATAGGTGGCACCTAATTCACAGTTCTAGCAACTACACTGTAGAACTCATTGCCTAAAGGATTTACACAATACAAGATCACCTTGCGTTCCAGAGGTGTTTAAGGCCTGACTCTCGATAGGAATTTAATAAAAATCTGTATTTAACCATATCAATGATCAGAGACACCAATAAAACTGTTGGCCAACACCAACCAACATCTGTGATGGACCATGTTACATCAGGAAGCATTACAACAACATCAGGGACACACATTCAGCTGACACAGGCAAACGAGAACCTCTGCACCCATGATAGCCGTGTTGGCATGTTTAGGGCTGCATACCACAAGCAGACACATTTATGATTCTGATTTACCCTTCCAAAAGTTCCCCATTTCCTTCTAACACAACTATTGACCCACCACTAAAATCTAGCTCAGCCTCTTACCCAAACTGTGAAGCATTGCCATCTGGTCAGACTGTAGAAGCCCTGGCTTTTAAAAAAATATTGAATAAAATTATGCAGGTAATTTCATCTCAGAAAGAGTGATCTGTAACCAGATCTCTCTTTAATAAGCTGCATGTCAAAAGCATAATGTTCACCTGTGGCCTGCTAAATCAGTTGCCTGTTCTGTAGCACTTGCAATCCAGTGTCACAGAGCAGGTCCAGGGGTCACAGTTGCCTTTTTGACAGCTGCTGTGGCAGCCAAGTCACTTCAGCACAGAGGCTGTATTTATAGTGCACCCCTGTTCCAAAACCAAAGAGTAATAATTAATTACTATTCTGGTGGCTGTTTAATCTTTAAAGCGTAAGCCATACCTGAGTTTAGGGTATGGTGGATAGTAATTCACATTAATATAAGAAGCTACAGCAGATTGTTACCAGACATGTGTCAGCACAGTGTGCGCAGGCCAACTGTGGAAGCAATGTGTGTATTCTGGTCAGGTAGGCTGGCACTGCCACTTGCAAGGCTGAAGACTGAATGGCTGGGACCTCTCACCTTGATCCTTTGTTGAGTTATGGTAGCACCTCTCTCCAGCAGGACAGCCTCCCAGTGGGAGCAGTCCTGGCAAATGGGAATCAAAGGGCAAACCTACCCTAAAAGGACTAGCCGGGCTGCTTCACAACAGAAGGGTCTTTGGTAATATTGACAAGGGAAGGGTGCATAGTTAGTCTAGACAGAGGGAGCTCAGCATAGTTAGTGGACGATTCCACTGTCTTTTGGCTCTCTATATATCACTCTCCTTCCTTTTTCTTCCACTTCCTTTACCACTAACCATTTAGGGTATGATGTTTGAAAGTAAACACCACTTGCCTCTATGACAGGGATTGGACCCTTTAAAGCAGCATTGCATTATTCCAACCTCTGGACCTTTGCCTATAAAAGAGGGAGTCTCTCACTCCTTCTAAGACTCACCTTTGGACAGACACTTGAGGAAGAATTAATTCAACCTCTGTTGGGAGTGTTGACTCTCCAATGCCACCCACCGGTGCTGAAGACTGAATTTCCCAGGAAGAAGCAAGCTCAGCTCCCTAACCATTCCCAGGGCACATTGGGCATTACCTGCTACTGGAGCAAAACATGCTTCTCTAGCAGCCACACTGGTATCCAGTACCTCACTGAGCTTAAGGAACCCTAAAGGTATGTGCCAGCCTCTGCTTTGTTGGGAGCCAAAGAACACAAACTAATCTTATATTTGAGCCCCTGGATAGGAACCCACAGCAATGTGATAGTTAAGACAGCCATATCCCTGTGTTTTCACCATATTAACACTGCGAGCCATGGTATGAGCCTGTTTAACCCCATCAAATCAAAAGAATACTCTGCAGCAGCCTTTCACACTTGACCATTCTTTGAGCTGATGTGCTGCATTTTGGAACCATTTTGCGCTGCACTGCACCAGCTGAGTGCGTCGTTGACTCAGCTCCAACTTAAAGCTCATTGTTTCATCTGCCTTGTTCAAATCTTTAAACCGCTTTTCGGAACCCCAAGTATCTTCATTGCTGATCTTCATCGACAGTTGAACTAAACTTGGTGGCATCATCGAACCGCGACCTTGGAACCCAGCATCGTACCGCCTCTCTCGAACTGCACATCCAGTCACTATCATCTTCACTGCTCAACCAACTGTCAAACTGATGCTGGTGGCCCTCACCATACACACTTCATTGAATCCTGCTTCAAACCCCTTTTTGAACAGCCAGCATCTTTGTTGCTGATCTTCATCGACATTCAAACTGACCCTGGTGGCCTCATCGAACTGCAACCCACGAACGCTGCATTGGACCCCCCAAATTGAACTGCACATCCAGTCACCAGCATCTTGGCCGTCAAACCAACTGTCAAACCAACTCTGGTGGCCCTCATGAACTGCACGACTTCAAACAGCTTAAACCCAACTCGACACCTGCTCCCTGTCTGGAACAACACACCCGCCACATTCAAGACTGATTCGAACTGAACAGTCTCGAGAAGCCTTGTTCAGTGTTGTCTGTCAAGAACAGTGAAAGGTATTATTGGCTGAGAAGGGGCCTTTGGTCCCGAGAGATTGGATAGGTCAACTCCATGCACACAAGAAGATATCTATTTTTTAGAACAGTGTGGTTCTTGATTGCATTTCACACCTGTATCACTTTCCAGAGCAATGCATCTGTCTATCTTTGCATATTATGTGTTCTTTGCTCAGGAGTGAGTTTTGTGTAGTGTTTTTCTATTTAAATTTAACTGCAAATGATGTGTTTAATTAAAATATATATATTATCTTTATAGAACCTTGACTGGACATTCTCTTTATTTTGGACTGTTTCGTATTCTGTTTGGGTTGCCACTGGATCACAGTCACACCCCACTTGTGATTGTAGCCTTCCCTCGGTCCACGTTACCACAAAAGGCAACAGAAGTATATCTCTCAATTGTGTCTGTTTCATTTTTAAGATTGGGAACCGTCCTGTTTTGGAGCAATGTGAGGGCTGACTAGGCGCTTAAGTCAATACTCATCCTTGCACTCCTGGGGCAGAAGTCATTTAGTCACACTAGCAAACTACCTTTTTTCGTCTAAATTATTACATTTCAGAGATCTGACATCTCTAGAAGCCACTGTCCACCTCACACACCCGAATACCTGAAATATGGCAAGTACCAACACACATCCAATACCCCAGGCTTATCTCCTTAACTTTAACTCAACATTCTAGTTACTTGACTGTCACTTCACAAGTCATCAGGCTCACGCAGGCCTAAGTGATTCTGCCAGACACCTTCCAGCAACACATTGCATGTTTCTTAATATCAAAATTCTTACCCAACGCGGAGCATGGTTTCACTGATATCCCTCACACCAATATCTTAATATCAGCTTCCTTGCTCTTCCCTCGGTACCCCATTAAATACCCCATGGCACTCTTTTACAGGACTGAAACACCAAGAAGCCGGGCAGAAGCCAGACTATATGAGACCCAATAACATAACACTAAGAATGGACCTCACATCTGATATGATATGATATGATAGTTTATTTATATAGCCCCTATACACAATGTGTTTCAAAGCACTTCAAGGCAAGGGAGGGAACAAGGGAAAATACAATGACATTCTTACAGGCCATGAACAGTAAGGATGTGAAATTAACTATTGTACTCAGCCTGACGACATTTCAAATAGTGCAAGAGCTAAGACATAGATAAGGAAGGGAGGGGGAGAGTGGGAAGGAAATGGAAACAGACAGGCGACTACCATACTAGGCCTGACAACATTTCTGGTAGAGCCGGAGAAAAACAAAAGGTGAGGGAGAGGAGTGCAGAAAGGGAGGGGAGGAACAAAGCAAGCGACTATCATACTAGGCATGACGACATTTCAGATAGTGCTGGAGGGGGCGTGGGGAGGAAAACAACAGTAATGGGAGGTTGGAGGAAACAGACGAGGTTGCTATCATGTTAGGTCCAGGGACAATTCTGATAGAGTAAGTGCATAGAAGAAAGTAAGGGGAGGAAATAGGAAAAGGGTGGACGGGGGTTGCAAAGCGGTGAAAAAGAGCGACAGGCAGGAAGGCACCAGGTGGGCAGGGCTTAGGCCAGGTGACCTAGATCCACTTGCACCTGCTCCCCATCTGCAAAGGAAAAGAGGCTGGAGGGCTTCTTAAGTAGGAAAAAGAGTGGCAGGCAGGAAGGCACCAGGTGGGCGGGGCTTAGGCCAGGTGACCTAAATCCATTTGCACCTGCTCCCCATCTGCAAAGGAGAAGAGGCTGGAGGGCTCCTTAAGTAGGAAAAAGAGCGGCAAGCAGGATGGCACCAGGTGGGCGGGGCTTGCTAAGTGGTGAAAAAGAGCAGCAAGCAGGAAGGCACTAGGTGGGCAGGGCTTGCTAAGTGGTGAAAAAGAGCAACAGGCAGGAAGGCACCAGCTGGGCGGGGCTTAGGCCAGGTGACCTAGATCCACTTGCACCTGCTCCCCATCTGCAAAGGAGAAGAGGGTGGAGGGCTCCTTAAGTAGATTTGTTGGAAGAATCCCAGAAAGTGCGATGAAACTGCTTTATAACATTTTCTTTTAAACTATTGGGCGAATGAGGACAGTTACAGCAAGAGGCACAGGGAAGAGCAGTCATGCCCTGGCTAGAACAAGAAACATTCATAAGAACAACGCTGTGGCTTCTGAGGAAAAGTGCAGCTGGCAGCCTGCATGGCTGCATATCTGCGTGTTGACTTGAGCCAGGCCCCGCATACCATAATCCACGTAAGACAGATATAGTTTGGGACCACGTTGCATTTGGGGAAGAAACCTTGCTCATTCTTTTATTTAGATATATGGTGATCAAAGTTGATTTATTGATTGGCCTGCAAGTCAATAAGAACAGCATCACAGCACACACTCAGTCCACCTAACTAACCTAGCCCACCTTTCTGGCCCGTTGTCTTTAAAGTCATGTGGTCGCCTGACCCAGAAGGATCAAGAAAACCTGCGTCTAGGTCTACCAGCAGATTTATCCGGCCTTCCGCCTAATAACAGAGAGACCCATAAAGTTATCAATTATTTTCTGATTGTTCATATAAGGAAGTGATGTAGAAATGAGGTACATCAGTTGTATTTTGATCTGCCAGAGGATGCAGATGATGTCTTCGGTGGTGTCCTTGTGGTCTTGCCTCGTCGACCGAGCGGCATACGTCCTCCACCCCTCTGACAACTTCTGCCGCTAGACAACTCTGTACTGTTCGTACCCGTCCAGCCAGCCGGATCCATTTGACACTGGCCAACAGCCTTGCTCCAGTAACCCTTAGGGGATGGAGCAATACTCTCCCTTATTGCTGCACATGTGTTTGTTATCAAGTTTTACCTTGAGCCAACAGGGAAGGGGAAGCCCAGCATGAAGTCAGCTAGAAAAGAAAAGCTAAGGGTTTTTAGGGGCACAATATCATAGAGGTAGGCATGTTCATTGCTGAAGTTCATATGGAAAAATGACAAATGCTGGGGGAAGCCACACATGGGAGTGGCGAAGGCTCCATAGACAGAAGACGAAAAAAAGAAAGGCCCATCAAAGAAGAACACTTAGATCATCCCCATCAAGTCTTTTACCCTCCCCACACCCAGACTCCTAACTGTTAGTGACATAATTCTATTTCATTATAAAATACTTCTTACCGGAAGAAGAGGGCCCCACATGAACAATGAGTTTACCCAGTTCATGAGGCCCAGACAAGGTTCTAACCCTGGTGCACAGTCTATTATGGGTACACCAGTTAAGCTTTCAACTCGGCAGCCACTGCTGCTATAGAAAGCGATGGGCGCCTAAATGCCTGTGTGCTTGAAAGGGCACGTATGACACAGTTGCCTCCCACTCGCAGCTCTCCTGTGGCCAGGGCAGGCGCGTGAAGGTGTTTCACCCCCCCATTGAATGGCAAGGACCCACATAGCGTTGAAATGTTAAACAGCGTCATGAAAGGCTGCGCCTGAACAATAATGAAGTAGTAATTGGTCTGATAGTACAACTTCGACCTGGTTCCAGGAGCACAAAGGAAATATTCCAATTAAATAATTAAATATCTAGGCCTATGTGTATACAGTGAAGAACCGCCCTTTAATGAAATGCTCGCTACACCACTGGCCCACAAACAAGTTCGATTACTGACGCCTGTTTATTTTTCAACATTGTTCTGAGAAATTGCATTTTGTGCATACATTATTTTATGGCCACTCTTTCATGCTGCATGTCTGTACATTGAGGGTCCGGTATGTTCATGCAACATTTTCCCTGTGTGGATTTGTAAAAAAAACCTTCTACAACTGGGTGCCGAAATCATGTAGCTGTTTAATATATATTTGTTGTGTTGTGGCTTATGTAAATAATTTACTTTTGATGTTGTGTGAATGTCGATATGCATGTGTTAACTCTGCTGGACGATTTCTGCATTGATCGGGCTTCATGTTAAATTGATGCCAGCTGCTTGCTGAGCCTTGGTTGATTAATAATGAATGTAGTCTTTGGTTGAACACACATGGAGCACTCTTTCATTATCCATTTATTTATTAATTTGTATTAAACATTTATGCCACTCTCTATATGCTACTCGTATTATTACCAAGGTCAGCTTTGCAAAACAGGCCAGTGATGGCTGGAAGCTTTTAAACAAATCACAACCTCTGACATTGCTTCAGGCAAAACTCCAGACTATAATCTTTCATCCTCATATTCCATTACCGAAATGGAAAGAACATGCGAAAAAGAGGCATGGTCCTGATCGAAAAGCCACAATCCAGCCCGAACTGCCAGATCACAACCCTTCTGTTTTGCTGATGTCACCACCAGTGGGGGTGTCTGTGCCCAGATGGTGGCAAAGAGACAGGGAGATCCCCCACCTGTGGTTGGCTGCACTCTAGTAGCAAAAACCCCACAGTTTTGTTAAATAATAAAAACAATCAAAATATGTTCATGACATTGAATGAAACAATTCAATCACAACGGTAGAGTCATGTGTCTTGTCTTTTATTCATATGCTTCCAGAGGCAGAGTGTGTGGCCAATGCAAAATTATAGAACACAAATTAATTGTTCATGAGTACATTTTGCCCTTACGCGAATGACATTTGCACATATACAGTTGCATTACAGCTACTGAATATGGTATTAGCACTAGCTCAAATAATATCACTCAAGCACAAATGCAGTTTGCGCATGCGCAAAGTACATTTGATCTCTTAGTTTAGTTTGTTTATTTGTATAGCACAGCCAAACCCTGGGGTAACTGGGCGCTTTAGACTTGTAGAACAACATGGGTTACAAAAGGTTGCACATGCGAAGTACAGCAGAGGACAATACAAAGAATAGCATGAAGGACCAGGTTACAAGGTGGTCTGCAACAAAGGTTATAGACTGGACCGTTTTACAGATCAGTCAGCCACTGTGGGCGGGTATCAGATTATTGCTGAGTTGTAAGCCACAGTTTCACCTTGGCTTTGAACGACCAGAATGATACGTCGGCTCTGATTATCATGGGAAGTGCGTTCCAGCATTTCGCTGCTAGCACCGGGAAGCTAGCTAGCTCTTCAAATCTTTTCGGTTAACCAACTCCAGGCTGATACTAGGATTTGATTGCATTCTATTTTTAGTATTTTTTCTTTTATACGCTCATTTATCCGGGGCATGCATTATGGCACTACATCTGGTAATCCAAAGAAGGAATCAATCTAAAAGCAGCATTCATTGTACAAAAGAGAAATGTGTGTTACTGACTGTGCACACGACCCGTTTTGCGTTGTGGGTGGCTAGTATGCTTACATGTCCTGTGTGAAAACAGTGACATTTTAGTAATAGGTGCATGCATGCACATTAGTCTCGGACGGTGCAGAATGACAGTCATCATTGTTGCTTTGATTTAGAGGTAGCAGCCATATAGCGGGGTGGTGGTGCGGATGTAGACCCCTTTGGCTGGCAGACACATCAGTGCACATAAGGCTGTGCGAGGATGCACTCAGCCACCGTGCAATGCCCAAATACCATTAGGTGTGATTGAAAACTCCTGGAAAGGAAATGGTCCATGGGTCAAGTGAGCAGTATTACTTCAAGCTCGGGTGGTCCCCTGAAGCCATGCCCCAGTATATACTAATAGCAAGTCCATTGTTGACGTAACAGACTACATTTATATTTTCTGCAAGAGATTCATTGTGTAAAACTGTATGAAGCCCCGAGATTTCTGTGCTTGGGGGCCTGCAATTTGGGACAGGGGTACTATGCCGGTTGCACAACCCATTTCTGCACAGCACTTTGGAATAAAACCTGCTCCTGCCTTTGATGCCTTTCTGCCTATTGGATTATTTGGTGATGAGCTATGTGTTTCTGTATTTGGTGGTGTCAGACCTTAGATTCACCATGCCCCACTGAGTCGATAATGAGAGGAGCAGGCCGCTTCCCTTTTAACCCCAATGTGCAAAACATATATGTTAGAGGCCTCACTGAATCCTCTGAAAGGGGCTTTGGAGGAAAGCTGGCTGTGAAGGTTCATGGTTTTCCTTGGGCTGTGCAAAAGGTGTGATTATAAAAGCATAAGGCAGCTGGTGTAGCATAAGGCAAAGCGCTCATCTTGGAAGCAAGACGACGCAGAGCAACACAGGTTGGGATTCCGGGTCCGTACTTAGAAACTTCCGGTATTAAGCATGTTATAAATATTGTGAATGGAGGATAGCACAGGGGCAATGTGCTGGTCTTGGAAGCAAGACCATGCAGAGCAACAGACATTCGAATCCCGGATCTGCGCTTAGAAACTGAACTCAGGGATGGTATTATGCGCGTTACAAAAAAGCAAAAAAATAAAATAAGTAATATGTAGAGGAGAAGTTACATGCCTCTGCAGTAAATCCCGCCTCCTACCTCCTGTATTTTGGAAGCCTGAGATCGTGCCATGTTTGACACCAGCAGTTGTGCCAATACCGCAGCAAATATTCGAAAGAAGGTATCCACTGAGAAAACCCTATCGAATGTATTCCCGAAGAGACGACAATCTGAGGGAGGAACTCCCTGAAGGAATATGAAAAAGAGCAAAGAGAGAAGCTAGTGATGTCACAAGAAACATGCGTGATGCCCCGAGAATACTAGCTGAAGGGAATGCATGGATCTTACAGAAACTGATGACGAAATTAAGAATCGAGTAAACTCTTATATACGAAAAGAAGATTGCACGTGTGCGAAGTGCTGCAGAAAATCAACCATTCAATAATTGTACAGACGCTGAAATGCAACTACACTAAGTCATCATAGAAGCCGTGTAGTGAATAGACTGCAGGCGAAGAAATAAACTTTGTAAGAAGTTTCACATAATTGATATTTAGTTATATATTTAAATAATTTCTTCCCCTATAAAAAGTTCTGCTTTTTGGTGCCACTATGCTTTCTTAACACCTAGTTGCAAGAGAATTTAAATCTCACTATTCTCAAAAAACCTTTTGTAACCCTTTGTACTCCAGGACAGTACAGATATGTATTTGGTTTACTAAACTGCAATGTGTCAGCTTACCAACTTCAGTCACTTTGCTTTGTTGTTGTTGTATGTGGAGCCTTTCCTGTGTCATTTAATTCCAGCAGTCAATGATTTCAATCTCCAACAAGACATCTAACGTTTGTTTAAAGGGGTAGTTCTCTCAAAAATGCTATGGTTTAAAAAGATTGGCCATAATGAAAAATATATATAACAATATTTTTTTTAAATGTTCCAATGTAAAGTTTTCAGGAAATGAGCCTCACAGTTTGCACTAGTTGGCATCCATTTTGTGCAATGAAGCAGCCTCCTGATTTTTTTGTTAACTCTGCTCTTGTGGCACTAATCAAGCAAACACCCTCTACAGGGAAGCTTTTTTGTAATGATGCCGGAGAGCAGAGACTGCTGTCAAGCGACATAATGTTGAGGTGGCCAGCGGCCGGCAGGCGCTGTAATCCTATATTAATGAACTTCATTAATATAGAATTGCGGCAGTCGTCCGAATGTTCATAATTGCCATGACTTTCATTTTTAGTGTCCAGCACAGGAAAATTTAAATGAAAGTCACAGTAATTATGAATACTCTGCCGGCCGTTGCAATATTCGTAATTGCTGTGACTTTCGTTTTAAGTTTCCTGCACTCTGCCGATCCAGGGGAGCACAGAAAATTTAAATTGACAGGCACGGAAATTAGGAATTCTGGCCAGCGGCCAGCAGAGTATTTATAATTGCAGTGACTTTCGTTTTAAGTTTCCGTGAGAGCCCAGTAGAGGTCTTTTGTTTGATTAGTGCCACGGGCACTAACATGAACACAGTAGGCATGTTCATGTCACAAAACAAATGTCTCCTAGTGATTAAAAATCCTGACTTTGAGGCTCATTTCCCGAAGATTTCACATAGGAACTTTTTGTAAAAATATTTTTACTATATATTTTTCATTATGGCCAATCTTTTTAAACCATAACATTTTTGAGTGAATTACCGCTTTAAGTCTTCCTTATACATATTTTGATCCCGAGCAAGGGAATTTTCCCCAACGTAGCAAGCACTGGAATTCTATACCATTCTATTCAATTTCCTCTTCTTCTGAAAATACTGAGGGATACAGCCAAAACCTAGGGTTAACAGTGCTACAGTTTCACTAACAAGTAGATTTGCAATTGTCATGGTTTTACAATAAAGCTTAACATAAAGCAATTTGGATGATTAGAAATTACCAGTTGCACAATGTCCTTAGAATTGATTGCTAGTAGCTACTGTGTCTTATTAAAAAGATCAAAAACATGAGATCTATTTAAAGGGGGTTTGATATAATTGGCAAAAATTTCAACAAACACTGACTCTCAGCCTTGAATTAAACCAGCTAGTCTTCTGTAATCTGAATTCTTACAATTGTGACATTTCAGCCTCGACATTTTAGCACATGGAAAATTCCTTGGAGCATGGTCTACGTCCTGGTGGGAACCCTCCATTATATATGGGGATAAAATCACAGACATATTTTCTTTTCACCCACCCAGGAATTTAAAATGTGTCTTAAGTAATCCTTTTCCAAATAAGAAACACTTGAGAGCGCTGCAAGGCTAAATAGGCTCCTCAATTGCAACCTTTGCCCCCTTCTTACTCTGCACTTGTCTGCAGTATGATGTAACAGATCTCAGAACTAGGGCACCGGTCCCAGTGATAGGTTTTTCTATCAGTTTTTCACCCTTCACCCATAGTGATCTTAAATCGTATGAGGGCATATGTTTCTGTTTTTAATCAATGATCTATTTCAGGCGTATTATAGGATTTTTACGGTAAACTTTCAGTCACTAACTCAGTCACATGTAAGTCCTCAGAATTAGTTGTAAGAGTGAAGAGAGAAGAACCTCCAATAAATGTTATTGGGTCTCATTACGAGTTGGGTGATATTCCTGCGGTAAATCTGCCAGAATACCACCCAATGGAATTACCGTTACTCACCAATTAGTCCGGCAGAATTGGACTCTATGGGGCATATTTGGCAGAATTACTGCCACAGTAATTCCGCCGATTTTATGCTGAAGCTAAGTCCCCCAATCCAAGGCCATGCTCATAGTACAGCGGTGTGGAAAAAGTGACAGTAATTCCATTACTGCAGATTCTTTCCCACACTGCCATGTTTGTAATGACCCCCATTTTCTTTTCTTCCTAAAAATCTTCTTTAATGTCACATCCTTCTTTGTACCCACTTCTTCTTTAATCATCTTTTCTGTCATTGACCTAATTTTGTATCAACTAGCTTCACTATATTCGCAAATTCGTTAGCCTTTGTCACTCCATCGACTGATTTCCAAAGGAGAGTTTTTCATTTGACTGAGATCCTCTGAAGACCAGCAACTGTTTACAACAGGATTTTCATCCTCTAGGACTTCATCAATATCCCCTTTCTTTCATAACCCTCTGCTTGAACAGTCTTGCACAATCAGGCTTAGACACTATGAGGTTGACCTATTTTACAAGACAAGGCTAATGTTCCAGTTAAATATGAATGGCTCAACGAGTGACATTTTCTTTCATCTTACTGGTATTTGGGGCAACAGGTGTTTTCTTCCAACTCTTCGCCCCATTCTGCTCTTATGTTTCTTGAGAGAATTCATTTATTGAATAGGTCCACATGGAGTTTTGAATGAAATGTTTTTATAGCCTTTTATGCAATTACTAACAAGTCATGATCACTTTTAACCTGTCCAGTGATCTTAAAAATTTCATAAAAATACTAGTTCTCAGCCTTCAGTAAAATATAGTTAATCAAACTATTGGCCTTATGTGTACCATTGGCAGAAATGTTCATTACCCTGACCTTGATAGTACTAATTTACAATGTAAACCTTAAAAAGGAATAGGGAAGAGAAACTATCCCTCCACTAAACAATCGGCCAGTCAGTTTTTTATTTATAGTAGACGATATTAATTGTTTAGTGGAGGGATAGTTTCTCTTCCATATTATTTTAGATAGGCGGCACAGCACTGTTGATCTAGGGACAGCACCCCTTACGGGGATGGGGTCTGCTTCCGTTTAGGCTCAGCATCAGCACTTTTAGCTCACATTGGATTCACACATGTTGATTGGTCAAAATATTTTTTTAAACCACCTCTTTCTTCTCCATACATTTTGTGTGTACTCTGCTCCCAAAATGACCCTTTTTCTAAATCTTGCAGTCTTGAGAGTTGCACGTACAGGACACATATCATAGCTGATCAAAACTACCATGCCTTTGCAGAGGACTAGAATAGATGGCATTCTGGCTAACTCATTCAGTCTAGGGACCAATGCCACAATACAATCCCTCTATAATACAGATGAGTGGAATGAACTTGAAATCTTAAAGAAAAAATGGATACAGGCAGAACTACATGGGGCACTAATGACAGAACATCCCTGCATACATTCACCACCCAACTGTTTAATCATTTGCATCGAACCAATAATCTTCCTCGAGAACCTCCAATTTAGAAAGGCCTCACCGTTCATTTACAAAAAATGCACTTGTTACTGGCTGATAGTGGTCATAAACACAGCAAAAACAGTGTCATGAAAGCTGATGCCAGAGCTACAAGACAAATTAAACGTCATCAAAAACCAGATGGATCTGGAAAACTTTAACAACAAGCTGACAGCGCTAGAAGCAAGCATGAAGGAGTTCAGACACATGAATCTCAGTAAAAAGATTACTAAACTCAAAAAAGATCTAGCTGCCTTCATGCACAGCAGGGTATGTCCCTACACCTCTGAAGACTATTTTACACTTGAAGAAAAACAGGCCAGAAGAGACGCATACTCCCAGAACTCACAATACATTAATACATCTTATATACAGCAACGGTCAAGGTCCTCTGACTGGAACTACTCTAGCAACAGCTCCGAGGAGGACACAAGAGTTGGTCCCTCCCAGGTAGAACCATGACAGAGTCGCCAGGTGCATTTTAATGAACTGCTGCAAGGGGGCGGGAGCATTCTACCAACTCGCCCTTCTTTAGACCAGCACAGCAGAAGCAGAGGCAGACAGCCGTGGTAGACTGAATCCCAGAGCGTAACCCAGAGTCGGGCGTGGGGGCCTCTACATCAAACCACACACTGATCATCAACCTCTCAATGCATACCTTATCCAAAGAATTATTACAGATTTTACAGAAAGGTCTGCCTTTTCTACCCACAGCAAAATATGATGCCTTTCAACTCAGATTAAGGTTTCACGAATGATGCGAAAGATGAGGCTGAAACAATTTTTTTAACACAGGAAATCAAAACCCAACTAGAAACCACTGGCCTGCATCCACCATCCTGTTGTTTTCCTCCATCACACAGTACCACTCTGGAATCTTTGACTTTTAAACAAGCATTACTGATGAAGATCAAACTTCTGGAGAAAGATGCCCTTCTTAGATAACAATTGTTTGGCACAAGAACGGGCTGCTCTTACTGATTTGCCTAATAATAGCCAAATAGTAATCTAGCCTGCAGATAAAGGTTGTGCCACCGTCATTATGATTGCAACTGATTATAATCATGTGGTTACCCAGCTGCTAATAGATCATAACAGCTATCTGAGGCTAGCCACAGATCGTACCACTGCGATCAGGGCTCTCATCGCACCTATCATTGAAGAATCAGAAGCTGAAGGCTACATTAACGCCAAAGAAGCTGCCTTTCTCACTCTTAGCTATCCACGCATCCCAGCATTTTTTGCGTTACCCAAAATTCATAAAGGCAACACCCGCCCCCGTGACAACCTATCGTGTCTGGCCCCTGTCAGAATTTGTCGAATTCTTAATCCGAGACGAGTTCCCCAAATCTGAGTCATTTGTGAAGGACTACACTGACATGCTCAATTTCCTCAATATTCTCGAATTCAACCCAGAGACAGAATGGCTAGTCACCATGTACATCAAAGCCCTATATACCAAGATTCCACAGGAAGAGACATTGGTTGCCCTACAGCAATTACTTAACTCCACTATTGACCTGGGCGACATGCCCCTGTATTCATACTACAACTGGCAGAAATAGCCTTTACCAAAACCTTTTTTCTCTACACTGCCATGGGTGCCACATTCACCCTCAGATTGGCCAATTTATATGTGCATTTTTTCTAGCATGAGCACATATACCCCAAGACCAATCCATTCCATCAGCAGCTCCTAATTTGGCTTTGGTACATCAACAACATTATTGTGATTTTTGAGGGTACGGAGCAAGATCTGGACACTTTCAAGATCTGGTTGAATGGATGCAATCCTCATCTTAAGGTCAGTCTGGATGCCAGCAAACATGAAACTCATTTCTTGGACCTCCAAATTATGGCCAGGATTGCAACCTCGTATCCAAGGTCTATAAACAAATTGATGGACCGCAATTCCGTACTCGCATACAACAGTTACCACCCATGAGCGTCGTGGGACAAATTTCCTTTTGGACAATTTTTGAGATACAGGCGCACATGCAAAAACCCTGGTGACTACGAAAACCAGGCGGAGGCCCTAAAAAACAACTCCTACAAAGGGGTTACCCTAGGAAAATCATAAAAGACACATATAAGAGAGCAAGGAACATCCCAAAGGACATCACATTGCAACACAGACCAAAACTGCCACCCATAGGCCACATAACGGCTGTCTTTAGCTATTCTCCACTTTTCTATCAACTCAAAAAAAAGAGATTGAAAATCTCTGACAGATCTTGAATACAAGTAGCACCCAGATTGGCCAACCTTGCTTCGCTATTACATGGAGACAGAACATTTGTGACAGATTAGTCGATACCCTACCCAACTCGAGAGAGACTGGCAAAAGAACAAGTGGAAAACAGATTTTATGGTTGACACATGAACTCACAGGACATGCCCCATGTGCCCGGTGATCTGTGTGCACACAGACTTGCCGGAGCACCAAGATTGACATTGGTTGGAAGACTCTCTAGCTCAGAAGCATTTTACCAATTGCAATAGCTCAAGGATTCTATACCTTATCACATGTCCATGCTCATTACAGTACATAGGTGTATAGCTTTGGTGTTAAGCACTATATAAATGTAATAAATACAAATAAATACATAGGCATGACGGGGCAAACAATCAAGAAGAGGTTGATTGAACAGAGGTCGTGTATCCGTACCAACAAGCTGGTTGCACCCATGGTGTCCCATTTTGTAGAGATGGGACATGGCGCAGAGGACTTTAAATGGACCATCCCTGAGAAAATGTACCCACCATGCTGCAGTGGGGACTATGAAGCAATCTTACTAAAAAAAGAGTAACAGTGGATTTTTTGCCCGGGCACCTGCAAGAAGGGTCTGAACAAAGAAATCCAATGGAATGACCTGGCTGTGATGTGATGGCCTACAAGCATGCATATCTGTGGGTTGGTAGCCCCCATAGGACTATACATCAGGGACCTATTATGATTGATTAACCCTTTAATGCACCATGGCTTACATGCAACTACCAGTGCCCTACTCCAGAACACAGCGAGTGTGCACACTCCAAGCAATCCCTTCTGCATCTCATCCAAGTGATTCTCTTTGAGATGCTTCATGACTGTCATTATACATCTCCCACCACTTCATCTGTGTGCCCTCCAATGAGCACCACTATACCTGTGGCAACTACTCCCTCCTGTTCCTCCTTGAGTTCCATATCCTTGGCAGAACTGATAACCGGCCTCCTTTATGAATAGGGCATCTTTAATAGATCATATTCCCTTCCAATATGCCGCCCCTCTCTTCCACGACACCACCATGGGCAATGGATACAGGCCCACAGCACATAGAAACACATGGCACCAATAGTGAATTCCAAACTGCCGTTCCCATAGCCTCCACAGGCGGTATACCATCATTTCATCGACGGGCTTTTCATCGCAGGGTTTTTTGCCGCGATTTCTTTTTCGAAAAAAAACATCGATTTTTTTTGGGGTTAAAAATTAAATACATTTGGTGTGTGTCTAGGGGAATATTAAAATAATTAAATGGATAGGGGGTTTGGGGGCGTAACCCCCAAAAAACCAAAAACAAAAAATCGATGTTTATTTTTCGAAAAATCCGCGGCAAAAAACCCTGCGATGATAAGTCCGTCGATGAAATCACATAGAACCCCACAGGCATGACACTGGGTCAAAACACACAGCCCTTTAATAATGAATCTGCTTCCACCTATACCAGAATGCGAGCATGGGATCAAGATCATATAATCCACAAGTATGGGTATAATGGGTCGAGTCACTGGAAAAATAGTGACCTCACATACAAGGCACAGTGTGAGGATATCAGTTTGCTAAAATGAAATTCCAGAGGAAATTATTTATACAAATATCAAAAATATTTATTTACATTGATATAACATTATAAGACCCAACATTGTCAATTAATCAAAAAGCCAACAATTAAATACACGTGAACTCATAACTGTGACCAAACAAAGCAAGGCAAAAAAAGGGAACAAAACTACCTCAATCACATTCATCCAAACAGTCTATCCTAATGCATACATACGAAAAACACTCAATAATGAAATGTATACAATACACCAGATAAAATACATATCAAAACAATTTTCATTTTAATACCAACAATAAATCACAATTAATATGTTTTTTTCTTCCTTTTTACTTTTCTTCTTTCTTGGAATGTAACTAATTATTATAACACTTCCAAGCCTCAGGTGAAACCCAACCGGTTTTGACGCAAACGTGTTGTTTCACCATGTCTTCATCAGGGGGTAAAAAACATTCTACAACCAAGAAAAATAAATACAAATATATACATCTGGAAACAAATACATTTAACAATAGTTGCTACCTTAATAGCCCTGTGGCAATGTTTAACATTCATATACACAAATGGTGAATATTATCATAATTGCAATGACCCGTTGAGGGTGCCCCTACAGGACCGTCAGATACACCCTCAGTGACTTGGTGCCCAAGGATCCCTGTGCCTTTAGTGGAGCAAGAGTAATGCCTGGCAAAGTGAGACCAATCAATTTCTGAGTAACCACCAATGAGTGCAAGATAGAAAAAGGGCCTGCTACCTTTGATGGTAGTGTCACTTTAAAAGAGATATGATATGATATGGCATTTGTAACGCGCCTATACACAAGTGTTTCAAGGCGCCACGAGGCGGGGGGGAACAAGGGGAGACAGACAACGATCCTACTAGGCCAGGTGTCATTCAGATCGCGCAAGTGCAAGGGTAGAGGGGAAAGGAAAGTGCAAAAGGGAGGTGGAGAGGGGAGAGTGCAATACAGGGTTAAGAGCATACAGGATAAATAACCAGGGCCAGCTAGTGGCAAGTGTGAGATAAGTGCAGAAAAGTGCTGGGAAGTGGGGCTGTAGGGATACAGACACAGTCCTGCGGTGCAGGGGGTTGCCAGGGAGGTGCAGGGGAGAGTGGCTGGGCCAAGGGCCGAGAGCGGTGAGTGGCCCAGTTGCAGATTCAGCGCAGTTTCAGTAAGTTTAGCAGGGGAGAGGCGGAGAGAAGGCCGAGGCAAAGACGAAGGTTTTGAGGTGCTTCCGGAACCGGAGATGGTTCTCCTCGAGTTTCAGGGAGGCAGGAAGGCTGTTCCAAAGGGAGGCCCCTGCAGCGGAGAGAGATCTGACCCCAACACATTGTTTGGAGAAGCGGCTGACCCTGAGGGAATTGGAGGCGGATGAGCGAAGAGCTCGAGAAGGAAGATATTTAGCAAGAGAGAGTTGAAGGTATTTTGGCCCAAGGCCCCAGAAGGCCTTGTGGACAATGCAGAGGGTTTTGAACTTGATCCTCGCAGTCACTGGGAGCCAGTGTAGTGATTTCAGTCCTGGAGAGATACGGTCCCTGGGCTTGAGGCCAAGGACAAGTCTCGCAGTCCTGTTCTGAATGAGTTGCAAAGGGTGGAGAGTAGAGGCAGGCAGATTTAGATAGAGGCTGTTACAGTAGTCCAGCTCGAGAGAACCAGGGCTCTAGAGACAGTGAGCTTCTGGGGGAAGGAGAGGAAAGGAAGGATACCACGGAGGAGGTTGAGCTGGTAGTGTGACTTCTTAGAGACGTCGGATATGTGAGGAGAGAAGGAGAGTGTGGAGTCGAAGATGACCCCGAGGTTTTTTGCCTTGCAGGTAGGAGCAGGAAGAGGGCCAAGAGAGGCCGGCCAGAGAGCTGCAGGGAAGGAGGGAGTGGGTGTGCCGATGAGTAGAATCTCAGTCTTATTGGCATTAAGGCAGAGGTCGTTGGCGGCACACCATTCCTGGATAGCAGAAAGACAGTCAGAGATGAGGGAAGGAGAAGAGGAGGCCGAGGGTAGCCTGAAAATGAGCTGGGTGTCATCCGCATAGCACTGAAAGTTGGGGCAGAGAGCGGCGATGCGGTGGGTGAGGAGTTCCAGATACTGGTTAAACAGCCAAGGAGAGAGGTTAGATCCCTGGGGGACACCACAGGTAGAGAAAAAGATGTCAGAGAGGAAAGACCCCAGCTGGACCTGGCAGGGTCGATTGGAGAGGAAAGGGGACAGCCACGCCAGAGCTTGACCAGTGATACCCAGGTTATCACGTAGACGGTTGAGCAGGATGGTATGGTTGACGGTGTCAAAGGCAGAAGAGAGATCAAGCAAAATGAGAACACATGGAGTGTTAGAGTCAAGATTCGAGAGCAGGTCCTCACGGATGTTCAGGAGAGCAGTTTCCGTGCTTCTGGCGGCTCTGAAGCCAGACTGATGGTCTTGAAGACTACCAACAGATTCAGCATGGAGATTAAGCTGGGAGATGGCCAGTTTCTCCAGGAGCTTGCCCAGGAAGGGATTGATAGAGATTGGGCGATAGTTAGCAGGGCAGAGAGACACCTGAAAACTACACCAGTGGAATAGCTGAAAATCACAGCTGGATGTGTATTTAGCGTTTGCAGTGGAAAAACGAATTATTCCTGCAATGATGCAAAAATTAGATGTGGCTGTCATTGCACACTCATATTCAATTAGACAGTATCAGCACATAGAAAACCGTTGTGGTGGATAGTATATGACTGCCACATCACTTACTTACATGTTTGAATCCTTTAACATTTCGATTCTGACTCCCATCATCCTCTTATTTGTGAAGCACATGTAGATCACCATGTGAAATCCCATTGTGACCATCCAAAGGGAGCCTCATCGTTCCTAAAATCGCCTGAGATATCGCAAAAGGAATGTACTTGTTGATGTGATAGTTGTGATGTTCTGGCGTAGATATTAAGTAACTGCCACTGCGCAGGTCCCAGATGCAATGAGGCTGGCATAACTGAACCAGTGTGTGGGTACACATGAGCGGTCACCTCTACACCCAGCCCAAGATGGCTCCCCACCTCCAACTAGTGTTGCTGCTCAGGCGCAATAGAGGAGCGTGGTGGTCACATGACTACGCACTCCGAGACCCGAGTAGCCTTGAAACTGCTCAAGCTACGAAGAGACGCCACTGTACACCATGGGCGTTTCTCTGTTTCCGTTTCCCAGCAGCTTTCAACTAAGCTACAAGGTAAGCGCACAGGCCCCAAAGAGGGAGCACTGGCAGAGCGCCTTCCCGGGACACTCCTTGCCACTCATAATGTAGACTGCATAGAGACTCGGTTAAATAAAGTAGATGATACTGTAGCTGAATCGTCATAGAAACAGATCGACCTCTGTCAGTGTTTATTTCAGTAGACAATATTCATTGTTTAGTGGAGGGATAGTTTCTCTTCCCTAGTCGTTTAGATAGGCAGCACAGCACCATTGATCTAGGGACAGCACCCCTTTGCAGGGATAGGGTGAGCTTCCGTTTAGGGTCAGCAACAGCACTTTTAGCTCACATTTTATTCACACACATTGATTGGTCATACATTAGATGGTTATGGGCGTTAAGAGCCCTTACATTCTTTATGTATTTTATTGTTTAAAGCGCAGACCTAACAGGAGAGTAGTGGAGCTCTGTACAGAATGTGGGTAGCCAGTGTTAGCACAGTACTGTCAGTTTTGGTCTGTGTGTCCATTGTGATTAGTCCTTGGTGAGGTGTTGTTGAAAAACATAAGTTTTGCGAGATTTGTAAAACTGGAGATTCTGAGCCGATACCGGGATCGAGGGTGGGTTTGTGCCAAGAGAAGGATTATTTGCGGGTCCTCAAGTTGAGATTCGAGATGGTTGGTTGATTTGATGCGCGAGGAAAGCTTGTCACCAGACATATGGAGCTTAGTCACCAGGTACACTAGTGTACTACTCTTGACTGCTTTGTAGATGATGCATGCAGTCTTGCACAGTATCCGTTATTGGAGAGGAAGCCAATGTAGTTGATGTATGACTCACTGCCATCCCATAGTATGATGGGGATGGTTTGCTACAATTTTCCGTACACCGGTAATAATACATGCTGCAGGATATTGTACTCCTTTTAGGAGAACGGCTGGGAGCCCTAGCATAAGGGCATTTCCACCATTGACGTGCAAGACCACAAACCCCTGCACTACAGTGTAGAAGCCCTGTGGAGGGAAGAACAATTTGATTTTGTGAACTGTGGGGATTTGGAACCAAGCCATTTTGGTCTTCTTGGCTATATGCTACTGGAAGGACAGACTGCTGTCAATGGTGAAGCCTAAGGATTTAGCTGTGGATCAAATCCTTCTAGGCACATAACATTGAGCAATTGTTGAAAGAGTTGTTGTTTATCAGGGGGGATTTTGAGAATGTATTGGTTTATGGCTATATCGGGATATATACAGAGTGTGCCCAGAGGCTACATGTAAATGTTAACAAGGATCAGTGAGAGGATGGAGCCCTGGGGGACACTGCAGGGGACTGGGAGTTGGTTACAATACAGTGTATTCATCTGGGTGGCCTGGAACTTGCCTAAGAGGTAGAGGGTAAACCAATTCAGGACACTAACACAGACTCCCATACTGTCGGTCGAAGAGCGAGAGGAGTATGCAGTGATTGACAGTGTGAAATGCAGCCAAGAGTTTAAGGAGGATGAGGAGGCATAAGTCGCCCTTATCCATGATTTGGTGGGCACCACCTCTTTGTATGGAGGCTGTCTCACTGTTACACTTGGGGCAGAACCCACAACTGATAGTAGTTTAAGAAGAGTAGTTGTACATTATATCATGTATAACCAGAGTAGTATTTAGTGTAGTGGTCTGCAATATTTAGCTTGACTCATGTTTTGGACAACAGCTCCCACCCTAGATAGTATAGTCAATGGTGAGGGATCATGTAAGTCATAGTCCCAAACATACAGAGAGACACAGGTTGCAGAATTTCACGGTATAGGGAATCGTTTGCATTTACAGTTCAAAGAGAACATGTAAACGTGCTAAAAGGGGCATTAGGTGGAACAAGGGCTTGAGGTGTAAAGGTTGGCCTTCAGAAAGGATACTGGGTTGGGTGGTTTCGGGTGGGGGTGTATCTTACGGGGTGCAAAGAAGTTGCTGCTTGAAGAGGAGGATCCTGATTTCGTTTTTGAATTGCATGAGTGTGAAAGGTTTTCTGATGTCGATGGATATGAGTTTTCAGGTTTCAGAGTCTGAGGTGTGGACCGCGAATGCTTGTTTCCTGATTGTTTCTTTTTTACATTTCTGCTGCTCTATTCTAGCCAAGCCCTGACTCCTAGTGACCCACAACCACCAAAGAAGGTGGCTTTGTCTGCTGGGTAGGAGGAAGCATGAATGGTGACAACTTTACATTATTATAGAACAAGTAATGAATTGTAAGCTAAGCCCATACAGCTCTTCTCTGAAATATGGATTAACTGTGCAGAGCACAACACACCAAGGCTGCTGCTATGGCTCCTGTTTCCTATGCCAGCAGAAAAGGCTCAGCGTATGGAACACCATAGCTTTACTAAGACAGGGCCGGATTATGAGTATCACTGACCTAAATTTGTATCAGCTAGCTTCACTATATTCGCAGATTCGTTAGCCTGTGTCACTCTGTCGACTGATTGCCAAAGGAGAGTTTTTCATTTGACTGAGATCCTCTGAAGACCAGCAACTGTTTACAACAGGATTTTCATCCTCTACGACTTCATCATATCCCATTTCTTTCATAACCCTCTGCTTGAACAGTCTTGCACAATCAGGCTTAGACATTATTCGGTTGACCTATTTTACAAGACAAGGCTAATGCTCCAGTTAAATATGAATGGCTCTACTCTTCCTTTTCTCGCTCAGGATGAAGGAACGGCAAATACAGAGGGCATCATTATGTGTTGTGATTGCATGGGATATATACAGCTTGGGACACACAGAAAGTACTGGAAGGGGTAAATATTGTTTGTTTGACCCTTGCAGTATTGTCTATCTACCCCAACTCATATTTAGGTGATATTTCTAAAAATAAGTGATATATAAAATACATGTTTATGTCATTAACATGTATAATGAGATCCTAGTTTACATAGCTAATTGAGAAGACCTGTGAATACTTTTTTGTGTATTACAGCAAACTACTATGCCAGCATTATTAGCATTTTGGAATGTGTATTTTCACTGATCTCTTTTAAAAGACAAGTGAACTCTTCTGCAAATCTTTAGTGCTATTGGTTTCTTTGACTTCCTTGCCTCCCCTCTGAAGCTCTGTTTTGTCACCGGAGCAGAGTGATGAGCCAATGCCAGTTTATTCTGCGACCCACTTAGCTGTATTATTACTTACAGAAAAATGAGTGAGAAAGGAAACCAATTGCAACACCAGAAAAGTACTATTGTATACCTAATCACTTTCTTTTCAAGTCTACTTTAAAAGTGCAAACACCACATGAAAAGACAACTCGTACCCATAATGTCTTCTGTTTCGCTTGAGACTTGTAGCCAGTTTTCTCTTCATACAGGTATAGGGAAAGGACTTGATGGGATCTTGGCCAGTTTCGGACTTCTCGTCTTCATTGTCCAACAATTGATAAACACTGCTGGTCACGTTACAAGTAAACATATGGTGTTTGAAATATGCCTTGATTATGAAATGGCATATTTAAGCATGGGTACACAGAAAGTACTGCATTTGGTAAATAAGGCTTATTTAACCCACATATTTCTATCTACTGCAATGCAGTAAATACCCAATGGGATATTCCGGGTTTATAGTTTATTGTTGACCAACAAATGGTTGCATTTTTTTGTTCAAATTTGTTTTTACTGTTTTTTACCACAAAAAGACAAATGGTGGGTTGGGGTCAGGCAATATTGGTATCGTAGGGGGGGGTCTTGAGAGAGGGGGATAGGGGCGCGAGGCCACCAGACTAATAATTAAGTCCTGTGAGTGTGTGACATGAGCTAAAATATTTTTTATCTTGAACTTATCTTTTCTGCTTGATAAATCTCCATAGATGGATGACTCATCTTTCATCAGTCCCGGGTTGTGCTATTAACCATTTTCTTTGAAAAGTTGAATACTCTCAATGCTTTTCAAGGACTTTACTTTGCGACGTTTGATGTAGGTTTGATTTCAGCAGGGATCAATATACCTTGATAATTAAATATTAACTTTCTTGACTATGTACACAGAAATATTCCTTCAATTAAAAAATCAATCATTTCTAAAGATACCACTAACCTCGGGATGTTATACTAGGTGCCTTTCAAATCGGCAAAGGACAAAAGAACTCTCAGAATCCTAGGTTTAAAGGATTGACACAGTGTCAAGCTCACTAACGGTCTGCACTGCACAACAACTTTGGTGTTAAGTGTTGTCTGGTCAAAGGGTGGAGTATTATTCTCATAACTTACAACCACTAGTTCAAGTGGGAAAAACGAAGTGCAGGCACCGAATACAGTGATAAAAATTAGGGCTGTATGGTGTGAGTGTTGTAGACTGGCACAGCAATATCAGCTCTCAGGCAACATTGTGGAATTATCGCACGTCATGCGCATTCCAACACACCAGGAGGTACCGTGGAAAAATACCCCTCCAGGTTCAGGAAATAATCATCGGTTGTCCTGAAGCGCTGCCACTCCCATGTTTAGCAATACATAATATTCAGCCATTAGGCGCAGCTACCACCTCCGGTACTAGGCGCAAATAGGACCTCATAGAGGTACCTAGTGACTCACTGCCATCCCATAAGGCACTATTTCGAGATAATCAGAAAGAAGGCATAGTCACATATCCGTTTGCAGTCTGGTTGCAGTGAACATGGAAGTCCGATGTACAAAAGGTTACAAAGAGAAGCATGAGCAAAATACACAAGAAAAGGTACACAATGAGCAAAACACCGAACATGGGTTTCGGTCTTTATGGGTTTAATTATTGTAGTATAGCTACAGCTGGCATCCATGACTAGAGTTCAAGAATAGGAACGTGAGGAGTGGAATGTGAGGGGCGAAAGAGCTGGTGGTTGGAGAGGAAGAAAGGCTGATGCCTCAGCTGCTCCGTTCATATCCCCTTAATGTAATAATCTATCCTAATTAAACATAGTTATAATAACCTGTTCCTGTGTACCTCATCTCTTCAAGTCGCGATGAGGATCCTCTCGTGTGCAGGGAGTGTCCAAGGAAGGAAGCAAAATGGCACCAGGTGAGAAGGATGTCCTAACTGCCCCCCACTGCTGTCGAGTAGTGGGTGGGCGGCCTGAAGGTTATTTGTGCCATCGTATCCTGTACGGAAGGTGTGTGCCAGCAGCCTGCGTCCGGGGCCCCTGTTTGAGGTCTGTTAGAGGAAAGGACCCCACACACAGCTGTGTTATCACGTTGCGTGCCGCCATTTTGGGAAGTCAGACCCAACAGCAAATATAACGTGTGGCAATCCGCCTCCTCCTCGTCCCAGTATAAAAAAATATATATATTTCTGAAAGGACAGTGAAGCACTGTGTGTATGGAAAATTGTTATATACTAACGTCAAAGACTAATTGCAAAGATATGAGACATATAGAGTGAGGAGACAAAGAAGTATTACGGATCTGTTTTGGGAGAGATTTTCCAAGAAACAATACTTTAAAGCAAGGCAATATTAAGTCGTATTCTGCAAGGAAAACAAAAATAAGACTATTCGCAGGACATCTAACAGAACGGCCACATACAACAGTGCAACCTTGAGCAGAGCAGCAATCAGTTGCAACAATTGAATTGAGTGGAGCAGGAGACGCATACAGAAACATGTTGATGCACAATGTCCCGCCACCAGCTATGTTTCTACCAGACGTGGGTGAGCCGATTTTACCCTGGAAAAGATGGCTGAAATCTTTTGAACATTACGCCAGTGTTGTGTGCAGTGCAAATTACAGCGTGAAGAAATCCCTTTTCTTGCACTGTTTAGGCCCAGCTGGTCAGGAGAAATATGAAGAGTTACCAGATCTGGCAGCAGCAGATTGTGGCGATATGAACGAGTATGAAAAATGCATAATGAAAATGAGCAAGCATTATGAAAAGAAACTGAGCATCATTTTGGAAAGATACAGATTTGGGAAGAGATCGCAGGAAACAGGAGAGAGTGTCGAACAATACATAACAGCTCTCAGAAAATTGACAAGAAATTGCAACTTTGGTCAACAACTTGAGGAATGATTGAGGGATCAATTTATGTTAGAATGTAGCAGTACCAAAGTTCGTGAGAAATTATGGGCTGAAGATGACCCAGCACTAGATGTGGTTTTGTGGATTGCCAAAGAAGTGGAGCATATGGAACACTGTGTCAAGACATTAGAAGGCAGAGTGAAAGATAGTTCGATAAAGGCAGAACCAACGGTTAACATGCTGAAACCTACACAGTCTGACAATGTAATGAATGTAAACAATCACAACAATCCCAATATGAGAAGGAGAGATACAATGGAGAAGTGAGAAGTCGTGGTTACAATCGGGACGTTTCATGGGAAGTCATCAACCTCAAAGTAGTCAAAGAGGCAGCGGTCAGAGCAGAGCCTGCTTCAGATGTGACAGTCCATCTCATTGGGCCAGCAGTCCCGACTGTCCTACTCTATACATAAGATGTAGAAATTGCAATGGGAGAGGTCACTTGGCTAAATGTTGCAGAATTGGAAGGAGCAGCATGAATTGGATAGGAAATGAAGGAAGTGATGAAGGAGACGAATGCGTTTTCTCGATTTGTGGCAAAGATAACAAAGTAGAATTGGAAAGTCCGAAGTTCATTATCATGGTGAATGGTAACCCGATTAGAACGATGACAGACTCTGGAGCAAAATATACATTATTACCAGAAGCATTGTGGAAGAAAATAGGTCCTAAGTGGTTGAATGAAGCTGACATCAATCCCAGAGCATATGGAGGTGTGAAGATTGATATCATAGGCTGGTTCAAGGCCACATTGGAGTTCAAAGATAGGATGGCTGTAGGAAATGTATATGGGCCTCATTACGAGTCCGGCGGTAATCGTGCCGGAAATTCTGACAGGTTACCCCCGGACTCGTATTACCATTCCGCCTCCGTGATTGCCGGAATCACCGGGGCAATACAACCCTGGTGACCCGGTAATTCCAGAGGCGGAATTCTGTTAATCCCCATTCCCATGGAGTCCCGTAGGACTCCATGGGAACGGGGAAGTGGAAACACCGGCACCATGCTGTAATGGTGCCAGTGTTTCCATGTCCGTCTGCAGGCGGGTGGTGTTAAACCTGCCAGTTCAGACCTGGTGGGAATGACACCTCCCACCTGCAGAACTCGAGATCACCTGGTCCGGAAACAACGGTGGCAGTGGGTTTACCGCCACCGTTATTTCCGGACCGGGTGACTCGTAATGAGGCCCTATGTCTCAAAGAAAGGTGCATCGCCTTTGCTCAGTTGGACGCATCAGGCAGGACTCAAAGTACGACTGGATGCCAGTGCAGAAGAATCGATATATGCTGTGGAGTCAACCGAAAAGGATGTAGAGAAGTTAAAGATGGAAGTATTTAGAAATGGGATTGGGTGTGTTAAAGGCATAACACACCGCATCCATCTCAAGGAAGGGTGCAAACCAGTTGCTCAGAAGTTGAGAAGTGTTCCATTGGCTATGAGAGAAGAAGTAAAAAAAGAACCGAGAAAGTTAGAAGAACAAGGGATCATAGAGAAAATGGATGCTGCAGAATGGGTCTCGCCTCTTGTAATCGTGAGGAAAAGCTCTGGGAAAGTGAGGGTGTGTATTGATCTAAGGAAGTTGAACAAATGCATTATTCTGGAGAGACCCCCGTTACTCAATATCCAAGAACTGCTTTCAACCATGGGATCAGCTAAAGTATTTTTGACATTGGATCTTACCTCTGCCTACCATCAGGTTCAATTACATAAGGATTCAAGACATCTGACCGCATTTATTACACCAAAAGGGTAGTACCAGTACCAGAGGATGCCTTTTGGACTCAACTCGGCACCCTCTGTATTTCAGAAAATTATGCATCGTATATTTGATGGGGATGAAGGTGTAATCTTCTTTCAAGATGCTATACTGATATATGCAGACACGGAGGCAGAGCACAAGAGAAGGCTAGAGAAGGTCTTAAGAAAATTATATAATGTGGGCATGAAGCTTAGCAAGGAAAAATCAAAGATCAATAGGAAAGAAATCAAATATTTGGGACATGTCATATCAAAGAAGGGTATTGCACCCATTTATATCAAAGGGCTCCTGGTGAGAGCAACCCTATTCTGCCCAGGAAGGCTAAAGTTACTAGAACAAAAGTGAATGGGTTGGAAAAACAATCTTACTATGTATCCTCCTCCCTTCTGTTTTTCTTTCCCAAAACAGCAAGTCTAAGTGTATGAAATCACACTCATAAAGTTCCATAAAGTTTTTATATTGGGAAACTATTTTTGAATTTCACATAATGAACATCATATCAAAGACAAAACACATAAGCAAACATAAATTGCATGATAAGAACAAAACAGAAACCTGTATTTACAGGATGGTCTAATTGTATAAAACGTTAATGCAGTTACTACTGTCGCTATTGCAAGTATACGACAGGCGTCAAACACAGAGTGATCAAATAAATGAGAACAAATCAATCGTACAAATCTCTAAGAACACAAACAATTAACATTGATAGTGTTGTGTTTTTGGTAAAAACCGTCTACACCAGGTGTTTCAGCCCTATAACGGGGCTCGGTGAGCCATTTCTTCCTAGGGCCTTCATCAGGAAGAGGGGAATACTGTGTGGTCAGGATATTCAGGGAATGCTGTAACAGGAAAGGAGAAATTGGATAAGGGGAGGCTCAAAACTAATTTGGTTTAGTGCGTGACATGAATCACTACATGTCTAACTGAGAATTAGATAAGACATGGCTTACCTGTGGGGACGATGGTCTAACCACAGGTAAAGGTAAAGTAGGTGACCTAGTAGGAAAATGGACAATACCCAGTGAGTACATCTGGTATTGTGAGGCTCAATCATAGAGAACAGACAGGGAGGTCCACATGTTAACTGAATGGATCTTACCTATTAATGGTGGCTGTACATCCAAATGTCAGCGCGCTATGGCATCTATCTTTCTACACAAAGTGCTAAAAAAACACAAAGGAGTATATGTAGTCATTCTGGATGTGCGATCTATGTAGTGCGAAATTCACACAGAGAAATTGAAAGGAGAGAAGCCGTGATGGCATTCTTACCCAAAGAAAAAGGGGACGATTTCTCTCATAGGCAAAAGCTTAGGCTTGGAAAATAACCCATCTAATGGAGTCCCGGCCGTGGAATCTAAACAAATAGGTGGAAAAACGAGATGTCAGAATTCTCTGCTCGTAATGCACTGTGCTTGACAGAGACTCGAGCGTCTAATTGGTTACCTGTATCCGTTCTCGACCAGTGTGAGCAGTAGGTAGCTGGCTAAAGTGCGATCCAAGCTTGCGCGCTGCTGCCGATTGGGGAGCTCTCACTGAAGCACCCTCTGCAGTGTCTGCTCGTGTCTGGTGGACATACGCTTACGGCGAAAGGATGCCGTCGCTAAGCGCCGTGTAAAGGTTTAGTGGGCGCCATCTTGGATAGGGAGATGCTGATTAATAGCGTTGCTGTTCTGAAAGTTTCAAAACAAACTTGCACAAAAGGCACATGTTAATGAGAATAATTGGACAGTACAGGCTACCTCAGTAAATTAAAGAGGCACCGAATTAATAAACGTTGCCATGGCAACCAGAACGTTGTTTACGAAAAGGGGGAGGGAGAGGGCCTCAGTGTGGTCACATCTAGTCCCGGGGCCAGCACACTCTAGTTGGACAGTCTAATGGACCAGGAACGGAAATACCTTGAGAGACTAGGTACATCGATGTGATGGTACGGTGTCCAGAGACGAAAAAGATATGTAAAATGTGTTACAGTATATCACAAGACCTTTGTCCAAAAGACTGCTAACTAACATATTAGTGTACAACTGCTTTCACATATCCTCTCGTGGTATATCAATTGCTTGGGGACCACCTACAGCACCATCAAATACACAAATAATTTTTTATTGCATCTTTTTGAATATCCCAAAACAGAATCATGATCTAGTTGATCTAATCATTGTCTTCATTGACAACACGTGTTAGGGTTTTGAAACGCTCACATCATAATCGGTAGTCATGTGTCTGAGTCTATGTGGAGGACATAACACGGCTACAGGGTGAGTCCTACAGGAAGGATTTCCATTCGACAGAAATATTTAGACCTGTTTTTACCGTGTCTAATCTATGCACCCACCTCTGCTCAAGTTATGTAAGGGCTCGATTAAGGTCTCCCCCTCTAATCGTGGGTTCAAGTTTCTGGGTGATGAACCATCTGAGGTCCACATCCTTATGTTTGAAGAGTCCAAAATGCTCAACAAGAGGTTTGTCTGGGACATTGTTCCGGATGCAGGAGCGGTGTTCAGATATGCACATTTTTATGCGGCGAATGGTTTTGCCCACATATAGAAGGCCACAAGGGCACTTGATAATGTAGATGACCCCTTTCGAATTGCAGTTGGTATGTGTCTTGAGGGCCCATTTCAAATTCTTGTGCTCAAAAACTTTTTGCTGTATAGTTAAAGGACATACCACGCATTGGCCACATTTGTAGTGTCCTACTACTGCTGGTAAATTCCAAAGTGTATTCTCAATTGGTGGTGCTGGTTCAACAAAAGTGTGGACAAGGGTGTCCCTTAAGTTCTTGTTTTTTTGTAAGCAAAACATGGGACTTTATTGAGTGTTCCTTCTTGTTTGACTAGATGCCAGTTCTTCTTGACCACTTTTTGGATGACATCACTCAGAGGGCTGAAAGTGGTAACACAGACTAATCTGTCTAGATCTTTTTTCGGTTTGGCCTCAAGGCAGATTTCCCTGGGGGTGTGTGTGGCTCTTTTCTTGGCATCTCTTATAGCTTTGTGGGGTATCCTCTCTCTGTCAGTCTTTCTTGTAGATCTTCTGAATGTTTTTTGAACCTCTCGGTCTCGGTCTCGGTGCAGTTTCTCTGGATGCTCAAAAACTGTCCATATGGTAAATTTTTATTTTAAACCATGTGGGTGGTAGCTGTCGAAATGAAGTAAACTATTCCGGTCGGTGGGTTTGCGGAATAGTTCAGTTTTCAGTAGGTCTCCTGTAGATGTGTAGATCAAGAAAGTCGATCTGATGGTGATCCCACTGTATCGTGAACTTGATAAATGGATTGCGTTGATTAATCCACTGGTGAAAGTCCAGAAGGGCGGCTGATGGCACAACCCATTCACTTTTGTTCGGGTATTGCACCCAGACCTGAATTGATGTCTGCTATAGAGGAGATGGCCAATCCAAACAACAGAGAGCAGCTGAGGACTTTTTTGGGCTTGGTCGAATATTATTCGAAGTATGTGCGAAGATTTCAGATCACACAGCGATGCTAAGGGATCTAACGAAAATGTACAGGAAGTTTGAATGGAGTGAAGCATGTGAGGAAGAATTCAAGTACATCAAGATTGCCTTAGGAACAGCACCGGCATTGAGAAACTATGTGCGAGGACGACGCACGATGATCACGACTGATGCAAGCAATGTCGGTCTGGGGGCAGTGTTGACACAAGTACATGAAGGAAAGGAGTATATTATAGCATTTGCTTCTTGGCTACTGAAAGGGGCAGAGAAGGCATACACTACCATAGAGAAGGAAGAGCTGTCTATTGTTTGGGCCATTAACAAGTTCAGAAGCTTTGTACGGGGAACAATATTTGAATTACACACTGACCACAAACCACTGGTGGAAGTGTTCATGACCAAAGGTCTGGACAAAGTATCAGGAAGAATAAGGCGATGGGTTTCCAGGATGCAGGAATTTGATTTTGAAGTGAAATATATACCTGGTGTGAATAATTATGCTGCAGATTGTCTTTCAAGGATGACAAATCGTCAGCAAGAGGGTGAAGAAGTGGAAGACCAACAAGAGATGATATGTGCACTGCAGGATGTTGCTATCTCCAGACAGGAATGGGCAGAGGAGATGATAAAGGATGCCACAATAATGTTTGTAATGGAAAATCTCAACAAAAGATGGTTCCAATTGACAATGTTCAAGAAGCTGGAGCTGAAGGATTTTGGAGTTTCAGACATGAATTGAGCAGTCAGGTTGATTACCTGTTGAGGGGAGACCATTGATTCCACCTGAGGGTATAAGAGAGAGAATTATACTGTTAAGACATGAAGGGCATCAAGGAATCTCTAAGACAAAGAACAGAATATGAAACACATATTGGTGACCTGGTTGTGATCTACAAATTGAAAGGAGCGTCAAGAATTGTATCCTTTGCAACAAGTGTGACAAAGGCTGTGTGGGTGAGAAGTATCCGATGGTTTTGACAGATGTACCTGATAGACCTTGGAAGAAATTAGCTATAGATATTCTGGGTCCAGTGTGGAGTGAGGGTTATTAGACCTTTTGTGCTGTGGTAATTGATATGTTGACAAGATGGGCTGAGATCAAGATGTTGTCAAGTGTTTCGACCAAAGGTATTATTGAATTTTTGGAAGAAGTGTGTGGTCGTGAGGGTTATCCCGAGGTGATTTTGTCTGATAATGGCTCCCTGTTTAAGTCCAAGGAGATGGAGGAGTATTTAAGAGGGAAGTCTATTACACATTTAACCAGTGCTTTTTACCATCCTCAGACAAATGGCATTGTTTAGAGGTATAACAGGGTACTGAAGGAAGCGATCAGGTGGGCTTGGTCGAATGGGAAAGATTGGAAGGAGGTGGTGAGGATGACTGTTTTGGCACATAGATTTACTCCGCATAGCACGACAGGAGTGTCGCCTTTTGAGTTGAGTAGAGGCAGGAGAGCCAACACTAAATTGTTTCCAGGGTGGTGAGTGCTGTGTTAGGTATGGAAGTGTTTTTGTGTGATGCGGAAGCAAATATCAGGAAGAGACAACTTAATAATAAATCATGGCATGATAACAGGAGGTTCAGAGTTAGTAAGATTCCTTATGTGGGCTGCTGTGTGAGGATTAGGCTACCAGAGGCGCTTAGGGTGGATGGCAGCAAGTGGTCGAATTCCATTAAAGTGATTGAGGTGTTCAAGCATGCTGTGAGAACATGTGATGGCAGAGTGTGGAATAATGGTCGGGTGATGTTCACGCCTAATGATGGTAATGATAAGGGTGATGGTGATGATGATGTGAGTGTAGGAAAGAATATTGTGAGTCAGAGGTCATCCTTATCAAATCCAACACATATAGCAAGTGTGGTGCCGGCCTCAACATCTCAATTTGGAAGAAGCTATCGGAGACCGGTCCACTTGATGGACTTTGCCGAGTGAGGAAGGTCTTGTGGAAGAAGAGGGATGTGTAGTATAGCTACAGCTGGCATCCATGACTAGAGTTCCAGAATATGAACATGAAGGGTGGAATGTGAGGGGCGAGAGAGCTGGCGGTTGGAAAGGAATAAAGGCGGATGCCTCCGCTGCTCCCTTCATATACCCTTAATGTAATAATCTATCCTAATTAACCATAGTTATAATAACCCATTGCAGTGTACCTCATCTCTTCAATTATGTGTTTAGTCCCTGATCTGTATGTTGGGTTTCTGTGCTCACTGCATACAGACTGGCAACAAAGGCAGCAGGTCGGCACCACAGGTAAGTAGAGATGTTGGAAGGGATCAGGGAGTGGGGAAAGGGTCTGCGCAGCAGAGGTGGGTGAGGTGGGGGCCTCCTGAAATTGAGAGGACACCATGAGCAACACACTGACCTTCCATGAGCAGTATTATGGACGCTATTACAAGTCTTCAGGCAAAAATCCAATTTAATGAATGGATTACAGCACATCAGTAAGCAGTACCGTGAGCAGCCCCAACCTCCTACTTCTGTCCCTCAGGCTCCAGCTCCTTCAACCGTCCCCTTCAAAACATAACATTCTCCCACGTGAGGAATACAGATCGGTCCTAGAACTTGGCAGGACAATCAAGAATCTCAAGTGGCACAGTTCCACCACTGAAATGAATATAACTATTTACATAGCAGTATTACTTCTGCACTTAACATTTATTATTAACATATGTAACAAGCAGCCTTCATGGGTTAATTATGCAAAGTCGTTCTTTATTTGCAGTGTTTAGACCCTGGTCCCACATATCGTGGAATATGGCGCAATATTACAATGGGACTTTCCAATGTTAAAACATTAGTATAAATGACGCCCATAGACCCATCAGACATAGTCAACCCATTAGGTACCATGTGAACTAACTATCAATCACACAATTACCTCATGAAGCTGTCACCGTATCAGCAGCACCGTGACATAAATCTCCTACAAGCACCATCACCCCTGTAGATTAACCAAACAGGGGGCAGTCATGCCAGTAAAGCATTGGTATCTCATTGAATTCACGCCAACAAAAGCTCAAATTAAATATTAAAAAGTGATATATAGGAAACTATATTAAATGTTAATCATATATGCAGATGGAAACGATAAATGTAGATAATATATGCTGGTTGTCTCCTCAGTAAATGTGAAAGTCACACAGATATGTTTGCGCTGTTCGACATACTGCTGACCAGCTAAGATATGACTGAAAGGACACCGTAAAGATGTTTTTCATATTCGAATAGATAGCTGACGCCCCATTACTTAATAAGGTACAAGACACATTGGTGCATATACCTATTTTGCAATAGTAAAGCACAAACAATCATCAAGAGCAGGTAAATCAAATACATGACATCAAGAATTCAAATTAACACCGGCAGCCCTGTTATTTATTTATTTATTTTTATAGCGTACAAAACCCTGAGGTATATAGGCGCTTAAACTTAAGAGATTGGTTTCAGTGTTTCAAGTTACAGAGAAAAGAAGTGTAAGAGGTGGATTACAATAGCGTGGAATGTGAAAAGGTCATCATACACCAAGTGCATGAGAGAAGTACAAGGTGATCACATCCATTAAGCCTGACCCGCTATTACAGGGCAGCAGCAAGACATAGATTCAAAGTCAAATCAGTGGGCAAATACATGGTGCCTACCCCATGTTGCAAGGCAGCAGCAGCACACAAATTACAAAGTCAAACAATAGGCAAATACATGATGCATATCCCATGTTGCAGGGCGGCAGCAGCACACAGATGCAAAAGTCAAGTAATGGGCAAATACAGGTGCCTACCCCATGTTGCAGGGTGGCAGCAGCACACAGATTCGAGAGCCAAGTAATGGGAAAATACATGGTGCCTACCCCAAGTTGCATGGTAGAAACAGTACATAGATGCGAGCGTCAAATCAGTGGGCAAAATACATGGTGCCTGCCCCATGTTGCAGGGCGGCAGCAGCACACAGATGTGAAAGTCCAGCAATGGGCAAATACATGGTGCCTACCCCATGTTGCAGGGCGGCAGCAGCAGCACGCAGATGCGAAAGTTCAGCAATGGGCAAATACATGTCGTCTACCCCATGTTCCAGGGTGGCAGCAGAACACAGATGCGAGAGTCCCGCAATGGGCAAATACATGGTGCCTACCCCATGTTGCAGGGCGGCAGCTGCACACAGATGCAAAAGTCCAGCATTGGGCAAATACATGTTGCCTACCCCATGTTGCAGGGCTGCAGCAGCACACAGATGCAAACGTCAAGTAGCAAGAAGGGGCTATGGGGGGCCCACACAGCATCACAGGCGACTGGGGGGGGGCACACACAGCATCACAGACGACCGGGATGGGGGGCACACACAGCATCACAGGTGACATGGGGTGGGGGTACACACAGCATCACAGGTGACCAGGGGGGTTAGGGGCTACACACAGCTTCATAGGTGACCAGGGAGGGGTGGGGGCACACACAGCATTGCAGGCGACCAGGGAGGGGGTACACACACAGCATCACAGGCAACCAGGGGTGTGTGGGGGACACACAGAGCATCACAGCAACCGGGGGATGGGAAGCATACATGTAGCAGACAGGGGGCAGACAGGGCCTTAGAAGTGGGCCTTTGAGGCAGTGGGCCAGCTCCCGCCTCCAGGTCCCACTGATTGGTTGATAAAGAACAAAGTTAGATAAAAGTGGGGGAACCAGGAAAGTCCAGGCAAATCTCACCAAATAGCATGCAGCCATCTTTGAAGAGGAGAAGTGCTGCTACAATAGTGAGCTGAAGCTTTAACAGTGTGCAATATTACATTGCAAGCAGCACAATGCAGGGGGAAAAACATGTGCTTCAATACACATGCTTCTGTACATATACGGCTGAGTTTCCGGTGGCCCGGGGACAGTGCAGGAGGGTGGCAGGGTGAGCAGGTACCTGGGCCCAACTAACAGAGGGTGGCCAGGTGCACGATGCCAAGAGAAGAAACAGATCAACAGGGGAGAAGGAGGGAAAAGGCAGAGGCAAAGAGGAAGGTCTTGATCTGCTTCCGGAACCAGAGATGCTTTCCTCAAGTTTCAAGGTTGCTGGGAGGCCTCAGTCTAAGAAAGAGATCTACCCCCAGCTCGTTGTTTTGCAAAACGACTAACCCTGAGGGAGTTAGAGGTAGAGGAGCGAATGGCTCGAGATGGGAGGTATTTACGCAGGGATAGTTGAATCCCTCCGTATTGGGAGGAGCACGAATACAGATGGACAAGCTCCTCAATCCTTAATATATAAGTTTCCCCTTCTCTTAGTTTCCACAGAAAAACATATAGTTCAGTATTAGAGCTGATGTCCATCTTCCTCAGGACATAAACGTAGCACAGGATGGTTCCTTGTATATTTCTAATCCTCTTACACCATCCTGGGTTGTCTCTACGAATTCTAAAATGACATAAACACATATATAATCCATTAAAATCCACACTGCCTGTACCACAAACCACCACGCTGCCTCATATGCTCCCATTATTCAAATATAGAGCATTTACCATTTGCTCATTACATTACTGATTGCATAGCGGGGAACACCTCTGTCTTCAATCACAAAAGCAGGAAACTATACCTGCAATGGCATGATGCAAAATAGGGTATTAACCTCTAAGTGGCATATATGGTACTGTAATGTTTTTATTGTATTTTGATGAATAGTGTTTGTTGCAACAGTGTATGTTTATTGTCAGAATTTTACTGATGACTTCTGTCTTTGCTATTTAAGACAAGTGGCATACATGATTTGCACTTGCGCAATGTTTGTACATTTGTACAATATGTTAATAATGCAGTTTTGCACACGTTGCTGATGATTTATGTCTATCGTGGATTGTTTAATTTGAATAACATTGTTTAAATGAAAAATATATGATTAAATTAATTGTAATTGAGCGTTTGCTTGCCACAGTCCTCTATCGCTACTTGTGCCCCAATTGATTTTATTTTTTAATCTGCAATGCATCACTTTTGTGGTTACTATTTTATTGTTTATATGCACACCTTTCCACGCTGTCTTTGCAAACACGTTTTTATTTATTGAACTAATTTATGTATTCAGCAAATATGTACCAATTAGTGTGTCAACTTTATTTGAAAGAAGTGCAGAAATAGGCAAAGTTACCGACCCTCTGCAATATTCTTGCATCATCATTATTTGCTAATGCACTTCCGTTTTTATTAACTGCCTTTGCTGTCACTCTGATGGAAATAACTATCTTAATAGATACAAAGGATTATTTGTTTTATTAACAACATATTTATTATTTTATTAAAGCTTTAACAAGTGTTGATGCTATTAGTCTATGTGGAAAGCAGTTATTGATTGAGATAAGCCTGGCTATATTAAATTGAATTGTTGCAAACTACTAGACTGTGGTAGAGAGAGGAATAGTAATTTATTTTACTGAGCCCTGTAACAGCTCCAAGAAGTATCACATCTGTCTCAAACAGGAAGACCAGCACAGTGCAGTAGAACGAAAAACAAGCTAAAGCAAAGCCTGCAGTATAGGTGTGAAATGATAGTGTGTATGTGTGTGTAAACAAAAGTAAATAAGGAATTGTGTACGTTTGTGCCTTTTTTGAGCATTATGAATGAAGATTTTATAATGTCTACCTTGGCTTCTTTTTCAGGCAATATGAGTCTGACTCAGTTCTGTGCACACTCTTCAGGCTTTCTCTAACACTGTTCTTGATTCGGCTACCAAGAAACGTTTAGTGGGGGAAACGGGTTGGGAATGTTCTTCGATGGATTTTCTTTCTTGTAATTGGATGTGGTCTCTGGGTTTTGACTCTGTTTGGAAGATGTGGCCTCTGGCGAATGTGTATACTTGCTGGAGCTCTGTGCTAAGGTCGGGGAAGGGTTACCTTCTTACTCCCTGCACCGCCACTCTCAAAAAGCTCTATTTTACCTGTGCTAGAGTAAGTAAACCTAATTGAGGATTCGTGGTGGGGTTACACACACACACACACACTAGTGATAGTTCTAGGTGAGAGATGTTGGCATGGGTATGGGCAGTCAATGGGTGTGCAAACAACCAAACGATACCTGTAAGCTTTCTGTCCCTCTTCCCATGCCATTTCTCCCTATCTGCACTCTAATGCAATAGTTTAAGCTTATGGGTGATGCTAAAGTGCCACCTATTAGCCTAAACTAAAAGGAGCTGTGGCATATCTGTACACATGGCAGTGCACAAGCAGCAATGAAGTCATACCAGATCAATGTTTTTATGCATTAGGACTCGGGAGCCACATACTCATGCTTTGACCAGGAAGCACTACTACAATTGAGCAACATAGCATCAGAGAGCACTGTGAGGCAGACCAAATCCGAGTCTTTCTACATTACGATTCAGGAGACAGGTAATCCGGTCTTCCCAGAAAGTTATACAAAAAATAAGCAATGGCATATCATTGCACGTAACAGTGTTGAAGTGGCAATTGGGACATTTATGATATCTGAAGGAATCACCGTCTTGCTCCATGACCAGGTTCATTTGATTGGCATAGTATTAGGTCTGGTAAACTTCTCTTTTTCACCTCTATGCCATGAGACTGTGTGTTCTGATGTTTTTCTGTGGCTAATTGTTGGCAATTTTGGTCACCACTTTTAACTAGCTACTGTTGGCACAAGGAACTTTCGGATTGTGTGTCATGTTGATGCAGAACAAATATTGTTACCCTTATTGCCTGAATAGTGGCTTTTATTCAACGATATGCAGAAATATTCAGTTCAGAGCGGTTGTGGACTTCTCCAGTGGAAGGGATCTGACCTGATAGCACCTCTTAAACTTTTTTTCTGTTGTTCCTGTGGCATATCACTGACTGTATGTGGAAGGGTGCTTGTTTTGCATGTTGGCCTTCGATAAAGCCTTATTAGAGTGCATTTTCTTCCCAAAAAGAATTCAGCAGGCCACTCTATGTTGAAATCATCAGAGTGTTATGTCCCAAGTATCAAACACAGAGAATGTAAATCGCACTTGTTTAGCATAGCAACTGTATTTATTTTCAGTGACTGAATTTGCCAATTGTCATTCTAACTAAAATAATGTAAAATGATGAAAGAGAAGGGTTTAAGGTTCTATTCTGTGCTGGCATACTTATATTCACTTAAAATTAAGTGCAATTGAAATTCCAAGTGACCTGTCTAAGTCTTGTGATTGGAAGGAGGTTCCAAACTATCCAAAGGGTAACTTGAAACACTTCGAAGATTCACCGTCTCAGGCCTAACCCAGCTCAGTAATTCCATGAGTCCTCTCAGATCCATTGTGTACAAATGTGTTTGTAAGGAACAGCCTAACATATTATTGCCAGATGACTATTTTAATAGATCTGGGCCCGTGAGCTTCAAAGAAACCTTTCACTGAAAATTCATTTCGATAGGCTTACAAAACCCCATTAATTATCTGTTCTCCATGTAGCCAAGGAAAACCATATATTGACATACATTATCTTTCCTGATGGGAAGTATGCAGGAGATGTGTCAACAGTGCCCTTTTGGTGCCAAAGCCAACATATCTTTATTTTCAAATAGAATAGGAAAATCTATGTGGTATTTTGACATCCAAACTTTCAACCCTTTGAAAATGTGTAGCGTTGTTATGCAAAGTTGGACACGAAACAAATTGCAGCTAGAGAGTATATCTGCCAAACCATGTACAAATGTATATTGGGTACCATGTAAATATTAGGAGAAAAATATCGAAAACACGTAACTCCTCCAAATATTATCACAGCACTGCCATACTTGCATCTGATCGTGCACATCAATCTATAGAATCGGATAATGCTGATTTTATTATTCTCACATGTTCATAATCAAAATATGGTCCCAAAAACCAAATTGGCATTTTGTCAAAAGGAGCGGTTTTCTCCCACATTTTCTGTGTCTTAGGACCTTGAAAACCACACATCTGCAAAAGCTTGGAAGGAGTTAAACACTATTTATTTGCTTGTTGATAGAAAGAGGATGATTATGTAATATGGGGAGCTGCAGATGGAAGAATTTGGAAAAAAGTGCATAAAGGTAGCAGACGTGAAGCCTATGGGAGACTACCTTCCAGACAGTCTGGAGAAGGAGTCATTGAAGACAAGAGCTGACAAGGTCATTGCTGAGACAGCAGCCTCAGATTGCAAGTTGCTGCATTTTCCTGCTAAAATGTAAAGATTCATTTAAAAAGTAAGGATGAGAAGACCCAATGTAACCCAGATTGCTCGTAGTGGTCTCTGGTATAAATTCAGGGATACAGGGTTGGAATTAAGGGTAAAATTAATGTGACACGGGTGCATTTTTAAATAGATGTCCAGTGTCTCCCATTTAAACTGACTATAGAGGAAATGCCATTTTAATAAAACCCAATGTATTTTTATAACCGCAATAGATTACTGAATGCATTTCAATGCAACTTAAGTGCATTGTTTATGTCAATATAAACACTACTAAAAACAATCATTGACTCATTCTGAAATAAAATTACTCCGGCCAGCGTGCCATTGTGAAACACTTCCATCTTTTCTGGCACCATACTTGTCTTGATACCAGAGAAAAGAAAAACAAGTGTCTGGAAGTTGTTCTAATCAGTAAATGCAAACACTGGCCGAAAAGAGTCTGTGATGAAGTAAATGGTGTTATTGAGATGTAAGTAATTATTGGAGGAGTATTTAGAAAGACCATGGGGGTCATTATGAGTTGGGCGGTAAGGGATTACCGGCACTGGTAAGGCGACCAGTGCCGGTAATCCATTACCGCCCAATTCCGAGGTCCCTTAGCGGGAACCGTAAGGAACGTGTGGTCTGACCACACGTCCCTTACGGGTCCCGCTAAGGAACCAGGGCGCTAATAACAGGCTTGCTAGTCGCAAGCCCATTATTAGCGCCCTCCCCATTCCCATTGAGCCCTATCGGGGCACAAATGGGAATGGGGAATGGTTTGTTCAATGGTGATTTACCGGTCCCTCCGGGGTCGGAATGCACCGGTAAATCCCCATTGAACAAGACTGGTGCCGGACCCAGTATTGGAGGCAGCCATGGCATAAATAGTGCCATGGCTACCTCCAATCTCGGAATGAGGCCCCATGTGATGTATAGGCGCTTTATAAATAACCAATGAATAAATACATGTCTAGCATCTTTCGCAGAATAATATATATCTATAGTGAGCTCTAGAAGTGAATTCTTGTGTGCATATTTGAATAGCAAGATTCATGCAGGCAGGCAAGATTTTGTCTTGTGGATCAATGTACCTAATTCTACATTTAATTATTCCAGGACCCCTCTTTGGAGAAAAATAAGACCACTTAGTGTGATGAGATGATATGATATGGCATTTTTTAATGCACCTATACACAGGTTTTTGAAGGCGTGATGAGGCAAGGGAGGGGGAACAGAGGGAAGACATACAACAAACCTACTAGGCAAGTTCATGGGAAGGGGGAAGGGGAAAGTGCAGGGGGGATGCGGAAGGGGACAATGCAATACAAGGGATAATAGTATACATAACAAAATAAAGTACGGCAAGCAGGTGGCAAGTGCAAGGGAGAAGAGTAAGTGCAGGCATCAGGTGTCGAGTGCTTGTGGTAGGACTGTAGGGATACAGAGAACAGTCCACAAGTGCAGGGGTATCCAGGAGGGCAGTGCAGGTGTGCAGCTGGCAGAGGGGGGGACCAGGGCCTGCGATCAGAGGGTGGCCAGGTAGACCAGTCCAGCATCAGCATAAGCCAGGAAATCATCAGGGGAGAGGAGGAGAAAAAGCAGAAGCAAAGAGAAGGGTTTTGAGGTGCTTCCAGAAATGGAGATGGTTCTCCTCAAGTTTCAGGGGGCCAGGGAGGCTGTTCCAGAGGGAGGCCCCGCCAGAGAAAGTGCTCTACCACCAACTTGTTGCTTGGAGAAGAGACTGACCCTGAGGGAGTTGGAGGAGGATGAGTGAAGAGCTCAAGAAGGGAGATATTTAGGAAGAGAGAGTTGAAGGTATTGAGGCCCCTGGCCCCAGAAGGTATTGTGGATGATGCAGAGGGTTTTGAACTGAATCCTCACAGCCACCGGGAGCCAGTGCAGAGATTTCAGTCCTGGAGAGATACGATCCCTGGGCTTGAGGCCAAGGACAAGTCTCGCAGACCGGTTTTGGATGAGTTGCAGAGGGCGGAGAGTAGAAGCAGGCAGAATTAGAAAGAGGCTGTTGCAGTAGTACAGCTTGGAGAGAACCAGAGCTCTGGAGACAGTGAGCTTCTGCGGGAAGGACAGGAAAGGAAGAATATCTCTGTGTCATGATTTCTGCCCCTCATGTCCCCAGCCCTCCAAGATGTCAGGCTGGAGTCAGGCCACGATCACCTACATGGCCCTCAAGGGCCTCTCCATCCCTCCAAAGACCCACTTGGAGTCAGACTTGGCGCTTGTGGCACCAGACTCACTCACTCCCATAGGATAACATTGGGGATTGCACTTGTAGTGCATTGATGGGGACAAGATGGATGCCCCCACATATTTCGGTTCCCAGAAGTGCATGTGCAGTCTAAACTTTTGGGTGTGGTTCAACCCACAGACACCTGGGATATACAGAGACTATTTAAGCCACGCCCATGCTGAGAAACATGCTTTGTGTTTTCTGCACCTGCAGAGTGACACTCACTGTGTTCGGATCGGTCTCCAGTAGGCCTGCATCTTTCTTCTGCGCTCAGCTCCTGCAAGAACAAGAACACCATTAGCAACAGCCTTACATTGCAGCACTTCTGCCCATCATTCGTCGCTTCTTCTGTTCTGCGGGCATCTTCGGTGGTGTCATTCCCATCCCGGCACGCAGCTTCCTAACGAGAAGGGAAAAGGACAGAAAAATGGCATAAGTAAGCATTCTGCAAATCTTCGCTTATTTTTAAAGACTTGACGAGCTTCAAACGCTTACCTGAATCCCAGCCGCTCTGGGGGAACTCTGTCTCCGGAACTTCTCATCCATCTGCAAGAGGGAAAAGACACTCCAGGTTAGCGTGGAAACATCTAGTGGCGCTGCATACCGCGCTTACTCACCGCATTTCTTCTTCATAACCGGATCCACGCTGAAAACGTTGCGGCACCTAAAAGACACAGAAAAAGAACTCAGTTCAATACAAATACGAAAGGGTCGCATCGCGCTCTCACTCACCTTCAGCCCTACTCATCTCAGCAGCACGTCGCCATCCCCGGACGCCGGCCATCATATAAGGAAGGAAAGGAACAAAGTTAGAGAACTGTTCAAAAGACTCATTATACTTACCTGTCGGACTCTTGCCAGTGAAGTAACTAGGCAGCAACGAGCCCGCATCAATCAACGCGCCCCTGTGCTGAAAGCAGGACAGAGAGCACACTTTCCAAGAAAACAAGGTGAGCTGTGGATCAAAGGGAAGGGTTGGACCCCGGGGAAGAAGGGGTTCAAGCACAAAGAGACAATAGAGAGTTAAACTGTACCAAGCCTGTGTTTCAGGTCCAGTCTCCAGTCGAGTAGACTCCAGGGAAGGGTTCGAGGTCGTAAGAGGTCAGAACAGGCTGAGTGACGTCCCCGTGGATACCAGGTGAGCGTTGCACTCTGAGGAGGTTCAGCTGGTAGTGTGACTTCTTAGAGATATCACAGATGTGAGGAGAGAATGAGAATGTGGAGTCGAAAATGACCCTGAGGTTTTTAGCCTCACAGGTGGGAGCAGGGAGAGGGCCAAGAGAGGCCGGCCAGAGAGTGATGGTGAAAGGAGGGTGTGGATGTGCCAATTAGGAGAATCTCAGTCTTGCTGGCATTCAGGCAGAAATCGTTGGCGGCACACCACTCCTGGATGGCGAACAGGCAGTCAGAGATGTGAGAGGGAGAGGAGGTGGTTGAGGGTAGCCTGAAAATGAGCTGAGTGTCGTCCGCATAGCACTGGAAGTTGGGGCAGAGCGCAGCAGTGCGGTGGGCAAGAAGTGCCAGGTTTTGGTTGAACAGCCAGGGAGAGGGGCTAGACACCTGGGGAACACCATAGGTAGAGATAGAGATGTAGGAGAGAAAGGATCCGAGTTGTACCTAGGAGGGTCGATCGGAGAGAAAAGAAGTCAGCCACGCCAAGGCCTGACCCGTGATGCCCAAGTTATCACGGGGATGGTTGAGCAGGATGGCATTGTTGACTGTGTCGAAGGCAGAAGAGAGATAAAGTAAGATGAGGACACTGGGGGTGTTGGAGTCAAGGTTAGAGAGCAGGTTTTCACGGATGTTCAGAAGAGCAGTTTCCGTGCTTCTGGCAGCTCTGAAGCCAGACTGATGGTCGTGGAGACAACCAACAGATTCAGTGTGAAGATTAAGTTGGGAGATGGCCAGCTTTTCCAGGAGTTTGCCCAGAAAAGGAGTGATGGTTAGACGGGCAGGATGGGTCAGCAGAAGGTTTCTTAAAAAGAGGGTGCACAGGGTGTGCTTCAGGGGGGAAGGGAAGACTCCAGTGGTGAAGGAGTGGTTACAGAAATCAGCAAGGGCAGGAGCCAGGGAGTCAATGTGGTCCTTGATGGTTTTGGAGGAACATGGGTAAACCTGTTTTGATGAGATTTTCATAGATCGCACTTGTCCAAAAACCTCATCTGGGGAGAACAGGGGAAAGGCAGAGATGGAGGGAGGAGAGGTGGCTGCAGAAGGGCCAGATGAAGCACAGGGAGTAGAGGGAAAAAGACAGGACAAGATGTCCTGAGTTTTAGAGATGAAGTGAAAGGCCAGAGCCGTGCAGAGGGCATGGGAAGGGACAGGAGAGGTAGAGATTGCAGCAGGATTGGCTAGTTCCTTACAGATTTTAAAGAGTTCAGCTGAGTTGTTGGATGCCGCCGAGACGCTGTCTTCGGTGTGAGCTCTCTTCTTAGTGTGAACAGAGAGCCGGTATTGCCTTTGAAGCAGGCGGCAGGACGGTTTGTCAGAGGATGTACATGAACCAAGCCATTTCCTCTCAGCCACCCTGCACTTGTGTTTAAGGGTGACGAGGTCTGAGTCATACCAGGAGTTGCACTTGGCTTTCGGCTTCAGGCGGATCCTCATGACAGGGGCAAGAACATCTAGAGTGACTGATATAGCAGAGTGGAGCATGGAAAGGGCTGTGTCAGGGTGTGAGTCAGCCAAAGAGGGAGGAGGGGGAGAGAAAGTTGTGGCAAAGCCTCCACTGACACGCGAATCATGGGTCTGATGACCGAGAAGGTGGGTGGCAATGATGGAGTAGGCTTGGCCTGGGGGATAGAGAGGGTGAGCTGGGAGGAAAGGAGAAAGTGATCACTCTAGAATAGAGAAGTGGTGAGAGGGATAGAAAGGGGAAGGTGTGAGGAGATCAGAACATCAAGCGTATGCCCTGCAGAGTGAGTCGGGCCAAAGTGAGTCAGGCAGAGTGAGAGAGAGTTGCAAAGGGCGTGAAAGAGTCCAGAGGAAGGGCAGGAAGCCTCCAGGTGGATCTTGAAGTCTCCAAGAAGGAGGAGTTGAGTGGTCGAGACTAGGAAGGAAGAGGAGAGGTCTGACCACTCAGAGACGAAGGAGGAGATCTGACCAGGTGGCCGATAGATGGTAGCCACAGTAAGAGAATGGCTTGGAGAGAGAGCCTGCAGACGAGGCATTCGAAGGAGGAGTAGGCCTGCGTAGGAATGACAGAGGTAGGAATCCACTCAGGTAAGATCAGGGCTACACCCCCTCCGGAACGGTTGGGCTGAGGCGCAGAAAGGATCTTGTAGCTGTCAGGGAGGAGAGTGTCAAAGCTTGTGACTGAGCTGACTGTGAACCATGTCTCTGTGAGACCGAGGACATCGAGGTCAAGTTCCTTCAGAAGGTGGCAGATGTCAGAGGAGTGTTTGACAGCTGAGCGAGAGTTAAGAGTGGCAATATGGAGAAGGTTGCTGCCCTTGAAAGACTTCCGGGGAGGGGTACAAATCAGAGGTACGCCCTGCGGAGGTATAGAAGAAACCAGAGGGAGGGCAGAAAGGGAAGGAGGAGAGGTCAAGGTAGCCGAGGAGGAGACACGAGGGGAGGCCCTGGAGGGAGGAAAAGGGACAGCAGGAGAGGAGAGGAAGTTGATGAGGTGCGGGAAGCATCTATCAAAGAGGAGAAGATTGGCTTGCGGGCCTTGGACCAAGACGGTACCATTCAAATAAACATTAATGATGACCTTAGAGGAGTGGAAGGAGGCCAGGAGGGCATCCCAGCGAGTGCCACCATTAATGGGAGAGGAAGAGAAGGGAGAGAGCACAGAGACCATATGTGGGGTCCATAGGCCTGGCGAGGGAACGACAAAGAGGATGTCAGTGACAGTTTGCCTGGAGGAGGCACTGGTATAGTTGTCAGCGATAGGGAGGCCTGGGTTGGAGACCAGGATGTCCTTTTTAAACTTCTTCCTACCAGATTTAATGAGGAGAGCAGGATAGTCTATAGAGAAACAGTTAGAAAAGATAGGAGATACAGAGAGAACCATAGAGAAGGAAGAGAGAGGTGAGTGGGTAGGGGTAGGGGAGAACACTAGGTGAGGACAAGGGGCAGGGTGCACGTGGGTGAGGCAGGTTGATAAATGAACAGGACAGGGGCAAGGGGAGCACACACGCGGTCACAGGATGAGCAACAGGCACACGAAACAGAAGAAAAACACGGACCACCTACTCTGCCCAGGATGGAAGTGGCGAGCGCGGTGAACTGCTGACTGCCTAGTCAGGCCCCCATTAAGGCACACCAGCCAATCAGGGCGCGTGGGAGGGTAGGGAGGTCGGGAGGGAGGGTGGGAACAGCAACAGAAGATCCCGGAAGTGGAGAGGGGGCAGGCGGAGCACACACGCAGCAAAGGATGAGCAAAAGGCACAGAAAGAAGAACACGGACCACGGAGGGTCCCAATACCTTTATGGTGGCCTGCAGTCACCCGCTCTGCCCAGGATGGAAGTCCTGATGTGATGGTCATGAAGTTGCTCTGACTGCTGGTCGACATTTCCCATGGTGGAGGGGACATTTTGCGCCATGAACTGCTGTAGTGGCCAGGCCACTGTACCCATAACCTGTCGAAGAATTCCGATATGATTTCTGCAAGAGAAAAAAAACGATGGCTGGAAACTTCCCAGCGGTGATTGACTAATCCTATAAGGTACTAGAATCAAGCATTTTACACAACTGAGTAGTGGAAAATATGTATTTCTAACAATACAACAAGGTTAGCACCAAGCAGGCGGTGTCTGTCATGAGACTTTTGATATTACATGTCTCACTCAAATACTGCCATAACACTTCCCTGGATTCCATCGGAACACTGTTTTCTAGTGGAGTGTTCAAGTGGCCAGTTCCGGTTGCTATTTATTTGGATATAGGTCCGAAATGTAAAGAGAGAGGTAGCGGAGTACTGTCCGGTAAAGGCCTTCCCTGCAAAGTTGTTCTGTCTCTCCCCCTTACCCTTGCCACTTTCAGGGTATCTTCCCTCCATAGCTTCCTTCCTGCTGTATCTCCCCTGCTGTCCCCTCCTCCTGCCCTTCTTCGGCTGCACTCCACCTCTCCTCCCATGTACCTGTCAGGCCCCAGCTGAATTCAGGATTCCAGTCTCTGGTCTACAAGACCGAAGCATGACATACTACGCGTTAGCGTGCTGCACACCATCCTTGTGGTCTGGAGATAGCAATCAGTTTATTCTCTGTGCAGTACTGCCACAAGTTTGACTTTTGTCGAGAACTAGCAACCAGGCTGGGTTCATGTGGCATAGTGGTGCTAGTGGTGTTCTGGATGCCACATAGTGATATGATGTGCTTTCAGATATGCAACAGGAACTGTTGCTCAATACAACAGCCTCTGCATTAGTGCTGTCATTCTTCTCTTCCCCCCTCTGAATCAGTGCTGTTCAACAGTAATGTTAATTCCTGTGTGGACACTCATGAAGCATAATTTTTGCGTTGATCACCCAGCTCATCATCATTGCTATCTAATGAGTGTATGGGCTGAGAGAGGGACCAGGGATTTTGAATCTTCACCCACTGTTCACCTCTTCTGTATGTTGTTCTACCCTGATCTTTGCTAGATGAGATCTGGACACCTCCCTTTTTGGTCCCTTATATAGTGGATACAAATGTATGTGCAACCTCCCCTGTGTGTCCCATTGGATGTTCATTGTCATGGTGCAAAGCCCATGCATTTTCTTGTACTGGTGCATGAGCATTTGGAACCTGATCTGGATGATACCTTCAATTGACCATGTTCAACTCTGGCATCTCCAGTTCACACAACAAGTAGTACTTCAGAAGTGAAAAGACCAGGGATAGCACATTTGGCTGTGTCTCAGAATAATTTAGGTACTTACATGTTGTTCCAAATGTGTACTAATGTGTGTCATCCACTTCCCAGAATCTCTTCTGTGCCCTTCTAGCAAAATCAGGCAAGGTTCCTCTGACACAATCTGCCCTTCGAGAGGGGGGACAACAGCGAAGGGGGACAACGTGTTACAGAAGTGTGCACGCTTATAGCACACTATATATTTTCAGCTGGATACCTCGCAAAGCCAGTTGTAAATAAAGGTGAGGTCTGCCAGGGCCTCCCCGACCGGGTCGGACTGGGACGAGAAATAGGCCCAGACACCCAAGAAAAAGTGGCCCACCCCTCGCCTAACGACCCTTGACCTCTGATGACATCACAGGAATTGATGTCATTTGATCCCACCCGAAAGTGAAATCCCGGGAAGTGATGAAACACGACCTTTCACCCCTTGACAAAACAGTAAGTGGCATCAAATAGCATTGTCCCTAAGTACACTACGAAAAATATGGTTATGATTTCACTAATGTGATATACATTTCAAACAAGAATGGATCACCATATGCATCATTAATATCTGTGTGTATAGATTCATATTGTCAAATTACTGTGAATGCAAGCAGGCGTCCAAGGCCAAATGATAATATGTTATTGTATTGCACTTACGCTTAAGATGTTTTTAATAGAACAAGTATGCACACAATATCACCCAACCTGTGTTGGCACTCATTTATCGACCTCAGAAGGATGAAAGGCTGAGAAGGCCTTGCTGGGATTCGAAACTGCAACCTGTAGATCACACACACATCACAGCAGCAAGCGCTCAACCCACTGAGCTATCATATCAGCTATAGTAAAATGAGCAATTACTCTGTAGTGGTTACCATTAAACTGGTAACTGAGATTTAACAGCAGACCAGTAAAGTCCACCTGCAGTTCTGGTACAAAGCTGGCTGCATGCTGCGGCCGCATGTGAATGATGCATGCATTATAATTTATGATGCACACATCATGCATGCACATCAATCATCAAAGCAAGGTAACATCTGTTACCTTGCTTTCGATGAATAATGATGTTGCGGGTGATTTTCGTTTGTTTAAACAAAAAATGTTGTAAAACTTTTTTTTTTTCAAACCGGCCCAGTTGTAGGCAGAAACCGGCCCAAGGGACTACACATGATTTCGGCCAGGCCACGGGCCGAGTGGCAGATGGCCCAATCCGACCCTGCTCTCAGGCTTGTCCCACTCCGGCCTGTTCCACCCATGGCTGTGCACTGACTCTCACTCTTGTCATCGGCTCTCCTTGGGCCTGCCATGCTGGGAACGGCACCACCCTGTGGCCTACCACAGGGCCTGCCCTACTGCATGGAGGAGCAACCGCTAACGAGAGCTCTGCATGCCTGGGATCCCCAAGCAGCCGGGTCCCAACACTGCTCAACCAGGCTCGTGCTACAGTAGTCCCACCTCCTACAGAACCTGAACATAGCACTGGCCACCCCAACCTCCCCGGGTGCCTATTATGGCTACATCCGGATGGTGCTGGGACAGCAGAACTTAATGGACCTGGACAGCTCCACTCTTGCCCTGCCCTCCGAGGAGCAGCTCCAGTATTCGGACGGGCACAATGGCTACAAGAGCCAGTGGATCTGCCAGCAGGTCCATCAGAATGTGACTAAGAGTGTCGGTCAACCCATCCCTGTGAAGTAAAGGGAAACATTGCTCCAACGTTTTGGGATTAAAACGCCCGCTTGTTTTCCCCTTTGAACATTGGCTCACTGTAAAATTCTTTTATTTTGCCACTGGCCCCAGACTTTTGTAACTCAGTGGGCCTCATTACGACCCAGGCGGTAAGTTACCGCCTGGGCCGTGACTTTACCACCATGGCGTAAACTATGTTTACGCCATGGTGGTTGGCGGACTTACCGCCCCATTCCGACCTTGGCGGGGCGGTAAGTCCCCAATCCCCATTTACCCTTCCCCATTCCCATTTTTGTCCCATAGGGCATAATGGGAGTGGGGAAGGCGTTAATTACGCCACCGTAAATTACGGTGGCGTAATTAACTCCATGGTCCCTTAGCGCCATGGATTTTAACACCTGCTAAAAGCAGGTGCTAAATCCACCATGGCGCTAAGGGACCTCGTACTCAGGCGGTAAGGGTCGGCGCTGTTTACGCTGCCGTAAACCCCTTACCACCTGGGTCGTAATGAGGCCCAGTGTGTGTATGCACCTTTTCACCCTGAATGGCCCCCACACAGCAAAGCAGGTACACGATTGCTCAACAACCTTAAGACCTGTCCTACATTTAGGGGTGTACCTTATAACATAGATCGTATTCCGCAGAATAACAAAAAGTTTGTCAAGTTTTCAATAGTTGTTTTAATAAATGATATTCCACACTTGAAAAATGTGTATTAATAATAAAAAAAACTATTTTAAATGTGCTCCTATAATTCATTTGTCTTCGCCTTAATCAACATAGCATGCTTATTTAAAGCACTGGAAGCCAGAAAAACACAGATGAGTAATCAAGCAGTGAAGAAATCCATGCAAGGATGTTTTGTCTCTGCATAACCACTCAGACATGGTTCAGACATGACCTCTCTAAATGGTAAATGGTTTACAGTTGCTCCCCTCAAAATGGGTGCCTGCGAAAAGAAACATTCACAGTGGGCTGAAAGAGAATGCAAAGCACAAGCTGGGTTTTATGCATCGAGCATTAGCCAGTGACCAGGAACTGCCACTGGGAAACCAGAAGTTAGTACATAGCGCGCTGCAAATCTAACGTCCACATAAGATGCAAACACATCATTTTGTCCAGAATGTATGACTGCGTATGTTACAAATGTCATATAGATCTGTCCTAATGTGTATTTATAGATTGTCACAAATGCACAGAGTTAAATTCACATAGTTGTGTTTTTCGGCATTTGCTTTCCTGGGGAGACAAACGTAGCTCCTGGTGACTGTTGGCATCAAGCTCAGGAGGATAGCTCAGGGGTAACGAGCACGCCCTGAAAACAAGATGCCACAGTTTCACAGGTTCAATCCCCGTATTCGCTGCGCGTTCTAAATAACCCATCATATCAAAGCTAACCTACAAGCTGCTGCCAAGTGACTGTGCTAAATGCTAGCTTAGTGGGCACTGCTTGTTATGATCTTTTTAAAAAATAGCCGGCTAGAGATTGCTCAGTCTCTAGGCAGTGTTTGGTGGCTACTTACCTCTCCGGAAAATGATTTCTCTTTCATAGTGAGATGTAAATTGCACTGAGTCTGGCGGAATCTGCTTGCCTCTTTAGATTCCTACTGGACATTGAGCAATTATTTTCACTGGGCATTATTTTAGAATTGGAATGTTCGCAAGGAAAGCTACTCTGAGTTCAATGATGCAGCCCAGCTGTCTTACACCCCTGTATTGGAGCATTTCACCACAAAACCCGGGACGAGGTTGTGGGTATTTATTGTCATGAAATAGCTGAGAATACTACTGTTGCTTTATAGTTCATTTGCTAGTGGATCACTGGATAGTCGGCAACCCAGACTACCTGTTAATGTTCACTCCCCTCTGCTACCCTAAATGATATGCCTGTAATGCCTGCTCTGTTCTAAGGACTCTGACACCCCTTCGTGTACCCTCATAACCATCTAATGTATGCCTGTGGTACATACTGCTTGCTGTACAGTGCACCACTGTCGCTTCCCAAAGCCATGTACATTCTCCATTAACACCCTCAATTAAATGAACCGCGAACAATGCATTTCACCTCGTTTTGGGGCTTTGATATTGGAGATATTCGAATAATAATAGTATTAATTGGTGTGGGGTGAGGGGCGTGGGGCTGGGTGTGATACGCTGACACAAACCCCCAAACTATCATGTGCACCAAATATGTGACTTTTCTCCTCGTTTTTATTATAGCCTTCATATGCCATGGAAGAAGTGTCTTCCCTTTTGTGTCACTAGGCAGCCATCATCCATCTCCCATCTTTCTCTATATGTATCCACTTGTGTTTACATGCATTTTGTTCTAAGCGTTTCGCAAAAGCAAATTCATATAATCTTTTGTATTCACTCTATCGTTCAAAGAACAACATCTTGCATCATTAAAACACAGTCATAGTTTAAATGCACGGATGTCTGTAATTAAGTGTGTGCAAGATATTGGTCACATAGAACAAAAGGAGGCACACAACCTTGTGACTGATAGACGTATTTGACACGGTGAACAAATAATACACGTGCCGGTGAAGCCAATCGCTTTGGCCTTTTGCAATGGATTGTTGCATTTGACATCCCTAGGCATGAATGCAGCACACGCTTGGGCTCGCCACACTCAGTAGTAATTACTTTCAGAGTTTAAGAAATATCTGCAACTTAGCGATGGCAGACGCATAACATTAGCACTAGAACTCGCAAAAAGGATTCTGTGTCCTGGGGAACAGATCTCATTTTACTAGGTCTATTACTCATGTTATGTAAAAGGAGGCACTAACGTGCGAGCTGATTCTTACAGTAATTACTGGTTAGGCAGGGAAAACCTACTTTCCTCATTCGTGCATATAAGCAGTGGAGTAACTTTGCTGAAAATGTTGGGGGGGACATGACATCTGAAGAAAAGGTGCCCCAGCCAAATGAATGGGGACAAAATGGTGTGCATTGAAAGTTGGAGGGGACAAACACCCCTGTCCCCCTCTAAAATTACGCCCATGAATGTAAGATGAAATAATAAGTGAACGTCAAAATTATAGGCTTTAACAATAACTGTTTCATCTTGAATTGAGCAGACCTTTTGCAGCCGCAAAAGCGACAGAGAAAGATATAGAACAAGGGAAAGAGAGAAAAAGACTAAAAATGACAGAGAGCGAGAGAGAGAGAGAGAGAGAGAAAGCATCCAACAAATGGTCAATTATGTTGTTGACACTGAAATTTGCACCCAATATTTTTACAATGGTGTGATGCAGCAGGCCCATGCTGAAGAGTCAGTCATTCTATAAAACAAGCGTTGGCAATGCCATTAGTTCTCAGGGACGTCATTTCACCAAAATGCCAGGGGTATCGGAAGTGACATCACATGAGCCATGAGCCCTGATGATATCACAGGAAGTGGTGTAATTTGACCCCACCCCGAAATGATATCGCGGGGCGATGGAACACGACCTTTCACCCGTTGACAAAACAGGAAGTGGAATCACATAGCATTGTCCACTAAGAAAAATATGGTTACGATATCACTATAATGTGATGTACATTCCATACAAGAATGTATCGCCATGTGTATCGTTAAGATCAGTGTGTTTAGGCCCATATTACCAAATTATTGTGAATGCAAGCAGACGTCCATGACCAAAAGCACTTACGCTTAAGCGCTTTACATAGAAAAAATATTCACCCAATATCACCCAACCTGTATTGGTACTCATTTATCGACCTCAGAAGGATGAAAGGCTGAGTTGAGGTGTTCAAGAACAGACTAAATCAGTGACTCACCCCCTGAAGTGTGCCTGAAATAAACCTTTAATGAGTCTAGCAATTATTGTATAGAATTCCAGAAAGACGCATTATGTGGTGTTCCTATTCTTTCTTATTTAGGGTCAGTGCTGAAAGGGTTAGACTTGTGGCACTTCTATTCTTATTTTTCTTCTTGTTTTTAAGGGGCCTGAACAAGATAGCCCAGGAGCTTGCATTACAAAAAAAAAAAAGAAAAACGTTTTATTTTTTTTAGAGGTCGCAAGGGAGACCACAGAGGTCACAAGGGAGCCCGCAGAGGTCACAGTTGTGACCTCTGGTGACCCCTAAATGACATCCCTGATAATTCTGGCGTTTGCTGCTCTTCTTTGCATGTTGCCTTTATAGGCGCCAGGGTGTAAGGAGTAGGGTGAAAAGTTTCAAAGGAGGATACGATAAGGGGTGTAGGTGTGCAATAGAATAAGAAGGGGAATAGAGAAAGGTAGGACGCCATTGCTAGAGGGAGGCATTGATAAGTAACAGAAAATATGAGTGAGAGGGGGAGACTGAGAGGGTAAGAAGTAAAGCAAGAGTGTGAGAGGAAGGATGAGAGAGGGCACAGTGGGTGGGGGGATAGAAGGGGTAGGGTGGGTGGTGGGGCTAGAGAGGGAGTAGGATTGAGTAGTGTATTGTAGTTGTCATTTATATAGCGCCTTTTCACATTTGTGTGCCCTCAACGCGCTTTGTGGTAGGAATTGGGTACCGGAGTTTAGGTATGGGAACATTCTTGGTAAAAGGCTTAAAGTGCATGTGTACATTTTAGGCTCCAGTAAACAACCCACAAGGTCAGGCATGTGAATGGGTGCTAAGGAGGGTGATAACAAGGCAATGCTTGGTACACTAACTGTGGCAGAGCCAACATTAATCTACTCCCGTGTTGCTTCCAGTCACAGAAGTTGATTGGGCCATGCAGAGTACTACCCCACAGAAGAATGAGTGAAGCTCTTTGCCATGTCCTGTTATGCTATTTTATTGCATCGTTTATAGCACACCTGCTGTCATTTTCTCACTTTCTATAGTGACTTTAGGATCTGCAAGTAGTGGGGTAGGAGTCTAGTGCAGTAGCGGGGGACATGGGCAAGATTGCTTGTTACAATGTTGATGTGTGCAGATCTGAAGATGTGGCTCTATATGGTGTAAGTTTTAGATATTTTGTGAGCTATCTGGAGGTGTATTTAATGTGTACTATAGGTTAATAAGGTACTCGTTTAGGTGATTGTCGGTCGGGCTGTCAGAGTGGTGCGTGAGGAGTGTGGGGAATTATGTTGGTATACCTGTGGTGGATTAGTTTGGTGCTCAGGGAAATTTAGTGCATATATGCGCGTTCAGATTGTGCATATGCCATTGTGTAACCAGTGTTGTTTCGTTGCGCAGGTTGTATTCTGTGATGCATTTTCATTTAGGGTCTGAGGTAGAAATGGTTATTGTAGAGATTTGGAAGCGTCTATTGTTACCATATCTTTCTCAGATCAATGGCAAATTTGATTTCATTGACACATCATGCAAAAGTGGGAATTTGACGCTTTCAAAGTGCAGTGTATACAGCAACAGCACACAGAAAATGGAAGTATTTTGCTTCAGTTTGTTTTTGACAGTAACTGACAGGGAGTCAATGACCAGACAAGGGGTGGACCATAGGCTTGTGACTCATCAGAATAGCCAAGAAGCAGAGGAGTGACGATCAGAGGGACACCTAATCCCAGCTTTACATGTACCGTACATTTACCTCAGACCATTTTTATTAGTTTTGGCTATTAAGTGGAGCTTATAAGGCAAAGGTATTACACTGACGTAAAGCTAGAAAGGTGAGAACATGTGAGGAGGAACACACAATTTAAGGGTGGGGTTCAGTTATGTACCAGCCAATTGACTGCCCATGACCATTTTGATCCCTATGGCCATTCCTACCAACTACCGGCTCCAACCTCCCTGCCCAAAACACATCCTCCTGGGAGCTCCTTTGAGCTATCTCTATCAAACAATAACAGGACACATTTGCCTGTCAGTGTTATGTCTAGTCTGCTGCAAGTTTAAAGATAATGGCCTAATTGCAGCTACAAAAGTGATACAGGTTTAATAAAAATGTCTTAAAGAAATGTGCCTTCAACCATTTGATTTATATATGTTCCGTGCACTGAAGACCTGTCTAAATAAACTTCAACAAAGCCAACAGTTTTGGCTTGTTTATAGTTATTATGTAGGCATATGCCAGACACTGATATGTCTGGATAATTACACCATGTTCCATCTGCTGTATCTTATGGTCAGGTAGTACCATTATGACAGTGCCTCGTAAATGCCAAATACCATGCTGTTGGGTGTCCTGACCCACGTTTAAGCTATCATGCCACAACATTTGGTGCTGTGGGCTTAGAAAATTCAAGATGGCGGAAAACCCACATGTGCGCCGAAATCCAGGAAAGCTGCGCAGTTTGTGCGCACACCAAAATGGTTGCCTCACTTGCCACCCACCAGTGCGAGAATGAAAGGCCGGGTTGCCATGAGGGAAATGGGTTGCCAAAGGAAAAACAGTAGCGCCGGTTAGCTTCAAAGCGCTTTAAAACCACCATTGGACTACCCGCACAGTAGTCTGAAACCATTGGGAATGGCAATGCTGATTGCCAAATGCAACCTAGAGTTGTGGGGAATTCATTTTCTTAAATCCCAAAAATGGGTGCAGTACCAGTACTCACCACTATCCAAAAGCCGGCAGTTTAAAACCACCCTGTGTTTCTCTGAAGGCAAGCCAAAGTGCCTATTTCAAACATTGCAACACATCTAAAAACTCACTGGACACCAGCAGACATTTGGTAGAATGGAGTGTTGTGTGCCTACAAAATCTGGGAAATGAAGAGCCCAAAACAATGCTTATAACAAAACTGCTATGGAGTCAGCAGTTTAAGTTGCACTGGATTTAAAGACACTAAAATCGAAAATGTTTAGATTAAATGAGTGACCTATGTTTGGTGTCACATGCCTTTGTAACTGTTGAAATGTCATAGTTTTGCACTTAGAATCAGCATTCTAGCTGCATATGTAAAAATGTTTAGTTTTATTTGAATGCAGGAACTGGGGAACAAAAGTGACATTTTATCTGAAACCTGGCTTAAGGAACTGAATTCTGCCTGGCAACTACCCCCATCAGGAGTGAAACTTGAGTCACAGCTGTGTTCCCAGGCCTAGCTGCCCTTTTGCTGCTCACACTAAGGATATGCCATCTATCTGATAATTGAATTACCTGTGCTCTGCAGGAAAGTGAACAAAGCCCTGTCCTGGCTCAGGCAAAGGTTTTATTGGCAGGAGTCGTAAATGGTCGTAAAAAGTGGCTTCCTCCTGAGGAAAGGGGAGGGGCACTGCCTGTGAGAGCAAGCTGGCTTGGCAGAACTGGAAAAAACAGTATTTCTACCTTGTGCTGAGAGGAAACCACACCCCTTTGGAGCCAGAACATAACTTTAAAAAGATGGATCATTCATAGAGCGGACATGTGAAAATTTTATAAATGATACCATAATTCTTGTGATTTTTCTGCCCACAGTTTAAGAGGTTTTTAGAACCGGTGGTATGTTCAGGGGGGTGTTAGCGGAAAAGTGGATATTACTCTAAATGTATGCATGTTAAAAGTCTGAAACTTCATCAGTTAATGTCCATACTCCCTGCGCACATGTATGTAAAGTTGGGTCAATGTCAGAAATTGAAAAATCAGTTAAAAAGTCAATTATGTGCCATTTCTGAATGCAAGTTCTTAGAAACAGCAGATTTGGACAGAGACATGGCTAAATTCAGCCACACCATGTATATGTAATTTCAAGCAACTGTGTAACTGTGAAATATGTCTTTTATTATCAAATATAGAATGTGTGCAATCTGACAGAGGAGTGTCCTATCTGCAAGCCATAAAATGACATCCCTCTGACTCACAGTTCATTCCCCAATCAAATGATAAATGGAAGTTTGACCAATTAGAAGCTGAGAGAGAGGTAGGGTCAGTGATGCTAGAACACACCCACATTCTAAACACATAAAAGCAGACAGACAGGACAGATAGGGACCTTCAAATCCATCTGCCGCTGGAAGCTCTGCCGGAAAAATCCATACTTTACCTCCATCAAACCTCCAGAGAGCCAAACTAGAGACTTCAATCTATCCAGAACTAGAGACCCAGACCAGAGAACCAGAGAGAGCTGACCCAGATCACTGTGAAGTGCAGAGACCAGAGGCCCGTCTAAAACCTGACCAGATCCATGGCGAGGCCCATTTCACTCAAGAATATAGTGTGAGTACCTAGAAAACTGTGCAGAACCAATCTCCTAGTTAAAATAATATAATTCAATCCTATTTTAATCTAAGTAGAACTGTCTCCTAACTGTCACCTGCCATTTGCAAAGCTGTCACTTGTCATTTTCTAGTTGCAAGCTGCACTTGTCTTTTTGAACTTTAAAATTTCAAATCTGAAAAACGACCTTTATTTAATCGCTCATATCTCCGCGACCGTTTGTGCTAGAGACTTGCAATAACTTTCATCTGCAAGGTTAGAATCGTGGCTTTCCTACGAACCTAGAACCGCATTCCTACCCCTTATAGTTTTACCGCAATCGCGGAACACGCATTCGCGAATTTTACCGCGATTTGCAAATTTCTTCACATGTAAAAACTGCTGCTGCTTGCCTTCCATTTGCCAGAAATTCGTTTAACCTGCTAACTATCCCTGCCTCATTGCTAGTGTGAGCCTGGACTAATATTAACTAGATACCACTCACCCTGAACCTCTGAAAGGGAATTAAAAGCATTTCCAGCATATTTCTCATCCATTGCTAGCACATATCAAAGCATTTTGCCTGTGTTTTCAAAACTCCTATCTGTTTTCTGTAGTGTAAGCTTGCTGGGGTGAACTGATTTACATTGATTGCATTTCTGAGAACTGTGTGTTTTCCTTCCATTTCCTTGCCTTGCATCAAGGGGGGGAGGGGATTGCCAGAGAAAAGTGATTACATTGTTTGGTTGAAATCATATTGAGTATTTTCTGTACTGCATTCATTGAATATTGCATCCACCTGAGCTTACATAAAGCATCCTCTACCACATTATACTTTTGTTCCTATTTACCAGTGTGCTACCTTATCCATTTCATGTCAACTCATTAGTGATTATAAGAAGTGTGCTAGTGCCAGATTCTCCGTTGTTGATCTTTATCATATCAGATTAAGTGTGCTATTCAATTATTAATTTATTATAAAGTGTGATATATATATATTTTAAATTATCAAATAAACCTTTTAAACTTGCAAAACAGAACTACTTCTTGGCTCAGTGGGGTCAGGAGGATTTCAAGAGAGGGGTGTTATATAGGGGTAGTCATCCAGAACGCATGAACTGGACATAAAGATATATCAATAAGGGTTTTCATTCAGTATTATAGACTAGGCGTTGACTTAGCTGTAGTGTTGAATTGAATCCTCTTACAAATTGGGGGCTCGAGCCGAGACGTTGGGTTAGATTTACCACTTGTGCAGCTTAATACAGTGTGCTAACTGACGGGATACATACATCCGGTCGGATCACCACGCTGCATTACGCTGTGAAGCATTCCTCAAAAGGGACACTCCAAGAAAAGTTCTGTTCTGCAAAAATAAAATACAAACTTCTGTAAGTCAGGACAGAGACCAATCTCTAGAATGACGACCTTAGTAGACATGAAAATAGCCAGAGAGCACCTCTTGCATAAGCTATTTGTGAGAGGTGAATGGACCGAACAGGGCCAGGATGTGTGGTTGCAGGCCATCACACAACAGGTCACTGAAACAGGGTCAGATATATATAGAGATCAGGGTCCCTTACATGTGGCCCTGAGTGAACTATATATGGCTCCTAAAGCCAAAGAGGAACACAATAAGATTGCCAGGATAGCAGCATACCTGTACCTATATATGGGAGACATGCAGGATAGATGTGCTGAAAGCCAAAATCTGGCAAATAGGCAACAGATGGCATTACAGAAGGCCCAATCTGATCTGGACTCTTCTGGGCAGAGGCTGCAGAGGAGCCAGGAGTCAGAAGATGATAGTAGGCAGCACATCATTAAAATAAAGAAGGATATGGATGTGCTGCAACAGGAAAAGGTAGAACAGAATACCAGATTTCTGGCCTTGCAGAAGGAATACCAAGAAGGTTTGGACTCCCTACTGCAAAACCAGAAAAAGCTGGAGCAACAACTGGACTTCAACAGGGTATGTGCTGAGCAGGTAGTCACCCTGCAAGGCCACCTGGATAGAGTGAAGGGGGAGAGCAACAAACTAATTCTGAAAGATCTGGATACCCAGGCAGAGTTTGATCAGGAGCGCCAGAATGCTGGTGCCTTCCAAAGGCAAAGGGACGACCTGGCAGCACAGATGCAGGCTCTCAGTCAGGAAAGGGATACCTTAGGCCAGGAAGTCTGCCATTTAAAAAGAAAAATGGAAGAAAATCACCTGACCCACCAGGGACTGGGTGACCTCCAAAAAGAACACCAGAACTTGCTAGAGCACACCAGGAGGGTGGAGGATGCTCTAGCAAGAAAGGAGCACGCCAATAGGGACACAGCTCAGGAGGTAACCCTCCTGCAGCAAAGACTGGCCCAGTTCTCCAGGACCAACCAGGAAGCACAGAGGGAAAATGAGGCCCTCTGTCAACACAATGATAGGCTCCAACAACAGGTAGCGATGCAGGAGAGACTGATAGAGTCGAGTAAGGCCTTAACAGAGGAACTGAAAGCACAAATGCAGGCTCTTGCATTGCAACAGGGAGCAGGGGCGGATAGAGATGAGGTCCGCTGGGAAAGAGAGACTCCTGACCATAACCGCAGGAGCCCTAACACCAGGGGCCTTCATCTCCCCCAGTCCCTGGACTCTACCACCCCCATGTCCCCTGGCGCACATGAGCACAGGGCCACAGGGATGGCAGATTACTATCCAGCTAAGAGTATGGGGCTCATAGGCCAGTACCACTCAGGAATGGAGGGGTGGGCATCCGGGTATGGGCACCCAAGTACAGTACAGTTCAATGGGGAACCCCAGGAGAGTAGGCCCATTAAGGGCATCCTGAAAACCTCTGCCCAGTTAGGTCAGTGGAGGGGGTACCCATCAAATCCTGGCAGCAAGGAGGAATCTGAAGACTCCTCTGAACTGCGCAGGACACAGGAGACCAGGTCCCCACATTCTGCCAGCCATTCCCAGGCTCGCAGAATCCGGGAAAACCTGGAAGAACAGACGGGAACCTCTGGGAGCAGTGCCTCTGAGTCCGAGGAAGAATGGACAAGGGTTACCCGAACCAAAAAGGCCAATAAGGCAAAAAGGGCCTTGCTTAAGGACCCCTTAAAGCAGATTAAGGCGATCAGGAGCGTCATCACGCCTTACCATAAGAACGCTAAGTATTCTGTTTGGGAGCACTTAGAGTTGTTTGAACAAATGATGGAGACTTTCCATTTGAAGGACAGCCAAAGCTGTATTCAATATGTAAAGTGGACCTTCTCCCCGGAATACTCCAGTTTCTTTGCGGGGCTGGAGGACCAAAATCATTTAAGATGGTCCACCTATAAGGCGGCCATCTTGAAACATTTTTCTGTTCACAGAAATCCTCAAGAGGCTCGCAAGGCAGCCTACAATTTGCAATGTGGGGAGGATCAGGCCCCACAAGAATTTGTGCAGGAGTTAAAGCGTGCTTTTGCACAGACCACAAGAAGGGTGCGCACGGATAGCAGGGAATTTATTAATACGTTTTTCCATGCCTTGCCCAAATATATCATGACCCAGCTCGTGAGGGATGTTCACGAGAAAAGATCTTTAGACTGGGTCATTGAACAGGCTACCCGGATCTATGAGGTGCAGAAACCGGTAGATAGCAAAAGTAATGCCCAGAAAAACCCCAAAGCCAACACCACCCCTGCTGCTGCCAAGGTGGCAGAGGTAAAGGTCACCCCCGTTTTAGATTTGGAGATGGGGGGGCCTAAAAACCTACCTGCACCTAATAATGCTAGGCCCAGAAGGTCCTCGGGCCAGTCACAGACAGGGAGCCAAGGAGGCAGCCCCACAAATGGGGTCCCTCGCTCTCCTGATTATGTAAGTCCCCGTTACAAGGGAAATCGACCCATCCTGGGTTATGTGTGGACTCCTCCAGCCCAAGGGGGGGGATCCAGCCAAGCACCTAACCCAGGGAACTTCCCTCCAAACTTCCCACAGGAGGGCAGAAATTTACCAAACCCTGGGCAGAACTTTTTCCCCAGATATCCACCCGACTTTCAGCCCCAAAACCATCCATCCTTCTTTCCCCAATTCCCTGAGCCCAGACCACTGAATCCGGGAGAGGGGAGGCCAAGGGTGGAGGGGTACCCAAATCTTCCCAACCCGGGGTATTACCAGAGGAGGGACAGCTACCCTTCCCGGGATCAGCCCAGGTGAGAAAACAGGGCCCCGTATCAGCCTGAGCGGGTTTCCCAGTTAGAGCGCCAGGTTCAAAACATGGCGCGGGACCTGGGTCACATACTGAGGGCTCAGCAGAACCCTCAGATGGGCGTGCCGGCGCAGAACGCACCCAACTCTGGACCTGGTGCTCCAGAACAATGACGGGGGCAGCACCCCGATAACTCACCGGTTCCCAGGGAGGAGGCACAAAGGGAAGGGGGGTGTAAAGCCTTGGAGGAAGCTTCCTTCCTCACTTGTAAACAGCCCCTGGAAACCCAGGAACCGGAAACAAAATCTCTTGCCCCTGAAAGTCTGCCTCCTAAGGAGCAGAGGGGGGGTAGGAGAAACAAAAGACCCAAACAGACTCAGTTTGAGGAGGAGGTACAGATCTTCCAATTTGAGGGAGAGGGATCCTCAGAGGATCCTGGGAAAAGGATCTTCTCCTTCAGAGAGAGGGGAACTCCCCCCAAAGAAAAATGGGTCCCTAGGGATGCAAATCCAGACTGGGGAGATGTGGAGACTGAGCTACCGCCGCCCACCATCTCGTCCCAGAACCAACAGCAAGAAAATCCCCTGGTTCAAACCCATCCTGGGGACTGCCTCCAAAAAGGGGGGGGCAGCCCAGAACCGGAACCAGGGGAACCCACAATGGCTCTGATCTCCAGTTGCCAACTTTTTCTTTCAGATTCCCAAGGCTCTCCACAGAATTCTGCCCAAATCTCTTCGCTAGCAATGTCCAAAACCAGAAAGTTAGCCCACCAGTTGTCCAAAAATGTACATTACCTGTGCCCCCTTGAGGAGAAGGAGGGAAGATATTATGCCCCGGCACAAGTACAGGGGCAGGGTACAATCTCGGCACTGGTGGACACGGGATCTCAAGCTACCCTTCTGTCCAGAAGGGCCTTTGATGAAGTGAATGCAGGAAGGGGAGAGAATTACCAAATTCCTCTCACCTCTCTTCCTGGACAACTCCAGAACTTTGACGGGAAGGAAATTCCTGTCGAGGGGACGGCAGATTTGGACATTAAAATTGGGCGACACAAGCTGAAACACCCGGTCATAGTTGTGACCCCAGAGGGCACCCCTTGTTTACTAGGGAATGACCTCCTGAGAAGGTTGTCACCCCTAATAGATTGCGTAAACAAGGTCCTCTGGACCCAGACTAGCCGACCAATAAAATTAAAACAGAGTGTCAACCATGTTAGTTTAAACGGCACATGCCACATGGTTGAACAAAAATCTGACCAAGTAGAATTTCCCTTCCAGAACAACCAGATTCCAGACGTGACAGTAATAGCAGTAGGACAACAAACTAGTGATGGGGGGTCCTCTCTATTTCTGAAAATCAACCTTCCTTCCAGTCTAAAGTGGTACTCCACGCTGGAAGGAAACACTCTGAAATTCTATACCAATCCACAATCTGAAACTCCCACTCCTATAGTCCAGAAAGATGTGAAATCAGCTCAGAGCCTGGCTGATAATCAGCAAATTGGAGAGCAGTTGTTCATCCCTGTTCAGTTAAATGATGGGAAGGACTCTGTTCTCGCTCGAGTGTGTGTGAACAACGGTAAGAGCTTCATCAGCGAAGCCATGTTTCGCCAACTCCCAAAAGATCCAGCCATTCCCACCTTCAAACTGATAGACAAATGGGAAATGGACCTGGAAGCACCTAATTCCAAACATCTCCTGCCAAGCAGGTGTATGCTCAAAATCTCCATTGGCAACAAGACCATAGTCCACAATTGTTGGGTCGTGCGAGACGTCCCTGCCGCCTTTTACTTAGGCAGTGACATTCTCAATCGCTTTGCCATTAGTTTGGACCTAATAAACTTCAAAGCTTGGTCCCGATTAGCGGATAATCCCATGGGCTTTGATGATCCAGAAAAAGCATTTAGGTCAGCTCAATTGCTACCTTATGCAGTTGAAATTCAGATCAAAGAGGAAGTCACCATCCCAGAAAGGACCCGACAATTCTCCCTGGAAGTGAAAGTTAAAAGAGGACAATATTTGCAAAACCCTGATGCTTACATACATCTAAATGCTTCTCTCCAACTGCAAGGGTTAGGGGTAAACCCAACTCCATTGGTCAACATAGAACATGACACCATTCTAATAGAGGTGGACAACAGCGACTTAAAGAGTATTACTCTAGCCGCAGGCACCATTATTGGAATGGCGGTTGATGACCGACATTTTTCCATCGACTTAGTAAATGAACTGTTAGGACCAATCCCCAAGGACTGTTTTGACAGTGACAGTGAGGACAATACAACACCAGACAGGATTTTTACCCGGCATGGGGGGAACTTCCTGGTGTACACTTCCTGCCCTTATGGTAAGGAAGATGTGACGTGTGACTTCAGGAGGGATGAGGTGATTTTCCAGGTCCATGAGGGCTGCCTTTCCCACCTGAAGCCTCCGGTCCAAATCAGCACTCTGACCAGGGACTTCTCCACCCAGCTGGAGGAGGCCGCGGAGATAGCCAAACCAGAAGTCTTTCCAGGCTTCAGGCAGATGGTGGAAGAGAGAGTCAACCTAGCTGATGCCTGTGTGACTCTGGAACAAAAGCAAAAGTTGAAACAAGTTTTCTTGGATTTCCAAGATCTCTTTGCGGTAGACTCATATGACTGTGGTCGCACTGACATCCACACAACAACAATCCCCACGGACCCTGCCATGACTCCTGTGTTTGTGAAGCAATATTGCTTGCCTCTCGCATCAATGGAGTCCCTTACTGAAATAATTAAGAACCTTGAGTCCCGGGGAATAATCCGTCCAGTCCACAGCACCTTCAATAATCCGGTGCTGGGGATATTGAAGCCAAACGGCCAGTGGAGACTCTGCGCCGACCTCAGGGAGCTCAACAAACGGGTCCATACTTCCCGATGGCCTCTGCCCTACATTGACCAAGGGCTGGCCCAGATCCAGGGGTCACAGGTATTCACTGCAATAGACCTGACCAATGGATACTGGACTGTGCCTGTCAGTAGGGAGGACCAATACAAGCTGGCTTTTACCTTTGGGGGCCAGCAGTACACATGGACCCGGACTCCCTTCGGATACCTCAACTCCGGCAATGAATTCAACATTTTCCTACACAAGGCCATGCCCGACTTGGGTGCAAGGGGTAACCTGGCTTATGTAGATGATGTCCTCATCAAAAGTTCATCTGTGGAGGAACACATAGCGGAGATCCGTTATGTTCTGACACAGTTGAGGGCCGCCGGAGCAAAACTTTCCTTTCAGAAAGCACAGTGGTGTAGAACCCGTGTTAATTTCTTGGGGCATGAGATTACTCCTCAGGGCCTCTGTCCCCAAGAAAAGAAAGTGGAAGCACTTCAGAAACTGAAAGACCCCACAACTCTGCGGGAACTAAGGAGCCTCCTTGGACTGACTAATTACAGCAGAAAGTTCATTGAGGGCTACGCAGAGATCACTAGACCCCTGATTCATCTCCTGAAGGGGGGGGTCAAGTGGGAATGGGGTCCAGAACAAGCCGAGGCAGTAAAACAACTCAAAAGAAGCCTCTCACAAGCGCCTTGCCTAGCTTACCCTGTCAGAAACAAGGAGTTCTTCCTGGAGACAGGGTTCTCTAATACGTGCTTGACGGCAGTATTATACCAAAAGCATGACAAGGTCAATAAAGTAATCTCCTATGCGAGCAAAACTTTATCCTCTGTGGAGGAAAAATTCAACGATTGTGAGAAGGCACTCCTGGCAACGGTGTGGGCATTGAAGAATTACCGCCCGTTTATCCAGGGGGAACACATCATAGTGGAGACTCCACACCAGCCTCTGCAATATCTCCAAAGTGACAGAATCCGGGCCGGAAATGTGAGTAATTCCCGAATTACTTCCTGGATTCTGTCAATGCAAGGCTTTCCTGTGGAGGTCAGATATGGCCAAAACAAGAAGAGTCCCCTCGCGCAAGGTCTGGCTGACTTGCATGATTGTGCCAGAGAAAACTGTCTCGAGGACGAAAGTCTAAAAATAAAGGACAACATGGAGGCATACCTTAATTCCCCACACAAAGTCTTTGAAGAAGACAAGTGTGAGGGAATGCCCACTGTCTATGTGGATGGATGCTCTTACCATGTTGACAACGACGGGGAGAAAGAACTGGTGGCTGGCGTAGGGAATGCATGGGTGAATGAGTCCCCAGAACCCTCCGCTGGATACAAAATTGGTCCCCGAAGTAGTCAGGTGGCAGAATTGATGGCTGTGCATCAGGCCATCCTCACTGCTGTCCAGCATCAACTCCACGAACTGGTCATAATCACAGATTCGGATTATGTACGGAACGGGTTCGTGGAGCACCTGGTTAATTGGAAAACCAGAGGCATGTTATGTGCTAACAACAAACCCTTGAAACGTGGGAAGTTGATCCAAAACATTGATGATCTGGTCACATCGAATGGGATGACCATCTATTGGAAAAAGATTAAGGGTCATTCCAAAGTAGAGGGACCAGACAAAACTGGAAATGACTTAGCCGATCAGCTGGCCAAAACCGGAGCCATCCAAGGGGATCTAATTGAGATTGAGTCCCTGTTGGGGGAAATCCAGGTCACTGCCATCACTAGGTCCCAGACAAATGCTCACAATGACCTTTCAATTGCACAATGGAGTAAGGAGACCCCTGATGCTGATTTGATTACTGCTCAGAAGGGGGATCCAATAATTGGTAAATTTTACCAGCACCTTGAGGACCCTGAGAACTTTCCCCTGACGGATACCGATTACATTGGGAAAGAGGACCTAAGAGTGTTGATGAAATGTCCAAAAATGTTCCGAATCCAAGACGGTTTGCTGGTAAGGAAATCCAAAGCTGGCCACGATCAGTGGGTGGTTCCTACCTCATTCCGAAGCCTGATGTTAAGTCACGCCCATGATGCGGCCACTGCCGGTCACAGGGGGTTTCACACAACATTGGAAATCTTAAGAGAGGTTGCATACTGGCCACACATGGGGCAGGACCTCGACCAATACTTGAAGGGGTGTCTTGTGTGTGCACAATTTCAGCCATCTTCCCTCACGCACCGGGCGCCTTTACAAAAGAGGGGGGTGACCCTGCCATGGTCAGATTTACAAATCGACTTTGTAGGCCCTGTGATTCGCTCGGCTAGGGGGAATAAGTACATGTTGACTGTGACATGCTTGTTCACCAAGTGGGTGGAATGTCTCCCAGCCCCAAACTGCAAGGCAGAAACGGCAGCTGCCTTGATGATTAACCACATCTTTTCCCGTTTTGGTCTACCTCAAAGGATTGAGTCAGACAGAGGTAGCCACTTCACCAGTGAAGTAATGACAAAGATGTGGGAGATACTGGGGGTCAAAAGGAAGTTGCATATTGCTTATCGGCCAGCTTCTTCTGGGGCAGTAGAGAGATATAACCGGACAATTGTGAGCATATTAAAGAAGTTTGTGGCAGATTCTGGGCCAAGTTGGGATATCCGATTACCTCTGGTCCTAATGGCTATCAGATCTACCCCTTCATCTGCAACCAAAATGTCACCATTTGAGTTGATGACTGGGCGCAAGATGGTGCTTCCTCAGCATTTGCTCTACAGGACCCAAGAGCAGACACTGATAAATGCCTCCACTACTCATGAGTATGTGGAGAATTTAAGGAAACACCTTCAACATGCTTTTGCTTATGCTCAGCGGAATCTAGAAAGATCAACTGATAGCATGAAGACCCACTATGACCTGAAAACTTCCAGGAAGGAATATCAGGTGGGAGACCGGGTCTATCTATACAACTTCCAAAGGAACCAGGCCAAGCAGCGCAAATTTTTGCCTACATGGAAGGGACCATTCGAGATCATAGACAAAATCTCCCCTGTGGCCTACAAAATCCACATCCCCAAAGGTCCTTTGGCAGCGGGGGAAGACAAGTGGGTCCACATAAACCAGTTGAAATGTTGCCATCCCAGGCACACTCTGCAACAACTGGAGGAATCCTCTGGAATCCTAGCGGGTACTGTCTCAGACTAATTCAGTTCCAACCATAAAACATACCACATCTAGTCTCTAAAATATTGTGATTTGCACGAAACTGTCTCATAGTTATACTGTTTTTTATCAAAATAAGAATGTAATGTTTCGTCATGATGAAATGCATATGCTGTCCCACCATCTCAACAGTGGTGGAAAAACGTCTATGAGTAGGTATTGCCGCTCTTCCTTTGTCGTCCTAGGAGAAAGAAGACCTTGAGACTGGCCAAGGAGGACGATCATGAGACCGGGAACGAAGATCCAATGGGCCCAGTGTACCGCCCAATATTCCCATCAGGACCGGCGAGGAGAACCGATCGATCAGTACCGGATGGAGAAGAAGATGCTGAACTATGCCATCTACAGAAGAGGAAGAAGATTATGCGGACAGACCGGTGCGTGGGTCAAAACCCTTGGGCACGCGACTCCCCATCGACTCAAATTCAAAGTGCAGTCGCGTGGGGGGGCTTGTTGGGTGTCCTGACCCACGTTTAAGCTATCATGCCACAACATTTGGTGCTGTGGGCTTAGAAAATTCAAGATGGCGGAAAACCCACATGTGCGCCGAAATCCAGGAAAGCTGCGCAGTTTGTGCGCACACCAAAATGGTTGCCTCACTTGCCACCCACCAGTGCGAGAATGAAAGGCCGGGTTGCCATGAGGGAAATGGGTTGCCAAAGGAAAAACAGTAGCGCCGGTTAGCTTCAAAGCGCTTTAAAACCACCATTGGACTACCCGCACAGTAGTCTGAAACCATTGGGAATGGCAATGCTGATTGCCAAATGCAACCTAGAATTGTGGGGAATTCATTTTCTTAAATCCCAAAAATGGGTGCAGTACCAGTACTCACCACTATCCAAAAGCCGGCAGTTTAAAACCACCCTGTGTTTCTCTGAAGGCAAGCCAAAGTGCCTATTTCAAACATTGCAACACATCTAAAAACTCACTGGACACCAGCAGACATTTGGTAGAATGGAGTGTTGTGTGCCTACAAAATCTGGGAAATGAAGAGCCCAAAACAATGCTTATAACAAAACTGCTATGGAGTCAGCAGTTTAAGTTGCACTGGATTTAAAGACACTAAAATCGAAAATGTTTAGATTAAATGAGTGACCTATGTTTGGTGTCACATGCCTTTGTAACTGTTGAAATGTCATAGTTTTGCACTTAGAATCAGCATTCTAGCTGCATATGTAAAAATGTTTAGTTTTATTTGAATGCAGGAACTGGGGAACAAAAAGTGACATTTTATCTGAAACCTGGCTTAAGGAACTGAATTCTGCCTGGCAACTACCCCCATCAGGAGTGAAACTTGAGTCACAGCTGTGTTCCCAGGCCTAGCTGCCCTTTTGCTGCTCACACTAAGGATATGCCATCTATCTGATAATTGAATTACCTGTGCTCTGCAGGAAAGTGAACAAAGCCCTGTCCTGGCTCAGGCAAAGGTTTTATTGGCAGGAGTCGTAAATGGTCGTAAAAAGTGGCTTCCTCCTGAGGAAAGGGGAGGGGCACTGCCTGTGAGAGCAAGCTGGCTTGGCAGAACTGGAAAAACCAGTATTTCTACCTTGTGCTGAGAGGAAACCACACCCCTTTGGAGCCAGAACATAACTTTAAAAAGATGGATCATTCATAGAGCGGACATGTGAAAATTTTATAAATGATACCATAATTCTTGTGATTTTTCTGCCCACAGTTTAAGAGGTTTTTAGAACCGGTGGTATGTTCAGGGGGGTGTTAGCGGAAAAGTGGATATTACTCTAAATGTATGCATGTTAAAAGTCTGAAACTTCATCAGTTAATGTCCATACTCCCTGCGCACATGTATGTAAAGTTGGGTCAATGTCAGAAATTGAAAAATCAGTTAAAAAGTCAATTATGTGCCATTTCTGAATGCAAGCTCTTAGAAACAGCAGATTTGGACAGAGACATGGCTAAATTCAGCCACACCATGTATATGTAATTTCAAGCAACTGTGTAACTGTGAAATATGTCTTTTATTATCAAATATAGAATGTGTGCAATCTGACAGAGGAGTGTCCTATCTGCAAGCCATAAAATGACATCCCTCTGACTCACAGTTCATTCCCCAATCAAATGATAAATGGAAGTTTGACCAATTAGAAGCTGAGAGAGAGGTAGGGTCAGTGATGCTAGAACACACCCACATTCTAAACACATAAAAGCAGACAGACAGGACAGATAGGGACCTTCAAATCCATCTGCCGCTGGAAGCTCTGCCGGAAAAATCCATACTTTACCTCCATCAAACCTCCAGAGAGCCAAACTAGAGACTTCAATCTATCCAGAACTAGAGACCCAGACCAGAGAACCAGAGAGAGCTGACCCAGATCACTGTGAAGTGCAGAGACCAGAGGCCCGTCTAAAACCTGACCAGATCCATGGCGAGGCCCATTTCACTCAAGAATATAGTGTGAGTACCTAGAAAACTGTGCAGAACCAATCTCCTGGTTAAAATAATATAATTCAATCCTATTTTAATCTAAGTAGAACTGTCTCCTAACTGTCACCTGCCATTTGCAAAGCTGTCACTTGTCATTTTCTAGTTGCAAGCTGCACTTGTCTTTTTGAACTTTAAAATTTCAAATCTGAAAAACGACCTTTATTTAATCGCTCATATCTCCGCGACCGTTTGTGCTAGAGACTTGCAATAACTTTCATCTGAAAGGTTAGAATCGTGGCTTTCCTACGAACCTAGAACCGCATTCCTACCCCTTATAGTTTTACCGCAATCGCGGAACACGCATTCGCGAATTTTACCGCGATTTGCAAATTTCTTCACATGTAAAAACTGCTGCTGCTTGCCTTCCATTTGCCAGAAATTCGTTTAACCTGCTAACTATCCCTGCCTCATTGCTAGTGTGAGCCTGGACTAATATTAACTAGATACCACTCACCCTGAACCTCTGAAAGGGAATTAAAAGCATTTCCAGCATATTTCTCATCCATTGCTAGCACATATCAAAGCATTTTGCCTGTGTTTTCAAAACTCCTATCTGTTTTCTGTAGTGTAAGCTTGCTGGGGTGAACTGATTTACATTGATTGCATTTCTGAGAACTGTGTGTTTTCCTTCCATTTCCTTGCCTTGCATCAAGGGGGGGAGGGGATTGCCAGAGAAAAGTGATTACATTGTTTGGTTGAAATCATATTGAGTATTTTCTGTACTGCATTCATTGAATATTGCATCCACCTGAGCTTACATAAAGCATCCTCTACCACATTATACTTTTGTTCCTATTTACCAGTGTGCTACCTTATCCATTTCATGTCAACTCATTAGTGATTATAAGAAGTGTGCTAGTGCCAGATTCTCCGTTGTTGATCTTTATCATATCAGATTAAGTGTGCTATTCAATTATTAATTTATTATAAAGTGTGATATATATATATATTTTAAATTATCAAATAAACCTTTTAAACTTGCAAAACAGAACTACTTCTTGGCTCAGTGGGGTCAGGAGGATTCCAAGAGAGGGGTGTTATATAGGGGTAGTCATCCAGAACCTATGAACTGGACATAAAGATATATCAATAAGGGTTTTCATTCAGTATTATAGACTAGGCGTTGACTTAGCTGTAGTGTTGAATTGAATCCTCTTACAATGCCTACACAAAAGCTAAATCTGTTGACTTTGCCAATGTTTGAATTCAGTTGAAGGGACTCAACCATATGCTTACTGGCAACTAAAAAGTGTGTTGAGTTGAAGGTGTGGGTATAGATTTACTCAGTGTACTGGCTTTCTGTTTGGCTCATTTAGTGTTACTTACAAAGGAAAATATTAATTAAAAGAAAAGAAACAGTAATTTAAAATTAACATTAAACTGCCCCCTGTCATAGAAGGAGTACCTTCATGTATATTCATATAGGAAAAGGGCATTTTACCTTCTGACAATGTATGGGGCCCTCTGCAGTTCACATTTTATTGCCGATCAACATATGTATAAACTATATTTGTAATTGTGTGTTTAGTGCAAGTGATGATTCACAGATAACACTAATAAGCATGTTCTTAAGAGTTGATATTTCCGTCATAGACAGGTCTAGTGCCATTATTGGTTATTGTTCCAGCTAATGTCCAGTCTGGCCCCAGTGCAAAAAGCCATTGAACATTGGATACCAAAGGTCAAGTCTCGCCCTTTCCCTTCCCTCAAAACCCCGATCTGTCCCACCATCCCACCCACTCCATTTTGGATGCAGAGTACCACTAGTTCCTTTTTTTCACTTCCACCACTGTCCTGAATCCCGACATTCAGGGGCACCAAGTACACAGGTGCTCTGGTGTCCGGACACCCACCGGGAGAAGAAATTAGGAGCTGAGCCCCCTTCGGGCTGAAGAGTAGATGCAGTATGAATCGCCCTTTGTTAGGGGGTCCATACTGTCTTTCAGGCCCCACAGTGTCTCCTTGACAGCTGATCCGTCTTTGCCACCAGCAGGCGGCTGTGAGTCACCGTCACAGCAGCTTGCTGATGTAGCCAAGGGTCTGCCCGTGCTGCGCTGATGTGCACATTTGAAGATAATCACTCCTTACCAGGCCATCCATTGGTGGTTAGGCCTAGAGCGGAGGGTTTAGGGAGAGGCCACCGGAAGCTGCTGCTGCTTGTCCTTGCAACCAGCCCTTTCACACTATACTCCCCCCATGCCCCACCCACTGGAACATTGCAAAGAATCATATTTGTTTTGCATTATGTGTCTTTGAATTTAAATGTATTAACAACAATTGGCTAATTTATGTTGGAATTGGAAATGCGTCTTTCATTTTTACTACTGTATGTTCTGTCCATACTGCATTTCTACTAAATGCAACTCACACGGTAATGGAATAAATCTACAAATGTAATTGTTTTAAAAGCTATGGGAATATGTAGGGGTAGTAAATCATATTGTAGGCTGGGATAAGGTGCAAGATATTAGCATCATATTTGAGGAAGAGGATATGAGACAAATAATGATAGGTCTTAAACCCTCAAGAGCACCAGGCCCACATAATTTGCCAAATATTGTTTATAAACAAAATTCGGAGATCTGGGCAAACTTGTTTCATTGCTTCAGCCAGACAACTACTAGTGGAAGAGTTCCAGTTGGTTGGAGTCGCTCGATCCTGATCCCTATTCATAAAAGAGTCAATTTTTCAGAACCAAACCATTTTAGATTACTGGCTATTCTGAATTTTAGAAGCAAAATCTTTGCACCCTATTGTTAAAACAGCTAAGCCAATGGATGGAGGCAAATAAATGTCTTAATCCCCTGCAGACTGGATTTAGAGCAATATGTAGTACAATGCATAGGATGTGGGCCCTACGGCTGTTGATGGCAGAAGCAAGCTGTGGGGAAAATAATTGTTTGTATACTTTCTTCATTGACTACACATGTATGTTTGACTACGTAATCAGTGACCGTCTGTGGGGCAAACTAGAGAGGTGCGAGATTGACAAATCTCTTTTGTATTTCATTCAGGTCTTGTAGTCAAATATGAGTGTGTCTGTTAGAGCTTCACAGGAGGGAGCACAAACTCAATACATTAACACTAATCTTAGCCTGAAGCAGGGCTGTGTACTTGGCCCTGCCCTTTATAAATTATATGTGGCAGACTTATGCATTACATTAGAAAAGTGTAACAACTATCCTCCCGAATTAGCGGGAGTGCCTCTGGTGTGGGTCTGCTATGCAGATGATACTGTATTAATCGATCAAACCCCACTGGGAATAAAAAACAATTGGTAGTCGAAATGTATATGCGAAAGAAAATGGGTTGACGATTAATAGCGATAAGACAAAGATTATGACCATAGAAACACATAAATATTGCTCTCTCTTGTACCAATGGCAGCTTGAAGGGTTAGATTTCAGGTGTCTACCTGGGGAGTATAATTTGTACTCTTCCAGTTAGATCTCATTATAAAGAGTCCATACATGCAATGTTAGGGAGCGCTGGCAAGTCACAAAAAATGTCATTAGACAGAAATGTGGTGGTTCTGTAGGAGCAATGCGTGAAGTATACATTAAGATTGCGATTCCTGATATGCGTTGAAATGACTGAATCCCCAAAAAGCGAGGAAGAAATTACCAAATTTGTTTGTCCGATTTTTTTCAAAATGTTGGTACATTTTTATTCTAATATAGGTGTGGGGTGTGGTAGGGGTATTAGTTAAGGTAGGTGGATGTGAGGGTGCTGGGGGACCCCGCCCCACATTTTTAAAAATAACAGAAAGTCCAAAAAGCAATCAGTACTTACTCCATTTTTTAAATAAATTCGGTTAATTCATGGACATCCATGATTCCCTTCAGACTGTATGCTTTGGAAATGTCACCAGAGAAGCACATTGCATCGCTTGAGGTATTGGAGGGAAAATAAGTCTGTTCAATCTTGGGACTGCCTAGCTCAGTCCCAGTTGAAGTAGTCAGATTGGAACTCGTATTGACATCTCTCATTACTTGCTGGAATATTGCATGTTGCAAACTGCATATCAATCATTTGGTTATGGAGGAATATGCAGAGTCCTTAATGACTATTATGGCTGCTTATGTTAAAACACTGGACAGTAGATCTGTTGGTATTCGAGTAAATCAGGCATACTATGATTTAGTACAGACATCACAATAGTACCTGGAGGAATTGGGCCTCATTATTACAACTATGAATGAGCTGTGTGTCTTTTGGAAAAAAGCTTAAGAACAAAGCCATTGAATTGGACAAGATACAAAATATTGACATCCTATTCAAGAAAAAACAGTGTTTGGTGTATACTAGACAAGCTCACCTTTTAAGTGTTCCCATGAGCTATTTAACTAAATGATGTTGCCCGAGCCTGTGTCGCTTCATTATATATTTACGTTTAAATATATGGCCCACATTGGAATATACTGGTGCGTGGCAGTGCATTGAACATACAAGTAATCTATGTCGTCTTTGTACCCAGCAGCTTGAAACAATAAGACATGTTTTGACAGACTGCCCAGAATTGAGAGTGTATTATTGGAAGGGTTATCGTGAATTTTAGTAGGATGAATCCATAATGGTGATTCTTTATGAAAATTTGTATTTTTTATCTTGTGTATATTTCTTTATTGGTTTTTTAAAAAAAAGCTTTTTTTAGCTGTATGCATGTAATAAAAAATAATAAAGCCTTCAGAGGAGAGTATAATGGAGGAGCCAGCAACTTACTGTTAGTAGACAAGGCACACAGACATCCCCCCCTTAAAAATGTCCACCCAAAGGTGGAACAGGCACAAATTAAGAAAAATTCTCTCAGTAGAGATTTTACAAAGCAAACCTACCATATGATACCTTGTTACATAAACTATTCAATGGGATTTGTGGAGGGTTTTGACCCATGTGGAATCATTAGACGGGGTAAATGTGGGGATTAAGCTGTCGCTGCCCATCATTTTACCCCAGAACAAAAATAAATCATTGGAGTGGGTAAAGATGGGGATGCGCTGTCGCCGCCCATCATTTCATCCCAGAATCCAGGAGAGCTGCGCAGTTGTGCGCACACCAAAATGGGTTGCCAAAGGAAAAACAGTAGCGCCTGTTAGCTCAAAACAGCGCTTCAAAAACCACCCTGGTTTCCCTGAATGCAAGCTTCAAATGCCCATTTTAAACATTGCACATATGCAAAATGTTCACTGAACACCAGCAGACATTTGGCAGAAGGAAATTTTGTGTGCCTACAAAAATCTGGGAAGATGAAGAGCCCAGAATTGTGCTTATAACCAAACTGGCTGAGCTATGGAGTCAGCAGTTTTAAGTTTAACTGAACTACAGACACTAAAAATCTAAATGTTTAAAAGAAATGAGTGACCTACTTTTGAGTGTCACATAGGCTGCAATTGTTTAAATGTCATAGTTTTAAACTTAGAATCAGCATTCTAGCTGCATATGTAGAAATGTTTAGTTTTATTTGAATGCAGAAAACTGGGGAACAAAAAGTGACATTTTATCTGAAACCTGGCTTGAGAAACTGAATTCTGCCTGACATCTACCCCCATCAGGAGTGAAACTTGAGTCACAGCTGTATTCCCAGGCCTATCTGCCTTTTGCTGGCCACACTAAGGATATGCCATCTCTCTGATAATTGAATTAAGGGGAGCCCCACAGAATACAGGAGCTCTGAACAAAGCCCTGTCCTGACTCAGGCAAATGTTTTATTGGCGGGAGTCGTAAATGGAGCTTCCTCCTGGAAGGACAGGGGAGGGGCACTGCCTGTGAGAGCAAGCTGGCTTGGCAGAACTGGAAAAACCAGAAATTCAACCTTGTGCTGGGGGGAAACCACACCCCTTTGGGGCCAGAACATAACTCTAAAAAGATGGATCATTCATAGAGCGGACATGTGAAAATTTTATAAATGATACCATAATTCTTGTGATTTTTCTGCCCACATTTTAAGATGTGTTAGGACCCGGTGGTATGTTCAGGGGGGTTTTAGCAGTTAAGAGGGTATTACTTAAAATGTATGCATGTTAAAAATCTGACACTTCATCAATTAATGTCCATACTCCTTGCGCACATGTGTGTAAATTTGGGTTAATGTCCGACATTGCAAAATCAGTTAAAAAGTGAAATATGTGCCATTTCTGAATGCAAGCCCCCAGGAAGAGCAGAGTTTGAACAGGGGATACCTCCTGTGATATGTGAGGGGTGCATGTAATTTTAAACAAATGTGTACCTTTGCAAATATGTTGTTTTCTATCAAATATAGATTGTGTGCAATTTGACAGGGGAGTGTCCTCTCTACAAGCCATAAAATGACATCGCTCTGACTCACAGTTCCTTCCCCAATCATGGGAGAGGGGAGAATTGGGCCAATGGAAAGTGTAGAGGGGTAGGGTCTAGTGATGCTGCACACACACCCATTTTAAAAACAGATAAAAGCAGACAGACAGGACAGATAGGGACCTTCAAATCCATTTGCAGCTGGAAGCTCTGCCGGGAAAATCCATACTTTACCTCCATCAATCTCTAGAGAAAGCTGTGCAGAAAGATCCAGACTTTAAATCCATCAATCTCCAGAATCCAGAGAGAGAGCAGACCCAGACCAAACCGGAGTCCAGTCTAAAACCTGACCAGATCCGTGGCGAGGCCCATTTAATTCAAGAATATAGTGTGAGTACCTAGCAAGACTGTGCAGAACCATTCTCTTAGTTAAAATAATATAATTCAATCTATTTTAATCTAAGTAGAACTGCCTCCTAACTGTCACCTGTCATTTTCTAGTTGCTAGCTGTCACTTGTCTTTTTGAACTTTAAAATTTCAAATCTGAAAAACGACCTTTATTTAATCGCTCATATCTCCGTAACCGTTTGTGCTAGCGACTTGCAGTAACTTTCATCTGGAAGCTGAGATCCTAGGCTGTCCTAGGACCCCAAAACGATAGTGATAGTCCTTGTAGTCCCTCTGTAATCGCGCCCGGCGCACCCGCGAATTTTACCGCGATTTGCAAATTTCTCCACGTGTAGAAACAGCCGCTTCCGTGCTTCCATTTGCCAGAAATTCGTTTAACCTGCTAATCATCCCTGAATCATTGCAAGAGTGAGTCTGGACTAATATTAAGTATATTTCACTCACCCTGAACCTCTAGAGGGAATTAAAAGCATTTTAGCATATTTTTCACTTCATTGCCAGCACATATAAAAGCATTTTGGGCCTGTGTTTAAAACTCCGATCTGTAATCTAAGCTTGCTGGGGTGAACTGAATCACATTTGATTGCATTTCTGAGAACTGTGTGCCTTCCTTCCATTTCCTTGCATTGCATAAAAGGGGGGGGGTGAATTGTCCAAGAAAGTGATTACATTGTCTTTTGCTGAAATCCTATCAAGTTATTTTCTGTACTGCATTTCATTCCACATTGCATCCATTTGAAACCATAAAAGTATTGTTGCTACTTTATCCATTTCATGTCAACTCCTTAGTGATTATAAAGAAGTGTGCTAGTGCCAGATTCTCCGTTGTTAATCTTTAGCATATCAGATTAAGTGTGATATTCAATTATTAATTTATTATAAAGTGTGATATATATATATATTGTTTAAATGATCAAATAAACCTTTTAACTTGCAAAACAGAACTACTTCTCGGCTCAGTGGGGTCAGGAGGATTCCAAGAGAGGGGTGTTATATAGGGGTAGTCATCCAGAACGCATGAACTGGACATAAAGATATATCAATAAGGGTTTCCATTCAGTATCCCAGACTAGGCATTGACTTAGCTGTAGTGTTGAATTGAATCCTCTTACAAATTGGGGGCTCGGCCGGACGTTTGGGTTAGATCTATCACTTCTGCAGATTAATTCAGTGTGCCAGCTGACCAGATACACATATCCGGTCGGATCACCACACTGTGTTACGCTGTAGAGCACTCCTCAAAGGAACGCTCTTAGGAAAAGGTCTGTTTTGCAAAAATAAAATACAAACTTCTGTAAGTCAGGAAGGAACTCCAATTCCAGAATGACGACCTTAGTAGACATGAAAATAGCCAGAGAGCACTTCTTACATAAGTTATTTGTGAGAGGTGAGTGGACTCACCAGGACCAAACAGTCTGGTTGCAGGCCATCACACCCCAGATCACGGAAACAGGGTCAGATATATGGAGAGACCAGGGTCCCTTACATGTGGCCCTGAGTGAACTATATATGTCCTCTAAGGCCAAGGATGAGCACAACAAGATTGCCAGAGTAGCGGCATATTTATATTTACATATGGGAGCCATGCAGGACAAATGTGCTGAAAGCCAAGATCTGGCGAGTAGGCAACTGCTGGCATTATAGAAGGTCCAATCTGACCTGGTCTCTTCTGAGCAGGGGCTGCAGGGGAGCCAGGAGTCAGAAAATGAGAGTAGACAGCACATCATTAAAATAAAGAAGGATATGGATATCCTGCAACAGGAAAAGGCAGACCAGGATACCAGAATTCTGGCTTTGCAGAAGGAACGCCAAGACAGTTTGGACTCCCTACTGCAGAGCCAGAAAAAGCTGGAGCAACAGATCAATTTCAACAGGGCATGCACAGAGCAGGTAGCCACCCTGCAAATCCAACTAGACAGAGAGAAAGAGGAGAGCAATAAACTGATCCTGAAAGACCTGGATACCCAGGCAGAGTTTGATCAGGAGCGCCAGAAAGCTGCTGCCTTCCAAAGGCAAAGGGACGTCCCGGCGTCACAAATTCAAGCTCTTGGTCAGGAAAGGGACACCTTAGGCCAGGAAGTCTGCCACTTAAGAAGAAAAATGGAAGAAAATCACCTGGCCCACCAGGGACTAGGTGACCTCCAAAAAGAACACCAGGACTTGCTAGAGCACACCAGGAGGGTGGAGGATGCTCTGGCAAGACAGGAGCGGCCAGTAGGGATGGGACTCAGGAGGTAACCCTCCTGCAGCAAAGACTGGCCCAGTGCTCCAGGACCAATCAGGAAACGCAGAGAGAGAATGAGGCCCTCTGCCAGCATAATGATAGGCTCCAGCAACAGGTAGCGATGCAGGAGAGACTGATAGAGTCGAGTAAGGCCTTAACTGAGGAACTGAAAGCGCAGGCTCTTGCATTGCAACAGGGAGCAGGGGCGGATAGAGATGAGGTTCGCTGGGAGAGGGAGACTCATGAGCATAACCTCAGGAGCCCTAGTACCAGAGGCCTTTATCTCTCTCAGTCCCTGGACTCTGCCACCCCCATGTCCCCTGGTGCACATGAGCACAGGGCCACAGGGATGGCAGATTACTATCCAGCCAGAAGCATGGGGCTCATAGGCCAGTACCACCCAGGAATGGAGGGGCGGGCATCCGGGTATGGGAACCCAAGCACAGTGCAATTTGATGGGGAACCCCAGGAGAATAGGCCCATTAAGGGCATCCTGAAAACTTCTGCCCAGTTAGGTCAGTGGGAGGGGTACCCATCAAATCCTGGCAGCAAGGAGGGATCTGAAGACTCCTCTGAGCGGTACAGGACACAGGAGACCAGGTCCCCACATTCTGCCAGCCATTCCCAGGCTCGCAGAATCCGGGAAAACCTGGAAGATCTGACGGGAACCTCTGGGAGCAGTGCCTCTGAGTCAGAAGATGAATGGACCAGGGTTACCCGAACCAAAAGGGCCAGTAAGGCAAAAAGGGCCTTGCTTAAGGACCCCTTAAAGCAGATTAAGGCGATCAGGAGCGTCATCACGCCTTACCATAAGAACGCTAAGTATTCTGTTTGGGAGCACTTAGAGTTGTTTGAGCAAATGATGGAGACTTTCCATTTGAAGGACAGCCAAAGCTGTATTCAATATGTAAAGTGGACCTTCTCCCCGGAATACTCCAGTTTCTTTGCGGGGCTGGAGGACCAAAATCATTTAAGATGGTCCACCTATAAGGCGGCCATCTTGAAACATTTTTCTGTTCACAGAAATCCTCAAGAGGCTCGCAAGGCAGCCTACAATTTGCAATGTGGGGAGGATCAGGCCCCACAAGAATTTGTGCAAGAACTGAAACGTGCTTTTGCGCAGACCACCAGAAGGGTGCGCACAGACAGTAGAGAATTCATTAATACATTTTTTCATGCCTTGCCCAAATACATAATGACCCAGCTCGTGAGGGATTTTCACGAGAAAAGATCTTTAGACTGGGTCATTGAACAGGCTACCCGGATCTATGAGGTGCAGAAACCGGTAGATAGCAAAAGTAATGCCCAGAAAAACCCCAAAGCCAACAGCACCCCTGCTGCTGCCAAGGTGGCAGAGGTAAAGGTCACCCCCGTTTTGGATTTGGAGATGGGGGGGCCTAAAAACCTACCTGCACCTAATAATCCTAAACTCAGAAATCCCTCGGGACAGTCACAGGCAGGGAGTGAAAGAGGTAGTCCCCCCAATGGGGTCCCTCGCTCTTCTGACTATGTAAGTCCTCGCTACAAAGGTAACAGTCCAATCCTGGGTTATGTGTGGACTCCCCCAGCCCAAGGGGGGGGATCCAACCGAGCACCGAACCCAGGGAACTTCCCTCCAAACTTCCCACAGGAGGGCAGAAATTTACCAAACCCTGGGCAGAACTTTTTCCCCAGATATCCACCTGACTTTCAGCCCCAAAACCATCCATCCTTCTTTCCCCAATTCCCTGAGCCCAGACCACTGAATCCGGGAGAGGGGAGGCCAAGGGTGGAGGGGTACCCAAATCTTCCCAACCCGGGGTATTACCAGAGGAGGGACAGCTACCCTTCCCGGGATCAGCCCAGGGGAGAAAACAGGGCCCCGTATCAGCCTGAGCGGGTTTCCCAGTTAGAGCGCCAGGTTCAAAACATGGCGCGGGATCTGGGTCACATACTGAGGGCTCAGCAGAAGCCTCAGATGGGCGTGCCGGCGCAGAACGCACCCAACTCTGGACCTGGTGCTCCAGAACAATGACGGGGGCAGCACCCCGATAACTCACCGGTTCCCAGGGAGGAGGCACAAAGGGAAGGGGGGTGTTAAGCCTTGGAGGAAGCTTCCTTCCTCACTTGTAAACAGCCCCTGGAAACCCAGGAACCGGAAACAAAATCTCTTGCCCCTGAAAGTCTGCCTCCTAAGGAGCAGAGGGGGGGTAGGAGAAACAAAAGACCCAAACAGACTCAGTTTGAGGAGGAGGTACAGATCTTCCAATTTGAGGGAGAGGGATCCTCAGAGGATCCTGGGAAAAGGATCTTCTCCTTCAGAGAGGGGGGAACTCCTCCCAAAGAAAAATGGGTCCCTAGGGATGCACATCCAGACTGGGGAGATGTGGAGACTGAGCTACCGCCGCCCACCATCTCATCCCAGAACCAACAGCAAGAAAATCCCCTGGTTCAAACCCATCCTGATGACTGCCTCCAAAAAGGGGGGTGCGGCCCGGAACCGGAACCCGGGGAACCCACCATGGCTCTGATCTCCAGATGCCAACTTTTTCTTTCAGATTCCCAAGGCTCTCCACAGAATTCTGCCTAAATCTCTTCGCTAGCGATGTCCAAAACCAGAAAGTTAGCCCACCAGTTGTCCAAAAATGTGCATTATCTGTGCCCCCTTGAGGAGAAGGAGGGAAGATACTATGCCCCGGTACAAGTACAGGGGCAGGGTACAATTTTGGCACTGGTGGACACTGGATCTCAAGCTACCCTTCTGTCCAGAAGGGCCTTTGACGAACTGAATGCAGGAAGGGGAGAGAATTACCAAATTCCTCTCACCTCTCTTCCTGGACAACTGCAGAACTTTGACGGGAAGGAAATTCCTGTTGAGGGGACTGCAGACTTGGACATTAAGATCGGGCGACACAAGGTGAAACACCCGGTCATAGTAGTGACTCCAGAGGGCACCCCTTGTTTACTGGGGAATGACCTCCTGAGAAGGTTGTCACCCCTAATAGATTGTGTAAACAAGGTCCTCTGGACCCAGACTAGCCGACCAATAAAATTAAAACAGAGTGTCAACCATGTTAGTTTAAACGGCACCTGCCACATGGTTGAACAAAAATCTGACCAAGTAGAATTTCACTTCCAGAATAGCCAAATTCCAGACGTGACAGTAATAGCAGTAGGACAACAGACTGGTGATGGAGGGTCCTCTCTATTTCTGAAAATCAACCTTCCTTCCAGTCTAAAGTGGTACTCCACGCTGGAAGGAAACACTCTGAGATTCTATACTAATCCACAATCAGATATTACCACTCCTATAGTCCAGAAAGATGTGAAATCAGCTCAGAGCCTGGCTGATATTCAGTAAATTGGAGAGCAGTTGTTCATCCCTGTTCAGTTAAATGATGGGAAGGACTCTGTTCTCGCTCGAGTGTGCGTGAACAATGGTAAGAGCTTCATCAGCGAAGCCATGTTCCGCCAACTCCCAAAAGATCCAGCCATTCCCACCTTCAAACTGATAGACAAATGGGAAATGGACCTGGAAGCACCTAATTCCAAACATCTCCTGCCAAGCAGGTGTATGCTCAAAATCTCCATTGGCAACAAGAGCATAGTCCACAATTGTTGGGTCGTGCGAGACGTCCCTGCCGCCTTTTACTTAGGCAGTGACATTCTCAATCGCTTTGCCATTAGTTTGGACCTAATAAACTTCAAAGCTTGGTCCCGATTAGCGGATAATCCCATGGGCTTTGATGATCCAGAAAAAGCATTTAGGTCAGCTCAATTGCTACCTTATGCAGTTGTAATTCAGATCAAAGAGGAAGTCACCATCCCAGAAAGGACCCGACAATTCTCCCTGGAAGTGAAAGTTAAAAGAGGACAATATCTGAAAAACCCTGATGCTTACATACATCTAAACGCTTCTCTCCAACAGCAAGGGTTGGGGGTAAACCCAACACCATTAGTCAACATAGAACATGACACCATTCCAATAGAGGTGGATAACAGCGACTTAAAGAGTATTACTCTAGCCGCAGGCACCATTATTGGAATGGCGGTTGATGACCGACATTTCTCCATTGATCTTGGAAATGAACTGTTAGGACCAATCCCCAAGGACTGCTTTGACAGTGACAGTGATGACAATACAACACCAGACAGGATTTCCTGGTGTACACTTCTTGCCCTTATGGTAAGGAAGATGTGACTTGTGACTTCAGGAGGGATGAGGTGATTTTCCAGGTCCATGAGGGCTGCCTTTCCCACCTGAAGCCTCCAGTCCAAATCAGCACTCTGACCAGGGACTTCTCCACCCAGTTGGAGGAGGCCGCTGAGATAGCCAATCCAGAAGTCTTTCCAGGCTTCAGGCAGATGGTGGAAGAGAGAGTCAACCTAGCTGATGCCTGTGTGACTCTGGAACAAAAGCAAAAGTTGAAACAAGTTTTCTTGGATTTCCAAGATCTCTTTGCGGTAGACTCATATGACTGTGGTCGCACTGACATCCACACAACAACAATCCCCACAGACCCTGGCATGACTCCTGTGTTTGTGAAGCAATATCGCTTGCCTCTCGCATCAATGGAGTCCCTTACTGAAATAATTAAGAACCTTGAGTCCCGGGGAATAATCCGTCCCGTCCACAGCACCTTCAATAATCCGGTGCTGGGAATATTGAAGCCAAACGGCCAGTGGAGACTCTGCGCCGACCTCAGGGAGCTCAACAAACGGGTCCATACTTCCCGATGACCTCTTCCCTACATTGACCAAGGGCTGGACCAGATCCAGGGGTCACAGGTATTCACTGCAATAGACCTGACCAATGGATACTGGACCGTGCCTGTCAGCAGGGAGGACCAATACAAACTGGCTTTTACCTTTGGGGGCCAGCAGTACACATGGACCCGGACTCCCTTCGGATACCTTAACTCCGGTAATGAGTTCAATATTTTCCTACATAAGGCCATGCCCGACCTGGGTGCGAGGGGTAACCTGGCTTATGTAGATGATGTCCTCATCAAAAGCTCAACTGTTGAGGAACACATAGCGGAGATCCGTTATGTTCTGACACAGTTGAGGGCCGCCGGAGCAAAACTTTCCTTTCAGAAAGCACAGTGGTGTAGAACCCGTGTTAATTTCTTGGGGCATGAGATTACTCCTCAGGGTCTCTGTCCCCAGGAAAAGAAAGTGGAAGCACTTCAGAAACTGAAAGACCCCACAACTCTGCGGGAACTAAGGAGCCTCCTTGGACTGACTAATTACAGCAGAAAGTTCATTGAGGGCTACGCAGAGATCACCAGACCCCTGATTCATCTCCTGAAGGGGGGGGTCAAGTGGGAATGGGGTCCAGAACAATCCGAGGCAGTAAGACAACTCAAAAGAAGCCTCTCGCAAGCGCCTTGCCTAGCTTACCCTGTCAGAAACAAGGAGTTCCTCCTGGAGACGGGGTTCTCTAATACGTGCTTGACGGCAGTATTATACCAAAAGCATGACAAGGTCAATACAGTAATCTCTTATGCGAGCAAAACTTTATCCTCTGTGGAGGAAAAATGCAACGATTGTGAGAAGGCACTCCTGGCAACGGTGTGGGCATTGAAGAATTACCGCCCGTTTATCCAGGGGGAACACATCATAGTGGAGACTCCACACCAGCCTCTGCAATATCTCCAAAGTGACAGAATCCGGGCCGGAAATGTGAGTAATTCCAGAATTACTTCCTCGATTCTGTCAATGCAAGGCTTTCCTGTGGAGGTCAGATATGGCCAAAACAAGAAGAGTCCCCTCGCGCAAGGTCTGGCTGACTTGCATGATTGTGCCAGAGAAAACTGTCTCGAGGACGAAAGTCTAAAAATCAAGGACAACACGGAGGCATACCTTAATTCCCCACACAAAGTCTTTGAAGAAGACAAGTGTGAGGGAATGCCCACTGTGTATGTGGATGGATGCTCTTACCATGTTGACAACGACGGGGAGAAAGAACTGGTGGCCGGCGTAGGGAATGCATGGGTGAATGAGTCCCCAGAACCCTCCGCTGGATACAAAATTGGTCCCCGAAGTAGTCAGGTGGCAGAATTGATGGCTGTGCATCAGGCCATCCTCACTGCTGTCCAGCATCAACTCCACGAACTGGTCATAATCACAGATTCGGATTATGTACGGAACGGGTTTGTGGAGCACCTGGTTAATTTGAAAACCAGAGGCATGTTATGTGCTAACAACAAACCCTTGAAACATGGGAAGTTGATTCAAAACATTGATGACCTGGTCACCTCGAATTGGATGACCATCTATTGGAAAAAGATCAAGGGTCATTCCAAAGTAGAGGGACCAGACAAAACTGGAAATGACTTAGCTTATCAGTTGGCCAAAACCGGGGCCATCCAAGGGGATCTAATTGAGATTGATTCCCTGTTGGGGGAAATCCAGGTCACTGCTATCACTAGGTCCCAGACAAATGCTCACAACGACCTTTCAATTGCACAATGGAGTAAGGAGAGCCCTGATGCTGATTTGATTACCGCTCAGAAGGGGGATCCAATAACTGGTAAATTTTACCAACACATTGAGGACCCTGAGAACTTTCCCCTGATGGATACCGATTACACTGGGAAAGAGGACCTAAGAGTGTTGATGAAATGTCCAAAAATGTTCCGAATCCAAGACGGTTTGTTGGTAAGGAAATCCAAAGCTGGCCACGATCAGTGGGTGGTTCCTACCTCATTCCGAAGCCTGATGTTAAGTCACGCCCATGATGCGGCCACCGCCGGTCATAGGGGGTTTCACACAACACTGGAAATTTTAAGAGAGGTTGCATACTGGCCACACATGGGGCAGGACCTCGACCAATACTTGAAGGGGTGTCTTGTGTGTGCACAATTTCAGCCATCATCCCTCACGCACCGTGCGCCTCTCCAAAAGAGGGGGATGACACTGCCCTGGTCAGATTTACAAATCGACTTTGTAGGCCCCGTGATTCGCTCTGCTAGGGGGAATAAGTACATGTTGACTGTGACATGCTTGTTTACCAAGTGGGTGGAATGTCTCCCAGCCCCAAATTGCAATGCAGAAACTGCAGCTGCCTTGATGATTAACCACATCTTTTCCCGTTTTGGTCTACCTCAAAGGATTGAGTCAGACAGGGGTAGCCACTTCACCAGTGAAGTAATGACAAAGATGTGGGAGATACTGGGGGTCAAAAGAAAGTTCCATATTGCTTACCGGCCAGCTTCTTCTGGGGCAGTAGAGAGATATAACCGAACCATTGTGAGCATATTAAAGAAGTTTGTGGCAGATTCTGGGCCAAGTTGGGATATCCGATTACCTCTGGTCCTAATGGCCATCAGATCTACCCCTTCATCTGCAACCAAAATGTCACCATTTGAGTTGATGACTGGGCGCAAGATGGTGCTTCCTCAGCATTTGCTCTACAGGACCCAAGAGCAGACACTGATAAATGCCTCCACAACTCATGAGTATGTGGAGAATTTAAGGAAACACCTTCAACATGCTTTTGCTTATGCTCAGCGGAACCTAGAAAGATCAGCTGATAGCATGAAGACCCACTATGACCTGAAGACTTCCAGGAAGGAATATCAGGTGGGGGACCGGGTCTATTTATACAACTTCCAAAGAAACCAGGCAAAACAGCGAAAATTTTTGCCTACATGGAAGGGACCCTTTGAGATCATCGACAAGATCTCCCCTGTGGCCTACAAAGTCCACATCCCCAAAGGTCCTTTGGCAGCGGGGGAAGACAAGTGGGTCCACATTAACCAGTTGAAGTGTTGCCATCCCAGGCACACTCTGCAACAACTGGAGGAATCGTCTGGAATCCTAGCGGGTACTGTCTCAGACTAATTCAGTTCCAACCATAAAAACATACCACATCTAGTCTCTAAAATATTGTGATTGCATGAAACTGTCTCTTAGTTATACTGTTTTCTTTTTTCAAAATAAGAATGTAATGTTTCGTTATGATGAAATGCATATGCTGCCCCACTATCTCAACAGTGGTGGAAAAACGTCTATGAATAGGTATTGCCGCTCTTCCTTTGTCGTCCTAGGAGAAAGAAAACCTGGAGACGGGCCAAGGAGGACAATCCGGAGACCGGGAGCAGAGACGCAAGGGGCCCAGCGAACCGCCCAATATTCCCATCAGGACCGGCGAGGAGAACCGATCGATCCGACCGGATGGAGAGGAAGATGCTGAACTGTGCCATCTACAGAATTGGAAGAAGATAATGTGGACATACCAGCGCCAGGGTTCAAAACCTCCCTTGCAACCGACTCCCCCTCGACTCAAGTCAAAGCGCAGTCGGGCGGGGGGGTTTGTGGAGGGTTTTGACCCATGTGGAATCATTAGACGGGGTAAATGTGGGGATTAAGCTGTCGCTGCCCATCATTTTACCCCAGAACAAAAATAAATCATTGGAGTGGGTAAAGATGGGGATGCGCTGTCGCCGCCCATCATTTCATCCCAGAATCCAGGAGAGCTGCGCAGTTGTGCGCACACCAAAATGGGTTGCCAAAGGAAAAACAGTAGCGCCGGTTAGCTCAAAACAGCGCTTCAAAAACCACCCTGGTTTCCCTGAATGCAAGCTTCAAATGCCCATTTTAAACATTGCACATATGCAAAATGTTCACTGAACACCAGCAGACATTTGGCAGAAGGAAATTTTGTGTGCCTACAAAAATCTGGGAAGATGAAGAGCCCAGAACTGTGCTTATAACCAAACTGGCTGAGCTATGGAGTCAGCAGTTTTAAGTTTAACTGAACTACAGACACTAAAAATCTAAATGTTTAAAAGAAATGAGTGACCTACTTTTGAGTGTCACATAGGCTGCAATTGTTTAAATGTCATAGTTTTAAACTTAGAATCAGCATTCTAGCAGCATATGTAGAAATGTTTAGTTTTATTTGAATGCAGAAAACTGGGGAACAAAAAGTGACATTTTATCTGAAACCTGGCTTGAGAAACTGAATTCTGCCTGACATCTACCCCCATCAGGAGTGAAACTTGAGTCACAGCTGTATTCCCAGGCCTATCTGCCTTTTGCTGGCCACACTAAGCATATGCCATCTCTCTGATAATTGAATTAAGGGGAGCCCCCACAGAATACAGGAGCTCTGAACAAAGCCCTGTCCTGACTCAGGCAAATGTTTTATTGGCGGGAGTCGTAAATGGAGCTTCCTCCTGGAAGGACAGGGGAAGGGCACTGCCTGTGAGAGCAAGCTGGCTTGGCAGAACTGGAAAAACCAGAAATTCAACCTTGTGCTGGGGGGAAACCACACCCCTTTGGGGCCAGAACATAACTCTAAAAAGATGGATCATTCATAGAGCGGACATGTGAAAATTTTATAAATGATACCATAATTCTTGTGATTTTTCTGCCCACATTTTAAGACGTGTTAGGACCCGGTGGTATGTTCAGGGGGGTTTTAGCAGTTAAGAGGGTATTACTTAAAATGTATGCATGTTAAAAATCTGACACTTCATCAATTAATGTCCATACTCCTTGCGCACATGTGTGTAAATTTGGGTTAATGTCCGACATTGCAAAATCAGTTAAAAAGTGAAATATGTGCCATTTCTGAATGCAAGCCCCCAGGAAGAGCAGAGTTTGAACAGGGGATACCTCCTGTGATATGTGAGGGGTGCATGTAATTTTAAACAAATGTGTACCTGTGCAAATATGTTGTTTTTTATCAAATATAGATTGTGTGCAATTTGACAGGGGAGTGTCCTCTCTACAAGCCATAAAATGACATCGCTCTGACTCACAGTTCCTTCCCCAATCATGGGAGAGGGGAGAATTGGGCCAATGGAAAGTGTAGAGGGGTAGGGTCTAGTGATGCTGCACACACACCCATTTTAAAAACAGATAAAAGCAGACAGACAGGACAGATAGGGACCTTCAAATCCATTTGCAGCTGGAAGCTCTGCCGGGAAAATCCATACTTTACCTCCATCAATCTCTAGAGAAAGCTGTGCAGAAAGATCCAGACTTTAAATCCATCAATCTCCAGAATCCAGAGAGAGAGCAGACCCAGACCAAACCGGAGTCCAGTCTAAAACCTGACCAGATCCGTGGCGAGGCCCATTTAATTCAAGAATATAGTGTGAGTACCTAGCAAGACTGTGCAGAACCAATCTCTTAGTTAAAATAATATAATTCAATCTATTTTAATCTAAGTAGAACTGCCTCCTAACTGTCACCTGTCATTTTCTAGTTGCTAGCTGTCACTTGTCTTTTTGAACTTTAAAATTTCAAATCTGAAAAACGACCTTTATTTAATCGCTCATATCTCCGTAACCGTTTGTGCTAGAGACTTGCAGTAACTTTCATCTGGAAGCTGGGATCCTAGGCTGTCCTAGGACCCCAAAACGATAGTGATAGTCCTTGTAGTTCCTCTGTAATCGCGCCCGGCACACCCGCGAATTTTACCGCGATTTGCAAATTTCTCCACGTGTAAAAACAGCCGCTTCCGTGCTTCCATTTGCCAGAAATTCGTTTAACCTGCTAATCATCCCATAATCATTGCAAGAGTGAGCCTGGACTAATATTAAGTATATTTCACTCACCCTGAACCTCTAGAGGGAATTAAAAGCATTTTAGCATATTTTTCACTTCATTGCCAGCACATATAAAAGCATTTTGGGCCTGTGTTTAAAACTCTGATCTGTAATCTAAGCTTGCTGGGGTGAACTGAATCACATTTGATTGCATTTCTGAGAACTGTGTGCCTTCCTTCCATCTCCTTGCATTGCATAAAAGGGGGGGGGGTGAATTGTCCAAGAAAGTGATTACATTGTCTTTTGCTGAAATCCTATCAAGTTATTTTCTGTACTGCATTTCATTCCACATTGCATCCATTTGAAACCATAAAAGTATTGTTGCTACCTTATCCATTTCATGTCAACTCCTTAGTGATTATAAAGAAGTGTGCTAGTGCCAGATTCTCCGTTGTTAATCTTTAGCATATCAGATTAAGTGTGATATTCAATTATTAATTTATTATAAAGTGTGATATATATATATATTGTTTAAATGATCAAATAAACCTTTTAACTTGCAAAACAGAACTACTTCTCGGCTCAGTGGGGTCAGGAGGATTCCAAGAGAGGGATGTTATATAGGGGTAGTCATCCAGAACGCATGAACTGGACATAAAGATATATCAATAAGGGTTTCCATTCAGTATCCCAGACTAGGCATTGACTTAGCTGTAGTGTTGAATTGAATCCTCTTACAGATTCCCAGACAAGATCAGATTCCCAATACATGGAAGGGTTCTGAAATCATTATCATGTTCAGAAAGAGGGATATGAGTGAAACATACAATCTCCCTGATTGATACCAGTTCTAGGGTATAGGGAACAATGCTTCACAATCGACTAGAGCAATGGTTCCAACATACTAAATTCCTATCCAAGTTTCAAGCAGGATTAGACTAATACTATATATGAAGTGTTATATATTTTCCTGCTACTGACAACATTTGTTTCACTGCATCAGCAACCTTTAAACTTAATATGAGTGGACCTATGGAGCACATTCAATGTAATTCCAAGCAAAATACATTTGGGAGGAAATGCTTTCTATTGAAGTGCCAGACAACTTGGCTGTAGCCATAGCTAACATTTACCCTGAGAACTGTGTGCAGATTCGATATGGTATTGGAGGTGAATGCACAGGTAGAGCTACTGTCTAAAGCGGTGTAAGAAAAAGGATGTGTAATAACTCTGTAATGTTTAGATACATATTACCATATTGGCCAATATACTAAATGATCATAGCATAGAAGCACAAAAAGTTGCTGGTGATCGAATTAGCATCCTTCTCTTTGAAGATGATGCAGTCATAATTAGTAAAACTCTGAAGGGCTTGCAGAAATCCCTATTTTTCCAAATCATATTTTATTAATTTCAACTAAAGCAACATGACAATTTCTGAATTTCTAATGAAAAGTCACGACAGAAACTGTCTGGAGCCAAGCAGCAGGAACCAAAACGGTTCTAATGATTAAACACTTCAACGTATAGAATTCAACACATAAAACAAACAGTGAAAACATCGATTTAATCAATAGGTAGAGTAAGTCGTCCCTACAATAGAACTGCTCGACAACGTGAAAAGGTATACAATCAAGTATGTGTAATTGTCAGGTAGTAACAACCAAAATCAGTCCCAATGAATTCCAGTAAAGTCCATTAAATGACAAAACAATGTGTTGTGGTTAAACAGTTCACCTGATAACGTCGGAGGGTTAAGATCGGATAATGCTACACGTTTCTAGACTTGTGTTCCATCTTCAGGGATAAAACCTAATTTCTCCTATGATACAAACAACAGGTATCGTCAAAGTCTAAACAGCGAGCCAATATATTGACGGTGTACATTAGTTGGGAAGCATTCCTTAATAGTCCCAACCTACATTGAGCAATCAATGAAAAGATGTTCTGAATCTGTCTCGAATACGTAGATGCAAAGTGGATAAACATGCTCAGAGAGCTCCAATGGTAAGTTGTGTCAGTAATCTGCAAAACATAAAAATAAAGACCAGTGTGTGTATGTGGTGTTTCTTACCTCTGCAGCCTCTTTCACCTTCTACTCACTTTGTAAGCCTGCAGCCTGTTCACCAGAATGGCTCCACCTTGTCCCCCTTCTCATAGGATTGTTGTCATGCCAAATTCACTGTGATGTACATTTTTCCAGGGTTTGTTCCCGGAGATCAGCTCTTAAAATATGTATATCTTCCCTAACCTCGTAGTTTCCTGCAGCTATTGATCCCCTTCCTCCAGTTCCCAGATCCTTTCTCTTAGTTCTTCTTCCATTACTGTGTCTTCCCTCTTCTTTTGCACGGCCACTGCTATTATGAGTCCTCACACTGTAACTTTCACAGCTTCCCAGACAGTTTGTGTGCAGCCCTTCCCGTTGTTTTTTTCTTTACTTATAAGGTCTATTTCTTTTCTAAGCGACTCCCTCAAAGACTCTATCCTGAAAAAGGGCGTCATTACAACGCCAGCTGCATGGGCCTCTTCTCGGGAACCAAGTATAACAGCAGTGACTAACAAGTCGTGTCCGTCCACCCACTCGTACAATTTGGGAGGTATTTACCCATTGCATATTACTCTTTTCCACCAAGAGGTAATCGATTCTGGATGAGAACTGGTGTGCGCTGGAGTAGAAGGCATACCCCTTTCTGACTGGATTGGCTTCACACCATGAGTCACTTAAACAGTGCTGGGATATTCACTGCTCCAGTCCTGTGTCCCTCCTCCATGGGTCCCCCTACCTTACTCAGCCTGTCCAACATCAGGTGAAGAAGCATGTTGAGATCCCCCCACTTTTCTTTCCCCTTCAGCCCACTGATTGACAGCGCTGAGTGCAGAGTCCACAAACTGCAGCTGGCCAACATTTGGAGCATTAAGTGTAACCAATGTAATCTTTTGCCCTCACATCCATACCTCCCTATGTGGACCTCCTCAAGTAGCAGGTCTGCGGACACCAGGATACCGCCCCTCACCCCACAGGGCTTGGGTTGGGCTGATGACCAATACCTTTGGGTTGCTTTCGTTCCCAACAACCTCTGCTCCTTACCCTTCTCATAACGGGTTTCCTGTGTGAACAATACATCTATGCCCTGACTATTTTTGACACAAATTCAATTGAAATGTGTTTGGAGATCAACATCTCCAAAACAAGGTATCTAACATGGTCAAAAAAGAAACTAAAAACATCTGACAAATCATATGTTAGAAAGGGTAGACCATTATGATTGGCTCAAGATCTGCATAGGAGAAAAAGTGGCAAAGTATAAGCAAATAACAAAGAGTGAACAAACCTTTACACTTATCACAGGGCATTGCATTCATTTTCTCAGTGCTATGGAGGGAACGCCAAATTCCAGTCATTCGACGTCTACAGAGCTAAGGTGCAAACAGCTGCCCTACATGGAGCTGGGATCTGGGGTGATGGTAACCTGCAATCACTTGAGAGATTCGGAAATAAGTTAATTAAAAAACTCTTAAACCTACCTATGAGTATGGCAAATCTTCCAATTCACTTAGAATCTAAGGATACACAGTAAAATCGATGAAGCACAATTAAGATAGCTATTATTCTGGCATATTTTCCAGAAATTGCCTAGGGACATTTAGAAACACCTGCATGGTTGTTTTTGCCAAGGGATGTTCAGGTAAATATATCCATCACCTCACTAAGGATATAGGACATGACTACTTATGGGAAAATGCCTATGACACTGCGAAGATTCAGGCGATTTAAAGACTACTACGAAGATCTGTGAAGAGTGGGTCTATTCATGCAATCTCTCCTTGAGTACAAGTAGGGGCATGTTATGCAGCTATTTAGAAAGAAAGAATGTCCTGAACAAGAACAATATTTATCTTTGCTAGAGGCCTGCGAAGCTGGACGATTATACTTAAAGCTACGATTAGGAGTATTACCTATAGGAACATAAGTTTGAAAATAGAAAGGCAAACAGATATACAAGTGCAAGACATGTGTTACTAGCCTCTATAACTTACATCATGCTCTCTTTTTCTATCCCTTTCAGACTGCTATTAGAAAAACAATCCTCCTTCTAGTTCTCAGCTTAAATAGTATTAGAACAACAGGACAAGCCTTAGCCTTGTGTTTACACACAGACTCAGAATCTGCACTGGTGGTTTCATTGTTGCAATTATTTGAGTATTTATTACATGGTGCATTGGTAAATATGTATTGCAGTGATTTTAACTTATGTGATTTTATGGTATTTTACCAAAATAAATCTTTTGACTGACTGACAAATTGCTCTCTGCCTTTCCAGTGTTGGCAGCTCCTGCGCTGCCTAGCTCCATGAGAGGAATGGAAACAGTGCGACTATCCAAGTGGGATGACCTGAAAACAAAAGCTGACTCCAACATCATCTGAGCGCTAATATTAGTAGACCTATCAGCAGCATTCAAAACAGTCCACCATGGAAGCGTCATCAAAAGACTCAGAGAACTAGGAATAAGCAACATGCTTTACTATGGTTAAAATCCATTCTAAGAGAAAGATCATAAACAACCTAGCTAACCCTCTTCAACTCAGCGCAACGCACAGCAACCTGTAGCGTTCCATAAGACTCACCCTTCTCGCCACTACTCTTCAGCATCTACATGACCTGACTCATCAAACTCATCAAAAGACATTGCCTCACCTGCTACAACTACGTAGAGAACAAACTATAAAATCACCAGCCTTGAAACACTTATAGCTGCATTATAAATGCCTTATCATATCATATCACCACCTTAAACTCAGTCTGGACAAAATAGAAATCGCAATCACGCCGAACAACTCATCAAACCAGCATCACTTCCTGTGGCCTAGATAAATGGGAAACCCACCAGAGTCTTCCAAAGTAGTTACAAATCTCAGAATAGGAATGGACAACGAATTAATACTCGAACCAAAAGTCAATTCAGTAGTAAGAAAGTGTGTCTCCCACCTATGCTTATACTGATATTACCCTTCCTCATCTTCCCACACAGAGCACTTGCTACCCTCTCCCTCATCATGTCAAAAATAGACTAAGCCAAGAGCATCTACCTTGGAATGCCAAAATACCTCACACAAAAACCTACAATTAATACAGAACGCCGCAGCAAGACTACTCCTCAGACTTACTAAGAGAGAACACATCCCACCAGCACTGACTACAAGTAATAAAAATGAATTTCTGTCTACAGACCAAACCGAACCCTGAGATCCTGCCATGGCATTCAACATGAACCAAAGCAATACTCAAAGCTGAAATTTGGTGGATCAGCATTCTCCTGCAGCTCAGCAGAACTTTGGAATTCACTCCCCAAAAAAATACGAACAAGAGAAGCTCCTCAAATTCTAAAAACTATGAAAGAGCCTGCCTCTTTCACTCACCAAGTTAAACAGGAAGTTCTATTGAAGAGAAATAGCCAACCACTACACTTGGCAAGAACACCCCAAACCAAAAATACCCCAAACCGAACAAACCAAATCTGGGCCGCCTCAACGGAAGAAAGTATGTTAACACCAACCAACATACAATCAAGGACCTGAGCCCAGTTGAACAAAAGAAACCTACAAGAAAGAACAGGCCGCTTTACCATTAACCCTACTAAAACTTTCCATGTTCCTACAAACTCACCTTCACCCACCAAATAAAACACAGCACAATCTCGAAATTACAGACTAGTCTACAGACCCTCTACAACACCTGACTCAACCCAACACACTAAACCCCACAGAAAACCACACCACAGATACAATTGTATGCACACTCACACACCAAAACACCACCAAACCCATACCAACTAAAAGCAAGCCCAACACACAGTGAAGGTGTTTTCCTGAACTGAAGTTACCAAGAGCACATCAAAGCTCTCTTACATTTTCCGTCTCCAGCCCACTAACTATCCCTTCTTTCCTTTTCAAATCCGCCTGAACGCCTGGAGAGCATGAAATTGGCAGTGGTGCATGCTATAAATCGCAATAAAATAACATAACATTTTTTCCAGCCCTTCCATAGAGGCCCATTCCCTCTCCCTCTGCCACCAGCCAATCTCATTGCCCCTTTTCCTTGGGCTGTTTCCCTGCGATTTCAGTACCTGCTACATGTGCTATTTCTCTGCAGTTTCACTCCGCTGCACCTTGTGCTGTGTGCTGCAGTCTGCAGCCTGTGCTCCTCACAGTGTGTTCCTGCAACCTCCAGTTCCTGTTCCTTTTACTGTGTTCTTGCCATCCCCACCCCTGCTCCATGTTGGACTGTTTTATTGAGTCTATATAGTGTAGCAGAGGAAGGTTCCAACACACTTTTTGGGAGACCGGTGTAGGCAGGCACAGCAATATAAGTTTCAGACACTTTTAGCATAACGTTTATTCACTTAATCTGCCTATCACCTGTCTCCAGCGACCCAGTTTTGCTGCGATCTGAATAACCTAGATGCACCTCTGTGGGAATCAGATGGAGGATGAAAGCAAAGGTTAAAATTGGGTTCCACCCAAAACTCCCAGGGAAGAAACACTGGGTCATAATAACTGTTCACACACAAGGCGAGTCATGCACCAAAATGCTGGTGTACAGTTTCTTTAGTAGGTATTTTGATTAGTTATTTCCTTTTTCCAGTACACCAGCATTTCTTTTAAGGTTTTGATATAAAAAGGGGGAATTACGAGACACTCTCTACACTAACTTTATACATAAAGCAACGGTATTACTAAAAAAGGAGCACTTCAAAACACCAGAGTCAATGTTAAAAATATAAAGGCTCTTTAAAAATATTAGAGTCCTTAAAAATGTATACAAAAAAGTCTCTATGCAGTAAACTGTGAACTATATATAAAAAAAAACGTACTTGGGATGAAGCCAGGACTGTCCCGAGGTCCTTCTGTGCTGCAGTTCGTTTTCTTTCTTTTCTTCTACTTTAAGATGTTCCTCTGGCAGGCAAGGAAGCAGCATCAGGGGGTCGGGACCCCAAAGTAATTATAAGCTGGGCTGCTTATGCCAGGTGCTGCCCAGCACTGATCAGCATCTTGGGGGGAGTCCCCTTATTGTTCTATGTCAAGGATGTGTATGCCAGGTGCAGCTCTGGGTTGATCGCCATACTTGGGGCCCCGGGGACTTCATCAACACGGGCCAGGTCTGCTAGCAGCGGCCTGGAGAGTACCTAGGAAGGGGCTGGGCCCTTTTCAAATCATGTGGCGACCCCGTTTCTCTTATTGGGAGCACCACATTTGATAGTCGCAGCCCAGGTTTGCGGCCGTGACTGGAGGTGCTTCCTGCTTGTGGCACGCCATCAAGCCGGGCTGCGGTGGTGAAGGGGGATGTACCCTCCTCTGCGCTTCTCTGCAGGCTTCCATCTCCCTCTCCTGCTCTTCTGCACTCCTGTGACTGTCTCACAGGACCTTAATGTTCCTCTCTGCAAGGAGATGGAACACTCCATTGGGCTGGCACTTAATACAACAGTGGAAACAGTAAAGGTTCAGAAACCAGATACTTTTCTGTGAATATGTACACAGCTGTCTCATGAAATTCATCTATCTATCTATCTATCTATCTATCTATCTATCTATCTATCTATCTATCTATCTATCTAAAACGGAAAATGTGTGTGTTTGTTCATTCCTCATACAATTTCACACCATTCCACCAATCTGCACCATATTTTGCAGTTACCTATTAGGACCCTTCGGATGTCTCTGGCCACTCTACATGTGGACACCCCACCCCATTCCCCGGATTTCTGCCCCTGGAAAAATGAGACGGTTACCTGGAAGCGACAAAACATCAAGGTGGTCGTAGAAGGACCGGGCAGAGCTCATTTGAAGTGTTTGGACGCAAGCAAAACATCAAATTGGTTACAGAGGGACCAGACAAAGCTTATTTTAAAAGTCTCAACACCAGGAACAGAACAGTTTAAGGCCCTAGGAGACACAATTTCCGAGATATCTGCACCGCAAAGCACCTCAACATACTGCACCGTGCCAGGGTGAGGCGACAGGTGGGGACAACGCACAGAAGGTCCCATCATGCTGCAGTATGCCAATTCTCACCTACCCTGCATGCCTGCTCTGTGATTGTCAACCATTAATGAGAGTGTTTTAATTTCTGTCTACAGTACCCATGCAAAGTACAAGAACTTTTTGCCAGTAACCAACAAAGACATTAGCGTCCTGTGACAAGAGAGGTATCCCTGTTAAGGGATGGCCTGTCCTCTGGGGGGGGTCAACCCCAAAGGGATCTTGCTTGACCTGTCTTGTGTTAAGCTTAGTGAACTCACCTTCTTAGTCCCAAAGGGTGTGTCTCCCACTTGGGGAGAGGAGACAAATTCCCTGGATACCCCTCCATTAGTGTGGTGGCCCCCTCTTGATGGCTCAAGGGATACCGACTGAGGAAGTCAGCATTGTCTTGTTAATAGTTGGTAAGAAGTCTAAACATTCGTTCATCAGGTAATATCACAGACAGGTGATGACCCACTTATTAGCCAGGTCCTCTTGCACCATAGCTGCATAACCTTGTTCCAGAGGAAACAAATTTCAGGTGGTATATAGGACGAGATGTTCTTGGCAGAGAACGGCTCCTAGCCCTTGCCCCCAACCCCCACTTGGACGCAATAAGCCTGCAAAATAAATGGACAGTTAAAGTCGGGCATCTTAAGAATGGGCTTATCACAGAGGATGTGTTTCAGCTCCTCAAAGCTGTACTGATCCTTTTGGGTCCAAACAAGTTTGTTGGGCTGGGTATTCTTCACAAAAGTTTGGGATGAACCAGCGGTAATAACCAAATAACTCTTGGAAGGTGTGGCACTCTCTCTTCACTTTCTCAGTCTGGTCCTGAACAAGACCATAGCCCACAAAGTAGCCCAGGCACTTTACTACATTCTGAGTGAGATGGTATTACTTGGGATTTGCCCAGAGTCTGGCCTTTCTTAAGACTATGTTAATCTCATAGAGATGGTAAAGATATTCTTCCCAACTATTACTGTGTATTACAAAATTGGATAGATATACCCGGCAAAGGTGGAAAAGGGCTGGAGGATCCATTAGCCATTGGAAAGTGGCTGGAGCCCTGTGTAGCCTGAACGGGAGCACAGTAAATTGGAATAAACCCCGGGGAGTGCTAAAGGCACTAATGAATCATTAAAAGTATTGCCTCCAATTTACAATACTGTATTTTAAAAAATCTGGTCTTAACAATTTTCCTCTTAACCATGTATAAAATGTACATACAGATATAAAATGTACAATATCCCCCAGGCATTCCCACCCGCGTGGACATTTCTTATGCAGTCCTAGTCAAAGGGTTCTGGTATGCACTGGTAAAACATTACCCTAATCCTTAAAATAGTTCTCCTGCACTCATGGGAATTTATCTTAGCAATACAATTTTGGGGTGCCATTACATCACAACTCTCCCTGTACAGATTCATCAACAGGAGCCTTCACAGACACTCCTGACTATTGTCCCATTCCTCTTTTTTGGCACAGTCTAAAACCAGCCTTCTCCTTTGCCCTTTAGCCAATCTATGCATGTGCTCTGTATTCCTTCACACCAGATTTTTCAAGCATGGTCACTCCCTCAGAAAGCCATTGGTATGTCTCCTTTACTGAGCAACTACACATTTCTACAAGGACATTCTTAATATTTGGGTTCACAGAGTCTTCAAAGTGCATTTTCAGATAAAGCTCAATGAAGCAGGCCTGGCATCTCATACCAGGGACCCCAAGCTCGCGGCATAGAACATCCCCTGATGTTGCAGGAGATAACCCCACCAGCTTTCTTAAGAAAGCATTTTGCAGCACCTCTAATTTTGAGCAAGGGGTAAAACCCCATGAATCGCTTTCATATAGCATACCAGTAATTATCTTTTGGTTCAACACTTCGATGAACTTATCCAACTTTTCTCCCATACAAATAATACAATCTCTGAAGTCCTCTTAGACCTGCTTCCATCCGCTTGGAAGCCCAAGTCACCAAAGCGGACCATCTTCCTTCCTTTAAGAACAAAACCCCCAGTTATGTGTATGTAGATACCACGTCTATATTTTGGTTGGTTGATACACCCACTACCCCTAGATTTGCCTCTTGCAGGGACCACAATCTTAGTTTTTTGGAGGTTTAGTATCAAATTGTTCTTTTTAAGAAAATGATGTGCATACAACAGACTCTGTTGTAACTCCCTTCCTGTTAAGTCTATCAATGCTGTGACATCGGCATATAGCACTATATTGAACCCCATTCAATTTTAGCATTAGGGCTGTGTGGATTGAAACCATATAAGAACAGGGACAATAAAAGCATTGTTAATGGACACCCTTGTCGGACACCTTTATTTATTCTAATATTCCTTGAGTATTAGTTCACCCTTGCGCAGCGGCTCGCTGCTGAGGTATCACCATAAAACTGTTGTATCAGATTACAGGGCACACCAATTTCAGCCAGCTTTGCACATATGTTCCTATCGATTAAATCAAATGTTTTAGTTCAATCCAGGAAGGCTACGTACACTTTGCCATCTCTCACCTTCGTGTATTTCTCAATGATGGTTTGTAATACAAAGCATTGATCCAGTGCCAAAAAACCCTCCCTTAACCCTGGTTGATTATCTGGCAATTTTCTGTTGTTCAAAGCCCAAATCTGTAAGTGAGACGCCAGACACCCTATAAACACTTCACGCGAGATGACAAGGAGTGAAATCGGATGGTAGCCGTGATGGTCCATTATTTTCCTTTTTTTTAAATTAGCACTAGAAAGCTTTGATTGCACAATTTTGGGCATTTCCAGGTAGGCGTGATCCACTTGTCTGGGACGACAGCGCATATATCACCCTTCTCATTTCCAACAAATCCCTTTGCCACTAATCTCCAGAACATTTTACTCTTATTTTCTTGGACCACCCTGTCTAAGCAATCCTACTGTTCTTCTACAAACTGATGTTTCTTCTCTTTTAGTACTGTTTTGTAGGCACGTTGTTCTTCATGGAGAATTCTAGCCTGTGTGATGGCTCCCCTTCTTGCCTGGTTCAGCCCCACTTTTTCCTAAACTGCACTCTGCATCGAACCACGGGGCATCCCCTGCCTTATTTTCCTTTTTTCCCCTAATGTACACCTATCCCAAGAGATAGCTAATTTAACACAGATATATTCCAATATGCTTTCAAAGTGTAAGATGGCCCTCCTATAATCGTTATCTTTGCATATTGTCATCCTTACCCTTTGTATCTCCCGGCCCTGCATAAGCAGCATCACTTCGTCTCTCCCACCTTTCTTTGTACTTTTGATCGTAATTAGCCCAGGTTGTTGATTCATACCTATCCCCTGTGCATAATTTGCTTGCCATAGGGCTGTCATGGGATTGCGACCACTCTCCCGCCTCTCAACAACTTTAAATGATTTCACTTTATTAAAAGCGAGTAGTTGCACTATGGCATAATTAATTATCGATTTCCTACCACCAAGCTTATACGTGGATTTCACTGGTATATCTCCCTTACAAAGGACGTTTAATTGGACTAGTAAATGAGAGTGCATCAGTTGAGCAATCACCTTCCCTCTTGCATCCTGTGCTTGATTATTCAGTGTCAATCTCGAGATACCTAAAATATCCTCTGCTTAGGGCTCATCTTCTCCGTCTAGCAGGTTAGTCCCTAATTTGGCATTGAGATCTCCCAATAGCATGCACATGATGTCGAAAGAGCCTAGCCATTCGACCCATTCTATATCTGCATTTTTCTTCCTTACCCCAGCCATATTCCAACTAATTATCTTCAGGGGGTTTGCCTTGTTGCCCTGCAGGAATCTATTGTACCTTCCAAATGAAACACTTCTTGCTCCTTTAATATATATTCTGGGCATTAGGGTCCCGGCTATCTGACAAACAAACATTAACAGGAATAATTTGGTCGGGGATAAACCATCTCCACAGCCTGCCATGAAATAAAATAATTTCTATTTCTCTCCTTTAATAGCTGCTCCAGGTTGGTCCTTGAGCAATCTAATAATAACCCCTTTAGACCGGATGCTGGCTGAGATATACACAACCTCTTCGGCTCTACTTGGCATATCACTGGTACTATTAACGTGGTATGCCAGGAGTCATCTAGATGGCATACCCTAACATGGGAATCTTCATTTATTAAGATCCCTCTTGCTGCAAGTACAGGTTTTGGATACAACATTTTACGAAAGGATTCATGAAGGTGCAGTACATGGCACAACCTCCGCAGAACATGCAATCTGATAGCATCCTCACTGCCGAGAATATTGTACAGGATATATCGTCTACTTGCAATATAGAGGACAGTTTTTTTACCATGATTCTTTGGTACAAGTTCTTGCTGCCATGTGTTCTCCCCTTAAATGTACAAATTAAATTCTCCTTCCTCCATCCTTCAAAAGGATCGGCTTCCTTCACATCCTTACAGTTAGGACCTCTGATATTCATAGTGTGTACCTCCATTGGTTAATTATTACTTTCGCTCCTACTCTGTTCTGCTACTTCTAAGGACAAGATCTCAGTCCCCTTTCGAGGTGCAGTCATAGGCCCATGGGTGTTGCTAGGTTTGGAAAAGATCATGGGCTAATCTAATGTCAGGACTGGCGGGATTCAGGGCTAGCTAGCCTTTTGGTTGTAGCACCTGAGCTTCTATCTGGGGCTACAAACAAAAGACCTGGGGCTATAGCCCCCTCAGCCCCCCTAGCAACGCATCTGCATAGGCCTCTGAATAATCTCCATTGGGCCCCTATCTTCTACCATTATGGGTACCTCACCAGAGCGTTGATCTTTATGTCCTTGTGTCAACTTACATACCAACGTTACACATGGTGACTTCATCTGTATGCAGCTGTCCTTATCCCCTTAGCTCTTATTCTTAATGATATTTTTTTAAGTCTAGCATGGTAATAAATTTAGCATTCCCCAGTTGCTCAATCAGTTTGACTGTTCTTGACATTGGGTAGTTGTTGAAGACAGAGATCAAAGTCAGTCTTTGAAAATCAGTACAAAAATGCCAAGAATGTTCAGGTTTAGTGACAAGTACCATGGGGGGGGGGACCAAGGACTCTCAGAGGGCACATTTATGCCTAGCTTTAACATTTCTGATATCTCTTCCTTGAAGATTTCTTCCAGACTTTCTTCCAGACTTTTGGGATCCTGTAGGATTTCAGGTTGGCCAACTGGCTAGGAAGTGTTCTTCTCTGGTGGAAGAAGTGTTCAACTCTTCCCTGGTTCTTTGGAAAAGAGGTCTTGTTGCTGGGTTTGGTTGAGATTCTCTGGAATGAGGCTATTGATATTCTCATTTCCTATTGAAAGGCTAGTAATGGTGACAGTGCCTGCTTACAGAGTCTGTCCTCCAAAGCTTAAGAAGGTTCACCTGGTATATTGGGGTCCTTTGTCTCCAGTCAGGCTGGGAGATCAATTAGTTAAATGGGCCCTTATGTTCAAGGATATTCTATGGCCCATACCGCTTTGATATAATTTTTTTTTCAAGGTGGTAAGCAAAACTAATACCTGATCTCCTACTGACAAGATCTAGTGACATCCTGTTTGTCATATGTACCCTTCTGATGTTCCCGAGCCCTGCAGAGGTGACTAGTGACAATCTCCCTTAGTGCCTTTATATGGGTTTTTAATTTGTTGGCATTGTGCGGAATCGTACTGGTACTGCAAACACATAAGGTTGCCTGGCCCAAAAACGGCGCATTTGCGCATTAAGAGAATGCTAATCCACATTATTGCGCCTAATAGAAGTGGGGGTTGTGGGGGGTGTCCCCCGCTTCTCTTAGTCATGGCAATCAGGGTCAGGGGTTAAAGGGGTTCCCCTCCTTCCATTAAATGGAGAGCGGGGGACACAAAAGAGTACAGAAGGACCCTGCAGTGCCAGCGCCGACTCACGTAAGTGGTTGGTAACTGACGCTGCAGGGGTCGAGGGAAGTCGGCGGCACACTTCCGGGTGTGCCGCCGTTAAGGCAAGTGGCCAGGAGGGGGTAGTGGGGTAGGGGGATGTGGGCCACAGTGGTCTATTTGATCACTGCGCTGAGAGGTGTAGGTCATCAACATTTTCATCTGCAATATTAAGGGCTCCCGCAGTGATCACATAGATTTGCATTGTGCTATGGCAAAGTAGTGGAATAGGATGATACTCGCGCCTATTCATCTTTACTGCACAGGAATCATGTAGAAAGTAGAGACATGGCGCCACGGTAAGTAGATTGGGATGACATTCACGGCTATTTTCTTTAGAATGTTGCACGTTACCAAGCCAGAAAGTATCGCCATTGTGCTATGGGAAGGGAGTAGAAAAGGTTGACACTCGCGTCTATTTTGATATGGAAATCAGTTATGACATCAGACGGTGTGTGTCTGATGCCACAGACATCACCATAATATATAAAAGAAGTTGAAATCCAACATGGTGGTGATTGCTAGAGGCAGGACGTGTCCAACAGGACAATGAGCACAAGAAACTCGTCTTTATGTAGGTAGCCCTTGAAGTTGATTAACTGTGGACATTAGTGTAGTAGAACTCTATGAAGCGAACTATTAGAACAGTTTGGGAATACTTACATGTATACTACATTTCTTTGATGTTGCTCCATAGATGATTGATCAGGTAGCTCCTGGAGTGGAGCGCTATTGGGAACAGTGTAGCTATAATATTTGTAAGGCCCTTACCAACCTTTGGATAAAAGGTAAGGAGTGCCCCCACTAACACAGGTGTATTTTGGTGAAGGGTAACTCCACGTTTTGGCTTTCAGCTGCTGACTATAAGCAACCTATTATGATTGGCTTTCTAGTGATTGTGTGGAGTGGGATTTAATCCCGGATGCATATTAGCATTAGACAAAGTGACTACTTAGACACAGGAAGTGTTTTCTCTGCGGATTTGTCCTTTACAGTAATCTCTGCAGGTTTCAAGACAGGAACTGAGCTTTGAGAATGATGTTTTTGCTAGATGAACCAATTTTTTGTATTCATTCATATTTGTAGAGTTGAAGCCCTGTAGGAATGCACTTCTGAGCTAAGCACATTGGTTGAAACGTGCCATTTGTGCCAATTGAGGAAGAGAATAAAAATGATCAAATATCAAGATATGGTAATTATGAGATTTCAAACTCCCTCCAGGCACGATCCTATGTGGCGTACAGAGGTGAGATGCCCCGGGGGAGTGGAAGCATCAAGAAGAAGCCCTGGGTGGAGACTGCTGGGGATAAGTCACGAACGTGCCACAACCTGGGCCTAAAGGGTGAAAATCAGATCCAATAGCACCCCGAGGGCAACATTGGGCACAGCACCACATGAGAGAAGTGTGTGGGGCCTCACATCGTCACACAAGGGGCCCCAAACATTTAGAAGACAGGAAGGATAGTAATCTGGACAGTGGGGTGCAGCCTCAGCAAGGAGACTACGGGTGGAGACATAAGCAGCCCTGATAATTCCCCAAGACTGCTTCTGGGAGTCACACAAACCTCAGTGGTGCGGAAAGTGTGACCTAGGCTCCCCGGCATGTGGCAGAGACGTCTAGTGAAAGACACCCTGAGAGGGGACGCTAGGCCCTCAGCAGAGCCCACAGATTGACTCCCGAACGCAGAACAAACTCGGGACAGACAAATCGATCAGGGGTAACAACCCCAGGGAACAAGAGTGGCCCAGAAAATAGTTGAGAAGTCCAGACAGGCTGCATCACCGCTACGTCGGTGGAAAGAGGGCTGCGTCCAATTGTCTGGGCCCGTGAACGCTCTGGGGGAGTCGCAGGAACAAAGCAAGCAGGCTAAGGGTGTTACGGCAGGAGTCCTTGCCCTACAGCGCTTCCGGAGGGGCTCAGTCGGCGCCCAGCAGGGAGCTCCACACAGCCAACAAGCATTGGAGGCAGGAGAGAACACACCTGCACCGAGTCTCACAAGAGAATAACTGAGGGAAATATTCCAGGAGATTAAAGCTATTAGGACAGAAATACAAGCATCCATCTGCAACCTCAGGGGCAGGGTCGAGGAACTCAAGGACAAGATGGAAGGGATGGAGAATAACCACCTTCAAGTTGACCTCCTTGATATGAAATACAAAGCATGGCTCACTGACCTGGAGATGCAGGAGGAAGAAACCCTGCTGAAACTGGACGATTTGGAGAACAGGGAGTTAAAGAGCAGAAGGGAGAGTTGGCAGCCGAAGTCGGGAGGTCGGGAGGAAGGTTCAGGGGTTGATTAACCAATTGTTTGCCCTGGATGTGGGCAAGGAGGTGCAGCTGGAAAGAGCCCACAGAGGCGAGGGTGGCAGTGGTAAAGGCCTGAGGTCAATAGTTGTGCGCTTCCTCAGCTATACGAAGAAGATGGAAGTGTTGGACAAGGCAAAGGGCATGGGGAGCTTTCAGTATGAGGGCGACACAATCAACGTGTTCCAGGACCTCTCAGGTCAAACACTGGTGCGCCGCAGGGACGGTCGCCCTCTCACGCAATGGCTGACTGACAGGGGCATCCGGTACCGCTGGTCTTATCCCTTCGTCCTGTCATTTGAATGTGGATAACTGGAATACAGCGTCACTAGCGGTCGGAAGGCTTCAGGCCCTCAAGGGAGAAGATCTGACAGAGGGCCTGTCAGATCGTTCCTTAGGGCATGCAGCCCGCCCACATCGTTATGTGGGCAGACCGCCGTTGCAGTCTTATTCTCCCCAGTAAGGGGAAGTGACGTTGGGCTAGGGTGGGGGCCACGGGGAGTTTAGGCAGTTCCTGCCAAGTTTGAATAAAGAGCAGTCGCACACGCTCCTGGCTCCCGCGTGATCATTTCCTCTTGTTCGGTTTGAGGGCCCGCGCAAAACCTCACAATTGGCGACGAGGGGTACATGATACCCGCCCGTGCTAGTAGGAGGCCCGCAGTCGAGCGGCTACAGCGTGTCGGCGCACCTCCGCTCCTGTGGCTTTAGAGGCACGCAGAGGACCGCGGTCGAGTGGCGTGGCGCGTCGGCGCTCCTCTCATAAGCGCGGACCCGCCGCAGTCAAGGAGACCCATCCAACACCGTGAGTGCGGTGGATGAAAGCCGCCCTCCCTACACACCATGGGGGCGTGCTCATGCTCCACGAAGCGAGCCCAGCAGGCCTGCAAGTCCCGCCCCCCCTCTCTCCTCTTCATCCCGCAACCAGCGGGAGGCACCGCGAGGGTCAAGGAACCCGGGGGCAATCCTCGTATTGATTAAGGGGGCAAACCACAGCCCACCAAGGCGACGCAGGCCCTAGTGGCCACCACAAAGCACGTGCTGTGGGATGGAAGCACTGCAGCTACACAAGACTCTGCAGTCATACCAGACGTCAACCGGAGCACACCAGCCACCGCGAGCATGTCTGCCCCAACGAGCACATCAGCATCCTCATCAGGCGGATCCGGAGCCGTGGAAGATGATCCCCAACAGGCACAAGGATCGGGTACCGCCTCACAAAACCTACCCATACCAGGCCCAGTCGATGTCAGGGACACCTCCAATCTAGGACCCAGATGGGTCATATGGCTCAGGGATTTCAAATTTTATACCGGGGCAATCGGCCTAACCGATGACGCAATGCTAAAAAACACGCTATTCATGACAGTAGGCCCCGCTGTCAGGGACATAGCAGGCGAGTTGATGAATGTAGACACTGTTACCTACGGAGAACTTCATGGGAAGCTATCAGAATACTTCACGCCCCATGCAAACATTGACTATGAGCGTCATGTGTTTCATACTACGAGACAGGAAAAAGGGGAGTCGCTAGACAATTTTGTGATGCGCCTACGCATCAAGTTAAAATTCCACAAATACTCCAACGAGGAGGCACTAAGATCCCAAGTCATAGCCGGCTGCATTTCGCAACCGTTTAGGAAACAACTGCTTCAGAAGCAAAGGTCACTTGAGGAAATCCTCGCTCTGGCCAGAATGGAAGCGGCAGTCGAGTCGCAGCTAGACAGCCTGTACAAGGTTACCATTCAGCACCCGACACCCAACTCGGATACAATCAACACACTATATGATGCTCCCTCACAAGCCAGGAAACACACAGACGCCACGTGCTACCAATGTGGGTACGAATATCCACACGTGGGTGACTGCCCAGTAGTGGGACAAAAATGCGCCACCTGCGGCGGAATGGACCACTACAGAGCAATCTGCAAGAATACACCTGGACCTGGGCCCAGCAGACCGAGGCAACAGGAGAGCAGGAGAAGCTCGTGACACAGCCCACCCGCCGGGAGAGGAGACGAAGAGCAGGTGGGACCCCGGAGAGAAGACAGAACACGAAGGAGCTCATATGCCAGGGATGACAGGAAGCCAACTGACGGCTCTAGGCGGTCTCAAAGGAGACGATTCGTCTGATACATCGAGATGCGATCCCCATCAGGCAGTGAATCCCAGTCATCAGAGGACGACCAACGGAAAAAAGGGTACGTGTGGGCACTCAATAACGCCACGGCCACCCAACACAGTCCAACCCTCACACTACAAGTCAACAACACACATCTGGAGTTCCTCATCGATACAGGGGCAACAGTCAACATAATAAGCGAACAGGCATACAACTCACTCACCAACCCCCCGAAAATCCGAAAGGCAACAGTGGACATATATTCATACGGAGCTACAACCCCACTACCCTGCAAAGGGACTATCTCTGCATGGTGTGTGCACAAATCACATGCGGCGAAGATTCCCTTACATATTTTGAAGACTGAAGCCAACAGCGGATGCACCCTCAGCTTCAAGACCGCTGTCGAGATGGGTTTGGTGCACATACTGTACCAACTCATGGCCCACAAATACTTCACCAGACCGGACTCAATAGAACAAACTTTTCCAAATCTGTTCAAAGGTCTGGGAAAACTGAAACACAGAAAGGTACAGCTGCACATAAACACGGACATACCGCCTGTCGCTCAACACTATCGCGGGATACCGGTGAACATACAACACAAATTCGAAGAAGAACTAGACAAGCGTATTAAGCTCAACGTCATCGAACCAGTCTCAGGGCCCACCCCATGGGTATCCCCTATTGTCCCCGTCCCCAAAAAATCACCCGACGGGTCAATACGCCTGTGCGTAGGCATGAAGAGAGCCAATGCCGCAATCGAAAGGGAGAGACATCAGGCGCCCAGGATCACTGACATTATCCACCTCCTCCACGGGGCACAGGTTTTCTCCAAACTGGACCTCGCGAAAGGTTACCATCAAATTGAGATCGCTCCCGAATCCAGGTATATTATGACATTCGTCATACACCTGGGCCTATTCCAATATAAAAGACTCAGCTTCGGGATATCCTCTGCAGCCGAAATTTTTCAAGAGGAAATACACCGAGTTATCAGGCATGTGCCTAACTGCCTGAACTACTCGGATGATGTCCTGGTATTTGGAAAGACTAAGGAAGAACACGACACAGCTCTCCAGAGAGTGTGCGAAGCACTACAAGCGGCTGGGTTAACTCTGAACAAGTCAAAATGCCAATTTGGGAAAGGCTCGTTAAGGTTCTTCAGCCACATATTCTCCAGCAAAGGGATGCGACCAGACCCAGAGAAAGTAGCTGCGCTCAACTCAGCCACACCCCCCGACGACCACGATGGAGCTCCGGTCTTTCCTAGGGCTGGCCAGCTACTGTTCCAGGTACCTAAAGGACTACGCAACAATCAGCAACCCTTTGTGCCTACTGACACGAAAAGACCAACCCTACAGGTGGTCCACAGACTGCCAGAAAGCATTTGAGGCGATACAAGACGCCATTACAAGAGCGGAGGACATGGCCTACTTCGACACCAAAAGACACACCAAAGTGATCGTTCACGCTAGCCCCGTCAGCCTGGGTGCCATACTAACGCAAGTTGATCCGCATGAACCCACAAAAGTATACATCGTGGCATGCGCTAGCAGGAGCCTAACCCCCACAGAACAAGCGTACTCCCAGGCCAAAAAGGAAAGCCTGCCAGTGGTATGGGCATGTGAGTACTTCCACCTGTTCTTATACGGCAAGGAGTTCACCATTATAACCGATCACCAAGCGTTACTCACAATTTACGGAGACCCCAAATCAAGAATGCCACTGAGGATAGCCCGATGGGGTCTACGCCTGCAGGACTATAAATTCGTCATCAAGCACCGCCCGGGAAAAGAAGACAACCCAGCTGACTATCTGTCTCGCCACCCGACTGGCTCTGCCAACCCTCAACCATCCATCGCCGATGAATATCTCAACTATGTCGTCCACCACTTGCAACCCTTGCCCGTAGGGTGGGCAGACATAATCACACATTCAGAGCAGGACACGGCACTACAAATCGTACGTCACTGCATGCAAGAAGACAGAAGGGCGCACATGCGTCAACAAGCACGACAGGAACCGCAGGAGATCCAAGAAGACATCAAACACATAGACCAGGTCCGAGACAAACTCTCCATAGTCGACGATCACGTAATACTAAAAGGGTGCAAAGTACTCCTCTCGAAATCATTACGCACCAGAACGATCCAAGTAGCCCATGAAAGCCACCGAGGAGTGGTCGCCACCAAGAGACTACTAAGGCAAAAGGTGTGGTTCCCCAGATTGGACGCGATGGTGGAAGAAATGATAGGCCAATGCACGACGTGCGCGCAAGTAGCACTGCCTCCACACCCAAACCCACTTCACATGTCACCACTACCGGGACATGTGTGGGAGGAACTTGCGGTGGACTTCTTTGGACCCCTAAGAGATGGCACCTACATGTTAGTGTTAATAGATGAGCACTCAAGATTTCCAGAAGCACAAATTGTTGACAGCACCGCAGCCTCCAGCATCATCCCAGCACTGGACCGCATGCTGTCCACATACGGAATACCCAGGGTCATAAAGTCCGACAATGGAGCGCCATTCATGAGTAGGGACTTTGAGAACTTCGCGAAATACATGGGGTTCCACCACCGGAGAATAACACCGCGATGGCCGCAGGCCAATGGCATGGTCGAGAGGTTCATGGCCAACATCAAAAGAACCTTACAAATAGCGGCCATACTCAATAAACCTTTTGAACAAGCACTCTATCAGTTCCTCAGGGACTATTGACACACACCTCATAGCACGACGGGCATATGCCCAGCTGACTTGATGCTCCGAAAACCGATTCAGACGCGGCTGCCGGAAGACACACACTCGGCTGATGCAACGCACCTCGAACAGGAGGCCAGAGACAAAGATGACACAGCGAAGGCCAAAATGAAGGATATCACGGACCACAAAAGGAAAGCACAGGAGTCAAACATTGAACCCGGAGACCAAGTGTGGTTGCGGCAACCCAAACAAAGAAAGGGGGATGCCACGTTCGCACAGGAACCGCTGATTGTCACACAAAGAAAAGGGTCGATGATCACGGCCCAGAGAAATGACCAATCCTCGGTCACTCGGAATGTGTCGTACTTCAAACCTCGGAGGAGTCACATGGAGTACGTACAGGACGGAGCTGGATGCAGTGACGACGACCACAATCAAGACACCCCCTACCTGGGGGAGTGTGAGGCCTCGGAAGGCGAGGACAATCTGACGCCACAGGGACAGACTGAGAGGACACCGTGCAACAGCGGTCGACCCCAGAGAAGCCGCATAAAACCTCACATATTTATAGAAGAGATGGAGTGAGGAGAGGCAAGCGTCTTGCTTGCTAAAAAGGAGGGAGATGTCTGGTTGTTCCTTAGGGCATGCAGCCCGCCCACATAGTTATGTGGGCAGACCGCCGTTGCGGTCTTATTCTCCCCAGTAAGGGGAAGTGACGTTGGGCTAGGGTGGGGGCCACAGGGAGTTTAGGCAGTTCCTGCCAAGTTTGAATAAAGAGCAGTCGCACACGCTTCTGGCTCCCGCGTGATCATTTCCTCTTGTTCGGTTTGAGGGCCCCCGCAAAACCTCACAGGGCCAGGAGGGATCTGAGAAGGCACCCATGAAACCACGCGGGCCTCAGGCCCTTCAGAGTTCAAAAGAGAAGATGCAGGGAGGCAGGAAATACAAGAAAGTGAACACCCCTCCTCCAAAGGCATCTGCAGACAAGTGATGGAGGAGAAAGGGGCGCAGGTCAAGTGAAGAATATCTGAACTCACTGGCGTATTGATCACACCGGGGGGGCGAGGGGATAAAGGGAACAATGATAGAGGCGGTCTCTTATCCCTAGTGGCATACCTTTGGGTGGCCGTCTCGCATATGGATAAACTACAGGGGCACAGGGCAGGGGTGGGTGATTTCTAGATTGGGGAGGGGGACCACAGAAGGTTTTGAGAAAAAAGGCAGTTTTGGAGTAAATAACATGAGTTATGCATTAAGTGAGACCGAGTGGGTAGGAGAAGAGGGGAAGTCAACAAATGGCGCACTCTAAGAGTGGGGCCGGCAGAGGTACTATATATGGGGGTCCTTGAATGTAAAAGGCCGTAACTCGCCAACCAAACAATCATTGCTGGGAGAGAGAGGCAGAGCTACGACCTGGACATGCTCCTGGTACAGAGAGACGCATGAGCCGAGAGACGAGCCCATGGCGAAGAGAGACGCATACCGGGAGCTCAGGTTGGGCAGGTTTTCTGGACCTCGGGCACCATAAAGAAGGGGGGTGTAGGGATTATCGTCAATCGAAGGACGAGGCTTGAGGACCCTGTTGTTTGACATAGAGCGCATGGGAGGGCATTGCTGGTTTCTGGGTCCATAGAGGGTTTAAGGCTGACCATTGCATCATTATACTGCCCAAATGTGGGTCACATGCAGTTTCTGAGGGAAGCCATGGGGGAGGTACTGGACAGGACAGAGGTCTTTCTTCTGGTGGGGGGAGACTTGAAGATGTTGGCGGACGAGGAGATGGACCATAGTGGGAAGCAAATCCAAATGGAGGGGAGACAGGTGCCTGGAGGGAAAGTTTATGGACTACATGTGGAATCAAGGACTGGTGGATGTGTGGATGGAGTCCCACCTGGGTGAGGGGGGCTTACCTTTTACTTCTCCGCTCATGGCACCAGAACAAGGATTGATTACTGGTTCATGAGTCAGCAGCACGCAAGTAGGGTTACTAGGTGTGACCACCGCCCGATTAGTTGGTCAGACCACGACATGGTGGAAATGGAACTAGTCTTCCTCTGCCTTAGAACTTGGGAAACCCTTTGGAGGTGCAATGACCTCCTCCTAAATGACACCGTCTTCGCTGACAATATGAAGGCTGCAATTGAAGAATTCTTCCAACTCAATGACACGTGTGACGTGGAAAGGGGCATGATTTGGGATGCAGCAAAGGCCACGTGGAGAGGCTTTCTCATCAGGGAAGGTGCCTCCAAAAAAAAGAATTAGTGCCCTGCTAGAAAGGAACCTCAGGTGGGAGATCTGTCACCTAGAAAATGCGGAAGGTAAGGGGGAAGGAGAGAGAGAGAGAGAAAGAGAGAGAGAGAGAGAGAGAGAGAGAGAAGGATCTTAAGCTGGCAAGGTGTAAGCGGCAGGAGGTGAAAGAGGTGGAGATGGGTAGGGTGGTGGCTAGCCTTCAGTACCTAAAGTAAAGTACTATGAAAAGGGGGACAAGGCTGATGCATTGCTAGCAGCAAAACTTTGGACCCAGAGAGCCAAGATATGGGTATCAGAGATTTGCGATAAGAGGGGGCAACTACACACTCGGGTAGGTGAGGTCATGCAAGAATTCGCCACATTTTACGAGCACCTACGGTGGGAGGGCTGAAGAGGGGGCACTAAATGCATATTTGGAGAGGGTATCTCTGCCACACCTCAGGAACGCTGAGTGCAGTGACCTTGAGAAATCAATCACCCAGATGTATTAAAAGCTATATCCGGGCTAAAGGTGGAGAAGGCCCCGGGGAAGGATGGGTACACGGCCGGGTTCTATGACACCTTTGCTGGCGCGTTGGCATGACACCTGGCAGGATTATTTAATACCATCATGGCCACGGGTAGGGTCCCCCCATCTTTTGGGAGGGCGCTAATCACAGTCATACCCAAAGCAGGTAAAGACACTGAGTATTGTAAATTCTACTGGTCCATTTCCTTGCTCAATGTGGATGCAAACCATTTTCACTACAGTTCTGGCCACATGCATGGAGGGTCTTATGCCTAAATTAATCCACTCAGAATAGGTGGGAGTCACCCAGGGACGGCAGGGGGCAGACACCCTACGTAAAACACTACATCTAATGGAGGCCACTGCAGTAAAAAGGGGGAACCCGGTCTTGGTGGCCGTAGACACCGAGAAGGCCTTTGATTGGGTCGACTGGAACTTCCTATATGGGGTACTTAAAAAATTCAGATTCGAGGAGGGAATACTGAAAGGGATTCAAGTGCTTTATACATCCCCAACGGCCAGGGTCACGATCAATGGGAAATTGTCCCGCTCGGTCTTGCTGCAAAGAAGGACAAGACAGGGTTGCCCCCTCTCACCTTTCATATTCACCCTGACCATGGAGGTGCTAGCACAACACCTGAGGAGGGCTTCGCGAGTTGAAGGAATCACGATGGGCGGTAGAGAATTCAAATTAGGGCTCTACGCAGACAATGTTATGTTATATCTTGTGAACCCAGTCGAATCTGTCCCCGCGGCCCTAGAGATTATAGAAGAATATGGGAGGTTCTCAGGCTTTAGGGTAAATAGGGGAAGGTCGGTGCTGTTCCCCTTCGCTCCAGACGATCAAAGGGAGGTAGAAGCACTGAGGCATCTGGAATTACAGATTGAGTTGGAAGGAATAAAGTATTTGGGGGTTAACATTGTTAGACCGGGAAAGGAACTGGGCCTCACCAACTACCCTACCTTGTTTGAGAAGTTTTTCGCAGAGATGAGTGTCTGGGGAAAGGGGCAGCTGTCATGGACGGGGAGACTCAATGCAATAAAGATGATTCTCCTCCCGAGAGTACTTTACTTGTTTCAAATGTTGCCTACTGGCGCCCCCAAGGCTCTTTTGAAGTCGCACATCTCAAAGTTTCTCTGGCAGGGCCAGAAACCCCAGGTGGGATATGAGATATTAACTTTGCCAAAAGACAGGGGAGGTGTTAGGCTTACAGAACTGATAACTTACTATAGAGCGATGCAACTTAGGGCATTGGTCCTGCACCTGAGAGAGGACTCGGGAAGGCAGTGGGTGTTTCTGGAAACCCAAAACATGCTCCCGGCAATGGTGGGTGAATGGCTCTGGGTCCCAAAAGATGGACACGGCGAATCAGGGACCACCCAATCCTGGGAGTTCACTGGGAGGTCCACGGCGTGGGAGGAAAAGGACAGAGGATTGCCAGATGGCCCTCACTCCTGACCCACATATGGGTCCCACCTGTTAGGCATGCGATACCCAAGGTCGAACAATACCGGTCTTGGTTCCAGGGAGGGCTTGCCAGGGTGGGTCAATTGGTGAAAGGAGGAGTGTTCATAGGCATACAAGAATTGGAGGCGCCATTGGATAGAGGCAGAGTCTTAGTGCTTCTCTACCTGAGGCTGAAAGGCATTTTCATGGCAGAAAATTGGAAAGCGCACACCCAGAGGAACCATAGGCCGGTTGAGAGGGTTTTGGATGTTCACCCGTAGATGAAAAGCCTTATTTCACATTTCTATGGGGCCCTACTAGAATCTAGAGAAGGAGTTACTCAGGGAAGCAACACAAAATCAGTGATTGGAACATGTGATTTGTGTGGCCAAGAACACAATTTCTCAGAGAACAATGCCTGATTTTCAAAGGTGCAAACATAAAATCAAAGAGGGTAAGAGATGATTTTTGAAGGTGTCAAAACAGAATCACAGTGAGTGAAAGGTGATGTTTGCCAGCTGCAATGAAAAATAAAATAATTTGGCATGTGATTTTTCCAGGAGAATGTTACTAAAGTTTCTTTGAGGCAGACCATAATCACAGATAATAACACATGTTTTTGTGGAATGCCACACAAGATTACAGAGAGTGATATGTGTTACTTTTTGGATTAACAAAAAACAAGCTTTTCTTTGAGGCATTAGAAAATCACTGAGAATGATTGGTGATTTTGATTATTGAGAGCAGTGTTGGGATGGTTCCCTGGTATGCAGGAGGTCATCTGGGGGTCTGTCTGACTCTCAAGGGCCCAATACCCTTCCCCAGAATAAACAGATGACTCAGCCAACGGCAAGTTAAACTGCAGTTTATTACAAAAAACCAAGAGGGATCATACAAGACAATCAAGATTGTCCAGTATTTCTCAACTTTGCAATGCGTACTCCCCGGTTTTGTGGTGACATTGCCTCATCACCTGGGCCCTCCCCCAAAAACCTATCCCTGGTGCGGATTGGGTGCTAGGAGTGGTATACCTTATGAACACACCCTCTAGAGGTTATTCTACTGGTCCTTGCATGTCAGGTGGCTGGCCTGTCCGTCCCCAAGAAACTATCTATTACATTGCTGCAGAGTACTGGGTTTACCATTGGTTCTTTGCCTCTTGCCATCCACCCCTGATTTTTTATTTCGTGATTGGCAGAGCTGATCTCTCCAGGCTTGGGACTTGATTCAGTTCTCACCTCTCTATGCACCTCCTCAAGGTAATGTGAAACATCTTTGTGTCTGTATCGTATCTGGTAATGCACCACCTTTGCCTATGAGAATGCACCTCCACGTTGCAACACTTGTTCACTCTGCGTCTGGTTTGCTGGGACCGGCTCTCCTTTCCTAACCACGGTTAAATGCCCATTGTCTGGCTTGGCTGCATCACGTGCTTGCAGACCACAAACTCGAGCACTTGGGCCTGCATTTATGAGGATTTATTCAATTTTTCTGCAGCTGGTCCTTTTGTCGTCTAGAGTTTGGAATATGACTGTTTATCTCTAACCTTGACTGTGAGCTTGCTTCGTGCTCCGTGCTGCCTGAATCAGCTCGTCTCGTCTCGTGCTCTGTAGCTTGAGGCCTTCTGTAATTTTCCTTAGGCTTAATAATATGATTTCTACATGCTCGTGTTATGTTATGTAACCTATAAATTAGTCACACATGGTCCTACCCGGCTGCACTCCTGTAGTTCCATAGGGTTATTTGTCATAAGCATCTGCAAGCTTGCTCAGGATCTCTTGCTGCCTTGCGTTTCTGCGTTTGGCTAGTAAAAAAAAATAATAAAAGCTATGACAATATGTATATGTACCATCCTCTAGCTATAGAGCTGTGTAAGCATGTTCTTCGTGTATGCAAATGTGTATTTGTGTAATGAGCTGAAGGGCTGCGGGTTTGCTGCATGACTAACGCTGCTGTGTCGTGGTGCCTCTAATGATGTCAGCATCGTTGCTTCTTGGTGCTTAATCAAGACCGTCCATTAGGGTATTCCCATCCACAACCTCTGTTGAGTCCCCTATACCTGCAAAGATACAATACACCACTTGAAATCCCCATTGGGACCAGTAAACACCTTTTATACTGTAGGAGGGCTGAATGTTCCATGTATGTAGGCCCAGTCTCTTAGCATTGAACATAGAAAGTTTCCCTTTAAAACAAAGAAGGGGAAACATTCCGGAAACCCAGACACTGGCCTTCTTCCTTTGTGTTTTCCTACAGCTCTGAAATGGAAAATCGATACGAAAGCTGTGCGACCCACAGGAATGCATTGTATCAATTTCCCTCTCTGCCTGGTTCGAGGAAACACACGCTGGCAATGTTGAAATGTATTGAGCAATGTGCTATTATTCTGGCAAGCAACACATGAGGTAAAGTGTTGCTAATTTTAAGTTATAAACACACATCAAGGGAAACAAAAGTAACAATCGTGTACACAATCCTACTGCATATGAGGATCAAATATGCCTGACTTACCAAAGCACATAGAAAGAAGTAGGCAGCCTCAGGGGTGGTGAAAACACCCTGCCAACTCCAGCCAGTATAAAATCCTTAATGGAACATATGCCATAGATAGCTTTAAGCAAGCACCCTTTAAGAGCACTTGACCCGAAGCAAAAGGCTCAAACAAGAAAAATCGGCAGGCTAATATCCTTAATCCCAAACTAAGCGACGAGGGATCTTCTTTTAAAAGGTTTGAGCTGGAAGGAAGCTCCTGGGGGAGCCCAAGTCAGGGGACCTGGCATCTGAAGATCAGTCCTGGGAAGCTCCTGGTGAAAGGCAGTTCATGGGAGATCCCAAATCAGGAAACTAGGCAGCAAACTGGCAAACCTGGGGAAAGCTGGCAAATGGAGAGCAGCAGTATCTGGAAAGCCTGGACCAAAGGGGTTCTACTTCCAATTTCAACAACAATGTGTTTCCGGGAGGACGGCCTGTGAGAAGGAAGACTGGAGAAAGGCAGCTAGGCACAGGAGGGTTGGGTGCAATAGACACTCATTAGGGTACAAGTGTACCTGCTTGGTGGGGGAAATAAGGGGTACCATCCAGGAAGTAACATGAAATGAATCAGGAGTGTTTAAAGAAAGAGGACAATGTTGCTTTGAAAGAGAGGGGAGAAGGTACCATCTTTGTTAGGGAAACATGGGGTATTGTTGGGGAAGTAGTGAGTTATGTGTAACAGTGGCGAGCTTTGAAGGAGCTGCAGCAATGGAAGGAGATTGCTTGGGAGCAGATTGAGAAAAGTACCAACTTCGAGGGAGCACAAAGGGGTACCATTTGCGAAGTGAGTAAGAGAGAGATCCGAAGAGATTGATCGATGTAAATAGGGAAAGAAGAGCCTGTTTGTGAAAGGAGAACGGCACCACCTTGGCAGAGGAAGTGAGGGGTACGGGTTGGGAAGAAAGAGTACGAAATAATGAAGTGAGCAAGCTTACATCAGACAGATAGAGCAATGTGTAGAAAACAGAGGAAGACAAAGGGAAGTCAAAAGTTACGATGGATGGAAAAGAAAGAGAGGCCTAGAGGGAGAGATTGGTCAGAGGGAGAGGTTTGATTGTACAAGAAGAGAAAGATAAATGGACTTAGAGAAATGAAAGCAAGGTCTTGGAGAGAACACTGTGAATCCTGAGAAAGTCAAGAATCAGGAAAGTCAGAACTGTAGTAGGAAGAGTGAGGCGGAAGCAAAGCACCTTGAGAGGGAGATAGCACCATACAATTTGGAAACAGGTGAGAGGAAGAGATATTAGAATAAGGAGGCTTCTGAGGACCACATTGGTCCAGGGTAGAGTGTGGTAGTGGCAGGAGGTTTGAAACTGTAATGCCAGGGCACAGTAAAGGAAGACTAGGAAGAGGAAAGGGAAGAAAGACAGGTCTGGGAAGCAACATAGGTGGAATAACAGGGTGGTAAGGAGCAGGACCCAGCTTCTCCTTCAAGTCCCACCACATCCAGCGAGACCCTGAGCAAAGACAGAGAAATAGATTTAAAAAAGGCCCTGCTGACCAGCAAAACTCTGCATTGCAGAGAGCCATGGACCAGAGACAGAGGGGTAGTCACAGGGTAAAGAAAGAGCCAGATAAGAAAAGCACCATCCCTACTGGTACAACGAGAGGGGAGGAGATGACCCCCATGAGACACTTTTGTAAAATACCATTGCTTGACCAGTGGATGACCTTTTGTTAAATTTTAGGATTTTGAATATTATTACAGTGTGGGATTTTTGTTGGACTATTTGAACACAGAATATCAAGGTGAGAAAAATCCTTTGATGCAATAGGGGAAAGAGTTATTCTTTTGGATTTTTTGGTTGGGAAACCTTTTGGCCCAAATCCTCACTTTAAGGGGTGGCGTTGTCGAAGCATTATTCAAAGTTTCCTTTTGAGTCACCTTATCATTCAGACACTGCCAGGATTTAGTTTGGCAAGTATCCTGTCATTATATGTTTTCATGCACAATTGTAAATAAACACAAAGTTTGACTTTGTTTGTCAGTTGATATTTATAGTAACACAGGGGAAATGGTTGGGAGTCTACAGTCTACATGGATAGACCTCACCACACTGATTCAAAGCAAAGCCAAATAATCTTGGTGTCTGTCTATATAATATGTTAGTGGTTATAATGTCTTGTTTTGTATTCCAACTTTGAATCATGACAATGGCAAAATAGGGTCTATCAATGCTCTGTTTAATTATTTTAGGCAAGCTGGGCAGGTTACATTAGTCACCCTTACAAGGGTCTGGAGGTGCGAGGGGGTCTGGTGTACAATTGATATTCTAAAAATTGGTTTATATTACATATTACTTGAATTCGTTGCATATAAAAAGTACATGAGTGTATGATTCTTTTAGTAGGGACCCCTCCTAAGATTATGAGGATCTCCAGAAAGGTTGTGAGATGTGATATGAATGTTCAAACAATGATGCACATATGAAGAAGCATTGGAGCATTTCACGTAGCGGTCTAAGCTCTTGTTTTATAGCGCATGTAAAAAATATAATAAAACAACAAGATAAACAAAACATGGCACATTGGATACCTGAATGTAAAAGGAGTACAATATATCAATACATGCCATTTGGAGTCCTTGGATGATTTGCAAAGTAGCAGAAATTGATAGTATTATGAACCAGCATATAACGTAAAGTGCAAGGGAAATTAACAGTGACAAAATCATAGAAAGCGGGATCACAAAATCACAGAGGGGCAGAGAGAGAGAAGCACATGATTTTTGTGATAGGCAGCACAACATTAGATTGTTGTCGCAGACAATGTAACATTAAATTGAATATGTAAATTTTGCATGACAACATCATAGCGATTCATACTATACCAGACTGTTTTGTGAGGCATCACAAAATCACAGACAGTGACAGGTGTTTTTTTTACAGTTAGCAAGGCAAAGTAACATAGAAACACATTTTTGTGGGACAAAACACAAAATCACAAGGAGTAAAACATGATTTGTTTTTCCAGAGAAAACACAAAATCAAAGAGATTGATTTGATAGGCAACGCAAAACTATTGAGAATGATAGATGCTTTTTACACTAAAGAACACACAATCACAGACAGAGAGAGACCCATGAATGTTTAAGAAAAAAATACAAAATCAAAGAAAGTGGTACATGGCTTTTGCAGGTGGCCACAGGAAATCACGGCAAGCGACAGTCCGTTTACAGATTTTCTTGAACAACAGAAAGATATATGGATTTTGTGAGTGGCAGTGCATGATTTTTGTGGACGAGAACAGAAAATCACAGAAATGAGACATGATTATTTTGTGTCAGAGAACATGAAATCACAGAGCAATATTTGCAGGAGAAAAAACAAAATCCCAAGACAGACTACCCGTTTTCTATGAAGTAACACAAAATCACAGTCATACATGATTTTAGCCTGGGAAAACACAAACCACAGGGGGTGACACATGATTTTTGTGGGAGGAAACACTACATCACAGAGAGTAAAATATGATTTTTATGTGGAGAGAACATGTACATATCAGAAGGCCGGATTCTGGATAGAATTTTGAAAAATGTGTGTGGCAACAATGTTCGCTCAGAGGTTGAGCCGCTCTACTTTTCAGAAGGTTTGCACTCTCAGGCTCAATCCACTCTGCTTTGCAACACGATGCCATGCACAGCACACTGGTTACAGCTGGATCTGTTTATGCAGGAGGAGGCTCTAACCACGTCATCACAGAAGCAAGACTAAGAGGGGTAGATCTCTTCCAGTGATGCACAGGAAGGAAAACCCAACACATGATTTGAATGCGCAGCATATCGAAAGTTCCCCAGGACCTCCCAGTTTCGGAGACACAGACAAGGATGCCCAAGATAGAGCTAAGGCTCCACCCCCAAAGGGAAGGCTTCAAGACATTTTCCACGAGCAGACAACTTGGACTGAACAAGTGGAACGTAGTGACTGTTTCAGGGCCAGCCAGATTGTAGGGAAGATTTGAAATGTGTTTTTGCTACATACGGATATGCTGCTGTCATGTCTGCATTTCGCAAATCATTCCCTCCCAGTGTGCTTTTTGGAATAATAGATACAATACTCCTAACATGTATGGTATACAACGAGTGCGTGATAAGCCTTTTGTTGATGCATTGCTCTCTTCTTCTAAACCCACACAGGCGTTTCCCCATCCAATAGGATCAATTTGATAATTTAATGAATTAAGTTGAATCCTCATTTTTCATTTTAAATAGAATCCAAAATATAAAACTGAAACGATTAGGTCAAATTAAATAAATTAATCCAAAACTCAAAAGTGATGCAAGCAAGCAATAATCAAATCTCGAATTGCAAGGTGATAGCTCCTGGAAACCATTTTATAGTAACAAAAAGAGAATTGAGTAATCCAAACTGTTTCTCCCCAAATACATGAATATCTGCTGTTGTGTGTAAGCTTAACATGCCTACGAATAAGATGAAATATATTCATTTCTAAGTGTGAAAAAATTGCAATACACTGCCAGTATCAGCAAGCAATCAAGCAATGCATCTTGAAATAAATGGGCTGCCTATATTCATAAACAGTAACCCTCCCCTGAGGAAGATTATCAAGTGCTACACTATCATGTCATCATTTATTAATGATTCTGCCTCTTCAACCAGACACATGTCCTGTGAGGAAGCAATATGCCAATTAGCAAGTCCAATCTTCTGGGTATTTAAAATGAGCTGCCGTCTAAAAGCTAAATGCATTGCCCACAGAATATAATCATACCCATGCCATAATCAAATGTGTAGATACGCTGTTATAATATGCATCTGCATTTCAGCACAAGAAACAGAGATTCAGAGGAAACAGATAATATATACAGCAATGTTTTCCAATGCAGTGGCTGGGCCCCCATGTGTACATTTGAAGCATTTGGCAAATTCCTTCCGAGCTCACGGCCCTGGTGCTCACAAACATCAGGGAGACTCTAAATTCCAGCGGACTGTACCAAGAGTCTATAGAGACACCCAAAGCAGCTTACCCTTCTCATGGGGTTTTCCAATGCAGGCTTGCAGAACCAAGCAATTCCAGCCTTTCTTTACTGCAGCCCGGTCGCCCGTGCTTGGAAGAAAAGAACATGCAGCAGACCAATGCAAACCTTTCTTAGGTTTACCTTCAGCAAGTCTCAGTTTGAGCTGTGAGCCCATACAAAGCTCTCAGAGACATACATGCATGGGCCCCGGAATGGATGAAATATTCATAATGGTGGGTAGCCTCCTAAATGCTTGGTCAACCCTGGGGTATGAATAAGCCCAGGTGAATTAATCCCCAAAAAGCAATTATAGTCTCCTTCTCATTTATCATCACAGGTACATGCCCTACCAAAATGCCATGCTGATAGGGAGGGATCAGAACACCATAGAAGCCAGCGCCTCATTTGGGCAGTGTGGATGTTTGTGGTAGGAACTGCTGAAGGGAATTTGCAAGAGGTTGGTAATAGCAGAGGTAGTTTGTAGGAGATGGGTGACAGAAGATAGATTTTGGTGGACGTTGTAAAGAGCGGAAAGAGTTTGGAAGTTTTAGGAAATTGAATAGAGAGGTTGAAGAGACGGAGAAGATTATGTTTGAAGTGTTCGGCTAGAAGGGCAGAAGAAAGCTCAGAAGGTAAATAGAACATCAGTAGATGAAAGGAGAAGACCCACGATGGGTGAAAAGTGTTCAGCATCCTGAAATGAAAGGAGGGGCTTATAAGGAGATCGAAAGAGGAAAGAATCCTGAGGTTACTGAAGGTGCTTCCCTGGAGAGAGAAGGAACTGAAGTTTAGAGAAGGTGGTACTAGGAGATCAGGAAGAGGTGGTAGAAGATCCTAAGGTAGACAAAAAAGAGAGTATCTAGCCCATGATAACTAGTTGCAAGAGAATAGTTTGGCACAAGGTAGAGGGAAGGGATTAGACACAAATTTGAAAGGGTCAAGCCCACCGTACAAAGTGGTGCAGGCATGTGGACTGGCGCTAAGGAAGCACAAGACCAGAACATGAGAACTGAGCTGGTAAAGAGAATAGGAGTCAGGGTCCTAATGCAAGGAGATGATAGAGACCCTCTTAAAACCCACCATCTGAAACCTGAGGGAGACAAAACCTATGGCCTCAGCAGCCAAGGGGGGAAGAAGAGAAGAAGATGCTGAGGAGAGCAATGTTGGCGAGACCCAGTAAAAATACAGAGAAGAAAGGTGTAGGAACCCCTTTAAACCTGGGACTGAGAGCAAAGGGTAACGAGCCAAAGAAAGGCCTGAAACTTAGACCCAATGAGGACGGATGCAGGGGAGAGGAGCAATGATACCCCATGAAGAAAGAGAAAAAGGCTGCAGGAAACCCTCAAGCCTGATCTGAGACTGCAAAGCAGTCCTGTTGGGGAGAAAGGAAAGCCAAGATGTGTTGTTGTCCCATGTCACTTAGCTCCTGATGTACATTTCAGTGCCCCATTTGTTGTAATACCCACTTTCTCTATTTAATCCAAACAAAAACTGTAATTTAACTAGTATATCACTTGTGACCGTATGTGTTAGGTATCTTGAATATATTTAAGAACACAGACAAAAGAATAAAAATGTATCATTTTTGGAAGTCTATGATATGATATGATATGATATGATAGTTTATTTATATAGCGCCTATACACAATGTGTTTCAAAGCGCTTCAAGGCAAGGGAGGGAACAAAGGAAAATACAACGACATTCTTACAGGCAATGAACAGTAAGGATGTGAAATTAACTATCGTACTCAGCCTGACGACATTTCAGATAGTGCAAGAGCTAAGACATAGATAAGGGAGGGGGAGAGTGGGAAAGAAATGGAAACAGACAGGCGACTACCATACTAGGCTTGACGACATTTCTGGGAGAGCCGGAGGAAAACAAAAGGTGAGATAGAGGGGTGCAGAAAGGGAGGGGAGGAACAAAACTAGCGACTATCGTACTAGGCCTGACGACATTTCAGATAGTGCTGGACGGGGAGTGGGGAGGAAAAACACAGTAATGGGAGGATGGAGGAAACAGACGAGGTTGCTATCATATTAGGTCCAGGGACAATTCTGATGGAGTAAGTGCATATAAGAAAGTAAGGGGAGGAGATAGGAAAAGGGAGAAGGGAAAGGAGGAGAGAAAAGAGAGTAAGCAAGAGTGGAGAGCGAATACAATTGCAGAAGTCAGTAGTAACACATAATGTTGCAAGCCAGGATACAAGATGAAGATGGGAACAGCATGATTTAAGGCCACCATGAGTACAAGATGCAAAGGAAGTCCAGCATGAGAGTTGAGAAAGAGTGACGCACCGTGAATGAATGAAGTCCATAAAAGTCAAATCCAGCATTGGCCACAAGACAGTGATGGTGAAGGAAGGCACCAGGTGGGCGGGGTTTGCTAAGAGGTGAAAAAGAGCAGCAGGCAGGAAGGTACCAGGTGGGCAGGGTTTAGGCCAGGTGACCTAGATCCACTTGCACCTGCTCCCCATCTGCAAAGGAAAAGAAGCTGGAGGGATCCTTAAGTAGGGAAACAGAGCGGCAAGCAGGAAAGCACCAGGTGGGCGGGGCTTGCTAAGTGGTGAAAAAGAGTGGCAAGAAGGCACCAGGTGGGCGGGGTTTAGGCCAGGTGACCTAGATCCACTTGCACCTGCTCCCCATCTGCAAAGGAAAAGAAGCTGGAGGGCTCCTTAAGTAGGGAAACAGAGCGGCAAGTAGGAAGGCACCAGGTGGGCGGGGCTTGCTAAGTGGTGAAAAAGAGTGGCAAGAAGGCACCAGGTGGGCGGGGCTTAGACCAGGTGACCTAGATCCACTTGCACCTGCTCCCCATCTGCAAAGGAAAAGAAGCTGGAGGGCTCCTTAAGTAGGGAAACAGAGCGGCAAGCAGGAAGGCACCAGGTGGGCGGGGCTTGCTAAGTGGTGAAAAAGAGCGGCAGGAAGGCACCAGGTGGGCGGAGCTTAGGCCAGGTGACCTAGATCAACTTGCACCTGCTCCCCATCGGCAAAGGAAAAGAAGCTGGAGGGCTCCTTAAGTAGCTAAACAGAGCGGGAAGCAGGATGGCACCAGGTGGGCGGGGCTTGCTAAGTGGTAGAAAAGAGCGGCAAGCAGGAAGGCACCGGTTGGGCGGAGCTTGCTAAGTGGTGAAAAAGAACGGCAGGCAGGAAGGCACCAGGTGGGCGGGGCTTAGGCCAGGTGACCTAGATCCACTTGCACCTGCTCCCCATCTATGAAGACAGTAGCTATTTAAGCAGCCTTCCAGACTCTTTTCTTTTGCAGTTGATGAGGTGGTGCAAGTGGATTTAGACCACCTGTCAATCACTGCACATTTTTTTGCCGCCTTCATGGTTTGCTGCACTTTTTTCTACTACTATTTAAGCAGCCTTGCAGCCTCTTTTCTTTCACATTTGGTGAGCTGGTACACGTGGATCTAGTTCACATGACCTAAACTCCACCCCCCTCTCAATCACTGCCAATCATATGGTGCCTTCTTGGACTTAACTTTGGAATTGCCAACCGAATGTCTTCTACACCAAACTCAGCCTTCCATTCATCATGAGAATATTATTGTGTATTCGAAGGCCCTACTGGATATGCCGAGTATAGGGGACTAAAATAATGTACACAGGCTTCCTCCGAAATCGGATTTATCTGGATTGAGGTTGTCTAACACCTGCCCTATTTATCAGCTTCCAAAAGTAGACGTCTGGCTTTCTTATCACAACCTCTAATATGGCTTCACCATCCTTCTGATATAAGTGATGTCTATACTGTTCAAGTCAGTTGTCCTTCCTAATCATTTCCTGACACTGAACAAAATCATGCTCGGATTTCTTAATGTCCCAGATATACTTCCTTAACAATTTCTTCTTCTCCTGGATAAAATTGTCTAAATTATGTTTAGGTCCTGACCTCACCTTTGCATCCAATGTATTCATACCACCAATCGATAGAAATACTTCTATCTTCCCCTTTAGGTTATCATGCTGATGGGAATGGTTACCAATAAACCCTTTCCAGTCATTTCGGACCCAAGCATAGTCATTCCTGATTATACTATAAATCTTTGTATGTTATGATCACTCCACTTCACACCTTCAGGTTTTCTTTCTAAGTCGACTCGACCAAACTCCAATACTGCAGATACCCATGCATTAAACAGACATGAAAGCATGGAGTGATCACTACATTGAGTCGGGCAGATATTTAACCACTCACATCTGTCAAATGAATGTCTAGGTTACGAAGACATAATCAAGAACTGAAGCCAAATTTCCTCTTTTCCATGTACATTTCTGAGGCATGTCCTCCTGCACATTACCATTTGACATTAGGAGTTCAAAAGAATTAACAAATGCCATCCACATCTCACCATGCTTCCTCTTTTCCCCCAATTGAAGTTGTTCCCCGGCTTTATTTCCATCACTCCTCCTCCCCTATACATAATGAACTCAGATCACCCGCAAGGACAATTGCACCATGACCTTTGTTATACACCCACCTCATGTAGTTGGTACAAAAACAAATCCACTCACATAATCCCTTTATGCCAATAGATGTTCACCATTAGCACCCTCTCCACTAAAATGTCATTTGATAATTCAATTCAGATGTACAAAACTCCTTTAAGGTCACGTCCCACTATACTAGCTTTAAAGCCTACAGTATTAATAATGGCCGTTATCAAACCCCCAAGAAGGTGCCCCATCTTACCTTTCTCAGCTAATTGCTCAAAAGTGAGAAAGCCATCCAGTGTTAGGGACTACGCCATCCAGATCTTGTGTAAAAAGATGATGATGTGCCGTCTCAATTGACTCACAATTTCCACATTATTAAACAATTGTGTAGAAACACGAGAATTCCATGTTACAAATTTCAAGATGTTCGTCTAGTACTTTGACTCTTACCCCACCCTTCCCTTGTCACGTGTGTGATTCAAAACCCCTGCAATCAATGAGACCATTCCTCCATACCAGGGGACCTAAGAGACTCCCTGAATTGAACTTCTCACTTAGCACCCACAAACCCTTCTATGTGAACATGCAAATCTGCAAAGGCCTCAGTATGATTGCCACGATTAATGTTCATGTGTAGTGCCCCTAGGTCCCCACTTTCAGGTGTGACATTGTATCCCAGCCCCCTTAATGGCCCTGATTCATTAAGGAGCACCTCATGCATGACACTAGATGGAATAACAAGAGATGCAAAATTCCTGTTTGCTGTTCATCAATCAAGTCCACCAGTTCTATGTCTCTACTAACTATGGGGTGAAGATTAGGCACGTCTGACAACAAAGAAAATATGTTGGACCTATTCAAAATGGGTGTTTTCTCATCCACAAAAATACGTTGAAGGCGTAGCCTCTTTGACATATTAAGCTGATTTGTTTAATGCTGTGCCAGGTCACCACCCAACCCCCACACCCTTGTGCATTTCTCATTTGAATGTTTGGGGGTTTAATCATTTGACTGGACACCCCCAAAGCTCTCATGTTCATGAGATGTGCCCTGAAGGACGCTATATACTGGTTTATTTTTTGACCTGTGACTAGAACTAATACCTTTCATTTCTATGGCGTGAAGATCGGAAGGCCTACCAACCATCTCCAAGTCACAAGTTGTCTTTTGAGAAACTTTGCTCCCCTTCCAAACATGTATCGTTTCACCTGTTATCCAGAGGATAAGTGTTAAGTGTTTTAGTCTTTATTCTCGGGTCCAGTCTATTTCCAGTTGATGTCAGTTCCCCATCTACCCTTTCCGAGGGAATGATTTGCAGCATACCCCTGTCCAATTTAGGGGATGGACAGTTCTCTACTTGAGTCTGGCAAGCAACTGTCACGCCCGCACAATCAGTAACAATAGGAGTAGAAACCACAGCTTCAGCTATATCCTTCACTTCTGAGTTGCCCTGGGGCACTATTTGTTTTCCTGCCCCCTTCTTTGTTTTCTTGAAAGCTGGGGCAAACCAACCCTAGGTGGCCTGCAAACCTAGCAAACTCGCGTCCTTGGAACGGATATCCGTTATCTGTCTTGACAGAGTTCAGGATGCCCCACTCACTGAATAGTTCGTCTACAATGGGTGCTGTTTCGGTGAACGATGTCGATGGTATTTGTTTGACAAATGGGAACCTTGAGTATTCGTCGACGATTACCAACAGGTATCCACCTTCTTCTAGGGGTCCGTAGAAGTCCATCGCGACTTTTTGCCAGGGCCTTGCTGGAAGTGTGGTTGGGGTTCGGGGTTCACCCCTTTGCTGCTAGTTGGCAGGGCCTGCAATGCATCAGCATGTCTTCGACCACCGCGTCCACGTATGGAAACCAGACGTGATCCCTGAGGATCCTTTTTGTGTTGTCGATCCCCCTGTGGGCCTCATGGGCTAGTGTTACTAGGGTCTTCCTTAGGTCTCTCAGAGCTACTAGTCTGTTTCCTCGAAGTAGTATGTCTTGGTCTGTGGCTATCAGTTCTCCATGTATTTTGGCTAGCCGATCGAGATCTTTCTTGTCTGCCTCCTCCCCTCTGTTTCCTCTTTTTTGGCGCTCTCTCCATTTGATGGAGCGGGTGGTGAGGGAAACGGCGGCTTTGATCGTTGGGTCGGCCTTGCTTCTTTCCTCAAATAGTGCTGTTGAGATCGTCGGTGGCATAGCATTTGAGGACAGATAGGAGATGTATTCTTCAGCCTCATGGGCCATGGCTTTGTCTTTGTTCAACATGGGGTGCCTGGACAGGTAGTCCGCTGGGTTGGCTTCACCCCCGGGTTTGTGGATGATCACATAATCATATTCTTGTAGTCTTATTCCCCAGAGTTCTATTCGGGGCACCATTTTGGTCTTGGGGTTTCCAAATATCGAGAGGAGTGCCTGATGGTCCGTCACGAGGGTGAATTTCCAGCCAATGACAAAATGGTGATATTTTTCGCATGCCCACACTGAAGCGAGGCTTTCCCTCTCGGCTTGTGAATAGACCCTTTCTGTGTGTAATAAGGCGCGGCTGGCATATGCCACCACCGCATGTTGCGCGTTGTCATTGGCGTCAGTCTGGGCGAGGATGGCTCCCAGTCCCACTGCACTGGCATCTACCATAAGGATGGTGTGCCACTCTGGATGAAAGTATGCCAGCTGCTGGTTGTTGGTGAGACTCTCCTTTATGGTCGTGAACACGGCTTCCAGACAAAAGGTTGGTCCTTTTTCAGGAGCGTGTGGAGTGGGTCGGTGATCGTGGCATAGTTCGGGAGGTAGGCGTCAGGCACATGGGCCCACGAACGTTGGGCGCTCGGGCCCACGTAATCTGCCAGGTACACTGGGCCACCTCACTTGCTGGGCACAGGGGCCCACGAACGTTGGGCGCACAGGCCCACGTAGTCTGCTGGGCGCACGGGCCCACCTCACTTGCCGGGCACACAGGCCCACGAATGTTGGATGCACGGGCCCACGTAATCTGCCAGGCGCACGGGCCCACAACTATTGCCGGGCACACCGACCCCCTTAATGAGCAGGGCACACAGACCTGCCTGCTTTGCTGGGCCTACATGCCCTCGAACATTGCTGGTCACACGGACCTCCGTAGCCTCATTCAGCAGGGCTCATGGGCCCTCTGATGCAGCCGTAGAGCGAGGGCTCATATTGGCCTCATTGCCAGTTGTTAGGGACTCTCAGCACTCATCTGCGCCCGTGTGTGTGTGTGTGTGTGTGTGTGTGTGTGTGTGTGTGTGTGTGTGTGTGTGTGTGTGTGTGTGTGTGTGTGTGGCGTCTCTTTTAATCACATACAACAACTGCCAAATTCAATAGTAATTTACAGGAGGTTTTACCCGGTTTCTTACTATTTTGTGTATTCTTTGTTTTCTGAACCTGTGATGCCATTGTCCTCCCTTTTACTGGGTTTGGAATATGTCTTCTAGGGATTCTGCCACTCTCAATAGTTCCTCATCAGTCATGCATAATGGCAATACTTCTAATTCGGACAAAGAAGCATTCCCAATTTGGGCCTGGGGTTTTCTATGCACATGGCTCTGTGACTGTAGTGCAATCACATCAGGATGAGGTCCCACGTCATGAGGAGGCTGTGGCACTTCTCGCTTTTGTGTAAACGGCTTTCGTGAGAGAGTTTTTATTTTAATTTTAATATTTATAAAGCGCACAGAACCCAGGGGAATCTGGGCTCTGGTTTACGTGAAAGTGGTGGTCACGAATGATTACAAACATAGGTGGTACACTGGTTTACATGAAAGTAGTGGTTACAAATCGTTACAAAAATAAGTGGTATGGACGTGGTGCATAGATCTGCGTTTCTGAACTGTGTGGGGTGACAATTGCCAAGTGATTGTTCCTGACATTAGTAAAGGATTTGTAGGAGTCGTTGAGTTTGTTTAGCCGACATTGTGCACCAATGAGTAGTTCAGTTTTCTCATCATTTAGGCATAGTCCATGTTGTGCTATCCAGGCCTGAATGGTTTGGTATATTACGCTTAGTGCGTTGGAGTCAGTGTCATAGTTGCCGGAGATAGGAGGATTTGGGTGTCATCTGCTCAGTTAGTGTAGGTGACACCCAGGTCGTCAAGGAGGTCAAAGAGGGGCTTAGTAAAGATATTATATAGAGTCAGTGAGACACATGAGCCTTGTGGCACTCGCAGGTGACTGGGGGGCTGCCGCAGAAGTGGAGAACACTCTCATTGTGCGGTTAGATAAGAAGGACTCCATCCAAGCTATGGCTTTAGCTGAGAAATTGGCAGTTTAGGAGACATGTTGGAAGACAATTTTGTGATTGTAAAGTCAAAGACCGCTGATAAGTCAAGTAGGAAGAGGATGGCCAGGTTACCCTTGTCTTTGATTTCATCCATTTGGATTTTTAGGTCCAAGAGTGTGGATTCCATTCCTTGACTGGGGCGGAAGCCCGATTGGTGTAGGTCAAGGAGATTGTGAGAGTCCATGTAATTATGGATATGTAGACAGGCTGCTCGGTCAAGTATTTTAAGGAGGAAAGGTACAGTCGTGATAGAGCGGTAGTTGGTGGGGAGGTTGGTGTCTAATGTAGGCTTCTTGAGGAGGGTGAGTACCCAGGCTTCGTTTAGATTCTCTGGAACATTGCCAGTTGAGAAGGAGTTGTTGAACACTGCGCAATGAAAGGGGCAAGCTCCTCGGCACAGTCTTTAATAAAAGAGGCTGGACATATCTCCTTGTCACCTGGATGGTTCCAAGCCTTCAATAATTTTGTTAGTTTCCATGGTCGCGACCAGGACGGATTTGAACCAGGAAATGGAGAAGGGGCGTGGGGGCTGCTGGTCTAGAGGATGTTCATCTGACAAGAGTTTTTTTTGCTGAAATTTTGCTTTGGAGTAGGGACATTTTGTTATGGAATGCGTTTTGGATGTTCCTGCACCAAGGGAGGTTGTTAATGCAGTTATCTGGTGAGGGAGCCGGTGTTTCGCGTTCACGTAAGATAGAAAAAAGCTCTCTTGTACCAGAATTAGCTTTTTCAATTCTCTTGGTGTATGTAATGCTTTTAGTTTGAAGAATGGCCTGTTTGTATTTTTTGGATAGGGCTGTGAAGTGCTGTTTGTTCATGTTTGAGGGTATTGTTTTCCAGGCAGTCTCGGCTGCTCTTTTTGTGGAGCGCAGGGCTTTAAGATTGGGCGTGTACGAAGAATTTAGGTGGGTTCTTGGTTTCGGTTTATGGTTGCGCAAGGGTGCAACCTTTTTAATGGCTCCTAGGAGAGTTTGGTTATATAACTCGACCGTGGAGGTAGGGTCAGTGTTTGTGTGCGATTAGGCTGTTAGAGGAAACAGCGGGGGTAGTAGGTTGACTGGGGTAATGTTGCGTGAATTTCTCAAGAGGGAAGCTGTGCTGATTGGATCTAGACATCCAATTGTATTGCCTTGGTAATAGTGAAAGTGATAACATTATGGTCTGACCATGGACAAGGAGCATTAGCAAGCATGTTGGTGTTGCAGTTGAGATCTGCTAAGCACTCTAGTGTGCAGACTTTATCATGAGTGCGGCTTAAGATCCAGTGGGAGAAGCCTATGGCTTCAAAGGTATTTGTTAAGGCATGGGCATGGAGATTGGTAGGGTCGTTAAGACCTAAGTTGACATCTCCAAAGAGAATGATTTTGGAGGAAGGCTTTGTGTTGGTTGAGAGGAGATGCACAATGTCTTCCTCAAAGGAAAGCTGTGGGCCTGGGGGTCTGTAAATTAAATCGATCATGAGGGTGGCTGTAGCGGATAAGGAGATTTTGATGGAGAGCAGCTCGTCTGAGTGAGTAGTTTGGTTAAGGATTTCTCTGATGGGTAAGAAGTTTTTGGCAATAAAAGCTACTGTGCCTCCTTTTGATACTAGTCTGTCTTTCGTGAAGATAGTGTATCCATCCGGTATGGCCAGGGAGGGGGCGGGGCCAGCAGCTGGATGCAACCATGTTTTTGTGATTGCTAGGAAATCAAGGTTGTAAGAGGTGATGAAGTCAGATATGCCGAGGGCATGGGCAAGGAGGGATCTGGCGTTAATGAGCACTCCATTGAGCTGTGTTATGGTATCCACGTTTGTGTCAGCAGTGAGGGTAAGCTTGTTAAATATGCCTTCTGGGATAGCAGAGATGGATAGTTTGGGAATAGAGAATGCTTTGGCACGTGCTGTGGGTGCTGTTTTTAGGTGGTGGTGGTGTAGGTAATAGCTGGGGTAGCTCTCTTGCTGTTATCGTGAGAATTGCCTGTGGCAGCATCACGATTAAGGGCATTGGGTTCAGAAAAGCATATTGTTTTCATGTTGTGTTTGCAGTATGGGGTTAGGCAGGGATGTCATTGAGCTCTTCTGGTGCAGGGAGTCGTGGTTCTAGATCTGAGGTGCGCATTCCTCTATGTTAGTAGAGGGGTGGTTGTTTGTAGGTGCTGCCGGCATATAGCTAGGCGAGATGCTAGTCCCCTGTTCCAATGGTTAGAGCAACATGGTTTACTAAGGCTGAGGGCAACCATGTGTGCAGTGGCCTGAGGGATAGAGGTGATGTGGATCGGACATGCCTTGGACAGGAGGAGTGACGGGGATGTCGTGGGAGTTGGACAGTGTATATGACATTTTTAGGGTGCCTGTGCGTTTATAGTCAGAGGTGGCATTTGATAAATAGCTGGTAGGGTGGTTTGTTGGCTCCTGGCCGCCAATGGCTTGCTGGGGCCAGAAAGGGGTAAAAACAGGCCTTATGTATGAGCCTTTGGTGGGAGCCAGCATTACCTGTTGGCTCCCAGACAAATCTGGATGGAGAGGCTGCATTGTTTATCGGATCCTGGCGGATGTGGGCTTAACAAAGGGGTGCTAGGTGTGCAGTTGTGAAAAGAACACAGACGAGGTGAGGATCAAGGGCAATACCTATTGTATCAAGAGTGTCTAGGTTCAAGTAGCAAGTGCAGTTATTGGCTGGCTTAGAAGTAAGAACAAGGTTGTAAGCAGCTGGATTCAATATGCATAGGAAATAGTCAGAGCAGCTACTAATGATAAGCCTCAAGGTTTGTAGATCAGAAGGGTGGTGTAAGGGCCTGAAACACACAAAGTGAAAGCAATGTCTACATAGATGTGAGGACACCAAAATGCATTTATTTTTAAGAAGGCACTGTGGGTGATTTATTTTTTTAAAAGGCTCTTTGAGCACAAGAAACACAAATGGCTTCACACAAGTTAGGGCACCTAAATTAAAGTTTTTAAAGAAGGGACAGTGAGCACATAAAACATGGAATAAGCAGACAGTTTGTACGTAAAGGAGCATGCCGTAGTGTCAGTGGGGGTAGATTCAAAGGGGGAGGGGTGCGTGTGCCTAAAGGTGGCTTCCCAGGCAGGTGTACAGATCATGGGTTTCTTTAGGACTGCATCATATCGCAGAAATGTAGCATGGGGGGTTTGCTGCTGCAGCATGCTCTGACAGGCTCAGACAGGGGCCTTAGTGGTAGGCCTTGGACAGGGGAGCAGCTAAGCCTACTGGCTTCCCTGATTGGCCCTTTAGTGTCCCCGGCCAGCCAATGGTGGCCACTGGAGGACTGGCTGGGGACGGATTTGCAGGGCATAGATGGCGTCGCCCATCTTGGAGTAAGAAGAGCACAATTGGGTTGATCAGCCCAGTTAGGCTGTTGTGAAGATAATTCAGATTGTCCTCTATTGATGAGAATAATCTAGTTTGCTCCATTACCTCCACTTTCAGATTTTCATATAGTTTGATAAATAAAGTTAAGGCAACATTTAGAGTGACCTAAGCATTGCTACTCAACTAACATTCCGGGTGATGTCTCAACATAGATGAAAGTTCTCCTCTATCAGCTCTTATTGGGGATGGAAAAAATGTAGCATCTCAACACCCAATTTCTGATTCATCAAACATAGGTGGTGTTTTAGGACATCATTCTGACAAGCCCCCATGTGAATGAACGTGTGCAGCTATACTCCTGGGCTCAATTGGGAAAAGGGAAGCTTAATTACACTACTTAGACAGAGCACTCATCACACCCTGAAGGACCTGAATTGAAGAAGTGTGCAATTTTCTGCGTCTTCATGCCGGTGGAAACTACTCTCTCTATCACAGAGAGAGAGTCACAGGGCGGATCACCAATGCCTCACTAGGAGAGGTTGGAAGAGGCAGTGCACACGCAAATTCCATTGGGCTTTTTCTGTATTTTTCAACAAAGGATTAGTACATTTCTGCGGATCATACATGGCCACTTCAACGTCTCTTACCTCCCCACAAGTTCTTGTTTCGCCCACTAATGCCCAGAGTGGCCAGACTGCACTACACGCTCTTATCCCATCATTCCACCATTGGGAGGATTTCTGGGCGACGATGGTCGTGCTGCAAATGCCGTCTGACCTCCTACACTGGTTTCTGCACAAAACACCACAAAGCACCAGTAGAATGAAAACATGTTGCTCGTTGCTGTCAGCTCCTTTTCCTCACCGCTCCCGGCACTCAGTGCCATCCGGGAGAATTTATGGGCGGCGATGGTGTTGCTGCAAATGGCGTCCGACCTCTAACACTGGTTTCTGCACAAAACACCAAAAGGCACTGCCAAAGTGAAAACGCACTGCTTGCTGCAGTCAACTCCTTTTCTTTTCAATGCTCTCTTAGACATACTGGACATGACTGCAGTCCAGAGAGGCAGCGAACACAGAAGAGTAACCCTCCAATGCCCCCACGCCACCAGTTGGCAGAGTCTCGTCAATAGGAGCAACACTATAGGGCCCCACGTGGGACCTGTACAAATTTTAAGAGCACACTCACCGAAGAGAAGAAGGGACTTGCTCTCCTAGCACCTTCAACCCCCACCAATGAGAGAGACCACAAAGGGATCTTCGGTACTGGTAGCAAGGATTCACCACGGCAACAGAGGGGGTCATTACAAACGGCTGCCACCAGAGTTGCATGTTTTCCAGCCCCTGGCAATGGGGACGTACAGAGCCATTCTGACCGGTTTATAGTGATTCCTCAAAAAAAAAGTTTCGAATCACAAAACCCTTGAAAACAAAGCTTCGAAAAAAAAGCTCTGACAATCTATATTTAATATACAAAAATGCATTTCTTTCGAAACCAATCCATCGACAATAGACATGGGCCCTCATTACGACCCTGGCGTTAGGGCGTTAACGGTGCCATAAAAGGTGTTGGTGCCGTTAAACCCTGGACCAGCCGTCAAAGTAGGGACCCGCAAAGGGACTTTCGAGGTAATTATGGTACCGCAATTTGCGGTACCGTAATTACCGCCTTCCCCAGTCCCATTGAGTCCTATGGGGCAAAAATGGGAATGGGGAAGGGCCAATGGTAAATGGGGAATTACCGCCCCGCCAACCTTGGAATGGGGTGGTAATTCCCCATTTACCATTGGCGGAATCGGTAAGTTACCGGCGTTAACCATGGCGCTATTAGCGCCATTGGTTGACGCCGGAGTCGTAATGAGGGCCATGGACTGGTTTCAATTGAAATGCACTTTCACATGTTAAAAGTAGCATTTCAATGTTATTTGTAACTTTAAAATGTTACATGGAGCTGTCCAGTGCACTGGCCAGCCCCTTGTAATGTTTTAAAGTTTTTGTGCATATTGGGGGTTTCCGCTCCCATCCCTCCAACCCCCATGCCACCCCCCCACTCCCCAACTCTAACCCAAGCCCCAACCCCAACCTTTGACCTGGCCCCAAGCCTAACCCTACCCCTAATGTAACCCATTACAAACGGTGTCGGTGCATCAGACATGCTGTGCTCACGGGTGCCTTCTGCCCGCCAGGTGGTAGAAAGGCACCCGTGAGCACAACTCGTAGTTTGCCGGTCTGGGAAATACGGTACCGGCAAGCTTACCGGTACCGTAGTTCCCAGACTGGCAAACTTATAATGAGGCCCAGAATCCCTATACATCCAGGAACTAGTTAGTACCTGGAGTATGGTCCCCATAATCAGCATGAATAATCAACTTTCTGTACATCCATGGCAGCAGTGTACCAACCTTGCGGAGAGAAAGTGGGTGAGATTTAGCTCCCTTTTAAAGACTTAAAGACTTCCACTTGCACGTGCATCTCCGAGGATGGTAAGGTTGGACAGGATTCTCTAGGGAAAGCTGGTCAATCAGTAGAAGGAGCATGGAATGTAAGCAGGGCACAGGAAATAGGAAGTGTGGGTTGTCCAGGTAAGGTAAGAGCAGTAGAAGGTACCAGACCAAGTGACATGCAGGAGGAAGGAGGAAACGGCGGAGTATGAAAACTACTAATTCAGATGTTGAGGTATTGGATTAGTGATTGCAAGGCCACTTCAGTTTGAGTGTGCATGTTTGTGCAGTGATTGAGTAGAGTAAGTTAATGTAAGGAGTGAATAATGTGCAGTGGATGGTACGGAGCGGAAGGGGGTGTTTGAGTAGTGGTGGGAGGAGAGTAGCAGTGATGGGGAGAGTAGTTGTGGTGGGAGGAGATGAGTTGTGATGGGAGGAGATTAGGAGTGTAAGGGAGAGTATTGAGGTGTAGTGGGATGAGTAGTGAGATTAAAGGGTTGAGGGGGAAACTGGGAGGAGTTAAACATCATGGGGATAGAGGACTGGCAGGCGGAGCAGAGGTAAGTTTGAGGGTTATGAGGCAGAGGTGTATGAGAGCGTGAATTCACTTTAAGTATACTGAGTAAGTGCAAGACATTTGCCAACTCATTTTGAACACTAAAAAACTGGACAAAGTAGGGACAGCTAGCAAATTAGGGAGACATCTCTAGCATAAAACCAACTCATAGCCAGTAAGGATTACCGTTCGGTAGAACTAACCTAGTGTTATGGATGCCTGGGTTAGGCTTGTCTGTGTGTTAGAGCATATATCCTTTGGTACGGGATTGCTCGGATGTAGATGGCAGATCCAATTGGTGGCTGTAGAATGGAGAGAAGTGATGCACATCAATCAGATCAGAGTGCTTAGTCAGATTTCTTTAAGGATTTGAGAAAAAATTGTCTTATGGACAAATGCCTAAAAGGTCTAACTGTTATGTTTACAAACAATAAGGGTTACCTTTGTCAAAAGTGCTAAGGGAAATATAACATAAAAGTGGGGTTTGGCAGGTGTTGTCCTGACACCTGAAAATCATCTTATTGGTCATAACAGAATTGCTGAAACCTGTTCATAACAAGTCTCTGTCCCAATGGTGATGGGAACACCCGAATCTAATACAAAGAAAAATCCAATGCTGGCCAAAAAAATTACCCTTCAGGTTAGCCATATTCTGAACACAAAAATCCATAATTATTTGGCGAAAAAAAAGTCACCTAACCTGTCTTTTGAAATTCCAGAGTAAATCTAGAACAAGATCACAGGCTTTTCCCTTGAGTTCAAAATGGCCCTGATAGTATGTCAAGGACCCAGGGTTCTCCTGGCTTCAGCATACAGGTACTCAATTCAAAAGGTAGAGCGATTTAAGCTATAGCTTGGGTTAGGAAGGATAACTCAGGGGCAACACGTTTGTCTTGGAAGCTAGACAATGCGATGCAACACAGGTTTGAATCACAAACCTGTGCTTAGAAACCATAACTGCTGAACCCATATGCATGCATTAGTAATGGCCGAACCCCTCACCCTCACCCGTAATAATGGCCTCACAACTTGTTACAAGTGTTGGCAATAAAAGGCCGTAGGATTTTATTGTACAGATATGGGTTATGACAACAATGTCACATATCATAATGGTATCATACTTTTGGGCACCGGGTCCTGAGGTTACCCCCTCGCACCTGTGCCGCCTTCTTGTGTCCCACGACTTGTTGTGGGCACCGTACAGTGCCTTGTACTTCTTTTTGTTCTTCTCCCCTTTTTGTAGGGTGGGTGGGTTATGTGGTAAAGAAGCAAGAAGATTTGGAAGACACTGAGTAAACAGTGAACCTCCTGTTTGCTTAGGTCCCAGTTCAGGGTCCACAAACAGATTGTGTTTACTCGGAGCATGCTGCTCTCATTTATAGGACCCAGGGAGGCCCTGGGTCTTTCTTGTGTATGTGGTGGGGGCCGCTGTTGTCGCAGCCCCCGGCCGGATAGCCGACTGTCTGACCCCCCGGTGGGGGCAGATCTTTGAACCTGGGCACTGCATGATGGTTGTTTCCTTATGGCGCTTAGCGCCTTGCTGTTTGGAGGAAGGGTGCGATGACTGTTCGCACCTTACCCTTCCGTGGCTTTTGTGTCGCCGAGACTGCGTGTCTCCGTAGCTGGGGGGGAAGGAGAGGAGCAGGCGCGGGGGATTGGGGCTGCCCCTCTCCCAGCTGCCGATGGTAACAGCAGTTACCCTGCCTCGCTTGTGGGATGCCCATGCAACATTGCCCACAACGCTGGTATTAAGTGTGTTGTAAATTAACATTAAAATAAACATATTCAACCCCCCATGTGTAATTTAAAGTTGAGCTTTCTCCCCTCCCAACTACTAGGTTTGATGGTAGATGAGTATTGCATCCCCCTCACCTCGGGTCCTGGTCAGGCAGCTGATGTCCCCCTCCTGGCCCAGATCTTGCATTGCTCTCAGGGCCGGTTAAATATTTTCTCCCCCTGCACTTGAGAGTCCTTGTCGTGCAGCTGATTTTACCCTCCTGCCGCCCCTCTTGCACCTTCTCTGTTTCTCTCTCTCTGATAGTTTGAGACATACTGGTGTGTCATCTGCATGGTGCAGGAAATAGAAACCCCTGTGTCTTATAGTTTGTGGGGGTGGGTGGACATAAAAGTTGAGGAACCCTAAGGAATTTGACATGTAAGTATTCTAGGTTCAGGTGAAAAGGAGCCTGAGTATTCAGATTATAGCCACCCTTCCAAGAAAGAAGTGTGTTTTTAGTTTGAACTGTGCCACCACATCAGAGGTTTTTCAGATGTTTCACGAGGATATGGTGGCCCCCAGTGTCAAATGCAGCGGCCAAGTCCAGCAGGACCAATGCCCTAGCACCCCCACCATCCACCTCTTCCTGCAGCTTGTTCATTGCTGCTGCCTCGTCGGAAGCCCATTTTTGCCATGTCTAAAAGATTCTTCTCAAAATAGTTACTCGGTTGCATTGTCCCAACCCTTTCAAACTGATTACTAAGGAAAGGTGGTTGTGATACCAGACGATAGTGGCTCGAGTCTTGCAGGTCCAGGGAAGCTTTCTTCCATTAATGGGGTGCATGTCCAGTTGTCAAGTTTCTACTATCGAAGCTGAACAGTGAACGGATATCATTACCTATATTATAAGGTAGGATATCAAGAGGCGCTCCAGAGAATCTTGCATTAGGAAGTTAGATGGCTATTTCTTCCCTAGGCAAGGTAGACAAGGCATCAAATCAAGTGTATAGTGTATGTGTAGTACATCTTTAATGGTTCCGTGTGATACCATGAGGTCAAGTGCTCAACAATCAGCATATGACCACAATGATGACATCACAGATGGCATCACTGATGCAGTCACTAATGGCATCATACATGACTCCAACTGTTTATTTTTATTTATTGTGTATATAGTTTATTAAAACTTGAACACATAATTTTGAGGATCTATGTGATTATCTTGAAGAAAAAAAACGCAGACGCCGAAAAAACAGATTTCTTTTTTCTTTTTGCACCTTTCCATGCAATTATAAGGGGGAAACCCCCCACAGCAACCCCCATACTCGCCATACATTAAGTATACCCCGAACCCACTCCCCACATATAATTGCATAGAAATGCAGTTAAAAATTCTGCATTTTCGGCCTCAGCATTTTTTGCTGCTAAAATATGGGGTGATACTTTATTTTGATACACCCAATATAAATATATAAATAAATTACATTGTATCCATAAATAACACTTCTTAGTTAACAATTCATCACTGACCATACAGTCCTAAAATACTTTCTTACGTCATGTACATTTTCTCCGCTAAAATGTATGATTTATTATTACACTTTTAGGTAACACAATGATTAATGCTGTTGATTGGCCATCTCTTTGAAAAGGGATTACCCTGTCTATTTTTAGTATAGAAATGGATTAAGGGGACTGCTTTTAATAGAAAATATAAGCAGTAGAAAATCTGTTTATATTTTATCAGCCTGGGCTGCCTAGGGAACCAATCCCTAGGTGGGGGGTGGGGAGGAGCCCCGAAAGAATATTTGTACTGTTGGGGGGGCGGAGAGGGGCTTCATGAAAAAATTTGAATCCCACTGCTCTATGCAGCCATTATTTAAGCCCTAGTCACTCTTGCATTTAATCTGACAGGCATCAATCTCAGGGCGTGCTGAATGCTGGGGCACACAAATAAACACTGTTATGAACACTGAACTCGCCTGCTCGGAAGCCCGTCAATCTCATGGCTGGCCCACACTCGCCAGGGAATCTCTGTGCCCCCTGTCACTTACCACATGCAGTAATGACAGTCTCTTGCAGATGAGTGCACCGGGCTGCTGCTTTCCATTACATCCATCACTTCAACTCCGCCGAATCCGCAAGGCATCGAGTAGGAGACACGACCCTCTAACACATAATTCCACATCTCAAGAGCACCTTGTTTTGCCTTTCTTGTCAGGGACTGGGAGCAAATCCCAGGACGGCGGAGATCTTTCGTCTAGCGTTTCTTGGCATTTATTACCACAAAACCCTGTTGGTAAGAATGCCTCGGTTTCCTCACACATTTCAACACGTCACAAACGAAGAACACAACACCGGAGGATTTGGCACGTATTTCTCGCCAGCAAAACACCCCGTAGTCATATGCTAATGAATTTATATCCAACTCACTTGGCGTTGTGTGCATCTGTGGGGGCAGTGATTTATTTAAGAGAGAACTGCTCACAGGTTTTCCGGGGACCATATGGCACATCTGGGGGTGACTAGCTTTGTAGTGCAGTGAGGGTGGGACTCTTTGGTGACAGAAAAAGCCCTCCCAGTTGGTCCACAGGATGTGAATTGGTTCTTAAGAGTATCACACTTTCCCCGTGAAACTGGTAAAGAGGTGGGTTGCAGAGAGATCGGCTGGTGGCCGGAACAGCTTGAAACATCCCCTATAGCTTTGGCTCTTTCATGCTGGCCAAAAAAGGCCAAAAAGTAATGCATCATTGAGAAGCCCTTGGGCAATCTTGAAGAATTGTTCATCTGGAAACATCACCTGGCATATAAGAAAAGATGAAATAATGTTTGTCCTTTGAGCTATGCTGACACGACTTTGTTCATCAAAGTAGTAGGTGCTGACTCTATAAAGGGACAGTGTTCACCATTTCTGCCGAGCAATGCAAAAAAGGAAACAACAACACGTGTTTACATACCCCGCCACCCCCCTGCTTTAAAATGGTGTTGCATACCATCACGGCTAAAACGAGAATGTTGAAGACGGTGACAGAATGGTATTGTAATGTCCTCTCTCTATGCACACCCCCGGACCCTTTTCTATTGTGGTGGCGGGCTGCGTCCCACCCTGTGTGTTGGAGGCGGAGTTACCACTTTTCCGCCAATTGCGGTCTAGAGTTTAAAGAAGTTACATGTATGCCTTCGGCTCCAGTGTTTCATTTGCTGCGTCACTAATCTTTGTGTGAATACATTGTATCCGCAAGCGCGGATCTAACATTGGCGACGAAGAGGTCTTCACCCACCGTGCCAAAGAGTAACACAGCGGTGCCCCCTTGGGTCCGAGCATCAGTCCCCTGTGACCCATTGGCCTACATCCAGCGGCAGTGACGTGGCACAGACATCAGGAAGAGTCTCTGTTCCCCGCCTGTGAGTACAGCAAGCTGCGTCCACACAGCGCCTGGCAGCACAACACTCGCATGCTGCACGCTAGCAGGCCCGGTCAGCCTTGCACACTCTCAACACTTCATTTTTGCACGGCGGTGTATCCGATCATCCAAACTGGAAGTGGCATTCTTACCCGCACCGCCACGGAGGAAAGCTGTTTCATTTTGGACACAAGTAGCGTCCCATGTGTTTTAAGTGCATCCCTACAGAGTAAATTAAGGCCCATAACCAAAGCTGGCCCTGGTCAAGAGAGCACGTGACTTAACAGGCCTAGGTGGACAGTGCTACCTTCTAATACAACCGCATGCAGCACCTAGCACCTACAACACCACATCAAGGTGAGAGCTACAGTTAATCTTGGGTGGTAGAAGTCCGTCACAATGTCAGATAATGAGGTGGGCAGCAGCTCACTCAGCCTGCTACCAAGCACATCCCCTTGGAACCCTGTGCTCCGGGAGGAGGGAGGACATGAATCCCTACAATTACGGGCCATACAACATTTTGACATTTCAGACGCAAGCAGTCTGGCACCTAGGTGGAACAGGTGGCTTAAGGAATTGAATATCTACATTGATGCAACTGGCGTCAGAGAAGAATAACGTCTTTGAGGCATATTGCTGCACTTGCTAGGCCCCATTGTGAGAGACATTGGGCCTCATTGCGAATGTGCCGCTATGGTAACAACAGTGCTGGTAAGCCTACTGGCACTGTTGTTACAGGACCAGCACACTACGACTCTGACGGCGGGTGCCGTCCCGCCCACCAAGGTCAGCCCTGGTGGGCGGGACAGCATCCGCCCGCAAGGTTTCATGGAAGCACCGGCACCATTATTAATGGTGCCGGTGCTTCTGTGATCCCCATTCCCATTGAGTTCTATGGGACTCAAATGGGAATGGGGATTAACAATTTACAGGTGCCTGACTTGCCGGAACACCGGGGTCATAATACCCCGGGTATTCCGGCAAGCCAGGCATTGGTAAATATTGCAAGTCCAGCAGCAACCCTTCGGCAGCACCGGCAGGGTTACTGCCGGACTTGTAATGAGACTCATTGTCTTTAAACTGCCAGAAAACTCGACTGACACCTTCCAAAGCATAATTGACTGGTTTATAGTGATATTTTCGAATTACATTATGTCAAAAGTCATAATGTTGGAAAAAAAGTCGAAAAAAATGTTTGAATGTCTATTTTTGTTTGTTTTTTTGTTCGAAATGGCCCCCAAGCCCCCTTTTTTGTAATTTCTTTTTTGTTTGACCCCTTGTTTTTACTTGCGGAACCCAAAAAAAACATGTAAATAAAAAACGAAAACATTCAGGAAAAAAAAGTGAATTTTTTTTTTCCACATTTTTGGCATTCGACCTAATGTTTTTGACTTTTTCACTGCACACCTAATTGACTCATTGAATACCTATTTTGCGCCACTAAAACACGTAGTTTATGAGTGCCACATTTTCCACACCTTTGCGCAAGACAAAGGAGAAAAGTATGGACAATTTTGTCATGAGACTGAGAAAAAGGGCAAAATATTGCGATTTCGACGGCTATTCCACAGAGGAAGCGTTAAAATCACAGGCCATTGCAGGATGTGAATCACCCGATTTTAGAAAGAAACTATTGCAGAAAAGTAGGACCCTTGAGGAAATTCTTCAACTTGTCAGAGTAGACTTTGCACTGTCCCTGAAGACGGAATCATTAAACAACATTAAAATCCCACAGACTGCGTCATCAGCTTCCATGTGTCTGTTACGCACTTCAGAATGAAGCCAAGAGCAAAAGAAATGCTGTAGATGTGGCTACAATTTCCCGCACATCAGGACTTGCCCGGCCGCAGACCAACACTGTGACAACTGTGGAGGAGAAAACCACTTTTAATCGGTGTGCAAAAACATCAAGTTCTTTCAGATTCAGATAGCCGAGAACAACAGAGACACTAGACAACGGGAAAGCTATCGCCCAAGGCGGCAAAGCCCCCGACCAAGAACATGTCGCTCTCCGTCATCTAGTAGATACGGCTCCCGCAGCAGAAAAAGAGACTCAGCCCACAGAGACAGGCGGCGTGACGGCAGAAGAGGAGACACCGAACAGTCCAGATACATGAGTGACTCACAGAGGCGTGCACCATGACAGAAAATAAGCTACCTGGAAGCTTCGACGGAGGCATGAGTCGAACTCATCGTCATCGACTGGTGACCGGAAAACAGGATACGTACATGCCATAGGGAATGCCACAGTAACTGAATACAGCCTGACCCTGCTGTTACAAATAAATGGACAGAATTGGGAATTCCTAATAGACACCGGAACTACAGTGAATGTCATCAATGAAGAGACTTACAAGTCTCTCAGTTACAAGAAAGAACTAAAGAAGGTGTACATTGATATATATCCATCTGGCACAAACACACTGCTTGACTGCAAGGGAATGTTCAAGGCCAAGTGTACATCCAAAGACAAATGTCTGAAGATAACAATATATGCAGTCAATGGTGAATTTCCAGGTGAGAGCCCTTCTCAGCTTCCATCTGGGCCTGGTGCATGTGATGCATCAGATCATGTCAGCCTCCACAACCAGCACAAAAGAGATGATGACGAATATGTTCTCGTCCCTGTTCAAAGGTCTTGGGGAAATTAAAAGGGAAGCAAATCAAGTTGCATATTAATACTCACATTCAACCGATAGCCCAACACTACCGGGGAATACCCATTAACATTCAGAACCATGTGGAGGGCGAGATACAGTCTCCACTAAATCAGGATATCATCGAGTCAGCATCGGGACCCACCCACTGGGTACCCCATTGTGCCCGTACCAAAGCAGGAAAATAACACAAACATTTGCATTTGCGTAGACATGAGGGCACCCAATGTTACAGTAGAAAGATAACGTCATTTGGTGCCCCGGATGACTGGTATGATGTATCTGCTGCATGGGGCAAAGGTTTTTCTAAGCTAGACTTATATAAAGTCAGCTTGAATTACATCCAGACTCTAGTTATATAACTACTTTCTCCACAGATCAAGGGCTCTACAGGTACAAATGACTTAGCTTTGGTGTATCTTCCGCTGCAGAGATTTTTCAAAACGAGACACACCAGATTATCAAGCACATTCTTCACTGCCTGAACTAGCGATAATATTTTAATTTTCGGAGAGACACAAGAAGCTCATGATGACACACTCAGGAGGATGTGTATGGCTCTGGAAGAGACAAACTTAACACTAAACGCCGACAAGTATGAGCTCAGCAAATCGAGGCTGAAATTCTTTGGGCATATCTTCTCCAACAAAGGTCTACAACCGGACCCAGACAAGGTGCAAGTGCTCGCAGGGGCTCCCACATCAACCTCGGTATCTGCTGTCAGATCGTTCTTAGGCATGGCCAGTTACTGCACCAGGTACATTCATTACATCATCTATGTCAGCACGCCCCTCCGTCTACTCACCGGCAAAAGGCAAGAGTTTTCCTAGTCAACCGACTGTGAGAAAGCATTTCAAGAGATAAAAACATGTATTGCCTCTGCCTCATGCATAGCCTACCACGACCCAGCACTAGAAACTGAATTGACAGTCAACGCTAGCCCTGTTGGCCTTGGGGCAATACTAGCGCAAATAAAACCAGGCGCATCACCAACATCGGCAAGAAGTATAGTGGCATATGCAAGTCGCAGTTTATCTCCAGCTGAGTGTGCCTATTTCCAGCCGAAAAGGAGAGCGCTGCTGTTGTATATCCGTGCGAACATTACCATCTGTTCTTATAGAGTCGACCTTTCACCATTGTTATGGACCATCAAGCTCTCACAACCATATATGGCAAACCAACTGCCAAAATGCGAGCTTGCATCCCAAGATGGGGATTACGTTTGCAAGAATGTTCCTTCACCATCATCCATCGCCTGGGCAAAGATAGCAATCCCGCGGACTTCTTGTCGAGATACCCTTTATCTGCCAAAGATGAGAGACAGTCCATAAAGGCCAACCAATACTTAAACTACCTTGTGAGCAATGCACTGCCAAAGTCAATCATGTTGCCGTAAATACTAGAAGGCATGAAGAAAGACCAGCTGCTCGTAACAATAAGGAAGTGCGTGACATCCGGCAGATGGCATCACAAGAACAAGCACGATCAGCCCTGTCGGCAGCAGAAGAGAAACAATTCCAGACATTCTGCCTCATAAGGGACACCCTGTCTGTCTCCCCAGAAGGGTTACTATTAAAACAAAACAGGATACTCATCCCTGTAACTTTACAGGACCAGGTGCTTGTGTTGGCACATACAGGACATTGTGGCATTGTGTCAACAAAGAGACAGCTCAGAACCAAAGTGTGGTTCCCGTAAATGGACAACAAAGTTGAAAAGACACTAGGGAAATACATAGCGTTCAAGGCAGTTGCTCCACGCACATTTCCTGAACGCCTTAAAATGACAATACCACTGCAAGTGTGGGACGAGGTTGCTGTTGATATGTTTGGCCCACTGGCCAACGGCAAATACGTACTGGTAATAATGGATAAGATGTCTAGGTTTCTGAAAATTCATTTGATCCACTCCACCAGTGCCCAGGCAGTCATTCCAGCGCTAGACAAGACTTTTGCTGACTATGGAATCCCCACTATCGTGAAGTCAGATAATGGACCCCCATTCAGTGGATATGATTTTGCTATGTTTGCAGAACACCTTGGTTTCCAGCACCGCAAAATCATGCATCCCTGGCCACAGGCCAACGGAACAGTAGAAAGATTCATGGCCAACCTAAAATGCACCCTTCAAATCTGCTCGATCACCAAGGGATCGTTCATGCAGGCCAGCTTCACACTTCTCTGGGATTACAGGAACACGCCACACGGCTCCACTGAAACTTGGCCATCAGCACTCATGTTTGATCACGTGGAAAGAACCACCCTTCCCAATAATCCCAACTGCATGCCATCCAACAACAGTACAGACCAAGTCCAGACAACGGATCGTGAGAACAAACGCAAAATGAAGCAGTATGCGTACCACCGAAGAAAGTCAAAACCTAGTAACTTTCAGGTAGGGGTTCAAGTACTTGTACATCAAACACAGGACTCAAAGGACATCCCTGCTTTCAAACCAGAACCCATAACAGTGACTCACATTGAAGGCAACATGGTAACAGCTGCTAGTTCCACCTGCACTGTCACCAGAAATTCCTCATTCCTTCGGTCATTTGAAGGTGATTTGACTCATGAAAGAGAGGAATCAAGGAACTGTGATGTGGTCTCTAAATTTGTGGAATGTGACATGGACACAGATGACAGTGAGACTGTTTGTAATGGTAGAGGCACTCCTCACATGTGAAGTCTCTCTAGAAGGGATGGATTGAGCGCCCCAGTCCTTTGTTGAGCAAGGGGGAGATGTAATGTCCTCTGTCTATGCACACCCCACCGTCCCCTTTCTATTGTTGTGACGGGCGGCGTCCCACCCTGTGTGTTGGAGGTGGGGTTACTGCTTTTGCGCCAGTTGCGGTCTAGAGATTAAAGAAGTTATATGTATGCCTTCGGCTCCAGTGTTTCATTTGCTGCGTCATTAATCTTTCTGTGAATATATTGTATCCGCAAGCACTGATCTAACAGGTATGGATTCCAAAGCTTAGCTACATGCTCACTTCGGGACATCAATGTCTGCAGAGGTCTCAAATTGCCTGCATCCAAAAGAGTAAGAGTCGGGTAAACAAATGATTGCACGTGGAACACTATCAGTTCTGGCCCCTCCTGAAAGTCAACCTTCTATACCCATCCCCCAGTTCCCGAGCATGCCAAGCTTCCAATTTCCCCAAACGCAGGGCTGCATGACTCTCCATCCACCCATCAGGCACCCAAACCTCTAGCACCTGCAAAGGAATCGTATCCCCGCACTCCTGTTTCAGAGCTCGTAATGGTCCTTTCTGCAAGTGAACCTATTAGCATCTCTATCTGCGTCCACATGAGGCACACGCTCATTGCAATGCATCAATCCCCTCTCTCCACACAGACGGCATCTATCACTGCCACAATCTTCAGTCCCCCAAACAGCAATATTGGTATTGCCCCAAGCAACAAAAAAACAGCATACACTGTATCAATCAGCCCTTTGGCAAAAACTCACGCCCATCATGCTGTCGAATTTTAGCCATTGATACCTTTTCTTGGGCTAACTGGAAATATTATGCAGATGTGGAACAATGCATAAGCTTTCAAAGTCCTGTAGGTTCCTTCATTTTGATATTGCAGAACCATTGAAAAAAAAGGATTTTCAACTTAAACTTCATTGGGTGAAAGAGTAGTATACATGGAATATATGCCTGCCATAGCGGTCTTAGCAGCAGGCCCATAAAACGTGTAGTAAGCAACATTGAATGCTATCCACGGAAAACAGTCCACCGTTCTAGCCATGCTGGCAAGGGCATTTTAAGGAAGCAACTCATATTCGCCATAGACGTTCACAGAAACCCGTCGACATTATTGTAGTGGTATAAGTGAATTAACAAAATGATAAAGGCACGATGAAAGCAGGAATTGAGGGCGTCATAGGATTGTAAGGGGCGGGTTCGGGATGAGCTACCTTGACAAAAGAAAACAAGGAATTTTTTGTCAAAAAAGAATGTCCATTGGCAATTCCTTACATCTTGGTACAAGCGCTGCCGCCATGACCCTAGTGTTTATTATTTTCTTTAAATCCCAGTGGACTCTTCATTAGTGCAACCTGATGGTTTTGCCACCAGCCAGTGGTGGTAGAAATGATATTAAACTACGCATCTGCATTGGAAATTGCTGATGCTGCACATCTGGCTGGTGCCAGGTGAGTCGGACAGGGCCACTTCTCCTGCCTCGTTCTCATCCTGCTTCCAGTATTTTACATCCGCCCCAGGCAAAGCCTGGGCAAAATCGGCCCTTGCTATCTGCAGCTGCCCATGGATGTGACGTGGCTCTACAGCAAATCCACCAGTCGTCAGGTGCCTTTGTGATTCTCCAACTTGGTGGGCCATGTCATCTCCATCTGACTTCCGTACCCCAGCAGAACCATTTCTCCAAATTCCTGGTTCAACACTCTACTCTACTGTACTCTGATGCTGGTAACATATTTCATGTACACTTCTGTTTTTCTCAGTATGCCTACAGAAAGCAATCCTTCAATTTCTAGACCTACCTTTACTCATAACTATGACCTCTTCCTAAGACTCAATTTACACTTTCTCTGTATCAAAGAGACATGGATTGCTCCGTATAACACCACAGTCGCTGCCTCTCTGACCACCTCACTGTCCTCTTTCTGCTATCTCGCTCACACCATTTCATGGGGAAGGGGTATTGACATTTTCTATCAATCCTCTTTCTCACTCATTTCTTTGTCTCTGGTTCTCCCTACTTACTTTTCGTTTGAATTCTCTTACAATATCTTTTCTAAACCATATCCTATTTCCTTTCTAGTTATCTAACGACCTACTGGCCCCCTTGGCTCGTTTTGGGATGATATTGATCATCTTCTTTCCTATATTCTTCCTAGTTCCACCCCCTTAACACTGTTGGGTGATTTCAATCACCACCTTTTGTTGACACACTCTACTCTCCCTCTTCTCTAAATTCTTGGCTTATTTTTCTCCACCCTCTTTCTACTCCATCTCATATTTCCAGTTCCTGTCTCAATCTTATTTTTACTTTGTCCTTTTCTGCTTCCCCTGTTTCCTCTCTCCCAGTCTATCTCTCTGAACAACATCTTCTTTCTGTCTCACTGTTTCCTCAAGTTTCTTCGCGTTTCTCTGTCTTCTCTCCCACGTCATCATTCTACCAGCGTAATTATCGTAACTTTAACTCCTCACTCTTTACCTCCACTTGTACCTCTGTCCTTCCCCCATTCTTCTTTTTCATCCTTAACACCTGATGAGGCTGCCTCCACTATTTATTTGTCTCTCTCTTCTGCTCTTGATTCACTTTAACCCTTACCACCTTTCCATCCCACTTGCAAACCTTATAATTCATGGCTTTCCCTCCATCTCTGTTCCATGCGCTGTTTAAAGATCATCATCATCTTTAAAGATGTTGTTTCAAGACCAAATCTACGGTGGATCATTCTTCATACTTTTCTTATCATGCTCTCTATGATGACTGTTTATTCTCTGCTAAACATCTCTACTTTTATGATCTCTTACACACTCAGTCTGCCCACCCTAGACGTCTTTTTCAAATTATTTCTCGACTTCTGTCTCCTCACACTCTTGACCACTCCGCTAATTCGACTCTGTCTCTGACGTTGCCCAATACTTCTCCTCCAAGGTAGCTTCCCTTCGCTCTGATATTGAAGATTCCATTTCACCTGAAGTCCCGACTTCTTTTACCCCTGCTTCTTTCTACCTCCATCTCCTATTTTCCACCAATCTCTAACGCTGACACTTCTCTTCTATTGGCCAAAGCTCACCCCAATGCTTCTCCTACTGATCCAATCCCAAGTTTACCCTCCATTAGTGTTTTAGCTCAGCTCCTTCGTCTTCTGCAAATTAGAGCCAAGAATTGTCTCTCAACTTCCACTTTCCCCAAGTCTTTTAAACATGCTTTCATTATCCCAATTTTAAAGAAACCTACTGCTGAACCACTAATTGTTTCACATTGTCGTCCTATTTCCTTGCCCTAAATTACTTGAACTGTTGGTCTATTCCCAAGTCTCTGCCTTTGTTTCTAATTCTTCTCACCCTCTTTATTCCATGGAAACAGCTCTTCTTTCTGTTTTGAGCTCATTCCTTACTGCACAGTATTCTAAACACTCGTCTCGTCTTATTCTTTTGGATCTATTTGCCACGTTCAATACTGTCGACCACTCTCTTCTACTGGTGTCTCTTTCTTCCTTTGGATTTGTGGGCTCCGTCCTATTCTGGTTTCAATCTTATCTATCCCAAAGTACTTTCTCTGTATCATGTGCTGGAAAATCATCTAAATCTTTTTTGCTTGCCCATGGTGTTCCAAAATGCTCTGTCTTGGGCCCTTTTCTGTTCTCTCTTTCCACTTCCCCTCTTGCTGCCATTATTTCTTCCTTTGGTTTTTCACACCACTTTTATGCTGATGACACTCAACTTTTTCTCTCCTTTTGTTCGGAGATTCACCACACTCTTTCTGCTTTTCTCCTAGCCATTACATCTTGGATGTCTTCTTAATATCTTACACTTAATGCTGGGAAAAAAAGAGGTTCTCTTTTTCCCTGCTAACACCCTTTCCCGTCTTATCCCCATCCTTTATTTCTTTCCCCCGCCTTCCAATCTCATCTATGGCCTGAAATCTTGGGCTCTACCTTGACTCTAGTCTTTCCTTCTCTCATCACATTTCTCCAACTTCGCGCCCTTGCCACTTTCACCTTTACAATGTACATAAAGCTTGTCCTCTTTTATTGTTCCTCTGCTCTTTTTTGGGCTCCCAGTTTCTCGTCTTGCCCCTCTCAAATCTGTCTTTAAAGCGTCTATTCGTCTTCTTTTCCTCCTTCCTTTCCGAGACCCTTTCTCCTGCTCTCTTGCTACTCTTGGCTGGTTATCTTTTCACACTCAACTTAAATTTAATTTCCTATGCCATGTCTTCAAATGTCTCTATGGTCTTGCTCCTGACTATCTCTCTGCTCTGGTATCTTTCTATACCCCTTCTCGTTCTCTCCGCTGCTCCTCTCAATTTCTCTTGGTTGCAGCTCGCCCCCCTTGTGCTCAATTTCATTTTCATACTTTCACTCTTTTAGCTCCCCTTCACTAGAACACCCTCCCTTACTCTCTTTGCTCTATCTCTGTCTATTCTTTATTTTGTAAGTCATTGAAGTCTCACCTCTTGCAATATGCTTGATAGATTGTCTTCTTATAGTTTTTTGCTTATTAATTTTATTGCACCCTTCCCTGTTCTCTGTAGAGCGCCTTGGGTTAAGGCACTTTATAAAATATAAATAAATAGAAATACAAAAATACAAACTCAGTGCCAATGGATCCGGCTGAACTGAACTGGTTTTTACAATAGGGCTCTTCTCCTACACCGGACATCATCGGAAGGGCGGAGGTCAATGTTCATCACCTGAGGAGGACATCACCAGAAGACGCATCACCAATGGCACGTTTACCCGGAACTGATTAGTCAGGTGATCTTTTAAGGGTAGGGGCATAAAAGAGGGACTATTAATTGTTTTAAGCAACGTGGAATAACAGACTGGAAGGCCTTGTAAGTGCCTTCCGAAGGGTGCATTGGGTTAATGCTAGGATGCTGTCTGTTTTGACCAAACTATGAAAATCTTTTATGCAAATCACCATAAAAGAAATAAATACAATTCCTATCTGGCATTAACATCACATATACAATTATCACCTAATATGATCTTGATATTAAGCACAACCGTTCTTAAAGTTGGTTCAAGTAAGTTTAAAATATTATTAGTGTTCTTTTAGAAACATATTGAAGTGAAAGACGCAGAGGGGCTAATTTTCAATGAGCCTGTAATGGGAATCTAATGCTAGGCTTTTACACACTGATTCCTGTGTCATGGTTGATTTTCATTCATTTATATGGTAGAGAGGAGGGTTGAATCATGACTTAAGATTCTGCTGCCCTTCTTCTCCGCCATACAAATACTACAGCATTTGCACCAGCATGTATTTTCAGGCCAGAGCAAATAGTGTGGATTCCTTTGGAGTATATATATTCTCTTCACACCAGCAAAGAGCAGGCGAATTCCATAGGAATCCATTGTAAATGCCACCTGACATGTGAACATGACAGGCAGTGTTTACTTCATTTGCAAGACCGAATGGAAAAGGGCGATGTACAACCATGTAAACCACCTTTTTGCACTCCCCTTTTGCACTAAGCTGTGCAAATGAAGAACATTAGGCGGCAGTGACATGTTTACACAAACGTGTAAACATACATGTCCCTGCTACTTAATTATGCAGGAACTCGAAAATAAGCTCAACGGTAGTGTGTTGTAGCCTGTGGATTTTCCCTGACCCTGTCCCAGTATATGTGTTTCTGAGTGCATGTGATATCACAGTGTATGTGATGTAATCATAGAATGTGTATTCCCCATGTGGTCCACCATGGACATTTGGAGTTACCAGAGGGATGGGCACTGGTGGGTGCTACTTGTGTATAATTGCTTACCTGTGTTTAAATAAAGGACTTACACCCAAGCAAATTACCAGGACTCCTGAGGCCTCATTGAGTACTTCACAATTTGGCAAAACGGATTGGGTTCAAGACATAGACCAAGAAGAGCTGTGGTGGGCACAGTATGCTGAAGGACCTATGGCTCCCCAGAGTAAGACCTGCCACCCAGGGTGGTATCATATGCCAGGTAGACTACCATGTGAAGCCCTGGAGTTTGGGGAAAGGTCAGAGCATGTGGCAAAATAGCCTTATGAGCCAGAACAACCTTCAACCAATATTATGAAGTGGCAGATCTGTGAATGATGCTACACCACTGTTCACTTGTTGAACTTCATCTGGTGAGATCGATAAGAGGCGCAATTTTATGGGTGGTGATGCCACAGAGGAGTGGAACGCGGTTCTCTGGAGAAATGAAGGGAGCAGTGACAAGCATCCCTCGTAAGACAACATTCAGCTGAAGGAGGAGAGAAAGGCCGACCGTTTGTGGTCATGGGAGTGCGTGGCTTAGAAGAGATTTGCAGGTGCACTAAAATGTAGAAGAGGGGAATTACCACTAAATTGTTGAGGTTATTTAGGCTACAATATAAGCATCAGTGATGTGATCCTACTGCTTTTGCCACTAACATCAAAAACACTTCCCCAACAGGCCGCCTTTACCTGTCACAGAGCAGGGCATGCGCTCACTGTGTATACATAATGCTCAGATTAGGAAGTAGCAGCCGATGGTATGAGGTACGAAAGGGGCTGGTGTGTGCATGTGCATTTGTGTGTGTGTGTGTGTGTGTGTGTGTGTGTGTGTGTATCTGTGTATGTATGTATGTTTGTGTGAACCTGAAGGAGTTGCAGGGGTGTCTGCCGCATATGACCAGGGCTTGAGCGGAGGGAGGCAGCGAAGAGAATAGGAGTTCCGGGGGTGTCCCTTGCATTCTGGGAGGACATCAAAGGGGTGCTCAGAGAGAATGATGTTTCCCCTTACCACTGAAACCCGCCTCTGGGATTCTGTGAAAATGGCTTGCCGTGAAACATCATTCATCAGATCCAACTGGTGCACACAGGTGATGGTGTTGTGAGAAGTATAACTCATAACACTGGAGTGATTGTGCTCCATGAATGGTTGCAGAATGATGATTTGGGTAGGCTGAGACATCCTCTGATGGCTCTCATCAGAATAGGCACCCAGCCTCTAACACACCACAGGTTGTGGTAACAAGGCCAAAAGACTGTAAGATTGATGAGATTGCTAGACATAGTTACATAAAGAAGCTTTGAGTTAGGTTAGGCTTAGGATTGTGTTTCCTTAGGATCAATGGTCAATTTGAGGTAACACCTAATGCAGTAACATGGCATAGTCCTCAAAGTGTGCTCCTGTTAAGCGTTCTTTTACAAGCTAACACTTGGATGGTGTGCATAGGGCACAATTGCATTAGCTATTGGCAACTACATAAATGTAAATGTCTGAGGTCAGTCATGGTAGGGTGCAAGGTTAACAGTAGGAATCTGTATGCTGAGATAAGTCACGTCTTCATGTGTAGATTGGAATAGCCATAGATGCGGGGTAGTTTCAGCCCTAAGGGAAAAGGAAACTGCATCTGGCTGACTATTGCCTAAAATGCAGAAATGATTTCCTGTAATTTGAAAGCACACTGTTGACTGGCAGACTGAAAGGCCTGAATGGAAATGTCAACACTGCCAAATACCCCAACAGTGTTGTCCGAAAAGCCAAGAATAAAATTAAGTGTGCCCTGCGTAAATGACAAGGCTGAAAAGAAATGGGGCCTACCTTCTATTACCGACTATTGAGACACTAAAGTGTACTTTCCCAAAGAAAAGGGTGCCATTAAAATGAATACATTTGGCAGTTAGGGTTGAAAGGGACTGTTTACAGCGGAAACTCCTTGGCCTGAACCACTCATGTGTAAAGGAATTGCAACATTTAAAAATACCAGTTTTCTATGCATGAAGAAAAGCTGTGCTTAGCACAAAAGACATTTTTCTCATTAGATTTGAAGACCCAGAACTGCTCACCTTCCCCCATAGGGTCAATCTCTGCTCTTCACTTTATCTAAGAATCTCTTTGAATACAGTGAATTAAAACGATTTTTCTGGTGAAGTCCAGCGTCTGACTGACAACTGACATATTACAGAGACTGCCACTTGAGTAAGGGGACAGAGTTATACCTTCTGTTCAAGGAACATAAGGACCCATATGGGCATTAGCCCTGGCAAAAAGTATATAAATGACTTTAGGGCCAGCAGAATGAACAAAGCGCAGATTGCCCAGAACAATGTCTAAGTTTGAAGAAAAGAAATGCAATGTGCTATTGAAGTTAAAATATGCATGTCCTTATTTTTACAGATTGCATGGAAGATCATACTTTGGCCAATATCTCGGTAACCATAACTCTCACAGATACCATTGAAATATCTATGGAAATATCATGGAAAGTGCCATCTTATGATTCAACCCTGATAATAATTTGACCTTGGAAACAGAAGTTATAAACTCAACTGTGATGATAGCTTCCCAGAAAATGTCACAAATTGGAGAATCAGGAAGATGATAGCTTATTGAATTAAATATCTGTATAGAAGACAACTGTTATATTTGTTGAATACATTACAAAAATCTGCCATTCGAGCCTGCAATATCGTAGCAAAGGCAGACACATTTCATTAAATCCGGTATGGTCAGAAAAATTCAGACATGTATATTTTATGATGCTTATTTGAAATTGAAAAAAAAATGCCGTGTTGTAGATTTTGCAGCAACTGTAAAAATGTTCCAAAGGAAAATTCAAGGGGGTGGAGTCATAAACTCCCAAGAATGGGGATTAGTAACTGAAGGAACCAATCCAAAGAGAAGAAGCTTTGCCTTGCTAAGGTGAGGTAAATAGATGTCAAATTGGAATTAATAGCCAATGAGCTGATCTCTCCTAATTTAGATATTATGGGGAGTGGTTAAAGCTTTATAAGGAGACGCACAATGGGAAAAGTGGAGAGCTGTCTGAAACCATCTGAGTGGGAACTGCTGCAAAAATTGCTGGAGACCCAATATTGCCTGGGAGGTGAATTAGACCAGGAGGAAGACTAAAATCTGGAGGAAACCTGGAAAAGCAAATAAAGGGGTAGATTCTGGAGGTCTCCATGACTGAACTTGGAGAGGCAGTCTAACCAAGTCCCTCTTTCCCCTGAGTATCCAGAAGACTTGATGTCTTTTCCAGAGCACAAAACCCAGAGATGTTCTATGTAAGTAAACTTGTCCAACTAAACCAAGTCTTGTGGGGAATCTTTTTGATTTCATATCTTCCCATTAGTGATTGGGTAGGCAGACCAAATAGATCTTTAGCATTTTTACTAAATAATAATGTCATTATCTCCCGTATAGTCAAAGAACACGGGGTGAGCTCAGGGAGTTCGAAACCTCGGATCTCTCTCCTAACGCTGAATAAAGATATAGGGCCTCATTACAAGAAGCGTGGTAAAAACGGGGTAATTACCGGCATGGAGGAACTAGCGGGTCCATGCTCATATGACGCTGCAAAGAGCGGGTGATTATGAGTGCGCAAGCACGCACGAACCCCCATGCCGGTAATGGCCATACCGCCATGGCGCTAAAGGCCCTCCAACCCCCTGATAGCGCAATCACGAGACCCGCCAATACTGCCTCCGTCTAGGAGGCACCCCTTAATACCCACCCAGTAATAACATCATGCTAATACCGGGCTCGTAATACCGGACCCGGAAGTAACGTCATTGCGTCGGAACAGGAAATGCACCGGCTGCCATCTTTAAAAACACAATCCATTGCAATCCTCACAAACCACCACTGCTACAGAGGAGAGACCAGGGCCTATCTATTGAAAATGTCCAAGGCTACCAGAAAATCGAACCCCAGTCTGCGCAAAAAGCATTTTTCAGATGAAGAACTGACCATGCTGGCAGACACCCTAGCTGTCCATGCTGAGGAGATCAACCAGCACAACCTGAAAAGGGAGGTGCAGCAATGTAAAAAGGAGATCTGGGAGGAGGTAGCCCGCAAGGACTCGGCAGTCGGCACCACCCCACGGACAGTCAAGGACTGTAAAAAAAGGTGGGATGACCTCCGCCTCAGGGTATGGAACATCCCCACTCACCCACAAAACTTTCACGCTGGGAGGAGACGTGCAGTACCTTCATACAGATGGAGTCCATCAAGGGATTTGGTGAGATGGAGACGGGTGCCGCAACTTCTGCAGATGGAGGTGAGTGACCCTGCAGATCCCAGTAGGGGAAACCATGATGTAGCACAAGTGATGTGGAAGAGAGTCTAGGCAAGGCAATGCATGTCCCAACACACACATCAACATATCCTTGTCCAGATGGAGGCCCAAACCCTGACACACTGAAATGCATGATGAGTGCCAATCCCATTACCAACACACAGCCAACACACACAGGCCGTGCCCATGTAATACATCACACAAAGCCCAATACAACGGCATGCCACCTGCCATGCATCATCCCTGCTCTGAGACGTCACGGCACATGCCAAAATGGCCCCTTTAAACTACCCTGTGTGTCACACCTGTAAGATATGAATGCATGATAAATGAAATTCTCCACAGCACCATATAATGCATCTTGCATGTAACACCATCACTGATGCCCTGCATCTCTTCTACCCCCCAGGCACCGATGGAGAAGATGCCAGTGAGGAAACAGCCACAAGGGCATCCACGTCCCAGCACAAGACTGCTCCCACAGGCAAGACCACCTCTGGGGCAGCCTCGCAGGCCACACTGAAGCCCATGGCGAGTGCCCAGGCCACGGCCGCACATGAGGTCCCCACATCAACGCCTGACACCAGGACCACAGAGCTGGCAATGCCAGTGGAAGGCGAGGCCAGTGGCACAATGTTGGCAGAAACAAGTTCGGTGGTCGAGGCAGTAGCCACTGCCCCACTGAGTGACATTGAAACTTTAGTGGAGGAGTATGTGGATGAGGATGGACTAACCCATGTGGCATGTCCACACTCCCCAAGCCCAGTGTCCACCCCCAACCCAACTCTCAGCCCTCACCCACCAGCAGCAGTGCGGATCCTTTACTACACGATTCGAACCTCAGCACCCTCCCCGAGGACAGCGCTGCCAATGCAGGCCCGGTGGCAGCACCCTCAACCACTGCTGCTCCCACCACCAACCTTGAGGTACGGCTAGCAAGGGTGGAGGCTAGACAGGACTTAATGTTGGACCTCGTCCAACAATATGTTGCGGAGGGGGAGGACATGAGGCGTGAGATAGAACAGGCCATAGCTGCGAATACAGCTGCCGTCAATGCCTCTGAGCTAATGATGCAAGACAGTCACACAGGTCCTCACCTCTATCCTGCAGCATATGCAGCAGGCACAACCCGCACCAGCCGTGCAAATCACCACGGCTTCCACCGGATCCACCATACCCCCATCCTCCACACCCGCTTCCTCTGCACCCTCCAGCCCTGTGCGTCCAACAAGACAGAGTGCGAGGCACTCAGAAATGCTGCCCCCGGACAACAAGAAATCAAGAAAATAGTGTGGGAGAACAATGGGAGTGGGTCAGATGGTGTCGGTGGTGAATGGGTGTATTAGGGGGATTTCATTGGGGGGTTTTGGACTTCATTGGGGTTTTGGGATTTCATTGGGGTTTTTTGGACTTCATTGGGGTTTTGGGACTTCATTGGGGGTATGGGTAGTTTTGGTGTTGTTGGGGGGTAGCACATTTCTGTAGTTCATATTAATACACACGTTGTGCGAAAAATCATTTAATGCCTGGACATTGTTCATTTGTGTGTATCCTTTTAATTCATGACAGTGCACAGTGCCCAACTCCTCACATTCCCTGTGTGCATGTCCCCATGGACCCAGTGTACAATGTGTCACTGACATATATCTATCGACGTCCCTGTGGGTCAGAAGTATTCGCCAATCAGTGATTGGCGTGCTGCATGGCCATCCTGTGCATCACGTACTGGCAGGGGTGCTACTTCTCCTCCATCTTCATCCTCATCATCCTCACCCGGTGCATGCATGTCAATGTCAGGTGGCAGTGGTATATTTCTCCGGACGCACATGTTGTGCAGCATGGCACAGGCCATGGTGATCTTTGCCACCTTCTCAGGTCTATAAAGGAGTGCTCCACCAGACCTGCTTAGGCAGCAGAACCGCGCCTTCAACAGTCCAAAGGTCTGCTCAATCACAACACGGGTACGGGTATGAACCCGATTATACTCCTCTTCATGGCTGTTCCGCGGGTTACGCACAGGGGTAAGTAGCCACGGCGTCAAGGGCTATCCTGCACCACCTGCAAGCAAATACAAATAGGTCTATGTGAGTCACTCTGAGCTGCCACCTTCAGGATTCACAGCCATGGGCGCAGCTATTTGCTGTCGACATGCACATGTCCCTGTACGTATGCACAAATATTATTTAGATGCATTCTATACTGCAATATGGTGGGGTAGTCTGGATGGCGTTGTACAGATGATGCTGGGTGAATTCTTGCATGCTGATGTGGATGTACTGTGGTTGCAGGACGATGTTTTGCCTCCCATTTTTGCTGTGTATACTACACTGTGCATGGTCACACTAGCCACATTGGCACAGTTGCAATCATGTTCAGTCATGCATTGCTTGACATACCCATGGTGGCCAGGTTGTGCGTCTTACATCTTGTCATTGATATACGGCATTCGTCCAATGTGTGCCAGTGATGTGTAATGTTCAGGTTGGGAAGTTCAGGTCAGGCGTGTTTAGCTCTGTGTGCATTCTCCACTCACCGGCCATTCCCACCAAGGTGGAGTATGCACCCCCCCATTCCCAACGAGGTGGTGTATGCACCCTCCTCCCCATTCCCACCCAGGTGGAGTATGCATCCCCCCCATTCCCACCCAGGTGGAGTATGCATCCCCCCCCATTCCCACCCAGGTGGTGTATGCACCCCCCATTCCCACCGAAGTGGTGTATGCATCCCCCCCATTCCCACCCAGGTGGAGTATGCATCCAAACACATCACAACCCCGATGCACTGCCATGGGCCAGTCAGGCAACTCACCAAGCAGCCAGGCACATTGTCCAGCATGTCGCTCCATGTGACGGGGTAGCGTGGAGTTACGCAGCACCATGGCATCATGTGTCGATCCGAGATATCGGGCGCAGAAATGTGTGATGATCTTGCTGGAGTCACATAACATCTGCCCATTGATGGAGTGGTATTGCTTGCGATTGCGGTACACCGCCTCTACGGCATGGGGGACTACCAATTCTACATGGGTGCAGTCGAGGGTACCAACACAATTGGGCATGCCTGCCAGTGCTTGGAAGCCTACTTTGGTGTCGGCTATCTCCTTGGCAGTCCGTGGTAGGGATATGTGGGTGCTAGCGTGCTTCAAGAGGGCATCCAGCACTTGGGTCAGCATGCGTGAAAATAGTGGTTGTGAAATGCCATTCAGCTGGCCCACTGTATGCTGGTAGGTGCCTGTGGCCAGGAAGTGGAGCACAGACACCACCTTTAGTAGCAGGGGTATGGCAGTGCGTATTTCTATGAGGCTGACAATGTCGTTGTGTATCATGTCCACTATGGTGGTGATGGTGTCCCGGTCCAACCATTACAGGGTGTGAATCTGCTCAGGGGTTAGATTGAATGGACTGGGTCTGATGCGAGGAATTGGTGGCTGCCTACGAGGTACTACTGGCTGCACTGGTGGTAATTGCTGGCCCTGTCTCAACCTCCTTCTCCTCCTGCGTTTCCTCTGTGCTGCCTGTTTCTGTGGCTGTAGTTGTTGTAGTTGCTGTTGTTGCTGTAGTTGTAGCAGTATAGGCATGTCCTCCAGCCCCATGATTGCAACAGCTAGTGGTATAGCGTTGGTGTAGGAAGGGGTGTGGTGGGTGGGTGTACTCCTTTTATACTGGGGCAGGCTCCATTGACTCGACCTGTGGTGATTGTGTGCACCTGTGGCAGTTGCCTTGATTGCAGATTGCTGTTTATGGGTGGTCCGTGATGCCTGTATGGCTGCCATCGTGCAGGCCCTAATTGCCGCCTTCGGGATGCCGGTAATTGCATGCCGCGTGAGTTTTGATGTCCTCCTATTACCGGCATCCCGGTATTTCCTCTGCGAAGGGGCGAATGTATGCGTGCAAGCCGGTATGAAGGGGCACGATACGGGCGGTGGCGGTATTGGTGGGTTGTCAGGTCGTAATGCCCCGGACCCATTAACAATGCCGGCATTACCATTCCGCCTTCCTTTTTTCATTACCTCCATTATCGTAATAAGGCCCATAGTAATTTAAAGTAATTGCTCCCATTTCTTTTTGCCAACCCCAAAATTCTCTAAATGGGAGGGCGGGTGAATAAAAATGAAATTCCTGACTATTCCCCTTTCCCTAGAGCCTGCCTTTAAGCAGAGAGGTTTCCATAGTAACCTTAATATCTGGCTTTGTGCTGGGGCAGAAAAGTACCTTACCAACTTTCAAATCGAGTGAAGTCCCTGATTTCAAGGCATACCCTCTACAGAAGGTGTGAAGTGACCCCTGATAGACAAGATTGCATAGTTGTAGATGAAAAAGGGTTCCATCTATCTAAAAAGTGTTTTGTTTTTAAAAGTCTGTCGTTCTCCAAAACGATCAGCATTTCCAGTGCACAGAGAGTTTAAAATTAAAGAGCGCTGCATATGTAAAATTGCTTTTGCCAATAGAAAAGTGCTACATGTTATAAAGTAAACCCCATGCAAAGTACATTGTGAAGTTAAATTGTTCTGTCATTTCCAGTGTGCTGCAAAATTCTGTACGTTAAGAGTATTTTGTATGTGACCTAGGTATCTGAAGTATTCTATAGACCTATGTTTCTATGTAACCAGCGTGAAAATAACCTAAGAAGGAAAACTGTACCTGTTGTGAGGTTAATGAGTCTGTGCCCTCTGTTATCCTAAACCAATTGGTGTGAGTTTGTACAAATATCAATTTTCCTATTTATTAATAAATATATATTCTTTCTACACACCGGCCTGATTCTTGGCTAATCTATTGCGCAGGAGTGAGTGCTGATAGTGGTGTGAAAGGAGTCGGGGCAGGGCTAGTGAAAGATAAATGTTGTTATTTGTGTGGCACTCTTGAGTGGGGAAGGAAAGAATTCCCTGCATTGATTGTTGCTGCATAAATATCGCCCACATAGCTGAAGCTTAAACCTGTTTCCTAGTGTTAGTTGTGCTACTGTTTAGTCCTGTTTAGAAACATGTCTGGGGTTGCTTGTGTTTCTGTACAGAGAGGACCTGGCCTATGTAAGGAAGGCATGGTATCAAAGTAAGACAGGTGACCATAGTTCAAGGGTGTTTATTGAACTTGATCAAGGGTGTGATAAACGCCTATCTAAACTTAAATCTATGATGGGAGCAAGCTATGACCATCAAATAATAATAATTCAGTCCTAGTGGAGTCTTGTCAACATAAAAAGATCCTGTACTATAAAACCTATTGCCAATCCAGTCAGGATGTTCAGGCCGTTGGCCTCTCTTCCCCACGTTTTTAGCACAGGACAAGGCGGTTCACTCGAGTGTAGCACACTCTTGGGCTTCTTGTGCATGAGGACACAGTCATTTTACCAACATCAAGTGCCCAAGTCTCTTATGTTCAAAGCCTCTTGATTCAGAGGGCCTGATGTACCAGAAACAAAAAACATAAAGTTCCTTTGCAAATATTCAAGTCAGGCGATTCACTCTCCGCCACGGATCCCCCTCAGCCAGGCTCAGATCCTATTTTATACAATTAGCCTCCTTCAGCCGGGCGCAGACCAATTTTACTTTGCAGGCATCCCTCAGTCAGGTTCACATTTGCCACAGCAATATCATCTCAGGTGATTCATGGTTCACCCTGGATCCCCCTCTTCCAGGCTCAAATCCTTTTTTCATACAATTAGCCTCCCTCAGCCGTGCTCAGACCAATTTTAGTTCGCAGGCATCCCTCAGTCGGGTTCACATTTGCCACGCAAAATCTTCTTGGGTGACTCACGGTTCACCCCGGATCCCCTCTTCCGGGCACAGATCCCCTTTTTATACAATTAGTCCCCCTCAGCCAGACTCAGACCAATTGAGGTTTGTAGGCTATTGAAGACTTTCAAATGTGCACAGGATTTACCTTCAACCGCTACAGGAGCACTTCGATTTCACAGTTCAATAATTCTCACACGCTCAGTTGGATACCAAACATAGATCTGTATCTGGCACCTATTTCGGTTTCATAAAGTTCTATCACATATGAGCCATCTTTCCTCATACAATGTTGCAACTTGCAACCTTGAGAATAACACAGTCCGGTCTGCTATTTGTCTCTCCGACTCACCGGCTGTACAGACTTCACTGGCGCTGCTTCGTTGTCAGAGCCAAAGACAGTACCACAGTCGCAATCGCTTCTGCCCGGCTTGGCTATCAATGCAGGAGGACCCTGTGTACCTTCGACACACACTGCTCCTTTCTTCAGCTGTAATTCCCATTCGTCTATTTCTTTTCCTCGAGGCCCCTTGAAAGTCGTGGATCTTCTCCAAAAAAGGTCAAGGGTAGTTCCCTCCTTGCAGCCCTCTCTGGTCTTGACACCTTTCTCCTCGGGTTTAAACTGCCATCTTGGAATTGCTGTTTCCTCATGCATTTTGCCTCGCTCAGAGGGTGCTTTCGTGCTCCGGGAAGTGTAATGGAAGTCAGGTGTGTGTAATTATCTGTAATTGCCTGACTCTGCTTGACCCTTGTGTTGGGGCATCTCAGGTATACAGCTCTGGCGTTAGTCCGTTGTCGCTCATGGTGAACTTACCTTGAGAAAGTGTTTGTGTCGGAAAAGGGTGGGGGGGTTGTTGAGATCCTAGGTATCCTAGGGAAAAGGTATTATTGGGAAGGGGAGAAGGGCAGTGTGTGTAGTGTTGGAGGTAAATTGCAATCTGGCAAGAGGGGGTCAGTGTCTCCACGCTAGATTGATAGCTCCTAGTGTTTAGGTTTAAGTGGAATCCCTCATCCTGTTTTTGATGGCTATCACTTGTGTCCAGTCATGATTGGTCATTGCATGACAAGCAGTGTGAGGTTGCATGGGTGATGTATACCTGGGTGATTGTACTATAGGTATAACGAGCATGTTACGTTCCCATCACATCCTGTTTTTGTGTGTGTGAATGAGTGTGTTATGTGCAACTCTGTTTCTACATCCCCTTTTGGTCCACAGGTCCCTGGGTACAGTTCCCTGCAGCTCCATTATTTGTGTTTCTGGTAATACATTGAACCCTTCCTTTAGTACCATTGTCCCTGCATAGTCACGGGCATGTGAAGAAACTTCAATTTCTAGGAGCTCTGAGTCTGCTGCTTTGTTTCCCCTTGATATAGGGTCTTCCTCTTGTGTGTGGGCTTGGCGCTTCACTATGGCTTTCTGCGCAGGATAATGTATAACTTCAATTAATCTGCCCAATAAAATTGCATGCTGCACTGGTGACTCGTGGGCCCTCCTGAAGCCCCTCCTCATCCATTGTGACAGTCCTGAGTGTACAGTTGTCATCATGCACGCGGAATCCGAGTAGACTGTCCCCTGCTTTCGCCTGCTGTGTTCCAATGCCACTATTAAGGCCACTAATTCTGCTGCCTGTGCTGAATAATGTGATGGCAATCGCACACTGACCACTACCTCACTTATTCCATCCTCTCTCAACCTCACCACTGCAGTTCCTGTAATTCTGACTCCATCCGTCTGGTCAATTGTTCAAGAACCGTCAATGTAAAAGCATGTCTCCCCCCTCAAGTGCGTCCTCCTGTACGTATGATTTCTGTGCAGTCATGTGCACAGTCACCGTCCTGTAAGATGTCTGCATGAAAAATCACCAGGTTAAGGACTCCGCCCTTCACCACCTTAAGTGATGCGGTTGATAGTAACACTGTGTACTCTGATACTCTTGTGTTGTCAATGTGCTCTTTGGGTTCTCCAGTTTCGCAAAGAGGGCATGCTCCATTTAGAGAATGGTGCTACAACCCATGGAGCAAGCAATTTCCCGTAGCATGAGGAGCCGTGAGGGACGAGTGTTAAGACGGATTTCTGAACTCTGTCCTGGCGGCGCAGAAGTTCAGAAGGCCAACCTAATTACTTGGAACAGGGTAACCTCTAGACAAGCCAGACCAATCAGGGTAGCGATTGCGGCGGTCAAGACTAGGTCTCAAGAGGGGTGAGGGTGACTGAAAGCCCGCAATGAGCACACAAAGCAAGGACACTTACAAACTACTCCAAACAGGTGTTATATTAAAAATATATACACATTTATTCCAAGGCCTTTAAAACAATGACCGTAGCGAGAAATCACAATACAACTCTAGTAAACCAACACATACCAAACCAATACAATATATATACAAATACAAACAAGTCTAAAGCGTTAGATGCACGAAATGTGTAGTCCACCTAGAAGGGAAGGAAAACAGGCAGTGCGAAATAATGCTTAGACCCAGTCCGCCTTCAGAGGCACCTAACTAAAAAGAAGTCCAAGCCCTACGAAGAGTGGAGCTTTGTGCTCAAAAGTACCTGCACACGCTGGTGCCAACGGGCAAAAAGGGGAGTCTCTTCAAGGGAATCAGGTAGTTCAGTTTAGTGCACAAATGAAGAAGAACAGAGTTCTGCGACTCAAGCACAGCCTCCACTGTGGGCAGAAGCAGAGCGCGAGTACGGAAAGCCGTGCTGTTTTGACACAGCGGGGAAAAGCTATGGGCTCCTGCAGGAGGGTGACCAGTTCCTAGCTATGCTACTCACCGGTCGCGATGCAAGCAGACCCAGGCTTCTCCGCATCAGTTTCAGTGCTGGCAGGTTCAGGAGAGCAGGGGACGTCTCGTTGTCGTGTAGATTCTGCAGCAGCAGAGTTGAGTTAAAGATGTCCCAAAGGAAGTGAACCCGCACAATTTGTTACTACAGCAGGGCAACGGAGCAGCCGTGTGTATTTCAGTCAAATGTACACTACTCACTTCAGACCTGGGAACGCCAAGTGTACGAATCGTGTGAGAGTGACAAGGACTAGAAATACAACACAACCTGGCGGCGGTTACAGAGCAAGACTCCTGAGTAGGCTGGTCAGTCTGCTGGATGGCCCAGAGACACTTCCGAAGGCTTACGTGCAGGAGATGGTGAAGATGCCGAGAATAGCTGTCCCCGCTATTCCAAGGGTCAAAGTACCAGTACAGGCCTTCTGGTTCGATCAGAGGTAAAAAGGGTTTCACAAGGCGACAGCAGTGCAGAGGAGCAGTCCTTCAGCGGGTCACCAGCGATTCTTCGGTTCAGCCTGGTGGTTGCAGGATACTTGGCTCCTGTATTCCTTCGTTCGTGAGAACTCAGGAGATCGGCCTGGTAGTGGCGTTTCCAGCCCCCTCTTATCCACGGTTCCCTTCGCGCCAAAACGGAGGGGACCCAATGGGAGATCCGCTCATCAACACTCACACCATACGTGGACCTATCACGGACCACGGTGGTCCCAGGCATTCACACCACCCTAGACTCTCTGGCACCCAGGATGTGTATTGGGACCAGACATCCCAGCCCACATCCTGGAGGCACACACAAGGCCTGTAGAAGCCCGCGAAAGCATCTGTGTTTTGCGGGAAAGTACATGCCCAAATAAGGAAGTCCCCGGGTCGGCTCGACCTGGGGAAGGTGAAGGGAGCAAGACGGTCAGTGGACAGGACAAAGGAGCCTCGTGGTCTGGCCATTTTGGGAGCCAGGCCACCATTTTGGGCTAAGCGCGAGAAACGTGCTTAAAACGCCAAAAGGAGCTCAAAACACAAGAAACGATCGCTGCCACCATTCCCGTCCGTGATTCACTTGCACCGATCAGTTACAATCCAAAAAGAGTATCTAGGGCCTGTAGAAGGCTAGAGACCCAAGAGAGCAGTAACTTAGCTTACAGTGCCCTCTTGTGTCATGTTGCACGAAAGCCGCAACAGGATAAAGAAAATACGGAAAACAGCGTTTCCCGGTACTGACTGTCTTAAGGGCATGTCAGTTTCCCCGTAAGATTGGAGCGAAAGCCCAGAGGAGTGCGGCAGAAGGCTGTACTTCTCTGGCAAAGTCTAGATCATGGTGAAAACAACAGCAAACAGTTTAGGGGTTGTCACATGGAAGGAAAATTACCCACAATTACGAAATCTTTCCTAACAACAAGCAATCACACTGACCGGAGGGGTGTAAATGGAAGCATAATAGGACAGCACGTGGAACGAGATACCTCTACGAGCTGTGAGCAGCTGCGACTTCATTTCCACAGAAGGCGGCAACACGTGCAGGCCAAAATGGTGAGTGCCGAGAGGGTTTTGGCCACTAACATACCAAAAGAAACTGGTGTAAAGAGGGAGAGATTGCTGTCAAAAAGGTCAGAGAAGCATCAAAATTCACCAAGCTATGCTGGTGGAAACTTTGATGGAGAAAGTAGCATGAAGGTTTCAGTGAAGCCCTTCACGCCCTTTTAATCGGGGTTTACACAAGACTCACAGTAGGGTACACCTGAAAGACTAAGAATTCACAAAGTGAAGTGCTAAGAATTGCTTAACTGGAGTACTGCTGCAATGGAATTGTCATACAATGAATTATAACAAATACAATATTTTGTAATTGACAATTAATTGTCTGAAGAAACGTTCTTCAGGCGCGCTTTTTAAGACAGAGTGCAGTATTGCTATTAGAATGGTATTAGGTGTACCCATGTAGGAATTGACACAGGACCATTGGAACATATTTTGTTGAGTATTTCCTAAGGGGGGACTGCCCCTTTGGTCATTAAGCAGACCCTTTAGTCTCTTTTTGAGTTATATAGCACCCCATGGTACTTCCTGCAGATTAGTCCACTGCGAATGCGGCAGCAGCCAAAACATGTTTGCAAGGATATTGTCCTCTCATTACTGGGTCAAGCTTTCCACTGTAGTAGGCTATTGGCTTGTGCCCCAAATTTGTCTTCTCTGTCAGTACTGATTTCAATACCACCCAATTGGAGTGTAAGAATACAAATAATTCCTTTTTGTAGTCTGACATCCCTAACACTGGAGCTGCGCACATTGCCTCCTTCAGCTCATCGAATGCCTCAGTCATTTCTGTTGTCCATCTTATTGTCTTGTGTCTCTTTTGTGCTTTCTTCAGAGCACTCAGTAGAGGTCTGGTGGGTGTGCTGTAGTCCAAGACACATGCCCTGCGTTAATTGCATCTCTCTTACTGTCATGTGTTTTCCTGTCCTGTGTATTGTCTCCGCTCTTTCTGGTGTCAACTGTCGGACATCTTGGGAGATCATCTGGCCAATGTATAGCACTTCTTTCTGACAGTACAGTAGTTTTGTTGTGTCCACCTTGTATCCGTTGTCAGCTAACACTGTCAGCATGTGCACTGAGTCATGTCTACACTGGCCTTCTGTCATACTGCATATCAAAATGTCATCTACATACTGTATGACCATGCTCTCTATCTGTACATTGCCTAGTTCCATCTGGAGGACCCTATTGAATATGGAGGATGACTCACAGTACTCTTGAGGAATTCTTATGTTTCCACTTCTGGTTTCTATACATAAAGCAAGTCAAGTCTTGTGAGTCTGCGTGTAGTGTTATAGAGAGAAGGCATTTTTCAAGTCTATGACCGTGAAACAAGCAGCTTCCACTAGAATGCTGCACAAAAGTGTCACTGGATTCGGAACCAGAGGATACACTGCATCTACAATGCGATTAAGGGGCTGGATAAATTGCAAATTTGCAAAAATGCTGGTGTGGGCTAGTTTTTTTTTTTTACCAATGTGGGCCAGTTTGAGTTACTTCACCATGCGGCTAGTAGTTTTGACCAGAGTTGCTGAATAAATATTCTTTAAAATGCTAAATTTGCATCACATTTTATCAGCCCCCGCTCACCCCCTTGGGTACTATTCAAAAAGTCAGTCATAAAAGGAATGAATTGCCATTTGCACCTGGGACCACTTTTTCATTTGTGCCTGTGACAATTTTATGCCCCAGTCTGACCCGTACTTCAAATCCTTAATTTCATAATCTGCTTTTCAACTAACATCCCCGGGGAAGGGCTGATAGGCTGCACTTTGTGAAGGCACAGTCTGCTCCCAGACCGAAAGGGCCCTTGCGGAAGAAAAAAGTTCTCCTTGTCCAGAGAGAATATTTCAAAAAGGCAATGCTTAAACCCGCAGATTGGTGCAGTCAGGAATGACTCGGTGAGTTGTATTACCATATGCACCCAAGTGTTTACACAACCCATAGGATGTAAGTGACTATCATAATAGATTGACTGTACAAGAGAAACATATTACAAAGCAAACTGGAAGTCCCCTCCACCTACCGGAATGGGAGATCTTCTTATCATCTATGTTTAGTCTTCTCAGTTGGGTTCATAGCAGTAATGGAGTATTTTAACACTAAATAGATACTAAAAGATGAGAATGCAAGTATTTTTGATATTCTGTTGCTAATAGATGAGCATTGCGCCTAGAAACACCTGTCTACAGGCGCATTATAAATGCCACATCATATCATATCATATCAATAGTCTTTATACACTAGTCTTTACAAAAAACAGTAATATGAAATTTTACATTTTACAATTTTTACACTTACATGCCTTCAATACAATATGAAGGCATGTAAAATACTAATGCAGTCATTTTAGAATGAGTGGTGCAGAAAATGACAGCTAAAAATGCTTCTTTGCTCCATCTCATTTTAGTGCCTTTCCAATGTGTAGGGGGTCAGCAAGGCAGAGCCTGCATCTCTGCTTTGCTTTCCTCCTCCATCTTGGAATAGCAAATCTCATGCAGGCATAAAGCCAAAATATTCCTATGGAATACGCCTTAGGTTTAAATTCTGCTAAAGATCAACCAGATTTCCATAGGGTCCATTATAATATGTCTCCTGCAAAGCGTGATTTACAGGAAGCATTTTATTTCTCATAAAGTTAAGAGTGAAAGTGAAGAGTTAAAGGCGATTTGCCCTTTATTTACTCTTCACAGTTACACTCTACTTTCTGAGTGTTTAAAATTGCATGCAGGGGGCCAGCAACACAAACCTGTTAGTATTGTTGGTCACATGCATGCAGTTAGCATATAGCATACAATTCCCCCCATAAAGTAGTATTCGATTTGGGTAAGATTCAAAAAGCAAGCAAGCAAGTTAAAAAAAAGACAGATTTCCAAGTTGGAAAGTTAGAACCAACTGACAAAAACACACTTGAATCATTTGGGTAGGTGGCAAGGATGTATATGTGGCTTTGCAGTGCTGATAGATGCACATAGGAGAGTACTAATAGAGGGGAGACCTTAACTAAATTCATCCCAGCTAAATTCATCCTGAGCAACCCAGAGATATTTACCCCTTTTCTGGTCCGCTTTTTAAACGCACCCCTAACCTTCAATTCCGTACATGATTTCATCAAACAGGTTGTTGTGACCCCCTTGGTGAAGAAGCCTGGGCTGAACCCTAAGGGACCCATGTAATCTACGCCGATCACTAACACGAAATTCCCGTTGAAAATTGTGGACAAAATAGCCACTATTCAACTCCAGCAATACCTGAAAGGCGCAGGTATTTTCCACCCCAAAAAATCCGGCTTCAGAACTCAACATGGTAGGGAAAGCACTTTGCTGGACCTCCAGACACATATGTTGAAAGTTCTGGAAAAAAGCGGAACAGGATTATTGATACTCCAGGATTTATCAACCACATTCGACCTGCTGGAACATGGATGCCTATTAGACTCCTTAGCGTCCATCGGCAACTGCTCTCACAAAACTATTAGTTGGATTGACTTCTTCCTGAACAACAGGGTCTCAAGGGTTTGTTGGGTTGATGCGAGCTCTGCACCTGGGTTAAAATGCTGTGGAGTCCCTCAGGGGCTCTGTTTATCCCCAACGCTGTTCAACCTTTACATCAGACCCTTGTGTGACCTTCCAACATTAATGGGAGTGAATAAACTACGCGGATGCCACTCAACTCCTGATGGAGTTCAGTGGTTGTTACAAGACCGACTCTGCCGGACATGAGCACATCTACGATACCATGAACAACTGGATTTCCAACAAATGAATGTGTTACAAGACCGACTCTGCCGGACATGAGCACCTCTACGATACCATGAACAACTGGATTTCCAACAAATGAATGTGTTTAAACAGCAACAAGACTGAGCTGATGATTTTCGGGTCCCAACAAGCAAGAGCTAAACCAAGTACAGGATTCAAGGGCATGAGCATCGAAGGGTGCCACATAGGTATCATGGACAAGGTTAAGACTTTACAGATTTATCTGGAGGCATCACTTAGATCAGACACACAGGTGGATGGGATAGCCGCCATCTCACACTACAATCTAAGAGGTCTACGAAACACCAAAAACCTTCTGTCACCAAAAAATCATGAAACACTGGTTATGGCTATAATAATGCTGCATTTATTCTATTGCAACGGGTTACTGATTGGAGCAAACAAAGGCTGTCTGGACAGACTTCAAGTATTACAAAATGATGCGGTGCGCATCCTCTATGACCTCCCTAAATGTGAACATGTCTCAGCCGCAAGAACGAAGCTTCACTGGATAGCTGTACCTGCCAGAATAAAATTCAAAGCCCGCTCTGTGGCCCATAAATGTATACATGGCAAGATGCCTTTCTATCTTAAAGAGCACATGAAACTATACTCGCCATCCAGGCAACTCTGTTCAAGGGCCTGTGGACTTCTGCAGGTGCCTAAACACAAAAGAACATGCGGTTATGGACGTTCATTTCCAGTCCTCACAGCTCAAGCATGCAATGCTCTCCCTACCTATTTGCACTTGGAAGAACACTAGGTTCCTTTTCGGAAAAGACTAAAAACAGTATCTGAATAGCCAGTATCTACTTGTCACTTTCTCCTGGCTGGCTCTAGCTGGCTAGCTAGGTCTCTTCTGTGAATTTTTCGTCCTGTTTTCTTTAGTCCTTGTGTTTGTGTGCGCCCAGATGCCTGCGGGCTTTGGCGCCTTATACATATATAAATAAATAAACTCTCACAAGGCTGGTCTTCCTTGGATACACAGTCCAGAGAAACAGTGCTGCGTATTACTTATTTCCTGCCAGAAGCCAACAGTGTGAGCTGCTGCCCTGCATACTGAGACCAATGGGCGTTATCAACACGCAGTGGCAGGCTGCAGTTGTCAGGCACACAGAACGTGCTATTCCAGCCATGCACCTATTGTCCTCCCACGTTCGTGCTTATGGATGGGACGGGACAGCTGCTAGGTATAACAATGATGCAATTGAATGGAAGCTAATGTGACAAGGTCAGTATCCTGGTTGTGTCAAGAGGGGGAGGCTCACCACAAAGTAGTGAAGAGCCAGTCCTGGCCCTGAGGGAGCAGACAACTGGCGGGAACCAACCCTCACACCTTCCCCTGGTGCCAGTTTGTATGTTGGCAGTACACCTTTGTCTCCCATCCCTCATAGCCAAAATGCGTGCCCTTTTCTTTGATTGGCAAACATCAAAAGAATGGAGAAGAGAAACGCCAAACGCCAAGATCAGCTGCTTACCAGAAGTGCAAGCAGCGCAGGACAGCAGGGGCAGCCACAGCACTGAAGAGACCCAAGCACAGCCAAGTCATTGCCAAGCTACCTGACAAGGGACAGTGAAAGCCACCAGAGAGAGCCATGGCACTACGCAACGATCAGGGAAAGCGTGCAGGGCCACCCAGAAGCATTGGCAGTCCCCTGCATACACAAGCTGATCCCTAGATCACCAGGGAATGTTGGGACAGACCGGGACCTGACCTGGAGAACTTGCTGTACCAGGGGAACCCCGCCCGAAGCACACACTTAAATATAGGCTGTATTGGGCAACCATTACCTTTGTTATGTGGCAAGCCCTCTTCGAGAAAGTAGTCAGGGTTTATCCCCCTATTAGATGTCTTTTTCCAAATGTAACCCCCTAAGGGAGGGGCCAAGCCCGTTTTAAAGACTTCCCTCTGTACAAGCATCTTCCAGACCGGGAAGATAGAAAGAGATGGGCTAGGGAAAGCTGGCCAATCAAGACAGAGGGAGGGAAACTTGAGCACAGGGCAGAAAGTAGAAAGTATGGGTTAACTGAGTGAAGTCAGCAGTGGAGGTGGACCAAGTGACCAGCAGAAGGAAGGAAGGAGCAGCTTTGTTTGGATGTATTTACTAGAGAATGGTGGGGTACTGGCTTAGTGAGTGCAGGGGTACTGTAGAGTGAGTGTGCGTGTTTGTGTGGCAGCTGCATAGGAGTCAGTGTGAGAAGTATATGTACATTGAATGATAATGGGTGCAAGTAGTATGTTTGTGTAGTAGTATAGAAGTAGTCGTAGAAGTAGTATAGCAGGGGGAGTAGTAGTGTGAGTATTAGAAGCAGGTGCAATAGTAGAAGAAGTGGAGGAGGAGTAGTAGTGGGAGGTGGAGTTACAGTTGTGCGAGAGGATGAATAGCAATTGAGTGGGAGGAGTGATAGTAGAGTGGGAGGAGGGAGAGGGGATTTTAACATCAATGAGTGGAGGCTGGAGGGAGGCAGGATGAAACATCCGAGGGACAGAAGGTTGGTAGTGAGGTGTCCAGAAGAGGTGGAAGAGGCAGAGCAGAAGGGCAAGGGGAGAGTGAGTGTAACTGGTAGCTGGTGGAGTAACTGCAGGCACTATTCCCATCTCCCTATAGAACACTACGTGCGGCTAGACCAGAGGCAGCTAGGAAGTCCCTGAGGGAGTCTGCGAGCCTGCATTCAGGGAAACCACCCCAGCAGGGGTTACAGAGGACTGGGCTTGGGTGGAGATCCCAAGCACCACTTGCCAAACCCATGTTCAGTTTGGACACTTAATTGAAATACCCCTCTATCATTTTACTGAAACATGCACATTTCCTACTGAAAACTGCTGAAAAAAGAATGAAAACCCTAGAAACTTGTGTATTGTCTCTGCAAATGATTTCACCATCTGTGGCACTAACTACATTGCAGTAACATTAGTTTAGTGCAATGTAGGTAGTGCATTTCTTGAGGACCCCGACAGGCCCACGGTTTGGCCAACAAATGGCCTACACTGTCTTTTTATCTCTTAAGGCATGGGCCAAACGCTGAATGGCCACTCTAAGGCTGCCTGAAACCCTCGTCTTACCTTGAGCCCCAAGGCCTGTCGATTGCAATTTACCCACAGTACATTGTCAAATAATATTTGTGTAATTACTTTTGAGTTTTCTCATTTGCATTTTGTTCCCACCCGCAGTAAATACCCAGAGTAGCAACCCTGTATATGTGTGTACATCCCGTCTGTATTTTGCCTTGCAGGGTGGGCTTTCAGTGTGTTGACCCTCTGTTTGTTTGTTGACTTGCTTGGACATCACTTTTATTTTGACATTCATCATACTATTGATGTATGGAAGCCTCCATGCTGCTGATCCACATCTATGGAGATGACAGTCTGCCATTGGCCCATGCTTTCATTGTAGCCCTGAATGAGGTGTACTGTGCACTCTTGTTTTTTTAAACATTAGGACCAAAACATCTCTAAAAATGAGTTGTGGTACACGCTTGGACAAGGGGAATAGAACACCTTTCGTCACCCTTTGTATTTATTCTGACCATAATAGGATTTTGTCACAACCAGACATGCAAAAAGATGTTTTCACATAGCTTGTGCCATTAGGCAAATATAGCCAGCAGAAAGAGTGCCCAACTTTGCGGAAGGGGTGACGTAGTATTCTATCGCATTGACTATGAGATCTAAAGGCCAAAGTCCATGCAAGTACAATAGCAGAATTCTGTGACATTGCTTTCGTCTTGCCTAAATCAAATTCTGTCTTGATGTGGTGCTGCAGACAATGGTTATCTGCTTGTCTTGAGCAATTCCAGAGAATTTGAGAGGTGCCAATTTTCTTGCAGTGTGGTGGCATGATATCATGGCATCATTGCAATGGAAGCACAAGCCTGGCTGTGCACTCTATTGTAATTGATCTAGTTCTAACCACAGTGTGCATTGGCTAGAGGGCTAATGGTGGAGGGCGTGATCACTGGTTTAGCAATGCTGGATGCCACACTCAGTAATTAAGTAAAGACAAAACTCCTATCCACAATGATGCATTCTAAGTAGTTGACCATTACAGAGTTCTTTGACAGTGCAATTGGGAGACAAGGTTTGTCGCTGAACGACATCTGGACAGAGCCAGGCCAGTATCCCATGTGCAGTTGCAGAGATGACTGTAGGAAATTACTTTGACAAACCCAACATGGCACTGCGAGGTATTCATTCTATCACTGAAATATGTAGTGTGGAATGTAATCTATTTTGGGGGAGCGGAGTGACATGCAGGTAGACAATATCTTAATCATGCGTAAACAGCAATTTGGTTTGCAGGTACTGATTAATTCAGCCATAAAGAGGTAACAATGTAATACTGTTTGCTCGCAGTTATTGAACTACGTACAGCACCTGCTGCCTCTGCTGTGCTGGAGCAGTTTTTCTGCCGCCCTGAACAATGGCCTGACCAGAGGTTGTGAATGTTAGGGCCTCTGGTAATGCTGACTGCATCTCTCCCCTCACCCAGCTATAATAGATAGTAGATCTTCAGAGCAGTCTTGGTGAGAATGTCATAAGCTTTTCATCTTGAAACCAATACAACTGATCACTGGAAGAACATTGTGCAAATCAATTCATCTTGATTTCTTCCCTATGTACATAAAGCATCAAATCATATAAAAATAAATGCAAAATAATTGTACGAAAACAATTTCAACTTGGATTTGGATGACCAACTGAGGCATGCAAAGACCTTAAAAAAAGCAATTACTATTATTGTTCCTGGCAGTTAGTGTTGGAATGTCAACATGGTTAGACTGATAAAAAGAAAAGGTAACATTACACTGCTCCTTTGGCTGTCATATGCAGGACAAAGTTTAAGACACCTAACACATCCGATGACCCCCAGCTAACCCCACCTCAAACCTAATGACCTCTGTTGCTTAGATGTAATGTTAAACAGCCCTCTGGTAGCTTTGTCCCCTAACGTGTAGACCTAATCATATCTGATGTACAGCACTCCGCTGCTTTTCCAAGGTCCGCACTTAATAAATACCCAAATCAAATGAAAAGAAAGAAAAGAAAACATCCTCTTCTCTCTTTTACCTGGAATGATTGCTTCACTGCTCTCGCACTTCTTACACATACAACAGTGTATTATCATTTTGTAAATGATGGAAATAATCTATATTTATGTAATCAAGGACACTTCACTTAAAAAGAGACAACATTAATTATTGCTAGTTTTGTTTGCTCACATGGTTAGAATTCCGAATTAGGAAGAAGGCAATAGGGTGTCAGAGAGAGAGACCTGGGAGGAACTCTGGGGGAGCAATGCCTGCACTTGATGATAGGACTGTTGAAACTGCATGCTCTTCTCACTGTTCATGGCCGGGCAGTCTCTGCCCCCCTGCTGGGTGACTGGATGTACATGGCTAGGCACAATAAATCGGAAAATGGAGGACCTTTCAGGTGCAGCAAACTCTTCCCATCCCCACTGAGATTCTCAGTGATATGGGTCATCAGAAAGCATCATTTAGATTGGTATTCTGTTAAGCCGAATGATGATGTGTTCTAAGTCTCTCAATGGTGGGGTAGATTCCCCTCTAGGATTGATTGACATTTTGTTGCATTCAAAGCAATAGACATCTATTTTAAATAAATGAAAAAAAACATAAATATAGCCACCCTGGGAAAGTATTATTGGGTCTCAATACCTGCGAATCCCACCGCAGCACCAACCATTGTGACAAATTAGATTTCCATTCAGCAGTATTATTTGAATTCTTTGTAAAGACTTGGCCCTTCAGTCAGAAGTTTCAGGATATAAAGGATTATATACTAAGGGCGGCCACAGATCTACTGCCAGGCGAGAGCTTGGTTTAACAAGATAATACCTCTCCAAATCTGCCGTAGCATTACCTGCGTGCTAAAACGGGAAGGCTCCCTAATTTACATAGCCACAATCATCTGTGTTTTCGTCTTCTTTGCATGTATGTATGTACTTTACACTGTATTGTCACATGACCAGCGCCGAGATGCCTCAGGGCTGGGTGCGCTTTACAAATGTCAAAACAAATAAATAAATAAATCTGCCTTGCCCGGCTGCCCTTGCCCTTTGTGCTCCGCGTAGGTGCACAAACTGGATTTTCCTGCCTTTGTTTTGTTTCCATTGGTTGTTCATGATTTCCATAAAACCTCTTTCCCCAAGAATGTTCTTGGATCACTAACAGCCAGGGGTGAGGAGGGTGTTTGTGTGTCAGGTGACTTGTCCGATAAGCAGCTGCATCCAACCAAAGGGAACTCTGTAACGGTGCAACTTCCCTTATCTGATTATCTAATCGTCTTGATATTTGGCATATATGTGACATATACATTGTATGGTTTGCCTCAGCAGACTTGCTCCCTAGTAGCTCTTTCTCTCTGGCATTACTGTAACCTAACTCTAAGCTTTCCAGGCAGGCATCAACAGGTCTGGAGGGCGGTAACAGCAGTTCACCTTCCACACCTGACTCTTATTAAATAGGATAGTGTAGTCACTGTGCAAGGCAACTTTAGCGTCTGCCGTGGATTGATGTGCTGGTGCAATCTGCTCTGCCTTATTTTCTTTCATGCAATCCTCTGCGGAATGCCTATGGTTGCATACTCAACGCAAAAGCATTCTTGCTTCCGTCAGCTCAATGACAGTAATCTGCAAGCTGCGGCCGTGGGGTATACATTTCTGGGGGAAGGCTGAGCTCACCTCCAGTCTGCTCGCCATGCACATCTGCCGCCTCACACTGCCACTGTTTCCTAATGTCCTCGTTTTAGGGAAAGTGTAATATTGGGTCCTCTTAGTTTGGCACACCCAGTGCCCATCAATGTCCAACTATGACATCACATGATCAACTACACTCATCCTCCATAAAAAAAATGGCGATTGTAGTGGTTGTGATATGATATGATATGACATTTATAACGCGCCCATGCACAAGGCACTTTAAGGTTTCATTAAGCATTTTATTCAATAGATACATATAACTGCAGGTAAGACATTGAATGTATAATAACAATTCTGGGTTTACTTGCATGTGATAGATTAGCTCGTTCAAGCCATGGGACACAGCTTGCAAAGAAACAATCCAGAAATGTTTTTTTTTCTTAAGAATTTGCTCGTGTATAAATACCGATTTTCTCCAGGTCCAGCTATTTCCCATTCAAATCTGTGTGACTTTGTACAAATATGGATTTATCCTTTTTCTGTCAAGGTTGTCCTCTGATATTCGTCTTTTCCCCTTTTTCGTGCAGTCGCCCCCCCCTCCACCCCCACACAGGTACATTTGAAGCGGCATTGGATTTTATAAAATTCCTCCATTTGTGCTTTGGCACTTTGTGTGCACTTGATAAAATATAAAGGTGATATAAATGCTCATAATAAGATCGAACAGGACCCAGGATTTGAGGAATTGGTAGAGAAATCTGGCAAACCAATTGGGCCACTGACCCTGGACATGAGCAACACCTGTTTTAGTATGGACTGGTGCTACATTCATACTCTTTTCAGAGCTGACAATTTACCACGTTTGTCTTTGCTAACTTTCAAACCCCCAGCACCAGGAGAGATACAAATGTAAACATCGCCAAATGTGTTGCTGTTACCAGGCGAACACATCAGGGACCCCCTTGTACCTCTGCTGTTCGCTTTATCTCCTGAGCCTTTCGCTCAGATGATATGGAGAAACAGGGCCACTCGGATGGGTCGGAGAGTATGGCGGCACTCATAAGGGCGACCCAGATGATGCCTCTGTAGGCATGACAGACACTATCACTATGCCAGCTATATGGAAGAACTGCAGACGTTCAAGTTGGCTTCAGGTTTCACCATCACTTATATGAAATCCAAGGGCCTAAATATTTCAGATTCCTATCATACAATGTCATGTCTTCAGCAAGAATTCCCCTTCAAAAGACAAGTATTGATTAATGGGGTCAAAAATTACTTAATCCAGTAGGGATTTATTTTTCACCAATGATCTTAAGAGATCGGGTAATTAGGAGATATGGTGGATGGGGTTTATTTTAGCCATTAAAAGGAATCTGGCCCCATACTATTATATACTTTCTTGCCCTTCCTATTACCATCATGGGCTGCACAATACGCTCACTAAAACAAACATTTGTCACCGTACATGAGTTTAAAAAAACTAGGATCCCTAGAAAAGTACTGGAGAGGGGAATTTTAATGGGAGGTTGGATGCTCTGGACATTCGGATATCTACCATAGCTTCTCAACGCTCACATGTGTTGAATTGCAGGGCTTCCCGGTGAGTAACGAGATCAGTGCCTATATAGCAAGGGCGGATGCAAATGTCTCTAGCTCTGCTCCCCTTCTTGAGCTCTACCGGTAGACTAGGGGGTGGACCCCATTTATCCTCTGCGTGCACCTCACTTAGTTATTGGGATGGGGCAATGAGATGCTTTAGGGTAAGCCTGGCAAGGTCTCCTTGGCAACAGTATTGGGTACTCTGGACTTCACACAAGGAACGTCAAGAGAGGTGAGCTGTAAAAATTGAATTTGGGGGGTACAGACAGTTATCCCAAATTTAACCAGGGAATCCTTACATTATTAGAAGATTTTAAAAGGAAATATGCTTTTGGTGAGGGGCAAAGATTTCATTATGCCATGATCTGTCATTGGATCCTTAACCCGGAATTTAGAGGTGCTGGTACAAGGCAAATGATGTCACTAAGATTTACATTCATATATGGGACTACTAAAAATCGAGGGTCAACTCTTTACAAATTGTTAGACAGAATTGATAAGGTTAAAAAGTTGCTCTAAATGAACACATAGGAGGAATAGTTTGATATATCGATCCTTCATTGCTATTGGATTCGTTTTCAGGTGCAGACCTATGCATCCTCTGGATGTACTGCAAATATACAATGTGCATGTACATTCCATTGCAGATGCTATGCCCCACCTACACAACTCAATAATCATTTGACTTCATACTCTCCATTGTGCTAGAGGAACTGCTGGAGGCTTGAAACACGGCACACATGTGTTGGTTGTGCCCTAAGAATCCGATTTTCGAAGGGAGGTTTTTACTCTTGAGAAAGACATTCATCGTCCACGCCTGCTTGTGGACCCTCTGGTTATTCATATGGGTGATTCATAGGAAGGAATTTACCCTGAATCTGGCGGGTCCAGGAATCTCATAACACAACTATGTACAGTGGGAAATTTAATGTTAATATGTTGTTGGTCCCTGCTGTAAAGATAATGGTTCTAATATTAGGCCATGATCATGTTTATGTGCAAAAATGGGCAAATTTCATAGACATTTTTTTTGTTTTTTTTTTGTTTAAAGCACAGACCAAGCTCGAGAGCAGCGGAACGCTGTACAGGCTACGGGGAGCCAACTTTTGGGCTGGCATCTTTTAACAGCAGCGCAGTACTGTGAGGTCTATGCGTCCATTGGAATTAGTCCTTGGTCAGGTGTTGTTGAAAGAGCCATGTTTTGAGAGATTTGCAAAATTGGAGAACTGTGGGGACATTTCGAGCGGACACCAGGATCGAGATCCAGAGGGTGGGTGCGTGGCAAGATAAGGATTAGTTGCAGGTCCTCTCTTTGTGGACGAGTTCTGATTCAAGCTGGTTTGTTGATTTGCTGCACAAGGAGCATGTACCACCAGATATGTGGAGCTTAGCCTCCAGTTATGCTGGTGTGCTACATATGACTGCTTTGTAGATGATGCATGCAGTCTTTTTATTTTTTGTTGCAATTTTTAACCTCTTTATTCACGTCAGTTTTTTTAAACAAAAATTAAACAGAACAAACAAAATATAGTTCTGTAACATGTATAAAATACCGTAAGCAGTGGTAAGACATCTTCCCAACTTGTACAAAGATAGTGCTTTCCAATCTTTATATATAAAGCTGGATGTACATATGTGTGTATGTTTGTCCGTCTACACAAATACACACTGTTGAACCCACTGCTACAACATTTTTCATGGATTCCTCATTTGTCTGGGGCATGATTGTAGTCTATATTTGGATGCAGAATATTCACTGCGTAGACACCCACATTGACTGATGCTCACCCCAATTCACTACAGAAGCTACGAGAAGAAGGCAACATTTGGAAAAGTGTTGGAAGCAAAATGTTGGATGTGTTGGTTATTCCTTTGAAATGTATTACTACTGTATACTGTTCCAGAGCAAACTGAAGCAAGACTTGCCGACAATAGGACAAGAACAACATCCCCCAGGGCACATGAGACACCACTCGATCAGGACACGGGAAACGCTGGGTGCCCCAGCTAGTACATCATAAATGCATTCTAATAGCAAGTCTTGGGGAAGTCAAGCCCAAATAAACCCTCAGTAAAAGAAGGCATAAGTTAGCATGCAGTCTTGAACATTATCCTGGCTTGGAGTTGAAGCCAATGTAGTTTTTGTAGGATGGGGGCGATTCGGTCAAAGTTCTGTGCTCCTGTAATAGGATGCGCTGCAGCGTGGTGGACTGCTTTTAGGGGAGCCAAGTGAGCAGCTGGAAGCCCTGTCAGGAGAGCATTTCCCCCATTGATATACGAACTACCAAGGCCTGCACTACGGTCTGGATGTCTTGTGGCAGGATGAAGGGTTTGATTTTTTGAATGGTAGTGCGTCTGAGCCAGACTTTTGCAGAGATAATTCTCATCGTACATTCAAATGATCTCCTGTTAAAACATTTCCAATTGATTTGATATTCTAGACAGAAGGAGAGGGAGAGACTTAAACTGGTTAACTAAAATGTACTAGAGGGTACACGTTGCTATATGCTTTGGGTTATTATATTGGGATGACCTGGACTTTGTTATAGGTCCTTGCTGTATCAGCCATGATATGTGGGTTCTGTAATTATTTGAATAATATTTGCTGTTGGATCCCTGGTGGTATTGGTGCCAAGACCACCGCGGATCCACCACCAAATACTATTCCTTCTAACCCCACGGGACTCCAGGAGCTTTATCCGGCAAGAACCCTGGAACAGCTGCAGGCAGTTCAATGCACACATGAATTACATAATCAGATCAGCGCAGTGATCCACTTTTCATAAAAGCTCCCTCCTTCCTTATACTGTATTTATTCATTAATTATTCTGTTATGGTTTAAAAAGATAAACCTTTCACACGTTACAAATAACAAACATATATCAAGCAAAACAGAAGAAAAAAATACAGTCAGTATAAAAGACAACAATCACAAATAATTCAAACAATACAAAACATAACTTACCATTCAATCAAACCCATCTTCTTAAGGAACCTTATTACTAAAGAGGTAGATCTACCTGCAAAACATCGGCCCCAAAAACAATCGATGGTGTATGTATTCAACATGTATTTCCCCAGAGAAAGGAATCGCTCCTCCACCAGCGCTGGACACTCCACATCCAGACGTGTTAATGATTCAGTCTCCATAAATATCTTGCACAGGCGGCAGCTGGGACTGGGGAAACCGTTTACATCTCTCATGTTTCTCATTTCCTTCATTAAAAGTAAATTAAACTGGAACCTCAAAAATAAGTGGCAATGGTTTTGATTAGGAAATGTTTCCAGATATGATGGAAAGGTACCCGACTTCCTGTCCTCAACCGCTAGATTCTGGTATAATTTAGGTTTTGCGAGGGCTATGCAGATACTATCCAATGTGAGTCACGTCATCACAACTGACTCCTCACGATATAAATCTTGTGTCACAGAATGAGGAACCCAGCAGTGAATGTAGTATTTCCCTCAGTAACAGCAGTGCGCTCCATATTATTCCGCGTTTTAGTGACAATAGACCTACCACAAAATGTATCACAGTCAGTGGGAGGCATAGAGCCTTTCACCATGACTTAGTTTTGAACAAGTTCATAGTCTCCCAATCGAACAAGAGCTTAGACTCCTAGCCATATGTTACCCTTGGAACCACTTTCATTTTATTACATTTCAGAATGGGTGTCAACGAAAATCTTTAACTCTTTTCATTTTCGGTAGAAAACTATTAACCTTTACTTGTAATAACACCTTGCTCTTATTACTAAAATAAAAAAAGGTATATCTAGGCACATGCAATGATTGGTGGCATCATAACAGTATTTTCCAGAGTCCATTTATAGCCCAGCTTCCCCTTTCCTCTAGAGAATTACATTATGTTAGTTTTAGCTATATTCAACAGGTCATTGTCTACATCATATATATGTAATGCTTCTAGCATCCTCTGCAGCCTCAATTGGGTACAATCCACGAGGATGATGCCATTGTCATAGGCTGGCCATTTGAGGTAGGTTTCAGCCAAGCAGGGGGGCCCCATAGCCACACCCTCTAAGAAATCTACAATAGCAGATATATAGATGTTGAAAAGGCAGGGTGTCAATGTGCATACCTGCCAAAGACACTTCTTCGCGGGGATCTTCGCTGTCAAAAGTTCCTGTCATATCAAGTCGTAGACAGGTACAAATATTCTTGTGAAGATGTATCAGAATACTTTATAGGGTAGACAAGTAAGCCCCACATTGACAGTTTCCTCCAGAGCTGTTCCCAGTTAACTAAATCAAAAGCTGATGAGAAATAGATAACACATAAATAAATACTCAAAGAGGAGGGGCCCACAGCCGGTGCTGCAAGATGTTAAGAATTGTACCCCTAAGTGTAGTGCCCACCATTTTCCGAAATCCCAACGGACAATTCCCGAGACAGCCTGTCCGTAATGCACAACTTTGAACCTCTCTTAGAGCCAGGGCTGAAAAGATATTGCTCTCCACATCTAGCAAAGTAATTGGGCAATCATCAGAAGGCCGTTTTTATGCTTACAGCTCTAATCTGAAAATGTTAAATGAAAGTCTTAAATGGGCTACATTTCTTTGGCTGTCTTTAAGAGCATAATCATGCATCATGGTCAGAGGATTGGGTATGTCTTCCCATGTTTCATATCTGGTCAAGGAAAGCCTTCCTAAATGAAAGAGTTGGAATTGCTTTTCTGAACCTCAAATGGTTGGGTTCTTGGCAACTGTCCAGAGGGAGGTGGGTCTCAGCAGGCTCGTTTTTCTGAATTCCTTCTGTTTGTTGGTGTTCAGTTCTAGATAGATTTACATCCAGGAATGAAGGAAACTTCAGGGGGAGTTGTTAGAAACAAATGTTGGCCCGACCCCAAGTATCCCTTTCTGATGATGCATATAATCTTGAATTCAATTCAGTACTAGATTGGGTACCAATGTAGATTAAGAATTACCCATATATGTGAACATGTGTCCCGAGGCCAAGGACCAGGCAGTTGGCCCTAGTCCGCACTGTTCACAACTGTTTTATTTCCTTTTTGGGTATGTCAGGGATAGCTGTAATAACGGCCAAAGACTTGAAGGAATTTCAAGGGTTTCAATTAGAATTCTCAAATAATTTGGGTTGAGGATATTTTGCACAAAAGGGCGTCAAACTAAGGGGTATCCCTCTCTTGCTCGTTATCCCGTGGGCTCCCTCTGCCCTGCCCAGGATGATTTTCACTAGAGATCAGTAACTCCTACTATCTGAAAGCTTGCAGGCTAGGGATGAAGACGTAAGGGCTGAAGCTGTATCTATCTTTCTCCCTGCAGGAATTTCTAAAGGGACCCTAACCTTTTCCCCGAATTTCCAGGATAACAATATTGTCTTGACAGTGGCAGTAACAGACACCCTGGTTCAGATCCTCACTCATGTACCTCCTCTCTCTGCTCCCTGCTTTTACTACTCCCCTCTCCCTCCACTCCTCTTCTACTCCAACACATCCCTACCCTCTCTCACTCTCTCATTCTCACCTTCCATCCCTCTCTCCTGTCTCTTTGATGTTCTGCAATCTTACTATCCCCCTTCTTGCACCTTTCCTGTCACCCCTGCTCATTCTGCTACTCTCACCGCCTCCTCACTCCACTATGCTCACCCCTCCTTCTATTGTCTCTTCTCACCCGCCTCCCCTACTCATGGATATGGTGTCCTGCTGACCCTTCTCTACTAATTTCATTCTCTCTCAACCCACCATATCTTTTCACTCTACCTACCACTCACTCACTCACTCACTCACTCACTCGCTCGCTCACTCACTCACTCACTCGTATACCCCATTCTCTCCTCACATACACTCTCTCACTCACTGCATCACTCTTACCCAAAATGTTACCACTCTCCCTCACAACCAATACTTCACCTGCACTCTGCTCAAACTCTGCAACCACCTCCTCAGCACTCCGCTCCACTATCTGTCCTTTCACTGGTCTCTTGCCTTCACTCCTTCTGACCTCACCCATGCATCCCACACTCTCCCTTCATTTCACTTCCCTTTTGTAGTGTTCTATTCCTGGTTCTGAATCACCCACCCTACCTTCCATTGGTTGCATTGCTCACCTGACTTTGATGTCTAATCTAATACCGGTATTTCCTGAGGGGCTGGGCTACCCAGGAGCAAAGCTTTACAAAGCCCTCAAAGCTCTGCCCCATTTTCCAGCACAAGTTAGTTTCCAGTTGCTGCTGTTTCTGTTGCATGTCATGGTTCTGGTATTTCGTTTCTCTTTCGCCGCAGTGCGTTGTCTGCTTTGCTGGTGTTTTGGAAGCTGCGTATTGCTCTGTTGTGGGGACTTGGTCATGCGCAGTGTGTCTCCCCCTCTCTCTCTCTCTGATCATTTTGCTTGTTAATTGCTGACAGGGATTCTGATCCTTGTAGCCTTAAGACAAAATAGAGAATTCAGGCCAACATCCATACTGGGAGGCGTTGTGTGTGACAGATGTTTGTACCATTGTTAGCATGCCCAGCATATGGGGGGGTGGGGTTCCAGGACTGGGCCCCTCCTCCCAACTCCCTCCTCACTACCTCGGAAACACAGCTATTCTGGTAGAACCCTTGCCCCAGATTGGGAAGAGTCCCCATAGCACACTGAAAGAGGCAAGTCCATGACCCTGTCACAAGTAGTCCCAACAGCAGACTTTTTAAGTCAACAATGGTTAAAGTTAACAAAGATAATGGAAGTGAACAATTGGGTAAAAGTGTGTCATTATTTATTACAGCAACTTTACGTTTGAACGAATAATCTAATAGACAATCCAAACGATGTAAAAAGTAAAATTATGGGCCCTGGATTGGCTGCTTATTAGAAGCCCTGTTTTTCCTCACGATGCTTTTTTGAGTGGATTTGACTGTGCTGGAAGCACCTGGAACTGCCACAGAAACTTTGATGCAGTTTTAAGCACTCCGGGCCCTTTTTGTACTTACCTACATCTTCAACTTGTCTTGACGTTGACCCAACCACCAGAAGTCAATTGCTTGACTCAACTCACCAGACGGCTTACCACTGAAGAAGCAGTTGACTAACTGCGTCTTAACCAGTGACTCGACCAGTGCATGCCAACATCTTGACTCATCTTGACGCTGACCCAAAATGTGGGAATGCATCGTCTCGACCCTTCTCGACGTCACTTCAGTCCAATGAGGGACTTGTCTGCAATCATCTTCATAGTAACTCACCATTGGGAAGACCATTTCGACACCGTCTTGACATGCAGTAAAGTGCCTAGAAGCCCAGCATCATATTGTTGAGACCAAAAGACAAACACATGATTTTCAGTTGTCCTGTCCCCAAGTTCCATCTTTGATGCTCCTGGTGACTTGTAAGATCCCACTTTCTACCTTTGCCAAAGACATAATTGAACCCAGACATTTCAGTGAACTTTGATAGTCTGCCCCAGTATTCAAACCCCATGGGGTCCCTTTTGCTTTAAATTCTACATTCTCTATGTTCTCTTCTAGAAGGGCCATGTATTAGTGGTTTTATTAGCTTTTTGCATTTTTAGTTTAATTAAAGGTTAACATTTTTCTGTAACTATGATTGGGAATTATTTTATTTTGGGTTATTGTACTATTGCTGTTTGGGTCACTAATATACTAGTTCCCATCCCTTCTAAGAGTATAGCCTGTCCACATACCACATTTGCATAAGAGGCGGAGGAGGTATATTATTGCATTGTACCACCTTTATCTTTATGGCTGGCATCACTGCTTGGCTAGTAGTAGTGTGAGGCTGACTAGGCACATTATTTCTACACATCTACGTACTCTTACAGCACAGTAGTCATTTCGCACAGCGGTGGAAATCGGTTTGGATTTGGTACAGATTGTCCTTACAGCTGAGTCAACCAAAATACAAGTACTATACAGTCAAAATTAGAAACACTGACAGGCAATATGTGTACACAAAGGAGTTCGACATGAGCTCCATGAAGGCTCTGAAATCCAGTGCGCTTTGTGAGCTATGTCAAAAAAGAGTACTACTTTATGGCATTATGTTTCGAAAACCTGAAATGCTGAAGAGTCTTCAAGCCTTTGATCAAGTAAGGAGGCACTGAAGGTGATTGGTAACCTTGAGCCCTAGAGCCAAGTACCCATTCTAGCGGGAGGTCTGGTAGAGGAAGGGGTAGCGACAGTAAGGCTGTTCCTGCCATTCTTACAAAGGGGCAGGTAGTGTTATTTCCCATACATCCCAAACATCAGCTAGGTCAGATGTTTCATTTAGGTCCCCTATATCTCCTGGGCCCAGGTGTAGTCCTGCTTGAGCTGACCTGGCTGCAAAGAAGCTCCTTGTAAAAGAAAATGAGGGTGGCCCTGGTAAAAAGAAACTGAGGGATTGAGTAATACTTGAGTTGCACAAGGTAGATCTTCAGGAGAAAAGGGGAAACACATAAGATCCTTGGAGGGGGGTGGGAGGGTGGCTTAAGCAAAGGAACCGAAGGAAATCCTGGCACCATATCCACAAAGTCTTAGTCCAGCAATATTATGTGGGGAAAGACATCTTTAGATGGTTTGAGACACTAGGATTAGCCTTATAGCTCCAGATGGTGGAGGAAGGATGGTGGTGTGCAGTGGGGATTAGTCGTTTACTAACACCAGGGACTGATGTCAATCTTCAAATGGCTCCAGAGGGAAGGCACATTCATTCCAAAATGAAAGCCGCCACCCTCAAAAAGTTCTGCAAGACCCCAGAACAATGCCTAAGACGTTTTAAAGAACTCACAAAAGGGGTGGACAAACATTTGAGGTGTTTACACACTTATCCCTTAAGTATTTGAATGGATGGATGACTGGCAACAGGGTTGACACATTTGAAGGAATGTTCAATCTGATTCCATCTAAGAATATCCTTAAGAATTTTAAAGAACACTTACACCAGCATCTAGTGGGCAAGAATATCAAAGATGCTAGGAGCATAAAGCTGGTTACTGGTAGGTGTGTTTACACAACCAGAACAAAGCTAAGGCAAGCACATCCAAAACAGAAGTGAAGGCTTCAGATGAGGGTATACCAAAGGAGGTTAAGGAAAAAGAGTCATACCTTTCCTCCAAGGAGGGGCCTCAAAATATGCATGGTAAATCTCAGCCACATGGCTCATCAGTGACCACAGCAAAGACAAGTGAGGGGATGTTTTCTGTGTTGGGACCTAACCCATGAGAAGGATGATCCTGCCTGTATCCGAAGACCCAAGCAGTCCATAGTCAGTGCCAATCTCATGGAAGAGGCCATCATCAATGTGGGCATCTTAGCAGCTGAATTCCCACTAGGCCATGGACTGAGCAAATGTTCACTAGTGTCTCTGGGTGAGCAGGGTACCAGGTCCCTAGAGGAGACCCCACTCGCCAACAACACTCAAACCTTTTTGAAGCATGTCTTCTTTAATGGGAACAAAACTCCCTCTGCCTGACATGGCTGTTAGTGTCACATCCATCTGACAATGCCGGGTGCAAGAAGGACAGATATTACAGGTCCAGACAGCCTATCACAGGGTTTGATGACCTTAGCCACTACCCAATGGTAGAGTTTAGTTGGAGGCGGAAACATCTGAGCACTCCATAGCTGTAAAAGACTGACTTCCCGTACACTGTCTGTTGGGTAATGATCTTCCTGCCCCCAAGATATCTGCAGCGGTTCCTAGAGTGAAAGCTCTAGAAGCAGCCAGAGAAGAATAACTGGTGGCCATGGGTCCAAGGTTCTTTCTGCTGGAGAGTGTTAGAGACAGGTCACCCCAGTAGCTACAAGCCCAGAGCAACTGCCCATTAAGGCACCTGCGCTTGTGGGAGAGGGGCCATTGTCCACTGATGTGCTAACTACAATGGGACAGGACTCAGTGATCTCAGGGTTTCCTAGTGGTGAATGAAAGGCCTGTCAGACTTGAACATGTTTTCCTCCAATGGAGGTTGACCTTTGCCTCACACAGAGAGATTACCCCCACTCTAGCAGCAGATCGGAGAAAGCAGGCAGAGAAACAGGCTCTGGTTGATACTCCTGCAATGTTCAAGGTGTGCGTTGAGAATGGTCTTCTGTACAGTGAGCCCAAGAATTCTGATGCAGGGACCATCAGTGAATATCTGTTCCCCAATGCCACAGGAGGTACCTACTGGTCTCGGCCCAAACCATGCCTTTGGCAAGTGATTTAGGACGTACAAGACAGCTGACAGGTTTTCTGCCATTTTCGCTGACCTCGATGGGCAAAAGAATCAAGGACTTTGTGAGCTTGTGTCACACTTTCTAAGCGTCTGGTATGGGGTTACAAAGGCCTCCTTTATGACACTACCAGTGGTTTGGAGGCCTTTTGTGTGTCTTTGGATGCTCAGACGACATTTGAAAACCAGTACATTTTGGTTGTGGTAGACCTTGCCACCCATTACCCCAAAGCAGTACCCTTGACAAGTATCAAAGACACTCCAGTGAAAGCTCTGACATGGACATTCCCTTTTTTGGGGTCCCCAAAGAATGAATTTGTGACATGGGCTCCAACTTCATAACTGTGTATAAAAAGGCAATGTGCAAGATTTGTGGAGTTCTTTACAGCTTTCCACGACCAAATTAATGGGCTCGTAGTGAGAATCAACAAGACCCTGAAATACATGCTAGGTGGTTTTGAGGCACACTTGAGGAGAAAATGGGATGTTCTCTCACCAGGCCTTCTGTTCCTGTAACAGGGAGGTTCCAAAGAACAGGGCAGGATCATGTTCATTTGACCTTCTGTTTGGCTATTCCGTTAGGAGACCCCTCGGTCTGGTACAGGAAGGAAGGATGGGATGGTAACCCCCAAAGACGTCCCAATGACATAGTGGATTATGTGTTGGGCTCATATCCAGAATGATCTAGTACATGCAACAAAGTATACATATCTTAGGGCTATCCAGGAGCTGACACACAGGGGGCCTCATTACGACCCAGCCGGTAAATTACCGCCTGGGTCGTACCTTTACCACCATGGCGTAAACTACATTTACGCCATGGTGGTTGGCGGACTTACCACCCCATTCCGAGGTGTGTGGGGCGGTAAGTCCCCATTAACCCATTTACCCTTCCCCATTCCCATTTTTGCCCCATAGGGCATAATGGGAGTGGGGAAGGCGTTAATTACGCCACCGTAAATTACGGTAGCGTAATTAACAACAAGGTCCCTTAGCGTCATGGATTTTAACACCTGCTAAAAGCAGGTGTTAAAACCTCCATGGCGTTAAGGGACCTCAGAATCAGGCGGTAAGGGTCGGCGCTGTTTACGCCGCCGTAAACCCCTTACCGCCTGGGTCCTAATGAGGCCCAGGGTCTTTCATGTCAAGTGGCTTAAACCACATTACAACCGGGAAGATCTGGTGTTGGCTCTGGTACTGAAGGTGAGACTTAGGAGGTGACTGATCCCCTCTCAGATTTGTTACACGCAGAGTCTGCATATGGGTTGCTAGAGGGAATACAAATCCTCCCTGGCCTGATAGAAACTGATGGGCCAGTTTGCAGATCTATTCTCACTGACTCCAGGTCACATAGACTGGTCTGTCCATGATATTGACACAGGAGACATAAGCCGGTGAACAGCAGAATTCTCTGGATGTTTGTCAAGGTGAAGGACACCATCAAGGAGGAAGTCTCCAAGATAGTGGCCCTTCAGTTTACTGAGATGCCCACAGTCCATGGGCTAGTTAATTGGTGCTGGCTCCCAAATGAATCTGACAATTGGCTCTTGAAGTTCGATAAGTTCGATATTGTGTGGATTACAGAGGGTGCAAATCTGTGACCAAAACAGATGCACACCCATACCATGTGCTGATGAGTTGATTGATAACTTAGGCAACACCAAATACAGGGGTACCTTTGAACCCAAAGCCGGGTACTGGCAGATTTGCTTAACTGACAGAGAAAAGAAAAGGTCAACATGTTACTCTCCAGAAGGGCATTACCAGTATACTGATGCGCCCTTTGGGTTACAAAAAGGCCCACGACACATTTCAGAGTATGGAGAACATGGTCCTATATTGATTAGAAGAGTTATAGATTGCCTCTTCAGATGAGGTTGCGGTCTTCAGCCAGACCTGGGAAGATCATTTATTCTACCTGAGATAGGTGCTTCAGGACATGCAGAAGGCTGGCTTGACTTTAAATGCTTCAAAATGCCAGATAGCACAGGGTACTGTAAATTACTTAGAACAACAAATGGGTGACAGTAAAAAACAGCTTCTTGGTGCAAAGTTATAAGTAGAACAGGATTGGGGCATCCCTACCACTTAGATTCAGGCGAGGGACTTATTCTGCCTCACTGGGTAATACAACTATTTTGCCAAGGGTTATAGGACTATTGTCCTTCTCTTGAATAATTTGACACCCAAACAAATGTCAACAAAAGGTCACATAGACTCACATCTGTCAGATAGTTTTCCAGGACTTAAAAGAGGGTTTGTGCAGGGCCCCAGTTCCAAAGAACCCAAACTTTGGGCAGGAATTTTACATTTAGATAGGTACCGGACAATTCAGAATTGAAACAGTGATAATGCAACTAAACTCAGAGGGTACTGAACAATGTGCTGCCTACAATAGAAAGCAAATGACAAAGCGCGTTTTGCAACTGAGCCACAATTGAAATAGAGCATTTGCAGTAGTTTGGGTGGTCCACAGGCTGAAAACCCTGCATTTGTAGGTCTCATTATAGTATTGAAACTGACTACAGGCCTCTTAGGTGGTTAACGGCCATGCATGGAGTGAATCTCAAGCTTCTGTATTGGACTATGGGCCTCATCAGGGGTTGGGCGGAGCAGTAGAAATGTGGCAGTAACGCTATTACCACTGCATTACCGCTCCACCCAATCCTGAGTTTGGGCAGAAAGTGGGAGGTTTACCTCCAGCTTTTTTCTGGAGATAAAAACCTCCCCTTTCTGTCCATTTTTGGCACTATTACCACCTGTGCTATATCCGTCGTCGGTAATTGTACTGCAAAGCCCCATAGAGTCATGTGGACTCTAAATAAATGGGGATTAACAGCACCATCAAAACTCGGGATCCAGTGCAAATTGTGCTGGACCGAGTGGCGGCAACGCTAATAGCAAACAGGGCAGATCAAAGGTTGCATGTGCATTACTGAATGCAGTTTGCAAGAGTCAACTGTTCCAGCAGGTGGAGGGTTTGTCTTTGTAATCACAGGTGCCTGTTTCCAAAGTTGTAAATGTGTGGTTGGGGGCCTGGCCGCGCACACATATCTAAAGATAAGCCTTATCTGGTTTGACATTAACAATCCATTGATGATCTGGTCACCTCTAATGAGATGAATATTTACTGGAAAAAGTTCAAGGATCACTCCAAAATAGAGGGACCAGACAAAACAGGAAATCACTTAGCTGACCAGTTGGCCAAAACTGGAGCCATCCACATGGATCTCATAGAGATTGAGTCCCTGTTGGGGGAAATCCAAGTTGCTGCTGTCATCAGGTCCCAAGCACTCCCACATTCCCTGGTCCTATCAGCACACAGATGGGAGTGGACTAGTGACAGTAAACCAATCCCTTCTGCTGGAATCATGACACATTGGTGGCGTCATCTTCCCTATAACTAAGCTAACTTGCCTCAGAGCAGGACTTTTCCCACTACTTCCATGAGGTGATCTGCTGTCAAAATCTGGAGAAACATCACAGCAGAGGGAGGCCTACTCTTGGAAGGCAGAGGAGCCAGGACATTTAAAAGCTGACTTGGGACCCCTTGGAGGACTCAGCAGAGACCTTGACTGGCCCCCTTTTGCTGTCCCAGCAGTGCCCTGGTGTTCCCTGATGTTCATTCCAGACCTCTCCTGTAAGTAGAAATGCCCTAAGCCTTAGATTCTGTATGCTGTGTATTCTTTCAGCATTGTCTTAGTTAATTCCCTATTTAAAATCCCCTGTTTGCCTATGTATTTTTGGTTTTGTCCCCTTGAAACATCCACCATTCACCTCTGTAGATCCTTAGCATATTTATCAAAGTAAATCAATTAATCCCCCCATTGCATCCACAGGATCTGTATTGGTGCAATTTGAAACCACCAATCTTTTTCCAAAGTTTTGTGAGCCGGTATAGTCATAAACATTTTCCAAATAATTAAGCCCAAGCCCTGCTGCCACGTGTTTGCGCAGCGTGTACACATTTTTATATACATACATACCTTTTTAAATAGTTGGTAAATTCTCTCAAGAGCTGGACATTTCCCTGAAGGCTTAGTTGAGAACTGGTTTTTCAAAGTCAGCCTGCAGGATGCAATGGCCATCTCTCGCCAGATATTCTATGAAGTAGGCAGACAGAGGAAAAGGGCAGAGTTGGCATATCCCAGGAGAGAGTCCCAGTTAACTGAAGAGTTCCACCATTGTGGATCTTTCTGGGGCTCTCCAATCGTCCGGGCCCCTCACCACTCCCTAGAAGCCTTGCTCGACACTATTGAGCCCCAAAGATAGACAAACAAGGATTTTGCAGTTGTGATATCCCCAAGTCCTAAAGTGCCCCATTTTGCTAAAAAGTTTTGCCTTCTCTGTTTTATCTCTTTCAGAGGTGGGATGTTAAGCTTTTTATTAGTTGCTTGCATTTTTAGTTTAATTAAACGTCACTTATATTGGATATTATTTTCTTTTGGGCCATTGTACTATTGATGTTTGTGTCAGCACTGTGCCAGATCACACCCTTTATAAGAGTATGGCCTGCCTTCAGCCCACGTTACCATAAGAGGCAAAGGAGGTATACTATTGTGTTGCTCCTTTTTTACATTCATGATTGGGATTGCTGCTGGGTTAAGAGTAGTGTGAAGCTGAGTAGGGGCTTTGATTTTTTATCATCATTATACTCCTGCAGGGGAGTAGTCATTTCATCACATCCATGCTCCCACTTCAAGCTCCCTGTCCCTTCTTCACCCTTTGGGTTCCCTCCTCGCTCCTTTGAGGAAACTCCTCCCCTTCACCTTCAGATCATCCAAAATCCTTCCTACCTTCTTTGTCCCTCAGAGATCTTACTTCACTCCTCTGTACAGCACAATTCGGCTGATGATGTGCTCTTTCCACCACCCCCTTACCTTCTCACCTGATATTCTCTTTCTACCTCTTCCTGATACTTCATTTTTCATCTCCTCCACCTAATGTTCCCTTCTCTCCAACCGCCTCCTCTCACTGTCCTCCAACATCGTTCAAGCTCCCTCTTTCACACTCTCCAAGTTGGTCCGATAATCAGCCACAAACAGCTCCCAACACTCGACTAACACACTGGAGTAGAGGTTTTTATTTCTCTGTCGGCCCTCACAGTGGGACATGTTACCTGTGCTGGCCTGAATTTTGGAATTAGAGAGGTATTTGGATAGGCTATTTGCAAGAAGCTCAGCTGAAAGTGTTGAAAGTTAGAGAGGTTGGGTCAAACTTAAAAAAGGGCATTCTGGCATCTTGAAATACACAAGCAGTCCTTCTAAAAGTGAAAAAAGTATTCTTTGATCTTCTAATTTGTTAGCTGGCACGTTCTTGAATAGTTTGGCCTCCTGGTTGGAGCTCCCGGAGCAGGTTTTGCTTCAAATTATGTTTTGATTGGGTATGTGATATGGGTTTTCTAATCTGGTCACATAGGAAGGGCCTCTCTGTGAATGCCATTTGTTAGCTCTCTGTATTAGTCACAGGGGAGGATTCAGGTTTCATGTATGTCTACATTGGTGCGCACCAGGGTTCATGCAGACAATAGTTGAAAGTTCTCAGCATGTGGGAAGGTCGCCATAAACCATAGAGGAGAGATTGTTCCCAAACTTTGTTATAGATCTTTCATCAATAGAGATTTGACAATAGCAGCAACAGTGCTATCTGCTTGACATATTGGATTGCTATTCGGGAGGTGTCCAGGGAGCAATCCATTTTCACATATAAGGCATCCTGCTGCCCTCACGCCCTGACCAAGTTTCTTTAAAGGGCCATTGCCCTTCATGGCCATCAGGTGTTTATTTCTGTTGACTGCTCCCCCCCCAGATGGAGGGTGCTAAATGAAGGTCACCTGGAGATCCCCATATAGCTGACGTGCCTAGACCTATCATTCTCTAGCTTGGGGAAGCACCCTGCCCCATTGTTAACCCCATTAGAAGTCCCTGAAACCAGGCACAAGGCTTTGTCAACATGCAGTGCCATTACAGAAGGGGAAAAACCTTATGCAAATCAGGCTTGGTCCCACCCCAAAAGGAGAGTCCAGTCAAAACTGCTGTGTCTCATCCATTCTACACAAGACCACAAGCAACCCCATGCACGTTTCCACCTCATTGGACATCCATCATCAGTGAGATGCAGGATGGATTTCTAAGCACAGCAGGCTTATGAAACATGTCTGGGAGAACCCAATCCACTTTGTGTGACTATTACAACAATGAAGAGCGATGTCTGGAAGGTTTTGAATGAATCAAACACCACCTACATTGTTTATGGTAACCTTCCAGACCACCAGTTTCATTCTGCCATGCAATTACAGAAGGAGTACAAAAATATGAAAATCAGGCTTGCTCCCACCCCAAAAGGACCTAAACCTTTAAATCTCAACCCTTCTACACAGGGCCACAAGCAGCGCCAGACATGTTACAGTGGAGGATATCTTGTGCCCCTAAACACGTAAAGCTTCTGGTCCATACCTTGGCATACCCATCCCAATCTGAGCGGCTATCACAAAACGCTGAAGATTACTGTAAGGGGGATAGCTCAGGGGAAAAGCGTGTGTCTTGGAAGCAAGACAACATAGTGCAACACAGGTTTGAATCCCGAGCCTGAAACCAATCTCTGGTATTAAGCGCGTTATAAAACAATAATTATAATAATGGCTGCAAGGTAACAAATGACTCAAAGAACACTGTTGCAATGTGATCCAGTCTGTATTTTGTAGAGCTGTTTATAAATTACATGGGCAAACTATGGGGAAAATGATCCTATTTATTGAGCACCACTGAGAGGTAGGCAGTTCTTTTATAATATGCTTAATACCCGAGACCAATTTCTAAGCGGAAGACGGGATTAGAACCTGTGTTGTTTTGCTTGTAAAACAAACATGTTGCTGCTGAGCTAGCCTCCCGGCCTAACGTGATTGGTACCCATCTCTCCATAGTGAGGTGCACTTCAGTTTCTGTAAATTATTGAAATGAAGTAGAGTATTAGATAACCGCTAATGAGTTGAGTCGTTATTGTCCAACCTAATATGTAAAAAAATCGAAAAAATATGATTTACCACGATTTCGTGCATTCTCTGACTTTTTTGGATTTTTGAGTGCGACTAGAAAACATGTTCCAAGCCCTTACTGTTCATTTTCTTTCGATTGACACTTCATCCTTAACCAGCCTCATTCTCGGGCATGGATAGTAATTTGCCAATCAAGAAGCAGCCTTTCAAATCGTACACAGCAGTCAATTATGCAGGAAGGGGTGACTAATGAGATTTGAATTGGAATGAAATGCTACTTGGGCTAAATTGAAGTTGGAAAACAAATATTACTTCCCACATCTTGAAATGGAAAAGGAAAACGAGGGGTCTTTCAAACTGGATTTCTTTTGCGACATTAGGCCTGATCAACAGAAGCGTTTTTATAATACTTGGACATTTTATTTCTATTGCAGGCTATTTGTGATATAACAACTGACCTATAATAAGAAAACTACATCACAGCTGCCCTATAATCAGTTACTACGCTTCAGTTGTGACGTGATTGAGGCAGCCCAGAGCAGAATACCAACTGTCACTGCTGCCCTTAAAGCTGCAGCAAGCTTTTCAAAATCCATGCTTGTAAAATAGTTTTCTGTGACACCTTACAGACATTAATTGTCAACGAATGGTTTATGGTAGATTATTTAATGTGCACACTTGTGGACTTTAACACATCTGAGCAAGAATCAACAGGTTTTTACTTATTTTAATGCACAAAATGAAAACCTTTGGGGCGCTGTTGAGCAGCCGGCAAAATGGCTGCCTAGTCTAACAGCTCTGTGCGCCACCGCACTTCATCCACTCGCATCTGCGGCAATTCAATACATTTAGCGGAGAAACCTGTCTCCCTGCATACCTGCTGCTCTGGGCTACCTGCGGCCGTAACTTCGGCTGGAATCCGCGCCCTGGAGCCGAGCCTCGGGCCATCTCACTCGCTCTGGGCCTGAACCCGGCCGGCTCTGCCGAGGCCGACCGCTTCCGGGAGGTCGCGCAGTGGCCTGACGGGAGCCGCTCCTTTTCCGGGCAGAGACTCTCATCCCGGGCCGCTCACATCTTGCTGCGGCTGATCCGCGGTACTGCTCTCCTGCCTCTCTGTGGCCCACGTCGGAGGCTGGGGGCCGCCTGAACTCGCGCTCCCGGAGGCTTCCGGAGCTCTACTACGGCGGCGCCCGCTCTGAGTCCCCGGGGCCCGCCCTCCTGCTTCTCGGCACCGGACCGCTCCTTGCCCCCCCGGCGGGCACCCTTTGAGATCCAGTGGTGCCGCGCCCCTGGAGGGGCGCCGCGTTACCTGGGGGCTGTCCGCGCTGGTGCGATTTCCTGTGCGGTGCACATCAAGTGAGGAGTCGGCGGGGGGGCAACCACACGGAGGGACCTCGACGCCCCCCCTGCAATACATACCTGCTCCCATACAGCCTCTGACACCAGTTAAGTCCAGTGCGCTCCCACTCATACTGCGCCGAGCCGGCTGAAGCAGTGGGCTGGCGCTGGCTGCACTTCTATCCTCCCTGACCTGATCGCACTGTCTGCCCACTGTTCACCATCACTACTAACGACTCATACTAGTGGAGCTGCGCTGGTGGCGTTCTGCTTGACCTCGCAACAACTCTCCGTGCATCGATTGCCTACATCACCATCTGCAACTTACCCGTGGTACCGGTGGGTGGCTCCCGCACACCTGAAGGATCCGTGTTCCATTCCTGACATCGTCTCCCTGCGCCGCACACTCTCTTTGCTTTCGCAAGATGTCTAATAGATCCAGAAATGTAAATAAGGCTGGCGCAATGGACAAATTCGCCAAGTCGACTCCGAGACTTGAGGTAGCCCAGTCATCCGATGGTCAGACGGACAAGGCTGTCCCTGCTGAGGCATCAACCTCGGAGCTAACTGTAATGATGGAGTCCATGGCCAGAAATTTTGCGTCGTTCCATGAGAAATTGGACGACATTAACGCAAATGTTGCATCTCTCAAAGCCAAACTGGACCACCATGGCTCGAGAATCACCGAAGCTGAGACCAGAATAGGCGCTTCCGAAGACAGCATTGCCACATTGCAAGATACAGTGGCTACACTGGCCCGGGACATGAAGTCTGCCAAAGCTAAGTGCGATGATCTCGAATCTAGGTCCCGCAGAAACAATATACGCATTATTGGCGTCCCCGAGAATGCACTCAAGGGCCGACTCGAACTGGCAACCGAGGACCTCCTGAAGGAACTACTGGGCAATCCCGTCCTATCACCCTTCTTCACCATCGAGAGAGCGCATAGAGCACTCGCTCCACGCCCCAAACCCGGGGACTTCCCGCGGCCTATCATCGCGAAAATTCTGAGCTTCAGAGACCGTGACCTGATCCTTCGGCTGGCGCGAGAGAAGGGTGAACTCAGGCTGGATTCACAGTTAATCAGGATATTCCCGGACTTCTCCACTGGTGTGCAACAGGAGCGCCGCCAGTTTCTGGGGGTCAAACAATTGCTCAGAGAAAGGAACATTCCTTACGCCATATTGTTTCCGGCACGGTTGAAGTTCACATTCAACAATAAACTTTATTTTTTCACGGTACCCGCAGAGGCTGTGAAGTTTATAGAGGCGCATATCCCCCTGCACGCCCCGGCCGAGGACCACATGGACACCGAGTGAGCACCCCGCTCCCATCCTATCGTGAAGCTCCTGCTTGCATGATGACATGACGCCAGTTTACCCTGCACTGCCAATCATTCGACGACCGGCTAGGTTGCACCAGGCGCCTTGCCTCATTGATCCCGCTGCTCATACCGTATAAAACTACGGTGCCCTTGTCTGCTGGGTTTACGCTGGCTTGTCCCACACCTCTAAGTATCCCTACTGCTCGGTAATGGCCGGGCTTTACTACTCCGTGGTCCACGTCCTCTATGCGCCCCGGCTCTGTGCGCAGTTGGAATCTGCCCGGGCTCGGGCCCAACTCCCACCTGTCTTACGTCACCCCTGACTGCCTGCCTTATGGCTTTATCTATGCAAATGCTGATTTCTTTACCTGGTACACACACTGTTTTCTTGCTGGCACAAAGTTGAACTGATTACTTTGCTCATATCTTCGTTTATTTGTGCTCATACTACCATATTCTAACCTTATACTTTGGTCCCTGATCTCCGCCTAGAAATGCGGGGAAATGCACTAAATTGTCGCAGACACTGCTCGCTCTGTAACGTAACCACTGGTTCTATGCGTGCTGGCGCACGGCAATGGCGCACCCCATTGCGATTGCACTGCTCTTCAACACACCTCTGTTGTGGGTTAGCCCCAGTTGGGCTGTTTTACAGGCTGAGCCATGTTGGGGTCGGCTTAGCCGGGTACAGTTAAGGGTGGTTGATGGGTACACTGCTACTGTTGGTCTAGTAGTGAGGGAGGTGGGAGGGTATGGGGTGTTATTGGAAATTGGCACACGAGGTTGCACGTCACACGTACTGAATGTCCGCGTCCTCACTCTCAACGGTATTGATTGGAGCTTGTACTACTGCTGGATCTGGGACGTTCATTAAACATACACTATGGGTTTAGTTATATGCTGCTGAAATGTCTACTAGCATAATGTCCTGGAACGTCCGGGGATTAAGCAACCACACTAAGTCCCGCAAGGTGATGGCCTATGCTAATAGGCATGGCTGTAAGATACTGTTCCTACAAGAAACGCACTCTCAAGGCTATTTGACAAAACTGATGGCCCCATCCTGGGGCCCCGCGAGATACTACACTTCCTTTTCTACCCAATCCAGGGGTGTCCTCACGATGGTACATAAAACGATCAAGTTTGTCCTTCACAAAAGCTACGTAGACCCTGGGGGACGATATGTCATATTGCACTGTATGTTGGTGAATAGGGACTACTTACTGGTTAACACCTACTGCCCCAATGTCGACTCCCCCGAGTTTTTTGACAATGTAGCTACCATACTGCTGGGCTATGTTGGAGTTCAGGTTATATGGGGGGGGACCTAAATCTTATCCTCGACACTGCCCTTGACCGAACTGGCACTGCCGCCCGTGCCCAGTCCAGCGCTGCACGTAGACTGCTTGGCCACATCAAGGCACTTAATATTTGCGATGTTTGGAGAGTGCTACATCCCCAGCTGCGAGAGTATACTTTCTATTCATCTGTCCATGATAGCTCATCCAGGATAGACTTGTTTCTAGTGTCAGGCGAGATCGTGGGCAGGGTTGAGGACTCTCGGATCCTACCCCGCACGCTCTCAGACCACTCCCCAATCACACTAACTATAGGGTTGGGAATACCCACTCCGACATTTAGCACCTGGCGCTTTAAATCGGAGGCCCTCAAGGATATTGTGTTTAAGGCTGAAATATTAGCTGACGTCGACTCCTTCTTTGAACACAATTCCCTTCAGGACACTTCCGCTGCGGTCAGATGGGACGCCTTCAAGGTGTTTATCAGGGGAATGTCTATCTCCCGGGAGGCTGGGGTGCTGAAGGCAATCAGGGCCGCCCTCGGTCGCTCTGAATCCAAACTAAAGCAACTGGAGCTTCAGAGCTCCACTGATGCGGAACCCGCCATACTCGCCCAAATCAGTGAAGAACTCAAATCGTACAATGCACTCGCCACCAACGAGGTCCAGTACTTTAGCCGCCCACAGGCTGCCAGGAAATACGGTGAGGGAGACAGACCTGGGAAAACACTGGCAGCACTAGTGAGAGGAGAGTCTGGCCGGACCCAGATTGCCTCTATAAAAAACGAACATGGCGACACACTATGGTCGGACCAACAAATCCTAAATACATTCACTGAGTTCTATAAATCCCTCTACACCCAGCCTGCTGAGCACACGGAACAACATATGCGCAATCTCCTCGATCAGATCCCCACCACAGAAATTGCCCCCTCTACGAGGGACCAGCTAGATTCCCCAATAACGTTAGACGAAATTGTCACGGCCATCTCGGAGCTGCCCAGGGGGAAGGCGCCGGGCCCTGATGGGCTTACCACTGAATTTTACCAGGAGCACATTGCCATTTTAGCCCCTAAATTGCTTGAGGTATGGAACGAAGCACTCCGAGACTCCATCCTCCCGCCCTCCATGCGCGAGGCTCTCATCACGATCCTACTTAAGCCTGGTAAACCTGACGATGAGTGCGGATCCTATAGACCCCTCTCCCTCATGAATCTAGACACAAAAATCTTTGCTAAAATCATAGCGAATCGGTTCCTGCCAATCATGACATATTTAGTTCATGAGGACCAGGCAGGCTTTGTCCCTGGAAGATCCACCTCCCACAACATTAGAAGGTTATTCAATGTCATGTCCCGGATTGATCAGGAGGCGCAGGCTGTGGCGGTCACACTTGACGCTCAGAAGGCCTTTGATATGGTCTCTTGGAAGTACATCTGGTTGGTATTGGAGACAATGGGGGTTGGGCCAAAAATGATTAGCTACATTAAACTTCTATATACCTCACCAGTGGCGCGCGTAAGAGCCAATTCACTGACATCTGACCTCTTTACACTTTGCAGGGGCACTCGTCAAGGTTGCCCCTTCTCCCCGATCCTGTTTGCCTTAGCAATAGAACCAATGGCGGACTATGTTCGCGCACACCACGCCCGCAAGGGAATTAGACTGAAGGACGACCACGAGATCATATCTCTATATGCGGACGATGTACTATTATACATCAGGGATCCCGCGAATCACCTTGACCCCATACTTCGTGACATCACGCGCATCGGCACTCACTCCGGGTTCACAATCAACTATTCAAAATCCGAGATCTTCCCTCTCACTAAGTCTACCCAACAACCTGCCACCGAATTCCCTCTTCGATGGTCCCCGCACGGTGTCAGATATTTAGGCGCTAGGATATCCCTTACCAAATCCGCCTTGCTTGCGGACAACTACCTTGCGGTGGCACAAATAGTTGATACTAAACTCTCGCGGTGGCGCACTCTCCCATTATCCCTGGCCGGGCGGCTGTCCCTCATTAAAATGATACTACTTCCCAAATTACTCTATACCTTCAACAACATACCTGTATGGCCTGGGAGGGAATACTTCGTCAAACTACATACACTATGTGCACAGTTCCTATGGCACTCTGGCGCGGTCCGCAAGAAGTGGTCTGACATGGCGTTACCATACGAACAAGGGGGACTCACGGCTCCGGACTTCTCACATTATTGGACTGCGGCCCAAGCCCAACACGCCACTCACTGGTACCCGGGCTCCCCGGCGCATCCGCATGTTAAATTGGAAAGGATGGCAACCAATGGCACTAATATAATGTCCCTTATACTGCATCAACATTATACACCCGACTCTCCTATTGATCCTGTTGCCACAACTCTTCAAGCCTGGGCGCGCCTACTGTACCCAGCGCCAGAATCCTCCCCATACTATAAGTGGCTCCCAGTGTGGTCTTTCCCTGGTCTGGAGCCCACGCATGACGCTGCTCTGGCCCGACATTGGGGGGCGTTGGGATACCGGGCGCTCTCAGACTTCTACCCCGAGGGCAGGTTTATTGACCCCCAAACTTGGAAACAAGGGCATACCAGATCCGCACTAGAGACCCTTCAATTTTACCGTCTCCGGGCCGCATTTCGCACCAGATGGCCATCCTTCCCGGATGAACCCCCTGATAATCCTGCTATTGCATACATTGCTAACTCGGGCGGTGCCCGGGGAGTCATCTCCTCATTGTACAAGATTACGCAGGATTCCACCCCGGTGCGAGCCCTTGGGGCAAGAGATGGGTGGGTTGCTGAACTGGGCCTAGAAATACCCGACGAGATGTGGGGGAAGATGTGCCAACACACTAAAAAGGTTTCCCTCAATTTCCGCTACCGCGCAATGCAATATAAGCTTCTAAATAGGCTATACTATACTCCGTATAGAACCTCGAGGTTCAACCACAACTCACAACACCCCTGTCCCCGATGTGGGGAGGAAGTAGCTGATCACTTACACATGTTCTGGTCCTGCAACAGAAACGCTCACCATGATCACTGAAGCTGTGGTTGACCCCGATCCTTTAGCAGTCCTGTTTGGGATCTGGAGAACACTGGACACTAGACGTTCGGCTAAATTCCTGAACATAAGCTGCATGGTAGCTAAAAAATGCATACTCCAGAATTGGAGGAGCTCCTCTCCGCCAGCCTATCAGAAATGGCTACGATTGCTTGCCTGGTCGCGAAACTGTGAGGAGGAATACCTAACCATGCTCCCGACCCGGTCCCGTCCCCAAAATATATGGACTGCGTTCAACACGTATCTCAACAACCTAAGTGCAGGTACACCCGGATCCGATTTGTCCCCTGCCCCCCCAGGACCTACCCCCACTCCATGATCCTTTGTATCTTCTTCACCTCTGTAAGGATGTATGGACATTGTTGTGTTTAATGTACTATGATTATTGTACTGCTCCAGTAATTGCCTTTCCCTTTTCATTTTTATGTTTGCTACATACTACTGTTGCCATGATGTATGTGTTTACTGCAAACCTCTGCCACCAAAAATAAAAGTTTAAAAAAAAAACAAAATGAAAACCTTTCTTTAAACGTTCAAACTATTTTTCTGCAACACATTAGAAGCTGCGTGCTAGATTTTTAAATTTAAACACATTCTACATTCATTATATGGAAAGCAAATGGGAAATCTCTTACATTAGATAAGGAATAAAACAAAAAAACTACTATCCGTAAAAAGGATATTTGCAAGTTACTTCAAAGTTCCTCTATTTGGTCACTGAACTCCTCAGTGACATGCAATAATATCCTTATAACGTATGGTAGGGGGTACTTTATCTCACACACACATTGATGTAATCCAATTGGTAAACGGGCTGTGAACCAGGCCCACTGGTTGACCATTGTAGTGTTCATGACCCTTTGAGCGCACAATATTGCCATAATTTGACATTATTTGACATGACTAAATAATGTGTCAGTATGGTCAAACAGATGCATGTCTTTAGTTCTCCATGGAAGGCAATATTGTATTGTAATGGTAGGATACGCTTTGATCTTTTGAACTAGACAACCCAGGCGTATTGTTCTTCCCCTCTAGTGTTGCTTTCGAACTGACCCTGAAGGCATGACTTCAGAGCAACTGAAAAACATTGATTTACGTTTACATTGAAAATGAAATAATGTTGACCATTTTTACATGTATTTCAACTAAGTAACCAAAAGAATAAAACGACATAAGAATGTTTAATGCACTGCACCTACTGTTACTCATGGCAGGAACGGAAGAGTATGCCTGCTGCAGGCATGAGTTCAGAGTTTCCAGCAGAATCCGTGTTCTACTTTAGGGCGGAATTTTGCTTAGCTTTAGCTGTGGGTGGAGAGGAGGTGTTTGATCAATGTTTGATTACATTTCTACAATGAGGGGACTGGAGAGGTTCAGGGCGAATGCGCGATTTTTGAATGGGGTGGCTGGATGAGAAGGGAGGGGTTTGGGGTTACCTTATTAGAGCAGTTGCCTTGCCCCCTTTTTATGTTTATCGCAGCCCTAAAGTATTATAATGGGGTGTATGTGTAACATAATATAACAGGCATATTTGTAGAGCACATATTCACCCCCAGAAGGGTTTCTTAGTGCTATTCGCAGATAACAGATGTTTATTGTTACCCAACTTAATGGTACTCATTTTATCGACCTCGCAAGGATGAAGAGCTGAGTGGGCCCACCCGAATTGAAACCTGTGACGATGAGGTCACACAAAGGCCCCAGCAGTAGACCACTGAGCCACTGACCTGACCACTTACATCTTCTACACTTCCATACCATTAATGATACAGCCGTTCCCTGTTTTACGAGCATAGTACGCTCCTTGTGTGCCTGTGTATGTCGATACTTTTGTCATCTGCAAATGTGAATGTGTATAGTGCTTTAGTCTTATGTGCATTTTACATTTTAATATAAACATGGCCCATGTGTAACTGCGTCCATGTATCAGATGCAGAAATAACTGTCATGATCCTGCCCTCTGCATCTTTCCACGTTTCACAATACTGCACATGTTCTAAATGCATGCGTGTCTATGCTGCATGCTGCATGAGTGCATGTGTCCCAGTGATGTACACACAAGCGTCTCTGTGCTGTACGTTGTATATGTGTCTCAGTGCCATGCAATCATGTGTTTCAGTGCTTCACACACGTGTCTCAGTGCTGTGCGTATGATTGTTTGAGTGTCTGTGAATGCATGTGCCAACACATATGCACGTGACAGATATGCACAGGTATGGATGCATCATTGTTGTGCTGTGTGCATGGCTCTCGATTCTGTGTGCATGCATGTGTCTCAGGGTTGTACATGTACAGTAGTGCAGACACAATGTGTTTCTCAGAGCTTCACATGTGTGTCTCATTGTTGCATATGCATGTTTCTGAATGATACATGTTCATTTGTTGGTGTGTCTCATCGCTGAGGGCATGTCTGTGCCTCAGTGCTGCATGTGTGTGTGTTGCAGTGCTGCAAGTATGTGTGTGGGTATCTCACTGCTTCGTATGAATGTGTTTCTGAGTGCTGCACACAGTTGTGTGTTTCAGTGCTGTGTGCAGGCATGTGTATCAGTATTATTAACATGTACGTGTGTGTGTGTGTCCATGACATGCATGTGTGTTTTAGTGCTGTGCAGATGTGACAATTGATGATTTATGATTGATGACTTCATTCAAAAAGTAATACAGCGCTCATCATATTAACCAATATAACAATCAAACTGTAAACAATAAGAATAATAGGAAGAATACAATCCACATAACAATACAATATAAATATCTGCCATTTAGTGTCACAGGAGAAACTTGTGAATTAAGGAAGTGTCTCACCTGGTTTTTAAAATCTTACTTTAGTGCAGCTTTACTCTACTTTACTTTATTACATTTATAGTGCGCAGCCGTAGACCCATGGGTGTGAGGGCGCAGACAATAGACACACGTGACACGAAACAAGCAGAAGCTGCCCTAGGGCCAAAGAGTTGCCGGAAAGAGGGGTATCAAATGAGGTACTAATTGAAGAGGAAGGTTTTTAGACCCTTCTTAAAGTTGCTCAAAACTGAGGAGCCTCTCAAGTGGCTCGGCAGAGCATTCCAGAGCGAAGGGGCCACAAAAGCAAAGGCACCCAAATGCGCATTTTTGGTTTTAAACCTTGGCTGATAGAGGAGGTTATGGTTGTTAGAGCGCAGATTTCTAAGGCAGAGTTTTTTTCCTATGTACCTTTGTAAATATGGGGGCATCATACCCATAAGGCATTTGAAGGTAATGACCAAAAGTCTGAAGGAGATCCGAGCCTCCACTGGCAGCCAATTCAGGGCTTGAAGCGCTTCAGAAACATGGGACCTATGAGAGAGGCCAGCTATAACTCTAACCGCTCTGTTCTGAACTACCTGAAGTCGATTAATGGTGGATTTGCTGGAACCTGCCAGCAAACTACAGCAATGATCTAGTTTGGCTCCTACAATGGCTCGGGCAATAGACTCGGCGTTGTGTTTGGAAATAAACGTTCTCAGGTGGGCCAGCAATTTGATATAGTAAGTGGCGGATGCAACTGTACTGGCAACGTAGGTCTTCATGTTAAGCGACTGATCCAGAACCACTCCCAGAATTTTTACTTTGGGGAGGGTGGGGATTTGAACATCCCCTAACTGGAAGTGCTTGTAGGCTGAGTTAAGTTTAGCTAAGATGCCCTCGGAGCCCAACACCATGAGTTCAGTCTTACCACGGTTGAGTGTGAGGTTATTTAGCATCATCCACTGTTCGATGATGGAGAATATGCGATTAAGTTCATTCTCATCCAGGTCGTGCTGATCAGTGAGAGGGATGACGCATTGTGTGTCATCTGCTTAGTTAGAAAAGAGTATACCCTCTTGAGCGAGATGAGCAAAGAATGGGGCCATGAATATATTATAGATACAGGGTGATAGACTGGCTCCTTGCGGAACTCCAAACAGTACCTGAATGGCCCGGTGCCTTCGCCTAATTGGCACACACCCTACTAAATCTATTTGATAAGAAGGAGAGCAGCCATTTGGTGGCGGCCTGGGAGCAATTAGCTACCGACATGAGTCTGTCCGCCAGGATGGAATGATCGACAAGGTCGATCGCCGCAGATTGATCTAGAGAAATTAAAAGTGAAATCTGCTGGTTATCCAATCTCTGTAGGAGTTGAGTTGTAAGGTCCAGTAGTGAGGTCTCAGAGCCAAAACCTTGTCTGAAACCAGATTGAAAGGGGTTGAGGATAGGGTGCGAATTGAGATGTTGAGCGATTTGAGTATATGCAACCCGGTCCAGTATTTTCAACAGAAAGGGGGTGTTGGTTATCGGCCTGTAGTTGGTAGGGACAGTCTGATGCAAGTTTGGCTTTTTTAAGAGGGGTGTGACCCATGCTTGCTTCATCTCATCTGGAACAACGCCATTGAGAGGTGAAGAGTTGACAAATTTGCATATAGCCTGCACTAATAAAGGAGGGCAGGCTTTGATAATAGTGGAAGCGCAGGGGCCCCCTGTGCAATTGGTGGCTTTAGGTTTTGTAATAATGACGCTATTTCCTCCTCAGAGATGAGAGTAAAGTCGAAAATAGGGATATCTGGATTCCTAATACATTTTTTGCCATCATTATGAGTACCATGGGGGTCAAAGGCACTCTTTTTGGTAGCTATGCCATCCTGGATTACGTCTAATTTTTTTGACATGGCATTCTGGATATCCGAGCACCAATTGTCATCTTTGATGATCATGGAGGCTACGGGCTCTGGAATAGCCTCTTGTTCTTTAAGAATTTTAAACAATTCCCTGGAGTTAGAGGATGCATGTGAAATTCTAGTGTCCAGATGCGATTTCTTGGCTTCCATAATGGCTATTTTGTAGGTGTTGGAATCTTTTTTATAGTCAGATAATGCTGACTGAGATTGTTTTATTTTCCAAACATCAAATAGCTTGAGGGAGGCAGCTTTAAGGGTTTGGAGTTCAGGAGAGAACCATGTGTTAGTTCTTTTAGTTTCTGCAAGATTGTTTTTGTTTTTAAGAGGCGCAAGGGAGTTCACCACCCGATTCAGGGTGGACTTTATTTTCTTGGCTATAACGCCTGTGTCATCCGTCTCTAGGATCGGCGGGGCCTGTGATGTCAAGGCTTCTATTCTTCCCTGAGTCAAGGATTTGGTATTACAATATGACGTCGCTTCGGAGTGATGCAACTTGACTTTAGTGATGTAGGGTACTGTGGCCAAGAAGAGGACAAAAGCATGATCTGACCAAGGGCAGGGTGCAACCATCACGTCGTGATATGGGCTATCAATGGCAGATACCCAATCCAGAGTATGACCCAAGTTGTGGGTGAGGGCTTGAACCATTTCTTTAAAGCCCAAATCTGCAAAGGATTGAGCTAGTTCAGATGCAGTATGATCATCGATATGTCCCAGCCAGTGATTGAAATCCCCCAGCACTATAAATCAGGCGTTGGGTTTCAATAGTGGGAGGAGATAGCTGGAGAGTGCCAGAGAAAGGTTGCCTGAACAAGAGGGTGGACGATGGATCAGAATGAAGTTAACTGTTGTTTTAGAATTCATCCTAATTTTTATGTGAAGGAATTCTATTCCTTCCATAAGGTGTTCCTTGGTCTTCCAGGCTAATAAGGATTTTTTTAAGATGCATGCTACACCTCCCCCCTGCCTACATAATGTCCAATACCATGAACTCTCTGTCGGATGTAACGGATAAAACAAAGTCACATAACACTGAGTAAACAGAAGCAATCTATACATTGGTACAAGATATCTAAATCTTGGAGAAGAATCGGATCAACAAAAAACCATAAAATGCTTAACATCTTCCGCCAGTAAAGGGTCGCAGTGAAAAAACTTTTCACCTCCCAAAGACCATTTCGCTGTGTTTGTTGCTAAAGGAATTGGATTAATTCATAACAATGTAATATATCTTTTAGTAAGAGTATTTGGCTCAGGAGGAGAGCTCAGCAGCAACGTGCTCGCCTTTGAAGCAAGACAACATGGAGTAGCACAGGTTCGATCCCCATCCGTGCTTAGAAACCTCTGGGTATTAAGCACGTTATAACCTATCATATCACATATTATGTGGGTGTCATTTTTTTGATAAACAAAGGCTCGAAATTGCCTTACTGTTGACGTCATTTGACAAGCTGATGGTGGTTGCCCAGAGCAATGCTAGTGGTTCAGATCCATTCAAAACCTTCCACCCATCACTTTTTTGGTTTTTGTTTGCCACCCTATGTGAGAGAGGGTATGCCCAGACGTGGGTCCCTAGCTCGCTTAGCCATAGGGAACCAAGCTGCACCTCACTGAGGAGGCCCAACAAGGCTGAAACATGTTTGGGGTTGCTTGTGTTTCTGTGAAGATCGGACCTGGCCTAACAGTTCGGGCAGGGCTTCTCCCATTGGTGGTAGTACCTGACTGACTTGCATATGGCTGGGCCCCTTTTGCAATGGCACAGACGGGCTAAAGAAAGGGGGTGTGGGAGGTTGCCCAGAGCGATGCCAGTGGTTCTGATTCATTCAAAACCTTCCACCCATCACTTTTTTGGTTTGACATCATTTGACAAGCTACCATAACAGAGGCACCGTTTTTTCTCTATATACAAATTCTTCAAATCTGTCTTGGCCTGTAGAGTTACAAGAGAAGTATTTAAATACAAATTAAGAAATCCTACACTAGTGCAAATGTTGTTAAAAACATTTAACCATTTTATAGCATTTGAATTATGCATGGCAAGTAAATCAGACACAATCTCATGGTTTGGCATTGTTTTTATATTGAGACAAATTAAGCACCATAAATTAGCTAGTGACAAAAATACATTCTCATATATTGAGCCTATCTGGGTCTCTATATATAAGAATTCCATAACTGCAGATGACTGTACCCCCAATTTGAACCTCAAGAATTTACTTAACTAAAGTGGTGAAAGAAATGGTAATGCACAAACAGAATTAGCATATCACGCTAGACTACAACTCTTGGCTTATATATTTTCAAGGCTGACAATACTTAACCACCACCGTTTCGCATGACGAGGGCACTCCACCACACAATGTTTCATTGTTATAACAGATTTTCTGTATAAAATAGGCAAATATTCCTATTTGTAAAACACACACCTAAATATTCAAAATAATGTAAGGTCTCCAAAGCTTACCCAGCTGTATAAAAATTACTATTTTTGATTGTCAAAGTAACCTTTAAAAAGGGCTTGGAGGTATGTGCCTTAAGAGCACTGCATCGTCAGCATAATATAGACATGCTATGAATCTTTTAGGGGTATGTGGGACATCAAGGCTATTTATAAGAAGATTCTGTTCCAGACATTTTTTATTGAGGTTAAAAAGATTTGGTGCAATCACACAATCTTGCTTAACAACTTGGTTAATTAAAAAAGTGTATATGATGTAGCTAGTTTTACCATAGGTGACAACAGCCTTGTTGTTCATGTACAGATGGACCAACAAACCCAGAACCTCATTATCAAACCCCATTTTGGCCAGAATACCCAATTATAAAATAGTGTCTTCCTTATCAAAAGCTGTGCACAAGCCAAATGAAGGCTTTCACTCTAGGCGCTACGGTACCTGTCTACAATCAGTGCCAAATTGAGATAATGTTCAGTGTTTTAAAGGGAAGATTGAAAACCTAATTGTGAGAGAATCTTAGACTCATCAATCCAAAACTCTAATTTGACTACTTCACATTTCCCCAGTAGTTTTAAGGAAACATCCGACAAAGGGAGATGTCTGAAGCAATCACCCATGTTTCTAGTAAGAAACTAATCTCCAAATCGGAGGCAAACCATTTCCGATCTGAGTCCATCATTGTTCTTAAACCCTGCTAAGATGACTTAATTATAGAAAGAATGCTGTGCACATCAAGAGCACCATACGATCTGTCAATGTTCAGCTTTAGTGGATCCCTAGCTCTCATTGATAGCTTCAGAAACAAAGATCTTTCAATTGCTGCATTCAATATTAAAATATCTTCAGGGAAAAATCCTATTAGGTAGCAGGGATCTATAGGCTGTTGGTCTAATTCAGTAAGATCAAATGCAGCATTGTGTTGCATGTTTTGTTTAGGAAAAGAAGCTTTGACCCCTCCCTTGCTTTTATTTACACTTTGATCTTCAGATCCTTCTGCATAAGGCAGGATAAAGAACAAAGATTTAATGCCTTGCTGAATACTTTGGGGGGAGATGTCTACACTGATTGTACACTGGGAGATGGGGAATGTTATAGCACCAGGTAATGGGTGTGGGGGGGGCATTTGTAAAAAGAAATAGAAAAGGGATTTTTGCCATAGGAGGGTGATACCTGTAACAAAGTGACTTCCTTAGGCTCGCAGGTAAGTTCCAATATCATATACTTAAGTTACATTAAGCAACTCACAAGGAACAGTTACTAGGAACAGACACTGGCTCCCATCACCCATACAGGGGCTCTCCAACTGTATGGGCTTAGAACCATCACCACAAGAATTCCCTCACTCACACCATAATATTCCGCTTTAATAATAAAATCATAATTAGGCATTTATATAGCGCTACAAACCCTCAGGTATCTGAGCGCTGCTTATTATTACCCACAGTGTGTGGTGCTCATTTATTGACCTCGGAAGGATGAAAGGCTGAGTTTGGCCCCGCCGGGATTTGAACCTGTGTTAACAGGCTCTGCACGGATGTCAAAGCGAGCGCTCTACTCGCTGTGCCACTTGACCGGCTACTTACATCACATGCTTCTGCATACACTTCCAAGCACATCACAACGCATCTCCCTTTCTTCCAGAATCACCACATACACACAAAGCACATCAAAACACATCTCCCTTTCTTCTGGAATCACCACACACACACACAAAGCACATCACACGTTCACAGGTATAACATGCTAACAACATACACACAAACACACGGTGCGCCTTATTTAAAGAGGTGTAACTCTGTATAAATAACAATGGGAGGAGTCTCCTCCTTCTTGAACTCTGAATCCGTAATGCGGAAGGCGTCCCCCCTCTCTACTTTTGCTGACATTCCATGCAGCACTCTTATAACATGGTGGAATGCAAACACACCCCTATCTACTCAGGTTGGTGAGAACTTGCATGCCGACTCACTTTGTAAGGATTCACTCACATCTACTCACACAGCGGGAGTCTTACACCCCCTCTCTACTCATGCTGACATTTCATACAGCAACTTTTCTTGACTTAAATTCTGCAGAAGTCTTACACCCCCTATCTACCCTGGTTGGAACCTACAAGTTTCATAACCACTCATACAGCGGAAGGCATGACCCCCCCTATCCACCCTGGTTAAGACACACTCAGTTCACAACCACTCATACAGCGGAAGGCATACCCCCTCCCCCTATCTACCCTGGTTATGACACACTCAATTCACAATCACTCATACAGTGGAAGGCATGCCCCCCCCTCTCTACCCAGTTTATGACAAACTCAGTTCACACCCACACTTACAGCCCAATTTCACATTAGGCATTCACTGTGTCAGTACTAGACACATTAAAATATTTCTAAACCTTGTGTAATACTCAGATCTACACAGCATGACATCAAATTTTACAGTACATTTTTGGACCTCAATACTACAGCTGCAATTCCTCAAACAGTTTTGTTATGTCTACCACTAGACACCCTCTACTCATAATCAGATTTATCCTGTTTCATTCCTAAGAGTCCATGGTTGTATTGTGAAAACAAAATCAAAATATCGAGGCTGAATACCCCAAAAGGAAATACACCGAACACGGGTTACAAAGGAACATACAAAGAACTTTAGTTTATACTGAACAGTTTTCCAAGAAAAGAAACAGATAGCTATCGGCCCTCAGTACAACACAACGAACTCCAGCGTGGTTCAGTGTGTTCAGTGAGAGACGCTGTACATTAGAATTTGTTGCTCTTTTATACCATTTTCGAACACGATGTCCAACCCTACTTCGGGTTAATATTCCTCTAATACATTACTGATCTAGGGTTCATGCCGAGTTCGCATATCCACATGTAACTAGTTTGCCTTTAATACATATGTCAACAAGCCTACATGGGAACGGTGTACGACTTCACATAAAGGTCTTCTCAAACATTAATACAATGTAGTTGAACAAGTTTTCTCAGTTCAGTATTTGAATACATTGTTCTTAACATATGCTCGCGGATTAGTTTCATTGACGCGAGTAATCCTTTACACACAGGTCAACGAAGGACAAGGTCTCAGTTCACGACCTCAACAAGTGGCCTGCAGGCAACTTACATATTAGCTACACACAGAGATCAAGACGGCCATGTTGTATTTCAGAACAACATCGTCCACCATTTTAACTCACAGGGTGACTTTACAAAGCAAACCTAAAATGGCAGATTGACCTAAAATGGCAGCTTACATTGATTTTAAGGTCAGGACCTTGCAACACAGATTTCTTCGCAAGTGGCTTACAAGCAGCTTGGCATAGGCCAATATACATATATTAGTTGCAATAGGAGGTACGATATAATTTCCCTTTGACAAACCCTCCTTTTGGCCTATGCCAAGTGCGAAACTACTTCCGATCTCCTTGCAAATAACTCCATGCATCATCGTCCATGCACCCTGAATCGCTGTCAGAAATATCTATTGCCATCAGATCATTCGCTAAAATTTCTTTTAAGACGTATTCCTTGGAAGTTTTATCCGGGGCATACACTTTATGTCCTATCGTACGTATCGCTTGTGTGCAACATCCCTGTAGCATCGAACATATACTAGGTAGGCACTGAATACAACAACAAAGGAACAACAGAATTCCCAAAATGATCAGTAAGACCGAAAGTACCTTCCAACCCCAAGATCGCAAGAAATCCCAGAACCAAGCGCTAAAATCCCAGTTTCCCACGGGAAAATACACTTCTGAACTAAGGATGTGCATATTCTGTATTGCCTTGAAGATAGTTGGGGAGGAATCTGGCACGAAAACACAGCAAGCGGACCCCACTAATTTACACACTCCACCACGTTCTGCCAGAATGACATCTAATGCCATCCAGTTCTGAAGCGCTACTAATCTTATCGCTTTCTGTTCTAATGTCATATTATAGAGTATGTCCGTGGTCCAGTTGATGGTTCTCTCCAGTACTCTCGCTAGTCTTCTGATATCTTCAGAATTCGCTATCTGCCCCCAAAATGGCACAACTGATTTTGCTATATCTCCCAAGATTTGTGCTGGAGTGTCACCGTTCTCGTCCCGCCATTGACGAGCCTTTGAAACTTCTATTGTACTAGCTGTAAACACCCTAGGTAACAGGATCCCTAAATAACAGGTTCCCTGCCAATCCCTGGGCAACCATGGAAATGCTACATTACCGCAAACAAAGTAGACAGGTTCGCCTACATACAAAGGTCTGTCTTCCCCAGTCAAATTTGCAACATTGGCACAACCTTTAAAATCTCCCATTGACTGAGTACCATTCCTCTGTATGCAAAAAGAAACTGAATCGGGGCTATGGTTAACAGTGTAAGAAGGAGGCATGGCATCCTTATTGCCTATCGGAGCCATCTTAAAGGAAATCAAAGATTGGAAAGGACGAGACAGTCTATCAGAAGGCCTAATAGAAGTAACGTTGGGCTTACTCCTATTTGCGAAAAGCGAGCATCCCAGGGAAGTCAGAACATGTTTCTCAAAACTATTCAAATTAGTGCCATCAAAGTTCCCCGAGATGCTATTGTTCCAACGGCCAAAGAACAATGCTCTAAGAGAAGCATAACAAGCAGTTGTCAAAGGTAAAGGATATATATAGCAACCTAGCCCCTTATCCCCGTGTTGCGGTAAATGTGAGCAGACCAAACAGTTAGACTTATTAAAAATGGCATGCGTAGCATTCATGATAAGTAGCAGAGTATTATTGGGGTACCTTTGTCGATGCTGGGAGTCCCTAGGGGACAAAGTATGCAAATGTACAAAAGGAGTAGAAACAGTAGGTACATTTTCAGTCGGTAACAAGGATTCTAAAGGATGCATTTCCTCGAGGTACCATAAGCCTAGGAAATTGACTATTGTAAAACCAAATATCATTATAAAAACACAGCAATACGTTTTCGGGGCCCGGGTGCATTGTTCATTGTCCCGGTTGGTCACACAATCATTTACAAGTCCCATACGAGCGGTAGCGGTGGCAGGCATTGTAGTCTCCAAACGGAAACCCCCAATGTTCGTTGCTGGCGACCTCCCGGCCACACGACTTCTTAGTCCTTCCATAACCCTAGCCAACAGAATCCCCTTTCTCAAATTTGGGCAAAAACAAGCCTTCGATGATCCTTTCCTTTTGCGAATGCACAGCCGAACCGTGCCGTAAGTCTATCAGATGCACAGCAAAACTGTGCCGTAAGTCTATTTTCTTGGACGCAGATTGTACCTTGCTTTTCCCGTTACTGATTGATCCGGAAACAATGTGTCGTCACTTCCCGTTGGAAGCAACGTATCAGAAACAAATGAAGATGCCGAATTTGAAACAGCAGTTTCCGGAAGCAAAACCTTTGGAGAGTGTGGAGACGAAATGGCAGGCTTCCCAAGCCTCACGGGCTCAGAAAGATTCTCCAATATACTCTCTGCACTGTTTACTGCTTTGGGATTGTTGGTTGCAGCGTTAGCGAGGGGTTCTGTTTCTTCTGTATCGTGTGGCACTGGGTGAGGAAGTTTCTTGACGTGCGACGCGTGGATCCAATTCTTCATTCCAGAAACCCTCACCGCCGTTTGTGTGACCAACAGGACCTGGAATGGGCCCCGCCAGCGTGGTGCTGTGGTCCGGGCCCTCGTATCGCACAGGTAAAGCCTCTCGCACCTGGTGATAAATCAAATACAGGTTTTTAGTCAACTGGCTGCAATAATCTGAAAGTAATACATTTTCAACATTTCTCAAAGATCTACATTTAGGGAAGGTTCCAGATATTGGCAGGTCTCCCCATTACCACCTCAAATGGAGAGAGCCCAGTCTTAGTTTGAGGGGTTGTACACATGGATAATAACACGATCGGTAAGGTGTCCGGCCATTTCAATTTAGTGCTGGCACACGTCTTAGCGAGCTTGTTCTTGATGATACCATTGTGTCTTTCTACTAGCCCGGCGCTCTGAGCGTGTCTGGCCGAATGGAACCGTTTGTCGATCTGTAATGCCCCACATATCTGCAGAATTATAGCAGCGACAAAATGTGGACCATTGTCCGACCAGATGACTCTTGGTAGCCCGAACCGCGGGAAGTACTCTTTTAACATGGTTTTCACCATAGTCATGGCTGTAGCATCTTTGACAGGGAAAGCCTCAACCCATTGACTAAAAGCACAGGTGACCACTAATACGTACTTCATATTGTTGCACCGTTCCATTTCAATAAAATCAAAGTGGATGAATTCAAAGGGGACAGAGGGTGGCCCAAAACTTCCCCTTGGAGTTGCTGTTCCCACATTGTGTTGTAGGCAAATCATGCAATCCTGAACATAGAGTTGGGCAGTTTTCGAAATGTTGTCATTTACCCAAACTTTCTCTAACATTTTCATTACTTTCTGGGCACATACATGCGTAGGACCATGGGCCATGATGACCATCATCATTACAGAAGCGCCAGGGAGTAGCCATTTCCCTTCAACTATGTCCACCCAACACCCGTCATCATCAGGTTTCCCCAAGCCTTCAGCCCACCTCTTGGATTCTTCTAACGTGGCATCAGCTTGGATATCTCGTACAGACCCCTTGTCCATTGCATAAGCATTTACAGTCTCCCTTGAAACATACATCTCCGTAAGGAGATCGGTAGCAGTTTGTCTAGCTATCTGATCAGCGAAAGCATTCCCTTTTCCTATGTCATCTGTAATCTTTCGATGTGCTGCACATTTCATGATGGCTAACTGAGTAGGGAGCGCAAGCGCTGAGAGCAGTTGTACTATTAGGGAGCCATGTTGGATCTTGGTACCATGTGAAGTTAAGAACCCTCTCTCTGACCAAAGTCTCCCAAAGTTGTCAACCACACCAAAGGCATACTGACTATCAGTATATACGTTTACTGTAAGCCCTTCGGAGAGTACACAAGCTCGGGTCAATGCTATGATCTCTGCGGCCTGCACAGAGTTCTGCGTGATTCTCTTGGTTTCCACAACCATGCTTAATGTGGTGATTGCATAAGCAGCTGTGGATGTACCATCCGAAAGTTTGAAGCAGGAGCCATCACAAAACTGCTCTCCTTGCGGATTATCCAAAGGAGTGTCTTTCAAATCAATTCTACCCTTTGTCTCTTGTTCGGTAGTATACAGACAGTCATGTGACTCTTCATTGCTGCAAGTAGTACCTTGCGGGAAAGGTAGAAGTTCAGCCGGATTAAGAACACAACCCCTCTTAATTTGGATGTGAGGAGCAAACAAGATCAATTCATATCTCGTCAACCGTGCGGATGTGAGGTGTTGCGTTTGGGTTTGGTTCAGTAGAACATCTACAGAGTGAGGCACCATCAGGGTCAGATCATGGCCTAGGACCATTCCGTCACTCTGTTTTACAGATGCAGCAGCAGCAGCGACAGCTCGCAAACATCTTGGCAAAGCGCATGCTACAGGATCAAGGGCAGAAGAAAAGTAACCGCACGGCCTATTCTTCCCTCCATGTTGCTGCGTTAATACAGCCAAAGCACATCCATCACATTCATGCACAAACAACACAAAGGCCTTTTCATAGTTTGGTGTGCCCAAAACCGGTGCCGAGCATAATGCAGTCTTGAGCAAATCAAACGATTGCTGGTGTTCTGCGTTCCACGGCAATGGCGAAGAAATGCCCTTCTTTGTCAAAGCCAACATCGGTTTGATCACTAGTGAAAAATTCGGGATCCACAACCTACAGTAAGAAGCCATACCTATCAAGGCTCTAACTTCCTTCTGTCTATTTGGGACAGACATGCCAGAAATGTGTTTTATTCTTTCAGGTGTCAATCTTCTTCCCTCCTTTGACAGGAGATAGCCTAAATAGGCAACCTCCTGGCAACAATATTGAAACTTTTTAAGCAAAGCTTTGTGACCATGCTTAGCTAGATGAATAAGCAATAACACAGTGCCCTCCTTACAGGCGCTCTCAGCGTCAGCAGCTAAAAGCAAGTCATCAACATATTGAAGCAATGTACAAGTAGAGGACAATTCAAGGGTATCAAGCTGTTCTTTCAAAGCCCTACTATAGATGCTGGGACTCTCTGTGTACCTTTGAGGTGCACGAGTAAATGTGAACGAGCGTCCCCCTAAGGTAAACGCGAACAAGTATCTACTATCCTTGTGTATAGGAATACTGAAGAAAGCATTCTTTAGATCCACAACACTAAAGTAAGTAGCTGTAGCTGGAATCATGGTTAATATTGTCGTCACATCAGGCACAATTGGAAATTGCAGAGCGACGACTTTATTAATGGCACGTAAATCAATGATGAAACGGAATGGAATTGCATTATCGCCTTTCTTGTACACGGGTAAAATCGGACTATTGCACAAACTTCCTGAAATTTCCTCAATCACCCCGCAATGCACAAAATTCCGCAAACAATGCATTTCAAAGCATGCTTGCCCTCAACTGAAATCTTATACTGGGGAATGCGTGGCAGCGCAATCCCATGTTTCAAAACTATCTTAAAAGGCTCAATCTGTAAAACACCGACATTGTTGTCGTCAACAGGCCATAAGCTCTCTGGTACATCAATGAATTCTGGCGGCAAAGGTCTAGTCAAGAATTGTGAGACAGAAAATCGCTGTGGTGAAATCGTCAAGCGCACTCCATCAGAAGAACAACAAATCACTGAATTTAATTCTTTTAACAGGTTCAACCCCAGCAAATTCTCTCCACAATTCAAAGTCAACAGAAATGGACAGTGGTCCATAAATGGACCGATAGAAATGGGTACTGGTGTAGAAACTGGACAAACAACTGGCGTGCCAGAAAACCCTACAGAAACATTGGTTTGCCCTGACAGTGCAATGTTTGGAACCTGAGAATGATTAATGGAACACTTCTGTGCTCCAGTATCTACCAAAAACTGATGTTTCCTATTTCCCACCACCATTTCAACGTAGGGACCTTTCTGATTGATGGGAATAGGTGTAGGTTCCAAACCCTGCTTCGGGCAATCCTACCGAAACAGAATATCATCAAAAGGAAGTTCTTCAGATAGATATGCAGCAGAAGGATGATCAAATATGTTCCTAGCATCCGCACTTGAAGTCTGATTATCCTGTGAAAAAGGTTGCTGAGGATCCTGTGCAAAGTGACCTCTACCAGGGCCTCCTACACCCGGGCGACCTCTGGATCGTCTACCCATATTCCCAAAGGTGTTATTCGACCTCTGTCGAAGGACGGGGCATTGTGCACGCCAATGACCCTCTTGTCGACAATAGGCACACTGGTTAATGTTCACAGGACCCAAGGGCAAGGGTTGTGGAACATACTGACCTCTAATCTGTGAACTACCCCCTCTGGGGCCTCTAACAATTTGCTCTAATAGTACTTTAGTCTTTAAATCACCTTTTCATTTTTCAACTCTACTTTTTCTTTATTGACACGATTCTCGTAGTACTGAGCCATATGCAGTACTTCTGATTGGGACTTCGCCTGCCAAGCGCTCTCAGAAGACATAATTTGTGACTGGATGTCAGGCAGCAATCCACGCACAAATTTGTCCACAAATAACCTTTTCCCAGACTCTGTGCCTAGGTCTTGTCTGCTGAAATCCGAGAATACCTGTTCGAACCGATTAAAGAACTCGGTAGCACCCTCAGACTTCCCTTGGACACAGGCCGTAAGTTTGTCCCAAATAATTATTTTCTCAGGGATTATGGTTTTTAATTTTGCAATGATTCTATCAGGCAAAGTTAGTATCACCTGGGGCGGTCTTTCACCAGCTGGCCTTTCCCCATCGAATCTAGTTATATTCGCCCATGTATCTCCCAACCCTGGCACGTCGTCTATAGTCCTAAATTGTTTCCACAAATCTATGGGCAGGAGTACAGGAAATAACAAATAAATAGTGCCTAAGGTGAACACTGAGGACTGCAAGACGGACTCTATTTCTTTATAGAATCCTGTCAGATATTTCCTAATATCAGGAATAGATTGTCTAATAGTATTCACTTCTTGTCTTGAGAACGGGACGTGAACAAATTGTGATATATAATGTGCAGGAATGTTCATAGCGACTATACCCTGTGCAGCATCGGCCGCAATCACAACCTTTGGGACAAATGTCGGAGGAACCTCTCTCATAGGCAACTGAGATGTAGGTGACTCCGAACGCTTACTAAGCAACAGAGCTAAGTCGAGCACTAAAGCAGTCGAAGAAGTGTCAAGTGAAAAAGCTTGATTATAAATACTCAATAACTCTGTGGGACAACTAATCTTTCGTTTTACACAATCATCCTGTAGGTACTCTATCATTACCTGTATCACTTTCCTCTGCATTTCTGGCGTATACTGACTATATGTGTCATATACCTCAACTGGAGTTATCGACATATATGAAATCCATCTAAGCGCGTTCTTCGTACAAATTCATGCTTTCTCAGATATCGATTTTCGACAAGGAAGGAACCATTTCTGTACATACATACTTTCCCCCTCGTCATCCTCATTCTAAAACCTTTTCAACTCCTTTCTATACTCAAATAACCTCTCGACATGGTCATTTACTTTCTCCACAGTGTCTCTTGAAAACGCTAAAGTGTTTACATCCCTTAACCCTTGCGGGAGATCTATTTTATTTAATTTGCCCCACATTTCACATAAATGAATCCCTAAATCTTCAATAAAAACATTTTTCTCAAGAAAATTATCCATATTATAAAGTGTGGCAAAAACATTAGCTTGATCATCCCTCTCCATACAATGCTTAGCCCATGCAATCAAATCAAGTTTCTTCTCTGGTGGTACAGTATTGCGAGTGACAACCTTCGACCCCGCACCTTGATCAACTACAAGCGGCACAGGACCACTTGGAAGAGAGGGAGCAGGCATATTCAATTGAGGTACTGTTACTGGTGCAATAAAAAGAGGTGGAGGAATAGGTGGAGGAACAGTAACTGGAGAAACAGGGACATTAGGAGGAGCAGGAACAACAGGAACAACAGCAGGTAGAGCAGAAATAACAGGAGGAAGAGGCAAAGCAGTAGGAAGGGGAACATACGGAGATGGCGCACCAGGCCTTCGTTCATTTAATAATTTGTCTATGAATTCGTTGGAAACATGAAGGTCTTTAGAAAGATAGATTTTCTGAATTCCAAGTGAGAAAGCCCTATCCATATTCGTAGTCGACTCAGAATTCTTATCTTGGTCATACAATAATGCTTTTTCGGCATTCGTTTTATGACAGCGCGCATGTTTTTCTCTACTCTTAAGTTGCTGCAACACTTCTTTTTTCCAATTCTGCAAAACATCAAATGCTGCAGGTATAGCCTTTTTCTTTAATAGAATAGACTCTAAAAACTCAATACGAGGGATTTCAAAACTACCATTAATTGGCCACTGAATTTCGGAGGCATGTCTGGTTTGTCTGTGCCAAATATCATTAAACACTATACTTCCAATACCATGCTTACAGTACATAGTACACGGCAGTGAACCCTCCTGTGGTGCTGGATGGCTAAATTCCAAAGATTGTCTGTCGCTGCAGAACAACGCCCTGAAGCAGGTAGACAATTTCCCAGGCATATCAAATTATTGGTGTTACCTGGTCAATAATTGTGTCTGCAGATACAATACGCCAAAATCAAATTATCAGGATTATTTAAGAGTCGGGTCACGACTCACCTGCTCGATTTCCTAAGGAGGTCCAATCGGATTCCAAAGAATCTTACCTAACTAATCTTACCTCATGTGTGGTGATTTTGGCAAATCTGCCCACCTCGATAAGTGGACCCTCGTCAAGATGCCGTTCTCGGACCACAAGCTAATCATCCAGGGATCGGGTCGTGCAGCGCTGCTGAGGTGTCGCGTCTCGTTCAGTGGGGCCCCTTTTTGTCACACCGTCCGATTCCGGTCCGATAGCGAGGCTCAACCTTCGATAATCTGGCATCAATCTTGAGGGTCCCTATTCGAGCGCCAAACTGTGAAAACAAAATCAAAATATCGAGGCTGAGTACCCCAAAAGGAAATACACTGAACACGGGTTACAAAGGAACATACAAAGAACTTTATTTTATACTGAAAGTTTTTCCAAGAAAAGAAACAGATAGCTATCGGCCCTCAGTACAACACAACAAACTCCAGCGTGGTTCAGTGTGTTCAGTGAGAGACGCTGTACATTAGAATTCGTCCCTACACATCCTCAAAAGGTTATATATTAGCGCAAACTTAAACAACTGCATAATCACATGCTGTCACCAGGCATCATAGGACACAATCCCAAACATCCACAAGCAGGATCTACCTATTTACCTTAACTCACAAATACCGAAAATACTACTGTTATGGCAGCACACCTTTGCATTTAACATGTCAAAACGGAACAGCGACTTGCCATTTCATTTTACAGTATTTACACCGGTGGGCATCAAAATGGCATGACCATCTAAGGATACAGCATTATCAGTTCACAACCTGCGCTTCCCCTTTACGCTGCAGAAACTCTCGATTACCGGTGCAGTCCTGAGTTCAGGTACTGTTATAACCCTCGCCTCGTTTTATTCTGTCATGACACACTTTTCTGCCATCCATTTACATACTCTCCACTTCTGTGCGCATCTTTATTATCACAAAGCACACAAGATCTTTCCTTCTCAGCTCTTCCGGGATTTCACTAACTGCACTCCTCCCCAGTGTTGCATCTGCAAGCACAGTGACCTTTCCTCAGAGACCTTCCATCATTGTTAACGCGCGCAGCTCTTCCATGCGCATCACAACGCTAGGACGTACATCTGGTTCGACTCTCAACTCTTCTGGAGCTGCGCCAAATCAGAACACAGTGACTTACGGCATTCGAACAGTAGCTATATCCTGCAGCTAGCAATGTGACGTCACTAATCACATTCAGAACACGGAGAGTAGCAGAACCTAGAATACTCTTTCGGCCACGATGGCTCCAGATCTTTCACTGACAGGGTGGTGCTTACAACACGACATTCACTAGCAGAAGGGAAAGAGCTTCTACTCTCAGCTCTCTCGGATGACACTTCCCAGTTCTTCACTCTCCAGAAGGTAACCCCCCCCCCCCACACCCCCGCCCCCTCTATCCCCTACACAGTCCTCTTCCTCTGGTTGATATGGTTGGGGCTTCAACTTCTGACACCCGTGGCATACCCCACCTTTTCTTGCTCTGTTGGTAGTCCAGACCCACTTGGTTGACCCTCCTCCAGCGCTGGGCACATGAGCTCTAAATGATATAATCACTTGATCTGCCCTAGGGTCTTCCATAATGCTCCCTTGCTTGCTTCCTGTGGGGTTTGTGAGGACTTGTGCTTACTTTCCCTTTGGGCCCTCTGTAGCTTTCCCTGGGTGATGGGACTTACTTGTGTGGGGGCAGTGGTTCCTCTCCTTCTTCTCTGCACACCAACTCCCCCCCGCCCCCCCGCAGCAGACAGGTCACTTTTGTCTTCTCTTTTCTCACATAGGCTCTTTTACTTCCTGTAGAGACATCCTTGTCGCCAGTGTAACAAAGTAACTTCCTTAGGCTTGCAGGTAAGTTCCAATAGCATATTCTTAAGTAACATTAAGCTATCTCAGAATTGATTGATTGATATTTTATTTCTATCGCGCTCATACACAAGTGTTTCAGAGCGCGACAAGGCAAGGGAGGGGAACAGGGGAAAACAAAACAGCGATTTTACTAGGCCCAGTGACATTGAGAACGCGCAAGTGCATGGGAGAGGGGGGAGGGGAAAAGTCCATGGAAGGGGGAGAGGTGGAAAGTGCGAAGCAGAAGAGAAACAGATAAATAACAATAAATAAATAATAAAGGCAACAAACAGTGGTAATGCAGCCAGCAATTTGCAAGTGCTAGGTTTAAGGCAGCAGACAGGGTAGGTCTGATAAGTGCAGGAAGAAAAAGCGGGGGCTGTATGGGTACAGATACAGACCCCAGTGCAAGGGGTGGCCCGGAGGCAGTGCGGGAGGGAGGCAGGATGAGCAGGTACCTGGGCCCAAAAGACAGAGGGTGGCCAGGTGCACGGTGCCAAGAGAGAACAGATCAGCAGGTGAGAGGGGGAGCCAAGGCAGAAGAAAAGAGGAAGGTCTTGAGAGGCTTCCGGAACCAGAGATGGTTCTCCTCAAGTTTTAGAGTGGCAGGGAGGCTGTTCCAGAAGGAGGCCCCAGCTGAAGACAGAGATCTACCCCCAGCTTGTTTCTTAGAAAAACGACTGACCCTGAGTGAGTTGGAAGTAGAGAAGTGAAGAGCTCGAGAGGGGAGGTATTTGCGGAGGGATAGCTGAAGGTATTTTGGACCCAGGCCCCAGAAAGCCTTGTGGACAATGCAGAGGGTTTTGAATTTAATCCTTGCATTCACTGGGAGCCAGTGGAGAGATTTCAGAGCTGTAGAGATACGATCCCAGGGCTTGAGGCCAAGTCACGTCTCACAGTCCTGTTTTGGATTAGTTGCAGAGGGCGGAGAGTAAAGGCAGGTAGATTTAGATAGAGGCTGTTACAATAGTACAAGCGAGAGAGAACCAGAGCTTGAGATACCATGAACTTCTGGGGGAAGGAGAGGAAAGGCAGAGTACATCTGAGGAGGTGCAGTCGGAAATTTGACTTTCTAGAGACCTCAGAGATGTGGGCGGAGAAGGAAAGGGTGGAGTCAAAAATGACCCTGAGGTTCTTAGCCTCGCAGGTGGGGGTAGGAGGAGGGCCAAGGGAGGCCGGACAGAGAGTGAGGGGAAAGGATGGTGAAGGTGTGCCGATGAGGAGGATCTCCGTCTTGCTGGCATTTAGACAAAGATCATTGGCGGCACACCAATCTTGAATGGCAGTTAGGCAATCAGAGATGAGAGAGGGAGAGGAGGTGGCAGAGGGCAGCCTGAAAATGAGTTGAGTTTCGTCAGCATAGCACTGGAAATTTGAGCAGAAAATGGCAATGCAGTGGGCGAGAGTTGCCAGGTATTGGTTGAAAAGCCAGGGCTTTTCAACAGTTACTAGAACAGAGACTGGCTGCCATCAATCAGGCAGGGGCTATCCAACTGCCTGGGCTTAGAACCTTCACCACAAGCATTCCCTCACTCACACCATAACATTCCGCTTTACATTACATGCTTCTGCATACACTTCCAAGTACATCACAACAATACCCTCACATGAAAGTATTGTGACGAGGAACAGGGTCCTGGAGGTAATGAATACTTCTTTGTGGTAGGTGAGCAGAGTAACCCACAAAGCCACTTGTAAAACGTACTTATGAAACCTTTTAGAAAAGCGGAAAGCAGGAAACAAACAGTAGATAAAAACGAATCACTCATTAAGGCCGACACAACGAAGAAGAAAAGTCTCTTTTTTTTAAATGCCTGCTGCGTAGAGAACTCTAATCCTCTTATCATGTGCCGGCTTTTGCAGCCTTTTTATAGAGTGCTACATGCACACTGAACGATCACTGCCGATCGGTTAAATCCGGAACTTCAAAGTGCATTTGTCACCTGTCGATACAACCGGTCTCTTAACACGAATTTTTGTATCTTGTCCAAAAGTCGTGGCCATCTTTTCATCATTGCCATTTTAGTGATGTGAGAACTAACACGTCTAATTTATTTCTAACGTTTTGCACGTGCAAGCATATCGGAGGATATGCTTCATCGCCACTTTAAATGAAACTTTTACAAGATAAAGCTTTCCCAGTGAAGTGATGTGCATGTTCCACGCATCCAGATGCACGGGGCCTGAAGCTAATACAGTTGGGCCCACTCCAAGGTGAGCCTGCAGAGAGAAGGGTGTTTGTCCTGCCGCGGGCCAAATGCGCAGAGGAGACGAAGCCCCCTGCAAGAATTAAATAAATTATGGATTAAAATTGTGGATTTGACTGGACAATTCACTAAAAAGCCACCCAGTTTACAATGTTTTTGTAGAAGACATTGGGGGGTCATTATGAGTGTGACGGTAAGGGGTTAACGGTGCCGGTAAAGGATGCCGGAGGCGTCAATCCCTTACCGCTGCATTACGAGTACATAGTCATATTTGCTTTGCCCATAATGCAACTAATAATGTTATAACAAAACATTTTCATGGTGGCTCTGCCAATATATGCTATGGACATTAGCTCAATGGCAGCATAAAATCCATGCCAAAGTAAGAAAAATGTACTTGGTGGCTACACAAATCTTCCCCTTCCCTCATGTAAGAATACTCAACATGTTGTATTTGCCCCCTAAAACCAGTAAAAAATGACAAACAACTGTAAAGCGTGCCCTTCCCTGCCCCATGTAAGAAGACCAATCATGTTGTGTTTGCCCTTAATGTGAGTACAATACGTTTTTTAAAATGTACATCAATCCGAAATAACTTGATTCACATTAATAGGTCCCCTGATTTAGGGGATCATCACGAGTTGGGCAGAGCGTTAAAATGCGGCAGTAACACTATTACCGCTGCATTTACCACTGTGCCCAATCTCGAGTTAGGCGGAAAGTGAGAGTTTTGCCTTCAGCTCCTTGCTGGAGGTAAAAATCGCCCTTTTCTGCCCGTTTTTGGCGCTAATAGCACCAAGAAACCCCCATTGGATCCTCATTGTAACTCAGGGTTCAGTGCAAATTGCGCCGGTACACGTTCTGGTAGTGCTAATAGCATTGGGTGGTATCCCTACGCAATTGCCGGCAGGATACCACCCAACTTGTGATCGAGCCCTTAGGCTTTACACTTGGAATTGAAGCGTTCAATGAACTTATGTATACTTGTCAGTTGAACATTTCAGGGAATGCCTATTCCTCACCCGTAAGCTTTTAACCTATGTTTTTAATGTCAACATATCCAAGGCCAAAAAATGAAAGAGGCTTCAAATTAGAAAAATTAAAGAGATTCTTGGTAAAGGCTCTCTTGATCCAGTCGGTCACACTTTCTGGAGAGACCATCAGCATTCTTATGTTAGGTACCTGTGCTCAATAGTGAAGTCGAATCTTTGTAGGTTTATGGACCACCTGAGCAGTTTTGGATTTTCTCCTTTCGTCTGCATCAGCCACCTTAAGGGTTGGTGGTCAGTTTGAATCTTGAAAGTAGTTCCATAGAGGTATGATCTGAATTTATTCAGGTCCCACAAAATAGTAAAACATCCACATTCAATGGTTGCCCACCTTGTCTCCCTACCTTTTAATTTTCTACTAATAAAGCAGATGGGGTGCTCCTATCCTTGTGTTGGAAGCATCAGTTTGTACTAGGAAGGCCTGAGTGTAATCTGGAGCTCTCAGCAATGGAGCTTTACAGATGGCATCTTTCAGCCCCTGGAAGGCTTTTTCACAGTCCTCATTTACAGATGGCATCTTTCAGCCCCTGGAAGGCTTTTTCACAGTCCTCATTCCACTTGACCTTTTAGGGTACTTGGGAGAGGCTATGGTATTCAGAGTAGAAGCTAAGGTCCAATAGTTCTCAATGAAGTCCCTGTAATAACCAGTAAGTCCTAAGAAGGCTCTTACCTGAGTTTGCGTAGTTGGAGTTGCCCAGTCTTGTACAGCCTGTACTTTGCTGGGTAAGGGTTTGATCTCCCCTACTCCTACCTCATGACCAAAGTCGACCACTTTACTCTGACCAACTTGGCATTTACTTGCTTTGATAGTCAGAGTGGCCTGTTGAAGGGCCTGCAACACATGTCAGAGGTGGACAAGATGTTCTTCCCAGGTAGGGCTGAACACTGCTATGTCATCCAAGTATGCCGTGCCGAAGTTCTCTAACCCATTCAGAACATGGTTAACCATTCTCTGGAATGTGGCAGGTGCATTCTTTAAGCCAACGGGTATGAATTTCAACTGGTAAAAGCCTTCTAGAGCTGAGAATGCTGTCCTCTTCGAGGGGCAAAATGAGTCAACAAAGCTCTGCACTCCTCCTGTTGCTGCATTGTGTGATTAGTAGAGAATGCTACCCCTTTTACTGGCCCATCTGAAGGGTGTCGCCTTAGAAGATATGAGAGAGGCTCACTCTCCTCTACTTCTAGATCAGAAGCTAAGAGCAAAGCTCCTATCTCTGGTATGGAAATATACGCCTTCGGCCGGTTGGCATGAAAGACCCTAGGGGCCTCTTTGGGGTTGCCCAAGTCTACCAAATAATTTACCTTTCCAAGTTTCCCACAACTTTGAAGGGTCCTGTCCATTTGTCCTGTAAGACCCTCTGTCTTACTGCAACCATTATGAGAACTTGTTGGTCTGGCGTAAACTCCACCATGTTTGCCTTCTGATCAGGCCATTGCTTAACCAGAGCTTGACGAACTTTCACATTTTCAGTAGCCTCTGTCATCATAAGTGCTCCATCCTCTGTCTTAGGACAAGCACATAGTCAGTGAACTGTACTTGCTTGAGGGAAGGAGCACTCTCCAGACCCTCCTTAATCAGGGCCAAAGGGCCTCTTACTGGATGACCATAAATAATTCAAAGGGGCTAAAGCCCACTCCAGCTTGAGGAACTTCTCTGTAGGAAAATAGAAGGCATGGCAGAAGAAGGTCTCTCTTTCTTCTAAGTGGTCTTCCAAAGCTCCAATCATGCTCTTCGTGGTTCTATTAAACCTCTCTCCCAACCCATTTGTCTGAGGTTTTTAGGCAGTTGAGAACTTGTAGGTGACCCCACAGGTTTTCCTGCATGTAGTAGGGCATAAACTGTGACCCCTTTCCGGTACAACCTTTTTATGAAATCGTACACTGGTAAAAATACCAAGTAGGGCCTTAGCCACTGCCTGACCAGTAACAGTTTTCATTGGAATTGCTTCAGGGTACCTGGTGGCATGGGCCACCACAACCAATATAAATCGGTTGACTCAAGATGTTGAAGGATCTAGGAGACCAACAATGTCAATCCCCCCTCTCAAAAGGAACTCCCACAACCGTGAGAGGCATGACTCCTACAGTGTTGCTCTAGGTCTGCACCCATCTTGGGCTAATAGAAGTACAGGTAAATCATCTCCTTGGTCCTCTTAGAGCTTAAGTGAACAGCCAGGGGGACTTCATGTGCTAACTGTAGGAATTTGGGTGTCAATTCCTGGGGAACCACCAGTCTCCTGAGGTCTCCTGGAATAAGCTCCATAGGCTCCCTGTATAGAAGTCCATCTTTCCAGTATAGTCTGTGCTTCCCAGGGTCTTGCCCTTCACTCTGGAAAGCGGCCTGCTAACCCAGTCCTTCTAGAGAGGGGTCCTCTCTTTGTCCCCTTCTGAATGAAGTCTGTCCTTTGGAATCCATCTTCTACCAGCAATGTCTGAAGCTCAGGATGGTCTCTTGGATCCAGATCTTTTAGACGGGGTTGAATCTCCTCCTCCTCCGACTCATCAGTACAAGGTTCTTCAGGGGATTCCTCTTGCACCAACTCAGCCTCAGCTGGTGGTGGGGTCACAAGGGTGACCTCTAGGTTTTCTACAGGAACCTTTTTCCTTGTGGAATTTTGGGGCTTGGGGCCCGTCTTTCCTTGGGAGACTCTGGGTTTCCCCTTGGTCCCAGTTGCAAGGTCCTTTAAGGTTGTCTCTCTGGCTTTCCTTGTCAACTCCCTTCTGTTCTTAGAGGGGTTTTTTGGTGTGCTGGAGACTACACCTAAGACCTTCAAATCATTGCCCAACAGTACCCTTCCTGGTACTTCTAACTGAACACTTACAGAAATATTTACGGTCATCCCATTACACTTAATGATAGCTGGCAATACTGGGCACATTTGGACTGGGTCTCCTGCTAATTTGGTAAACCTTTTGGGAGCCTTAGCAACTTCCTCAGGTTTAAATACACTTTCATCTACTCCATCTACTGGCCCCAGTGTCTCTAATGGCAGGGGTGACCTGACCATATACATTAAGTATCCCATTGGCACTCCATATAAGGTGGTCTGTGCCAATCTCTCAGACTATAGAGTTTTGGGAGAGACTTTCTATCCTTAAGAACTCTAGTTACTTAAGGATACAGAAAAGTTTTCTTAAAGGGGGATCCTAAACTCCCCAGCAACACTGCCCATACGGACCTGTGTGCTGCAGTAGTAAAACACATATGCCTTTAAGAGCTATGGAGCAGACAGACTCCCTAGTACAGGGAGATTACAAGGAATAGCGTTCCAAAATACAGAGCCCACAAGAATGAATGAGTGGAAAAAGGATTCACTCATTCAGGATTGAAAGAAAAAGGTCCAGAAGTCTTGGGTAGCTCAGTAGCAATGTGCTCGCCTTGGAAGCAAGACGACACGGAGCAACACAGGTTCGATTCCTGGGTCCGCGCTTAGAAACCTCTGGGTATTAAGCGTGTTATAAATAACCTATCACTGGGGATTTCAATAGGAGAGGGGATGAAGTACAATAATGATAAATCTCCCTAACAGGGAACTGCCCATCCGCAGTGAAGAGGGGAGGTGGAACTATGCCCCCGTCCCGGAAGACACCCCAACCGAAAGAAGCACCAAAGACAATATGGCTGCCTATTGTACAAGCTCGCACCAACCCCCACTGCACCCACGATGGACAAGTGCCACAAGAAATACCCTCTCCGTCGACCCTACAAACTAGGAGCAGTGCGAACATTACCCAGAGTGGGAAGACTCACCAGACGGAACCAGAGACAGCTATATGGACAGAATCGAATAAAGCACTGAGAAGCCATGCCTCAAGTCGTTAAGAGACCACACGACCTAGCAGCGTCAGACCTGAAGCACATGTACCATCCGCACATTCGGGACACCTAAATACATGAAGAACACATGGTGCAGTTCTATTAGATAGAGGACAGTGACATGCACATACGGTCTGCATGTTTATTATTTTTGCCACTAGCTTATCAAAGCAATGCATAAAACGCCAGAATAAGATCACATGTACATGCTTACAGATGCTTACATGCAAATAACCCCATGGAATGGCAGGCGCACTCAAGTGACCTGACAGAGCCATAACACACTAACTTATAGATGCTATGTGAAAGACAAATACAGGAGAAACCAGACTATGGTTAGGGAATCATAGTTGACCACCACTGTCTCAGAAAACCTGGAGCCACACTGAGTGCTGTGCAAGCAGAACACCTGCGTGGGGAACACGGCCACTGCCAAGGTTGGAATGTTGCAAGATGGCATTCTTTACCCTGAACCGAAGAAACACCAGCAGCAGAGAAGCATACATTCTTCTTAAATGCAGAATAATAAAGAGCTCCAGATCTCACAAACACGGTCTCTGGACACGTGACACAGCCAAGCTGATAGAGGGCCAAGAATTTGCAGTTGGGAAGAAGCAACCGGTTCACGGACCAGACAATGGTCGCAACAAAGTTGTTACAATCGAGCTACAGTTATGCACTTGGAAAGGAGCACTCTCACAGCAATGATGGTCTACACACGGTTACATCGCAGGCACATCAACATGAACAGGTGCAGTCCGAGAGGGCAATACATTTTTTTTTTAAAATGTATTTTACATTTTTAAAGCACTCACACAGCCCGGGGTATCGAGGCGCTGTTACAGGAATTGTTTGTTTTTTAGTTGCGTAATTGTTTTTGTCTTAGTTGCGTATTTATAGCATGCTTAAACAACCACAATGTTTCTAAGCGAGGATGCAGGGATTGAACCTGTGTTGCTTCTTGTCATCTTGCTTCCAAGGCGCGCACATTGCCGTTGAGCTATCCTCCCGGGACTGGGAATTGATTTTGTCCCAGGCCTGAGGGCTCACAGCTTAGCCAATCACAGTGTATGGTCCTAGGGGTGGGTAGCTGGGGCCACCGACCAATCATTAGGTCCACATACTATAACACTTAGTAAGTAACAGTTTTCAGGGATGGTCCAGGCCTGACACCTGACATAGTAACATCCAATCCACTAACCTCTATAGGGGCTACTGTAGGGGAACTACCACTCAATAGCCAACCTGGAGTGAAGATAGGTTTCTGGAGAGAGCCCCACAGTATTACACACTTGTGACGTAGAACTCCATCAAAACTGGCCTGCAAGCCTGAGTTCTTCGAGCTGTGCCTGGATTTGCCTCCGCACATTTGATCCCTGTTGGTTTGCTGGATGTAATAAACCTCAGTTGAACTTGCTACTTGTCTGGACTTGCTTACCTTTTGGGATTGGGAAGGAGTTAGGCCTTCCATGAGTTTGATGCCCACGATCTCCTAGCAACCCGCCCTGCTTGCCTGGGAGTTCTCCCTAACAGCAGTGAAAACTTTTTGGCCCCAGCACTCCTTTTTTTTTTTACAAATTAGCCACTGGTGGCGTGTGTTGTGACACACAAACTTTTGCTTGTGGCCGTTGTTAGCATGTGCACAAATGAGTTGTGTCGGTGAGACATTTGACACTTTCATTTGTCAACATTTAGACCCTGATTCATGGAATTATTTGCGTGTAAAACAGGGATTTTAGTGCCACTCTTCCTGCAATTCCCCATTCATCGAACAGGGATTTACCTGCAGAATGGCGCGCAAACCCCTGTTTTACACGTAAATAATTCCGAGAATCAGGGCCTTAAGGTGGACTAGTGGCGAAGTTTCTGATGCAATAGTCTGACCAGCTGGTTCCAGTTGCTGCTTGAAAACTCATCAGAGCAGCTGATCGTGCACTAAACCATTATTTCAATTAAAGGGAGCACAGAACAGTTTTCTGAGTACCACGTTCAGAAACACTAAAGGGGGTGGGGAGGGTGGTCGTGGGGGTGCAGTTCACTCTTTGTAAAACGTTTGCGCACACTGCCAGCCGCAGGTACTCTCTATGTGCTCCTGTTATATAGTTGACGCCGCTGCCACGCCCTTCTCTTGGCCACTTAATATCAATTCCTAGCAACTGGGTGCTCAGCTGGGCAACTGGTGGCAATTCCCGCAGTAGGATGAGCATGTGGGAATTGTATCGCATTGTTCCGCAATCATACGAGTCCCCGAATCCTTGGCAACGCGATAAGAACCTGGTATATGATCCCAATGGCAGACAAGCAAGGGCCTGATTCATGGAATTATTAGCGCAGTGCAAAGTGACTTTGCACTGCCAACAAACACCCGGATTCACAGAGCAGTGCAAAGTGTATTTTTGCAATGCAAAATGACTTTGCACTGATTTTTCACTGGTGCAAAATGACTTTACAGTGCAAAAATACACTGTGCACCACTCTGCGAATCAGGGTGTTTGTTGGCAGTGTAAAGTCACTCTGCACCGCGTAAAAAATCCACGAACCAGGCCCTAAGTGAGTGTGTGGGCATTTGATGTCTCTCTTGCAATGATGTCACCACTTTTCCATTTGAAGACAATCTTAGTCCATCATGTGGGTATGTGGCTTTCGATGTCACAATCTGAAAATGGAGTAAGCAGGTGGGTTTAGAGTGAAATACCACAAACATGTTAGCAATGTCTGCCACATGATGCGAGTACTACATTGCATGTTATTACCTGGCAAGTGATGATACCATCTGGACATAGGATAGGAATGACTGGCAAAGGCCTATACTTTGCCTGAGCAAAAGCCCCATATGATTTCCCTTTTGCCTTTCTTGTGGTGCATTGTGTAGTCCTCCGGTAGCAGTCCACCCAGGAGAATTGGTTCTATTGTGGCGTTATGATTTGATGAGTGCCAAAAAACAGAGTGAGCAGGGGAACATAATGTTATAATTGTCATGTACGGGTTTCATGGCTGGCCAGACATCTGAATGACGCCATGCTGAAAGAGATTTATCAGAGAGGGGTTTTACACTGGGGTTTTGCCATTAGAAAACGCTTCTGTGAATTAGGCCCCTACTGCCTGCAAATATCAGCGCCAGGAGCAGATATTTAGAGCAGGTGAATGTTTCAGCTTGAATCCTTTAAATGCACCTTAGAAACAGTTGTTTCTGGGATTCTGCTCTGAGCAGGAGCATACAGCAGCCTACGGGTCTCTATAATGCAACCGAACTATTACAATACCCCGGGCTAGACGCCGCCTCTGCTTTATTATTCGCCCCAAGCTACTGAGGCGCAGTGCTTTTGGTGGCGGAGGACTTCAGAGGCACAGCAGGACGGAGCTTTCTTCTCGCTGCTCGTTACAGGCATGAATTACAAAGGAAGCCTGTTTGCAAAAAAAACGTGTTTTAACGCAGACAAGCTTGTTTCGACAGCACACGTTAAAGAAACACGCTCTTAACGGCTAAACATGAAGGCAGGCTGCGTTGAGTCACACAGAAAAAACGACTTTCTGTGCTGGATTGTATTTTTAGGTAAATGTCCCAATAAACGTATTTTGGTCCTGATTGCCAGATTTTTTTTGCATGCTGTAAAGTGACTTTGCGCACGTTTCAGTGCGCAAAACACCTTTGGTGGATTCATGAATCGACTTTGCGTGCAGCTCTTCTGGGACCTTACAGGGACTTTGTGCAGGTCCGTCATGTCTTTGTGTGCAGTCACTCCATGCAGTGTGGGACGGGCCAGGCTATGTCAAGGGACGCCATTGTTTATCGTGCAGAAGCCGGGGAGTTTGAGTGTGTATGGGTAGGAAAGAGACAGTAAATGCTGTAAAATAAAGAAAGCCCAGAATGCAACTGGCTGCATGAGGATCTTTCCTCGCCAGTGCACCATGTTTTTGCAGTTTAAATTCGTGGGGAGAGTGTCCGGGCACGTCAGCTGATCACTCTACTGGCAGCCCTGTCCTAGCATGTAAACGGATAGTAGTGTCAGGCCCTAACCAATCAGTGGCATTGTCTGGCAGCGTTTAGTACAGGGAGAGGGGTGGCTGGCACGTGAGGTGCAGTTTCAGTGCAGAACAAGGCAGCGCTTCCCTTCAAACAGTAAAATAGCAGTCTTGGGGGCACTGAAAGGTTGCTGCCCACCATCTCGCTACCTTTCACACATAGCACATAGCGGGGAGACCCCCATTGGACACCCCCACCTCCTTTGGTCAGCACAATAAAACACTGAAATGAATACACAGACAACTTTTTTAAAGTTCTTTGGAAAAACACAAGGTCACAGTTTATTAGGAGCAAGACAACTTGGGACGGTCCCAGCCACATCACAGTCAGATACGGGTGAACCATGTCACCTATTTAGCCACTGGCCAAACTGACAAAAAACTGCTGGCTACTCCAGTACACTGGTACTACCAGCGGGACACTCAGGGGCACTGACCAGGAGATTGTTGGCCTAAAGCCCTAAGGAAGGGAGTCAGTGCCCGTCGAGGGATCGGCTCGAGCCCGAGCCGCTGAAGCTGCAGCGTGAAGTCCCTCATTGGCTAGGACCGCCCCGATACACCGCCAAGCTTTGATGGTGGCTCACGCTGCCATCAATGCCCCCAAACCTTAGGATCTTGCTTCTCTTTAAAACTCCACCAAACATCCACATTATTACCATACTCACCATTGGTTTATCTGCAACCAGCCCTCCTTAGCTCGCCCAGTATAGCCGTCAGGAAAACATTGTTGCCTTTATCAGATAGGTGGACCCCTTCTCCATCAAAATGGGAAGGCAAGGAGCTCAAACAGCAATGCCCTACATACCCCAGGCCCTCTGCCTTGGTGAATTTCGCAACGCTTCTGTTGAGGCGCTTCCTGGATTTTTCCATGCCGGCCACAGGAATGGCGTCTCTCCAAACTTGCCTTTGCACGACTTCTGACCAGAATATTTCCGTGCCTGGCAACTCGTGCGCCACTATGCGCAAAGTCACCTGTATTTGACCAAGCAAGCGTCCGCGACCTAACTTGGCCAGATCGTTGCGCCCCAAAAGAATCAATAACCGCCTTGGTGCCCACCTCCACTGAAGTCGCCAGTGAATGGCAGACAGCAAGGAATGCCACCTCATTCCAGGAGTGCCCAACCACACACACACTCGGTACCCTTGAATCCCAGGTTGTGGCCGATCGTCCATTGCCTAGCCCTTTTCTCAGCACGTGTCACAAATGAGTGGCTGATCAGCCACACTGCAAAAAGCAACAGGACACTGAGCACCCCATGGGCATACATGTGTCTACAAAGAAACCCTCCTTCCACTGGAAGCCCAGCAAATGGAAGCTGGCCGGGTTCACTGGTAATAAGCAAAATGCAGACTCAATATCCACCTTGGCCATCAAAGCCCCTTTCCCCATACTGGCAACCACCAACATAGCCTGATCAAAAGAAGCATAGTGAACAGAGCATAGTTCCGGGCTCAACCAGTCATTCACAGACTCACCCTTTGGGTAAGAAAGGTGGTGGATGAGCCTGTACTTCCCCGGCTCCTTTTTCGGGGACTATGCCTAGTGGTGACACAATGAAGTTGGGGAGGAGTGGGGCATCAAAAGGTCCAGAAATCCTGCCTAGTTCCAGTTCTTTGTTCACTTTCTTATCGACCTCCCCCGGCAGATCCCTCGCTGAAGGTAAGTTCCTAGCAAAACGGCAGGTCAGGGGTCCCTCGTAAGGAATAACAAATCCTTCAACGAAACCTTGAAATAGCAAATCCCTCTCGCGCTTTCTTGGGTAATGGTTTAGATGTTCCACTAAAACCTGCAAATTGACTGGCGAGGGACCCTTCCTGGACAGATCCAAATTATGTGTTGCTGCACTTGTTATGGGGGGGGTGGAGATGGGGGACTTACTGTCCTTTCCGAGGGCCCTTGCCCCCGGAGGCGCCTTCCCGCTTGAAACATTTGACCAAGGGATGGTTCCCCCCACATTTCCCAAACTCGTGGCTGTACCTACACTTAGGACCCCAGTTGCAGCTGCCTCTGTTAAAGAACCAGCATGTCCTATTCCCTGTATTCTTATCTTCTTGTGCTCCGTTTGAACTACCAGATCCTGTAGCTCCTGACTCATGCCCCCCCGTCCCTGAGGGGCATTGTGAAAGGGTTGTCCCTTACCCCCATTATTTTGCTTACCATACCAGTTCTTCTTCCCGCTTTTGTAATAATCTGCCCAGACAATGCTCGTCCTTTCTTTACCACCCATGGAAGAGATCCAGCTGTCCATCTCTTTCTGGTCCCATGTCATCTCGGGGCATTGTTCCATCATATGTCTAAACTGCCTATCATAATCAATCCACCCTGAAGTACCGTACCACTTTGCATCACCTAAAATTGTTTCCCTGTATTTGACCAAACCTGGCCCGTGCTCCGGGTTCTTTTCCATCACTATTACTGACAGCATAGCGAACGCTTTCTCCCAGTTAGCGATGTTCTCCTCCGGATGATACTTCCGGTGCCTCTTATTGTTTTCCTCGGCACTTAGCGTGACATTGGAGCTGGCATCCTCTACTGCCAAAAGGCTGATTATGTCTATATTTTTTCTGGCCCATATCTGTTCTCTAATGTCAGGGGGTATGTGCCAGGCCAAGGATGACCTGCCCGATAATAAGGGGGCAATTGTCACAGGCTGTTCTGCTCCTAAAGGGGCTAACAGTGAGGCAAGAGGAGGGGTGGTGGTGCTGATGCCAGGCCCTGGGGCTGTTGCGGGCGCAGTGGGGGCGGGAGTGGTGGGTAAATTGTCATTCGTAGTGCTCACAACGGTACCCTCCCACACACTCCTTGCCACAGGTAGGGTAGCTGCCACTGCGGCGGGAGCCCCACCGCCCCTGACCAACAACAACAATTCTTCCAAAATCATCCCAAACCTTTCATTACCTACCGCGCCACCCACTGGCAGTGTCACTCCTGAGTTCCCAGCAGGAACCTGTAACAGGGGCGGTGCCATGGGACACATTTGCGCCAGGTTCACACTTATGACCCCTGGCGCTGCTACCGGTGGAAGGGGTGTAGCCCCCATCCCAACATGCGCCAGCTCGCTGGTAGTTTGCACCGTAGGCGCCACCTGCAACATTTCAGTTGTTTTCTTACCCTTTTGCTGGCGTTTTCTCTTGGCAAGGTAAGGGTTTCAGTGTGATTTCACTCGGGGGGGGGAGTGTCTACCACCGGGGGTGGACAGATCTGGGCATCTACCACCAATTGTTGGGGGGGCGGTGGCTGCTTTTTTCCTAGCACTTTCTTAACCCAGCCCTTCCCCTCACTGCGCATCCTTTTTTGAAATAACGGCCAGATGGCCCCTTCGTCCTCCTCCTCACTTGAACCCGGGGTGTTGGGCACTTCTTCAATGGAGTGGAACGGTTACCAGACATTTGGTCGAAAAAAATTGGTCGACTGGACAAATGGTCGAACCAGTTTTTTTTATTTTCACCCCTTTTTTTTGGGGGGGGTCCCCCCCAACCCCATTTTTTTTCTAAAAAAACCTTTTTTTTAAAAACGAAAACCCTAAAAATATATATATAAATAAAATAAAAAATTTGACCATTTGGTTTTCGACCAAATTGCGTCGACCAAATGTCTTTCGACCAGTTTTCAGTCGACCAAATGTCTGGACACCGAGTGTAACAGGTCCTGCGAGTCCTCCACCGACGACATCCTATACTGAAAATTGGAAAGGTCCATTAATACCCTCTTTAATGTACTAAATGGTGGTGAGCCTAATACAGTGCCTTGACTAGCCTCTTGTCGCCAACTTGATGAAAGAACATTATTCCTTGCCCTGTACCTTACCACTGTTCTTATCTTTCGAAAATAGGCTTAAATTTCTCTTAACCTCTGCTTCCTTGCCTGACCTGCATTCAAAATAAACCATGAAGTTAAAAATTTGATTCATACATCCTTTCAGATGAAAAAGGCTTAACTTAACCGCTGTTACTTTGCCAGACCTGTATTCTAAAATACACCCCATGCCATTACACATGTGATCTCAAACCACTTTTTGTGGCTTACACAAAGCGCCTCGCTTGCTCCCCCGCCTTCATGCTTTAAGAGGCTTTGGTTACTCCCCAGTCCTTTGTAGGGCGGTTTAAGGTTCACCGGGGAGGGTGGGGGGGAGGAGGAGGGGGTAGGGGTGGTATGGGCTTGGGTGCCGTGTCAACCGCTAGCTTCGCAGCCTCCAACCCCCCGGAATCAACGTTGCGCGACGGCCCCTTCCGCCGACAAAGCCCGTCATGGAAAAAACCGAGCGACATAGCGTGCAGCGTTTAAACAAACACATAGGGCATAATACAATACATTTGGCACGCCGGCCGTGAGAATTCGTCGCCCCATTCAAACCGTGAGCGAACCCATGACAGTGAAACCAACAAAGTCTATTGCATATTAAATATATTAAATGATCAACAAAGTCTATTGCACATTAAATATTATTAAATGATCTACACGTCTATACGTGCGCGAAGGAAGAACTGTATCCCCCGCAGTACCCTGAAACTACACATGGCGCAGCGGCCATTCCAAATGAACAAATTACACGTGGCCGCGCCATGCCAAAATGTTGCGGCGGCCATTCCACTCGTTACGGCGCAGCGGCCATGAGAATTCATCGCCCCATTCAAAGCGTGAGCGAACCCATGACAGTGAAACCAACAAAGTCTATTGCATATTAAATATATTAAATGATCAACAGTCTATTGCACATTAAATATTATTAAATGATCTACACGTCTATATGTGCGCGAAGGAAGAACTGTATCCCCCACAGTACCCTGAAACTACACATGGCGCGGTGGCCATTCCAAATTAACAAATTACACGTGGCCGTGTCATGCCAAAATGTGGCGGCGGCCATTCCACTCGTTACGGCGCAGCGGCCTATAACGCGGCATGTGAACAAATTCCACGTGGCACAGCGGCCATGCAAAACTGTGGAACTTTTCCCTTGCCTCCTGTTCGAACTGGCCCCTGGACCGTATGAAACGGCACCAAAAGACACGCGTCTTCAAATATATCCAAACCTGCCTTCTCGTTAGGGTCAGCCCCCGGCATAATATCAAAGGCCCAACCACGATAAGCATTTTAAGCAAGTAATTTTTGGCACAGCGGCCATAACAAGAAAAACCTGCGTGGCGCGGCGGCCATCCACAGCGTACTACCGTGATGTAATTGAAAGCATGCATACTAATCACAAATAACAATTTACAAACTCGACAACAGCGTGCCGCGGCGGCCATGTAACGCAAAATACGCAAAATACAGCAAAGTAATGGAACACATTACATATAAAGTGTATGAAAATATAATACGCATTTAAATACCCCCAACAGCATGGCGCAGCGGCCATCGGACGCAAAATACGGCGAAGAAATGGGGAAAAGCATGAATATAAAAGCGTATGAAACGGATAAAATACGCTCGAGAAGTCATAACACAGGCAGTACACAAAAGAAAAAAGGGAAGGCGCAATCTGTTCCCTCCTTCCTTAAATCGGGTCCGCTCGAGCTGACACAGCGGCCAGCGAGCAGACCCCTCTCCCGTCCCCCCCATACTTACCAAGTCCTCTGCGGCGGCCGACCGAACTGCTGGGCACCATGGACGCAAAGAGATTGAAACGAGGCGGGAGCTGCTGGGGCAAAGAGACTGATGGCCAGCAGCTCCCGCCCTTATAAGCGTCCCCGGGGAGACCAGACCGGAAGCCAGGTCCCCGGGGACGCCTCTTCCGCCTCGCCGAGGGGGGGGGGAGGAAAGGCATGACCAGCAACCGGAAGGGGGTGGCCAGAGGGGACAGCCCGCTATCTAGGCTGTCCCTCTAGCGCCCTCTGCGGGGGCCGGTCAGCCTCTTAACAGGTGCAGAACGGAGCCTTCTGTGCACTAAAAATAATGGACAGTACCATTATCGCTTGGAACCACCAATATGAGGTTGGAAATGTATAGAAACAACACAAATTGCATAAAGTGGTATTTCTTTTTAAAATACCTCTGATGGTGGTAATTACCACCAGCAATATTTTTTTAAAAATGGCCAGACTGTAAAGAGGCCTTAATAAAACGTGCATGAATTAACACTTTTCTCTAAAGCCAAACTCTGCATAGTTATTTATTTTGTTTTAAATGCAGGTCCATTATATTCCTAAATCAAGCACATGGGAATAACAAGTGCAGAGCTTTCGAGGTACCGCAGATAAGGGGCAACTACTGCATCCTGAGATAACTGCAAATAATGCTCCAGGAAGGAATGAGGCAATACATGCAACAAGGAAACATTTGAGAACAGTGCACAACAGTCTCAGGAAGCGAGAATGTAAGGCTAGAAGTCTTTACATCAATTTAACACGTATTTTGTTTATTACCCACATAACACTGTACGCGGATCCGGGATTCAACCCTCTGTTGCTCTGCAAGATCTTACTTCGTCCATCAGCGCCTTGCCCCTGTGGTATCCTCCGCTCGTGCTTACATCTTATTCCCACTATGTGAAAAAGAGGACATGCAAGCTTTGTTAGTATTTCCATTTGTAAACTAATTCCCCCCCCACACACACTACTGTGATCTCTGCTCAAAAGCATCTCCCCAGAGAAAGAAAACGTCTGCACCCATTGTGGAAATGGCTCACCCACGAGAAAGTGATTTTGTGCACCGAGGCAGCCCTAAACTAGACTGAGACCAGCAAAGCAAACTATATTTATTTATTTGTATTCATTTAATTTAATTTATTTAATGCTGGAGGTCTGCCCTCACTGTTTAATGGCCAATGTGCCTGCTCCGCCCCTTTCCCTGAATCCTCTCCCATTTGTACACTCCCACTGCATGCTTGATTGACCCTAACCCCGCCCCCCCCACCCCCACAGAAAGAGTAATTAGGGATATTTGCTCTGCAAATAGAAATAAGATTAAATGATACCCACAAGTATCTTAAAACCCAGAAAACCCAACCTACAGGGTTTATTATAGCCTGCATAAATGGGGGAAAACCATAATCTGGCAATCCTCTTTACCTAATATAAATGTGATGTGTATTTTTAAGCAGGGGACTGGGAGAAGGATGGACCGCAACAGTGTTATGAATGGAGTGACAGGAGTATTCATCCAATCGGGCTCTGCCTGATGCTGGCATGTAGCAGTCAGGTCAAAAGTTGATTGGATGAATGCTCTACAAGATGGGAACAACACACCAAAGTACTGCGGATACATTTACGAATCCAAAGACCCATAATAAATAGGCAGTCATATTTTGGATACGTTAGCTTGGCCAACTTAAAGGAAAAATCATACATTTAAGATTTACTTTCTTCAAAAGTTTAGCAAGGGGGTCATGTAGGATAAGGCCATGTGGCTGTAAGGCAACATTTAGACATCAACTGCACACAATACATGCAAGAGGGAGTATTCCCAGCACAGAAGCAGAGTTGCCTTCTTAATCATTGTTCTGGGTTTTAGTTTTCAAATTGCTAAATAGCAAAGCAACACCAGTTCCCCAGAGCATCCTGCTAAATGCAGGTAATTCTGGGTCAGCTTGTATCATCCAAATCCCAAATCACGAGAACATCTGCTATTTTTCGGAACCACTGAGCCAGTGTACTCAGATGTGCCAGTCTAAATGAGGAACATGCCCCTGGAGCTCTTTGGTAGTCACTTTGGTTCTTTCAGAGAGGGATGATAGTAATTTCTGTGGCTGTTTATTTGAGCGCTGCAGCATTTTACTTAGGGCTTTTAGGCTGATTTTATGTGTTGATGAACAGAATAACACAATATAATTTTATGTTTTATTTCTTCAAGCATCTATAGCAGATTATCTTTATTTCAAAGCTAGGCTAAGCAAGCCTTGCTAGGGCAACTTGCTTGCATATTTTAAGATTGGGTGGCCTAATGGAACGCACACTTATGCACAACTTTGTTGAGTGCAATAGCTGACACACACAAGCACTTTTCTAAATTATTAGCACATTTTAAACAAAGGGTATACGTCTTTGGGTTGTGTTGCTTGATTGAACGCACTTGCACAGCTTGGCTGAGCGCAATACCTGGAGGACACAAACTGAAACCTGGCTACCCCTCCTTTTTGCACCAGTTTATGTAAAACATGGAACAAGATGCAGAACCTTTCAAAGCATCAACCAAAGCCTTAAAGAAGAAGTTTTAAAAGGTACAATTTAATTTCATTACAACATTAACATTATTCAAATGTCCACTGTTACAACCTTTTGCAAAGTGTGCTACTGTGAAATCATCACAATAAGTGCAAATGGTGCAAACAGGGTTAGTATCATGTGTCCAATCAAGTGCATTGACTGCTTTTTCTTTTTCTTTTTTCATAAGAAGTTCTGGGAAAACATAAGGGGGTGGATGGCGGAGGTCACCGAAGAGCTTATCTACACCCCTTGATGATGTTGCTCGGTCTAACCCCCAGAGGAGGCGTAAATATACAGGTACCCAATAATGTGGGAAACGATGTTGCTGGTGGGTAGGGTGGCCCTGGCGCAGAGATGGAAGAGCCTGGAACCCCCCTCCTGGCTGAAAAAGCTAACAAACATGTTTCTCATGGACAAACTGATGGCTATGGTCAACAACGAATCAGGCACCTTTCAAGCAAACTGGTATGGTGTGTATCAGGCATGGGGATGGGACGCCCATTGATACTGCAGGCTCACTCCTGTGCTAGAGGGGCCGGGCTCGTAGAGAGGGGTACCCAAGGTGAACTGTACGACCCATGGCCTGAGGGGCAGCAGATGCAACACAGCCATTACAGAAGTGAATATAGGGTATTTCTCCCAGCCACCGAGAGGATGTGCTCAAATGAAAGCTCCAGTGGAGATCAGTTTTGATTGGACTTTTTTCAGGGGGGAGGGACAAGGTTGGGGTGGGAGGATGGGGGAAGGAAGGGATCAGGGTCAGGGCTTTGACAAAGATGTTAATTCAGCATCTACAATGAACCAGTTTATTATATCAAAAAATGCAAATAAAACCAAAGTTTAAAAAAAGGGCTATTGCCTTGCATTTACACCACTCAGTTAAGTGCCAAGAGTTATGTTATTCTATAAATCACAGGTCCTCATGATACCTTCCCTTTAGCCAATTATCACTTGAAGCACAGAGATAAAATGTGGCTGTCAGTCAGAGAGTCTAGAACCTTTATTCAACCCGGAGCCTTAGATCCTATAAAACCAGGGCATGGACATTTTACAATCTTCCTCCCTTTCTCTCCTACAGCAGTGATAAAAGAGGACCTGGAGGTAAAATCTGATTCCACAAGGATCTAGAACTGTTTTCTGGATCTGACTCTGATAGGGTTCACGTGACATCATATCTTCTCCTGAAAAGATGGTATCTCTAGAGGAAGTATTAGCTCAACTAGCCAAACACCAGATCAAGGCAGAGCAAAGACCACAAACAGGGCTGAAAAAATGATTAGCCACCCAAGAAAAACCCAACATATCCCATGGAGTCTAACAACCTTATAAAGAGGGAGACAACCTAGGAACATTTGTCTTGAACTTTGAAAGGCTAGCTCCGCAATTCAACTGGGGAGATGATTTGAAAATCTGTTATTCAGGCCCCTTTTGAAATGAGAGTTACAGACATCATATCAGCTGTTGAATATCTCGGGAACTGCCTCCTCTGCTGATATTAAAGAGGGGCTCTTAAAATGGGTAGTTCAAAATGGTCATTTTTAGCACCAAAAATGTAGAAACTTAAGAGTGTGGCCTGGAGAGAGACCAGTTAAGCTCGCAGAGCGAGTCAGAAACACCTTGTAATTAAGTTTAGGAAGGAAAACACTGCCCGAGGTATTAGAAGCTTTAAGCTTGGAACAGTTTATTAATTATTTTCCTCCTTCACGCCAGCCGGCTGTTTTGCAGGTAAATATAACTACTCTTTCACTAGACATTGAGACCGCTCAACATTTCTCTGATGCTAACAAATATTTCCACTCCTCACAAACCCGAGGAGAGTAAGGAAAGTAAAGACATCCTAAAACCCCCCTTTATCTTTAAAGAAAGGATTGAGCTCACATACCAGTTACGAGCGGGGAGAAAGTAAGAATAGAGAAGAGACTGGATCTCAAACCCAGGGAAGAATTGAAAAGAGAAGAAAGTAGAACCACAAAACCACATATTTTAACAAGCTTTTTTTGTAGAGAACCACAACATTTAGCTAGAAATTGTCCACTGAATAGAAGTGAGGAACCCATGGAGATCGGGTGTATGGTGGGGGTAGAATGGGACTACACAGAAAATAGTGAGGAAATGGAAGTCCAAAGTAATTTCTTCTGTGGTACATCTAATTAATTGACTTATGAACCAGCAATGGTTAATGGAGTCCCAGTGCAGGCCCCAGTTGATTCTGGTAGTAAATAAACCGCAATCAGGGCTGACTTAGTGTACTCGGAAAAGTTGAAAGGAGCTTCTTTCATTAGAATAATATGTGTACATCATGGGGATCAGGAAATCTACTCCAAAGCAAATGTTCCTATTCAAGTAAAAGGAATAATTGCCAACTTTATTTCTGCTACTATCCCTGGGTTACCAGAAGAAACTATTATCAGAACTGACCTGCCTAATTTTTCATGATTATTATACAAGGTCATCCTTCCCAGACCTCCTTTTTCCCATCTTACACTTGCCGAAAAGATCCATTTGAAGCAAATAATGCTGTATGGAATTGGACTGAGATACAGAAAAGAATACAGCATGAACCATCCCATCAACACCCTGCAACATCAGTCCCTTGTGCATGAGGCTGCTACTATAGGGCAAGGGTATGTGAGAAACCTGAGTATATTGTCACTTCTACTCCCCTAGCATCCTCTGTGAAGGTGGCCAGGGAAAGGCCATCACTTTTGGATCCTGACCCTGGGGGTGGAGAAGCGAGAGAGGATCACCTGGATGGTGGGTTCTTGGGGCATGGGAATGAGATGTTCTCAGGCAAGACACAGTATTCAGCATTTCACTTTCAGAAAGAACCCTCTATCCCAGAGGCAGTTATGGGAAATTGTTATCCAAATCCCATTGACCAAGAAAATTATTGGAGATATCATCAGTCAGACGCACCAGAAAGAGGGTGAAAAGGATTAAGGGTAACATGGGTGTGACAGGGTATCCTACTTTTCCCTTTGTTGACCAACCTAACCTTCTCCCGGCCTTCATGGGCTATTATAAGCCAGCTCCCCTCATTTTCACACATGTGACATTTGACAGTACTGAGACGAGGAAGAGGAGACTGAGAGTAATTAACACTATACCATTTTCCCACTTTGGTACTGGGACAAGGAAAATGCCTACAAAGAGTAGTGAAGGTCAGGCATGTCCTCTTAATCATGGTCAGGCAAATCCAATTGGGAATCCACACCTGCAACCTGTAAAAGGGTTGCAGGTGTATAAAGAGAAGCAATATGTGCAACAAATAGAGAGACAGGGATACCTGTGGAAAGGAAACCAGCAGGAGACCTGTTTTTGGAGGAGGCAGCTGTGGTGCGACCTGTGAAATAGCCAGGATACCTGCCCAACGCCGAGGAAGCCCATTAAGCGCAAGACATGTTGGGACGGTGTGCTTGTGCAGGAGCAAGAGTCCCTGCAGTAAGAAACCTGCTGCCGGAGCTGCGGAAGCATCACCGTGAGCAAGACGCTGTCCATGTCCAGTCAGAGGCAGCAGAGAAGACAGCAGGGCCAAGATAAGCCCTTAAATGCGAGCAGGGCTCGTCGCAGTGGGCCCGCCGACCTGCAATGCTGGAAGAGAGAGTGGGAGCCATGTAGGCACATCGCCGAAGACAAGTGAGTGTCAGGAGAGGCACTCGGCTACCAGGGGGGCATTCCTAGCGGTGGCAAGAGGTAATACATTACCAAACTAGACAAAAACGTGTAATTAAAGACTCTAGATGCACATTGAATACAGAACCAAATGGGAACTTGAAAGTTAGCATATTGAACATTTGCTGAACAACTAACTGAATGAAACTTATCCGTTGAGCACATTGCATATCTGGTAAATATTGAACGGAATGAAATCACATTATTAAGCTTGTGAAATATAAAACCAAGTGAAGCTTTATGGGCAAAGCAATTGATAAAAGACAGCCAAAGGCAAAGGGCCCACATAACAACAACATGTAAGAAAATACACCAGTGTGAAAGAGTGCCATATAAAAGTGGGACAGAAGTAAAACCACCACAAAGTCAACTTTATGAAAAAGTGCAGTGCCGCATAGCCAAAGACTGGCAAGAGGTGTGTGACATACTCTGGCAGAGCCAGGAGGCTACTGAGGAGAAGCCAGGGAAGTGTAAACATTATACATAAAGCCAAGAGGCCACAAAGAGTGTGATCCTGGTTGCATGACCTGTGGTGGGTGGACCGTGTGGTCTGACAACTGCACCTACACCATTGGGCCATGAACTGTGAGAACCAAAAGAAATTGTGGTATAAAACCAAGAAGGCGCACTACCGGGAATGGATGAGGCAATCCAGGAATGTGTTCAAGCTGACCTTAAGTTGTGGTAAACCTTTTGTTTGAAAGATTGAAATAACTATACCTGGCGGAGCTGAAGTCTTGGGGAAAGGAAACCGGAGATATAAAAGGACCACACTTCTTGTCTTGAGAACAGAGTCTCAAGACCCCTTTTGATTTGAACAGTGCTACCCGGAACTTGGGGAAGGGAACCCAGAGGATTGGTTACTTCATACCTGAGGAAGGGAACCCCAAGGACTGATTTTGAACTGTATTATATTGTGACTTTTTCATGACATTTTCTTGTGGTTGGGGAGGGGGAGCTGAAAGAAAGCTGTGACCTGGAAGGAGTTCAGAACTTTGAGTTGAACACTATTACTTTGGCTTTGATGCCCCTACAGACTGTTTGGCTTTGGTTGTGAGGGCAAGCATATGTTTTTGATATAGACAGACTTTCAAGTTGAGCTCTTTGACTCAGAACTTTCATTAGTTTCGTTCAGGTAGGGAAATTCCACCTTGACATAGGAAAAGTTAGGCCTTCTACCATCCTGACTTGTAAGTTAATAAATATCTTTTGTTGGAATCTTAAGTCTGTTGTCTGTGTCTTGTTTCATGATGCCTTCACACTAGTCAATATTACTTTGACCCATTTTGCTGCTCCTGCCCGAGTACTTCTTCAGTTAAATCAATGACCTGCAAAGGGTACAATGCAGACTAAATATGTGCATGCTTAAGTTCCATGGATGCTGCAAGGGTGGTACATTTACACACACTATAACATGCACTGATGTGCTACTGACCTTAACTGCGAATACTGTGAGTTCTATAGTTGAAAAGGGTGTGAAAGCAAGACAATTCTGCAGCGCTCATATCTGAAAAAACATGATAGAGCCAATTACTTAACAATATTCCTTCACTGCTTATTGTACACTAACTAATAAGGTGCCTAAAGACCTGATCGCTACCACAGTGAAATGTGTTACATTGGTGAATGGCAGCAGACACATCAGTCCCTGTTCACAAGGGCCCATTGGGCCTCATTACGACCCGTGCAGTGTTGGAATGAAGGGGGCCGGTACAGGACCGGCCCCCTTCATTCCGACAGGGCTGATTCCAAGCTTCCCATCGCGGGACCCGGATCACACGCCTGGTAAAACCAGGCGTGCTTTCCGGGTCCCGCGAGGGGAAGAAGGAGGTAACAACGGGACACTCATAATGTGCCTGTTGTTACCTCCATCCCCATTGAGCCCTATGGGGGCTCAAATGGGAATGGGAATGGTTCCTGCAAGGAGGAATGACCGGGTCTGCCAATGTTGGAATAACCCGGTTATTCCTCATTGCAGGAACCCGGTAAACAAGCCCGGTTTGGTGGCAGACATGGAGCTAATAGCTCCATGGCTACCGCCAAACTCGTAATGAGGGCCATTGTCTTGGCAGGTTTCCCAGAAACTGTTAACTTTTCTGTGCTAGGATCAATTGGCTGCATTTGCATGTGAAAGGGCCCCAGCAAAGCTCCAATTAACTGCCCAAATTGCAGCCTTGCCTAAAATGTCTAGTTCAACACATTCAATCAATGCTTAATATAGATAAAATCCATAAAACACACACACAATACCATAAATACAAATGCTGGGGCAAAGAAACACATCTAGTTCTGCGCAGAGTTTGAAAACTATTGGACATTTCTTTAACAGGGGGCTGCTGCAGCCACGCAAGTTTTGTGGCTATGTCAATATCACAGTACCAGTCCCGTTTTGTTACAAAGGTAACCCCCTTTCTTGATAGGCGGCGTTTATCTCTCCTCAACTTCCTCCCCTCTCCTGCCTCTCCCCCTTCTGCCACCAATAGCCCTCCTAGGAAAACTTTCAAAAGTGGCAAGCTTCTCCACATAGCTACCCTCAAATCTGGCTCTGCCGTTAAACTCCCCTGACATCTGCCACCACATTGAAGACCTTGACCTAGATGTCCTCGCTCTCACCGAGATGTAGTTCACTGCCAGCTCTGTCACAAGTTTTGACATTCTCCTCCCTGAGGGATAAAATACCCTCTCTAAACCAGGCCTAACTGGCTTGGGGTCAGAGTTGTCCTGATCTTCCCCGAGTGGGTCCCACGTGATATCATACCCACTCAGGCCTACTCCTCTTTTGAATGCCTTGTCTACAGGCTTGGTGTCTCTCCTTGCCTGTCCCTGACTCTGGCCAATATCCCCTGGGCAGGTCGCCCAGTTCCTCTCTGAATGGGCTGACCTCATCTTTTCTCTCCTTGCCTCCTCCTCGAGGCTTCTTCTCATCTGAGACTTCAATATTCACATCGGCTCCCCTGTTGCAACCTCTGGGCTCTTCTGCAACCTCTGTGACTCTCTTTCCCTCCCCATTCTTCCGCCCGGTCTGACACACTCAGCCAGACAAACCTAGGATGCTCTAATCTCTTCAGACATCCCCATCTCCAATCCTCTCATTACTCCTACATCCTTGTCTGATCATGCTCTCCTTTCCTCTCACCTGGACCTCCTGGGTACCCTGGCTAAGCTGCCCACACTGCCCGACTCCTCCGTCATTTGACTTATGAAACGAGTGTTAGTTGCCGCTTTTGCTGCCACCTTCACTCCCCTTCCTACTCTTACCACTGATTCTCACTCTGACACAGCCTTTACTAACCTTCAACTCTCCATCTCTTACACACTGGACATCCTTGCCCTTGTTATGACAATCCACATGAAACCTGCCTCCAAGCGCAATTCCTGTAATGACTCTGACCTGGCCACTCTGAAAAGGAAGTGCGGAGCAGCTCAGCGGAAGTGGCAGTCCTCGAGGACATTCCCCGACAAACTGGTCTGCTGCCTGCTCCAAAGGCAATACGAACTCCATCTTCTTGAAGAAGAGGGCCTTTACCCAAGCCTGCATCTCTGTGGCCACTAACAATGTGGCTGAACTTTTCAAAATCTACAAGGAACTCAGCAACCCTACTGCAGTCTCCACTTCTCTTCTGCCTTCCCTGGCACTCTGCACTTCTCTGGTCTCTCACTTCATTTCTAGAACTCAGGACATCTTGTCCTCACTCTCCTCTACTCGTCACCCTTCTCCCTCACCCACTCTCAGGCCTCTCTTGGCCTCTCTCTCCCTTCCCCTCCTACTCTCCTATTCTTCTCCCATAACATCTGATAAGGTTTCTAGACAAGTACATTCTATGAAGGTCTCATCCAAACAGGTGCTCCTCTATAACTATAAAGGACACCATTGGGCCTCATAACGGGTTTGGCGATAGCTGTGCCTGTAACAAAGGCACGGCTGCCGCCAAACCTGTGATTTTACCAGCACCCGTGAATAGGTAATTATCGGGTCATGCCGAGTTCCGCGGACCCGGTAATTGCCCATTCGTGGGTGCCGACAATAAAGGACTCCCCATCCCCATTCAGCCTCATAGGGCTGAATGGGAATGGGGAGCTCAGATGCAATGGCACCGTTATGAAATGAGACCTGGCGAGCACAGTGAGACCCGCAAGCACAACTCGTAGTATGGCGGTACGGTATCAACGGTGCCGGTAGCACTACCGGCATCGTTGTTACTGTACTGCCATACTTATAATGAGGCCCATAATGAGGCCCATAATGAGGCCCATTGTCTCCCTTGCTCCAACCTTGGCCGATTTCTGCAATCCCTCCATTGCCACTGGGTCCTTCCCCTTACTCCTCAAGCACTCCCTTGTGCAACCTCTCCTCAAAAAGCCTTCTGCTGACCCTTCCTGTCAGGCAAGCTACTGCTCTTTCTCCAGTAAACTGATCTCCTGAACACCCATGAAGTCTTGTTTTCTAATCTCAACTTCAGCTCCCCTTCCATTGTCATCCTTTTTGAACTTTACTCTGCCTTGGATACAGTCAATCATTCCACCCTGATAAATCGTCTCTGTGATACCTGTGGCATCACTGACCTGGTTCTGTACTGGTTGACCTGCTTCCCTTTGGACCGTCCTTCCCAGGTTCAACTGGGCCCTTTTCTCTCCACCATCTCACTCTCCACCTGCGGAGTCCCTCAGGGCTCTATCCTCTCACCTTGGCTGTTCAACATCTACCTGGCTCCTCTAGCCCACTTGATCTCCACCTTCTCTCCTAACTTCCAGTGTTATGCGGATGACACGCAGCCCTCCTTCAAGCTTCCCTCCTATGCCTCTTCCTCTTCCTCCCTGTCTGCTATACAGGCATGGTGCTCTGCTAACGATATCTGTCTTAATACCAGTAAGACAGAGATCCTTCTCATCGGGACCCCTGCTCCCTTTCCCCTCCCACACTGTGGCCTTCCTGTGCAGAAAAAATACCTTGGTGTCATCTTCGACTCCTCTCTCTCCTTCTCTCCTCACATCACAGACCTTGCCAGGAAGGCCCACTTTCAGCTGCACCTCCTCAGAGGCATTCTCCCTTTCCTCACCTTCCCCCAGAAACTCGATGTCTCCAGAGCTCTGGTCCTCTCCAGGCTGGACTACTGCAATAGCCTCTTCCTTAATCTGCCTAACCCCTCCCTTCGCCCCATGCAACTCATTCAGAATATGAATGCAAGATTTATCCTTGGCCTCAAGCTCAGGGACCTCATCTCTTTAGCCCTAAAATCTCTCAACTGGCTCCTGGTTGCTGCGAGGATGAAGTTCAAGACCCTCTGCATCATCCAGAGAGATTTCTGGGGCCTGGTACCCCTCTACATCCAACTCTTTCTCCCTCAATACCTCCCTGGTAGAGCCCTTCGGTCGTCTAGCTCCAACTCGCTGTAGATCAGATGCTTTTCTAAGCAGAGAGTGGGGGGGTTGATCTCTCTCCTCCGTAGGTGCCTATCTCTAAAATGACCTACCCGCCCCTGTCAGATTTGAGCCGGATTTCCCAAGGTTCTGGAAGCTTCTCAAGACCTTCCTTTTCTCTTCTTCCTTCCCTCTCCCCCTTCCCTGCTAATCTACCTGCTTCTTGACAGGCTGCCTGGTTCCTTCAGAGTCTTCAGGGCACCAGGCCCCCCACATTCCAATCTACCCCTGCACTTGGTCTCTGCAAACACTCCAATCCCCTCTGAAACTGCACTTGCCATTCCGGTGCCCCTCCCTCCACCTGGCTGGGCCTGCACCCTTGTAGCACATACAGCCCCTTCCTCGCACTTAGCCTGTGGACTTTCCTTCCCATGCACTCTCTGCTTTCCCCTGGCTCTGTCCACCTGACCGCCCCTGGGACTCACTTTTTCTTACAGGCCCTTCCGCCCTGACCAGCATTTCCCCCCTTCCCGCTCCCCTGCACTTTTCTTACTGCACTTGCACGTTCCAAGTGTCCAAAGGCCTAGTGGGGTCTTTTTGTTTTTGTCCTCCCTTTTTTTTCCACCCTTTTGTCTTGTTGCACCTCGAAACACATTTGTATAGGCGCTGTATAAATACCCAATAAATAAAAATAAAATAAGTGCCAGTATGTTTGTCTTAAGCATGCATGCTCTTGCAGAAGATATATTGTTTGTTAATATTTCCAGGTTTATTAGCTTTGAAATATCGGCAGCCAAGCCGGCACATGTTTCAACCTTTAAGGTCTATTTCAAGGCTCTACGAATGGCTACAATTTGATCAACATATCAGTTACAACATAGATTTTACATCTACTCGTTATTGGTAAGCTCGATGCTCATGGTATCTCATCTGCTCCTATTGGATGGATATTTATGCTCAAATGCTGACTGGTCACATGAATACGTTTCTGAGTCATGTAGTAGCTGTATCTGTTGCTGTATTAATGTGTTTTCAATTAATTATGCAGCGAGTTGTTAGTCATTTTTCTAGGAAAGTATATTCAGTGCCTTATTCAGCATAGGCATACCACGTGTCTCACAGTAATAACATACACAGTAGATACAGAAAAAATATGGAATACATAATACATACGATTTTAAAAGTATTAGAAGAAGGCTTGAATAATTAAGCACCTTCCAGGTGACCAGCAAGTCCTGGGATCCTGGTTACCTCTGTAATATCACTTCCCATGATGCCCTTGAATGTCAAAGACTGGTGATGTTGCTTACAGTGCCCCTTTCTGCAAAGTCACTTTTGTTGGTAAGAATACATATGCAAATTAGACGGTTTGCAGGTATTTTGCCCTATAGAGCCTGGACAGAACTCTAACAGGTCCGTTTCCTGCATGCATAATGGTCCCACAGTTTTGTTATTTTTTTGTGCTGTGCATGTATTTGAATGTCATCTGCCACTAATGTAACCAAAAACCTTAATGGATTGGGAAAGATATCTGGGAATGGTGCCGCATGGACCACTCGCACTGTGGGCTGCTTCTGATGCACTAACACATATAATGTGTCCTGCAAAACAATTTTTATAAATTTGGCCACCCTAAACTATGGTGCCGCCGGAGCATGACAACCTCTTTTGGCTTGGCGGTTCTGCTTTGTTTTTGCCTGCCCAGATGTGGGAGTCCTGGCCGGCTCAGTCCAGTGCCCTGCAACACCCCAGTACTTCAGGACCACTGCTCTTAAGAACCCTGGTGCTTCTGGGAGTTTTGTGATGAGAGGGACGGTGTTTGATACATATTATACAGACGGAACGAGCAGAATCAACAGGCATCAGCCTAAATGACCCATCGCATATTGGATGACTTGTGCCATTGGCTTTGACAACCCCACGGAATTGAACCCGTTCACCTTACCAATCTGCCTTGAAAAAGACCCTCCGGGGTTGAAACACGTGTCAGCTGACCTTCTCTTTGCAGACAATGGGCCTCATTACAACACTGCACGGCTGCCGGCAGAGTTGCATTTTTTCCGGCACCCACGAATGGGCAAGAACCGGGTCATGCCGAGCTTGATGGACCTGGTAATTGCCCATTTGCGGGTGCCGAATCAACAGCGTCCCGATCCCCATTCTGCCCCATAGGAAAGCGTTCCTTATACGCTCCTTGTACACTTAAGCTGTATCTGGTGCACACGCCTACTAAAAAATCAGTCCCCAGAGCACAGTAGGCCTTGTTTGGGGATAGGTTCACAGAAGACCTGTCCATTCATGTTGTCATTTTCATGACGCCTGGCAAGGCAAAGGCCAATATTAAAAAGGTTTATGCTCCTCACGTTTTCCAAAAAGCTGCAAGAGGCAGAGCCCGCTTTTCTTGTCCGATAGCCCGAGTGTTTACCCTGTCTCCATCATGCCCCCATAGGAGCACATACCTTGTACCTTTCGAATAGAGTGTGATCCACTTGAAAAGTTCCAGAGCGGCTATTTGCAGAACAATCTTCACAAGCACAGTATCCTAATCCAATCTTTGCCCCCCTATCAATTTTCTTTGTTCACAACATTGATGATGCCATTGCAAAGACTCTCCCTACGCCTAGTGTACTACATATTCCTAGTAGAGAACTGCACTCTAGGGGACCAATACAATATTTTTCAGCGTTTTGGCCCCCGACTCTATCTCAAGTTCTGCATATTATCTCCAAATTACGATCCACGTCACCTATTGACCCCATTCCTCTTTAAATCTTTAAAATCATCCATTCAAAGAGACCTCCAATGATCACAACAGCAGCTAATGCATCTCTTGGTACTGGTCACATCCCCCATGTTAGAAGCATGCTCTTGTCACTCCACTTCTGAAAAAGCCACCCCTCGACCCGTTTGTCCCTGCCAACATTCGCCCAATATCCTTGCTCAAGTTTCTTATGAAGGTGCTAGAAGTAATTGCTACCCCACAGAACAGAGCTTTTCTGGAAAGCGAGCCTGTACTAGATTACCTTCAATCTGGTTTCTGGCCTTGCATGAGGACCTAATGGTACTGGTGGTCGTTACTGATGATTTTACCAGACTAGCTGACAGGTCTCAAATAGCAGTATTAATACTCCTAGACCCATCAGCGGCGTTTGACACTATTGATCACAATCTCCTTTGTCAAAGCTTAGAGGACAGTGGGATTTCGGGCTTGGCGCTGAAGTGGTTTAAATAATTTCTCTCCAACCTTTCTCAGACACTCTCCCTGCCCCTGTATAAGGCAGGAGAGGTCTCTTTAGAGTAGGGAGGCCCTCAGGGCTCGGCTCTTTCACCCATTCTATTTAACATATATATATATATATATATATATATATATATATATATATATATATATAAAACCTCTGATGTCTATCATTCAGTCCTTTGGCTGCCTTTTCGACTCATATACAGGTGATAAACAGTTGATCGTTCGTATTGATCTGGACCCCACCGAGTCAGCCTCATGTCTCAGAAATGTCTTATCTGCAATTTGCCAGTGGATGAACCAGAATTTGCTTAAGTAAAATGGCGATAAGAATGACGTCCTGATATTGCCCCACCCCACATCGGCTAAAAAGGCTCTCTAGCCACCCCAGCTAAATGTGTAAAACATCTTGGTATAAAAATATCTGAGTCTTTGTCGCCTGCACTCAAGATCAGTGACAGATCCAATGCTGGCCACCTGAAATTGAAAATGTTAAGGAAAATACTACCTTTCTTACAGTGCGAATTACGTGCTCCCCTTACCTTGGCCTCAGGAGTAATTGATTATTGTAATGCTACGTTACTAGCACAACCCAAATACCATATTAACCGTCTACAAGTCCTCCAGAACTATGCTGCGAGGCTTGTAGCTAATCTACCCAGATCGGTTTCTGCTACCCCCCACCGCCTTCTCAGGAAGTTGCATTGGATCCCTATTGACTTTAGAGTCAAATTTAATACCCATTGTCTTGTAAATCAGATTTTGGATGGCAAAGGTGCTATGTATCTCCAGGAAAGGCTGTGCAAATATAAACCTTCTTGAGCACTCTGTTCCGCTGATAATCTCCTTTTGATCATACCTAGATTTCAAAGAAGCATGGTGGGTGGTTGTGCTTTTTCAGTGGCTGCGTCGAAGCGCAGGAATGGTCTTCTGCTCTCTCTTCGAGTAATTGTTATGATATGATATGGCATTTGTAACGCGCATATACACAAGTGTTTCAAGGCGTGACGAGGCAAGCAAAGGGGAACAGAGGGAGGACATAGACAATGATCTTACTAGGTCAAGTGACATTGAGATCACGCAAGTGCAGGGGAGGGGGAAGGGAAAAAGTGCCAGGGGAAAGGAGCGAAAACCTCAACTGACACACGATCATGGGTCAGATGACTGAGAAGGTACGTGGCAGTTCTGGAGTTGGCTTGGCCTGAGGGGTAGAAAGGGAGCAATGGGAGGAAAGGAGAAAGTGATCACTCCAGGTAGGAGGAGGAGTGGTGAGGGGGATAGAGAGGGGGAGGTCTCAGGAGATCAGAACATCCAGATTGTGCCTTGCAGAGTGAGTTGGGCCAGAGGGGAGAATAGAAAGAAAGAGAGCGTTACTGAGGTTGCGAAAGAGTCCAGAGGAGGGACAGGAATCATCCAGGTGGATGTTAAAGTCTCCAAGAAGGAGAAGTTGAGTGGTCGAGGCCAGGAGGCGATGTCTGCCCACTGAGAGGAAGGAGGTGATCTGACCAGGTGGCCGATAGAAAGTAGCCACAGTAAGAGAGTGCACAGGAGAGATAGAGAGCCTGCAGACAAGGCATTCAAAAGAGGAGTAGGCCTGCATAGGAATGACAAATGCAGAAATCCACTCCGGGAAAATCAAGGCTACACCCCCTCCAGAATGGTTGGATCTGGGCACGGAGAGGATCTTGTAGCCATCAGGGAGGAGACTGTCAAAGATCAAGTTCTTCCAGGAGCCAGCAGATGTCAGAGGAGTGTTTGACAGCTGAGCGAGAGTTGAGAGTGGTAACGTGGAGAAGGTTGGCAACCTTGAAAAACTTCTGGGGAGGGGTAAAAATCAGAGGTACACCATGCGGAGGTGTAGAAGGAGCCTGAGGGGGGACAGAAGAGGAAGCAGGAGAGGGCAATGTAGCCAAGGAGGAAGCACAGGTGGAGTCAAGGAAGCCAAAGAAGGGAGAGAAGGGACAGCAGGAGAAGAAAGGAAATTGATGAGGTGCGGGACGTGTCTATCAAAGAGGAGACGGTTGGGCTGCAGGCCTTGGACCAAGCTGTAGCATTCAGATAAACATTAATGATGACCTTAGAGGAGTGGAAGGGTGCCAGGAGGGCCTCCCACCGGGTGCCACCATTAATGGGAGAAGAAGAGAAAGGAGAGAGCACAGAGATCATATGACAAGTCCATAGGTCTGGCGAGGGAACGACAAAGAAGATGTCGGTGAGGGTCTATCTGGAGGAAGTATTGGTATAGGTGTCAGCGATAGGGAGGCCTCGGTTGGAGACCAGGATATCCTTTTTGAACTTCTTCCTACCAGACTTAGTGAGGAGAGCAGGATAGTCGATAGAGAAGCAGTTTGAAAAAATAGAAGAAACATAGAGCACCATACAGTAGGTGGGGGGAAGAGAAGAGAGTGCAAAGGAGGGGGAGTCACTAGGGGAGGACACAAGGAAGGGTGCAAGCAGATGAGACAGACAGAGACAAGACAATAGTGGACAAGAGCTCAGATGGAAGAGCAGGCAGAAAACAAGGCAGTCCGGTAAGCAAACCAGGTTACCAGGGCATCAGAAACAGAGCAGTCATTAAAAAGAGAACCTAGAGGAGGGTGGAGCACAGCAGAACACAAAACATTATACAAAAGACCAAAGCAGTAGACAAATGTAAACATAGAAGAAGGAAGAATGGAGCAGAACACAAAGCAATATAATGTAAAACAGGGCAATCAATAAGTAAGAGCAAAGGTGCGTGGTGCAGGAGGCTGGAGAAGGGGGGCACGAGGCACATGCGATAGGGAGTTGGGAGGGACCATGCAGTCGGGGAGGCGCCACAGTGAGCAAACCGCACACACGCTGCAGCGCTAGAATAAACCTTTCACAAATGCACAACTTACTGTGCCACGGAGCACTTGTCCTCATCCCAGCACTGGAGAAGTTGATGTTGCCATTGCCTGATGAAGGTGGGGATGGCCTGTGGGGACAGAGGGAGTAAACACATGTTGGTGCATGCTTACCTGCTGTCTAAGCAAGGGTTCGGGCCCTGAGTCCTCTTGGTCTGAACAGGTCGAAACAGGAATTGCCCTTTTTTTCATCTGCCCTTTGCTTTGGACGCCCAACTGGAGACGCCCTTGATCTAAGACTTAAGAGCAGAAAGGAAGAGGCAGGGCTAAGAAGGTGGGAGGTGCTTAGGCCAGGTGACTGAGATCCACTTGCACCTGCTCCCCATTTGCAAAGGAAAAGAGGCCAGAGGGCTCCTTAAGTAGGGAAAAAGAGCAGCAACCAGGAAGGCAGCAGGTGGGCGGGGCTTAGGCCAGGTGACCTAGATCAACTTGCACCTGCTGCCCACCTGCTTGTCATTGTATGTCATTTGGTCTTTAGGAAGTCACTTAGAACCTTCTTTGTCCCATCCTGTGAATAGTTACTCTGTCGTTTAATCTGTTACTTCTGTTGTGCATCTCTCATTTACTTCCTACTTGCTCAGAGCCAGGATACCCTTGGGTTACAGTTTGCACTTTACAAGGTTACATACCATACAATAACCTTGCCAATAACCATTGTATTCTCTGTGTACAATGCTATGTTTTAAGCTATGTTTATTGTTACTATAGAATTAAGTAGTAATCATGTTTAATCAAATTTGTGAATTTTTACTTATTGCAAGAACTGGTCATGAGTGCATTGCCAGCAGTCATTGTTTGGAGTTGTACATATTTGTGGGACTGCTTTGGAAGGAGCTATAATTTTACATGTTTTAAAAGATTTAAACAAAACCACACAACTGTCATTATATTTAAGCATGCAAAAATTAAAAACTAAAAATAGGGTAATAGGAACAATATATATGTTCATGTACAATGTCTATTATACATGAAATGAGTGGCATCTTTATCTCGGACAGCATCATGCAAACCGCCAGGACCCAGCGGTATAAAACCCTGTATTATTAGGTGTCTTTCATGTGTACCTCAAATATTGAATGTTTTATGTTGTGATTGTGTATTGCCAGATCGAAATTTACTATGCAATCTTGTTTGCTGTTTTAATCAATATGCAATGTGGTCTGTTCATCTTCAGCCTATTTCATAAGGATGAAACCATCACATCAGCTATGCTGTGCATTTCATCAGGCACGGTCCTGTGCATTTTGCTACTTGTTTTCTGACATCCGTTTTTACTTAGCAAATGTACATGCCTGTAGTCTCACTATAAAAACTGGAGGTTATCAATACGCTCTTTACATTACTACATATTGCCTCACAATGAGGAAGCTGGCGTGTTACTCCTACGAAAGTACCATATGTCACTACGGAAGTACAACAGAAGTTTGATAATCATTTAGTTATTGCTTTCATTTTAAAAATCGTGAGAAGTAATCAACACTGTCAGTAGACTATAATTGTTTTTTTATCCATACTTCTGGAGTGTATATCATAATGCAAATATATATGTATACTGTTTATTTTTCCTTTTGTTCACACATCTAATACCTTGTTGTCCTGAAGGATGATACTGCAATGGGCAGTCATCGAAATGAATACAAGAACAGCAGGTATATTGCCGCTGTTTCGCTAGAGTATATAATCCTGTTGAAAATGAAGATATCGCAAGTCCAAGATATTGCTACGTCTATATAAAATGAATTGCAATACATTGAGACCTGACTATTACCAGCATCCATTTTTTTTACTACTTTTATCTTCTGTTGTTTCCACTCTGATGCCTGCAAAATATGACTAAACCCAAGTAGAACATGTACAGCAGGGGTACTGAATTTGTGTTTTTATTGGGGTCTGTTTATAAATGGATAGATATTGACTTTCTAGTTATGTGTTTATGGAGTTTGTATGTATGTTGTCTAGTCTGGTTCTTGTATCGTTATTCTTCATCTATACTAAATTGACATTTGATTTATTTTCCAGCCAATATTGTTTCTGGACCAAACAACCCCAGACAAAGCAGAAAGGTGTGACACTGTCAGATTTCTTATTTTTGTAATTTCGTTCAAACAATTTCACAGCCATTTCAAATTATATCAGTTAATGACTTGCAGTTGCTTTTGGAAAGATGTAATGAAAATAAATGAGTAATTGCACACAAGATGAAATTTGGAATTTACTGTCATCTATACGTCTACACAGTACAATGTTTCTCTATTTCTCCATTATTGCCATGGTCCTATGGCAGCATGAGAGGGCACAGGATCAGGTACTGTATGTACAGAGAATTCATCACAACATACAACTGCAAGTCACTGGATCTTTTTTACAATGGCTTCAAAGGTGTCTTCCTAAAGAAAAGTTTGAATTACTATATTTTGGACATTTACAGTTAGCACGGACAAATGCAGCTTTGGTTTACAGGTGATGGGCAGTGTGATAGTTCAGGATTTTCAGCGAAGTACTGCGCTTATCACCTACAGGACTTACAAACTAACAAATAGTAAGCTCTGTGGTGATCAAGGTAACTAAATGTACATCCTCTGTTGCCATGGAGAAGCATGGCTTTGAAAAATCCATTGAACTTCTTCATTCCATGGGTTTACACATTGAACTAAGAGCAGCAGACATGTGGATATTACCAAAGTCATGGGAAAGAGGCTCACAGATATCAGGGATCAATTCAACACATGGCATGTGTCAAAGACGGTTGCCAAGAAAATCATTGTGGCAGGGGAAAAAAGGACTGTGGAGAACTACTGAATAGTCACAGTCCATAAGTAATCATCTCTGCTGGAGATCTAGATACTGTGAAACCGCAGTGGACATAGTGGAGAGGATGTGGCAATCACTTATCCACTATGCTCATAACAAACATTTCTCAGGAGCAGATACACAATATCATTCATGCAAACATCCACCTCTGAGTGAGGAAGAGGAGTGGAGGAAAAAAGTGGCTGGAGCCAGGGTCGCCTCCTCATACAGCCCTCAAAATGGTAGTGTGTGACAAAGAACTCACCCGAGATATGAACTGCCTCACAGAATGTTGCTACATTGGGGATTTGAAGGTTTTCCGCAACATGTGTCTGGAATATCAGCACTAAAGATTGCATTTCAGCATGGTAGTTCTTGCACAAATCGAGAACGTTGGCAGGCAACAAACTAGAACTTCAGGCGAGAACCTCAGGCGAATTGCGTTATGGGGTGTCCTTCACAATCAATAAAACGGGACTGGGCTACCAAGTCTCTCTTCAAGCAAATGGAATTTGAGTTTTTGAGAGATCTCACTTTGACAGTCTTTCTTGGTGATGGTCACACACAGTCTAAGCACTGGCGTAACAGGGGCCCCCGCAGCCCCCGCGGTGCGGGGGGCCCCACCAGCACATGGCTGCGAGGGGGCCCCAGTAAAAAAAAAAAAAAAAAAGTTTCTTTTGAAATTCACTCTGCATTCATAAAGAACATTTCTGTAACAGAAATAATTTGTTTATGAAGGCAGAGTGACTACAAAAAGAAACTTTCTTTTTGAAGTCTGAGGGCCCCCGTAACCCATGACATGGAAGACCCTAGGCTGGAGGCCTCCATGTCATGGGGTCGGGGGGGGGGGTGGGGAACCCTATGCCTTCAAAAAGAAATTGTTTGTTTTTGAAGCCCCTCAGCCATCATAAAGAAATTATTTTGATTATGGTTCGGTCCTTAACTGAAATAATTTCTTAATGAAGTTATAGTGACTTAAAAAAGAAACAATGGGGCTCATTCTGACCATGCCGGTCCGGAAACAACGGTGCTGGTAAGCTTACAGGCACTGTTGTTTCGGACCGGCATATTACAGGTCTGCCTGGTGGGGCTGCCGTGCCCGACAGGTCTGACCCTGCCAGGCACAGCAGCCACGGTAGGCAGACCTGTTACGGAAGCACCGGCACCGTTAACAATGGTGCAGGTGCTTCTGTGTCCCCATTCCCGTGGAGTCTGGGGTTTAACGAAATTACCGGCACCTGATTTCCCAGCCGCCGGACTTGAAATAGCACGGTGGCACCGGGAAGTCAGGCCATAGTAATTTTTTATGGGTCTGGCGGCAACCCGCCGGTAGCACTGGCACGGTTACAGCTGGACCCGTAATGAGCCCAATTTCTTTTTTAAGTAATAGGGCCCCCCCTCAACTCCATGAGGTGTGCGTGTATGAGTCTATGGTGAAAGGGTGCACACTCAAATGTATAGCCGGCTGCCTGTGTGTGTATGGTGAAAGGGTGCACACTTAAATGTATGGGTGGCTGTGGGGGTGTGCCTGCATGGTGAAAGGGTGCACACATAAATGTATAGGTGGCTACCTGTGTGAGTGTATGGTGAAAGGGTGCACACTTAAATGTGTGGATGACTGGGTGTGTATAAGGTGAATGGTGTGTGTGCTTCTGTACAGAGGCACAAGAAAACCTTCATTTCGGGGGGGCTAACCCTTCAAATGTTGGGAGAGGCGCTAACTTCACATGCGGTGGGGAGGGGAAAACTTATTTGTGTGGGCGCATCCAAATTATTTACGCATTTTAATGAGACTATTCTAGTGCAGATTCAATGTTACAAGCAGTTAACTCTCTCCTATAAGTCTCCTGTTCTCTTTCTACCCTTCCAATCACTCCCCTGGCATGCAAGTACTAAACCCACATCACGATTTCAATTGCCTAAACAATGTGGAATTGGAATGCAGGTACTAACAGTGAAATGCTTTACGTTGGTAATTGCTGGGTTCTTGTTAACAGCAAAAACCAGGTGCCGTTTAAAATCTGTGTCCTGTTCGGTCTGGGAACTGCTCTAAAGGTTAGCCAAGTTGAGTCAATATAGCCCAAAATGTCAGGGGGGGTAGTGCTGAAGCCCAGTCAACTCAATGGTGTTGCGCTACTACTTGTGTTTAATGCCTTGCTTACTCCTAGCCCTATTCTTCCTCGTCCCAGTACTTATATACGAGGCAGTACGTGTGTTTGAGGCACTCTGCCTCATACAAAAGTACTGGGAAGAGGTAGAGGTACATGGAGGTAATGCCTGATTTAGCTAGCTGTAATCTTCATCACTCCTAGTCCCACTGTTCCTCATCCCAGTACTTACCTATGAGGCAAGGAGCCTCATACGAAAGCTCTGGGACAAGGAAGAGGGACGCAGAGGTAATTCTGGGCCAAGGAGCTGATTGTGGAGGTTGGGGTGGTGGGTGGGAGGGAGAGTGGATGTGTGGGTGGGCAGGATTGTGTGATAAATCATAATGGTTGTCCATGTCCAGGCTAAGCAGGCATGATATGTGGTATTAGTGACTAGAGAGGCATTTTGATTTAGCCAGTCTAGTCATTCCTCAGTTTGGTATGACTTTCTTTTAACTGGACATTTCTGATAAAGTAGTCCTGCTAACTTTAATTACCTGGCTAGATTGGCATTTGGGTGCTGCCAGTCTAGCCATCTCTTACTGCAGCATTGTATATTTTTCTGGGCATCTGTGATAAAATGATATGATGTGATTCAAGTCATTTATAATGCGCCTGTACACAAGTGTACACAAGGGAGGGATGATAGAGGGAGGACAAGACAAACGATCTCACTAGGCCTTGTGTCATTGTGAGAACGAGAAGTGCAAGGGAAAAGGGAGCAGGGAAGTGCAAGTGAGAGGGGAGGGGAAAACAGGGCAGCAATGCTCTCAGTAAATGCAGCCAGGGCAGAGCAGCTATTGGTTGTGCAAGGAGAACAATGGACTGCAGGGTTACAGTTACAGCCCCTAAGTGCATGGTAGGCCCGGAGGCAGTGCAAGGGTGACCAATCAAGAAAGAGCCTGGACTCAGAGAGACTCTGAGGGTAGCCAAGCAGCCAGTCAGTACAGCAGACAGGTAGGTCAGGTAGGTCAGCAGGGGGGGAGAGAGAGCGAAAGCAGCAGAGAAGAGGAAAGCTTTTAGCTGCTTCCGAAACTTCAGGTTGTCCGCCTCAAGTTTGAGAGGGGCAGGGAGGCCATTCCAGTTGGAGGCACCAGCAGAGGAGAGAAGTCTACCCCCACTCTGTGCCTGGAGAAATGTCTAAGCCTTAGAGAGTTGGAGGTAGCTGAGTGAAGGGTTAGAGAAAGAAGGTATTCTGGAAGAGAGCATTGGATTTAGTGTTGGCACTGGCCCCAGAAAGCCTTGTGGGCAATGCAAAGGTTCTTGAACTTGATCCTTGCAGCCAGTGGAGAGATTTCAGGGCTGGAGAAATACAATCCCAGGGCTTGAGGCCAAGGCTAAGTCTTGCAGTCCTGTTCTGGATTATTTGCAGATGACGGAGACTAGAGGAAGACAGATTGAGAAAGTGGCTGTTGCAGTAGTCCAGCTTAGAGACAGTGAGCTTCTGGTGGAGAGTGAGAAAGGGTAGAGTCCCTTTGAGGAGGAGCAGCTGGTAGTGGGACTTCTTGGTGATGTTCGAGATGTTAGGAGAGAAAGAGAGTGTGGCGTTGAAGATGACACCAAGGTTTTTTGCCTCGCAGGAAGGCAAAGGAAGAGGGCCCAAGGTGGTCTGCTATAGTGAGAGAGGAAACACAGTGGCAAGGGTCCCAATGAGAAGGATCTCTGTCTTAATGGCATTAAGGCAGAGATTGTTGGAGGCGCACCAATCCTGAATCGTGGATAGACAGTCAGGAATGAGCAAGAGAGGAGAGGAGGATGAGGGGAGCCTGAAGGAAAGCTGAGTCCTCCGCACAACACTGAAAGTTAGAGGATAAGGTAGAGATCAGGGAGGCCAAAGTGGCCAAGTAGAGGTTGAAAAACCAGCGTGAGAGGATAGAGCCCTGGGGAATGCCACAGGTAGAGAGAGGTGGCGGAGAGAATGGGACCACGATCGACCTGGGAGCGGAGTGGCGGTCCAAGTGGAAGTAGGTCAGTCACTCTAGGGTCTGATCTGTGATGCCCAGGTTCTCACAGAGTCGATTGATCAGGATGGCGATGTTGACCCTGTCGAAAGCAGAGGAAAGATGAAGGATGAGAATAGAAGGAATGCTGGAATCAAGGTTAGAGAGCAGCACAGGTGTTAAGGAGGGCAGTTTCCATTCCTCTGGCAGCTCTGAAGCCAGACTGATGGTCATGGAGACAACCAACAGATTCAGTGTGGAGAGTAAGCTGTGAGATGGCAAGCTTTTCCAAGAGTTTGCTCAGGAAAGGTGGAGATTGAGCGATAGTTTTCCAGCAGGTAGGATCAGCAGACTGCTTCTTGAGGAGTGGGTGCACAAGGGAGTGCTCAAAGGGAGAGGGGAACATTGCAGTGGCGAAAGAGTGATTACAGAAATCGGCCAAGGCTGGAGCGAGGGTGTCAATATGGGCTTTGATGGTTCTGGAGGAGCAGCGGAGCACCTGTTTGGACGACACTTTCATAGATCGGACTTGTCTAGAAACCTCGTCAGGTGTTGTCAGAGAGAAAGAGGAAAAAGGAGGAGGAGAGAAGAGATGGCCAAAATGGGCCGAGAGAGGAAGAGGACATAGAGGACAGGATGTCCTGAGATTTAGCAGAGAAATGAGAGGCCAGAGCTGTACAGAGGGCATGGGAGGGAACAGAAGAGGTATAGACCACAACAGGATTGACCAGTTCCTTGCAGATATTAAAGAGTTTGGCCGTGTTGTTCGAGGCCATGGAGGCACATGCTTTATTGTGTGCTCTCTTCTTGATGAGTGTTATTGCTTTGACTGGCATTTTGCTGAAAACAGTCTAGGTATGTCTAAATGTGGCCTGGCATTCTGTACTATAATGTTATTACGTGTTTACACTGGTCTACATTGTGCAGCCAGTTGGAAGCATTAATGTTCCTGTGCACTGTTGGTGACTTGCATGTATTGGATTGTGTTACCCTACAAAACAATTGCAAACACTCTGGCTTTATAGCCAATTTATCTCAGAAAGTGTGCTGTATATTGCATTAAAACACATATTTATATCTTTTTCCTAGTGCAGTGTGCGGCATACCCCTTCAGCAGCACGTTCATGCGTATTGTGCAAGGGTGACAGTCTAGGCCGGCCCAGAGTGTGGCGCAACCCGTGATTTGTTGCCGAGTTGGGGGGCCCCCTCAGCATGGCTCGCAGGGGGGCCCCCACATTTTGTGTTACGCCACTGAGTCTAAGAACACGTTTCCTTCCCTGAGCGAACTCTATGACCAAAAACATTGCTCCAGTGGAATGTCCTCCCAAGTCCACATTTGTAGCCAAACTAACCTGCAGATTTAAATTAAACGAGGGTGTAGTCATTGCAATACTGAAAAAATGTGTTGTTTCAAAAATGCATTGCTGCTGCGGAGAAATATAGAAAAATAATGTGTCCTTTACATTCTACCATGAAATGTGGGATGCTTTTTATCACTGTCTTTTTATAGTGTTCGTGTTGAGTCAAAAACTTCAGAAACGTTATTTGTAAAAAGTGCAAATCACATAGTAAATCTAAATTGCATGCGTGTCATTTGACTCAGTGATTAATATACAATCTGTAAAATTAAAGAGCACTTGTACATTAACACAGCTTTTATGCTGCCCTTTTGTCCAAAAATATCCATGTTTATTAACTCCTGTGGACTGTCGGGAGCAAAATTATGGTGGAAAAGTGTGATGCTTGACTTCTGTACCTCCCCTCTCTTCCTCCATTTGGGTGTTGAAAGTTGCCTGTAAAACCGAGAGACTCATGAAAAGCTAACAAACCTTTAGGATAAAATATTAGATCCACCGAAATGGGAGTTGCATAATAAATGCTATGCCTATGATTTGAAGGGCCTACATTCTGTTGATGCACCGGCTACATGCATCTTTCTGAAATATGAAAATCATAACTTTGTAATAGATAGCCAGGTGAGATAATAGATGGCACGACAGTCATATAGTATGACGCTTCATGTAGGCCACACACAATTGTCCTAAAGTGAGATTATAAACTGAGATTAGGCCAGGGAAAGGGAAAGGAAAGGGAAAGGGAGGCTATCCCATCTTAATTCATGACAGGCTCACAACAGCCCATTTCAAAATGGTCACCACCAAGAGCCACACCAGCAATTCCCCCAAGATGGCCACTCTTATTACCACAGCTCCTAAACCCATGTGAACGCTTTAGCCAGCGGAGGCATGTTTACGCAGGGCTTCATAAGCCACGCCCTGGCTCCACGCCCTTGCTTTGTGTTCAGGATTGCTACTAGCTGCCAGAGCGCCCGCGGCGCATCCGCCCTGACCTTCCCAAAGATCGCTAACAGACACAAGCACTTAACTGGATCTCCGGACTCTCTGCCAGTTCTCTGAAAACCGCTGCAGTCCCTCACTAGCTCCCTGAAAAACATTTCAGTCACGCTGTACCTTCCTGGAAACTGCTACATTCACCCTGCAGCATCTGAAAAAGAAAGGAAAACAGTCAGTGAGCGCCAGCAGCATAGCCAGCTCTTTGCTCGCAAGAAAGAGCCCTGCACTTGCCTACTTACCCATCAGGGGATTCTCTTCTGCCCCAGGCAACTTGGGCAGCATAACAGCATCTGCATCTGGAAGGCAGCAATACAGCACCACCAAAGGAAGGAGAAAGACATTAAACCAAGCTTAAACAGTTTAGCAGGACAAGGAAGAAGGCAAGACTAAAAACAGACACCATATCCGTACTTGTGAAAAACCTTAACTGGTCACAGCAGGCTTGGACCAGGACCAGTGAAGTAACTGGTCAGCAACTGCAACTGCCAGCCTAAAAGTCTTACTGTGATCCCAGCCTACATAGGGCTATGACCTGGGCCTGGGGAGGGGAGTCCTGGGTCAGTAGTAATCCCCTTACATCTCATTCTAGGGGACATTGCTGCCATCAAGCCACAGCAGGAGACATCTGTCTTCAAATCCAAATCCTGCCCCTTTTGCTCCAAACATGTGTGAGCACCATTGCGAAGCGCCACACGTGATTGCGGTTGGATGAGGTGTGGGATCAACCACGAGGGATTCAGGCGTCCTCGCGAGACATCAGGTGAGCGTAACAGAATTCAAAGCCTATATTTTTCTCTCACCTGGTTGTCATTGAAACCGCATAGGTGGATCAGCAAGCCAAGGTCATGAGGGGACTTAGAGCTGAGGTTCACCCTGCCCATTCCGAATCAAATGCCCTTAGGCAAATAAATATATAACTCCTGACAACCTCCTGCCATTACTGATACCAACCATTAATGCTCTTCCTGATAACCTGCATCCAGAGCGCTTAGTAGAAAGCTACAATAACGCTATGAAGAAAGCACTAGACATTATTGCCGCTCTAAAACTACAAAAAAGTAAACAACGAGCTCACCTAAACGCCTCGTTCACCCCCCCACTTAAAAGAACTAAGAATGCAAAAAAGGAAACTAGAAACTAAATGGTGCCACACCCCTGCTGAAGAGAACAAACTGAAACTCAAACTCTTCGCCAATAACTACAAAAAAAGAAATCCTATTCACAAAAAAAATCTATTTAACGAAAGAATTTGCAAGCTCAGTTCTAACACCAGGGAATTATTTGCTATCCTAAGGGAGCTGTAATCCCCTATAGCCCCACCCGATAACATAACTAAAGACAAACAATGGTGCACCAGCATCCAAAACGCCCTAACAAATAAAATCAAAACTCTCCAAACTAAAATCGCCTTAAAAAAAGACTCCCTAACTACCAATGAGTCACCTCCCAGCATCCATGCTAGAATAACTAACCCACCAGGCCTGAATCTTTTCAGATTTTGCCAAAATCTCCATCCTAGAAACAGAAAAGGTTATCGCATCACTCAGACCATCGAACTGTAAAGGCGATAACTGCCCATCCCAGATAATCAAGGACTTAGCCCCCTTCATATCCAAATTGATTAACGCATCCTTCTCATTCAACACCATCCCAAGCAATCTAAAAGAGTCTTGAGTTATGCCTCTCCTCAAGAAGCAAACCCTAGACCCCGCTATTCCCACTAACTACAGGCCCATCACCACGGTACCGTTCCTGCTAAAGATAATATCCAGAGTAGCATACCTACAAATTCAGCAATATCTTGAAACTCACAAACTCCTAGGTGCCCGCCAATCTGGATTCAGACCGCAGCACGGTACAGAGACAGCCTTAATTGATCTTAAAACACAGATCAACGAGATCAATGACAAAGGAAACACTTGACCTGGTGGATCATACAGTGCTGTACGAACAGCTGGCTTCGGCTGCCCACTTTTCAAAGGAGGCCATAACCTGGATCCAATCATTCTTGGACAATCGCACTATGAGAGTCTTCTCCACATTGGCTTCAGCAGGCCCCATTAAAATAACTTGCGGTGTACCCCAAGGTTCCTGCGTCTCCCCAACCCTTTACAACATCTTTACCAAGCCCCTATTTGACAAATTGGACAGTCTGGGTGTCACATACACTAATTACGCTGATGACACTCAGATCCTCATACCCCTTTCGGGCAATTTTGGCTATCATACGGCCTTGGTAAACAAAATATACCTCATCTTTCAGGCATGGATGGCCACGCATGGCCTATGCCTGAATGATGATAAAACCGAAATCCTGTTCCTAGGTTCCGACGTCAACCTAAAAAAACTCAACTCCAACTACTCGGCATTCAATATTGATGGCAATACTATTACAGTAGCCAAAACAGTGAAAACACTAGGCTTTCACCTTGACTCAGCATTGACACTAAAGAAACAAGTGAATTCATTAGCATCCTCCACCGCTTACACGTGCAAGCTTATCAGGGCAAGTAGAGCCTTCCTCACCCAAGCCAGCTGCATCATTATTGCTAACGACCTAATACTCTCCAAACTTGACTATTGCAATGCCTTGTATTTGGGAGCCAATAAATACATCACTAACAAACTTCAAACATTGAAAAATAACGCCCTTAGAACAGCCCTAAACTTACCCTCCAAAGAACACATCTCCAATAAAAGAAGAGAACACACATGGCTTAAAATCTGTGACTGAATCTCACTTAAAACGGCATCACTCACCTTCAAATGCCTAAATAACTCAGCCCCCCCTATCTTGCAGCCAGACTAGTAAGAAAAACATCCATCCGCCCCACCAGAATGGTCAACTCCTACTGCCTACAAGTACCTAAATTTAGATGAAAAAAATGGGCGGCAGAAGCTTCCCAGTCAAGGCAGCCCAATACTGGAATGTTCTCCCACTCAACATCAGAACAGACCAATCCTACTACAGCTTTAGGCAGAACACTCTTACCTGGCTACATTCTAACAAACCCTATGACTAACCTTGCCTCTATTACACTAACAGATCCTATCTAATCTAACTGTATATATGTATATTCCTTAAACTGATTTGCCGAAATGTAATTTGCTGACTGTATATATGTACATCTTTTAACTTGGTTTGCCGAAATGTAATGTTATTATATTCATATTGTGCCTTACCCTGTAACTAAGCTTTTATGTATTCATATTTTTCCGGTTCTCTGTTGCGCCCTGTTACCTTTGGGTTTGGCGCGCCATACAAATTAAAAAACAAACAAACAAACAAACAAACAAACTTGGCTAGATGTTTGGCTCAGACACAGGCATGCCAAGTCCCCTTACCAGGGCCCCAAGAACCTCCTTTTCCTGGCCAGCATTAGGTTGTGTGCTGGGGTCATAGTAACCAATATTGATTATAATTTACATTAGCTTTAAAAGGCACAGTTCCCTGGTACCCACAACCTATTTGCCCAATTTCTATCAAGTCTACAACTGGCCTGTCTACCATTTTAGACGCCATATCACATTCTGTGATCCTTCACTGTGGTGCCTGTACTGTGTACTTCACACAGTACTCTGGGTAAGCTTTTTACATTCTTTGCTATAGTAACTATGCTCAGTGCTTGGAAAAATCCAGCATTTTACAAGGCTTTTGTGATTTTCTTTTGCCTCTGCTATAATCCCTGGTCAGGAAGCTGCAGGCTTGTAGCAATTATCTGCAGGACTCAGTGACTCATTGAATGTCCCTTTCAAGTGTTTAAATGACTTGTCTGATATTCTGGACACATCTTTAACAATGTTAAAATATATGCTACCATCGTCTAGTGAATGGAAAGGTTTTTCACTAAAAGGAAAGGCAGCCTGCTCCTTTGTGGAGCTTGAGGTTTGTTTAAAGAGAGCTGCAGGCTCTCCCAATTGGTGAGTGGGTGCCTTATTACCATGCAGGGTGTCACTAGGGGTTTTAGTAGCAGTAGGGTTTGCAGGATTATCGGGCCTTTGTCTTCTGGGGATTTGAGAGGGCCTAAACCTCCAGGACTGGGCTGTGGTCAGGCTCTCTGACAGTCTACTGCCATATGACAAGGTGAGATGGCATGAGGGATCCTCCACATACCACCCCTGGGCCCAGCATCCATCGGCCGTGTTGCAGGTTTTAAAAATGACCACCCAGGCTAGTATAAGAGCTCCAACTTTAACAGGGAGGAGAAACACACTGCTGCTCCCAGCCAAGCTTGTAGTAAAATATAATGCTCCCCTAACGCGACAGGGTAGCTATCAGACCCTGGTTCAGAGCCCAGAAAACATCTCTTCTCATCCGATTACAATGCCAATTTATGATCTGCTACAATGGTTTAATTGGGTTTGTTTGTTCAGCTTGTGCGGGCTAAAAGCATGTGTCCCTCCCCAACTCACAAACACATACAAATACAACCCTTACACCTCACCAGCTAAGGTGTTACCTCACAGTGGACCTCATCATAGCCTTGCCGGTATTCTGGCGGTAAACCCATCAGGATACTGGCAAAGACTATTATAGTTTCTGGCACTCAGTTCAGCGGCACTGCCACTGGATTCCGAATGCTGGAATGACGGTGTAAATCCCCATTCATGTAGTCCCATAGGACTCCATGAGTGGATTTGCTGTCATTACCGGCAATGCCGGTGCTGATTATGAGGGCTTATTTTGCTGGTAGGGCGCCTGCCTTATTTCCAGCTTAGCCACAGTCAGCCAGTCCGGTAAAGTGCCGGTATACATGAATACTGCTACTTTTTTACCAGACCGGCCGAGGCTGCGTGTACTCAATAGATCTGCAACAACACGTTCATGATGGCACAACTATATATATATATATACATAAAGGGATAGGATAGAGAATAATGCAGAAATATTTCATTGAAAGCGAGGCATAATGCTTAAAATAACATGTTCTCATTAGGTGGCATTGTATCAACGTACCTGAGTCAAAAATTACTAACGTTGTAAAAAAGGAGCCATTTATTTTATAAATTTGAAAGCCTGTATTACACTCTCTCTAGTATCGTTCCAACAAAGCAACCCTCTTATAGGGTGCACATCATAGTTCTGTATTCAAACGAATCAATATTGTATTTATTATCATGGGCTTCAAAACATCTGTTCAAAACCAAAAGCCCTAATAAGCACAATTCTCTTTGAGAAAGGCACAAAGCCCTGTCCATGGTTCAACACCAAGGAAGCTGAAAGGTGATGCTCAATTCAAAGTTCCGAACTAAACCAAAGAGCGTATATCAAGAAAGCATCAATGAAATGAAATGCAAAGAATGAGAACGCATTATTCAATGTATCAATCAGACAAAGGCCGGCATTATGGCAAAACCCCAATGCAAATTGACTTATGGTGCAGGTTTCTAAAAGAAGCACAGCATCCCCTGTGACCTGTCTGACAGCAGCCCTCGCCTCAGCTTGTCTCATCTAGTCAGCCAGCCAGTTTGGTTTCACATTGTCTTATGTTTTTCAGAAATAGCGGCGGTCGCATTGCAGACCTATTCCAGGAACTAGGATATAAAGGTCTGTTGAAAGGGTTAGTTAAAAGCAAGGAGAGGCGTAAGCTATGTTTGCTACTTCCCTTAAAAAAAAGTAATAGGCCATGTGATCAAAGTTGTGCCCGGGTGACAGGAACATATCTGGACCTGTACCCTTGCTGCAGGCAAGGGAAAGGTCCTGTCAAGGTCATGTTTCTGCAGTAGGTGCTGCACCGCACGTACTAAGGCCTCAGAGCAGCAAGTGCTTGAACACAGCTCTGCTGAGGAGCCCTTTGCTGTCAGTGTCCTAAAGGTGCCCACATACACCAGCTTTCTGAGAATTCCCTGTGCCCATCGGCCAGTGGCTCACAATATGTCATGAGCTACTATGGAGAACGGATTTCACCTGGAGAAAGGAACTTGCCCTCGGGAGTAGGCAAGGGGGGCCATGTTGGAGTTGGTGGAGGTGCAAGAAAGAGGGGTAAACCGACCATGGGTTCCTCTGTGGTATTTATTTTGGAGAATTAATAACAGCAGAATGATGTTGTGGTAGCCCCTCTACTGCAGCAATTGTTTGATATAACATCTAGTGCATGAATTTTGCAGGCACATTTATTTCAGCATTTTTCATTTACGTAAAATTGGGTCTATGGGAAATGTTCAGAAGAGTGATGTGCAGAGCTTGATTAATCACACCCAAGCACGCTGGATGTGCGCGTCATGTTGGGGCAGGCGGAGGAAGGGTGATCATCACAAGGCCCACGTACATCTTTGCTGAGATGTGAGGCTTTGCCTGAGACCCTCTATTTGTTGTTCAGTTTGTTCACCCAGTCTGCCCTGCTCCCACATGCTCCCCATATACTGGGAGCATATTCTGTCTGAAGGGCATATCTGGGCACACTTCTTTCTGGGATCCAGGGGCTCTGCTAATGTGGCTTCATGCGTCACCAAGGAATTTTCAATAATAAAGAATATTATTCCATCCAGTTCATGGGTCGAGTGCAATAGTCTTGGATTGAGTAGCTGAACTAAGGTACGGTACCAGTCTTTCAGGTTTATAAAGAGTTTTCTTCGCCTGCCTAGTAACAGAAGGATCCACACCCATGGAGACGGGAGAACTGTGCTCCGCTCTCTGGAAGAAAGGGAAAAGAGACTCCCCAGGTCTTCAAACAAACGTTTTGTTTAAAAGCCGTTTGCTCCCAAGGCAAACATTTTAGTGGCCAAATCAGAACTAAAATGCATGGATGCAAGCAAAATCATTTGCTCAAGATGAACCCCGGAAAGTGGTGACTTCTTCATGTGTGTATCCTGCATGTAGTATGTTGAGTTCATCTTTGAGGACCGACTCTCCGCTCTGTTTCCAGCTACCTAGCCTGTATATGAACATGAGGTGTTTAAGTGTGGCCTGTGTTGGTCACTAGCCCGTGTTTACATGGGTCACTGCCTGAACGAGGTTCTGTAGAACGTAAATAGGCATCTTATAGTTATTCTAATAAAGCAAAACTGTATTCTTTTTTTAATCTCTGATGATTCAGCCTCTGGCTTGATGGGAAACAGAGGAGCTCCAGTGGTCACAGGCAGTGATGTATCCGTATACCTATGGCCGAGTCAGGAGACGTTTGTTCAGTTCTGAGTTTTTCTCTGCATTCTGGGACTTGTAGTCCTGGATTCATACTGTAGAGATACAAGTGCCAGATAGAACAGGGCTGGACAAGGCTTTCCAAATGGAACGGGGCATGTTGGCATGTATGTGTTCACGGGATCTTTTTCTGCAGGAGATGGTACTGGGTACTGCTCCATACAGAATTTAGATGCTGATTCGAAGAGGAGCCAGCTGCGAAAGTGGCTCAGCTGACCAGTGTGTGCTGAGGAAAATGGCAGCTAAGCCGTTATGCAAAAAGGTGGCGGGCTGCCGCTGGGCAAGATCAAGCAAAGAGGAAGGAGCGGAATTCCCATTGAGAATACTGAGTGAGACCCCACACAGTGAGCATAGAGGATGGCTGTGGTAATGTCCCCTCACCAGCAGTGTCCCTTATATAAGCTGGAAGCGGATGAAGGATGTTTGACGAATCCAAGGAGTTCGTCCTCTCTTCCCAGGTGGGTGCCACTCCCTTTAGAACTAGGGAGGTGAACTGGTTACGCTTAACACCCACTAAGGATCGGGGCATGTTGGCATGTATGTGTTCACAGGATCCTCTGGGCGTGACTCCTCATCAGGGGACAGTAAACCAGCAGAGAGGGACTTAAATCTCCACCCTTCCCGCAGACACTAACTCATGTGTGGGGTACATAGAAATAAAGGGGTATGATGAACCTATGACACTTTTTCTCGCATGGCTACTGACCCCAATGTTATTCAATCCTTCTCCTGGGAAACAGCAGAACTTTGGAAAGACCAGCCTCCAGGAGGCATTTTAGAACAAGAACCAATCAGAAAGGAGCATCCACGCAGCCTGCAGAATTCGATGGCGCTGTAGTGGGCTCTTTTCAGAGAGAACAGCAGATGCAGCGTTGCACAGGGAGCGGCACAGTGGGTGACTGCGACAGGCCCGGCAAGAGCAACCACCGGAGCAGTGTGGCATGGCAGCCAAAATGAGCAAGGAGTATCTCGGAGGACCAAGGCAGAACCCGGAGCGGCTGGCCACAAAGCTCTCCACTGAGCAAGCTGAAATGGAGAGAAGATGCCCGCTGACGTCAAGTCGGGTAGACAACTCTAGTAAGCGGCTGCGCTGCAAGAGGAGGCTCAGGCGGCCCTCACAGCCCTTCCAGGGGGCACTGCTAACGCCAGAGGAATGGGAGGTGGGTGACAAGGCATGAAAGAGATAGAGAAGCCCCAGAGTGAGGAGGAAAAGTGAGAAAAGCCCTGGATGGGGGAGAAAATAGAGAAGCCCCAGAGTGGGGAGAAAAAGTGAGAAAAGCCCCAGAGAGCAGAGAATACACAGAAGCCCCAGAGTGAGGAGGAACAGTGAGAAAAGTACCAGGGAGCGGAGAATACACAGAAGCCCCAGAGTGGGGAGAAAAAATGAGAAAGGCCCTGGATGGGGGAGAAAATAGAGAAGCCCCAGAGTGGGGAGGAAAAGTGAGAAAAGCCCCAGAGAGCAGAGAATACACAGAAGCCCCAGAGTGGGGAGGAAAAGTGAGAAAAGTACCAGGGAGCGGAGAATACACATAAGCCCCAGAGTGGGGAGAAAAAGTGAGAAAAGCCCCAGAGAGCAGAGAATACACAGAAGCCCCAGAGTGAGGAGGAACAGTGAGAAAAGTACCAGGGAGCGGAGAATACACATAAGCCCCAGAGTGGGGAGAAAAAGTGAGAAAAGCCCTGGATGGGGGAGAAAATAGAGAAGCCCCAGAGTGGGGAGGAAAAGTGAGAAAAGCCCCAGAGAGCAGAGAATACACAGAAGCCCCAGAGTGAGGAGGAACAGTGAGAAAAGTACCAGGGAGCGGAGAATACACATAAGACCCAAAGTGGGGAGAAAAAGTGAGAAAAGCCCCGGATGGGGGAGAAAATAGAGAAGCCCCAGAGTGGGTGGGGAGAAAAAGTGAGAAAAGCCCCAGAGAGCAGAGAATACACAGAAGCCCCAGAGTGAGGAGGAACAGTGAGAAAAGTACCAGGGAGCGGAGAATACACATAAGCCCCAGAGTGGGGAGAAAAAGTGAGAAAAGACCTGGATGGGGGAGAAAATAGAGAAGCCCCAGAGTGGGGAGGAAAAGTGAGAAAAGCCCCAGAGAGCAGAGAATACACAGAAGCCCCAGAGTGAGGAGGAACAGTGAGAAAAGTACCAGGGAGCGGAGAATACACAGAAGCCCCAGAGTGGGGAGAAAAAATGAGAAAGGCCCTGGATGGGGGAGAAAATAGAGAAGCCCCAGAGTGGGGAGGAAAAGTGAGAAAAGCCCCAGAGAGCAGAGAATACACAGAAGCCCCAGAGTGGGGAGGAAAAGTGAGAAAAGTACCAGGGAGCGGAGAATACACATAAGCCCCAGAGTGGGGAGAAAAAGTGAGAAAAGCCCCAGAGAGCAGAGAATACACAGAAGCCCCAGAGTGAGGAGGAACAGTGAGAAAAGTACCAGGGAGCGGAGAATACACATAAGCCCCAGAGTGGGGAGAAAAAGTGAGAAAAGCCCTGGATGGGGGAGAAAATAGAGAAGCCCCAGAGTGGGGAGGAAAAGTGAGAAAAGCCCCAGAGAGCAGAGAATACACAGAAGCCCCAGAGTGAGGAGGAACAGTGAGAAAAGTACCAGGGAGCGGAGAATACACATAAGACCCAAAGTGGGGAGAAAAAGTGAGAAAAGCCCCGGATGGGGGAGAAAATAGAGAAGCCCCAGAGTGGGTGGGGAGAAAAAGTGAGAAAAGCCCCAGAGAGCAGAGAATACACAGAAGCCCCAGAGTGAGGAGGAACAGTGAGAAAAGTACCAGGGAGCGGAGAATACACATAAGCCCCAGAGTGGGGAGAAAAAGTGAGAAAAGACCTGGATGGGGGAGAAAATAGAGAAGCCCCAGAGTGGGGAGGAAAAGTGAAAAAAGTACCAGGGAGCGGAGAATACACATAAGCCCCAGAGTGGGGAGAAAAAGTGAGAAAAGCCCCGGATGGGGGAGAATATAGAGAAGCCCCAGAGTGAGGAGGAAAATGGAGAATGGGCCTGCAAAGGGAAGCATACTGAGAACCCTAGAATGAGGAGAGGAAAGCCCTAGAATGATCGGGAGAAATCTGCATTCGCAGAAGCATTCTCAGTTCGACCACACTGAGTCACGAGAGCTGTGCAGCCAGAAGGGTGTAATTTATCTAAGGTATTGCCAGGAAATGCCCATCACATCTCCAAACGTTCAACCCAGATAGCACCTGCTTTTGAGTTGCAACTCTCCTTTACCCAGGCTTCACCTGTGCAGTTTATATACATATCTCTTTTCAAACATATCAATCTAAATAAAACCTCATAAACAATGCAGCTCATCTTACTTGATTATTTTACATCAAATTAAAGAACAAACATCCTCATTACGAGTTAGGTGGTAACTGAGTAACCACCAATTTGACCACTACATCAAATTATGAGTTTTAGTTTTGAGTGGAGGATTTACCTCCAGCAAAACCCTGGAGGTAAATCTTTCCACTTAACGCCAAACAATCGGCTGAATTGGCAGAATTACCGCCATGCGATAATTCCACGGCGGTAATTCTGCAAAAAAAAAAAGTCCCATTCGGTCCAATTGGACCCAAACTTAATGGGGAATTACACCGCCACCGCCATTTGTAATCAGACGGAAATTCCGCCTGACCAAGTGGCGGTAACAGTAATTCCTCAGGGCTATTTTCTGGAGGATTTACCTCTGAATTTCTGCCTAACTCGTGATGAGGCCCAAAAACCTTTACAATTGATCTCTACAATAATAAATTCAACAAAAATAATTTCAAAACAATTGCAATTTATATTATTGCCCAAATATAATTGTATCTATAGCAAACGTGTTCTCACATCCATGCTTCACGTTTTAGCCAAATTCATTTTAATCTGTCTTTTTATAAAAAAAGAAAAACGGAGCTAAATTTGACAAAAAATAAAGACACAGCTCCCTCTGCTGTCAGGTATGAGACATGCAATGAGACTGACTTCCCTGCTGAACAGTTAACACCTGTCTATTAATAAAGTCTGACCACAGAATGAGCCATTGGCTCCCAAACTGAAAAATGTAGTCTCATTTGCCTTTTTCCATCCACGCTGGCCACTGTTTTGGATGGTCTGGAGGGCTGCTTTTGGAAGGTTCGTGTGTGTATTGTAGAACCAAATGTAATTTCGTGTGGGATTGCCCCTTACCGAGTTTGGGAAATGCCATCCCTTGGCGATAACATGGAACACTTCTTAAAGCGTTTCTAACACTCCCTTGTGTTCTCAATGTGCCTCCTCATCGAATGTGGCACTCACCTAACATCTGCATATCCGTTATGTTTCTAGGAACTAAAGCGCCGGTTAAAGTTGGTGCTTTCATTGACTCAAGAGCCACTGGAAAATAAATTGATCTGCAGTTTGCCCAGAAGCACGTGATACCAATGCTCTTGAAACCTCAGCCGGCGCCAGCCCAATGCGCCTAACCTGAGTTATTCTTGTAATTGCTTGGTTGTCTGGGTGTAATCCCAGCATCCACTGGCCCTTTCAACAAGTGCATTTTTCCTCAGAGCATTTTACACAAGCATGTACGCCACCTTTTACCCTGTCACATTTGCACTTGCATATTTGCATATTTGAACTACTGCCGGTGCAAATGCTGCAGCATTTGTGTGGAGGAGAGGAAGAGTGGCGGTGGGAACCGTGGCGGGAAACGCAGGTTGCATTCTGCTCCCCCCTCTCTACCATACAAATAAATGATCATGGGGGTTAACATGAGTAAAAGAAAGGCTTTTATGCATTTTCCTTAGATTACGCCCTCACGAAAATGAGCTCCAAAGTGTTTCCCGACATGTTCTCACTGACAGAAACTGACGAAGTACCCCCACACTGCCCTGAAGACTGCCTAATGGATCTCGAACCCGATCAGAGGAATCTACCCAGACAAATATACTCTTTGTCTAAAGAAAAAGAAAGTGTCCTGAAGACTTAGTGGATGCACCCCCCTTGAAGCATTCCCTTGTGCACCCTCTTCTTAAGAAACCTTCAGCCAACCCGTCCTGCCCGGCTAACTATCGCCCAATCTCCATCACCCCTTTCCTGGGCAAACTACTGGAAAAGCTGGCTATCTCCCAGTTTAATCTTCACACTGAATCTGTTGGTTGTCTCCATGACCATCAGTCTGGCTTCAGAGCTGCCAGAAGCACGGAAACTGCTCTCCTGAACACCCATGAAGACATGCTCTCCAATCTTGATTCCAACACCCCCTGTGCTCTCATCCTACTTGATCTTTCTTCTGCCTGTGACACAGTCAACTATGCCATCCTGCTCAACCGTCTCCGTGATAACCTGGGTATCGCCGATCAGGCCCTGGCTTGACTGACTTCTTTCCTCTCTGATCGACCCTCCCTGGTCCAACTTGGGTCATTCCTCTCCTCTATCTTTATCTATACCTGTGGTGTTCCCCAGGGGTCTAACCTCTCTCTCTGGCTGTTCAACCAATACCTGGCACTTCTTGACCACTACATTGTCGTTCTCTGCCCCAACTTTTAGTGCTCTGCGGATGACACCGAACTCATTTTCAGGCTCCCTTCAGCCACCTCTACGCCTTCTCTCATCTCTGACTGTCTGCTATCCAGGAGTGGTGTGCTGCTAATGATCTCTGCCTAAATGCCAGCAAGACTGTGTTTCTCCTCATCGGCACACTCGCTCCCCCCTTTCCTGTTACTCTCTGGCCGGCCTCTCTTGGCCCTCTTACTACTCCCACCTGTGAGGCCAAAAACCTTGGGGTAATCTTCGACTCCACACTCTCCTTCTCTCCTCACATCTCTGACTTCTTTAAGAAGTCACACTACCAGCAGCACATCCTCAGAGGTATTCTTCCTTTTCTCTCCTTCCCCCAGAAGCTCACTGTCTCCAGAGCTCTGGTTCCCTCTAGGTTGGACTACTGCAACAGCCTCTTTCTAAATCTGCTTGCCTCTACTCCCCGCCCTCGGCAACTCATCCAAAACAGGACTGCAAGACTTGCCCTTGGCCTCAAGCCCAGGGATCATATCTCTCCAGGACTGAAATCGCTGCGCTGGTTCCCAGTGGCTGCAAGGATTAAGTTCAAGACCCTCTGCATTGTCCACAAGGCCTTCTGTGGCCTGGGGCCTCAATACCTTCAGCTCTCTCTCTCTTCCTAAATATCTTCCTCTCAAGCTCTTCGCTCATCCGCCTCCAACTCCCTGAGGGTCAGTCGCTTCTCCAAGCAATGTGTTGGTGGTCGATCTCTTTCTTTGACTGGGGCCTCCCTCTGGAACAGCCTCCCTGCCTCTGTGAAACTTGAGGAGAACCACCTCTGGTTCTGGAAGCACCTCAAGACCTTCCTCTTTGCTTCTGCTTTCTCTCTTCCTCTCTCTTGCTAAACTCCTGGCTGAAACTGCACTGGTCACCAGGCTACCCTCTGTTCTCGGCCTCAGGTCCCCTCCCTCCAGTTGCATACCTGCACTGCCCCTCTGGCAACCCTTGCACTCCAGGGCTGTCTCTGTATCCCTACAGTCCCCTACCAGCACTTGACACCTGATCCTGCACTTACCTTTGCTCCTGCCACCAGCTGGCTGCACCTCTTATTTATTGTCCTTATTTATTGTTTTTTATTTCTATTTATTTTACTGTTTATCCTATGTACTGCCCTTCCGCCCCCCTTCCCCTTCCCCTTCGTACTTCTCCTCCACCTCCCCATTCACTTGCGTGATCTCAATGTCACTTGGTGTAGTAGGATCGTTGTCTGTCTTCCCTCTGTTCCCTTGCCTCGTCGCACCTTGAAACACTTATGTATAGGTGCGTTATTAATGCCATATCATATCATATCATCCAAACAGAAAGGTTCATTCAGCCTCCTTCTTCACATCCCGAGACCTGATCTTCTTTGTTAAAAAGAAATCCGGACAGTTCTGGTCATTCATCGACTACCGTAAGATAAACCAGATCATGATTAAAAGATGCTATTTGTTGCTGCTTATTCCTGATCGCAGTTAGCAAGTTTGAGATGCCTCGTGAGTTTACTAGCCATGCTGGATTTACGTGGAGCATACAATGTGGGATGGATCCGGAAAGGAGCAAATGTAAGACCTCCTTCAAGACCAACTATGGCCATTGTAAGTAAGCAGGTTTTACATAACCATTTATCTGGCTGATAAACTGATCAACCGTTACAATAATCAAGACCATAGTAAACATGTTCATTGGTACTACAGGGAATAAGAAAGCCCTGTATATATGCTAAACTGGAGAAATGCCAGTTTCACACAAAGGAGATGGAGTCCATGGGCCATCTTTTTACCCTAACTGGGTGAAAAGTGATCAGAAGAAAATACAAGTCATCCTGAAATGGTCAAGGCCTACTCAGCAATTATTGGTTTTCATCAGATTTTACTGACCATTTGTCAAACATTTCTCCTGGCTGCATCGACCCCTTAATCAACAAAACTTAACGTCTTTATCCTTTATTTGGGAAATGGCCATGCAAGACGCACTCACCAGTTACAAAGAAACCTTCGGTTCAGCACCTATTTTGGTCCATACTGGCACTTTCAAACCATTTGGGCTAACAGAAAGTGCCTCCAGCGACAACCTTAGGAACATTGCTTTTCGAGAAAGGAAAGGATTGTTTTTTACATCTCGTGGTCTATCACCCAAGGAATTTCACCTCAGCCGAGGACAATTATGCGATTTATGATTGAGAGCTCCTTGCTATCCAGGACGTATTGCATAATGTATAAATATACCCGTACTTGAACAGCTTAGAAATTCAAGGTAAGTTATAAGCATGGAACCCAAGTGCATTCATGCCTACTGACTTTGACTAGTTTTAACTAACTCATAGATGCCCATCCACATATCTGAGTTCAGGCCTATTGATCTTGGCATGTGGTACTTGCAAGTGCAAATAAACCTTTATTAAACCTTTTCAATTGTATTTGACACTCGTTAAAAGGGCAGTTTGGTCAGAAATATTATTGACCCAATGGATCAGGCATGTATTTCAGATTATATATCGATCGTTCTTAAATAAATTTGCAATACAACTTTCCTGAGCTTTTCTCACTTTAACACATGCGAAAACCACAACGTTGATCTAGTGCCCTAAGTTCAAGTACCCTTGTGGCACTGATTCGGTTCGCCCACCCCTAATGCTGACATCACTAGATGGACAGGATGAGCTCCCCTATTTCAATGGCATTAGTGGGCAGCATAGCCAAATGTACTATGTCATCACAAATGTCATAATGTTATCTAACTCAGAACCCAGAACTTAAACACACATATCCACAAAAAACACAAAACTTTAGTTTCTTTTTACAAAACTGATAGAAACATTTTATTTTGAAGAAAACAACAATGGTCTGATTGGTAACAAGTAGTTTTCATTTTGACACAATGATAAAAATAGTAAAGTCGACTAAAACTTTGTTAACTTTTTCGAACACAGTTCATAGCTAGTACACTTTGCATCGTTCTCATTTTTGGTGTAACTGTGAACAGTGATCTTGAAGTGCCAAATCCGATCATCGATTGATTAATCCAAGTCTTTCCATTCTTCACGCAAACATATGTTCCATGACCAACGAGTAATCTACGTTCACGGCGGTCCATTACAGAGGAGAAAATAATGCTTTAAAATTGAAATAAATGCAACACTTTCACATCCGCACGTTTGTAGAACCTATAGGCTGCCATGTTGCTCCTTTTTACTGCAGCCGCGAAAAAGGACAGATTGTTGTCTGGCGATTATCCCAGATGATAGTTATGGTATATTCGCTGTTCATGATTATTGTCCAAATACTGTCGAAGAAGCCGTCTGCCGGTAGGCTGTAATAATGACAGGCACACATCAGGATCATATGACTATGTAAAATCGAGAATGCCAAAACGTATTTCGGTACCCACTTTATAATTGAATATGCACAGTACATGTTGACTATATATCTAAGTTGCTGTCCTGTCATAGTTTTGAAAAAATAGTTCCGAATGACAAAACTTTCGAATACAAAGTTACGAAAAAAAATTCAAATGCATTTTTTAATGTTAAAGGGTTTAGTTTAGTTTCCTATAGTAAAAAAAGTGTTTTTTTAAAAAAAAAACAGGGGCTTGTGGGGGACCCCATAAAAAAATACATTTGAAAGGTTTTCTTTCGATGCTTTGTTGTCAAAAGATTTGTCATTCGAAACTTTGACTGTCGAAACGGTCACTAGGAACCATTTAAGTTACAATTAACACACACAATGGGCCTCATTACAAGTCAGGCGGAATGGGTTAACGGGTGGCGCTAATGGATGCGGACCCGTTAAACCCATTCCACCTGATTACGAGGTCCCCTCGCGGGACCCGGTAAGGACGCCTGGTTAAACCAGGCGTCCTTACCGGGTCCCGCGAGGGGACCACAGAGCTAACAACGGGCCAGTCGTAATCGGTCCGTTGTTAGCTCCCTGCACCCATTCCCATTGAGCCCTATGAGGGCTCGAATGGGAATGGGGAAGGTCCTGGCAAACTCAGAATGGCCCGGTAATTCCCCATTCAGGGAACCCGGACCCGGTTTTGGAGGCAGCCATGCCGCCAATAGCGGCATGGCGACCGCCAAAGCCGTAATGAGGTCCAATGTCTATTCTTTGCATCAAATTGAACATTCATCCGTCACAATGTTCATCATGTAGCACACTTTCCATCCACACTTGGATACATGTTATTTTAAATCTTGCTTACATTGTGTATTGAGATTCCATTCTTCCGATGTGGCGGAGGATCAACCGATTCGAAAGACAGTTTTCTGAAATAGAAACTTTCCTTTCCTCCGTAAGCATGCAATATAGGGAATATTACCATTTTATTTGTGGAATTTTGACACATTTGGTTTTTCAAATTCGTAGTGCGGTGGATTCAAGGATACATAACAAGGGGAACCTTCATCTAAGGTGCCCAAGTAAGTTTCGTATTAGGTAACAAATGCCACAAAAATGTATAATATTAGTGGGGATCAGTGTACTGAAAAACAACAAAATATTTCACGTAAACCACATATGATAATATTTACTTCCATTTTAATGGGATCAACGCACCTGTTCCCACTACATTTACTATGTGCGGCGCGGTGCACATAGGCACAGATTTCCCTATACGTCAATAGTGATCTGCCCCCAGCTCTCTGCTTGGAGAAGCGTTTGCCCAGCAGAGAGTTGAAGTGAGAGGATCGAAGGTATCGTGAAGGAGAGTAGTTTGCGAGAGAGAGCTGCACGTAGTGTGTCCCCATGCCCCAGGCAACCTTGTGGATGACGCAAAAGGTCTTGAATTTGATCCTTGAAGCAACCATGAAGGCATCAGAGTTTGTCCGGCAGAATGGCTGTGGCCTGAAGGGATAATAGTGAGGGAGAGAGAGGTACAGGGATCATGGAATAGTGTACAGGCACAAACAATGCATTCTACATATATGATGAAGTGAACACGAAGGAGAAGTCTGTAGGCAGAAGTCACAGGAGAGGGTGTGAAGGGTATCCAGTGATTGCATTGAATATAAAGCATTGAATGACAAAGCATTGAAAATAATGCGGGAAAAAAAGCATGAAATGCATTTTTTTCAAAGGTAAAGGTTTTATTTTAATTATAATGGGTTTTAAGGGGTAAAAAATTGGGGATGGGGAGGATCCCCTACAAAAAAAAGCAATTATAAAAAAATGCAATAATTTCTTTTTTTTCGTTGCTTTTTTTTAGATGCTAAGGCATTCAATGCTTTGGCTTTCGATGCAATCACTATAAACCGGTGTGAAGTCATCCCATTCAGAAAGGAAGACAGACACAGGGCCAGGGCATATGCACATAGTGGCAAAGGTGAGATAGAGACTCGGAGAGACACCCATCTTGCAGACGAGACTTTCAAAGAAGGAATAGCACTGTGTGGGTATGAAAGAGGTAGGGACCAACTCAGGGGAGATCAGGGCTACTCCACCGCCAGATCGGTTGGTCCGAGGCTTGGAGCAGATCTTTTAGACATCATTGAGGAGGGAGTCAAAAGCAGTGACAAAGCTGGCATTGGACCACTTCTCGTTGAGAGTGAGGACATCGAGATCAAAGTTTTCAAGAAGGAGGCAGATGTCAGTAGAGGCTTAAAAGCTTCTGTGTAGATCTAGTCCCACAATCATATTGATTTCTGCAATGATACAGGCGCACCTGCTTGTCATCCACATTTGGGCCTGCACAGTAAGACATAAATGTGCAAAGGCCACCAGTGCATGTTCATAATGCACATTGGCAATACATATTCCTTGGACCATTATTTAAATGCTGTACACAGGTGTTTCTAGGCATGACAAGACAAGGACGATGAAGACAAAGGGGAACAGAACAATCGATCTTTCTAGGCCTTGTGTTATTCAGATCATGTAAGTAGAAGGGGGATGGAGAGGAGAAGGGTCAGAAGAGGGAAGGGGAGAGTGCAAAATGCTAGCTCGAGTAAGTGCCGCCAGGGCGGCCGGCTCTAAGTGCAAGTATGCAGGGGACTTTAGGGATTGCAGATACAGTCCATAGTTCACCGTAGGTACGGAGGCAGTGGTCATGAGGGAGCCTGGTCCCCTTAAACTGTGGAAGCGCTAGTCCTATGGGGTATGCATTCTATACAGTAAATACAAAACATACGCAGAAACTTGTTTTGTGTTGGCATTAAAAGGCTGTGGCTTTTTAATAAAAAAACTACTACTAAAACACAACTTAGTATTATGGGTATTCCACAACAACAGGTGTGCAGTGTTTTGTTAGTTCTGTACTTTTGAGGATTTAGGCCAGGAAATGGAAGTTTCCCTTCTTTGCTCACAGGGTGTCCCCATCGTGAGCTCCCAGGTCTGTGTATTTGGGACCTGTAAATTGGCTGGTGAGCACTCCTGTGCCTGATGGCAGTTTCCTTCCAGGCCCATGCCACCTTTCCTGCTGTTCTTTTCCACAACTTTCAGACAATGACTGTTGTCCTGTGCTTTCCCAAATGCCAGGGGGCGGAGGGGTGGTATCTGTAACGCTCACCTGGTATCCACGGGGACGTCACTCAGCCTGTTCTGACCTCTTACGATCTCAAACCCTTCTCGACTGGAGACTGGGCTTGAAACACAGGATTGGTAGAGTTTAACTCCCTATTGTCTCTGTGTGCTTGAACCCCTTCCTCCCCGGGGTCCAACCCTTCCCTTTGATCCACAGCTCACCTTGTTTTCTTGGAAAGTGTGCTCTCTGTCCTGCTTTCGGCGCAGGGGCGCATTGATTGATGCGGGCTCTTTGCTGCCTAGTTACTTAACAGGCAAGAGTCCGACAGGTAACTATAATGAGTCTTTTGAGCAGTTCTCTAACTTCGTTCCTTTCCTTCCTTAGATGATGGCCGGCGTCCGGGGATGGCGACGTGCTGCTGAGATGAGTAGCGCTGAAGGTGAGTGAGAGCGCGATGCGACCCTTTCGTATTTGTATTGAACTGAATTCTTTTTCTGTGTCTTTTAGGTGCCGCAACATTTTAAGCGTGGATGCCGGTTATGAAGAAGAAATGCGGTGAGTAAGCGCGGTATGCAGCGCCTCTAGATGTTTCCACGCTAACCTGGAATGTCTTTTCCCTCTTGCAGATGGATGAGAAGTTCCGGAGACAGAGTTCCCCCAGAGCGGCTGGGATTCAGGTAAGCATTTGAAGCTTGTACAGTCTTTAAAAATAAGTGAAGATTTGCTGAATTCTTACTAATGCCTTTTTTCTCTTGTTTTTCCTTTTCCTTAGGAAGCGGCGTGCTGGGATGGAAATGACACCGCCGAAGATGCCCGCAGAACAGAAGAAGCGATGAATGATGGGCAGAAGCACCGCAAGGTAAGGCTGTTCCTAACAGTGTTCTTGTTCTTGCAGGAGCTGAGCGCGGAAGAAAGATGCAGGCCTACTGGAGACCGATCCGAACACGGTGTCACGCTGCAGGTGCAGAAAACACAAAGCATGTTTCTCAGCCTGGACGTGGCTTAAATAGTCTCTGGGTATCCCAGGTGTCTCTGGGCTGAACCACACCCAAAAGACTAGACTGCACATGCAGTTCTGGGAACCAAAATATGTGGGGGCATCCATCTTTTCCCCATCAATGCACTACAAGTCCAATCCCCAATGTTATCCTATGGGAGTGAGTGAGTCTGGTGCCACAAGCGCCAAGTATGACTCCAAGTGGGTCTTTGGGGGGATGGAGAGGCCCTTGAGGGCCATGTAGGTGATCGTGGCCTGGCTCCAGCCTGACATCTTAGAGGGCTGGGGACATGAGGGGCAGGAATCATGACAGTATCAGGGCAAACGAGAAGCTGAGTCTGTGAATGCAGAGTCCAGATACACTTAGGTCAGAGTGTTTTTTCTGCAGGTCTGTTACAGAAGCTCTGCCTATATAGGGCAAATATGCCCTGGGGCCATGCCAGCATATTGTTACTGCCCCCCCACCCCCAATGGCCAGCCTATGCAGACAGCTACTTTGCACATATGTGCGTGGCTTCCTGCCTTTACCCGCTCTTATTGTTAGAGTATTCTGTCCACCTTTAAAGAGAGGGCAAGACACTGAGGGTTTCGATGTAGGCAGAACCTGTCTGATAGAACCTTTTGTTGTGTCCTGAGTCCCCTCCCTGTCAGGCTCTACCTCCGAGTCCTGCATCAGGAGAGAACAGGCGGATAGGGGGAGTGCCATGCCTTTTGGTCACCTTTCTTCCACCCTTCCCTCTTGGTACCCCGTTGGCTGCTCCCAAGCTTAAGGGCCTGTGCCCTTGAGCTCGATGGGGGGTGCCCCCTCATTCTGTGCCACTGGTCATAAGGTTCAGAGGGTGGCCAGATAACCAGTTAGCACAGCAGAATGAGAACATCGGAAGGGGAGAGAGAGAGGGAGAGAGAAAGCAGAAGCGTAAAAGAAGGTCTTTGGTTGCTTCCAAAACCAGAGGTGGTCCTGCTCAAGTTTGAGAGAGGCAGGGTGGCTGTTCCAGAGGGAGGCACCAGTGGAGGAGAGAGATCTATCCCCCACTCTCTGCCTAGAGAAGGGTCTGACCCGAGGAGTTGGAGGTGGATGAGCGGACGGTTCCAGAATGAAAGCGCTTAGGAAGGGTGTCCGGTCATCATTTCGAATACAAAAGGATCAAATGCAATACATTTGAATCAAAAGGACTGAAAAAAAGACAGAATGCCTTTTTTTAATGTATTTTTGTTTTTGGTTTTGGTATAGGTAACCCCCCCCCCCCAAAAAAAGTGCATTCGATTTTTTTTCCCGGTCCTTTTGTTTCAAAAGTATTGCATTTTGAAACTTTGTATTCAAATCTTTAACTATAAACCCTTAGGAAGAGAGTGCTGGTTGTAGTGCTGGCCCCGGTGCCAGAAAGCCTTGTGCCCAATGCAGAGGGTCTTGAACTTGATACTTGCAACAACTGGGAGCAATTAGAGATTTTCAGGGCTGTACAGATACAATCCCTTGGCTTGAGGCCCAGGACAAGTCTTGCAGTCCTGTTCTGGATAAGTTGCAGAGGGCGAAGAGTAGAGGCAGGAAGATTTATAAAGAGGCTGTTGCAATAGTCCAGCCTACAGAGAACTAGGTCTTCCGGGGGAATGTAAGAAAAGGAAGAATACATATGAGGAGGTGGAGCTGGTAGTGGGACTTCTTAGAGACAACTGTGATGCGAGGAGAGAAGGATAGGGTGGAGTCGAACATTACTCCAAGGTTTCTGGCTGTAGTGGAAGGGGAGGGAGAAGAGCCTAGGGATGGTGGCCCAAGTGAATTGAGGAAAGATCGAACAGCAGTCCTAATTGAAAGTATCTCAGTCTTGCTGGCATTGAGACAGAGTACATTTGAGTGAAACACTTGAATTAATCATACCAGCATTTATTGTTGAAAAATAAATTATTTATTTTACAAACAATAATTCATTAAAAAGCAAATTTATCATTACATCTCAAGTCACGTACTATTTCATTTTTTGTACAATGACAACTGCTTGCAGGCACTGTGCTGAAGCTTGAAATTGCTTTTGTTAAACATATTAGAGAGCCACACATCATTTAAATCTCGAAGTTAACCTTTCCACAAGTTCAGGTTTGGGAGGGCAAATTTACACGGCACAGCCTGGGTCCTATAAACAAAATCTGGTTCAATTTCCTGTGTTTGCATGGTCAGCACATTCAATGTCAGATCTTTCATGAATTAAAAATCTATCTGCTGGTAGATTGGCTTTGCTACCCACTGTTTTCTTGTTTGGTGTACTCCTTGTTGTAACGAGGCATACTGAACATTCCAGCTGTTTTTCCTTGTTCCCTTATAATGTTCTCATTGTGTGCAAGTACAGATAGTCTTGTTCTGGCCTTCATTCCATCTATGTGGAAATGTAACCTTTCAGGCCTGTACTTTAGGAACATATTGTGGAACACCTCTAAATCTCCAGTGTGGCAGAATTGGGTGAGTCCGCTCATGTCTTTTGAAAGCGTATTTTGTCGCACACTATCTTCTGAAGTGCTGTGTGAGGTCAGGAGCCTTGAACCAACCACTTTTTCCCACCCTTCTCCTCTTTGCTCAATGGTCCATGTGCACATTCATGGAAATGTTTATTTTCTTGCCAAGAGTGTACATTAGAACAATGGTGCATCACTGAACGCCATTTTTCAAGCAAAATATCAACAGATCCTTGACAAAATGTTTAGCTCCACCAAAAATGTTTGCTTAGAGACTGTGACCAATTTAAAATGTTTTCTGTGGCCTTTTTCTTCCAGCAGCTGTAATTTTTTTTTTAATGGATTTAGCAACGTGCCATTCATTATATTAATGGTTTTTGACTGGGAACTGCTCTTGCATGGTCTTGGCAATTGAAATGTGCCTGTCAGTGGCTATCAGGTCTATGTGCAGTCCTCTCAAATGCAGAAGTTGAATGGATTTGATTAACACATATTTTTCCATGGCAACAGAAGATGTTCATTCAGTTTCTTACACAACCACCAAACTCATTCGTGGTAAGTGCAGTATTTAGGAGAAAAAAAACAAGACTGTCGCACTGTCCATCACCAGCAAGCCAGAGTCTTTTGCCAGCAAGAGCATTGTCAATTAACAACTGTTCGAGAGTCCATGCCTGGCTAACAGCAGGGAACAGTAAATCCTTCTGATATGTGTACTATTGGGTTTTTGAAAGGAACTGGAGTCCACAAAGTTAGAAAAACATGAAAGTGTACTGAACGTTGATCTGCAAAACAACAATGCAGATGAACAGATTACATTTCGAGCAGGCACTTTTCCAAGTATAGGTTGAGCAGACCATATAAATTTGTTATGGTGGTGCACATAGCTACCCTCGATCTGTACGTTGGTGCCATTCACTAAAGAAGTAAACTCCACCAATGGCTCCCCACAAATACTCTGATGCAATTTATGATCACATTTAACCATTTTCATGATCTCGATCAGGCAGCAGTCAAATACAATGTATTTTGGTTCTTTTAATAGCCAATCATCTAGAGGTAAAGTGGATTGTAATTCAATTGAGGTGGACAAGTCCTCAACACTAAGAAGAGTGTAGTCCACATCACAACCACAATCATCAATTAGTGGTGAAGATGCTTCAGTTATTTCTGTGTGTGATACTTCTGATATGCCCACATGTATTGGATAAACAGGTAACATTTTCAGCTTCCTAGAAATAATGTGTTTATCGGGTGTTGATTGTGCGGGCGGTTCTGCAACCAAATCAGAAACATCTGCTGTGTTGTCTGTCTCTTCTGTTTGACATTGTGTGGTGTAACAATGATCCAGACGTACTTTCCATGGGTCACAGCGGACATTTAATTAACATTCCAGCCTCTGGGCTGCTGCATCACAACACTGATCCTTGCGTGAACCTTGCTCAGCCTCAACATGTAGCGACTCCCAAGTCACGTTTGTTTGGCAACCGACATGGTTGGTTAGTCTAGTTGTATGAGTATTTATGCTCCTCTTCGTCCTAGGACTCTAATTTAAGAGAAAATAAACATGCTTAATTTATAGCACACATTCAGAATAGATCAATTACAACTTGAAAATGTAATATCAAGGGAGTATGTCCTAAACAAATCATTTTTGCTTAAAAACCTTTATGTCATGTATCATTGTTTTGCAGATTTTCCTTGAAATTGTCAAATTGGATTCGGCGACCACCAGGCCAAGATGAAAAACAACATATTTAAATTGTATTAACCTTGCAATTTGCTCTTAAACCTAAAGAATCATATATCCCTATATTAAAATATAACAAAATGTCATTACAGAAGCAACTAAAACATATGAATGATAAATTGATATTTTACAATATATTACGTATACCTCTTGTCTTTGTGTCTCTTACATTTCGGCCACTTCAGTAACACAGTCCTTGTACATAATAAATTCAAAGAACATTGAATACGTTTTCAAATAATGAAATGTTAAAAGCTTTCGATCTCACAAACTACATCTTGATGAGAAAATGGTTTTAATGATTGTTGACCTTGCAATATGAGTTAAACTATCTAAAAAATTAAGTTTCATCCTCTGATTAACATTTTGAAATTATTAATAATGTATTTACTTTCATTGTTGCAAATGTTTCTGCGATAAATACGTCAAGGTTGTTGATGTAATGTATTGCAATTTGCTGACAGTATGGCAAATCACCACAAATTATTGCAACTTGAATGTAAAAAACATATTTTTAATCTATAATCATTAGAATAAATCAATACATTTTCACTTTTATTACCTCATCCTTCCGCACCGGTTGCTGTAGAAGAATAGTACGTTGTCAAAGTTCGAGGCTCTGTCTATGTAATGGTAATTGAAATAAGAAAGATGTAAAAGCAAAATCAAAAAATTATAAAATTATATTAAAAAGGTTGGTATTCACAAAGAAGCCTAAAAGTTAACATTATACATGACAATAATCAATAAGTTTTAGGTGGAGCAAATACTTTTGTGTAGTCGCATGTGAAGGATTATTAAAAAAAAATTGACTTGAAAGGTGAGTGAGGTCGCTTTAGACTCTGGAATCGTGGTCGATGTAGCATTCTGGTTCTTAAATCGATGCAAATAGTCAGAACATTGTTAGTTAGAAAATGTACATTAGTATTATAACTTATACCACATCAAAAACAATTATAAGAAGTTTGTATGCAAGTATCACCATTATGATGTTGGACTTGTCTGTGGTTTCCTCCATGCTAACGGTCTGTACTTACATCTGTACTTTCATATGTGCAGTCTACGTAAAGACAGACATGGTAATTTACTAAAAAATATGACATCATTTTAAAAAGACGCAATGGGAGTGTGTGTTTGGTAAGGCTCCCATTGCTTAGAGCTATTTCATTATCTCAGAAAGTAATCTAAAGTTAAAAATGTATAAACCAAAGAAGATTGTGTCAAGAAGGAAAGACATGCAATGAAATATCAATGAAATTATTCCCAAAAACTGAAAAACATTATTTATGGTACCTGCCCACAGACTATTTCCATATGAGTGTTCACTTCAAAGACTTAGCATACTTGCAAACCTAGAAAATGGTAAAATACAATTAAAAATGTAGCAGCCTCTACCCACCTGGGTCTAAGTGTGTTGAAATTCAGTTGGAACTGCATTCGGCAGTAGTTTTCGAAATACGCTGGGGAGATGCTTTTTGGTGTACTGTGATTGCTCGTACATATCCTCTGAGAAGTGCATACGACAGATGCGGAATCAATTGCCCCTCCAGACATCTTTGGCTCTGCTTTCAATTTGGGACACTGGAAATCCGCATTTGGAGAGCCATTTTCTTATTAAATTTAAATCTTTTGGAACAACATGAAGGACTGTACTATCACTTTTAGCATGGCTGGTATTACTGCAACCGAAAACAATACAAGAAGGTATTGTTCGATTGCCCTTATGATCTGTTAAAGAAATAAAACAGTTTCAGTGATGAAACCAAGCATCTCATCCCTCTGATAATAAAAATAAATTGACTTTATAGAAAATGGCACCAAAAGCACATTGAAAACATGCACTACTAAAAGGTACATTTAAAAACAATAGTCTGCTATGTTATGTGCTAATTACTGAGATAAAAATGCTTAGGCCGGTCAATAAAGGTGTAGACTTTTAAATAAAATAAAGTGAGAATAGGGTATACATTGCAGTATAGAGCAATAGAAAGTGTCCTAGTGGAGATCGTTGACAATACAGAAAACTACACTAAAAGTGGAATAACCGTTAATTGGAACAACAAATGAGCCGATTCAGCAAGTAAAATTGTGGAAAAAGTGGAGAGATGCCGATATCCGTTGTCGATTTCAAAGATGTTCTGTTGGTAACTTGTAAAGTGTTTATAAAGGCATACAGAAGTGGGTGTGCATGTGAATGTCTGACTTGTTCGTTCACACACACCAGACCTCTATGACAATGTTTGACCTCCTGAATCCTGCCAGTGCAGCCCCCTGGGAGCGTACGTCCATGGGTGCGAACTGCCATTGATCAACATGCCTCAGCGACCTTCACTATTAAATGCCAGTACAAATATTCTTGCTATACTGTCCTGAATCCTGCCAGTGCAGCCCCCTAGGAGCGTACGTCCATGGGTGCGAACTGCCATTGATCAACATGCCTCAGCGACCTTCACTATTAAATGCCAGTACAAATATTCTTGCTATACTGTGTACATGATTTTCCATGCTTCTTCTCACTGTATACTTATCTGTATAATGACTTGTATCACACTGTAATTAGTCCTGTATGTAATTTGTGTGTCTTTTATGATCCTCAACGTATACCTTGTACCCATGTAACTAAGTTGAACATATTCTTATGTCTTGCGCCCTGATACGCTGGGGTCTGGTGCGCACTATAAATGTATAAACAAACAAACAAACAATAATGTTCAATGATCACAGAGATATGTTGATTGCAGGGACGGGATCTTCAAAGGGGAGTCTGCAGACATCGGGTCTGGGATGGCCATGTTCACAATGCTCCGTGTTCTGAAGAAACCTTTGAGGTGTACATGGTGTTTGGTACCTTCAGTGATCCCATCCACCCAGCTGCCTTGTGAGCGCACGCCCATAGGTGCGAACTGCTATTGATGCTGGAGGAGGATGGATGTGGATGAGGCGAGCGCAGAGGGCCCAGAGCAATATTCAAGGGACACAGAGATATGTTGATTGCATGGACAGGGTCCTCAAAGGGGAGTCTGCAGACTCCAGGTCTGGGGTGGCCATGTGGACAACGGTCCTTGTGCGGAAGACCCCTTTGAGGTGTACATGGGGTTCGGCACCTTGAGTGTTCCCATCCACCCAGCCCCCTTGTGAGCGCACGCCCATAGGTGCGAACTGCCATTGATGCTGGAGGGGGGATGGATGAGGATGGGGTGAGCTTGGTAGGCCTGGAGCAAAGTTCAAGGGACACAGAAATATGTTGGTTGCAGGGACAGGGTCTTCAAAGGGGGGTCTGAAGACACCGGGTCTGGGGTGGCCATGTGGACAATGGTGCTGTGCAGAAGAACCCTTTGAGGGGTACATGGTGTTTGGCGCCTTGAGTGTTCCCATCCACCCAGCCCCCTTGCGAGCGCCTTCCCACATGTGTGCTCTGCCATTGATACTGGAAGGGGGATGAATGGGAATGGGGCGAGCGTGATGCACCTGTTATTGCACACCAATATCTTACTATACTCTTATATATGTGGACTTGTAGTGGACTCACAACTGATCAGCTTGAATTATTTTTAACATTTTTATTTTGTTTGGTAAGGTGGATGTCAATGTCACCACACATTATACTGCTGCGGTCGAGGTACTAGCTGCATAAATCCACGGTATTGTCCGCTATCACTGGGGAATTCATCACAAATGGCTCAAACCACACAGGCACGTATTACTCTTCGGACGCAAAATTCCAGTCTTCCATGAATTCACCATGTAAATGCGCAATATGCCAGAAGCATGTACCACCTGTGCAAGCGATATAGATGTAGCCTACTGGAATTAACCCAATAATTGCATTTTTTTTTATTTGCAATACAGCATTAAATGTACATCATTGTTTTGATTCAATAAGTACATTTCCATAAAACGTATTGACAGTACTTGTGATTTAAATTAGGGATCAGCTACAAATGTGAATGCACATTAAAGAAAGAAAGGTTTGGGAAATACTTCAAAGTGAAAAAAATATAACTGTTCGGACGATAAATCTACAGTGGAACACTTTGGCTTCACGTCACAAGAAGTAAATAATTCAATTTACAGAAACATTCTCTCATCAGTGATCCGTCAAACTTATATTGATCTAGGACAAGGTTGTCCAACATACGGCCCGCTGGCCACAATGCGGCCCTCCAAGCCATTTCATGTGGCCCGCAAGGCTGTACAGAAAACATTGAACAAATAATGAAATAAACCGGGCCGTGGTGGAGGACTGTTACTGCCTCTGGTGCCCCCTAAAAAGGGGGTGGTGGGCACCAGAGGCAGTAACAGGCCACGCCCCAGTTTATTTATTTATTTGCACAATGTTTGTCGGGTCCATGGACCCGATTAATTAATTCATTTCTGCAATGGTGGTCGAAACAACATTGCAGAAATAAATAAATTAATCGGGTCCACGGACCCAGCAAACATTGAACAAATAAATAAATAAACCAGGCTGTGGCAGAGGACTGTTACTGCCTCGGCCACAGCCCGGTGTATTTTTTTATTTGTTCAATGTTTGTCGGGTCGTGGACCCAATTAATTTATTTATTTCTGCAATGTTGGGTCCGACCAACATTGCAGAAATAAATAAATTAATCAGGTCCACGGACCCGACAAACATTAAACAAATAAATACATAAACTGGACAGTTTCTGGGACGTCGAGTACACGGGTGTTCCGCCCCCCTCCCCTGGTCCCCCCAGGCCGGAGAGAAGAGACGCAGTATGGATGGCCCTTTGTTCCATCCATAATGTGTCTCTCTCTGGCGGCCCGGGTGAAAGCCATGTTAAAAACAATGTTTAAAAGTTGAGGGACGGATGCAAAGCAAGAGGCTCTTGTTTTCCATCTGTCCCTCAATTTCTAAAAATCGTTTTGGTTTGGGTATACGTCTACATCTGTGTGCACGGATGTAGAAGTACACCCAACCCACAAACAATTTTTAGAAATGGAGGCACAGATGCAAAGCAAGTCTGTCCCTCAATTTCTAAAAATCTTTTTGGGTTGGATGTATTTGTACATCTGTGCACCCCTCTTGCCAAGAGGGGTGCACAGATGTAGAGGTACACCCAACCCAAAACGATTTTTAGAAATGCAGGCACATATACAAAGCAAGTCATGCATGGGATTCCCAAGAACCCACTTGCGAGATTTGCACCAAATTAGTGAGATTGTGCTCCAAGGTAGGATTCACACACACAGTCTTTGCTCTGAGGTTTGACACACTCAGAGGATGGGGTGGCATTTCGTTCTCCCATCCTAGTTGTGTTGCTCTGCCTTTTGAGGGCTACTACAACCTGGATGATTATAGGGGAGGAGTAGGGGCAGTATTGGCCTACTGGAATGCAACTGGAAGGCTTAAACCTCCTTCTTACTTGACTTTGGTATATGCAGTACAGGCTAGCCAATGTTGCCACTGTTCTGCACCCCCTTGCCCCCTCGCACCAAGTCGGCAACTACGTGCAAATGCGGTCATATAACTACTGGCGATGTCACTTCCTATATTTGGGCACCCCCCGGGAAATTCATAAGTCGGCTCCCCTGCCCGATTTATTTATTTGTTCAATGTTTGTTGGGTCCGTGGACACGATTAATTTATTTATTTCTGCAATGTTGGGTCCGACCAATAAACCGGGCCGTGGCGGAAGACGTTTACTGCCTCAGGTGCCCCCTGGAATTGGATTATGCTTCTTTCATTACCACAGAAGTAATGAATGTGTATCACAGAAAAAAGCTGGCATATGTATTGGGCACACTGCACATGCTCAGGCAGCATCAATCATGCTTTGTAGAGGACAATGCTGGCATAAATTGGGAACAGCCAGCATAGACATGTTGCTACAGAGGCATATTTTGGGCACAACCAACATGCCAATGTGTTACATCAGTGACAGTGCTGTCTTACACTGTGGACACATTGATCATTAAAATGTGTTGTGTTCTACAATGTTCTTGTCTGCAGTTGGTAACATGGAATGTACATGTTCCCCTTTAGAACTGATTGTAAACTTATGGCTTTTTGGTCACTTTTCCTGCTGTAAAATGCACAATTTCAGCCCGATATTTGGAAAAATAATCTTGGGGGATCCCCCAAACCCTCCCTAGATTGTTATAGTTCCCTCGCTACGCTCGGTCGCCCCCACTATTTCAGAGAAATATCAAAACATACACACTGGAAGAAATCACAAGGAACTAACCTTTGATCACTGCCCCGACACTAAAACCACATGGCTATGCCTGTGATGCTATTGTGTCAAAGATCACACACCAAAGCTTTTGAATACACTGCGTTGGGTGAGGGTGTTCACTTTTCGCTCGCCGGCCCACCAGGTGACAAAAAGTTAATGCTTCGGCCCCACATTCAAAAAGGTTGGACAAGCCTGATCTAGAGGAACAACATATTATGCTACCTGTCTCTATTGTCAAACAAATAAGATATATAAACTAAATTTACTCGTTACTTGGATTATGAGGGCGAATTGTAGCTCGAAGTCCGTGCATAAGGACCATCATCATTTGCAGCATGGATATGAAGTCATACAGCTCAATAACGCATAGTATTGGTTTGTGTTCTTCGGCAATGTAGGCCAAGCAGCCAGAGTTTTCTCTGCAACAGCAGTTCTCCACAAGAGTAGGCAAAATCTCAAAATGAAAGCAGGTACACTAGGTGGAAACGTCTTCCATGCGATTGGGTTCAGGCTCTGGCGATTGATCCTCATGACATTCATCCCCACTTCGTCTCCACGTTTTTCTCTTTCAAGGATCTCCTTTTCTAAGTATTCGGGCTCGTACATGTAGGACTGAATTGTTGCCATAGTTCCTGAATCGTGAAGAAGCACAGAATCAACAAAGAGGAAAAAAGAACACCTATTTGTTTGTGTACGGCAATGAAAAGAGGTTTCCCATTAGAATTGAATGTTAAAGAAAGACAAGCAAAGAAAAAAAAGCACATTGTAAAAAGGCAAGATTAGTAGTCTCAAACTATAAAAATTCCCATGGACACATGTCTAAATATGGTTTGGTAAAGACCTCTGTACATAATATAAGAAATGAAAAGCGACTACTGGGTTAATTAATTTTAAGCCGTATAAGTACCTTTTTCCAGTGTGTCGTACTTGCAAAGAGCTGAACAGAGCAGAAACTAGCCAGGGAGGCTTGAAATGAAATACACTGACACAAAGGAAAAAGAAACTCCAACAATGTGTGATCAGAAAGGGTTTGTTTATGCTTGTCGAGGAGCAAGGCGTCTTGCCATTTCCATGGAGGCACATCAATAGATTGCATACAGACAACGTTTACGTGAGACATGCATTGGCGTTGTGGACTGGGACGTGAGCATCTAGTGATGTCAACGTTAGGGGGGCAAACCAAATCACTGCCGCAAGGTCACTTGAACTTAAGGCGATAGACCAACAGATAAGAATAGCACAAGATGGCGTTACCCGAGCTGTGGTTTTCGCACGTGTTAAAGTGAGAAAAACTTGGGTAAATTGCATTGGAAATGTATTTAAGAACGATCGTTGTATGCTCTGAAATACATGCCTGATCCATTAGGCTAATAATATTTCTGACCGAGCTACCCCTTTAAGTAAAATCGCATCTGTTACAAATGACACTTGGAAATGGTGATATAGTTAGAAAAGCTCTCATATATTTAAAATACATCTTTTCTATGCAGATTACATAATATAATAAATACAAGAGGTTTATCTACTCTGTATTGCTCATTTACGTAGAGCATTGTGAAACACTTGCTCCATGTTTAGTACTTGAATGAGTGCACGTTGCATGGTCATTATTTGATATTCTAATTGTAATATGAAACAGAAGGAAGGATTTAAAAACATAGTGGGGCTATTTTCTTTAACTGTGTTATTTTGAAAGGCTTCGTTGCCCTGGACAGCAGTGAAACATCGGCCACAGAGCTAGCTGGAGATCATGTTCAAGAGGCAATTTTTCCAAATGATGATTTGTTTTGTATTTGCTTACACCAATAATTTAGAGACAAACTAAAGCTAAATTGATGAGCTGAACTGCTTGGTGAAAAGCAGGGAGCTTTCAAAAGCGTTCATCATGAGACAGTAAATCTCTTCATGCGCCTAAAACTTGACACACTGTCAATTTTTCCAAATTCTAATTTGTTGGCATCTTCAATATGTTGGGGGCTGAAATAAGCGGTTTCCCCAATCCTTTTGCAACCTATCTTTATTTTCCATGATTTTATAATTAAGTGACACCTTGTTATTAGGTAGTCTTTCAACCATCTCTGTGCTGGTGACACACTGAGTTTTTCAGGGTAAGAGTTTTTGCACAGCCCATAGCATCCTCCTTTGCTGTCTCTTGTATTTGTTTGTCCAGGATAAGTGGTTCCATCATATCACAGAGGGCAGAAGATTTGCTCGCAAATCCTCACAGCACTACTGTGAGTATAATTTTAAGTTTTACTGTAGCACAATGGCTACACACACGTCTGGTTGGTTGTAGATTGGTTTAGAATTTTAGAAGCAAATAGTATAGTGGGGTGCTAGGTCTCTATGCAACTGATCTGATGCTAATATTAGGAATTGTATATTGTTTTACTATACCATTTTGAATGCTCATGTATTCTCTACAAGCGATAAAATATGTAAACATGCTAAACAAGAAAGTGAGAGAATTCTTAATGTGTTTCTGTTTGACTATAAAATATACTATATTGCAAGTGTAAATACGTGTTAGGTTAGTGATAAAACTCTGTAAGGAAAATATACATAACAGTTAATGTTTACCATATACACAATTTGTGGCTGAACACTTAGGAGAAAGACCTTTGTCGGCAGAGACAACCCTTTATTAAAATAAATAAATGATGATGACATCATCCTCGTTGACAGGGCAGTGAAATGAAGAAGATAAGAGGGTCCCTACCTTTCAGTGCTCTTCTCCACTTTATGATGCCTTATTATGTCACGCCATACATAAGCCTGAGATTTTATTTCTACTAAATCACAGCAGACTGTGGCTGAGGATATTCCCTGGACTGGTGGCTTTTCCAGCTCTTGATTTTCCACCCCACTAAGAGTTGTGTGCAGTAAAACCCCAGGCTCAGCACTTTTCAGTCGGCTAAGGTGATTGGGTAAAGACCATCCTGCCACCATGTTTGCTTTATGCTGATTATAGCCAGCATGGGCAATTGGCCCTTATTTCTAGGAGGAAACAAGTCAGGGGGTGGTGGACCAATGCCCCTCATCTGACCGGAACACGACCGGAAGTTAGCAAAAGGATTTGCAAGAACCAGAAGGACAATGACATGTGATGAGTAGAGGGTAATGTAGAGCAGCAACAAACAAATTCTGTTTATGAAAGGATGTTATTGTTCTCTGGGGTTGGGAATGAACAACCAGAAATTACCTCAGGATTGATGGGGTTGAGCCTCTGTAGAGGTATTGGAGCAGTAAACTGGAGGACTGGGTTGGGTTGACTTGGGTAGTGAGGTGAAACGATATGCTGTCAGCTTCCTTGCAGGTCAATTTGGCCTACCTGTCCATCTCTGAGACTGATGAGTGATGTATTCCTAGGACATTGACACCATCAAAAATATTGCTGCCTAATAGCAAGTTTGTCAGGTGCAGGGGTAGTGGTTTGTCTTGCAGTAAGAGCGGTGATCCAATTCCCTCCAGAGCCTTAAATTGGGTATGGCACTATTCTCTGCGGCAAAACCTGCCAATACGTGCCATAGGTCGCCATGACAGATGGCACCCTTTACGTGTTTGGGTTGTGGGTTTTCATGACAGTTGGATCCCCTTAAAAGCACCTAGAATAGAAATCCTATCTAGAACCTCTAATAGAGATTTTCTATTCCACATATATTTGTTTTTTTGAGGTCGGATTTTGTAAACTCTCCCTATTTAGTCACTGAAGAAGGGCTTACTATGGTTTTCAAATTTGACGTTATAAGAGAAATACTTCTAGTAGAGAGATACTAGAATTAGTAACTAATTACAGCATACTGATGTTCCAATAAATGAAGAATCCAATCAAGATGTAAATAAGTGGTTGACCCATGCAGGTATTATTAATCCCAACACTCATTTTACTGTGGGTGTGGAAATCAAGGAGATCTGCCATAGGAAAGGAACTTTTTTTTAAACCCTTCTCATAAGGATGGCTATATACCAAATAGCAAATGCACCCTTTGGTATTCTGATTTAGTCTTTAGAACACACAGTGGAGTGATTTGAGATATCCTGCAAATGCTACTGGCCATAGGCCCATCACATAAATTGGGTGATTCTTATATTAGACAAGACTATATAATTTTACAGAGACACTTTGGCAGAGCCTGAGCACTTGCTATGGAGATAGATGTCCTGGGCACTGCACCAGGTTCGAGTTTAGCTAGTTAGCAGACAAAACACAATCTAATTCTATTCTCTCAAAGGTTTGATGGGTTCGTACCCAAATATGCATGTAGAGTGATGCCAGCCGTCCCATCACCATTCCTCCTGCTCAGCCTCTCCCCAGCATTGAACACCTGCCTTGATGCCTTCTAAACTACTTCCTTCATTGCCTGATAATGCCCATTTGTTCCTGTGCAATTCATTTTATGCACTCTTGGCGCTCCTCAATCAGTTTCAACTGCATGAATCCTGTGGACCCTTAACTCATTCTGAAACATACTCAATCCAACCACAATAGACGCTCTGTCAGTACTAGAGAGGTCACTCAGAGGATCACTACAAGACCCGATGTCATCAAGCTTGTGAATCAACACCCAGTCCTACAACCAACCCTGGAAGGCCCATTATACCTGCAAGGTTGACCTATATATCCCTGCTACAAATGTATTGCAAACTCAAGCTCATTTTCTGGTGCCACAATTTCAAGCTGTGTGGGCATCCTCGACACAGTAAGAGAAAAGAGATGTTACAGAATTGGTTTTGGTCACTCCATATGGCAACGTGTGTCAAAAATTATGTACAGGAATGTGCAGTTTATGCTCGACATAAGTAAATTCTACTACCAGTCACTGGACATTAGAGGTACACAAAAGTAACTGGGGGTTTGTGACTATGGGCTTTCTCACAGAATTGGGCAGAAACTGATGCTTTTACCAACATGGGACATTTCATTCCACTCATAGTTTTACCCTCGGCGGAAAACCTGGCCTTTTTATGTGTGCGTCCTGTTTTCTGCCTCATTCCTCACAGAGTGGTCTTTGACCAGGGATCACAGTTCACAGCTATATTGTTCTATACTCTGCCTGAACATCTAGGTTTTCAGTGCAACACTCTGCTGCTTTCCACTTGCAAACCAATGGCCAAACAAAACTAGTCAACAAACTGGTAGAACAGTATCTCTGCAGTTTTTTATCTGAGGCCCAAGGCAACTCGAGCAAACTCCATCTGCCAGTGAAATGAACTAGCCCCACCACCCCAACAGAGGAGTTTGCTAAGAAGATGGTCTTTGTATACTACGTAGCCCAACACACAGTACAATAGGCTAAAGATACGTACAGGCGTTCCACCAATCAGGAGCAATGACTGTCTCCTGCAGATGCAGTCCATGATCGAGTTTGCCTATCAGCAAAAAACACCCAGATGCTTTGATGCTACTGCAAGCGCATGCCCTGCTTTGTTGGTCCTTTTTAGGATTTTAAAACTTGTTTCCCTCTTAGTTGCTAAATGGCAACTTCCCAGGTATTTTGTCTCGCGCGCAGTGTGCCACACTCCGATGGCCTCACCTGGTTCCGGGAATCACTCCTGGCACTTCCTGGATTGCTGGCACCTCCACGGGTACTGGGCTCCATGCCCCCATCAGGGAGTGCTTCGCTGACCTGGCGGAGGGCCGTGCGGATCATGGTGGCTGCTATTATGCTGGCGTTGTACCTGACAGGAGGCCCCTCTCCAGGATTATGCTCAGGTGCAGTATGGCAGTAGCCCTCCATGGCCAAGGGAACACACAGAAAGATTCTCAAAATGCAGCCTGCCAAATCTACAGGTTATAGCAGCCACTGCTGCTTGGCGGGTAGGTCTGAATGCTCCTCCTTTATAGCGTCTTCCTGTCCAGTCCATGCCGTGGGGTTCCTATTTCTTCTGCCAGGTTCTCCATGTTCCTGACCTCATTTTCTTTTCCTTGTTATAATTCTTTTTTCTTTGCCCTCCTGTGCCTCATCCAGTTCCTTAGTGGCTCCCCTCCTTCACATTGTCAACCAGAACTACCAGAACAAAAGATGCAGGTACAAAACCGAGGATGGACGCATGTCTTGACAGATGTCGATGCCCTAACACCGCTGTTGACATGGAGGCTAGTCAGGAACTGAGAAATGAATTGCATGCACTATGCCTAGTAGTTGCAACCCTCATGCCAGAGAAAACAACCTAAAAAGAAACTCTGGCCCAAGGAAACACAGCCACACTCACAGAACACGCCATGGCATAGATTTCAACATTTAAATACAATGGGGATCCCAGAAACCGTGCAGAATTCTGTAACCAGTGCAAGATCCATTTCCTCTTTTGACCCTCTCACTTTCTCCAGGACAAAGCCAATATCGTGTATATCCTGATAAGGCAGCACCTTATCATGGGCAGCTCCCTATGTTTCCGCCCCAACCCAATCTTCAATGATTTTTGATCATTTGAGAATATTTTTTTCTAAATCTTTCAATCCAGGAACCTGGTGTCAAGTGCAGAAAATAAACTGGTGGAAATACAGCAAGGAAACCCGGACTTGATTATGTATATCAGCAGATTCCATTAGCTTGATGTGGACTCTAAGTGGCCAGATGTTACCCAAAGCCAATTTTTTACCACAGATTACACGAAAAGTACAAAAATGAATTAGCACATGTCCCAGATCCTGAAACACTCCAACCAATGATAGACCAGGTGCTCTGTATCAGTCATCAGCTGACTGAAAGACATGGAGAGAGATGGCAACATGGCTCAGCTCGTTCTGTGTTGAGAACAATTTCAGTACAAGGCCTGTTATTGTCACACAAAACCAGTCCTGAACCCATGCAGCTGTGTGCATCCATGCACCGCTCTTGGAAGCCGAGAAGAAATGCTGTCGAGAGACCCATGTGTTTCTATACTGTGGGGATTCAGGCCACTTTCTGGGGTTCTCTCCACAGTCTCCCTCAAAAACAAAGCTAGCAGGCTTGTCTGTGAAGGTGAAGGCGTTGACAAGCCCCTCCACAATCTGAAACCTTCCCATAATCGACAAAATGCTTCTGCGGTCCCTGGACCGTGCCACTTTGCTAGCCCTAGAGATCCAGGGTTTCTGGTCTTTGGAAAGTAAAACGCTCTGCACCTTGATCGATTCAGGAGCATCTGAAGACCACCTCGACCTGGATTTTGCTTGTGTAGTCGCCCTTACGCTAGGTTCCACAGAGGTGTCAGCACAAGTGGAAGTAATTGAAGGAAAACCCCCGGACTTGGGGTTGGTTACACGACACACTGAACCTCTGTTGCTCTGCATCGGCAACCATTGAGATATCATAGCTCTGAATGGCACCTACTTATCATATCGTCTAAGGGCTCCTTTGGCTTACACACTATAAACTGTTGATTAATTGGACCACCCGCACCCTCCTCTTCTGTTCCGACAGATGTACCAGCACCTGTTGTTCCCCAACCAGAGTCGGACCCATGTTTATGTACTCTCCTCCCAATGTGAGGAAGGAAACACAACCGTTGATTGGTGTGTCAGTACTCAGACTTCAGCCAGGTGTTTTCTACAGTTGAGGCCATTTTATTGGCCCATCACTGGCCTTAAGATTGTGAGATAAACTTGGCACCCAATGCCTGTACATCTCACAGTAAGATCTATTCCTTGACTCCACGAGAACGTGGCAAACTACTCAAACACCTTGATGAGTGCCTTGCAAAGGGTTATATCGTTTCTTTACGGTCTCCTGCAGGGGCAACTCTATTTTTTGTGCTGAAACAGGAAGGAACATTCAGACCATGCATAGATTATCGTGATCTCAGTGACATCACCATAAAAGACAGATACCCCTTGATGCTAATTTGCGAGATCATGGAATCCCTAAGCTCTGCAACAGTTTTTTTGCAAAACTGGACCTGAGAGGTGCATACCACCTCATTCGAGTGACGAAAGTGATGAATGGAAGACAGCTTTCAAAACACTTCTGAGGCATTACAAGTATAGGGTCATGCCCTTTGGTCTGTGCAGTGCCCTGGCCGTCTTCCAGTGTTTTCTGGACTACATATTCATGTAACTATTGGGATTGCATGTCTGGGTATACCTTCATGATATACCAATATTCTCACCCATGCTCGAGTTCAAGCTACACATCATCCATGTTAAAGAAGTCTTGTTGTGTCTGGCAGCGAATCATCTCTATGCCAAAGCAGAAACCTCTGCATTTCCTGAACCACAGAGAGAATTTGTGGGGTATATCATCGATAAAGAAGGGATGCGCATGGTTCCCAAGAAAGCCCAAGACATCCACGAATGGCAAAGCCTAAAAACCGGGAAAAGTTATCCACACTTTCTTGGTTTTTCCCAAAAGGTCGGGGATATAACATAGTTGTTGGGCATCAAACAACCCTTCCTGTGGAATGAAAAAGCTGAGCTAGCCTTCTGTCATCTGAAAAATGCTTTCACTACTGCCCCCATAGTACATCAAGCTGAGTCCAACACCCAGCCATTCAGCATCAAGGCTGACACATCTGATTGGGTGCTGGGGGCCATCCTACTACAAAAAGACATGGACACCCACCTGGAACATTCAGTGGCCTACTATTCTCAGAAGATGTCATCAATGAGCACAACTATCCTGTCTTTGAAAAAAATTATTATTGGCAATTTAAAGAAGCGTCAGTGATCGCTAAGCTATCGGTGAGAAGATGCAGGCCATCAGTGTAGGTAGCAAAATATAAAGGCTGGCTCTCTGCCTACATCCTTCGTCTCACAACGTCATTCGTCATTGGTATCTCATCATCCTGCCATTATTGCAGAGAAATACGTTTTCGGTCTCTTCTTTGTTTCTATGTTCCATCTCTGCTTCTGCCTTGAGCCAAGTCCAACGCGTTGCATGCCAGTTTCTGCCTAATAGTTCCAGTTTTTTATTTGGCCAATGTGGTTATTTGCTGCATGATCCACACTGGTGAGCCTGGGGTCTTTGAAGGCCCTACATGTCTGGTGGTGGGAGGACTATAGGCAAGTTTAAGGACTGATTGTTTCTTATCTTTCTCCTGACCCACTAGTGTTCCACTGTACAGTTGCTGCCCTGGCCCTCGTATCTTTCTGACACACCCCATGACCTCTTGGCAGTGTATTTGAAAGATGAGCAGTTCCTGTGTGTTATTAATGTGTCTAAACCTGACAATTGAACATAACAATTCAGATTCCTCAGCCCTCAATCTCATTACGAAATGAGAGTGACAGTGATTTCAAGCACCACATTAAGCTATGGCATAATTCTAACAAGGACTATTAACTCCCACACTGTAATATCCTGACATAGTGCCCAGCCTAGTGCAGCACCTGTTATCAACTTCAGAGATGATTTGGCCCTTGAACTATTTGAACATTCGTGTCTTATACAGCAGGCAAGTCTACCGGCTAAACCAGTGGTCTTCAAACTTTTTTGGCCTGGGCCCCCCATGAGCAAAATTTGGGCAGGCCAGACCCCCAAATAAATACCAAATGGACAGTATGTACAAATGGCTATGAACTATTGTGCGCCATCAGCGCACCCTACTCCCAGTATAGTCCCTGGGCTCCCCCACCAGTATAGTGACTGGGCTCCCATATCCCACTCCTACCCAGTCCCTGGGCTCTCCCCACCCTTCTCCCACCACTATCCAGTGCTCCCGCCCATCCTGCTCCCATCACAGTCCCTGGGCTCCCCCCAACCAGTTCCCAACACAGTCTGAGGGCCAGTGGGAGCTGGTGAGTTTTTTAAGTAGAGGGGCATACATATTTCCTACAAAAATGCCAACCAAGGGGGCTTCGGGGGGTTTTCCCCCCTTGAATTTTTTTTAAATAATGGGTTAAAATGTTGCATTTTAGAGCATACTTTAAAATAAATGTGTAAAAAGCCAAACAGTTTGCAATTGGCGCTGAGGGGCCAAGGGTGAAAGCATGGTATATTTGACTGGACATGATAGATAAAGAAAATGCCATCCCTGTCCCCTGGGCTCCACAGCGCCTTAGAAGGAGAGCTGGTGGGTAGGATGATTGTGCAACAAAGACATTTTAAAATGCCTTTGTTGTAGAACCCTCCTTCCCCCCTCTGCCCCTCACACACCAAAATCAGCTCAATGAACAAAACAAACACACACACATCTATCATTCATGCAAGCACCCATCCCCATACACTCACTCATAACACAAACATACACGCATCCATACACATATTTAAATAAAAATAAATGTACATAAACAGACCTTCTGCAGGGACGCCCCACTTCAGGTTGCTTTATCCGTATGTATGTGCAAAGAGGTGCAGGAGCTTCCCCTCGCGCAAACAAACATGCAGTGCCCTAGCCAGCATTTCCAATGAGCTATGCAAGGCTGGCGAAGCAAAACGCCCCCAGCCTTGCATGGCTCAGTGAGCATGTGCGGCTAGGGAATTGAACTGTCAAAGGGAAACAGTGTTCCCTTTGACAGTTCAGCCAGCCCAGAAGCGCTCCCTCAGCTGGAAAAAGCAGCTGAGGGAGTGCTCAGTGTTTCACCGGGCTGGCTCCTCAGCTCCTCCATAGTGGTTGAGGGGGCTACTGGGTGGACACCCCCTTGCCCATTATGGATGAGGTGCCAGGCTCAGACTGGCCTATAGGGCAATAGGGCAATGCCTGTGCCAAAAATGCAAAATGCTAGTGTAGGCCAGTCAAAATGGGGCACTTTTTCGGCCAATGTGGGCCAGTTGGATGAGTTACTTCACTATGCAGCTGGTAGTTTTGACCATTTTTGCTGAGTAAACAGTCTTTAAATATCACAATTTGCTTACATTTTAACAAAAAGCACCCCCTTGGATACTATTCAAACAGTCTGTTCCTAAAGGAATGAATATCCATTTACAACTGTGGGCCACTTTTTCATTGGTCCCTGAGACAGTTTTATGGTCCAGTCCGACCATGTAAGCCGCCCCTGGCCATATCTTACTTTTCATGCTGGGCTCTTGCGCCCCCCCCCTGGGATGCGGCCGCGCCCCCCTGGGGGGGTGCGCCCTACAGTTTGAAGACCTCTGGGCTATGCTATTACATTGGGTGATAAACATACAAAGAAGCATGGTTATATAGTTAACATGCACACTTTTCCTGTGGTTTTAAGAAGCCTATAAAAATGTCAGATTCGTCTGCTTACATTAAAATACCATTATGAGTCTCCCCGGCCATCCAGGAAAGGCTGCGCTTGTGCTAGAAGTGGAGTCTTTCATTACTTGGGCTACACATCTTAATTTGAATACACAACTTTACGGAGGGTCAGATTCTCCAGAGTGATGCTCGGTTGGAACTGCTGTGACTGGAGGTGAAGGAACAGAGAATACAACTTCTCTGTACTCAGATGAATGCATTGTATCAGAATGTTCTCTCATTTCCCCCATTCTCCTGCACAGATAACAGAGGAAAAGAGCCAACTGAAAGGCCCTGGGCATCTTTGTACTTTAGGTGGGAATCTGAACCTCATCAGGGCAGAGAGAGAATGGGGGCTAATCCACATCATTTTTAAGGGCAATAATAACAAAAAGTACATGATGGGTGAAAAGCAATACTGGGTAACCTTCATATTGCCACACCCATAAATCAAGCCTACCCTGGAGCTCCTCCTACCCTGGTATACTCACCTCCTGTTTTGCATCTGCTCTGGTTCTTAGTAAATTGCATGATCACGAAATAAAGAAAGCATAAAAGAATTTGTTCGACCAATGCAGCAATTACAGATTGGGAACATAGTTTATCTGCAGTTTGACAACAGAGAGGCAGTCATAAGCACCAATAATTTGTTATGCGTAGACTAGAAAGTACACTGACCTGGTCAGCAACTGCGTGAAGACATTAAGGAATGCCCGAAGTGATAGCGCCCCTGACTAAGTCAAAGCACAGTCAACAAGGTCCACACAGAAACCCTCTACGGAAAAAAACCCTGTAGAGCTAGTTTGGTACAGCGGTGAAGTAGGCTCCAGGAATTGAAGTCTTCAGGAAGAAGAATCCAAGACGTGACAGAGACGAGCTGCAGTGTAAAAATGCAAGATTCACACAGCAGGATAGTGCAGGCTGAAGTGAGTACCAACAAAGCATACAGGATCGGGGTGGGGGGGGCAACGTGAAGGAAGTCAGCTGCAGCAGAGAGAGCAGGGAAACACAGGGGTTTGGCTGGATACTTCTATGGCAAAAAAGGATAGCATTAACAGACAGGCAAACAGGTAGAAAGACAGATGCAAGGAAAGTAGAGGTACGAGAGATCAATAGAAGCTAGGAGCAAACTCATGATAAGCGTCATGTAAACGAGTGTAGCAATGCATCTGTATTGTAAGGAAGGCATGGTATCAAAGAAAGACAGACACAAGTGATCACAGTTTAAGGGTGTTTATGAAACTGTAAAAATGGGTTAGATAAACACCTAATCTAAACCTAAATCTAAGATGGTAGCAAGCTACCACCATCAAATAATAATAATAATACAGTCCTGGCAGAGTCTAGTAAAATAAAAATGGGCCTATACTAAGAAAAACATATTGCTAATCCTTACCGCTATGCTACAAAATATTGTGGGATAATGTTCACAAAGAAAGAACAGAAGCACGGGACAAGGCATGATTCTCGAGAACAGCACACTTCTGGGCTTCTCCAGCCTGAGTTTACAATTCCTTTTTACAATATCAGGGCCTTCTGTGCCCAAGTCTCTTTTATGCAAAGTATCTTGCTTCAGAGGGTCTGATGTATCACAAACAACAAATAAAATGTCCTTCTATTAATCTTTGCATTGGGTGTTTACTCTTCACCCGAGGATCCCCCTCAGCTGGGCTCCGATCCCCTTTACAACATCAGTCTCCCTCAATCAGGCTCAGACCAAAAACTCACTGTGGACATCCCTCAGTCGGGTTCACGTTTGTCATCGCAATGCAGTTCACTTAGCTTTTCAATTCACAGAATCATCATCTTGTACTATTTAGGAATCTTAATGTCTTTTTAAACAATTCTCCGGGTTACATTCACCACTCTACTTAGGTCCTCCTCGTTCGGGCTCAGACCTTCCTTCACCTGCCTCCCATAGCATTTGCCAATTCTCACTGGGTCACTCTGTGATTCTTTGGCAAGTACAGGTTTCATGATATCACAATGTATATGGTGTTCCCCTCAGTAACATAGCTCATTACATTGTCACAACATGTCAAAGACATTCGACTGTACAAGGGGTTTGGTTTGACCCTTTTATGGCCATTTTGACTTCTCACGCCAGCCTTCTCTAGGGTCTCTTGGTTTTTGTAGTTTTTCTCACTTCATCATATCCTCCTTGTTCAGGAGTGGGTATTCATTAGAGTCTTTTGAATGAGCGCCCACGTAGCGGCAGACCACTCTAACGCTATTACCTCGGTTGTTCACTAAAGACCTTTGTATATTATCTTCTTTTCTTTTACGCAAATCTTGCCACTGCAACTTTGAGCTTAACATAGTTTGGGGCACTATCAATTCCCTCCGACTCACCGGCTGTGCTGCACTCGTTGGCTTTTCTTCCGCTGGAGTCAAGGACGGTACCACAGTGGAAAGCTCTTTTCCCTACCCTGGCTATCAGTGCGGGTGGGCCCTGTGTAGTGTTGACATCTGTCACATCAATCGCCAGCTGCTATTCTCAGTCTTACTGTTATTTTATCAAAGGCTTCATGTCTCTGGGATGAAAAGGGCATGGGCAACTCACTCTTTGTCGTCCTTTTGTCTTCCACTGCCTTTCTCCTTCGTTTGAACTGCCACCCCGGAATAGCTGCTTCCTCGTGCATTCAGCCTTGCTCAAAGTGTGCTCTTGTGCTCTACCTTTTATGGTTTATAGTCATAAAATCGAATGCAAAAATGTCGAAACTCAAAAAATCGAAAAAATAATGTCGAAAAAAAAAATCCCCCCACACTCAAGACCCCAGTCCCAAAATCCTGCTGTGCTTAAGCAGTGGGGATCTTCTGGCATGGAATTCCCATTGGCTTATCTTTCTAAGACCTTAATCTCATCAGAACTCAACTACACGGGTCTGGAGAAGGAGTTATTGGCCATTAAGGGAGCCTTCCAAGAATGGCTCCATCTGCTTTTGGGTTCTCGTTTTTCTGCCGAAGTAAGGCCCGACCATCAAAACCTGAGAAGTCTTCAATATGCTGAGACACAAAACAGTCGGCAGGCCCGCTGGGCTAATTTCTTTTCTCTTTATGACATCACATTTACTATTATCCCTGGTGCTACCAACCTAATGGCTGATGCCTTGTCACGAAAATCAGGGTCAGCTTTGTCCGGATTCCAATCGGAAAGAATGCTATCCCCATAGTGTACAGGATCGTCCTGTGATGGGAAGGAAATGGCACTCCAGTTCGGTCTCCCTCCGACACCAGCAGATGTCCTGATGCCAGGCCAGTTGGGGGTTGACTGAAGTTCTTCTAGCCCCTCTAGACCCGTCCTTCTGGGGATACCTGGGTGAATCAGCTGGTGCACTGGGGGTACAAGCTGTAATTTGTGTCCCCCCTTTTCCATCTGGCACGATTTGTACGTCACTCCCCAGGAACCCCGTCAAGGGGTTGGTCATGCGACAGGTCATATGGGACCTGCTCTCCAAGAGGGCAATTTGACGGGTTCCACAGAGCAAGCAGGGTCTGGGAGTATACTCCAGTGTGCATCTAGTGCCAAAACCCCGGGGTCATACCGTCTTATAATAGACCTCAAGTCCTTGAACCTTCACATTCAAACTCAACGTTTCTTGATGGAATGCCTTCAAGGGTTATTCCGCTAATGAGAGACCTGGATTTCCTGGCATCCTTGGATCTACAGGATGCTTACATTCACATTCTTGTCCGGTCCTCTCATCAGCCTTTCGAAGGTTTGCTGTGGACAGGGATCATTTCTAATTCCAAGCCATGCCTTTTGGCCTCAAATCTGCACCCCCTACCCCCGTCTTCACCAAGGTTCTGGGACCTGTCGTAGCTACTCTGCACTTCCGGCGGATTCAGGTTTTTCCATATCTCGACGACTGGCTCCTGAAAGCCTGGTCAGTGGACCTTCTACTTTGTCATGTGGAGACTACCTGTGCCCTCCTGAACTCTGCAGGCTTCCCAGTCAACTGGACCAAGTCTCACCTACAGCCCTCTCAAGACCTTCAGTTTATTGGGGTCAGGTTCTGGACGGCGAGGGGTCGTGTGCTTCTTCTGCTCGCAAGGGCTCAAAAGTTGAGGTACTGCCTGGTTCTTCATCTCAGAAGGTGGCTTCGGCCAGGGACTTCATTCAGGCTCTCGGTTACATGGCAGCCTGTGTGTTCCTTGCCCCCTGGGCCAGGCTTCATCTTCCTCCCTTGCTGCTCCATGTCCACAGGTTCTGGAAGGAATCCTCTCTGGACTTTAATGCCCTGATTCTTGTGGTTCCCTCCCTCCTGGACTCGCTCCAGTGGTGGCTCCATCTGCCAAATCTGCTAAAGGGGTTTCCTCTCTGTCAGCCCTCTCAGATCATCGTTACCACAGATGCCAGCCTCTTGGGGTGGGGTGCGGTTTCTTTGCGATAGACTCACCGGGAACTGTGGTTTCAACGCGGAGGCGTCCAAGTCTTCCAACTGGAGGGAGCTAGCTGCGGCCTTCATGGCTCTAAGGGCCTTTGCCCCAATGTTGCAAGGGGAGGCGGTCCTCAAGCGATCAGACAATAATGCCACAGTAGCCTGTGTCAATTGTCAGGGGAGCTCCTGCTCATGGTCCTTGGGAACTCTGGCTATCCATCTGTGTACTTGGATGGGGACTCACCTTCTGTCCTTATTGTCACGTCATGTCAGGGGTCGGGACAATCAGAAGATTGGGTGCTGTGGAATGGAGCCTTTTGGAGGGTGTTCAGGGTACTTGGGTCTCCGATTCTGGATCTGTTTGTCTCTCCCTGTCCGCCAAAGTTCCCCGGTTCTTCTCCAGGTTCCCTTCCCCAGAGACATGGAGGGTAGATGCCATGACCTCTCCATGGCCAGAGGTGCTTCTGTATTTGTTCCCCCCTTCCCCTCATCCAGAAGGTGCTGCTCCGGATCTGGGATTCTCAATCCGAGGTCATCGTGGTTGTTCCTCTTTAGCCCCGCAGGTGTTCGTACCCCCTCCTGCTGGACCTGGCAATTTGCCCCATGCTTTCTCTCTCAGAGGGTCTAGATCTGGTGCTCTGAATGTCTATGAGGGTCCCTGGGGGCACTTCATGTCCTGGTGCCTGGCTCAGAGCTGCACCTCTACCTTGTATTCTGGTGCTACTGTCCTACAAGTTCCACAGGAAGGCTTAAACATGGGTCTCTCTGTCTCCACCCTGAATGCTCAGTGAGCTGCCATCTGCTCCTTTGGGGCCCCTGATGTGGGTGGTCACTCATTGGTGGGGAGGCTTGTCAAGAGTTTCTCTTTGGCCAGGCCTATCTCTGCTTCTGGGTTGCCGCCTCCCACCCCAAGGGGTCTCCCTCTACAGTCCACTCCTTCTGAGCCATTGGAGGAGGTTCATCTTAAGATTCTGTTCCCTAAGACTGTCTTCCTGGTGGCTATCACCTTGGCGCGGAGTTTGGGTGAGATTGGCGCTGTCTCCTGCGAAGCATCCTATCTGGTGGTCTCCCCTACTGCCTTATTCATTAAGTGTCACCCCTCCATCCTTCCGAAGGTGGTTTCCAAATTTCACATTAACAGGAGATTGTCCTTCCTTCCTTTTTTCCCTCTCCCTCCTCCCCGGAGGAGGTCCGCTGGTCTACTCTGGATGTCAGGAGGGCTGTCCGTTTTTTTTTTAGTGCAGTAAGTTCTTTCGTTTCTCCTCCAGCCTTTTTGTCACATTTGGCGGCGCTACCCCAGTGGGGAAAGTATATTTACCCATGATCAGTCGATGGCTGCAGGATGTCATTTACTTGGCTTATTCTTCTGTGGGTTCTCCCTTCCGGTCTGGGGTGCAGGGGTAGGTCCTCTTGGGGGATGGCTTCCTCTTGGGCAGAGGCGCATGGGGTTCATATTCAGGACATTTCTTGCACCTCCACCTAGTCTGACCATGCCACTTTTATTCATAACTAGCGTTTAAACCTCGATCGTAAGGAAGCTGGGGCTTTTGGGACTGGGGTCTTGAGTGTGGCACTTCTGTGAATTGCTTTTTGGTGCTACTGTCTTGGACTGTATGCTTCAATACATTTGTGTTGGCTGGGTTACATATAACAGTTTGGTCTGTGGTGTTTTTGATCTTGGCCCATTCTCTCTAGAGTTGGCATGGCTCATTCTTTAGTACTGGGACGAGGAAGAGTGGACGTGGAGGTAATGCCTGGATTACTTACTGGTCATCTTCATTACTCCTAGTTCTACTCTTCCTCGTCCCAGTACAATATTCCCGCCTCACCCTCCCACATTGTCGAATTGGCCTTTCGGGCAGTGCTATTTACTGCTATGGCTCATGGGAGGTGGGCTATTGTTCCCCTAAAGCACCGTGGGAGGCATCAGACTCCACAATAAATCCCTTGTTCTGATCAGGAATCCGTAGGATTGGAGCCGAAGTAAAAAATGAATCCTTTTTTGAGGAAAGCAGTGAAGGGGAGAATTCTAAGTGAAAAGTTGGAAATTAATTTCCTGTAGAAATTAGTAAATCCCAAAAATTGTTGCAGTTCCTTCACAGATTTGGGTGGTGGCCAATTCAGGACAACAGAAGCTTCCTCTGGATCTTTTGCAGTACCTTGAGATGAGAGTACGTACCTGAGGAAAGTGACTTCTGAGCGGTGAAATTCACAACTGTAGAGTTTACAAAAGAGGTGATTGTCTTGTAGATGTTGTAAAACGGTCAGTACATACAATCCAGGATCTGGGAGAGACCGTGAGAAGACCAGAATCTCGTCTAGGTACACGATAACTGAGTGGAGAAGTAGGTCAGCGTAAACATGGTCCATAAATCACTGGAACAAATCCAGGGCATTGGATAGACCGAATGCATTACTCAATACTCATAGTGGCCAAAGGGTGTATGAAAGGCAATTTTCCACTTATCCCTGGCATGAATGCGGATGAGATGATAAGCACCCCAGAGATCGAGTCTGGTGTATATAGCAGCCCCTCTAACAGCTTCCAGGATGCCAGGAATGAGGGGCATATGAAATTGGTCGTGAATGGTGATGTTGTTGACCCTACAGAAGTTGAAACAGGGACGTAATTCTATGATGCTCTTTTTCTTAATAAAAATGAAGAGGCCCCCGCTGGAGATTTTGATTTGGTTATAAGACCATTCTTCAAATTGGTCTGTAAATTCTCTTTCAGGACTTCCTTTTCAGAGAGTATATACATGCATCCAAAGGGGACTGGTTTGTCTGACACAAGTTCCAGAGCACAGTCATCTCGTCGATGAGGTGGTAAATCCTCATATTGGAGGTCCAAAAATACATCCTGAAAAGATTGATAGGACTCCAGAATGGTCTGAACATTATCCATAAAGGGAGTTGAAGCTACAGTCAGCCTGGGTGAGGTTGCACAATGGAGACCCACCGATCCACTTGTCCGGCAGCAGGAAACACAACATTCTGACCCCAAGGAAAAGTGAACCTTCTGTCCAATTAATGAAAGGATTGTGACAACTCAACCACGGAAAACCCAATATGATCGGATAGTGGGCTACCTTGATGATGTCAAACGAAAACAATTCCAAATGTGTGGCAATGCGCATGGATAGTGCTATGGTCTATTCCTTGATGAGACCCACGATCAATGGCGTGCCATCCACGCTTTCCACAGGGATGCCCTTTTGCACTCTGGAAATACCCTTGGCTCTGGCCCATTAGTTGTCAATAAACAGACCTGCTGCTCCACAGTCAATTAATGCAGCTACATTAATCCATTCCTGTTCTGTGAGTGAAATCGTGACACTGATAACTACCATGGACTGATTCATGCCTGGTATTGTCTGCTCTAGGGAACCAGACTGGTTTTTCCAGATCGTGGTCGACCCTACGATCGGGAGCTGGCATTTCCCGGCCGCTGGGCTGGGGCCAGAGGACAATCATGCACCATATATCCTGTGGATGCACAACACATGCCTAGCCCCAAAGTATGCCTTTGGGTCCTTTCTTCCTTGAAAAAGGGGTCCTCAGGCTACTCCCGAGCATTGACCCTTCATGTTCAGAACTCTTTGCTCTCACCCGGGGTGGATCACTAGTCTGCCTGTGGTTCTTCCCCTTTTGCATTCTGCATTCCATTCGCTAGTCGAGTTGCATTACCAAGGTTGGAATTTCTGCGGAATTGGCAGAGCAAGGGACCCTGGAGACTTTGTCTTTCAGTTTCTCAATAAGACTGGTTCTAAACAAGGTGATCAGGGCGTCATCTGGTCAGACTGGTTCTGAGGCCATCTATTTGACCCAAGTTACACAAGCCAATATATCCATTGACCGATGCCCGAAGTCCATCCACTGTTCCTAAACTGATATGGTTACGTCATGTCTTCCGGACAATGCTGGATGCTGTTAAAAAAAGCCTGGTAGGAATCGAGGTTTGGCTTGCTGGTAGTTAGAAGAGTTGTAGCCCATGCCAAAGCCCCACCAGAAAGATGGGAAATCATATAGCTCACCTTGTCCCTTTCCATAGGAAAGGCAGCTTTGAAGGTGAACTGGACCGTGGAGGCATCTAAAAACTCCTTTAATATATGCAGGTTTCTGTCATACTATCCTCCTGGTAATGGCCCTGGTGGAATGGAGTACGTGCCATTTGTAGGCGCAAAGTCAAATTCTCATGCTTTAAGGTTTGTACCTCTACAGGAAGGCTCTGCACTGCTGCCACTAATTGCTGCATCTGATCCATAATAAAGTGGGCGTTGCTATCTGTTATGCATAGACTAGAGATTGCACTGACCTGATCAGATGTCATCAACTGAGTGAAGACAGCAATGAAGTTTCTGAAGACCATAGGCTATTGACTGAGTCAAAACAGGCTCAACAAGGGTCACAGGGTCCCCCTATGGGGCAGAAAACCCTGCAGTGCTGCTCTGGTACCGCGGTGAAGTCGGGCCCAAGAACTAAGGTCCTCAGGATGAAGAATCCAACACCTGATAAGATTCATACAGCAGGATAGTGCAGGCTGGAGCGAGTACCAAAGAAGTATACAGGATCTGGCAGCAACGTGGAGGAAGGCAGCTGCAGCACAGAGATCAGGGGAGCGCAGAGGTTCACCTGAATACAGCTATGGCGAAAAAGGACAGCATTAACAGACGGGTAGAAAGACAGAAGCAAGGAAAGAACGGAGATAAGAGAGATCAAGAGAAGCTAGGGGCAAACTCACGATAAGCATTATGGCAGCGAGCATAGTGAAGCATCGCATGCAAGGCTTCACTGCCTTTGAAGTCTTCTTCATTTGGATGTCGCTCACACAGTGTCGAAGCAACTAGACCGCTGCCAAGAAACCCTGCAATAGTGCCTATACCAGGAACCAGGCAATGAACTTGTTTCAACTGCTGCCACACTGACCAACGGCAGCAGTGGGGCATGATATAATAATCGTAACACAAGCACATTGTAATGTAGTATTAAAGTTAAAGTGTAAAAACAGTGATGTACCAAGCAGCAGGGTGCACTTGTCATGCTTAATGCAACAGTTGGGGATTGTGATGAAGTCCCCTGCCTGATTCTTGGGGTGAAATGTGGTGAACCCAGAGGGGCCACATGTAGCCACCCGCTAAGCGATGCTAGGCTAGGGACGGAGTGTGGAGGATCCTTGCCTTACTTGTGGGGGACAGGGGCTTGTCAAATGGATTCTATCCCTGTCTCTTTAAGAGAGCCCTGTGGCCTAGTGACAATCTGTGAGGCCTATTCATCCCTGAGTGGTAAGCAGGCTTAGTTTTGAATGCATACCAGCAGGGTGAGACCCCCATCCCCAGTGAGACATGTGTCCCACACGAGAATACTGATAGTGAAGAATAATGAGCTGACAAATCATATGTTGTTAAGTATCATGAGTCGGGGAGCACCGGTGTCTTGGGGACTCAGGGGCCAGCTGAAAAGGACTACACCCGGAGACTGTGCAGCTAGGCAAGCAACAATTTACCCAAACCAATGTGTCCTTCCCGCCCCAAGAGAGATTTCTGGTAATTCAACAGGTCCTGCACATGCAGCCCCTGCCCACAATGCATGCAGGTGTGGTTGGCCTTAGAACACTCACCTGGGAATCCAGCCGCTGCAGGAACTGTGGGTTTGATGCTCCCTGCTTATGATGTCCTGCCATCAGTTTTCTTTGTCTCGTTATTCAAATAACTCTTTGTGCAATATAAACAGTTGTCTTGCTTTTTCAGTACACACCAATTATTTGTCGCAACAGATAATTAGACACAAAATACATAACAAAGTCCCATATAATACTGTCAACATAAAAAAGGAAACAAATTACACGAAATAAATGTATATTCTACGCAATTTCAGGCATTTTAACAAGATATAAATAAGGTCTGTTTTCTGGTGAATGCTGTTTCTTTAATACACACTTTAAATTACAGTAGATACTTAAGACCTGCCATGCAGACTTCTGCAGGGCTTTTGTAGTCTAGGGGAAGATGTACATTTATCCAGTAACCAGTTTGATCCGTTCCGATGAGATCAATGCTCAATTGTCTAACCAAGACACTGGGTACTATTCTATAGTTCTGCTATCAATGAAGTTCAGGCTTTCAAAGTTCAGTCCCCACTTCAAACCAATGCTCCTTTCCTTTGATTCTGTGCAACTCTGTCTCTTTGCCCTTTAATAAAAATAATACTATGTTTTCTGGGCATGCCATTTCCACTGTCTCCTGTATATTTACGGCCGTCTCTGAATTGATATCACCTTTCAGTGGATCCAAATAGTATAACCACTATACAGTAGGTACTTGTTTTGGGGCATGCTGATGTATATGTGAGTGTATGTTGTAAGATGATAGGATGTTGTTGTGTCTATCAGCTTTGGTACAGTAATTCCATCAATACTTTACTTTTGTTTCTGTCTTTTCCCCCAACCACTTGCTCTCTGGTGCTGCCCAGCAGTTGCATGTACAGATGCTGCTCTTCTGCCACCGCCTCCACCCACAGCAACAACCATCAAAGGCACTTTGAGCTTGCATTTGTAACGCTCACCTGGCTCCCACAGAGGCGCTGGTCTAGTCTGGGTTGCTGTGGCCTCTTCAAGCGTGATGTGCAGAACTCGGACCACCGATTGAACAGGACCCCCAAATCTTGCTTGTCTGGCCCGTAGGAATATCCTTCTGCAGATGAGAAAGGGGATTAACTGCCTGCAGAATAGTGTGCTTACTCCCACCCTTTCCCCCTTCGTTCTTCTCTGACTTCCTCCAAAACCCCCGGTTTAAGCTCACCTTATGGTTTGGAAGGATGAACTTTCCATCCTGCTTCTGGTGCAGGGGCGCGCGTTCGTCCAGTTACTTTACTGGTTTTCAGAATGGCGCTGGCAAAATCCACTTGACTTTTCTGAGCGATACGCCGTAAGTAGGAAGATTCAAAAGTTCAAGTGTGAGCCTCTTTTTATGTTGTCTTCCTAACCTGTGATCTGTCCTTTATTTCAGGTGCAGAACGAAGGCGATGCGTTGAGGGGTTAAATTGCCGATGGTAAAATCAGGTGAGTTAGTGATGAGGGCGACCCCTCTAAATGTCTTTATAATTCCCCAGTAATGTCTTTTGTCCTTTCCCCATAGGGGCCGGGGTGCGGTACCTGCCAACGAAGCGGTGCCGACCCGAAATGTGGAATGGTTCACCAAGAAAAGCCGGTAAGTATTATGGCTGAAAATTCGGCTTTCCTCCTGTGTTCCCTCTGCTCACCTTTTGTCTCTTCTTCTCTCCCCTAGGTGCAGAGATGTGGCGACCGGTGCTGACAGCCGCGATGGAGCCGGGAGATGTCTCGAGGACAGGTGAGTGAAGCGCGGCGCTGCAGCGAGCAACGTGATGCTTTTAAATGGAAGTCTTTCTTCAAGTATGCTGGCGTGAAGATTCCGGATGCAGGTAAGAAGTTTGAATAAGTTCTTGGTTTTCACCTTTCTCTTCTCTTCTTTCCTTACAGGTGTTCCAGGTTCAAGGCGGGCGTGGCTGGAGTCCAGGTGCAGGAGCAGACACGGTGAGCGTTCAGCTGCTGGGATGCAGAACAACGCGAAGCACGTGTGGCTGTCCGGGCGTGGCTTAAATAGCCTTGGAAGAAGTCCTAGGTAAGTATTCTTCCACAGCCCCACCCAAGTAACAAAATAGTCCCTTCAGTAAAATATTCCCTCATAAGCCTCATTTGGCTTGGGTCCTCATGCAGCATGGTCTGCATCAGGTGAGTATGCAGCATGGTCTGCATCAGGTAAGTGCACCAAACACTTTCCTTTATGAGCCTGGCGCCTATGGCGCCAGGACTGATGTCCAACATGAGTCCAAAGAGCCCCTATAAGGGGCCGCTGGACTTTTACCCGGGGGCATGATGCCTGCTCCCGGGGGTGCTGGGCCTGGCCTGGTGCTCCGGGCGTAGGCATCATGACAGCATTGAATCCCAAATAGACAGAAGGGGCTGCCCGCGGAGGAATTAACCAAAGCCCTCCAGGTGAACGGATTTAATTTTGTTTCATTTGTACATCTCGCATTTGCCCAATGTCATTTTGGTACTAGATATTAAAGTACACATTTACTATGAGAATTATGGATGACTGAGGGAAAGAAACCAGTTCTTTGGCATATGAAAATTCAAGAACATATAAGATCAGTCACAAATTGGGCGGATAGGAAAGGAAAAGGAACAACTTCCAAATTGTAAGGAATGGGAAAGAGCCATGACGGCAGAGAGTTAAAGACTGTACATATTTTTGTAGTTGTTCTACAATAAAGTCAGGACTGTACAGTCTGAATAACTTAGTATCCATAGTATTGTTTGTATGCAATTCTTAACTATGTTTTTATCTCTGTAAATCTGCTTTTATATTTCATATGTATGTCTGTAACCTCTGGAACGGTCAAATGCGCCCAGATACCTCTGGGTTAAGGTGCACTATAGAAATAAATAAAACAAACAAACAAACAAACAAACTGTAGTGTTAAAGACACGGGGCCTGATCACGAGTTGAGCAATATCCCGGGTGGGATACCGCCCAACTTTATAAGCGTTAGTGCCCACCCATCCGGCGGCATTACCGTCGGATCTCGGGTTGGTTGTTACCTGTAAGTTCCCACCCCTCATTGGGTCCATTGGACCCAATGGGGAATTTTCAGCGCAATTGCTGCGCAGTAATACTGCCGGCCGTAATTGTGCCGGAAATGGGAATTTCCTCTGCATGTTTACCCCCAGCTGTGAGCTGGGGGTAAACACGCCAGACTTGTGATAGGGCCAGCCCTTAAATACGGCGGTAACAGTGTTACTGCTGCATTTACGGGCTAACTCCCAACTCGTGATCAGGCCAGTGAGCTAAGAATATTGCCTTAAACTCAACGGTTTATGTATGGCCCAGAATGGGCAGAGGGAAAACTAATCAGCAGCAGAATTTTGAGTTCATTGTAGCTGGCCCTGCTGTTTTTTTGGCAAACCTTGATACATTGCATTACAGTAGTCCATTTCTAATGCAATCAAAACATTCATGACTGCTATTTTTGGTCGATCAAATTAATTTCTTCAAATGCTGCAGAGTCTGCTAATGAAAAAAAAACATGATTTAGTAAGATCACGTCTAGATTTATACTTGTCAATTAAATTAATTGTTCACAGTAGTGGATGCATCGAAATACACTACACTACTAGCTACACCTCCTTAGAGGTATTCTTCCTTTCCCCTCCTTGCCCCAGAAGCTCACTGTCCCCAGAGCTCTTGTTCTCTCTAGGCTGGACTACTGCAACAGCCTCCTTCTAAATCTGCCTGCTTCTAGTCTCCGCCCTCTGCAACTCATCCAGAACAGGTCTGCGAGACTTGTCCTTGGCCTCAAGCCCAGGGATCGTATCTCTACAGGACTGAAATCTCTGCACTGGCTCCCAGTGGCTGCAAGAATTAAGTTCAAAACCCTCTGCATTGTCCACAAGGCCTTCTGGAGCCTGGGGCCTCAATACCTTCAACTCTCTCTTCCTAAATACCTTTCTTCTCGAGTTCTTCGCTCATCCGCCTCCAACTCCCTCAGGGTCAGTCACTTCTCGAAGCAACAAGTTGGTGGTAGATCTCTTTCCTCGGCTGGGGACTCCCTCTGGAACAGCCTCCCTGCCTCCCTGAAACTAGAGGAGAACCTTCTCTGGTTCCGGAAGCACCTCAAAACCTTCCTCTTTGCCTCAACTTTCTCTCCTCTCCCCTGCTGAATTTCTGGCTGATATTGTACTGGTTACCTGGCCACCCTCTGATCTTGGGCCCAGGTCCCCTCCTCTGCCAATTATACACCTGCACCCCCTCCCTGGCAACCCATGCACTTGAGAATGTTTTCTGTATCCCTTCAGACCCCCACCAGCACTTGAGACCTCCTGATGTCTGCATTTACTCCTGCACTTGCCACCAGCTGGCCCTACTTCTCTTATTGTTATTTATTCTATTACCTCATGTACTGCACTGTCCCCTTCCCACTTCCCACTCTGCACTTTTCCCTTCGCCTTCCCCTGCATTTGCACAATCTAAATGACACCCGTCCTAGTAGGATCGCTGTCTCTGTCTTCCCTCTGTTCCCCCTCCCTTGCTGCGTCGCACCTTGAAACACTTGTGTATGGGCGCGTTATAAATGCTATATCATATCATATTATTTGATCTCAGATTTAACACCATCATATTTCAATTAGTGTCAATGTGTCTATTCATTCAACTTTTAAAAGTAGCAATAATTGGAGGATATTGGTATCATCTGCGTGCACGTTCAGCCCAAAGAGAAAGACTGCAGAATTGAATGTGAACCATTTTCAGGTTTATGCTCCCATAAAGATGGCATGTATGCAAAAATAAACAGTCAAGTAAAATGGAAACAATTCCCATTATTAGTAAGTGTGTGCATGAATACCATTTGTAGCTTCCCCACTCTCTTCAAAACTAATTTCTAATGCCACCCTGCAATGCATTAAGTCATTTGAAACAAAGTGCACCCCGCGATAGGGCAGTGTAGTGCTGTTCCAGAAACAATCCTGGATAAACATTCACTTGGAAAAGCCATCAGGTAGTTTCAAGGTGACCAGAATAGGATCCACCTTTAAAGAAGGTTAAAAATGTGCTTGCCAAAAATTCAAAAAATATTCGAAGATTGGGTCAAAAGGCCTTGAAAGCATCAGTGTTCCAATTGTTCAAATTAAAGTAAAAACGAAGGGCAATGATCTGAGGTAGAAGGCAGATGCCTTGATAGCAAAGTGAAGCCTCCTAGGAGAAGCCTGCTAACACTGCCCCTCTCGGAAAAGTGTTGCCATCTTCTTGTACCCAATCACTCTGGCAGAAATTGTCATAGATAGGTTTTTGGAGCTTCCCATGGGTTCTACAACATCACTTGTCAACATTTACTCACTCAAATATAATCTAACATGGAGGGGGGTTAACTGGTTCTCAGGCAGGTGGCATCCATGGCTTGCAGCATTCAGGAATGTGCTTTTCTTCACCCGTCTTGAACTTTGTAGACATTCCTGGTTTGGTTGTCGACTCGGGCACTCAGCAATTTGTTATGGCTTTGAGACCAGATGACAGTTGATAAGCAACCCCCAGGGCTCTGGGTTTTAGTCAGTCAAAGCTCACAGAACAGCTGTGACTATACAAACATGTGACAGCACGAGGCCATTCCTTTAGGCAACTTTGCTAAGCATGGCAGACAGAGAATTTGTTTTGTGGCCATTTTGGGAACTAAAACGTTCTTCAAATTAAATATTCGCCTTAAAAAGTTTATCTTTGTTTTTAATCCCGTGTGGTTTTCATACCATAATGTTAATAGCTGTGTACATTAACTGTATTCATACAAACAATTTCTGAAAGATTGAAATACAACCACTCAGTGTTTTGAGGACCGAACTCTAAGCTCAATCTTTCTAACATCTGAAAATAATAAAGCAATACAATGAACATCATGGCTCATGAGCATAAGTGCTGCCCCACTATGCTGTACACATATGAAGAATTGGCAAACATGTGATAAGCACAGCCATTGAAAGCAGATGTGAAACATTCACTGAAGGCAGTATTTTAGAATTATGCTTCACAATTCACACGCACAAAACGCAGCATGTTCACATATACAAACCGTGAAGTATACCTTGATCTGCTATCTCCAATATATATATATATGACAATCTTCCTGCACCGAACCCTCGCAATCCTATTCCTGGGATTATCTAGGCCAGACTAGGTAAACACAAGGTAATTAGGCAAGTCAGAACATCCGTTGAAGAAGCTACCAAGAATACAGAAAGCAGCCATGAGACTGCCTCTAGACTAGAGAAGACAGAAGAGATTGCATGGCTCCCACACCAGCAGCCTTACAGAGGCTGCCGGTCTGGTGAGAAGGGAAGCACTCTGCTTCAACCACCGCACCCTGTATTCCTCCGAAGGACAATCACACCCTACAGTCTGATGCGGCCAGTACGATCCAGCACAACAGCACTCCTGATAGTGCCTCACTACCACAGAAGAGGGCAGGCTGGCTCATTGTTTGCAGACATGAGCACAAGACTTTTGAAATTGTTGCCCAAAGTGATTCATATGCTGCCGAACTGCTTATCCTTGTGGCAAACTTTAAAGTCATGGATCTTCACCAGACCCTAACACGCCATGTATTTCTTGGAAATGATAGTGATCTATCGGACCCCAGTTATGGAAATACCTGCACAAATGGGAGCAGAGATAATATTACTCTTTCACAGCCAAATGTGACACAGACCCAATAGACCAGAAAGACCCTGAAAGAAACAGGCAAAAAACTCAATCAACCAACCAGACAGTTTACCTATTTTGCCAAACAAATAAAAAAAAAATTGTGCACAAAGACAGTGCCAAGATCTACCTGCGGGATCATCGGCACACCCTTAGTCCCATCAACACACACAATACATAGCTGGAAGGAGTCCTCTGGCATCTCCTCACCCTAAGCCAATCTTAACCACCAAATAACCTTCGAGCCTCCAACACAACATAACTCGCAGCACCATCATCGTAATGCAACTCTCATGCGAAACCCCATGACCATTACCTCATGTTATGCCGGCATAAACATGCAAACCCATACTTGATACCAAATGTATATAGCCGCCATCTTGCCACATCACTGTATCATTGAAACACTCCCTAGCGTACACCATTCATGACTACATCAAAATAAATGATATACCTGAATGAACATGATTGGGTCACTACACTAAGTCACACCTGTCATAAACACATCCGCTAGAGGTGTACCAAGTATGGATCTCGCCAGATAGCACACAAAAACACTTTGCACACCGAGCCGAGATCCTTATGATCTGCACACAGTTGTTATTGTGCCCCTCTACTACTACTATTCGTCCACTCCAGCCCATTCTCTTGCATGTCCTGAAAACAAGGAGGCCCTGGAAACTACAGAATGCATGCTAGATATGACCAAATAACACAACATTAACCCAATATCTGTTTCAGTACAAATAAACCAAAGAACATATACGTTTTCCTATGATTCATAGTAGATAGAAAACATTTACACACATACACAATGGGGAAACCTTCCTCTGTTCTGTGAAAGCAACTCTATACTCCGCTAAAAATAAAATACATGGGGCCCATTACCTGTTTGGCAGTAATATTAAAAACAGGTGGGAATATGTGTCCTGCCTGTTTCAGTACTATGCCTGATTATGAATTGTGAAAGCCATAGGCAAACCTACGTGCGAGAGGGGGGTCCTACCTTCTCACATAATGGTGGGACTGGTGCAGGCACTATTATCACATTTGCGAATACCACCAATGCCCAATAAAGTCCTCTGTGACTTCAGGATGGCAAGTAACTAAAAATCCCTACTCAGGTGATGAATGACAATTACCACCGGCAGTAAAGGTCATTCAGTTTCTAATTTAGTACTGCTAATGTCGCCAAACTCTTATTGAAGCCTGTGATCTCATTTTAAGTGCTGTAGAGTGCTGATGTTGGTAGTAACCGAATTGAACAGAACTCAAAACAGGATTAAGTAAAAACGGTTCCATTGTAGCCAGAATAAACAATTTGTATTTAAATTGCTAATATGAATATGAAGAACAACCCACAAATATGTCTCCAAAATGCAAATGGCAAACTGGAATTATTTTGCAAAAGAACTTAGCATGTGACATGTATACTTAGTAGAAACAAACTATATTAGGGTGTATCTATAAACAGAGATTCTATTCTTTATCCAAGAAACACCTATATTCAGAGTCAACATTTAGGCTTTTCCCTAATGCCCTTAATTAAAGAATAAATGTAGCTTCGAGTACGTTTCCTTCTGATCTTTAATTCCTCTGTGTTTACTGATTAGTTCTTTCTACTATTTAATAATCTTTCTCAACTATATGTCGATGAAATCCTATGCAGGGGAGGAAGGGCGAGTGCTGTACAAGGGGTCAAAAAACAACAAGTAGTGCGGCCAGCAGGTGGCAAGTGCAAGGGTTAAGTGCAGACAGCTGGGGTCCAATAAGTGCAGGTAAGGGGACTGTAGGGTTGCAGATACAGACCTAAGTGCAGGGGTTGCCAGGAGGCAGTGCGGGTGTGCATCTGTGGGGTAGGGACCTGTGCCCAAATTCAGAGGGTAGCCAGGTGACCAGTGCAGTATCAGACAGGAGATCAGCAGGGAGAGCAAGAGAGAAGGCAGAAGCAAAGGGGAAGGTCTTGTGGTGCTTCCAGAACCGGACATGGTTCTGCTCAAGTTTCAGAGAGGCAGGGAGGCTGTTCCAGAGGGAGGCACCAGCCGATGAAAGAGATATACCCCCAACTTGTTGCTTGGAAAAGTGACTGGCCCTGAGGGAGTTGGAGGTCAAGGAGTGAAGAGCTTGAGTAGGAAGATATTTCCGAAGAGAGAGTTGGAGGTATTCCGGTCCCAGGCCCCAAAAGGCCTTGTGGACAATGCAGAGGGTCTTGAACTTGATCCTCTCAGCCATTGGGAGCCAGGGCTGGAGAGATTCGATCCCTGGGCTTGAGGTCAAGGACAGGTCTCGCAGTCCTGTTCTGGATGAGTTGTAGAGGGCGGAGGGTAAAATTCCTCCAGGATTGAAATAACAATGGATCGGAACTACTTGACAACCATTGTTGTTTTTTAAAATTTTATTTATTTATCATGTAGTCAAATTAATGACTCTTTGATACCTTCACACAGGCACATTTACATCATTTTAGGTCCTTCAGTATGAACATCGACCCAGTGCACATCATACGTCTATGATTTGCATAATGCCATGGATTTCTCTCCATATAATGTTAAAAAAGATCATGCATCCCTCATGATCACCACTTAAAAATGTGATCCATAGCTGGTCAGAACTAGTAGCAGAGTCTAGGTCTTCTGCACAAAGTGCCTTCGCTTTCAGACCAATAATTGCCTCGCAAACAAAGAGGAGGTGGCTTGCCGTCTCTAATACCGATTTGCCACAGAATTGACAGAATCCTTTCACATTCGGAGGGTCATGCCATTAACCGGTTATTTCAAAAGACTTGACCACATTGAATTTGATTCGTAAATAGTCCTAAACCAGATGGTTACCAATACATTTCTGTATATACGATGGATGTTGCACTCTCTTGGAGATATAGGGGGAAAAATGGATTGTGTGGCCAGTGTTACAGTTAACTGCTCTTGACTGTGCTCTTCTAAAGTAGCCCTTTTCATTCACTAATATTGGTTAATGGACATTGCAGTTGTGGCGTACGTTGATCTGTGGTGCCAAAGAGTAACTTGTTGTTGAATCAGACCCTGAGTCGAGGATTTCATGAGATTGGTGGGGATAGTTAGTGATTATGAGTAATCCCAATTATGGAATGACTCTTGGCATTAGCAAGTTTCCAGTATAGCAGTAGACAGGTCTGCGCTTTTCATGTTATTATTGGAGATAGACCGAATTCCAGATATATCAATTCAACAGATGCATAGTTGGGCAGTCTTAGAATTTTTTTTATGTTTTTTTTCTCAATGGTTGACAAGGTTTCAAGCAACCCTAAGACCAATACCTCAGCAGCATAGCTGATCATTGGAACAATTTTCAATGAGTAGATATTCAGGAGGTATTCGATGCATTAGCCTCTTCCCTTAGCTGTGAAAGAGCACAGTGCTCTGGCGGTCTGGGCACAGCGCACCTTCAGCTTGCTGACTTGGGCATTATACCTTAGATTTTAATCTATGACAACCCCAAGATAGGTGTAATGCGAGACCACCTCAATGGAATTGCCAATTGCCATTGAGGGTAAATGCAGGTGATTTCCCTTTTTTGTGGTTTGGCTTTAACACCATAAACTTTGTTTTTCCGGTGTTCATTTTCAGGGAGTTCGCCTCAGAGAAAACGTGTAGTTTGTTTAATGCAATCTGAAGCCCAGATGGCGTGAGATGGAGAGTGACAATATCACTGGCATACCCAAACCATTGGATTGGTTGGGTGCCCAATTTTGGGGGGCTTACATCGACGATCATTCAAATCATTCCCATGTCAGCCAGGTACAGATTGAACAACAGGGCGGCCAGCGTACAACCCTGTTTAAGGCCTGTATTGGTCTTAATCCAGCTAGATGTTCCTCAATGGTTCTCTAAACGGACCTTAACTAAAGTCTCTTAATGTGGCAAAGTGATCATTTTGAGGAGTCCAGAAGGTATGCCTCACTGTTGTAGCTTCCTCCTTAGCCATGTTCGGTCAACAGTGTCAAAGGCAGCGCCATAGTCAATGAGCGCCGCATAAACCACAGTCTGACTGATTATCCATGCTTGTTGGATGATGGTTATCAGTGCCAGCACGTTCACAGAAGTGGAGCAGCCTTAATGGAAGCCAGTTTGGTACCAAGATATGATGTTTTCACTGTCCACCCATACAGTTAGTTCTTCAAGCAGTATTCTTGCGTATAATTTTGCTGGCGCATCCAACATTGCTAATAGACGACAATTGCATGGATCTTCATGAGAGCCTTTCTTCAAGACTGGTAGTAATATGCTGTCATGCCAAGAGGTGGGCAAGATTTGAGTAGTGGCGATGCAGCAAAAAAGTTGATGCAGGACACAACTCTACGTCAGCCTTGATTGATGCATTGCAGAGACCATCAGGACCAGGAGCCCGTGAGGACTTGCTAGAGGTGATCATGCGGGTGACGTCATCCCAATTTCTCCGATATAACCACATGTCAGCGTGGTTTGCCGGTGTCATAGTTTCCTTGGAAATACAACCAAGTGTTTCATTGATGTGCCTTATGCACGCGCATTCTGCAACACCATTAATAAAGGGACAGCATTTGTTGTTAGAATTTACAATTTGCTAGAATTTCTTGGCATGGTTGTGATCAAAAGAGTAGGTCAGCTTTTTCAATTTCTGATGTTCGCGGAATTGCAGATGTGAGCGTAGCCATCAAGCATAGTTGGCCCTTATCAGTTGCCTTATGGAAGCTTATTTGGCTTGGTCTGTGAAGTGGATTGACAGATTACGTAATGCTGTGTATATTTCCCTCTTTTTGTCTTTAATCAGAGTCATATCTATGTCAATGTTGTCCATGCTGCCCATTGGTAGACCTCTTGTTTATGCCCATTTTAGGGAAAATGTACTTATTTATAGGCAACACAGCTTCCTTGTACTGGGCCAGAGTAGTAAAGCCACAGTGTTGGTTGGTGCGACCGACTGTGCAGAGATCTTTCAATATTCGAGGGGCATTCGCAATTGCCAAATCGAGTTTAGTAGAGGTCCATGTCACACAGGTCTTGCCGTTATTAACAGCCACTGCTCCTCTTGCTTTATCAGTATAATTACTCAGCTTGAGATCTAGATTTATCAAAATGAGCAGATGATCGCTCTCTTCACGATGTAGTATCACAAGATCGCTAATCAGGTCAGATTCATGAGTAGCGCAGACATATTAGATGATCCTCGAACTCACTGCAGTAGACCTGGTTTATTGGAGGGGGGTTATCAGATGTTTGTGCACTATTGAGCATCGTTAAGCACCTGCTGTAAAGCAGTGTCGCCACACTCGAGTCCTCGTGGGCATGTTTGCTCTAATCAGTGGTTCGTTGTCTCACCTTGATCGTGCATTCATTTGAAGGAGACGTCAGTTGTTGTATCCTTCGGAATTCGGGAATAAAGTTGATGGTTTGATTATTTGGGACAAATTCAAGGCATGTTTCAAATTCCCTTATCACTGCAGTGTGAGATGTCACATATGGTGTTAAGTATGTTGGATCATATATCTTGGCCACCAGAATATTTGATGACTCAGATCCACCAGTTAATGTCAGCATACCTGCCAGAATGTACTGGGAATTAGAGGGGACCTCAATTAAGAGAGAGGGCTTTTTTGCCCCGAACAAGAGGCCCCCTTTCAGTCACCCTTTATTTCCCTTTGAGGGTGAGCCTCTCGATAATAGTCCAAACATCTACAGTTATAGATGTTAGTATCTATGGTCAAACAATCCATCTTGGTCATATAGATGCGCATTGTTGTTTTGGAATTTGTGGTAAAGTAATAATTGCAAAGGCTTGTTTGAGAAATGTTTTTTTTTATGTGTGCCACCTTAGGCTACCTTTTTTAATTGCTTACCTTTCCTACTGTACCTTAACATTTCGGGTTTTGGTGGCTGTTTCGGTGGAGATGTTAACCTCCTGCAGAGAGGTCACTATTGCTACCTTGGACCTTTTCACATGGGTGCCATTTGCTTTCATTTGTAAGCGGCTGGATGGCAGGGGATAGGCAAGGTAGTGCAGCTTGAGCACTTAAGAAGTGCACCACACATTCCAAATACGGGGTCTGCTTATTTGAATTCTATAGTGCTGTAATATATACAATTATATAGCCAAGCACGAGTCCAGAGTACATGCTGGCACAGGTGATAGTCAAACTCAGCTCTCATAACTATTCCTAACTTGGAGTGCCATGTTGAATCCACTTGCCAAAGAAATGCCGTGCTAGAGCAGGCCAAAGGAGTATATATTGAATTTTAACACATCCTCATCCATCACTATTCATCTATGTCAGGCTATGCCAGCATGGGCCACGCTTTTACATCAAGTGGCACACCATGGAGATTGTCGGGAGGCGCATTTAGTGTTTCTGTAAACATTTTGGTGATAGGGAAAAAAAGAAATATATCAAGCAGAGGTCACTCGACAAGACATGGTTCCAATTGGGGCAAAGGGTGCGTGCGTTTTGGGTCAGCTGATATTACAAATGGTGCTGACAGGTGCTCTATTGCTCTTTAGTTATTTCACTTGGAATACATACATCTAGTACAGGTAGCTTTCAACAGGACATTTTGAGTGACAGTACAGATATATCTCATTAGGTATGTTTATATGGTACAACATTGACTTTTTGCTGCATGCCCTTTACATTATATCACACTGTTCCATTTTGTAGGTGTTGTTTTGGTTTTGCTTTGTTCTAGTGACTAAATAGTACAAAGGGAAGAAACATGTTCATCAGTCAGGGGAGAGTAGCCACTGCCCTTAAAGGAATGGTCCACTCAGAAAATATTATTGTCCCGAGGGTTCGGGCATGTGTTTTTAAGCATACGTTGATCGATTGCACACATATTTCCAATGCACCTTACCTTAGTTTTCCTCTTTTGTACACATGCGAAATCTGGCAGCGGGGCGCGGCCATCTTGTGCTAATATTATCCGTTGCTGCATCGCCCTAAGGTGAACTGCCCTGGCAGCACTAAATCATATGCCCCGCCCGAGCCCGACAGCACTAGATGCATACCGCCCATTTCACAATGCCAAAGCAACGTCTCGTGTCAACATTCTCTGAGCCTCAGTTAATGACATGTCGCCATGGAAATGGCAGGGCGCATCTTTCCGCAATAAGTATAAACAGACCGCTTCACAACAGACAACATCAGATTTTCTTTTCCATTGCTCTCAATGTATTTCTTTGAGTATTCTGTGCCTCGTTTCTGTGCTGTAGTCAGCTACCTTCATTGCTTGTAGCACGTGCAAACAGATACCAATACCATTACTATAAATTATTTTCGTTTGTTTCCCCCACAATGGAAACAATACAGCCCTACCAGTGCAAGCCAGAGTATTCCGAGGCAGAATTACTCGAAAGATAAAGATGTGGAAACGATGGCGCTTCGGATGACAGTTGGGAGGACGATTCAACAGATGAAGAGCCTGGTCCTAGTCGCATGGACAGCGTTTCCACCTGGTGTACCTGCAATCCGTACGCGCTAATACCAACCGAGGAGGAGAACTGCTGCTGCCGAGAAAACTCTGGATGCTTGTCTTACATATCGCAAGGCGAGCCATGGCCGCAATGCGTTACCGAGCTGCCAGACTTCAGGGCAGCCTTCCTCACACATTCTGTTTTGAGGATTTTGAAGGTGCTTATGCACGAACTTCGCGCAACAGTTCGCCCTCGGAATCCAAGTAACTAGTAAGTATACTCTGGTTGTGATGTCACTTAGGCCACTACTATTTCAAGGTTGTCTCCTATATTGTCGTAACTTCAATATATCATTGTCAAACCAATTTAGTCTTGCAATTCTCTAGTAATATTCGTATAATAGTTGTTCAATATTGTACAGTGTCTAGGTAGCATTTGCACTGGCAAAAATGCCATTGGATACAAGAATTGTCATTGGCAACTAAGGTTCAAAGGTATCTTCCGCACAAGGGTCATTCTACAAATAGCCTATACAGACCCCGTGTCTCCATGCAGGATCCCATGAAGCAGGCCGCGCCCCTGCAATCCACATAAGACCACGGCATATACATGTCATTCATTCACATACACACCCCCTTTTCTAATTCTTTATAAACCACTTGATATTTATCATGAGAGCATCTTTCAGCACTGCAAGTCAACTTGTGAACATGCTACCTGAGAACCTCAGTGGCCACTGCGAATCTGCTCGTCGTCGTGCTACCTGGTCACACTGCGACTCTACTCGTCGTCGTGCAACCTGTGAACATCTCCCTGTTCTCCTGCCACTAACTACCCATGCTTGGAGAATCTAACAGTTTGTTGGTCAAGGTAAGGGCATGTCTCCTAATCATATATCCTTGTTCTCTAATTTCTATCTATTTCGAGCGAACGTACCCAGTAGTGTTATGTTCATTCGTCTCATTGCCATTGACTTGAGTTTAATTTGTTATGTTATCAATATATCAATTGTCATCAGTGTCAATTGGCATCGAATTGCATCCGTAGCGGACCTTGTCAATATTATAATCATGTTTCCTTTTGATGCACGAGAGTGAATTCAAGGGACGAGTAACATGTTCTGATTTTCGTAACATCAAAGAATTGTTTATGAAAGTTATCCTATAATACAGCCGCCCACGCTACACTGGTTTTGCTGTGGTGACCAAAACATACCTTGCATAGAAGAATGTATGGTATTATCCTTCTTTCTCACGTTTTTATGCAAAGTAATTTTTGAATAATGTTGACCTTTTTTTTGGCATAATTTACAATGTCTGCATGTGCGATTTTCGTTTGCCCTTCTAAGACATATGGGAAATCTGAAGGCACTACAATGCATGTATTCCCAAAGACTGTAGATCGAATAAGAGAATGGGTCAGACATTGCGGATATGCGCTGGAAGAGCTTGAAAGTAGAGCCAAAGATGTCCTGCACTTTACCCAGAATATGTACGACCCATCCATGTACACAAAGAAGAATCAACTCAGAACGACCCGAAAATTGCTCCCAAATGCAATACCGACTCTATTCGTTCACATACCACCTCAGGTGAGTCACAGTTCCGGATTTAGCTGTAGCCCTTTGGTTCATGAACAGGTAACTAAATGGACGGATTGGGGTTTTAGGTGTTTTTTTCCCTTATAATACTTTTCATATTAGTAAGATTGTATTGCTTTTTAAATAAAGTCCATTTGCCTAAACATCTGTCCTTGGTTTAGAAGCCTCATAGAAAATTGATTCATGGGCACAGATAACTATGCTACAGTGTCCTTTGAAATAAGCATAATGTTTTTGCAATCTGTCTACTTACATGCCTATTTTTAAGATTAGCATTTCTAAATCAAATAATATTTTCCCTTTACAACTCCATGACTATGCACTGAATATGAAGGAGCGAGATTCAGCATCCATGTCTTGCCTGGAGTCAACAACCACTTCAACGTGTATTAGCTAATCTTGCTAGCTATTCAGTTTCGGAATTGTTTTATGCATGGAATTTGAGATAATCTGATCATATTTACGTACCGTGTCATTCGTTTACACAATGTTTCATTCGTGGATTGCTATTGATATGTACCAATGTCTGCGTCACAATGTGTGTGTTCAATTTCAATTGCTTAATCCATACTAATACATGTACTGTGTTTCAGGGAGATTCTGAAGCTTCGACTACAATTACATCATCCCTTGTAGTTGATCCAGAGCCAGAGGTATGCGTACTGACAGTTCCCTCGAATGAAAGAAAGTCGGTCCTAGATCTGGTACTATTAGACAGTGACAATATTAGAAACAAGCAGTTTTTGCAAATTACTTGCTTTCTACATTTTGAACAATTTTCGATAATCTAATCAAATTTACGTAACATGTCAATCGTTTACATAATGTTTCATTCGTGGATTGCTATTGATATGTAAAATGTCTGCGTCATAATGTGTGTGTTCAATTTCAATTGTTTCATCCATACTAATACAAGTACTGTGTTTCAGGTAGATGATGAAGCTTCGACTACAATTACGTCATCCCTTGTAGTTGATCCAGAGCCAGATGTATGCATACTGACAGTTCCATCGAATGAGATAATCTCATCATATTTACAAATCGTGTTGTTCGTTTACACAATGTTTCTTTGGTTTTTTGTTTTATAGATATGTACCATTGTCTCTGTCACATTGTGTGTGTTAAAATTCCAATTTTTTCAACCATATTAATACAAGTACTGTGTTACAGGTAGATGATGAAGCTTCGACTACAATTACATCATCCGACTACAATTACATCATCCCTTTTAGTTGATCTAGAGCCATAGGTATGCGTACTGACATTTCTCTCGAATGATAGAAAGTAGGTCCTAGATCTGATACTATTAGACAGTGACAGTATTAGTATTATTTGGCAAATTGCTGGAGTGCAACATTTGGAAGAGTGTGCTTCGGACAGTCAACTTTGATCGAGTAAACTAGCCATCAAGCAGGTGAAATCCCAAATGTATATTTTGACTAAATGACTTACACGATTTACGGGTTTATCTGTGTAAGCCATGTGTGCGAAGGAATCATTTGATTTTGAATATAAATAACTTAACAAATGACTTATTTTAAATGGATACTCTTTTCTAGGGATGTATACAAGATCCAGATATAGAAGAGGAGGCACATGGATCCGAGTCGTTGGATCAGCTTGCTGTTGCTAACGTTAAAGTAAAGAAGGTTTCAAAGAAAAGCAAGAAAAATACGGTAATTTATAAACAAATTCCATTTTTAACCAGTGTTTTGTGCTGGAGCCTTCATAATATGATTTTTTTAATGTAAACTGTCCAATACTGTATGTTGGATTTACATTGAACATCTTTTTCCAACCTGTCTTCTAGTTGCCCAATGGTGTAGGGACTATGCAGACACAGACAGTGACACAAATGAGAGATGCTGCTTGCCAACCTGATTTCACCATGGAGCAACTATTAATTGAGGTGCGGCATGTTCAGACTCGAGAAAATGAATTTTATATGACCGGCGAAGCCAGAAAAGTGTTTTTGGACCATTGCTACAATGCGTCAGCTCCACCAGATGAAGATAAAACTGAATGTATTGTAGATGCTTTTGAATTAGTCGCAGACCACTTGACACAATCCACACCCGCCAAAAAAGGGCCACACAAAAACCAGTCGTCATTGATGTTTTCTCTGATTCAGGTTCAAGCAACAGACTCTGAAATGACAGAGACTGAAGCATCAATACAATCGACCGAGGAACTAGACAAAGATCTCGACTACAGTATGTCCTATTTGGCTGATATGTCAACCACAGTTCTGTCAGAAACAACATTAATGCCCGATGACAGTCTGATAAAGGAGCCAAAATAATTAGTATTCGACAGCAGCTTGATGGAGATTATAAAGATGCTGAAATGTGTACATTCAGTGAGAGGGGAAATATGTGGGAAGCCATTGGTGAATGTGGCTCGTGTATCACAAAGCAGTAACCTCAAAATACATGCCACCTGTGAAATGTTCCATGAAAGATAGTCATGGTCCACTCAACCAATACTGGGGAAACTGCCAACTGGCAATCTACTGTTTGCAGCAGCTTTACTTTTCAGTGGTTCTAGTTTCAGGAAGTTGTCCAGTTTCTGTCAATTTGTGGGACTCAATTTCATTTCTAAAATGCAGTACTACAAATATCAACGTCAATATCTATTCCCTGCCATTAGTGAAGCTTGGAAAATTGAATAATTGTCTATTCAAAGTACATTCTCCAAAAAACAATTCAGTCTAGCTGGCAATGGACAGAGTGACAGCTCAGGATTTTCAGCAAAGTACTGCACATACGACTTTCAGGACATGGAAAGTAAATAAATTGTGAGTTTGGTGGTCGTGCAGGTGTCCGAATGTAAATCCTCAGTGGCCATGGAGAAACTTGGTTTTCAGAAATCACTGGAAGATCTACAATCGAGGGAAATGCAAATCGACCTCATAGCCATGCATAGACACGTTTCAATAGCCAAGACAATGAGAGAGCAGTTTCCAAATATTCTCCATCAATTTGATGTATGGCACGTTGCCAAATCCATCAATAAAAAAATCTCAGCTGCAGGGAAAAAAAAGGTTCCGAAAGTATTTCACAGTGGTCCCAGTCTTTCAGCAACCATCTTTGGTGGAGCTCCAAGACTTGTGATGGGTCTGTGGAAATTCTACTAGAAAATTGGCGGTCACTGATGCACCACTGTTCCAACGTTCACTCTTGGATAGAAAACCAACATTTCCACCAATTTGAACATGGCCCTTTGTCGCTGTAGCAAGAACGGAGGAAGAAGTGGTTGATTCCCTCTTCGCCTCCACACAAAGCCCTTGAGAAGATTGTGTTTGATAAAACTCTATCAAGAGATCTGAAGGGACTCACAGCATTCTGTCACACGGGAGATTTGGAGGTGTTCCACAATATGTGCCTAAAGTACAGGCCAAAAAGATTGCATTTCAGCATTCAAGGGATGAAATATAGAACATTACTAGCTGTATTAGCGCATAACGAGATTGTAGGCCGTGAACAATCAAGGATTGCGGGAACCCTTGGGATGCTTCGCTACAATATGGCCTTTACAAAAAGAAGCAAAAAATGGGTGGTCAAGCCAGTATATGAGGAAATGGAATTTGATTTTGTGAAAGATCTTATTATTAATGTTTTGGAGATGCATAATCATGGAATTGCGTGCGATTTTGTTCGGAGTACACATACATTGCCACAAAACATTGCCAATGTGCCCTGTCCACCTAAAGCAGAGCTTGTGGAACAGTTCAAATCCAGGTACAAATGATTACCATCTGTGTATTTGATCAACAATGTTTTTATGAAGTGTCCAAATAAAGCATCCTATTTGTCTGTTTGACTCCTTTTTGTGTACCCTCGACTCCAATTTTGGAGTAGGGCGCATTCTGTCATTGCAGAGTTTCCCCTACCCCTCAGCAGCGCCATGATCATCGAGCAAGGACAGCCCCCACATTTTTCCTCCTGTGCCCGGGCATCAGAATTACAGTTCTCATGGATGCAGTGAGCCTAGATGCTGCAAATGAAGAATGTATCTTCATTCTGAGTGAAAGTTACCAGCTTTGAATATTTGCTTGCGAGCTGAAGAAGCCCACGCATCACACACACAGTATAAGGTTCAACAGTTTTTTGCCCTTGAGAGAAAGGGACCACTCCAAAAGGAATTGAATCAAAGGAGGGGTGTAATAATGTAAGATATGATAAGGTTATCCATTCCAAAACTGGACTAAGGAACATATAAATTCAGTTTATGAAAAATCGTTGAGGCGAATGGAGTCTGCGTTACAGTCTGAGTTACGCCAAGAGAATGGAAATGCCGAATATAATGTAAGTTTGACTTTCGACGATTTTATACCCGAACGAGCATCATTCCATTAGCTGACCATTATTGCTGTGTTACATTCTACTTGTTTGTTCTGTGTGGCATATTGCAATGAAACGCAAGTACAACCTTTGTGTGTACTGTTCTTTCTACCTGGAACATGAGCAGTCCAGCATCGAGATGCATGTAGACCACCACTCGGTTCCTCCAGGTTCAACGCTAATATTTAATTAAAATGCCATCTATTTGCACCTCGAATTGTAGAGTCAGCTTCCGTATCCTGTTTAGAGCTGAACATACTCCATAGCACTATCCTCGGAAGCAAATTGTGTAGTAATTTCCACATTGTTTTCTCTCTTTTGACATTGGGCCTCATTACACAGTAGGCGGTAAGGGATTACCGGCACCGGTAAGGGCACCGGTGCCGGTAATCCCTTACCGCCCTACTACGAGGTCCCTTAGCGGGTCCCTCCCCTAACGCCTGGTTTTACCAGGCGTTAGGGAAGGGACCCGCTAAGGGACTTCAGAGCTAATAACGGTACTGCAAATTGCAGCACCGTTATTAGCCCCTTCCCCATTCCCATTGAGCCCTATGGGGGCTCAAATGGGAATGGGGAATGGTTCCCGGAATGGGGACTTACCGGGTCCTCCAGGGTCGGAATGACCCGATAAGTCCCCACTCTGGGAACACAGACCCGGAATGCGGTAAGGGGGTAGCCATGGAGCTAATAGCGCCATGGCTACCGCCTACCGTGTAATGAGGCCCATTGTTTCACGTCTGTGCTAATCGCTAGTTTTAACTCTATGCTGAATTAATAAGTCAATAGATAAATTGTAATAAAGATTGGCTACTGAGACACATTTCTATTATGTTTTCCAAACAGGTACATCCTGCCATTCTGCGATTGTCATCGATTCCACATGCCAACTGATGGGTTCTTCAACCGGCAGCTGCAGATATTTGTGAACAACCGGATATATTTGACTCTTTTTTGGGATGATCGCCAAAGGCCAGTATGCCCTTACGCTGTACCAGCGATTAGGAGCAACATAACATCCTTTACGGTGGTCTAGCACCAAGTTGATGCACGAGCCCTGCAATTCACTGTGCGACCCAAGCGCTTCTTTTACCCAAAAGGAACAACGCGTGACTCACGATAAACATTTTCGGATCGATACCAAAGAAAGAAAATTCCAATTTGATTGAATATGGCAATAGTCGGATGTTCTCGGAGCCTTTATTGTGAAATAAAAGTACTTTACAAATTGTACAGTCTTGCTGTTTCCTTTTAAAGTACAGTTTAATATTCCAAATTGTGACACGCTGTGTTGTGAGACGATGTGTGTTGATTTCCGGGTTCTGCGTCACGTCACGTAGGTGATGACTGGGCGCATTTGGCTATGCTGCCCAGTAACGTCACGGAGAAAGGCGGAGAATATCATTAGGTTTGATGATGTCAGACTCAGGGGCAGGGCATATGATTTAGTGCCGCCAGGGCAGTTCACCTTAGAGCGATGCAGCAACGGATAAGCTTAGCACAAGATGGCCACGCCCTGCTGCCAGATTTCGCATGTGTACAAAAGAGCAAAACTAAGGTAAGGTACATTGGAAATGTTTGTGCGATCGATCAACGTATGCTTAAAAACACATGCCCGAACCCTCGGGACAATAATATTTTCTGAGCGGACCATTCCTTTAACCTATATGACTCTAGAATTAGCTAGTTTATCATTCCGGGCCTATGAAGAAGATAGCTACTGCATGGAACCTGGCAGAATGTAGAATCTAGCTTTGCACTATATCCTGCCCAATGCTGAATTATAACCTATGTATTGAATGTAGGTCTACGCTTGTTTCAGCCAGTGCATTGAATCTAGGCGATTGTAGAGCATGGCCATTTCATGTAATGCAGATCTAGCAGAATTAGAATTAGTTAGTTCTACGTTCAACATATGTCCTTCAGAATGTAGCCGCTATAGTATAGCTGACTGCATGTAGAATGAAGCCACTAAATAAAATTAACTCCCTATATATTAGAATATGGCAATTGTCAGAATATAGAAAATCTACTTAAACCTATCGCACTCTATGCTTATGGAACTTTAGACGAGGGTACGACCACCCTCTCGCAAGCATATGCTTTCACACTCAACTCGAAAGACATTTTGCACAACCCTTCTGCCATTAGTATGCAGCTACCTTTCACAACAATAAATTCAAACTGTAGCTACACACATATTATTATAATTTTGTATCATTATTATGGTATTTATTGACCCGGACCTAGCTTCCTGAAGCAATGGAGCAAGTTATAGAGTTATACAACAATACATATACAGAACGGAATGCTTTTCAGAGGTAACAACAGAACAGATATAGTGATGGGGGTGGGATACAGAGGTTCACAGAGGAGGGGTACAGCTGTACCGGGTGGTGGGGACAAGAGGGGCGGGCGGCATCTATCAATTAAAGTGGTGCAATGTGATGGCCTAGGTGTTCAGGCAGAGAGATTCCTTGAAGAGGTGGGTCTTGAGTTCTTTTGACTTGTAGAAGCAGGCAGCCGAGTCTGATACTGATGGGGAGGATGTTCCATACGCTTGTGGTGTAGGCAGAGAAGGCTTGTTTTCTGGTCCTTTCCTTTTTGCAGCAGTGAATTCCAAGACTGCACATGTCCTGGCTTCTGGTGGTGCACTGCCCACATGAGATGCTGATTTTCTCTGCGAGGTAGCTGGGTGACTTGAGGGTGACTGCCTTATAGATGATGCAGCAAGCCTTGAAGGTGATTTGTGCGTGCAGTGGGAGCCAGTGAAGGTTGATGAGGGCCGGGATGATGTGGTTGTATCTGTGTAGAGCCTTGATGAGGCATGCAGCCGCTTGTAGGACACTTCTCAAGGTCACAAGGGAGGACAACGTGAGGCCTTCGAGGAGTGCATTGCTCCTATCCAGGTGGGAAAGGACCAGTGCTTGAATGGTGGATCTAAAGCTGCCTGGATGGAGGAAGGGCTTGCCTTTCCGCAGGAGGAAGTGCTGATACCAAGCTGTCTGAGTTATAATAATGACTATCCTCTGACATACCACTCCAGACTACCTCTTTCCACCCATCCACATGCCAATTAGACACGGGTGACTAGCAGGGACTTGGTCAGCCTCTCTTATCCTTCTAGTGGCTATAATGCACACACGCATACCAGCACCTCCTCGAAGTTCCCATACCTTAGACTTTGGCCCCTTCGAGGGCGTTCAGCTTACAGCACATTGTGACCATACCTATGGTGAAAGGCTCTATACAAATGATGAAATGACACATCTACATTTAAATACGCTGATAATATCTTGCAGACATTTTGCAGCTCAGGTTTTCGCGTATTTTCGAAGTATCCTCGTTATTTCGAACATCCATGATAACATCATCATTTCACTAGTTAACTACCTTATTAATGCACCATCTGTGACTAACACTTGTTTATGTTCTAACATTAATTCAGATATAAACTGTCTAGTTCTATTTGCACTTTACAGTCTGCTGTACATCTGTACATGCAAGGAAGGGGCTCCAGAATGTGCTAGATTTGCATGCAGCACCGTCAGAGATTTAACTTTCAGAGATGCTCCTCACTTTCCTGGGATATCATTCCATGTGACATCATTGGGAGAAGGGTAGAACCACAAGATGACTCCCACACTTCCTAGCAGCTATTTGAATAATTGTACCTGTTGTGTTCCCGCGCGGCCTGCGCTGGGATGTCACAGCAAAGATGAAGCGGACACGGAGCTTGGGGATCGTACGTCCTCTTAAATTGCATACCAAACTGGAACTGGAACTTTCCCTTTCCCCCGCCCTCTCCAGCGTCACTTCCCTTTCTCCTCCCGCCTCCCGTTGCCCTAGGAACGTCAACATGACATCTCCCCCCTTTTTAAACAGTTACCAGACACTTCGCAACAGGCGATGGTCTAGTGGGTCTCTAGTCCATTTCCTCAATCCATTGTCGAGGTCTGTTCCGGGCCCTCTGCGGGCGTGTCTGACTCTGCCCTGGCGAAGGTCCACTCTCCGCATTTTCCTTCTCCACCTCTGGCTCTGATTCATCCCATTGATCTCCTTGGTAGGGATCATCTGATTCATAGTTCAAAGGAGCTTGTACTCTCCCACTCAGGTGCCTCGCTCCCGGCTGTGGAAGTTCTTTAAAGTGGGTCGAGTTCCTCGTGATGGATCCTTCCAATCCCTGAGCGGTGATCATGGGTCCCTTCTTTTGGGTGACGAATAAAGGTTTTTAGTGAAATGCTGACCTGTGTTTGTGCGTCAGCGGTTGTTTGGCCACCACATCTCCTACTTCTATTTCAGAAGTCTGTGCCCACCAGCGGGTGTCGGCGTACTCCTCCATTCAGGCTTTTGCCACTTCATCTCGTCCCCACACCTCCAGGTCCAGGGCAGGGGGTGGGCTGATCACTTCGGCCTGGGGAAGTCGCGTTTGCATGTTTCGTCCAAACACTAGTTCAGCCGGAGTTTTCCCTGTGGTGCTATGAGGTGTCCCTCTGTAGTCCCTCATGAGTTGGTACAATACTTGTTCATATGGCTGTCCCGTCAACCGGGCTATCTGTAGGGCTCTCTTCAGGTTTGCCATAAACCTCTCGATCATCCCATTGGCCTGGGGCCAGAGGGGAGTGATCTTCCTGTGATGGAATCCGAAGGTATTCCGCAAACTGTGCGAATTGATGTCCACAAAATGGGGGTCCATTATCCGCCTTGAGTACCTTCGGTACCCCATATGCTGAGAACATGTGGTCCAGGGCGTGGATGACATGATGGGCTGCCGTGGATGATATCAAGCGAACATCAGGATAACGTGAGTATTCGTCCATCACGGCCAGAAAGTATTTTCCTCCTTCGATAGGTCCGAAGAAATCGGCCACGACTGCCTCCCATATTTTCTGCGGGAGCTCTGACATGACCAGTGGTTCCGGGTGGTGATTCGGAGTTATGAGGCAGTACGTGGGGCATGCTTTCAACACCGCCTCTACTAACGTGTCCATGTGGGGGAACCATACCTTTTGGCGGAGCATGTGTTTGGTGGATACCATGCCCTGTGTGTTTCGTAGGCTAGGTCGATGACTTTTGCTCTCATGGCTTCCGGAATCACCAGCTTGCAGTCTTTTATGAGCAGGTGATCTTCGGACACTGCAAGCTCGTCCTTCACTTGAAGTAGACGTTCCACATCCTCTCGCACCTTCCCTCCCGCGGCTCTCCCCCTTTCTTTTGCCCTTCGCCACGATCCCGATTCCAGTCCCTCGCAGATGATGCAATATGTCGGTCACTCTCGGTCTCTCTGGCGAGTGCCTCCAAGTTAACTCCCTCGGGTGTGGTCTGGTGGATTAGATATCTTAGGTATCTGACGGCTACTGACGGTTCAGGTGTGCTCTCCTCCCGTGGTCTCCAGGACAGTAAGTCTGCTGGATTTTTTGCCTTTTCTCGGCCTATGTATGATGTCAAATACGTACTCTTGTAATCTCAGACCCCAACGAGCAATTCGTGGAGGCATCTTGGCTTGCGGGTTGCCATATAGAAAAAGTAGAGCTTGATCGTCTGTGACGACCTGGAATGGTTTGCCGTACAGAAACAAATGGAAGTGCTCGCATGCCCATACTACAGCGAGCCCTTCCTTCTCTGCTTGAGAGTACGCCTGTTCGGTGGTGGACAGGCTGCAGTTGGCGTAGGCCACTATGTGTTTCTGTGACGGGTCCTTTGGGTCAAGTTGTGCCAGGATAGCACCCAAACCCACTGGGCTAGCATTGACCGTTAGCTCGGTCTTTCTACTCGGGTCGTAATATGACACGTTTTCCGCTTTCGCAACTCTCTCTCTTATGAGTTCAAATGCATTTTGACAGGTGCTGGTCCACTCGATTTTCACATCCTGATGTGTGAAGTGCCTTAATGGCTCGCTGACGGATGCAAAGTCCCGGATGTATCGGTTGCAGTAACTGGCCAGGCCCAGAAACGACCGAAGTTCTGACACATTGCTGGGGGCAGAGGTGTCATTTAGTGCCGCTACCTTCTCCGGGTCGGGAGTCATTCCTGACTCTGAGAACACGTGTCCGAAGAATTTCAGTGTTTTTTTTACAAAATACGCATTTGTCCCTGTTCAGGGTGAGGTTGGCATCGTGCAGGGCCTTGCATACTTTCATGAGGGTCTCATCGTGCTTGTTCACGTCTGTACCGAATACTAATATGTAATCCGAATAGTTGAGGCAGTTTGGGATGTGCTTAATGATGTCATGGACCTCGGCTTGGAATGTTTCTGCCGCCAAGGACACCCCGAAGCTCAGTCTTTTATATCTGAAAAGGCCGGCGTGAGTGACGAACGTTGTTATGTTCCTGCTTTCCGGGTGTAATACTAGCTGGTGGTATCCCTTTTGCAGGTCAAGCTTAGAGAAGACTTTCTCCCCGTTCAGTAGGTGAATCATGTCCATGATGCCGGGCGCGGGGTATCTTTCTCTTCAGATGGCTTGGTTCGGGCGTCGCATATCTACGCACAGTTTTATGGCCTCGGATCTCTTTTTGGGGACTGGGACAATTGGGACACCCACGTAGTGGGTCCTGTGGCCCTTTCAATAATGTCTTGTTCTAGTAGTTTCTGGAGCTCCTCCTCGACTTTCTTTTGGATTTTTGAGTTTACCAATTCCTTTGAATATTTTGGGGTATAAGTTGTTTATCATTTCAACTGGGTCTATGTACTTGTGGGCCATGATGTTGTATAGGATGTGTATCAAACCCATGTCGGCAGTCACCTTGAAGCTTAGAACACAACCACTGTCGATCTCTGTGGCTAAAACCTGTATTGGTACCCTCATTTTGTGTCCTTTGTAGCGACAGAGCCCACAGAACTGTCCCAAGCACTTCAGGGGTGTTTTGGCCCTGTATGCATATATGTCAACAGTTGCTGGATGTAGCTTAGGTTTCTGTGGGAGGTCAGTGTAGACTTTCTCACTTACCACATTGACCGTGGCTCCAGTATCTATGACAAACTTTGTTGGCCTCTCTTGCAGTTTAATGATGAGTGTAGGGCAGTGCGCTGTTGCGGTGGGGTTTCCCAAAGCGTATACGTAGGCCTTCTTCTTCTGGTCGCTCCCCGATGAGCTGGGGTCAGAGTCTGTGAGGGATTGTTCCACCAGGTATCGTACATGGCGTCTTGACCTGCGTTCAGGTCTTGCGCGCATTACTAACCTTCTGCGTTCTTTCCTCTTCTGCCGATCTTCTCCGGAGTCTCTGTCCCTCTGATCACCTGTAGGTTGATTTGAGGTGGTCAGTGTGCTTGGGCTGTTACTTGATGACCCCCCGTATCGACCTCTCGAGCGGGAAGGATTGTCTTTGGGTCGGTCTCGGTCTCTCCCCCGGTCTCGGAAAAGCCTACACACGGCTTTGAAGTGGCCTTCTTTGCCACAAGAGGTGCAGCGTTGTCCAACCGCAGGGCACATTCCGTCGTGTGGGTATTCAAACCCACATTTGTAGCAGAAGAGCTCTTCCGTTTTCTTCTCTGGTTGTAATCTATTTAGTGTTTCCCCTGTGCTGGTGTTGCCAAAACTCTCCACTTGGGAGTCAATGGCCCTCTCGACTCTTGCTAGCGCCAGGATTTCCTCCAGCGTGCGCGATTTTTGAAGCAGCTTCCTGCGGAATGCTTGGGACTCACACCCTGAGATGATCTGCGACCTCAGGGCTTCGCTATTTGAGTAATTTGCGACGTCGCAGTGCTTTAACTTGGTGCGCAGTCGCATCACATAAGCATCCATGGTTTCCCCTTTTGCCTGCTTGGAACTGTGAAATAGATGCCTTTCATAGTCTACATAAGTGTGTGGTGCAAAGTACGCTGACAGCGCATCTTTGAGGTCCTGAATTGAGTCTATTGAGTCCTGGGGCATTTCGTCAATGATGTCACGTGTGGCAGATCCGACGGCCAGTTGTAGGAGGCACACTTGCCTGGCGTCAGCGACTGGTCCTGTGGCTCCCATGTATAGATCAAAGTCTCTGATCCACTTGGTCCATCTTGGACCCATGTTGCTGGTGTCTGTGACATCAAATGCTCCTGGCATCTGAGCTGCCAATGTATCTGGTAGTTGGTATGGGACATGATCTAGTGTCGGTGTTACTGGCACTGGGGGCCCATTCCCTTGAGCGTGTGCTCCCTGCCCATCATCTTGGCCTGACATTTTGATTGCTGGAGTGGGCACTTACTGGGGTATGTGCTGCTGATCGCTCTCTCCTCCTGATGGCCGCTGCTGGGGCACGAGCACCATCCGCTGGGTAATTGGATGTGGTTCCCTTCTGCTTTCTCCCCCTTTCCAGGGAGTTGGTCCTTTACCTCACATCAACGTTGGATGGCCGCCAGGAAAGCACAAGCACCATCAATGTGTCCAGGGCCCCTCCAGGGTTTTCTACACCACCCGCGTGCTTTAGGCCTCTGTCCTAGGCCTTTGACTGTATCATGGCAGGGCTTCCCCCTTGCTGGCAGTGTATGCGCCGTGGGCCTCTTCCGCTCCGTGCAGGTCTGAAGCCACGTGGGGAGCTCCCCTTCACGGGACGCGTGTGCGCCTTGTGGCCTCTAGCCGGGCACTGTGGGGTGAGAACTTGCTCCCGCGAGTGGGCACGTGTGGAGTGCCTGGCACGTGTGGAGCAGCTGCCGTCGCAGCAGCGTCTGGGGCTTGCGGTCTTTCCTGTGGCCGATCACCGCCACGGTCCGGGCTGCATGCCCTGATGCGCACTGGTTGGGCGGGCCCTTGTCTTCGGGGCTCTGCTCCTCCCCCGTGTAGCCGAGGGCAGATGATCGCACTCTCCTATGAGAGCTGCATCTCTTGGTCCGCTGCCCTCCTCGTCCCCATTGTTGTGTTCCCGAGCGGCCTGCGCTGGGATGTCGCAGCAAAGATGAGGCGGACACGGAGCTTGGGGATCGTACGTCCTCTTTAATTGCATACCAAACTGGAACTGGAACTTTCCCTTTCCCCCGCCCCCTACCCCGTCACTTCCCTTTCTCCTCCCGCCTCCCGTTGCCCTAGGAACGTCAACATGACAGTACCCATACACACAAGTGAGTTTCAGAAAGAAGTGTGTATTGGAAATGGAAAAGGTAGATGATGGGTGTCTTTCCTAACTTATACCCCAATGAAAGAAGGAATCTTGAATGAAGAAAAGAGGAAAGGTTTTGCATACAATGAAGTTGGTTATTATATGCTGAAATCAGTTTGCACTTAATGTGGTACAATATTGCTAGATAGTCGAGTGTTCTATGTATAGAAGCAGCCTCTATACGCGTTTAAAATCAGAGGCACGCATACATGGGCTCTGGCCAGACGGTCCAAAGCACTCCCATGTTGTGCCTCACCAATGCAAATGGCTGAGGGTACAGGGCTTCCTGAGACACCGCACCACCTTCGCACTTGCAACACTTTTCTTCATGTGTTAGCGTTCCAATTCCTAAATTGGATATTGGCTACAAACTGGAGAGACAGCTTTAAACCAGGCATCCAAAATGATGACGTGCTTTGTGAGAACTTGATTGCTACCAACTGCCGCGATTTTAATTAACGTTGCATTTGCGGCTGAATGCCCAGTCTGATGGCTGAGCATTTCATAGCCTGCAGTGTTTATACTCGCCAACAGAAAATGTTATCAATATTTTCAGCGTGCTGTTGCTGATTGCCTTTCACTGCCAGATGATCCATTTGCTGTCACTTGCTACTGAGCACTGCTCATCAAACTCCTGCAAGAAAGCGTGATGATGGTGACAGAAAGACATCAGGGCCCGGCGTGTGAGTATGTTGCCATATAATTCCGTTGGAAACATGGCTTCTCCACCTGTCGGCCTGTTGAAAAACCGAATCAGTAAATCGAATATAGAATATGTTAGTGAAGCAATGCAATAATTACTTTCAAATGCGACAGACTTCTCTAAGAGCCTTTAGGGGCCCTGGAAGTGACCAATATAACAGGTAGGTGGCTCAATTCCCTGTTGGGATGAATGCCTTCCTGCCCCTCCCCCCTCTCAGCATGTAGAACAGGCTGGCCTCAGAACAACTGACAGACAGACTCATTTTAGGAGTTCAAAATGAATTCTCAATTGTTCTCAAAGAACAGGCTATAGCACCTCGAAGTGTAAAAGTTACCTTCTGCTGCTGGGTTGGAATGTAATGCTGCTTTTAAAATGTGGGTCAATGTGTCGTGACTAGGAGGTTCTTTTGCCGAGGACCCCCACCAACCGAACTGATTAGATCCCACACCTGGTATTTACCTGACCTGGAAATAGAAAAGACAGAGAAAGTGGATTGAAACATGAACACGAGGCAAACTTACTACCCCCTCGCCCCCCCCAAAGGCAGGTAGAAACAGTCACACATGGTTTTGTCAATAAACCTCGCTCCAGCAGTACCCTTGTCAGCAATACCTGGATTGTTGTGAAGGAGGTTCCCCTTGAGAACCCCCATAGTCCAAGAATACTACCCCAGGTGGACGGAGGATGCAAACAAAAGAAGAACATGCAGTGACGTAAACCGGCAGCACAAGGAAAAAACTGGTAGAGCCAGGAGAACAGGCAGTCCAAGGACAATAACTTCTCAAGGATAGGTAGCAAGTCCAGCAGAACACCGTCCTGAATGAGGTCAATGGAAACAGAAAGCATTTGCATCCACGTGTGAAGTGTGCTTAGTTTTGACACACTATAGAAAACATCACATGGTGAAATGAGGGACAGCAAAAGATACTGCTGACTGCATGTAACTGGTTGTAACAGCACCTCGATGCCTTCGGGTTGTTTGCGTGCTTTATAAATGAAATAAACCAATAACATACTGTCCATTACACTTAGCATTTAGGCCTATTCCACTCCAAACATCCCAGGAGTAGATTGTGTTATTATTGCATTAGGACAAGCTGTTAGTGTTCAGTAAATGGCTGAAGGGCAAGGTAGTGCAAGCATTAATTAGGGTCGATATAAATTGTTATTAGCATAAGGGCCACCTGCCACCATAGCTGCCATTTTGAACTAATCCCAGTTGAGAGTTGGTAGCTTTCTGTCATTTAGGGCACTAGGCCGTATTCTGAGCTTTTGCCCTGTTCATTTAATTAGATGTTATTAATGCTTCCCCTGCAAGCGTCCAGATTGCCAAGGCCCCTGGAGGAAGTGTCAAGAGCCACACAGAGACCGGTTATTGTTGCAACACTTAGCTGTTCCCAGATGTATCAGGCAGGAGATAGGTAACATTCTGTTTCCAACATTAGGTAGTTGTAATGTCAGTGAAGGACACGTTTTGGTCTGTACAAGACCTGAAGGCAAGACCTACCCAGGTTGTGGCACCCAATAAGCATTGGTAATACCATTGGAGCTGCAGCTGACAAGCTAAAAAGAGCAAATACATTTGAGAAATTAATCCTAAAGAGCAGTACCTCAGCTGTGTTTTATATAAAGCCACCTAGTTCCCAAAAGAGTAATGGGAGGATGTGTGCTAGGAAACCAACATGTTTCAAGATGTAAGTCGCACAAGGTGATGCCAAATGCACAGCTGCAAGTTTGGAGAATCACTGAGGGGTGCCAAATAGTCTGGTCTCATGAGAAAGTAGTCTTGTGTCCATTTTGTTGCCACAGGGTATTGACTTCACTGATCACACTCACTTCAGGATTGGGTTGTCTCAGGGGGTTTGCACATCATGACGTTGCCCTGACCAATGGGAAAAGTCCATTGTAGCAACAGTAATCAATAATGTTGTCCAATCAAAACGGAGTATTTTCTGCTGCCTATACACTTAGTCCATCCATTGGCGGCGGCAATTAAACGATCATGGATAATTTAATAGTCAATGGGTTCGGGATGTATAGGGTGTGTGTAGGTTTTGTATAGAGACTAGCCAATAGGGAGCGTGGAATTAACATGTATTTGATATTGTAACAACTGTTAATTTATTAATTTTTTGCCTTTAAATACTCATCTTGGATGTGGGCCCATCAAGAGCGTTTTCAGTTTTTCAGTTCTACAGAGATTACTGACTGTCCTGGACATATTTGCATGTAATAAATCTTGCTTTTTCTTTCAAATCGTACACTCCTTATTTATTGCTTGGATTTTTTTTTATCAATCATTCAATATGAAGAAGCCTAAACAGGGGTGGCCTCTTTTGTGTGGTAGACTATTTTATTTCCAAATGTTCTCGTCAAAAAAGGGCTGGGCGTGCTCAAAATGTGTAATATGGGGCCACTTTGAAAATTATTTCCAGGGCCTTGTTTGGTTCGCAGTCCGCCTCTGAACTAAAGTAACAGTCACCAAGAGTTAGCAGTGAGGGTCACAACAAACATTTGGGAAGTTGGGTTTCCAAAGCAATTAAGCCAATGCCATCAACATAGAGCGAGCAGACAGGAGTGCAGCAAACAGTCCAAGACTGGAAATACTGAAGGAGCAGGCAGAATGTTTCAGAGAAGCATTCCAAGGGTCAGGCACACAAACGAGGTAACAAATAAGTCAGACGAGCAGGGAACTCACTGTTGTCAAGAACTCTGTCTTCTCCCTAATGGGCTTTTGTGGTTTACGCCATTGGATCCACTCAATGGCTAAGAGGAAAGCCGCACATGCACAGTGCCACGTAACACTGACGCATGAACACCGGGGCACTTGCGAAATACAGTCCAATCCTGTAGTCCAGCATGCTGGGCCATAGACATTGTTCCCTGTTTCTGCCATCAATGTGTGGCAGTCATAAAATTGTACAAAAACAGTAAGAACCCTCATTTCGCCACCCCGTTTGGTCTGATTACCATTCCGACCATTTATTAGTATCCTCTTCATATGTAAGGTACATAGGTAGGTATTAAGGTGGGAAAGAGATTTTCAAAAAGAGTGAAGGGAAATGAAGAGGTGGGGGAGGGGGTAGAACCCTGAGTTTCTGTGTGTATATCACCCACTCCACTCTCTTATTTGGTACATGCTACCGTTGCGGTGCACCCATGCTGCGTTACATTATTATTTGTCTGGTATGTTATGCTATGCCATGTTTTTGCTATCTGGCTGTTCTACTCTACATTATGCTATCCTCTCTTTGCCGTGGCCTGCTTTGAAAATGGTCTGTGCATTATTAGGGTTCATATGGTGCGCTATCTTATGTTCTTCTATGCAATGTCATGTTGAAACTGTTGGGATAGGTTGTGCAAACGTGGTTCTGTTAGGATAAGTGTGCTTTGTTTCCAAATATATCTTTGCTAGAAATGTTCCTTTGTAATTGTGCTTTGATGGACAGCTTCCTTTTGATTTTGGGCTGTTCCCTGAAATGCCCTCTTCCGAAGCACCAGTTTGCACTTCCAAGTCCCCCTTCATTCCAACTATGTCTTCCCCTGCTCCACACTCGTGCTTTCCTTTCTTAATTCTCCCTTCCAAGTTGCAGGTGTGTACTGTTGTGTGGGGGTCTAGTTGTTGGGGGCGACGTGGGCGTCATGACTGTGTCATGACGCTCGCGCGCCCAGTTAATAAAAGGGGCTCTGCTTGCGCTGCAAAGGCAGAGCAGCAGAGCCCCCGGAAGTGGCAACTCGTGTCTGTGATTTGTGTGTGACTGGGGCCTGCCACGTGGTCGTGGCCTTGTGTGTGCGGTCCGGCCCGAGTGACCTCGGAGCCGTGACCGCTGTGGAACCCGGGGGTGACATCCCCACTTGTTGTGTACAGTGCTCGGTGATACCGAGCCCGACAGGTTGCATCCCTGTCTGAGACACGCCGGCTGCCCACCGGCGCGTCGACTGCCGCCGGGAGATCCCAGCTGCCTTGGAGGGCTGCCCTGGAGGCCGGAGGCAGCACCCTGTAACACTGGCGACGAGGAAGTCGCGCCCGCCAGCTGGTGCGTGCGGCGGGCGGTGTGTTGGGCCCACGCGCACGGCTGCAGTCGGCGGCCGTGCAAAGTCGCGCGAAGCGGCCGCTTTCAGTCAGGAGGCGGGGCCTGGAGCTCCGACCCGCGGCGACGCCCGCCGAACACCCGGGCTGCCACGGGTGAATATTTCTTTCGAAAAAAAAAAGGGGATGAGGTGAGCTTTTCTGGTCGCACGTTGCTTTGCGGAGAGGCCCCCATTAATGAGGAGGCGGGGCCTGGCACTCCGACCCGCGGCGACGCCCGCCGAACACCCGGGCTGCCACGGGTGAAAGTTGCCGTCAAAAAAAAAAAAAAAAAAAAAGGAAATGAGATGAGGTGAGCCTTTCTGTGTGTGCTCGCAGGGAAGAAACAGGGGACGGGGCCTGGAGTACCTCGCTAACTGCCTGCATTTCCCCATACACCGACCGGGAGGAGGGCTCGCCATGCCCGGGCCCCAGCGTTGAACGTTCCGCTCAGACAAAAGGGGACAACAACATCTCCGCAGGCCACAGTAGCGCCACGCCCGAGGGTTGCGGCTCCATTGGGAGTGCTCGTGCGCCCGCGCCGATTGACGGATACCTGAGCCTGGCATCTGCAAGTGCCCACTAACACGGGTGAGTGGCGGATGACGTCCTCACCTTCCCACAGCATGTCGGACGATGAAGGGGTATGTAGGGGTCAGCTGGCCCCGATACCCCAGTTCGATGTCCTTGATGCGCCGGCCAGCCTGGGGGCCCGGTGGATGGCCTGGGTGGAGAACCTAGAGCTGTACTTCGAAGCTATGGAAATCAAAGAGGCCGCCAAGCGCCCGACACTACTATACTCTGCCGGGCAGGCTGTCCAAAGACTGTTCAAGACACTAAGGCCCCGAGATAAATCTTACGGTGCAGCCGTCACAGCCCTGAACGAATACTTCAGACCCATGGTCAACAAGGACTATGAGAGGTTCAGGATGAGGTGTGCGAAGCAGGAGGAAGGGGAAAGCCTTGATGCATTCCACGGGAAGCTGCGTGGCATTGCACTGGGCTGTGACCTGGGGAACTTTGAGGAGGATGAGATCCGGGCGCAAATCATTTATGGCTGCAGGTCCACCAAATTGCGCAAGCAGGTGCTAAGAGACCCAGCGCTAACCCTAGATCGAATAATGGAGCTCGGCCGGGCCCAGGAACTAGCGGAGGCACGGGCCTCGGTCATGGACTCCTCCAGAAACCAGCTAGTGACGGAGTTCTCCACGCAGCGAGTGAAGATGGAGGAGGTGGCGGCCGTCAGTAGGTGGCCAGGAGGAAGAATGATGAGGAGGGGAGACTGGCCGAAGAGAGACCCCAATGCCGCAATATGTCAACAGTGTGGGTGGGATCTGCCTCACCCACAGGACTGCCCGGCGATGGGACAAATCTGTGGAAGGTGCGGGAAGGAGGACCACTTCGCACGAGTGTGCCTCGCTCCAGCCCCGGCCGGCATGATGGGGGCGTCAGGGGGGAGTGAGGTGAAGGGGAGAAAGACCCCCAAGGTGGCGGCGGTCAAGGTGGTGGAGAGTCCCCGAGCAGGACCATATGAGGTGGTGGATGAATACGAGGAAAATGTATTCTTCTTGTCCTGCAGTGGTGCCGAGGGCCAGTTTGATCCCGGAATCGTCTGAGTGGGAGGACCCCGTCATGGGGCCCCATGGTGTGGGGACTGGAACACACCTGTGTTTGTTTTGCAGTGTTCAAAGAAATATGTGTGGGCTGGAATAGCGGTTAGCTGGTGCGCGGACTGGAATGCACCCAATGTTTGCGGTGGGTTGTTGTTTGTTTGTTTATAATAAAGGAGGGATGTTGTGTGGGGGTCTAGTTGTTGGGGGCGACGTGGGCGTCATGACTGCGTCATGACGCTCGCGCGCCCAGTTAATAAAAGGGGCTCTGCTTGCGCTGCAAAGGCAGAGCAGCAGAGCCCCCGGAAGTGGCAACTCGTGTCTGTGATTTGTGTGTGACTGGGGCCTGCCACGTGGTCGTGGCCTTGTGTGTGCGGTCCGGCCCGAGTGACCTCGGAGCCGTGACCGCTGTGGAACCCGGGGGTGACATCCCCACTTGTTGTGTACAGTGCTCGGTGATACCGAGCCCGACAGGTTGCATCCCTGTCTGAGACACGCCGGCTGCCCACCGGCGCGTCGACTGCCGCCGGGAGATCCCAGCTGCCTTGGAGGGCTGCCCTGGAGGCCGGAGGCAGCACCCTGTAACATGTACCCTATTACATTTTTGGTTTTAAGGGAGTTCTGCTATTTTTCTTACTTGGTTATGCCTGTTTAAACATGTTCTGTCGTGTTGGTTTTCATAAATGTCATGTTGCCCTGTACAATGCTGTCAAGTGCTTTAAAGCTGCCAGAACGTGACAGGTAGTGCTCCGAAAGACACCCAAATCAATAAATGATACACTTGTGTGGCACTCAGTTCATGAAAAGGCCTGTAACTCCCAACACATACCTGCAAATGAAGCTGCTAATTAGACGCCACAGCTCCTTTGGGATTGAGATTTCCTTGTGGCCATCTTTTAACATGGACATTGCAACTGCAAAGAGGTTGGGAGGAATATGCAGATGGACCCTCCGATGAGCTCAAGAGGAGTCCGCCTCACACACCACTATAACCATCCCTGTGAGTACCTAGAAGGCTTCAAGAATTCCCAAGAAGTCTGGCCCAGGTTTTACTCCCATATGAGCCACGGTTACAAACCCACCCTCATTGTAAAGTGTCCATACTTCCCTGCTGTCTTGTCAATAAAAGCTGGCCATTCATGGCCATTTAAGGTATAGGGGAGTAAGTCGAAGGGCTTTGCTCTCCCATTGTCTTGTGCATGTTTCAACATGCTAAGGCTCACAAAAACAAGTTTGAAAGCCTGACTACTCCCGAGCCAAAGGACATAACCATTTTGCACAAAAGTAGAAGCCTAGGCACTTTGAGATGAGTATAGTGTTTATTTGACATAGTATAAAAACCATGAAGACTTAAAGGAAAAGTTTGCCAGAATGAAAACTGAAAGGATTGCTAATTTTTCAGGGAGTCACAACAATAAGTCACGATCTGAATGACACCTGGCCTAGTAGGATCGCTGTCTATCTTCCCTCTGTTCCCCCTCCCTTGCTGCGCCTTGAAACACTTGTGTAAAGGTGCGTTATAAATGACATATCATATCATACCATATCATGGGCATATTTTCAATTCTGACATACAACCACTCCTGCAAATTAACAAGGGGGGTCCTGGGAGTCCCTCTGCCAGACATTAGTCCTGGTTACGAGAGACTTACCCAGAGTCTTTAGCTCACTATCTTTCACAGAGAAGAAATATCCCAAACATATCAGTCTTTGTCCTGCCCTGGGGCAGTCCAGCACCGAAATGCTAGGCAATTCTCCTCTGAACAAGAGTACCAACAGAAACCCCAGACACGTGTTTCGGTCTGGTTGGACCTCATCAGTAGGGTGGAGCTGTGCCTCTCTAAGAATAGTGAGCAAGGGGTCCACGTCTGGATTCCCCTAGTAACTCAGGGTGAGACCCAAATTACTTAAATATGCACATTAACAAGGGGGGTCCCACTCCTGATTTTTGTTATTAAAAAGGGTTTCCAGATGAATATGCTACCCACATCAATATTTTTCTTGCCCATGCGTCCTTTTGGAGAATATTCCCTTCTGTTTCAGGCCCATTCCCTCCACTTTGGCTGACTCAAGGGCTGGTTAGGGGCCCCTGCAGTGCCAATCTTTGGGTTTCACTGGCGTGCACATTGTTGGCTTGCAGTCTGAAATATTTCTCCCTGCTCCTCAGTCCTGTGAAGTGGCCTTTGTCAAAGATGGCCTCAATAACACACCAAAGACAGTTCAAGGACTATTATTGATATGATGAAACGTTTGGTAAGGACCATCTCCCTCTCTCTGGTCTAGAGATATGGGGCCTAATTACGAGTATGGAGGCAGCCAAACCTTAATAAGGGCATGGCTGCCTCCATACCATGTTCCAGCACCGGGTTCCTTCAATGAGGAATAACCGGGTCATTCCAACATTTGAGGACCCGGTAATTCCTCCTTGAACAAACCGATCTCCATTCCCATTTGGGAATGGGGATGGAGCTAATAACGGGCCCGTTAATAACTGGCCCGTTATTAGCTCCTTGGTCCCCTCGTGGGACCTGGAACGGACGTCTGGTTTTACCAGATGTCCCTTCCGGGTCCCGGAAGGGAACCTCGTTATTGCGCATCCCGTAATGAATGGTGCCGGTCCCGTACCGGCACCCTTCATTTCAGGAGCGCAAGCCTCGTAATGAGGCCCATAGTGTCCCTTTCAAACACAGCCGTCTCTTCTCTCGAGGTTACTATCTTCTCTCTAGTAATGCCTACTATTGAACTTCTACCATACTCAATGGGCCTCATCAGGATTTGGGGGGTATCCCGGTGGTAAATCTGCGGAGGTGGAGGCAGTGGACGTCCCTATTTTTCTTTAGTCCATTGGGCTCAATGGTGCATTTTCGGTGCAATTACTGCAGCAGTAACTGTGCCAAAAATGGGCAGAAAGTAGGCACATTCAGAGCTGGAGATGATCCTCCAATTTTCCCCCAAACTCGTGATTGGGCAGTGCGGTAATGTGGCAGTAACGCTATTAACACTGCATTTTTACTGCACCGCCCAACTTGTGATGAGGCCCAACGTTATGGCCTGAAGCATAATGCCTTATCTATTTAACTCCTTCAGGGATTTCGTAGGTGTGACCTTGGCCCTCATTCCGAGGTTGGTGCTAGTCATGGCGCTATTAGCGCCATGACTAGCACCATTACCGGTACCGTGTTCGCCCTGGTTCGATGGGGACTTACCGGTCTAGTCCGACCTTTGCGGGACCGGTAAGTGCCCATTGAAAATGTCAATTCCCATTCCCATTTGAGCCCCCATAGGGCTTCATGGGAATGGAGAATGGAGGGGGTGCTAATAACGGTACCGTAAATTACGGTACCGTTATTAGCTCTGAAGTCCCTTTGCGGATCCCGTCCAAAATGCCTGGTAAAAGCAGGCATTAAGGACGGGGCCATAAAGGGACCTCGTAGTAGGGAGCAAAGGGATTACTGGCACCGATGTCCTTAACGGTGCCCGGTATCCCTTTGCGCCCTACTCGGAATGAGGCCCCTTCTCTACTTCCTGTATAAATTATACAGATTCTGGGGGGTGACTTTCAGACACTCAAGCTCAACTTGGTGTTTTCCCTCTTGTGGCCTGCTAATCCTCTTCCATGTCCCTTTCCCATTCTCCTCCTCTCTGACTTCACCCATTTTCCCTTCTTTCTCTCCCTAATACTTCCTTTTTGTCCCTCTGATTTGTTTCTACCTCCACCTTCTGATCTTCCTTCTTCCTTCTCTGCCTCCTGCAACTCCCCCTGTTTTCACTATTACTCTCCGCTTTATTCTCCCCTCTCCACACCACTACTACTGCTATTTTACTTTTCCACACTACGGGCCTCATTATAAGGCTGGTGCTCCCGGAATGAAGGGGGCTGATGCAGCATCGGCCCCCTTCATTCCAGGAGCACCAATTATAAGCTTCCCGTCGCAGGACCCGGATCGCACGCCTTGTAAAACCAGGCGTGCTTTCCGGGTCCCGCGAGGGGTAGAGGGAGGCAATAACAGGCCAGATGTAATCTGCTCGTTATTACCTCCCTCCCCATTCCCATTGAGCCCTATGGGGGCTCAAATGGGAATGAGGATGGGTTCCTGCAAGGAGGAATTACCGGGTCCTCCTATGTCGGAGTAACCCAGTAAGTCCCCATTGCAGGAACCCGGTAATGGAGCCCCGAACTGAGGCAGCCATGGAGCTAATAGCTCCATGGCTACCTCCATTCTCGTAATGAGGCAGGGCCTCATTACGACCCTGGTGCTAAGTGTTTAACGGCGCCGTAAAAGGCTGGTCTAGACCAGCCGTTAAAGTAGGGACCCGCAAAGGGACCTTGGTGCTAAGTATGGTACCGCAATTTGCGGTACCGTACTTAGCGCCTTCCCCATTCCCATAGAGCCCTATGGGGCGAAAATGGGAATGGGGAAGGGCCATGGTTCAATGGGGAATTACCGGCCCGCCAACCTTGGAATGGGGTGGTAATTCCCCATTGAACCATGGCGGACCCGTTACAACACCGGCACCAACCATGGTGCTAATAGCGCCATGGTTTAGCGCCGGTGTTGTAATGAGGGCCAGAGTGTTCCTAATATTACACCAAAGTGTGGAGCTGACATTAAATTGAATACCAGTGATTCCTGGTGCCTTTGGTTTGTCACCATGTCAGTGTGTGATTTGTTCCACCACCAGGCCAGACTGCAGAGCAGTGGTATCTACTGCTATGACTAGTTCTAGGTCGTTTTTTGTTAAGATTGGAATCCCTAGCTAACAGGTGAAGTTCTTTTCAAAATTATTGCTGGTGAAGCCAGAATCCAGCATAACCAAGGCTGATGTGTTCTCAATACCACGACCAGACCAAACAACATCCAGACACACGTAAGCAGACATCATTGTCCTGTATAGCTTTGAGGGACCCCACCATGACAGACTCATCCTATGGGCCCCTGCTAAGGGCGAGTCTTGGCGTTTCATGACTTTTTGCTCTTTTGTGGTCAGTGTGGACAACCATGTATATAGTACCCAGTTCACCCACAATGTAGGCAGAGGTTTGTGGCCATCCAATGTTCCCCCTCTCCTTTGGCAAAAGACCTGAAAACGAGTCCGATCTTCATGGGTCCGGTATCCTCCACAACAGTGTACATGGCACCAAAAGGTTGGTTCTGAAATGTCATACAGAGGCTTTCTTTTTTGCCTTGCCACCCCATTCACTGTGCATCTACTTTCAGGACTAGTTCCAACAAGGCAGGGTACTCATTTGGGATGAAATGGATCACTGACAAGTCATCCTTGTGGTCTTCAGACAGTCCTCAGTAGAACACAGACATTTTCTTGTGCTTGGACCAGTTTGTCTCCGGCACAAGTAGGTTAAAACTGTTGACATAAGCCAATAGACATCTCTTTCCCTGGAGAGGGCTAATCATTCTCAATTCTGGACCAGTGCCTTGTACCAAATATTGAAAACCAAACTCATGGCTGCCCATAACTCATCTCAGTTATACAGTACTGATTCCTTTGATTCAAGAAGTGGTAAGCCCAAGTAGCTGGTAATCCACTTAGGTGAGAAAAGACAAATGCTGCCTACAAACAAACGTGCAAGTTGCAGTAGTTCTTAAAGTATACCATTTTGGATTACCATGAAAACATTCCAGAAGTGCAATAGGGTACTGTGATTGCACGTACACAGAATCTTCTGCCGGAGCTCCAGAGGATTCCAGCAGGACGGGGGACTGAGCTTGAGCAGCCGAGGGCCCTGGGAGGGAGGCAGGAACATTCCCACCATCCATGGGATGGGAGCTGACACCCTCTATAGTGCATCCAGCCTCTGGTTTATGACTAAGACTCCCAGGTGATCTCCCTGGCTGCAGGAATAGCAATCAACAGGTTTCAAACCCTCAGTGTATCCATGCATGCCTTATTGAGCAGTTTTATTGTACGTTATGAGTGAACCACCTGGATTGCAGTTAGGAGTTTATGCTGAAGAACCTAAGAAAAATCAAATGAGCACAGTCCTTATGCCAGAACGCTGCCTGACCAAAATAAGTATGATAAACAAGACATTCCCGAGCAATCAGTCCAAGCAAATGTCTGCAAGGTGCTTGAGCCGCCGACATGAGGACACGAGTTGAGCAATTCTCAGCGGTGTTGATTAGACACTGTAGTCAGGGTTCTAGAAACTGTTTTACAGATATAAGGGTCTTACCTGATAGTTGACAAAAAAAGTAAGATCTCTTGTTAGGGAAGTGTTTCTGAAAACGAGGTCAACAAGTTCCAACCAAAACCAAGGAAAGTCCATACACAGGCCATAGTTCATTTACCAGGTCAGCCAGTCAGCCGTTGGGTTTCAAGAAAAGAATGTATCACAGTCAGATCCAACCTCAATTCCTAATAACAAGCAATGATCAAGGACCCGAAGGGAGAGCAGAAGTAGATCGGAATCAGAAAATGGAGCAGGAAAATCACGCCTGCCTCCAGGAATTTTCATCTGTGTGGGCCAGGTTTATGATCTGGGGGGCCCAAATTCCGCTGGATGTGGGTCTAGGAGTACCCTAAAGAAAATGCTGGTGTTGATCCAGATTTCCTAGATCCATGATCCAGAAAACAATGGGCCTCATTACGAGTTTGGAGGTAGCCATGCCATACTGCTATTTGCGGCATGGCTGCGTCCAAACTCAGGTCCGGGTTCCCTGAATGGGGACTTACCGGGTCATTCCAACCTTGGAGGACCCGGTATTTCCCAATTCAGGGAAGCCATCTCCATTCCCATTCGAGCCCCCGTGGGGCTCAATGGGAATGGGAAGGGAGCTAATAACGGGCTCATTAATAATGGCCCGTTATTAGCTCCCTTGTCCTTTAGCGGCTCCCGCTAAGAGCGGCTGGTTTTACCAATTTAAAAAATTGCTGGTGGAAAATCAATCAGATTTGGCATGGGGACCTCTGCTCTCCAACTTTGCCTGGCAAATCATACAAAATCTTGCAGCTCATAAAAGGTGGTGATAAATGCATTAAGCACCACTTCTTCCACTCCATCTCACTTGGAAAATGAGCCCCTATTATTGTAGCTTTATTTTCCCCATCCTTAATGCAAGCCTATAGGCTCCAGCGTAGAAATGAATGAGAATTTACAAAAAATCTCACACAGATACAAAATGAAATGCATGACAAGGTAATTGTTTCACACAGCTTGTTCTGTATCCCCATCATTTCTAATCACCCAACAAGGGCACTTAAATAGCTTGCTAAAACCCTATATAATTTTAAGAAATAAGTGCCACAGCAATGGTCACTGCCTGTTACCTTTTCTCATCTCTAATAACTTCCTGGTGCAAATAATCTGCCTCTGAGACACTTAAAAAGATAGGACCTCACTGGGAGGACCTGTGAAGCTCTGGCTGTTTGTATATGAGGGAAGAGAGACAGAGCAAGGGGGCATGGGCATTTATCCCTTGTCCAAACGTTAAATCCCCCTGTGAGTTCACTCTTTAGGAAATATTTAAATGCTGCTTTTTAGTTTTAAAAAATGTACACCTTTTATACTTTGCCCGCAACAGCATAGGAAACGTTCTTCTCTCGTGTTATTTAACAGGTGTTCATGATTAATTTCCGGCACTGCCTTAGCTTAACACCCAGCACGGAGGATTTACATCATACTTTCCAAACAAGACCCACAGTACACAAAGGGCCTCATTACACGGTAGGCGGAGAACCATGGCGCTATTAGCGCCATGGTTCATGCGGTAAAATACCGGCACCGCCTTGGTGGAAAGGGGAATTACCGCCCCATTCCAAGGTTGGCGGGGCGGTAATTCCCCCTTCCACCATTGCCCTTCCCCATTCCCATTTTTGCCCCATAGGGCTCTATGGGAATGGGGAAGGCGCTAATTACGGTACCGCAAATTGCGGTACCATAATTAGCTCCACTGGTCCCTTTACAGGTTGGTTTTTAACGCCTGTAAAAAGCAGGCGTTAAATTCCCCAACCCGCAAAGGGACCTCGTAGTAAGGCGGTAAGGATTTACCGGTACTGGTAAAATACCGGTACCGGTAAACCCTTACCGCCTACCGTGTAATGAGGCCCAAAGTGTATTCTGTTTGAATGCACACTCTGTTAAGTTACTCAAACAGTATCAGCTTATGAAGTCAGTACTTAGTTTGAATCAAGACACGTTCTGGCAGAGTAGCCTAGGCTTCCACACAAAGAAACATTGGGCCTCATCACGAATTGGGCAGATTTCCAGCGGTATTACTGCCGGGAATACCGCTGGGGCTATTATCATTACTACCAAACCCCCCAGCGCTATTAGCGCCAGATCATGGGTTTGGGGTAACTGTAATTCCCCATTCCCCATTGGGCCCAATGGGGAATTTACGGCGCTACTACCGTCGCCAAAAATGGGCAAAATTGCGGCAGATTTACCACCAGGTCAGAGCTGGGGGTAAATCCGGCCAAACCCATGATTTGGCTGACCCTTAAATACAGTGGTAATAGCTTTACTGCTGCATTTAAGGTTAGCGCCAAACTCGTGAGGAGGCAGATCATGTTTAGGTCGGATCCCCATTGGTGAGCATGCATGAGAAGATCGAAAACTGGTCCATATTTACATCATAGCCTTATTATTTGCAGGCATGGCCTTGTTGGACCAACTCAGTGAGGTGCAGCTTGATTCCCTAGGTGCAGCAATCAAGGCACCCACATCTGGGCATATACACGTTCACTTAGGGAGACAAACTGAAGACAACATCCATTGACAAAGCCAACAGCTTGGACTTTTGATTAGGAATGGATAGGCTTTTGGCTGGCACTACCATAAGGGTACCACCAGGCCGTAAGATGGGAACAGCTGGAAAACAGTGCGAGTAGCTGGGCATTTGATGGCCTTGCCGGGCAAATGTCTAATACTTACATGCAAGCCAAAACCTTTGGCTTTGCGATTGCTTGTTTACGACAGGACTTCAGTGCAATGGACAGAGGAGTTGACAAAGATATTGCTTATAAAACCAATTGGCTGAAGACACATATTAAGAGATTTTTATCACACCAGGATCTTAATTACAGCTGCAATTAAGTACTTAAGGAAAGCTTAGATATAACACCGGTAGGCCCTTTACAGCAACACATTTGGTGTTACTTTCTGATAGAGCTTGGTCAAAGAGTTCCAGAAGGGTTACTTTTTTGTGGCGGGGGCAGGTAGTTGGTGGTAATGCCATAATGGCAGGACATTGGGTGGGTAAATGTTTAAAATGTTTCCACTCACATTTTATCTCCATCCTATCTGTGTCCCAGTGCATGAGTTAAGGCTTGCACCTAATAGTAATAGTCATTGAATCAATTATTACCACCGGCATTGCTCTGGTCAGCCTTCCATACCATTGTTTGCAAATCAGCACTTGGCCCTGTCACTAATATGAGAAACTCTTCCCAAGCTAGATCACAAGGCCTAAAAATGCATGTGGTTGCTTGTGTTCCAGTGCAGAGGGGTCATGACCTAGCAACTGAGATTTAACTGCACCTTTTGATGGCAGCAGTGTCATTTGCTAATGGTTTGTCCCCTTCTGTAATGGCACAGACATAATACAGAATGATGGCTTGGAATGTTGCGCAGAGCAACAGCAGTTGTAATGTTGATTTCAAAGCCTTGCATCTATCACTTTCTGATTTTACTACACTCTCCCCTCCAGAATTACATTTTTGTTACTACCATCCTTATCTTTTTACTTATACTAAAGCAGTTAATACAGCAGAATAAATACTTTGAATGTAATGTGTAAGGGGCCGCAGTCAGAGGATGCACCTTCTGCAGAAATCTGTGTTCAAGCAACATCGCCTGTCATTTATTGCTTGATATAGTTAACCATGTTAGGAAGCATGATGGGAAAAAAATTTATATTCCCACAAAACATACTTTAAATTACAGAAAGCAAAATTGTGAATCTAGATTTGAGAAAATAGTTGTAGGCCCTCCATCTCCCTGGTCATTTCATGGTTGTGGGCATAAATCATTGTGTAGGGCAAGCAAACAAATCCTGGCTGGGCCTCTTGCAGTTCAGCCTCTCAGAATGATGTCTCAGTGGTTGCTGCTGCATATTTAGAGTGATATCAACCCCCCAGATCCCTACACCCGCTGATTTACCCATGTAGATCTCCCCATCATCACAAAAGTTACTTGCTAGTTAGTGCCATCATTTGCACAAGTATGCTCTCCCCAGCACATATGAAGTTACACCCCCACATTTGAAGCATTCAGCAAATTGAATCATGCAGTCAGCTATGCAAGTGGTCTGTCTACACTTGCTATCATTGTGCGAGGCGGAGCCTTGTTGAAAAACATTCCCCAAGTCCACAGAGCGGAGTGGGGTAGAGTGGAGTGCAGTCCCTGCAGTCCTTGCAGGCGAACAGCGCATGGCGTCCGGGTGAGTGTTGTTATAGGAAGAAGAGACTCCAGTTATCCACCTACGTTAAACGGTGAGTGCAACGGGCTGGTCATATTCTCCTTTCCTTATTTTCCACCCATCACATGATCAGGAACTAAAACGCTGATAAGGAAAGAGCGAGTTGTCAGGAATCAAAACCCCAGCACCCACAAGTAAACCTGCACATCATTTACCAATTAGTAATTCAGAGGAGACTGCAAGGCTAGTCCCTTTGATCCTCTAAATAAACTACGATAAGTATGCGTGGAAGAACAAAACGCTATGTGCGCCGGAGCGCGGACTACCTTCCGGTGGGTGACCTCATTGAAAGTAATGAGGTAAACCACACAGAATCTCTAGGAACAAAGAAACAAGGAAACATCTCTGCATTTCTCACCCCCAGCCTCTCAAACTGTTCAGTCAAGTACAGTGTCAGATAACACCATAACAGTTATAAATGAACACAATCAATTGCCTCCTGCACGGAGAATCTTGAGTCTGAAATCTCTGGACACGTTCTAACTGAAATTGAACATCAAGCAAATGCCACGATCTTAGAAGCCTATGTGAACCTGGAGAATGAGATACAGGTGATTGAGGGCTTGCTTGATAGACTGAGTTTGTCAACAAGACTTTTCAGAACTCAGGATACTTTAACTGCTGAATTTGCAGAATCACTACGACCTGAGAATCCAGGAATAGACGACTCAACAATATCACGTGATCATTCCTCACTGCCTTTTCAAGGAAACAACTCAATTAACAATGAGTCAGTAGACTGCAGAACTTCGTCTTTGGCTGCCCTCAACATTGTTCACCGGTCCTTCATCCGCCTCTATGATGCGGTGGTACATGAAGTATGATTTAATACACGATCCCTAAATGAAATAAGACTACTACCGACTAAATAACCCTCTTTAGACGCATCTCAAACAAGCGAGAAAATCGTTAATCCTCACCTTAGTAACCTCCCAACAAAAGATCAGGAGTTAACAGAAATTCAGGGAAAGAAGAGTGGCCACAAAGCACTAACAGATGGCTGAGCAACATTTCTTCACTATCAACCTCAAAAGAGCGAAAACTCGTTTGAAAGAGGAAATCAATAAGAAGCTGATACAAAAAAAAGAAAACATGAGAGGCAAACACGAAACCTGTAACAAAGGGTCTCGCAGGTTTCTATGCAACATGTTGCAGGTAGAAAAGCAGACTTTTTATCATAAAAGAGGTGAGGACAATTCCAGTGATATAAGCACCAACGATGAGGATTTGAGAGCAACGATTAGAACTGATAAGATTCACACAAAACCAAAGTAGGACCAATATTTCCCTTGAAAGGTAAAGTCCACACAATGGGCCTCATCACAAGTTAGGTGGTATCCCCAGCGGTATTACCGCCGGGGCTATTAGCATTATTGCCAAACCCCCCAGCGCTCTTAGTGCCAGATCACGGGTTTGGCAGAACGGTAAGTCCCCATTCCCCATTGGGCCCAATGGGGAATTTTCTGTGCTAATACCACTGGTGTTATTAGTGCAGCGGTAATAGCACCAGAAATTGCAGCGGATTTGCCCCCAGCTCAGAGCTGGGGGTAAATCCTGCCAAACCTGTGATTTGGCGGACCCTTAAATGCAGCGGTAATGGGATTACCGCCACATTTAAGGGTTACTGCCAAACTCGTGATGAGTCAGAATGTCTTTAAACCCTGCTACTGAAAGTGTATTGAAGAATCGAATGGGCAGCTCCCCCAAACGAGTACAGATACCACAAACTGCGGTTCCTTGTTGGGAACAAAGGAAAAGAAAGCGACACCGACAGTCAACAAAACAATAGATTCAACCCATTTGAGAAGTCCCCCTTAATTGATCTCACCAAAAAGAAATAGCTGTCAAAGAACAGCCGGAGGTATCAGGGTCATCATGCTAGAGGAAGATGAATCAGCTCAAGGTGTTGGTTCTTTAAAGAAAAAGTTACAACATGATGAAAGGCCAGAAAGTATTTTTCGCAAAAGAAAAGAATACTTTCTAATCTTTGAATCCATACGGGACAGCGATCATAAAATTCTGCTTAACAGAAGTAGATTGTTAGCACTTCTGAGGTCCATCCAACAGCTCAATTCATTCTCATTGGCAGACATCAAGTTTGTTCATTTGTTTGATCATAACCATTTGGGGAAATGCACTGTACCCTTCCATTCAAAAATGATAGAAAAACGTATCATCGATCAACAGGGAGCAATTCTACTTGAAGGTTTCAAATTTTACTACATACGCCATGTAGATGGACATAACTTATTTCAAGTCAAAGCAACGATAAGTCACACGTCATTTTGATTCGGATAACAAGTATGACACTGACTGTAATTATGAAGATTTGAAATGGGGTTGGCTCCCCTTAGTCTTACCTGACACAGGTTGAAGACGACCAGGTTTCGCTTAAAACATGGAACATCTTTTGTTGGTACTCAAGGAGTTACAATTCCTTTTTGAATAGAAAAACTAATGTGGTATCACGGGATGAATTCAATCTTGTTCTTCTGCCGGAAACATGGGTAACGTTTATACCTGCATGGGATGGCTTTTACTGTTGTGTCATGCTAGCGAACAAGGGTACCAGAGGTAGGCCTAAAGGTGGGCTTATTACGGCTGTAAAAGTATCTAGTAGAGTAGGCGTGATTGAAATGGAAATAGATAGTAATTCTATCTTGATCACAAAGATCATAGACAGAAGGAAGCATCCTTTAGTTCCTCTGATGCTTGTGATTAATATATATGTTAACCCACTGAACGCCTCTCTCGAGGAGACCGAGAACAAGATCGTGGACATCTTGGTTGGTTGGTTGGTAAACGGCAAATCCAAAAGTAGGAGTGGTAGTTGCGGGAGACTTCAGTTGTCGGTGTTTGGTCAAAGAGTTTCAATGCGATGATTTGGAATAAGGGAAGAGAGCTTTGCCTACTGTGTATAAGGCAGGTAAAACAACAGAAGGGTATGGTCACAATTTCTCTCACAATGCGCCTTCATACAAACCAATTTATTAAATGGGGGTGCCCTTAAAGACACCTTTGCATCATCATCTATTGATTATATTTTTGTTAGAAACTTTAAACTACACCATATCCTACCCCTTGAAATCCTTACAACAAATACTAGTGATCATTCAATTCTCCGAATAGCATTGACAGTTGAAGGTTTCACTAAACCCAGAGTGTCGAAGTATGAAAAAACAGTGGTGGTGTCTTACTCTGGAAACAGGTTGTTCCAACATCTCCCAATCTACACCTGTTGGAGTGGTGGAACACCCTGAGTGATAGCGACAAATGGGAACATACTTCCCCTGAGAACTTTCCCAAATTACTGGAAAGATTAAAAAACCAAAGGGTAGGATGACGCAAAAACAAACACATTCTTCCAAAAAAGACAGAGTGATGACAACACTATCCAAATACGGAAAGGTTTGGTATGAAAAGCTCTTAGAGAAATAGCTAGAGGCTTTGATATGAAGAAGGATGAGAAAGACAAACAAAAAAAGATCTTAATACAGTGTCATCATAGTTGGTGTAAACAGCACAGCATACACAAATATGTAATGACCAATCAATATTTGCTGAATAAAATAGTCAAAAAAGACACAAGAGCCATTTGGTGGGAATTGAATAATAAAAATCACCAACAGGCAGTCGCTCAAATGAGTGAGGTAAGTGAAGGCGACTGGGCAGACTATTTGTCCAGCAAATATAACGCAGACTCAATCGCAGCTGTAGGAGTGCATGAAAAATGTTGCTAATAATTATTCCCTACCTTTGCTCATCTAGATATAGAAATGATAATTGGCAAGTTAAAAAACATCAGAGCAAGTGACCCTGATGGCATCACCAATGGAATATTTAAAGACAATCCCGTCCTTTGGGCAGACATTTCATTCCATCTATTTAAACATATAACATCAGACAACAAGTGCCCAGTGTCCTGGACAGAATCAATATTGGTCCCAATCTTTAAAAAGGGAAATCCTGCAGAACCATCCTGTTACAGACCAACCTCACTCCTTGACAATTCATCAAAAGAAATTCAAATATAGTATTGAGAGATTTAAGGTTGTAGGAGAAAAAAAATCTATTTACTCAGCCCTCTGCAACTGGTTATAGGAAGTAGGCACAATAATCAGTGGGCTAACTTTGAAAACTTGTCTCTTAGACATTGAATCCTACTCAGGGCGCTCCTTATATGGTGCAGCAATTACTTTAGTTTAGTTTAGTTTATTATTTATAGAGCGCACCTAACCCTGAGGTAACTGGCGCTTGAGTTTATGAAGGAGTTACAGAAGCATATAGATAGAATACAAAGTAAAGCCAGGCTTGTCGACCATAGGTTACAGGTTAGTCGAATTACATAATAAAACATATAAGGGCATAGAATTGTCACCAGTGGTTACATTTTGGTTGACAACAGTAAAAAGATTCAGAAATACATTGTGACGGATGTTAGAGTGCATGGGTTATAGCGGAGTAGGATTGTGAGTTACCTGAGGCCTTTTAGGGTTTCTTATCGAAGAGCCAGTCTTTTACTGTAGCTCTGAAAGACCAGAAGGCCAGTTCAGCTCTGATAGTGAGAGGGAGAGAGTTCCAACATTCGGCGACCAGAACTGGGAAGCTCGATCCTCTAGACGTTTTTAGTTTGTACTTAGGGATATTGAGGCAGTGCGAATAGAAGGATCTAGTAGGTCTGGCGGGCTGGTTTCTCAAGAATTTGTCAGTCAGATATTGTGGGGCAGTATTTAACAAACATTTATGCGTGATAACTAGAGTGCAGAGCGAGATTCTGTCACACACAGAGAGCCAGTGAGAGTCCCGTCTGATAGTTGAGATGTGGTTGGATTGGGGAATGTTTAATGCTGATCTCAATGCATTATTCTGAAGGACCTGGAGTCTATTGAGGTTAAGTTCTGAAGAGCCTAGGAATAGAGTATTACAGTAGTCCAGCTTTGATAAGACTAGTGCCCTGGCTAACGTGATACAGCTGTTGGCAGACAAATATGGTTTGCAGGTAGTGATACGTTTATTAGCATAGGCTGTTGATAAGGCAGTGACATTCACTTGTTTCTTAAGTGACAGCGTGGAGTCCAAGTAAACGCCTAAAGTTTTAACCTCGTTGGCAACTTTGATGATGTTCCCATCAATGCTGAAGGTCGCGTACCATGTGTCAAGTCTGTTAAGAAATACTTGGGAACCAATGATCAGGAGCTCCATCTTATCATCGTTGAGACACAGGCAGTGGGCAGCCATCCATGCCTGAATTTCCAAGTAAATTTCGTTGATCAGTTTGAAATCATTTTCCTAGCATTCAGTTAGCGTAATGAGGACCTGGGTGTCATTGGTGTAATTCGTGTAGGTGACACCCATGTTATCAAGACATTCAAAGAGGAGCTTTGTGAAGATGTTGTATAGCGTCGGGGAGACGCAAGAGCCCTGAGGTACACCGCAACATAAATGGACTGGCTCTGCAGATGCTGAAGGTGCGAAGACTCTAGTTGTATGGTTTGAGAGGAAGGACTGTATTCAATTAGAAGCGTTTGTGGAGAAGGCATCGGCTGAGGTCAAGTGTTCAGTAAGGATCTGGTGATCAACAAGATCAAACGCTGCAGAAAGATCCAATAGTAAGAGGATGGCCAAGTTACCTTTGTCTTTTGCTTCATCCATCTGGATTTTTAAGTCCAGTAGGGCCATTTCACTGTAACAGGGGGGAAGTCCTACCCTATAGAGTTTGAATATTTGCAAAGTATTGTTTGAACCCTTGTGAAAACACACCTAGATGGGACATTCAACATTTTATCCCTTCAGCAAGCTACTTGTGAAAACACATAGATATTCAAAATGTAGTTATACAGCTTTGTATTATTTAGCTGATGTGCTAACTGTTTAACTTTTTTTGTTGAAAATAATCAATGCAGTACAAAGTTGTGCAATGTAAGAAAAGACAATGGGGGTCATTACGAGTATGACGGTAGGGGCTTAACAGTACCGTTAAGGATGACGGTGCTGTTAAGCCCCTACCACCATATTTCGAGGTCTCTTAGCGGGTCCCAGCAGGAATGGCTGGTCTGACCAGCCGTTCTTTGCGGGACCCGTTAAGTGACCTTGGAGCTAATAATGGGCCTGCAATTTGCGGGCCCGTTATTAGCGCCTTCCCCATTCCCATTGAGCCCTATCGGAGCTCAATGGGAATGGGAAATGGTTTACTGAATGGGGACTTACCGGGTCCGCATAGGTCGGAATGTCCCGGTAAGTCCCCATTCAGTGAGACCGGACCCGGACCCAGGTTTGGAGGCAGCCATGGTGCTAATAGCGCCATGGCTACCTCCAAACTCGTAATGACCCCCAATATGGTCATTCCAGGGCATAATAAATACACTACAACATACAAAAACCAAGTTGTAAGGTGATCAGAGCATCATGAGAACAAACTGAATGAACACACATACGAAAAACAACTCATAAGGTAATCAGAATGTCATGAGAAGAAATTAAATGAACACAGAGTAGTAACCGATTTGGTGAATTGGAGACTTAGAACAAGAGTCTCCTGTGCCCAGCTAGAATATGACCTCGTGTTTGGTCTACGTCAAAATGTGATGTTAGAAATATGGGTGCAGACATAGTTGTCGGCTCATGTAGTTGTGGGCAGAGGTGCTGCAGACGCTTCAGCTAGGAAGATGGAAGCCTTCTTCTAGGGCCATGAGAGTCAGGTCACTCTGTGTAGAGGAAAAGGAAAAGAGGAATAACTAAGATGTTTTAAAACATGCAGCTAGGTGCTAGCAAGGGTAGAAAGTAAGTATAAATCCTTAAGGACAAATACTATTAAGTTCCAGAGGCCAAAACAACTCACCTAGAGCAAGGAGCACCGTTAAGTGCTCGCAAGCGTGAAGTTGCAGCGTGGTGGGAAGTGAAAATAAGGTCCAGTGTCGGACCCCAGGCAAATGAGTAGATGGAGCCTGGTTGTGGGAGAGAGGCCATTGATGGGGGAGAGAGGATCCTCCGGACTTTCTCCCAGGTTTAGAGCCGAAACAGAGGGCTGGAACCCTAAACAGATAGAAAGTAAGGGTAAAGGCTAAAAAGTGCCCATACGACTAATTGTGCAATAATGGATATGTGAAGGTAAAAAAATGAGTGCATTACCTAAGAGCTGAAGTGAGGCCCAATGGTTGGCAGTCCATGGAGGGACCTTCCGGCTATTATGAGGGGAAAGCCAAGATAAGTATGCAGTCTGGATATGCCAAACAAGCTCTGTATGTGTCTGTGCCGGGAGGCCTGGTTTCACGTGAAGGCAGCCTGGAGAGAGGGATCCCAGTTACCTGTAGCCTAGTGGTGCTGCGGGTTGAGGCAAACGTCCTCTAGCAGAGCCTGTGCTGACTCTGTAAAAGAGCTGCATATCTGCACACTAAAATGGTAGGGCAGTACACGTGCGCATGCGTTCGGGGATAGTGTCCCTGCGTGGGCCGCATGCGCGCGGGTACAGAAGCGCAAAGACTACGTGTGCATGTGCCCAAGGGTAGTGTCCTAGTCCTGAGCACAGGCGTGCGCAATTTGGTCTTTATGGTCCCCGGAGGGGATCCTGTGATTGGCGGTCGGCGCAATGCTGCCTGCTCCTGAGTGACGCTGGTGTCCTTAGAGGGAGTTGAATGAAGGACAGGAAAATGGAGAAGAAGCAAATCCTGTAGGGCACCAAGCATGGGAGCAAAGGATGTGAGTCCTTCTTAACGCACATAACAGTGGATACAGCCGACTGTAACAATATGAAGTGACTAATGCAATAATATAAATCTGGAGAAGAAGTAATGAACATGTTGGTCATGAGCATCCAATAACATCAGGTGTGCACAAGAGCATTACACAATTGACTACGTGCAAGGCACACAGTTCGTGTACATGGGGGATATAGGTACAATGTAAGAAGACAACATAGCAGAGCCATAAAATCCACCCTAGGGAGCAAAGGAAAATTAAAATTAAAAACAGCTAGATGCATATGAGTTGAAAATGGGCATCAGATGTTGCTCCACCGTTGATGTGTAATGTGGTGCAGGTAGAGCTAAAGTAAATGATAGCTGAAGGACACAGAGAGGATGTGCCGTGCCTGGGCTGAGATGGCGTGTAGATGTGGTAGATGGAACACGGCTAACTTATGTTGGGTCCGTGTGTCGCAGTCCAGGGACAAAGGACAGTCAGGGGTAAACCAGAGCAAAAGTTTGGACCATTGAAAACAGTCTGGATGCTGAATTGTCCTGGTTGGGCCTCATTGAGGCCTTTTGTGGTGGATTTAAGTTTAAACATCCACCATGCCTCCTTAAAGTTTAGTGAATTAGCAGTATTGACCTTGTCTTGAACTTTCTGGACGACCCACCAGGAGAAGGAGTCAGGGCCATGTTGGAATTCATTAAAATGGTTGACCATGGGAGCAGTGGAGTTTTTACATTGTCTCCTGGATCTGTGCTCGCCAATACGTTTGTGAATGGGTCTGGAGGTTTGCCCTACGTATCGTAGTCCACAGGGGCATTGGATCACATAGATGACATTAGCTGATTTGCAATTAGAGAAGTGCTGCAGTTGCCACTCTTTTCCATCAATCGGGAAGGAGTTGATTTTGCGTGTTTGTCTGCACGCTGTGCATTGTCCGCAGGGATGATGTCCGCGGATCTCCCTCATGTTCCATAGAGTAGAACGAGCAGTGTTTTTGCCAGTTCTGGGGTTGGTGAAAAGATCTTTGAGGTTTTTGGGCCTCTTAAGTGACATCTCGGGTCTAGGTTCGGGTTGGCAAGCTCAGTTGGAACAGTGGCCAAACTTCCTAATGAGTGGCCTGAGTTTGGAAGTAGTTGGACCAAAAGTCGAAACACAGTCCATGATGTTATCTGCTGTGTTGTTCTGTTGTTTGTGTACCAAGAGGGTTTCCCTAGGAGTAAAGTGGGCTTTTCTTTGAGTGTTTTTTGGGGTATCCCCTGGATGCCAGTTTGAGCTGTAGAGTGTTGGAGTGTTTCTTAAATTTTTCAAGCTGGGTGCAGTTGTGACGTATCCTGAGGAACTGCCCATAGGGGAGATTGTCCCGTAAACCTTTTGGATGGTGATTGCTATAGTGGAGCACTGTGTCCCTGTCTGTGGCTTTTTTGAAAATGGGGCATTCAAGTTTATTATCCTTGGGTGCAATGGCGAGGTCCAGGAAATTGATTCTCAGATTACTTTTGCTGATGGTGAATTGGATTTCCTGGGTACATGTATTGAGCCAAACAAAGAACTGATCCAGGGTCAGGCTGTCTCCTTTCCAATGGAAGATAATATCATCGATGTATCTGAACCATAAGGTGACTGAATCAAGGAACAGATTGGAAGTATTAAGTACATGTGCCAATTCATATTCGGCCATGAATATAATGGCCATGCTGTGGGCGAAGACAACTCCCATTGCTGTCCCGCATGTTTGCAGGTAAAATATGTCATTAAACACAAAGAAGTTGTTAGTCAGTGTTATTCAAGCAATTCGACTATAAAGTTGATGGCAACCCTTCTTTGTGTCATGTGCTGGGTCATGCGCTGGGTGAAGTGACTTCACTACCTAGTGTTGTGGGATGCTGGTCTATAAGGTAGGTGGGCGTGCGTTTACTAAGATGTTTTAGGAAGTGATCAATACATTTCCCAATGGGTTCCAAAATGGAACCGCAGCCTGAGACTATTTGTCTCCCCGGGGGTAAGGTACTGTTCTTGTATATTTTAGGGAGAGCATATAGTGCAGGAGTTCTACCTTCCGAGGTATTCAGAAAGGCTTCCTCTTTGTCAGTGATCCATTTCCGTTCCAGCGCGTATTTGCTCACTTCTTGGATTTTGGTTTTGATCTCCAGTGTAGGGTCTTTTTTGAGTTTTTTATAATTCCCCTCCTCAGTAAGCAGGGATATCACCATTTTGTGGTATTAGGTGGCATTTTGTACCACAATCCCTCATCCTTTGTTGGCTGGTTTTATGACCAGAGATGTGTTCTCACCTGGAGTTTTAACAGCTTTCCTTTCTCCTGAGGTTAAATTCTGTCTATGTTGTTCTGCTGTGGACTGGAGTTTAAGGATTTCTTGCCGAATGCACTTTTCAAAAGACAAGGTGGTGGCAGGTGTTTCAGAATCTCTTGGGAAAAAGTCTGATTTGGGCCTGAGGCCTGTGTCTTCGAGTTGGGGTGGAAGGTCTTTGTCAAGGAAGAAGATCTTTCTCCTGATTGTTCTGAAGAAGTTGGATAGTTCAAGGTCCAATTTAAACCAATCAGTATGGTTAGTGGGAAAAAATGAAAGACCCTTGGCCAATAGTCACATCTGCGTTTGATATTGTTGACATCTCCAAGTTGTGGTCCAAATTGCTGAAATTGGATACAGACACTTCCTTGTTGGCATTGATCCAACTCCTTTATTCAAACAACTCCACAAGGGTGAGACTGAATACTGGGGGGGGGGGGGGAACTATCCAGTGAAATTACATTGAACAAAAGCATACGCCAGGGCTGTGTACTGGCCCCCACACTTTTTACTTTCTATCTGGCCGACCTGTAGGAAGCCAGCAAAGAGTGGGGAGGATATATTCCCATGTGTTCAGGTTTGAACCTAAGGTGCATTGCATTTTCCGACGACATCCTGTTACTGGACTATACCCCAGCGGGTCTCCAAGAACAACTGAATGGGCTAGATAAATATCTGAAAGAAAACGCATTGCAAATAAACACTGCAAAATCATATGTAATGGTTAGTTCTTCAAAAAAGAAAGGCAGGGAGCACACTTGGGAACTCAAAAACTCTGCAATTAAGCGAGTTCACTCAATCAGGTATCTGGGCTATGATATTGCATTAAAAAAACAAAGAGAAATAGACAGGGTTCGAATTGATGATAAGATCGCCTATTGCTTGTCATTGCTGAAAATGGTAAAAAGTAAACTACGGCCCTATTAATTGAGTTCTATAAAGCGAAAATCTAGCCCATTGTCCTGTATGGGTGTGCACTTATGAACATCTCTAGCAGAAGTTGTTTGAATTGTTAGAAGGAAATATTATAAAAACAGGCGCTGAGTCTTCCAGTCTCAGTTCCTATAAGCGCAATAAGGCTTGAAATGGGTCTAACATCCTGGTGGGCCCAGTATATTAGCAGAAGCCTATCTGTGCTCCACACTTTAGAAAAGTCAGATCAGAATTATTTGAGGTTATGTCTTAACATCCTAATAAAGCAAAACACCAACCCATATTTGAAGAAATTGAAAAAAAGATGTGATAATTTTGCCACAATGATAGACTTAGATGGCTCAAAGTCAGAAATAGTTTTTAAAAACAAAATAAAAAGTTGGGATAAGTCAACTGATCTTTCGGATCTGAGCCACCTCAAACTTTACATGGGCAAGTAACTAATGTATTTACTGCTATCCCACTTAAGACCTCACCTAGCCAAGTTTCCTAGTTCCCATTATCGTGATTGGTATTTAAAATGTAGGCTAAACTGTCTGCCAACATTGGAGGTGGTGTGCCCGAAGTTGGGAGTAATCTGGGAATTGCAAACGTGCGGAATGTGCGAATCCAACTCGATTGAGTCACTATTTAATCTAGTAATGCAGTGCCCAACATTCTTGAGTCACACGATACGGTATCTTGAATGGTTTATTCATTCACCTTCTACAGTGCTGACAAACGATCTGTGGTACCGACTAATGACATCTTCCCAACTATCACTGCCGATAGCCCTAGTAAAGATGGTATTTGAAATATTTGCAGAAATTGACAAGATGACTGAGCAAGGAATTGTGGACCTGGCCAAAGTTATGTAACCCCTGAGTAGAAATTTAAAGATTATCGTGAGTGTACACATAATTATTTTCAATTAGTGTTGGTATTGCAAAATTTCTTTTTGGTTATTTGGGTTGTTTTGACTTCCTTATTTTCTTCTTCTTATATAGTATGATAAAGTTGAGAAATGTTAATTTAAATGTAAAAACTGGATAATTGTTTGTGTAATTAGTACCCGGAGAGAGTCAAGCAGAATGCAACACGCATTCTGATTGGCTCTCGCCAGGTCCTTACCTGGCCGAGAATCCTTCGATTCTCAGCCGGGATTCCAGCCGCCTTGTCCTCGGCGGGGGCGTGGCAGCCCCTCAGTCAATGAGGAGGCTGGAAGCGGGGCCATCCCTGCTCCTAGCCTCCCCGTGGCTGAGAGGCTGCCTTCGCCCCCCGCCGGGGACTCGGGTAAGGCCTTTTTTTTTTTAAACTCCCTTTACTCCCTCCTCTCCCCTACTCCCACTAACCTACTTGTTCCTACCTCCCTGGCGACGGACGAGGGAAGCCTCTAGCCGTGTGGCTGGAGGCTTCCCTCGTCCCTCCCGGGGACGCAGGTACGTTTTTTTTTTTTTCCCCCTCCCAACCCCACTTACCTTCTGCTTCTTTTTTTTTCGGTAGCGGACACGCTGGGAACACTTGTGTTCCCAGCGTGTCCGCTCCCGATGGCTGCCATGGAAAGGGAAGATGGACTCCGTTTTCCCTTTCCATGGCGGCGGCCATTTTCTGGGTCGTTTTTTTTTTTTGTTTTCTGTCCCGAAACGCTGCAGCGTTTCGGGACAGAAAAAAATGCTTTTAGTGCCCCGGTCACGTACATAATGCGGGCCGGGGTACTAATAGCAATATAACCCTCGCGGCGGGGGCATTGGCCCCGGGGCATTACCTGAGTCGGTAAAGCCCCCGCTGCTCGGGTTATATTGCTTAAATGTACAATTTGTATAAAAAACACAATACAAAAATCAACAAAAAATTAAATCATGCAAGCAAAACTATAAATATAAACCACCATTGAAAATGGCTACTAAATATCATAATTTACTGAGTATTAATGCTGAGTAAAGGTTCTGCATTTTAAGTGTTCCCTTCGATTAAAAACTCAGTAAAGTATGAACTATACTAGTAAGTTGCTTGGCTGCTTATTGGTCAGGGCAGGGCAACACCCCTTTGTATACTAGTCTTATATGTGTGTGCTGTGATGAAGTCCCTTGTCTGAGTCTAGACGATGGGTCTGGGGAGCAATTGGGGGTGGGGTCTACCACCTGCCCTTAAGAAGATTCTGAGGAGGTATATAGTATATGCCCCAGGATCCCCAGTCTATCTCTAGTTAATTGTGACACCACCCTTTGACAATCCCTTTTTAACTGTGAAGATAAGTGACCAGAACCACAGAAGAGAAAATAATGCCAAGTCCCTGGTAGGTCAACATTCCTGGACCACGGGTGTCTGCGCAGCTCGTAACATGAATCTGGATTCTTGGTTTTCAGAGAGACACTAGTCGATGAGTGTAATGCATGCAGACTTTCGTGAACTCAGCTTGCCAGCAATGGCAGGGCCCCACAAGAGATGAGTAATGGAGCCTGGATCTGAACTTGAAAAAAAGAGAGTGGCATTTGTGGTAAAGGAGCTATGTCTTTCATGATCCACATTCTAAATTCGAACTGGTGTGGGGTGTAAAAGGGGATAGGGGCCAGAGAGATATGGGAGTCACTGTGAGTAGGAAAGGAATAGAGAGAACAGAGAGAAGGTGGAGGAGCAAGGGGAGGAAGACAGGAAAGGAGGGAATTAAGAGAAGAGGAGGAGGTGTAACAGAGGAATAAGATGGCAAAGGAGTGCAGAGTGTTAAGACCAGAAGGAGCGGGAAAGTCAAGACCAGTAGAGATGGCAAAATGGATTGGAGGAGGAACAGACAAAGGAGTGACAGAATAATGAGAAAGGATGAAAGAACAAGGAGAGAAAGGAGATTGTAAATCTGACAGGCCGCCCCTGTCTACACTTCCAGAATCTGGATCCTCCTCCCCGTCAACATGATACTCATCCCTTTGCTTCTACATTTCAGGAAGGAGCTCAAGACACTCCACTTCAAGTTGCTCCTCCGTAACACTTAGGTCCACACAACTCCCCACTGATTTCTCTCCGAGTTGCTTGTTGAACCTTGCTGCCGAATTGCCCGCCCTCCCCATGTCCGGTTGTTAGTTCCCCCTCCCTTTTACCTCTGCTTCCCTCAGTGTGTAATTCTCCCAAAGACCGGTGAAGTGCTCCATTGCTTTCTAAAGCTAGGTCCATGCTGAATAAATACCCTAATAATGAATAATAAGAGACAGGGACTACGAGAGACCCTGACCACAGTGAAGTCACACTCAGGTCATGGAAAGGAGTAGGTGCTGTCCTTCCTGTTCCCTATAACATACTAAAGGGAAAGTCAGTATATCCAATAGCTCTCTTATGACATGTGCTAGACGTTCGGACTATTCCTAAGAAACCCTCCTGTGGTACGGCACCAGGCTTGAACCTGTGGTCTTCTGGGTTTCTGCTGGCTACCAAATCCAACACAAATCAACTGAGACTATAATTCAAAAGGTGATCTTAAGCAAACTAATGTTTGCAAGGTGTAACCAACTTCAGTGCAGTGAACCAAAGATACACCCGAACTGACAACCTTCTGCAAAACCCTAGAGGGGCAGGAAGGTCCCGTGCCTATAGCTAAGAAATGAACCAAAAGAAGAGGTACTAAGCTTTAGACAAGGAGTTCAAGGAGTTAAAATAAGCAGAAGGCAGCGAACTTGAAAATGGAATCCAAAGGAATCCAAAATCCCATCAAAAGCAGAGCAGCTCTTACAAAATCAGCATCCAACACGTATATGAGGAACAGATGAAGCTCAGGAGACCAAAGCAGGCGGAAAAAGGTATTCAAAATATCTGGCAGCATGAAAATAGTCTGGAACACTGTGGAGAAACCCTTTGCAAAGACACCATGTTGTATATTGTGGGATCTTTATTGATACTCATAAACATTGAATATCTCCACCCACGTATGGGATCCCCAAACACTTTTTACATAGGAGAAAATTCTCCTTACATGTAAAAACAGAAAACAATGTTTCTTAATAAATATCATATTAATGCCTATCTGGCATACAAGCCCTTTGACAAATTCCCCTCCATAAAAGCAAGCAGTATATCACCACTGCGTTCCTACGACTCTTTCCATAGAGGCAACATAATAGAGGAATGACCGATAAGCAGCTTTAACTTAAAACTGTAAACAAAGACACTATGGGAGTCATTCAGAGCGAGGCGGTAAGGGGTTAAAGGCGCTGGTAATGGTGCCGGAGCCGTCAACCCCTCCGCCCCATTACGAGTCTGCTTGTGGGACCCGCAAAGGGCGCCTGTTAAAACCAGGTGCTCTTAGTGGGTCCCGCTAGCAGACCAGGGAGCTAACAACGGGCCGTTAATAACGGGCCCGTTGTTAGCTCCCTCCCCATTCCCATTGAGCCCTACGGGGGCTCGAATGGGAAAGGGGATGTACCAGGTCCGGGTTCCTTGAATGAGGAATTACCGGGTCCTCCAAGGTTGGAATGGCCTGGTAATTCCTGATTCAAGGAACCCGTACTCGGTACCTGGTAAGGGAGTAACCATGCCTCAAATTGCAGCATGGTTACCTCCAAGGTCGTAATGACCCCCTATGCCTTAAAAGGGGTCGTTCGCTCAGAAGTTTTGTGATTGAGGCAGCCAATGGTGAGTTGCTAACTGCCTCAGTTACCCCACATTTAAGGGTCCACCAAATCACTGGCTTGGCGGATTTACCCCCAGCTCTGAGCTGGGGACAAATCCGCTGCGATTTTGCTGATTTTCGGTGCTATTACCGCCGGCGGTAATAGCGCCGAACATTCCCCATTGGGCCCAATGGGGAATGGGAAATTCCTGAATGGCCCAATGGGGAATGGGGACTTACTGTTACGCCAAAACTGTTATCTGGCGCTAACAGCGCCAGGGGGTTTGGTGGTAGGGCTATCGCCCAACTCGTGGTGAGGCCCAAACTCTTATACATTGTGGGAGTGGGGATTAGGTGACCAATGGTGAGAAGCATTATTCCCCCTTTTCATAGGATTCTCCGATGTCCCAACCCCCCACCCTTTCTACACAAACACTTGGCCGACGAAGAGGGCGACTGAGACTAAGGAGGCTAACCCTTACATATTGCATTGGACATGTCGAGCTAATCGGGTCAGGCAAAGTCAGGCACTTGACTTCAAGTGCATGCACCTCATTCCAATTAGCTCTCTTCATACGGATAAAAGGTGGAACCTAGAGACACACTCTGAGCAAGATGGAACATGAGTACGAGCAGAACGTCCGTGGCAAAGGCAAACCTACCGAAGCAGAGCGACGGACCAATGGACGAGAGCAGCGGGTCAGGAGCCCCAAGAGTTCCCTATAGGAGGTTGTTGCCGCCACAAGGCCGCAACAGACATGTGGAGAAGGCCAGATCCCAATGTTGAAGACTGCATTGTGTTTCAAGTACACCAGCCACCCTGCAGGGTGAATGACAGAGTTGGGGAGGCAAGGATAAGCCTGTGGTACTAACCTTGACACGTGAATTAGAAATTGGAAAAGCAATAAAGAACTGCACACAGCCGGTGAGTTGGCAAGCGACCTGAGAGACCAGTGTGTGCTAAGAAAGATTGAAGTTTGCAACAATATATCGCAAGTGAAGACTGCTCGCATGTGGATGAGATGCGAGGAAAGGCAGGCCTGTGAATGAACTTTAAAGTAAAGACAGCTGTCGAATCAGCGATACTGAGTAGTAGAGTGGTGGGGTGAAAGGGGGTAGCCCACTCAAAAGTCTCAGCGAAAGGTACATTTTTGAAACAATAAAAGTGAATGAACTGTAAAAGCAAAAGTGGATGAAGTTAGTCCCGAGAGAAGGAGAGAGGGAAAGCTGGACATTGAATTCTGAGTCGAAGTGGTTCTGCGGTGGTCTGTAAAGGAATACCCGCACATCTGAAAGTCTTCGACATCCATAAAGTGGTCTGAGCCTGACTGAGGGAGACACAAAGTATAAAAAGCTTGGGGAAGGGAGCCCCAGCTAATGTTGAATTGTGAAAGGTCTGAGCATGACAGAGGGGGGGCCAATGTTGAACTGTGAAAGTTTTGTGCTTGGCAGAGGGGAACCAACGTTGAATTGTGAAAGGTCTGAGCCCGGCAGAAGGGGACCAACGTTGAACTGTGTAAGGTCTGGTCCCGACAGAGGGGGACTGGTGTAAACATTTTGTTTAGTTATTTGAAGAAGACTGGAACAGGAGCCTATAAAGTGGAAGGCCAGGCGGGCCTCGATCCACATTCCGAACTGTTTCAGCATTAAAGCACGAGCAAGAGTGTGTCATCCTGGCTATAGAGACTGCCTTATTCGTTGCTGTCTAAACGTGGGGAGGAGAGCTGATTCAGCCACATTTATTCTTTGTCGAACACTGATTTTCCTTTTATATACATACGTCTGTTACACATTTTTTCCTACAAGAGATAGGGCAGGCATTAGGTTTTGTTATCATAGGCTATTTTGATTTGACAGATACGACTAAGGGCCTCATTCCAAGTGCGGCGGTAAGGGGTTAACGGTACCGGTAAGGATGCCGGTGCCGTTAACCCCCTACCGCCGCATTCCAAGGTCCCTTAGTGGGTCCCACTAAGGCCGGCTGGTTTTACCTACGGGGGCTGGAATGGGAATGGGGAATGGTTTTTGGAATGGGGACTTACTGGGTCCGCAAAGGTCGAAATCTCCCGGTAAGTCCCTATTCCGACACCACGGATCCGGACACGGGTTTGGAGGCAGCCATGGTGCAATTAGCCCCATGGCTGCCTCCAAACATGTAATGACCCCCTAAGACTATTTTCTTTATTATTTGACGGTCGAGACGACTCCCATCCTAGTTATAGGGCCAAGTAGGAGTTTTTCCAAATCCCACGAAGTTAATACAGATTTTACAAATTGTAACTTTTGTGTCAGTGTCATACTTGTGATACCATGCCTCCCCTACAGTAACCTATTGACGTTTTTCCATGGAAATGCCAAGATGCCTCTTTCCTCGACAAGTGTAAACAAACACTTTCTGATCACAGAATGTTGGAGTGTTATTTTCCTTCATGCCAGTGTATTTCATTTCGAGCCTCCCTGACTTGTTTGTGTTCTGTTCCGCTATCCTCCAAGTACGACACACTGAGAACGTTTACTTACACTGCCTAAAATTAATTAACTCAGTAGTCACTTTTTATTTAATAATTTCTTATATTATGTAGAAATGTCTTTGTTCAAATCCTATTTAAGTTCTACTTTACTTTGCACGATGGGTTTTTGTAACGTGGCTGTTTCTTAGCTTGTCTTCCTTTAACATTAAATTCAACCTAATTTCGTTGTATACAAACAAAACATTTTTATTTATCTCACTGTTGATTTTATACTTCTTCAATATTCCCGAACTATGGCAACAATTCAGCCCTACCTGTAAGAGCCCGACTATTCAGGAGAGGTCATTCTTGAAAGAGAAACAAGCCGAGACGATGGGGAATCAGATGAAAGTCGTGACGATTAATCACCGGAGGCTGAACCCAGTCACTGGAAAGACATTTCCACCTGGTGTACCTGCCATAGTTGTGAGGTTATGCCTACTGTGTTGGAGAACTGCTGTTGCAGAGAAAACTTCATCTGCCTAGCCTGCATTGTCCAAGAAGACACACCACTGCTATGTGTTACCGAGCTGCATGACTTCAGGAGCTTGCCTTACAAGATCTGTGTTGCGAATGATAATGGTCCTTATGCACAAACCGGCGAGCTACAGTTTGCCCTTGTAATCCAAGTAACAAGTAATTTTATTCTATATATGTTGTTGTTTGACAACCAAGATGACTAACATTGTATGTTGGTCCCGTACATAATTGGTGGATCACTGATGAAAGACTTTTACTGTAAATGTAATACACTTCTCTTTCTAATCTCAAACCAAAGTATTCATCATTAGATTTAACGTCCGAACATTTTTATTTCTTTCACTTGGAAGTTAAAAACAATATTTTCCTTCCTCCCAAACTGTTTTTGCTGGCATGGGAGTTCACATTTCTAATTGATTCCTACATAAAAACTGTCAGTACTTTGAACGAAAAGATACTTTTTAAAGCATAACAATGCCTTACATTTTGAAAGGTAGTGCAAACAAAATAAATGCAATTATTTGGTTCATTCAAGTAAACTATCTCTATATATCTCACACAGATGGCACAGGCTTGTTGCCTATTGTGCATTTACATGGTGGATTAATGGAAGACTGGGATTCCTGCCAGTGTGGTCCGAGCCATTCATGAAAAATTCCCCTGTGACTAAGGACAATACCAGAGATGTATACAGACGGTACCTCAAGTGCAGCAGTACAATTCATAGTTTGTCCTTGCCATCCACTTCAACAAAGTAAATTAAAAAAAATAAGAGTTTTTATGAAAGGTTGTTAAACAATTTTGTAAGTCCACAACACGTCCAAACATCTAAGAGGATCTTGAAAGATCGGTGTGCTGTAACAAGTTTACTGGCCTATTGCGCTCCCCTCATTCACATCCACACCCCTCCTATGTCAATGGCATTTTACACCTGTGGCCGTGCACCTGCAAGGGGGCTGGGTGATATGATATGATATGGCATTTGTAACGTGCATGTACACAAGTGTTTATAGGCGCGAGAATGCTGGGGTGCATCGGAATGCTCAAGGTGCCGAATACTATGTAAACATCAAAGGTTTGTTTGGCACGGGGACCATTGGCCGCATGGCCACCCCAGATCCGGTGTCTCCAGACTTCCCTTTGAAGGCCCTGTTCCTGCAATCCACATATCTCTGTGTCCGTTGACTATGTTCCAGGCCTATTGCGCTTGTCTCATACACATCCATCCTCCCTCCAGTATCAATGGCAGTTTGCACCTGTGGGCGTGCGCTCGCAAGGGGGCTCTGAGGATGGGAACGCTCAAGGTGCCGAATGCCATGTACATCTCAAAGGGTTCTTTCGCATGGGGACCATTGGCCACATGGCCACCACAGACCCTGTGTCTCCAGACTACCCTTTGAAGACCCCATCCCTGCTATCTACATATCTCTGTGTCCTTTGACAACAGTGCGGGCCTATAGCTCTCCCCTCATCCACATCCACCCCTCCCTTGCTATTAAGGGCATTTCACAACTGTGGCTGAGCGCTCCTAAAATGGGTGCACTGAGGGATTGAGGAGGTCAAACATTGTCAGAGAAGCCTGATGGGTGCGAACCAACACGTCAGACATTCACATGCACACCCACTTCTGTGAGCCTTATAAACACTGTGGAAGTTCGCAAGAATACAACTCTGAAATTGACAACAGATATCGACCATCTATCCACTTTTTATCTTGCTTAATGAATCAGCTCATCTGTTCTTCCAAGTAATGGTTATTTAACTATCACTATTGGTTTCTGTAGTGACATTCTCTGCTCAGCCACTTTCTATTGCTTTATGCTCAATGTTCACCCTATACTAATTTTAATTTATTCAAAAAGGTTTTCACCATTATCAACCGTCCTATGTAATTTTATCTCTGCAAATAGCACATAACATTACAGAGTATTGTTTCCAAATGTATTCTTTCGTAGTGCATGTTTTTAATGCATGTTTGCTCTAGGTGGCATTTTTTATAATGTACAAAAATAATAATATCAAAGCAATGTGATATTTGATTTTCTCACTGTGATACTTTTGTAATAGTAATATTTATTTATATATATTTTAACAGATCATAAGGACAATCAAACAATGCCAAACAATGCCTTCATGTATCTTTTTGGATTGCCCTAATATCACCCATGCCAAAAGTTATGGTACAGCCATGCATGTATTTACAAAGAGTTAAATTGAATAAGAACATGGCTGTTGAACTGCAGATTTCCAGTGTCCGAGATTAAGGCAGAGACAAGGATGTCTTGGATGATGTGAGGAGCAATTTATTTTTGCATCTGCAGCATGCACTTCTCAGAAGATATGTATGAACAATCAAAGTACACTAAAAAGCAATGTCCCAGACTCCTTTGCAAGTTACTTCCCAATGCAGATCCAACTGAATTTCAGCACATGCTGACACAGGCGAGTAGTGGACACTGAATGTTTTGATGTATTTGACTATTTCCTAACAATATCTGTATAATATGTCTTCTAAATGATCACTCAATATATGGAAATAGTCTGTGAACAGGTAACATAATGTACGGTTAAAAGTATTTTAGGAATATTTCTATCGATATTTTACTACACAAGTTTTCTTTGTAACACACTGTACTGTGGTTTATACATTTTTCACTTTAGATTACTTTGTGTATCCATACTTTAGGGATGCACTAATAGTTCAGTGCAATGGGACCCTGTCCAAACACATTATGCCCTTTACAAATAGGTAATTTCATTTAATGTGTTAATTGCCATGGGGGTCATTAAAAGTTGGGCGCTAATGTCTGGCAGAGGGACTCCCAGGACCCCCCTTGTTAATTTGCATATTTAAGTAACTTTGGGTCTCACCCTAACTTACTGGGGGAATCCAGACGTGGACCCCTTGCTCACTATTCTTAGAGAGGCACAGCTCCACCCTCCTGATGAGGTCCAACCAGACCGAAACACGTGTCTGGGGTTGCTGTTGGTACTCTTGTTCAGAGGAGAATTGCCTAGCATTTCGGTGCTGGACTGCCCCAGGGCAGGACAAAGACTGATATGTTTGGGATATTTCTTCTGTGTGAAAGATAGTGAGCTAAAGACTCTGGGTAAGTCTCTCGTAACCAGGACTAATGTCTGGCAGAGGGACTCCCAGGACCCCCCTTGTTAATTTATCAATATTTTACTACACAAGTTTCCTTTGTAACACAATGTACTGTGGTTTATACATTTTTCACTTTAGATTACTTTGTGTATCCCTACTTTAGAGATGCACTAATAGTTCAGTGCAATGGGAGCCTTTCCAAACGGTATCCAGTTAATATGTCTAAATTCTAATGACAAAAATGTCGAAAAAATGTTACTGACATTTTTTTTCGAATGTAGGGAGTTTGGGGGGAACCCCCCATTTCAAACAAAAAATAACAAAAAAAGACATTCGAATTTTTGTTTTTCGGTAACATTTTTTCGACATTTTTGCATTCGAAATAATCTAATTCGAAATAATCACTATAAACCTTTCCAAACACATTACGCCCTTTACAAATAGGTAATTTCATTTAATGTGTTAATTACCATGGGGGTCATTACAAGTTGGGTGCTAAGGGATACCGGGCATCGGGAAGGAGACCGGTGCCGGTAATCCCTTACCTCCCAATTCCGAGGTCCCTTAGCGGGAACCGTAAAGGACGTGTGGTCTGACCACACATCCTTTACGGGTCCCGCTAAGGGACCAGGGCGCTAATAGCGGGCCTGCTATTCGTGAGCCAGTTATTAGCACCCTCCCCATTCCCATTGAGCCCTATGGGGGCTCAAATGGGAATGGGGAATGGTTTGTTCAATGGGGACCCCTTTAGGGTCGGAATGCACCGGTAAATCCCCATTGAACCAGACTGGTGCCGGACCCGGTATTGGAGGCAGCTATGGCGCAAATAGCGCCCTGGCTACCTTCAATCTAGGAATGAGGCCTCATGTCTGTCTTTACATGGACCACACTGATGGAAGTACAGACCATTACCATGGAGGAAACAACAGACCAGTCCAACATCAAATGGTGAAGCCAAGCGACTTACAGCTAAACTTATCTTGTAGCTTTTGATTTGGTCTAAATTATAATACTAATGTACATTTTCTTTTGAACACTGGTATGAATATATACTTTAATTAAAGGACTAAGATTCTACATCGACTACTATTCCGTAGTCAACAACAACCGAACCCACATTTCAAGTAATTTCTTTTATACTAATCCTTCAGATGCAACCACACAAAATATGTATATGGTGAAGCTCAATTGAAAACATACTGATTATTGTTATGCATAATATTAGCTTTTTATACAAAGTGGCATGTAGGCTTGTATGTCAATACTGACCATCTTTTGCAAGTAATCTTTTTTTTATTTGCTTTTACATTCTTATCGGTACAATGAGTTTGATATAAGGGGGATGCTGGAACTTCAACAATGTATTATTCTTCTACTGCAACTGGTCTGGTGGATGAGGTATGAAGAGTGAGAATTTACTGAATTATATTAATAGTTTTTGATTAAAAATATCTTGTTAAAATGTAAGAAAAGTGTTATTTATTTTATTAATTTAAAATACTGTCAGCAAATTGCAAAGCATCCGATCAACAACCTTAATGTATTTATCACAGAAACACTTGCAACAATGAAAGTAAACCTTCATAAAAAAAGTACTTTGTTATTGAATAAAATAGACTGTTTCACTATATGAATTGTGTAGGTTTTTTTTCATAAACTTTAGCTGGATGGAGAAAAATGTAATCGGTTTAAAATAAACATTACAACGCATCAAACATTAAGGGGCCAAAATTTACTATGTTTTGCAGGATGATCTCACACCAACTTCCTGCGACATCTCTGAAAGTTATCAGGTACAATCTATATATATAATATTTGAAAGCGTATATGTTTGGGCTTGGCTCCAGCCTCATAATAGTTGGTGGGCTGAAATTCTGGCCCAAGGTCGGCATACCAGTTTGGGTGTACTGGCTATAGTGACATGTCACAAACCCAGTTGCCCGGCACAACGAGGTGTCTAGGCCTGTGCTATCAATATAGGCAGTTTCAGGAGAATGCCAATTTTGCGGTTGTTGGCTCCATACACACATCAGTTGGTGGGCTGGAATTTTGGCACAGGTCGGTATACCATTCTGGGGTGTACTGGCGATAGTGAAATCTGACCAATCCCACCCATTTGCCCTGCACAAGGCAGGGTCAGGCCCTGTGCTATCACTATAGGCGATTTATGGTGACTGCAGATTATTCAACTTTTCCAAAAATAGGAAGTTAGGACACAAGGTCGGCATACCAGTCTGGGGTGTACTGGCGACAGTGAAATTTGACCAACCTCACCCATTCGCACTGCCGATACATGCAACTGAGCAAGTTGCTTATTACATTTCCATGCTCCTGGGTCTCCCCACGTTTCTGCACCGCACTCCGTATGGCAATCTGTATTACAGCAACACCATGAACACCAATTGGTTTCTTGTCCAAATTTGTAACTTTAATCCATCATATAATATTGGCAAGCACTGAAAAATTGACCCGTTTCACCCTCTGCCGGTCTTTGTCTGAGTCAACCTTTTCAGTGCATGTTTTCAAATTATATTCATACGTTTCTAGTCCTTTGTTTGTTTCATCACTTTGTGTGTTTCGCATTCACTGCTTTGACCATTGCTGGCAGCCATCTTATAACATTTTACACACCCTATACCCATTCATTGCAGCACTACATCAACATTTCCATAATTTGTGGATCCCAATTTGCATTACAGTTTGTTATTCATCATGTCTTTAGCAGTTCCACATTTTAGGCTTTTTATCACAATATACATAATACTTTAAGACATTTCTGCAAAGGCATTTATTTACCCATCCTCCTTAATGTTTTTTAACTCCACAATATACAATATATTGCTGCAGTGGTTTTGCTCATTTACTTATTACATAATAAAGTGCATAGTGCTTTCATTGATAGAATTCACAGTTTTCCAGCTACACACTGATCCATAATGGTAAAAGTTGATCATATTTCACATTTTATGCCATAAACGTAAAGTGCATAGTACCTAAATGTGCAAAGTCATCATTTTTTATATTACAATTCCACAACAAAGTTCATACTTAAACGGTGCCTTATGTATTTTGACAATTTAAGTGTTTATATTTCGCAATGTTAATTCCCCCTTAAGGTGCATATTTTAAAATTGCTTTTCCCTCATTCATTCATCCGTGCCTTCTCACACTTACCTACTCAACTAGGCATCCATCAATGAAAATATTGATGTTCTTTTATGAGCAATGTATACAGTGCAAAACCTGTTCCCCACGCAGGTAACCAATGTGCTTGCTGGTAATTAAGGGCCCAATGTAAATCAACGTTCCCACCACATAAAAATGCCTCTGCCATTCTGAGGGTGGCGGGAAAAGTGGAGGGGGCTTCGTGGAAACTGCAAGCTGATGCGTTGTAAAGTGCTTGCAGACGGTGCGCTGCAAGGTTAGCATGCAGAACACATAGAGCGTCAGATTGACACATCAAAAACACACAGTTCCATATGTGCTGCCCAGCCCACGGATCCTTGTGCGACTTTCAATAAAGTACAAATGTGACAACCAAATCAACAGGAAATATGGTTTCTGTTGACACAGCCCCAGCAAACACCCGGATTACAATGACATTAATGACATTAGTGTTTCACTGAGCATGGCCTATGTTCTGCTGTGCTTGCTAGCAGGTGTATGAATCAGATGTAATTGTAATTGCGGGTTGTAATAAGGCATGGAATTGATACTCAGAGCACACCATTTTGCCATCCTGTGGCTAATTTCCAAATTACTCTTCAGCAAAGTACCAGTTATAGACCTCCAGCAAATCCCAGAGGGGTCCTTCTTGTTCTGCCCATTCCTAGACAGGCGTTGCACCAAAACTCCCTAGGATAAGCGGGTGGTGGAGTCAGGGACAGCTAGATCTGTGCTCTGTCCCTGTGACTGGCTTCTATGCCAGTGTGACTCTTCTCATTACACTTAGATGTTTGTTAGGAGCTGTATCTGTGTATTTGTTAAAGGTTGTGTGTGTGTTCTTCTGTCTCATGTGTGATATAAGATGCTATTTGGCAGATCCTGCTAAGAGGGTCCTTGTTGGCAATTAACGGATTCCATTTCAATCCTCCACTTTCAGGTTTAAGGTGAACATCATGCGATTTAGAGAAGTGTCCTTCTCGCTAGGAACGACACTTTTCTAATTTTTCATCCACCTCACAATCAGGCCTGTACCCTTATCGAGTAGCATGACTGCCTTTTCAAGGGAGAGTTTTAGAGAGGATAGCTCCCCAGGGTAATCATAAACAACATCCTAGTCTGACATCACCTTTGAGTTCAAGTGAGACAGATATAGAGGAATGTGATGGTTTAACTTTGTAATCCAATTACATAGTGTTTGTGATGAGGTTGAACTAAGGATTATGATTTGATAGGTTATTTAAAACGCGCTTAATACCCAGAGGTTTCTAAGCGCAGACCCGGGATCGAACCTGTGGTGCCCTGTGTCATCTTGCTTCCAAGGCGAGAATGTTGCCCCCCTGAGATATCTTCCCGAGACTAGGATTAGTAATTTTACAGTTCTTTGTTCATTAAGAACTTTGAAGGGCTAGCGTGAAACGTTGGTACAAAAAATTATATTTGTCAGACATCCCTTTTTATGGTATCTATACTTTTCGTATTTTCTGATGTCAAAATTAAATCGTGTTTTGACAGGTTTACCAAAAGTATTACTTTACGTTGATGGAGCTTCATAGTGCCATGGTTGACTTTACTTTTTACCGTTATAATTGGCAGCAAACATGTCTTAAGGGAGCAATGGAATTGAAGGAATTCCTTTTATAGCGTAGAAGAGGATAACTTTGAGGGTCCAATTCTATTGGTGAAACACATTTAGAAAAGTGACCTTTTGAGGCAGAATGATACTTTTAAATAGCACCATATTCTGAAGCAATTTGAAAGTGGCAGGATGAAATGGAATCTGACATGTTCGGTCCTTGCTCCATGTCCTCGCCTTATTGAGTGACAGTGGTCCAATGACCCGATTCAGAGGTCTGTGTAAAAATAGAAATGTTTTGTTCTAAGCAGGCACCACAAATGTCTTAACCGCGCCATATTCTGACAAAGAAAGAATGTGTTGTAGTGACAATAAAGCCTCGTCTTTTGTTTGAGCCTGATTTACGGCCTGGCAACTTGCCTAGTAACCATCAGAAATGCAAGGTATAGACTACTAAGGACTCTTAGAGTCCTGCCTTTCGATGTAAAAAAATGCAGCACCTGTGAGTGGCTGTTAACATCGACTGCACACATTTCCCCTTTTTAATTAAGGCATTTCCCAGACTGCGCCTCACTTTTCTGATTTACTAAAGTTTAAGGATGCTTTCATAAAATAGAAAAGTGGCAGTCTTTTAAAAAATGTGCGCAGTGATACTGCTGCACACGCTGCCCCCACAGTGATGGATGTTAGCAGCTTTTACAGCTGGAAACATGACATCTCCCCTCCAGTCTTTCCACTCACCACAGAATGGTCCTGCTATTTAGTGTAACTTGTACTCCCCGGAATAAAATAGCCCTCCCTCTAATCTTAACTGCTTTTTCCAGAGAATTACCTGGAACTCTTATCCCAATTAGGAACTTAGTGAGTTGGGAAATAAGATCACCTTACGTGACATTTCCAAAGCCATTAAAGATTTACAAAATGGTAAAGCTCCCGTTCCTGATGTTCTTTCCATTGATTTCTTTAACAATTTCACCCAGAGTCTATCCCCTAACTTTGAAGCACTAGTCATTTATTTTTCTAATATAGGATTTCTGTCTGGCGCATTTGCGGAGGCACAGCTAATCCTTTTTCCAAAATCTCAGAAGGATGCAGACCTCCCCAAAAACTCTAGACCCATCTCTCGAATAAATGTTGAATGTAACATTTTTGCCATAATTCTCTCTAATGGAATTGAGTTGCTTCTCCCTAAAATGGTTAAATATGATGACCTTGGTTTTATCAAAAGAAGAAATATTTCATCCAATGCTAGATTATTACTTGATGTCATCCACATTATTAAAAATTATCAAAAAGATACAGATGAATATGCTGCAATTGCTTTAGTAGCTGAAAAGGCCTTTGATAGCGATGATTGGAACTTTCTTTTTGATTCATGGTGTGGGGTTAATTTCCCTTGCGAAACTGCTACATTCAGACCCCAGAACCTCTATGTTCAACAATTCCAGAGGAGGGGGTGTCGCCATTATCCATAAGTGCAGTCTTACCATGAGACTAGCAACTTCTTCCAATGTCCTCTCATGCGAAACACTAACAATCAAAGTTCCACTTACCAATACCCAAACGCTCAATATCTATCTGATCTACCGCCCGCCAGGCCCCATTGGCACCTTTGATGAAGACCTCAACTCTATTCTATCCAGCAATCTTAAAAGCTTCACTCAAGTTCTCACCCTGGGAGACTTTAATCTGGGCTATAATGACCCGGAAGACCATATCGTCAGTCCTACAGTTAACACTCTTACTGAACTAGGCTTCGCGCAAAAATGCACAGCACCCACTCATTCAAAAGGTAGAATACTTGACTGGGTAGCCGATTACAACTGCCAAGCGAATATCACAAATATTTCACCCCTAGCCTGGACCGACCACCATCTGGTATCTTTCATGCTTTCTACTGACAGACCTACACCTACGCCTACCATTAGGGCCCCACCTACTTTCACTAGAAACAAGAAGAATATGACAGTAGAAAGACTCATCCCGAACCTACTTCCCACACTCAACACACTCCCTGACAACCTTGACCCTGACACCTTGGTCGAAGAATACAACAAGATTATGGCCACCTCGCTGGACCTTATCGCCCCCCTCAAACTCAGACCAAGCAAACCAAAAACACACCTCAACAAATGGTACACACCATTCCTCAAAAACCTTAGGCAGCAGAAAAGAAATTGCGAGGCCACTTGGAAAAAATCCCCTTCAGTCGCGAACAAACTCAAACTTTCGCATTCTACAAAATAGAAATGTATATGGCTAAACGAACCTCCTTTGACTCTTGCATATCCCAAGCAAAATCCAACATGAAAGAACTCTTCTCTATCCTCAAAGAAGTAGAAACCCCCATAGTATCCCCTGACACCTGTACCAAAGATAAAAACTGGTGCTCAGAAATTCAAAGTGCCTTAGCGAATAAGATCGCCACCCTCCAAAGTAAAATCTCCAGCAAAAAAGCTTCCCTTAATGTCACTCTCCCTCCAAAAATTCCGGACAAGCTCACGCCCAGAGATATCACCCGCTTCAAGTTCTCCAAAGTCAATACACTTGAAGTTGAAAAAATCATCCTGTCCTTGAAACCATCCAATTGCCAGGGAGATCTGTGCCCAGCACAGCTTATCAAAGACGCTGCCCTTTCATTACGAAACTGATCAACGCCTCCTTCGCCACTGGCTCCATCCCCACCAATTTAAAACAATCATGGGTACGTCCACTACTGAAAAAACCTATACTTGACCCAGCCACACCTACAAATTACCGACCCATAATGACTGTTCCCTTCCTACTAAAAATCCTGGACATGGTTGCCTATGTACAAATACAGAAGCACCTGGAAGATCACCACCTCTTAGGATCCAGACAATCAGGGTTCCGCCCTCAACACGGGACTGAAACCGCACTCATTGACTTAAAAGCTCAGATCGACACACTCAGAGACAATGGACAAGCTGCCCTACTCCTCCTCCTCGACTTATCTGCAGCTTTCGATTTGGTCGATCATTCTGTCCTATGTTCACACCTCCACTCTTCAGCGCACTTCTCTACTGAGGCCATCACCTGGATCACATCATTCCTTAATGGCAGAACCATGAGGGTCTTCTCCCTCGCTGCTGCAGCAGACCCTGTACCATCACCTGTGGTGTACCTCAGGGCTCCTGTGTCTCCCCCACATTGTATAATATATTTACCAAGCCCCTTTTCGATAATTTGGATCATCTCGGTATCACCTACACTAACTATGCAGATGATACCCAGATCCTCCTTCCGCTTTCTGGAGATTATGGAAAGGATTTGGCCTTGCTAAATATGGTATACATCATCATCAGGCATGGATGGCCACCCATGGACTATGCCTGAATGATGATAAAACAGAGCTTATCATCCTAGGTACCACGTCCAGCCTACAGAAACTGGGCCCGGCCTACAATTCCTTTATGATTGACGGGAATGACATCACAGTCGGACAGGAGGTCAAAACATTGGGATTCTACTTGGATTCTAATTTTTCCTTCAAAAGACAAGTGAGCTCCCTAGCATCTTCCACGGCATACACATGCAAATTAATCCGCACAGCCAAACCATTTCTGTCGGACACTAGCTGCCTTACAATCGCCAGAGCCCTCATATTGTCCCACCTCGACTACTGTAACGCCCTCTACCTGGGATCGTCCAAGGCCACCACAAGCAAGATACAAACTCTCCAGAACAACGCTCTCAGAGCATCTCTGGGTATCTCTAGAAGAGAACATATTACAGGAATCAGCCAACAGAACAACTGGCTCTCCACTAAAGATAAAATTCTCTTAAAAACGGCATCACTCACCCACAAATATCTTAACAATGCTGCCCCAACATACCTGATCAATAGATTCCACAGACAGTCCTCTTTAAGACCCGTTAGAACTGCATATAAAGACTGCCTATCCGTTCCCAACTACAAACGTGCCACTATAGGGGGAAACAGCTTCCCGGTGAAAGCAGCCAAACTGTGGAACTCCTTGCCTCCAAATCTCAGAATGGACCTGCCCTACCAGAACTTCCGTTCCAAGGTAGTTTCATGGCTGCAAACGGAGGTTCACTAGGACAACTAAATACTGTGCTACCCGCACACACTGTAACCACGTGTGCTTACCTGTTTACATGTATATAATGCCTGTCTGCCTCACTGCTACTTTGTATATATCATTGGTTTACCTCATTGTCCTTATGTATATTCTATGATGACTGCAACTAAGCTTCGAAAATTCTTGTAAATGCTGCGCCCTGATACCTTTGGGTACGCTGGCGCATTATAAATAATAAAACAAACAAACAAACAATGGCCAATCTTCATAGTTATTTTCTCTTAAAAGGGGAACTAGGCAAGGTTCCTCCCTTTCTCCCATTTGGATGTCCTCGCTCTAGAACATTTATTGGAACTTTTTACGATGGGTGTATATATTCCAGGGATTAAAAGTGGGCAACATGAGATTAAACTAGCTGTCTATGCCTATGATCTACTCGTACTACTAAAACCCTAAAGCCCATCTTTCTAATCTATTGAATAAATTAGAACATTTCTCCTCAGTTTCAGAATATATGCTCCTTAGAGATAAATCTGGGTCCTGCCACTTTACTCATTCTATTTTAAGCATACATTAGATTGGTTTGCTCTCAAATGGTGTAACAGTTATATTAAATATGGTGGGCTTCAATTTGCTCACTCTGTTTGATATTGGATGCCCTACTTATTAGGCTTAGAGACTTAATTTATGCCTCATCACCATTATAGTTGTCCTGGTGGAGGTGTTTAGAAACTATTCAAATTATGCTATTAGCAATTATTTGTACTATCTACAAATGCTTCATGTCCCCCTTTCTGCTTCCTTTTTTAAATCCATGAATTCTATCCTGGGGAATTTCCTTTGGCGTACATGGAAAAGTAGGAGAATTGCACTCAGCAAACTGAAAGCACCCTTTGAAAAGGGCGGGGGGGTCTGTTTTCCTGAATTCAAGTGCTATCACAGTGCATTTATTTTGAAAAAGGCTTGTTCCTGGTTTTCACGCGAGGTAACTGGCATTAATCCTTCCTGGCTCACTCTTGAAACAGAAATGGTTTCATTTTATTGCTATTGCCATCAAAATGATTACAGCAAATTGGAAACAATTTCTAAATGTTACAGTTAATGTATGTTGGAATAACATCTATCGTGCACAAAGAGTTGAACAATGTATGTCCAGATTGCCTAGTGTATTAGTTAAGCACAATGCCAAATGGTTCCATTTCATCAATTATTTAAACTTTCAGAACATGCCCACCTCAAGATCGTGAACATAATACGATAAGGTTTGTTTTGCTGAATATTTTTTTTTAACTTGTTTATGCTTGCGGAATGTTGCATTGTTTTTGCTCCAATGTAATATATGCTTTATTTTCCTTCCCCCTTCTTCCCAAACTGTGTTGTGTCTGTCATTGCGTGTCTATTCTTGTTCCCTTGTCGTTCCCACCAGGGCAGTAAGTAATGCTACCTCTATTTCAGAAACTTGCTCAAGGATTTTGTTATATATGCCTTCTCCTGCATACTCTATTCATCACATTTTATATCCTATTCCTTACTCATTGAATAGATAATAGTTCAATAGTTACATAATTCATGTGTAGTAACCTATATTGTTGCATTTTAACATGTTTATTTTACGTGCCTCAGAATGTTAATGTAAATGGGTTTTTGTACCACGCACTATCACCACCAGAGTGGTCCTCTGGTGCTCTGGCGGATCAAAAAAAAAGGGGGTCATTCACTATTCCATCGTTTCCAATTTTTCAATATACTATCTAGATATGAGGCAGACAGGTGAACACGATTCCAATTAAGTGTTGCACTTATCTTCATTCACAGATTCATCTAAGTGTGGTTCATGCTAACTCCCACCATCCTGTCTACATGTGACGCAGGTTAAGGTTAAAAAAATTCCATCTAAGTGTGGTACATGCTAACATTCACATTTTTATCTAGATGCAATGCAGGCTAATGTTAGGAATTCCATCTAGGTGTGGTACATGCTAACATTCACATTTTTATCTAGATGCAATGCAGGCTAATGTTAGGAATTTCATCTAGGTGTGGTACATGCTAACATTCACATTTCTATCTAGATGCAACGCAGGCTAATGTTAGGAATTCCATCTAGGTGTGACACATGCTAACATTCACATTTCTACCTAGATGCAATGCAGGCTAATGTTAAGAATTCCATCTAGGTGTGGTATGTTTCTTGGTATGTATAGTTGGTATGTAAGGCTATGTGTGGTTTGTTTCTTGTTGCAGTGTAGTGAAGTACGTGTGGTTTGCTGTGGTTTTAGAGGTATGGTTGTCTTTAGTGAGTTTGAGAGGTATATGCAAGTTATGAGAGGTATTTGCAGGGGGGTGAGGTTTTAATAGGGTTGCTTGTTAGCATTGTTGTCTGAAGAGACGCACACTCATTTTGTGGGTCCTCTCTCTGTGTGACTCAAGGTAATATTCACAGTTCTATCCTAAAGTGGCACAGGCTAACATTCACAGTCCTCTCTAGATGTGACTAAAGGAAATATGCACAATCCTCTTTTTGGATGTGACACAGGCTAATATTCACAGTTATATCTTAGTGCGGCACAGGCTAATATTCACAGTTCTATCTTAGTGCGGCACAGGCTAATATTCATAGTTCTATCATAGTGTGGCACAGGCTAATAATAGAAGGCATATTCCCCCATCTATGTTTTAGGCGTTTATGCAGAATTCATGTACTAATGCGGTCTGTGTTCTCTTTGCATTTTATGATTGTGTTTTTCTTAAAAGAATCTCAATAAAAATGTAGTGAACAAAAAAAAAGGCAAAAAAGGACGTTGGTGCTGAAAACCGGAAGGCGAATGCGTGGTTTTTTTACACGGCTTTTAACCCGAGCTCAGAATCAGGCCTCAAGTGGCCGCAAATAATGTTGCGCTGTTGGTGCAAGCAGATTTTGAAGGTACAGCACCAATTCTGCACCATTACTCAAGGGGCTAAAGTACGGCACCCCTCGAGGAGAGGTTAATGTGGACAAGCAGAAAAGCAACGTTGTTTTTGTTAACCAAAACACGTCTATTAAGCAGGCTGTCCCTGCCCATATAATTCATACACAGACCACAAGATGGCAGAGTGAGGTCACTGTGATGAAAAGACAAGAATAGTTCATCAACTCTTTTTTGAGGCACTACCTATACCCTAAAGAATAGCTCCCAACGTTACAACTTACTGCAAGAAAAATACAATTTTCTTGAGCTACCTGTCACACCCAGGGCACATTTTTCCTTCACTGGAAGGCCAGAGGATCTGGATGCTCAGCGACGCGTTTGCTAATGTAGAATGTGTTTTTTCTGTTGTCACAAGACGTACCCTGCAACTCTGACTTTGCAGAAACCCCCCACACCGCTGCAGGCCTTATGGCCCCCAGATCCAGAGGGGGGTCCTAAAGGAGACAAGTAACAGCTGCTTTCCCCCAACTAATCGTCACCAGAGACCAATGCAGCGAGAGAAACAAGCAGTAATTGCCTCGCACCTAAAATAAAACTATGTCCAAAATGGAAGAAATGACTTGTATTTTGCAGGTATTTTACTGCTAGGGTGGGTATTGTGACACATGAAAATCAAGCCCACTGTGCATTGTGTGCTCACATTAGTAGCATTCTTACATCATTATTACAGCCATTCGTGTTAAATATGAAAATCATGTATTCGTTAAATGGGCAATTTCTTTTTTATATATTGGATTCAATAATATGGTTTGTGTAAGGTTTACTGAAACCGTAACACAATAAAAATAAAAAATAAATATGCATAAATATAAAAATCCATGTCCATTTTTATGTTTACAAAATGCTCTTGTGTTCAAAGCATCCAGGAACTGCTATGCTATTTATCCTCACACTGTTTCTCACATGAGGTCTGTTTACAGAATGTGGAAGAAAAGTGCATTTATCAGACTGGATGCAAACAAGACCACCTGAGATCATGCCGCGTGAACGTGAAACATGTTTGCGTGCTCATGATTTTTATTGTTCTATTAATATTGTTTTATTTTATTATTGTACTTATTGAGCATCGGGAAGCAACAGAGCACTTTACAATTCATAGGGGGGAGTACATAGTGAGGGAAGCAGATCAATACAAGGAGTGGGGAACTAACAACGGAGGAGGGCGAGGGTGGGCAATTTGGCACCAAGGGATTTACAAGTAGCCATGGAAGGAAACAGGAGGAGCGGGCCACACCACACAGTCTCAGGTCAGGCGACTGTGTGGGTGGAGGGTTTTGGACCTAGGCGTTAGGGAGAAACCATTCTTTAAAGAGTTGGGTCTTGATCTCCAACCTGAAATGAAAAAAATTAGTGGGCACATTTGGTGCGGATGCGAAGGAGGTTCCAGAATCTGGGGGTGTTGTCAGAGAAGACCTGTCTTCTGGTTCTTTCCTTCCTGCAGCGGAAGAGTTCAGGTTTGCACATGTCCATACTTCTTGGTTTAGTTTAGTTTATTATTTATATAGCACTGCCTGGCCCTGGGGCATCCAGGCACTTGACAAGATTACATGGTTACAAGATACAAGTCGTGAAAGTGTTGTAGGCATGATTTATTGTGTGAGTGATGTTTGTCCTAGGGTGTGTGTGCGTGCGTGCATGCGTGTGTGTGTGCGTGCATGCATGTGTGTGTGTGTGTGCGTGTGCGTGGGTTTGCACAATGTGTCCATGAGTATCATGTAACTTATCAGTAGTGAAGATTCTAGTGTTTTGTGCAACATCATCCAATTTTCTATATAGAGCATTTGGGCTCAACTTCATGAAATGATTTACAATGGCAATGCTGGGATATATTGCGGGCGCAGATGCATAAAGATTACTTACAATGCTTCTGTGTACTGTTGGCGACACGACATCTACTAGAAAGGTTCATGTATTAATCTAGAAAGCCAATTATGAATTGTATGACTTTTTAACCAATATTTCCCCAAAAGGATGTTGTAAAAAGCACGATTTCAACTTTATTTAACAAGTGTTCTTGGGAGAAACACCCATTTTGCACAACATTACTATAGACTCTCTTATTATGGTTCCTCGCTTGTGCTAATTTGTTGAAGATGTTAATGCTATTGCACTAAATATATTCACCTGCCACCACTAACCTTGAATTGTTTATAAGGCCAGTGTGCACTCAGGAGCCACCTGATCCCCTAACCCCAAAAGCGGCCTCTGCCATTGCCATGCGCACAACAATGTTAATGACCACACACAATAGCGGCTGCAACATTTGGGGTCCAGCTGCCATGCCCTTATTTCTATGTTAGGTGTAAGATTTGATTCAAAACCTTACATCTTTCATCTAGTTCAGACCGCATTAAGCAGCTGATCATCAATTATTAGGAATGAGTGGTGATCCAGACAAGCCAGAGGGTCTGTGGGGCAAAATATGTTTCTCCAAGGAGCTTGGGGGGTCTCAGTAAAGCTCTCAGCGGGCCCTCTTATTTTTTGATATGCCACTGCTTTGCGCACATTTTACATTAATTGTCTAGGCTGACACATCTCTTGTCCCTCCCGAAGTCCTCCAATCCAGGGATGTCATTTGGGGGTTGCTAGGTGTCACAACTGTGAGCCCTGGCCTTGGCTTTGCGACCCCTGGAATGGAGCTTTCAACAGGGGTCGCAAAGGCCCTCTGTGAAAACACCAAACTATTTAAAAAGCAAGCTCCACGCCTGCCTTGGAGCGGCAGGTGCTGCGGGCGCCAGAGCTACAGTGCAGCCTCGAGTGTTCTCCAGGGTTCCTTAGCAACCATGAGCTCATCCTAATCCAGTGAGAGCAGCAGAGTTCACTGAGCGCGGCATTGAAAAGCGCAGGCCTGAGGCTTGGATTCAGCGGACGCTCAAGAGCTTTTGTCAGCGCCGATAACGCCTTTCAGCACCAAGCCAGCTCCCCTGCAAGGATCACTTCTGCTCTGCGCAAACAACAAACTATTTTAAAAAAGCAAGCTCCATGCCTGCCTGGGCGTCGGGCGCGGCCGGCCGGCACCACTGTGCAGCCTCGAGTGTTCTCCAGGGTTGCTTAGCAAACATGAGCTCGTCCTGATCCTGTGAGAGCAGCATGGTTCACTGAGCACGGCCTTGGAAAGAGGAAGCCCCCCTGCACAACTTCAGCTGACGCTTAGGAGAGCACTGTGAGCAGCAATAACCCCTGTCAGCACCAAGCCAGTCCCCTCTGAGGCTCATTTCTGCTCAGCGAAAACAACAAACTATTTTAAAAAAACAAGCTCCATGCCAGCCTGGGCAGCAGGCGTGGCCGACACCAGCACCACTGTGTAGCCTCGAGTATTCTCCAGGTTTGCTTAGCAGCCATGAGCTCATCCTGATCTGGTAAGTGCAGCAGGGTTCAACGAGCGTGGCCTTCGAAAAGAGCAGCCCCAGGGCATGGATTCAGCTGACGTTCAGGAGCTCACTGTCAGCAGCAATAACCCCTCTCAGCACCAATACAGCCCCCCTCCGAGGCTCCCTTCTGCTCACAGCACTTTCTTTGGGTCCCATCCCGAGTATTATTCATCCCCACAGACACTGGCGTAATAGGGGCCCCCTCACCCCCTTCGGGTGGGCGGGGGTAGTGGAGGGGCCGCAACCACATGCTCTGGTAGGGGCCCCACTTGGAGTAAAACACATTTATTTATTTTTTGCAATTTTTTTTTTTTACATTTTCTTTTTGAATTCACTCTGCATTTCTAAAGAACTGATTTCTGTAACAGAAATAATTTCTTTATGAAGGCAGAGTGAATACAAAAAGTCTGGTGGCCACCCCCACCCCATGACATGAAGACCCTAGGCTGGAGGCCTCCATGTCATGGGGTGGGGAAGCCCTATGACTTCAAAAATAAATAGTTTATTTTGAACGTAATGCCTGACTTAGCTACATGTAATCTTCATTACTCCTAGTCTCACTCTTCCTCATCCTAGTACTTACCAGTGGGGCAAGGAGCCTCATACGTAAGCACAGAGACAAGCAAGAGGGATGTGGAGGTAATACGGGGGCAATGAGCTGATTTTAGAGGTTGGGGTAGAGGGTGGGAGGGAGAAGGGATGTGTGGGGGGGTGGGGTTGTGCATTAAGTCATAATGGTCGTCCATATCCATGCTAAGCAGGCATGATATGTGGTATTAGTGGCTAGAGAGGCATTTTGTGGCTAGAGAGGCATTTTGGTGCAGCCAGTCTAGTCATTCCTCAGTTTGGTATGACTTTTTTTAATTGGACATTTCTGATAAAGCAGTCCTGCTAAGTGTAATTACCTTGCTAGACTGGCATTTGGGTTCTGCCAGTCTAGCCGTTTCTTACTGCGGCACTGTATATTTTTCTGGGCATCTGTGATAAAATGATATTTTATGATATGATAAGTCATATATAACGCACCTGTACACACGTGTTTCTAGGCACAACAAGACAAGGGAAGGAAAACTGAGGGAGGAAAAGACAAATGATATTACTAAGCCTTGTATCATTCAGATCGTGCAAGTGCGAGAACAAGAAGTGCAAGGGGAAAGGGAGGGGGGAAGTGCAAAGGAGAGGGGAGGGGAAATCAGGGCAGCAATGCTCTTAGTAAGTGCCATCAGGGCAGCACAGCTCTGGGTAGTGAAAGGAGAACAAGGGAGTGTAGGGTTACAGTTACAGCCCCTAACTGTATGGTAGGCCTGGAGGCAGTGCAAGGGTGACTGATCAAGAAAGAGCCTGGACTCAGTGAGACAGAGGATAGCCAAGCAACCAGTTGGGACAGCGGACAGGTAGGTCAGGTAGGTCAGCAGGGGAAGGAGAGAGAGAAAGCAGAGGATAAGAGGAACGTTTTGAACTGCTTCCCTAACTTCAGGTGGTCCGGCTCAAGTTTGAGAGGGTCAGGGAGGCTATTTCAGAGGGAGGCACCTGCAAGGGAGAGGGCTCTACCTCCCCCCCACTCTCTGCCTGGAGAAGCATCTAATTCTTAGGGCTCGAGAAGGAAGGTATTTTGGAAGATAGAGTTGTATGTAGTGCAGATCCCAACCCCGGAAAGCCTTGTGGTCAATGAAAAAGATCTTGAACTTGATCCTTGCAGCCACCGAGAGCCAGTGGAGAGATTTCATGGCTGGAGAGATACAGTCCCTGGGCTTGAGGCCAAGGATAAGTCTCGCAGTCCAGTTCTGGATTAGTTGCAGAGGGCGGAGAGTAGAGGAAGGTAGATTGAGAAAGTGGCTGTTGCAGTAGTCCAGCCTAGAGAGAACCAGAACTCTGGAGACAGTGAGCTTCTGGGGGAAAGTGAGAAATGGAAGAGTCCCTTTGAGGAGGTGCAGCTGGTAGTGGGACTTCTTGACGACATCCGAGATGTGAGGAGAGAAAGAAAGAGTGGAGTTGAAGATGACACCAGGAATGAGCGAGAGAGGAGAGTAGGCTGAGTTGAGTCTGAAGGAAAGATGAGTGTCATCGCATAACACTGTAAATTAGGGGAGAAGGTAAATATCAGGTGGGTCAAAGGGGCCAAGTAGAGGTTGAAAAACCAGGGTGAGAGGATGGAGCCCTGGAGAAATCCACATATAAAGAGAGGTGGCGGAGTGAAAGGGACAAAGTTGGACCAAGGAGTGGCGGTCCAAGAGGAAGGAGGTCAGCCACTCCAGGGCCTGATCCATGATGCCCAGGTTCTCACAGAGTGAATTGATCAGGGTGGCATGGTTGACAGTGTCGAAAGCAGAGGAAAGTTCCAGGATGATGAGGACAGAAGGAATGCTAGAATCAAGTTTAGAGATCAGATCTTCACAGGTGTTCAGGAGAGCAGTTTCCATGCCTCTGGAAGCTCTTAAGACAGACTGGTCATGGAGACAACCAACCGATTCAGTGTGGAGAGTAAGCTGGCAATTGGCCAGCTTTTCCAAGAGTTTGGGAGAGGGGAAAGTTCCAGTGGCAAAAGAATGATTACAGAAATCGCCAAGGCTGGATCAAGGGTGTCAATGTGGTCCTTGATGGTTCTGGAGGAGCAGGCTAGCACATGTTTCGATGACACTTCCATAGATGGGACTTGTCTAGAAACCTTGTCAGGTGTTAGAAAGAAAGAGGAGAAAGGAGGAGGAGAGGGAGAGATGGCCAAAGGGGGCCGAGAGAGGAAGAGGGAGAGGAAGAGGAGATAGTGGAAAGGATGTCCTGAGTTTTAGCAGAGAAGCGAGAGGCCAAAGCCGTACAGAGGGCCTGTTGAGGGAACAGGAGAGGTAGAAACCGCAACAGGATTGGCCAGTTCCTTGCAGATTTTAAAGAGTTTGGTTGTGTTGTAAGAGGCCGCACAGACGCAGGCTTGAATGTGTGCTCTCTTCTTGATGAGTCTTATTGCTTCGACTGGCATTTTGGTGCAACCACTCTAGGTATGTCTTAATGTGACCTGGCATGCTTTACTGTAGTGTTATTATGTGTCTACATTGGTCTACATTGTGCAGCCAGTTGGACATGTTTTCATTGTGGCATGGCATTTTTAATAGCAAAGCATTAATGTTCATGCGCACTGTTGGTGACGTGCATGTATTGGATTGCCTTTACCCTACACAACAATAACAAACACTGTGGATTTTTAGTCAATTTTTCTCAGAAAGTGTGCTGTATATTGCATCGAAACACATATTTATATCTTTCTCCTAGTGCAGTGTGTGGCTTACCCCTTCAGCAACACGTTTGTGCATACTACGCAAGCGTGGTAATCTAGGGCGGCCCAGAGTGTGGCGCTACTCGTGATTTGTTGCTGAGTTGGGGGGGCCTCCTCAGAATGGCTTGCAGGGGGGCCCCGAGATCTAGTATTACGCCACTGCCCACAGAAGAGGTCGGGAGCCAGCGGTTGCCATGGCTGTGGCCGATTTACACTTCACCACGGGCATCAGACGCGCCTTAATTGTGTACGTCCTGGAAGGTAAGTTGGAAACGCCTTGAGAGATCTGGGAGCCCGCCATTGTCATGGCCGTAGCCTATTTCTACTACACCCCGGGCATCAATGGAATGTAAATTGGAAACGACTTCATCCATGTGCAATATTAAATGTGCAATAATTGGAATAATACTACTCTCTATGTTTATTAGGCAATGCTGTTGGCTGCGTGCGCTCCTTTTTCAGGCCCAGCGTGACTTGCTCTTGCCTGCAGGTCCGAGACATCTACTTAAAAGTGAAATTGTTCCATGGAGATAATGGTGTGGCCTTTTCGGCCCTTTCCCCAGGGTCTGAATTGTATGGCGTAGAACGGGCACACATCTTCTGTTGCGTTGCAGGCACCACTTCATAGCATTTCACTTCTATTTCTTACAACGTTTTTATAGTGCCATGCGTTGCCTTCCCCCACTTCACAGCGCTCATTGTGCACCATTGGGATAAGGTGATGAAGGTGCTGCAATGTCGACGGAATTTATCAGGACAGGGTGTCTCAGTGCTGAGGACATACCGCAATACGCTGGAGTTTCTAATACGATCACATATTCACAACATACTTAGAAAATAAGCCCGAGACTGCGGGCCATTACCGCACATGGTAATGCCCCTGGGGCCTATAGATACAGGCCCCGGGGGCAATAACTTATGAAGTAATGGCCTGCAGTTGAGGGGCTTATTGCGTGTAATCCGAGCGGTGCGTGGGAGTTTTACACGTGATTTCGCTGGCACGAGAGGGGTACGTGTATTCTGGGGGTGCACAGGACGTATTACATGCGATTTCACTGGCACGAGCGGGGTACGCGTATTCCGAGGGGTGCAAGGGGAGTTTTACATGTGATTTCGCTGGCGCGAACTGGGTATGCGTATTCTGGGGGTGCGTGGGGAGTTTTATATGCAATTTCGCTGGCGCGAGCAGGGTATGTGTATTCCGAGGGGTGCGCAGGAAGTTTTAGACGCGATTTCGCTGGCGCGAGCAGGGTACGCATATTCCGAGGGGTGCACGGGAAGTTTTAAATGCGATTTCGCTGACGCGAGCGGGGTACACATATTCCGAGGGGTGCACAGGGAGTTTTACACGCGATTTCGCTGGCACGAGCGGGGTACGCGCATTGTGGGGGTGCGCTGGGAGTTTTACACGCGATTTGGCAGTGTGGACCCTCCCGGGTGTGGCCCTCCCCCCACCCCATGCCCCGCAGGCAGGCCACATGTCACCATGCACTTGGGAGCCCCCAATCATGCCCCCTCACCCATCCCCCATTGACGGGCACCTGACAGCAGGCCCCGACTCATGCCCCCAACCCACCCCCATTGACAGGCACCTGCCAGCAGGCCCCGACTCATGCCCCCGACCCCCCATTGACGGGCACCTGCCAGCAAGCCCCAACTAATGCCCACCCCCATTGACCGGCACCTGCCAGCAGGCCCCGACTCATGCCCCCCCACCCAACACGTCTATACAATCCAGAGCCATGGCCCCTACGGCCACCCAAATCCCACCCCACGCCACCCCAATCCAAACACCCAACCAAGCATTCCATCCACTCCACACAGAATTCCCCATGTCATGATATAAAACAAATAACCAGCATGCCCATGAATACATATCCCTCAGACCCACACAATGGCGACACATGGCTGAGAAAACCCAAATTGTGACATGCACAAAACGAATGAGAGAAGACCACACAAGTAAAGTAGATAATAATAATGTATTCCATCGTAAACTAAATGAATAAAACAAAAGCACACAATAATAAAATAAGAACATCAAAGTCCGGAACTCCCAAAATGATTTAAAAAAATGAATGCTGTAACCAAAAAAATCCAAACTAAAATAGCTCCAATGGGTCTGTCCATTAAACAAAATCCAAAGTAAAAAAAAAAGCAAAGTATTCCACCATGGGTCCAAAAACAAATTCAGTCAATCCAGGTCCAGAACTATATACAATAGAACATCCAAGGGTCCATGAGCCCAACAATCCAAAGGAAACCTAACCAAAATACTACCTAATAAATAACTATATACAAAAAGGCAGGGCATAGCCCATGCGCCCCAAAGAAAAAAAGAAAACAAAAAGGAAACCTACAACTACATAACTATTTACAAAGGCGATGGGCTAGTCCCACGGCTCACTCATTGATATCCCGGGCCAGGGCATCATCAAACTCCACTTCAATGTCCCAGAGGAGGGCCACTTGCCTGGCCTCGAGGTCTCGCAAGGATGCAGCCATGGCCTCCTCCAACTCCGTGCGAGTTGCCTCGAGGCACGCAGCCCGCCTCAATGCCCGGTGCATGGAGTTCTCCGGCCTGAACATTGTGAACCGTGCCCTCTCCGCCCGCCGCCACTCTGCATCTATCTGCCGGCCCAACCGCTGCCACACGGAAGACACTCCCAATCCTGGATCCTCCTGCCCGATGGCCGTTGCCTGCCCCTGTGATGTTGATGGCCCAGAGCCATGATCGCTCCCACCCTGAGCCTGCTGCTGCCGTGCACGTGCCCTGCCTGTTGATGCCTGCACGTCCTTCTCTTTCTGGGGTCCAGTTGGTGGGGTGGCCAGCCCTGCTGGACCTCCGACTGCAGACTGTGGCAGGGATGTGTCCTCCACCAGCCTGGCCATTGGCTCAGGGGCAGCTCCACAGGAGGCCCAGGTGATACTTGGGCTGGAAGCTGGCACGGAGGATGACTGGCGCATAGGGGGCTCAGTTGAGGAAGGGGTCGCAAGAAGTTGCAGCACACGGATGAACCCAGTGCCGACGACCTGTCCTAGTAGGTCGACACAGCCAAAGAGGTATTCGAAATGACATGCATTGTCCAGACGAGAACCCTGCACATCATCCCAAATACCCCATTGGCGCAACGCCATCCCTGCTAGGACAGGCTCAATAAGGTCATGGATTGCAACATCCACAGGGAGAGGAAGGCCAGTTGTTGTATGCGCATACCCTCCCTTAAAACAGGTCTGGACGGAGGCATTCCAGCTGGTGCTGGATGATGCAGTCACAGGATCGGGGAAAGGATTGCACACAGGCACCTCCGTGGCGGCCTGTGCTGCCTCCTGTCCCTGCCCCTGGACTGCACCACTAGCACCAGTGGAATCCCCCCTCAAGGCCACGTGCATGGGCCTTCTGTGGCCTCCTCTCAACCAAACCCCCCACCAACCTGGATGACTCCGTGCCATCTTCCTCCATAGGCCCCTGTGGGGGCTCAGCTGTCCCTACTGCTGCCGAGGAGTCCACCTCTAAACGCCGCCTCTTGGACTTTCCCTCGGCAGCTGCAGCCATGGATGCAGCACCAGACTCCTCACTCCCCGAAGAGATGACTACCCGGGAGGGGAGCTGGGCCTTGCGTCTCCGGCTGGCGGTGGGATCCCTGCCACTGTGCTCCACAGCACCGTCTCCACCCTCTTCATCAGTCGACGCTGCAAACAGGGAGAGACAGAACACAGGCATCAGGGCACTGTACAATGGTCATATGCACACAACACAATTTCACATGAGTGGGAGTGTCAAACTTCACAGATGGCATCACACTCCCCAAAACACATATCATTTGAAACCACACACATGCACAAATTAAGAGGAATGGTGCAGCAGGCAGCAGCATCAATACACACGCAACAGCATGAACCTCCGAAGGTCAGCCTGACGTCACAAGCAACATGGGGAGTGCCAAACACATGCACACATGCCACCAGACAGACATATATCTGTACATCTTCACCACCTGTCACAGTGCAATCACCAACAACTATGGCACATCTGCCAATCGGCTCCCCACATGTCTGTGTCACATGCATCCATGGCGTATCACAGTCGCACACATGTCAAACACACACACACGCACATGTACACCGTGCACATACATGAAGGTGGAACCAGTATCCTTGTGTCACACTCCAACCATGGCATAGTACATACACAGAAATTATAACATGTGTGCATCTCCACATGCATTTGTGCATCATGCTTTGTAACACATACACCATTGATGTGCATCACACATGACTGGACTCACATGCAGCAGGCTCATGTCCCTGCACATACACATCCATACATGGGCCTTTCCAGACATATGTCCAAGCTGCACACTCCTTGCACACCTCAACATGCACTGCGTCCAATCAGTACACATGGACACTTACCACTCCACTCCGGATGGGTCTGCCTCTCGAGGACCTGGCGGTGAAGCGCTGGGTGTATGTGTTGCAGTACCCTCTGGTCGTTGGTAAGATGGACCCAGCACCCCACTGCATCTGCTGCATTCAATAGGCGCTGGGCCTTCCTGAGGGTCCTGGACCTGAGGTCCTCCCAGCGCTTATGGACGTGTGGTAGGTCGCGGGTTGCCACCCCATCCGCGTTGATGGCAACCATGATGTCCATCCAGATCCTCCTCCGTCCATCCTTGCCGGCGCGTGTTCTTCTGAAGAGGGCATCATAATGCACCAGGATGCCAACCTCTCCTGCTGTGAAGCTGGCAGCCCTCTGCCTCTCTGGCAGTGGTCTCAGATGGTGTTTCCCCCGACATGGCAACCCCCGAGGCAGGTGTGGGTGGGCAACTGGGTCCTGGTGCTGGGCTGTGGAGCGATGGAACTGCAGTCAGGAGTCTTCTGTTCCAGCAGGGGTGGTCACAGTAACTGGACCCCCCTTCAGATGGCTGACGTGCAGGCACCAAAGAGCAGGGCACGTGGCTAGCAGGCAGGCAGCAGCAGATGGCTGGTGGGAGTCGGCTCGGAGCTCTGTGGGACAGGAAAATGGCCTTCTGGGCAGGAGTGTGGTCTTCTGTGTGTTGTCGCGTGGCCAGCTTGATACAGAGTGATTTTGCAGGTGAAAAAACAGCATGTCAGCGTGTAATTCGAAGAAAAGCCCTTAGCGCGTAAGCGCGTATGTGACGTAACACGCGCTGCCGTTTCCCTCGGCACGGGTGCATACTGATTCAGCACGTGAAAAAACAGCACGTCCGCGTGTTAAAGCATGTAATTCGAGGAAAGGGCCTAAGCGTGTAGGTGACGTGACACGCGCAGGCGTTCCCCTCAGCGCGGGTTAAAGGTGAGCGGGGCCAGCAGTTCGCTGTATGTGCTTTTCGTGGAGACTGACACGTGTGTACCTACTTCTGGTTGTTTCATGTGCCATCATTACTTCACAGTGGATCAAGGACGTATCTCTTCTTTTGGCTGGAGTTTTGGCTACGCGTGTTTTTCATTACCACGTTAGTCAGATGGTGAGTCACGCAGGCTATTTTTCCCACTGCGGGTCCCCCTGTGTATCACATACCAGTTTTCGAGGTCACAGTAGCCTGCATGTCCCACACGTATGTGTTTTTCGTTTCTCTGGGTGCCATCACGTACTGCAGGAGGTTAATTCCACACACGTGGGCTACCGGGGGCTGCCTGCACAGTTTTACTGAAGTTTTGGGGTGCCTGAGTATTGTGTGACCCGCCACTTTATCACCGGGGTCACATACAGCCTTGCAGGCGCACAGGGGTGCTGTTAACATCTAGTACCCCACCCCCTTCACCCCAATTGCCCAGGACAATTGTCGTGTACACCTCCCATTGGCACTACTACATCTGTGCCGGTACTACTACATCTGTACCATGGTTGGGACGCCACGAAACGTGAGGGGTGCCTCAGCTGGGTGTCCTCCACGCGGCGGGCGTGGTCAGGGACGTGGCCGGGATGACCAGGGAGTAGGGGAAGCTCAAGGGTGTCCAGGGTGGCTGCAGAGGGGGAAGAGGCAGGGGGCGCATCTGGCACTGTGACCCGGCAGTCCGTTTCATCGACTGCCACGGGCCCAAGGGTAGTGGTAGCTGCAGGTGCAGCTGTGGCCACCACCAGCCAGGCTCAGGGTCTGCCAGCGCATGCTGCGTTGGCACCTGAAGAGTCCCAGTATGATTTACAGTTGTTCAGGAGGTATGTGGTAAGTGCACGCAGGGCTGCCCTGACCGAGGCACATGTCGCTGGGGCAGTATTATCATCTGCTGCCCCGAGCAGCCAGGTGTTGGCAACTGCATGGGCAGATGCAGCCGACACCACCCCGGCTGTGAGTCTGCCATCCAGGGGAGTCTCGGTCAATGACCATGGAACAGCGGATGTTGCTGTGCAGGGTCCAGTCAAGGGTACCCAGCAGCCACTGACGCAAGTCCTAGTTCCACCTGCCACTCCCTCGGTTCAATCCACCAGCGCCACTGCCCCTACTGATCAGGGCGGAATTTACCAGTCAGGGTCCGGATCACTGCCCAAGAGGAGGAAGGTCACACCTGCACAAGAGGCTGGGACCCCAGACACGGCTTAGGCCTCCGGCACGTCGAGGAAGAAGCCTTTCTGCAAGCAGGAACTGGACTTCCTTTTGGACTACGTGTCGGGACACGACCGTGATATTCTAGTGGGCCCAAATTGTTACACTACGGCTGCCCAGCGTTTGTACCACTGGAAGCATGTTGCAGAGTGTGTCAGTGCATTCAAACATGAGGTGGGCACAGCTCAGGAGTGCAAAAAGCATTGAGATGACCTCCGACGCTGAGCTAAGCTAAAGCGTGCCTCCAATTATGCCATGACTCGTCTGACTGGCAGTGGGCCACCACCTGAGGAAGATCTCACTTCGCACAAGTTGATTGCTGCGGAGTTCATACCGGCAGAATTGTATGAAGGAGTGGGAGAGATGCTGGATTTTGATGCCAGATGCTCCACAGGGACGTGAGTGCCCATTCATGCTCCATGTGCATTCCATGCATGCCCCTATGTGTCCTTGGCAGGATGATCATTGTAGTACATGTCCAGGATGACATACATTTAATGGCATTTGATCGTCCATTCCATGCCCACTCTGGCTCAGTCCTGCATCACGCACATGTTTAGGGTGTAATAGTCTGTGTGAGGCACAGGCCTCCCCCTGTTTCCGGCCCCCTGACTCTGTTCAACTCGTGTAGTGGCTTCTGCACAAAGGGGTGTACTACTGAGGGTTAATCATGTGTCCTGCTTACTGTCCCATGCTCATCTGCTGTGTTGTCAGTTGACTCAGATGATGCAATTGACGCTAGTCAACACTGTCTGCCAATACACAGTTCTCTGGTCAACCTTTCACTGCCATGCAATTCCTACTGCATTTTCACAAAGGGGGGAGATTGCCTGTAGCCATGCAACCCATTGCATGCACATTGCACGTGATGCCTGGACTTGCCCTTACACTGCCTTCATGTTTATTGATTGACATCATAATGTACTTGTTGATGTAGATAGTTGGTAACAAACACATGTTCTGCACTGCACCAACCGACTTCTGAGCCATGTTACACCATTCTACATGCCTACTCACTGCTACAATGTCAAAGTGACCTGGCATGTATGGTCAGATTATCATCCCTTCACTGTCATGAAAGGCACGGTCAGAGGTGCATCCTGTGACACATATACTCAGTATTGGAACACCCTAGTGGGTGTTTAGCAAAGTTGCTTGGTCAATCTGTGGCCCATGCCAACTGGTATAGGGGCAGATTGATTATAGCCTGCCAATCGGGTTGTAATGACTGTGGAGCTGTCTTCACCTGTGCATGTGTACACTTTCACATACATCGAAGCAAGCAGTGTTGTAGCTGCTTGCTTTGCTGTATAGGTTGCTGTTCATAATCACCATATGGGTGTATATGAACACAGGTGTTCTTGAACACTTTCACATGTACATATGCAAGCAGCTTCAACGTTGTGTGGTGCAACATTGCAGCTACTCACTTATGTGTGTGTGAAGGTGTTCATTTACACGTGTTCTCTGCAGCTTTTTTGTTGAATGACTAAAATGTAGTTGATTAACGTTAATGCTGCTGCGATTTCAGCATTCCGCCCGTTATGTTCAACTGGCACAATCCTGAAGGTGCACTGTGGTGCAGTATGTGTACGCCCAAGCCCACTTAGCTAATCTGGTGGGGCCTGGCCATGATGATTTGACACACTGAATAATGTTTGAGGGCACAATCAATGCTCAATGTGCTCAATCAGGCCCTGAGGGGTGTTCTGGAGGCTTCATGGCCGGCAGCTCGGACCATACTGGGCGTTATGGTCCCTCATGTCTGGTTGAAGGTATTCGCTTTGCTCGTGACATTCACTATGTCTACATGGCCCTTGACGCCCGGTACTGGCCGAGCTGCAGATGGATGAAGCTATATTGGTGATGATGGTTTAGTGATGCATGTGTACATGCATATTACGTGTGTCATGGTGTGTTTGGAATCACTTGCAGGTGTGGCCATTTTGCAGTTCAGACATGCTTATGGTATGTGCCATCTCTTTGTTGCCATCTGTTATTTCTGCCTGTGACATGTGCCTGACAGAGGTGGTGTGTGATGCAGGTGATATACTACATTCTGTACATGTGTAGGCTTTGCTATTTACACACATCCATTTCTGCTTTTGGGATGTGTTTGCATATCAATGCCACTGGATGCATGCCAGAATTTAATTTGTGTGTGATATGTCTGCTTCATGTGTTGGCTGTCGATGTGATGTCTATGTGTGTGTGAGTTATGTGCTTCTGACATGTGTACTCATGTTTGTTTTTTCCACATTACAGATGATGACGCAATGGAGCCAGAGGATGGTGATGTCAATCCTGACACGGGGTTGCTATCACATCATCAACCTGGCACAAGTGGGGGTCATGGGGTGGTAGGCCATGAGAAGCCACTTGTGCTCCAGACCATCGTGTCCAAGGCTGTCAATGAGCCTAGCTCGGATGATCACTCTGACAACAATGTTGAGTTGGATGCGCGTCATGTCCATTCGTTGATGGTGAGTGATTCTGATGTGGACGATCTTCTGTCCGCGACACCTGCACTGAGGGGCCAGATGGTTTTGGAACCTCCGCCTGTGGTGGATCGGGACGCACGGTCACACTCCACACAAGTTGATGATGTGCCTGGGGCACCACGTCAATGGAGGGATGTAGTCCTGCAGCCGCGGGTGGTGCCAACCCAGCAAGGGCCACGGCTCCTTGGGCCCTGCAGGTGTCAAGCCCGGCAACGCGGTGGCCGTGCACCACCGGGGTATACTTAGTGGGAGCAATACATGTGTGCCAATTCAGAACAACAGGGGGCAGCAATTGATAAGATCGCTCAGAGCATGGAACGTGTGGCCCAATCTGTGCTCCCCCCTGCTAGGCAGGTAGAGCTCCAGCAGCGGGCAGCACAGTCCACGGCCCGCTCACTCAGGCTGGGCATGATGGCCTCAGACAGGGCACGCCGGGCTGAAATGGTGTCTCTCCGTCAAACACTTGCTGCTCACACAGAGGCACACAGGGAGGCCCCGAGGGATGACCATCAATCCCTCAGTTGGACTCTGGGTGTGCTCAACATGTCCCAGAGGCAGCGGACAGAGGAGAGGTTGGAGCAGCTTGAGAATACCATCTCGCCTGAGCTACGTGCATGCCAGGAGGTGCTCCGGATGTCATGCGAGGCCATGCAGGAATAACTCTGTGTTACACGTGCTACCTTGCAATAGGAAGCACACATATCACGTGAGGTGCTGCATGCTGACATACGTGTCATCGCTGCACAGGACCAGGCTTACCAGTCCTGCAGACTTGCTGCTGATGAGGGGCAAGCTGCGCATAGGCATGGTCAGGGTACTGTGCCACGTTCACCTTCTGCTTTCCATCCAGAGGGTGACTCAGACGAGGACTTACCTCCCACACAGGTCGGGCCGTGCAGGCGTTGAGCCAATGGAGTTTTTGTTTTATCTCAACATCATCGCATTTGGGGGTTCAGGTGCACCCTGTACCTCCCCCCTCCTGGGTGCCCCCCTCCCGGGTCGTATGAGGGCATTTGTTTTTATTAGTTTAATTAGTTAATATAGTTTAAACATTTTTGTCTATTGTGCATTCATGTGACGGTGTGGTGCTTAGTGGCTTTTGAAAGCATCCACTGTCTGTTCCAGCTGGGCCCATTCAAGCTTGTCCCGTGTATGTGTTTGTGGCTTGGGGTCCTGACACATATGCCACTCCTGCTTCCCCTATCCATGAGCTTGCAAGGATGGTTCGGTGTGACAACCATTTACAAAAGGGCATTGGACTTTCATCATATCCGTGGCCTGTCTGTTGCTGTACTACTTGTGTTAACAACCCTAGTGGGGATTATGGATGTTTTCTCAAGGGCATGTCTGCAATCAATTTTGGTGAGTACATTATTGAACTGTCCATTTATTGATGTTGATTGTGATGTATGTTCTTTTCTTGCCTGTATACGTGCTTGATGCACTTCATGCTGTAGTCGGTAGCCTGCACCCTTTGGCTGTCAAAGTCACACTGATGGTGGGAGGGGGCCGGGTGATGACGATGTCAAGTTGGTACGTGTTGAGTTCAGCCCCTGGGGATTGTGGCAAAGGAGGATGCATTAGGAATGTGACCCAAGAGGCACATCTCACGGTCCAGTCCTCACCTGAGATGTCCACCTATACTACTACGCTCCGTTCCGTTTGGACGGCACGTTGTGTCTGTCTTCCCTCTTGGACTTTGATGCTGCCTGACAGCACAGGTTTCCTACTGGACTACTGCTCTTTTACTTGTTTTTCACACTCTGGTGCCTTTAGTCCCTGTTCTTCTTCCTGCTACTGTCCTTGTTGCAGATCTGTCCACCCGTCTCTCTGGCTGTTATTTCCATGTACTCTTACACTGCCTCAGTTTGCCTCAGTACACTTCTGTTCAACAGCATCTTTCTGTCGCTCCTCCTGTCTTTCATCTATTACATACATGCCTTTATGTTGACTGCTGGCTTTTACCAATGCTATTCAACTGTTGTGGCTCTTAACTTGCTGTCTGCTGTTTCCGGCTATCTCGCATTCTCTGTGCCTTTCCTTGACTTGTGCTGTCTCTGCCTTTCTTTGTTCACGCTATCAAAGATTGATAGGGTTTCAGCTCAACCATCCAGTTGTGCCAGCCTCCTTGGTTATTTTCGACTCAAGTTCCAGCTCTACCTGTCAGGGTACAGAACCTGGGGTTTTGTGGGAGGAGGTCAGATGTAGGTCTCAGACATGGCCCAGTGACAAGCAGCATAAAGACACTTAGACAGGAAACTTTCCAGCCTTATTAAAAGGTTTTATGCCCTTTCTGCAGGAAAAGGAGCCCCCAGACTACCTTTCCCAGCAGACACTGGGCCAAGAACTACAAAACCCTGGCCACGTTGGGTGGTGCACACATGCGCATGCGTGCACAAGTAGAAGCACAGGGCTTGTGCTCAGATGTCCGACATAAGCAGACGTGTTTCCAGGAGCTCGGAGCAAGGTGAGCAGCACGAGGGGCCACTCCCCAGCCGACCTTCCTCGAGGCCCCTCGCACATGAAAGCTAAGTAGCACCAGTGCTGGGGAGCTTAGCCAAGCGTTGGGGAAGATGCGCACAGTACAGCTAAGCCGCGGTGAGGAGCAAATGCCAAGAAGCTTTCCAAGTTGTAAGGGGCACACGCAGGGGGGCGTCGCCCATATCCTCGAGTCCCCCCTGCTCCATTGAAGCTAAGTTATTAGCGCAGTAACGTTCCTAGCCACAAACTAATACAGCGCAAGAGGGGGGGGCACCCAGGGACGCACAAACTCGAGTGCAGTGCATATCATTAGCATCTGCAATTAGCCACGTGCGCTGCCTATAGAAAGCCGCGGCTGGCATAACGCAACTTGTATTGAAGTTGCACCTCGCCACACGCGTCTAGCAGCACATCCAAGGCGCATTCTATCATGTGTGATTCTTAACACATGCTCTTCCATTTAACGCAGGGCCACATGCGGCTACCTTACTGCATTAACAGTGTATAAACCATCACGGGGGCAAGCAAAACTATACGAACAAAGCAGCAGACAAGAGTGCTTGTTTGGGGAGGAGTCACTAAGTTCGAGGCATGAATGGTGTTATGTATGTGTAGGGAAAACACACACAGAATAGTAACTCACGCTCTCTTTACAGCATTGAACTGCTCCTGTTACCGGACCTGAGAGTGCGCAGGCAGGAGGCCAGCACTCACCCCAGACATAAGTCTCTCTTTGGCTCACCTTTGAGCCATTTTGTACAATGTGCATGAAGTACATGGTTTCTCTGATTGAGTATGTATAATTGTCAATAGTTGTATTTTGTACTTTCACTACTTTCCCTTGCCCATCCACCTCCCATCGCCTGACCCTCTTTCCGGTTATCCTAAATACCGATGCCTACCCAACCAACAGATCCCTAACCCTCTTTCCCCATCGGGGTCTCAGAGGCCTGTGTAAGTTTTACCTTGCAGGCTCCCACACTGCGGAGGGGGTGGTTGGTTTGTGCCACTCCTGCGCCTGGAGACCGGAGCTGTGACACTACCCATCAGTTGTTGCATCCTCATTGATTGTTGTGTACTGGAATTGCTACACATCCTGTTGAACCATTGTTCAACTGTGCTACCTTGGTAGTTATTCTGTCATTCTGCTTGGACATGTGCTTGGCCATATTCAGCAACTTCAAGTCATCTACTGGAGACTCGTCCAGGGTTTTTTTGGTGGCTACAGGCTTTTTCCCTGGTTTGGCTCCTTAGAGTTCTCTGCGATTTGGTATTTTTACCAGTCAAGGTGGCCTATGAGGGGGCTAGACCCTATTTACACGAAAGGTAGAACAAGGAAACCAAGGGTTAGATTAGAAGACTAGACTACAAGGAAGAAGCCAACAGACCCCAGACACAGTTCTTCTGAAGGTCATGGTGATGAGTTTGTTTGTTTGTTTGTTTATTTATTTATATGGCGCACCGGACCAGAAGGTATGAGGGCGCAAGCATTACAAGAATATTCTCAACTTAGTTACAATACTGTACATTATTTACATTATTATGCATAGTGGGTAGATGCAGTTACAGTGAGTAGAAACAGTTACAAGGATACAGAGTAACATTACGACATAGTTACAAGTTGACAAATGTGTAGTAGTTACGGGTGTCATTATTGGCTGTCATTATTGGTCTTTGTTCTTAAGCCACTGGAGGTTGTTACGCCTAAATTGGTGGTAGGTTTGAAGTGCTCTGACGGAGGGTGGTAGTGAGTTCCAATGTTGGGCTGCTTTTACCTGGAAGCTGTTGCCGCCCATTTTCATGCGCTTGAATCTGGGAACAGTGAGCACGTTAGCATTGCTATTTCTGGTGAGTCTGTTGGGCATGTATCTGGTTATCCTGTCTGAGAGATAACTGGGAGCTGCGTTGTTAAGGCATTTGTGGGTGAGGGAGGCTACCTTAAGCAGAATTTTGTCCGAGGTAGTGAGCCAGTTGTGGGTTCTCCTAGTATTCGAGATGTGTACTCTTTTAGGGATGTTAAGCGCTGCTCCAAGGGCATTGTTCTGTAGGATCTGGATTTTATTGGTAATCTGTTTGTTGGCACCTACATAGAGGGAGTTACAATAGTGCAGTTTAGATAGTATGAGAGCTCTGGCTAGAGTAATGCAACTTTGGGTGGAGAGGAAGGGTTTGGCAGAGCGTCTAAGCTTGCATGTGTAGGCTGTGGTGGATGCCATGGAGCTGACCTGTTTATGGAAGGAAAGGGTGGAATCGAGATGCCAAGGGTTTTCACTTCCTTAGCTACCTTTATAGGGTTGCCGTCAATGGTGAAGCTGGAGTAGTTGAGTTCCAGTTTGTTTAAGTTCGTGGCTGATCCCAGGATGATGAGTTTGGTCTTGTCATCAGTCAGACATAGACTATGGGAGGCCATCCATGCCTGGATGATGAGGTACACCTTGTTCACCAAGGCCAAATCCGTGTTGTAGTCTCCCGTCAACGGGATGAGGATTTGGGTATCATCAGCATAGTTATTGTAGGTGATACCCAAACCATCGAGATCATCAAACAGGGGCTTAGTGAACACGTTGTACAGTGTGGGGGAGACACATGACCCCTGGGGGACCCCGCATGTGATGGGAATGGGGTCAGTGGAGGCCGTGGTGGAGAAGACGCACATGGATCTGTTGCTTAGGAATGATGTGATCCAGCCTATAGCTTCATGGGAAAAGTGGGCCGCCGAGTCTAAGTGGCTACATAGGATTTTATGATCAACAAGATCAAAGGCTGCCGAGAGGTCTAAAAGGAGCAATCAGGCAGTTTTCCCATTATCTCTCAGAGTGTCAATTTGGGCCTTGAGGTCGATGAGTGCGGTTTCTGTGCCATGTTGGGGTCTAAAACCTGATTGCCGGACTCCTAGGAGGTGGTTATGTTCAAGGAATTTTGGAATTTGAAGGTAGGCTGTCTTGTCGAGGATTTTTAGTAGGAAGGGGACGGTGGTGATGGGTCTGTAGTTAGTGGGTATGGCTGGGTCGAGTGTGGGTTTTTTTTAGTAGGGGGAGGACCCAGGATTCTTTGAGGTTGTTGGGGATGGTCCCAGAAGAGAAGGAGGCATTGATGAGTTTGGTGATAAATGGAGATAGGTCTCTGGCCGCGTCTTTGATGATTTGAGGTGGGCATAGGTCTCCTTGGCAGTTGGAAGGCTTGAGGCCGAGTATGATTTTTTCCACTTCTAGCGTGGAGACTTTGGAGAAGCTGAAGCGAGTGAGGGGGTTAGGGGGGGTGTCGAGGGATGGTGAGTGTGGGGGTGTTGTTAGATTTGGCATTGGATAGGGTCTCTTTCTTGTTGTTAATTTTGATTTGGAGGCCTGCAACTTTATTGGAAAGGTCATTTTGGATGCTGGTGCACCATTGTTTGTCTTTCTTGCAGGTGTCTGGGACCGGGATGGGAGTCTCCAGCTCTTTAAGGATGGTGAACAATTCTTTAGTGCTGGATTTGACATACAGTATTCTCAGATTGTAGGATTCTTGTTTGGCGAGGAGGATTTCTTTTTTGTAGGTACAGACTATTTTGTTGAGGATCAGCTTGTTGCTGTCAGTGGGATTTTGTCTCCAAATGTGTTGCTTTTTTCGTTTCTCTAGTCTGAGGGCTTTTAGGTGGGCCGTGAACCAAATATTCAGGTGTTTTATTGGCTTGGGTTTTCTCAGCTTTAGTGGTGCGATGGCATCTAGGGTTAGGCGCATGCTGTTGTTGTAACTTTCAACCAGATGGTGGTGGTTGGAGTTAGCAGGGAGTTGGTTCAGTGTAGGTAGAATGAGAGGGATGAGTTTTTCCGCAGTTATGTTTTTCTTGCTTCTAGTCAGGATGGCTGTGGCTAGGGAGATGTTAGCGATGGGGCTGGCCGCTTCGAGTATGAAGGAGAGGAGGTGGTGGTCAGACCAAGATTGCGGGGTGATGGCAGTGATGGAGATCGCGCAGTTGTGGTCTGCTATCCAGTCAAGAGTTCCTACCTTTGTTATGAGTGGGGATGGATACTCTTTGGGTGAAGCCTAGTTCTGATAGTGAGTAATTAATGGCTGACGCTTGGGTGTCTTTAGGGTCATTGTAGCCAAGGTTAAAGTCTCCTATGAGGAGGCATTGAGAGGTATTTTTTAAGTTGTTAGAGAGGATGGAGTTAAGGTCTTCCTCAAGGGAGCCTAGAGGTCCCGGCGGTCTGTATAGTAGGTGGATGGTGATGGTTTGGGAGTTGGTGGTGGGGAGTTTGGCTTTGAGCAATTCACAGGATGAGTAGTGATCGGTATTGACAGATTTAAGTTTGAGGTGGGTTTTGGCGATTATAGCGAGGCCACCGCCTCTAGAATCAATTCTGTCTGTTCGGAGGATGGAGAAATTCTCAGGGATGGCTAGCGCAAGGGCTGGGCCAGCTGCTGCATGAAGCCAGGTCTCAGAGATGGCTAAGAAGTCTAGTTCTTCCATTAGGATGAGGTCTGCTATGTCTGTTGCGTGGGCTACTATAGATCTTGCATTGATTAAAGCCCCTTTTATGGGAGAAGTGGTATGTTTACTCGTGGTAGGTGTAGAGGTTGATGATCGAGACTTATGTTTGGTGGTAGTATTAGTTTAGGTAGGCTTAGGTAAGTTTGTGCCTTTGTTGGACGGGATGGTCAGGATGTGAGGCTGGGGCCAATTAGGTGGTTTGGTATGGGTGGAATCCCTAGCTCTGGGCTTGTATGTTTTGGGGAGTCTGGCGCGTAGTTTGGAGTTTCTAGCAGAGAGGTTGCACAGTGTAGAGAGGTGCATGGTGAGTGGCAGGGTGGTAACCATGCTGGTCAGGCCTGGTAAGGGGGGGCTGAGGAGACTAGTTGCGTGGATAAGGTGGCTGATGACTCTCAGCAGTGCTGAGTATATACCTGGTAGGTACATTTTAGTGGGAGGAGGTGCGAGCAGTGGGCATGTGTTTGATATTAGCTGGTTCCTGAGTTGTTAAGGTTAGCCTTACCTAGGATCAGAATCAGGTAGGCAGCTAAGGCACATTAGATTGCGATGACTGAATGGGCCAGGGATACACATAGATTCAAGAGTCGCGTAGATAGCTAAAACACAATGGAATGCAATGACTAAGGGGGGGAAGGATTCACCTAGATTCAAGAGTCACGTAGACAGCTAGAACACATTGGAATGCATTGACCAAAGGGGGTAGAGACTCACCTAGATTCAAGAGTCACGTAGATAGCTAAAACACAATGGAATGCATTGACTAAGGGGGGCAGAGATTCGATAAATGATGGAGGGTCTTTTGTTGTCGGACAGTACACTTGGGCTACAGTGTTTGGGCACTCTTTGACATTCTCATTGTGGGGTACTATGTACATGATGTGTTCTGCTGGTCAATGGCTGTTCCTGTGTTGGGTTTACTTTTCAGGTGTCAGGGGATTGTTGTGGTTTGACATACTGGGGTGTACACATGGCCAATGATCACATGTGATAAGTGCAGGACACTGAGGGTCACTTGATTTCACATGCATGTATTGAGTGCATGTCCCTACTGATACACACACTTACACAATGCTCCACCACACATACAACCACCCTTCCATGCCCACGGATTGCCTTCTCTGGTTTGCTGTGTCCCTGCAGCGCATGATCACTTACCATTTGGGGATTGTGTACATGCATCAGTAGGTTATTTGTGTTGCTTGTCCTTTTTCTATGATGCTCAAGGTGTATCCCCAACACAATGGCTGCTCACTGTGCTGTGTGCTGAGCGGTGTGTTGCAGGAGACACACACAGCACACGGGTTTGGGATTTGCGGATTTGGATTGGCCAATGTGCATGCCAACAGGCATACTGTCTTTTGATGATGGTACCGCTGGTGGCATGCATATGTGTATGACTTTGTATGTGTGGGGGGTTGTTGGTCAGTCATTTAATCTGATTCCATGTCAGGTGTGATTGTCTCAGGCCTCTTTCCATTCATCACGTGTCACTTTGTCTCTAATTGGTCATGTGTTGTGCTTTTGGTTTGCTCTTTTGCTGTTGCATGCCATGTCATGGTGTGGCCGACAAGGGTGATGTGGGTTGGGAGGATTTGGGCGACATACCCGTGATTGTCATGGCCTGTTTTGCAGGGTGTGGTGTGATATACACCTTTCATGTGTTCCGTCTGGTCACATAGGATTGGTTATGTTTAAGTAGCTAGGGATGTACACAATGTAGCACTTCCGTGGCAACATTCTCAGGGTGGTATGGTTGTGACAGTTGACTGTCTCTTTGTCATTATCGATTGTCACCTGGTATGTGCCAGGCCTGTGTGCACTCAGCAGGGGTGGGAGTTTAGGTGACAAATGTGGCCACAAGCTGGGTCCGGGCTGCATCGCCACGTGCCCTTTCCCCTTCCATGAGCATCGCCTGTGCCTGTGGTTGGGGATGTGGGGGCACCACCATGTCCACCGGTACGCCCTGCCGTGTTGCAACATTGTGCAGGACACATGCTGCCACAATGATCCTGCACACTACTGGGGGTGCATATAGTAGCTGCCCGCCAGAGCGGTCAAGGGAGCGGAAGCGTGACTTGAGCACTCCGAATGTGCGCTCCACTATGCCCCTGGTTGCAATATGGGCAGCGTTGTATCTTACCTGGGGTGGTGTGGTGGGGTTCCGTATTGGCGTCATCATGTGGTTGCTCAGAGGGTAGGCACTGTCCCCTGGAGAGGTGAGGATGGTTGTCATTAGTTGGGTTTGTGTATTTGTCTGTGTGTGGCATGCATGCATGTGCACAGACATTTGTACTCACCAATGAGCCATGTGTCGCCATGCTTCCCAGCTTCCAGGTCACGGCTCAGGGCGGACATTGATATGAAACTGTCATGGGTAGGCCCAGGATAGTTTGCATAGACAGAGGTGATGTTTCCATGGGCATCGCATACAACCTGTACGTTGATGGAATGCCAGTGCTTGCGGTTTCGATAGATGTGCTCAGTGGCCCTAGGTGGACCTGGGGCCACATGGGTGCAATCTATGGCACCGAGCACTTTGGGGAAGTGTGCCACCCTGTAAAAGTCCTGGACCACGGCCTGCCTTTCTGCGGGTATCTGGGCATGTATATGTGCCTGCAGACTGAGGGGTGCGCAGTCATGATTGCCGACACCTGGTGTAGGCAGAGTGACTGTGTGGCCTGTGAGACACCCCCAACTATGACAGTTGTCCACTGAAATGACCCAGTGGCCAAAAATGTAGGACATTGAGCACCTTTTCCAAGGGGCTCAGCGCTTGGGAGCACAAGGTGGGTGATGTGAGGTCATCCTCCCACTCAGTGACCAGGTCTAGGATGATACGAGGTGGAAACCTATACCTTCCATAGACCTGGTCATCAGGCATCCCAAAAAGGATGGTCCTGGGCAAAACAATGCGGGGCTGGCTATTCTCCTCCTCCTGCGGTGTCCCACGATCAGTGCTGCGAGAAATAGAACATTCATTGTAGCTGAATATACATGTTTGTTGTTTGCGCGCACTTTTATACTGTGCTGGGACGCTTCCGCCTGCCTCCGTGTGGCGGACGTGTTTATGCCTGTGCATGTCTTTTGGAATGCGCAGATTTCCCATATTTGATTCCATGAATACGTGTTGTTCGCGCGTGTGTGGGCGTTCCGTGTATTTTCCAGCAGTACTTCCCCAGTTATGCCTGCATTTTCACGTGTTGTTCCCCATTTCCCGTGTTCCGCCCCCTTTTTGGTGTGTGTGCTACACGTTGTGCGCTTTCGCTGTGCGCATCACGCACAGCATTCGGGATGTTGCAGTGACGTGTGTGCCCGTGTGCGCCACAGCGGATTTGGCGCACATCCCGGGGAAAACACGCGCAGGGCCTTCCATGAATCGAAGGTGCGCTTGCTTTTTCACGCTTGCGCAAGCTTGCACCATGAATTTCGGCGCACATTTGTTCCATAAATCGGCCCCTATGTGTTTTTGGTGAAGGGCTACCTTTCATTCTAGATATGTGTTTGGTATTGTCGAGCGCTGGGAGGCAGTTTACGTCCTCGAATGGTGGTCGCAGGAGCAGGTATTTTAGTTTGGTTTACATAGTCTTAACGCTTGCCACATAGTCCCACTGTATGACAACTACCGAGGGCCAGCTCAGCTGCAGTATAAGGGAAACGGGAAACACACCATTATTGCACCACAAAAGGGAACCAGTTGGGCACAGTGGAACCTCATTAATGAAACAGTGAATGGTATAGTGAGAGTGGACTCATAGTTCTTGTCTTTTGGGGCAGCGTCTGTGCTCGCAGAAATCTCCACAATGGGTGCAGTAACATCTTCAGATAATGTATACATTGTGACATGCCTGGGTACAAGTATATTTCTGCAGCAGGCGCTTTACCACCCTGAGCTATCATGCACAGATCTTGACCTACCTTGACATATTTGGTTTGATTTTGCTATTTTTATTTGAATATATTTATTTTAATTGAATTTGTTGACCTTCTATTAATCATGTTTAACAAAGCTTTTGAAATTATTTGTTTGCACCTCATGCATAGTATGCAAACTCAACAGGGCCTGTAGGCAACTCCTTTTTTGCAGAGGGAAGACCTCTAACACTCTTTATTTACTTGTTATTGTTAAGCTGTGCCAGACAACCTATCCATTTCTTATCCAACTTGTATTACTGGCTTTTCCGCTATTCATAGTTAGAAAAGAGGACGTAAAGAAAAATCGACCGACAGGCTTTCCCGGAGTCATGCAGAGCTTAAACGCTTGCATTAGAGCCACATGAACAAATGAAACATGACACAGAGCCTATGGAAAAGACATTGGCACATGTAGAAAGCACAGATTAATGATTAGGCATGAGACTGCTAAATACATAAAAAAGTAAGATGCAGTGCCGAAGCAAAGGTATGAATGTCCCCTGACAGTGTGCAACGTAGTGTGTCAGGTGTTATTAGTGCCTGCCTCTGTGCTATTTTGCTTCTCTGTGATTAACTATATTCTCACTGAATCTCGGAGGCAGATGTGAGAAGAATCTTGAGGAGGCAGTCCCCAGAAGGCGGACGTGAGGAGGCGGACGCAAAGTTTGCTTATTACGCTGACACCGGCGCGGAACGCGGTCTGGTGTGCAGCGTAGTGTGTCAGGTGTCCGGTTGTCCGTGGTCAGTGAGGAACGCTATCAAGGAGACAAAATCTACAAAGGTGAGGAACTCAATTTGCCTCCCAAGCCAGGAGGACCTATTGCATTCAAAATTGTTTCCAGTTTTGAACAAACAACTGACTCAAAAAACAAAGGTGTGACGAATTTGATGGATGTTAGCCAAAATCAATTCAAAAAATCCTTTCTACCCCTGCGTCAGCCAGGTAACTGCGGGCAATAGCCTTTGAACCTTGCTGACACAAGGCTAAGAATCTTACGGACTATATCCGGAATCATTCCGAAGTGTAATCTGTATTTTAACGTCAGCTGGGTAACTGCGGGCAATAGCCTTTGAACCTGCTGACGCGAGGCTAAGAATTTGTCGGACTATATCTGGAATCATTCCGAAGTGTAATCTCTATTTTAACGTCAGCTGGGTAACTGCGGGCAATAGCCTTTGAACCTTGCTGACACGAGGTTAAGAAGTTCACGGATTATACCCAGAATTAACCTTAAGAACAATCGATACCCTAACGTCAGTCAGGCAACTGTGGGCAATTGTTTTTGAACCGTGCTGACGTAAGGTTAAGGAACTTATATTGGATTTGATCCAGAAATATCTAGGGGAAAAAACGGTTTGAGAGCCGAGTTGTATGTCAGACAAAGAAAAGGAACTCGAACAAAAACTCTGAAACTATCAAACTGCCAACTAATTTATAATGTCAACAAGATATAATCTACAGAGTGGACCCTTTGCAGATGATCTAAAAGCACCGGAATGGGAAGGTTCGTTCGTAACTCAGCCTCAAACTTTGGAGGAAAACCTGCCCGCTATTATGCAGCAAAGTGTTCCTGCGGGTCAGGAAGTAATAGCATGTGCCCAAATCCATATGCCAAATTATATCCAAAGTTCCATGAATTAAACAAATGATAGGATTGTACCATTGGATTTGACAGTAAGAAGTGGAAAAGATTTTACACTGACAGCTACGTATATAAAAAATAAAATTAACCAGTGCTTTTGCAGGCGAAGATGCAGAAGCATGGGGGACTTGGACTCAGGTGACTTCGACCACTCCTATTGAAAATTGAAACATCATAGGGAGGAGATGCATCAAGACTTAAAGAAAATGGGTTTTGGATCTACCGAAAAATTCAACCTTTTGCCAATACCCCAAAACAGTCAAGCAAAACAGACACCCTCAATAATTCAAAATCAGCATAGAAACCTCAGACATGAATCCAAAGGTTCAAGTCTGAGAGAGAATGAAGATATGAATCAAAATCATAATGAGGGAACAAAACCAAAATAAAGGACACCACTCTGCCCGAAGTTCAGAGTATCGAGGAAGGAGAAACAGAATGGAAAGATAGTGCACTTCAAACAACAAGGGGGAGAAGGCGAGTAAAAAAAAAAGAAGCAAAGAGAAGCAGCTGAAAAGGGGCAGTCTCTCGCGAATCAGCGAGGAAACAAATCAAAGAACATTAAATCAAAAAAGTTGAAGAACACCAGTACAAATGTCTTTATCAATAGCCTAAGTTCTCCCTCAAAAAGCTCACAGAACAAAAGAGTAAAGGAGGCACTTCATCAAAAGACTGTCATAGAACATAAGAAAGGTTCAACTAAAAGTAAAAAGTCTCACAATTTGGGATCCTTAAACCAAGACTCTCAGGAAATTCAGCTGACTAAGGCGACAATAAGTACCCAAACAGAGGGTGTGCAATATCCGAAGTTCAGAACCTCAGGGGTGGGGCAGAGTGAACCTAATATTCCATCTACGAACAAAGTGTCAAATGAACCGTTAAAATTGGCCCCGATTTCAGAAAGGAAAACAGAAAGGTAATACAGCAGAATTAGAGCCTCAAATTATAATGTTAGAGGTGGACAAGCGATCAACAGATCCTGTGATAACTTCAAACAGAGAAGTACAACAGAGAGAAATTGCTGTTGCGGTTACTGATGTTACTCAAAATTGCACCACGAGAATTAAAAAGCAAAAATCAGGCTATGAAAATCCATCACTCTTTGCAGTTCCAAGATTTTGCCTATTGAGACAAATATATAAGGCAAAAAATAAACGGTTGAATTGCGGTGCAATCTTATCAATCTTCCAAAAATCCCAGACTTATACCTTTTTTCATCAAAGGACATTGAATATGTTACATTTCTGCATGTCTACCAACCACACATCACAGAGGTTGGTTTTTCCTCCAGAAGGGGGGGTTAAAGCAATCCTCGCTGCCACACTACTTCTTAAACAAAGTGGGGTGGAGGTTCTTGAGATCCAACCAGAGATAAGTGGTCAGGAGAGTGGGGTGGCCTCAGACGCTGTTGAGAAACACAAAGCAAACCCTGCAAAACCTGAAGGGAATGTAAAATTGAGTCAGGGTGAGCAGGGTGAGCAACAAATGGTAACTATGTCTATGTTACCTGAGATCATAACACAGGTCATCAAGAAGCTGGGTGTTGCCCAAACCTCTCTTTAGTTGGGAGAATTGGAAATGTGTAGGCTGGAACACAAGAGGTCCCAGCTCATTTAAGAATGCATCTATGAGAAAAAGTATTTTTGACAATAATGACGTGATTTTTTTTCAAGAAACATGGCTAGTTAATGCTCCTCATTTAACGGGTTTCCAAATCATCCATCAGCAAGCAATAATGAAGGGGTTGGGAAGACCGAAAGGCGGCCTACTTATAGCCTGTAGGTCCACAAAAATAAAGGAAGTCATACCCATTCCCTTCAAACAAGATGGTTGATTGGCAGGAACTTTTAAGATTCAATTAGAAGAAAGATTAGAAGAAATAACAGCTATTAATTTAAACTGGAATCCAGGTAGTATAAAACTTACCATTTTTATGAAGGCACTATTAACTCTTCTAACTCAATTAAATTTAACAAACGAAAGAGCCCAAATCCTGATTGCAGGTGATTTAAACTCTCAATGCGTCCAAAGCAAAACAGGGATAAATGGTGAGAGGAATAAAATGGTCTCAGCCAAAGGAAGGAAATGTGTATCTTTCTTTACTGAATGGAACATGCAAATAACCAATGGTTCTATAGAAGGGGATGTCCCCCCAGCTACAACTTGGAGCCGGGGCATCTCCTCGTCTACCCTAGATTATATCTTTCTTACACCAGAAATGTTTGATAAGTACCATCAGCTCAAGGTAATTGAGGGCGGTACTAGTGATCATAAGCGGCTGGAAGCACATTTTGAGGGGAAATTTAGACAGGAAGTGAAAGTGTGCACACGTGAGGTAGAGGTAAACAATCAGAAAAACTGTTTAGTTAAATATGAGCGAGATGGTGTCCATTTTAATGGCCGTCTCCGCTTAATTACTGATGAGTTACAGGTAGAAGAATTTAAACACAATTGCAATCCACTCAGCTTTCATGAGTTCTTATGGGAGGTTGAAAGCCCACAAGGAATGTCCTCAACGAAAATTCCTCCTCATGTTTATAAGTTCGATGAGGCTACATGGCTAAAAAAATGAGAAATGAGATGTTCACTGAGGGACGTAAAGGAAAATATCTCGAATAGGGATGTTTGTAATGACTTGATAAAAACTATAAAGAATAACTATAAAAGTTGGTCTAAACAACATAACATAACCTGTATTCCAAATGATGGGGAGGAAATGCTGAGGCCCTAAATGAGAAATCATCACGTTGTTTTTGGGCATTAATCAATGGTCGGAATAAGAACCAAATAACAAGTCAGGCCAATCTGGTTACTGAACCAGTATGGGTTAGACATCTATCAGATCATTATAATACTCCATTAGGACTAAGTGAGGTCAGGACATAAGAAGAACTGTGGTATTTGGAGTTTGGGGAAGAGGATATAGCTGAACTAATAAAAAGATCTTCCTCCTTTAGAGCAGCAAGACCAAATGGCCTAACTAACCAAGTATTGAAGGGTGACATTGTAATGTGGTCGAGAATTTTAAATGAACTCTTCCGGGAAATAGTGAGTAAAAAAACTATCCCCCCTTCTTGGAAGTCAGCAATAATTATTCCTATTTTGAAGAGGGGGGGATAGATGCAATCCTCTAAATTATCGAGCTATCACATTGGTGGATGTAGAGAGTACATTATTTACTAAACTTTTGTTGAGAGATCTGGAATGGTGGGCAAAGAACAACAAAATTCTGTCAAAACAGCAGACAGGATTTAGAAAAGGACAATCAAACTGGCTCAATGGTATAACACTGTCTATTTTGAGTGAAAGAAAGAATGGAGCGGATAAAAGTGTTCCTCTATGCAGCCTTTATAGACCTGTTGAGTGCTTTCGATAAAGGAAATAGACAGCATCTCTGGGCCAAATTGACTAATTGGGGTGCACCTAAAGCTCTGGTAAATATTTTGGTAACATTGCAGGAGAACAATAGTGTAAGGATAAAGCTAAACACAGAGGGCCAACTTTCGGAACAGATAAAGATTGGAAGAGGTGTGAGAGAAGGTTGTATGGCAGCACCATTTCTATTTAATGCATATCTAATATATTTTGGCTCGGAATTGGAAGCTGTATCATTTGCTAGTCCAAAGATTGCCAACAACATTATCAACTAGCTGATGTATGTGGATGATATTGTTCTGTTGGATAATACTCCGGTGGGATTGCAGAGACTCCTAAACACGTTGGAGGAATTTATGTAGAGAAATGATTTAATAATAAATCCTGCCAAGTCAAAAATAGTAATCTTTGGTAAAAAATCCATAAAGGGATACAATCATACATTTTCTTGGTTAGTAGCTGGCAACGAGATACCAGTTGTGGAGGATATTCTATATTTGGGTTATAGCCTGTATGCTTCCCCTACAATGAGTCAAATTATAGAGGAATTTTCCTCTAAAGCTTTGTACTTAACATCACAAATGCAAAAGCTTTATGGGCTATATTGTCGATTCTCTCTAGTCCGGTAATAAAGTTCTATCTTTCCAAAGTTGTTCCGGTACTTATGTACAGATTGGAAGTAAGATCATTATCATGGGACGTAAAGTGGCAACAGATAGAAGGAACATTATGTAAAAAAGTCTTGGGACTACCGAACAGCGTATTGACAACTAGTTTGAGATACGAACTGGGTTTGAGATTGTTACAATCCCATGCTGACCTTGATGTCCTCGGTCTCACTGAGACATGGTTCATGGCCAGCTCTGTCACCAGCTTTGACACGCTCCTACCGGACGGCTACAAAATCCTCTCTGCGCCCAGGCCCAACCGCTCTGGTGGGGCTGTAGCCCTTATTTTCCCTGAGTGGATTCCTGCCTCTGTCACTCTTACGCAGACCTACTCTTTTTTTAAATGCCTTGTCTGCAGGCTCTCCCTCTCCCCTAGCCATTCCCTTACTGTGGCTAGTATCTATCGGCCACCTGGTCAGATTTCTTCCTTCCTCTCTGATTGGGCGGACCTCTCCTCCACTCTCCTGGCCTCAACTACTCAACTCCTCCTTCTTGGAGACTTCAACATCCACCTGGATGCCTCCTGTCCCCCCTCTGGACTCTTTTGCGACCTCTGCGACTCTCTCTCTCACTCACCATTCTCCACTCTGGCCTGACCCATTCTGCAGGGCACACTCTCAATGTTCTGATCTCCTCAGACCTTTCCCTCTCTGTCCCTCTCTCCTGGAGTGATCACTTTCTCCTATCCTCCCACCTCACCCTCCCTACCCCTCAGGTCACGCCACCTCCATCACTGCCACCCACCTTCTCGGTCATCCGACCCATGAAGCGCGTGTCAGTTGAGGCTTTCGCCGCCACCTTCTCACCTCCCCCTCCTCCTTTGGCTGACTCTCACCCTGACACAGCCCTCTCCACACTCCATTTTTCTATATCTGCTACTCTTGATATCCTTGCCGCTGTCATGAGAATCTTCCTGAAGCCCAAAGCCAAGTGTAACTCCTGGTATGACTCAGACCTCGTCACTCTAAAACGCAAGTGCAGGGTGGTCCAGAGGAAATGGCGTGCTTCTTGCTCATCCTCTGACAAACTGGCCTGCCGCCTGCTGCAAAGGCAATACCGGCTCTCCGTCCTCACCAAGAAGAGAGCTCATATCCAAGCCCGCATCTCTGTGGCATCTAACAACCTGGCTGAACTCTTTAAAATCTGCAAGGAACTGGCCAATCCTGCTGCAGTCTCTACCTCTCCTGTCCCTTCCCAGGCCCTCTGCACGGCACTGGCCTCTCACTTAATTTCAAAAATTCAGGACATCATGTCCTCACTCTCCTCCTATCGCCTCCCTCCCTCTACTCCTTGCTCATCCTCTGACCCATCTTCAGCCACCTCCCCTCCTTCTCTGCCTTTCCCCTTTTCTCTGCAGATGAGGTTTCTAGACAAGTCTGATCCATGAAAGTCTCATCGAAACAGGTTCACCCCTGTTCCTCCAAAACTATCAAGGACCACATCGACTCCTTGGCTCCTGCCCTGGCTGATTTTTGCAATCACTCCTTCGCCACTGAGTCTTCCCTTCCCCCCGAAGCACTCCCTTGTGCACCCTCTTCTTAAGAAACCCTCTGCCGACCTCTTCTGACCGGCTACTGTCGCCCAATCTCCATCACTCCCTTCCAGGGCAAGCTCCTGGAGAAACTGGCCATCTCCCAGATACATCTTCACACCGAATCTGTTGATTGTCTTCATGACCATCAGTCTGGCTTCAGAGCTGCCAGAAGCATGGAAACTGCTCTCCTGAACATCTGTGAAGATCTGCTCTCCAACCTTGACTCCAATACCCCTTGCATCCTCTTCTTGCGTGATCTCTCTTCTGTCTTTGACACTGTCAGCCATGCCATCCTGTTCAACCGTCTCCATGATAACCTGGGTATCACCGGTCAGGCTCTGGCGTGGCTGACTTCTTTCGTCTCCGACTGACCCTCCCAGGTCCAGCTTCAGTCCTTCCTCTCCGATATCTTTTTCTCTACCTGTGGTGTCCCCCAGGGATCTAACCTCTCTCCCTGGCTGTTCAACTAGTACCTGGCACTCCTTGCCCACCACATTGCCGCGCTCTGCCCCAACTTCCAGTGCTATGCAGATGATACACAGCTCATTTTCAGGCTACCCTCGGCCTCCTCCTCCCCTTCCCTCATCTCTGACTTCTGTCTGCAATCCAGGATTGGTGTGCCGCCAATGACCTTTGCCTTAATGCCAGTAAGACCGAGATCCTACTCGTCGGCACACCCACTCCCTCCTTCCCTGCAGCCCTCTGGCCGGCCTCTCTTGGCCCACGTCCTGTTCCCACCTGCAAGGCAAAATATCTTGGGGTTATCTTCGACTCCACTCTAGCCTTCTCTCCTCACATCTCTGATGTCTCTAAGAAGTCACACTACCAGCTGCACCTCCTCAGAGGTATTCTTCCTTTCCTCTCCTTCCCACAGAAGCTCACCGTCTCCAGATCCCTGGTTTTCTCTAGGCTGGACAATTGTAACAGCCTCTATCTAAATCTGCCTCTACTCTCTGCCCTTTGCAACTTATCCAGAACAGGACTGCGAGACTTGTCCTTGGCCTCAATCCCAGGGTTCGTATCTCTCCAGGACTGAAATCTCTGCACTGGCTGACAGTGACTGCGAGGATTAAGTTCAAAACCCTCTGCATTGTCCACAAGGCCTACTGGGGCCTGGGGCCGAATTACCTTCAACTCCCTCTTACCAAATATCTTCCTTCTTGAGCTCTTCGGTCATCTGCTTCCAACTCCCTCCGTGTCAGTCGCTTCTCTAAGCAACGAGTTGGTGGTAGATCTCTCTCTTCGGCAGGGGCCTCCCTCTGGAACAGCCTTACTGCCTCCCTGAAACTTGAGGAGAACCATCTCCGGTTCCGTAAGCCCTTCAAAACCTTCCTCTTTGCTTCTATTTTCTCTCCCTGTCTCCCCTGCTGAACTCTCGCTGAATCTGCACTGGTCAAAACTACCTGCCCACCCTGTCTGATTCGGCCGCAGGCACCGCCAGTTGCACACCTGCACTGCCTTCCCTGGCAACCCTGCACCTAGGGACTGTTTCTGTCTTCCTACAGTCCCCCTACCAGCACTTATGTCTGCACTTACCTTGCACTTGCCACCATCTGGCTCTTTTTATTATCTTATTTATTCTACTACCCCTTGTACTGCACTTTCCCCTCTCCTTTTCCCCCCTCGCACTTTTTCCTCCCCCCCACCATGCACTTGCACGATCTGGATGACACCGGACCTAGTAGGATCGTTGTCTGTCGTCCCTTTGTTTCCCCCCCTTGCCTTGTCGCGCCTTGAAACACTTGTGTATATGTGCGTTATAAATGTCATATCATATATCATATCATATATCATATCATGCTGATTGGAAAGTGCTATCTTTTTTTAGATTAATTATGGTCCCTCAAGCTAACACTCTTTATGAGGATCTGCTCAGCCATCTTAAATTGGATCGCTCACAAATCTTAAATAAACTAAGAAATATAGCAGAAAAGATTTTGATTAAGTGTGAAAGTGATCTTGACACACTAATCTTGAATCCTACTAAAACAAAGAAGGCATTGACAACGTCAGACTGGATTAACACCATTGATCAGATGTGGGCATCAAGTGCGTCTCCCACACTTTCCTTGTGTGACAAGAAAGTGGGTACTTTACCAAAATATCTTATAAAGTTCCAAGATCACAAGATGTGAGGACATTTTTTGAGATTACGCCTCAATGTAGCACACATTGGGGTAGTGTGGGATCGTTGGGGCTTAAAGGAGAAGCAAAGGCATTATGTGTGGAGTGCGAAGACCCAAAAAAACAGACTTTTGAACATCTAATGAGAGTGTGTAAAGGCACATTAGACATAAGAGAGAACTACTTATTTAAATGTGTACACTCAGTCGACCATTTTACATCAGCATTCTTTGGGGAAAGGATGATAGCGGGTCATGAAATAGCACTGACAGTGAATGCAATGCATGTCCTTTACCAGACAGGGCTCATTGACAAGGAGCGTGGTTAACAATAACTAAATGTTCTTAATTATGCTTCTGTATAATTAAATATGTATTTGTATCTTCGTTTGGGTTCGTTTTTATTTTATTTTCTTCTTTTAAATATGACTTTTTGTATATGAATGTTTGTGAAAAACCAAATCTGGTTAAAACACAATAAAAAAAAGAAAAAAAAATGTCCCCTCAAAAAATCTAAAACTAAACCAAAACATATCCCCCAGCCTATAGCAAATGGGTTATACTCTGACCTCGTTGGTCGAAGTATGCAGGTTGCCCTGTGATCTCTAGAAAATGGAACCCCTCCAATACAGAGTTTATGAACTTGCATTCAGCATTTGACCGCTGATGTATCCTAATTGACTTTTTCCTCCAGTCATGGTCACCTTTATATATATGCCTGGAGTCATACCAGAGCATAGTGTAACAATAAAAGACCTCTCGCGGACGCCGTGGCATTGCCGGTTGCGCAGCAAATGACGCTCAGTACACGCGATGGCAATAAAGTTTGCTTAGAAAAAAAGCCAAGTAGTCCTCCTTCAATATCCCTTAAGCATGCGCGCCCCAGGACTAGACCGGAGAAGTTAGACGTATGTGTGTCCTGCAGTCGCAGACCGAGCAGGTAAGGAATGCTTTCATTTCTTTGCTTTGAGGACTATATTTTGTAAGTCAGTCAACCCTACAAGTGTACTTTATAATGGTGATCTCTCTCTACCGATGGATAGATATATACCTTTGCTACGTCCGTGCTCGTTGACTAATATATAAAGTCGCACCTACATATAGACCCTAGCACGTAGCATTTAACACATAATGTGGTCACATCCATTCAACACAACATGAACAATAATCCATTCCCGCTCTTTTGTAGGGGAACCACTTTTTGATTGACTTGCAGCGTTTCATGCGAAGAACATTGCACCGCAGCAACAACAATATCATTTTGCACTGCCTGGCCAACGACGCCATCGGGTACAATGCATGGTTCTGAGTCTGGTGATAAAACTTTAAGATAAATGAAGCCACATACACCAGCTAGCTAATAATGGGGAACCTGTCGCCCTTTCTCGGCCCTCTATGCAGTATGATTCAGAAACCAAACAAAGGCACATCACTGTATTGGTGATAGTATCACATCAAACAGCCTAAGACACGAAGAAATAATCGTAGGTGGGTAGTGATCTACACCTTTAAAGACCAATTGTATGCTCTCTTATTTTGATCAGTTTTTAATAAACGTATGCTCTGGTAGCAAACCTCCCCAACACTATATTTCATTTGTTTTTATTTAGACTTGGGACATCTCTCCATTATTTTGGGAATCTAGAACGATAGTACATCGCGCGTTAAGCCATAGTGTCCTGAAGAAAGCCCAGCGGATCCATTATATATTCAAACGGAAACTGTTGTCAGTTGACCTCTGAGCTGGAAACACAAAAGTGTCGACCAATGTAGTGCGCTGAGAATTAATACAGTGCACTAAACCACATTTAGTTACTAACCACACCATTGCTGCGCTACTTTTGTTAGACTCTGTGAGATTTGCGGCCTAATTCATGGAAGTGTTTTATAATGGCGCAATCCCATAGGAAAACGTTCCACGAATCAGGCCCTTAGATTTAGCATACCTGTGCTATTAGATGTATGCTTATGTGTTGTTTCAATATGTATTTGTGTACTATTGATTGCGAATACATTTTGTTTTAACCATTTTTTGACTGGTGTCTGATCAAAACGATAGAGGGACCTGCACCTCAGTCTGGCTGTAGTCTGTACTCACTTATGTGGGTTTCCCTACCTAAGGACATGCCAGCAATAGCACTGCATGAGGAAGTGAGTTAAGCTATATTGGTTATAATATTGCTCTCAAACCAATCCCCTACTGGATTAGAATTTAGAGTGTGTCATCCCTTGATAAATACAGGGATCCACTCAAGGTTGTTCTGATGTAGATGGTGGTTCTTCACTAGCTTGGTGAAGACATAGCAAAGAAATGTTAAATTACTGATGGTTTACTGAGTTTTGGCTCAACCCAGTTTCTATTGTAGTTGGCACTACATTTCTAAACAAGTCAGAATTTCACCAAAAGGAGGAGGAACTTACATTGGATGAGAGTTTAAATTCAGTGTTGTTGCTAAGGCATGGGGTTGCACGATAGCAATTGAATGTGTGGGTTATCAGTACATTCTCTTTACAATAACTTTAGATATGGTGCTGTAGAAATGCTGTTGGAACAGAAGAGCATTTCATGCTATTTTGCACATCCTAGTATAGATGTAGGAGACTTTATTTGAAACGTAGGTTCCTGGATTCTGGAGTTTAGAGTACATTTGATGCTATGATTTTATGTAAAATGACTAACAATGAAGTGATAAGTTACTCTGTGTCTAAATATTTGCGCAGAGCATGGCTATGTAGAATGATTTACATGAAGGTAGCGTGTTAATAATACCTTGTTAATTATGTGATGTATTGCAACTGTTTTATAACCATTCATGGATGTGGTTTTCCCTCCTCACTGCTCTGGGTTCCTTTGCTCTCAGATGCCAGTTGCATGATGAACTGTATATTGCATATTGTTCCTAAGGACGTTCTGTCGAGTAAAGGATTTTGGCTGACTGAAATTCTGTTCTTTCCTTCTCCCTCGCATTCTGTCTCTCCTCCTCCATCATATCCTGATCCTCTCTCTCATTCTCCGTCATATTCTTGGCATCATTTCTGTTCCTACGCACTATTTTTTAGCTCGGTCCTGCCATCATCAAAGTAATAATATCTGCAAGATTCCTTCTTTCCTGATCTTCTCAGCCACTAAGACCCTTGTTCTGACCCTAATGTTTTCCTTTCTTGACTACTGCCCCTCTCTCCTTCTTAGTCTCCTTGAGTATGCTCTTTCTCCTTTCAATTTTAATTTTAATTCTGCTGTCAATCTTGTCTCTACACACGCTCATCCATTTCGTCTTCCATTGCCTCTCTTGATTGGCTTTCCTTTCCCACCTGACTCCCGTTTCATACTGTTTTCAAATGTACTCATGGTTTGGCTTCTGCTTGCCTTTACTCTTTGATCTTGGTTAACTCTCCCATTCCATCACATCGATTCATCCTCTTTTTCGGTTAGCTGTCCTTCATCATCCTCCAGCCCTCGCTCTCAACCTCATGCCGAGCCTCAATTGTGATCCTTCGACCTTCTTGCTCCTCAACTCTGGAAGTCCCCTCCGTACTCGCTTGCCTGCACCCCTTCTCTTTCCGTTCACTCTTTTTGGTTGGTGCATGCTACTACTTTCAAATCTGTAACCAGCCAATGGTTCCTCCTTGTAAACATGTCCTTTTTCTATGAAGGCAAAGCTAGCATAGGGCAATGCCAGCACGTTGTTTGGGATAGAATAGTACCTTTACATTCGTTCCCTCAACCACTGGAAACATTGCAAAAACTACACACTCTTTAATGTCAAAATGGCGGTGGTAGGAAACACAGGCAGAAATAATGTTACTGTCTAGTTTACGCATGGGCTATGAGTTTCCCCATACCCGGGTAAACAACCTGCGTGCACATGATTGTATTACCTTGAAGATAAATTGCCATAAATGTGCCGTGGTGTTACACTCAGTGGGAGTGGTGCCTTTCGACAATGAAGTCCAATGGGATTCGAGAAAGATGAAGAAAAGTAATCTCATCTTTAGGCAAAAGTGCCACTGGTAATACCATGGTGTTAGCACTGAAGCCGGTCCATTGGACAATATGTCCCATCCCATGTCTTGTCTTTATTCATATCATTAGTGAGCCTATGTTGATCTTTCTCCCACCGTATTTCCAAATACTACAGTGGTTGTTTTTCAAGCACTTGCTGGATGTATGCAGAGGTCCGCTTTGCTCGGTAGGTGTTCTTCTCAGGTGGTCATGCAGTATTCTGGCTGACGGTTGGAGAGGTTCACGGAGAAATGGCGCCGCTGGCAGAGGGTACATCTTTCTAGAGCTTCTCACAACGAGGAGGGGGGGGCTAAAGTGAGTGGTACTGGCACACCAGGTACGTGTTAAGAGGTAAACATGAACCAGAGTTCTGCTGCCGCGCTCCCAATTTCCCAACGTGGTCAGTCCATGGAGGTCAAACTGCTGATGCGTGTTTGTTTTACTGTGACTCCAACAGATAAGACCGGAGGATTGCTTTGGAACAGAAACAAAGCAACATGTTTCCATCGAGTGGGGTGGTGGATGAAACTACCAATGAATACGCATGTTCTGTATCTCCTGTGCTACACGAGGACGCCGACAGTACATTTTGCAATTCCAAGATAAAAGGACATAGAGAGTGAACATGAGGTAACATGTCCCGTGACAAGAATAAATAATTGAGCTACTGTTCAATGCCCTTTCGCATAATCATAGTCCAAAGCTTTGCTGATGCTCCAGTAAGCAACTCTTAGCAGATGTCTGAGCGACCACCGGCAGTTGGGCACTGGGAGGTGCCTGTTTGCCCAGAATCTGGTCCCATTGTAATGCATTGGTGGTGGGTAGTGGGCAGAAAATATCATACAAATGCACGTGCTGGCCCTATGCCTATGCTGAATGTTAAGTAAATCCTCTAGGCAGTAAAATCCCATATTAATCTTCGAAGTTGGAGACTGTACACCAAGCTGTGAAACTGATTGGCTAAAATAATCCCATGTTCTTATCATTGAAAAAACACATGGAAATCAGGTTATCTGCTTCCCAGCAGCTGCCTGCAAGGAGGCAGTGGGCAGCTGCTGGCAAGCCTGGCTGCAGTCCATGTAGGCACCACCACAACATTGACAGCCTTCAGCAAACCGGGTGCTTACTAGACAAGTTTATATAAGGATGTACCCCCAACACGCCTCAAGGATATATAGCAGGCAATGCCCTCCCTGAAAAATGAAATGTCCAGAGGGTAACAACATTCCTTGGCAACCTCAGTGGGGGGAGCCAGCCAATCAGGTGGGAAGGAAAGTGGGCTTGAACCGCCAGTGCAAGCCCGCGATCCAAATCGCCTGGCGGCCAGCTTGTCCCGCTGCCATCTTCCCTTCACCCTCAGCCCACTTTCTTTTTTCTTTACAACCCTGCACTTACCTTATTTCGGCTGTGGCAACCCCAGCCACCGCAGCAGCAGCTCCCTCTCAACTTCCCCTGGCCGCCATGCAAAGAGAAGAGGGGCTCTGTACGCATCCCCACCTTCCCTTTCCATGGTGGCCATCTTTGAAAAGGATTTTCTTTCCTGCAGCGTGCCTCGTTGGAGGAAGGAAAATCCTTTTCTTAGCACCCTAGGTTACCGCTTTGGTAACCAGGGGTGCTAATGGCCTTCATCCCCCGTTGATGGTGTTGGGGGATGAACGTCACATTAAAGCCCTGGATGATGTAACAATTCTGACAACATGGAAACAGGCACAGAAGGTTTTTTTAGTCTTGTCATGTGATCAGGAGCACGCAAACACACCATGGCTCGATTCAGTTGAAGTGTGCACTAAACAAAATCAATGACCATAAACGTAGGTCTTTTAAAACTTTTGAAAATATACTATTATTTGAAATGTTAGTTGTTAAACTAATTGGATGACTTTTTATCCTCGCCCCATGTTCAGGAGAAGGCACATAAGTAAGTCACGATTACAGTTATTGCGCCTTGTGATGCGACCTGGGACCCATCATGCAAAGGTCATAATTAGGTCAAATCTAATACTAACTGCAAAATTTGAATGGGTCTGGATGGGGAGGACCATTGCATGGGAGTGGGACTCGGAGCACCCACAGTCCATCCACACATACATACAATGTGGAGAGGGAAGATAAATCAAATACCACCTATTAAGTGAAACCACAATAATAAAACAGTGTTGGTGTTCATGTCAAGTTATAATACAATGTTTCGATATAGAAAGAAAAGTTAACAGTATTAAAAGTAATGATAACATGGGTGACCCGTTTGCACAAAAAAGTCGAAATTTCCCGAACCCAAGCGTTTGACTGGTTCTTTTTTATTTTCATTTTTTTATTTAGCATTTAGTTTATTTCAAATTGTTGCTAGTCTCTTACAATCAGTTAGAAAGAGGTCACAGGATTACAGCGTTCCACATCCTCAAAGAACACCACAGACAGAAAGAAAAACTCAAAAAGGAAAAAAAAGGAGAAAAAACACCCCAGATTCACTTATCGAGGATGGCATAGGGCAAAAGGATTGAAGGGAAAAAGGAAGAGAAGAACCATAAAACAATATAAAAAGAAGGGAAATGGGACACAGAAAAGAGGGACAGTGGTACACTCCTTAGCTCACTTGAACCGTAACTATTAACTTGTCTTCTTAGGCCCTTCCTAGGCTGAACTTAATCCTTGTTGGAGTTCCATCTCTTTGAATTCCTTCAGAAAGATCATCTCTACGAACTTTACCAAGATCCAAGTGAGACCCACATTAGCCCCCCCCCCCCATATAAATCCTCCCACCATACTTTGGCACCAGTCCCAAATGTCCTACTCATTTGTTCATACAAGAGCAGCGTTCTCTGAGTTCTCAGTTCAGGACAAAAAAGAATCAGGTTGTTTAAGGTTTTGGCTTGAGTTTGGCACAGTAATTGTATCAAGTTGCATTATGGTTCAACAGGTGTTTTATTGTTTTATTGTTTTAAGATACATAATGTGAGAAAGTTTATTTTCAAATTTTGTAAGTTATGTGAAAGATTTTCATTTGTTTACAGATGGGAATCAAAACACAATAAATATAAATATCAGCCTCGAGAGGCCCTTCGCATCTACGGAGCATGACTTTAGTGTGCAGTATATGTCCAGACAGAATCTGAGGAATAGATCTCTGTATCTTACATTGGGAAACCTTCTCAGGTATTGAGGGATCGTGATAGGTAGCGTAGAGGAGGACTTTGTTAGCGTATGCACCATTGAGTTTGATCTTTTTGATTCAGTTTCGCTCCAATCAACAGCCCATAGGGTCTTTTTCACCAGTGATGGGTTTTTACGATTTATAGTGATAATGTCGAATTACAAAATGTCGAAAGTAAAAATATGGAAAAAAAATGTCTGAAATTTTTGCACCGACAGACATAGGTTGAGCAACGTTTCGTTGCATCGTTCCAGCCACATGTTCAACGGACAATCGAACATCCCTATCTTTTTTACCATGAGAATCTGGAATTGAGCAGGACACTCAGGCATGTTAAATTTTCTGAATATCGTCACGGTTTTCCAGACCACCCTGTAAAAAGAAGAGACCTAACCTGTGTCTTATGATTGCCATGGGAATTACATTGGGCAGGAGCAGGCTCTTTCTCCACTACCTACCCTGTAATCTCTCCCAGATTTCCCACTTCAAGCCAAGACAAGCCTCCTCTGTGTATGTGAGGGACGGCGTATGTGAGGGTCGGTACCACTTTCTTTTTTTTTAATTTAAACTCTTTTTTATTTATGGTCAACACAGATTCAACTTATTGCACATTGCATATCACGGTACATACATTACTTACATTGTTAGATACATAATTCATCAATTACATTTCCATCACGTGGAGGTTTCCTCATCCGAAGCCATTTCACACAGGTATATCCGGAACGGGCCCATATGTCTTTTGGGCGGTTGCTTGATGCTACAGTCAGTGTATATTGTTCCTCGCATTCATTTACAAAAGTCAGATCATGGAGAAAATGCTCAATCTTAGGCGGAAAAGGGTTAGTCCAACATTTCAATATACATCTTTTGGCTACTGCACAGGAGACATTGAACAATCTCCTGGTTGTTTTGGCCTGTTTACCAATGTCCTCGAATATTTTTGCGTGGATAGGATCGCTGGGATTTGTGTTATCTGTTCTAATGTTTCCGCCACCTCTTTCCAAAATGTAGTTACTAGAGGGCATTCCCAATACATGTGATAGGACCCTGCCTGGGCTGTTTTGCATTTAGGGCATTCCCCCGAGGGTCCCGTTGAAAATTTGGCCATCTTACCAGGGGTATAGTGGAGCCTATTTAGGACCTTGAACAGAACCAGCCGAAGGCCTGCGTTCAATGACACTGATTTTGTAAGCATGCAGTATTTGGTCAATTTTTCCTCTGTAATACTTGTATTTAGGTCCTCCTCCCATTTAGCTTTGACATTGTTTATTGTAGGGATGTGTGTTTGTACTAGTGAGTATAGTTTAGAGACTCCGAGTCCCGTGCTTGACGTAGCTGCCTGTATGCACGGGTGTGAGGGTGGTTCATCCAGAAAGAGTGGCCAACGTGCATTAAATGCCGATTTCATCCTGTGATACTGAAGTGTTTTAAGTGGTCCCCACCCAACCGTACCTCCAAATACCTCTCTGGTCACAAATTTCCCATTCGGGAACATGTCACGCATTCAAACTTCTTTATTTGGGTCCCAGTGCCTCTGTATTGTTTTATCCAGCGTGGGCGGTATACCGGGGCATTTCCACAGTGGGACATCTGGGTCATATGGTGTTTCTATCTTCAACTTTTTATACAATGTTGTCCACGCGCGTACCGTGGTTCCCACTGGGTCATTGGGAATCTTTGTATTGAAGGTTGAATATAATGGAACGGAGGTCTATGGGAGATGAGGCAAATTTCTCAAACCATATATGGGGTGAGCGGTCTTCCAGGTCATACCAGTGTTTTGCAAATTGCGCTTGCGCCACCAAGTAGTATAATTCAAAATCTGGTGCCGCCATCCCCCCTGTGCTATAAGTTTCGGTCAACGTTTCCCATTTCATTCTGGGGGTCTTCCCGTCCCACACAAACGCCACCGCCATTGCTCTTATTTTTTCAAAAAAGGTTTTACCCGGCCATATTGGTATGTTTACAAACAAGTAGAGCTATTTGGGGAGAACCACCATCTTCAGGGATATAGGTAGCTTAGCCTATGCTTGGAACTTTACATTGAGCACCTGTATAATTTGTTCATAGTTATCTGTATATAGTGTTTGCCTATCTCGGGATATCATTATACCTAGGTATCGTATATGTCCGGTTGCCCATTTGAGATTCTCCGTTGTCGTCGGGCATATGGGGTGCAGTGTCAGTGGGAGGATTTCTGATTTTTTGTTATTTATTTTGTATCCTGAGTAGTCGGCACATTTATGTATGTCTTGCATTAGGGGTGCTAAATTGGTTTCAGGGTCCCGGACATACAATAAAGTATCATCTGCATATAGCGAAATCGACTGGGGTGGGCCTGACATTCATATCCCCCTGTCTCCATGCTTTAGTCTGACCATTATAGCCATGGGTTCAATGGTTAGTGCGAACAGTATTGGTGAGAATGGGCAGCCTTGTCTGGTATCCCAGCCCAGCGCAAATAGGTCAGATATTGTGTTGTTCGTGAGCGCTCTTGCCCCTGTCTTTGTATAAAGCAAATTAACATATTTGACAAAGTTGGGGCCCATTCCAAACTTTCTGAGCACCTCCAGGAGAAACACCCAAGACACCGAATCAAATGCCTTGGCATCTAGGGATACCGTCACTGCCTGTGCTTCTGCGTTTATTTACACCATTATTGCAAACAGCCTGCGTAAATGTAAAGCTGTGGGTCTTGTGGGGATGAATCCATTCTGATCGGGATGGATCAGTGTCTGCATATTTGGTAATAACCTGTTCGCCAATACCTTGGCAAACACCATGGCGTCTACATTTATGAATGACAGTGGCCTATAAGATGACATGTCCTGCGGGGGGCGGCAGGGATTTGGTAACACTGTTATTATCGCTTCTCTCATTGGGTCAGGGAGTTCCTTTAGTTCCAGTGCCTCCTCCCATACCTTCAACATGATTGGGACCAGCTCTTTTCCGAATTCATTGTATAATTCAACCCCCAACCCATCAGATCCCGGGGCCTTCCCTGAACTTAATGCTTTCATCGCCTCTGTGATTTCTTCCTCAGTAATTGGGTTTTCAAGGGCCATTTTCGCTTCTAACTGGAGCGTTGGGAATTCCAGGCCATTTAAGTATGTTTGTATTTCTGGTATTGATTTCTTATCATTATTTGAATATCATTTTTGATAGAACTTCAAGAATTCGTGGTTTATGGCCCGTCCCCCCGTTACCACCTCGCCCTCCCCATCTTGGATACTCATGATTGTGGTATGTTAGCGATCAGCTCTGATAAGGTTGGCCAGGGACCTTCCCGCCTTATTACCTTCACCATACCTACGCGCTCGGGTTGGGGCTGCTATGTATTGTACTTCCCTCAGGGCCAGCCTGTCAAAGTCCTTGAGGAGTTTGTTTATCTCCGCCAGGGTGTCTGTATTTCGGGTTTCGCTGTAGGAGTTTTCCAGATTTCGGAGTTGTGTCTCCGTTTCGGATAGCTTGCATCTCACTGACCTCAGCAGTCCCGTAGTTTTGGAAATCAATGCCCCCCTCGCCCAGGCCTTGAACGTCTCCCAGAGTGTTGAGTATTTATCTTAAATCCCCACATTGTTATTAAAGAATTCTTCCATTTCTATGTGCAGGGATTCAGCCAGATTAGGATCTTTAAGTATGTTTGCGGGCATTCTCCATTTCTTTTGTGGTTTTGGGGCATTCCTGAATACTAGGTCTAGGGATACCGGGGAATGGTCTGACAGTGTACGAGGATGTATCTCGCAGTTCTCAAGTCCGGCCAACACATCCTCAGACAGGAGCCAGTAATCGATCCGTGACTCTGAATCGTGTACACTCAAGTATGTAAATTCTTTCGTGCATGGATGCAATGCCCTCCATGCATCTCGCAATGTCAATTGTGGCATGATCTGATCCAGCACAATGGATGCCTTGGTTTACATCCTTCTGAATTTAGAGGATCTATCTAATTCTAAGTCTAGGACCAGATTGAAGTCCCCACCCCATATGATGCTAGAGGTGTCCAGTGTTGCCAGTAGTTCCAATATGTTGAGGTAAAAGTCTGGGTCATCTATGTTTGGACCGTATGTGTTGACTAGTGCAACTGATTTTTCTGCCATCTCTCCCCATATCATTTCATATCTACCCTGGGGATCGATTCTGTGCCCTTTGGTCTGGAATCCCAGTGACGGGTGTAGGATTGTTATGACTCCCCTGGCCTGGGTGGAATATTGTGTGTGGTATCTCTGCTTGCCCCAAGAGGCAAGTATGTTCACGTTGTTAGGTCCTTGTGTATGCGTTTCTTGTAGCATCACTACATGGGGGGAGTGTCTGTTCACATATGCCCCAACTTTTCTGGTCTTTGATGGATTGTTTAGGCCTCTAACATTCCATGATAGGAGTTTAATCTTCAATCCATTCCCCCTGCTGGCATTACTCATCTTTGTATCTATTCAGTTTTATGTTCTTGTGAAGGTACCGTTTAGTATGCATTGCGCAATTATCTGGAAGACCATTATTGGGAAAACCTTTGCAACTTTTTAACAGTTCAACGAACAGTCCTCCCCTTCCTCACCCATCCCACCCGCCACCCCCATCATCTGCCCCAACTTGATGATTGTGCCTTACAAACTCTTGGAGATCTCCTAAGGTTGCCATGTTGTTGCCACATGGCCACTGGCTCCAGGCTCACAGCCCGGCTTTCTTGTTCACATGCGGTGCCCCCGCATACGTCTATTTCATTAAATTCAATCATTGTGAAGGGTATTTGCGCAGTTCATTCAAGTATCTGGACCGTATCAGTCTGCCACAGGGGGAGGTCTGCCGTTTTGATCCGGTCTGCGGCCTTCAGGGGCTAGGGGTATGTGAGCCTCCACATAGGCCATGGCTGCTGTTGGAGTTTCAAAGAAGTGTGCTCTGCCCTCGTGTTGGATTCTCATTTTAGCTGGAAATATCAATGCATATTGGACTTGCCGTGCTCTTAGCAGCCTCTTTACTGGTTCATATGATCGTCGGTTGGCCTGAACTCCTGCTGTAAAGTCTGGGTATATGTGGATGCGGTTCTCCTCATATTGCAGCGTGCCTTGTTCCTCAGCCTTCCTGAGTATCGTATCTCTGTCCCTGTAATTGAGGAGGCGTGCTATGATAGTGCGGGGTGGTGCCCCGGGTTTCGGCATCGGGGCCAGCGTGCAGTGTGCTCTTTCCAAAAGGAATTGTTCGGAGAAGGCCTCGGCTCCGAAGAGAGTCTGCAGGAGGGATTCAACCTGTTGTTCAATTGCTCCTTTAACACATTTTCCAGAAACGCCGAAAATCCTTATGTTATTCCAGGTCCTCGCACTTAGTTTGTATTTTAATGAAATCATTTTTCAGTTGTGCAATATCTCGGTCGTGGGTAGCAATGATGTCTTCGTTGGTGAAGAGTCTACCTTCCGCTTCCGTAATTCATAAGCTCTCTTTGTCTACCCTTGCCTTTGGTGACCCGACGGTGGAAACTATATCATCTAGCTTGACGTTTATCGCGAGGAATCCATTTTGAACTGTGGTGGTCAGCCTGTCGACTTTCTTCGCTTTCCACCTCATTCCGGGTGTTAGATGTAGTTGGTGTTCTCGACCCCGGGTCTGCTGTTTGCTTATTGGTAAATGAGTCCATTGGACCTTTCTTCCTGGCCCATGCCCCTTTTGACATCTTTTCGGGTGTTCATGTACCACCTATACGATTCCTCCCAATTTACGGATCTAGATTCTCCAGTGAGTTTTAGGGTATTTTCCAACCAGTCGTGCTTGTCAAGTATGGTGGCTGTTTATTGAGTTTCTGACCGTTGATTCACAGGGTGAGCGCTCCTCTCAAGGCTATTTTGGGATTGTTCGGTAGGCACCCCTTGGTTGTGAAGGGGTGTCTCGTTTCAGAAAGAGTCGTGCTGTGCACTTCTAGAATGTGTCTTGTGTCTGTAGAGGGGTTGTTTCCTCGTAGCCGACAAGTGTATTATCACTGATCGCTGTCGCTGTTTACCCCTTTGTCCACCACACCTGTGCAAGATCAATCTCTCTGGCTTATAAGTGTGGGTTTGCCAGCTTCCTGTGCTGCAGTATTATAAAGGTGTTTTCTCTGATTCAATCAGTTGTTTTGGGCAGTTTAGGTTCTTACTTCCTCTTTCCTGTTTTAAATATCTTGACGTTCCCTTCAAACCAAAGTTCACCAGCATGGTTTCCGTTAGTCCTTTCACTGTAGTTCGGTGTTTATTTGTGCTGTGTACGGATTTCTCATGCCTCCAGGGGTGGGGTCCTTGTTTTCTCAGTCTTTTCCCCTCGTCTTTCGTACTTTGCCCAGGGGATTCAGGACCGGCGTTAGCGCTTGCTCCTGCTGCTTGTTTACAGGTGGGCTGTGCTCTCCTACGTACTATGGTAATTGTTCGCACAGTTTCTAGTGCTTACATGCTTTCCAATATTTGAACTATCTCTTCGAGATGAAGGACACAAACGCTGCTCCAATTAGCCTTTTTTGCTATATTGAGCGCCCAGTCCGCTGCTTGTCTTACGGCGGTACCCCACCAGACCACTGCTGGGCTACTGCGCAGTGCCACCAATAAGTAGCTTCTTCTGCACCCACCACAGCGTGGGCCACCGCTCCAGCGCTGCGTTCACTTATTTTGCGCTTGCTGCTCAAGCCCAACGTGGCCCAGATGGTTGGGGGTGCGTGGGGCCTCCCGTGCGGTCCGCCACCCCGCTACGCCCCAAATAAAGGAAGGCAGTCAGCCTAATGCCAGGCGCGAGCCTAAAGTTCCTACCGCGTCGGCGACTCCGCCCCGGCTCCTGCCGCTGGTCGCTGCACACCAAGGATCGGATGGTGCTGTCCCCGGTGCGGCTCCGGGTCCCTCCTCAGTCACCCATGCGGAGGCCCAGTCCGGGAAGCCCAGGCGCCGTTTAGTTGTGTATCGGATTTTTTTCTCCAGCGCCTCCTCTCTCGCCCGAATCCGGCTGCCGCCCGTCCTCCGCTTGAGTGGCGCTGTGTGTAGCTGCCCTCAGATGGCTTTCTCCGCATCCGAGGGGTTGTGTCCGTGCCTTGGTGACTCGCTGCGTTAGGCTTCCCGTTCTCTATGGTCAGCCAGATAGAGCGTCACCGGCTCAGCCCTGGTGTCTTACGGTGCTGGGACTCGGCTCGCGCCTCCTCCTTCTCCCGCCCAGTTTCTCCTCACCGTAACTTCTCACAGCCTTAACTGTTTTGCTCAGGATTTCCTCTGTGTGTTGCCAGGGTCTTTAGTCGCGCTTTCTAACCCTTTTTGTGTTTAGTGGGGTGCTCCAAATCAGGATCATTTTAATACGGATAACAGCCGGGTCGGAGCTCTAGATTCAGGCGGCCATTTTCATTGCACGCAACAGCGCCCCTCAGGGTCGGTACCACTTTCTGGTTGTAGAAATGTATGATCGGGAGGAGCGAGAACTTGCTGTGTCTCCGCCCGATCAAAATTCCTTGCGTGGTTAGCTGTTTCACTTTACTGATCAAGCATTCTTTCCATGGTTTCTCATAGGTGCTTGCACTAATTATTGTACCAAGGTGTTTTATCGAGGGCACTGTGTGTATTTGGTTTCCATTTAGGTCCAGCTAGGTGCCTTCTTTTCTGTACCCTTAAGCTGTTCAAAATAAGTATCGCGGTCTTAAGAACGTTTATCTTTAAACCATTTTGGTTTACATATCGTTGCAGCAGAATCTCGAGCTTCCTCTGCAAGCTGAAAAGGGTTTGGTCCAGTAGGACCAAATCATCGGCATACAGTAGCCATCCGGCAGTTTTTCCATTAATCTTTGGTGAACATGTCATGGGGGATCCAAGACATCTTTCAGATCTGTGATGAAGATGTTATATAAAATAGGTGCCAACGGCATTCCTGTTTCAGGCCCCTGAAAGTCCGGATCCTCCTTGTCAGAGGATGCGCCTAGTCGAATCTAATCTGCAACTCGGTCCTGTAATACAGGTTCTTAATTGCTGCCAGTGAGTCCAGGGGGCATCCCATGGCTATCATTTTGGCACATAAAAGCTCTCAACTAATACTATTGAAGGCAGGCCATGTATAGTTTGCCTTTGCCCTTTGTCGTCTTCATCTTTATTAGGCTAATCAGAAGCAGCCAACTCCCTTGACAAAGCCTGTTTGCCAAGGGTCAAATGACCCCGTCACTTTCACCCATTCTTTCAAATGTGTCAGAAGGACTCCCACAAAGATTTTTCCCAGGGCATCTAGGAGAGTAATAGGGCAGCATAATTGTTTGGAACCGCCCTATCAAGTTCTTAAAAATTGGGACTACCACTGCTCGCTTCCAAGTAGCCAGTACTTTGCCACAACGGACAATCCGTCGGAACAGAAACAGACACAAATCTGCCCAAATCTCCAGAGCCGCCTTTAGTGTATTATTGGTCTTCCCATCAGGCCCTGGTGGACGGGAATTACTGGCTCTCATTATTAAGTGCACAATTTCATCCCTATGAAAGGGAATAGACCATTGATTGCGCTTGCCATTCCACGGCTCTTCCTTCGTGTGGTCCTTCTGGGCAAATAGATTTTCAAAGTGCGCAACACAACAGTCCTCTGATTTTGGGTTCAACTGCAGGGAACAATTACCATTTTCCCTGCTGTTTAATAGCTACCACAGGTTTCTGGTGTTCTTCAAGTCCAGAGCCTGCAGCATAAATTCCAAATCATTCTGAGATTTGTGGGAGATTGCACAGTTTGTGTACTTCTGCTTCCATTTTTTAATTATTGACCCCCCCTCAATGAGCGGTGGGAGATCCCGTAATTTCCTGAGGTTGATACGCGGAAGTAATTTCTGCGTAACAAGCACTTTATCAAAAGTATGTTTTGGCTTGAAGCACAGTTTATTTCCCTTTCTTTGCTGTTTCCCAAAAATAGCCAAGGAACACTCATGTTGCACCCCCTCATCGTCCATCTGTTGCCAAGCCAAACATTTTTAGTTAGCTGTGGGACTGAGGAGGGACTGATTCGCAATCTATTTCTCCACCTTATGGTTCCATGAGTCAGGTTTTTCAGTACTTTTCCTGCTCACTATAGCCCAGGAAAGCACCACTGGATCATGTTCACTGTGGTTCGAGGGGAAGACTCTCAGAGATGCCATCCATAGCATAACATTATTTGAGACAAATAAGTAATCTAGGGTGGCACTGGCTTCCCCTGAGTGCCATGCCCTGGCCCCTTACAAGTCAACCGTAACTAGCCCGTTTACCATGTGCATGTCTCTGGTCTTCATTCCCTCCAACCACTCCTGACATCTACCTCCTTTCCTCTTTAAACTTACCACAACACCCCCTTCGTCCCTCAGACCCAATCTCAAGCAACAACAAATTATCCACCATGGGTCGATCATTAAAATGTGCATTGTACCTATCCATGATGACACAGTGTCCACAAAGGCACTTGCATCCCTGGAGTTTGGGTTCCAGTACAAGTCGAAGGCACCCAAACAACCCTGACTGTTAATAGGGTGTTCCCGTGGTTTTATTATTAGGATCTTGATATGAGGGTTTGGGTGAATAACTCGAATGACCTTCTGGATAGAGCTGTTTCTGATCAACGTCAATGGGTGAATAACTCGAATGACCTTCTGGATAGCGCTGTTTCTTATCAACGTCAATAGGCCAGAACTTGGCCGTCCAGATTTCTTTCCCCTTTGTCGCTTCATTGAGGTAGACAGAGAAGCCGTCTATGGATGGGCTCTCCCTAAGCCATGTTTCCTGCAGGCGTATGATGTCAAGTGTAGCAACTGCAGTGTCAATGCCTTGAAACAGATGGCTGAATCCTCTAGTCCCTCCTGCCGGGCCCTTTAGTCCCCCAGCTCTAATCTGTCCAGCCCAGTGCTAAGGCTCGGGCCAACCAGTACCAAGACTTCTCTTTATCACCCCAAGCAGTCTTAGTGTCTTCCCTCAGCACTACGCCCTTGCCTTCCATCTCATTGCATGTTCCATTTATGGTGATCTTTAATATGTTTGGGCCACGCAAAGCAACTGGCTTTTCCCTGTGAGGTTTATTTTGTAGGTCTGCTCATAACTGACTTTCATTGTTGTTGGGGCCGCCACTTGTGCTTCCAGACCGCCCCATCAGGCTTTGAGTTAGTGGTTGCCAGCCTCGCTCAGGGATTTGTTTTTGATGGATTTTTACAGTCTTCAAGTTTGACGCCCAGACCCTGCAGCTCATCACTCGCATCCATGACCAGACAGGTCAAAGAAGCAGAGGCCACATGCACACTTGATCATTTTCTTTCTCATTGGCAAAGTTGACAATCTGGATGTCTTTGGAGTCAATCACTCGCAGTCGAGAGATGTGGTGGAAAAGGCACATTATGTTGGAGAGTTTTAGAATGAATCCGTCATTAGCTCCAAGCACTCGTTCCAAGATTACCTTAGGATGGCCATGATTAAATTCCTTTTGCCTATCCTTACTATCCTGTTGTTTACCATACAGTCTAGGATCATAGACCAGGTTGCCCTCCCCAGGCTCCCATGTTATTGCATGAGTATATTTATCAGTTCTGGAGTATTTGGTCATTTTATCCAGGAGCAAGGTCGGTTTCCCCACGACCTCTAAGAAGCCTGTCACTCTGGCCCGTTGCTCTGCCAATGATAGAAATGGTGTAACATTTGGGGCCTCGCCCTCTGGCCGATAATTAGCACCTTCTTCCACTAGCCCCCGACAAGCTGAGGTGCTTGCAACTAAAAAGTAAAGTCGTCATCCAGGGAGTCATCTAATGGATATTCTTCATATGTGGACAACTGTAACAACGGGTCATCAAAGCTTTCCAGTTCTATTATCGCATCTAGTCACGAAGGAGCCATGCCTGACTTCTCTCTAGCCCCTTCTTTCGATGAAGTGTCCTTGCTGCATTCCATGCTGCAACTTTCCATTAGTGCTGTGAGTTTCATCGAGTCCATTGATACCGTTCTGAGGTTTCTTATGAAACTCTGGGATCCACCACCCTTTTATAACTTTCTTTGGGTTGTGTTTTTGGATGTCCTCAGTTGCTCAATCTTTTAGGGTTCTCTTTTTGACTTTTTAGGTCAAAGATTGGAAAATTACCTAGAACTACAGGAGCTCTGAAAAATTCGTCCTCGGCCACGACTACCAGCTCAGGGCCAGAGCTACCACTGGCCAAGACCTGGGGTGAATCCAAATCCACTGGGAAGAGAACTTGACTCTGAATCACAGTGGGTTCCAAACTGAGGTCTGCTTACCGTGAGGGGAGGCCTGTGACAGATTTTCGCTCTCTCAGGCAGACAGAAGTTGTTCCACGCCAACTTGCAGCTCAGGGCTAAAGATGGTTTCTGATTGTAAATTTTTTGAGGCCAGTTCAGCGAGCATGTGCGGGTCGTCACATTTATTTCCAACAACGGTGTCCTGATACTTCAACTGTGTAACAATGGACCTCATTACAAGTCCGGCGGGTTGCCGCCGGTCTTGTAAGATCTACCAGCACCTGTCTTGCCGGTAACACAGTGGATTCCAAACCCGGCATTCCGGAAAGTCAGACGCCAGTAAATTGTAATTCCCCATTCCCATTGACTTCGAATGGGAATGAGGAACACAGAAGCAGCGGCACCGTTAGTAACGGTGCCGGTGCTTCCATTATGGCTTGCTTACAGTAGCTGCTGTGTCCGGCAAGGTCTGCTATGTCGGGCACAGCGGCTCTGGCAAGCAAACCCGTAGTGTGCCAGTCTGGCACACACGTAATGAAGCCCAATGTCTCTAATCCCTTCAAGGAAGGACTTTTTGTTTTCCCTCGCCTCCTGAGTTGGGTTGATTAGGGTTTTTAAAATCACCCCCTCCATTTCTTTTTCTCTTGCTCTTTGGTCGTGAGAAACCTCAATAAATGACTCCATGTAAATTAACTTTGTGTGCATTAATACTAGCAATGTAGATTGGTCTTTATAATTGTCATTTAAATGTTCGTAAAGTTTTAGGAAGGGTGCAAGTGTGATGGAGACAACTGAACAAATGCGTGCCTGCAACTGGGCTATCTCAGAACCCAGAATACCGTCCTTTTCGGGATGTCCTTCTGAAGTGACACGTACCCTTTGGTTTGATCTTTGAAGGGAGGCTTCTCTTGCCTCATGGTGCGGTCTCAGGTTACTATTGGCATCCTGCTCAGAGTCCCCATTCAAGTCTTCACTCCTACTTGACACGTAGTGCTGGTAGCCACAGGGCCAAGGTGGACGTCCCTCGAAAATCCTTTTGGGTGTGGAGGAAAGGTGGCATTGTATTCAAATCAATTGCTGATGGAGGAAAGGCCACTCCGGGTTGCAAGGATCTCTGTTTCTTGGGGGGAAGTACTTGAGTCGCATCTGGGTCCTTTCCCACTTCCGAGATCAAGCGTTTTCCTCCTTGACTTCTCGCTTCAGTACTTAGTAGCAACGTCAAGTTTGCAATATCCTTGGTCAGTCTGGCCGTCAATGTTGGGGTCTCCTGCGAAGTTGCCCTCTACACAAACAAATCGATCTTCAGTTGATTTGAGAGATTTAAGTTTCATCCCTTGGTCTCTGGTTTCAGTTTTGAAGCCTCAGTATTGGGCGCAGTTGGAGTGTCCCGATTATGTTGAATGATGCTCAGCTCTCCTGTAGCCACCATAGGAGTTGTTACTTCCACCTTAGGGGGCGACTGGAGTGATGTTCCTTTTGGTTGGATGGGTGTCTCTAATGGGTCGTCTTCGGGTGACGGGACAAAAGGGTCAGAATTTTCCAGCAGATCGGCATCCGAGGGGTCATGCTAACCATCTCCCAGGTTTTGACCTACTGCGCCATTGGTGCTATTCTGGCTTATGGTCGCCACTTCAGTCGACCAAGCCATGGAAATTGTTAGAGACTTAGTGGCCTCAGTTCGCTTAAAATGCCATTTCAGCTTGGCATAGTCAAACAGTGATTTATTCCTTTGTTTTGGCAACTGAGCATCCCCTCATTTACTTACAAGCTCCATGGTTGCGGTGGCAGGCTTCAAAGCAACAGCAAGGATACAGGGACAGATGGTGGCCCTTACCTCTATATCCCCAAAGTTAGACGTCACAGTTGAGCAATCAAGAGCCTTGTTATTGTGCAACTTTTCCCCCTCCATCTCCCTCTGCCCCCCACACATGATCTTTCAATCCCATAATGATATGATATGTTATGGCATGTATAACGCACCTACACACAAGTGTTTCAAGGCGCGAAATGTCTGTACTATCTTGGCTGTTTGCCACAGGCGGACTAACGACAAATACGTATGGTGAGGATTGTTCCTGTTCCAATGATGGGGTACAGGGAAAAGAGGAAATGTTTGGGGGGGTCGGTCAACCTCCCGGCATTCCCGGGGTGGAAAAGGCAACCCAGAGATTGTCATCAAAGTCATGAGCATCCGAAAGCATCCCCGGTCAGTTTCAGGGACAGACCAGCTTGATACAGAAGTTCCAGAGTTCATTGAATTCCCAAAATTCACAGAGTTTGCAACAGCTGCCCCGTTAACTGCTATTTTCTGAATCCTAGCCTAACTTTGCGTTCTTTGTAGACCGCCATCTCCAGGTGCCGTCACCACCTCCATCCGCTTCACAAAGACTCACAAAAACTGTGCAAACACTCAGCCAACACTCTGGACCCACAGCTTCCTTGACAGCCAACACTGCGATGCTCAGCGTTGAGAGAGGCGAGTGTAAAGGAAAGGCTCCTCCTTTTCAGGATGGCAATAGAAAGCAGACTCCAAACAGCACGGCACAGGACCCACAGCTTCCTTGGCAGCCAACACTCAACCAACACTCAGCCAACACTCCGGGACGCTCCGTGTCAGGAGAGACGAGTGTAAAGGAAATGCTCCTCCTTCTTAGGATGACAATACAAGGTAGGCTCCAAACAGCATGGCACAGGACCCACAGCTTCCTTGACAGCCAACACTCAACCAACACTCTGTGACGCTCTGCGTCGGGAGAGGCGAGTGTAAAGGAAATGCTCCTTCTTAGGATGGCAATAGAAGGCAGACTCCAAACAGCATGGCAAAGGACCCACAGCTTACTTGACAGCCAACACTCAGACCGACATTTTTTCACGATTTGAGTAGAATAGGTTTTACAGAGTTTGAAATTGCGCATATATAAAGGAAGACGCCTCAAGGAGCAGTGCACTCAGTATCAGGCATTTGGTGAGGGATAATTCTGTGCTGGTGTAACCGAGGTAAGTAATGGGGAGAACATTTATTTTGAATAGGGAAAGATAAGGAATAGAAGTAGAGAAGGATTCTACATAGGGAAATTAGGGACAAAAGTGTTAAGGTAGACTCTGTATGGGAGACACAAACACACTCATTGAGTATGCTTTTTTGAGGACAAATTGCACATACTAACATAATATATCTTCATGCAGAAGAGAAACCGTGCCCATTCATACATGAAGCAGAGAAGTTACATAGATTGACATGGTTTTCTTTGTTTTCAGTACTTTACTAAAAGGGCATTGGAGCCAGAAGAATGTTTGGTGGAATGTTATTCCACACTGATGGCACACAATAAGTTAAGGCCTGCTTCATAGTCTCTCATTCTGATATTTTTTGGTTTACTGTCTCGTGCTCTTGCGGGTTATGGAAGTTCTCTGACTTCTGGAAATGGCTATAATTACGCATGGTAAGGTTGCACTTGATTTGACAGTGGTCTAGAATGTAATACATGCTGCTTTCATGATAAATGTCAGTGAATCTCTGACAGTTGGTTAGATGTGTTTTGGAATTTTCTGATGTCAGCGGTTAGTCTTTCTGCAATATGTTTACTGCTATGAGAGGCCTGAGGACCGACTAAGGGACAAACAAAGGCGCACATTCCCCCATCTAGGTGTGATAGTAATAGTGACTATACAGTGGTCCTGAATTCTGCAGCCACACTTTTTTATTTTGCATCAAAGCATTAGTTGATACGTGGCACTTTGGCACTTTTGGGCAATGTTTGAATTACAGGTGGACGTCGATGATGGAATCCAGAGATGTGGCACTCAGGGCTACTTTTGGTGGATGAGTGATTGTTTAGCTGGTTTGCCGAGCAGCACAAACTGGCAGGGTTGGGTTTTAAGTAAGAACTCAATTAGCACAAGCCAGTGTTTAAGCCATGAGACCGTTTGATGTATTTGTATTTGATTTATTTGTAAAGTGCAACCTAGCCCTGGGACAACTGGGTGCTGGTCTTACAAGTAATTTAGATTACATGTAATCAAGATATCGTGGTCCTTGAAGAGTGCTCCAACAGATTCCATATATAGATCAAAAATAACTTCTTACATGGTTGAGCCTTGAAGGACTCGGCACATGGCTGGCCCACATATGAATGAATGCTTTCATCTGCACTAGTCAGTGTCTCTCTGATAGATAGCAGGCAAACTGTTGAAGCTTGAATTGTTTGAGTCAGCGAACCCTCACAAGTGTGAACAGTGCTGTGTGGTCAACAGTATATGATTCTGCCAAGGGATTCAGTTGGGCAACCAAACATGAATCCCCTTTTCCATGATGTGCAATACATTGTTGACAAACCGTGCTTGGTTACTGTTTCAGGGCTGTATTTGGGTTTAAACCCAGAATGAGAGCCCTGTAGCAACCTATATTGATCTATTTGATTGTGCTGTTGTGGGAGCCGAGTCTTGTCAATGATATTTGGTGATCGTGTTCTAGATTGTGTGTCCAGATTTGTTTTTCAAGAAGTGGGCAAATCACAATCCTATTTGCTGAGCCCAGTACTCTTTGAATCTTTGACACCCTCCATGTCGGCTGTCACCAAGACCTTGTACAATTTAGAAAGAATCCCCTTTCTAGAAGCCATGCTATTCAGTACTTGTTCAAATGGTGTCAGCGGGCGCACCGACTTTCCCTCCCATCTAGGGTCCATCAACACACCTCTCAAGCATAGGTATTCAAATATGCTGAGTGCCCCTTACCCCAACATTGATCTGACCTCATAGCCTTTGAAAGTGCCACCCTCAGATAACCGACCCGCTATCTCTAGGCCTTCTTCTGACCACTGCTGGGAATGTTTGAAGTGCCTCCTACCGAGATCAAGGGGTATTCCCCACAGAGAGCTCTTTGGGGAGGGCCAGGAGGACATCATTTGATCCCACTTTCTTTCACAAGGACCACAGTACACCCAGGGTCGAGTGGGCCTTCACCTTTTCAGGGATGTCTTTGAGGGGGGACCACAGATAGTGCCTAACCCTTTCAGGGTGCATAAATACATCCTCTGTATAAGACCAATATGTACTGTGGCTGTTGATTTGGGCGGTGTCCGTGGCATGCAGTTGGATGTGCAAGGTTTTGATGAAATCCATAAAGGCCTCTTTCATGGAGTTAATATATGCAGCATAGGGAAGGTAACACTGTAAGCTTTACATGCCCATACCACACCTATTCCTGCCAGCCCACATGTGAAGGCTATCAGCATGCCAATGTTGCACATTTCAGCATTTGGCTTCCTCAGGACTCTGTACCCCTGACGTGGGAGCTTATTCTCTTCAAGGCATTTAAACACGGAACAGAATAGCACACAACATAAGCTGAATGATAATCCTGCAGAAATATTTGTTGTGGCGTTATTGCCACACTTGCTGGTTGAAAGGCCAGGATTTAGGCAGCAGGTGCAAACAGATACTCTCTGGAAAATCCACAGCCAGCAGTACTTTTTACAAGTCACTGCATCACAGTTTACTGGCCAGGTTATTATTGCAGTCACTTGACCTGAGTGAGGGAAACAAAGTCCACTTCACCATGGACATGACGCCCAAAGGTACTGATTACTTTGCCACTGTTAGGCAAGAAATGCTGTAGTCACAGTGGGTGAGACTACTCAACACTTATCTGCTTGGTACTAGGTAACCTACCTTTTGGTTTAGGTATGTACAGCACAAGTTGGTAGTGTGACTGAGCAGCCAGGCCTATCTCAAGAGGGGTAAATGTGAGCTGTAGAGCTGTAGAATTGAAATCCGTAAATACAAGTTTTTAAGACGGATTTCTGAACTCTGTCCTGGAGGCGCAGAGGTTCAGAAGGCCAACCTAGTTTCTTGGAACAGGGTAACCTCTGGACAAGCCAGACCAATCAGGGTAGCGATCGCGGCGGTCAAGACTAGGTCTCAAGAGGGGTGAGGGTGACTGAAAGCCCGCAATGAGCACACAAAGCAAGGACACTTACAAATTACTCCAAACAGGTGTTATATTAAAAATATATACACATTTGTTACAAGGCCTTTATAACATTGACCGTAGCGAGAAATCACAATAAAACTCCAGTAAACCAACACGTACCAAACCAATACAATATATATACAAATACAAACGAGTCTAACGAGTTAGATGCACGAAATGTGTAGACCACCTAGATGGGGAGGAAAACAGGTGGTGCAAATAATAATTAGAGTCCGCCTTCAGAGGCACCAAACTAAAAGGAAGTCCGAGCCTACGAAGAGTGGAGCCTTGTGCTCAAAAGTACCTGCACACGCTGGTGCCAACGGGCAAAAAGGGGAGTCTCTTCGAGGGAATCAGGCAGTTTAGTTCGGTGAACAAATGGAGATGAACAGAGCTCCGCGACTCAAGTGCAGCCTCCGCTGTGGGCAGAAGCAGAGCGTGAGTACAAAAGGCGTGCTGTTTGACACAGCGGGGAAAAGCTATGGGCTCCTGCAGGAGGGCGACCAGTCCCTAGCGATGCTACTCACCGGTCCCCGATGCAAGCAGACCCAGGCTTCTCCGCGTCAGTTTCAGTGCTGGCAGGTTCAGATAGGAGCAGGGGACGTCTCGTCATCGTGTAGATTCCGCAGCAGCAGAAGTTGAGTTAAGGGCGTCCCAAACGCAGTGAACCCACACAGGTTGTTACCACAGCAGGGCAACAAAGCGGCCGTGTGTATTTCAGCCAAATGTACACTACTCACTTCAGACCTGGGAATGCCAAGTGTACGAATCGTGTGAGAGTGACAAGGACTCGTAATACAACACAACCTGACAGCGGTTACAGAGCAAGACTCCTGGGTAGGCTGGTCAGACTGCTGGATGGCCCAGAGACACTTCCGAAGGCTTACGTGCAGGAGATGGTGAAGATGCCGAGAATAGTTGTTCCCACTATTCCAAGGGTCGAAGTACCAGTACAGGCCTTCTCGTTCGATCCGAGGTAGAAAGGGTTTCACAAAGCGACAGCAGTGCAGAGGAGCAGTCCTTCAGCGGGTCAACAGCGATTCCTCGGTTCAGCCTCGTGGTTGCAGGATACTTGGCTCCTGTATTCCTTTGTTCGTGAGAACTCATGAGATCGACATGGTAGTGGCGTTCCAGCCCCCTCTTATCCACGGTTCCCTTCGCGCCAAAACTGAGGGGACCCAATGGAAGATCCGCTCATAAAACACTCACACCATCTGTGGACCTCATCACGGACCACGGGGGTCCCAGGCATTCACACCACCCTAGACTCTCTGGCGCCTAGGATGTGTATTGGGACCAGACATCCCAGCCCACATCCTGGAGGCACACACAGGCCTGTAGAAGCCCGCGAAAGCATCTGTGTTTCGCGGGAAAGTACATGCCCAAATAAGGAAGGCCCCGGGTCGGCTCGACCTGGGGGAGGTGAAGGGGGCAAGACGGTCAGCGGACAGGACAAAGAGCCTCGTGGTCTGGCCATTTTGGGAGCCAGGCCACCATTTTCGGCTAAGCGTGAGAAACGCGCTTAAAACGCCAAAAGGAGCTCAAAAACACAAGAAACGATTGCTGCCACCAATCCCGTCCGTGATTCACTTGCACTGTTCATTTACAATCCAAAGAGAGTATCTAGGGCCTGTAGAAGACTAGAAACCCAAGAGAGCAGTAACTTAGCTTACAGTGCCCTCTTGTGCCATGTTGCACGAAATCTGGAACATGATAAAGAAACTACGGAATACAGCGTTTCCCGGTACTGACTGTCTTAAGGGCATGAGCTTTCCCCATAAGAATGGAGCGAAAGCCCAGAGGAGTGCGGCAGAAGGCTGCACTTCTCTGGCAAAGTCTAGATCATGGTGAAAACAACAGCAAAACATTTAGGGGTTGCCACATGGAAGGAAAATTACCCACAATTAAGAAATCTTTCCTAACACTCACCCCTCCCAGACTATGGGCAGGGGGAACTAATCCACCCCTGGATGAGTCTTGTGTTCAGGTCGGTTAAACATTCTGGACAACCCATCAGCATTGCTATGTTGGACACCTGGCCTATGCTCAATAGTGAAGTCGAAGCCTTGTAGACTTATGGACCACCTAAGCAACTTTGGATTCTCTCCCTTCATGTTCATTAGCCACTTTAAGGGCTTATGGTCAGTTTGCACAGTGAAGTGGGTCCCATAGAGGTAGGGCCTCAGCTCCTGTAGGGCCCACACAACAGAGAAACATTCTTTCTCCATTGTGGACCATCTGGGCTCTCTGTCCTTAAGCTGGCGACTAATAAAACCAATAGGGTGTTCCTTACCCTTCTCATCTACTTGCGATAGTACAGCTCCTATCCCGGTGTCAGAGGCGTCCGTCTGCACAATAAAAGGTCTTTGATAATCAGGGGCCCTGAGGACAGGGGCCTGGCACAAGGAGTCTTTTAAGCTATTGAAGGCCTTCTCTCACTCGTCGGTCCAAGTTACCTTCTTGGGTTTCTTCGGAGTGGTGAGGACAGTCAGAGGGGCAGCTATGGTGCCATAGTCTGCCACGAAGTTGCGGTAATACCCCGTGAGTCCTAAGAAGGCTCTCACTTGGGTCTGTGTAGTGGGGGTAGGCCAGTCTTGTACGGCTTGTACTTTACTGGGGAGAGGCTGTATCCTCCCTCCACCTACTTCATGTCCAAGGTAAACCACTGAGCCTTGTCCAATCTGGCATTTACTAGCCTTTATGGTCAAGTGTGCTTTCTGAAGAGCCTGGAGCACAATCCCGAGGTGTTTCACATGGTCTTCCCAGGTGGCACTGAAAACTGCTATATCGTCCAAATATGCAAGGCAGAATTCGTCCAACCCATTGAACACATGATTCACAAGCCTCTGGAAAGTGGCAAGTGCATTTTTCAACCCGAACGGCATTACCCTGAATTGGTAAAGGCCGTCTGGAGTAGAAAACGCTGTCTTCTCCTTGGCATGTTCTGCTAAAGCTATTTGCCAATAGCCAGCAGTAAGGTCAAACGTGCTGAGGTACTTGGAGGCACCCAAAGTATCCACCAGCTCATCTGTTCGAGGCAAGGGGTGTGCATCTGTCTTGGTGACAGCATTTAGAGCCCTGTAATCCACGCAGAACCTCAATTCAGAAGTGCCTGCCTTTGGAACCAAAGCCACAGGGCTGGACCAAGGACTACTAGAGGGTTCAATCACTCCAAGGTCTAACATCTTGTTGACCTCGGTCTTAATGTAAGACCGTACTTTGTCTGACACCCTGTATCCCCTACTTTTGGTAGGTACACTGTCTCCTGTGTCTATGTTATGTTTGTACCAAGGTGTCAAACCAGGCGACTGTGAAAACAGGGGGGAAAACTACCTAAGCAAACTTTTCACCTCAGCCTGCTGATTAGAAGTCAGGTGAGTATCCACTCGGACACCCTCAAAGGAGCTATCTGAATGACCGCTTTGGAACAAGTCGTGGAGAGGTTCAGACTCCTCTTCCTCAACATCTGAAGCCAGTAGCAGTGCTGCGATTTCGACTCTTAGGACGAAAGCCTTCAGCCTATTTACGTGGAACACTTTTGGAGCCTGTCCAGGCCATCCAAGGTCCACTAAATAGTTAACCTCACCCAGGGGCTCCACCACTGTGTAAGGGCCTGACCATTTGTCCTGTAAAGCTCGAGGCCTTATGGGATTCATGATCAGGACTTGCTGACCAGGTGTAAAGTTGATGAGGGAAGCTTTCTGGTTGTACCAATGTTTCATCAGCGCTTGTCCTGCCTTCAATGTATCACTAGCCAAGCCCATCAGGAGTACCATCCTTTTTCTGAGCCCCAGCACATAATCTACTACGTAGGTAGTAACAGGGGGAGTGGGCATCTCCCATCCCTCTTTGACTATGGCTAAGGGTCCCCGTACAGGATGACCGAACAGAAGTTCGAAGGGGCTGAAGCCAACACCCTCCTGTCGTACCTCTCGATAGGCAAACAGTAAGCATGGTAAAAGAAGATCCCATTTTCTTCTCTGAGGTTCTTCCAGAGCCGCAATCATGCTCTTGAACGTTCTGTTGAAACGTTCCACCAGACCATTGGTCTGGGGGTGGTATGCAGAAGAGAACTTGTAGGTGACCCCACATTCTTTCCACATAGCCTGCATATACCTTGACATAAAGTTGCTGCCTCTGTCAGACACAACTTCTTTAGGGAAGCCAACCCTAGTAAAGATGCCAAGTAACGCTTTTGCAACTGACTTGGCAGTTAAAGTTTTCAATGGGATGGCCTCAGGATATCTGGTAGCATAGTCGACTAGCACCAAGATAAACCAATTGCCTGAGGATGTCTGCGGGTCAAGGGGACCAACGATGTCAATCCCAACCATTTCGAATGGTATTCCCACAACTGGGAGTGGTACCAATGGAGCTTGGATTGTTGAGCCACTCTTACCAGATAACTGGCAGGAGGCACAACTCCTGCAGTGACTTTCTACTTGCACCCCCATCTTGGGCCAGTAGAAGTGCATGGATAACCTTTGCTTGGTCCTCTTAATACCAAGGTGACCAGCAAGGGGCACTTCATGCGCCAACTGCAGGAGGAAGGGTCTTACAGCAAGGGGAACCACCAACCTCCTATGGTCTCCTTCTGTAGACTCTGTGGGCTCACTATACAGGAGTCCACCTTCCCAATAAATCCGATGCGTCCCAGGAGGTTCACCCTCAAGGTGGGAGCAGGCCTGTCTCCTTAGGCCTTTGCAGAGATGGGCACTCACGTTGGCCTTTACTGAATTCTTCCCTGTCAGGACCACCTTCTACTAACAAGTCTTTTAGTTCCGGATGGTCGTTGGGGTCAAATACTTCAGGCATCGCCACCTCCTCGTCAGGCCCGGGCGATTGACCAACTTCCTCCACTGCAGTGGTAGGCGAGCTCGGGGGAATGTTCTCTTTCCCTCGTCTTGACTTGTTTACTCCTTTCGCCTTGGGTTTCCCCTTCGGCTGGGGCGGCGTATTGGTCTTGGCCAATGCTGCCCGTGTTTGAGACCGTGTGCAGGGTCTGTCGGCGGTGTCTCCTACGAGCCCTAAAGCTCTGAGATCATTGCCTAACAAGACCTTTCCTGGGACGTTTCTCTGAATGCTCACTGGAATCCTGACTGCTGTACCATTTAAAGTAAGATTTACAGGTATCACTGGGAACATGCGAGGTGGGCCGTCAGCCAACTTAGTGGGCATCAGAGTAGCTCTGGCAACTTCCTCTGAGTCTACCAAGGTAGAATCCACTACAGTTCGACTGCACCCACTATCCCTAAGAGCTGGAGTATCCACTCCATTGATCAGCACACTGTCTTTAAAGTAGTGCTTGGTATTATCTGGAATCCTAGCATAAGCCTCTGCGGCTTTAGGTTCCCAGGAACCCAGGGGAACTAAAACTACCTCAGCTTCTATCCCGCTGGGGAAGGAGCCTGAGGAGAAGGATGCTCCTGTAATCTCTTCTTCCTCGTATGCGGAGATGGCCAGATTAGCGGAGTGGACCCCCAAAGGTTTAACCTTACACCGGGGATCCCCCTTCACGTGGTCAGTTGCTCCACAAGCAAAACAAGATCCATTGGGTCTGTTCACATAGGGAGGTTTACTGTAACCAGAGTTCTGTTTTGGAGGATGACCTCCACTACCCTGTGAGTTCTCTTGTGTCTTACCCTTATTTTTCTTTTTGTGGCCCTTTTGAGAAGAAGATTCATCAGATTCTCCACCCTCCTTATCTTTGGACTTTTTCCCTTCCTCCTGCTTACCAGGATGAGTTTTGTCCTTATGGGACACTCGATGTGACACCCATAAATCTGCGCAATGGCCAGCTTCTTAGGATCTATCTCCTTCGAATCGGCCAAATGCTGCTTAAGCTCTGGGGAAGAAAATGCAAAAATATGTTCCAGCATGACAAGACTTATCATGCCTTCAAAGATAGAAACCTTATAACCTTCCACCCAGCCAGTCAAGTTTTTTAAGGATTCGGTTACATAAGATACCCAAGTACCACCTTCTTTTTTCTTATACTCTCGGAATCGTTTTAAATATTGGGCAGGAGTCTTTCCAAACTTTAAAATGAGAGTTTGCTTTAACATTGCGAAATCCGCTCGCTCAGCCTTCGACATTTCCATAATGGCACTGCAGCCAGAATGGGGCAGTCTGCTGAGTAACCAGGCAATCTTATCAGCATTGTCAACTTGTTGAACTTCACATGCATACTCAAACGTATTCAGCCAGTCCATAATGTCATTCCTTTCCTTGTACACACTGAGCAGATCTTTCGGAAACCGTGGATGAGAGGAGGCCCCAGACCCATGTCCAGGACCCTTGGATCCATTTGAAACCTGAAGCTTGGCCAGTTCCAACTGGTGATCCCTGTCTTTCTGTTTTTCGGCCTGTTCGATTCTTAGTTTGGTTATGTTGAACTCAAGCTCCTTCTGCCTAAACCGCAGCTCTTGCTTCTTGAATTCAAGCATGGCCTCCCCATCGACACTAGCAGAGGAAACATTAGACATCTCATCCTCCCTTTCCTCGTGGTCGCGGTGGAACCGTCGGTTCTACCAGTGAGGGCAGCCCCACCTCCTTCCGCACTGTCCTCAGAAGTTATAGCATCAAGCTGCGCTTCTTGCCACGCCACGATTCTTTGGATCATATCCAATTTGGTGCCTTGAGAGGAGACACCTCTCTCCGCACACATCTTTTTCAATGTTTTGGATTTAGAAGCATTTAAAGTTAACAAGGTATTTGTTTAAATACTGTTAGATAGGACTATGGCCTTTTTAAAGTTATACTACGACAATTCACTACGTGTCCTGGTAGGAATAACTTGAAATGCCTGCGCTCGTGCGCAACACTGGATACCTTCAGTCGTATCCCACCGCTGTACACCAATTTGTTAAGACAGATTTCTGAACTCTGTCCTGGAGGCGCAGAGGTTCAGAAGGCCAACCTAGTTTCTTGGAACAGGGTAGCCTCTTGTCAAGCCAGACCAATCAGGGTAGCGATCGCGGCGGTCAAGACTAGGTCTCAAGAGGGGTGAGGGTGACTGAAAGCCCGCAATGAGCACACAAAGCAAGGACACTTACAAATTAATCCAAACAGGTGTTATACTAAAAATATATACACATTTATTACAAGGCCTTTGTAACATTGACCGTAGCGAGAAATCACAATAAAACTCCAGTAAATCAACACATACCAAACCAATACAATATATATACAAATACAAGCGAGTCTAACGAGTTAGACGCACGAAATGTGTAGACCACCTAGATGGGGAGGAAAACAGGCAGTGCGAATAATAATTAGACCCAGTCCGCCTTTAGAGGCACCTAACTAAAAGGAAGTCCAAGCCCTACGAAGAGTGGAGCCTTGTGCTCAAAAGTACCTGCACACGCTGGTGCCAACGGGCAAAAAGGGGAGTCTCTTTGAGGGAATCAGGCAGTTTAGTTCGGTGAACAAATGGAGATGAACAGAGCTCCGCGACTCAAGCGCAGCCTCCACTGTGTGCAGGTCCCCGATGCAAGCAGACCCAGGCTTCTCCGCGTCAGTTTCAGTGCTGGCAGGTTCAGATAGGAGCAGGGGACGTCTCATCGTCGTGTAGATTCCGCAGCAGCAAGAGTTGAGTTGAGGGCGTCCCAAACGCAGTGAACCCACACAGTTTGTTACCACAGCAGGGCAACGGAGCAGCCGTGTGTATTTCAGCCAAATGTACACTACTCACTTCAGACCTGGGAATGCCAAGTGTACGAATCGTGTGAGAGTGACAAGTGACAAGAAATCTTTCCTAAAACAAGTAGCCAAGTAACACTTACACTTAAGGTTTCAGTTATAAATACTTATTTATTTATGTAACGTCAGTTTAAATACACATTCTTTTAATAAAGGCAATTTGTTGTCACAATTCAAATACACTTTAACATTACTTTTCAGGGTCAAATAAAGCCAGTGGATAATCTTTGGATATTTGTCATACACTACTCCTACACCCTGAGGTGACTTTAATCATAAGGATAGTATTTGCATTTATATATCACACCAATACACTTTTGGAGACTCTGATTTGCAGAAAGGAAAGGGTTAGGGAAGTAAAAATGTTAGAACAATTTCTCAGCAATTGTGAGGACATTTGAATCCTCCAATGAAGACAAGATAAGCCTTTCCCAGCAGTACCAGTATACAACAAGCTACCACCTATGAGGAATAAACAGTATCAAACAAAATCAATGGATTTAGAAGAGTGCCTTTAGGGAGCCAGGACAGCCAAAGTCATTTGGAACGCAGTCTATGGATCTGATGCAAATTAACAAGGGGGGACATGGGAGTCCCTCTGCCAGACATTAGTCCCAGTTACGAGATCCTTACCCCGATTCATTAGCTCACTATCTTTCACAGAGGACAAATATCCAAAACATATTAGTCTTTGTCCTGCCCTGGGGCAGTCCAGCACCAAAATGCTAGGCAATTCGCTTCCGAACAAAACTACCAACAGCATAAGTGGGAAAGAGCAGTGGTTCCTGAAGGCATTCGGGTTTAAAGTAGTTCATATGGCTCATAGCGGCTACATAGGTGTTTCCAAAACCAAGGGTGTTTTGAGATCCGATTATTGGTAGCCAGGGTTTGGCAGAGACATAGAAAGGTGACTTAGTGATTTTTCAATGTATTGTTGATTTGTTCCCCAGGTGGTGTGATTTCAGGGTGGTGAGAGATATCTCGGGGGAAAGTATGGTGGAAGTTTTGCAGGGAATATTTGCAAATGAAGGTGTACCAGAAAGTATACTTACCGACAATGGCACTCAATTTACCGGAGGGTGTTTTCCAATGTATCTAAAGAAATGTGGTGTGAAGCACAAGAAATCTGCTTTATACCATCCTGAGACCAATGGGGTCGTCGAGAGAATCAACAGGTGTGTAATAGAAAGCATTTGCATGGGTCAGGTGTGGGGATATGACAAGATGGTGGTGCTTGAAAGAAGAATGTGGGCATTACGCATGGCACCTCATGCAACTACAGGATTGTGTCCCTTTGAGTTGATGAGGGGTTGCAAGCCGTATTCATTGGTGAGTCCACCGTGGTTGGGAAGGAGCCAAGAGTCTGATTTGGTTGTGGAGGAAGTGAGGAACAGGTTGAAAGTGAGAAAGGAGAAGTGGGTGATGCGGGTGAATGAGAGGAGAGGTAGGAAGGAGTTGCGTGTGGAGTGTGGCGATTGGGTGAGAATAAAGAAAGGAATTGTCAAGAGAAAGGGAGATTTTTTATATTCTGAACCTGTAAAGGTTGTTGCTGTGCTGAAAGGAGCTGTGAGAGTAATGGGCGGTCAGGTTTGAAATAAGAACAGAATTGCGATGGCGAAAAGAGGTCATGTGTGATACGGTTGTTTAGTATATTGCTTTGTGTGTGTTGTGTGAAAAAAGGGGAGATGTGTTGTAATGTTAGTTGCTCTAGTAACCTCATGTCACGTGGAACTCTCCATTACACGGGGTCCTGATGTGGTCATAAGGTTCTGGTTTATTGTAGAGAGTTCCAACTGTGGCAGTTGGAGATTACCTGAGTTGTATGAGGAGCTCTGTTCCTCATACAACCTTATGTTCATATATGTTAATAAAACATCCTTCATAAATAAAAAAAAAAAAATACCAATAGCAACCACACACACGTGTTTCGGTCTGTTTGCACCTCATCAGTAGGGTGGAGCTGTACCTCTCTAAGAATAGTGAGCAAGGGGTCCACGTCTGGATTCCCCTAGTAACTTAGGGTGAGGCCCAAAGTTACTTAAATAATGCATATTAACAAGAGGGTCCTGGCAGTCCCTCTGCCAGACATTAATCCTGGTTACAAGATCCTTAACCAGATTATTTGGCTCACTATCTTTCACAGAGGATAAATATCCAAAACATATCAGTTTTTGTCCTGCCCTGGGGCAGTCCAGCACCGAAATGCTAGGCAATTCTCCTCTGAACAAAGGTACCAACAGCAACCCATGACACGTGTTTCGGTCTGGTTGGACCTCATCAGTAGGATGGAGATTTGCCTCTCTAAGAGGGTCATTACAAGGTTGGAGGTAGCCATGCCGCTATTTGCGGCATGGCTACCCCCATACCGCATACCGGGTCCGTGTTCCCTGAATGAGGAAATACCGGGCCATTCCAACCTTGGAGGACCAGGTATTTCCCCATTCAGGGAACACATCCCCATTCCCATTGGAGCCCCCATTGGGCTGGTAAAACCATGCAGCCTTAGCGGGACCTGCTAAAGGACCTCGTCGGTAAGGGGTTGACGGCTCCGGCACCTTTTACCGGCACCGTTAACCCCTTACCGCCAACCTTGTAATGACCCCCAAAGAATAGTGAGCAAGGGTCCACGTGAATAGTGAACAAGAGTACCAACAGCAACCCCAGAAACGTGTTTCGGTCTGGTTGGACCTCATCAGTAGGGTGGAGCTGTACCTCTCTTAGAATAGAACCAAGGGGTCCACATCTGGATTCCCCTAGTAACTTAGGGTGAAACCCAAAGTTACTTAAATGACAGCCTAAATCATTTGGAACACAGGCTATAGAACTGATGCACTTCTTGGATACAATGGGCCTCATTACAAATCGCCCGGTATGGAAACAACGGTGGCGGTAAACCCGTTGTTTCCATGCCGGGCGATCACAGCTCCTGCAGGTTTAACACCGCCCGCCTGCAGGCGGACGATGAAACACCGGAAGCATTACGAGATGCTGCCGGTGTTTCCATGATCCCCATTACCATTGAGTCCAATAGGACTCAATGGGAATGGGGATTAACACCATTCCACCTCTGTGATTCCCGGAAAACCAGGGTTGTAATGCCCCGGTAATTCTGGGAATCACGGAGGCGGAATGGTAATACGAGTCCGGCGGTAACCAGGTGGTTTTACCGCCTCGGTTTCCACCGGACTCGTAATGAGGCCCAATGTCTTGCACAAAGTTAGAGAGTTCAGGAAAATCACTTGTGGGGTTACAAACTGTTAAGCCTGTGAGAAGAGAATTGAAATCAACTCGAAAAAGCTAAGCCAAGCCAATTCCCAATTGAGAAAGCTGTGACTACAGGCAATAAGGTAAGTACCCCAAGCCTAAACAGTACCTTTGGTTAGAAGAAGAGTGGTCCAGCTGGATTCCGTCTTGCTATAGCAGTGCAGACCCTGGTTCCTGAGCCTCAGTCATGGGGACAAGAGGTAGGACGTCTGGAGGGCTCCTGCGGCAGTACTCTGGAGGTTGTTGGCAGCTACGGGCTCTTTTCGGTTCAGCAGCACTTTGTGGTTTCTGCGCTTAGCAAACAGCACTGATGCGGATCTCGGACACCGGTTGGACTTCCTTTACTCCCTCGGACCTGCAGTCTGCTGAGGGGACTCTGTGTCTGAGGCTCCTGCTTCTGGAGGGTCCTTTGGAGGCTCCTGGAGCTTCTAGTCGGATTCGTTCTGCGGTAGTCGTTGCACTCGACTACGGTCACTTGACCCAGGGCACTGAGCTCTCGCAGCAACAGAGAGGCACAGCAAGTTGGGGATGGTGGTCCAGTGGAATTAATCTCTGGGTTAGTTGGTCCCACCTACCCAAGGGGAGAATTTGTTCCGTCCGGAGCTCCTCTGTCGAGGTGAAAAAGGAGTTGAGCACAGCAGCAGGCCTTTACCGGGCAATTCAAAGGTCCAGAAGGTTGCAGCAGGCTTCGTTCACGGTTTCTTAATCGCGTGTTTATCCCAGTGGTCAACTCTGCCTTTAGTTCCAAAAACCTCACCTTTTAAGCATGTTTCTCTCATCATCACAGCCTAGGCTGTCAATCACACAGCAGTGTGCTGTCCCAAAAGGACAGCCATACAATCAGGACTAGTTGCATTCAGGCATTCGTAGAGACAAAGAACAGGGGAGTTTCGGGACCCTCTCTCACATCCTGTCCTTCCAGACACACTGGAGCCCGGGGCGGGCTTCAGGGCTGAAGCCTGCCAAAGGCAAGGCAAACAAAGGGCTAAAACCTGTCGCAACGCACAGAGTAAAACCCAAGAAAGACCTCAGCAAATGGTGAAAAAAGAAGGCATGGGCCATCTTGACAAAATGGTCACACATGGGTGCTGTACTGCAGCAGAGGGTTCAGCCTGCGGTAGAAAAGCACAATGGTAGGAAAAAGTAAACCACTGCCACCAGCCATTTAAAGTAGTGACGGTAACATAACAATGTTACATGAGAAATTAGGATAAGGGCCTACTAAGTAACCCCCCAGCACTCCACATAAGATGGTGTGCTGGACCTACAAAGAAAAAAGGTAAGTAAAGTCAATTTCACTTTACTATTCTTGGGAACTGTTGAACTGGGTGGACCCCAGCAGGCACATAAGACTGGGGGTCTCCAAACAGCTCTTTAAGAGGAGCAGCAGCATCCTTGAGATAGATGGGGATGCAGATTTGTACTCTCGCATCAAATAATAATGACAACTCAATAGTTTGGCAAAGGGAGTCCGTTTAATGACAAGTACAAAAAACGGGGAGTTCAATGAACATCAGCAACCGCTCGATCATCCTTCTCGCTTAAACTCCAATTAGTTTCAGAAAAACCACAACTTTTATACCAAAAACTCGTCATCATTGACGTGTAATCTTAAAAACCTAACGTGCAACTTGATTGGTTATAGGAAGGTAACTTTAACATAGGTACTATATCTGTATATGGTAACAGGCAGAGGGGATTGGGTAATAATGTCAGTTGGGGCAACCAAGCCCTTCCTTCAAACTGGTTACTGTAAACATCTCTAAAAGTATGACGTCCCATTGGCTCTACTCCCTATAGGACCAGATTACATGGTCCACTATGATTGGGTTGGCATTGATCCCACACATTCTTTTCCACTTGCGCTTAGCAGCATGCAGAATAATTGGCCAGGTGCAGGGAGTAAGCCTGCACCCCAGCTTCCCTTCAATTTATGTTACATTCATTCATCACCTCAGTGGCCGTGTGTCAATTACTGCTTGGTAGTTTGGCCTTGAGTCCGCTTCTTGGTTTGAGAAAGTTAAGGAGTATGGGTACGATAAGGCTCCATACGTAGGTGTGAAAGTCTCATCCCTTTCTGCCTGCCTTGCTTCCTGACTAGGACACTGTGAAATCGGCCTCTTCTTCATGCAATTCGGTGAATTTGATTAAATTCTGTCAGTCGTATACCATCTGCGGCTTATCTCGACCTTGCTGAACAGGATACTCTTGTTATTCAGAGCTTTAGTTGTAGGCATAGCTAGCCTATTCCAGCCTGGTGCAACCTTGGCTTCCTTGCATGGTTACCTTCAGCAGGGTTTCTCTCTGTCTTTACTTCTCGATTTTGCTGCAGCCCTCTCCTCCTTAGACCTTTAGTAACCTCTATTGAATTCTGCTCATGTGCGTAGTGGATTTTTCACTCATTTAGAAAGTGCTTCTGAGGTAGATATATGTATAGTTGGCGCCTGCTGTAATCTATTTTTCTACTAAGCGTAAGCAAGCTTCACAATTTCTTTGCTTCTTGCGGTTTCTTGCATATGTACACGTTTTAACTGACTTAATGTCTTCATCGGGCATATGGCATAAGTTTCTTCATCTTGAAATCAACTGTTTCACCTTAGGCTCAAGATGTCACTTATCCATGGTCTTTCATCTCTTTATCAGCATTCTTAGGTCCTTATATTATGCATGTGCGTCAGTCTGATTTCTCATGACATCACCAGTCGTCTTTTAGTATCTTCTTGGTTTCTTCAGGTATTCCATTCTGACAAATGTCCTTTTGTCGTGTCTGCAGATATGGATTTCTCAGTCGGTACCTTACTGTCCAGGTTTGCTTAGGTGTTGGTACTTCAATGAGTGCTGTTATCCCGATAGGCACTGGGCAGAGCCCAACTGCAGCTCTCTGCTGGTTTAACGGTACTCCATACATCACATATTTTGGTGTGAACATTCCTGGCACTTCGAAGGGCGTGGCTGGAGTGTGAACGACGCCTGGCACTTCCTCTTCACTGTAGTTCACACAAGAGAAGGTATTTAAACCTTAAGAGAAATCTAAAGAATTTCTCTGTGATACTGCAGTGAAGGTGCTGGGTGTCACCATCCAAAAAGCAGATGACTATGGTATTTGTCAGACTCCAAAAACAGTATAAAATCCAAATCAGATCAAAATACATGAGAGCATGAGAAAGAGGTCCCACTCATTCCAGGGTGAAAATTAAAAAGTCCTAAAGTCCAGCAAAAGAGCAGGGAGTCTCTATGGTGGAAGGGAATTAGCACAGAAATGAACATTCTCCCTAACACTCCTCCCCCCCCAGCCTAAGGGACAGGAGGATTTAATCCACTCCTGGATGAATCTCTTATTCCAGTTGGCCATGCCTTCTGGAGAGACCATCAGCATTTTGGTGATTACACCCTGACCTGTGTTCTTTAGTAAAATCAAACCCTTGGAGGCTGATTGACCATTTTAACAATTTTGGATTCCCCCTTCATCTGCATTAACCTTCTCAAGGGTTTGTGGTCAGTCTGAATAATGAAAGTAGAACCATGCAAGTATGGCCTAAATTTCTTCAGTGACCACAGAATGGCAAAACATTCACGTTCTACAGTTGCCCACCTTGTCTCACGGTCCTTCAGCCTCCTGCTGATGAAACAGATGGGGTGTTCCCTGCCTTTCTGATCAAGTTTGCTCAGAACTGCACCTATCCCTGTATTAGAAGCATCTGTCTACACAATAAAGGATTGGTTATAATCAGGAGCTTTCAAGACTGGTGCTTGACGAAAGGGCTTTATTCAGTCCTTCTAAGGCCCTCTTCATTCCACCTGACCTTGTTGGGGAATTTGGGTGAGGAGATTACATTTAAGGGAGAAGTTATGGTCCCACAGTTCCCTCTGAAATTCCTGTAGTACCCAGTGAGACCTAGGAAGGCTCTCACTTGGATCTGAGTAGTAGGGGTGGCCCAGTCTTGTACAACTTGCTAGGCAATGGCATAATTTCACCTCCTCCTACCTGATGTTCAAGCTTGACCACCTTACTCTGACTAATTTGACATTTTATAGCCTTTATGGTCAGATGGGCATGTTCCAGGGCCTGCAAAACATATCCTAGGGGGGTAAGAGGCTCTTCCCAAGTGGGGCTGAACCTGCAATGTCGTCCACGTATGCCATGCAGAAGTCATCTAACCCATTCAGAACATGATTCACCATCCTTTAGAATGTAGCAAGTTCATTCTTGAGTTCAAAAGGCATAACCTTAAACTTGTATAAGCCTCCTAGAGTGGAAAATGCAGTTTTCTCCTCGGCATGGTCTGTCAGGGCTATTTGCCAATAGACTCAGGTTAGGTCAACTTGTATTGAGGAACTTGGCTGAACCAGGTTTGTCCACCAGCTCATCTGTTCTTGGTAAAGGATGGGCATCAGTCGTGGTGACTGCATTAAGAGCCCTATAGTCCATGCAGAATCTCAACTCTTTGGTTCCTGCTTTGGGTGCTAGTATAACTGGACTAACCCACGGACTGGTAGATGGCTCAATAACCCCAAGGTCAAGCATCTTCTAGACCTCCTCCTTTATATGAGATTTCGACATTCTGTAACCCCTGCTTTTGACTGGGAGACTGTCACCAGTGAAAATATCATGCTGGTCCCAAGGGGTCAAGCCTGGGTCCGTGAAAACAGGGAGGCAAACTGTTTCAACAGAGCTTTGCACTCATTCTGTTGTTGCAGAGTCAAATCTAAAGAGAGTTTCACTCCATCAATTGTCTCATCTGAAGGTTGTCCGCTGAGGAGATCAGGGAGAAGCTCACTCTCCTCCTCCTCTTGATCGGAGGCTAGAAACAAAGCTCCTAGTTCTGGTCTGGAAATATAAGCCTGCAGACGGTTAGTGTGGTAGATCCTTGGTGCCTCCTTGGGTTTGCCCAAGTCCACCAAATAATTGACCTCCGCAATCTCGCCTATAATCTTGAAGGGTCCAATCTACTTGTCCTGTAAGGCCCTCTGCCTTTTAGGCACCATAATCAATATTCGGGAGGTCGCGTGAGGATATCTTAGGGGCAACGTGCTCACCTTGAAAGAAAGACGACACAGAGCAACACAGGTTGGATCCCCAGCTCTCTGCTTAAATACCTCAGGATATTAAGCGCATTATAAATAACATATCATATCATATGATAACTGGTCTGGAGTGAACTCCACCATGTTGGCCTTTTGGTGGTGCCAATGCTTGACTAGAGCCTGACCAGCTGTCAGGTTTTCAGAAGCTTCAGTCATCATCAGTGCCATCCGATTTCTGTGGCCTAGAACATAGTCAGTGATTCTCACTGGCTGTAGGGAAGGAGCACTCTCCAACCGTTCCTTAATCAGGGCTACAGGGCCTCTGACTGGATGACCATAACGAAGTTCAAAGGGGCTGAAACCCACCCCTGCTTGAGGGACTTCTCTATAAATAAAGAGATGGCATGACAGTAGAAGGTTCCACTTTCTTCTAAGGGGTTCTTCTAAGGCACCTATCATGTTCTTAATTGTACGGTTACATCTCTTCACCAATCCATTGGTTTGTGGATGGTAGGCGGTTGAGAACTTGTAAGCAACTCCACAGTTTTTCCACATGGTCTGCATGTAGTGGGACATAAAGTTTGATCCCCTGTCAGGGATGAATTCCTTAGGAAAACCCACCCTGGTCAAAATACCAAGTAGGGCCTTAGCCACTGCCGGAGCAGTAACAGTTCTCATAGATATTGCCTCAGGATACCTGGTAGCATGGTCTAACACAACCAATATAAATTGGTTGCATGAGGAAGTTTGAGGGTCTAGGGGACCAACAATGTCAATCCACACCCTCTCTAAAGTGACTCCCACCACAGGGAGGGGCACTAAAGGTGCTACATTCTTGGGTCCACTCTTGCCAGAAGTCTGACGAGTGTGGCAGTTCCTACAGAACTTATCTACATCAGCACCCATCTTGGGCCAGTAGAACTAAAGAGATAGTTTCTCTTTGGTCCTCTTGAAACTCAAGTGACCAGCCAGAGGGATCGCATGTGTCAAATATAGAAACATTTGTCTCACCTCCTGGGGCACTACCCGTCTCCTGTAGTCCCTTGGGGTAGACTGAGTAGGTTCACTGTAGAGGAGGCCATCCTCCCAGTAAAGCCTATGCTTTCCTGGCTCTTGCCCTTCCAGCTGGGAAGCTGTCTGATGGCGCAGATGTTCTAAAGAGGAACAGTCTCTTAGTCCTCTGCTGAAGTCTGCCATAGAGGGTCCACCTTCTGCAAGTAAAGTATGCAGCTCAGGATGGTCTCTAGGATCCAGATCTCCAATGCAAGGAAGGTTTTATTTCAGCTCTGTGTCACCAGTAGATGATTCCACAGAATTTGGTTGGTCCTCCCACTCAGCATCAGCTGGGGAAGGGGTGTCACACCCCTGGAGTATCATACAACTCCTTCCTAGCCACAGACGCCAAATGCAGTTGACCACGCCCACCTTGGTAGGCACAGGCACCTGACTTTAGTATATACAGGCACCGCGAGGCAGCCAATGGGGGGAAGAGGGTTAGGGAGAGGTTGTGGATAGGTAGGGAGTGGTAGGGTCACCAGAAAGAGGTTTAGGAATCTTGAAATGGGACAGGGATAGGGAATATAGGTAAAAGACATAACTTGTTCAACATACACTTGTACAACCAGGTCTACACCTCTTTGAAATGCCTATACCTAGCCAGTACCATTCTTGATTAGGATATAGCATCCTACTCCTGTATTCCTATAAACCCTCTGAAGAATCAGCAACAAACATAAGCACATAAAGCATTATTGATGGCCATGGATAACTGTAGCACATACAACATCATAGACAATAGGCACAAGTAACAAACATGGATCTTGCCACTGTGTGGTATTCCCATTGGAGTGATACAAACCCCTCCTGCCGTGTCACTAGGCGTGAGTCAAATCATAATACTGCCTTGAACATAAATGACTTGCAACTGACATGAAATGTAACAAATAGCAAGCAACCACAAACAAACATAGCGTTACTCCGCTTCTCATGAATAATATTTCCCCGGAATTCTACTGTTCTGAGCGTTATTGTCACGCACCTGCCATCCTGGCACTTGTGGAAACCATGGTTGTATCAACGCCATTGAATAAGCACACCAAGTTTTCTTGACTAAGTGTAGCAGCAGTCTAGTTGTTAACTGTCATGGTTGCCGTTGCCCATTCTTAGCCACTCTGTTTTTTGGGCTCCTCGCATTGCAACCCTTTCACCTTCTTGTACCTTTGGGGTCCGAAGCTGTTATTTCCTTGGCTGCTCCTGCATCGCTCTACTTCCCCTCCTGTGAGTTATTGTGCCCTCTGGGTGGCGCTCTCACTGTTCTCTCTGCCCTGGCTCTCGTTCCTTCTCCCGCTTCGTTTCTCTCCTTGATGGCTTTCTCAAGCCCTGTCTTTCTCGGCACCTGTCCATTCCATGCTTTTCTTTCGGCGTTCCCTCTGAACGCTATTCTTCCTCCAGCTCCCGTTTCACGTGAGCTGTGTTTCCCATACTCTCTACTCTTCTCTTCCGTCTGGCTTAGCATTTCTACCGGAGAACTCCTATTTTCCCGTTCTGTGTTCTGTGTGGCTAATCTGCTGCTAAACTCTTCTTACAGCCATCTTACTGCTAATGAACCAAGCTTTCTGGCACTTACCTCTCCTTTTGTGCTGCAAGCTTACCCGTGATAGGGGATTCTGGACTTCATACTACTCATTTGCTCTGCATTCCTGTGGACAATCCAACGCTGGATGAGGAGGTCTTGCCTCTTACACCGGGCATCTGTGAACATTCAGCTACTGGATTCTACACAAGGACATGTTCTGTTAAAGAGTTTTTTTCTGCTAGCAGACTTTTTCCTCTTTCTTGGCTTCCTCGGAAAGGGGTTCCCAACCGGCCTTTTGGTTAGCTGGCATAGTGGCTTCAATTCGAGTGAGATTATATCTCTACAGAAAAAAGCGGAGCACCCTCAGTAAGAAAGGAAGCAAGACTTTTCCGAGCACTTCAGAAGAATCAGGTGAGGAGGAGGGGGAATTATCTGAATTAAGTGAACACCATAAAGATTCTGACAGATATGGTTCTGCCTGTCGCGGCATGCCCTGCATGAGTTCATGATACTACTGCTGAGGAAACACATGTGAAGTCTGTCGTGGCCTGTATTGAACCCTTATCAGTATGCGAGGGATAATGTTCTGTGAACTGCACACTGTGCAAACCGCACCCAAGAAATGATGGTATGCACCCTAGAATCACATCCATATTCATAGAAACACTTAACTGAGGCATGGGGGGAGCTCGCCGGCACCTCCCTAGGCAATACGTTCTCCCACGTTGGACGGACACACCGCCGTGATTGCTCTGTGCCCTTATGAGGGACATAGCACTGCTGGGACTCACCACCTCACCGCCTGGGCTGGATCCTTCATGAGCCTCCAAATGATCCTCTGCACACCTGCTCTCCTCCAGCCCGTGCCTGCCACCCCAAAAATCATCAACAGGCAGCACGGACCGGGGAGTGTCTTAAGTAGCATGAATGAGCAGGCACACCTGCTCCCCTCCGGCCCAACGGAAACCAGAGGTTCATGGGAAATGTAGTCTTTTACTCGCTTTTGCACAAAAACACTCCCCTGAGCTGCTTTGCAGCCTATGAATCCCCTTTTCCTTTACATTACCCTTTCTTCTAGTGCCCTTTCTAGGACCGAGTTTACCCAGATGGGACCGATGAAATAATCTTACCAGATGGTCTGTATGCACTGCCTCCGTAGGTTCCAAAGAATCATCCTCAGGACCACAACCCACCCAGGAAATGAGGTACCAAAGTCTTGTACCACGCAACTTGGAGTCCAAAATGTGCTGCACTTCAAATTCATCTTGGCCAGCCTTCATCACCGCAGGACCCTTCCTTGTCACCACACCAGGAGCTGCGGGTTTAACCAAAGAAACGTGAAACACTGAATGAATCCTCATATGAGAAGGCAATTGCAATCCTACTGCCTTATCAGAAACACAACGTACAATGGAATAGGGCAAAAATGTATGAGACCCAAACGACTTAATGTGCTGAGTGGACAACCACACTCTTACTTAGGACTGGATCGTTTCTTTCGATCTGCTTGTTTCTCATAATTCACCTTGGCCTTGTCCAGATTTTGGAGTGTCTTCTCTCGCATCTCAAGAAGCTCCAGCGCGCGTTCAGTCACTGCCGGGATCTTATTAAACCTTGGAAACTGTTCTGGTAACATTTGACAATTTTGACTATGCAGGCAGAAATGGGGAGACCTTCCCAATGAGTCGTGCTGGCATTATTGTAGCAAAACTCTGCCAGCCAAAGTGACCAAACCCACGAGGATTTGCCTTTGGCTGAAAAACATCTGAGGTATTGCTCCATGGTCTGATTTACTCGTTCAGTTTGACTATCAGTTTGGGGATGGTAACTAGTGGATAGTGTGCAGGAGATTCCGAGTAACTTACAGAAAGCATGCCAAAACCGAGAGGTGAATTGTGACCGTTGGTCGAATACTATTGTCCTTGGCAAACTATGCAGTCTCACTATATGTTGCAAGAATAAATCCACCAGAGTACTAGCACTTGGAATTCCATCACATGGTATAAAATGTGCTTATTTTGTCAGATAACCCACTACTACCAAGATTGTGCCACAATTCCCATCTCGTGACAGCTCTGTGACAAAGTACAAAGAAACACATGCTCAAGGTTCCATGGGAGTGGCCAATGGCTGCAACATTCCAGTCTTCATCAAATGATATGCCTTAGATCGTACACAAGTCTCACAACCTGACACATAGTCCTGTACCTGGGAGGCCCACCCCTCCCATCAAATGTATCGTTGCACCGTGTCTTGTGTTTTCCTGATGCCCATATGCCCTGCCATGGGAGAATTATGGCACCAAAACAATGTCTTTTTCCGCAATGACTCAGTAGGGTCAGTAGGGAGAAACAACTTCCCCTCGTGATAAGTCAAATCTTCTTGTATAATTCTGGCCTTCCCCTTCTTCACCCATTCTGTCCACTCTTCCTCTGGAAAATTCTGATGAATCTCCCCAAGTACCATCTGCGTTACTGCCCCCACAATCCTTTCCACTGGAATGACACTTCGTTCCATTTGACACTGGCCTCACCGATTTTCCTGCCTGGATAATGCACCTGTCTTGCTGTTGATCCTACCCGGCCTATATGTGACCACAAAGTCAAACTCTTCAAAGAATCGGGCCCATCGCAATTGCCGCAAACTCAAGGTCCTGGCTGATCTTAGGTACAATAAATTCATGTGATCAGTGATAACCACTACTGGGTGGCGGGCCCCCATTAGGTAATGATGCCATTCCAGAAAAACTCTCTGATTGCTATAAGTTCCTTATCAATAATGGCATAATTCTGTCCACATGTTGTCAATTTGTGAGAAAAATAGGCCACTGGATGTTGGATGCCCTCCTCGTCTGGCTGTGACAAAATTGCCCCTACGGCCAGATTAGAGGCATCAGTCTCCACCTGAAACTGTTTCTCTAGGTTAGGGTGAAATAGAATGGGGGCCTGCGTAAATGCTGCCAATCGGGTAATGGGTGTCATAATAGCAGAGAAATTGTTGATAAACCTTTGATAAAAATTGGCAAAGCCCAGAAATGATTGAATGTCCTTAACACACCGGAGGGGGTAGCCATTTGGTGACTGCCTGTACCTTCTTGTCATCCAACTACTCCTGATGGTGTGAAAATGAAGCCCAAAAATTCTACTCTGGTGGCATGAAATTCACATGTTCTAATTTAGCGAACAAATGATATTCCTGGAATCTAGCTGGAACTGCCTTGACATACTGTACATGCTGTTCCATGGACTCAGAAAAAATCAAAATGTCATCTATGTACACAATCACAAACACATCCAAATATTCCTGCAACACTTCCTGCATAAAATGTTGAAAAGCAGCAGGAGAGTTGCATAAGCCAAAAGACATCACCAAATACTCAAATAAACCAAAAGCCGTCTTCCACTCGTCACCCTCCTTCACCCTGATGAGATGGCCTGCTCCCCTCAAATCCAACTTGGTATAAATCTTAGCCATCCTGACCTGGTCTACTAATACAGAAAATAATGGCAATGAAAACCGGATTTTGATGGTGACCCTATTCAGTGCTCTGTAATTTATGCAAGTCCTTAAGGTGCACTCCTTCTTGGGCACGAAAAACAAGGGAGATGAAACTGGAGATTTAGAAGGTCTAAAAAACCCACAGGCTAACATCTCATCTAAGTATTCCCACAAATGTTGCAGCTCTTTTTCAGATAAGCCATACACCAGACTGCAAGGTAACCTAGCCTGCGGTTCTAACTCGATCATACAGTCAAATGGCCTATGGTGCAGTAACTGAGGCACGCCACCCTTGTCAAAAACACCAGCAAATTCTTGATACATTAACAGCAAGGTGGTAACCACTGCCCCAATCTGAGGCAGCTGATTAACTTCTTCTATTAAAAAGGTGGTAGGGCCTCCAATGCCCGTCAAATGAAAGGCACACTGCTCATTTCCAAAAGTCAATGGGCCTCATTACAAGGTTGGTGCTCCGGTAATAACAATACTGGTAATCCATTACCAGGCCGGTGTATTACGACCCTTGATGCCTGTGCTACCGGCATCGACAGGGGCCCGCTGTGGCCGTGCACCACCATACTGGCATGCGTGCGTGCACGAGGGTGCCGTGCCAGTAACACAGGCATGCCACAAGGAAGAGGACATTACGAGTCGCACAGACATGCACATAAGGGCCACCATGATGCCGGCATCATGGATCACCCGTTAATAGCAAACTGCTGTGTTCCCAACTGCCACAGGTGCACACAATCAGCACAGGTGAAAGCAATGGAGTCAGGCACAGCACAAATGGAGCACACTCACACACCACACCCCTTCCAAGTCTAAAATGATACCACTAGCAGTTGCCATACAAGGGCTGGAGGACATGCCTGCACTGCCACTACTCCAGCAGGCACTAAACCAGGGGATGCAGGGGAGGCGCAGGAGGAGAAGGAGGGTGAGACTGGGCCAGCACATACCACCAGTGCAGGCAGTGGTACCCTGCAGGCAGCCACTAATCCCTTGCATAAGGGCCAGTCCATTTGACTTAACCCCTGCACAGATCCACACCCTGTACCGCCTGGACAGGGACACAATACGCACAATTGTGGATCTCATTCACAATGACCCGATCAGCCTGATCAACATCCATGCCGCCATCCCCCCTCTGCTGAAGGTAGTGTACATGCTCCACTTCCTTGCAATGGTGCTGAGAAACTACACGCTTCCACGCTGGATGAGATGCCTGGCTTCTGGGTAAGTCCAACCACAGGGCCATGGGGGTTGTTGTTGGGGGGGGGGGCCACAGGCATACGTAACCTCTCTGCTGGCTGGGCCGTGGGGGTTGTTGTTGGGGGGGACACCATCCTGGGTGCCAACCACTGTGACCCCAATTAATATGACGGGATGCGTGAGACTGACAATGGATGCAGATGTGCCATACTGCACAGGCATGTGTAAATGGTAGCTACGAACACAGCACCTACCCCTGCACATGCACAAGGTACATCATCAGACCTCAACCACAGGTATCACAATGCACCAACCTGCAGTCACAATGCATTATTCACATGAGCGCAGCAAAGTACAGCACAGGTCATGCCGACATGACTGAGCCTAATCCAACTGCCTCTCAGAGAATCCCCTGTCACTGCCCCTGCCCGACAACTACATCACAAACCACCATGCCATACACAGCACCTGAAGGGACACCTAAAAATCCAATGTGACATGATTGTACAGAATAGATTCCAGCAAGCGGTGAACACCACTGACACATTTGTGACTGCTGCAGGACCAATACACAGCACCTCACTTCCACCATGCCAGTTGACACCAAGCGCCATCACAGAACTGTCTCCCTACACTGGCGGACCATACCACCAATTCCATTGTGCCATGGTCACATGGGTGAAGGCGTTGACAGACATTTACATGGTGAGATCATGTATATGGAAGCATGATTGGCAAAACAACGTGTATCACGTTGCACATCAGAGAAAACCATCAAACAGTGCCCTACATGCATACTGGATTTACCACTGCAATGCAGCCATCACATGTGAGCACATCATGGGCCTATTGACATCATCTGTGTGTGATGTATCGGGTGTCAAGGTCTCTACGACCTGTACATTACCCATGCTCCCCTACCGTGGACCAACATTGAGTGCACCAACCTGAGTGTTGCTCTAATGAAATGGCAATAGCTGGCAGTGAAGATCCCTTGTATTTGAGCATGAACAATGTACAGCCAGTGTACACAAGGAATGCCAAAAACCCTCACAAGTAAAATAACAATTTCTCCCATACAGGTGATGCTGGGTATCCCCTGAAGCCATGGCTCCTCACCTCTGTCAGGCATCCAGTCACCAGGCACGTAGAGGACTACAATTGTGCACATGCACACACTCATGTGGTGATTGAGCAGACATTTGGGCTGTTGAAGGCATGGTTTTGCTGCCTCAGCAGGTCTGGTGGGGCACTCATATACGGCCCTGGAAAGGTGGGGAAGATAGTTTAGTTTAGTTTAGTTTAGTTTAGTTTAGTTTAGATTAGTTTAGATTAGTTTAGTTTAGATTAGCTTATTTATTTATAAAGCACGGCCGAACCCTGGGGTAGCTGGGCGCATTAACTTGAGCAGGACATAGGTTACAGAGGGGTTGCACATACAAGATAAATAAAAGTACAGTGTACAAGGTAGCATAAGGACCATATGAGGTACAGGTGAGAGGTTACAATCGATGTTTCAGTATAGATTAGCATGCAGATATCTTACTTTTTAATGCGCAGTGATCCAAGTCTTCACCATGGCTCTGAATGACCAGAAAGATTCCTCTGCTCTGATTGTTATAGGGAGTGAGTTCCAGCACTTTGCTGCTAGCACTGGGAAGCGGGATCCCCCACTGTTGTCAGATTGAATTTAGGGATGTTCAGAAGGTGCATGTAAGGGGATCTGGTAGGTCTAGAGGTTCTATGTCTAGAGAATTTGTCTGAAACGTATCTGGGGCAGTTAGTGAGAGGCATTTGTGTGTGATAACAAGCAATCTGAGTTTAATTCTGTCTCGGATGGGGAGCCAATGGACTTCCTTGCTGATGGTGGAGATGTGGGCCTTACGAGGGAGGTTAAGGGCACATCTAAGTGCATTGTTCTGTAAGACATGGAGTCTATTCAGGTTGATGTTGGTAGAGCCTAGAAAGAGAGTATTGCAGTAGTCTAACCAAGATAGCATCAGAGCTCTAGACAGTGTGAGGCAACTAGTGGTGGATAGAAATGTCCTAAAGGCATTAATAAGCTTATTTGTATATGCCGTAGATGAGATGTTTGCATTTATTTGTTTTTTGAGCGAGAGTGTAGAGTCGAGATACACGCTCAGCGTTTTAACTTCTTTTGAGACTTTTATCTTATTACTGTCAATCACAAAGGATTGATACCTAGTGTCCAATTTGTTGAGGCGGGCTTGCAAACCTACAATGAGTAGTTCCGTCTTGTCATCGTTCAAGCAGAGGCTATGTGTGGCCATCCATGCTTGAATTTCAAGGTAGATTTCATTAAGCTTTGCAACATCTCTCTCATAGCACCCCGTGAGTGTGATGAGGATCTGTGTGTCATCAGCGTAATTGGTATAAGTGACACCCAGATCATCAAGACGGTCGAAGAGGAGCTTGGTGAAGATGTTGTAAAGCATAGGAGAGAAATAAGAACCTTGGGGTACTCCACATTGGATTGGGACAGGGTCAGCTGCTGCTGTGGGGGCGAAGACTCTCGTCGACCTATCGGACAGGAAGGACCGAATCCAATTGGTGGCATTCTGTGAGAATGCAGCAACCGAAGAAAGGTGGTGAGTGAGAATTTGGTGGTCAGCTAAGTCAAAGGCTGCGGATAGATCCAACAGGAGCAAAATGGCCAGATTGCCCTTGTCTTTGGCTTCGTCCATTTGAATTTGTAGATCCAGGAGGGCAGTTTCTGTCCCATGCCTGGGTCTAAAGCCGGATTGTCGCAGGCCTAGGAGGTTATTGTCTTCCAAATGTTGTTGTATTTGGAGGTATGCTACTCTGTCGAGAATTTTAAGGAGGAAGGGGACAGTTGTGATGGGTCTGTAATTAGTAGGCATATTAGGGTCTAAATTGGGTTTTTTAAGGAGGGGAAGGACCCATGCTTCTTTAAGGTTGTTGGGTACAGAGGAGTTTTTGAACAAGGAGTTGATCAGCGAAGTGATGAAAGGGGCTAGATCTTTGGCTCCGTCTTTGATGACTGAGGCAGGGCATAGGTCACCTTGGCAATTTGACGGTTTAAAACTGGCGATTATGTTAACAACTTCGTCCTCAGTGACTAGGGAAAAGTGGAAGGAGGGGCAATTAGGACTAGCTGAATTCTTTTTGATACTAGCAGACAGTGCTTAATTTGTAAAAAAATAAGTGCCAGTGCCCAAAAAATATTGGCCCCATAATGCAGCGTGCGGGCACGCGGTGCTGCCCGCACTGATGGCGCGGGGCCCGGGTCAGTTCAGTACTAGACCTAGATCGGCCCATCACTCTGCTGCTGCTCCATGTCACATGTTTGGTGCTGTAGCAACTGCTGGCACAGGCTATTAGTGGGATGAATGGGGAAGGGCACACATGGGTTGAGAAAGTATAATGCTTTAAAGTTGGCAAACACTTGTTATGGTAGGTGTAGTGGTTCCAGCATTCCGGCAACCCAGAGGCAAAAGAGTGCATTTGAACACACTTCTAAATTCTAGACCACACTTGTTAGACGTCTGGACCATACTTGTTGTCCTGAGTAGTACCCACCGGGAGGCTTTCTGATAAAACGTGAGGCAAATTGTGCATTTTAAAGAGTATTTTTTCAGTGACACTGGCCCAAACTACTAGCCGAATGGTGAAGTAACTCGTCAACTGGCCCACATGGGACAAAAAAGTGGCCCACATGGACCAAAGAAGCTGGCCCACAGTAGCATTTGGTGTTTTTGGTTCGTGCATTGCCCTATAGGCCAGTCTGAGCCAGTCTGACCCAAATGCTATCTTTGCCCTATAGGCCAGTCTGAGCCGGTGCTATCTTTTCAATGAAAACAAAACACTCAGCCCCTGCATCGCCCGAATCCTTTCTGGTACTCTGCCGGGTGTGCGTTTTGGGGTGAAGGAAGCAATGCAGTATGTTAGAGCAGTGGAGAGAGGCATAGCTGACAAGACCATGGCTGCTCCTGTCTGCAATCAAAATGGTGTCAAATGGGCGGATGGGAACCCGAAGGATCAAAATTATGGAAAAATCCCAAATATGCAAGTGTAAAAACCTGCACATGGCCATGTGGTGTACCGTGTACCGCTTTGTGAAGGGGGGCTAAACGCACATCACTTGGGTCAAGGATTTCAGGACCCCTACGCGCCCTCCCACCAGGATATTGCGGCTCCGCTCAGGTGATGTGGGGCTGGATTGCTGTTAGGGAGAATTCTCTTATAAGGCTAATTTCCCAAACCTAGTGAGTCCCCCAGCAGCTTTGCTGGATTTTTGGGGTTTTTGACCGTGAATAAAAGGACTGCACCTTTTAATCGGGAACTGGCGGCTGGTTTCATCCCTGTGCAGTGCAACGACTCCACGTCCCCTCCTCGACGAGATCTTCTCTTCCCCTGGTCGGAACCACGAACTTCAACCACTGCCAGGGACAACTGCCCCTGCTGGAGCTTCGTTTCTCTTTAAGGTACTGTGTCCTGCCTGACCTACCTTTCTACAGATTGCTAAAGGTGACCCTTAAATCCTTGGCTTCTAAACTGGGTTGGCTCCAGGCCTTCTAACTATATCTTTTGAATCACCCCAACCTCTTTTGAACACTCTGCAAAGACTTTCAGTGCACTTTCAACCGTGTGATCCTGGGCACATTTCGCTCTGCTCCATTTAAAGTGGGCCTAGCCTATGAACTTTGGCTCTACAGTATAACCTGCCTTTCTCCCCTTGCTCTGAACTCTTAAAAGTTTTGGGAACTGTTTTATTTTATTCTCTGCCTTTTCTCTCCCTTTTTACCTAAAGTATTGGAGTGCCATCTAGGTTAAGCGCTCACTTCTGTCTTAACAAGTAGTTGTGCTTTAACCCTGACTTGTCTGATAGTTATCAACAGAGGTGTGCATACTTACCTGACTGTGTTTTAACTTACTTTTCATTGAGAGTGCTAGTGTATTGCCTAAAGTGTGTTTTAAATAAATAACTATATACTTTTTATACAAAGCTGCTCTGGTCAGTGTTTGTTTGCTCTACTGTGTTTTGGCCCTATTGTGTATACTCTACATACTGCCCTACTCTTCTTGAGAGAAGTCTGACTGCTCAGCCACAGCTACCAGGTAAAACTGGGTGGTGCAGACTGCTACCAATTGGGTTTACTGCTTACTCCTGTAGTCTTAATCTTTTTGCAGTGTTCCCCAAGGGAACTGCACAGGATTCTGCCTAACAATTGCTAACTGACACAAACGAAGCTGCATATGCTGTGCAGTCCTGAGGGGCTGTGCTGTGCACACAGTGTGCTGGAGGGCTGTCTGTGCACATGCTGTCCTGAGGGGCTGTGCATGCGTTGTCCTGGAGGCTGAGAGCACCCAATGTCCTGAGGGGTTGTGTACGCTGTGTCCTGGGGGGGCTGTGCATGCAGTGACCACCTTGGTTGCCTGTGCACGTAGAGTTCTGGAGGGCTGTGCTCACTTTGTTTCAGGGGTCTGTGGTTGTGCTCATGGAGTTCAGAGGGGGTGGGAGGGCTGTGCTCACAGTGTCCCAGGGCTGCACTCATGGTGACCTGGGGGCTGTGCACATAGTGTCCTTGTGGGCTTTCCACGCAGGGTCCTGGGGTGATGTGTTTAGGCCCGAGGGTAAGTCCTGCATAACTGCTTCTCTGAGGAACTCCCACTTGCTTTGTAGGGTTGCAGCGCCAGGGGGGTCCCCCGGGAATGAGAGGCAAGCTGCTGAAGGGAACAGCAACAGCCTCAGTGCTTGGCTGGGCTCCCCCTTGGAGGAAGGGGTGAAAGCCTGCCCAGTGAGAATCTATTGGGTTACTGGGCAGTTAGGGGGGTGTTGCAGGATGAGGGTCCAGACGGGCCTGGCAAGCACAGGGTGATGAGAGCTTTAGGGCGGGGGGCAGTTTTCTGCAAACCTGGTGGGAGACAGGGGGCTGTTGCAGAGGAGAGAAAGGCTCTTGTTTTCTTATTGCCCAAATCTTTAATTTTGACAACCAGGACCACCGGTAAAACCTGCCCATGCCTCTCTCAACTCACACGTGACGCCTCTCAACTCACACACCTTGGGGGGTGTCACTTTGTAAATTAATCAGTTTACTCACCCGCCGGCCGCCGCCCCCACACTTCAATGGGTTGTCATGTCAAAGTGCAGAGAACAAAAATCGGTTGATTTCACCTGAGCTGCCTCAACCACTTTAGGCTACCTTCCGTGGGGCCGCCCGCTATAGCCACCACGGCCATGCTGATGACAAAAAAAGGTGCCCAGCAGCAGCGGCCCCATGGAAGGTAAGATTTTAAAAGAAAAACGTATATTTGGTTGGCTGGGGCCCATCGCTTTTGAAGTGATGGGCCCCAGCCACCACTCAAGAATACTTATTTCTTTTAAAACCTACCTTCCGTGGGGTGTGAAAACTGCACATTCTGTGTTACTATACAGAATGTATCAAATACTGGATAGTAACAACAGAATGGGAGTTTTCATTGGCTGTTGTTTGTAACTTGTTGTTCATTGCTATTGCTGGCCCCTCCCAGGCCCAGCCAGCCATTTCCTGCACCTGCAAGCACGAGAGATCACAATGACAAAGAAACCCAATGATTTATAATGAAGCAAAGTGAAGTGGAAGAACAAATGAAGCAATTGCACGTGCGCTGGCCCCCATGATTAGTTCCGGTGCCCAAAAAGAGTGCCGGTGTTGGGCACAGGCAACCACCCCCACAAATTAAGCACTGCTAGCAGCGTCTTTGGAGATGATGCCTGCTTTTTGGCCTCTATTTTGGTTTGTAGAAGGGCTATTTTATTTGATAGTGCAAGCTGGATATTATTGCACCATGCTTTATCCTTGGTGCAGTCATCTGTAGGTGGCAATGGTGATTCTAGTTCTCTTAGAATGGAGAATAACTCTTTAGTGCCTGATTTAGCATTGTGAATTCTTAGGTTAAAAATCTCTTTTTTAGCATTATTGATGGCGATTTTATAAGTAGATTCAGCCGTGGATAATTTATCTTTAGAAGAGAGAGAAGGGGCTTTTCTCCAGTTAGTTTCTGCTGTTCTCTTAATGTTGCGCAGAGCTTTTAGTTCAGCTAAGAACCATTTATTCGTGTGGGAAATAGGTTTGGATTTTCTTAGTTTGAGGGGCGCTATTTGGTTAAGGGCTTGTTCCAGGGTGTTGTTGTAAAGTTCAACTAGGTCAGTTGGATCTGTATTTGGTTCAGAGGGGCTGACATTGATAATTGGTTTCAGGAGGGGTCTGAGGTTATCAATGGTAATGTTACGTTTGTTCCTAGTAGCAATTTGTGGTGCCCTGGTAGGTGAAGTAATTTTATTCGGTTTAGGCGAATCTTTAGGTAAAGAGAAAGTGATGAGGTGGTGGTCTGTCCAAGCACAAGGTGTGATGTTGATGAGAGATAAGTTGCAGTTAGCGTCAGTTAACCAGTCCAGTGATCTCCCTTTTGAATGTGTAGGCTTGTTAATGTGTTGTGTGAGACCTGAGTGAATGATTGTGTTGTTGAGTGAGGTGGCGTTGGTGTCATTCGGGTCATTAAGGCCCAGGTTAAAATCTCCAATGAGAATAATTTGTGAGCCAGGTTTAATGTTGGTTGTCAGTAAGTGGGAAATGTCCTCCTCGAAAGTGGTGATTGGACCAGGTGGTCTGTATCTGAGGTGTAGAAGTATAGTTCGGGTGTAGGATAGCGGTATTTTGATGGATAGGAGTTCAGCGGATGGAAGAGTTGAGTTGGTGATTTCTCTAATGTTCAGATTGGTCTTGGCAATGATAGCCACCCCACCCCCAGTCCCTGTTTTTCTATCAGTGCGAATGATGTAGTTTTCTGGGATAGCAATAGATAGTGCAGGACCCACTGCTTGATGAAGCCATGTTTCTGTTACCACAATGAAGTCAAGGTGGTTAGTCATGATTAGGTCTTCGATGTCTGAAGCGTGCGCTACCAGGGAGCGGGCGTTGATGAGGGCGCCCTTAATTGTAGAAGTAATTACTATATGGTTGTCTGGTGTAGTCTCCTGAGGTAAGGCAGATTCCTGGTCAATAAGGGTGTCAGTTTGAGTCAGCAGACGATTGTTATTCCTGGTATGTAGGGCGCGCCTCCAGGTGGGAATGGGTTTAAGGCTAGTGCGATAGCATAGTCTGACATTTCTCGTTTTCACGTGTGTAGGGCAGGTAACATAAGGAGTGGTGTCATCCAGTATGTCCGGTATATTCGCCTCCCCCCTAGTCGGGGGAAGCGAATCTGATGATCCAGTCTTTAGGTGACAATGGCGGTTGTAGGTGTAGGCATGTTGTATTGCGTGAGTGGGGGGTGGTGTTATGTTTTGATGCATGCGGGCAATTCAGCGGTGCAATATTGTGAAGTAGTGGAAGGAAGGTAGCCATGGCAAGCATTGCTCCTCTTAAGAAGGCCATTGTGTAAAGCAGGAGTGCTGCTGGTTGTGAGGCCTAGGGAGTGGTGGAAGGTGAAGATAGTATTGGTATGTGCCATGCTGCACAACATGTGCATCCAGTGCAATGTACCCCTGCCAACTGACATGTACGTAAATCCACTGGAAGATGAGGAGGATGATGGGGAAGATGCTGCATATCGGCCACAGCAGAATGTGACTGAAGGACGTGCTGTACGCCAATCTTTGATTGAACAATATTACTAATGTGATCGGTAACATCTGGCACCTTGAATGTTGGACACTGGGCACTGTTGATAAATAAAATGACACACACTCAATGATCAATGTCCAGTCATGAGTTCTTCATGTGCACACCAGTTGTATTATGGAAATGTGAACTATGTACAAAAAACAGGTATAAATGTGCACCAAACCCCTTTGTTGTTCTACAAAGTGCCCCCCACCCTCCACCCCACATCCCTCAACTCCCCCACACTCCCACGCCCCACACCCATCACCACATCCCTCAACTCTCCCACACACCCCCACCCACCACCGCCCATCACTTAACTCCCCCACACACCCACGCCCCCCTCCCACCACCCCATCCCCATCCCTCAACCCCCCCACACACCCATGCCCCCCAACTCACCCACACATCCACGTCCCTGCACCCAGACTCCCTCCTGCATGTATGTCTGGCTACTGACGGCCCCTTTTGGATGGAGGCTGTTGCTCCTCTGGCCGGCGTATGCTGCGTAGCAACCTACAAACCGGGCTCGTCTGAGTCGAGCTTGCCAGGGTAGTGCTTGCCGATGGTGGGTGTAGTGGCTCGGCTGGTGCAGCATGACGTTGGGCCATGGTGGCAGCCAAGTGTGTGAGCGCCTGCGTCACAGATTCCATGCCGTCGCGCACCCATCGGGCTATGCGGTACATAGCACGGGTGAGTGCCTGGTTGTTGTCACGGTGGGCCTGGCATGTGGCCTCCCCTTCTGCCAGGTATTGAGGTACCATATTGTGCATGGCCTGCTGGCACTCCTTCATGTGGGTCATGCGGCCCTCTAGGTCTCGTATGTTGTTTCCAGCTGGTGGTTGCAATGGAGGTGGAGTGTGACTTCTTTGAGGGCTAAAAACATCTCCAGGCATCTCCTCCACGGAGCTGCGACCACCAGACCCATGTCCCAGGGAGTGCTGTGGTGTGGGCAGCACGGATGGTGTTTGCACAATGTCCTCTGACATGCATTGCCCTGCTGTGTCAGCCTCATCCTGTTGGCCGTCCTCCTCTGCGCTATGTAGGGCAGATTGGGCCGCCTCCCCTAGGTCACTAGTGGCCATGGACTGCGGCCCCTCAGCATTGCTGTCCTCTGGTGAACCCTACTCGTCCACACGAGGTGGCTGCAGTGGGGCAGGGGTTGTCTTGTCCGTGGTCTTTGGGGCCGTTGTGCCTTGTGGCATGTGTACCATGATGGCATCAGTTTTCCCTGGCTGGAGCACATTGCCAGGTGTTAGAGCTGGCTGCTCCTCAGGTCCTCCGGCTTGTGGGACCTGTTTGCCGGGCTGCTGTGGCTTGGAAGTGGTGGTTGGCCTCGGGCCAGCCCTTGATGTGGACGGCCTGGTGCCGGCATCATCCCCTTTGTTCCTCAGTGCTGGTGTTGCCTTAGTTTTTGTGGTGGGCCCCGCATCGCTGTCTGATCCTGTGCCTGTGGGGGATGGAGAGGCAGGGCATGAGTCATGGGTGAAGGTACATCATACATAATTGATGTCTGTACACTTTGGGTCCTGTGCATTGCCGTGTGCATGTTGGAGGGGTGGACATGGTGCTTACAGGAGTTGGGGGTGGGGTGCAGTGTCTGTGCATCCTTCTAGCACAGCCATGTTGTATATGCTGTCTGTTGGGTGGCCTACGGGTGTGTCGTGGATTGCATGCAGTAGGCATGCGTCAGGGTCTGCATGCCATGTGCTGTGTGGTTGGGGCTCAGGTGTGCACTCTGTGGCGGAGATGTCAGCACCATGCAATGAGATGTCACAGTGGTGAGGCCTGCATCTCTACAGTGATGCATGTGTGTGAATGCATGCAGATGGTGCTTGTGTCTGCAATTGGGGACTCATGTGGTTTGTGTCAGTGGGGTTGGTTGTGTGTTTCCGTGAAAGGGATGTGGCATTTCTGTTGGGGCAGACTTTAGGTGTGAGGTGATGGGCGATATACTTGCTGTGATCTACTTGCCATTTGTACTCCACCATTGTGTTTGGGGTGTTGTGTGTGTGTTCACTTTTGTATTGTGCTAACGGTCACTCACCTTCATCAGCCGATGATGGGACTCCCGGCTCGGCATGCCGACCCCTTCGATGGCCTCCATGTGAATCACAAAGCTGCACGTTTCTTCCCACTGTGCTAGCATAATGGGCGAGGATGGTCCGCCACCTGTTGCCTGGGCCTGTGTACGGTTGGCTGACAGTATGTTGCGGACACGCAGCCGAAGTTCATCCCGCCTTTTGTGACAGTCCTTTACACTGCATTGGGTTGTCCCCACTGTGGACACCTTCTGGGCCACCTCCTCCCAGATGTATTTCTTCTGCATTTGTGCGGCACAGCGCAGGTCTGTGCAGAACACCACATCCGCATGCTGGACTAGGGTGTCTGCAAGCATGTTTAGTTTGTCGTCGCTAAACCGTGATTTGCTCTGACGAGGTGTGTCTTTGCGGGTGGATTGAGTCATTCACTGGCAGGCAGGGATCACAGTTTCCAATTCCGGGTCCTGTAGGAAAGGGATTGCAATGGATTGTGTTTTTCAAGATGGTCACTGGAGCATTTCCTGTTCCAACGCGATGGCGTTGCTTCTGGTGGCGGTAATGCCAGTACCGGTATTAGTGATGCTGGTGTGAACGGTGCCATTCATAGCGGATTCTACAATGCCGGTGGAGGTCTCTGCTCATTCGAAGAAGCCGCTATCGGGGGCGGTATGGCCCTTACAGGCATGGCGGTGCTGCCGTTACTGGCATGCCGATACGCACAATTTTTACTGCCAAACTCGTAACGAGGCCCAATGTCCTTCCTCGCCCGTCTATGCTGGGATTGTGTGCCACTAAGCAGGGCATTCCCAAAATCACCCCAAATTGGGGAACCGCAATCAAATCAAACGTGATCACCTCCTCATGACCCTCACAACACCACATCCTCACCTCTTGCGTCTGGGTGGTAATAGTACCTGATGTCAAACATGAGCCATCTACTGCCTGCACCAACTCGCTATCCTTCTTGATTCTAGTGGGGATCCCTAACTTGGTTGCCAAAGTAATGTCTATGAAATTTCCTATGTCCCCAGAATCCACCATTGCCAATACCATCTCCTTACTATTTGTAAAAATCGAAGTCACTAATAAATAGATCTGAGGAGCCTTAACCTGCATAGTATTGGCCACTGCCGAAGGGATCTCTGCCTCCTGCTTGTTCAGTATAGTTGTTCCCAAACCTACCGAGCCCCTTCTTTTCCTGCCTCCACCTTTCTCCTTTCCCCAATTCAAGCAGAAGTATTGGGACATTTCCGGATGTAATGCCCCGATTTCCCACAATATAAGCACAAGTTATTGGACTTCCTATTTTCTTTTTCTTCCGCTGTCAAAGGTCCCCTAACACTACCAATCTGCATGGGCTCTCCCTGCTCCCCACCAGCACGTCCTCCTACCTCCGTGCTAGTGTCTAAGCGCACAAAGGGTACTCCATCCGTTCTCCTTTTCTCACCCCTGCGCTCACCCAATCTATGGTCCAACTGTAGAGCCAAATCAATTAATGCACTACATGACTCTGGCTGTGGTTCCACATGAGCTAATGCATCCTTAAATTCCTCCTTCAATCCTTGATAAAATAAAACCACTTGCTTGTGTTCTAGCCATGCCGTCTCTACCACCAAGCGATTAAATTGCGTCACATAAGTCACCAAATCCTTAGTACCCTGCCTCAGTGCTAATATCTCTTTATCCTGGGCCAAGCATACATTTCGCCGGTCAAAGAGTATGCAAATTCTACTGAAAACCCAGCCAAATCACATAAGATAGGCTCATCCTTTTGTACTAGGGCAATCACCCACGCAACCCCCGCAGATCTCTCAGAGACTGCCAACGGAACACCTAGGTGCTGTTGCACCACAACTGTATTTTACCGACTAGATCCTGCAGATGATGTTGCCGCCGATTTCGCTGCCGCCTCCCCGTGCATTGGCGTTCCTTGAGCGATTAACCCACTAACCTGCATCCTCAAACTAGTAGTCTCCTGCCGAGACTGAATCAACTCTGCCTAAATATCCTGTAATGCTTTTAGTACCTCTGTTAAGGGTGGAGGGGACTCCACTCTGGCCTAGGTGGCTCAATTATCCCAATCTGGGGGTTGGTAATTATGTCACACACCTGGAGTATCACACAACTCTTTCCTAGCCACGGAAGCCAAATGCAGTTGACCCTCCCACCTTGGTTGGCACGGTCTCCTGATTTTCTTATATACAGGCACCTCCAGGTTGCCAATGGGGAGGAAGAAGGTTAGGGAGAGGTTGTGGATATGTAAGGGGTGTTAGGGCCACCAGAAAGAGGTTTAGGAATCTTGAAATGGGACAGGGATAGGGAATATAGGGAAAGACATAACTTGTTCAACATACACTTGTACAGCCAGTGCTACACCTATTTGAAATTCCTCTACCTAGCCAGTACCCTTCCTGATTAGGATATAGCCTCCTATTCCTGTATTCCTATTCATGCTCTGAATCAGCAACAAACATAAGCACATAAAGCGTTATTGATGGCCATGCATAACTGCAGCACGTACATCATAGACAATAGGCACAAGCAACAAACATGGATCGTGCCACTGTGTGGTATTCTCACTGGAGTGATTCAAACCCCACCTGCCGTGTCACCAGGCATAGGTTAAATCATAATACTCACTTGAACATAATTGACTTGTAACTGAAATGAAATGTAACAAATAGCAAGCAGCCACAAACAAACATTGCGTTACTCTGCTTCTTATGAATGTTTCCCCAACATTCTACTGTTCTGAGCGCTATGGTTACGTGTGTCGCAGCGTGCCCAGCATGAGTTTGTGAGACTACTGCTGAGGAAACACACATGCAGCCCGTATGCAACCCTTATCAGTGTGCGAGGTATAATGTTCTGTGTACTACGCACGGTGCGAACTGCACCCAAGAAATGAGAGTATGCACCCTAGAATCACATCCATATTCATAGAAACACTTAACTGAGGCCTAAGTGGGCTCGCCCGCACCTCCCCATGCAATGCGTTCTCCCACGTTGGACGGACACACTGCCATGATTACTCTGTTCCCTTATGAGGGACAGAACGCTGCTGGGACTCGCCACCTCACCGCCTGGCCTGGGTCCTTCATGAGCCTCCAAACAATCATCTGCACACCTGCTCTCCTCCGACCCAAAGGAAACCAGAGGCACATGGGAAATGTGGTCTTTTACTCGCTTTTGCATGGAAACCCTGTCCTGTGCTGCTTTGCAGCCTGCACAGTCCCTTTTTCCTTACAAGGGGAAACTGGGGTGACCTGTGACAGTCCTCTCAAACCTTTCTTCTTTCCAGAGACCCTGTATTTCTCCTTAGTCTCTTTTTTTGGAAGTTGAAGGGTGGCCTTCCTGTGGACTGGAGGTACTGGATGTCCCCTTAACTTCAAACTGAGAGTCTTTTATGGTTGCTTCTCTGGCCAATCTGGTTTGCTCCTCCTTGTTTTTGCTGGGAGGCCTGGGCGTACTAGACACTACTGCAAGAGCCTTCAAGTCATTCCCCAACAGGACTCTCCCTGGCACTTCATTCTGTACACTAACAGGGATCTTAACAGTCATGTTATTGCACTGGATGAGAGCTGACATAATAGGAACCATTTGGATAGGGCATCCTTCAAGTTTAGTGGGACCTTTGGGTGCCTTAGCTACATCCTCAGGTTTGAAGAAACTTTCATCAACCACTGTTATGCTTGCCCCAGTGTCTCTTATGGCAGGAGTCTCCTGACCATCTACAAAAACACTGTCTTTATAATATTCGTTGGTGTTATTTGGAATTGTGTTCTACACTTCCACATTCTGTTGTTCCCACAGACGACCCAGGGACATTAAATATACAATGGCTTGAACTCCAATGGGTCTTCAGCCAGTAGTTGAAAGAGTGCACCTGCCATTTGTGCTCCTCCCTCAGGGATGAAGGCTAAGGAGAGCGTATGGAGCCCTGAAGGTTTACCCTTACATCTGGGATCTCCTTTCACATGGTCTACGACCCACATACAAAACATTTTCCAAATGTTCTCTGGAATTGGGGTTTCTGTCGACCTCCCTCTGGTTTGGCACCAGAGGGCCCACTAGACCTACCAGTTTTCCCATGGGATCTACCCTTGTTATGTTTGGGGCCCTCTTTTGAAGTAGCCCCAGAATCCTTATGAATGGCCCTGTTGGCTACCCATAACTTAGAAGCTTGTGCTAGCTTTTTAGGATCAGTTTCCTTGGAGTCAGCGAAATGCTGTCTAACCTCAGGAGAGTAGGCATCAAACATAGATTCAAGTTAAAAAAAAAAAGATTTCTCATAGGGGGCGTGGCTTGACAGCCATGCAGTGAGGCAGCAGAACCTGGTCCGATTTGCTTAGAAACTCTAGGAAAAGGTGTCGGAGAGCCACCACACAACAGCCCGAAATGGAGCCATGGAGCGTGGGTGAAAGATGGAGGATGGATGCTGACCGGCCTGAAGAGAATGTAGAGAGAGGTAGGCACACAGGTGACAACAGGAAGCCACAGTGCTGGCGGCAGAGCAGAGGTGCAACTGCATTGCAAGCTCTACGCGTGTGAGTAAAAACAGCAACATGGGTATGGGTGAAGAAGCCAACCCGTTGCTGGGTGCAGCATCGGAGGGAAGCTGGTGCTAGAGAGAGGTGCAAGACCACCGCTTAACACAGCGGAGGGTACCGCTCCGTGGGCGACCTCAAGGAATTGTGGAAGGAACAGGTGAGCCCCCAGAGCGAGCAAGTGAGTGGCTGAGGAACAGGGCCAAAGGTGGGGAGGGCACCCGTGACACAGAGCAGCGGTCCCCCTCCCCCACTCCCACCAGACCACGCTGGAAAATTGGCTGAATAGAAAAGCCCACAGGCGCAGCGGGGTGGCCGTGAGCAACCACCCTGAAACACAGTATTGAAGCAGGTCAAGAGGTGTTGAGAGTGGCTTGCCTAATCCCTGGCGAAGGCCCCTAATGAGAAGGGACACCTCTCCCCGGAAGCAAAGCTGGTACATAGGTAGCACATCGTACGTTTGAGGAAAGCAGCAGCATAAGGGAATCCAGAGCAGCAGGGGCACATTAAGATGACGACCTCCCTCATCCAACCCCCTGGGGAGCATGAAGACAGCAAAAACTGCTCCAGGCAGGGAAAGGGAAGTAACCCCCTTAACACAACCCTTGCACCGGCCAGAGGGACAGCAGTACGAGGCACTGGCTGTCCCCGGACAGTGGCTTTTGTTGTGCCTCAAGAAGACAGTAGAGGGTAGAGCACCTGCCCGACACTGAGGGGTGGGCAAGAACAGCCCAGGACACCATACAAATAAGAAGGAGCCAACACACCGTGGGGAAGAGGTGGGGCGCTGTGAGCCTTGGACCCCTCATCCCCCATTCCCCCTCCAGTGGAGCGAAGAAGACTGCAAGAAAGGGTGGGGTTCAGCACACAGCGACCGATCAAGAAAATTGGGCTGGGAATGGTGGTGTGAGCCTGGCAGTGAGACCTGGTCAATGGAAGGAGAGGTGCACAGAGGAAGGAGGCCTTGAAATTAGCACAGCACCCTTGCTGCCCCTAAAGAACTTAGAACTAACCTGAACAAATTGAACCTGCCCAGGTGTGGTGGCAACAACTAGGGCTGAACAACAATCAGGAGACCAGTGTTATGCCAGATAAGCAACGTGGGAGCAAGGGCAAGCAGACCAGCATGGAGTCCTATGCCCGCAAGAACAGAAATGGCCTGCATACTTCGGCAAACATGGGTGCAACAAGATCGGATCAGCAAACAGGGCACCAGAAAGATGGTCCCATCCTAGAGGCGATAGCAGCAGTGAAGACGTCACTTGAACACAAAATGGATGCAGTAATTGTGGATGTGGGCCTGCTACGACAAGACGTTAGGGCCCTGGCAGACCGAATGAACACAGCGGAACAGCAAGTGTAGGATAATACATGCTCGGAAGAATACAAACCTTGGAGCACAGAGTCGAGGACACAGAGGGAAGAGCTCGACGAAACAACATCTGTATTGTTGGCCTACCACAGGGAGAGAAGGGCAGGGACTCCACAAACTATATAGAAAACCTACTGCTGCAAGAGGTGGGCGCGGGTGCACTGTCGCAGGGCTCTGCAGTGGAAAGAGCCCATAGAGTCCTGGTTAAAAAAAACTCCTGGAGCTGCGCTGAGGCCCTTGATAGCCAAAATCATGAACTTCAAGGACCGAGAAAAGATCCTTACCTTCTCAAGAGAAGGTGGAGCGATCACCAGGAACTCCTCAAGGCTTGCAATCTACCTGGACTACACTGTACTTGTACAAAGGCAAAGAGCAGGGTTCGGACCAACGAAGGAGCGCCTCAGGAAACCACCGAAGAAGCCCACACAAATGTTAAAATTTCAAGTCCGTTGCTTGAAAGTTGGAACGAGAGCGGGAGAGCACACCACCTTCCAAGAGTAGCTTGAAGGGGCACAGAACAAAAAGGTACACACACAGGGGAGAAGAGAGCCATATGCGACAATTGAGATGCAATGGAAGTCAGATCACCGAAGAGGATGTGGAAGTGAAATCAGGAGCAATGGGTACAAAGGCAAGGAACCAAGCATAAGTAGTCAAGAGCGCGAACATGTGGAACAAATAGGCCCATGGAAAGAGACAGGCCGCATCAAAGTCTGCCATGGAGAGTCCTGAAGAGTTAAGTAAAGCCACATGGATTGAATAACTATGTCAAAAGGCTAAGGGTATACGCATGGCTAAACAGATCGAAAGTGAACGTGGCAGTGCTACTCACCTGATGAAGGAAAATCAGTCCAAGACAGTAAGAAAGAGGTGGGGTATACGGATTAACCTACTCCAACTATGCCAGAGGGGTACTAACGCGGATAGCCCCCAATGTCCCTTTTCAGCTTATAACAGTGGAACAAGACAAGGAAGGTAGGCTTGTAATAGTGCATGGACTGTTACAAAATAGAAAAGTGTGCTTGGTGAACACGTATGCCTAGAACAATAATGCTACAGGGTTCTTTAGGACACTTGCTCCCCGACTTTCCCCACTCAGAGGGTTGACATACATCTAGGGAGGGGATTTCAACTGTACACTCAACCCAAAGTTAGACAGGTCAGACACCAAATTTAAGAAACCAGCGCCATTGGCAAAAGCCTTGCAGACACTCTTAAATCAGCTGAGGCTGGAGGATATCTGGAGAGAGACACATAATGAAACCTGCGGGAACATATAGCACCTCACACAGCACACATACATGGATAGATTACATTTTCACTGGGACGGAAACCCAGGGCGAATTTACAGATATAGAATTTAAGGTTACAACCCTTTCGGACCATGCCCCGTTAGTGGCGACATGGAGGTACACAAATAAGGGGGCCCCTACACCAAGGTGGTGATTGAGAGTGGAAGCGGCACTGGATAGTGAATGCCAGGAACACATGCAGAAGACCATATAACAATACTTCCAACACAACACTGGCAGTGTAGATAAGTCTGGTGTTCTATGGGATGCCTTTTTTTTTGTTTAAAAGTTGTTTATTAGTTTGATTAACAAACTTTTTTACAACAGTTACATAAAATTCTTCATCATAGTTCATAGATCATTTTGCGTAACATACTAAATAATTACATTCAGAATCCAATTTACAACAATTAAAATATGTTTAAAAACCTTATACGGTTTTTCATTCTATCAATTCTGAAGCTACATTCTATAGTTTTTCATGTTATTATGATACTTGTTCATGATTTTCCTTTTTATAGTTTGATATTTAGCATCAGATAAACTGATTTTGGATATATGCCCAATCTCCCAATTTTTTTGTTTTTTAGCATATTGATTCTCACAGCCAATAAATCCACAGCTAAAGGCTGTACTGGTTCATTTGATTTAAGCCAAACCAGGTATATAAGTGCTATTTAAATGATGGTCGAAATTTGTAGTATTTTTGTCGCCCCTTTGCTGGTGCTATTACTGAGTTTTATGCATTTTAATGCCAGCATTTTAATGTTTGCGTTCAATGTTCTGCAAGTTTTCGAGTTCCATTTAATTGACGCACCTGGACGATCTTCCATGATAAATATACTTAGTGGATCTTGAATCAGTTTGGGAATAGTTAGTTGCATTTCTGTGTATAGGATGCAATGGTCACTTAGTTCGATCATCGCGGTTTCTACTCCTGTGCAACTTGACGATAACTCCACTGATACCGCAATATAATCGATACATGATTTTCTGTTGTTACGCGACCATGTGTAAACATTCTCAGTTGTAGTAAATGGAAGGAAAGCAATATTCCAACGCTCAAAGAATTGCAAAAAGAGTAAACCTCTTTTTCCTGTTCAGCAATAATTGGTTTTGAGGTGAGGTTTTTATTACAGTACCACAATCTTGGAGGCAATTGGAGTTAAAATCACCTCCTAGGATTATTTTTACATTGGGCCACTTGGTGAGAATCTCATCAAGCAACGCATCAAGATTGGTAAACAGGTTTGTTATTGCTGTTTTTAAAGGTTTATAGTACAATGACAGTATTAGAATGCTATTTGTCTTGGCCGTTCCTAGTTCTATTAGAATCGCCATATAAGTATGCGTGGACCGGTCATTATCAATGAGTAAACAAGTGCTGTGTTTATCAAGATGGTGATTCCACCTGAAGGTCTACCTTTCGACATTCGTGTCGCAAGGGTGGAATACGCAACAAAGCCGCTAATTTGGATTTGCTTAACAGCCATTGTTTCTTGACAGAAAACTATATCCACAATTTCCTGAGGGGCATATTTCGCTGCCTACCTTTTCAAATTTTGTACTCCGCATGAGTTCCAGGACATTACTCGTAGGAGCTCATTGCTACTACGATTGTTCATGTTTTGCCGAGTCATTGTGCGCCCCTATTAGAGCTGATAACCAAGACCAGTCTTTGGAAACGGCAGAAATTGCAACCACCTGTGTCAATACTGCAGTTTCCGACACTTGCGGACTGGAAGGTAAGTTTGATTGATTGTTTATGTTCATTAAAATAGGCGGTAGAGTTTCATTAAAGATGTTTGCTTCTTCTATCGTCTGGAGTTGGGTAATAGATAATCCTAACGTTTTTAGTTCCCTTCTATGATTCCAGATTAATTCTGCAATGATTAGAGATTGCAATTCAAAGACCATCCTGTAATTTTTACTGAGGTTAATGTGATCCAAGTAATGTCACTGGATACCAGAGACTTAGGGCTGGAATCTTTTTAAAGGTCTGCAGCATAAGTGATCTGTTTAGATCTTGATCTCCGTTTATTTCTGTTGAACTAATCCAACTCAAAATACTCTATGTAGGAAGATCAAGCATGGATTGATCCATAGAATCAGCCCTTTGATAGGCTTTTTTAGCAGTTGGTTCATATTCCAAGTTGTGCTTGGCCCCCTCTCCTTGCATCAACTGTTTTTTTTTCTTTTGAGGGGAGAACATCTTCCCCTGTGTTTATTAAATTCTCCTTCTTCACCGAGTGGGCTTGGGGGGCTTTTTGTGTAGAGTTGTGTGGTTGTTCATAGATGTCCTGAGTATTAGTATTGCCTTCTGATAGTAGTAATGATTTAAGTGGATTGCCTCTTGAGATTTCATTGACGCACCTTCAGTTGCCATTAGAGGTTCCTGATCCAATGTCGATCGTTCCGTAGTTTTTTTGTTTGGAATTGGTTTTGTAAAAAGCTGAGAGCAAGGATTGTTGGGTAGAGGATAGTGACGAAGAAAATTCTTTTTGTTTATCCGTGTTGGATTTTTCTATCTGTGAGACATGTTTTTTTTCCTTAGCCCCAGCCAAGTTCGATTGCAGCTGTAGGGCTAAACGACTTTCAATAGTAAGCTCCTCAACGTTAATCCCCAAATCGGAGTTTAACTGCTGAGGCAAGGTGTTTGCTGTTGAGTCGGTTGGTGTTACCACTGCCTTGACTTTTGGGTCAGTTTTGAGAGGTTGTTTTTGAATTGTTTTTGAATTTTTTCCTGTATTTCCAGTAATTTTGCATTATGTAAATTAAGTCTGTTCATTGCAATCTTTTTTGTTTACGAGATACAAATTGTTTCTGTCCTCCGTGGTCGGAGGAGGACTCCTTTTGTGGGGGGTCCAATACTACTACTTCCCTCAACTTCTCTTCATTTATCATTTTAATCAATTCAGATGGGCTATCCGGTTTGAATCTTTTATTGAAGTTTCCAAACCATTTACCTGATTGAAGAATAGTAATTGGTCAATTTTCTCGGCATGGTCAGCTACCATTTGACATAGCTGAGCGTGCGTATATATTTGCGCAGATTCCATGTTTCTTTGCATGTTAACTGTCTGCGCAAAAATCGTGGGAAATTCATAGATTGGACCACTCATCTTTTTTTTAGGAGTCACCTGAATCTCAATTTGTTAACTCTCTGTTTGTGATGCTATCGAATGCATAATCATGATGGAGATATTTGAAGAATGACAACCTTTTTGCTTTTTGTAGTTATCAGCAAAAATATACCCCTTAAGTTTATTAAGTTTTGAGGAAATGTCAAGTAATGCTGTTTTTAAATCACGGAGTTCATAATGAGTATATTCATGCCCTTTGTCAAGCAAATTAAGTATTCTTGTCATAACAGGGTATGATGATTCAAAAATTAATAGATCCTCAACTTCGGAGTTAGGTTTTGAGTGAAAGTTTGAATTATTCTCATCATTATTCAGGTTTGGTTAGATAAAGTGTTGAGGTTCAGGTGATGAGCATACAACCCCCTCTTTAGTTTGGGCAGAATCTTCATTATATGAGTGAAGTGTTGCATGTTTACTGGGTGCATTTTGGAATTCAATGTAGGGTGCAAGGGTTTGTGATGGTAATGTAGATGGCGCATCACAATGAATATGGACTTTGGGTTGCCAATAGGACGCACTGTGACTGGCGTTGATGGTCCATCCGATAGAAATATGGGATGCCTTTAAAGTAGTGTCCAGGGGAACGGCAATATGGAAGACTGGGAGCCTCAAGAGGAGCATGCTAAGGGAGCTTTCAGCTATAGAAAGGGACATAGCAGAGGCAGAGAAGCAGGCTGGGTTAATTGGAGAGGAATCAGCCGAACAAATATAACTAAAACTACAGTGTACTTCCATCTGGGAGCAACTGGTGAAACTAGATTAAGGGAAATATATACAAAAACGTCATGCTGAGGGCAATAAGCCAGGCAGACTCCTCGCCTGGCTGACTAAGCAAGAAATAGAAAGAGACCTGATAAATGCAATTAAGAATAAGGCTGGGGAAGTTCCCAGGGGAAGTTGTTAGGACCCAAGAGGACATTAACCAGGTGTTCTCACACTTCTATGAAGAACTGTACTCTCTGAATCAAGGTATGGAAACCTGGGAGATACAGGAGGCCCTGACTCATATAGAATTACCAAAACTAACAAAAGAACAAGCAGCAGTATTAGAAGCCCCACTGACAGTAGGAGAACTTGAAACAGTAATTGAAAGCCTCACAACAGCCAAGACCCCTGGGCCTGATGGATTACCCAGGGAGCTCTACAAGAAATACAAGCAATTAATAGTATCCAAATTGCTATAGGCCTATGAAGAGGCGAATACACAGGGCCAACTACCGGATAGTCTGCTAAAGTCACTAATACTACTTGTCCTGAAACCTGGGAAATCGCCTCTGGACTGTGGATCATATAGATTACTCTCTATGATCAACCAGGATAGTCAGATCTTCACAGCAACTCTAGCTAACAGGCTCAAACAGGTCATACATACCCTGGTGCACAAAGACCAGACTGGATACGTCCCAGGACGTAACACCACATGGAATCTGAGAAGACTACATCACGTCATAGACCAGACCAACCATAGACAGGAAGAGAGTGCAGTTGCCTCCATAGACGCGGCCAAGGCCTTTGACTCAGTGAATTGGGACTGGCTCCTACACGTACTAGAACACTTTGGAATGGGTCAAGGCTTCCTGTGGTGGATCAGGCTGATATATATGGAGCCCAGGGCTAGGGTCAAAACAGGCAGACACATCTCAGCAGCATGAAGAATATATAGAGGCACGAAACACGAAACAGCGGTGCCCGCTGTCACCAATGCTTTACATACTGGCCCTGGAACCACTTGCAACCTTCCTCAGGAAGGAATACAGCGGCGCGGGAATAGGCATAGATAACGCCATCCATCTAATTTTGTTATATGCCGAGGATATGCTCCTGTACGTCAATAACCCACAAGATAACCTGCCATACTTATTAGACGTCGTAGAAGCATTTTCTAAGTTATCGGGCATATACATTAACAAAGAAAAATCCTTCTTGTACCCCCTGGTGGCACTCAGACAGATAAATATGGACCATCTGCCTAAACTGGGCCTGAAATGGGTGCCAACCTCCTTCCGATACCTAGGAATAGATATACACCACAACCCAACAACATCACACAAAGCCAACAAGTTAGCAGCACTCGGGAACATCACAAAGTCTATGGCATTCTGGAAGACGCTGTCCCTAGGGATGTTGGGCAGGGCAGCCCTGCTGAAAATGATAGTACTCCCCCGTCCACTTTACTATTTCACTGAACACAATAGTAAGGCATTCCTGTGGGGGGCAGAAACAGATTGGCACAAGGCACACTGCAGAGAGACTACGACTCAGGCCGGATCAAACTACTAAACATTCGAGCTGTACTACCTGGCAGGGCAGCTGCAGTTTGTGGCACACTGGCTGGGAGATGAGACCTCCAAAGACACACTACTTCTACAGCCCGCACTACAACACTATTACCTGAGAGAGAGATTATTTGGATGGAAAAGCCCTTGCACCAGATACTCCCCTCTCTCACCACACTGGGCCTAACCCTATGGCAGAAAGCATGGAAAATCCTGAAAAGCCTGGACCCTTGCTCAGCTCAAGTCCCTCTAGTGGGACTGGTGAGCACCCAACCAGATCCACTTATGGCATATTGAAGACACTGGGAGGTCAAAGGAACTGCCCAAGTAGGAGACCTATGGAAAGAGGGGCAATGGGTGGAGTTCCAAACCTACTGGAAGAGTACAACATACATAAAGGCAATTAATGCTACATAAAAGCATGGTGAAGGCAAAGAATAAAAGGTGGCCAGGTCCACGCAACGGAGCGGGAATGGAAGAAGTGTTAGATGCATGGTACGATGTGGCCGAGGGAGGACACACAGTGGCCCTCATTACGACCCTGGCGGAAAGGGAAAAACGATGGCGGAAATGCAATACCGCCATCGAATAGCGCTCGGTGCGACTATGACCCGTCACCGCAAAGTACGAAGCCATTAGCGACACCGTAGTGAACGCCAACGCTAACTGCACTAAGCACGCGCGCGCGCGCCATGCCAAACCGCAAACACCACCATGGTGCAACGGTACGCCAATTCCGACCCTAGCGGACATGTACCTAACGCCATCAGGCATGGCGGAATGGACCATTCCGCCATGGCGAGAAGTCCGGCATCGCGAATCAACCGTAAACGGCCCCACTGAGTGCCTGTACACCGCTCCCTGCCCACAAAGTACAACTCCCTGTAGGTGCAATGAAGTCACAATGCAACCATTGAAATGTACAAAGCACCCATGCATGCCAACGAACAAAAGAAACACAACAGGGGCCAATGGGAGCTGCAGGGCACAGATGGCACGAATACAGAAGCCATCCCAATGGACATGACCACAGTCCCCCCCCCCGAAACGCACGCAAACACAGGCACCTGTGACCAGCAACATTCCGAAAATAACAACATTCCACCAGTCCACCTGGCTGACCGCCATCTGTCACACAAAACCCAATCCCCCGCCCCTGAGCATGACAACATCCAAACTGTCATATAGGCAGCCCCCATCCCTGACCTCACGGGCTCAGTAGGCAAACGCGCCCAGCACAGTACCACGCAACTAAACCCCGAAGCAGGAACCCAATGCAGATCTCCTCACAATACATCGCCCCACATATAGGCACATGCCACATCACTTGCAAAGAAAAACGCTACACGGCCCAAATCAGAATAGAAATTTAATGCACAACAAAATCACCAAGCCCATACAGCCATCAGGCCATGAACTCCAAAACACATTTCACCATTGTGGGCTGCATCCGCAAGAAAAGACCAGCCACTACTTGTGTGACGCCCTGTCCCATCATGGTACACAGAGCCACAATCACGTACGAAAAGGCAAAAAGGAAGCGCACACAACCGCAGGGCCGTCCCAATGGGGAGGCACTAGTCCAGCTGAAAGGCCGAAATGTTGCTCCGAGCCACCAGTACTGCGTAAGGGCATGTGGGCCACTGGCGATCGTCCCATAAGATCGTAATGCTGCTCCACCGATTAACACGAAGCAGCAGGTGTCGGGAGTAAAATCCATCTGCAGGAGTGGCATACAGATGGCAGTGGCAAAAGGGGAGGAGATACCTGTCAACCAAAAGAAAAGAACAAGAACAGAATGGCCATCAGAACTACATTCGAACAACTCACTTCAATGAGCACACGAAATCCACAGCCATATGCATGCCAGCCCACTCCAAAGGATCATCAACACCCCAAAGCCACTTGCGACTCATAACCATCTATACCTAGGTGTAAACACCATCACGAACGAGTGTACCTGTGCATGCGTCTGCCAAAACAGAATCCATCAGATGGGAATGTTAACGTGCATGGACACAAGTGTCTGAGGGCGCGTCGAGACAGGGAGGGCTCAACAAGGCCAGATAGACGATGGTCCCACTATGGCAGCCCTGCATCACATAGCGTAGGGGAGGCGGATAGATCCCAAGAAGCCCTGTACATGGCAAACTCTGCACCAAATCACCTGCCCATGCATCCATTCATCATTCCCTCATCCCGGGATCAAAACGCCTGAATTATTACTCACATGACATTAGAAACGTCCATTGAGTCTGTGCGTAATGCAGCCTGCTACATCCACAGTGCCCCAGCCCGTAAATCCAGTGTTGTGAAGTAACATGTATTTGGGAATGGCCGGCCTCATCGCCCACGTAGCTATTGCGCATCCCAAACTATTCATATCAATCATTGCTCCCTCGCCATGGGCCCTGTCTCAAGGACATAGAACAATAGAACGTTACATTTGCAGTCAGACCTGTGGGCATCTCCTCGCCGCTAGCTGGAAACCGAAAGCGCCGCCCTTCGAATTCCTCATTTGCAACATCACGTCGAAAAGGCATCTGTGGCCGTTTGAAATCACTAATTATTCCATCGAGTGCGGCTGTGTGTGAAAATGGCAACTGCCTTCACCCACAAATGGGACGCCCCGCCCGTCGTTGCAACTCGGTACAGTGATGCATGAGGGCCCACCGTTACTCGAGTACTACGTTCCACTGACCCTTCACAAGTCCGTTCGCGACTGCACAGATAGTATGGGAAACAATGGGACCACAGCAGAATGAACATATCAACCAATCTTACACGCCCATCGGGTACAAATACATGATTGCAATAGCAAGATACCATTACCCGAATTGCAGCGTAGTGCGCGGGACGTGCTCGGCCAAAGGGGAGAGCCGTTTGCACAGGTGGAATCAATCACCACAGGTGGAGGCCATACAGCCTGAAAACACATAAATTGCACAGCCAGTCTCCTCCCACAACCACAGCGAAATGCTACCGGCAGGACTCGCGATGTTGGCCCTGGGGGACCTGATAGCACTGCAAGTGCTCCGACTCCAAGAAGAAGACGAACAACAACTACAACCAGCCGCACGGAGGAGACGCAGGAGGAGGAGGAGGCCAAGGCAGGGCCAGCAAGGCCCAGCAGCACAGCCACTACCACCACGCAGGCAGCCCGCAATCCCACGCCTCCGAGCACATCCGTTCAACCTCACTGATGAGCAGATCCACACCCTCTACCGTCTGGACCGGGACACCATAGCCGCCATTGTGGACATGACACAGGCTGACCTAGTCAGCATGATAGATAGCCCAACCGCAATCCCACCCCTACTGAAGGTGGTGTCTGTACTCCACTTCCTGGCCACAGGCACCTACCAGCACACAGTCGGACAGTTGCATGGCATATCACAGCCACTGTTTTCACGGACACTATTCCAAGTGCTCGATGCCCTCCTGCAGCACGCAGACGACTACATCTCCCTACCACGCTCGGAGCAGGAAATTACGAACACAAAAGTGGGATTCCATGCACTTGCCGGCATACCGGGTTGCATTGGTGCCATCGACTGCACCCATGTTGAATTGGTCGTCCCACATGCCATGGAGGCCCAGTACCGCAACCGAAAACAATTTCATTGCCTGAATGTACAAATGGTGTGTGACTCCAACAGGATCATTACGCATTGTTGTGCCCGATTCCCTGGATCAACCCATGATTCCATGGTCTTGAGGAACTCTACCATACCACGCTACATGGAGCGACACGCAGGGTACAGATCCTGGCTACTCGGTGAGTCTCATCTCATGCATGATGATGTGGGGTATGTGATTTGGCAATGTACTGGCAGGAAGGGGGGGGGGTGTGCGTACGTATCAATGGCATTCCACATCCTACGTTTATCGTCCACATACAGGTGATGCTGGATATCCACTGAAGAGATGGCTCCTCACACCAGTCCGGAACCCACGGGACCTGCATGAGGAGGACTACAACCATGCCCACTCACGTACCCGTGTAGTCATAGAACAGGCATTCGGCCTACTGAAGACTCGTTTCCGCTGCCTCAGCAGGTCTGGCGGGGCACTCCTGTACCGCCATGAGAAGGTTGCAAAGATGGTCATGGCATGTGTCATGCTCCACAACATGTGCGTACGTAGAAATGTGCCCATGCCCCCTGACGCTGAACTGCAAGCACCGGATGATGGTCATGATGAGGGTGGGGATGTGGCAGCACCTCAAGGAGTCTGCGAGGCACCGGAGGGCCGTGACATCCGTCAGCATCTCATTGATGTATGCTTCTAGCACTCACGCCTGGGGGCTGATACATGGACACGGGACTCGTGGCACTGCGTGTGTCTGGGACATGCACAATATGGACTGTACGCCTATGATGGCCTAGTACACAAAGATCAATGTCCACACATCTCATTGGGTGATCGTGCACTTTTTATGGCATATGTGATATCATGTTGAACACCCTATCGACCCGCCACCCAAGTGAGCCCAACACACCCCCTCCACCCTCCTACCTCCCACCCGAACACCAGTGTCCAAAGATGCTCATTGTCAGTGGCCTGTCGCTATTGCAAGCCCCCTCTGCGGGTATCAGGGGCACCCCTGCCTGTGGAGCGCAGGTTCCTCCCTGATCTACGTTGGGGGCTGCCCTGGACGGAACTTGCAACGGATGATGTGTCTGCCTGCTCACGTCCATGCATGTCCCTAAGGGTTTGCGAGAGCTCAGTGAGCACACGGCGCACTGCGGCAAGTTCGGCACATACGTCTTTGGACGTCGCATGCTGTTCCCCCCTCAGGCTCTCGGTGCTTCTCTCCATTTGGACTCTCAGGCTCTCGGTGCTACTCTCAATTTGTGCCCTTAGCGTCTCTGTACATCTCTCCATTTCTGCCCTAAGTGTCTCTGTTGATGTTTCTATGTCTGCCTTGGTGCCCCCACATTCATCGGCATGGTCCTTGAGGAGTGTGGCCATTTGCTGCTGTTGGACGATTAACTTGTCGAGGGACTGTTGCCTCTGCTGGGCCATGCCCATTTGCGGGGGTGTCACAGAGGGGCTGTTGTCCTCATGTTGCCTTGCCACAGGGCTTGGGGGGGATGGCCAGTCGTCGTCTTGTGGCTGCCCCTGCGTGGTATCCTCATGTTGTACGGGATGGGACAGACAGGGGGATTGGGACAGGTCATGGATGGATCTGACCTCGACATCCCCGTCTTCTGTGTCCGAGCATGCTGCCATCAATGGGGTGTCACCTATGGTGCTGCTGCCACCAGAGGCAGTGCCTTCTGTGGCATCCATTGGGGGGACCTGTGGTGGTGGTGTTGTGGCCATGCTGGCTGCTGGGGTGCCTGTTGATGTTCCCTCCTCTGTGCTACCACCTGATTTGTGCTGCTGCCGTGTCTTGATGCGTGCAGCTGAGGTGGAGGGTCTCTGGCCGTTGGTCTTGGCCCTCTTTGCAGGTGTGCTGGTAGGGGTGTCCTGTGGCTCGTCGTTTGGATCGGACCCTGTGGTGGAGTAAAGGAGGGCGAGGGTTATTGATGGGTCTGTGGGAATTGGAATGGCATTGTATCACATGCTTTGGGGTGGTACCTGAGGGTGATTTGGGTCGGGTCCTTGGAGGTGCTTTGATTTGTGTGTGGAGTGAGGGTGCAGTTGTTTGGCAGCCTGCAGTTTGGGTGTGCCTGCTGCACGTGTAGTGCGTGTATTAGGGGTTTTTAATTATTTATGTATTTATTGTGGGTTTTAACGTGCGCTATCAGGCCGATGTGTGTGGACCTTATCCTGGACATGTGTTTCTGTTGCACTATGTGGACGCATGGTGCTTCACATGGATGGACTGTGTGGCTTGTTATATCTGGCCCACCTACCTGAATCTTCGGATGTCTGCACTCCTTTCTCCATCCCTCCGACTCCCTCAATGCTCTCCATTCCGATGGTGGAGGCACAGATTTCTTCCCAGGGGGTCAACTTGATGGGTGATTCAGGACCTCCCCCGGTGGCTGTGGCAATGTTGCGGTTGGCAGAGAGTATGCTGCGGACGCGTATCCGCAGGTCGTCCCATCGCTTGCGGCATTGCTGTGGGGTGCGGGGTGCGGTCCCCACCGCACTTACCCGCTGTGCCACCAGAGCCCATATGGCCTTCTTGTTTGCAAGTGCCGTCCTGGTCATTTGCGTGGAGAAGACCACGGCAGCATTCTCCTGGAGGGTCTCTGTTAGCACGGTGAGTTCCTCACGGGAGAAGTGGACCTGCCGCTTGCGGTCGCACGCTTTCTTCGCTGCTTTTCCCATTTTTCTTGGTTTCGCTAGGGTGGTTGACGGGGTGGGGTGTGTCTCAGGGTAGTGTTTTTAGTGGTTGTGTGGTTTTAGTGTATTTATAGGTGTACGCCGGGATGTTTCCCGTTCCGGGCCCGTGTTTTAACTTCCGTTTCCGTATATTTCCGGCCACCGTACTTTGCGGTAGGCGCACACTGCGGTGACCGCTAGGAGGGGTGGCGGTATTGCACCTGGGGCCCCGTACGGCGGCGGTGTGGGCCGTTTTGGGGTCTTTTCCGCCATCGCGGACTTGGCACTTCCGCCATGCCGTGGTGCTCGTGCCCGATGGGTCGGAATGGGCCGCACTTTGCTCCTTCGTGCAATGGCGGAAACGCTATTTACGCTGTGGCGCTCCGGTCAGTCGATTTCCGCAAGGGTCGTAATGAGGGCCAGTGTCTAGACTGTATGAACTGTTCCTGCGTAACCAAAACACCATAAAACTGCCAGCACACGGAAAATGGGAAAAAACTTCAAAAAACTCTCACAGATGAAGAATGGGCAAGGTCCTTGATGTACATAAAGATGGTTTCCAGAAATGCGAGATTCCAGCAAACACAATTGTATGTCAGGCAGGGAGCATACCTCAGCCCCAGCAGAACAGCCAAAATGGGATGCAAAAAAAAAAACAGAGCTGCTCCAGATGTACAGCAGAGGATGCAGACATGCTGCACATATTTTGGTCCTGCCCAGTAATAGTGACATTCTGGGACCAAATCAAAACAAAAACAGCTGCAGGGGGAATCCAAATGCAATCTTGGTCACCAGAATCCTATCTGCTTGGACTATTCCTGAGAGATGGCAAGCAAAGAGCACATCTGGCTAAACTGAAGGACCTAATGAGTATCATGGCGAAATGCTGAATAGCGATAGCCTGGAAATCCAAAACAGGCCCGGCATTCAAAGCATATTGGGCAGACTTGAAGCAATGGTCACTAGCTGAAACGACGATTTGAATTATGGCATTACAAAGAGGGGCACACGAAAGTAGCGATAAAATAATCGCATGGAACAAAATGGTGCAAGAGTTATTCGCACCTACCTCCAGAAACAAGTCGGAGAACCCCAGTGAATAAGGGAACACAAATACGAATGCGGGGAAAAGTGAGTGCAAAACACTAGCTGCAACCTGCAGAGAAGTTGGGAAGAGCGGACCAGAGCCCAGAACCCTCTCCCAGGAAGATACACTTCGATACCCACAAGAGACACTGGGCCTCATTCCGAGTTTTGGGTAAGTATGGGTTTTTACCGGCATGGCGGAAAGACCGAGTCCGGTCTGGTACGACGCTGCAATTTACAGGCCATTCCGACTTCGTGGGCACAAGCTTTCCGCCATGCCGGTAAATCCCCTAGCGGCATACCGCTAAATGGCCCGTAAAACCCCTTAGCGGCATGAAGCGAGACGGTCATTACAACACTGCCACCGAAGCTTCGCTGTCCGTTATTAGCGGTGACCATAATTTACGGTATCCGTAAATTACGGTCACCGCTAATTAACGGATACGGAAATTACATCATCGCACAGGAACGGGAAGGAGCGCGGCGGCCATCTTTAAAAACACAATCCACTGCCATCCTCTTAATACAGTACCCGGAGGTATATTTCGACCCTCAAAAAAGCCATCAGTGACCAGTATCATGCCAAAAGCACTGAAGAAAGGTGCCGCCCGCATCAGGAAGGAGCGTTTCACGCAGGACGAGCTCCAGGTCCTGGTGGACACCCTGCACTATCGGCCAACCGAACACAGGCCCTGGAGACAGGAGGAGGCCCAGCTTCTCCAATCAAGATGATGCCCTGGGAGCAAAGGTGTGCGGACATGATGGGCACTGAAGCCATAGAGGGGGTCGGCGAGATGAAGTGCGGTGCCCCGTCATCCGCAGATGGAGGTGAGTGTCATGAGTGAAGATAGTAAATGCATTCCCAATGTAAGGCACCGGCAAGGGCTGGGCAAGCAGTCATATCACGTATGGGAACCCCCCCTCCCATCAAATCATGCCGTCACAAGTAAGACCCAAGCTGATGCCATGTGCAAGGCTCCAACCCATATTGGCCAGAGCACACAAAGAGGCAGTCAATGTGAGTCAGCACAGTACTCCACCAACATGTGTGACCCAGACACCTGCATGCATTTACTGTCCAAGCCCAGATCACTGTCCCACTTCCAACTCAAATCTCAACAAAACGCTGCAATCCCATTGTCATACCATAGGCTTGAAGAAATGCTGAACCCCAAATCATAGCTCATCTCTCTCTTCCCCCCCACAGGCAGCGGCCATGAAAGTGAGGGCCAGGAAGCCACACAGCCCTGTACCTCCAGGGGCACAGACAGGGGACAGCGTAAACCTGCAGGAAGGAAGAAGGCACAGGCAACACCACCTGCACCAGCAACCCCCATGGAGGCTGCACAACCCACACCCACACCCCTACCCATGCCCGCACTGCCGACGGAGACATGCCCCACGGTGCACTCAGAGGAGTCCAGTGTGGCAGAGGAGAATGCTGCCATGTGCCTTCCCGAGGAGCCAGATAGCCCGACATCTGTTCCCGTATCCGACGTGGAGGAGCCCCATGACATCGTGCACAGCCCAGACACCCCATCCTACAGTCAAGTTGCACACAGCGACTCCGGGGAGAGTGACACCCCAGGCCTCACAGGCCAAGGAGCACCACCTGCCAGTCCTGGATCCACCTCCCCTGCAGAAAGCCCCGAAAGGGCTGCAGGCTCAACACCACGGCTGCCTAGCACATCTGCCACACCGGCCATGGATGGTTTGCCTCCCAGCGCCTCACGGGCCTGATTGAGGACTTCATCCGGGACAACCGTGAATCCAGGTCGGAGTGGCACAATGACCTGCAGGCCCTGGGCGAAGTCATCACTGCCAACACAAACCGGCTCTGTGAGGTTCTGGGCCGGATCGCTGATGCCCTGGAGGCAGCACCCCCCAGACCACAGCCCCAGTGGGAGTGCCCACCCTCACAGTGCTCCTCCACGCAGACCAGCCCTGTCCGTCGGTCAATGCGCACACTCCACCGCCACAACATGGATACCCCTGGCTCTGGAAGCACACAATGACCATACTGCCACACACAAGTGGCCTATGTTGCACTGATGGGACTATTGTGGGGTTGTTGTGGGGGGAGGGGGAGGGGGGTGAGGGTGTGTGTGGGATTTGGGGGGGAGGGGGAGGGGGGTGAGGGTGTGTGTGGGAGTGGACATTGCTCATTTTGCTTGTGTCTTTTGATGTCGCACATTGCATGGTGTACATGTATCCCCACACCCAGTGCCCAATGTCCTCTCACCCTCACACCCTCAGCTGACTTGTGAGTCAGAAATATTGTCCAATCAATGATTGACGCACTGAACGTCCCTCCTGTGCATCGGCACCGTGCTGCTGTCCTGCCATTCCTTCCTCCTCCCCCTCATCATCATCTGGTGGTAGCAGTTCCACGTCAGGGGGCAGTGGCACGTTCCGATGGATGCACATGTTGTGTAGCATTACACAGGCCATGGTGATCTTGGACACCTTCTCGTGGCTGTAGATGAGTGCCCCACCAGACCGGCTGAGGCAACAAAATCGTGCCTTCAACAGGCGGAAGGTCTGCTCTATAACCACCCGTGTACGGGTATGGGATCTATTGTAGTCCTCCTCGTGCCTGTTCTGTGGGTTGCGGACCGGGGTCATGAGCCACGGCTTTAGAGGGTAGCCAGCATCACCTGCATGGAAGTGGAAAGGAGGTAATTGTGTGTGCATTCATGGTGGAGAATTGTACTAGTCTTACATGGCCGCACATGATTACTGGGATGAGTGTGCATCCCCCCCCTTTCCCACCCAGGTGGGGTATGCATCCCCCACCTTTCCCACCCAGGTGGGGTATGCACCCCCCCCCCTTTCCCACCCAGGTGGGGTATGCATCCCCCCCCTTTCCCACCCAGGTGGAGTATGCAGGCGACCTACTCACAGCCCCAATGCACTGCCATGGCCCATTCAGGTTACTCACCAAGCAGCCAGGCACGTCGTCCGGCATGTCGCTCCATGTAGCGTGGCAGTGTTGAGTTCCGCAGGACCAAGGAGTAATGAGTTGATCCGGGGTATCGGGCATTGCAATGTGTGATGGCTTTACTGGCATTACACACCATCTGGACGTTGATGGAGTGGTATTGCTTGCGGTTGCGATACGGCACCTCCATGGCATGCAGGACCACTAATTCCATGTGGGTGCAGTCGATGGCACCTATGCAATTTGGCATGCCTGCCTGTGCATGGAAGGCAGCTTTGGTGTCATATATCTCCTGGGGAGTATGGGGTAGGGATATGTATTCCCTTGTGTGGGTGAGGAGGGCATCCAGCACTTGTTTGAGTATCCGTGAAAATATGGGCTGTGAAATGCCATGCATGTGCCCCATGTATGCTGGTAGCTGCCTGTGGCGAGGAAGTGGAGCACAGACACTACCTTCAGTAGAGGGGGGGTGGCAGTGCGGATTTCTATGCGGCTCACTGTATCATCATGTATCATGTCCACTATGCTGGTAATGGTGTCCCAGTCAAGCCGGTACAGGGTGTGGATCTGCTCTGGTGTGAGGTTGAGGGGGTGGCTCTGATGCGAGGGATTGGGGGCTGCCGGCGTGGTAATGGTGGCTGCACCGGTAGGGCATGCTGGGCCTGTCTCACCCTCCTTCTCCTCCTGTGTATCCTCTGTGGTGGGGGTTGTGGTTGTTGTAGTTGCTGTTGTTGTAGTTGCTGCCTTGCAAGCAGGGCCTCCAGCTCCAGGAATGCTGCTACAATTGGTATCATCTTGGTGGGGGAGGGGGTGTGGTGTGTGGGTGTGCTCCTTTTGTGCTGTGCCAGACTCCATTGCCTCCACCTGTGCTGATTGAGTGCACCTGTTCCTCTTGGAAACACTGCTCAGGGTCCTTAACACCTTCTCAGCGATTCCGGTATTTACTCCATGGCGGTAAGGTACTTTGCGTTCTTGTGGAGGCCGTTTTTTCCATGTCCGCTTTACTTGGGATCAGCTCCGGTTTATGCCATGCCGCTAATTACGGCATGGCGTGTCGGGCGCGCGCCACTAAACCGCTTTTTACGGCATCGTACTTTACGACGCCGTAAATAACGGTCTGGTGGGTCAGAATGGTATTCCTTTACCGGCATCATTTTTCCCTTACCACCCAACTCGGAATGAGGCTGACTGAGATAGGAGAAATGATAAACTGAAACGAGCGCCAAGAAAATCAAGCTGTATGTATGTATGTAATACAAGCTGTATGTATGACTCTCCCGCCACTGTGTGTAGTATTGCATGTGAAGTTGTTTGATTGTTGGTTAAGAGTTGTATATAAATCAAATAAAAAGTTTTTAAAAAAAAGATTTCTCATTCCTTCAAAGGAGTTTACTCTGTAACCCTTAACCCAACCATCTAAATTATTCAAACATTCACATACCCAGGTAGCCCCAGAGGTAGCATCAGTCTTTTTGAGGATCATAAACCTCTTAAGGGACTGGGAAGGAGTCTTCCCAAATCTGGCTATTAATGCCAGCTTAACTGACTTTCAGTCCTTTCTGTCACTGGCACCCAACTCCATAACAGCATCACAACTATTCAGGGGGAGCCTAGACAGGAGCCATGGAATCAAATAATTCCCACTTATTCCTTGAAGACCATAGGTGTATTCAAACATACTCAACCAATCCAACACATTGAGTTTAGGATCATACATACTCTGCTTCTTTAGGCAGGTGAGGCCTCTTGGGACTAGCAGACCCAGAAGACCCTGAAAGGGAAGCAGAATCAAGGGACATCTTTTTCATTTCCATTCAGTGCTGCATTCCTCTTTCTCTGAGTGTCACCTCCTGATGTTTGTTTTCTGATTGTACATTTAGCTTTTTGAATTCCAATTCTAATCCTAGTCTCTCAAGTGAAATATATTCTGGGTTTAGATGTGGACCATGTGGGGTCACGATAGGAAATGCCTGTGGTACAGGGGCAGGCTGTAGAAGAGGGTGGCTCCATTCTGGAGACTTCTCTCCCCCTCTGACTCTTCTTGCAGGTTGGAGTTTGACTCTAAACTAGTATCCTCATCATTATTTTACACATTATTTTTGGTTAGTAGGTGTTCCACTTTGGTGACATAACAACCTTAAAATGAATTCACATTTTCTTCCTTTCAGCGGCAGACCCCTAGCTATACACAGATCCCTCAGTTGACCTATGTCAGGCTAGTGAGGGCTGACTCATTAAAGTTATCCATATTAGGCATGTTACAGGTTGCTTAACCTTATGGTGGAGCTTTGCCTTGTGGCTGGTTTAGTTGGGCTCAAGCACAATAAATAGTCAGTGTAACCACTCTATGCCAATCCCACCACCTGCCACTACTGTTAGGTAAGAATTGGTAAAATCACACTGGGTGAGACTGCACAACACTTATCTGCTTGGTATTAGCTAACCCACCTTTTGGTTTAGGTCTGTACTACACAAGTTGGTAGTGTGACTGAGCAACCAGGCTTATCTCATAAGGGGTAAATGTGAGCTTTAGAGCTGTACAAATGAAATCCGTAAATACAAGTAGCCAAGTAACACTTACACTCAAGGTTTAATTTATAAATAGTTATATTTATTTAACGTCAGTTTGAATAAGCATTCTATTAAAAAGGCAATTTGTTGTAACAATTCAAATACATTTTAACATTACTTTTCAGGGTCAAATAAAGCCAGTGGATAATCTTTGGATATGCGTCATACACTACTGCTACACCACGAGTAGCAGCCGTACATGCTGTCTGGGTAAACTCCCGTCATCCACCCTCCTGTTATGCCTCCTACTACCACCTGATGCCATCTCTTGTATGCGCTGAACGGCAACATACCCTCACGCACTATTCTGAGATCACCCGGACCAAACTACGTCAACCCAGATTCCCAATCTACGCCAACCCGTCCTCAGCAAATACTCGCCTGACACTTGACTATTTTCCCATAAACAATAAAAACTCACTCGCAGCTGAGTGCTAAAGCAACTAAGATGTCGCACACCGCATCTAGCAATGACCTCCACTTCCAGGCAATCACTGAAACCTGGTTGCATCGGCAGCAGGCCCAGCATTATCACTAGCTGGCTACTCAATAATAAGAAAAGATAGAGAGGACAAAAAAGGAGGCAGAGTAGCATTCATTGCTAAAACGTCCTTAGGCCTCAGAGCCAGCCCTGCTGCCAGCCTACCCTCAACTGAACTACTGTTAGTCAAGATCCCTCTATCAGCATCCCAAACTATCCTCATGCACCTCATCTACAGCCCCCCAGGACATATCTCTTCCTTCGAGGAAGATATCTCTGACTTACTGACTAATAACACCAAACCAGGATCCCAAATAATCCTGCTTGGTGACTTTAACTTAGGCCACCTTGATCCTAACAACCTCAATGCCTCATCCCTGGAAAATTCTATTTCCCAGCTTAGTTTAAACCATTGTGTCACGTCCCTGACGCATAACAAAAGAAGAACTTTGGATTGGGTGGCAGACTTCAACTGCTCTACTACCATCCTGCAAAATGAACCCACTGCCTGTTCAGACCATAATTTCATTTCATCACCATCCACAGGAATGCACCTAACATACTTACTCCCCACATTGCCACGCAAGTCCTCGCTAGAAACAACCAACATGTAACACTCCAAAACCTTCGTCCTCTGATTCAGAATATCCTAGACCCAGCCAACTGTAAGGATCTGGACTCAAACAAGCTAGTTGACCTTTACAACAACACAATGGAGGCTGCTGTGAACAGCATCGCCCTCATTAAACTTTCCAAAGCCAAACCTCTAGCCCACCTTAACAAATGGTTTACCCCTGAACTAAAAATCCTCCGGAACGCCAAAAGAGTAACAGAATCCACCTGGATAAAGTCACCCAACCCCACTAACAAGGCACTATTCACTGCAGCTGCCTCTACTTACAAATCCGCTATCCTCAACGCAAAAAAGGAAACTTATGACAACCGAATTCTCAATGCCAAATCCAAAACTAAAGAGCTCTTCAGTATTCTCAGGGAACTTGAGTCTCCAGAACCACCAGCGGATACCTCTGTGAAAGACGCAGCTTGATGCGCTAATATACAAAAAGCGCTTGCAGACAGAATTGCTATGCTTCAATCTAAAATTGAGCAAAAGAAGAACAGCTTGGCCAAGAACGCCAAACCCACACCCCAGCCAACTCTCAGCAGCACCCCCGACTGCCCACCCTTCTCCTTCTCTCCAGTCTTGACCAAAGAAGTGGAAAAGATTATAAAAAAGCATCAAACCCTCCAGATGCCAAGGAGATCTTTGCCCAGCAGCAATCATTCAGGAAGGCGCCGACGACTTGGCCCCTTTCATCTCAGCATTAATCAAACTCCTCCTTCGACACCAGTACAGTACCTAACAAGCTTAAGGAGGAATGGGTCATGCCCCTCTTGAAAAAGGCCTGCCTAGACCCTAATATTCCTACTAACTCTAGGCCCATCACCACCGTGCCCTACATCCTAAAAATTCTAGACAGAGTGGCCTACCTTCAAATCCAGAAACACTTGGAGTATTACAACTTACTGGGCATTAGACAATCGGGCCAAAAAAACAGAACAGAAACACCCTCCTGGACCTTAAAATCCAAATGGATGAGGCTGAAGATAATGGGAAGTTTGCCATGCCCCTGATGTTAGACTTAATGGCAGCATTCGATCTTGCTGATCATCAGATCCTGACTGATCACTTGTCCACAGCAGTTGTCTTCTCTAGCAACGTCTCTACCTGGATACAATCATTTCTGTCCAATCACACTACTAGGGTATTCGAACCATCTGCCTCAGCGGATCCAATTCCCATCCACTGCGGCGTACTTCAAGGCTTTTGCGTCTCACCAACGATCTACAACATGTTTACTAAGCTCCTCTTTGATCGTCTTGATAACCTGGGTGTCACATACACAAATTAGGCTGATGACACCCAGGTTCTCGTCACGCTCTCAGGGTGCTATGAAGATGATTCTAAACGGATTAACGAGATATACTTGGAAATCCAGGCATGGATGGCAGACCACAGCCTGTGCCTCAATGACGAAAAAACCGTGCTCTTGATCGTCGGCACCCAAACATGCCTTAACGAGCTAGACGCTCGCTATGCATCCATCAACATCGATGGAAACCCGATCAAAGAGGCCAAATAAATCAAAACATTGGGAGTATACTTAGACTCTACCCTCTCTCTCAAGAAGCAAATGAATGCCACTGCCTCCCCCACAGCCTACACTAACAAGCCAATTAACGCCTGCAAGTCACACCTCTCATAGAGTAGCTGCATTATCTTAGCTAGGTCACTAGTGTTATCCAAGATTGACTACTGTAACACCCTATACCTATGCACCTCAGAAAGGAACCTCAACTAACTCCAGGTCCTTCAAAATAATGCCTTAAGATCTGCATTAAGCATACCGAGATCTATGCACATCACTAGCTTTTGACAGGACACCCACTGGCTTCCAGTACAGGATTGAATTGCCTTCCGCATGCTCGTCATCACCTATAAGTGCCTCTCAAATTCCACCTCCAAATACCTGCCAGACAAAGTCAACAAACACCAACTAACTAGACCAACTAGAGCCGTGTACTCACATTGCCTTGCCGTTCCTAGTTTTTCTCCCAAAAAGAGCAGGGGGAGTGGGGAGAGTGAGCTTCCATGTGCTAGCCTCTAAACAGCGGAATGCCCTACCCCTCAGCCTTAGAATGGAACCCACATTTTGGACCTTTAGAGCCAAAGTAAAGGGCTGGCTCTTTGATAGGAAACAGGAGTGACCAGCCTGCTCACCCTGCATTCACCCTGCATCCACCATGCCTGCTTATTCTCTTTATGTCCTCTGCAACACGAGCAGACTGGTATTGTAACTGATTTTTCCATGTCTCGACCCCCATGTAACCATGGTCGACCTGCACTTATTTCTGCTACTGTTATTATTCTGTTGGCCTCATTACGACCCAGGCGGAGGACCATGGTGCTATTAGCACCATGGTCCATGCCGGTGTCCGCCATGGCGGAATGGGGAATTACCACCCCATTCCGAGTTTGGCGGGGCGGTAATTCCCCATGCTGCCATGGCCCTTCCCCATTCCCATTTTTGCCCCATAGGGCTCAATGGGAATGGGGAAGGCGCTAAGTATGGTGCCGCAAATTGCGGCACCGTACTTAGCACCAAGGTCCCTTTGCGGGTCCCTACTTTAATGGCTGGTAAAACCAGCCGTTAAGGTCGGGTCCCGCAAAGGGACCTCGTAATTAGGCGCTAATAGGTTAACGGCGCCGCAGCCTTTTACGGCGCCGTTAACCCATTAGCGCCTGGGTCGTAATGAGGCCCTTTGTGTTGTTGTCTAAACTGTCTATAACTTTTGCATAAACCTTGGGCGCTCAGTTACCTGAGGATTCGGTGCGCGGTACAAATAAAGAAACTAAACATAAGGTGGTGTGTGCTGGACCTACAAAGAGAAAAGGTACGTAAAGTCAATTTCACTTTACTATTCTTGGGGACTGTAGTTCACACAAGAAAAGGTATTTAATCCTTAAGAGAAATCTAAAGGATTTTTCTGTGACACTGCACTGAAGGTGCTGGGTGTCACCATACAAAAAGCAGATGCCTATGGCGTTCATCAAACTCCAAAAACAGTGAAAACATCCAAATCAGGCAAACACATATGAGAGAGTAAGAAAAAAAGGTGTCTGGGGGTCTTTAAAGTTTAAGGGAATTAGCACAGAAAGGAACATTCTCCCTAACGGCCACCACTGCACACTCAGTCACTTTCTCAGCTATTACAATTAGTCAGCAACTTCTAAAGCAGCCGCAGGTACATGCCGTTTGCTAATAAGTTTTATTGTGCATGGACTTTTGGCATTTGACAATGATTTCAGTGTTGATACACCCCTTGCTTTAACTGTGTGCACCACTGGTTGCACATTTCATCAGCCATTGCAAGATGCTGGAAGCCTTGATTGATGTGGAGTATCAAATCTGCTGTATCCTAAAATGACAGTCAAGACCTTGAGGTGAATTGTCCTAACGCCTGAGAACTTGTAAGGGGATAGGAGGACCCTGTATCCTTACTGGTGGGAGGGGTGTTAGGGAGAATTCTCCAGAATGGCTAATTTCAGTTACCTACTGAGTCCCTCAGCAGCTTTGCTGGATTTCTAGGATTATTTTTTTCACCTGGTAAGAGTGTGAGCCTTTTTTTCCTACATGTGTTTCGCTGTGTGTGTTTAACATTTTTGTGTTCATAGACTGTGGAGCCTCACCTACTCCATAGGCATCATCTTTTTACTGGGTGTTACACATCCCCTTTAGTGCAGTGACACGGGGTTGTCTTTTTCAGACTTCCCACTTTAAACTCCATTTTCTGGGACTGACTACTGTCTCACAGAACATGTAAAGTTGGCATTGACTTTATTAGTCTCTTTAAATTCACAGACCCAGTACAAACTATCTTACATAGAGTTCTGGAAAGGGTTAACAGTTATCCCTTTTTGTCTGTTTCTCATGGAACATTATTTTGTTTGCCTGTCTTTAAGATTTGGCTGGTGGCAGTGGTATCTACCCTATTTTTCCTACCACGATCTATGTAAATAGCCTTGGTACTGTTTTAGGCTAAGTTAAACCCACTGGACCCCTTTTATTTTATTTCGGTTCCGGCTGGGTTTATTCGCCATTTCTTTTTGTAAAGGTCTTTCTCGTATTTCACTCTGCGCGCCAAACCAGGTTTGGTTCCTTTGTTCGCCGTCCTTTGGTGGGCTTCTGCACAGAAGCCCTCCTTGGGTGCCTGAATATCTGAGGGGGTCAGGATGTGAGGGAGGGGTTAGAGACTCCCTGCACAGGGTCTCCTTGGAGACCCATGTCGCACTCTGTGTGATTGGCTGTGGTGACAGTCCCACCGTTACAGCCACCCTGCTGTGTGATTGACAGCCAGGCTGTGTGAATGGGGGAAAACTGCATAAAAAGCAGGTCTCTGGGGCTGAGAAGGGAGAGTTGCCACTGGATCGAGAGAACCAAAGAGAAGCTGACAGAAGAGGACCTCTATCACGACTGAACCTCCCGGTGAAGCCCTGCTGCTGGTCCGAATCTCCAAACTTCGACGACAGGGAAGATCTGCAAGGAATCTTCTCCCCTTGAGCTGGTGGGACCAACCAGTTTGCCAAACTGCACGCCAGGCCTCCCTCCTCTGGTCGAATTTGCTGTGCACAGATACAGTGAACCGGATAGCCAGGTCGACCGGGCCCTGCTTGGGTTTTAAGGAGCGCACCTTTTATTAGTTCCTTTGCTCTGCTGCTGGTTTCTTCACTGGGCAGTGTAGGACTCTCCAGTCTTCCTACTTCGTGTCAGTCCGACAGTCGCTTCAGGAACTGTGAGCCTGCAGGACCTGCCAGGAACGTCTGCCTCAGCTACAGCCCTCTTCTTCATTTAAGGCACTGTTCAAACCACGTTGTTCGTTCCGTCCGACTGGTGTGAAAGTGTTTGAAATCTTTCGCCAATCCGAAGGCTTGTCCTTCTCTATTCTTTAAAGTAACTTTTCGTCCGACCAACTTCGTTCTGAACTCTTGGCAAAGACTTAACCGCAAACTACCCTGAACTGTGTGATCCTCTGCAAAGACTTTGGTCCATTGACTTTGGCCCAGGCCTCTTGATTTGATTTCCTCACTTTAGTTACTTTGTCTAGATATCCCTCCTTACTTACTTATTGGTACTGCTCAACTTTTGTCTAACCTTGTCTTTCCCTCCCTTTTAAATTGCTGGAGTGCCATTTTGCTCACACTACATTTTGAGCTTAACTTGTCTAGAATCTATTGGGTGAGGTGTAGTATATTAAGAGTGTGATTTTTCTATTGCTTTACTTTGGTGAATTGTTTTACAACTGATGTGTAAATAAATGTATATTCTTTTACTCGGAAACCTTGAGTCAGTGTTTGTTTGAACCATAGTGATTGTTGTCCTTTGTGTAACTATTGGTACTGCTCACTTTACACTTGAGATAAGTCTGGCTGCTCAGCCATTGCTACCACTTTACTGTGTAGTACAGGCTTGTACCAAAGGTGAATTTGTACTGTTACTTGTACTCTTAATTGTGTGTGGTGTTCCCAAAGGATGATTCTGCCTAACAAGGGGATGCAGCATCTCTGTGGTGATAGAGGGTAGAAGAAGGAAGAAGTGATTGAGTTTCAGGGTGGAGCGGGCTTACTCTTGGGGTGGCCAGAGGCCAGATTCACTGTTGGCAAAGGATGCAAAGGTGGTCGGGGGTACGTGGTGTGTGTTAGAGGCTTGTGGATTGAGTTGGGATCTCCATGTGGGGTGGGGCCCATTGATGAAGGCAATGGTGGGGTAGTGCCAAGAATCCTCCAGGTTCCCAAGTCCATCCCTAGCCTAACGGGGGTCCCCCACAGAATATGCAGACAGCTCACGGAATTCCTTCAGCCATGGAATAGATCAAACCCATGGACAGACTTGGTTCACTGAAATATTAAGGTGTGTGAGGGTCACTTGCTAGGACATTTGCTGACCCTGCACGCATATATTTGTGAGCCCTCATTGGTCTGAGAAACCCAACGTCATGCTTGCTTTGAAGATGGTGCTACAAGGCAATGGTGAACACTGTAGTCTGTTGTCTAAAAGCAAGATGGTGGCATAGACTGAAATAACCTCAGCTGCAAAAAGCTCTATTTGACTACCTAGGTTATTAGACTCAGCAGAATTGATAGTTTCCATGCTCAGCACCCAATCCCTTTGCACACCTACACACTGTGATGAACTTCCCAGGTTGGTTATCGTGGATTCAGTGGCCATAGGGAATGGGTGCTGCCACCTGCCGTGCAATGCTGAGCACGGAGGCGGTACACAGGTGATGCCCAGTACACTTCACCATGCTCCAGGAATAAGGCAGAGGACATTCATTGGTGTTACACTTTCCATTCTCCTACCTTTTAAGGAGTCCTCATATATTAAGCACAAGATCCTGGCGGCAATGGGGGGTGGATGTGTCACGTTGACGTCTCCTTAGTTATGGGGGGGCGGGTGTTAAGGGCGAAGGGAAGTGACATGAGGGGAACGGGAAGTGACAGGTGGAGGGAGGCGGGGTGGAGCAGAGTTAATGTAGGATTCGAGTAAAGCAGACGTGCGATAGAAAGCTCTGGCTCTGTGTCTTATTGCAGTGCGCCACGTGCGCCCCATCCGGCCTACCCCATGCTCCGACACTGCCAATGAGGGCCATCCCTGTCCTCTGAGGGGCAGAGGCGCACCCAGATAGACACAGCTCTGACGCTGATGGTGATCGTGCCAAGGTAGGCGGCTATCTCTCAGGGTGGGGACACAAAGATTGGGTCATACAACGCCCATCACTGAGACCAGAGTAAACAATGTCGGGCCAAGATAATGATCAAGGTGTGCAGACACAGGGACAAGGACAACCTGGGCAAGGCCCACAGGTGGTGGATCCGGTCCCTTATAGGCTGCCAGACACGCTGGCCGTACAGATGCCAAGGGCATTCGATGTTATGGACACAAGCAACGTTAGTCCTAGATGGACCAAATGGATCCGAGACTTTGACCTATACATGGGGGCTACAGGGCCCATAGAGGATGCTTGCCAAATGTGTTTTGAAGCTGGCAGTGGGCCCTGCCACATGTGACATCATCGACTAAATGCCCCCTGACTCCATTGATTCCAACCAAGAACTGAAAGATGTGTTGGCTGCATATTTCACCCCTCATACTAAAGTGGATTATGAGAGGCATCTTTTCTACAGCACCAAGCAAATCAAAAGTGAAACCATGGATGCCTATGTCATGCGGCTCCGCACAAAAATGAAACACTGCGATTTCGCCAACTACTCCAATACTGAGGCGCTTAGATCCCAGATCATAGCAGGTTGTGAGTCTCAGACTTTGGGCCTCATTAGGACCCAGGCGGTAAGGGGTTTACGGCGGCGTAAACAGCGCCGACCCTTACCGCCTGATTCCGAGGTCCCTTAGCGCCATGGAGGTTTTAACACCTGCTTTTAGCAGGTGTTAAAATCCATGGCGCTAAGGGACCTTGTTGTTAATTACGCCACCGTAATTTACTTTGGCGTAATTAACGCCTTCCCCACTCCCATTATGCCCTATGGGGCAAAAATGGGAATGGGGAAGGGTAAATGGGTTAATGGGGACTTACCGCCCCACTCACCTCGTAATGGGGCGGTAAGTCCGCCAACCACCATGGCGTAAACATAGTTTACGCCATGGTGGTAAAGGTACGACCCAGGCGGTAACTTACCGCCTGGGTCGTAATGAGGCCCTTTCAGGAGGAAGGTGCTACAAAAAGAATGCACATTATATGAAATTCTCTCTCTAGCCCAGGCCGAGAGGGCCATAGACTCCCAGGTAGAGAGTTTCAACAATCCTACACTGGGTAAGAGCGTTCACAGATTACAGCAGGAGAGAAGGTCGGAGGAACTTTTATGCTACAAATTCGGGTTTGAATACCCACATGAAGGGACTTGCCCAGCGATTGGTCAGCATTGTGCCACATGTGGTGAAGAAGGCCACTTTAAAGCTGTCTGCAGACTGTTCCGGGACAAAGCTAGGGAGCGGATCAGGGAGATGCCATCCCGACCCAAAATTAAAGCCAGCCCTTCCTCAGGGAGCCATCCCGGCACATCTCCCCAAGGACAGACAAACCAAACACCCCTAGACTCTAGAGAAAGAGAATCAGGGGATAACAGGCAAAGACGGGAGAGGAGGGACAGAAGGAGATACGTGATGTGTGCAAGGCTCGCAAGAAGATCAAGATGCCATGTGTGCTATCTAGTGGAACAATCACCACCTGACTCTGACCCCAGCTCGTCAGGAAGCTATCACAAGAAGAAGGCATAAGTCTATATCCTGGGAAACCCCACAGCCCACAGCTCTACGCTGATCATCAAGTTAAATGAGCAGCCCATGGAATTCCTCATCGACACACGGGCCACAGTCAATGTTGTCAGCGAAACCGTCTTCAAGGAACTGCCCACACAGCCAAAACTGTGCCCTGCAACAGTGGACATATACGCCTACGGCACCAAGACACCCCTCAAGTGTCTGGGACAGTTTGAGGACACCTGCTGAAAAAGTAGGACATGAGGGTAAAATACCCATTCACGTCCTAGTGACAGAAATAGACAGTGGGTGTGTTCGGAGCTTCAAGGCAGCGGCCGATATGGGACTCATCCATATCTTGTACAACATCATGGTTCATAAATACATTGATCCGGTTGAAATGATCAACAACCTCTACGCACGCATATTTACGGGCATCAGGAAGCTAAAGTATAGACCCATAAAGCTGCATATCGATGACTCCATACGTCCCGTAGCCCAACACTATTGAGGGATCCCCATCAACATCCGAAAGAAGGTGGAGGACGAGCTACATAAATTGCTCGAGCAAGACATCATCGAGCCGGCCACCGTCCCCACCACCTGGGTATCCCCTATAGTGCTGGTGCCCAAGAAAGGATCGGAAGCAATTTGACTGTGCGTGGACATGAGGCGCCCCAACCAAGCCATACAGTGATAAAGGCACTTTGCCCCACGTATTTCAGACATGATTCACCTCTTAAATGGGGCCAAAGTATTCTCCAAGGTAGACCTACAGAAAGGCTATCACCAACTTCTGTTGAGCCCAGAGAGCAGGAACATCACCACCTTCGTCACGCATCTGGGCCTCTTTTGCTATAAAAGGCCAAGCTTCGGTGTGTCCTCGGCAGCGCAGATATTCCAAGCCAAAGTGCACAATGTCATCAAGCACATACCGAACTGCCTCAGCTACAGCGACGACATCGGGGTCTTCAGCGCGGATGTCAACAAGCACGATGAGGCCCAAATGAAAGTGGTCAAAGCACTGGAGGCGGCGAATCTCACGCTAAATCGGGACAAGAGCTAGTTCTGGAAGAGCACATTGAGATTCTTTGGACATATCTTTTCGGAATCAGGCATGACACCGGATCCTGACAAAGTCACTGTGCTAAACGACAGCGCACCCCCAGCTAACGTATCAGAGCTCAGGTCATTCTTAGGGCTCGCCAGCTACTGTACGTGCTACATCAAGGACTTTGCGACAGTAAGCGAGTCACTAAGACTCTTGACCAGACAGGATGCCACCTTCTGCTAGACGCATATCAAACAAAAACAAAACAAACATAGATATAAAAACACTAGGAGAACTCTGCTCTCTAGATCCTGTAAATGTATCACGATATTTCCATCATTGCTTCATTGCTATGCTACACTTTATTTGTAATAAGACTGTTCCTCCCCTCAGAGAAGTTCAACACTTCTTTTGGAGAAAAGAATATGAAGCCGGAGGAGCACCACACATCCACATGCTATTATGGATTAAAGATGCTCCTAAATTTGGTCAGGACAGTAATGCCACTGTTTTGCAGTTCATCCAAAAATATGTCACTTGTGAAATCCCTTCACAGACAACACATAGTGACATTCATGCACAAATTTCACAATTTCAAAGACACAAATGTGGGAAGTATTGTTGTCGCAAATATAAAAAAAAAAGGGAAATACTACACCAAATGCCGCTTTGGTTTCCCTAGACCAGTTTCAGCAACAGGTCAAGTAAACAACTTCATTTCTTCAGTCAGACATAGGGCCTCATTACGAGGTGGGCAGTAAGGGATTACCGGCACCGGTAAGGGCACCGGTACCGGTAATCCCTTACCACCCTACTACGAGTTCACTTTGCGAGTCCTTCCTTAACGCCTGGTTTTTGCAGGCATTAAGGACGGGACCCCCAAAGGGACACCGGGGTCAATAACGGTACCGCAATTTGCGGTTCCGTTATTGTCGCCTTCCCTCTTCCCATTGAGCCCTATGGGGGCTCAAATGGGAATGGGTAATGGCCCTGGTGAATGGGGAATTACCGGTCCCTCCAACCTCGGAATGGACCAGTAATTGCTCCATTCACCAGGCCGGAGTTGGAACGAGTTTGGAGGCAGCCTTGCCGCAAATAGCAGCATGGTTACCTCCAACCTCGTAATGAGGCCCATAGTGTCAAAGGTAAATCACCTAAGAACACATATTACATAAAAAGAACTGAAGAATCAAAATACATCAATGATTAAAATGCAATCATTGCCCTCCTATGGAATGCAAACATAGATGTGCAGTACATTGCAGACAATTCCACTCCTGTTGCACAATATGTCACAGCCTACTTAACCAAAGAAGAGAAAACAGAGCTTCAGGACCTCTGGGATGACATATCATCTGACAAAACACTATCACAGAAATTGTATAGCTTAGGCATAAAAATGCTCTCTCATAGAAAATGTGGCTGCTGTGAAGCTGCAGACCGTTTAACCGGTAGTGCCTTGTATGGAAAATCTGACAATATAGTATGGCTAAATCTTGGTCCTGCTAAATCTAGAAAAAGAGTTTTCAAATCATATGAGGACATAGAAACAATAGCCAAAAATGATCACAACAGCCAAGACATTTTGTAAAACAATTTACTAGACACATACTACCCAAACAGGAGTACCACTTTGGAAACCATTTGTCTCTACCACATAGCCCAAAACTTCACATACAAAAATAATATTAAACCAGATGAAAAGAAAGGTAGATACAGAGTTGTAAATTGTGAAGGCAGCTTAGTGAAACGTACCAAACGCAGCTTAATTAATCATATCAAATTGTCATTAAAAACTCCCCAACATAAAGAACCGTATTACATGTCCCTTCTACAACTTTTTAAACCATGGAGAAAAGAAGAATAGTTACTGGATACATATGACTTCTATGATGACGCTTTCAAAGCAAATGAAAGCACTATAACAGACGTAAACTTTACACAGTACCAAACAATGTTGCACAATGAACAGCAACATGAAGAAGAACTCCAAGCCCAACTACAAGTGGACACTCCCGACAGTAGTTAACCTTCTGTAACAGGAAGCCAAGAACCACTTGGACAGCCACTAATAGCAAATGAGGCAGAATTAGCCATGACAGAAGTAGAAAACACCATGTGTCAGTATGAACAAGCTACAGAAGACTTTGCTGTACTGAAATCACAATTGAACAATGAGCAGCGTAGCATTTTCCAAGAAATAACAAAACAAATTGAACATGGTGTGCAACATGAAAATAAAAATTGTACTTGCTAAGACTACAAACCTATACTGCTATACGTGAGTGGTTAGGCTGGTTCAGGCAAAATATTCTTAATCAAACACATCAGCAAGTTCTTCCAACAATTGACAAACAACAAACTGTCAGCTGTTGTAACTGCCCCTACAGGTTTAGCTGCCTACAACATAGGTGGTGTCACTTTACACCGATTACTACTCCTTGCAGTAGAACACCAAAACAAATTAGACTATTACAAACTTTCCACAGAAGCTGAAATGGAACTACGCAGAGTTTTCAAACAAATGAAAATGCTGCAAATAGATGAGGTGAGCATGGTCTCCAACCTAATGTTGGCTTTGATTCACCTCAGATTACAAGAGGTCCTCAACACAGACTACAAAGAGCTCTTTGGAGGAAAACACATTATTGTTTTCGGAGATCTTCTTCAATTGACACCAGTGAAAGTTGAACCTATTTTTAAAACCTTAGGGCACAAACTGTGCCATAAAACTCTTGGCAGCATAGGAAATGTCAACCTTTGGCAACATTTCCAATACAGAGAATTAACAGAAAACATGCGCCAGTCTGCAGACCTCATATATGCCAACATTTTAAAAAGTACTAGAGTTGGTGTACTATCTCAAGAAGCACAATCAGTATTAACATCTAGTCACATCCATGCACTCTATGGCCATAACTCATGTGCTACTGGCGTCATGGAACAATTAGCACACAAAAATGTCAATTGTATGTCCTTGATGGGAACTCTTGCAATCGGTTCAAGATTCAATGAAACAATGTTGAAAAAAGAAATGCAACCAATAATTGAAATTTGCTCCACAGATAAACTAGACGTACATGGTATTACACTACCCATGTGTCAACAAGCCACAACAAGATTAAATACCTTAGAAAACTATTTCTCCAACACAGCTGGTTTGGAGAAAATATTAAAATTATCTTTAAACTGTGGAGAAATGTTTAAACGTAACCGTGATGTGGAGCAAGGGTTAGTTAATGGAGCACTTGGTACAGTTGTTGGCTTTCAAACATAGTTTGGTCAAGTATCACTTGGTAAGAAAACCTTCACAACAATAGGTATAATCTACCACACAGGAGCCACAACCAATGCAGCTCACTACACTGCATATATAAAAAAGAGTACTGGATGGGTTGAATGTAATGATAGTACCATTACTCTAAAGCAGAGATTACCAGCAAATCTTGGAAACGCTTACTTAATATTCTTAAAACCAAAATTTAATACGTAATCTGGAACATAAGCAAAACTTAAACTTCAAAACTGTGCACTGTTAGAATATGCCAACATGTATCTAACTGCCCCAAGATTCTGCAACAAGCAAACAGATGAATAAATACCAATAAAATGTAACAAGAAATACACAGTTAGAATACACCAACAGGTATCTCACTGTCCCAAGATTCTGCACATGTCAAACAGATAAATAAATACCACTAAATCAAACAAGAAATATACAGTTAGAATATGCCAACAGGTATCTAATTGCCCAAAAATCTGCACAAGCCAACAGATAGCAGATTAGCAAGAAACAAGAAATAAACAGTAAAACAATGAAATAAATATATTTTACCACAACATAGAAGGTTTTTTTTAAAATCCAGCATAGATTTTTTTTCGCACAGACCCAATAATTTAGAAAACAAACAAAGAAACTGAGCAAATTGCGCAGTACACTGGTTTGAACTATAGTACTTGTAAGGTACTAAATATTAGGGTAAAAAAAAATACAGAAATCTCTATTATGCAATGGAATAACTCATTATGAACTACCTACTCTAACATATGATCTTTTCTTTTATCACAGAGATCGAAAAAGTATGTCTGGTCCAGTTATCCATGTCATGAAAAAACTGTATACAACCACAAAAAACTCAACCAGTAAGTATAAAATAAATGGACTCACAAACACTGCTGCATAACACACCCATTCAAGCAAACATCTAACCATACACCACAATCCAAAATGTTTACTTCCAAGGGTATCTTATGATGCAGTCCTTGTTACAAACTCTCTTATAATGCAGTCTTTGTTACAAACTCTACAATCTTAACTGCATAGCCTAGCCAACACTTCACATACAAACTCTACAAATGAAACAGTACACACACTTTGGGGTTGTGGATATTTGATGGTTGTTTGATTCTATGGGTCTGTTATGCTGCGGTGGTTGTGGCCAGGGCCTAGAGTCTTGGGTGCATTGCCGAAGGCCTTCGGCCATGCACCGAAGACTCTAGGCCCTGGCCACAACCACTGTAGCATAACACACCTATGCTACCAAACATTTTGACTGTGGTATGTGGGCTGCTTATAGGGGATATTAATTACAGTCAATGCTCTACTAACAACCCAAAACCAACATCATACTTAAGTAAAATAGGTAGTATGCATTTATTATGTCTGCGGACAGCCACGAAGACCGCAGACATGGCGAACACATCAGGGGCACCTGCCACCTAAACAAATACAGTATTTGACCCATCTCTTACTCCCCAACCCTCCCCAAGCACTCCTGCACACCAACACACTCCCCAGAATTGCAATTTGCCTCTGTTCGCCGCTGCGCTGTCCGCGGATGTCTGCGGATCCAAGATGGCGGGCGCATCGAAACAATGTGCCACACCTCACGCCTCACTCCAGCCAATCAGCGAACACGTTCAAGTCGATTAACCAATCGGTGTCCTGTCCGCAGAGCGAACAGGGAAATGTGTCAGCGGAGTGAACATAGATATCACTAATTTTTTTACCTTATGTTTTGGTAATTTAAAAAAAACTACTGGACGGATTTACACCAAATTAACAAAAGCACGCTTTTGGGACTAAGCCGCCGCTCCTGCTGCAAATCTGGTGGAAATCCATCCAGCGGTTTGAGCTGTAGGCGTGAGCAAAGTTTTTTCCCATTATGTCTATGGGAAAAAAAAAATTTGGGACCCCCCCTATAATTTTGCCCCCCCTGGACCAAACCTCACCAAACTTTGCAAAATAATTCAGAGTAGGCCATGTACTTTTATTACAAAGATTGGTGAGGATTCATCCAGGGAGAGCGAAGTTATAAGCAGCCCAAAAAGTGCTCTTCCTATGGGATTAGCAATTTAACCATAACTAAATGGCCGCTACCGCAGGCCATGCAGGCCATGTAATATATATATATATATATATATATATACATAGTGAGCATTATAAATAGACAACGGAGTATAAATGAGCTAATCGCTGCCCATCCTTCAGATAGCCATAATATTTATAGGAAAATTATACACATGTCAAGCCAAATCATTATATACAGAGAAACAAAAAGATAGATGATTATAAATGTGAGTATGGCCTTTGGTATGAATGTACTTTTGTACACTGATAGAAACGTGTCCGTATGATGCAAAGACACAGATGTATATAGGTACATGTATGGATTCACATACATCTGTAATCATCAATAGCGAGATACATAAATTATTTTGGTGTAGCACCTAGTAACTGTTCAAATAGAGACATGCAAAGAGAGAAGAACAAGGCCAGACATATAGAGACAGACATATAAAGATGGCTACAGCGCAAAATTCAGATTCATGGATATTGATGGATAAAAAGAGGGGTTAAATATATAGCGACACACTCATATGGATTGACACACCACATTTATAAAGGAAGACTTTTTTTTATCAATAGACCTGTTGAGCATATATGGGTCAGTCAGTCTGTACAGATGGAATGCCTCCATGTCTTTGCAATGCGACAGAGAAGTAATGGTCTTCAAACATTACAATGAAATGCATCTTTGTTGCATGGTAAAATCCATACATTGTCAGTCTCTTTGCTCTGTGTTATGCAAGGTCAGACAATTATGCACAATTACTATCAACCACACAACTAATTGTTCTTTTGCTGTAACTCCATGTTCTGTGTGCAAGATAATTTGCAACAAATGTAATATTAACGATTCAATGTTATCAATGTATTCCTTTGTATGCATCTTTCATTTCTCGTAATGAACATATTAATATGAACTCTTACAAATTTGTAAACAATTAAAAACATATGTATATTGAATTGTAATAATCAAAAAAGACTTTTCCATGATTTTTCAAAAAGGCACAGACTTAAAATAATCACATTTTCATTTATTGTTATAATATCAATCAATGGGATTGAGGGGGAGAAAATGAAGACAGGTCAGGTGAAACAGATGTATTGATACATCACAAACAATAATTAACTCCAAAGAAATTCTGAAACATTTACATTTCAAGTATTATACAATGTCATTATTTGTGTTTTCAATACTGTTTCATACATTATATAAATGAATGAAACTTGCTTTGGATTAAAATGTAAAGACATAACATATCATTTGAATCTTGAAGTCAACCTTTCAACAAGTTCAATTTTTGGAGGACAACCACATTAGCAATCTTATATTGCATAGACTTGTCCTTGGGAACATAATCTGGTACCATTCTGTGCTTTGCACTGAATTATTTGTATATCCCTAAGGTAGGGATTTACTCAAGAAGAAACTGTAAAATGTATAAACTACTGAACATTTAGTAGAAGTGGAAAATTGGGCAATAAGATATTGATAACAATATTACAAAAAAACTCCAAACCTTCCATTATGTTACCTTTTGACACACTATTTCAATCGATTGTGTGATAATTTTCATGAAATATGTATGCACACAAGTTGTGTACATATGAACATACATGCATACACCTTTCAATGTTCACTACTCACCTGAGTCAGCGTGTGCTGAAGTTAATTTGGAACTGCATTGGGAAGAAATTTGCAAGGAGTCTGGGGTGATGCTTTTTAGTGTACCCTGATGGTTTGTACATATCTTAAGAGAAGTGCATGCTGCAGATGCAGAATCGATTGCCCCTCAGGTGATCCGAGACATCCTTGGTTCTGCTTTCAATCTCGGATACTGGAAATCCACAGTTTAGCAAACATGTTTTTATTAAAGTTATATCCTTTGGGAAAATATGGATAACTGTACCTGGTGTTTTGACATGGCTGATATTAGGGCAATCAAAAACAATACCTGAAGGCATTGTTTGATTGTCCAGAAGATCTAGAAAAAAATGTAAATAAAGATTACATTTAATAAAGCATCACAGTGAGAAATTCAACCATCACATAGCTTCAAAAGAAAATGTTCTTTAGAGTTTGAAAAATTCCCTGTAACCTGGTCTAACCATCACAGCGATCACAGTATTCAAAAATCATTGGTCTATCACAAGAAGAAATGTAATACTGGTACATTGATCATCCTTTGAGCCACCTAAAGAAAACATGCATTGAAAACATGGATTACGAAAAATTACATTTCCAAACAATACATTGTCATGTCATGTGGTAATTCCAGAGATAGGAATCCATACAAACATTGATAATGGTGAAGTCATTGAGATATATAAAAAAAAATAAGACATACATTGAGTAAAAAGCACTAGAAAAGGACGAAGCTGAAAACGATGACACTTGAACAAGTTCACTAACCTGTACTTGGAAAAATAGATGAGCCGATTCAGCAACCAGAGTAACAAGCAGCTTGATGACGATATCCGTTGTAGATTGCAGATATGTTTTCTTTCTAACTTTCAAGGTATATACACTCTTAGAAAAGTGGGTGTGTATGTGAATGTGTTATGTATTAGTTTCCATCCACCCAGCCCCGTTGGTAGCTCACAGTCACAGGTGCAAACTGCCATTGATACCGGAGGGGGATGGATGTGAATGAGGCAAGTGCAATAGGCCCAGAACTTAGATGAAGGACACATTCATATGTTGATTGCAGGAATGGGGCCTTCAAAGGGGAGTCTGGAGACACAGTGTCTCGGGTGGCCATGTGGCTAATGGTCCCCAGCTGAAAGACCCCTTTGAGATGCACATGGTATTCGGAAACATGCTGAATTTGCATAATGGTAGTTGAGCCTAGGGAAGGCTTGATCCACATTGTTGCATTCCCCAATCATAAACAGGTGAATCAGGTCCCCAACCACAGTTCACCAATCCGTTGGCCATGCTCATCATCATACACTGGTGCAAACACACCCATATATGAATTGTAGCAAGTGCCTAATGAAATCCACAGCCAGGTTGAGAGTGAGTTTAAGGATGTGAAGAGTTGGCAAGCCAGTTTAGTAAGTTCCTGGAGAGGGAGAGAGGTGGTAGAAGAGAGTTGGAGGAAGGAGTATGGGAAAAGTGGAAAGGAAGTACAAAGGGGCACTGGAGAGAGGCTGGTGCAGTGGCTTTGAGTATTGGTGGGAACATCAAAGCAGAGTTGTTAAGAGTAACATTACTATGGTGGAGGTTGGAGAAGATATCAAGGAGGAGAATGGAACATGTGTGAGGGAGGGAGGCGGTTGAAGGTAGCTAGCTAGCAACTGATTCTATGCACCCTGCTACTAGCCCACTATTGAATTTTTAAACCTGGTATTACACACACACTGCTAGACTCACCCCACACTCTCTAGAAACTCCCTCCCTGAAACATGGCATCCACTCTCCCATGCCCATACAATGTACCACCTACACCTTTCCTACCAGCAATACTGATAAGCAGAGCCAACTTAAGCCCTAACCTAGCCAGCCATAACCTAGCCAGCCATAGCACAGCGCCCAACCGCATCTTCTTCCTGCCCAGACCACTCCAAATCACACAAACTCACACACACCCCATGCCTCTCCACCAGAGAAAACAGAGACTAGGATGCCACCCTCCCCACATCACAGCCCCCACCAGGACACCCCCTGAAAAGCAGCCCACCCACCCACCATCGTCAACCACAAGCCCCAAGCCAATAATGTCCAGTCACACCGACATTTCTAAGTCCACCCCTGCAACAACTAAAACAGGGGACATCCTAAAAACACAACTCCAATGTGCGCTCATCAACGCCCGCTCCATGCCAGCTCATGCCACTGAGATTCATGATCTCATCACGGATCTAGACCTAGACATACTAGTCATTACAGTGACCGGGCTAGATGAAGCCTCTGGTCCAGCCATCTGTCAAACTCTACCACCAGGGTACATCATCCTTCGCCAAGACAGAACATCTAGCAAGGGAGGAAGTGTCGCCCTAATTATTAAGGAAACCATCAATGCCAGGCAACTTAAGACCACTGAGGCTGACGACTTTGACACACTATCAGCCAAAATATCTCCTTCACCCAATGACACCATAACAATGCATATCTACTACCCATCAGGCCCAACTCTCGACTTCCAATCTAACATCACTCAGACCTTAGGGGACAACCTTAAAACAAAGTCAAGAGTTATTCTCCTAGGAGACCTCAACCTGGGTTTCAAGGATCCTAAAGACAAAAAAAGTAAAACCCTCACCAAAGCTCTCTTAGACTTAGGATTCACCCAACTGGTGAATGACCCAACCCACACCAAAGGTCGCATATTAGATTGGATTGCGGACCACAACTGTGCTGCCGACAACAGCTCCAACCCCCCTTGCCCATGGACTGACCACCATCTATTGCACTTCTTCATACCACTAAAAACAGGAGGAAACCCTAACCCTCCCGCGCCACCCACGATGGCAAGACCCAAAAAACTGCTCACTTCAGACAGAATACTCCCCCTCCTTGAAACATCTACGCTATCCTAGCTCACATCTAACGACCTTACGAAACTAGTTGAGATCTACAACACTACTCTTAAGAATGTACTAGATGAGGTAGCTCCACTACAAAAGAAAAAAGCCAAACTCACACTCCATGCAAACGCTTGGTTAACCCAAGAACTCCAACATGCCCGTACCGCAAAACGAGCAGCTCTAAACTCTTGGCAAACCAAGCCTTCCACCACCACAAGAGAAACCTACCTTTTAGTCGCCAAACAATATAAAAAGGCCATTGCAAAAGCCAAAGCGGCCACATACAACTCCAGAATTGAGAAAGCCAACTCACAATCCAAAGAGCCATCTACAATGAGCTTACAATCCCTCCCACCTCCACACAACCTACTGAGAAAAACGAAACATGGTGTAACAATATCCAACATGCCATGTTAGACAAAATCAAAACACTCCAAAACAAAATTAAAACGCAATCCGACAACTTGCCAAAACCAACCCACCTCTACCTAAATATTCACTCAACCAGCGAGCTGGAGGCACCCCTCATAGCAAAAGCACACCCAAACCCTTTGCATTTAGGGAGGTAACAATTCCTCAAGTCCTCCTTATCATGAGGCATACCAGCCATCTTTATGTAAAGGAGACATCTTCCCAGTCAATATAGTCAAAGAGTGTGCCACAGCCCTAGCACCTTTTGTCACCTCCTTCATTAACGCCGCCTTCGCCTCCAGCACCGTCCCTCTCAGCCTGGGTCCGGCCTCTACTAAATAAAACTACTCTTGACCCAGACTCCCCAAACAACTACCGTCCAATCACCACTGTGCCATTCCTGTTGACAATTCTGGACAAGGCCGCATATCTACAGATCCAGGCCTACCTAGAAGCGCACAATATCCTTGGAAAAAGGCAATCTGGCTTCCGCCCCTGGTACAGCATAGAGTCAGCTCTACTTGACCTCAAGAACCAGCTACTAAAAGCCATGGACAAAGGCAAGTCCTCACTCTTCTTACTCCTAGACCTCTCGGCGGCCTTTGACTTGGTTGACCACAAGATCCTATGTAAACATCTCAGGGATAAAGCCCACTTCTCCCAAGAAGCCACTGCTTGGATCACATCCTTCCTGGATGGTCGAGCCATGACAGTCTTCTCAGACCAGGCGTCCGCCTCTACATCTTCCATCGGTTGTGGAGTCCCACAAGGTTCGTGCACCTCCCCTACCCTATACAATCTGGTCTCTCTCCCTTTATTCAGCGACCTAGAAGATTTCGGCATAGCCTTTACCAACTATACCGACAACACACAAATTCTTCTCACGTTAACAGGGAACTATGAGCAAGACCTCATAACCCTCCAAGACATATACGCACGCATCAAGGCCTGGATGGCTGCCAATGGCTTATGTCTAAACGGGGAAAACAGAAATACTACTGGTAGGACCCAGAGAATCCCTAAAAAAACTGGACGACAAATGCAGCTCTTTCAGCATCGAGAATACTACCCTTACCACCTCTGCTACAGTCAAAACCCTTGGGGTCTACCTCAACTCCACCCTACCAATGGATAGGCAAGTCAGTGCAATACCATCATCAGCAGCTCTCATATCTAAAATTATAAATGCTGTGAAACCCTACCTATCACTAGAGAACCACCTCAACATCGCAAGAGCCACTATAGGCGCAAAATTGGACTATTGCAAAATCCTGCTCCTGGGCACCTCCGCAAAAATATCAACAAACTACAAACTGCACAAAACAGCGCCCTTAGAGATGCCCTCAGCATCCCTAGGAGAGAGCACATCTCCCAGGCAGGAAAAGATAACCATAGCCTCCTAGTCAAAGAACGCTTAACATTCAAGGCCCTCACAATCACGCACAGATGCCTTGCCCAGCCTACCTAGCTGAAAGAATAAACCAGGTTCCGGCCCATAGCCCAATACGTGACCAATACTCACACCGACTCTCAGTCCCAACATTCAACATAGCCAAAGCTGGCGGAACCAGCTTTGAAGTACTAGCCCCCAAAGCATGGAACTCTCTTCCGCTTAATCTAAGAAAGGAAGAATCCCTCACGACCTTCAGAAAAGTACTAAAAACAAAACTGTTTAAATAACCGTACCTTACTGCACCTCCCCATCATTGTTCCTCGGTAACCTCGGAACAACTGTCAACACTATCATTTCAATGCCTACTATGTAACAAAAGTCACAACATTCTTCAAGTGAATATTCTGTAACAGTGCCACGATGCCACCGGGCACTTTATAAATTCAAATAAATAAATAAATAAATAAATAAATAAATAAATAAATAAATAAGGTTGAGATAAGAAGGATGTTGGAAGAGATACCAAGAAGGAGGCTGGTGACAGAGAGATGATGGAGGTTGGGAGAAAAGGAAGAGGGAAGGATTCAAAAAGAGGTGGTTGGAACAAGCAACAGAAAGGAGGTTGGACAAAGTATTAAGGCAGAGGCAGAAGATCACCCAACAGAGGAGTGAAGAAGATCCAAGGAGGAGGTTGGAAGATATGAAAGCGAGAGAGAGAGAGAGAGAGAGAGAGAGAGGAGAAAATATTGATGTAGGAGTGGAATCTGTCGATGAGGTAGGAGGTAGGAGGTGCTGCGAAGCACACAATGATTCATATAGAGACTCAAGAAATGGTTACCCGCACATCTGGCAAGTGTGGCAATGAGCGGAAAGGAGGTAAAAGCTTGTGCTGAAGCATTAACAATGTATAGGAGGAGAGACTGACTGAAAGGGAGAGGAGAGGCGGTGCAGATAAATATCTCTTTGTCATGAGATCCTTTCAATTCTTTGACGAGCGTGTGCGGATGGGGTTTTGTGGGACAACGCAAGGCAGTGAGGGGGTAAAGAAGTAGAGGTTGAGCCAACTCAGATTGACTGCCTCTTCGTGGCAGCTCATAGGCTTTAAAATCAAATTTGGCACCAGACTTTTCTCTTCTTTGGATCTAGCATAGGGGCTTGTGTGGACTCAGGGTCCAAGGAGCAAGTGGGTCTTCCCAGAGTCAAGAAGAGGTCTATAGTTTATCGATCAAGGAGACAGAAAGAAGTGTGATGTAACTCTTAAACCCCAGGACTGTATGTAACTGTACATTGATCATCGACCTGGGTATGAGACCCAGATTTACAAGCTAAACATTTAAGCAGGTCATCCCAAGGAGAAATCATCCTGTTATTGAAGCTTTGTGTCGCATTTACATATTCTGGCCCCAACCCGCAAATATCCCTAACAAATCTTTTGTTTAAGTATGCACCAAAGTCTTGATCTCGTGTTGATTCTACTCGGCTTCATGACAACACGCAACATACCTGAAACCTTCTAACTAATTATACATCTTATGGCCCATACTGATGGGGAATAAAGGGCTGCCAGAGATAGCAGAGAGTGTGGGTGCTAGGAGTGCAGAGATATAAGTCTATGGTGCAGCAAGGAGAAGATAGAAAAAGAATGATATAAAGGCAAAGGCCAATGAGCGAGAGTGGAGAGAAGAGAAGAGGTAATGAGTAAAGGAGTTGATGTGGACATAGGAGCAGAGGAGATTAAACTAATGGAATTAAGAATAATGAATGAATGAAGGAGGGTGAAAGCAGATGCAGATGAGGAAATAGGAAAAACAGCTGGCTGGCAGAAGTAGTTTAAGGTGTCAGAAACTCAGGGTTGAGAGGTGGAACAAGAGGAGAGAATAAGACATAGGAGGCAATAATAAAAAGAGAGAGCGTAGTAGTAGTTTGGTAAGGTGACTTGGCAGGGTGATGATGAGTCTATAGAGAAGGAAGGAGGCTAGTGTCATGATGCCTACCACCAGGCATCCGGACCAAGCCCATCAGCCCCGGGAGCAGGCATCTAGACATTTAGTAAAACCTCAGCAGCCATTGCTAGGGGCTATCTGGGTTCAGTCCCGGCGCCTTAGGCGCCAGGCTCATAGTAGGAATTAGTCCTGGCGCCTAAGGCGCCAGGCTCATAGTCATTACTTACCTCAGGCAGACATGCTGCAAATGACTCCAATCCAACATGAAGCCTGAAAGGGACTATTTTTCTACAGGGACTATTTTTTACTCGGGTGTGGTTCTAGGGACTTCTTACCTGGGACTACTTTTGAGGCTATTTAAACCACACCCGACCAGCAACACACGCTTCGCGTTATTCTGCATCCAGCAGCGTAACACTCACCGTGCCTGCAGCCTGCATCCAGTCTTCTGCCGTGCCCGCCTCGAATCCGGAGCTCCTAAAACAAAGAGGAAAGAAAGGGACAAGGTTAGAAAACTAACTTATTTCTATTCCACACCTGATTCTGGATCCATCTTGTCTCCGGACCTGTAAAGAACATCATTTCTGCATGCGCCGCACCTCCAGCTGTAGGGCGGCGCCATACTCACCAGTCTTCACAGCATCCTTCGGGTCGGCGCTGCCTCCATCATTTCTTCGCCGAACTTCAGCACCTAGGAGACAAAAGAAAACCACAAGGTGAGCCGAGGGAACCAACAAATATGATTCTTACCACCATAGACTTACCTGATTACCACCGGAGGCATCCTTTTGTGACTCTCCATATTTTCACGTGCCGCATCTGTAAAGAGAGACAAAACAACACGTTTTCCTCGTGCAACATTTACCGGACAACGCCGGGTAATACAGACTCTTACCTGAGCGCCACCAGCTGCCACAAGAGCATCTTTTCACGAGCCAGCTGCAAGACAAGAAAGGAAGGGGGGAACAAGAGTGAACATCGGACATATTGAACTCTATGAACTTACTACTTACTGGTCCTCACCAGGAACCTCAGAGTCAATACTCTCCGGAAATCTCCCAAGCCTCAAACCTGTGAAGTAACTGGAATCGACGTGCCCCTGCAAATCCACGCAGGATGGAGAGCTCATCTTTCAAGAATATAAGGTGAGATTGCTGTGAGGGCATTTCGGAGGTGATCAGTTGGGGAGGACTGAGGGGGTGCTATCACTTGAATCCACAAGTGGCTAAATCCATCTCTCCACTTGCAGGAGAATATTTCTACAGGTTAAGCAGACAAGATTAGGAGGGCAGATCCAGTCAGTCATCGCTGCACTACGCATCACGTGGGTGGAGACCGCAGCTGTCCGGGTCCGACCAACGCCCCTGTGGGAGCCAGGTGAGCGTAACAGAACGCAAAGCCTATCTACAAATCCCCACCCGGGCGTTATGGAAACCTCAGAAACCGACCAACTAGCCCTATTGTTAGGGGAACTTAGGGCAGAAGTGCACTCCGCGGGCCAAGAGACTAATGCCCTCAGGAGATAACTGATTGTATCAAAGGAGCGTACTGATGATCTTGCTAGACAATTACTGCAAAACCAAGCTGGGCAAACACCATTACCTGGACTCGGGGGGAATCCAACTCCTGTTTCATCGAGCAATCCTGTGCAAGTGGTTCTACCAGGGAGCAATACTTTAGCTCCACCCGAACGTTTTGCTGGGGACCCAAAAAAGTTTGCCGTGTTTATTAACCAATGCCGCTTGCACTTTTTATGCAGACCTGGAGCTTTTCCGAACGACCAAACCAAAGTAGCCATTGTACTATCATATCTTAGTGGCAGCGCAGCGGATTGGTCAATTCCATTAGTCAACCAGGATGACCCTCTTCTTCGGGATTTTCAAGGTTTTCAGTTGAGCATGGAAAGACTATTTGCCAGACATTCACAGGGACAGGCCCTGGATATCGAACTTTTATCATTACGACAAGGTAACCAGGATCTACTAACCTATATCGCCACTTTCAATAGGTTAGTGGTGGAAACCGATGGCCAGAGGTAAAACGAATTACATTATTTCATCGTGGACTTCGGGGTGAACTCAAAGACGTTTTGGCCCAAGTTGTGAACCCACCTCAGGATTGTGCAGAATATATAGACTTAGTGGTCCAGTTAGACCACCGACTTCAGAATAGAAAGGCTGATCGAGCTAAGTTCGAGAATTGGGTATTGATTAAACCCAATGTTACCCTCAAAGGAACAGATGTATCAGAACCGATGCAGATCGGGGGGTCAAGGGACCCTTAACTCAAAAGGAAAGAGAACGAATACGGCAGATGCAATTGTGTCTGTACTGTGGGGCCTCAGGACATTTTCTACGGGATTGCCCTATAAAAACATCTAAAAAAGTAGTCGGAGTTGCTGATAAAAATCAAACAGAGCCTGATTCAGGAAACGACCACGCCCGACAAGCGTAGAGGTCCGCTTGCCGAGCTTGAAGAAGGATACTCAGACCTTGCACTTCATCATACCAATGGTCCTTATAGATCCAAGGCAGCCATAATGTATGCACGCAGTGAGGGAATACATTGATAGCGGGGCCATAGGAAACTATGTGGACCACGAGTTGGCTTCTAGGATGAATCTATCTCTCTGCAAAAAGACCACTTTGGTGTCATCACCACAGTCGATGGAACTGAAATTTCCTCTGGGCCTGTAACTCATTCCACCGCAGAGATGACACTATTGGGTCAGGATGGGCATCGAGACACTATTGTGTTTGATTTAATCAAAGCCCCGCAGTTCCAAATAATACTGGGGATACCTTGGTTGGAAACACATAATCCTTGTATTGATTGCGAGAGAAGAGAATAACCTTCCCGGATTGTGCACATACTTGTTACCCAAAAAAAACCTTGACCCAAGTCCTGGCCACAGTCGCTACTCCAGTCTTGCAGTTACCTCAGGAATATCAAGAATTCCAGGATGTTTTCCAAAAGGAACAGGCAAACACCCTACCACCTAACAGATCATACGATTGTCAAATCGATCTCATACCCGGTGCACAACCTCCATGTAGTAGGATCTACGCCCTTACGGAACCCGAAAACCTTCACCTTCCATCTAAGTCCCCTGCAACTTCAGCTTTGTTCTTCGTGCCTAAAAAGGAAGGTGACCTCAGAACGTGCATAGACTACCGCGCATTAAATCAGATCACGGTTAAGAACCGATACCCATTGCCTCTGATCCCCGAATTACTAGACCAAGTAAAGGACGCTTGCATCTACACTAAATTAGATCTCCGAGGGGCATATCATCTGGTACGTGTAAAGAAAGGCGACGAATGGAAGACTGCTTTTCGCACTAAGTTCGGGTTATTCGAATACCAGGTGATGCCCTTCGGGTTGTGCAATGCACCAGCAGCCTTCCAGTATTTTATGAACGATGTCCTTCGTGAACTCATTGACGTCTGTGTTGTTGTATACATAGACGATATTCTAGTGTACTCCTCTTCAGAATCAGACCATGTGAAGCACGTTCGTGCAGTCTTTGAGAAACTACGCCAGCACAAGTTATATGCAAAATTGAAAACGTTTTTCATGCTAAGGAAGTTGAATTCCTTGGATTTATCCTGACTCCAAAAGGAGTCTGAATGGACTCTCGAAAGGTAGACGCAATCCTCAAGTGGCCATCACCCAGTCAGTTAAAGGGGTACAAAGCATGCTCGGATTTGCTAATTTCTACCGCAGATCCATTCCTGATTTCTCACATGTTGTACACCCTATCACAGCACTTTTGCGAAAAAACAAACGCTTCTTGTGGACCGAAGAAGCTGAAAAGGCCTTCCAAGAGCTGAAAGCGAAATTCACGTCGAAATTCACGTCCCACCCAGCTAGAGAGAGAGGAAAATTGATGGAATAAGGAGTAGAATAGGGGAGAAAAGAGGTAATTGGGAGCCTGGGAAGTGCCTCATGGTCCAGAGCATACACCAAATTATCCTGTGGTGTCATCCTCTCTGTGAAGCGCTCACTGTCCTCCAACTGCACCATCAATATACATACACTGTATTGGCCCCCTGGGCTCCCATCAGACTTTCAGGGACACCTCACCTACTTACTCAGCAACAACATCAAAGGATCCACCAGTACTCTCCTTCTTTGAGACTTGAACCTAGTACTCGATGATCCCAAAGACAAAGCTGCCACCTCCCTTGCCAAAGAATTAAAAGACCTAGGATTCACACAAGAAATCTCCACCCAAACACATAACAAAGGTCACACCCTCGACTGGGTCGCAGACCATAACTGTCTCAGCACCATCACCTCTAACACAGCTCTACCCTGGACTGACCACAACCTCATCCACTTCACCTTGCCCACTACGTCAAGTTCTAAAAAGCCCCACCCGCACCTCCCACACTAGCTAGAAGCTCAAAAAACCTCTCTGCAGACAATCTACATCCGTATCTGAACACGCCAGCACTTGCCCACCCCGTCTCAGTTGATCCCAACACCTTAGCTAACATCTACAAAGACACACTATCCAATGCCATCAACGCTATAGATCCCCTGGAAAACAAAAAAGGAAAAAGGTCTCTTTACTCAAACTCTTGGTTCACAGAGGAATTAGAATCCATGCGCTCTCGTAAGAGAGAGGCCTTAAAATGCTGGCAAACCAACCTGTAACGCTCACCTGGTTCCCCCGGAGTCGCAGGTCTTGATCTGGCGAGGATACTGTCTTCAGTGTTAGGCGCAGGGTTCGTTTTGCTCCCGGACTGGGCCCCCTTCCCACCGACAATTTAAGCTGGAGAGTGAGATGTCTGCAAGGGTAAACCAAGGTATTAGTGTTTGGAAGGTTTGGAAAGTTCCTTGCCCCTCTCGCCCTTTCTTTCCCCGTCGAACTGGGTTGATATTGCGCTTACCTTATATAGGTAATTGCCGGGCTCTCCATCCTGCGTCCTGTGCAGGGGCGCTGGGTCCAGTTGCTTCACTGGATGCGAGCTCTGCCTCTTGATAGCAGAGGATTTGCTGAGAGCGAAGACGCCGTTAATGCACGAGCGTGCCTTGTAAGTAATAAAGTTCCTTTTAGATTGTTCTCTTCTCTTTCAAAAGTCTTAAGTTTTAAAGTCTATGTCTTTTCCCTTTTCAGATGCTGTGGCGATGAAGATTATCCTTCTAATGGCACATAAGTAGAAAGACTGTTCTAGCGCTGTAGAATGCACCGTAATGTCTCTTTTGTCTTTGCAGGTGCTGAGGAGCCGCGCGAACAGATTGGAAGCAAACGTAACACAGGTGAGCAGTCTTGTAACTAAGCGTTACTAACCGAAGTATCTTGCCTTGCAGGTGCCGGAATGGAGCGCGAGCTGAGTTGGTATGAGCGTAACACAGGTAAGCAGGCTCTGTAGTTAAATATTACTGACCGATGTTCTTTCTCTTTGCAGATGTCGGATGCCGGAAGAGAAAGGCAGAAAAAGGCGCTTCAGATGCTGCCGTTGGATTAGGTAAGTAGATTCGCTGCCTTTGCTTTAGCCTAACCTGTGCCCTTATCTTGCAGGAGCTGCAGAAGACTGAAGAAGACTGAAGGTTGGATCCCAGCAGGTTATTTCGTATTCACAGGATCTGGAGCTGGAGGTTTCCTGGAGCTGACACGGTGAGCGTCCTGCTGCAGATGCAGAATAACGCGAAGCACGTGAAACCAATCGGGTGTGATTTAAATAGCCTTCCGTAGTGCTTAGGCGTCTTCTTCCACGGCCCCACCCAGGTAAGAAAAGAGTTCCAGATTTCTAGAAGAGTTCCTGTGTTCTGCTTCCAGGGAGTGGCTCCTGCTCCACCCAGACAGAAAAGTAGTCCCAGGCAGAAAAGGATCAGGAGACCAGTTAGCTGGTAAGTAAGCAGCATGGTCTGCTACAGGTAGGTCCACCAAGCACTCTTACCTAATATGAGATATGAGCCCGGCGCTTCCAGTGCCGGGACCGGTCACAATCATGAGCCTGGCGCCACTGACGCCATGACAAGGTCCAAAAGGTCCCAATCGGGACTGGCTGGTTCCTGGGATCAGAGTTATGGGCCTGCTTCCAAGGTCGTGGGGCAAGTCCTGACCCCTTGGAAGCAGGGATCATGACAGCACCCCCCCTCAAGGCCCCTCCCAAGGTTGACTTCTCCGGAGGTCTTGGTTTGTTAGGAAATGTCCGATGAAATTTCTTGATTAGTCGGGGTGCATGTACATGTTCTGCAGGTTCCCAAGATCTTTCTTGGGGGCCGTAGCCTTTCCAGTCAATCAGGTAGTGTAGTTTTGATTTGGAGATCTTGGAATCCAGGATATTTTTGATTTCAAACTCAAGTTCTCCGTCAACTAGGATAGGTTCAGGAGATTTAGTCAATCGGGTTTCTGGTTGAACAGGTTTTAGTAGTGAAACATGGAAGACTGGGTGCATTTTCATGCGAGGGGGTAAATCCAACTTGACCGCTACTGGATTTATTATGGCAGTGACAGAGTAGGGTCCTAGGTATCTTGGGTTAAAGGTGCGTGGTCCCTTTAGGGGTAAATATTTGGTGGATAACCAGACTTGATCTCCTATTTGGTATTGAGGGGCTTCCTTTCGATGTTGATCTGCTCCTTTCTTGTATTGTTCCTTGGCCCTTTGAAGATGGGTAGTAGCTTCCTTAAAGGCTTGGGTGATGGTTGAATGTAGGTGGTCAACTGCTGGTGTTCCAAGATCCTGAGGTGGATCCAGGTTAGAGGTTCGAGGATGATTACCATACAAAAGAAAAAACAGGGTCTTTCCGGTTCCAGAGTGGACTGAGTTATTGTAAGCGTACTCGGCTATCCAAAGGATGTCCTTCCAAGTTCCTCCTGTCTGTTGCAGCATGCAGCGTAGGTACTGTTCCAAAGTCTGATTGGTCCTTTCGGTCTGACCATCGGTTTGTGGGTGGTGACTGGTGGAAAGCCTCACATCAATTTGAGCCAACCGACAGCAACTCCGCCAGAAGTGGGAGATGAATTGACTTCCTCTGTCTGAGATTAAAACTGAAGGAAAGCCATGCAACCGAACGATGTTTTCAAGAAATTCTCGAGCCAGGATTGCTGCTGACGGTAACCCCTTTAGTGGGATGAAATGTGCCATTTTTGAAAATAAGTCTACGATTACCAGGATTGTATTGTATCCGGAACAGGGAGGTAAGTCGGTGATAAAGTCCATGGAAAGGGTATGCCAGGGATGAGGTGGGATTTCAATTGGTTGTAAGAGGCCTGCTGGTTTTTCCTTAGGACTCTTGTTCTGGGCGCACACTCCACAGGACATGACAAAGTTTCTGATGTCTTTTCTCCAAGATGGCCACCAAAAGTGACGCTTGACCTTTTCCGAGGTCTTGGCCATACCGGGGTGTCCTTCCATTAAGGAGTCGTGATAACAAGAGATGACTTGATTTTGTAAGCTGGTACAGGGTAGATAAAGTCGTTCCTTGAAGTATAATAAGTCATTCTTTACTGTGAAGTCTTCCCCCCGAAGCTACCATTTTTGTATGTCTGTTGGAGTTACAAGTTGTTTAACCTGGGCTTCAATTTCTTCAATGGATTGCATGCCGATCAGACCCAGGATTCTTTGTTCAGGAATAATAGGTACGAGCTCAGGGTTAACCATGTGTTCATCTACTCCAATTCGAGAGAGGGCATCCACTTTACCATTCTTATTGCCTGGTCGGTAGGTGATTATAAAGTCAAATTCGGCAAAAAATAATGCCCAGCGAAGTTGTCTGGAGGATTGAGCTTTGGCTGATTTAAGATACTGTAGATTACGATGGTCAGTAATGACAGTGACTGTGTGTCGGGCTCCTAGAAGATAATGCCGCCAGGCCTTAAAGGCGGACTTAATAGCCAACAGTTCCTTATCGGTAATGGTGTAATTGATTTCTGGGGCTGATAATTTGCGAGACCAAAACGCCACGGGGTGCAACTGGTTGGTTTCTGGATCTCTTTGTGAAAGCACTGCTCCCATAGCAAGGCTGGAGGCATCGGTCTCGACGATGTAAGGTAGTTCCGGGCGGGGATGTTTTAAAATCGGGGCGGAGGTAAATTTAGTCTTTAGCTCCTGAAAGGCTTGTTCTGCCTCGGTAGACCATTCAAAACGTTTGTTTTTTCTGAGGAGAGCTGTAATGGGTTGGACTACTCGAGAGAAGTCTGGAATAAACCTGCGATAGAAGTTGGCGAAGCCCAACATACTTTGAACCCCTTTTACAGATGTTGGTGAGGGCCACTTGATGATTGCGTCTACTTTCCTCAAGTCCATGTGAACTCCGTTAGGTGACAAAATAAATCCCAAAAATTCGACCTCCGTGACATGAAAGACGCACTTCTCTAATTTTGCAAAAAGTTTGTGTTTGCGGAGCCTCTCCAGTACTGCGGTGATGTGTTTTTGGTGTTCTGCCTCAGAGGACGAATAAACCAGAATGTCGTCAATATATACAACTACACACACATCAATGAGTTCACGGAGCACGTCATTCATAAAGAACTGGAACGCGGCCGGTGCGTTACACAACCCGAAAGGCATCACTTGATACTCGAACAGTCCATACTTGGTACGAAAGGCCGTCTTCCATTCATCGCCCTCCTTTATTCGCACCAAATGGTAGGCTCCTCTGAGGTCCAACTTAGTATATATGCAGGCGTGTTTGACTTGGTCAAGTAGTTCTGGGATCAATGGCAATGGATACCTGTTCTTAATTGTAATCTGGTTCAGGGCACGGTAGTCTATACACGTTCTTAAGTCTCCCTCCTTTTTTGGTACGAAGAACAGAGCTGAGGAGGCCGGGGACTTCGAAGGACGGATGAATCCATTAGCCAGGTACTGGTCCAAATATTGCCTTAGGTGGAGATTTTCAGGTTCGGTAAGGGCATAAATCCGACTGCACGGAGGAGTGGATCCGGGAATCAGGTCTATCTGACAGTCGTATGATCTGTGGGGAGGCAAAGAATTAGCTTGGTCTTTCCGAAAGACATCTTGGAATTCCTGGTATTCAGGAGGCAGTTGTGGACTCTCAGAAACAGTTGCAGCTAGTTTGGTGGAGGGCTGAGGGTAGCAGGTAGAAGCGCATTCTGGAAACCGGATTGTCTTTGCTCGCCAATCAATTTGAGGATTGTGTTTCTCCAACCAAGGAACTCCCAAGATGACTTGAAACTGCGGGGCCTTGATCACATCAAACACGATCTTCTCTAGATGCCCATCTTGGCTTACTAACGTTACTTCCATGGTGGTGTGAGTTACGGGTCCGGAAGCTATTTCCGTCCCATCCACGGTGGTAATGACGTCTTTCACCGTCTTTGGACAAAGAGATAGATTCATCCTGGCGGCCAGTTCACAGTCCAAGTAATTCCCGATTGCGCCACTATCAATGTATGCTTTAATGGCATGCATACGATTAGGTTGTTCAGGACTCACGAGGACCATGGGCATGATGAAATGCGAGGTCAAAGAACTGGTTTTCACGCTCGGCAAGCGGACCTCTACACTTGCCGGGCGAGGTCGTTTCCCGGCTCAGAATTCTCGGTACCTTTATCAGACACCCCTACTATCTTCTTCTTGGGCTTCACTGGACAATCTCGAAGAAAGTGCCCTGAGTTTCCGCAATAGAGGCATAATTGCAGCTGTCTCCTCCTTTCTCTCTCCTTTTGGGTTAAAGGTCCTTTTACACCCCCTATTTGCATGGGTTCCACAGACTCAGTTCCTTTCGTAGAACTTTGTGGCCTTGAAAAAAGTCGGGTTTCAAATCTGGATCGATCGGCTTTCCGATTCTGTAGACGATGATCCAATTGCACTACCAGATCGATATATTCGGAACAGTCTTGTGGAGGATTTACCACTTGAGCCAGAACGTCTTTTAATTCCCCACGCAGACCTCTGTAAAACAGTGTGATCCTCTTATCCTCCGGCCATCCGGTTTCCACCACTAGTCTGTTAAATGATGCAATATAAGTCAGAAGATCTTGATTGCCCTGTCGTAGTGAAAGAAGTTCATTGTCCAAGGCCTGTCCCTGATAGTGCCTTGCGAACAGTTTCTCCATACTGGCTTGGAAGTCCTGGAAGTTATGGAGAATGGGATCATCTTGAGACACTAAAGGAACAGACCAATCTGCGGCACTGCCACTGAGATAAGAGAGCACGAAGGCCACTTTAGCCTGGTCCGTTGGAAAAGCGGCGGGTCTGCACAAAAAGTGCAAGCGACATTGATTGAAGAACACAGCAAACCTTTTCGGATCACCTGAAAAGCGTTCGGGCGGAGCCAAAGGTATATTTCCTGGTAGATTGATTTGCACCGGATTCGAGGAAGCTGGAGGAGCGTGGCCCCCACTTGGGGTTGGTAGAGGAGTTTGTCCAGCTTGGGCTTGCAGCAATTGTCTATCCAAATCGTCTGTTCGCTCTTTGGAGACCACTAACTCCCTCCTTAGGGCATTTGTTTCCTGACGTGCAGCGTGTACTTCCGCCCTCAACTCCCCGAGTAATTGGGCCAACTGGTCTGTGTCTGAGGTTTCCATTGCGCCTGGGCGGGAATTATGTGGTAAGGCTTCGCGTTCTGTAACGCTCACCTGGTTCCCCCGGAGGCGCAGGTCTTGATCTGGCGAGGATACTGTCTTCAGTGTTAGGCACAGGGTTCGTTTTGCTCCCGGACTGGGCCCCCTTCCCAACGACAGTTTAAGCTGGAGAGTGAGATGTCTGCAAGGGTAAACCAAGGTATTAGTGTTTGGAAGGTTTGGAAAGTTCCTTGCCCCTCTCGCCCTTTCTTTCCCCGTGGAACTGGGTTGATATTGCGCTTACCTTATATAGGTAATTGCCGGGCTCTCCATCCTGCGTCCTGTGCAGGGGCACTGGGTCCAGTTGCTTCACTGGATGCGAGCTCTGCCTCTTGATAGCAGAGGATTTGCTGAGAGCGAAGACGCCGTTAATGCACGAGCGTGCCTTGTAAGTAATAAAGTTCCTTTCAGATTCTTCTCTTCTCTTTCAAAAGTCTTAAGTTTTAAAGTCTATGTCTTTTCCCTTTTCAGATGCTGTGGCGATGAAGATTATCCTTCTAATGGCACATAAGTAGAAAGACTGTTCTAGCGCTGTAGAATGCACCGTAATGTCTCTTTTGTCTTTGCAGGTGCCGAGGAGCCGCGCGAACAGATTGGAAGCAAACGTAACACAGGTGAGCAGTCTTGTAACTAAGCGTTACTAACCGAAGTATCTTGCCTTGCAGGTGCCGGAATGCAGCGCGAGCTGAGTTGGTATGAGCGTAACACAGGTAAGCAGGCTCTGTAGTTAAATATTACTGACCGATGTTCTTTCTCTTTGCAGATGTCGGATGCCGGAAGAGAAAGGCAGAAAAAGGCGCTTCGGATGCTGCCGTTGGATTAGGTAAGTAGATTCGCTGCCTTTGCTTTAGCCTAACCTGTGCCCTTATCTTGCAGGAGCTGCAGAAGACTGAAGAAGACTGAAGGTTGGATCCCAGCAGGTTATTTCGTATTCACAGGATCTGGAGCTGGAGGTTTCCTGGAGCTGACACGGTGAGCGTCCTGCTGCAGATGCAGAATAACGCGAAGCACGTGAAACCAATCGGGTGTGATTTAAATAGCCTTCCGCAGTGCTTAGGCGTCTTCTTCCACGGCCCCACCCAGGTAAGAAAAGAGTTCCAGATTTCTAGAAGAGTTCCTGTGTTCTGCTTCCAGGGAGTGGCTCCTGCTCCACCCAGACAGAAAAGTAGTCCCAGGCAGAAAAGGATCAGGAGACCAGTTAGCTGGTAAGTAAGCAGCATGGTCTGCTACAGGTAGGTCCACCAAGCACTCTTACCTAATATGAGATATGAGCCCGGCGCTTCCAGTGCCGGGACCGGTCACCATCATGAGCCTGGCGCCACTGACGCCAGGACAAGGTCCAAAAGGTCCCAATCGGGACTGGCTGGTTCCTGGGATCAGAGTTATGGGCCTGCTTCCAAGGTCGTGGGGCAAGTCCTGACCCCTTGGAAGCAGGGATCATGACACAACCCCTGCGACAACACCAAGAACTGCTTCAACCTACTATCTAACCAATACAAAGAGGCTATCATCAAAGCTAAAGCTAACGCCTTCAACACCCGAATCACAAATGCAAACTCGCAATCCAAAGAATTCTTTGTGATATTTAAAGAACTTACCTCTCCCCCTAACTCACCAGATGAGATCATCAAAGATGAAGCCTGATGTGCCAGTATCCAGGCAGCCATGCTCAATACAATCAATCTTCTACAAATAAAAATTCAAGACCATCACAATGCACTACCCACTCACTCAGTCTTCAATCAGCCACAATCCACTTCTCCTCCTAACAAACCATTCTTCTCCTTCAGGGACATCTCCGAACTTCAAGTCATGGACATCCTCAAAAAGCTAAAACCCTCAATATGTAAGGGAGACATCTGCCCCCCAAAACTCATCAAGGACTGCGCAGACAGCCTTGCCCCTCTATTAACAGCATTCATCAATGCCTCTTTCAGAACCGGCATTATCCCCACGAGCCTCTAAGAAGTGTGGGTTTGCCCACTTCTCAAAAAACCCACATTAGACCCCACCTAACCCAACAACTACCGACCAATAACTATGGTACCTTCCCTCCTCAAGATTTTGGACAAAGCTGCTCACTGCCAAATCCAACAATTCCTTGAAATAACTCTATCCTCGTATCTAAACAATCTGGCTTCTGAAGAGAACACGGCACTGAAACTGCCTTAGTAGATCTGAAAAACCGAATCACTCAAATCATGGACACAGGAAAACCAGCCCTCCTACTATTCCTAGATCTCTCAGCTGCGTTCAACCTGGTTGACCATAAGACTCCCACCTCACACCTCATCCAATCAGCCAACTTCACTAAAGAAGCAGCGCTCTGGATCACATCCTTCTTGGAGGGTAGAGCCATGAAGGTCTTCTCCAACATTGCCAATGCAGCCCGCACCACCATCCACTGTGGAGTCCCACAGGGCTCATGCACAGCTCCCACTCTCTATAACATGTTTACTAAGCCACTCTTCGATAAGCTTGATGCCATGGGTATCGCGTACACCAACTACGCGGACGATACCCAGGTACTCCTAACTCTCTCTGGAGTATACCTCAAAGATGCCGAAGCACTCCACACAATCTACTCCACCATCCAGGCCTGGATGGCGGCCAACACCCTCTGCCTCAACAGGGAGAAGACCAAAATCATCATACTAGGTTTAAAAACGACCCTAGCCAAACTAGACAAACCATACTCCAATTTCGTCATTGATAACACCATCATCCCTGCTTCAACCTCTGGGAAATGTCACCTGGCTTTGTCATCAGTATATTACCTAGGCTTCCAATGGGGATGGCATTTATTCAGCCTCAAGCACCTATATTAAAGGGCTTTCAGGACATTCCCAATTACAAAACAAAGGAGCAGCTATGTGTTTTCCTATTAACTACATTTTATACTGAATTTCTGTACCATTGTTGGACCCCTGAAGAACCAGCTAAAAGGATCAATATTCAATCAGATCCAGGGACTGATGAAGCAACTGAGAAAGACTTTGGTCAATGTCACAGATGGCCTTAGAAAACACACACACTCACAGAGTCAGTTCAATGGTTTTTAATTGTTATTTGTAGAAAAGTGATCTAAACGGGTCATCTCAAGAAATATATCAGGTTAATTACTCTGGCCTGCTCAAGAAGTTGGCGGATGACCTAGGTCTCTGGAGCAAGCAAGAGATATCCCTGATGGGCGGGTCATGGCAGAAAAGATGAATCTTCTGCTGTGATTTCTGTATTTCTGTCAAGCTTTGCTGGTTCGGGTTCCAGCTTCCGTCTTCCTATCCCTTCAGCGCAAGGTCCAACACTTCATATGGGCAGGGAAGAGGCCTAGGCCTTCCAAGGGAGTCATGGGAGGTGGCATTAGGAGGGGGGCTTGTGGGCTCCAGACCTTTTCATGGATTATCTTGCTGCTCAGATGTCTCCTATTCTTGCTTGGAGTGTCTCCACTGGTCCTTGCAGGTGGGTTACCCTTGAACAGGCATTCTCTCCGTGAAAATGAGCATCTTTGCCCTTCATTGATGATACCAAATGTCCCTGCACTGCTAGCCTATTGACTTCATTGTGGGTATTGCTATATTGCTGACAGAGGGCATTGAGGAGAGTTGGGGTGGTCCAAGGACTGGCCCTGTGCTCCGCGGTTCTGCAAAACCTGGAGTTCCCACCTGGATTCAGGGAACATGGCTTATCACCTTGTTTTGGGTGGGGTTCCCCTATCCTTATCCAAGCCCTATCAGGGGGTATCTCTGCTTTCCTTTGCAGAGTGTAAGGCCATCTTTGGATGAGAGCGAGAGATTCATATATGCTCAGATCCAGCACTGGATCACTAACCCATTGGTAAAGGACGGGCCAACAGAGATCTTGTAAGTCTGGAGCTCACTGTGGTTGAGGGCGTTGTCAGGTGGGCATTTTACATTTGTACAAGTTGTTAGGGGTTGATTTGTTGCAGGCAAGGCCAAAATACCTAACGGGCTGGGAGATTGCTGTGGAACATCCAATAGACGATGAGGTCTGGGAGGACGTCTAGGTTAGAAACCATGGATCTTCGGAATGCATTACAAACAGGGCATGTATGTATAAACTATGTTATATGTGGTACTTGCCCCCACGCCAGTTACATAATATGAACCAAAATGGAGCCAAACTGTTGGTTGAGTTGCGTCTTGGGGGGTAGCTATTTTGAAATGTTGTGCTCCTGTCCTGTGATCCAGTCATTCTGGGGTTGAAAAGGTTATCTACTTTACTGTGATGTCCCAAAGGAACATGCCTTCTCGATCTGAAGAGATCGTATTTTTTTACTACCTATATGTATACTGCTTTCTAAATGCATTAAGGATTTCAGTCTGTTGATGGGGAATATTCAACACTATGTGACTCTATGAAAGACGCCAATGCTAGAGAACTGTACTTATCGGTAAGCAACTTTTTCTTATTGAATTTCTGGTCAGAATTGTTTTGAGGCCCTGGTGCCAGTGACTTGTCTCACCTGTGGAGGCTTCCGTGTACATGATGTGAAGAGGTACGGGTGTTCCATCCTTACGTTTACCATGCCCCCAGGTGGCTTAGCAGCTGGGAGTAAGGTGAATACAAAAGGAACCAATCGTCTGAGTCAAAAAAACAAAAACAAATGGAGCTGAGGCATTCAGGAGGTGAGATGAATAAGCCCAAAGATTTTCTCGGATGTCGGAGTAAGCAGCTGGAGATTGTGGAATCACTGAGTAGAAGAGTCCTTCAAGGCAGCAGGGAGGCTGGGAATCCAAAACAGACAGGAAAAAGGAGATCCACAGTAGACAGCAAGGAAGTTATGGCTATTGTAGAGATTGCTAACTGGAAGGACAAAGGAAGACAGTACTTCACAGGAGAACAGGTGAAGAATGAGGAGAGCGGTTTAGGAGTAAGAAGCACTGGGACCAGAGGAATGGGGAGCATCATGCAATGGCTTAAATGGCAGATCAATATTGGGATGTCATGATCAGTTGTTCACAGCAGCAGAAATATAATCCAGGGTTTATGTGGCTTTGAGAAACTGGAAGTCGGCTGTGTTGGATGCAGTGAATTTACTTGGATGCCATCCACCACCAGCAATGACACACAGATGCCAGTTGCCAGGCACAAAGGTGCATGACACCTGGGTTGAGTCAGACATTGACTCTTGGCTCTGCTGTTTGATGGGGGAGTATAGATTTGACCATCTGCAGAGGGACAGAGGAGAACGCAATCATGTACCCCTACCTTACAATGTGGTTGACCTAGAAATCTAACCATCAGTGCCAGTCCTTCAAAAACAGCATTAATCTGGCCCCTATGGAACTTTTGTAAGAATCGGGATTTCTGTGATTTCTGTGGAGTATAACATTTTCCAGGGCTCTAATGGAAAATCTGATTTGTCTTGTGCCTGAACTAGCTCTTGGATGTGATCTTGGTGTTCTGTTTAATCAGAGATGTCCCAAATTTGTATCCAGGTTTACATTTGTTTCAGAGTTTGTTCAGTTGCATATTGGCTGTGAAGACCTTATGCACCTTTGTTCCCAGAAGGATACCAAACAGATATTTCTTTAGGATGGTAACTTCAATGCTGATTTTTCTGCGACCCTTTTGGATGCTTGCCCCTAACATGGAAATGTCAGCACTCTGTGATCGTAGCTCCCATGGCCATAGCAGATGCTCTCCCCCCTCAAAAGCCACATCTGATAGTAGTTCTACCTATTAGTTCATATCCCTGAGTAGAAGAGCATATTCTGAACCTTCTTTGATGGCTCTATATAGTTTTTTAAAGCCCCAAAGTTCTGTTTGAGAGAGCTGTGCTCCTGCATGTGTCCATTAAGGACAAGTCTAGCTTTCTGGCGACTTGGTCCCACACCGCTGCCTCTTTAGCCCTCATTGATGGCCATCCCACCATGCTGGATAGTACTAAGTCACTTTGCATTGGCTCTGGCAGTGATGATTCATCTCCTCTCATGTAGTATCGCTGTTTCAACATGAATGTTGGCACATGTATTTATTCTGGCATCCTCCGTTCTTTGATAATCTTCTCTTGATTGCCCAAGAACAGAGGCAATCCCACTTTAGCAGTATGTTTGAATTACCTGATTTTAAGAGTCTCTGATATGCAAGTCATATCCTTATTAAAGCGCACATTTAGCAACTTGGCATAGTACTTTAGAAAGTGCCTCCCAACCCAGGTATTTCCCTTTGGGGATGCTCTCTTTCTGAGAAGAGTTTGAATGACTGTAGAAGGTGGAGGAGAATGCCAAAGAGGATGAAGATTTTTTTCCTTCATTTTTTGTGAGTTGTCTTTCACCCTTCTTTTTTTACATTTGCTGGCTCATATTTGTGTGCTCCTTGTGTTTCTTTTACCCTCCTTTTCTTTAAAGAGGATGAGGATGAGGAATTTGTTCAGTTCAACGATATCTGCTCATGCTTCCATATTTCTGCCTTTTTTCCCATGAAATTCATGGTCACTGTTCCACGTGCTTCCTTCAGCTTGATGGCAATGCAACAATGTAAGAGTCCCAAAACCTATAACATATTTATTGTCTGACATGACACAGGCATGCTCCTTAAAGTAATATGGTCAGTCTGCTAGCTTTTTCCTGATGACAGCTGGGAGAAACCTGATGGTGTTCTTCCCTACTCCCCCAGGATCTTCTACTCAGGTGGTCATGGAAGGGCCATCGCTTTTGGATCCCGTCCCTGAGGGTGGACCAGTGAGGTAGGATCACCTAAATGAAGGGTCACTGGGGATTAGGAGGAGAATGCCAGAGGGCGAGACATGGTACTACCCCTGTCCCCATTTTCCATCAGAAACCCCTTCCTCAGCCTTCATGGGATATTTTCAATCCCATTCCATCACCCCCTCCCCATTTCCGACTAATACTGGGAAGAAGAAGAGACAACTGAGAGTAGTGAGTATTACCTGGAAGAAACACCTTAAGAAACAGAAGGAAGACTGCCACCTACTATCATTAGATTTTCCCGTTATTAGAGCCAGGCAGGGTCAGGCATTTAACACTGAGTATTCACACCTGACTCCACTTGACTCCCATTTTAAGTATAAAAGGTGTGGTTTTGCACAGTCAGGAGAGCGAGCTGTGAACCCTGATCTGATCGAAGTCGAGAAGCCAAGGAGCCACAGGGATAGAAGCCTGGAGGATCTGGTGGAGAGCGTTGTGCCAAGATGCTGCCCCAGTGTTTGAAAGGGGCTGCAGCCTAGGCAGGGAGCCATGTCTCCAGGTAGCCGGAGCAAGCCAGCATGTGTCCCAAGGGGGAGTCAGGGGCAGGTGGTGAGATCCTGACCTCAATCCCAGTTGCCCAGAGATACTGCTCGCCAGCGCAACGCTACCCAGTGAGTTTCCAGTCAGTAAGTGGGAGAAACTGGGAGTGTGCAACTAGCTGGAGCGGGAAGGAAGAAAGACAGATTTTTAAAAGCGGCATGAAGCAGGACGTAAGAGAGGAAGCAAAAAGTGAATGGAAAGCGAAACAAAGACGCTAAGAGAGAGGAAAGAAAGCAAAAGGCTTGAAAGTGTATAAGGGTGCGAGTGACACGGAAGTAAAGGAAAGGTGCAAGTGAGCACCGAAGAGAGAAATAAGTGTGCAAGAGGCATGATAAGGATAAGGACAGGTGCAAGGGTGCACAGAAGTAAATAAGTAAAGGTGCAAGAGGCACAGTGAAGAGAAAGTTAATCAAAGGAAGGTGCCAGGGGCACAACAAGGTGAAAGAGGAGAAAAAAGGTGAAGAAGGTGCAAGGATGCACAACAAAGTGGAAGATAACAAAGGGGTGCATGAAGCACCTTAGGATGAAAGGATAGAAGAATAGCTAGTACAATAAATACAGAGAGGGGTCAAAGATCAGAGTGGTTGTGCTTAGGAGGAGCAAAGAACCTAGTGTTTTCACAAGTCTTTGATTTTACCCCATGAGAAGATTTTGTGCGTGAAAAGGAACCGTGAATAAGAAAAATCATCCTGACAAGTTGACTTTTGTGTTTGGTACTTAAGGGCCCTGAGAGGACTAAGAAGAGTTGCATTAAAAACCTGAATTTGTGTTTGGAACTGAAGGGCGAAAGCTTGTGGGAGGGAACCCTAAGAGGCCTAACACAGGTGAATACTTATTGGATGAAACAAGGAGGCATACGGTCGGGGAATGGAACCCTGAGGAGCCTAAGAGAAACTGTGTTATTTTTTTTGTGTCTGAAGCTTGGAAGGATTTAAGCTTGGGGAAGCGAATTCCCTGGAACTATAGACATTGGCAGTTGTTTGAACAGAGTGCAAGAACTTTGTAGAGAAGAGTTAACAAACAACCTCTTTTTGATTGTGCTGAACTTTGATGATACTGATCAAGCCACACCAGGTGAGAAGAGCACCTGAAACCAGCCTTGATATATATTTCTCACTATTTTTCTTTTATCAAAGAGTGAAGGCAAGCATAGGTTTAGACAGAGACAGATTTTGGTTTTGGACTTTCAGGCTTTGACGGCCCTTAGAAACATCAGTTGAGGGAACCTTCCCTTTAGTGTTAGGGCCAGTTAGGAGTTACACCAACCACAGCATTATATTAAATAATGGTTTTCAAACTATAATACTTGAGTCTGTGTCTCTCTTGATACAATTCTTGTCTCACACAGCGCACTGGTGCATTCTCGGCATTCCACTTCTATCTGGACGCCAGCGCGCTTGTATGTGTGTACCGTCTGACGTTTTTGCACAGAGTCAAAGCTCGGCACATCATTTGGCAGTCCTCACAATAGTATGTTGCTTTATTTGTAAATAAGTTCTTAATATAACAACTTTTTCCCAATTCTAAATTGTACTCTTTATCTGCCCTGAGGCAAGGCGCTGAATGATTCTTCGTCCTAAGCCTACTTTATGCTCTCTGTCCACAGCTCCTGCTCGGACGACCCCCTGTGGCTGGAGACAGGCATGTCCTATCCTCAATCGGAGCTCCTTGCCACTTATGGAGGATTCTCCCACCTTCCCTACGAAAGCATTCATGACACAGGGGCTGTTTAGAAAATAAGTTACTTATTTTCTGTTGCATCATGTTTCTGAGGGTCCCTAGCGTGGTGACCAACGGGTCTGGGCACCTCCCCAATCTAGAGGATAAGTGGCCTGTGGTGGAATGGGGAAGACTTCCTGGTCGATGAGAGTTGCCCTTTCATTCAGGGACAGGGACAGTCATGGGCAGCCTAACCTTCTTCAGAGTTCAGGGAAACTGGGGATCAGCTTCCCCCACAGAGTCCCTGTGATGCTGGCTCAGGGGGTGAGCAAAGCAACTTTGAACCACCCATTGGCACAAGCACTGACCCTTCCAAGCCCCAGAGCATGTTTGTGGAAGCCTGTCAGAGCAACGTTGACCCTCCACGCTACATTGATTCACCCAAATACCTGTGTAATGCAGGCTGGGACAGGTTGGGCAACTTTGATGACCATCTTTAGCCCATAGTGATTGATCATGGGAGAGTCATAATAATATGGGCCTTCCCCAGTTTTACAGCACTTCAGCCCGGGGTCGGTTGAGCAACTTTGACCCAGCCGCCATCTCTAACATTGACCATCCCCGGCAGCAAAGGAGTCCAGTGACAACAGTGGCATGCATACATATCGTTCTTATCTAAAAATAAAACAAATAACTTACAGCTGTTCAAACCTCAATATATACAAATCCGACCACAAGAACAATTTGACATATCACTTCAATATTCCTTAACCTTACACCATGAAGAAACAAAAAAGAAAAAATTAAAAAGATAATCAACAATTAAATACTATTACTTCAAACTGAAATCAAATGCTACTGTGCAATATAAATTGCTAGCCCAAAACAGAAAAGACAATGGCCCTCAATACAACAACAGCGCTAAACCATGGCGCTGTTAGCACCATGGTTGGTGCCGGTATTGTAACGAGTCCGCCATGACGAAATGGGAAAGTACCACCCCATTCCAAGGTTGGCGGGGCGGTAATTCCCCATTTGACCATGGTCCTTCCCCATTCCCATTTTCGCCCCATAGGGCATAATGGGAATGGGGAAGGCGGTAAGTACGGTACTGCAAATTGCGGTACCGTACTTACCTCGAAAGTCCCTTTGCGGGTCCCTACTTTAACGGCTGGTCTAGACCAACCATTAAGGTCGGGTCCCGCAAAGGGACCTCGTAATTAGGCGCTAAGGGGTTAACGGCGCTGCAGCCTTTTACGGCGCCGTTAACCCCTTAGCGCAACGGTCGTAATGACCCCCAATAACAAAAATAAAAAGCATTGCTAACAAAGATCAAGCAAAAAACTCAATTCAATTACACCTGTCCCATGTGAAGCATTCAGACATTCCAATCAATGTATTCACTCAAACAAAAAGGAAAGTAGATTGTTGTTTAAACATCCCAAAAGTGTCATTCTGTCATAGTTAATCGGGCTGTCCCTCCTTCTCGAATGTGGAATGTGAGAGGTCAGTATTGTGAGATTCATATTGTGTTTAGTTTTCTCAAAGTTTGACATTTTATTTCAAACAAAAATATAAAATAAACCCTAACTAAACCTACTCTACAATGGGATTCCTTACCTAGTCTAGGATCTCTGAGAAACCCTCATAGAATACACAAAACTAACCCTCACACTAAACAACATAATCATTCAAAATAACATAAAACAACATAAATAAAAGGTTATCAAACAACCAGTGCCTTGGATGACTTCTGCTTGTTATGGGCAGATCTTGCTCCCCAAGAAGGTCCCAAAGTCAATTTCTTACAAGGAAAAAGAAAGTTTTGAAAAGTTCCAAAGAAACAAAAGTTCACACAAATAAAAATCCACTAGTAAAAGTTCCTTCTTCGCTTGATGAAAAGATTATTTTTTCCAGTTCCACAAAGAAATCAATAGCACCAATGGGGGTTCTGGACAAACCCCTTCCAGGAAAAGAAGGACAAAGTTGAAGACAAAATTACCAATTCTGTTTAACAACAAATCTTATGCATACAACTTCTGCAGTGTCTTTTACATACAATTTGTCAGGATGCGTCAGCTCTAGGTTTGCTCTCTCTCTCCAGCAACTCCTTTCTACTAATAATAATGTGTGGTTAGGCTCCTTTGTCCCACAGTTGACTGCTGCTTCTACTACTGTTAACTGCTACAGTACTGACAAGAATGTTGACAACCACAGCTCTACTGCTACTTCAACTTATACATTTACGCAACTTCAGTAAGTCTTCTTCGACCTTGAAAGTTTGGTAATGCACTCTTCTCTCTTGTATGGTAAGAAAGGGCAGTCTCTTTACCTTTCTTCTATCTTGTAGCTATCACAAAATCTGGCTTTTGCTTCCAGACTATTTATTCTCCACTGGAATAGTCTCTGCTACACAGATTTGAAATATAGTTGTTTGAACAAGTACCTAGTCATACCTTGTACCTAGTAGCTAGGTCATACCCTCCTTTTCCTTCAGTAGTAGCCACTCCAAAGCTTTAGTGCCACTCTTTCAGCCTTGGATAACAATATCACTCTTGTACTAGAGGACTCGGGGTTAACAACAGCTTCAACAACTTCTTAAATGAGTTGGATTCACTTTAACAGGGTTGGGTCTGTTGGCTTGGGTAATACGTGTTCTCTGTTCTTCTTCAGCCACTTCTACAACTTCTACTTTATTTTTTAGTATGTTACAAGATGGCAGTCTCTTAATGGAAACGAAAATAGGCACACACAATTTCGTTTTAACTTTGAACTGCAACTTTAAAGGATGTGCGTTTCCACCTTTCGGTCAGCTTTACGCTTCCAAGGTTTTGGGTAAACACTGTTGCTTGCGCGACCTCTTCAGGCATCAAATTGGGCTTGTAACATTTCGGGAAAGTCAATTTTGCTTTAAGTTTACCGTCAGCGTTCTCCTTGTTAATAGGAGACACGCGACCGATTGGCAATCAGCTACTTCTAACAATGGGGAAAAGAGATGCTTTTACTACGCGCAAGCATTTCCGATTATTTGCATAAGTGCATGTTACATTTCCCCTTTTAGGAAGTTTTCCTACTTCAACGAACAACGAAGTACACACAAGTTTGAATAAAGCTGGCTACAATTACCGGCAATGTGTTTCTGAGGATTTGGTGTACGGACCTTCCTTTTTCCGACTCCACAATCACAGTGACTGCGGGATGCCTCTTCTTCCCAGCTTGGTTTCTTCTACTGCTACTGCTACTTCTACAGGCACTCTTGGGACTCACACCCCATTGCTGCACGGGTGCCTCCGATCCGGCCTCATTAAAGGAGCGTCTTCCTTTGCCTTGGGTGGATGCGCGACTTCAGGTCTCCAGTCACAACAATTAAGTGCACTTGGAAAGACTGCCTGCTTCTTCCAGCCTCTTCCAATGCTGTCACAGCCAAACAGGGTTTGTGAGCACAGGTCCAAATCAGAGCCTGCAGTTGAAATCTGCTCTTCCTCTGCTCCGGAGTCCCTTCTGTGTTCACACTTCCTTGTGAACTGCCAGCCTTGTGCTCTGTTCCTTCTACTTCTGCTACTGGCGACCTTCCAGCTCCTGCTTCTTTCTACTTCTCCTCTCTGCTACAGCTTTTTATGCCCCTCAGGTGGGTTTATTGGTTTCAGGTACAGGCCCTTAGAACTAATTGCCTGACCTGGCCAAAAACGATTAGGCTGACTTTGGCTTCTGCATGCCTTTTCAGCCCTCTTCGTCTTTACAATTCCTGAGGGATTCTCGCACATGCAGTTCACTTGAGAAAGATTCACTTTCTCGACTTCATTTAAATGGCAAAAGGCCATAAAAATGGCAGGATTAAGGGGAAAGTTAAAAAGGGGTTCCTCACAGTCTTCCTGGTCTGATTCCCCCTCCCCATGTGATCCTCGCGCAGTAGCCTACCCCCAGTGTCGGCATTGGAGAGTGCTGCCTTCCCCTAGCCAGGTCAGGTTCCTGGGGGTAATTCTCCACAGGAAGTATTAACTCCAATAGAATGTTCAATCCAGGGTTAGTGTCAGGAGTAGAAAGAACCTGCTGAGTGAAAGAAAACCAATAAGAGTGATTGAGAAAAGCAGCACTGGGTGATAGCATGCTTGTGGAGGTTTAGGAGAGCAAAGGGGAGGTCAGGTCATTAGGAATAAAGGTTGACTTTACAAGCCAAATAAAGACAGCACAATAATCGGACACCTCATACATTGATGATTTTTTGGGTCCACATGAAGGACTTTGGAAGCTGCCTTGGCCTGGACTTCGGCCCCTCTCTTTCTTGACCCAGGACCTTAATACTACTACTTTAGTCAATCATCTCAAGAGAAGGAATTGAGGTTCTTGAAGAAGAAAAGACTACAAATTACCATCGCTAAATAACAGAGGAGAACACAGAGGAAAGGGGAGATGTCCCTTTGCGATCAGGGCTGACTAAGAAGTGCCTAAATACCTTGAATAAGGCAAGCCCCAAGTTTGGGAAACCTAGACACTTTAATAAGAGAGCTTCTTGCCATAAAGAGGCATGGTTAAGGACTTTCTTTGGCCTACAGTACCTTTCCAGTAAAGGAACCTGGAACCTTGCTAGGCTGAAGTGAAGCTGCTTTGAACTTTGTATGTGGATTAACTTTCAGTTAGTCATAAACCTGACATACATTTCTCCTCCACCCCACTCCTACATGTTTATCTTGTATTCCTGTGTCTGTCTGGTACTTTGATCTCTGTCATAGATATGACACATCTAAAAAATCAAGCCGCAAGGGGACCATGTTGCTAGGGCCAGGAATATTTTAACTGCATGATTTTAGAATACTGGGTGTGTGATACCTCTGTATGAACAAAATTAAAGTAGGTTTCTGTCATGGAGGTTGTTATCTTAAAAGTAACTTCTGGGACAGCGAGAGGGATGCAAAAGTGATGTCTTATTTTCCATGGGTGCAGGAGCCTTCTGATAGCAAGCTGCAGCTGCCCCACACCAAACTTTGTTCTGTTCATCCATAATAAATCATCATGTTCATCATGTATAAAAGAATGCATTTATTGTAATTATTTATTGAGCATTTGTTAGGCGCTGATACAACAAAATCGTGCTTCCAACCACCACAAGACAAATGGGGAGGGAACAAGGGTAGTGAATACAACGCAAAAGAACAGTAAGTATACATACATGGTTCTACTAGGCCTTGTGGATTTCGGACGTGCAAGTGCATTGAGGAGAGGTGCAGAAAGTAAGGAATGGAGGGCAGGGAGGAGGGAATTAGCGATGGACAAGTGCTGTTGAGCCCGGGCGGGAGGTGCAAAGGCCTGCGAGGGGTTAGGAGTCCAATGGCTAAGTGCTAGGCGGGGGGATCCCAAAGAATGGGATGCATAGCCGCCAGGCAGGGGGCCCACAAGGGCAGTGCTGAGGGAGCAGAGGGGCACTGGTATCGACTGGTCAGAGGGCCTGTACGATTCATGAAGGTACCAGGCCGCCAGTCTCAGTGGCAGTGGTTAGCAGGGAAGGGAAAGAGAGAAAGAGGTAGAAAGAAGCAGAGTTTTGGGATGTTTCCAGAACTTAAGGAGGTCCGGCTCAAGTCTAAGAGGGAAAGGAGGCTGTTTCAGAGAGAGGCACCAGCCTAAGAGAGAGACCTGCCCCCACCCTCTACTTAGTGAAACTTTTACAATCACAGAGTTGGAGTTAGAGGAGCGGAGGGCTCTAGCAGTGAAGTATTAGGGAAAGACAGTTTGAGATAGCATGGATCCAGGCCCCAGAAAGCCTTGTGGATGATGCAAAGGGTCTTAAATTTAATCCTTGCTGCCACCGGGAGCCAGTGGAGAGCTCTTAGCGCTGGAGAGATATGGTCCTTTGGCTTGAGGCCAAGGATAAGTCTTGCAGCCATATTCTGGATTATCTGAAGAGGGTATAGGGGGAGAGGGGGTGATTGAGAAGAGGCTGTTGCAGTAGTCCAGCATAGAGAGCACCAGAACTCTGGAAACATTAAGCTTCTTGGGAAAGGTGAGGAAGGGGAGGATGCCTCTAAGGAGGTGAAGCTGGAAGTGGGTCTTCTTGGCAAGGTCCAAGATGTGCGGGGTGAAGGAGAGAGAGGAGTCAAAGATGACCCTGAGGTTTTTGGCCTCAATGGATGGTGAAGGTAGAGGGCCAAAGGAGGGCAGCCAGCGGGTAGGAGGGAAACAGGGTGCAGGGCTCCCGATAGGGAAGATCTTCATCTTACTGGCATTAAGACAGAGGTCATTAGCTGCACACCATGCCTGGAAAGCAGATAGACAGTCGGGAATGAGGAAGTGGTAGAGGGAAGTTTGAAGGAAAGCTGTGTGTCATCAGTTTAACACTGGAAATGAGAAGAGAAGGAGGAGATCAGATGAGCACGCGGGGCAAGATAGATATTGAAGAACCATGGCGATAGGACAGGGCCCTGGGGGATGCCACAGGTAGAGAGAGAAATGGTGGAGGAGACAGGGCCCAGCTGCAACTGGGAGGGGCAATTAGTGAGAAAAGAGGTCAGCCAATCCAGGGCCCAATCAGTGATGCTGAGAGTATCTCAAAGCCGTTTTATGAGGATAGAGTAGTTGACCATGTCAAAGGCAGAGGAGAAATCAAGGAGAATAAGAACAGCCGGAGAATTAGAGTTAAGATTTGCTAGCATGTCTTCATGGGTATTCAGGAGAGCAATTTATATGCCTGTGGATGCCCAGAATCCTGATTGATGGTCATGGAGGCAACAAACGAGTTTGGTACGAAGGGCCAGATTGGGGAGGGCCAACCTTTCCAGGAGTTTACCCAGGAGGGCGGGGGTGGAGATGGGGCGAGAGTTAGCCGGGCAGGAAGGGTAGGCAGATGGCTTTTTTAGGGGAGGGTGCACAAGGGAGTGTACAAGGCAAAGACGGAAGGAACCAGTGGTGAAAAAGTGGTTTCAGAAGTCAGCAAGGGCTAGGGCAAGAGAGGAGATGTTGTCCTTAATTGCTCGAGAAGTTTGGATGAGAATAAAGCAGATAACTTTAGCAACCTCATCAGGGGTTGTAGGCAGGGGGAGAACAGTGCAGACGGAGGAGGGGGAGAGCCAAGGGAGGCACGACTGTGGGAATGGAGGTGGAGCTGGGGGAGAGTGAGGAAAGTATGTCATGAGTTTTTGAGTTTTGAGGTTAAATGGAAGGCCTAAGTGATGCAGAGAGCCTGGGAAGGATGGAGAGAGGTAGAGACTGCAGTTGGATTGGTGAGTACCATGCAGGTTTTGAGTTCTGCCATGTTGGTAGTGGCTCCAGAGATGCGGGCTTCGATGTGGGCCTTCTTCTTAGAGCAAATAGAAAATAGAAAATCGATATTGCTTTTGGAGCAGGCGGCAGGCCAGTTTGTCAGAGGATGAACCCAAAGTATGCCATTTCCATTCAGCTACTCTGCACTTATGTTTCAGAGATGCTAAAACGGAGTCGTACCAGGCGTTACGCTTGGTGGTAGGCTTCAGGCAGATCCTCATGACAGGGGCAAGGAGATGGAGAGGAGCAGGTTAGCAAGGACAGAGTCAGAGGGAGAGTCAGCAGCAGGGGCGGGAGGAGGATTAAAATGGAAGCAAAAGCAGTGACTGACATTTGCTTCATCGGTCGAATGTTGGCGAAGGAGGCTGGCAGTGTGGGGCGGCTCAGACAGAGGGACAAGGGGCCCTAAGCTAGAGCATAGGAGAGAGTGGCCAGACCAGGAGAGGGGAGTGGTGATGAGTTAGAGATAGTGATGTCCCCATAGATGCGGGCATCTAAAGTGTGTCTGGCTGAGTGGGTCGGACCAGAAGGAAGAATAGCAAGAGAGAGGGAGTCGCAGAGGTTGCAGAACAGTGAGGTGGCTGTTTCAGGGGAGTCGAGGTGGATATTGAAGTCTCCAAGGTGGAGGGGTTTGGAGGAAGAAGTCAGAGGAAGGAGGTGACGTCAGCCCATTCAGGGAGGAAGAGACAAATAGGGCCAGGGGGCCTATAGATTTTAAGTGATTAAGGGATATGCAAATTCTTTCACCCTTTCTCATACTGTCCCAGGCCAGAGCCTAGTTGACTTGTGCTTGCACCAGCCCTGTGTTGAGGGCCTACTCTATTGCTTTGTAGAATCTTGATTCCAAAGTACAGAAGGACCCCAACCTTAAGATTTGACCTGAAGAAGTCCTTCCTAACTTTGCAACCTTCCAAGACCATCCTGACAGCAAAATTCAGCTCCAGTACTGGATGTACAAGGCTTTCTTCTATCAGAATACGGCCAAGTGTGGTGATTATTCTCCTTGACCCTGCAGGACGAGCCGAGTTACAAGCCCTAGATAATGCTGCCTTCAAGAACCTATGCCGCGTGTGTGAACACTGACATAAAGAGTCAATAAGACCTAAAGTCAAGTGGCATCTATCAGCATCTGGAACCTGTGGCTTCTAAAGTACTTGAACAACAACCAGAAGTAACATTGGTATTCTGAAGAGCACTTTCCGTACCTGAACTGCCGCCCACCAGGTCCTTGCACTATAGAGCGGCTCTGCCATTGGACCCGGCACTCTGCAAAGTTTCACATATTCAGTGGCATTCCTTCGGAACTTCCAGCTGTCCTGCTTGCGTTAGAATGTTCTACCAGATGCTACCCAGTGCCACTGGAGATCAGAACGCCAGTAAATGCCGCTGCTTATATCTGCCTTTCCTGGACCCCAGTGCTCACGGTGATACGGTCCACTTGGCACATCTTTGGAAGACAGCCTAAGTGATCCTTAGCACAAGATAATAGAAGCAGGAGGAAACTAGATGTAGACAAATGAAGTGAAAATAGGCACGTTTATAAATGCTTAATGGATGACAAAAAGAAGGCAAATGCAAAGGAGAAGTTATCTGCATTGATCGAAACAACTAAGAAGGATAGTGGCAGTTTCTTGAAAATAGTAACAACAGGTGTTTTAAAGGATGCTAATAATCAAATAGAAGGTTGTATTGTTGGCGCTATATGACCAAATTACGTCAGGAACCTTAATGTTGAAGGTGGAGAGGAATTTAAATCAGAGAAATCATTTGAGAATGATTGGCAAGATATTGTTTCGCTAAGTCTTCAGTTTAGATGAAATTATTTAAGCAATGGCTTACCAACACATCTGTCCTGATACATTTATTGTTGATATCTTAAAGAACAAAACTATGATTTTGGGTCTGTATGTTGTTATTTTATTTAACTCTTTAGCACATCTTTCATGGACTAAAGCAGAAATAGTGCCCTTATTGAAAAAGGCAATCGCAACACTACGGCAACCTACACCCTGATTTTTCTTTTATGTGGGGTAGGTAAAATATATGCAAAGGTCTCATGAAACATATTAAGCACTTGAATCGAAGACAACAATCTGATCACACATCCTCCGGCTGGTTTCCAGGTAAGGATCGGCACAATCAACCAGAGTTTTACATCAGATTTCAACTTCTGATGGAAGATGAATCTATATACCCTTTTATACATTTCAAAGCACAGTTCCATGGTGTGCCAGGACTAGCTTTATGGAAATTGTTGTTTGCATTAGATATGCTCGCTTCCCTTTTAAGAGCATTTACTGCTCTTTACAATTAATTCATCTTTTATAACGCACTATTAATACCGCAGACCAGTCTCTAAGGACAGGACCGGTATTGGAACAGAACATGCGTTGCTCTGCGTTGCCTTGCTATCAAGACAAATGCGATGGCCCTGAGCTATCCTGCCGACGCCCAGTAACAGTGAGGCAGACGATAGTTGGAATCTGGCTGGTGATCTTACTATATACCTTTGAAAGGTGAAAAGGGTATCAGACAAGGATGTGATTTTTGTATGTTATAGCCTTATAGACGAGGACGGGATCATTATCACAGGATAATGACCGGCTACTAAATGCCAATGGTCATCAGTTGGGGAAGGGTGGTTAAACCAAGCGATAAAGACCCCTCCCGAGGTCTACATGGGTAGTAGCAATACATGCTGTGGAGCTTTGGTGGTGAAGTTAAAAATTGTGCTTTAAGAGTGAGCAAAGTAAACAGACAAACCGAGGTAGTAAATTAAATGTTTGTAGTATTTCATTGACATAGTTGTCTTCATAAATTAAGCATTTTAACTGCAACTTGGTTAAATTGGACCAGGTTTACATGAGCATGCCTTCGATGTCATGTAAAAGTAAACATTTACTCCCTAAGAAAGTGAAAGCATTTTCAAATGCTTTTCTCTTGTGTGTGTAAAATAGAATGTTGAGCAAAGAATTTTCTTGCTGAAACAAAATTGTGCTTGGAAATTGCATTGTTGTGTCCTTGTCTGCTTATGAAAACAGAATGTTTAGAATGCAGTCAATACCAGTAGTTATTGACTGCACTCTAAACTTTCTGATAGGCTAAAAGGAGGACAGTAACGATTTCCATGTGCTAATATTTATTAGTGACTTGTTGCAGCATAGTTTCCGTGCCCACTAATGCACCCCCTTAGGCCCAGATAAAATACCACACCTTTTGTTTACGGATGAGAGAGTTCTTTTTTCTAAAACGCTGAAAGGTTTAAAGAAGCAGTTGCCTAGGTTTAGTGAACATTGTAAAATTAAAGAATGGGGATTAATCAATCAAAAAATAAATCTATGGCTTGTACAACCTCAAGGAAGACATTTCCTAACCTTAAACCAGGTATTGACACTATGCAAATCAAACAAGACACAATGAATGATTATATGGGTGTTAGGATGTGTAGTAATTGCTCTTGGACCAGCGAATTATTAAAAGCTATTTGACATCAGCTCATTATTCAGTAGTAACCACACATTTTCAAAACAGCCACGGGAATGGAGCCATACATATATTGTTAAGCATTTATAAATCACAAGCCATGCAAAGCAGCTTAGATGGATCTGAGCTATGGGACCATGGAGCTGTGAAAATATTGTCATTAACAGAAAAATATTCTTTTACTAGAATCCTTGGCTTACTGAGGAGTACACCCTCTCTACCCTTGTTATGTTATGGTATTCAAATGTCTGACGTGCACGTTCACCCGAAGGCATCTTGGCGCAAGGATACTCACAGTAGTACTATAACAATCCTGGGGAACTAGTAGAAGAGCATCGTTTTTTTTTTTTTTTTAACACATTTTTATTGGTTTTTAAACATACACCTGCTGGATTGTCTAGGGCCAGCGTCTACACAACAACAGTAATACTCATAACAGCGTTAAAGGTAACGTTGGATGGAGAACAAACACTCATATGGAACACATACTGGATGTTTTCATGTAGTCTCTGATACATAGTATAATGTGGTTTGGTAGGCTAGCAGATCTTCGGAGGGCATTGTCCTCACCCTTTAGACTATGATGTTATGATGTCAACGGCACAATGGTTCATATCATGTCTTCCCAGCACTGCCATATCTTGTCTGCTTTTTCAGGGCAGCCTCTGGCTCTGTAGACCCTCCTTTCTATCGCGATGCAGATTTCTACATCAGTTATCCACTGCTCCACTTGCGGGGGTTCCGCTGCTCCCCATAGGCGTGCTATGTTTCTTTTGCATATTGCTGTTGTAGTCATGAGGCAGAGTTTCTCATATTTTGACAAATCTATCTCGCTGTCCACACCTAGTATCAAGAGTTTGGGATCTCTGGGAATCGACTGGTTCAGAACCCTCGACAGTACATCGCAGCATTGCTGCCAGTATTGACAGATCACTGGGCATTCCCACAGTATATGGAAGAAGGTTCCACCCTCCTCCCGGCATCGCAGACAGTTGGGTTCAGCTATTTTGCCCCATTGGTACAGGGCTACTCTCGGATAATAGATCCTGTGTAGCATCTTCAGTTGTACTAGGCGTAATCAAGCTGATATGGTGACTTCCCTGGGGTACATTAGGATTTGGACCCAATCTTCAGACATAATTTCTCCCACTTCAGCCTCCCACTTCAACTTCAGTCGCTCCAATTCTGGTGTGGCAAAGGAGGTGATGACACTATACATAACAGTAGTGACTTTGGCTGGAATATGGTCTACCCCTATGCTCCGTTCCAGTGGGGTAGAGTCTGCCATGTCAGAGAGGGCAGGGAGGTGTTGCTGCAGAGCATGCTGAAGCTGTGTATAGTGGTATCTCTCTGTTTCCGGAAGGTCGAAGGTCAAGGCTAATTCATCAAAAGGTTTCATGACTCCCTCCTCCATAATGTCCTGCACTTTTTCTATACCGTGTCTCTTCCACGCCAGCCATTTCAGCAGTTTAGTCACTTCAGGGAGGTTCCTATTATTCCATAGTGGCTGTAGTGGAGTGATTTTATCCCCCCAGCCTATAAAGGTATGTGACTCTGCCCAGATGCGTGGTATGTGTGAGGTCATGTCGCGGAGAGCTGCTCTACGTGTTGCCGCGTCAGATCCATGGGGGGGCGCTCTCACATGTGGTAGTGTTGGGTTGGTGTGTAAAGCATCGTTTATTACCGCCATCTGACTGGCCCAATAGTATGTCTGCAGTCTTGGTAGGCCGATACCTCCTTCCCAAATTGACCTTTGTAATGTTTGAAGGGCTATTGTCGGGTGTCCACCTCCCCACAGGAGTTGCCTAAGTGCACAATCTATCTCTTGGAACGTCTTGGTCGGTATGTGCAGTGGAGCATTCTGTAGTACGTACAAATACCGTGGAAGTGTTAGCATCTTGAACAGTGCAGCACGCCCTAGAAGGGTCAAGGGTAAGGATTTCCAATGTTGCACATCCCTTGTGAACCTTTCGTGATAGGCTGTGGGTTATTTAGTGTATAATCGTTGAGATTTCTTGTAATCTGGACACCCAGATATCGAAACTGTTCATGCATGACTTTGTATGGGCAGGGCTCAGGGGTCTCGTTTCCTAGATGATTCAGTGCGAACAATGTAGATTTGGATCGGTTCACCCTCAGGCCACTGAAGGTGCCGTATTCCTGTAGTAGCTGTGTTACCACTGGACATGCTGTTTTAGGTTGTTGGAAGTATATCAGTAGGTCGTCCGCATATAGTGAGACTCTGTCTTCCCATTCTGATCCTCCAGGGACGCCGTCCCAGGTTCGCGTATCTCGCAGCCATTGGGCTAGTGGCTCCATGGCCAGTGCGAAAAGGAGGGCCGACAGTGGACAGCCTTGTCGCATCCCTTTCCCCAGTGCGAATGATTGCGATGTCCAACCGTTTACCCTTACTTCAGCCATCGGTGCCTCATACAGCATTTGGATCCAGGTCAGGAAACGTTCGCCGATCCCCATTTTACGCATAATTGCCCATAGCGCCTCCCAGTGGACCGAGTTGAAGGCTTTCTCAAAGTCCACTGTGAGGATGCCCACAGGGGCATCCAGGGTCTGGGCGCGCTCAATGGCCAGGTGAAGTCTGCGTATGTTCATCCTCGTGGATCTGCCGGGCATAAAACCACATTGATCTGGGTGTATCAGGGATGTTATGACCTGTTGTAGACGTGTAGCTAGTAGTTTCGCCAGTATCTTCGTTTCGCTATTAATCAGAGATATTGGTCGATAGGAGCCGCAATCGTCCGGGGGTTTGTCTGCTTTGGGCAACACAATTATTGTCGCCTTCCTTAAATCTGCTGGTAGACTGCCTTCATTTCGGGCATGTACAAACAGCTTAAGTAAGTGTGGGGCCACTTCGGTTCCAACTATCTTCTTCCAAGTTTCAATGGGGAAGCCATTCGGACCAGGTGTCTTTCTGGATTGGAGGTGCGCCATAGCTGCCACTATCTCGTCTTCTGTGAATTCCATTTCCAGCATGTCCGCTTGTTCCGCAGTGAGAGAGGGGAGGACGATCTTTTCCAACACAGACATGTCAGTGGGGAGCCCAGGTGCACTGTATAATTTCTCATAATATTTAGCAAATTCTTCTGCGATGTCTGCATCTGTTGATCTTGTTTCAGCGTTTCGTGTTCTAATCGCTCTTACTTGGTTGTGTCCCTCATCCCTCCGCTCAAGCCACGCTAGCATCTTTCCAGCTTTGTCTCCTGTTTCGTAGATTCTGGCTCTCATCGCTCTGTGTGCCTCTCTAGCATTGTCCAACGCAATGTTTTGTAGCTTTTTCTGAACTAGGATCAGGGCTCTATTTGTGTCGGGGGTGTCTTGGGTTAGGTGAGTTTCGTCCGCTAGTTTGACGTTTGATTCTGCTTCCCTTGTTGATTCAAGGTGTGCCTTCTTTTGTGCCAAGGTCCAGGAAATAATCTCCCCACAAATCACAGTTTTGTAAGCTTCCCACAGAGTGATGGGGGAGTCCACAGTTCCTTTATTTAATTCGAAGTATGTTGTGCTAGCATTCTGTAGTCTTTCTACTAGCTCTGGGGATCCCAGATGGTAATTGTTCAACCTCCATACTTTTCAATGGACATGAGCAAGGGGGAATGATCCGAGATGCCTCTTGGGAGGTATAAAGCCTGTGTCGCTGTATGTATTATTGATGCTGGTATAAAAAAATAGTCCAGGCGTGACAAAGATGCATGTACCCCAGAATGGTAGAAGTATTCCTTGCTTTCCGGGTGGAGATCCCGCCACACATCTCTGATTCCAAAAGCTTTGACAAAGTTGGCTAGGTTAGTTCTACGATTCGGGTCTCTACTGCGTAGATGTGTGCGATCTTGCACATTATCCATTACATCGTTAACATCTCCCCCCAGGATTAGGATGTCTGCTGTGTCCATCGTGAGCAGTGATGTTATGTCTTCTATGAACGTGGCTTGCAGTGTGGGTGGGGCATAGATCGCCAGTAGGGAGATTGTTTTGTTCCAGAGCGTGCCCGTGACATGCGTGTACCTGCCTCCAGTGTCTTGAGTTGTGTTCGTAATGGTGAAAGGAAGCCTTTTATGTATCAGGATTATTACCCCCCTAGCTCCCATCGTGAATCCCGCTTGTATTGCCGTGCGGTAGTTGGATCATTTAAACAGTGCATTGGTTGTGCCGGCTAGGTGGGTTTCAGTTAAGAAAGCTATGTCTGGGCTATGTCTATTAAGAAATTGCCGCACTAATCGTCTCTTCAGACTGCTTCCTAGACCATTTACGTTCCAGGTGAGGAGTTTTAAAGTCCGAGTTTTAGTGACTTGTGAGCTCATTTAAGTGTTTGTGCGTAAAGTGACAAGAATGTTCTTCGGGTACTGGCTATTATGTACATGCGTACCACGGCAGAGGACAATGGCCCATATCGCTCCACAACCTGTGTCTCGACTACTTTGATGTTCCATTTAGTTTGTCCATCCTTTAAACATATCAACACATGCCCAACTCCCCCTCCCTATACTTCACCCCGAACTGAAGCATCTGTCGCCCCATAGTAACTCAAATACAAAATAACTTCTAAGTGAGTTCCAAGGAAGGGTCTTTCCCAGGTCCCACCACGGGGCTGCCAGCTTCCTTATGTAGTTTATTTCCTAGTTAGGCGGGTAGGGTATGGATCCTGATGTCTGCATAATCTGTCTCCGCTGTTAGTCGTCGTTGTCTGGAGGCATTTCTTCTTCGGGTTGCTGTTGTGGTGGGTCATCTGGTGGTCTATCCGGTCGAAGTCTATTTCTCCTATTTTCTTGCTTCCTACGCTGGTTGCAGTCCCCTCCTAGGTTACGTTCTGCCCAGCTCCAAGCTTCCCTTGGATCTGTGAAATGCACCGTTGTGCCGCCGTGATATATCTTTAGTTGGGCCGGGAATAACAGGCCGTATTTCACATTCAGTGCCAGGAGGCGTTTTATCAGTGGGTCAAACGCTTGTCTTGCTTTTTGTACTTCCTTCGTGAAGTCAGGAAAGAATGCTATTTTAGAGCCGTTATATGTGATTGCGCCGCTCTCCCTGGTCATTTGGAGCACCGCATCCCGATCTCTGTAGTTGAGAAGCCTAGCGATCACAGTTCTTGGTGGCGCCCCCGGGATTGGTCTGCCCATTGGTACTCTGTGAGCACGCTCAATGGAGAAGAATTTGGACAGGGATTTTGGGGCAAACAGGTCTGCAAGCAGCTGTTCCAGGAAGAGCTCCATGCTCGCCCCCTCCGTTTTTTTCAGGCAGGCCAAGGATCCGTATGTTGTTTCTTCTCGAGCGGCCCTCTCCTTCCTCCACTCTCTCCTCCGGTACTTTGATGCACGCTCATTTGTTGACTGAAACCTCGTAGCTCATCCTCCGCCACTGAAATGCGAGTCTCGGTTTCACCCGTCCGGGCCGCCAGTTTTTGAAGGTCATGACGTAGCAGGGACACATCGGTACTAATGCTATCCATTTTGACTTCCATGGATGTACGTGAGCTAGAGATAGCATTCATCACACCTTTGAGTGTTATGTTTTCTGAGGGTTCTTGCGTGTTATCTGTTCTGGCTTGATCTGCTGAGGGCGGCAGGGCCGGTGTTGTGTACTGCTCCATGCTACTCTGAGTGCCTGGTTTCTTTATTTTCTCCTTGCCCATCTTGAAGCTGATCTTTCCCCTCCGGCCTGTATTGCCCTTGTTTTTGGCAGTTGCCAGGCACGTTTCAACTTCACTAGTGAGACACGCCCTACGTTGCGGATTGTTCGAGTAGTTTGTGGTGTGAGTGGCCGCTGTGCGATGGTTCACTCGTCTGGTGTTAGTGATTCGGGTGTTATCAACACTTATTCGTGCCGTGTATCTGATGGATGCCCTTTGTGCCTATAACTTGCAGGTTCAGTGCCACCTCTGCCGTGTATCTGTGCTGTGCTGTGTTAGTACTAACTTTTCCCCTTTATGAGTCACAGCTGGTAAGGCAGGTGCGGCATTGCAGCCAGATCACGTCTCGCTTTGCAGTGCACATAGTTCAGGTGACAGTTGCACGTTTATGCAGTGCTGTATGTTCGTGACTTAGTTTGGTTCTCTATGTAGGATGGCCTGCTGTCGGGGGATGAGCTATTGTTTTTTTTTTCGCGTTGAGGGCCGCACTGTTTATTTCAGTTATATCCCAACTCCCCCTCACCTTACCTCCTCTATGAGTTCTGGATAGGTGTTTAAGAGCCGCAGGTCACCCAGCAACTCGATGGGGCACAGCAGGCGCTCCCCGTGGCACAGAGCTCCCGTAACCTCCACGTGGTCCGCCTTCGCTGCACTAAGGATCTGAGTAGTGCAGCGCCGGATTTGCTGGGGCAATCCCCCTGCCAGGAGTTTCGCTGAAGGTCGGCTCTCAACTTGTCAGAAATGTGTGCTGTGTTTCCTCCGGGCCCTATAGCAACATAGCGAGGCGTGAGATAGTGGGTCAGAAGGGGTTTATCTGCTGCGTTTCCACTTCAGGTCAGTGTCCGTTGCCTGTTTTCTCCTTTGCTTTCTAGCAGAGGGTTGCTTCTGGTATCACACCAGGTTATACCAGGACATGCAGTGCTGTGCAGGGCTGGTGCCTTTATTTTAGAGCTAGGGTTGCGTTCCCTAGGGCATCGGGGGTGTAGTTCGTTCCCTGTCTGCTTGTGGTTAATGTCTCCGGGCTACAGCACTTTTTACTGCATTGGGTCGCGTAGGGGATCGGTCCAACAATGATCCCGTTCCACTACTCTCAGGCGGCTCAGTGATAGGGCTCCACAGGTGCGTATCTATCAGGGCGCGTGAACCGCATTGGACGGGGAGACGTCTTCCCACCGTCGTTCAGGGCTTCTGAGAGCAAAGCGGTAGGGTTATGCTGGGTTGGGTGCCTCCCTCCACCTTGGCCGCCCCTCCGTAATGGTCGAGACCCTCGCGCTCCAGCAGGGTGCAGGGGGGGAGCTCCTAGGGGGGGAGGCACGCAGGCTCCGTGCCGGTATCATCAGCGGCAGTCCCAACAGGCCCTTCCCGTACCACGGTGCACCTTCAATCGTTCCGTCTTCCAAGCACAGTGCTTATCGTGGCGTATCACGGGCTTTGGCTGGGTGGACTCCCCCGCCCCGCGGCACCATTTTCTGGACCCAGCTGTGGCGCAGTCACCGGCGGGGTGGGAGGGTGTTTCCCGCTGTCTGGTCGACAGTTATGCTTCTCCCTGTCGGAACACCGCTGCACAGCATATCTTCACCTCTCCGTGCAGGAGGGGAGCCCTTGGGGGGGGCACGCAGGCTCCGTGCCGGTGTTATCAGCTGCAGTCCAACAGGCACTCCCCACACCACGGAGCGCCTTCAGTCATTCCGTCCTTCAAGCACAGCACCGCCCCGGCGTGTCGCGGGCTTTACCGGGGTGGGTTCCCCCACTTCGCTGCACTGTTTTCCCGATCTAGTTCTGGCAGAGACACTGGCAGAATGGGAGGGTGATTCCTGTCGTCGGCTCAACTGCAATGCTTCTCCATGTCGGCTCACTGTTGTACGGCGTACTTTCCCCTCTCCGGTGCCTTTTCAGTTGATGGTAACTCTCGCGCCATCCGTACAATCGCGTTCAGCGGCCATCTTGTTTCAGTCGCGGTGCCGTCTTTTCCTTTCTGTACAATCACGTTTATTTCCAGTTTCCTTCACCGATTTGCTACAGAGCTTCAGCGATTGCGTGTCCAGGATGTCTGCAATCGATAGCTGACATTTTCTTGGATTACCACAATCAAAATCTGCAGGATATTGCAGGTAACAGCTGGCGGCCCCGGGAGCACCAGAAGATCATGTCTTCATGGCGTGCTCGCTGGCCACACCCCCGAAGAGCATCGTTTTTAGTAAGCAACAAAATGCAGGTGATTCAAGGTCAGCCTCAGTATTAAAGGGAGACCATTCCATAACTTGCTGGCAGCCACCGAGAAGGCTTGACTGCCAATTCTTTGAAAATGGAATTTGGGAAGGACAACCAGGCAGTCACTGTAGACTGAAGAGGCCGGCAGGGAATATAAGGTGTACATATATCCCACAGAAAATCAGCACCAGCATGGTAATATGCCAGTTGAACAAGACACAGAGATTTAAAGATAATTCTTTGTTTCACCGGGAGCCAGTGCCCAGAACGCAGCACTGAACTGATGTGAGAACCGTAGGGAGTGGCTGTGGCTGTCCAGGCAGCTAGGTTCTGGAGCAGCTGCAGACGATGGATTAGGCCTGTGGGCTGGGTCGTCAGGTAAAGGGCATTACAATAATCCAGATAGCTGGAAATGAGAGAAGCCACCACTGAAGGGATTAGAGAAGAGGGAAGAAAAGACAAGACCTTCCAAAGCACCGTCAGTAAAAAGTGACCAGTCTGACACACTGCACTTACCTGTGACGCCATGGACAAAGAAGCAGAAAGATAGACCCGAAGATTTATCACTATTGTCACTGGAAAAAGAAACTCACGCAGTGACGATGGCCAGAAAGCCAAAGACCAAGAACAGAGCCCCGAAGAAGAGACACCCACCACAAGGACCTTCTTCTTGTCCTCATAGAGTCTGAGCCAATTGGCGCTTATCCAGCCCTCCACGGCTGCCAGGCAGTCACCAAGATGAGACAACACCTTTTCCCGGTCCCGATCTAAGCGGATCAGGATCTGCGTGCTGTCCGCATAAGAGTAATACTGGAAGCCGTGAGAGCGGATGAGGTGAATCAAAGGCTGCACATAGATGTTAAATAATATTGGGGACAAGGCAGAGCCTTGGGGGATGCCACAAGAAAGATAATACAGAGAAAAAAGAAAAGGAGGTAAGGATATTGACTGGCCCCTATCAGTCAGGAAGGAGGTCTACCTTGCCAGGACAGGTCCCAAGATGCCAATGGAAGACAGACGGGATAGGAGGATGTGGTGGCTGACAGTGTCAAAGGCTGCTGATAGAGCAAGATCAGGGCCTTTACCCCACCTCCATCAACCAGCCTGGCCATATCATCCATTACTGGAACTAGGAAGGACACTCTCAGTGCCTCTCCCGGGGCGGAAGCCAGACCGAAAGGGGTCAAGCACAGAAGAGGACTCAAGAAACCCAGAAAGAAGTGGAGATATCAAAGCCTCAAGAGGTTCCTTGCAAATGGGGAGCAGAGAGATAGGGCGGAAGTTAGACAGAACAGAAGCATCCAGTGATGGCTTCTTTAAAAGAGGGACCACAATAGCCTGCTTAAGTTCTTTAGGAACCAGACCAGAGCAATAGGACAGGTTTACAGCCTGAGTCTTCAAAGGGATAATCTCTGGCAAGAGATCTTTTAGAATTAATAGAGCAATAGGGTTGGTCCGGGCTGCAGATTTCAGGTGGGAGATAGCCTTCAACACAGCCTCCTCAGTGAATACAGGAAAGGTAGCGCAGCCATAAATAGCTGGATGGCTGCGACCAGCAGCAGCCACGCTATGGCTAGCCTGAGAGAGTTGAAAATTGCCTCAAATAGTGATGATTTTGGAATGAAAAAACTCAGCAAGTGCATCACAATGTAACTGAGAGGCAGGAGCTGTAGGGAGAAAGTGATCCGTAGATGAGAAGAATTTAAAAACTGCAAATAGGTCCTTCGATTGATTGAGTGTCGTTTCAATCTTAAGTGTCAAATATTTCTGTTTGACTAACCTAATAGCCAGCTGATAATTTCTGGAAAGCGAGGCAAAGGCCAATTTGCCACAAGGACTGCAAGAAGAGCACCACTTATGCTCTGCTTGACATAGCCCCAATTTAGCCACTCTCAGTTCTTCAGTAAACCATGGCCGATATGGACAGCCACGCAACTGCATGGTTTTAAGAGGTGCCAATTGGTCGGCGGATGCTTAAGGTGCCTGACATAAAGTGGTAAAGTTCAAAGGCATGCCACTAGGACACCTGGTCCTAACCACAGATGCCAAGAGAGACATATCTATGCTGTGCCAGTTCCTCCTAAACACAGTTCACCTAGAGGGTGTAGGGGGAGACTCCAAGAGATACTAAAAATGGAACGAAAAGGTGGTCAGTGTTACGCTCACCTGGCTCCCACAGGGGCGTCGGTCGGACCCGGACAGCTGCGGTCTCCACCCACGTGATGCGCAGTGCTGCGATTATTGACTGGATCTGCCCTCCTAATCTTGTCTGCTTAACCCGTAGAAATATTCTCCTGCAAGTGGAGAGATGGATTTAGCCACTTGTGGATTCAAGTGATGGCACCCCCACAGTCTTCCCTAACTAATCACCTCCGAAATGCCCTCACAGCAATCTCACCTTATATTCTTGAAAGATGAGCTCTCCATCCTGCGTGGATTTGCAGGGGCGCGTCGATTCCAGTTACTTCACTGGTTTGAAGGCTCGGGAGAGTTCTGGAGAGTATTGACTCTGAGGTTACTGGTGAGAACCAGTAAGTATTAAGTTCATAGAGTTCAATATGTCCGATGTGCACTCTTGTTCCCCCCTTCCTTTCTTGTCTTGCAGCTGGCTCGTGAAAAGATGCTCTTGTGGCAGCTGGTGGCACTCAGGTAAGAGTCTGTATTACCCGGCGCTGTCCGGTAAATGTTGCACAAGGAAAACGTGTTGTTTTGTCTCTCTTTACAGATGCGGCACGTGGAAATATGGAGAGTCACAAAAGGATGCCTCCGGTGGTAAATCAGGTAAGTCTATGGTGGTAAGAATTATATTTGTTATTTCCCTCGGCTCACCTTGTGGCAAGGATGCTGTGAAGACTGGTGAGTATGGCGCAGCACTGCAGCTGGAGGTGCGGCACGTGCAGAAATTATGTTCTTTACAGGTCCGGAGACAAGATGGATCCAGAATCAGGTGTGGAATAGAAATAAGTTTGTTTTCTAACCTTGTCCCTTTCTTTCCTCTTTGTTTTAGGAGCTCCGGATTCGAGGCAGGCATGGCAGAAGACTGGATGCAGGCTGCAGGCACGGTGAGTGTTACGCTGCTGGTTGCAGAATAACGCGAAGCGTGTGTTGCTGGTCGGGTGTGGTTTAAATAGCCTCAAAAGTAGTCCCAGGTAAGAAGTCCCTAGAACCACACCCGAGTAAAAAATAGTCCCTGTAGAAAAATAGTCCCTTTCAGGCTTCATGTTGGATTGGAGTCATTTGCAGCATGGTCTGCCTGAGGTAAGTAATGACTATGAGCCTGGCGCCTTAGGCGCCAGGACTGATTTCTACTATGAGCCTGGCACCTAAGGGGCCAGGACTGAACCCAGATAGCCCTTGGCGGGGCTGCTGAGGTTTCACTAAATGTCTAGATGCCTGCTCCCAGGGCTGATGGGCTTGGTCCGGATGCCTGGGTGTAGGCATCATGACAGCACTCCCCTCCCCCCAAGTCCCCTCCTAAAGTTGTTCTTCCCCTGGGCCCTGGTTTGTCTGGGAAGTTCCGATGGAATCTTTTCACCAACCGAGGTGCATGGACGTGGTCACTAGGTTCCCATGACCTTTCTTGTGGTCCGTAGCCCTTCCAATCGATTAAATAAAAAAGTTTTGATTTAACCATCTTGGAGTCCAGGATATTTTTTACCTCGAATTCAGGTTCTCCATCTATCAAGATGGGGTCGGGTGGTTTGGTAATCTTGTTGCTGGTTGAACTGGTTTTAAAAGTGAAACATGAAAGACAGGATGAATGCGCATATTAGAGGGTTATTCCAATTTGACGGCTACCGGGTTGATAATGGCCTTAATAGTGTAAGGTCCCAAATATCTAGGGTTAAAAGTCTGAGTTCCCTTCAGAGGTATGTGTTTTGTAGCCAGCCAAACTTGATCCCCAATCTGGTATTGTGGGGTTTCACTTCTATGTTGATCAGCATTTTTCTTATATTTCTCTTTTGCTTGTTTCAAATGTTCTGTTGCATCTTTAAAGGCTTGTGTAATAGTAGAATGCAAATGACTAACTGCAGGCATTTCTAAATGCTGAGACAAATCTAGTTCTGAGGTTTGAGGTTGATGTCCATATATGGTTTAAAAGGGGCTTTGTCCGGTTCCTGAATGTACAGAGTTATTGTATGCATACTCGGAAATCCATAAAATATCTTTCTAATTACTTTCGGTCTGGTGTAGCATGCAACGTAGGTACTGTTCAATGGTCTGGTTGGTCCTCTCCGTCTGACCATCGGTCTGGGGATGGTGACTGGTTGATAACCTCATGTCGATTTGCGCCAGTTGACAACATTTCTTCCAAAAATGTGAAATGAATTGACTACCTCGGTCAGAGACCAATACGGAAGGAAATCCGTGTAATCGAAAAATGTTTTCGAGGAACTCCTTGGCCAGAATTGAAGCAGAAGGTAATCCCTTTAGAGGAATAAAGTGGGTCATCTTGGAAAAAAGATCCACATTAATTAGAATGGTGTTAAATCCATTACATGGAGGTAGATCTGTAATAAAGTCTAACGATAAGGTGTGCCATGGTGTAGGTGGAATATCCAAAGGTTGTAAGAGGCCAGCTGGTTTTTTCTTCTGACTTTTGCTTTGGGCGCAAATGCCACAAGACATTACAAATGACTTTACGTCTTTTCGCCAGGTGAGCCACCAGAATTGTCTCTTAATTTTTGCTTCAGTTTTTGCGATACCTGGGTGTCCTTCCATCAGGTTGTCATGATAATTGGAGATGACTAGTTCTTGTAGTTCCTTGTGTGGTAGAAATAGTCGCCCTTGATAACAAGGTAGGTCATTGATGACTGAGTAGTCCGGGCCTTTCTTCACCCAGTCCTGCAGGGCTGTTGGATCGAAGAGTTGTTGGAACTTTACTTGAATATCCTCTAGTGTCTGTAGAGTGGTTATGCCAAGAATTCATTGTTCTGAAATTATAGGCACCGGTTCCAGGTTCCCATATGCTTCTCCCATCCCTATTCGGGATAAGGCATCTGCCTTGCCATTTTTACAACCTGGTCGATAAGTGATCACGAAATCGAACTCGGCAAAGAACAATGCTCATCGAAGTTGACGTGACGATTGGGCCTTGGCTGTTTTTAAATACTGCAAGTTCCGATGATCGGTGATTACCGTAATGGTATGCCTGACACCGAGAAGATAATGCCGCCAAGCCTTGAAGGCGGATTTGATGGCTAATAATTCTTTATCGGTAACCGCATAGTTTAACTCGGGTGCCGAGAACTTTCTGGACCAAAATGCTACTGGGTGAAGTTGACCGGTTTCAGGATCCTAATGGGACAGGACAGCTCCCATGGCTAAACTGGATGCATCAGTTTCAACTATGTATGGAAGTTTGGGGCGTGGATGCTTTAAGACAGGTGCAGACGTGAATTTCGCTTTCAGCTCTTGGAAGGCCTTTTCAGCTTCTTTGGTCCACAAGAAGCGTTTGTTTTTCGCAAAAGTGATGTGATAGGGTGTACAACATGTGAGAAATCCGGAATGAATCTACGGTAGAAATTAGCAAATCCGAGCATGCTTTGTACCCCTTTAACTGAATTGGGTGATGGCCACTTGAGGATTGCGTCCACCTTTCGAGAGTCCATTCGGAGTCCTTTTGGAGTCAGGATAAATCCAAGGAATTCAACTTCCGTAGCATGAAAAACGCATTTTTCCAATTTTGCATATAACTTGTGCTGGCGTAGTTTCTCAAGGACTGCACGAACGTGCTTCACATGGTCTGATTCTGAAGAGGAGTACACTAGAATATCGTCTATTTATACAACAACACAGACGTCAATGAGTTCACGAAGGACATCGTTCATAAAATACTGGACGGCTGCTGGTGCATTGCACAACCCGAAGGGCATCACCTGGTATTCGAATAACCCGTACTTAGTGCAAAAAGCAGTCTTCCATTTGTTGCCTTTCTTTACACGTACCAGATAATATGCCCCTCAGAGATCTAATTTAGTGTAGATGCAAGTGTCCTTTACTTGGTCTAGTAATTCAGGGATCAAAGGCAATGGATATTGGTTCTTAACCGTGATCTGATTTAATGCGCGGTAGTCTATGCACGTTCTGAGGTCAACTTCCTTTTTAGGCACGAAGAACAAAGCTCAAGATGCAGGGGACTTGGATGGACGAATGAAGCCATTAGCAAGGTATTGGTCCAAATATTGTCGTAGGTGAAGGTTTTCGGGTTCCGTAAGGGCGTAGATCCTACTACATGGAGGTTGTGCAACGAGGTATGAGATCGATTTGACAATCGTATGATCTGTGAGGTGGTAGGGTGTTTGCCTGTTCCTTTTGGAAAACATCCTGGAATTCTTGATATTCCTGAGGTAACTGCACGACTGGAGTAGCGACTGTGGCCAGGCCTTGGTTCAAGGTTTATTTTGGGTAACAAGTATGTGCACAATACGGGAAGGTTATTCTCTTCTGTCGCCAATCAATACAAGGATTATGTGTTTCCAACCAAGGTATCCCCAGTATTATTTGGAACTGCGGGGCTTTGATTAAATCGAACACAATAGTCTCTCGATGCCCATCCTGACCCAATAGTGTCATCTCTGCGGTGGATTGAGTAACAGGCCCAGAGGCAATTTCAGTTCCATCGACTGTGGTGATGACATCCGAAGTGGTCTTTTTGCAGAGGGATAGATTCATCCTAGAAGCCAACTCGTGGTCCACATAGTTTCCTATGGCCCCGCTATCAATGTATTCCCTCACTGCGTGCATACGTGATGGCTGCCTTGGATCTATAAGGACCATTGGTATGATGAAGTGCGAGGTCTGAGTATCCTTCTTCAAGCTCGGCAAGCGGCCCTCTACGCTTGTCGGGCATGGTCGTTTCCCGAATCAGGCTCTGTTTGATTTTTATCAGCAACTCCGACTACTTTTTTAGATGTTTTTATAGGGCAATCCTGTAGAAAATGTCCTGAGGCCCCACAGTACAGACACAATTGCATCTGCCGTCTTCTTTCTCTTTCCTTTTGAGTTAAGGGTCCCTTGACCCCCCCCGATCTGCATCGGTTCTGATACATCTGTTCCTTTGAGGGTAACATTGGGTTTAACCAATACCCGATTCTCGAACTTAGCTCGATCAGCCTTTCTATTCTGAAGTCGGTGGTCTAACTGGACCACTAAGTCTCTATATTCTGCACAATCCTGAGGTGGGTTCACAACTTGGGCCAAAACGTCTTTGAGTTCACCCCGAAGTCCGTGATTAAATAATGTAATTCGTTTTACCTCTGGCCATCCGGTTTCCACCACTAACCTATTGAAAGTGGCGATATAGGTTAGTAGATCCTGGTTACCCTTGTCGTAATGATAAAAGTTCGATATCCAGGGCCTGTCCCTATGAATGTCTGGCAAATAGTCTTTCCATGCTCAATTGAAAACCTTGAAAATCCCGAAGAAGAGGGTCATCCTGGTTAACTAATGGAATTGACCAATCCGCTGCGCTGCCACTAGGATATGATAGTACAAAGGCTACTTTGGTTTGGTCGTTCGGAAAAGCTCTAGGTCTGCATAAAAAGTGCAAGCGGCATTGGTTCATAAACACGGAAAACTTTTTTGGGTCCCCAGCAAAACGTTTGGGTGGAGCTAAAGGAATGCTCCCTGGTAGAACCACTTGCACAGGATTGCTCGATGAAACAGCAGTTGGATTCCCCCCGAGTCCAGGTAGTGGTGTTTGCCCAGCTTGGTTTTGCAGTAATTGTCTAGCAAGATCATCAGTGCGCTCTTTTGACACAATCAGTTCTCTCCTGAGGGCATTAGTCTCTTGGCACGCGGAGTGCACTTCTGCCCTAAGTTCCCCTAACAATAGGGCTAGTTGGTCGGTTTCTGAGGTTTCCATAACGTCCGGGTGGGGATTTGTAGATAGGCTTAGCGTTCTGTAATGCTCACCTGGCTCCCACAGGGGTGTCGGTCGGTACCGGACAGCTGCGGTCTCCACCCATGTGATGTGTAGTGCAGCGATGACTGACTGGATCTGCCCTCCTTATCTTGTCTGCTTAACCCGTAGAAATATTCTCCTGGAAGTGGAGAGATGGATTTAGCCACTTGTGGATTCAAGTGATGGCACCCCCACAGTCCTCCCCAACTAATCACCTCCGAAATGCCCACACAGCAATCTCACCTTATATTCTTGAAAGATGAGCTCTCCATCCTGTGTGGATTTGCAGGGGCGCATCGATTCCAGTTACTTCACTGGTTTGAAGGCTCGGGAGAGTTCCGGAGAGTATTGACTCTGAGGTTCCTGATGAGGACCAGTAAGTATTAAGTTCATAGAGTTCAATATGTCCGATGTGCACTCTTGTTCCCCTCTTCCTTTCTTGTCTTGCAGCTGGCTCGTGAAAATATGCTCTTGTGGCAGCTGGTGGCGCTCAGGTAAGAGTCTGCATTACCTGGCGCTGGCCGGTAAATGTTGCACAAGGAAAACGTGTTGTTTTGTCTCTCTTTACAGATGCGGCACGTGAAAATATGGAGAGTCACAAAAGGATGCCTCCGGTGGTAAATCAGGTAAGTCTATGGTGGTAAGAATTATATTTGTTGGTTCCCTCGGCTCACCTTGTGGTTTTCTTTTGTCTCCTAGGTGGCGAAGTTAGGCGAAGAAATGATGGAGGCAGCGCCGACCCAAAGGATGCTGTGAAGATTGGTGAGTATGGCGCGGTGCTGCAGCTGGAGGTGCGGCGCGTGCAGAAATTATGTTCTTTACAGGTCCGGAGACAAGATGGATCCAGAATCAGGTGTGGAATAGAAATAAGTTTGTTTTCTAACCTTGTCCCTTTCTTTCCTCTTTGTTTTAGGAGCTCCGGATTCGAGGCGGGCGTGGCAGAAGACTGGATGCGTGAGTTGCTGGTCGGGTGTGGTTTAAATAGCCTCAAAAGTAGTCCCAGGTAAGACGTCCCTAGAACCACACCCGAGTAAAAAATAGTCCCTGTAGAAAAATAGTCCCTTTCAGGCTTCATGTTGGATTGGAGTCCTTTGCAGCATCGTCTGCCTGAGGTAAGTACTGACTATGAGCCTGGCGCCTTAGGCGCCAGGACTGATTCCTACTATGAGTATGGCGCCTAAGGCGCCACGACTGAACCAAGATAGCCCCTAGCCGGGGCTGCTGAGGTTTCACTAAATGTCTAGATGCCTGCTCCCGGGGCTGATGGGCTTGGTCCGGATGCCTGGGGGTAGGCTTCATGACAGTCAGACCAAGGGACTGCTACTAGAGGGCGGACCACCAGACCCGGGACTGCAGAGAAGATAAAATTCAGGATCTCCCCCAAGAGGGTGGGTGGGTAACCTCAGTAACGTGTTGGGTTAGACCCAAACGCACAAAGCCCTCAAAAAATGCATCTTGATTAGGGACAAGAGGAGGGTTGAACCGGATAATGAAGTTGCCTGCACTATAAGATTAACATATTTCAGATGAAGCGAGGCTACAAGTTCCAAGAAAGGAGGCAGAAAATGCATATAAGGGCCAGGCGGATGATAGACCAACAGAAAATGAACAAAATCAGAAGCAGAGATCTCCAAGCACACCAAGAAATGCTTTCATAGCCAAATCATGGACTTTAGGCACAGAAGTAACCTTTAGGGTGGCTTTAAAAATAACAGTACCCCCCTGCCCGGCTGGGGGGCAGCTCTGTTTACATGAATGATTCTATGCCCTTCAGGCAAAAATTGGGGAAACAGGGGTAGCTGTCAGCCATGTTTCCGTAACACAGAGTATATCTGGATTATCAGCACAGATAACATCATAAACATGGTCACACTCAGAGGTGTCTTAAAGCTAGCATATACCGCCACATGAGCTGTGCAATGCGGATTGAAATTCAAATGAAAGGCAGTGCCTGCGGGTACCATATCTGGCAAACATGAGTAAGAATAGTGGCGGGAACATGCAGACGGGCAGCTCCTGGGCCGTCCGTGACCCGGATGGCCCAGTTGTGACTTTGGCACAACTTCGGAGCAATAGCAGCGTTCCTGCTGTGCCCGACCACTGCGCTGTCAGCACTGCAGATGATTAAATAGACGCATGTCTCATTTTTTGCAGCCCATAGGCACAAACAACAGACTGCCTTACACAAGTGTGTGCAGGTGAGAAAATAAAAACAGGACAGAAATCCGAGCGTGAGCCTCAGAGCCCTTCCCAAGAGGCCAGGCACCCTCTAAAAGTGGTGAGAACACTGTTTAAAGGGAAAGTAAATAAAGAAGAAGGAAAAAATACATTTTAAAATATTAAAATGCAAAAAATGTGCGTAAGTGAAATGTAGGCAGCGCCCAGTCACACGCCATGGCGGGAAAAACAAGCCATGCCTAAAAGGAAATAAACAGTGTGAGCAATAATAAAGAAAAAGCACACCAGACCCTCACCTACCTTACATTTAGAAATGGATTATGGAATATTAGAAATGAGATAGCACTGAAACTACTATTGTATTGGGGAATGTTATGGGGGACAGTGCATTCCCCCAAAAATATGATATGGTAACATTTATTTTTATATTTTATTTTTATATTATTGATTATTGATTTGTATAGTGCCCGACATGAAAAACTACTCACTTCAGGTGTTATCAAAGGAAGGGAAGGTGGCGGGTATGATTGGATGAGGAGAGAGGCAGGGTGATAAGTTAAAGGGTCAAAGGTAGCCAAAGGTCTGCGCCTGCTGCTGCTCATTGTGCTCAAGGTTTTGTGTTACAGCTTTAAGTAAGTTCCAAGTGGTGGTGGGAAAGTTTCAGGACTCCATTGAGCAAAGAGTTAATTACAGATGAGTTCTGAGGTATAAACCAAAGAAATATATGCATCCACACAAATGGATGTTTTGAATCTGGAATGAGGCGGGTGGATACCTTTGTGCCTTGGTTTAAACATGTACAGAATCTGGTAGTTAAAACAGGTATGAGGGATATTGAGGACAAGCCTGATAGTCTAAATAGACAAACTAAATAGTTGGTTTTGGAAAGATTTAGAATGAACAGGGAGGAGCTCGCCTTAGAACAATGTCAGCACGGGTGCAGAAAGAAGTTTAGGATCATGAAGATTACCTCTACATTATAGAACCCCTTTTAGATCAGACACCATGGGCCTAGTTCATAGAAGGTTTTTCAGGCCGCAAAAGCACTTTGCTCAGAAAAACGGCTCTTTGCGGTGCGCAAAATTTATATCGCCGATTCATGGATCGAACTTGGTGTGGGTCCTTCCCGACTTTGTGTGATGCTTCCCGCTTTGCGCGACACACTGCACAAAGCGTGGGAAGGGCCAGCGCAAAGAAACAAATAGGGGCGGAACATGCATAATTCTCTTTCTCAACATAAAATGAGGAAGAATGGGGAATAACATGGGCGCGTTGACAGATGCACCACATAAAAAAATAACACGCCGGAACAAGCACAAACATAACTCAATTTATGAATTAACAATTGCAAATGCTCAGAGCAAACAAACACACACAAACCTTGTGATCTAACCGCCACATGATACACAACGCAATGTACAAAGCGCAAAGAAGTCGTATATAAAAGCAAGCAATGCACACCATTTCAAATTTGCACTCCCAGTATGATTCCAGCTGTATTGGCAGCATCTGTACATGTCCATGGAAGGAAGAGGAGGAGGATTGTGAGGGACAGGATTTTCCATCCTCGCACCATGTTTTTTGGGATGCCAGATGACGAGTTGAATGCAAGGTACAGATTCCCTCCCCAAGTCATCCTAGACCTGGTCACGGAGGACTCGGAAGACCTTACATCACCCACCATCTGCTCCCACGCACTCACACCCCTGGATAATGTGCTGACAGCACTACATTTTTTGGCTAAAGGCTCATTCCAGCACAGCACTGCCATTGTTGGAGGCATATCGCAGGCAACGCATTCCCGGTATCTACACCAGGTATTGTGCTGCATTGCATCATGTCTGCATAGGCACATATGCATGTCATGCACCAAAGACAAGGCAGATAGTGTGCCAGGGGTTTTATGCCATAGCACACTCCCCACGGGTACTAGGAGTCATTGATTGCACGTATGTAGTGCTACAACCCTGCCCGGGAGTGACCGAGCACATGTACCACAACCGCAAGCACTGGCATTCAATCACTGTACAGGTCACCTGCGATGCAAAGGGATTCATCATGCATGTGAATGTCAATTTCGCCAGAAACACACATGATACGTGTATTTACCACCAGTCACCACTATACCAGGCCGTGGCATTGGGAACCTTTGGCAACACCTGGCTCATCAGCAAGTATCAACTATCACGCACATGCAACAAGTCACATGACACACCAAAGAACAGAGCATGCTCTCACCACTCCAGCTCACGCCATTCAAGAATCATCCCACCCCAGCTGAGTTAAGGTATAACGCAGCACACATAGCCACTAGGGGCATAGTGGAGTGCACATTCGGGGAGCTCAAGACACACTTCCGCTGCCTTGACCACTCTGGCAGCGTATTTCTGTTTGCCCCAACAGTACTATGCAAGATCATTGTGGCATCTTGTGTCTTCCCCAATGTTGCCACACGGCATGGCATACCAGTAGAGCTACAGGAGGGACATCACCCTCAGCCAAAGGCCCTAACCATCCCCTTGGCAGGCCAAAGGGCACAGGGACAGGATGCATGCAACCAGCTTGTGCAAACATACTTCACATGAATAGCAGCTCCTGTGGAGCACACACAGTAAAGCCACATCCCTTGTACCCTTCAGTGATGAATCAGGGATAATCCGTGTGTCTGGGAGAGGCAAACAGTGTGTGTCCTAAACCATCAAATCAACTGCACAAACCACTGACACAGCAAAAACAAAGAGGTGATGGCTGGAAGGTTAGAATGAATCTTAACCTCTGGCATTGCTCTGGGCAACCCTCCAGACCATCGTTCTTTACCTGCCATTACAGAAGGGGAAAGACAATATGCAAATGAGGCTTGATCTTACCCCAGAAGGGGCATTCCAGCCCGAACTGCTAGGTCACATCCCTTCTGCACGAGACCACAAGCATCCCCAGGCATGTTTCGGCCTTGTTGGACCTCATCAGTGAGGAGTAGCTTGGGGCTCTAGGCCCAGCAGGCACGGGACCCACGTCTGGGCATACCCGCCCCACTCGGGGTGACAAAGCAAAAACAAAGAGGTGATGGCTGGAAGGTTAGAATGAATCTTAACCTCTGGCATTGCTCTGGGCAACCCTTCAGACCATCGTTCTTCGCCAACCAAGCCATTACAGAAGGGGAAAAACCATTTGCAAATCAAGCTTTATCCTACCCCAAAAGGGGCAGTACAGCCCGACCTGCTAGGTCACACCCCTTCTGCACAAGACCACAAGCATCCCCAACCATTGACACAGTCATAGCAAGTGGAAACAACAGTATGCTTGTCACTCACACAAAAGCACACAACACAATTAATGAAACCTGTAATCACTTCTACATGCCCACCTCCAACAATTGTGCACTCAGACACCCGTCAACAAACAGAAGAACACAGGTAGAAAGTTCCAACATATAATGTAAGCAGAAGCAAATACTTCTTAGGACTGCTCTGGCCACCCCAGGTATTCCTTACCCCAGTGCCTTAAGTGGCACTACAAATCGAGCCGGGGCTCATCGAGGGGGCGTGGCCTAACAGCGGGGGTCTTGATGGCCCATTAGGCCACGCCCCCTTAACGAGCCCGGGCTCAATGGGCTACTGCCACCCCTGCCAGGCAGCCTTTCGTATAGATTAGCACCCTCTCCCCTATGGGGAGAGGGTGCTGATCTCTGCATTTATTTTGTGTAGGCTTGCCTGGCAGGGGACAGCGCCTGCCTATTCAGCCTTAATGGTGGTGTTGCCCCTCGCCAGCTGGGGAGGGGCAGCACCACCATTAAGGCTGAAAACGTGAGGCCACTGGAAGCAGAGGCCTTTTTCCTAAATACTGAAACTCCCGCGAATGCGCGGCAGCTCCAGTATTTAGAAAGCAAGGCCTCTGCTTTCAGCGGCCTCACGTTTTTTCCATAATGGTGGCGCCGGCCGACGGGAATCTCTTGATTAAAGGGATGCCTCGCAGGTGCGGCGCCACCATTATGGCTGAAAGGCATTTTTTTCTGTAGGCTGAAGTTCTCGCAAACGAGCGAGCGCTTCAGGCTGTAGAAAAAAAATGCCTTTTCGTGTAGTGGCCGGGGCTGCCAGGGGAGATTACTGGGCCCGGCAGGGCCCCGCCTCAAAACGAAATTTCAGAGCCTGCCGGGGCTCAGCCCCGGCAGGCCCCGGCCCACTTAAAGCCCTGCCTTACCCCAATATACAGGTGGAGTGGCTACTACATTCCCTCCCAACAATGCATCTCATAAAATACATCTACATAGAAATAGTAAAACAGACTGAGAAAAGTGCAAGTTCATTCCAAGAAAGCTGCCCATCTCACTGCAGCTATTTTCCCTTGAGAATCTGCTCCCCATTCATACATTAATGAAACTCTCTGTGGGTGTTCAAAACAGCTGACTCTGCTGAAGTGTGGCATGCAGGCATTTCACAGCCCTGTGTTCTTAAATAACAGCAACCACATCACCGAGCAGAATGCCTCAGAAGAAATTTTAAAAAAGGTCAGTGCAGGTAACACATCCTTGCACTCAATGACACTAGATCATGAGTCCCCCTGAGTGACATGCAACAACTGCAAGCAATGACTCACAAGCCTCACATCTCCATGTCTCACCCTGCACCCAATGCAGCAGGACCTGCTCACCTCAGGCCAACACACTGGAAAACACCCCACACAGTGAACACATCCCTGCCAACAATGTCGCCATACTCTGTGCTCCGCTGGGTGCCATGAACAAACCTGCACAAAGTACACACCTGGCTCCCATCCACAACATTTCACCCTAAATCACCTTCTCAGCTTGCACAGACATGCAACACGTGAAAGTAAACCAATTGGACAGCCTTGAGGTTTACCGAATGGAACAAGGTTACTTGACAGCTATAGTCTACACAGTGGCAACAAAGCATGGGTTATCACCCCCTGGCCATCCAGGACCCTGCCACCAATGCCTTTGAGCTTTTACCTCCAGGGTGGGCTGTGTCCCCTGTGAGGAACTCTGCAGAGTAACGTAGCTGGCACACTGCATCAGAGGCAGGTGCACAATGGCTGGTTTAGCACCGCTGAAAGGCCAGAGCACTGACTGGGACACCTCTGAGCCATGCCACCTGGATAGACCTTGGCATGGCCTGTCAAACCTCCTTGCCCACACAAGTTTTATGCATTACAGAATAAAATATGGACTTTTCAAGGTATCCTGCATGGAACTATGAAACTTGACAACCATGGTTTACCGACTACTGCCCTCTGCATGCCTAGGGTGTTCCCCTGCCCCTGCAAAACTCTAATGTGTTTAGCAGCTGCATTCCCTGCCAAGGTACTCACAGCCACCCCCTGCAAATACAACCACCTGGCAGCACACTCCTGAGGCCATGCAGAGGGGGTTGTTCTGTGCCAGGAGGCAAGGGGCTGTGCCTGCTTGTCCGGCTCATTGGAAAAGCCATTTTATGCCCTGGTCCCTCCCCTGAAAACCTGCCTTGAACGTGGGTTGGCCATTTGCCTGTCCAGCAGCCCCACTTGGTTCTTGCTGCCCCACGTGTTTTTTGTATTGAAACTCAAGCCTAACACCATCCATGTGTCAGCCGACCTGCCTGCATGGCAAGATGGCCCAGTGCCATTTTCAGCATCCACACTTGGGTGTTGTGAGAAACCCGAAGGCGTCCTCACATTTTCTCCCTCTGGATCCCTTGATCAGGTGGCCAGAGAAGGGCCATCGCTTGTGGATCCCGGCCCTGGGGGCGGACTAGCGGAGGAGGATCACATGAGTAGGAGGTCCCTGGGGAGTGGGAAGAAGATGCCTGAGGGTAAAACACGCTATCTTCCCTTTCCCAATTATCCATCACCCTACTCTCGCTCAGTCCTGACTGCCCTCCACTTGTTTCCTGCTGACACACCCAGGCACTGCAAATCCCCAAGACGGACAGGGGCCATTCACCACACAATGTGCCAACAGAGCTTTGCCTGCTGGGGGCAATCTTCTGAGTGGGCAAGTACTTTTGTGGCCCAGGAGCGTGCATGGCCATCAAATAGCCCCCAATGACTTGCACTGCGACAGTAGGTTAGCCTGTCCATTTTGCTCCTTACAATCTACAGTTACATTTGCACACTTGGTTCATCTTGGGTTGGACCGCTTATCTGGCTATGGCTTTTGAGACAGGCATCTACATACCACCTGCATTCGGACAGTGTAGAATGAACAACATGCTTCCTCAGGGAGTGCCACCTTGCATGGGTGTCTCTCCCCTCCAAGCAGTGTTGGGGCAGAGTAGTCCAGCAGTTCTCCAGTTGTCATATGAGAGTACAGGGATGGTGGCATGTACTCAGGGCCTGGACATCATACAGTGGGTGTGTGCCCACGTGGTCCATGCCCCTGCACAAATTAGCTGAGCTTGTTTGTGAACTGCAGTCTGGGGCAGCGACAGTTCTACAGGGTGGCAGGCCACCCTTTACCACACCAGAGGTGTGGGCATGTGCAGCAGCCGCCAACATCTCGCAGGATTGGTGCCTGAGCCCAGGCTCTTGCTCCCACCCATCCAGCTGGGCTGTTGGTGCATGCATGACCAACGGGGACACACACCCTTTAGCATTGGACCATCCACTGACACTGGGGTCGCACAGACGGGCTCAAGGGTATGAGACTCATCCCGGGACGGCCACCTGGGCATCTGTCACATGGCTATGTACTCATATCAGAGGTGGCAGAATGCAACAGGGGATTTTACTTGTGAGGATCCTCAATATCAGTCCAGAGGTCCTTCAGTCACATTGAGTGATGTGGGAAGTCCACAGTACACTGTGCCATTTGTTCATTCATCTGTGGACACGGGGAATGTGGTGTGAAGTGGCAAGGCCAGACCCTGGATGGTGGTATTATTGGTGATATTATTGCTAACACTGTCTCATGGCCACACACCCATCTGTTCCTTTGGCTGGGCAGGCCGTCCTGATGGCATGATTGACAGCTGGTCCAGCTCTGTCCCATATTTGACTACAGTCAGCCTCCATGGACCCCACTTTGTGCATATATTATACTCTGTGGTAGGTGTCTCACTGTGTGAGGGACATGTGGCATGTGAGCTTGAGGGGCTCCTCTGTTCTGGTACCGGGCCGTGTGACTGCAGGACTGGATACTGTGGAAGTGGCTGAACAAGGCCAGCAGCTGAATGTCCAGGCTGGACATGGGCCCCACTAGGTGTCCCAGGGAAGTACTGTTGTGGTTCCATAAGGTAGTTGGGGTCCCTGGCCCTCTCCAGGGGGTATTGGTATGCTGTGTCAAAGGCATAGCCCCAGTTGTGCACATTGTGGTCACACTTGTGGGCCACTGTGTGGGGCATAACATCAGTGGTCGAAGTGAGCGGGAGCGGTTGGGAGCGGTGCTCCTCTACTTTTTTAAATTACCTTTTACAGCTCCTATACTTTTATTTTAAAATGAAACCGTTCCAGAATGGTTTTGTTTTAAAATAAAAGTGTACGAAGAAGTTGAAACATTCTAATTTTTAGTGCACTGCACTGATCGTTCCCTTAAACAGCAGGTGCACGTGTTTGGGGGGTGTATTGTGTGTGAGAGGGGTTGTGGCAATGGGAATGGGGTGTGTGGGGAGCAGGGGCAGGCCAGCAGGGAAAATAGTTCCACTACTTCTTTTATTAAACTTCGACCACTGCATAGCAGCCAAGTTTCCCTGTCCCATGCATGACTTCTTGTGGCCGTCCTGTTTGTATCCTTTCCCACACTGCACGTGTAGTCATGCAGACAAGGTGATCATGCAAGATATGCAATGGTTTTAGTGAGACATGTGCCCAGGTGCACTTCCCATGGGCCTGCAGGGTTCAGAATTGCCAGGTTCTGGGAGCTATTTAGCTCATGGTAACAGCCAAGGTGAGCCTGGTTAGTTTGCAACCAACAGCTACCATGAGCATCAATTGACTCCCCAAGCAAGTGGTGACCTGGAAACATTGCTATGTGATATTAAGCCTGTAGTTGTGGGAATGTGTAAGAAAGAGATTGTAGGACAGAAGTAAGGAACATTTAGAGATCATTTGAAAATATTTTATGTGCATAAAGTTAGAGTTTGCATATTCACAAGTGGGATTTGCTCTGCACGATGTGCTTGCTCCTGCCTAGTGTGTGATGCCTGATGCCCAGGAGCTCCCTGTTACTCCTGCTGGACAACTCCTAATTTCAATCCTGTTTGCAGGTTACAGTTTGGTCACTTTGGCATTGGTATTGTGCCATGCCATGTTTCTTAAAATGTGTTTGTGGAAACACGCCAAAGTGCTGAGTTGACATGTGCATGTGTCATGACTGTGACTCATCATTGTCCTAACATTCGTGTGTCAGTATTCATGGAACTTGCCTGTGTGCGTGCGTGCGTGTGTGTGTGGCTGTTTCTGGTTGACCCGTGCTGACTTAATGTTACAGTTTATGTTGTGTATGCCACACATGCTTTGACACTGCTGATTGATGTCAATATTCTTTGTCCACTATCCCACAGTTGCTGCAGCTGGCAAAGAGGGTGGACGCCATGCTGTGGAGCGTCAATGCAGGGACCCGGCCTTAAGACCAAGGCGCAGACCCCAGCCACATGCCAGTAACACCTCTTCTGAGAGCGACGTGGCTGTGGGTGCGCCTGTACCATTGGGCGAGGCTGCAGGGGGGTAAGTTCCACAAGGTGATTGTGGCATGGGACACCTCGGAAATGGTGTGACAGGGTGCTGCCACATAGGGCCATCTGAGGTGAAAGACTCTCTGGAGTCATCTGTGTTGTTGGAGGTGGTGGTGGAGGGGGAGGCAATTGCAGCCCCGCCCACGGGGTCAGGTGGGGGCATCGAGGAGGGTGTTCAGGTTGCCCCCCTGGCCCAGGGACATAAGGATGTGCAGTCCACTGTGGTGGGTCCTACAGCAGTGACAACCTTCCTGAATACCTCAACCCAGGCTGTTGTCTTGCTTGCGGCCGGTGTGCCATCCGGGATCGGGTGCTGCCCCTGCTGGCTGGTGCCATGAAGCAGACTGCATTGATTTAAGATGCTCTACAAGCTCCTCTCTAGGAGCTTGTAGAGCATCACAATGAGATGAGCTGATTTATGGCCTAGCTGGCAAGGGCACCACACTCAGGTGGGCTCTCTGGACTGTCAATTGCAAAGGCCCCCTCCTGCACTTCCTCCTTCATGTGTAGCCCGCTGCCAATGTGTATAGTACATCAGGATTTGGTATCATTTTAGAGTGATAAAATGTGTTATCCTTTCTACAGTCTCCTTGCAGTCTCTTTGTTGGTGTGCACATTTACTTTTGTCATGTTCCTCCACGGCATATGTTTGGGGTCAGCCATGTGAATTGGGGGTGCACTGTGTGTTTCAGGTTGTTGCTGTGATGTTAGCTGCGGGAGGAGTGCGCATGTGCTTGATATGTAAGAGTGGGGCCTTAAGACAGCTAGATGGGGCACTGGATGATTACCATATTCCGTTCCATTTACAGGGGCGTTGCGTGTTTGGTGTCTGTGTGTTGGTGTTGTTGGAGTGAAGGCTTGTTGTGTGTGTAATGGTGTACATACGGGTATTTGTGGTGATGTGTGAGATGTCTCATGATGGCATTTGTAGTCTTACATTGGGGATGGATTCTCATTTGTTCATGTTTCACATGTTTTCGTTGTGTGTTGTATCTGGTGTCATCTCATTTGCCTCTGCACATTCACTACTGGAGGTGGAATTTATTGTACATTGATTTCCTTTCTGGTTCAGTGATGTTTAGGGGTTCCTTTGGCACTTGCTGTCAATGTGGATGTGCCCACACTTCATTCACTGTTTTGATATTTGGCATTGTGGGTGTTGCGGTGAGATGTAGCCTCACTGTGGCCTGAACACATCACTTGTGCAGCACATGGTAGATTGCTGTGGTACTCCCACATTGCAATCATCCACTGCCTGCTCCCATTTCATGAATCACCTCTGCCACAGGAATGCAGCTGAGTTCCATGATTGATGGTTTAGTCTAGCAGCATACATGTCCTCTCTCCCTGAGGCCATATTCTCTGTTAGTCTTCACATCATCCATACACAGGCTTGTTCTGCTTTGATCACTGGCATGGACTTTGCCACTCCTGCCTACTTTTGCACAGGCTGAAATGCACCCAGGCATTTTTTATAATTAGGCCCAATCTGTGATTCCTTGAACGTCTGTCCTCAAAGGGCATTCACTTACAGTGCTTTGAGGCTACTGCAGTGGCACAAAGGCACTGTTCATATGCCACATTGCATTGCATTACCATGTCACATGTGCATGGGATGGCCACAGTATAGGCAGTGCAACAGTGTGCTGTCCTGTTGATGTGCAGCTGAGTGTGGTGTACCTGGGAGTAATGGAAGATGCTCCAGGCCTGAATTCAACTGCAGTGCTCCTAGTTGATTGGTTTGCCGGAAGATATGAGGCAGGTTATTATTATTATTATTATTATATTTATTGAGCACAAACCTAGCTGTGAGAAGCAACAGAGTGCTTTACAGAGGGATACTTCATGGTGGAGGCAGGCCAGAGGAGTTGAGGTAAATTGAATCTCCACATTGGACTAGTAGGGGGGCAGACTATCAGGGGGCTGCCAGTGGTGATGGAAGAAGGTGAGTGGGGAGGGGGGTGTTGGGGAGGTGTAGTGCTTGTGCGAAAATGAGCTTAACAACATGGCGCTGTTGCGTGGTAATTTTGGACATTCACTTCCAAACCGCAAAGAAAGTCTACGTTTCTGTGAGCTCAGTTAGAAGGCAGACATGAGTTCTGCAACAGTTGCAATATTGCATTATGAAGCAGCTGAGCTCGCTATGAAGGATAGTTGTTGCATTGTTCACTCAAGGACGAGCCGAGAGGGGAGTCAGAGATGTGCAGGTGCATTGATAAGGGGTACTGGGAACAAGCGTGTGAGAGACGAGCTGGCAGTTTTTCCACTACTATCTGGATTTTTCTGCTCTATACCTCCAATGCTTGCTGTCTGTCCTTCGGCCTGGGTCAGTTTGCAAATTATGAGGGGGAGGGATTCGTCTCCCTTAAGAAGCGAGGTATCACAATGAGGAGACAGAGGATTGGAATTCCGGGTGATGAAGTCTTGCTGAGAGGGAGGACGCTCTGCTCCAGACCCCGTTAGCACGTGTGATCTCCATGCCTACCTGCCTCGGGACTGGGTAGTGTTGTCGTGGCTGAGTTTTGTCTTGTAACTGCACTAACAGTGATGTATATCCTTCGTAGCTGTCCTTGTTTGTGTGTTTATGTATAAACAATCGCTTTTATCCCATAGTTATCTGTGTGACTTGAGGGGGCTGCCTGGTGGTAGGGGCTTAGGTGAGTGGGGGGGGGTGGGAGGAGGTTGGACTTGACTGGCTTGCCTGGGGTTTGGGACAGAGGTCAGTGGGAGTGGTGGGTGGTGACTTGAAGGGGCTGCTTGCGGGATTGGGTGGAGGTGAGTGGGGGTGGTGGGTGGTGTAAGGACTTGAGGGGCTGCCTCGGGTTTGGGGAGGCGGTGAATGGGATATTGTCAGGACTTGAGGAGGCTGCCTGGGCGTTGGGGCACAAATGAGTGGGGTGGTGGGTGGTGCCAGGACCTGAGGGGGCTGCCTGGGGGTTGGGCTGGAGGTGTGAGGCAGTGATGGATGGTATCAGGACTTGAGGTGGCTGCCTGGGGGTTTGGGCGGGGGTAAGTGGGGTGGTGGGAGAAGGGTGGACTTGAAGGTGATGCTGTGGCTTAGGGGTTTAGGCCCTCAGTTTATGTACCTTGAAACAAGGGTTGACAGTTGTAGTTTCGCCAGATTGTTGGCTTACATTGCAGGGTATGAGGGTGGTGGTACGTAGTTTTCTTTCTGCTTGGAGTTAGGGGTGCCGCTTGGTGTTAGGGGTGATGTCTGCTGTTTCAGTGGGGTGCTGCCTTGAGTTATGGGACACAGCCCACAGTATCGCTGGGGTGCCACCTTGAGTTACAGGTCAGTACGCAGTATATCTTGGGTGCTGCCTTGAGTTACGGTGACAATACGCGGTATCACCAGGGTGCTGGAGGGTGGTGCAAAGGCTGGCGCAAAGGTTGTTTGTTGGTGCTGGTTTTTGTTTTCATAGGGGCGTGTTCTAGGTATTCCAGGTGCAACTCGTTCTTTGCGCAGCAGGTTACTTTGCACTCTAGAATCCATGAATCATTGGACTGTGCAAATCTTTTTGCATGTACAACGTAGGCGCAATGTTGTTTATGGCACTAAGTAGTTTGCAGACACTTTTTCCATGAATAAGGCTCTCTATGTGAAACTACGATTGGGGATTCTATTAACTGAGGATTCTGTCTGAAATGCTCTGATGTATTTGAAACATTGAAACATTTTCTTTTATTTGTCGATTTTACAAAATGTTCAAGCAATCCTTCCTAAACCTGAATGTTAATTTCGTTTCGTATAAGGAAGTTGGATGCTGCTGAAGAATTGTGCAATCGACACACTTCCCACATTTTTTCTGTATCAATGTTTTTGTTCAGGAGTCAAGTTCTTAACATTTAAATGGGGGACTCACCAACAAACCTAATGGGATGTGATGTCGCCAGAAATTAGCATATGAAGGTGAAATATGTACATTTCAATAAATTTGCTTTGCATAACCACTCAATAGCACAGGACGAATGGCATTTGGCATTCATAAAACCAATACACACACAAAACCAAGAGAGGATATTTTCTTCTAATAGTGTTTTTGAAAACGTTAAAAGGTGTGCATGTTTTAAGCTCCAAGAATCAATATAAATGTTTTCCCTGGAACTTGCAGTACCAAAATGGGACATTTCACCTTTAGTTGTTTGTTATTTTTCATCAGGTTATATAGTGCAGCGGTGAAATATCCAGACTGCAAACCAGACAACTGCAGTTTTCGCTGCAAGGTCGGCTTTAGTTCATACATTCAAAGAGCAGCTGCGACCCCTGAAGTCTCCCTCACTACCCCTGTAGTCTCTGTTGCTACCCCTAAAATAAATTTGTTTTAAAAGTGTTTTTTTTTAATTTTTTTAATTGAGGCTTATGGGTTGTAGCCAACAGCATATGGCTCTTTGATTCTGGAGTGGCTGGTTTTCTGATAGCTATAGCGGTAAGCTAGCTGAGTGGCTTGAACGCTCTTTGCTGCAATGTGTGTGTGATCTGCAGTTGCAGGTTAGACTCCCGGCAAGGCCAACTTAGCCTTTCATCCCACTGAAGCTGATAAATGAGTACCAGCACAGATTGGGTGATATTGTATGTAGATTTGTTCTATATAAAGTGCTTAGGCATAAGTGTTGTATAATAACGCTTCATTATTGTTTGGCCTTGAAAATCTGCTTGTATTCAAAGTAATTTGGCAATATGGGCCTATACGCACTGAACGATCGTCTTCTATCGCGTCTCGTGATGTCACTTTGGGGTGGGGTCAAATTACCACTTCCTGTGATGTCATCAGAGGTCAAGAGTCGTGTGATATCGCTTCCGCTACCCCTGGCATTTTGGTTAAATGACGTCCCTGAAGAGAGCATTCAATGTTTTTCATTTTAGCTGGGGGGACTGAGCCCACCCTCTGAAAAAAGTGGGTGGACTCCATCCACCCACATTTACCCTTGACTTGAGCCCTGATTTTGTTTAAGGCTTGGATAAATTACAAACATTTTTTTAAAAAAACGGTGTCTTTTTTATGTTATATTTGTGCCTGGCCTTATTGCTCTTTATACTTTGTATTTTTATTTTTTATAACATGAGTGAAAATAAGCAACTTCTCTTGCTATTCGCATGCAGAGCCTCTGAAAGCTACTAAACTGACACCATTAGAAACTAGAAGACTGTCACAGCTGCCAATGACCTTCACCAGAGACAAGCATTGACTGGCTATTTGGGACCAAAAAGCAGCAAATCCAGCATCGCGACTAGTCTGTCAGAAGCCCATCCATTAAGTCCCCGGATGGAGGGCCTAAATTACCCCTTCAATACTTTATGATAAACTCTGTTTTAAGTAACATTTTGGATGTGAATCTTAAAGTTGACAATACTTGACAGGGTAAGAACTAGAAAGTCAGAGAGTCTCCAGACTTCCTGAACGTATGTGACGTATCCGCTGGTGTACATATATTATATTTCTTCTATGTTATATTGAGTATTTTTAAAATATACCTCATTGTGGACATTGCTTTATTCAAAGGGACACGTGTTATCTTGTATTCTTGTCCACCTCCACATCCCTCCTGATAAATTGCATTGATAGATTGACTAGAGCTACTATTGGAGAGCCAATGAAGCTAGGGGATAGCCTGCCTGCCTCGGTATGGGAAGGCAATACTGCTTCCTAAACACAATAAGCTTTCTACACGTAGTCTGACAGTAATGTTAAAAAAATAAAAAATACTCGATATTCTATTCTCCAAATAACAGATTCCTATTAAAACATTTACTTCTTGCTCACTCTAAAAATATATTACAAAATATCTAAAAAAAAATATGTAGCACAATGCTGTTCCTTTTCTTTTGGAAAATCATCTTTCATTCTTTTTTCAAAATAAGCTTTAAAACAACAACAACAATAACACAGTATCTGTGTGATGTGGGATCGTATATGGAATGTGCGCTAGTGACCAATGTAATATTTTTCTCAAATTGAAATGACAAAAGGTGAAAAGATGGGTGGCTGCAGAAAAAACACCTCCCACAGAGCCTCCAACAAAGTTCTGTACTTGATACTTGATTCTTTGAAAGAATGGGAGGGTTATCAAGTCCCGCGCTCAAACCCTATAAGTTACAAAGTCCAAAGGAAAAGACAATGTTGCCAAAATCATTAAAAAAAATCCAAAAGTTCCAGAAATTCTTTATGCTGTACAGCCGACACGTGTTTGTCATGATGCCTACCTCCAAGGAGCCAGGTCCGACCCAGCAACCCCAGAGGCAGGCATCATTTCCCCCAGGGAAGTGCCAGCGGGCCCAAGCTGGGGCCCTTTGGACACAGTCCTGGCGCCTTAGGCGCCAGGCTCATGTTGGACCCCTGTCCTGACGCCTTAGGCGCCAGGCTCATAAAGCTAGACATGTGTTCAAGTGTTTTAAGGTGCACTTACCTGATGCAGACCATGCTGCTACATCCAGGCCCTCTTGAGGCCTGAATGGAACTACTTTGGAACAAGACTTTTGACCATTTCAACAATTGGCTGGTAAGCTTCAAATTATATTCATTGACATCACGATTGGGTGTATTTAAGAACGTTTTTTTTTTTTTTTTACAAAGCACACATAGAGGTGATGTTAATAGATAAACTGTATCACATGAGTATGTGATTGAGTGGCTTCACATTTTCTGGTACATTTCAAATCATTGTGTGATCATATTATTACATAAGAAAATGAGACTTCGATAGTCTAAGGTATAAATTAATACTTTTAAAGGGTTTGTTGCAACCACGATCACTTATCATATATGTATAATTCTTCTTCCCCTCCACCCCGAACCCACCCGTTTCATCTTGTCTCAATGTTGTGACTCAAATATGGTATGTTTTTTAACCTTTTCTTATGTCCATCCAACCTTCGATTCATATTTGATACATGTAGTTATGAATAATTCATATACACTCTTTAATTTTTGGAACCAATGTATTGAAAACAAAATATTCTTTTTTCTTTGCTTATTGGTATCTTTCTGTATATTTTCATGAATTAATTACTATGAAAAACAGCCTTGAAAACGACCAGGTGTCGAAACACGTGTCGGCTGTACAGCATATTAAAAAGAATTTCTGGAACTTTTGGATGTTTTTCTTTTGAATGATTTTGGCAACATTGCCTTTTCCTTTGGACTTTGTAACAACAATAACACCCTTCTCCCTCTCCACACTTTACCAAGAGACATCTGAGACACATGGAAAGGCCTTTTATAGGTTTTTTTAATAGGTTTCAAGGTTTCTATTGATATACTTATAGCCAATATTGGCTTAGTATAACATATTGCACATTACATCCAATGACATCACATTACATGTTAAAAATTAATATTCAAATAGCATAGGTACCATAGCTAAAAAAGGATTAATATTGACACTATGCGAGACATTTAAAAATCTCAACAATTTTCAGATAAAATGAGACTATAAAATATATCAAATTGATATCATCACCTATAAGAAAGGTTTCCCACAATCCAGCTAAATTGTTCGAATCAACAGTATTACAATAAGATCTAATATATTTAAAACAAAGACATTTCAGACTTTCCCAATTTACAATCAGGTGTTGGAGTGATTCCATCACATTGATGCTGCATAAGCGGCAACAGCGTTTATCGCAAATAAGGCCCATCCATGCACCCCTTTGTCTCTAGCACTTCTGAGACATTAAATTTCATTAATAAATATGGGCAAAAGGTTCTCACGATAGGGTAGGCCTTGAGATACTCAGGTGTATGCGTACGCATGCTCTCATGGAACAATCTGATCCACTATTAGTCTTAGCTGTTAATGCATTCATGTATAGCTTGTGACCATAGATTCTAAGGGCCACTTTTAACTTAGATTTCAGACTTAGCTCGTAAGAGGAATTCTATAGGCCACTCTCCATTTCATGTAGAGGAGTTGCAAAAAACGGGTTAACCCATGGGGCTGTCTACATTCTAGACTCATAAGCGCTTGAACATAGGGTACAAGGATCGTCTCGGTTTGGAGAGTACATAGATCATGAAATAACAATTCCGACTGGCATATGTAGGCTTCATTTACTCCTGTTAATTCCAATTCTAAGTAGATTTATTCAATTAAAACAAACCGAGGAAGTCGCAATAACTTGCGTAACATTTTAGCCTCAAAGGCAACTAGTTATTTACCATACTTATGGCCCCAAATTGCAACAGCATACATTAAGATTGCTCGCACTTTAGCTATATACAACGTCAATATTGCCATGGCTGAATAGCCTACATTTTTCCAATGAATACACTCAGTGCATTATTTGCCAGCATGCAGCGATCTTTAACATTCGCTCAATGTGCTTCCCAACTCAATCTCTCATCAGTGATGATACCAACGTATCTACAGGTTGTTAACTGTTCTAACGTGATGTTATTTATTTTCCACACGTACTTCTTTGAAGATTTGTTTACAGGAAAACCATTATTTTACTTTTGGATATGTTTATGCCTAGCCCATTATCTCTGGAATACAAGGCCAACGTGTCTAACATATTTTGCAGGCCTTTCGGTGTATAGTCCAGAATCAACAGGTCGTTGGCGTATGCCAACCAACCCAAGATGACTGAGCTTATTTTAATGGGATTTGCAGAAGTATTGGCAAAGGCTTCCTGCATGTCTGCCTGGTAAAGATTGAATAAAATGGCAGCAACCATGCAGCCCTGTTTTACTCCAATACTTGTGGGCATTAGTCCTGACAATCGCCCCTTAGCATTGAGGCAGATACGAACATTGGTGTCATTATACAATAGCATCAACATTCTCAACAGACCCTGTGGTATATTCCAATTACTCAGCTTACGCCAAAGACGGTTTCTCTGAACCGTATCGAAGGCCTCTGAGAAATCGATGTACGCTCCATAAACGTTCAATTCTCTATTGTCTTTTGCATGGTCAATTGCAAATGTTAGCAAAAACAGATTGTGAGTTGTGCTGGATTTTGCCCAGAAATCTATTTGATTTAAAGGCAGTATTTTCTTCGCAGTAATCCAGCTGTTAAGTTCAGATAGCAATATACGTGCAAATATTGTTGATGATATATTCAACATTGGAAACATGCAGAAATTTAAAGGGTTATCCAAAGCGTCCTTTATGTGTACTGACAATATGTGGCTAGTGTAGGGGGAAATTCTGCCGGGGTCGGCCGGGCCGTTGGCAGACCTCCAGGCAGGGAGGCCCCAACTCCTCCCGTATATCCCAAAGGAGATAGAGTATGAGACACACACAAGAAGCAATGTGACTCTGCTGTTTATTAAACACAAACGGCAGGGATGGGTCAAGGATCATACGCGTCTGACCTGACACACACACAATCGTGGGGCTCGCAGTCCCTTTTTACTGTAGTATGACGCGCTACCTGCATCACTCTAGAAGATTAACAAAAAACCTATCGCCACTCTTAATTGGTTGCTCGAGTGGTAGGGTTAGTATAGCATACGTATAGAGAATAATATGAGTGGCCGAGGGTTAGTCAGGTGATATATCTGGGTTGTCCCTACAATGAGATACATGAGAATTGTTACATGAAGACTCCTAATGATTGGTTGATGTTAATGGCGTCAGTGATAAGAGCCCCATGTTCTGATTGGTGCGCCCGTGAGCTTCCCAGCCTGGGACCATCGCTGTTCCCAGCTCTCGGTGTACCTGCAATTTGCAACAATGTTTCACTATTGGTACATGCAGACAATGTGAAGACTTATTCGTGAGCTAGATGGCCGACTACTCCCACCGTTGCAGATGTCCATTGATCCTTTCAAGTGTATCTGCCTGTGTCTTGTAACGAGGGATCCAGACGCCTCCTTCCTCCTGGGCTTGGCATCTCGTCAGGTTCGGCTTGGTCACGTGGGATGGGACCGTGTTTGAGGCAGAATTCTGCACAATTAATATTGTTTTTCCACTGTGTGCCTGGTTTA